>NC_138047.1:2458740-5224524 GCF_964194185.1 Rhinolophus hipposideros
ATAATCTTGTGTTTCAAGATAGAGAAATTATAACACAGCCACAATTTTCCACTTACGGATAGAACAACTTACGAATCAAAGAGTGTTCACTTATTTATCGATAAATACTTAGAATTCTATGGGTCAGCTTCTTCTGTTCTCCTGGTCCAAGTTTGGGGGATGCTGTCTGGGTCCAGTTGTCCATCTTTATCTAGCTGGCTGCACACTGGGAAGGGTATTCTAGCACGGCCCCACGTGCATGATAGAGCTGTGCTCCATGCAGACTCATCCTCTAGCAGAGTCATCTGGAAGCCTATCAGAGAGGCAGAGGTCCAGATGAAAGCCAGAGAAACTTGCAAGACAGCAACCAGCAGGGAACAGGCCTACTGGGATCAGGCTCAGAAGGGGCCCGAAGGCATCCATGCACCATTCCGTTCTCCAAAACTGATTCCTTGGTAAGAAACAGAATCTGTCTTGGGACGGGACACATTGAAAAGGGCATGGAGACAAAGAGGCTATCCATTATGGCCATCGACGCACCTGATCTATCATCACCCACATGCGTGCCTTCATTTATTCGCTTCTGACATGTGAATACACTCCCTGATTCAGTCACTGCATGAGGCTCAGATGGAGATCTTATCTCTGTCAGGTTCAGATGTGGCTCTTCATTCAGAGATAATGGTGGCTCACAAGTACTTAACAAGTCACTCTGGGGGAAAACCACCTGACCTGCAGCATTGGCTGAATTGTGCGGTGTAAATACTCCTCACCATGACCCATTTCAAGGCACCAGTATGATGTCACTGAAAGAGAAGCTGAAAAAAAAAAAGGCATGTCCTACTGTCTGGAGATGTTCCATGGTTTGTAGACCTGGGAACCGAAAAAATAAATTACCCACCCCACCTGCCCTTGCACTCCAGACTCACAATGATGAGACAGAATATCCACAGTAGACACACCCACTGAAATGATTTCTTGAAAGGGAGGATCGAAAGCACAGGCAGTCTATATCCTTTGGATTTCTGAGACCCCACCAGGCAGATGCTGACTCAACTCCCTTTCTAGGAGAAAGATCCGTACTTTGGTTAGGTCCTCTCTTGCCTGGAAATGGCACCCATGGTTCTTGGATTAGTCTGTGAGGTGCCCTTTCATTCCCATCACTGTAAATGGCCACTTGTGAAGAAATGGGCCACGCTGGCAGCTGGGTAGATCTCTCAGGCTGCTTGCTGCTCAAGTAAAATGGCCTCAGAGCTGTTTTTGTATTTGTACAATTTCAGCCCATGTCTGTGGCCCTTGAGCATACGCAACTTTATGAAAACCCTGCAGACTTCTTTGTATCCGGTTCACTTTCAGTCCATTTGAAAAACAAACAAAAAAAAGCAACAAACACACAATTCTTTTGCAGACACTCTTCTCTCTGTAGTCTACATCTGTGCTCTTCTGGGCTCGTCAGGCTTTCCTGGGGCAGCCCTTTGAAGTCCTTTGTTTAGCTGAAAGTGTCTATTAGGCACTGGCTGCAATCTTTCAGAGACCCCAACAAAGGTTCTTCCTGCCACACTATTGATTTGATCTGTGCCCCCCAGCTACGTAGTATTTTGAGAGCCCCTTGCTGGTTGGAGTGAGATGAATGATGAGAAACAGCTGTATTTACCAGTCCCGCAAGTCCAGACCTCTATACAGCCCCTGTCAACCCAAGTAAAACTGGCCAGTTCTGTATTTCACTCATCTTTTACTTTTCAAACCTTCTAATCTACACCTGAGATCAAGGTCTTTCAATATTTTGGCTAGAGATCATGTCAGTCCGTCCGAAAATTTCATTAGGTATATTTTCCAGCTTCCAAGTTACCGCAGATGGCAGAATTGTGATTATTTCTCAACACTTACATGGTTCACCATTTTGTAGCTTCCAATAACAGTATCCTCAGGATTTTTCCTCTACAATTTGCAACCCCTCACTCACAGTTTGTCTCATGTGCCTATGTCCAGTGCAGGTGCCAGGGCTGTGGAGGACAGGATTTTATGCCTGCACCATGCTCCTTAGAGCCCATGCCAGTGTCTGTTAGCTGAGGCCGTGATGACAGCAATGCAGGCAACCACAAACCCGCAGTGCTGTAAGCAATAACCATTCAGGTTTTCCTGCAAACTGATGCGTGGGCTGTGTGACTGCTGTCCTGGACCAGGCACAGCTGATATTAAAGGTCAACTTTATGGCGTGGAACTCTAGGTGCCTGAGATTCTTGCCTCTGACTTCAGGTATTAGATCACTAAGAAACGTGTCAACACAGCAGGGAGAGGCGTGCCTGCTCTCCTCCCACCCACCCCTGCAAAAGAGAGATCTGACTTTCTGGTCAGAGTCTGCAGAGTGTCAAGTGCAAACCCCTCTCTGCTAAGCTTCCCTGCAGCACCCTTTTGTCACACAGAATGTTTTCAGAACCACTAAATACACCTGAGGAAAGAATGAGTGATTAGCAATTATCATTAGTTAGTTGTTGGTGAATGAGGTGAGCTGAGACTGATGGCTGGTGGACAAAAAAATGACGAGCAGACACATTTGGGATTCTGAAATTCCCACTGTTGTAAGCTGAACTGTGTCCACTGGAAAGTCAGAAGTGAAGCCCTGACATGATAATGAATATCATTATTCAAATCAGGAAATGTATAATAGCTCAGACCAACTTCCCATCCCATGATGAGAGTTTCGTCAAAATGTGGCACTATGATTCTCCTGTACTCGTGTCCTTAGTTTATTAAACTTATCCAGAATATCAGTGCCAGGTGATGACTCATTTTAATAATAAGTTTATTATGAAAGTATAATAGCATGTTATTAATACTTTCATGATACGTGAACTACTGTTACCAATTTTCCTAATTTTAACATCAGAATGCATTCATTTCATTGCTTGTGGCTTTTTTGTTTTCCTAATTCAATTCTAATTTGACAGATTTCAAGTATTTACTTTACAAGTGTCTACTGTCCTGAAAATGTGTCTGTCCTATGTTTGTCTGAAAATGCCTTTTTCCCACAGAAGATATGAAGGACATTTTAACCTGTTCTGATATGCTCAGATCATAGTTCTGTATCTCCTGGTAATTCAAAAATTATTTTACTCTACTGTAGCAATTACCATTTGTTAATAATAATAATAAACACAAAACTTATATGGGTTTTTGTTTTCACCAATTAACTAAGATATTTATACAAATTCATCCTTGATGACATCCTATATTACTGTTATCAGAGTTAACACCCCTGATGCAATTTTGTCTTCTTCCCTTTGTACATAATTGCTTTTCTCTCTTTGGAAGCTTGTTGATTCTCTCTGCATCCTTAAAATTATGAGTGTTCCTGGAATATGTGTATCTTATTTTCTTTTCAAAACTCCCCTAGACTCAGTGAGCCCTTTCACTGTGGAAAACAGTGTATTTTCCCTCAGGAAAGCCTCCATTGTGGCTTTGATTACCATTTCTCTTACTACTGCATTCCCATCTGGGCTTCTTATGGAGACTTGACATGTCCCAGCTTTATTTTCTTTCATAGCGCTAGGTTTTCTCTCATAATATTCATTTTTCTTAATAATTTTACTCCATGTCATGCAATAATTTCCCAGTAAGGTTTCCTAAGTCGGTATTTAAAGTCATATCAGGGTCCTTATGTCAATCACTATCTTAGATGAACTTTTAGTTACAATTATTTTCACTTCTAATTATTCATGTTTTACAGTTCTCTCTCCTTTCATAATAACTTCCTATAGTTTTAATTGTAAAGACTTTTTAATGACTGGAAAATATGTGTTGTGGGGTTTCCTTTATGGATGTATGGCTGTGTTAGGAGGTCGGGTAGTGTAGTCTCACTGATTGTAGCCGTTTGTTCACTTAAATACCCACTGATTTTTTAAATCACATGCTCAGTACTAACAACAAAGGTACAGAAGGGATGCATCTGCATCTTGTTAGCAGACAATGGGACACTTGGCAGAGGTCAGCCTGTTTGTAGTAAACAAGAGGAAATTATTCTCTTTTGAGTTGGATCAGGAACAGGTGAGCTTGCAGTTCTGCTCCTTTGGTGAAATGCAAGACCTGTAGGTTCATCATCTTCTCCCAGAGATAGCAAAAAGCTAAAGCCAGCCTTTTCCAGGATGGGGGAACTACTGTATGGTTACCTCTCTGTGGCTAAGAGAGCCATGCCCCAGACTGCAGAACAAGCAAACCCTGGGGAAGTTAGGGGTGTTGTTGTTTATTCCTGGGTAATGGTGGAGGGCCAGATTGCACTGACCTTCACAGAGCTCTTAGCACTTCCATCTCCAAAGAGAATCAAGGCTGCCCGAACATATGAGGTGCCCTAAGGGGGCAGTGCGATGGAATGACAGCCACATGCATGTGTCACCATCTCAGAGTTCCCTACAGTAGACACTGGAGTATTTTCTTAGTCGCCTGCTCCAGCATAAAGATCACTGCTGAAGGCTTGTCGAGGGTGTTTGGTGTAGGCTGGAGGAGATAAAGCAGGTAGAAGGAGCAATAGTAATTTCATCTACGTCATAATTTTCTCAAGGATTCCCCTTTCAACGTTAGTATCCCTGCAATGGATGTAAGCATGGATTGTTAAGATCTCATATTTTCTCTGTGATATTTGTTTCTTCTGGCCGAGTCATAGAAACTTAACCAACATCTGAAGTAACTTTTCTTTAGTTACTCTGACTTTCCAAATTCCAAACCTGAAATCCTCAGGTTGACATCAAGAGCTGAGCCCAGTTTCATTCTTCAGTCCTTCAGAGGTTTGGGTCTTACAATATGGGGAGGAACTGGGGGCCAGGCATGAAGGGAAATGTTCCCTGCACTGAAGAGCCCTAAGTGGCTTTGTGGAAAAGGTTCAGTGGCAGGAACTGGTTAAACAGGGGTGGAAGGTGAGGTTCTGCTTCTGTTCTTCATGTGGCTCCTTTGAGTTTCAACAACGGCTCAGAAGGCGTTTACTAATGAAAGAGGGCAGATGGTTTCAATCCCGTTTGCTGTTGGCTGACATCCATATGTGTCATTTTGGGCTTGCATTACTTTGAGTCATTCTTAGATTTCAGCACTCAAAAGTGCCTTCCTCAAGTTATTTCTCTGACAACCAAAATAGATCTCTAAATCTGGCAACTCATTTTACATACTGTATGAACATATTTCTTACTTAATTTGTCAGTTAATGATATCATAGCTCCCATTTAACTGCTAAGCTCAAAGCCTTTCCCCAGCTTACAGCACAATGGTGAGAACAGTACTAAGGGTATGCTTTGGGCCTTACGCCATGATTCCATATGTTTTAACCTAATCAACTTTGATTCCTTCTATGCAGAATTATATAGTACATTTGGAGATATCAGAAATCTATGAGAAAAAGTACAGAGTAACATAATTGAGCTAAAAATGAAGAGTTTGTGTCTGTTCTGTGTTGAAAGTGAGAAGCAACAAAACTGGCATAAACAGCCTGATTTCAAAATGTATGCTAAATACTAATTTGTGTCATGGATATTTCATCTCTTCCTCCTCCCTTTCCCCTTAATCTTTTCTCACAGCATGCTCAAGCAGAAGAAGATGATAATTAAGCTCATCTGCATTGTCTTTCACTGTCTTTGGGAATTTATGAAATGAGACAGAAGAATAGGCCCTCCCAAAGCTCTTTTTAATTGTGATATGATATTTATGTCTTGTGAATTTAAATAAAACTGCCAACAGTCCTGCCCCAGTGCCTGTAGCTTTTAGTTTGCAATATCAAACGTGGGTTACAATCTCTCAAGGTGGCAGGATAGAGTTGGGAATTGATAATGCTCAGTTATATGAATTGAATTCGAATGGCTGGTGATACGCACATGTATACAAAAAAAAAAATGTCCAATTTCTGAGTCAGTGTATTTCCAGAAAACTCTTACAGATAGAACCTGGGATGTGTTAAATCACCAAAGCATTTAAGTTAGTCCTATTGACAAATTTAAGTTTTAGATTAGATTTTACAGAACAATGTTAATTGTATCAGTGTTGCAGATGACAGACTTCTCTTTGACAAATTTTGGCATTCTAGTTTTCCAGAGAGTATGGTCTTTTAAAGTCAAATAAAATGTAGTATTACTTTTGTATCATTATGGCTTTTTTTAAAATAAATGAGTAAAAGCATATCAATTCCTGGAGAAGGGCACAATACCCATGTCTTTAATTTGAGCAATCAACCTGTCCCATACATCAGCTCTACAGTTTCAATATTCCTTTCAATTCTTATTATCTTTATTATATTGGTAGAAGTAAATAAGTAATAATGGTAATGTCTATTCAAGAATTTTAAGGAACTGAAGTTGAGGTGAGATCTTTGGAGAAGTTGTGTAGGGTGTATGTAGGCGTGATGCCAAATATTAGGGAATTGGCATAGCATTGAATATTTAATGAGTTGTCTCCCATGAAATGAGGGTGAGACAGAGATCTGATAATCCTGGTAATATTAGGTAATATTAATAATAATAATAATAGGTAACAATAATAATAATAATAATAGGTAATATTAAGAGTAAGCCAAAAAAGAACAAGACAAACAAATGAGAAACAAAAACTCATAGACACAGACAATAGTTTAGTGGTTACCAGAGGGTAAGGGGGGTGGGGGGTAGGAGATGAGGGTAAGGGGGATCAAATATATGGTGATGGAAGGAGAACTGACTCTGGGTGGTGAACACACAATGGGATTTATAGATGAAGCAATATAGAATTGTGCACCTGAAATCTATATAATTTTATTAACAATTGTCACCCCAATAAATTAAAAAAAAAAGAATTAATAGTGAAAATTCTAAATATAAAATATTTTTAGGGTGGGACTGCCCATGTAAGTTATCATGAAAACTGGAATTCAGTGAGTTCAAGTTTTAAAAAGTAGGGTCTGTTGTCTGCATATCAAGATGAAATTAGTTATATCATATTATAAATAAGAGGTTTCCCAGTACATACATGTATACATAATAAAATCTGAGACTAAGTAAAGCTATGCATTATATGATTTATGAAAATTCAAATCAGGTAGATAATAGAAATAATGTTTTAAAATATAATACAGTTGGAAATGCACATCTATATATGTATAAAATTGGGGGAATATAAATAAATGTACAATATTTACTGGTAGGAAAAAAAAGAGTAAGCCAATAGAAAAAAGAACACAGTATATGATCATTGTTGCCATAATAAATATAACATTTTTTTTTTACCCAATTCCTACTGACATAGGTAGTAAATAACAACAACAAAAAAAAAACGTTCAGAATATTGATTTAACTTATGTATTCAATCCGTCGTTTTTTTCCCCCAAAAAAACCTAACTGGAATGAAAAGTGAAATACACAAAAGGGAATGCATCCATTATAGCTCTGAGAATAGGGGGGTGGGTTTGGGTGGACTAGATACTTGAGCAAATTTGTGTAAGATAGAAGATACATGGGACATATTAACAGATTAACCAGAGTGGAGAGAACTAGTCTCAAATTCAAACAAGTACATACAAATACCAGAAACAGATTGTTGGAGGAGCTCCCAATTCATAGTTGGAATATAGGGAAGATAGAGATGAAATCAGGATGGTTGTTTAATAAATGGAATATTTGTAGAAGAGCTGTACAGGTCCTCTTTTACACTCATTGCTTTCATTTCTCAAATTCACAAAGAACAAGCAGTATTCAAAATGCATTGGTTAATCTGTTGTGGAGGGCTGTGCTCCCGGTGGAGACGTTGGCACTCCAGAGGAGATCAGTCCTCAGTCTGGCACTTGAGAGGGGGTCTAAGCCAATTTACCATTCTCCAACGCAGCCAACTTGAACCAAATTCACATGCCAACCCATCTACAAGGCGCTTTGCCAAAGCCTCCCTATTTATTATAAACATCTGATTTACGAGGCAGTGGGTAGAGAAAAAGGGGGAAAATGTCAGCATTGCATAGCAATCACAAAATCCATATTGTGGTATGAGCACACATCTATTCCCCCAAATTTGAAAGTAATAGGCATCACAAAAGGTAAATATAAATACAAACCACCACCACCAACACAACAAACTGCTGAATTCAGAAAAACTGTCACCAAGAACCAAAGAGAATTCTTAAATTTTTAATTTACTATCTCATAGAAAACTTGAGGAAGGTGACTATATGATAAATAAAAATAGGTTGCTCTAACAAAGAAACTATCTAGTGATTTTAAAATTCAATGAGAGAAAATGATTGTTGTTACATAAAATATAGATAAAAATTTTAAATCAGTAAAATGTCTATATTGTACATTTAAGAATACTCATAAAATTAGAATAAATTAATGTGTAAAACAGGTGAGAAAAGTTAGAAAGCAAAACAGTTAAGTCAAAAATGGCAATATATACTTTTATAGGTGTTGCAGAAATAGAAAATACAAGGAAGGATAAACTATTATGGCTAAACTCTTATTCTAAATAAAAATTACATTGTTAAGTGCTGAAGAAATATCATTAGTCTTTAGTATGCTGACGGGCTTATTTAGCAACAAACAATATGTATTAATGAGCTACACTTAGAATGCCAAGGACAAAGTGAAGCTTCTGAAAGCTTCTCAGAAGGAGAAAACAAACAAACAAACAAACAAACAACAACAACAACAACAACAAACACTTACTTTCAAAAGAGTAAAAAACAGCCTGAAAACACTGGCAATGTTCATTGTTGAAGGCAAAGGAACATTATCTCAATTTCAGAGGGAGTGTAATTTTCAAGATAGAATTCTATATCAAACCAAATTATCACTCATAAGAAACAAAGTTTCAGACATAAAAAGCTTAGAAAACGTAGTCTCCTACTATTATTGTATTGCTTTCTATTTTTCTTTTCAGTTCTGTCAATTTTGTTTGATATATTTAGGTGCTCTAATGTTGGGTGCATATAGATTTAAAATTGTTATATCTTTCTAGTGCATTGATCCTTTTATCATTATATAATATCCTTCCTTGTCTCTTAATGGATAGAACATCAAAACGGAAGATCAATAAAGAAACAAAAGACTTGAACAACACTATAGACCAAATGAACTCAACAAATATGTAAAGAACATTTCATTCAACAGCAGCAGAATACACATTTTTCTCAAGTGCACACAAAATTTTTCCAGTATAGATCACTTGTTAGGTAAAAAAAAAAAGTCTTTTGGGGAACGTAATCATTAATGTTGTAAAGATTTTGTTGGGTATCCGATGGACATGTGTCCTATTTGGGAGACCACCTCAGGGATACTGTGGATGCCTGATCATGGCTCTGTACACCAGAAGCTAAACAATAATGAATGCCAACTATAATTTTGTATATATAATGTGATGGCTCGGTGCGAGGTCGGAGGGATAGTGGATGGGGGGAGGGGGATTCACAGTGTAAGGGATATAAATGATGGACGTCTAAGTATTACCTTGTCTTGTACACCTTTAACTAATAAATTATTTTTTTTAAAGTCTTAACAAATTTAAGATTGAAATCATACCAAGCATCATTTCTGACCACAATGGAATGAAAGTAGAAATCAACAGCAGAAGGAAAACTAAAAATTTTATAAATATGTGGAAATTAAATAACAAACTCTTGAATAGCCATAGGTTGGAGAAGAAATCAGAAAGAAAATTAGAAAAAAAACAAAAAAACCTCAATAAATTGTAAATGAAAAACAATATACAAAAACTGATGGGATGTAGCAAAAGCAATATTAAGAGGAATATTTATTGTGATAAGTCCACATTTAAAAAAGAAAAAGTAAAGATGTCAAATAAACAACCTAAGTTTACATCTCAAGGACCTAGAAAAAGAAGACCAATCTAAGCCTAAAGTTAACAGAAGTAAGGAAATAATATAGATTAGAGTAAAAAAAAAAAAAAAACGAGAAAAAGAAATAGAGAAAACAGAAAAAACGTCAACAAAACTGAAAGTTGTTTTTTGAAAAGATAAAAATGGCAACCACTTAGCTAGACTAACTAAGAAGAAAGAAAGAAGACACAAATAAATAAAATCAGAAAGATACCACTGCAACTAATGACACAGAAAAAGAAAGTATCGTATGAGACAGCTATGCACAATTATATGCCAACAAACTGGACAGCAAAAGGAAATAGACAAATACCTAGAAACATACAACCTACCAAGACTGAATCTTTAAAAAAATAAAGAAAAGTCTTCACCTAGGATCAGGAGAAAGGCAAGGAAGCACACTAGCACCACTTCTATTCAACAGAATACTGGAAGCTCGAGCCAGTATAACTAGGCAAGAAAATAATGACATTCAAATCAGAGAGGAAGAAGTAAAATTATCCCTGTCTGCAGATGGCATAATGTTATATATAGGAAACTCCACAGGCCCCACCAAAAAAAACCTGTTTTTTAAAATTTAGTAAATTAAATAATTTGTAAGATACAAATTAACATATAAAATTCAGCTGTAGTTCTATATACCTGAAAATATCTGAAAAGAAAATTAGGAAAACAACTCCAATTATAACAGCATAAAAATAATTAAATATTTAGAAATAAACTTAACTAAGGCTGTGAATGACTTGTAACAAAAGGTAAAAACTATTGATGAAAAAAATTAGAGAAGACAAAAACATAATGGAAAGGCATCCTGTGTTCATAAATTAGAAGAATTAATATTGTTAAAATGTCCATACTACTCAAAGTAAGCTACAGATTCAATGTAATCTCTATCAAAATCCCAAAGTCATTTTTTGCAGAAATATAAAAACAAGGCTAAATTCACATGGAATCACAAAAGACCACGAATAGCCAAATCAATCTTAAGAAAGAAGAACAAAATTAGAGGCATTACACTTCCTGATTTCAAAATATATTACAAATCCACAGTAAACAAAATAGGGTGATAGTGGGATAAAGGCAGACATACAGAGTAATGGAATAGAACAGAGAGCCCAGAAATAAACCAGATTATACAGTCAACTGATCTTTGAAAAGGGACCATGAATACATAACGAGAAAAGGAGAGTGTATTCAACAAACGGTGTTGGGATAACTGGGTATCCACATGCAAAAGACTGAAATTGGCCATACACAAACATCAACTCAAAACAGATTAAAGACTTAAACATAAGACCTGAAGCTATGAAACTCCTAGGGAAAAAAGGAAAGAAAAAAAAAACATAAGAGAAAAACTTCATGACATACGAGTATGTCTTGGCAATGATTTCATGGATGCGACATCAAAACCATGGGCAACGAAAGCAAAAATAGACAAGTGGGATTATATCAAACTAAAAGCTCCTGCACAGCAAAAGAAATGATCAATACAGTAAAAAGGCAGCCTATGCAGTGGTAGAAAATATTTGCAAACCATATATTTTTGGTAAGGCATTAATCCCCAAAATATAAGGAACTCCTACAACTCAATAGAAAACAAATTTAAATGGGCTAAAGTCTTAAATAGACATTTCTTCAAAGAAGACATACAAATGGTCAATAGGTACATGAAAAAATGCTCAATGTCACTAATCATCAGGGAAACGCAAATAAAAACCAAAATGAGATATCACTTCACACCTGTTAGAAAGACTCATCAAAATGATGAGAAATAACAAGCACCAAGAGAGAAAAGGAACCAGCACACATTGTTGGTGGGAATATAAAATGGTACAGCTACTATGGAACATAGTATGAGGATTCTTTAAAAATTAGAAATAAAATTACCATATGACCCAGCAATCCCACTTGTGGGTATTTACCCAAAAGAATTGAAATCACGATTTCAAAGAGATATCTGTACTCCCATGTTCAGTGCAGCATTATTCACAAAAAACAAGATGTGGAAACAACTGTCCATCAACCAATGACTAAAGGAAATGGAGTACATTCATACAATGGAATAGTATACAACCTTAAAAAGGGGGAAATGCTGCCTTTTGCTACAACCTGGATGAAGCTTGAGGACGTTATGCTCAGTGAAACAAGCCAGTTCTAGAACAACAAATACTGTATGATTCCACTTCTATGAGGTATGTGAAATAGTCAAATTGATAGAACCAAAGAGAAAATGGTGGCTCAGGGGCTGGGGAAGGGGGAAGTGGGAAGTTACTAATCACAGACCATAAAGCTTCAGTTAGGCAGAATGGACAGGCTCCAGAGACCTGCTATTCAAGTTACAAGTCCCTACAGTTAATACTGTAGTCACTTAAAAATTTTAAGAGTGTATATCTCACAGCAAACGTTCTTACCACAAAAAAGTAAAATTTTAAGGTAATTTTTTAAAATTATGTGTATCTTACAAAAACTCTTTCAGGAAAGAAAATTGAAAATATTTCTTAGGAAAATTAAAATCTTATTTAATAAGGAAGAATACACAAATTCAAGAGTTAGACATTGAGCCATTCTTCTGAGAGTTATATTAGCAAAATGAAAAATATGAATTCAGGGTAAAATAAATAAATCCGTAAAATAAAGACACAGTACAAAAGTGAAAGAGATTAAATGTGGCTAATTTCCTCAATAAGAGGGTAATCCTCTGACAGGATTTGGGCCCTTGTAAGAAGAGACACCAGCGACGCTGCTATCTCTGCCAAAGTGAGAAGGTGACTGTCTGCAACCCTGGAAGAGAGCTTGCACCAGAACCTGGACATGCATCTTCTGAGCACCCCTTGATCTCGGACTTCCAGGGTTTAGACTGTGAAAAATAAATGTCTGTTGTTTATGGTATTCATTACAGCAGCCCAAGCTATTATACTTAAATACATCAGGAAAATGCTTAAAATCTAAGAAGAAGAAAAAATTTAATACCTTTAGGGAAATGTGGAAAACAAGAATCATTTTTAAATAAACATTAATATTTGTTGAACTTAGTTCTCAGTTCAAATATGGCAAAAGAGAAATTCAAGAAAGGGAGGGAAATACTAAGAGGTAATCTGTCACAAAAAGCACGGTGAAATATATCACTTAGTTGTTAAATATTTACATTTAATATTTAGACAGCATCTCTTTGAACTGTCTTGGAAATGAAGGAAGATAATCTATGGGTTGTATGAAACAGGAAAAGATAAATTAGATACAAGAGCAGCAGCTTAGATGAAGAGAGACTCCATGGCATCAAAAGAATGCAAGGAAAAGATACAGCATGAATCAAAACAACACTAAAGCTGGAAAGAGGGTAATCTACACTGTTGGGTCTCAAATCAGTGATAGGAATAGCAACATTTATAGTTTTTCTAGACTAGATGAAGCAAAAGGAAGAATTTTAAAAATAAAAATAAAATACATAAAGAAAACTCTGACTGTAAGACAACCTGAATCTATCAAGCAAAATATCTAAAAAAACAGATCTTCCTGAATTGTGGAGCCTAAATACACAAGAAAATTGTCCCCTTTCCAAGGCAAAAGAAACCAGGAAGTAGGTACTTGCATACACACACACACACACACACACACACACAGAGTTTAAAAATTGTGTAGGTTATATGTTTATAAAAAAGTTGTAACGAAAATTATTTTATAAAAACAATTACTCCAATTGTTTTAGTGAATTTTTCTAGTGAATTTTAGACTCAAATTCATTTTGTACTCCAGGAATTTCAATTAACAGCATTGTATAGCTAACAACCTGAACATTACGATAAACCCTGCCTTGATGGACATCTCGATTTTGCTCAAGTTCAATGTGTTTTCCATCTTCTCACTACCACCACCAGCAGCGCACGTTTTATGTTTTCTTTCAAATTTTTTGCACCCTTGGTTAGAATAAAGTACAAATCCACTCAAACGCAGCAGCTGTGTCCTGTGTGCAGCAGCTTTTGTTCCTTGGTAATTGGGGCTGGTTCCAGATGGTCGTATTAATTACTGATTTCAATTGCATTTTGACTAATAGCAGTTCACATTATACAAATCTCATTCCCTAATGAATCGACAGACAAATATATTCAGTCCGTGTTATGAAATTGTACTCTCTAAATTAAAGCCTGTGTTACCAAACCAAGAGAGAAATCTTCTTTTCTGTCTACTAATTTAAGACTTCAGGATAGTTATCAATGCCCTAGAATTTAAAAAAATAAAAGTTTTGTTTCAGTTTTTTTCCAGATTGGTAGATGAGAGGACACCTTGAAATAAAATCTGTAGAATTATGAGGAAAATAATCGTGACACCTGAATTATAGAAGTAATTCAGTAGTTCATTATATCAATTGAAAATATAAATTATACTTTATAAAATATAGTAAAAACCATATAAAACTATACATGTTCTCATTTTATACTATAAAATATAATAAACTGTATTTTTAAAACTATATAAAAAATGGTTTAAACTATACACAGTAATGTAAAATATACCGGGCTTAATATGTATGCTGTGAGTAGACTTAAAGAGAGAAACTTATCTAAAGTTATATTCTCCCGTGAGCTGAGGGATAAATCAGAAGTTTTTTGTTGTTGTTGCTCTTGTTCCCGCTGTAGTTTTGTTCATTGGTTGGTTGATTTTTAGTGCTATTATGATGCTAAATTATGGTGAACACTGAGAACAAACGCCAGATAAGTTTAGTATTAATAATAACAGTTGTTAACATCTTTTGAGTTTCTGCTCTGTGTAGGTGCTTATTAAAAGCATTTGATGAAGATTAACTTATTTTCTCTTCACACCAGCTCTACATAACAATCAAGTGTTTAAAAAATTTAAAAAATTAAGTTCATAATGCCACTATGAAGAATTTCACACTTAAGACAATTGAGGAAAATCATATTATGTATCAGCAGGCAGCAGGTATGATATAAGTATTAGTATGAAAGTGTCTCCAAATTTTATAGGAGTTCAATACATACAATTTTATTTCCTATATTAAAACTTAAGAGTAATATAAATGTTAATGTATATTTATAGTATTTGAATGTCCAGGCATTACTACTGAAATTCACTAGCAAAAAAAAAAAATTAAAAAGAGAGTATTTTAGACAAAATAAAACAGCAAGACAATATTAAAATAGAAAATATGAACTAAGTTTACAATTACAACCAAATATTGTTGGTATAACAATACATATAAATGGTTTTTACACACTTATTGAAGGAAAATCTAAGATTATTTCTAAAAAATAAAATCCAAAAAGATGGACTATTGTTTTCTATGTGCTAGCAATGAGTAAGTGGAAAGAAAATATAGGGGATGTATTACAGAATTGTACACCTTAAATCTATGTAACTTTGCTAACAATTGTCACCCCAACAAACTTTAATTTAAAAAAACAAACAAAAACACAATACCACTACAATTGCTTAAGAAAGAATGAAATCTTTGGTATAAAGCTAACTAAACATCTAAAGAACTAGCATGAAGAAAACTACAAATGCTAATGAAAGAAACTAAGGAATATCTTTAATAAATGAAGAGGCTTATTATATCCATGGGTTAGAAAACTCAAAATAGTAAAGATCCCAGTTCTCTCCAAACTGACTTACAGTCTTAATGTAGTTCCTATGAAATTTCAGGTAAAAATTTTGCAGATATAGATAAGCTTATTCTAAAGTTTATATGGAAAGACAAAGGGACTAGAATACAAAAAACACTTTTGCAAAAGAAAACTAAAGTGGGAGGTTTCCACACCACCCAATTTTAAAACATACTACATAGCTACACACACCACACATTTTTGCATTAGCAGAGAATACCAGCATAGACCATAAGAATAAAATAACAACTCCAGAAATAGACACATCCGTTTATAGCCAAACAAATTTTTTTCCACTGATTTTTCGCAAATGCGCAAAAGCATTTCAATGGAGATAAAATAATATTTTCAACAAATAGTGCTAGAACAATTGGATGTCCATAGGTAGAAAATGAGCATAAACCCTAAACCTATATCTTTTAAAAAATTAACTCACAATAGATTACAGATTTAAAATTAAAAGTTAAAATATAAAATTCTGGGAAGAAAATATAGGCAGCAATCTTCAGGATTCAGGAATAGACAAATCGTTCTTAAACATGGTACCAAAACTATAATCCATAAAAGAAAAAGTCAATAAATTAGACTTCACTAAAATTTATATATATATGCTTTGTAAAAGTCCCCGATAAGATGAAATGACAAGCTATAGACTGAGAGAAGCTACTTACAAGCCAAATAACTGACAAAAAACTTATACCAGAAAAATGTAAAGAACTCTCAAAACTCAACAAGAATAAACAAATAATAAATAACAGAAAATGGGCAAAAGGTATGAACCAACACTTCACCAAGAGGGATATGTGGGTCATACATATGCACACAAAAAGACATATAACTTCATTAGCCATTAGAAAAATGCAGGTGAAAACCAAAACTGGATTTCTGATATGAGTACATTGCTTGCAAGAATGTAAAACACACGGCCACTCTGAAAAATGGTTTAGCAGTATCTTCTAGATTAGAAATATATTTACCAGATGATTAATCAATCTCACTCCTGTGCATTTATCCTAGGGAAATGAAAACTTATGTTGACATGAAAATCAGTATGCAAAAGTTCCTATCACATTTAATTAAAATAGCCCTCAACTGAAAAAAAAAATGTCCTTCCCTGGCTAAATAGCTAAATACCCTGTCTATGTCCATATGATGAAGTACTATTCAGCAATGAAAAGGAATAAACATTTACGTTAACAACATTATCTCCAGATATTTATACTATTTGATGATTAAGTTTATTTCTGTGACTTGAGACCTTTCATACATTAATGAAATTCTCAGCCATTAATATTATTTCATATTATCACATCATAAATATTATTTTATAGGGATTTCTTTTGGAAAAGTAGCAATTATTATTTATTATTATTACTATTGTTATATTATGCATAATATACTATAACCTAACAATATAATTGATATGTATCCTTTCTGTTGTTTATATCTTCCTACATCCCCTAGCTACCAACTAGAATTGTTTTCCATCAGCTTAAAGAATCGACTATGACACTTCTTTTCATTTATATTTTCTGCTGACAATTTTCCTTCTTTTCTGTTTCTCTGAAGGTGGCTTACTTTGCCTTCGTTTTTGAAGGACATTTCAACTGGAGATAGAATTCTTGGTTGGCAGTTTTTGTTTTTTTCTTGGTACTTCAGTGATGCCATGTTAATTGTCAGTATTTTCCTTGCTCCTTCAAAAGTAATTTATCTTTCTTTCTGCCTCCATTTAAGATTTTTATCTTGTCCTTTATGTGTTGGTTATTAAGTTATTGTTTTTCTTTTCCTAACACCCCTCTCCACTCTGTTTTGTGATACAAGGGCTAAGACTGGAAAATTGGTTTCCCTTTTCCAGATGGAGCCCTGCTTTGTCTACACAGACTAAGCTTTAGAGAAGATGAAAGGCAGCGTGAGTGAGGGGGATATGCTGCTCCCAGTTACTTCATGGTTTCTGCCAGCATCACCCCAGCCACTCTTCTTCACGCCGACACTGGTGGGAGGTTCCATTTCTCATTTTTCCTTGTGTTGCTAGACCAGTCTTAACACATCCCTTGGAAACAACCTGTGTGGTGCCATTTTTCATAAGTCTCAGTCCTATCACCATGCAAGTCTAGATTTGACCTCTTAGGATACCCACAAATCTGTGCAATGACCCCGATGTCCAGACGCCAGCATTTGGGGCACCTTCATCCGACTTTCTATATTCTCATAATTCTAGCCTTTTCTCCTTACCCTCCCCCCTGCCCTGCCATATCCCCCAGGCTACTTCCTGAAATCATGATCTCTGTGACACATCAGGGTTCCAGTTTTGCCTTTTCAGTTCTTCAATCCCTATTTATCCAATTACCTACAAAGTTATTAATTCTTTCAGTTAAAATGATTCCAGCCTTACTGATTTGTGTCATTTTTTAGCAATCTAATGTGCCCAGTTATGGTTTGCTTTGTATTATTCTTTCCACTACTAAGAAAGTTAATTTTCCCTGACAATTTTGAATTGGATATTTGTGGAATGTACACATTTTTACTTTCTGCATATTTACCTTGCAAAATATTCATTTACATATTAATATTAAATCAGATATATTTTTAGTTAATTTATTTAGTTATTATAAGCAGAAAATCAATGCACCATATAATAATAAAATGAAAATCACCTTTTTTTCAGATGTGTATGTATATAATTATCATTGCTATTATGTACTTCTTTGGCTAGGACAATATTGACAAAATAGTGCCTATCTTTATCTTCTTCTGATTTTAATGGACTATCTCAATTATAATTAATTATATTCTCTTGGCTTCCAATAAGCATAATTAAGTTAAGGTAGTTTTCTTCTTAGCTTACCAAAGAGTAGAATTCATCTCATGATTAGATTCTCTAATGTAGATCATTTTTCACTTCCTGGAAGTATGTATTGCTGCTATTCTGTTGGCTGTTATATTTTGGATGCTCCACATTTTATTAAAAAGTAAAATTGGCACCTCTATATATGTATGTGTGTATGTATATGTATGTGTATATACGTGTGTGTGTGTGTGTGTGTGTGTACAACACACACAGTAAGTATTTATACCAGGGTTATTTATAAGCCACTAAAAATCAACCTGCAAACTCCTTCTACATATCCTGTACATATCTAAGTAACAAAAAAATTGTTTCCTTGAAATTTAATGAAATTTAAACATAAAACAATCTTAGTCAAATATCTCTTTGGGTTAGAAATTTGTATTATCTTTCCAACTTTCCAATGATTGTTGATTTATTTGATATTTATATTTATATCATAAGTAATTTGGATATTTATTTTTAAAACTGATGTACACTTTAGTAAGATTTTCCAATACATCAATGCAAAGTTGTCTACAGTAGTCTCTTATAATTTAAAATTTTTAAGTTTGTGGCTATATCCCCCAGTAGCTTTAAGTTACTGTTAAAGCTATTTCTATGTGCTTTAATTTTATGACAAATTACCAGAGAATTGTGTATTTCATTGCGAGAACAGCTTCTTAATATTTTTAAAGATCTCATTCCCAAATTGCTGCTTGTTGTCTTAAATTAATTCCTTTCATTTTGTGGTGTTATTGTTTTCTTAAATTCTTGTATCTCATTTTATATTTCCTTAGCAACATCGTATATTGTGCATTTAAAAAGTAAAAATTGTGTTTTGTTAGCATCTAATATATTTTGATGTTAATTTCACATTGTGATTAATCTTTATGTGTTTTAAAATATAACATCAACACAAACAAGAAATGGAGGGAAAATGTTACGAACTCTCCAGTTTACAAGTTAGAAAGTCAACTGCACTGCAACCATCCCTGAATTTATTTTATTTTATGCTCTATTTACATTTACCAGTATTTTCAAAACAAAAGTAAGATTAGCGCTATAGAAAACCCGTTTCGTTTTACCCCAATTTTAATGGCAATGCATCTAGCAGAGCATTTTCAAAACAGTATCACTCAAATCTCGGGTCCCTAGATATGTTATCGAGTAAATACTCAGTGACAACCTAGTCTGGTTGTCTTTGGAACATCTTGTTTATTCTTTCTTTACTATTAGGTTGGTGCAAAAATAATTGCAGTTTAAAAGGTTAAAAATAATTAGAAAAACAGCAATTACTTTTGCACCAAACTAGTATTTCCCTCTCTGTTGTGATGTGTTTTATTTCCCCTCAGGATTAAGCAAATATGCATCCTGTTATTTACATCTCAAATGTCACATCCAAAACCATGATTCTTTTATCATTTGCAAGGATGACTCATCCAATAGTTGGATTTCCAATTTTGTGATAACTCACTTCTCCTGGGATTCTCTTTCCTCCCTTCAGATCTCATGCTAGAGTTGGCTCTTATAAATTCCTAAGAGCAGTTCAGAATTTGGACAGCATACAAGTTATAAACGCTGGTAATCCAAGTGGAGGAATTGGCTCCGTTTCTTTGCTTTTTCTACCCCTCTGGTTGACTGTAGACTCAGCCTTTGTTCTGTGGCTGTGGCATAGCCTGGTTTTCAAACCTGGCTTCTGAGGAATGCAGCTCTCCCAATCATCTCACTTCTCCCATTTTCTGAATATTATAGCCTTCTTAGTTCCTAGTACATCTGCAGATTCAGAGCAATGAAACAGACCCTGGTAACATTCCTTACGTTTGCTCCTTTCTCAGTTTCTGTGGGTCCTTCTCTAGGTTTTCTGAATTCAACATTGAGGATGGATGACTACAAGATGGAAGGAAGAGGAATCCCAACACTATGATATGTATTTGATCAGTTTTCATAATTAATGTTTTATGAGTGTCTATGAGTTAGATTATTTTATCTAAAATATCACAGGCACGCTTATATTTTCTTTCCCTTCTTTTAGAAAGTCTTAATTGGGAATTAAATGACTGCTGTTAACTGCACAAGTGGCCAATATTTACAGTAAAATATATTCAACCTTTTTTGTTTTCATTTTTTATTGTGGCAAAATACACATAAAATTTATCATTTTAACCATTTTTAAGTGTACAGTTCTGTGGCATTAAGAACATTCACATTGTTCTGTGACTAAAATATTTCCATTCTTGAACTTGGTATTGAATATAAGCAATCAGGTTGAAAACACTAATTATATCATTTAATAACTTGTTTGTAAAACATTATGTATAACTGACTAATATTGTTTCATCAATGGTGACAAATAGCAACAATTTCTCCTTATCAAGTTACTCTTAATTTACCAGTACTCTTAAGCTTCGTCCCATAGGGGGAAAAAAGTTAAAATGAATGGATCAGATATCCATTATTAAACTACCTTGATTTTAGATTTTTATTTATAAGATTGAATTGTAAAATGTTGAAAGAATTCTTTCTGAAATCTAGTATGAGTCCTTCAACTTACAAGACATTTGTAAGTACAAGATATTTATCTTTTGTCTGGAATGAATATTTTCATTTGGTTTATTTTAGGTTAACCACAGCAATAATTTTCATAAATCAATTTTATTTTAATAGAGAGAAATAGATGTGTAAACAATAATTGCCACCTTCAGATTAATCATTAATCATAATTAAATCTCATGATGAATTGCCAATCCTAGCCCTTTCTTCATCCCTACCACGTAGGTATTTTTGGGCGATTAGTCTCCCCATAGTCCCAAGTTCTTTTATAGCTTCTAAACTCTCAGAGTGTGATCTCCGGTACCCCCTTTAGGTCATTTGGGGTGTTTTTACAACGTAAAGATGTACTGACCTCCCCAGAATCACACGTCTGAGAGAGCTGCATATTACCAACTCCTCGGACTATGGACATGGTTCCATCATGCAGGTATCAACATTACCATGATGACCATTGCTGACTGACAGGTAACAGGCATCTCCCCTGTGCTAGGCTCTATGCTAGAGATCTATCTTTAAGATACTATGGGTTCCATTCCAGACCATCACAATAAAGTGAGTATTGCAGTTAAGTGAATTTTGCAATAAAATGAGTCACATGAATGTTTGGTTTCCCAGTGCACATAAAAGTTATATTTACATATACTTTAATCTATTAAGTCATGCAATAGCATTATATCCAAAAATACAATGTACAAACCTTAATTTAAAACTACTTCACTGCTAAAAAATGCTAGTCATCTGAGCTGGTTGGGAGAAAGGGCGCCAATAGACTTGCTCAATGCAGTGTTGCCCAAACCTTCAATTTGTAAAAAACACAGTATCTGTGAAGCACAGCAGAGTAAAATGAGGTATGCCTATATCAAAAGACTAAATGAATTGCCACACCACTCATTCTACACCATATGAAAGAGATATTTGCTATTAAAATCAAAATATGGGGAAAACAGAATGTCAGCTAACCAACAGAATACAAGTGTTCCTGAAGTCATGGAAATCTGAAACAAGGCTCTTCTGCTTTTCTGACATTCTGAAATGGATGAGGATGATCCAGCATATAACTGAGCTTGATGCATAAATAAAATGTAGGACAGAAAAGGGAGAGTAAGACAAAACTCTGTGGTGATTTGATCGTCTGTAGAGACTTAAATTCTGAAAAGATCCCAGACATTTCTACGGGGCGGGGTGTCAGTTTCATCTAAATTCGTCTGCGTGCAAAGCAATGTTGTTCCATAATCTAACATTTTTTACTCTATTTATAGAATGAATTAGAAATAAAGCCCCTATATATTTTTTAATCAACATTAATTACATGAGAACGTGTTTTGACTCTAAATGACCATAATTTTCATTGTGATTTCACCTTGTTGCTCATTTCTCTAATGGGAAATAGTCCTTCAAATTTCAGAAATCAAGATGGAATAGCAGAATTGTGTGTGTGTTTGTGTATTGAATAGATTTCAGATAAAATCATGAAGTGAATTCTGGTACCTGCTCAAAGGTATTTCTTGGTTCCACCATTAGCCTATAATGATTTATATACTGAGGAAGGACACACATATGCATTTCCACATCCATATCTCTTAAATGCTTAAATAAAAGTGTTAGAAATGTGGCTGTGTAATTTAATTGTTCTGGTTTGGGCACCAACAAAAAGGTCTGGGAGCATCTTCTGTAGCTAAATAATGGACAGAAGGCTTCTGAAAAATCCAGGGATAGCTGTCAGAAAGCAATTAAGCTGAAGAAATTACATTAGTGGAGAACAGATGCCATATTCAACTCAGTCGCCTAGCTTCCATGCAGTTGGGGTTCGCTGGTCTTTTATTTCCCAATAAACAAAAGACTGAGGTGCACTGTCCTTTCCACAGCCAGGTGAGGGTGTTTCCATGAGGAGCAAGTAGAACAGGACGCCACAGTTTTGCTCAGCTCTTCATATTCCATTGAAGTGCATTTCGGATTAAAGAGAAGAGCGTCCAGAATCTTGGGAAGTTCATCCATTTTTAGACTAAACCTCAATAACGTCCTCAGATAATTTTTACTCTAAAAATCATTGCAGAGTGGCACGTGCTTTGGCAACTAACATTGTTTAATAGTAACAACCAATTTTTCTACACGAGTGTACTTCCTGTCAATGTAATAAGCTGTCTTTTTTTTCAGCTTTAAAGAAATCATAACATGAGCAAAACACTGAACATGATTAGAAAGAATTATGCTCTAAAGTATCCCAGAAATCATCTTTTTATTTAAAAATGTTTAACTGAAATAATTTTCTTATATAATAAATACAAGGTAGCCAACTGTTATGTACATTTTTAAAAATTTTGGACTATTATTATCAGCAGGATCCTGAATTTTTAATTGATTTTTACTATGACACATATTTATTTACTTTTCAGATTTTGTATTCTTGCACTTCCTCTATAGACAGGTACAATGACTTTTTCTCCTCTTGGACACATTCAAATGCCTTTCTATTTTTCAATTTAAGGATTCATTTCACCATATGGTCTGTTTAGCCTGATAAACTCTCCTGCACATTATAGAATAATTGTAGCTGTGGAAAACCATTCCTACCTCCGTAGCTAAGGTTATGCCAGTGTTTTTATGGGTGCTGACCCTTTCTCCAATTCCAGGAATTTATCACTGACCAATCAATTTGTTTCAAACCTGCAACGTGACATATATGAAGTCTTTGCCATTATGCGTGTTGCCCAAGAGATCATTGCAAGTCACAAATGTGATGGTTTATTCCAAAGCATTCTTTACAGAAGTTGAAATAAAGCAGTCATCTATGTTACTTATTCATGGTGTTATAAGTAAAGGCACTGATATCCTCTCAAATTAAAACAGCATTAAGCATAAAGTCTTTTGCAAGGGCTTACCGGTTGTGTGTACATTCAACGCAATAATGCAGAGAGCAGATATTAGTGTCGATGGGTGGGTAGAAATATCACTGCCCTAAAGACACACATATTTTATTTTTGTGTGTATTTCATTTCCACTAGAAATGTTCTGCCTACAGCACTGGTAAATTTGCAACTCTGTTGTATTTTGTTTTTACTCATATTCATGGGACTTTAAGTCGTAAATGCATACCATCTAAAAAATGTTGTACCATAGTGAGAAGAAAAGCAATACAATGCTTTTGAAAATCTTCTGCCCACTATCTCACTCTAAGCATCCACGTCTCCCTTTGTATTTCTTCTCTTTCACACAAACACACATTTCTATTATCCCTGCCAAACAACGTAGTTGTCCTGCCACCCGGAATAGCTCCACCCACCGTCCTGGTTATCAATTCCACCTGTTTAGAACCCAGCTTTCTTAGGAAGGTAAATAGACCCATGAATTATAATTAGCCATTTGTTCACCATCTAGTGAACATATATGTCACACCCAGGACATGCCAGACCCTTTTTTAGATGATGGGGTCCCTTAAGGATTATATGTTCCAGTGTTGAAGAAGAGAAAAATTTAAAAATGCATAAATGTATTTTAGCTAAAATACTGTATTTTCTATTTTTACTTCATTAACACAGTGACAAAACATAAATTAGTATTTCCCATCTGAAGTAAAAATTTGGAGAACTTTTACCCAATGTCCTGTTCTGGTTTCAGAAGCAACATTATTCTATCCATGTTGCAACTGCGTTCAGTCATTACCATAATTTCTCACTATCTGATTTAGTTTTCTTTGTGGCATTTTCCACGTTAGACTGAAATACATCAACAGGGCGAGTGTTCTGAGAGTTAGCCCGGAAACTCCAATTGTGCGCCCAAGGAAACAAGGCAGATTTTGCTGAATATTTAGCATAGATACGACTGTATTTAAATAGCAAACAAATACTTGGAATTCAAAACTTTCCATGTCCAGTTATGACTATTTCAAGTGTCCCACAGGTATATGATAGACAGGTATTTGTAAGCCTGAAAGAATATAACCTTTTGTGATTAGCTAACTCCTTTGACCACCCAGCTTTCACATTCCACCTGGACTCCCTCCTGCTGACCATTCACACACACACTCAGCCTCCTGCAGACAAAATTCCTCCTTGTGTGTGTGAAGACAAGGGCACAAAGAACCCAACTGCTAGAGACAGTGACAGAGGCAGGAAGAAAGGTTTTAAGAAGCAGGTGGTCCTTTGCCAAAATATAGAGATTTTGGATAAATTAAGAACAGAATTTCAAGTAACACATTGATGAATAGGGATTAATTCATGATGTACTTAATACAATAAAAAAATCAGTACTCAAAACTATTGTTTGTTTGTTTTTGTTACAAAACAATTCATCAAGTCACATTAGAAAGTTGAAAAAGCAGTGAAGTGTGGGGTGAGAAGGCATGAGACACGGAACAAATGAAAATGTGCTCATGGCAAACCAGAAAAGCACATGCAGGATTTTCCAAAACAAAGTTTGAAAAAGAGGCTCGGGCAGCTACTGTTTGTTTGGCAATGCTAAGAAACTTCTTTCTCTGCATATGAATGTGTCAAACAATTGATTAGGTTGGTGCAAAGGTCATTGCGGTTTAAAAGGTTAAAAATCATTGCAAAAACCGCAATGACTTTAGCACCAACCTAATAATGACAGTAATAGTAAAAACGCAATGAGAGCAACACCTTTTTTTACCACTTATGTGACAGCCAAATTCTCAGTGCCTCACAAAGATGAAATCCTAAAATTACTCATGATTATGAAACTACTTGTAATTTTTGTTTTAGCTCTGAACACCAGGAAAATTGATATTTAATACCAGCTGCGCTCATCAGTGGTTCGAGGAGTCACAGCTAGTGTTTACTGAGCCCTCCCTGTGCCGGCCGTTTCACAGGTGCTGCAGCACCAAATCCTATGACAACATGACAAAATACAAACTACAAAGGTAATGATGTAATGCTTTGTTAAATAATGACAGCAGAGACTCATAGTGAGTGTATTATAAATAATTCATACAATTAAGCTTTCAGGGGTTAATTAATTATTAATTATTATTAATTCTCAAAGCACTGTTGACATCTTCACAGTTCTCATCAGAATTTCAATCACTTCCTTTTTAATTGTTCAATTTATTTCTTACTCCCCGTTTCTATGAGCTCCATAAAGGAAGGTAACGTGTTTGTCTTGTCATCACTGAATCACCAAAATCTAGCAAAGGACCAGACACATTTTTCTTTTACTATCTTGACTATTTTCATATGTAGAACTCAGTAGTGTTAATATGTTCACAGCGTTTTGCAACAGGTCTCTGTCGTTTTGCAAAACTGAAACATCCTGCTCGTTAACTACAACCCTCCACCACCCCATCCCATGGCAACAGCCCTTCTTCACTGTGTTCCTGTGAATTCGACAGCTCTAGGAGCTCAGTATAATGGGATCATACCATATTTGCTTTTTGTGTCTGGCTTGTCACTGGGCATTACGTCCTCTGGGTTCATCCATATTGTAGCCTGTGCTAGAATTGCTTTCCTGTTTTTAAGGCTGCATAATACTCCGTTATACGTATATGCCACATTTCTTTATCCATTCATGTCTAGAGGAACACTTAGGTTGTTTCTAAACTCTTGGCTATAGCATACGATGCAGATATGAACATAGGTGTGCAAAGATCTTTTTGAGATCCTGCTTTGAATTCTTTTGTATATCCAAAAGTGAGATTGCTGGATCATATGGTAATTTTATATTTAATTTTTTGAGGAATCTCCGTACTGTTTGTTATTCATATGGCTGCGTCATTTTACATTCTCAGTAACAGTGCACAAGGGGTCCAGTTTCTACATGTCCTCACCAACACTACTTCCCATTCTTTTGACAGTGGCCATCCTAGTGGCCATTAGGTGTATCTCTCATAGTGGTTTGGGTTTGCATTGCTCTAATGATTGGTGATGTTGAACATCTTTTCATATATCTGTTGGCCATGTGGATGTCTTCTCAGGAGAGATGTGTATCCAAGACTTTCCTCATTTCTTAGTCAATAGAATTGTTTTTTTGTTGGTGAGTTGCAGATATTCCTTATATATTATGGATAATATCATCTTATCGGATACATTCTTTGGAGATGTTTTCTCCCATTCCATAGGTTGCCTTTTCATTCTGTTGAATGTGTCCTTTAGTGAAAAGAAGGTTTTAGTTTTATGTAGCCCAATTTATCTGTTTTTGCCTTCGTTGCTTTTGCTTTTAGTGCCCTATCCAAGAAATCATTGCCAAGACCGATGTCATGAAGATGTTTTCTTCTAGGAGGTTTATCTCCGTAGCGCTTATATTTAGGTTATTAATCCAGTTTGAGCTAATTTTTACACATGGTGCAACATCAGGGCCCAATGTCATTTTTTGCTTCTGGATATCCAGTTTTCTTTCTTTTTTTCTTTTTACTGAACATTAGAACTCCTGGGTTTGCACTAGGCTAACCAGAGTCTGTAAGTTTGAACTTCTCCCCGACTTCAGTTGAGACAAACTAGAGGAGTGCCGAAGTTGTGCATGTAATGTCTGTATTATGTCCCTATAAGACAGCTGCTTATCCTCATCTTTTTCTGTCTTCTGTCCCATGGAACCAACCATACTGGGATAAAGCCCACTCTATCCAGAGGAAAATGCAACTCACAAGGGTCTGGATTCTTCATGGATCAGAGGTGCCCCCAGCTCTGAACAGCCCTCTTCTACTTGCCGAGAGGAAATGCAAGTAAATGTATAATTTGGGGAAACAGGGGGGCTATATATATGTTAGTCAGTACCCCAAGTAATGCAGAAATTGGTGTCTGGAAGTACTGAACCGACACTATAAAAACTTAAAGTACGTGACATTGTCTGGGTTTTGACAGCAGGAATAAAATAGGCAAAACTTTTACTTTAAAGAATTGATTATCTTTGTTATACCACACTTTTTTTCTAAGTATGGCCAGAAATGCATTGGAAGGCAGAATTCTTCTCTGTTGAACTTGTAGTTCTGGGGAAGATAGTAGAAACAGCAAAATATATTTTTGGTTTTGACCTTCATGACTCTTTCAGCAAGATGCTAGACCAAGATTGAGTAAGACAAGAATCAACTGGTAGTCTGAAAGCACAATGGGTTGAAAATACAGTTTTGCTAAAGGAACTTCTCTCAGCCTTTGTTCAGAAAATAAAAAGGGAGCTTCCATACACCCAGGGACTCTGGCAAGTCCTTACACTTACTGCAGTTACTTTCTACTTCCAGAACAGAAAATCCACCTGGTTTTGAAGAAATTTATTGCAAAAGGCATTGCAGCAACCCTTCATACAATAGTTTGTGACATATTCCGAAAGGCAGTCCATGGACCCCAGACACACAACTTCAGGAAACCACTGCTCAGACCACACAGCCCCAAGTAGAATCATACTGAGCAACCTGCATTCACCATGTGACTGGGGAGAGCAGGATGGAAGGAGGGTTTCTCTGGAAACGCCAGAAGAATGGAGAGCACTGAAGAAGGGAGTTCCCCCGGCAAATCCAGCATGGATCTAACCTCAGAGTTCCTCACATTTTCCAACAACTGGGTCTTTGCAGTCCTGGCTAATACAATACCATCATGCCTCCACCTTTCTCACTTTTCACCTTTGGGATCGACATTTTTATAGCAATTACGTTCGTTGGGTTTTGGAAGATCTCGGGAGAAGAGAGGCTGTTTAATTTCCATACGTGTGAGAAGGTTCTGTGTGCAAATGTCAGTGACCAGATAATGGCCTGTAGAGCAGATACAAACAAATCCCAAACACCCTTTCCTCTTCCTTTTAGGTTTAGCTGGGGACATAGGCAAATCCAACATTGGGATGACAGAGCCACAGATTAAAGGAACTGGGATCGCTTTATGATGTCACAAAATACAGCTGACTCTCTCACTGGACAGATGGCCTCAGGATCCCCAAAACGAAACTCTTCATCTCACATGAGTCACTGAATCTGGGATCTTTTTGAGAGGCTGACACCTTAATAATGAGTCTGCTTTTATCCCATAAAAAAATGTCTACAGAAACTGAGTCTGTCTGGAAATTAATATCTCTTCCATTGATTTGTCTCTGTACATGTGACATGAATATTTTAAAACTTGTTATAGCTTTATTTTACATACATTAAAAACATACTCAGATAATTTTCTTCTTTTTTTCATAATTTTCTCTTTATTCTTGCAAGTATATTTTCTCATAAACCTGAGTATATTTTTAAGGAACTATTTTTTTATAAATTTTATTACAATTATTTTATTTTTACAAAAAGATTTTGGAATTATTGATATATTTTTGATATTCAACATTTTATCTATGAATAGGCTCTATTTTTCATTATTTCAAACCAAACTGGTTTGTCTTTCTGATGATATAAACATTTTTTCTTTTTTATATGTTATAATGATGTTTTGCACAGATTAAATATATTCTTATCTTGTCTAAATTTTTAATATGTTGACATAAAACTGTTACATTTATTATCACCTGTAACATCTACAATGCTTTCTTATTAAAAATGTGGCATGACTTATTTCCTTTCACTCTTTTAAAAAATTAATCCATTTCACTAAGAGCTCTAGAAAGCCAATTACATTTTCAATGCATTTAGTTATCTTTCTGGACTTGTTATCAACTCATTTCAATACACCAGTTATGCACATTCTTTGTAAATATAAAATATTAAGATATAGCAGATAAGCAAAAAAAAGTCACCTTTGATCAGGACATCTGGAGATAAAAATCTGTTAATATTTTTTGGTGTGAATATGTGTTTATGTATGTGAAAAGTGTTTATTACCAGTAAATATATTTCATAAAGCTAATTTTAATTGTTACTTAACATTCCATCATACAGACGTAATTTATTTAGTGAATTATTTAATCCTATTTGGAGCATTTGAGTTATCTCTAATTATTCACAACTTTAAATAATACCATGACAAGCACTCTCATCGAAAAATACAGATGAAATTAAAATTATTTTGCCAAGTTCCAAGAAAATAAGCCAGTTTGGAATTTAGTTGAAATTTAATTGAAACTACAATGTAAAATTGGAAGGAATTCCCATTCTAGCACTGTTGAATTTTCCTGTCCTGAAACATGGTACCTCTCTTTGTATTAGGAATTTCTTTTATGTACAACTTCCCAGTCTTCAATGTCAGCAAGATTCTTTTGTCTCTTTTCTTCTACAAGACTTTAGGCAATTTTTCTTTTCATTTAACTGGCCAACATCATCAATGCAGTTAATTGTAAGCACTGATATAGCTTTTGTTCTTTCCTTCTCTCCATCTGCCTTTCTGAAAGATTATTCTTATGAGCTCACTTGGTGAGCTCAGCAATAATTGCAAAGTATATCATATATACAGCGGGTGCCAAAAAAGTATACACATTTTAAGAAAGGAAAAAACTGTATTAAAATTGTAATACAATGACACTAGCATTCATTTGATTAACGCCATCTTTTGAGCAAACGTTATACTACACATTGCTACCGTAATTCAATTCACCTTCGAAAAGTAATACATAGATGACATCTCTTAAAATGCGTACATTTTTTGGCACCCCTGGTATTTTCTAACATGCAATGGTAGTACTATTCAGTAGATCTACTCAGCAATAGAGCTTAAAGTGAAAATGGTAAATGTCTTTTACAATCTATAAATTTGACTATATATCTTTCTTCTTTTAATCTATTAATATTATGAATTTTATAATATTGAACTATCTGTGCCTTCTTTGTGTTCTTGTCTTGAGATGCACACGTTCAACTGTATCATGTTACTTGACAGATGCTGTGCTACGTAACAGCCAAACGGTGTTGTGACGGAGTGGGATAAACTGCATATAGCATGACAGAAAATTACTAATTGATTATTTGCTGCCTAGTAGAAGAGAGATATCTTTAATAATTACAATATTTGTGTTATATCGTAAATATAATTTAAATATATTGTAAATAAAATTAAAATATAAGATACTTTAATATATTAAAATATATTATATTATAATTTTGATAAGTACTTAAATAAAGAACTGTATTGCGTTCTGATAGGAGACCCTGGTCAGAGCTAGATGCTCTTTTCTTATTTAATTGTTGGAATAGTTATTGATACTATCGTGGCTGCATATAATGTCTTTCAACTTTGTGTGTTTTTCAATTTTGATGGAGACACATTATTAGTTCTTTACTACCTAGGCTTTTGCATGTTTGTACAGGAATCTTTTCACCTTCATGCCACGTAGTCATATATACATTTTACATCTTGGAAGTTAAAGACGTATTATTTTTCAGAATGAAAGCCAACTGTTCAACACTCCATTTTCACTCAGCATCCCATTACTTTTTTCTACTGGCCTCGACCCTATTCCAACATATGTGAGGGTCTATGTTTGTAATTGCTTGCTTTTTCCTTTGATCTATTTTTCACCTCTGCAGCGTTAATACCACAGTTTTTTTGTTTGTTTTTTGTTTGTTTGTTTGTTTTGTTTTGTTTCAAATAGGCTTCATCATTTTTTGGGGTGTTTTGTTTTTTGTGGTTTTTTTGATATCTAGAAGAAGAAGCCTCCCTTCCTATTCCTGTTTCCTGATTGCTGTGGCTTTTGTAGGACCACAATCTATTAGACTGTGTCAAATCCATCGGTAGGTATCAATGTGAATAAGTGGAAGTTTTTCATTTCTGTCTCTGACAATGCAGATATACTTCTCAATCAGTTTAGTTCTTTTTGTGTCATACAAGATATACTTCTCAATCAGTTTAGTTCTTTTTGTGTCATACAAGAACTAACATTTAACAATTATCTATTTGTGTATTTGCAATTTTCCTCTACTAAGGTCTTCCTAATCTGTGAGAATTCTTCATAGCTATTCTACTTTGTTGCTCTTTTAAATAGTAAATACATTCTTGTTATCAGTACACTTTCTAACCTGTTATTGTTTAAGTGAATGCTGTTCTAATTTTGTGTATTGATCTTGCATTTACAAAACAGTCTATTGCCCTGTTCATCTTAACAGCTCATCTGGGAATGATATTTACCTCCAGAGCTTTCTGAGGCATACAAAGTCCGAAATCCCTCTACTGACAAACATTACAGCTTTCCATTTTTAGAGCTCTGCTACTGACGTGATGTTGGCAGTAACCCAAAAAACAGCCTTGCAGATTCCATTTCCACTGTCACTTCAGAATTTTGTTCATATTTATTTTATATCTAGAGAACATACAGAATCTACAAATATAATTTAATATTAATTAATGCAAATGTGAAGCACCTTTTATGTACCTCCAATAAACATACTCTCTCTGCTCCACAAAATAATCACTATCTTAACTTTGAATTTTCTAGTGTTAAATGTTTTGAAACCTAATATAAACCAAGTTGTACAGTATTTTTTTCAGACTTGTTTCTCTAACTCAGCATATTGCTCATTAAATTAATCCAATTTTCTTCCATTCACTGTAGTTCTGTCAATTTCTTTGCTGTATACTAGTGTTTTCTTGTATGACACACAATTCATTTACATTTTTATAAATGTCATTTAGTGCATACACATATGTGTAGAAATTCCTACTTAAGAGTGGAAATACTAGGCTATATTATATGCATATGCTCTAGTTAGACATCTACCAGCTTTGTACAAGAGTTCACTTTGTTCCGCATCCTTACCAACACTATGTTGTATAAACCATTTTTATGTCAGTTTCTGGTGAGCATGTAAGGCATATCATAGTACACTGACTTACATTGTCCACTTAGTAAAGTATCTCGTCTTCTGACTGTATACATCTGAGTGTCTTTTTATGAGGAAACCACCTCAAAGTGTCTTGTTTTGCCCATTTTACTTCTATAGGATCATTTGTCTTTCTTAGTGATTTTAAAAGTTCTATGTATGTTCTGAATATGAGCCATTTCTTGGTGAAATATTCTCTCCCACTTTTTGGCCAACCTTTACATCCTCCAAATGTTATGTTTTAATAAACAGAAGTTTTCATTCTAAGGATTGGATTTATCCATTATTTCTTGTAAGGTAAGGGTTTTTCATGTTCTATATAATAAATCCTTCCTACCACAAGATCACGAAGATTTTCTCGTGTGTGTGTGTGTGTGTGTGTGCGCGCGCGCATGCATGTGCGTGCAGTGGTTTTAATGGTTTGCCTTTCACATTTAGATTTTAAAATTCACCTGGAATTAATTTTCATATATAGTGTAAGGTAAATGTCAAGTACTCATTTTTTCTACCGAATCGACCATAAACTCTGTATTGAAAAGATCTTCTCACTGTGGCTATATGATGTTACCTTACTGTCCACATATATGAATCTACTTCTACATCCTCAGCTCATTTTGTATGTATGAGGTCTGACAGTTAAGTTCGTGAACTAGCCACCGTGCGCTTACATTGGCAGCACTGTATAAACAGCTCGGTAAGGTTTCAAAACTTGGTTTATCAGTGTCTCAAAGCTGTGTTCGTGTCGACATGTGATGGTGTCTTGCTGAGTGGCATTCACTATTCTTGTTGCATGTTTTTGTGTGCAATCGCGAGAATGTCTGAGCTTAAATTAGAGCAATGAATGAGCATTAAATTTCTTGTTAAATTTGGCAAGAGAGGAAGCAAAATCAGAGAAAAGTTAGTCCAAGTTTATGGGGATAATGCCATGAAGAAAACGGCAGTGTACAAATGGATTAAATGTTTTTCTGAGAGGAGAGAACATGTCACTGATGAAGAGAGGTCAGGGAGGCCGGTAAGGAGGAGAACTGATGACAACATTTCAAAACTTCATCTAATTGTGCATCACCATTGTCGGCTGACTGTGAGAAGCATAGCAGACCAAGTAAATATTGATAGAGAAACAGTTAGGAAAATCTTAACTGAAAACCTTGGCATGAAAAAGGTGTGTTCAAAAATGGTCCCAAAGGACCTCACTGATGAACAAAAGCAAAGGAGAGTTGAAGTTTCCCAAGACCTTTTGGAAAAGCAAGATGATGTTTTGGGCCATATTATCACTGGTGATGAAACAAACATGGCTGTACCAATACGACCCCGAAACAAAGCGCCAAAGTGCACAATTGAACTCAGCCAATTCTCCGTGACCAAAGAAGTTTTATCAGTCCAAATCAAGAGCCAAAAAGATGTTGCTAACCTTTTTGGATATCATAGGGATTATTCATTATGAATTTGTACCAACTGGACAAACAGGTAACCAAGTTTACTATTTGGAAGTGCTGAAAAGTCTGCATGAAAAAGATGAAAATGACCTGAACTTTTTGCCAACAATTCATGGCTCTTGCATCATGACAGTGCACCAGCTCACAGGGCACTGTCTGTGAGGGAGTTTTTAGCCAGTAAACAAATAACTGTATTGGAACACCCACCTTACTCACCAAATCTGGTCCCCAAAGCCTTCTTTCTTTACCCAAAGATAAAGGAAATGTTGAAAGGAAGACATTTTGATGACATTTAGGACATCAAGGGTAATACGACTACAGCTCTGATGGCCATTCCAGAAAGAGTTCCAAAACTGCTTTGAAGGGTGGACTAGGCACTGGCATCAGTGCATAGCTTCCTTAGGGGAGTCCTTCGAAGGTGACCATAGTGATATTCAGCAATGAGGTATGTAGCACTTTTTCTAGGACGAGTTCACAAACGTTTAATTGTCAGATCTTGAATCTCTAGTTATATGAATACCTCTGTGTCATAATTATTGTAGAATTAAGTATTGATATCAAGTAGTATAAGTACTTTCATTTTGTCTATCTTCTTCACAATGTTCTTGGTTATTCTTAGCTGTTTTGTTTTGTTGTTGTTGTTGTTGTTTTTTGCTTGTTGCTTACACATCTCACCACCATATTGGGATTTTGAATGAGATTTCAGTAAGCCTGTAAGTAAATGTTGGTAAAATTGAATATATTTCCAATGATGAGTCTTCCAACCTATGAACATTGTGTACCTCTCTATTTATTTAACTTGTTTTTGTTTTACTTTGATAATTCCTTTCTGCATTACACATTTCTTGTTGGGTGTTTCCCTAGCTGGTGGGTATATTTTCATGACATTTTAAGTGCTATCTTCTTGAATTTTCATTCTTAATTGTTGGTGATGACACATAAAAATACAGTTGTCTACACTGACTGACCTTGACTTGAGCAGATTGATAAACTTCATTATAAATTTGAATGCCAATATTGTCAAAATTTTTATATCCATGTCATACCATCTACCAATACTGGCAGGTTTATTTTCCCTCCATCCTTTATGTCTTTTATTGTACCATCCAGTGGATATCTTTGTTTTGCTCTTGCTACCAGAGGAAAAACTCTAAACATTTGACCCACAAATATAATGCTTAATATTGTGTGGTACTCTTTATCAGATTAAGGGAGTTTCCTATCCATTCCTAGTGTCCTGAGAGTTATTGTAAACAGGTGATAAACTTCAATAAATACTCACATGATTTTACTTTTTTACACTGTTAATGTGGTGAATCATATGACTAATTTTCAATTAATCAACCACTCTTGCATTAAATGATGCAACTTGATCAATGCAAAGCATTGTCTTTATATATGGTTTTATTAACTTTGTTAATATTTTCTTTCTTTTTTTGCATCTCAATCTATTTATGAGTGATATTAACTTCCTTCCTTATGTTCTTCATCAGAGATTTTAGTTTCAGGAACGTGCTGGCCTCATTAAATGGACTGTAAATGCCATTAAGGTGCTTCTTTCCTTCTTCAGTCAGCTACTCGACATGAATTTGTCCTATTAGCAATAATTTTATGAATGCATTTCTGTTTTGGGTGTTGCTTTAAAACATTACCTAGGATTTTATAAACATAAAAAAAATTCAATAGCTTTTCACACACAGAAAATAAACTAAAATAAAACACATAAGACAACACATTTACAAAAGAAACAATATATGAGTTCTGACAATTAAGTTCGCAAACATGTTACAACGATGTTGCCAACCTTTTTTGATGCCTTTTTTGATTCATTATGAATTTGTACCAACTAGACAAACAGTTAACCAAGTTGACTATTTGGAAGTGCTGAAAAGTCTGCCTGAAAGAGTTAGACGACCTGAACTTTTCACCAACAATTCATGGCTTTTGCATCACGACAATGCACCAGCTCACAGGGCACTGTATGTGAGGGAGTTTTCAGCCAGTAAACAAATAACTGTATTGGGACACCCTCCCTACTCACCTGATCTGGCCCCCAATGACTTCTTTCTTTCCCCAAAAATAAAGGAAATATTGAAAGGAAGACATTTTGATGACATTCAGCACATCAAGGGTAATACGACAACAGCTCTGATGGCCATTCCAGAAAGAGTTCCAAAATTACTTTGAAGGGTGGACTAGGCACTGGTGTCGGTGCATAGCTTCCCAGAGGGAGGACTTGGAAGGTGACCGTAATAATATTCATAATGAGGTATGGAGCACTTTTTCTAGGATCAATTCGCAAACTTAATTGTCCAATCCCATATTAGCTAGAAAAAGTTATGCCAAAAAACTATGTAAAAACACTACCAAATTTGGCCTAACAGAAATGTATAAAGTAATGCTCAAATTAACTGTTATACAATGTTTCAATTCAGAAAAATGAGCCATTTTTAAGAGAATAATGCCTTTTAAATTATATATATTTGAAAAAGATGAACTATCCCAACAAATATGAAAACAAAATAAGAAAAAAGATAATTTTCAAAATCCTAAAGAACTATATAATGCTAAAGCAAGCATAGGAGAGAAAGACGTTGAATAGAAAAATATGTAATATATAGTCTCTTCATTATTGTACTTCAATTACTCATCTTATATATAAGCCTTACTTTTAAAATGTAAAATCCATTTTATATGTAAAACATGGCACCCCAAAACAGTGCAGGGCTTGAATTATTTAACAAATGTAGCTAGAATATTGGTTTTATGAAAAATTATGTACCCACACTATTCATAATCGATGGGTTAAAGAAATAAAGGGAAATCAAAACATAAAAAGAAGAGGAAATGTTGATTAATATTTATCTGATTTCTAGGTGGGGAGAGCCTGCTGAGCATAAAGAAATGAAACCTGATTTAGAGCAGGATTTGGTCATAGGTTATTTCCAGTGACTGTGGGCTGTTCACCTCAGGCAGAGCCTGGGCACGTGGACAGCAGACGCCTGCAGCCAGGAGAGGCCTAGCACTGGACCCAGACTTTCAGGTGGCTATACAGTCTCCTCCCCAAATTCTCAATTACTGAACATGGAGAAGCACAATAAAACTTCCATTAGGTAGCACTATTTTTTAAATTTAATACATCCTTATTATTTTGCTCTGTTTTATTATATTTTAATAGATTTTTTGTTAATGTTCTTAAAAGTATTTAACACCTGCTATATTTATATTTTGAAGTATTACTTTTCAGTGGCAATTTAGCAAAGATTGGCTTTAAAAATGTATAAATCAATGATGTTAAGAGGAATCTAGTACAACTTTTTTAAAAAATTATTAAATTTATTGGGGTGAAATTGGTTAATAAAATAATATAGGTTTCAAGTACAATTGTGTACAATTCTATAATATATCATCTGTATACTGCATTGTTCACCACACAGAGTCAAATCTTATAATTGTATGTTTGACCCCTTTTACTCTCTTCTACCTCCCCCCACCCCATTTCCATCTGGTTACCACCATACTGCTGTCTGTGTCTATGAGTTTTTCTTTATCTTGTTTGCATATTGCTTTCAGTTTTACATTCTACATGCAGGTAAAATTATATGGTTTTCGACTTTTTCTGTCTGACTTATTTCATTTAGGATAATAATCTTAGGATCCATTCACGTTGTCGCAAATGGAAGCATTTCATCTTTTCTTATGGCAGAGTAATATTCCATTTGTGTATATGTGGCACATCTTCTTTATCCAATTATCTATTGAAGGACACTTTGGTTGTTTTCATGTCTTGGCCATCATGAAAATGCTGCAGTGAACATAGGGTTACATATATTTCTGAATAAATGTGGTTCCAGAAATATCTGATGATTTTTTTTGTTCTATTTCTTTAAAAAATGCCATTGGCATTTTGATGAGGATTGCATTAAATCTGTATATTGATTTGGGCAATATGGACAATTTAACTATGTTGATTCTTCCAATCCATGAGCACGGAATGTGTTTTGATTTTTTTGTGTCTTCCTCAATTTTTTTAATGTCTTATACTTTTCAGTGTATAGGTCCTTTGTTAAGATTATTTCTAGGTATTTTATTTTTTGTTGCAATTGCAAAAGGAATTGTTTTTGTAATTTTTCTGTAATTTCGTTGTTAGTATATAGGTATGCAATGTATTGTTGTACATTGTTTTATATCCTGCAACTTCACTGTATTTGCTTATTGTTGCTTCTTGCAGTTTTTACTTTTTAAGTCTTTAGGGTTTTCCATACAAAGAATCATGTTAATTTGCAAAAAGTCACAATTTGATTTCTTCATTCCCCATTTGGATGCCTTTTATTTTTCTCTCTTGCCTGTTTGCTCTGGGTAGGACTTCCAGCACTGTGTTGAATAACAGCGGCGAGATCGGGCATCCTTGTCTTGTTCCTGAGCTTAAGGGGAAAATGCTTTCAGTGTTTCACCAGAGGGCTTGTCATATATGGTCTTTCTTATGGTAAGGTATTTTCCTCTACACCTACTTTATTGAGTGTTTTAATCATAAATGGATGTTGTATCTTGTCAAATGTTTTTTTCTATATCTATTGATGTGATCATATGATTTTTTATCTTTATTTTGTTTATGTGGTGTATCACATTGATTGATTTGCTTATATTGAACCATCCTTCAACCCCTGGAATGAATCCCACTTGATTGTGATGTGCTATCTTCCTAATGTATTACTGTATTCGATTTGCTAGTATTTTGTTTAACATTTTTGCATCTGTATTCATCAGAGATATTGGTCTGTGGTGTGTGTGTGTGTGTGTGTGTGTGTGTGTGTGTGTGTGTGTGTGTTTTAATTGAAGTCCACTGGGGTGACAATGGCCAGCAAAGTCACACAGGTCTCAAGTGCACAACTCTGCAACACATCATCCACACATCACACTATGCGTTCACCACCCAAAGCTATCTCCCCCTCCATCACCACATACCCAATCCCATTTACCCTCATCTATTTTTCAATTACAATTAATATTTAATATTATTTTACATAGTTTCACATGTGCAAGATAGTGGTTAGACATTTATATAATTTGCGAAGTGATTTCCCCTGATCAGTCTAGTATTTACCTGGCACTATACATAGTTATTACAATATTATTGACTATATTCCCTACACTGTACTTTACATTCCTGTAACTACCAATTTGTTCTTCTTTTTGTATTATCCTTGCCAAGTTTTCATATCAGAGTAATGTGTGCCTCATAAAATGAGTTAGAAAGAATTGTCTTTTCAATTTTGGGAAGAGTTTGAGAAGGATAGGTACTAAATCATCTTTGAATCGTTGGTAAAATTCGCTAGTAAAGACTTCTGGTCTTAGACTTCTACTTTCTTGGAGATTTTTGATGATTCTTTCAATTTCTTATTATTGATCAGTCCATTTGGATTTTCCAGTTCTTTGTGATTTGGTCTAGGAAGGTTACATATTTCTAAGAACTTGTCCATTTGCCTTTGGGTTACTGAATTTGGTGGCATGTAGTCTTTCGTTGTATTCTTGTATGATTTTTTGTATTTATGTGGTGTCCATCGTAACTTTTCCTCTTTCATTTCAGATTTTGCTTGTGTCTTTTCTCTTCTTTTTTTTTTAGTGAGTCCAGCCAGAGGTCTGTTAATTTCATTAATGTTTTTAAAGAACCAGCTCTTTGTTGCATTAATTTTTCCTTTGTCTTTTTGTTCTCTATGTCATTTATTTTGCTCTGATTTTTTTTTTCTTCTGCTGACTTTGGGCTTCATTTGTTCTTCTTTTTCTAATTCTTTAAGATGTAATGTTAGGTTGTTTATTTGGTATTTTTCTTGTTTCTTGAGATGATAGACCTGTAATGATAAATTTCCCTTATTATAAATACTTTTGGGATGCTTTGGCTGTATCCCAAAAGCTTTGATATGTCATACTGTCATTCTCATTTGTTTCTATGTATCTTTTGATCTCTCCTTCTATTTCTTTGACCCAGTTGTTGTTTAGTTGTGCAGGGTTTAATCTCCACATATTTGTGTTTTCCCCCTTCTTTTTGCTGTTGATTTCCAGTTTCACAGCACTGTGGTCAGATAATACGTTTGGTATAATTTCAGTCTTCTTAAATTTGTTGAGGCTAGTTTTTGTCCCAACATTGGTCTATCTTTGCAAATGTTCTATGTGCACTAGAGAAGAAGATAAAATCTGATGTTCTGGAATGAAAGGCACTGTAAATGTCAATTATGTCCATTTGGTCTCATGTATAATTTTAGGTCAATATTTCCTTATTGATTTTCTATCCATAGCTGTCAATGAGGTATTTAGGTCCCTTACTATAATTGTGTTTTTGTCAGTTTCTCCTTTTAATTCCCTTAGTTGCTTTATATATTTTGGTGATCCCTGATTGGGTGAATGTATATTGATAAGTGTTATGTCTTCGTGATGTATTGTCCCCTTTGTCATTATAAAATGCCCACCTTTGTCTCTTATTACTTTCGTGTTGTCACTTTTTTATATCTAGTTTGTCAGATATAAATACAGGTGCACCTGATTTTCTCTAGATGCTACTGCTTGTAGTATCATTTTCCACCCTTTCATTTTGAGTCTCTATTTGTCCTTGCAGCTGAGATATGTCTCCTGAAGGCAGTGTGTGGTTGGGTTTTGTTTTTTGATCCAATCTGCAATTCTGTGCTTTTTTATTGGTGAATTCAGTCCATTTACATTTAGGGTGATTACTAATGTATGAGGATTTCTTATTCGCATTTTATCATTTGTTTTCTGGTATTTCTGTCCCCATTGGTTCTTTTCCCTTGTGTTTCTGTTATTTTAATTTGGTGGTATTCTATGATTTTTTTCCTCTGTTTCCTTTTTTAATGTTGTGTCTCAGTTCTAAATTGTGTGTGTGTGTGTGTGTGTGTGATTACCATCAGGTTTATGCAGAAGAAAGTTTTATATGTATAGTAGTCCATTTTCTTTTAATTCATCTTATCTCCATTCCCCTTTGTAAATTCAGACCTTTACCTCCACCCCTTTAATGCTTTTGTTGTCACAAATTATTCCTATTTTGAGTTCATTTCCAAATTGCACCAGCTATTGTCTTCTCTCTTTTTTTTAAGGTTTTTGCCTCCAGTAATCTTTATGTAATATTTAAGTATATACTACCCTATTGTGAATAAGGGTTGCAATTTCCTGTTTCTGTCTGTTAGTCATCTTACTCTAGTTTTGTATCCTTTGTCTTTTTGTTTCAGGTAGAATAACCCCCTTCAGTATTTCCTCTAATGCAGGTCTTGTGGTGGAAAATTCTCTCAACTTCTCTGTGTCTGAAAAACTCTCTATTTCTCTTCATATCTAAAAGAGAACTTGGCTGAATACATTACTCTTGGCTGGTAATTTCTCTCCTTCAATGGTTTGAATATTTGATTCCACTCCCTCCTGACTTGTAGAGTTTCTGCTGAAAACTCTGATAATAATCTAATAGGCTTTCCTTTATAGGTTACCATCTTTTCCCTGGCTGCCTTGAGAATTCTTTGTTTGTCATTACTTTTTGACAATTTTACTATAATGTGCTTTGGAGATGGCCTTTTTGGATTGAGATAATTAGGTATCCTATTTGATTCTTGGATTAAAGAATCCAGTCCTTTCTATGGGTGTGGGATGTTCTTGTCAACTACCTGTTTGAATAGTCTCTCTGTATGCTTCTCCCTCTTTTTTCCTTCTAGTATACTCATTATACTTATATTGCTCTTCCTGATGGAGTCAGATACTTCTTGTAGACTTCTTTTATTTCTTAAAATTCTCATTCTCTCTCTTCTTTCACCTGTGTCATTTCTAGATTTCTATCCTTCCTCCATCTGGTCAGCTCTATTTTCTAAGCTTACTGCTCACTCTTCAACTCTTTTATCGAGTTCTTCAGCTCCAGATTTTCTATTTAGTTATTTTTAAAAGATTCAATCTCTTTGTTAAAATACTCCTTTTGTTCATTGATTTTATTTCTGAATTCATTAAACTGCCTATTTGAGTTTTCTTGTATTTTGCTGAGTTTTTTCAGAACTGCAATCTTGAATTCTCTATATGGTAGTACAACTTTTGGTACAGGAATTTTGATACACTCAACCTTGGAGAGCAACAGATTCAAAATCAATTTGTCTCTATACAGGACTTAGGGGGTTGTCTTGCACACTAAATGAGCTATGTATATAAGCTAAAATGTACATAGCTTGGGGCAGTGTTCCCTTTGTATAAATCTGTTGAGGCTTTACATAGAAACTTTCTTTATATCCAGAAGCAAAAGATTAGAAGTCAGGTATGTAGCAGTTGCTTTTATATTGACGTTGCCAAGGTTACTTTGTACCATGGGAAGTTAGGGGAAACATTATTTTATTTTACTTACCATGGTCCATAATAAGTAAATACCAAAATGACAATGTTTAAATACCTTTTATTGGGGGGGGGGAGAGATGACATAAAGAACAAGTATTTCCCTTGTTGATTTTCACAAAATGATGGATATATATATATATATATATATATATATATATATATATATATATAAATAAATGTACACATTTTAAGAGATGTTATCTATGTATTACTTTCCAAAGTTTAATTGAATTACAGTAGCAAAGTGTACTATGATGTTCACTCAAAAGATGGACTTAATCAAATGAATGCTAGCATCATCCATTGTACTGTAATTTTAATACAGTATTTTCCTTTCTTAAAATGTTTATACATTTTTGGCACCGCTTGTGTGTGTGCGTGTGTGTGTGTGTGTTTGTGTGTGTGTGTGTGTATCAAAGAGAAACCAGCATGATTTAAGGCATAGACCTAAAAGATTCTGTACTCTCTCCCCTCAAGCTTGATGTGTGGTGGAAGAGTCCAGAGACTAACATTGTCACCTGATGACCAAGAGTGAGATCTTAACAGTGTGGGTACACAGTTATTTCAATCCTCAGGAACACATAGAATCTTTTCTTTATGAGCTAGTTTATATGCCTTAATTTGCAAATACAGGGTGGAAGTCATTTTCAGTAGATGGAAAGTAGTCATTTATTCCAGTTTCACCTCAGCCACTGGCCTCACTGGAACTTGTTTTATTTTCAGAAGTGGAGAAGAACCAACAGGTATACCTTAATTACTTCTTTTTTTTTTGTTCGTTTGTTTTTTAATTAAGGTATAATTGACAGTTAAAAATTATACATATTTAAGGTATTAATGTATGTGTTGTGAAATAATGACCACAATCAAGTCCGTTCACTCACAGAGTTACCTTTGTGTGTATGTGGGTGCGTGGTGAGAACACTTAAGATCTGCCCTATCAGCAAACACCTGGGATGGTAACCACTCTTTTCAGAGAGAACGAAAGGGTGGTTGGGAAGTTACCTCTCCCTGGTGCACAGCTGCCCTGGCACCCAGAGCTCACAGGTGAGCTCAATCCTGTGTAGGTCCCCAGCATCGGTCCCCTGTCCTGGGCTTGCCTCTACCCCATGCCACCCTCTCACATGCCTTCATTTTCTAAACCCAATGGATTGAAATCAGTACCCACCCAGTTAATACTGACCCGCCTGGTTTCCCATCACTGACCTCTGCTCAGCCGGGCCTGACCCTAGCTCACACCACATCAGCCTTCATCTTGTCACCACCACTCCTTAAGACGCCCAGTGGCTTCTACCTGAGGAGCGTAGTTGCTTTGTCTGCATAAAACTGTACCCACCCACTGTGCTAACTCAGACTGCTTTTGCACATTCTGTTACTGGTTGGATAGTCCTGTATCATTCCTAAATTATTCCAGGTATCTTACCTTCATCTTGTCTTTGAGAAGGACACTGTGTTACACACTTCTTCAGAATTATTTTCTGTTGTTGACAGAACATTAAGCAAAGGCTCACTGGGCATGTAGTGATAGTGGACTTCATTTGTCTTCCATGACGTCAATGCCTTCCCCTTCCTCCACCTTCCGCAGACGCTCTCCCACCAGATGTGGAGCATCATTTGTGTCCTCTGCCCCACCCCACCCGCCCTCATGGAGTGCATTTACGTGAAACTAACAGTCTAGGGTCTCCAGCCCCCTGAGCAGTTTCTGAGTCAAAAGTGCCTCTTTTTCAATTCCCAGCAAAACCTCCTAGTAAATAATTTAATTTCATTCCTTCCATAGGTAATATCCATTCCTCCCCACATTCCATTTTAACTATTCTCGACTAGGGGGAGTTTTATGAGTTTTTATTATTTTCAGGCTCTTACATTTGTGAGAAGGAAAAGATTCTCATTGTGAATCAGGTGATGTTTCCCCACTAAGGTGACCCTTTGTTTCCCTGAAGTTTGTGAGGGTTCAACCCGTAACTGAATTTGAGTTGAATAAGCACTTTGGTGTTTCCATTTAGGTTCCAAAGCAATCCATTCCTACTCTAAAGTGCTATGAAATGCTAGTGGTGTGAATTTAATAACAACGAAATAGGCAGCATAGTGAAGAATGACGACAGGGTTTGAATAAGATTAAGTAAGAAAATAAAACTGATGGGACGCCAAATAACTGAGCATGTTGTTAACACAATGACTATCTCTCCTCCTTCACTCAGTGATAGTAATTGTAATAACTTTACATGCATCCTGAAAACACATCACATCTTTAACCTACGCATTTGCCTAAATAATAAAATATTTAAATGTAGAAATTTTAAGTGTATAAAGTATGCATACACTAACCATACATTGGAAGGAAATATTTATTTGTGATATTTTTGAATAAGTTTTTGAATTATAGCCAAATTCAAGTGAACTAATCAAGCCTTATGTCATATATTAATTTTAAGCTCTAATATTCCTTCTTTTATGCAGTAGGAGACACTTAAATATACAATAAAATGCTTATGATGTTTTATTTTGACTCTCAAATATTGTTGCACAGTAGATAAAGTCAAAACTCTAAAATGTGAGAGTTAAGACTTACCATAGGCAATATCTTTTTTGCTTTGAGTAACATAAATGTAAAATAAAGATAAATGCCTTAAGATTTACCCCATTTTTATGTGAGAGAATAGGTAGTACAATAATATTTATGCATTAATGAATTTGCAATTTCCTGTACCTTGACATTAATAACAATTATTACAATTTAGAGCACACCCAAAAGGTACTGTTTATTAATGCAAAATATGAAAAATGAAAGTGGTAAAGGATGTCCTATTGTATTTAATTTGCTCATTCCATATGCTTGTATCTCCCCCCAAATATCAAATCAGTGTCCTAATATTCATGTAGCAACATGTACTTTAAACCTATTTGCTCTTATAAAGGCACATACTTTTTGCTTTCCCCTTACAACATACAAAATTATTTCTATAATTTAAGAAGTTTAATTTTCAAAACTTTTTATGAGGAATAAAACGTAAAGATAGCTGACATCTCACTTCACAGAACCAAGAGTTCCACAATGTGGGTTGTTCCTATTATATCCTATGTTCAAGGGTATAATGAGCATTATTAATGTTCTGTGGTATAATTCACAATTAAAATTGTAAGATATTTAAAGTGTACATCATGGTGAATACACACACACTCACACTGTGAAAGGATTTCCCCCATTGAGTTAATTAACACTTTCATCACCTCACATATTTACCTGTTTTTGGTGAGAACATTTGAATTCTACTCTTTTAGCAAATTTCAACTATACAACACGGTGGTTATCAACTGCAGTCTGTATGCTATACATTAGATACTTAACCCTTATTCATCTCATAGCTGAAAGTGTGTATCCTTTTACCTGCCTCTCCCTATTTCACCCACCTCTCCAATCCCTGGTAACCTTTTTTCTATTTTGTTTCTATCAGTTTTTTGTGGGTTTTTTTTTGTTTGTTTGTTTGTTTTAATTTCACATACAAGTGATAGCATGCAGTATCTGTCCTTCTCTGTCTGGCTTATCTCACTTAGCATAATGCTTCCAACATCCATCCACATTGTGGCTGGTGGCAGGATTTCCTTCTCTTACATAGCTGAGTAATATTCCACTGTATATACTAAGGGTGCCAAAAAATGTACACATTTTAAGAGATGTTATCTATGTATTATTTTTTGAAGCTGGATTGAATTACAGTAGCAATGTGTCGTATGACATTCGCTGAAAAGATAATGTTAATAAATGGATGCTAGCTTCATTCACTGTATTGCAATTTTAATAGATTTTTCCTTTTAAAATGTGTATACATTTATTTGTCACCCTCTGTATATACTATTCTTTCTCTTTCCACTCATTTGTTGATAGACACAGGTTGTTTTTATACTGTGGCTATTGTGAATAATGCTGCAATGAACATGGGAGTGCAGCTATCCCTTCGAGATAATGGTTCTGTTTCCTTAGATATAGTACCTATATAAATACGCAGAAGCAGGTTTGCTGGATCATGCGGTAGATCTAGTTTTCATTTTTTGAGGAACCTCCATACTATTTTCCATGGTGGCTGTAACAGTTCCATTCCTACCAACAGTGCACAAGGTTTTCCATTTCTTCACATATTTACCACCATTTATTTCTTGTCTTTTTGATAATAGACATCCTAACAGATGTGAGGTGACATCACATTGCGGTTCTGATTTGTATTTCCCTGATGATTAGTGATGTTAGCATTTTGTCATGTACCTCTATATGTCTTCTTTGCTCATTTTTATGTACTTGTTTTTCGCTATTGAGTTGCATGAGTTTCCCATATATTTTGGATTATTAATCCCTGAGCAAATATGCACTTTGAAAATATTTCCCCCCGTTTGGTAGATTTCCTTTTCATGTTGTTGATGGTTTCTTGTGCTTTTTAGTTTAATGTGGTCCCACTTGTTTATATTTGCTTTTGTTGTCTCTGCATTTGGTGTCAAATCTTCAAAATATTTTCCCAAGACTGATGTCAAGGAGTTTAGCTCTTATGTTTTCTTTGAGGAGTTTTATAACTTCAGGTGTTACATTTAAAGTCTTCAATCCGTTTTGAGTTAATTTTTGTGTATGGTGCAAGGTAGTGGTTCAGTTTCATTCTCTTGCATGTGGCTGTCCACTTTTCCCCAATAGCATTTATTGAAGATATTGTCCTTTCCCCACTGTATACTCTTGGCTCCTCTGTCATAAATTAATTGACCACACATAACCCAGTTTATTTCTGGGCTCTTGATTCTGTTCTCTTGATCTATGGGTCTTTCTCTATGCCAGTGCCATACTGTTTGGATTACTATAGCTTTATATAAAATTTGACATCAAAAAGTGTGATACCTCCAGCTTTGTTCTTCTTCCTCAAGATTATTTTGGCTATTTGTTGTATTTTGCACTTCCATATAAATTTTAGGATTGTGTTTCTATATCTGTAAATATGCAATTAGAATTTTGGTAAGGATTGCATTCAATCTGTAGATTGCTTTGGGAAGTATGGACATTTTAACAATATTATTCATTCTAATCAATGAATACAGACTACCATTCTATTTATTTGTATCTTCAGTTTCTTTCATGAATGTCCTCTAGTTTACAGTGAATAGGTCTTTCACCAAATTGGTTAAATTTCACAGGCTTCCAGGGGTCTGTGTCCAGGCACTCTAGCTTTTCACATCAATGCCAAGTTTGTTGTCTAGAGGCTGGGACATGCTGTTGGCTCCACTCCAGGTCCTGAACAGGCCCCTGGTCTGTTTTGGTAGACCACAGCAACCTGGAAGGATGATGTCAGAAGACCCCCATCACGATGTCTTAAAGGTATTTTCCTAACCCTTTGCCTTGTAAGCATTTCAAGATTTCTTTAGGACTTAGAGCACTAGACAGATGGTGTCTGTATTTTGCCTGGATCCTGGTATCTTGAGACCTTGGGCTCGGTGACTTAACTTCTCTGGACTTTATGCTGCTCAATGTTTCTAATACGAGGGACTGTGATTACGTAACATCTCCACCCTGTCAATCTATGAATCCTACATTTACACCATATGTGAAAGATGTGAGTGGGGTCAAAATTAGGTAAAGAGGACTTAGCATGTCTCTTCTGTGATACTAATTTGAAATCACAGGCTGATCCCTTTGGGTTCAACCTCAGTGTTCTTCAAATACACATGAGTCAAATCCACTTCTCTCCTGTTAGATTCTGGCGATGTTGGGCAATGCTGGGTAAAGAACAGACAGGAGAAAGTTACACAGAGCATACACTTGATTACTTTGCCTGCACAAGATAATATCTCCCAATAACGCTGACCTCTACGGAATTTCTGTCCAATTCTATAGCTTGCTTGTAATTGAATGATTTTTAAGGAAAACAAAGTTCTTGAACTGTTGCTGTGATGAGACCTCTTTGAGCTGTCTTGGACATGGTGGCCATGTTACAGATGTCATGAATGTCTGTGGCTGGCCTTACCAAGACTTAAGATAGAACTAGCAAAGTGACCGGCCTCAGTTTAAATGTTTGCTATGGTACAAAATGGTACTTCTGTGTAGTAATGAGAAGTTCAAGCAACAGTGGAAATGCTTAACTGACTAGAAAAAGCAAGGGAAACACATGGTTATATGACATAATTCTATTATGTCAGCATTTCAAACACTGTTTGGAGCACACATAAATAATGCACTTAATTCCAGAACTACTTTCATTAAGAATTTAATTTGTATTCACTTGATATTCTAATGTTAAACTTCATTTCTGGAAAGAAAAACTGTAATAGCAGAGTTTACTACTGTGCAATTAAACGCACGGTGTGAATAACCTGAAGTGCTGCACTTCTCCGAGAGTCCTAGTGATGGTTACTGGCTTCTCAGTCAATACAGTGGCCTTCTCAAACTGCATGACACCAACATATTAGCCAAAGTGCATTTATTATAGCTTTTTACCAACCTCTGCGACTCCGATCTAAAGTCATGCATTCTAATGTGTTTTGACAAGTAAATTGCTTGCCTTTTTTCCATGATAACCAACCCCATAAATAATGCATACATGGTAATAGCAAAGCAATAATGTAAAAGTCAAGCATGAAGCTCATGCAGCATGTTAATGATAAAGGTGCTTGAGCCTTTGAAGACACAAGCCAATACACCTAAGCCATATATTTTCCCCTAATACGACTAAGGTCCCATTTCCCCCACATTTCCCCAATTTTAGATCTGAATACTTTTTCTTAGTAAATGCTAAGATTCATGATGTCATTCTAACTTTGATAAAATACTTGATTTTGCTCAGTTACTTTGTTACTACAAGAGAATGGGACAGCATCCGAAATATAATAATAAGGTAATCAGGAGATAATTCTGTCCTAAACTGAGTTATTTTCCCAGCTAATCCACTACAGTGGCCAAGCCTCCTAAATACCAAACCATAACATGAAGCATAACAAAAATTGTCAAAATCATCCTTCTTGATCTACTGCTGAGTAGTTTACGGTGCATATTTATTCTTCCATAGAGTCTTCACCTCTGCCTTCAGTTCTACATTCTAGGTCTCATTTGAATCAAGAGAACAATGCACATAACCACTCACCTCACTATGATTATCACCATCACCATCATCATTATTAGAAAATCAGATCTATATTAATAAAAAGGAGGATTAAAGAAGGAATAAATGAAGGTAAAATATTTTATTTTTATACTTATTTGCTCAATTATATAAAATTGAATTCAAAATAATAACAGTAATGATGTATTTGATGATGATAACTTATGCACAAAAAATGAATGACAACAATGGTAGAAGAAATGAGAGAGAGAAATTAGAAGTACTTTGTTATAAAGTACTTGGCACTACTCATGAAGAAATATAGTATTATTCAAAAGTCAACTCAGATTAGTTGTAAATGTATGTGCAAACTCTAATGCAACAATTAATAAATTCAAAATAGATATTTAGTTGATTGCTATGAATTGAGAGAAAATGGAATCATAAAATGCTCAATTAAAATCATAGAAGACAGATAATCAGTGGAAGATAAAAGAAAAAAAAACCCACAAGAAACAAAGGGAACACAAATCCCTAACAAATAATGTAGATATAACTCCAACCATATAATGACTTTAAATATCAATAGTCTAAGTACACCAATTAAAATTCAGAGACTGTCAGAGAGGACCAAAATCATGACCCAACTATATATATTTACAAGAAGCTTACTTTAAATGTAAAGACACATATAGATTAAAAGTATATGGATGAAGAAAAATATATCATGTCAACACTAATCTTTAAAAAGCAGGCATAGGTGTATTAATTTCTAACATGGCACACTTTAAAGCAAGAAAAATTATCAAAGATAAAGACAAGCATTAAATATGATAAACAGGTCAATATTCCAAGAAAACATAAGAATCCTACAGGTGTCCCAGGGGTGCCAAATAATGTCTACAAGTGGACACTTTGGTCAGTGTTGCTCAAGCAGCAGTTCACCATAATCAGAAGTGTCTAGACGCTGATGGGAACCATTTGAGCACCTCTTGTAATTGCAGAAGTCAAACATGACCTGTTTTAGGTCTGACAATGAAGTTCACGAACACATCCTAGAAAAAGTGCTCCATACCTCATTGCTGAATATCACTAAGGTCACCTTCGAAGTACTCCCCTTGGAAAGCTATGCACAGAGGCCAGCGCCTACTCCACCCTTCAAAGCCATTTTGGAACTCTTTCTGGAATGGCCATCAGAGCTGTCATCGTATTACCCTTGATGTCCTGAATGTGATCGAAATGTCTTCCTTTCAGTATTTCCCTTATCTTTGGGGAAAGAAAGAAGTCATTGGGGGCCAGATCAGGTGGGTAGGGAGGATGTTCCAATACAGTTATTTGCTTACTGTTTAAAAACTCCCCCACAGACAGTGTCATGTGAGCTGGTGCATTGTCATGGTGCAACAGTTCCTTCGAGACCATTTGTGCACACACCTTTCTCATGCCAAGATTTTCAGTTAAGATTTTCCTGTTTCTCTATCAATGTTTACTTGGTCTGCTATGCTTCTCACAGTCAGCTGATGATTTTGATGCACAATTCGACGATGTTTTGAAATGTTTTCATCAGTTCTGTTTGTTACTGGCCTCCCTGACCTCTCTTCATCAGTGACACGTTCTCTCCCCTCAGAAAAACGTTTAATCCATTTGTACACTGCTGGTTTCTTCATGGCATTATTCCCATAAACTTGGACTAATGTGTCTTTGATTTCACTTCCACTCTTGCCAAGTTTAACAAGATAATTAATGCTCATTCATTGCTCTAATTCAAGCTCAGACATTCTTGCACCGACACACAAACATGCACAACAATAATCAACGCCACTCAGCAAGACACCACCACATGTCGACATGAACACAGCTGTGAGACACTGATATACCAAGGTTACAAAACCTTACCAAGCTGTTTGTACAGTGCTGCCAATGTAAGCACACAGTGGCTAGTTTGTATATTTGTCAGATCTTATATTTATCTTTTGTTACCTGTATATATTGAGTATTACAGTTTTAATATTTTTTTCCTTTTTTAAAATGTGTGTAATTTTATTTATTTATTTCTTTGGCAACCTCTGTATGTGCCTAACAACAAAGCATCAAACTACATGGGTCAGGAACTTATGCAACAGCAATAAGAAATACATGCATCCACTCTCATGTTTGGTGATTTCAATACACCTCTATCAGTAATGGCAGATCGATTTAGAGCTCAGAAGATCAGTAAGGACATAGTTGAAGTAAATTAAACAATGGATCAACTGGATATAATGGCTATCTATAGGCTATTTCATCCAACAATAGCAGAACACACATTTTTCTCAAGCTCACATTTAACATTTACTAAAAAAATTACATTCTGGTGCATAAGACATATCTTAACAAATGTAAAATCATGCAATATATGTTTTCAGACCCAGTATATTAAACAGGAAATCAACTATACAAGGTACCTGGAAAATCCCAAAATATTTGAATGTTAAACAACACACTTCTAAGTAACACATAGATCTAAGAGTAATTCTCAAAAGAAATTTGAACTAAATGAAATATTTTGAACTAAATAAAAACTAAAATATATCTTATCAAAACATGAGGGATGCAGCAAATGCAGTACTTAGATGGAAATTAATACACATATTAGAAAAGAGAAAAATCTAAATTCAGTAATATAAGTTTCCATCTTTGGCAACTAGAAATGGAAGGATACCTAGGGTATTATGCAAAGTGAAACAAGTCAATCAAATAAAGATAAATATTGTATGTAAAGATAAATATTATACATGGGATCAAAAAAAAAACAAAAACCAATGAATAAACAAAACAGAAACAGACCCATAGATATAGAAACCAATCTGATGGTTGTCAAAGGGGAGAAACGTTGGGGATAGAAATAAAAAATTAAAAAATAAAAACAAGGTTAGAAAAACAATAAAGCCTAAGCTGAGTCATTAAAAGGACTCACGTGTTTTAAAATCTGTGGCAAGACTATCCAACAGAAAAGGAGAGATGCCTTATATAAATCATAACATTGTAGATAAGAAAATGTAATGTAAAAAACCCAGGAAATGGAAAAAGGTTTAGCAGGAAATATGTAGATGAAATAATAGCTTAAATCAGTAAGAAGAAATTCAATGAATGTCTTATAGGTTCAAGAAGTAATATGAGGTTTCAAATAATATTTTGAGTTGCTTCTAATGTTCTATTTTGAAATCATGCATATAAAAATATTTTAAACAAATTAAGTTTTGACAATTAAGTTCACAAAATTGTTGCAACAATGTTGCTAACCTTTTTTGATATCAGAGGAATTATTCATTGTGAATTTGTACCAACTGGACAAATAGTTAACAAAGTTTACTATTTGGAAGTACTAAAAAGGCTGTGCGAAGAAGTGAGATGACCTTAATTTTCACCAACAATTCATGGCTCTTGCATCACGACAATGCACCAGCTCACACGGCACTGTCTGTGAGGGAGTTTTAGCCAGTAAACACATAACTGTATTGGAACTCCCTCCCTGCTCACCTGATATGGTCCCCAATGACTTCTTTCTTTACCCAAAGATAAAGGAAATATTGAAGGAAGACATTTGGATGACATTCAGGACATCAAGGATAATATGATGACAGCTCTGATGGCCATTCCAGAAAAAGAGCTCCAACATCGCTTTGAAGAGTGGACTAGTCACTGGCATCGATGCAAGGGGAGTACTTCGGAGGTGACCTTAGTGACATTCAGCAATGAGGTATATAGCACTTTGTCTAGGGTGCGTTTGTGAACTTAATTGACTGACCTCATATTATTTTAACTATAAAAAAGAAAGAGAAAATTAAATCCAAAATAAACAGAAAAGAAAATCAAAGCACAGATCAATGAAACTGAAAACAAAGAATCAATTGAGAAAAGTAATGAAACCAAAAGCTAGCTTGAGAAGATCAATTAAATTGCTAAAACTCTAGCCAGACAACTAAGATAAAAAGAGAGAAGACATAGATAACTAATATCTAAAGAGATAACAACACTACTGACCTAGTGGTCATTAAAAGAATCATAAAGAAATATTACAAACAACTTTCTGCCCACTAAATTGATAACCTAAATGGAATAAATGAATTCCTTGAAAGACCTTAACTTCTCAAGCTCAAACAAGAGGCAATACAATCTGAATACGCCTATATATATAAAAAAATTGAATCCATAATTAATATTATTCCATGTCCAGATGAGTTCACGTAAATTCTTCCAAATATTTAAAGAAAAAAGTATACAAATTGTCCAAAATATGTTCCAGAAGACAGAAACAGAGGGAATAAAGCCAGAATTACCTAATATCAAAACCAGACAAAGACATTTAAAAAATGGAAAGCTATAGTCTAGTATCTCTCATGAACATAGAAGCAAACAATCTTAACAAATATTAGCAAATCAAATCCAATAATGTTTAACCCCACCATGACCAAGTGAGATTTAACCAGGTATGTGAGGCTCACTGAACATTTGAAAGTTAATTAATGCAATCCATCACATCAACAGACTAAAAAAGAGAAAATTCATATGATCATATAAATAGATGCACAAAAAGCATTTCACAAAATTTAACACCCATTTATGATAATGGGTGTTAGTTACAGATAGTTACAGATAGTTACAGATAGAAAGGAACTTCCTTAACTTGGTACAAACATTTACAAAAATCCTAAAGCCAATATCATACTTAAAAAGAAAATTGTATTAAATTGATTGAGGTAACACTGGTTAATAATATTATATAAATTTCAGGTGTAAAGCATGATAATACAACATTTTGTATACTCTATTGTATGCTCACCACCCGAAATTGTTTCCTTCCATCACCATGTACCCTCTTTGCCCTCAACCCACCCACCTTTCCCTCTGGTAACCACCATTTTGTTTTCTACAAACATATTTGTTTTTATGCTTGGTTTTTGTGTTCACTTATTACTTTTTAATGGTGGAAACTAGCTGTGTTACCACAACTGTGATCAGGAGCAAGGTAAGTATGTCCCTCTATTACAACTAATTTTCAACCTTGCAATGGAACTTCTAGCTAATTCAATAAGAAAAGTATAAGAAAATAAAAGACACACAGAGTGAGAAGAAATAAAACTTTGCTAGCAGATGACATGGTTATCTATATGGAAAACCCCAAAGAATCAATTCCAAAATCCTGAAACTAATAAGCAATTATTATGTTTTAGGATACAAGGTTAATGTACAAAAGTCAATTGCTTTCCTATATACCAGTAATGAACATTTGGAATTTAAAATTAAACACAATATCATTTATATTAGAGCCAAAATAATAAAATACTTAGTTATAAATCTAATAAAATGTGAACAAAATCTACATGAGGGAAATTTTAAAAATCTGATGACAAAAAATAAAAGAACTAAGTAGATATTTATCATTCATGGATATAAAATAGAGTTCCTCCCAAATTGATCTATAAATTCAGTGCAATCTCATGAAAATCCCAGGAAGTTACTTTGTGGTTATTAAAAAAAATTGATTTTAAATTTACATGTAGAAGCAAAAGACTCAGAATAGCCAACACAATATTGAAGAAGAAGTTGGAGAACTGACACTACCCAGCTTTAAAACTTACTATAAAGGTGCACTAAATAAGAGAGTGTGGTACTGGCAAAGGAACAGACAAATAGATCAATGGATCAGAATATACGTTTTTTTAAAAAAAATAGACTTACACAAATATATTCAACTGATGTTTGACAGAAGAGCAAAGACAGTTCAAAGGAGCAAAGAAGTTCTTTTCAACAAATGATGCTGGAACAGTTGGACATCTGCATGCAAAAAAAATGAATCTAGATACAGACTTTTCACCCTTTTCACTCCTAACAAAAATTAACTCAAAATGAGTCACAGATCTACATGTAAAATGCAAAACTATAAAAGTTCTAGAAAATAACTAAGGAGAAAATCTATATGACCTTATGGGTTTTGTGATAACATTTTAAATATAGCACCAAAAGCATGATCCATAAAATAAATATTTGAACAAACTGTTATTACCCCACTGCATGTTCTTGCCTCCTTTGTCATAAATTAAATAACCATATAGGCATGGGTTTATTTCTGGTTTCTCTATTCTGCTCCACTGATTTGTGTGTCCGCTTTTATGCCAATACCATGCTGTTTTGATTACAATAGCCTTGTAGTATAGTTTGATATCAGGTAGTGTGATAACTTCAGTTTTGTTCTTCTCAAGACACTGTGGCTGTTCGGGGTCTTTTATGATTGCATATTAATTTTAAGATTATTTGTTCTAGTTCTGTAAAAAATGTCTCTGGTATTTTGATATGGATTCCATTGAATCTATAGGTTGCTTTGGGTGGTATGGGCATTTTAATGATGTTAATTCTTCCTATCCATGAGGACGGTATATGCTTCCATTTATTTGCATCTTTGTCAATTTCCTTCTTCAGTGTCTTATAATTTTCTGACTGCTCCTTGGTCTTTCACTCCTTGGTTAAATCTATTCCTAGGTTTTTGTTTTGTTTTCTTTTGTTTTTATGCAGTTGTGAATGGGATTGTTTTAATTTTTCATTCCAACAGTTCATTATATAAAAATGCAACTGATTTCTGAATATTAATTTTGTATCCTGTTACTTTATTGAATTCATTTGTCAGTTTTAATAGTTTTTGGTGGAATCTTTCAGGTGCTCTATATATACCGGGAATGCCAAAAACTGTATGCACATTTTAAGAGCTGTCATCTATGCTCAAGCAGTAGTTTGCCATAATCAAAATTGTCTGGATGCTGATGGTAACCACTCTGAGCACCTCTTGTCATTGCAGAAGTCAAACATGCCTTGTATGCATCTTTTGTTATTGGTGTATATTGAGTATTACAATTACATATTGAGTATTACAATTAAAACAGTTTTTCTTTTCTTTCTTAAAATGTGTATATATTTTTTTGGCACCCTCTGTAGTATTATAGCATTTGCAAATAATGACAGTTTTACTTCCTTTCCAATTTGGATGTCTTTTATTTCTTTTTCTTGTCTGACTGCTGTGGCTATGACTTCCAGTACTGTATTGTATAAAAGTGGAGAAAGTGGGCGTCCTTGTCTTGTTCCTGGTCTTAAGGAGCATGCATTTAACTGGGCTTCCTCAAAATTAAAATATTTTGCTCTGAGAAAGACACTGTCAAGAGAATGGGAGTTTAAGCTATAGACTGTGAGAAGTTATTTGCAAAAGACACACCTGATATTCCCTATGGGTACTGGACTGATCAGGAGGATCACTTTGTAAATTATGTGGATATCGACCACTGTGCTGTGCACCTGAAACTAATATAAAATAATGTTGGATGTCAACTATAATTGGAAAATAATAAAAAATAAAATATATTTGTTAAAAAAGGACACTTCTGATAAGACTGTTATCCAAAATGTACAAAGTGCTGTTATAATTCAATAATAAGAACTCACACATCCTGATTAACAAATGGGCCACAGACCTTAATAGACACCTAGCCAAAGAAAATACACAGAAGGCAAATAGGCATATGAAAAGATGTCCCACATCACATGTCATCAGAGAAATGCCCATTAAAACTATGAGATACCACTACACGTGTGATGAAAAAGGCCAAAATCTGGAACACTGACAACAACAAATGCTGGTGAGGCCTCGGAGCAGCAGGAGCTCTCATCCATTGCTGGTGGCCATGAAATGTGGTGCAGCCACTTGAAATACAGTTTGGAGGTTTCTTATAAAACAAAACACACTCTCACCATATAATCCAGTAATGGGCTCCTTGGTGCTGACCCAAAGGAACTGAAAACTTATGTCCACAAAAACCTGCACATGGATATTTATAGCAACTTTATTCACAATCACCAAAATTTGGAAGCAACCAAGATGTCTTTCAGCAGGTGACAGATAAATAAACTGTGTCCACCCGGACCACAGTTTATTTATTCAGGGATAAAAAGAAACGAAATATCAAGTCATGAAAAGACATGAGGAAACTTATATGCATAACTAAGTGACAGAATCCAATCAGAAAAGGCTGCCTGCTGTGTGATTCCAGCTCGATGACATTCTGGGAAAAGCTCAGCTATAGGGACAGGAAAAGATCAGAGGTTGTTGAAAGGTTAGTGGGAAAGGAGGGATGAACACGGGGAGCACAGAGGGTTTCAGGGCAGGGAGACTGCTCTGTGTGACACAGAATGGTGGGTACGTGTCATTACACACTTGTCCACACCCACAGAAGATACGACACCAAGAGTGGCCCTAATGTCACTGTGGCTGTGGACTCTGGGTGATGACATGTCAGGGTAGGTTCATCAATTGTGACCAAATGCCACTCTGATGTGTGGTATTGACAGTGCAGTGGCTGTGCCTGTGTCGGGGAAAGGGGTACGTGGGAACCACCTGTATTTTGGGCTCAAATTTTCTGTAAACCTAGAACTTCTCTAAAAAAATAAATTCTGCTAATTTAAAAGACAGAACTCTCAAGTAGAAAGATTCAACAGATCTAGCTATTCTATGCAATGAACAAAACACTTTTATTTAATAAATATTCGAGTATATCAATCTGTTAGGGAAGCAATGTATTTCAATAACAGCTGTGTTTTTCAGAAACTAAAAATGCCTTTTTGACAAGCATCTGATTTTGATTTTTTCTTATTTTTCTAACATTGGTTATGTCTTACAAGATCCAGCTTATGAGAGGATGGTTTCTGTCATTCACACAGCATGCTATACGATATTATGTAATGATGCTGAGCCTAAATCTATCTACAATCTGTTGTCTTAACAACACCAAAAATGCATTAAGCAAATTGACTAACATGGAATTACTGCTGCAGACGCTCATATCCTCAGCTTTCTCTTTCGTATTTTTAATATCAGGCTGCCAGTGTTCTTCCCTGATCAGGTTTATCAACAAGGAATTACAAGTGTGTATTTTAAATGTTTGTATCTTTCACCAAAGCAGTATATTACTGCTGAAATTTCTCCATATTGTCCTATGAAACACTCACTAAGTAACCCACTCTTTACCTCATCCCTTCCAACTAATGCTGTGTTTGATTCTTGCAAAAGTAGCCATGTGCAAATTTACATCAACAATATCAATAGTCTGCTTTATCCAGCTTAAACACGTATCCCATTGATGTTTTCTTCAGGTGTCAGTTTCATACACTGACATATGAGCATATATTTATCCATTATAAATGGCCTGACTTCACATAAAGTTAATGTCGGTTTTCTAACAACCACCAATCCTGTAAGATACACAGGTTGCTCACATCCCGACTTTGGAATGTACTTCATAGACTCTAGACACTGCAGTAAATAGTAAAAATAGAATATTCATACTTTTTTATTTTATTTTATTGTATTTTATTTATTGGGGTGACAATTTTTAGTGAAATTACATAGATTTCAGGTGTACAATTCCGTATTACATCATCTATAAATCCATTGTGTGTTCACCACCCAGAGTCAGTTCTCCTTCCATCACCATATATTTGACCTCCTTACCCTCATCTTCCTCCCCCCACCCCCCTTACCCTCTGGTAACCACTAAACTATTGTCTGTGTCTATGAGTTCTTGTTTCTCATTTGTTTGTCTTGTTCTTTTGTTGTTTTTGGTTTATATACCACATATAAGTGAAATCATACGGCTCTCTGCTTTTTCTGTCTGACTTATTTCGCTTAGCATAATACTCTCAAGATCCATCCATGTTGTCACAAATATTCCTACATCATCTTTTCTTACTGCCAAATAGTATTCCATTGTATATATATACCACAACTTCTTTATCCATTCATCTGTCGAAGGACATTTTGGTTGTTTCCATGTCTTGGCCACTGTAAACAAAGCTGCAATGAACATTGGAGCACATGTGTCTTTATGGATAAATGTTTTAATATTTTTGGGGTAGATACCCAGGAGAGGGATTGCTGGGATATGTGGTAATTCTATTCGTAATTTTTTGAGGAACCTCCACACTGCCTTCCATAACAGCTGCACCAGTCTGCATTCCCACCAACAGTGTATGAGGGTTCCTTTATCTCCACAGCCTCTCCAACACTTGTTACTATTTGTCTTGTTCATGATAACCATTCTGACTGGGGTGAGGTGATATCTCATTGTGGTTTTTATTTGCATTTCTCTGATGATTAGTGATGTTGAGCATTTTTTCATATGTCTATTTGCCATTTCTATGTCCTCTTTAGAGAAATGTCTATTCAGGTCCTCTGCCCATTTTTCAATTGGGTTGTTTGTTTTTTTGTTGTTGAGCTTCATGAGTTCCTTGTATATTTTTGATATTAGCCCCTTGTCAGAGTCACTGTTTGCAAAAATCTTCTCCCATTCAATTGGTTGCCTCTTTATTTTGTCGATGGTTTCTTCTGCTGTGCAGAAAATGTTAAGTTTCATATACTCCCATTTGTTTATTTTAGCTTTTACTTCCATTGCCTTGGGAGTCAAATTCAAAAATGCTCTTTGAACCCAAGGTCCATAAGTTTAGTACCTATGATTTCTTCTATGCAGTTTATTGTGTCAGATCTTATGCTTAAGTCTTTGATCCATTTTGAATTAATTTTGGTACATGGTGACAGATAGCAGTCCAGTTTCATTCTTTTGCATGTAGCTATCCAATTCTCCCAGCACCATTTATTGAAGAGGCTGTCTTTCCTCCATTGTATGTTTTTAGCTTCTTTGTCAAAAATTATCTGTCCATATTTATGTGGTTTTATTTCTGGGTTCTCAATTCTATTCCATTGGTCTATGTGTCTGTTTTTCTGCCAATACCATGCTGTTTTGATTATTGTAGCCCTGTAGAACAAGCTAAAGTCAGGGAGTTCGATACCTCCAGTATTGTTCTTTTTTATTAAGATTGCTTTGGCTATTCAGGGTCTTTTGTGGTTCGAAACAAATCTGATAATTTTTTGTTCCATTTCTTTTAAAAATGCCATTGGGAGTTTGATGGGGATTGCATTAAATCTGTATATTGCTTTGGGTAATATGGCCATTTTAACTATGTTGATTCTTCCAATCTATGAGCACAGAATGTCTTTCCATTTCTTTGTGTCTTCTTCCATTTCTTTCAAAAATGTCTATAGTTTTCAGCATATAAATCCTTCACATCCTTGGCTAAGTTTATTCCTAGGTATTTTATTCTTTTTGCTGCAATTGCAAAGAGAATTGTTTTTTTATATTTCTTTTCTGAGATTTCATTGTTAGTATATAGGAATGCAATGGACTTTTGTACATTGATTTTGAAGCCAGTAACTTTACTGTATTCGTTGATTGTTTCTAATAGCTTTTTGGTGGAGTCTTTAGGGTTTTATATGTATAGCATCATGTCATCAGCAAAGAGTGACAATTTAACTTCTTCATTCCCAATTTGGATGCCTTTTATTTCTTTCTCTTGCCTGGTTACTCTGGCAAGGACTTCCAACAATATGTTGAAAAGCAGAGGTGATAGAGGACAGTCCTTTCGTGTTCCTGAACGTAGAGCAAAGGGCTTCAGTTTTTCACCATTAATTATGAGTATGCTGAGGGCTTGTCATATATGGCCTTCATTATGTTAAGATATTTTCCTTCCATACCTGTTTTGCTAAGTGTTTTAATCATAAATGGATGTTGTATCTTGTGAAATAGTTTTTCTGCATCAATTGATATAATCATAAGATTTCTGTCCTTTATTTCATTTATGTGATGTATCATATTGATGGATTTGCGGATATGGAACCATCCTTGTGCCCCAGGGATGAACCCCACTTGGTCGTGATGAATAATATTTTTAATGCATTGTTATATTCGATCTGCTAGAATTTTGTTTAGGATTTTTGCATCAGTATTCATCAGAGATTTTCGTCTGTAGTTTTCTTTTTTTGTGTTGTCTTTACCAGGATTTGGCATCAGGGTAATCTGGCCTCAGAAAATGCGTTATGGAGTACTGTCTCTTCTTCAATTTTTTGGAAGAGGTTGAGCAGGATTTGTATTATATCCTGTTTGAAGGTTTGGTAGAATTCACTAGTGAAGCCATCTGGTCCTGGACTTTTGCTTTTGTGAAGGTTTTGGATGACTGATTCAATTTCATTACTGGTGATCAGTCTGTTTAGATTTTCCACTTCTTCTTGGTTCAGCCTTGGAAGGCTATATGTTTCTAAGAACTTGACCATTTCTTCTAGGTTAGTCCTTCATATTATTCTTGCATGATTTTTTGTATTTCTGTAGTTTCCGTGATAACTTCCCCGTTTTCATTCCTGATTTTGTTAATTAGTGTCTTCTCTCTTTTTATCTTAGTGAGTCTAGCCAAGGGTTTGTCAATTTTGTTAATCTTTTCAAAGAACCAGCTTTTTGTCACACTAATTTTTTCTATTGTCTTTTTGTTCTCTATTTCATTTAGTTCTGCTCTGATTTTTGTTATTTCCTTTCATCTGTTGACCTTGGGTTTCACTTTGTCTTCTTTTTCTAGTTCTTTAAGGTGTAACATGAGGTTATTTATTTGGGATTTTTCTTGTTTCTTGAGATAGGCCTATAATGATATAAATTTCCCTCTTAAAACTGCTTTTCTGCATCCCGAAAATTTTAGTAGGATGTATTTTCATTGTCATTTGTTTCTATGTATCTTTTGATCTCTCCTCTAATTTCTTCTTTGATCCAGTCATTCTTTAAAAGTATGTTGTTTAATCTCCATGTATTTGTGTTTTTTCCTGCTTTCTTTTTGCAGTTTATATCAATTTCAAAGCCTTGTAATCAGAGAATGTGCTTGGTATGATTTCAATCTTCTTAAATTTGCTGAGGCTGATTTTATTTCCCAATATATGGTCTACCCTTGAGAATGTTCCATGTACACTAGAAAAGAACGTAAAGTGTGATTTAGGATGAAGTGCTCTATATATGTCAATTATGTCCATTTCATCTAATGTGTCATTTAGGGCTGCTATTTTGTTATTTATTTTCTATTTGAATGATCTATTCATAGCTGTCAATGATGTATTTAAGTCCCCTAGTATAATTGTGTTTCGGTCAATTTCTCCCTTTAGTTCTGTTATTAGTGTCTTGGTATGTTTTGGTGTAACCTAATTGGGGCTAAATATTGACAACTGTTATGTCTTTTGTTGTATAGTCCCCTTTACCATGATGAAATGTCCATTTTTGTCTCTTGTCATCTTTTTCACCCTGAAGTCTGTTTCATCTGATATCATTATGGCTACACCTGATTTTGTCTGGGTACCATTTTCTTGGAGTGTCAATTTCCACCCTTTCACTTTGAGTCTATTCCTGTCCTGTAGCTGAGATGTGTCTCTTGGAGACAGCATATTGTTGGGTTTAGTTTTTTGATCCAATCTGCTACTCTGTGCCTTTTTATTGGTGAGTTCAGTCCATTTACATTTAGGGTGATTATTGATATGTGAGGATTTCCTGTCATTCTATCTTTAGTTTTCTGGTAAGGTTGTGTCTCAATTGTTTCTTTGCCTTTTTGTTGTCTATTATTTCTGTGTAGTGTATTCTATGATGTTTTCTTCTGTTTCTTCTTTTATTACAGTATATATTTCAGTCTGGAATTTTTTTTTTGAGTGGTACCCTTAAGTTTATGTAAAATAAAGTTTGATATTTAGAGTGTTCCATTTTCTTTAGCACACTTACTTTCTCCATTCCCATATTCCAGTTCAGGCCTTTACTCTCCCCGACTTTATGTTGCCACAAATTGCCCCTGTTGATGGTCGTCAAATAGTCTCCTTTAGTATTTCTTGTAGTGCATGTCATGTATTAGAAAATTCCCTCAGCTTCTGTATGTCTGGAAAGGTCTTTATTCCTCAATCATATTTAAAGGATATCTTTGCTGGATATATTATTCTTGGCTCAGAATTTCTCTCTATCAATAGTTTGAATATTTGGTTCCACTCCCTCCTGGCTTGTACAGTTTCTGATGGAAAAAATCTGATGATAATCTAATGGGCTTTCCTTTGTAGGTCACTGTCTTCTTTTCCCTGGCTGCCTTGAGAATTCTTTCTTTGTCGTTGATTTCAGACAGCTTCAATGCAATGTGCCTTGGGGAAGGCCTGTTGGGATTGAGGTAATTAGGTGTTCTATTTGCTTCTTAGATTCGAGGACATTTTTTTTAACCTATTTTTGAATAAATACCAACAGAGGTGAGATATCAAGTTTTGTGAAATTAACACTGTATTAGATTTATTATAACAGATAACAGTGAGCATATACAATTTTATACACATTACTGAATGTTTTCATCTTGAATTTATTCTTATGTGTTATTTTGATTGGTCTTCCTTATGTTAATTAAATTTATTGAGGTGACAATGGTTAGTTTGAAGTGTCAATTCTATAATACATCATCAACATATCACATTGTAGTCTTTCAAAATTTTATCATATGAAAGTCATACATAGGCATAAGGAGAAAAGGAAGTCAAGATATCATAGAAGAAAATAATATAGATGTATTATTCCTCTGCTTAGATAACAGTTTGGTGTGTATTATTCCATATTTATTTAAGTGGATATAATTTATCGTAGAAAATAAGCTATATTCTCTCATCTTAAGATATGCATCTATTGTGCTCCTCCAGTGGTGCATCTACCAAAATTTAGTCAATTTGCTGTTCTTGGACAAGCAGACCACTTCCCATTTTGCTCTATAGTAATTACAAGATGTTAGGCCATGAATGTCCCTGTACCTCTGCTTAGTTCCATAGGAGGAAGGTTTCATCAACTCTAGGAAGTTAGCTGAGCACGCGCAGTTTTAAGACTTCAGTATATATTGTTAATATGTAGTGATTCTGCACCATGACAGATTGTTTCCTAGGACCCTTTCCATTTTGATTCTGGTTCAGGATAAGCAAAACACAACTCTGCATAAGATCTGGAAGGTAGAAGTGAAGGCACTGTGCCCTGGTGGTTATTGTGAGGCTCCGCAAGAAGGACAGAGAGCTCGGGTTTGTCCATGACCTGCCCCACTCTGTGTCCACCTCTCTTCTGGACTGCCAGACCAGCTGACAACCAGTGCAGGTTCAATGGCCTTCCTCACAGGCTCCCCTCCCAGTCCTAGCCTGGCTTCCCAGACTGCCCTGTATGCCCTGAGTTGTCCACCCAGGCCTGCGTTTGGGAAGGTTGATTAACAATGTCTGCCTGGAGTGATTGGCACTCCAGGACCATTTCCCTTTAGGCCCTCCCACCATTTAATAAGGTCTGATTACTATAACAAAGCCCTCCCTCTTAACACTCACGATGGGTCCCCTGCCCTGATCAATAGGAGCTAGAGTGATTCACTGTGGTATCTCTGCCCTGGCAGTCCTGAAGGGGGGTGACAAGACTTCTGGTAGATTCAGGAATGGCAGTGACAAAGGGTCACTGGAGCCTGGAAAAAGGCAGGCCCTGCTGGTGACACGTCCCCTGTGGTCCTGGAAAGATAGGAATGAACCTAAAGAGATGTCCAGATGGAAAGCTTAAAGAGACAACCAGTTCTCCTCAGCTGCCTGTGAGAAAGTGCAGGAAGAGAAAAATGAACTGAAGAAGGCAGCAGAATCAGAGGGAAAATTCCAACTGAGGACATAATGGTTGGAGAAATAAATTTGTTTTCCATTTTAGCCTCCCTAACAGGCATAAAAATCTCAAAGTTAGAAACAGTCTGAAGGCAGAGATTAAATCCAGGGCTCCACCAGTAAAACATGGCCTCAGTATCAAGAGGAAGACCCAAGATGCAGTTCTAAGAGCATGCGAAGACCCAGAGGATGAGAGTTGAGGCCCCCAGATTCTCTCCTGGACCAGGGTCTTGTAGGAATCCTGCAGTCCAGAGGGAAGTCCTACCTTGAAGAAATGGGTGGATGTGGTCTAAGAGAGCCAGCCAAATGAAAGGAGGAGTCTGGGCTCCAAGCCTCTAGGTTGAGAAAGCGACTCAACACAAACAAGGGCCATTTCCTCTGAAAAGGGAAGAATGCTGGAGAAAACCTGGTGTATGGGCTTCTCAGGAGATTCCCACTGAGGAGGAGCAGGTGACTGGTAACCTGGGTCCTGCTGGGACCACTGAGCAGCCGTGCCCACTCAGGATAATCCCTTTCCCCATTCACCCGAGTCATCTGTCCCTGTCTTCCCTATGGGTGCCTGGTCTGTGAGCAGCAGACCACCGGTCACTTCGTTCGCAGGTCTCTGCATCCCGGACCTGTCCTGAGAAGCTGCTGAAGGGGCCTGGCCACACTCAGAACCCATCCATCATGAGATCCCAAACCATGACTCTCAGTTTGAAGGTACAACGGGAAGGGTCTGATGGAAAGAAGAGACACCGTGTAGACTAAAAGGGCCCCCACTTCTCTGCCACCCCTCCAATCATCATGTGGAGGCTCCTTCCCCCACCTAGAATCCAATCTGAATAACCACCTTGGCAAAAACTGTGCTGTGTGATTTCAGCGCTGGACCCTAAAGATCAGCAAGTAGGATGAAGGAGCGAGCACGGGTGATGCTCAGGGCAGTGAAACTACTCTGTGACACTAGAACGTCTAATGGCATGTGTCCAAACCCATGGAATGTGCAACACCAAGTGACCCTAATGCCAACCACAGACTTTGGTTAGTAATGATGGATTGACATTGCTTCATCAATTACAACAAACATACCACACTAATGCAAGATGCTAATATACATAATCAATGTTATAATGTATAGATGTTCATAATTGTGTATGTATTCAGTGCTGAAGAAAGTATAATCATCATAGATGTTATAATTACTATATATATATATATATATATCATTTAGAAATAGCAACTGAGGCAAAAATTAGGTATGTTAGAGTATAAGCGCTGTGAGGAATCAGAGTCTGAGATACTTCTACAACTTAGTTTTAAGATCTATGAATATTTTTTAAAAAAATCTTCAATACCAGAAATTAATTTTCTTTAAAATATACTATTAACAGAAGTAAGAATTATTCATCTAACTAGCAGGATCATTAGTATTTGCACATGATCAACTCACAAAGTTTTGTTATAAGGTATGATAGAAGCATTACCAAATTCACAGCTTCTGAAAACATATGAGACAGGTAATTTCTCCATGTAAGATACATTTAAGCATTGAGCAGATAATGTGCGGTGAGGATGAGTTAGAAGATAGTTGAAATGTGTGTGATGACAAAGTAAAAATGGTGAACATTGGAGAAGGTTTACTAAATTTCCCATTAGTAAACATTTCCCTTTAATAATAATTTAATTCTCACATTCTTATTAGCTCTAGCGTCATAAAATAATTCCATTGTACTTGCTTCTTTATGCATTTAATAAATAATCCATTATTGATCTCCTACTATGTTCCAGGCTGTGTGCAAGGATATGAGAATATAAAAGCAAATGTTTACTTTAGTTACCGGTCTATGTAGGATATGTATCTAGACTAAGAGAACATAGAGACACTCAATAATGAAGAATAAAGTGGATTTAATATAACTATCAAAACTGGCAGAAATTTTGTTGTTCACTTTTAACAATGCCCTAACTGTTTTGGGGATGTGTACTCTGTAAGCTTAGAGACACCTCCTACACACCTGGAACATATAACTAGTTTGAAATGAGTGGCAGTGTACACTCATGTCAATAAGAGGTGTTGATGCTTCATTTTTAAAAACTGATACTGTAATTTACAATGGCATCATCTTAATTTTGACATCTTAGTACTGTCTCCATAGGTTTGCTTTGACAATGTTTTGTTGTGTTTTGACACTGTTTGTAGTTTCATCCAAAGCCTTAGAATTTTAATTCGTTGTTTCACATCAGAGGCACAATGGAACTCAATTAAGATTTTTCTTGCTTTGGGAAAGGAGAGAAATGCTCTCAGATTTGATCAATGCTTTCATTGCCATGTGAGATAAATGTAATATACACGTATGACCCTAAAGACTGTTTTCCCCCCATTTACATGTAACTTGAAATTAAGGATGAAAAAAGTGATGTGGAAACATGTGGTTTCACTACTCGCTGTAGCTTTAGAGCACTGAGAAGGGGGAACATGGGGAATAATGGTGCCTGTGGGTCCAAAAAATTAGGCAGGAAACCTACAAATGGACAAAGGGCATTTTTGAATGTGTTCAAAGTTACCATGTGCTTAAAATAGTGTTTGACATGGAACTCGTCTTAGAATCAGTGGTCCCGCATGCTTCTTGGTGCCCTGCTTTGGAACCGTTAGCCATAGGATGAAGCTCCCTCTGTATGCAGTTCTGTTGTTGACCCATGAAGTCAGAGTGTCTCATGATTGAAGGGACCTAACTGTGTGTAGTAATGAATAGCAGGGTTGAGATGCTATCTGTAACAAGCTTTCATCTCTGTCTAGTTGGCCAAAGTCACACCTCTTCCTTACAATATGCTCCATATGAACTGACAGATTTTCTTCATGTGGGCTTACACATGATTACAGATTACTCTACCTCGATGGAACCAGGCAAAACGAAAACTGTTAATATTTCACCATACAGTCTATGAGACATAACTGTCCTGTAGTCCATGCCTTCTCTTTCTTTCTTTTTTCAAATTAATGTTATGGGGTAACACTAATGAATAACATTATATAAATTCCAGATGTAGAACTTTATATAACCTGTGTATACTCCATCATGTGCACCCCACTCAAAGTCTAGTCTCCACCCACATCTCTCTTGTTCCAGCACTTTCTAGATCTGGGTCTCTTACCATCCTACCATTCTTAAAGATCTTTGGATGTTTCCTTTATGCCATCACATTTAATATTTAAAAACATCAGTTAGGTTTAGTTTTATAAAATATTAAATGTAAATGGCATTCAGCTCATTGTACTAGGTTAGTAAAACCTTTTTTAATACTTACTCTGCCACATAGGACATTCACTAGTCCTTTCATTATAATGTCACACACAGATTAAATAGGCTCAATTTCTATTCCTCAATCAAATATCTGAAGTACGAAAAAGAGGAGAGGACCAAAACAGGTGGCTCTGTACCAGCATGCACTGTGGTTAGACCCACAAGCACACTAGCACCCAGCTGCACTACCTCTGTGATAGGCCAGCCTACAGCCCGGATCGCTCTGTGTGAAATCATCCCAAATTTATTCCCACCATTTGTGATAATTAGGCTTTTTCTAATCTTAGGGTTTTGTAAAACCATTAAACAGCTTAATACACAGCACGTGCAGTTTGAAACATCTGACAACTAAGTCACCCCCCAGGCAGGAGGACAGAGCACATTCTAGCAGTCCTGGGGTAAATGGGCTTGATGCAACCAAAAGAGACCCATGGACAGTAAGTCCCACTTTACCCTTCTGAGTCCTCATGCATTACAGTCAAACATTTTCTATTAGAAACAGTCCTAAAGATATGTGAGTATCTACATCAATGCAAGGTTTTAAATAATGCGTGTGCTTGTTTTTCTTAATTGTAAAAGTAATGTTCCATATATCCTCACTGGAGAAAAATCAAACAAACTAAACACAGAGAAGATAACTTGAAATTTTTCCTTCATTCCACAATCCCACACCCCATCCTCTAGAAGTAAGCACTGTTAACTGATTGATGTGCTTCTTTATCTAATTTTTCAATGCATTCACACATATATCAATATATATAATTATGTAGTTTTATAAATAAATGGGTTTTAAGACCTTTTTTGTGGAAGACTTATTTTGGTACCAGTGTAGTTGTCATTTTATGTCTTTAAAAATAAAATGTATGATACTTCAAAGGATTTTTGGAAGCCTAGGGGTAGAAGTCTGTGTGCAACTCAACTATTATTATACAATCCAATGTACTATTTTAAAAGAAATTAACACTAATTAAGAAATTAAGGTGGTGCCGGTTATCTCAGTTGGTTAGAGTGTGGTGCTAACAATACCATGATCCCTGGTTCAATCCCCACATGGGCCACTGTGAGCTATGCCCTCCTTAAAAAGAAGAAGAAGGAGAAGGAGGAGGAGGAGGAGGAGGAGGAGGAGGAGGAGGAGGAGAAGGAGAAGGAGAAGGAGAAGAAGAAGAAGAAGAAGAAGAAGAAGAAGAAGAAGAAGAAGAAGAAGAAGAAGAAGAAGAAGAAGAAAAGGAAGGAAGGAAGGAAGGAAGGAAGGAAGGAAGGAAGGAAGGAAGGAAGGAAGGAAGGAAAGAAAGAAAGAAAGAAAGAAAGAAAGAAAGAAAGAAAGAAAGAAAGAAAGAAAGAAAGAAAGAAGTTAAGGAAATTAATGTTAATTAAGATAAATTTACAGTCTTCTCAGGGTAAGCATACCAAAAGACATTTTGATTTATAATTTTAAAACTGTATTTCCATATAAAGCCATATTCCTCATTAGAGATCTTGATATCAAGTGCATACCTAGGGATTTTTTAAGACAGATTATTGTTTGTGTGTGTATACGTGTATTTGTGAATTTTAGTAACAGAGACTTGAATAACAAATATTGATTTTTTACCACTTACATGTTCATTCAAAACACATTTATTGGGCTTCTAGTCTAAACTAAGAAGAATGCTAATAATGTACTTTTCTAATAACTATTTTCCGAACCAAAAGAACTGTATTATGACAACATAAATTGTTCTTCTTTGGGAAAAACCAATATGTGAAGGCACCATAAAAAGTGTCTCTTTGGAAAAAAGGAGGGAGCTGTGGAAGCAGGACCGGCTGTGGTGGCGGAGGCCGCCATTGACTGAGCCACCTCTCACAACTCACCCCACCCCTGGCCCCACCTATCTGGGCGGATCCCTACAGGAGTAAACAGAACTGCTGAAACATATGGGCTCTGAATCTGGTACAGAAAGAGCTTTGGAACTTCAAAAGCTCTCTGCATCCCAGCAAGGAACTGGCACCCTATGACTCAGACAAACTGTTAACAGAGGAGAAACCCGTTTCCCAGGGAATCCACCCATTGTCTGAGAAACTGGAATAGTGCAGAAAAAACATAGCATTACTATGTGAGACAGGAAAAGAAAAGGCTGCAGTCAGAAAGAAAATAAAACATTCTACCAACAAGTATTAGAAAACAAAAGCAAGACATCTTCCTATCAACAGGTTGCAGAAGCCACTCCTGTAGATGTCTAGGAAGAGAAATAATAAATCAGTAATTGCCATGAACAACCAAGGCAAAAAGACAGTTCAGAAAGAAAATGAAAAGTCTCCAGAAAAGCAACTTAAAAACTATGGAAATATATGACTTAAATGACAGAGAATTAAGATTGCAGTTCTGAAAAAACTCAACGAGATGCAAGAAATACAGAAAGCAAACTTAATGAACTCAAAGCAATCAAAGAACAACATGAGCATTTTATGAAAGAGATTGAAATTTTAAAAAAGAAACAAACAAAATTTCTGGACATTAAGAACTCAATAGAAGAAATTAAGAATGAAATAACCAGCTTAGGTAGTAGAGTTGACAAGAGGGAGGACAGAATCAGTGACATCGAAGATAGAAACCTGGAATTTACACAGATGGAAGAAGAAAGAGACTTGAGACTTAAAAGAAATGAAAGAATTCTACAAGAACTTTCTGACTCCATCAGAAAGAGCAATATAAGAATAATGGGCATACCAGAAGGAGAAGAAAGAGAGAAGGGAACAGAGAATATATTCAAACAAATTGTTGATGAGAACTTCCCAAACTTGTGGACAGAACTGGATCCTCGAATCAAAGAAGCAAATAGAACACCTAATTACCTCAATCCCAACAGGCCTGATACAAGGCACACTGTATTGAAACTGTCTAAAATCAACGACAAAGAAAGAATCCTCAAGGCAGCCAGGGAAAAGAAGACGGTAACCTACAAAGGAAAGCCCATTAGATGATCATCAGATTTTTCAGCGGAAACTCTACAAGCCAGGAGGTAGTGGAACCAAATATTCAAACTATTGAAGGAGAGAAATTCTGAGCCAAGAATAATATATCCAGCAAAGATATCCTTTAGATATGAAGGAGGAATAAGACTTTTCCAGACATACAGAAGCTAAGGGAATTTTCTAATACATGACCTGCACTACAAGAAATAGTAAAGGAGGCTATTCGACCACCATCAACAAGGACAATTTGTGGCAATATAAAAAAGGGAGAGAGTAAAGGCCTGAACCGGAATATCGGAATGGAGAAAGTAAGCGTGATGAAGAAAAAGTAATACTGTAAATATCAAACTTTCTTTTACATAAACTTAAGGGTAACCATTCAAAAAAAATCCAGAACTGAAATGTATACTATAATAAAAAAAGAAACAGAGGGAAACATTATAGAATACCACCACACAGAAATAATAGACAACAACAAAAAGGCAAAGAAACAATGGAGACACAACCTTACCAGAAAACTAAAGATAGAATGACAGGAAATCCTCACGTATCACCCTAAATGTAAATGGACTGAACTCACCAATAAAAGTCAGAGTAGCAGATTGGATCAAAAAACTAAACCCAACCATATGCTGTCTCCAAGAGACACATCTCAGCTACAAAACAGGCATAGACTCAAAGTGAAAGAGTGGAAATTGACACTCCAAGCACATGGTAGCCAGAGAAAATCAGGTGTAGCCATAATGATATTAGATGAAACAGACTTCAGGGTGAAAAAGATAACAAGAGACAAAGATGAACATTTCATAATGGTAAAGGGGACTATACAACAAGAAGACATAACCGTCATCAATATTTATGCCCCCAAACAGGGAGCACCAAAAATACCAAGACACTTATAACAGAACTAAAGGGAGAAATTGACCAAAACACAATTATACTAAGGGACTTAATACATCATTGACAGCTATGGATAGGTCATCCAAAGAGAAATAAATAATGAAATAGCAGCCCTAAATGACACATTAGATGAAATAGACATAATTGACACATATAGAGCACTTCATCCTAAAACATCAGACTATACATTCTGTTCGAGTGTACATGGAACATTCTCAAGGGTAGACCATATATTGGGACATAAAATCAGCCTCAGCAAATTTAAGAAGATTGAAATCATATCAAGCATATTCTCTGATCACAAGGCTTTGAAATTGGATATCAACTATGAAAAGAAAGCAGAAAAAAAACCACAAATACATGGAGATTAAACAACATACTTTTAAAGAATGATTGGGTCAAAGAAGAAATTAGAGGAGAGATCAAAAGATACATAGAAACAAATGACAATGAAAATACATCCTACCAAAATTTTCGGGATGCAGAAAAGCAGTTTTAAGAGGAAAATTTATATCATTACAGGTCTATCTCAAGAAACAAGAAATATCCCAAATAAATAACCTCATGTTACACCTTAAAGAACTAGAAAAAGAAGAACAAGTGAAACCCAAGGTCAGCAGTTGAAAGGAAATAAGAAAAATCAGAGCAGAACTAAATGAAATAGAGAACAAAAAGACAATAGAAAAAATTAATGTGACAAAGAGCTGGTTCTTTGAAAAGATTAACAAAATTGACAAACCCTTGGCTAGACTCACTAAGACAAAAAGAGAGAAGACACTAATTAACAAAATCAGAAATGAAAAAGGGGAAGTTATCATGGACACCCCAGAAATACAAAGGATCATGCAAGAATACTATGAAGGACTATATGCCACCATATTCAATAACCTAGAAAAAATGGTCAAGTTCTTAGAAACATATAGCCTTTTTTTTTTTTTAAGCCGTGTAACTTTTTTTTTTTTTATTAATTAATTTATTTATTAGTTTCAGGTGTACAAAACAAGGTAATACTTAGACGTTCATCATTTATATCCCTCATACTGTGAACCCCCCTCCCCCCATCCACTATCCCTCCGACCTCACACTGAACCATCACATTATATATATAAAATTATAGTTGGCATTCATTAAAGAAACATATAGCCTTTTAAGGCTGAATCATGAAGAATGGGAAAATCTAAACAGACCGATCACCAGTAACAAAATTGAATCAGTCATCCACAACCTTCCCAAAAGCAAAAGTCCGGGATGAGAGGCCTTCACTAGTGAATTCTACCAAACCTTCAAACAGGATATAATACCAATCCTGATCAAACTCTTCCAAAAAATTGAAGAAGAGACAGTACTCCCTAATGCATTTTGAGGCCAGCATTACTGGCCTCATACCAGGTTTTGATAGCTAAACCTGGTAAGGACAACACAAAAAAAGAAAACTACAGACCAATATCTCTGATGAATACTGATGCAAAAATCCTTAACAAAATTATAGCAAATCGATTATAAAAGTGCATTAAAAATATTATTCATCACAACCAAGTGGGGTTCATCCCCGGCGTGCAAGGATGGTTCAACATCCACAAATCCATCAATGTGATACATCACATAAACAAAATAAAGGACAAAAATCATATGATTATATCAATTGATGCTGAAAAAACATTTGACAAAATACAACATCCATTTATGATTAAAACACTTAATAAAATAGGTATGGAAGGAAAATAACCTCACGTAATAAAGGCCATATAAGACAAGCGTTCAGCTAACCTCATAATTAATGGTGAAAAACTGAAGCCCTTTGCTCTACGTTCAGGAACACGACAGGGCTGTCCCCTATCACCTCTACTTTTCAACATATTGTTGGAAGTCCTTGCCAGAGCCATCAGGCAAGAGAAAGAAATAAAAGGCCTCCAAATTGCGAATGAAGAAGTTAAATTATCACTCTTTCAGATGACATGATGCTATATATAGAAAACCCTAAAGACCACCAAAGAGCTGTTAGAAATAATCAATGAATACAGTAAAGTTGCTGGCTACAAAATCAACGTACAAAAGTCGATTGCATGCCTATATACTAACAATGAAATCTCAGAAAACGAAATCAAAAAAAAAAAAAAAACTCACTTTGCATTTGCAGCAAAAAGAATAAAATACCTGGGAATTAACTTAACCAAAGATGTGAAGGACCTATACGCTGAAAACTATAAGACATTTTTGAAAGATTGAAGAAGACACAAAGAAATGGAAAGACATTCCGTGCTCATGGATTGGAAGAATCAACATAGTTAAAATGGCCATATTACACAAAACAATACACAGATTTAATGAAATCCCCATCAAACTCTCAATGGCATTTTTTAAAGAAATAGAACAAAAAGTCATCAGATTTGTTTGGAACCACAAAAGATCCCGAATAGCCAAAGCCATCTGAAGAAAAATGAACAATACTGGAGATATTGCACTCCCTGACTTTAGCTTGTTCTACAAGGCTACAATAATCAAAACAGCATGGTATTGGCAGAAAAACAGGTACATAGACCAATGGAATAGAATTGAGAACCCAGAAATAAAACCATATAAATATGGACAGATAATTTTTGACAAAGAAGCTAATACATTGTATAATGTAATATACATTGTATGTATAAAAACATACAATGGAGGAAAGATAGCCTCTTCAATAAATGGTGCTGGGAGAATTGGATAGCCATGTGCAAAAGAATGAAACTGGACTGCTATCTGTCACCATGTACCAAAATTAATTCAAAATGGATCAAAGACTAAGCATGAGACCTGCCACAATAACCTGCATAGAAGAGGACATACGTACTAAACTTATGGACCTTGGGTTCAAAGAACATTTTTGAATTTGACTCCCAAGGTAATGGAAGTAAAAGCTAAGATAAACAAATGGGAGTATATGAAACTTAAAAGCTTCTGCACAGCAAAAGAAACCATCGACAAAATAAAGAGGCAACCGACTGAATGGGAGAAGATTTTTGCAAACAGTGCCTCTGATAAGGGGCTAATATCCAAAATATACAAGGAACTCATGAAGCTCAACAACAAAAAAAACAAACAACCCAATTGGAAAATGGGCAGAGGACCTGAAGAGACATTTCTCCAAAGAGGACATAGAAATGGCAAATAGACATGAAAAAATGCCCAACATCACTAATCATTAGGAAAATGCAAATAAAAACCACAATGAGATATCACCTCACCCCAGTCAGAATGGCTATCATCAACAAGACAAATAGCAACAAGTGTTGGAGAGGCTGTGGAGAAAAAGGAACCCTCATACACGGTTGGTGGGAATGCAGACTGGTGCAGCCGCTATGGAAGGCAGTGTGGAGGTTCCTCAAAAAATTATGAATAGAATTACCATATGATCCAGCAATCCCTCTCCTGGGTATCTACCCCAAAAATATTAAAACATTTATACATAAAGACACATGTGCTCCAATGTTCATTGCAGCTTTGTTTACGGTGGCCAAGACTTGGAAACAACCAAAATGTCCTTCGACAGATGAATGGATAAAGAAGTTGTGGTATATATACACAATGGAATACGATTTGGCGGTAAGAAAAGATGATATAGGAACATTTGTGACAACATGGATGGATCTTGAGAGTATAATGCTAAGCGAAATAAGTCAGACAGAAAAAGCAGAGAACTGTATGATTTCACTGACATGTGGTATATAAACCAAAAACAACAAAAGAACAAGGCAAACAAATGAGAAACAAAAACTCATAGACACAGACAATAGTTTAGTGGTTACCAGAGGGTAAGGGGGGTGGGGGGAGGGAGATGAGAGTAAGGGGGTCAAATATATGGTGATGGAAGGAGAACTGACTCTGGGTGTTGAACACACAATGGGATTTATAGATGATGTAATACGGAATTGTACACCTGAAATCTATGTAAGTTCACTAACAATTGTCACCCCAATAAATTAGAAAGAATAAATAAATGAATAAAATAAAAAATAAAAAGTGTCCCTTCCTTGTACTCACTTAATAAAGATTACACACACATATGCTGTTCAAGATGGGCCAATTTAAAAAAGAACAATTTCTGAAGCATTTAAACATATGGTTTTCTTGCTGGCAGAGAAATATATTTTTATACAATCCAATTAATCTGGAAAACATAATTTGCAGTAGTAAACATAGGTCGATGATGAAAGGAAGTGCCTAGAGGAAGGCTCCAAATACGTGGCCCCCTCTGCACTCAGGCCATCACAGACAGACTGGGATGTACTGATGTCAGCCTGGTGGTGACACAGGAAATCCCGAGCCCTGTTCCCATACAAACCCCACATGCCAACAAAGCACGGATGAAACCAGAAGATTAAGTGGAGTAATTAGAAACTTGCACACTGTTCATGGGAATGTAGCAAAGCCGCTATGGACAACAGTATGAGCTTCCTCAAAATATTGAGAGCAAACTATCGTATGATCCAGCAATTCCACTCCTGGGTATATTTCTGAAGGAAATTACATCAGGATCTCAAAGAGATGTCTGTGCTCCCATGTCTACTGCATCTTTATCCTCACTGGACAAGACATGGAAACAAGCTATTGGGTTGGTGCAAACATAATTGCAGTTTTTGCAATTGCTTTAACCTTTTAAACCACAATTACTTTTGCACCAGTCTAATAAATCCAGGCAGATGAATTGATAAAGAAATTGTGGTAAATACAGACAATGAGCTGTTTATTATTCAGGCTTAAATTTCCTAAAAAAAAAAAAAAAAAAAGGAAGGCAATTGTACCACATGTGACCACATGGGTAAAACAGGGAGACATCATGTTAAGTGAAATAAGCCAGTTACTGAAAGTCAAATCCTACGTTTCCACTTACATGTAAACTAGTCAAACTCATAGAAATAGAAATAAAGAACACAGAAGACAACTCACGATTTCACGATAGTTGATAGTCTTCGTCCAACCCTGAAAGATCCTGGCTGTGCAGAAATGTTTAGCAGTCAAGTTCGTATTCTGCTGTCTCTCTCTCTCCCTCTCTCTCTCTCTCCCTCCTCTCTCTCTCTCTCTCTCTCTCTCTCTCTCTCTCTCTCTCTCTCTCTCTCTCTCTCTCTCTCTCACACACACACACACACACACACACACACACAGAATTGGAGAGGTTTCAGGAATAAAATATCATAAAACAAGAAAAAATGCACTAGTCTTTCTTAGCAATTCATAACAAAGCATTTTGGCATGGAGTACACACTACTTACATTTCTAATGAACATTTTGAACAAATAGATGAAGTTATTTTTATAGGAGCCTGTTCAGATTTTACAAAGCTCAATCTTTAGTGGGACTGTGAAATGTAATTTGCCTATAAAAACTGCTTTGTAATGTAAACGTGATCTTTAGTTTTCCTTATGTTATATGTTAGAGCATGTTTGTCCTGGTTGAGAGCACCCTTCATAATGAAGCTCTCGAGATGCTATACCCTGGTTGGCGACCCTCTGTGACGGGTGGCTGTCCGTGGGCACACTCAGTTCCAGCCACACCCAGAAAGCACTTGCTACATGACAGACACACACGTGTCGGCAGCAGCTGCTTAGTCCAGGTTCTGTGATGGGCTTATCTTGTTTGTGTCCAAGAAGATGTGCAAATAATAGCTCAGTATTTTTAATGCTTTAATATGACAATGCAATTATCCAGCAGCACAATTCAACACAAGTCTGTATTATTATCTATTTTTATACAATCACTCAGCGAAGCTTGACAGTTAGAATTACTAAGGGAAGTTGTGATAACGAGAATAACAATTGTTGAACATTATGCATTTGGCATTGGTTGTGATATGTGCACCTGCCAACAATTACTTTTCAGCCAAGAGAAAAGCTGCCATCCAATTACACGATCTCTAGTTTACAGAGGGCTCTCTGCCATCCCTCCGTGCCTTATCAGATCACACCGTTCCCAAATTCACAGGCAGAGGTCCATGAATGGAGATTTGGTCGTGAGTCACACAACAGTGGAAGTTCGCACAGCATCACACATAGCAGGCACTTGAGAAAGAACTACTGGATTATTTAATTAGATTTTTACCCACTGCGTTTACCTCCTGCAAATGTGCTCCGTTTACTATAATGGGTTAAAAAGTAATTTGAATACAAAGCAACTCAGTTTTGTTGCAGAATCTATGCTTGCACTTCAGATTGCATTCCACTTTTCCTACTCTTCCTGTCTCCTCTGCCTGACGCACAGTGAGCTCTGCATTTGTCACAAACCCTCCCCCAGTGAGGATCGGGCTACACGACCCTCTTAATACCAACCACCAAGCATAAGAGAATCGTGTTTTCAGGTGTTTGCAAGGTGGTATTTCTGTTGCGGCATGGCTTTGGCTTTCTGTCTAGTAAACATGTTCTTCCTTTTTTGAATAGTCACACTGCTAATCTCCTGATCCTACATTGGGTAAAATTCCCAGAAATGATTTGTTTGACTTGGCGTACTGGGAAGGAAAATCAACCATTGATATCAAAAGCACCAGTGTCCACTGTCTGTGATCACCATTTTCTGGGCTTTTTCCAGGGAGAGGCACTAACACCTATGAGCAGAGAATGTCACAGAAGTGTATCAAACAGTGCAAGAAATCACATAATTCTTGAGCTAAGAACTCAGCTTTTTAAATGTTTTACTTTTCTGTGAATCCAATTTCTTCCATACAGCAAAGGACAGCCACCTTCAATAATCCACGAGCACTGGCTGAATCCACAAGTAAACTGCGCCCAAACTGGCTTGATTTCAATTCTCATTAATTGATTTGTCCTTCAAGAAGAATGCCAGGCTCGTTGATGGGGGCTGAGGATGGAAAGATGCATGAGGGGCTCCTTCTCAGGGAACTCTGTGCTGGTGGGGAGCCTTGCACGTGCATGATTACAGACCCTTGCCAACGTGGCAGGGGGGAGCGCAGTGAGCCTTGTGAGAACACTCGTTGGGCACAGCCCACAGGTGTAACACATTCTGAGCATCTGTGATGCACCACGGCCTTTCTCGAAGGGGGAGCAGGACAGCAGGGAGTGCGAGGACAGCTCTGGAGGACTTAGGAGGAGGACATCTTAGGTCTGGCTACGCGTTAAGGACCTGTGTGAGCCTGAGGTGGGGTTTTGCAGAGAATGTGGTGAGAAGTTGGGTTAGCATGCAGCATGCAGGAAAGGTGCCTATGCAGACGGGCGGAGCCACAGTTTCTGATTAGGATACCGCGGGCTGGTATTGATGCATGAGTTTATAGTGAGTCTGTTTGTAGGAAAGCCCTTACTTCGTGTGGATAGCTCCCCTTTATTTGGCGTATCGTAAAGGGATATAAAATCCACAGGCAATCCAATTTTGTTTTGTAGTTACTCCTATTTCCTTCCACAGACTTTCTAAATAACAGTGTGTAGTGGGCACTTTGCTGTCTGTCTCACCATGGTCACTCAGTAAATGGCATGTGGGATGGGCCGTCCATCATGACAGTGGGCAGACTGCCTGAACCAAACCCTGAGCAACCAACATTTAATGGTGGAGGTCGGATAAGGTGTGACTCCAACGAAACAAGGCTAAACCTCGCCCCATCATACCATGTTGCTGTCCTGAGTTTAAATCATGGGTGTTGATAGAATTGAAACCAGAGGATGTCATAAACCGAACACACACTTGTAGACCTTTCTGTGCTTCTCGTAGCAGTAGGGGCACTGGCCTGTGAGTCCTTCATGAAACCTCTTATTTTGTGAGCTATGATCTACAATTCTGTCATTTTACAGAACTTAAAATAATCAAAATTACCCTGGCTGATAAAAATATGCTCATACTTTAAGCAAGTTTCTTTTCATATAACAAATGGTACTAAAATTCTTGCAGGCTACCAGTTCATGCTGTGCATTGATTTTTGAAAATTATCTTACAGTTCTAAAAATACGCCTGATATACATGTTCTAAAAAGGTATCAGTCTATGGGTAAATTGGCTAAAATCAACTTCATTGTTCACAGATCTTCTCAGCAGAAGCAGCTTAAAGAATTCACCCACTACTTCAATCAGACGTCTGATAACCACACACGACAAACCAAGGGGATATTCTAATCTACTTAAAGTCTCACGAATGTTAGAGTTATAGCCATTTTGAAGGTCTGATTTTAGCAAAATTAAAAAGTTACATTTATATGCTAACTAAGTAAATACTAATGATCTATTTTGAAAAATATTTGCCTTAGTAGTTGTTATTTACACATTGTAATAATTATATATGGCACTTTGAGATATGTAAATTATGGAGCAATAAATATGATACTCTGGTAAAAACCACAACTTAAAAATGGAATTTGCATTTAAAAAAAAATTCTGTTTTCTTTAATTTGACCATACCAGTATGTTGTGAAATACATCTAGAATGTGTTAGACGTGTGATTTAAAGAGAGTGGGTGATTTTCTAACTGCAGAGTGATTAAGACAATGTAGGCAGGTGGGGACAATTGCAAATGCCTAATGAGAACAGACTCATGGGACTCAGACAGCTGAGACCTGGAGAGGACTCACGGGCTCTGTGTGTGATGATAAAGAAGGAGACGCTTCGCCATGCAGAGCACAAACACGGAGTGCCTAAGGTCAGTGTACTCCACGGCATTGCTCCTAGATCATACATGAGAAAGTGAAGTGAGAGGTATGATATTGTAAAGAAAAGAAAAAGTGTGTTTATTGGCACATGATCTGAAGTCAGGAGGAATCTCATTGCTAGAGTAACAGCCCTTTTCCAACGTGGCTCAGACAAGGCCTCCAGGATAAGTTCAGAGAGTAGCATGTTCCTCTGCTACCAAGGCGGCCTCTGGGGTGGGTGGAGAAGGAACCCACACACCTGGAGTAACACTGTGCCCCCACTGAGTGCTGCAGCAAGGCCCTCGCCCCAACAACTGTAGCTCCCACCCTGGCCAGCATTGGGCCATCAGGATAAGCTGGGCCCTGCCTCCTATCGCCCCCAGAACCCAGACTCACAGGCTCTCCCTGACCTGGTCTGGACACTAAGCCCATGTTGCTCCCTCTTTGCTTGTCTGACCCAGTCTGCCTCCCCTTGCCACTGCTCAGAGCCCTTGGACGGGGCATGGCCAACCCTCCCACTGCAGAGCTTCTGTGGATGCCAACTTCAGATCCACGCCACATGGCATGTCCACACCACGAGGGTGCCAGCAGCCTTCTCGGGACAGGTCATCTTCTCTCCTCATGTTTGACCATTGGTCCTTGCTTCCCTCCTTGCTACCTAGAACCTCCTAGCTCCAAGCTGTATGTCCCACGTCATCCAATGACACCAACACATGTGTCTCCTGTGTGGTCCCGTTGGCCCTTGGGTTTGCCCAGAAGCAGACCCCAGACAAGGATGGTGGTATAGGCAGTTTACTTGGGAAGATGGAAGCCCAGGAAGGAGGAGGGGGCAGTAAATCCAGGGACCATGGTATTAAGCCAGAAACCCTGAGGAGGAGGGAGCTCTTATTGCAGGGAAACTTAGAAACACTGTATGGACGTCTCTGTCCCCCGGGGCAGTGATAAACCATGTCTTGCTCACTGGAGGGTGGCAGGTGTTGGGGAAGGAGGTGATGTAGACGTGGGGATAACCTCCTGGCACTGCGCAGAATCACCTTTCGACTCCTAGACACAAAGTCCCCAGTGAAACCCCCGGTCGTGGTAGCTATGAGCCTCAGGCCCCCGCACAGTGTGGGCTGGGCCTCCCCAGATCTGCTGGGCGCGCTACGAACGCCTGGTCCATGCTGCATACTCACGGGAGTGGCTAGTCCAGTTTAAAAAGAAGGGAAGAAAGCAACAAGAGGGCACGACTGTGCTCACTCAGGAAGTCCACGTGGAAACGCCACGGCTGTGCAGGCCAGACCTCTCAATAAATCATACGACTATCTCCACTCATTTTGCTTTGGGTAACAAAATGATTTAAGTGAGCTAAAATTAAATGTTGCCTTACCTCTAGTGCCGAAGTCTTTCTGATTATTTTAATGACATGCAAATTGCATCTTTACAAATCAAAGTGCATAATCATCTGAGAGTGCCAGTAAGAATTCAACTTATTAATTACATTAAAATTTATTCTATTAATTAAAGCAAACTCATTGCAATTATAAACCTGCAAATAAAGCTTTCATTAGAAAAACGAGGCCATGATTGAAAAGAGAGACACTTCACTTGCTTTTAAGTTTATTTATTAAGTCATTAATCTACACAGCTTGTTTTCTAAGCTGTATTGGTGTGGAATGATCCGAGTCAATAATAAAATGACCCAAAGGAATTTGCAATCAAATTAAAAAGTGAAATTCCTCCTATGATCCAATAATTCCACTCCTAGGCATCTACCCGGAGAAATCCAAAACTCCAATTCAAAAATCTGTATGCACTCCTATGTTTATTGCAGCACTTTACACAATAGCCAAGATATGGAAACAACCAAAATGCCCATCGGTAGATGACTGGATTAAGAAGCTGTGGTACATTTATACAATGGAGTATTACACAGCCATAAAGAAGAAAGAAATCTTATCATTTGCAGCAACATGGATGGATCTGGAGAACATTATGTTAAGTGAAATAAGTCAGAAAGAGAAAGACAAGTACCATATGATCTCACTTATATATGGAATCTAAAGAAAAGACTATGTGAATGAACTAATCAGAAACAGTTTTGGGGACACAAAGAGAAAACAGAGAGTTGTTAGATGGGTGTGGGGGGGGGGTTGGGGATAAGGGGAAAGGTGAAGGGATTTGGAAGCAGCTGGTAACCACAAGATGGCCTCAGGGTTTTTTTGAAAATTAATTTGGGGAAGGTATTCAATAATGTTGTAAAGATTTTGTTGGGTATCCGATGGACATGCGTCCTATTTGGGAGACCACCTCAGGGATACTGTGGATACCTGATCATGGCATTGTACACCAGAAGCTAAACATTAATGAATGCCAACTATAATTTTATATATATAATGTGATGGTTCAGTATGAGGTCAGAGGGATAGTGGATGGGGGGAGGGGGGTTCACTGTTTGAGGGATATAAATGATGAATGTCTAAGTATTACCTTGTCTTGTACACCTGAAACTAATAAATAAATAAATAAATAAATATAAATAAATAAATTTAAATAATTTTTAAAAAATTTAGAAAAATAAAAATAAGTGAAATTCCTGCCCACAACTGTTTCTGTGCTGGTCTTCATTTTAGGTTCTTATATTGGGGCAAAGTTGCAACAGGATAAAATCACCACTCAGGTGTCCAGAGTCAGGCATAGGGCTCGATACTCTGAGCGGGAGACATAGGTCTGCAGAGGGACACCCGGTCCTGGATGGTCCTGCTGGGAATTCTGACTTTGCTATGTTCTGTTCTGTGTCAACCAATGTATACGAGGTCTGACAATTAAGTTCAAGAACTCATCCTAGAAAAGGCGCTACATACCCCATTGCTGAATATCACTATGGTCACCTTCGAAGTACTCCCGTTGGGAAGCTATGCACTGCATCAGTGCCTAGTCCACCCTTCAAAGTAATTTTGGAACTCTTTTCTGGAATGGTCATCAGAGCTGTCATCGTATTACACTTGATGTCCTGAATGCCATCAAAATATCTTCCTTTCAATATTTCCCTTACATTTGGGGAAAGAAAGAAGTCCTTGGGGAGGGTGTTTCAATAGAGTTATTTGTTTACTGGCTAAAAACTCCCTCACCGACAGTTCCCTATGAGCTGGTGCATTGTCGCGATGCAAAATCCATGAATTGTTGGCAAAAAGTTCAGGTCATCTAACTTTTTCATGCAGCCTTTTTTAGCACTTCCAAATAGTAAACTTGGTTAACTGTTTCTCCAGTTGGTACAAAATCATAATGACTATTCCCTCTGATATCAAAAAAGTGTAGCAACAGCATTTCAGCAAGTTAGCAACCTTACCAGTCAGACCTGCAGACATAACAGGATTAGGTCCTAGGAGGACAACCAGAGTGCCATGAGACAATGTGCCTAGCTGTAGGAAAAGGAAGTTTATCCACATAGAGTAATTTCCCAACTTACTTGTCACCGACTTAACTCATCATAGACAGCCCCAAGTATAGCAATGGCATGGGTTAGCCCTCCCCAAGACCACTTGTTCTAACTATAAGAAAGACAGCTGCAGAATCAGCAGCTAATTCTTGTAAGGTGCTTTAAAGTTTACAGAGTTACAATATGCATCACTCACTTAACGGCTGAGAATTCAATAGTGAATAATTTACCGGTAGTTATATAAATAGATTTGACTGAAATGAAACATGTAGGTCTAGCTGTGTATGTAAACACTCAGGATGAAGCTTCTCTATGTGTACTCCCTGCAGACCAGCATCAAAACATCAACGATACAGGAAGTCTAGATTACACAAGGCCTCGGATTGGAAATACGGAGTACGACAGCAACAAAATATGCCTTATGACTCAAAACTTACTATTCTAAATGATTATTTAAAAAGTAAATAAACCCCAACAAGAAATAAAAGCAGCTTGTGATATATTAAAGGTCTCTGTTCCTGAGGACCACCTATGAACACTCAGAAGTATGCTAGCCCTTCCCCCACCCCTCCTTTGTGCCCACTTATCTGCCCCTACACAGGGCACATAACTGGTGGGAGAGGCAGTCACTACCATAGTAATCTCCAGGGCAGGTGAAGAAGAAATCATGGCTTACACTGATGAAAGAGGACACAGAGCATCTGAGGGCCCAGCGGGGAGGAGACTACCTTTTCCAGCTTCTGGTGGCTCCTGGCGTTCCTGGGCTTGTGGTGGCGTCACTCCAACCTCACGTGGCCTGTATGTGTCCCAGCATCTTCACATCATTCTCCCTTTGTGGATGTCTCTCTCTGTGTCCAAATTTCCCTTTTTATAAGGATAACACTCACCCTGGATTAGGTCTTAATGTACTGATTTGTTTACTTCTGTGAAGAGCCCATATCCAATAAGGTCACATTCAGTAAGGTTCTGGGGGTTAGGACTTTAACATTTGTTGTTTTGTGTGGGGGACACAATTTGTCATAGTTTAACTGGACTCTGGTTACAAATACCACAGGCTGGGCAGCTTAAACAGCAGTCATTTATTGTCTGACATCCTGGAAGCTGGACGTCCAGGATCCAGGTGTCACAGGGCTGGTTCCTGCTGAGGCCTCTCTCCCTGGCGTACAGACAGCCAACTTCCTCTGTGTCCTCATGTGGTCGTCCCTCTCTCTGTGTTCTGATCTCCTCTTCTTATAAGGACACCAGTCATCTGGGACTAGGCCCACCCCAGTGACCTCACTTTACCTTAATCACCCTACAAACGCCCCATCTCCACATATAGTCATATTCCAATGTCCTAGGGTCTGGGGCTTCACATGTGAGTTTTAGGAGACTCAGTTCAGCCCTCAACACAATTGAACCTGTAAGAGAGCCATGGTGTTGAACACCGTGTGCAATCTAAAACCTATGTTGGTGCCAATATGTAAATCAGTGCTGAATGAGAGAATATCGCTGTCCTCGCCTTAAAACCACCAAGGTACAAAGATTAATGATCGTAAAGCAACATAAGCATTTCAATTCTTAAATAAAACTATCAGTTCCTGAATTGTGTAGACAACTTCCATAGGCTCTTTCTAGATTAATTCCATGTATACTTATATTTTCTAATAAGCAGTTCAGGTTAAAGGAGTAGACGTTTTGGCTTTTTTTTTTTTTTCACAAATTGAGCACTATGTGAACTTTTATGTTTTCACATCTGGAAAACTATTTAAATACTTAGCAAAATTCACATTAGGTGACAACCTAACCAAACTATGTAATAGGAAGCAATTAAAATACCACGATCCTCTGAAAATAATAAATCTATATTATGTCAAATGTACTCATTTCCAGTAGCTCATCAGCTGCAAGGATCTGGTGAAATGCTTTCTCTGGCAAGGCAATACATTTGATAATTCGTGATTTATGTTCCGATACAACAGCCGTGTTTTTCAGGGGTGTTCCTATTTGGACACAAGTCACATCATCACATGGTGGTGTTTTCCATTCATTCCGAAGTCAAAATAATTGTTATTATGTCTTTGAATCAAAAAATCAATATTTCAAAAACATATGATCAAGCAACATGTTGATGGTGTGTATTTCAGCACTTTACTACCTGTTTCAATCCTATAATAAACTTTGGCTTCCTTATTCTTCAATTGAATAAGAATCATTTTAATAGATTTTATATCTACACTGAGCTTCTGACCAGAATATGTTTCAGCTTGGACTTTAGAAACTATGGATTTGTCACTTTCAAGTTCTGCCCATTATCAACAACCACCTTGGTCTCTCAGTGGTCAGTGCCAGTGGCCTGTTAAAAACTAGTGAGATATCACCTCACCCCAGTCAGAATGGCTTTCATCAACAAGACAAATAGCAACAAGTGTCGGAGAGGCTGTGGAGAAAAAGGAACCCTCATACACTGTTGGTGGGAATGCAGACTGGTGCAGCCGCTATGGAAGGCAGTGTGGAGGTTCCTCAAAAAATTACAAATAGAATCATCATATGACCCAGCAATCCCTCTCCTGGGTATCTACCCAAAAAATCTGAAAACATTTATCCAGAAAGACACGTGTGCTCCAATGTTCATTGCCGCTTTGTTTACGGTGGCCAAGACTTGGAAACAACCAAAATGTACTTCAATAGATGAATGGATAAAGAAGTTGTGGCATATATACACAATGGAATACTATTCGGCATTAAGGAAAGATGATATAGGAACATTTGTGACAACATGGATGGATCTTGAGAGTATAATGCTAAGCGAAATAAGTCAGACAGAAAAAGCAGAGAACCCTATGATTTCACTGATATGCGGTATATAAACAAAAAACAAGACAAACAAATGAGAAACAAAAACTCATAGACACAGACAATAGTTTAGTGGTTACCAGAGGGTAAGGGGGGTGGGGGGAGGGAGATGAGGGTAAGGGGGATCAAATATATGGTGATGGAAGGAGAACTGACTCTGGGTGGTGAACACACAATGGGATTTATAGATGATGAAATACAGAATTGTACACCTGAAATTATATAATTTCATTAACAATTGTCACCCCAATAAATAAATTTAAAAAAAAAACATAAAAAAAAAACTAGTTCAGTTCTCTCTAAATTCTGCCGCCCATAGTGGGGCATCTGGTCTACCTGCAGATCTTCCCTCCAGCCACAAACACCCACTTCCCAGCTTCTGGAGATGATGAAGAGGGACCCCTCTCCTACTCTACCGCAGCTGAGGAAAGCCAGCTCCCCTGCAGCATGGCCTCTTCCCAAGGCAGCCCACCCTGATGATTCCTCCAAGTGGGGTATCAAATGCAGGGCCCCTTTCTTCCTAGCTTCTGAGCTCCCCAGAGAGGGGGTGGCTGTGCCTTTCTTGAAACTCCCTCCAACTCCCTCTGCCCAACCCTGGCCCCTCCACATGACAGAGGCCTTCACTCCCCATAAACTCCTGCAAATCCATGTCTCAGGGCCTGCTTCTCAGACACTCGTTTGTGAGGAGGCCTCTGCTGCTGGGAGTGTGGGGATGAAAGTGAGTGTGATGCTGGATTAGCACAAATGGCTTCTTTTATAGGGAAGGAAAGAGAGAGATTATTGGAAACATATTTCAGTCCCATTAGCATTTTTTATGTTTGAGAAAGCTCTTGCTGAAATAACCACGGATGAGAAACTGCCACAGAAGGAGGAGGAAACAGAAACAGGTCTCATAAAATGAAGGGTATACTGCTGGAAATAATTACATTAAGACTGATGTCACTTACCTGAGGATTATGTTATCTCGTCATCTTCCAAAAGCCTGATTAATTCTACTGTATATAAAAAACTCTGAGTGCCGAGGTATCATTAAATTTCCCACAGTCATGACATTACAAACACTCCAGTTTCCATCTTGTCAAACAGAATGGAACATTTTGCAGAGATTAGAGCTTTTCCACTGGCATTGAGCTGTCAAAAGCTCTTCTGAATTTTCCTCTGTTTTTATTGTTTTGCTGTTTGTTTTGTTTTGTTTGTTTCTTCAAACACAGAAACAGGATGGCTGGTTCCTGTTCATCAAATAATGGTACTCAATAAAAAAATGTTCACAGCCTTTGATCAAATCCAGGATTGACTTATTTGGGATAAGAACAGGAAAACCAAAACATCATGCAATCTTGCATATGATTAAAATCCATCAGCAAAGGGTTTGCAGCAACAGTGTAGTAGCAAAGCCCTATTTTTAAAAAAGTACCTATTTACCAGTAAAGATTTCTAAATCAGTAACAGGACAGGCTTAGCTCTGCTGATTCGTGAATCCTCAGTGCTAACACGAGGGAAGGTTGGCCCTCCTCCTACAGGTACACCAGCATTTTGGTCGTGGGTGGAATCTGGGTGGAGACTGACCCTTACACTTACATCTGTCATTTATATAGGGCCAGAGGGACCATTTCGAGCTGTAATGCCCAATACTGTAGCCACTAGCCATATAAGAGTATTGAAATCTGAATTTATTAAACATCAATTAAATTTTAAAAATAAAATTTAATTCCTCAGTTATCACATGTCAGGTGGTCAGAAGGCACAGGTGGCTGGCTAGTGACTCTGTAGAGGGTAGCACAGGAGGTGTCCTTCTGGTCCATCATCACAGAAGTTTCAATGGGACATTGCTGTCCTAGGGGACTAGACATGACACAAGATTAGATGCAGGCCCTTTGCTTTGAGGCTCACACTTATCAAAACGTACTTATCAAAACATGTCTCCAGCCAACTTTGGATGCCAGGAAGGTAAATGAAGGTGTTTCGGAAGAAAACTGATCTTAGGCAGAAGGAATGATGGCAAACGGCTTCCTGGTGAGGGGACGTACCCATGCCTTGAAGAGCTGCATCAATAAGAATGTAACCCACTCTCCACACCTGAGAAAGAAGTCACCCTGTGTCACGATGAAGTAAGTGTACCTGACCCTCCCCTCAGCTGCAGTGTTACAGACCCCACCTCCAGGATATTCAGACAAAGTCCCTGGATGGTGCATGAGGTTTCTAACTTACCTGACTTCAACCTGACGTCCGCAATGGGGGGCGGACAGTAGAGATCAGCCATTTCTGAAGGTTAGTGCTTAAAAGTTATGGTGAAAAATATAACAAGATCCAAGGAAAATTACCCTCTGCATTTAATGGGCCAGAAAAAAACTTACTTTTTGTTTTGCAAGCCCGGATTCAACCCCAGCAAGATGTGGTGCTGGCTCACATGAAAATATGATGGCTATAGTTTCTCTAAATGGCATAGAAGCAGCGAATGCCATAGTTAGCTCACGTTATGGCATGAAATATTTAGATGCATGCCATGTGGATTTTGATTTCTGCTCTTGCCCTGGGCCTTGCACATATTAGGGACAGCAATACAACATTTCAATGAAATAAAGTTTTCTGATGGTTTGTGGGGGAGTTACTGAATTCAAGTAAAAGTTAAAAATATTTTCACATGAAAGCAATTTTAATTATATTCAAGGGTGTGTAATAAAACTATAAAAAAATAAAAAATAAAAAAATAAAAAAGCAAAAAAAATAAAAAAAGAATAAATCACATAAATTACTTTCAATGATAAATAAAATAAAGTAAAATAAAACTCTCCTAGAGGATAACACAATGTTACCCTAATAAATGAGCTTCCCTGATAAGTGATATGATGTCTAAGAGTAAGGAAACTGTCTAAATAACTTCACATTCTGGCAGAAGAGAAACCAGTTGGATAATTAGTTTGAAGAATCATTTCTTGAAGTGGTGGTTTTAAATACTTTTTGAATGCAACCTGGAACCACAAGGGACAAACCCTTCTCCCCACCTTCACTTGCAGCCCACTAAAGGTGCTTTTCCGGGCTAATCCCTATGATGTCACCACCCCGCGTCTCCAGAAACAAAACACAGTCTGGCAACAGTGTGTAAAGTGTGGCTCTGAAAATGTAATACCACAAAAATATGCCATGACTTGGCTCTCACATCTCCCTGCGTCGACGTTTTATGTTAATTAGAAACGCATGTGTTTTCAACCAGTAGATGTCACAATTCTGGAAAAACTCATATTTGTTTCTAAAATTAACTTTTTTTTTCCTGTAATTCCATCTAAAGCTTGAAAAAGTGAAAGGTTTTATTTTATCCCTATGTTACCCAGAGCTGGCAATATTGGTTTGGAGGTTTCTGTGAACTGAGATGTAAAATTAAATTGAATTTGAACGTTAAGAATCAGATCACACAGACATTTTCTTACTTCTGGCATGTGTTTATGTTTGACACCTAAATGGATAATATATGCTATCTACTTATTTCTTTACAATATGCATATTTTGCACACAATAGCACCTCCAGGTTGAAAAGGGGGGGAATTAAATCTTTCAAAATCAGTATTTCAACAAATTTTCAATAAATCTAGAACAAGCTAATATTTTTATCAAGACTTATTTTCATTTCTTACAGTATGTTAGGGCCTAGAAAACAGACATCTTTCTAAAAACCCACACCTGTTTGTACCATTTCACAACCCTAGTTAGAATCTAAGGTCAATGTCTTGCTTTGGGGCAAGTAAAAGGTGATGGGTTAGAGGGAAGAGAGCTCCTGATAGTCTGTAATCTTTATGCTTATTGTAAAATTGTGATAAACACAGAATAATCTCTGAAATTTTCAACAGAGTTAAAAGGATGGACAACCTGTCAGAGTTTTTATCCTTAGTTGTCCATGCTTTTGTCATTAGAAACATCCTCTAGTACTCTTTTTACGTCTTAATTCCTCTGTGAAAATGAATCCGTGGTCCATCGATTTACAGAAATATTTTACACTAAATTCACTTCTTGGCAATTGGCAACAAACTTAAGATCCTGATAAGTCCTGCTGGGGAACACAATTAAGACTCACCTGGCTAGTGCCAGGCTCGTACCAGGCAGACCTGTTTTCCAGTCCTCCATGGATCTGCTTTGAGACATGATGGCAACGGAAGATGGCAACCACACCAATTTCTTACAGAACGTTAAAGTGTCTCAGGGTTTGATAAACAGAAACCATTCCTCATCTAACTAGATCAGTTAGCAAAATAAATGCCCCTGTCTTTCAGGACCAGCTGACCTCTGTCGGAGCTGTTGTTAACCGATGAACTTCACAAAAGATGTGAAGTGGTAAATGAGTAAAATATTGATCAGCGGTTTCCACAGAAGACACTTAATGATGTTGCACAGAGAGCAGCAGAAAAATCCATGTTGATGCCCATTGAGGAATCTTGTTGAAAGTTTGACTCCAGCTGGAAAGTGCTGATATAATAACAATAGGCAAAACATAATCTTTCCAACACTACAGACTATGCCCAAGGCAAAAGGGCAGAATTTCATCACTGGTGCAAGCAAACCAGAAAAATAATTTAAGTTAACGAGACAGCAGTTCAGCAGAACATCTACTGTAATTTGGAAGGAAGACCTCATTCTAAAGATTTAGCGAAGGAAGAAACAAAGGGTGACTTTAAATTTCAACCTAAGATTTAGTATGCTAAGAATACAAGTTTTAAAGTTTTTGTAGGTGAACACTGAAATGGAAAGGTGTGTTTAAAGATCAGTGCTGTGACAAAGGCAATACTATTTGGGCCCCAAACACTGGGTCCCCAGAGCAGCTAAAGATGTAATTCAGGGACTGAAAACAGGCATACAGAATTTTAAGAGTATTTGGATGAGATAGGATAAAGAGAAATCATTATTAATATGCAGCATCCCTCTTATTCCTTCAAACTGCTTCTTTGAATCAAATACCTACAGTTTCTTTTTAACATTTGTTTCACTGAATATCAGTAAAACACAAAAGCAAGTGTTATAAATTGCCAGTGCTTCTTTTCCTTCTAGCTGCTTCTCACATGGGCAACTCTATGCAAAGTACAGTGTTGTGGAAAACACAATAAAAAAGATTGTATAGAGACACTCTTTGATGAAGTTTAACAGTATCAAAACTCTGTATTAATGATCACAGTTCTCAAAACTCCAATAACCATTGTAAATCATTTCTATTAATTTGTTAACAATGATTACTCACACTCTTAAGTAAAAGGAGGTGATGTTTATGAAAAAATCATATATCCAGTGCATTCCAAGTAATCTCCGCACTCTTAAAATCAAGTTATAAAGTAATTCCAACAACTCGGTTTAGAATCCTTAACACTAAATATATGTTAATGTTAAGAGTTATATTTAAAGGGAAATTTTATGTATAAAATACCATTGGGGGAAAAAAAGCTGCACTTTCAAAGTAAAGTGTTTACAATTTTTTAGAAACTTAGTGGTTCAAATATTTCTGTGTTAAATGCATAATATGTTTAATCTGGCTGAAATTATACAGATTAAATTCAGCAAATATTACATTTGTTAAACTTGTTTAACTGAGTTATATCTCTCTCTTGAATGTGTCACTCAATTAATGACAGAATAGAACATTGAATTTTATAGGTCAACAAACCAACACTTCACTACTCAAATTTTTCATGTACTTTAATGAAATGTATTTCAACCTGTCATAATAAAATGCTTTGTAATTAGCGCTAAAAATAAGATACGGCATTCTAAAATACACTTTCCTTAGTAAGAGAGTTTCATTGCTTTGATAACAGCTTGAATGGTGAGCTAAGGTTCTGTATTATTTCTTTTATTTTTGGACAGTGATTAGAGAGAGTATTTTCATAGAAGTAAATAGTGCATATGATTTGTTTTCCAAAATGGCTGATGGTGCCCTCTACCCAGTGAGTCCATGAGTACCAGGCACTAAGGATGAAATAAATTTTCATATTAGAAACACTGCATTGGGAGGACATCAAGAACTCATGCATATAAAAGATCACTAAAATCCTGGCATGCTGATTAGCATTATTTGAGACTTGGGACCATCACTTACTTCCTCTAGTTTCACTATTTTAGCGTTCTGTAGAGGAAACTTTTAAACACGTACCAGTGCTCATGCAGGGCACGGTCTTGACGGCACCCCTGGGCACTCATATTGTCTCTAAAACATCCCTTACACTGGCACGTGGGAGAGTCGGCAGGCTCAGCAGGACCTGCTGCTCCCTCCCTCCTTCCCCTTGTTGGTGCACACCACTTGTCCTGCCCCACAGGAAGTAAACTGTACAGGGAAAGCCCTTGTCATCATTCTGACAGGTGCAATTCCTCATGGTGGCATGAACACGAAAGGACACACAAGGCAGATACAGACAACTTGGCTGGTGACCTTGTAGGGAAGGAGCTGGACCTTCAGCCTTCATCCAGTGCAGCTCTGTGAAGGTCTGAGAGCTTCATGAAGTTCCCTCCTCACCTCTCTGCTACGCTTTCTGAGAACACATCCTTCATGTTTATCACAACACACATTTTCTTTGGTGACCTCCCTGTGTAAACTCTGTAGGTGGCACCTGGTCCACTATGATTCCTGTAGTACACGTGCAACTGATACTGGATGAGACAAGAATCCTCAAAATGTCTCCCAAGGCTTACACCGAGCTCAGAGTTGAGCTCAGCTTTCTGACAGTTTTAACAGCCTGCAGTAGGATCTCCTCGAGGAGTTAACAATGTATTCAAGAAGATGACCATAGAGCATGACACAAGTGCGAGTCTGAGACAGCCCGAATGTAATTGAGTGCTAAATTGTGTGGGCATTATGTCTACCTACTGTCAAAGTGGGAAGGAGACAAATTAGTAAGAGCAGGAAGCCTCAGGGACAGCAGCGCACAGCAAGCACCGAGCTTCACCAAAAGGGTGTGGATGGATTCTGATCAAGGTGGGGACTCCTGGCTCAGGAGGAAAGAGACAAGAGATCATCCAACAAGTGACAAAGAGTCTACTCTCGGGGAAGTGCTGGTTCCGCCCCCGACAGGAATCTGAAGATAAATCACAGGCACAGAAAACAACTGTCATGTCCTAACTGGTCCCTCAGGGCAAGATGTGCACCCAGGAGGGGTGCAATGCGACTTTGTGCCCTCTGCACAAACCACTTGAAGTAGAGCCCACTGTTATCTCATTTCAGAGACAGCTTAGCTGGTAGACTGTGGGGATGGGATCTAAACCCACGAAAAGACCCACAGTGCATGAGGGGGACAGGGAGTGACTCATAGCAGGGTCAGAAGGGGGGCAGGCTGAATCCAGTCTAGCAGCAACAAAGCTTACACGGATTACACAGGAGATTTTTATGGATAAAACTGAGGATCACTAAAAGTAGAGGAAATTGTTTAAATATGCACTCATATAAAGAAAAATACAGGACAAGAAAAACATATATAATGTAACAAGTCTATATAACATGTAATATAACAGAGAAATTATAGTTATAGAATTGTGTTAAATGTAATTTGATTACACAATATGTCTATATATTATATATAATAGAAATGTATACTTGTATCAAGTAATTACGTAAGTATATAGTATATGTCATATATAATATATAGTTACATCACTCTAGTAAATATAATTACATAATATACATAAGTCCATGACATGTACTATGTACAATGCAATACATAAAAAATGTATCATAATTTAATACGTAAAAGTCTATTGTAGAAACAATTCCTTAACGTAAACTGTTCTTCAAATGCCAACATTTGTGCTCAGTTGCTGCATAATTATAAGTAATCTGACTTTCATATTGGTGAGAAACTTCAGGACACCAAACTTAGTGGCCATGCACTGGGATTCTAAAGTCTGGAAGGTAAGAGAGACAGCAGCCTCCCAGAGACACCTCTGCAGGACACGGCACAGAGGGTCGTCTGTGATCATGACTGTGCCCTTCTGAAAACTGCCCTGGCCTGTGGGACCTGGCCTGGAAACACCTGGGTGGTTTCGCTGTCCTCTAGGTGACTGCTGACTGGCATGCAGGCCGCAGTCCAGTGTATTGTGGACTCTGAGTGAGAGTGATCCTGGGGAGCTTTTACTGCTCCGCGGCCTCCTGTGACTGGTCAGGCTGCAGCTTGCCACAGCCCTCAGCCTCCCCATCCCACACTCTTTCCTCACTCCTCCTATACAAACATCCCTCTCTCGGGTTCTTGCCTAGAAGACCCCACCCACACAACACGACACACTCAGGTAAATAAGATACACCAGCAGCGAACCTGCATACCACACACCACACAGAAGTCCTGTGTCACCAACCACAAACACTAAGAGATTTAGACAGAGAGGATGCAGCCATGATTGCCTCGGTCACTGCAATGACCAAATTTGGGCTTTCCAATGTGTGAAGGTTTAATTTAAGTGGGGAAAGACACGATGTCACTCGGTGTGTTTAGACAAAACATAAATATTCACATATTAACATTCCTAGAGAAGTCAGGTGATTCAGTCCCCAGTACTCACCCCCCACACTCTTGTCACACCTCATGCCACTCCTCTGCAGCCAAGAGGGCCCCAATTTAGATTCTGGAGCAAATTAAACTTTTTTTTTTCCACAGTGCATTTGGGCACTTGGTCCCCTCTAGCTAGAATTCTAGCTCTAACTCAACCCAATTCAAACATGTGTGTGTGTGTGTGTGTGTGTGTGTGTGTGTGTTTCATATTTGTTTCCTAACTTTCCAGAAGGTAATTGCCATTACATAGTGCCTACCACTTTTTAGAAGGAAAAGAAGGGCCAATTTCTTGGGGAAAACATCAGAAAGCAATACAAAGGAAGGACTTTATGCACAAGACACTGAGGAGAGAAGAGGAGATGGAGGCCGCTATCAGGACATGGGAGTGAGGGCTGACAGTGGAAATCCCACAGGAAGTACATCATTCAAAGCTGTGCCCCTGCATAACTCAAATGTGACTGAGAACACAAAGAGCACCCAACTCAGTTCTCCTTCCATCACCAAATATTTGAACCCTCTTACCTTCTTCCCTTTCTCCCCTCACCTTAATCTCTGATAACCACTAAAATATTATCTGTGTCTATGAGTTTCTGCTTCGATACGTGTCTTGTTCCTTGGTTACTTTCAGTTTTATATCCCACATATGAGTGAAGTCATATGGTTCTCGACTTTTTCTGTCTGACTTGTTTCACTTAGCATAATAATCTCAAGATCCATCCATGTTGTCACACATGTTCCTATATCATCTTTTCTTACTGCCGAATAGTATTCCATTGTGTATATGTACCACAACTTCTTTATCCATTCATCTACCGAAGGATACTTTGGTTGTTTCCATGTCTTGGCCACTGTAAATAAAGCTGCAATGAACATCAGAGCACATATATCTTTACGGATAAATGTTTTCAGATTTTATTGGGTACATACCAAGGAAAGGAGTTGCTGGGTCATATGGTAATTCTATTCGTAATGTTTTGAGGAACCTCCACACTGCCTTCCATAACGGCTGCACCAGTCTGCATTCCCACCAACAGTGTATGAGGGTTCTTTTTTCTCCACAGCCTCTCCAACACTTGTTACTATTTGTGTTGTTGGTGATAGCCATTCTGACTGTGGTGAGGTGATATCTCATTGTGGTTTTTATTTGCATTTCCCTAATGATTAGTGATGAGCATTTTTTCATACGTCTATTGGCCATTTGTATGTCCTCTTTGGAGAAATGTCTATTCAGGTCCTCTGCCCATTTTTTTAAAATTGGATTGTTTGTTTTTTTGTTTAGCTTCATGAATTCCTTGTGTATTTTGGATATTAGCCCCTTATCAGAGGCACTGTTTGCAAAAATCTTCTCCCATTCGGTTAGTTGCCTTTTTATTTCGTCAATGGTTTCTTTTGCTGTGCAGAAGCTTTTTAGTTTGATACAGTCCCATTCATTTATTTTAGCTTTTACTTCCCTTGCCTTTGAGGTCAAATTCATAAAATCTTCTTTGAACCCAAGGTCCATAAGCTTAGTGCCTATGTTTTTTTCTATGTAGTTGAAAAAACTACAGATCTCATGTTTAGGTCTTTGATCCATTTTGAGTTAATTTTGGTACACAGTGATAGACAACAGTCTAGTTTCATTCTGTTGCACATGGCTTTCCAATCCTCCCAGCACCATTCATTGAAGAGACTTTCCTTTCTCCATTGCATGTTTTTCCTCCTTTGTCGAAATTATCTGTCCACTATTTCTGGGTTTTCAATTCTATTCCATTGGTCTGTGTGTCTGTCTTTTTGCCAGTACCACGCTATTTTGATTATTGTTGCCCTGTAATATTTGAAGGTCATGCTTCTTATGCAACAGGCAGATGGCAAAGTGATCACTTAAGGTATCTTAAACACACCGCATTAGGTTCTGTGCAACTGTCCATGAGAACAACTGAAGATACTGAGTGATAAACAAGCCACTCAGAAACGAAATGATGACATGTTTCATTTGTTTCTAAAGACATTAGCTGCCTTTCCACTTTTACAAAGCTGTGCTCATGACTTTCCAGCACTTAGTCATTTCTCAAATGGTAAATCCTCCTGTTAAATCCACCCTGGAAGCTATCCTCAATGAATTACGGCAATCCCATCATAGTCATGCCTTCGTGTGGCAGTCAAAATGCTACAGGTCAACTGATCACCAATTAACTGAAGAAATACCTGATGCACATGAACCAAGTGCCCTCTTTTTCTTCCTGTTTTTATGCTTGTATACTAAAGCCTATCCATTCTGCACTGAGCATGTTTGGAAACACGATTACTACAAAAACTGGTTTTGAATATCTCCACTTAAGAGAATTTGTGATCTTTGAACTACTTTTTGATTATAAGAAGGTATGGCTGCTTTTAAGCATTGCTAAGCATTACCTCATTACACAGTGCGTGTGCACATGCACGCACACACACACACACACACACATACACACAGAGTATATATTTCTCCTCCGCTTTTTCCTCTGCTGTGCATAAGTAATGGAGCAAATATGACCCAATCTACAGCTCTATAAATAAAGTGAAAAGTTGAGGCAATTACCCAGAAAATTCAGATCATCAGTTTTCTACTTGATTTTGATTATGAAAATTCTAATTACAGAAGTACTGACTCACATGATACTAAAGTGAAAAACAGATTTCTTTACATTTCCTCCATGTTATAATTTGTTAATAGTAGCCTTGTCTGGAGAAGAGCGACGGGAGAGCTATTGGGAAAAAGAGTGAAGTATGTACTGAAAAGATTAAAATTCCATTGTGTAAGTTTTAGATAGTTTCTCCTAGTGCTATTGCTGGTGCTCATGTTTAGCTATCCATATGACTTCTGGTCTTTAGATTACTAATCTCCATTGCTACCCAAAGTTAAATGCTCTAAAACTAGATGTCATTGAGTACATTTATCAAAACAATTAATTATTATTATGGACTTTACTTCAGAGTATTCTTATGTTCAAATCTTATGATAACTTAAAATAATTTGGGTTTAATAATGGGCATGTTTCAAAATATAATGTATTCTTTTAAGGTGATCGATGCTGATTCTGTAATTTTTAGCACGATGATGTGTTTTCCTAAGTAAGGGAGACAGTAAAGGCAGCCGCAGTGAGTACTTCTGACAGTACCTGAAAAATAAACATGCCAAGAGGAATCAGATGCCTCTTCTGCAAGGGCAGCCTTGAAGGAGATGGGGTGGGAAGCATCTGCATGAGACTGTTAGTCAGCAGTAGGATCACCATTGGAGGAGTAACTCCTCTCCATCCATCATACCCTCACACTGGTTGCCTTTCTCCTCTTTAAGTGCTGGATGTTGACAAGGTTTAATTTGATCAGTCATGAGTGCAGCTTATTGAGGATGGAAATAAGCATTAATCCACAACAACTTGCCAGATACGCTCTTCTAATTTCTTTTTCTAAATCCAAATATCAAGAAACTGTTCCCCAGATGATTTCCTGCTTAGGCCCAATGAAAGTCATGTAACTGATTTTTGTTCCATTTTTAGCATTTAGTTAGAATCATAGAGTCATGTTTCTGGTTCAGATTTATTATTTGTTGACCAAGACACTATGCGAATAATGAAGTAGTATTATTTTTACTCTTAAAATTAAAAAAATTAAGGTATTCCAGATAACTAGTTATGGAATAGACCTCCTTAGGACATAATTCTCATGAAATCTGCCCTTAGATTTCCACATGTTATCTGAGAGTTGTTATGAGACACTAATTGTATGATTTCACACTAGAATAATAAACTTACCTCTATCTTTTATTCCTCTCTGCAGTATTCGAGAAAGAAATTAGTTCTTGAAAACTGTATCACCACTTATTTTTCAATCTCGTTTTTCTCTTTTTCCTGTAAAAACTCCCTCCTTTTGTTAACAATAATACAAGTAAGCAATTCTGATCAATTCCTGGGAATCTCCAGTGAGATGTACCTATTCCTACTCAGCTTCTGAATTTTTCAGTGCTTAACCTCTTTTTCTAGAGTGTGCCCTTGGCTTTCTTGGCTCATTACTAGTTACAGTGCTGTACTCTGCTGGTTAACCCCTGCTCATTACTCCCATCTCATCACCTCTGATACATTTTTCTAAGGGTACAGTAGGCATAAAGGTTAAAATACACACTTTGCAATAGACCGATTGGCATTTGAGTTCTAGCTCTGCTCTTTGAAACCTAAGAAACTGAGTTAACTTCTTTGAAACTCAGTGTCTCCAAATGGTGAAATAAAGAGGATACAATAACAGATACTTCAACGTTTCTCAGAATCAATAAGTGTACCTTTTTTGTTCCAGGTTCATGTCTTCCAATTGCATCCTAAATGTGGATGGTCCTACAGATTGAGGTCCTACACCTCAATCATTCCCAAAACCACCTTTCAGAAGCTCCTGGAGAGCTATTTAGAAATAAAAACTAAAGGGTTTTCAGCCCACAGTCGCTGAATCAGAGTCTGCACACATGGAGTCGAGACTCATGTTTTGTACTGTGTCACTGCTCTCCTCCTACTGGGAAGCCCCCATGCCTAGGCCTTCAGCCACCACCTCCATGGCTTAACCCTGCACACTGAATAGCCTCCCTTTTGTCCCCTTGCCCAAATGCACCTTTCCACACGCAAACCCCACCTGTCCTCAGATCGTTAGCACGTATTTCTTTTGTCCTGTAACACTTCATAAATTAGTTAGCATAATTCCATGCACTATCATCTTTTCCTAAACACCCTGAAATAAAAGTTGATGCCTTCCACATATATGCTACCTCTGGTGATGAAATTCATAGCAATAACATGACTTAGATGAAATATGGAACCAGCCAGCTTCATAATCTCTATTAGGACATAAAGATTATGTCTTAATAGTGTAATGGTGCTGCTTCAGTCAGTGTCAACTCTAGTGTAAAAGCAAAACACAAAAACAAAAAGAAAATAACAACAAAAATAAAACAAATATATTAAAAGTAACTATAACTACCAAAAAGTGTTATTGGATATATTATGTAAAAAAAGATGTTAATTGTTACATCAATAATCAATTTTTGAAGGGGAAAGTCAAACTATAGAGTTTCTGTATGATACTAAAATTAAGTTGTTACCAGGTTAAATCATAATGTTATACCTATAAGATACTTCATGTAAGCCTCATGGTAACCAGAAAAAAAAAATGTAGTAGATACAAAAAAATATATAATAAAGGGACCAAAGCATGCAATAACAAAAAAGTCATCAAATCACAAAGGGGAACAAGAGAAAAAGAAAAAAGAAAACACAAAACAGTTAGAAAACAATTAACAAAAATGCCATAGTAAGTGTTTACCTATCAATAATTACTTTAAATATGAACAGGTCAAATTTTCCAATCAAAAGATATAGAACGGCTGAATGGATTTTTTTAAAGATCCAATAATAGGCTCCCAGCAAGACTCTCTTTAGCTTCAAGGACAAACATAGGCTGAAAGTAAAGGGATGTAAAAAGATACTGCAAGTAAGTGGTAACAGAGAACAGGGGTGGCTTTACTTATATCAGAGAAAATAGATGTTAAAGCTAACAATATTCACAACAAATGAGGTCATTATATAATAATAATAAAGAGATCAATTCATCACAAATATGTAACAATTGTACATACCTCTTCACCCAACACTGGAGCGTCTAAATATATAAATCAAATACAAACAAAACTAAATGGAGAAATAAATTAAATAGTGTAGCAACACAATAGTAGTAGGGAACTTTAATACCCACTCTCTACAAAGGACAGATCATCCAGACAGAGAATCAACGAGGAAACAGTAGATTTAAACAATACCATCTACCAAATGGACATAAAAGATATATTAGAACATTCTATCCAATAGCAGAGGAATACACATTCTTCTCAAGCACAAATAGAACATTCTCCAGGACAAATCATAGTTTAGGCCACATGCAATTCTGAACAAATTCAAGAACATAGAAATACTATCAAGTGTCATTTGTGACCAAAATGGTATAAAACTAGAAATCCATAACAGGAGGAAAATTGGAAAATTCACAATTACATGGAAATTTGACTTTGGGTGGTGAACACACAGTGTAGTATGTAGATAATGCATTGTAGAATTGTGAACTTGAATCCTGTGTAATTTTATGTCACCCCAATAAAATCAATTTTAAAAAGACTATATTAAAAAACTGAATCACACCCATTTAACATTAAAGTACAATTGATAGTTTACTAAATTACTTGTTTTGTTGAAATTCCAAACTGTTTAATCTATTTATTATAAAATTCATCAATATACATAACTTAAAATTTTCTAAATGTATAAGACAACAAATGAAAAATCTGAAAAAAAGAAAAAAGAAAGAAATTAAACAATAAACTTCTGAACAAGAAAATGAGACAAGAAAAAATGGAAACAACATACTAAACCTTATGGGATGCAGCAAAAGCAGTCATAAGTGGGAAATTTATAGTGATAAGTTTCCATGTTAAGAAAAAAAGAAAGATCTCCAACAAACAACCTAATTTTATACCTTAAGGAACTAGAGAAAAAAGAACAATGTAAATCTAAAGTAAGTAGAAGGAAGAAATAACAAAGATAAGAACAGAAATAAATGATACAGAGACTAGAACAATAATAGAAAAGACCAACAGAACTAAGAGTTTGTTTTTTGGAAAGACAAACTGACAAAATTTTAGCTAGAATATCTAAAAAATTAGAGATAATACTCAAATAAATCAGAAATGATAGAGGAAACATTTCAACTTACACTATATAAATACAAATGATCATAAGAGACTATTATGAACAATTATATGCTAAAATTCGGACAATCTAGAAAATATAGATAAATTCCTATAAATGTACAAGCTACCAAGACTAAAACATAAAGAAATGAAAATATGAACAAACTGATAATGAGTAAGAGATTGAAGCATTAATCAAAAACCTCCCAACAAGGAAAAGGTTCAGAGCTATGCTTTCACTAGTGAATTTTAACAAACATTTAAAAAAGAACTAATGCCAATCTTCCAAACTTCCCTAACTCTTCCAAAAAATTAAAGACGGAACACTGCCAAATTCATTCTACAAAGCCTGCATTACCCTAATAACAAAGCCAAACAAGGACACTACAAGAAAAATAAAATACAGGCCAATATCTGTGATGAATATAGATACAAAAATTATAACTAAAATACTAGCAAACCTAATTTAACACACATAATAAAGGATCACACACCTTGATCAAATGGGATTTATCCCTGGGATGCAAAAATATCTCAATATATGCAAATCAATAAATATGATACATAACATTAACAGAATTTAAAAAAAACTATATGCTCATTCAATAGATACATAATAATTTGACAAAATTCAACATACTTTCTGATTAAAAACTCTCAACAAATGGGGTATAGTAAGATTGTATCTCAACATAGAAGACAAGCCCACAGCTAACATCATACTCAACAGTGAAAGCTTGGAACTTTTAACCCTAAGACAAGACTGCCCACTCTCACCACTTCTGATAGTACTGGAAGTCCTGGCCAGAGCAGTTAGGCAAGAAAAAGAAATAAAGGCATCTGATTTGTAAAAAAAATAAAAATAAAAAAATAAAATGAAATAAAATTGTCTGTAGTAGAAACTATTAGAACTTACAAACAAATTGAGTAAAGTTCTAGGATATCAAATCAACACGCGAAAATCAGTTGTTTTTGAACACTAACAATTAATTATTTGAAGAAAAATAAAAAAAAAAAAATCCCACTTACAATACCATCAAAAATGATTAACATACTAGGAAAGACTTTCAAGATGGTGAATAGGTAAATGCTATGCCTACTGCATCCCAGAATCACACCAAAATTACAAATAAATTATAGAACAATCAACCTCAACAATCATCTGAACACTAGCTGAACAGAATCCCTATAACTAAGGATATAAAGAAGAAGCCACATCTAGACTGGTAGGAGGGGCGGAGATACAAAACAGGCTGACCCCAAACCCAAGAGAGAAGTTGAACACCAGGAGGGACACCTCAGGGTCAGAGGTACCCCCTGAAGAGGGAGGGGGCCCCCAGCCCTATGCTGGGCTCCCTAGCCCAGGGGTCCTGTACTGAGAAGAGAAGTTCCCACCGCATCTGGCAGGGTAAAACAGTGAGGACACTGTCTGCTCTTCCCAGTTAGGCAGGAGGTGGCTGGAAACCCAGACTCCCTCTTGGAGAGCCACCACCTGGACTTGCTTGCCTGTGGGTATTTACCTGGTCTCTGGTAAAGGCAGTGGCAGCTCAGGAGGCCCAGGGACATGGGGGGGAAGGACTGAACTGAGTAGCTTTGGTGCTGGAGCTGGAGGGACAGGAGCCTGTGCACGTGTGGCTTACAAGAGGGCTCCAACTTTTCTGGGTTAAACCCTCCTGCACAGGGCCAGGTCTGGAACTACACTGGTCTGGTGGAATCTGTGTGTGAACACCACCTCGTGAGGCCCTGAGTCCCTGCTCCACTCAGAGCAGATGTCACATCGCCTGGGAAACTCTTGACTGCTGGGCTGATGGCCCCACTCCACAAGCTGCAAAAGCCTGTTAAAAGTGGGTGGAGGGCCTGTAGCAGCCTGGGACATGTTTGCTGGAGGACAGTAACCCAAGACCTGCACCTCAGTGTAACCAGGCAGTTGCAGACTTGAAATGGGGAGTGGATGGCCATGGTGTTCTCAGAGAGTTTTTGCAGAGTGGTTGTGGGCCCAGCACTAGTGCAGGAACCAAGACTGCACTGAATTTGTAGAAACCACCGACCACACCCTTAGCTTCCTGGAGCCCCCAGCCCACCCACCTAGAGCTACACTGCCAGGAACACTCTGAGAGCCTGGGTGTCCGGCCCCATTCCACAAACCACAGAGGAGGTTTTTTTTACAGCAGCAGATAATCCACAATGCCTGGGAAGGTTTTGGTGATAGACAGTGATCCAAAAACTGCATCACAGCCTCTCAAGGGCAGCTCTTGGGAATTTGAGCTTGAGGTGGTGCCTGGCTACAATGTTCTCAGGGCACTGTACTAGGTGGTCAGAGACCAGGCACTGGTGTAAGAAATGAATCTGCATTAACATTGTAAAAACTACTAGTCATGTCTCATGACTCACTTGAACTCCACCCTGCCCAGCTAGTGCACTCTCAACACCGGGTCAACCAGTTTGGCATGTGCACCTACGGAGCCTCTTTCAACACCTGGGCCTTATGGGTGGCTGGAGGGTGGCAATAGGCCTAGAGGACACTGCACCATTTACAGAGCTGCCTCAAGTTTACTATTGGTGGCAGCCAGCCTCAGTTCACAGAGAGGCCACCCCCACATGCCTCCAGGTCCAGCACAGGCAATGGCCCACCACATACAGCTTTGAGACTCCTACCAGGTAGCTATAGGTGGATAACAGGCAAGGCTGAAATCAACCCACCCAAGAAAAACCAGAAACAACACACCCAGAGGTCAGCTTCATATCAGAGCATGACCTGGTTAGCTCCACAAGCAGCACACCCAAAGGCAGGTCTCAAAAGGCACAAGAGCCCAAGGGGCCAAATCCCCCTCTGAGAGGTCAGCCCCCACACACCAGCTCTACACTGTGAGCATAGCCAATCCTCACATTTAGTCAGCCTGGAAGTCAACCCCACCTACTGTTTTGCCAAAAGCAATCAAGGCTAAAGTACAACAGGAGAATACACACAACACACAAGGCACACTCCTGGAACACAAATACAGGAGATCAGTGAGCCATTGGACCACACAGGACACATACAACATAAGGCTGCTCAGCAAAGACTGAGACACATAGGAGATCTACCTAATACATAGAAGCAAACACAGAGAGGAAAACACAGAATGAGGAAACAAAGAAACATATCCCAAATTAAAAAAAAAAAAAAATGCAGTAGAAACCTTCAGAAACAGAACTAAGTGAAATGGAGGCAACCAATCTACCAGAGTAGAGTCTAAAACACTGATTATAAGAATGTTTAATGAACTTAGTGAGTATTTCAAAAACAGATAGCAAGCATAAACAAGGACATAGAAACCATTTAAAAAGTCAGATATAAACAATATAATAACTAAAACAAAAAATACACTAGAAAGAAGCAACAGGAGGTTAGATGAAGCAGAGGATCAAATCAGCAATGTAGAAATCAGGTAGCAGAAAACACCCAATCTGAACGAGTAGAAAAAAGAATAAAGAACAAAGAAAATAGGTTTAAGGATCCTGTGAGACAAGTGTATCAACATTTACATCAACATTCGAAGAGAGGGATCAAGGAATTGAGAACCTATCTGAAGAAACAGTGACTGAAAACTTCCCCAACCTGGTGAAACAAAAAGACATAAAGTCCAGGAAGTGCAGAGAGTACCAAACAAGATGAACCTAAACAGGCCCACACCAAGACACATCATTTTTAAAGTGGCAAATGTTAAAGACAAAGAGAGAATCCTAAAAGCAGCAGGAGAAACATAGCTAGTTACTCAAAAGGGAGTTCCCATAAGTCTATCAGCTGATTTTTCAACAGAAACTTTCAGGCCAGAAGAACATGGCAGGAAATATTCAAAGTGATGAAAACAAGGGCCTACAACCAAGATTGCCTACCCAGCAAGGCTATTTTTTTTTTAATTTATTGGGTGACAATTGTTAGTGAAATTACATAGATTTCAGGTGTACAATTCTGTATTACATCATCTATAAATCCCATTGTGTGTTCACCACCCAGAGTCAGTTCTCCTTCCATCACCATATATTTGATCCCCCTTTACCCTAATCTGCCTCCCCCCACCCCCCTTACCCTCTGGTAACCACTAAACTATTGTCTGTGTCTATGAGTTTTTGTTCCTCATTTGTTTATCTTGTTCTTTTGTTGTTTTTGGTTTATATACCACATATCAGTGAAATCATAGGATTCTCTGCTTTTTCTGTCTGACTTATTTCGCTTAGAATTATACTCTCAAGATCCATCCATGTTGTCACAAATATTCCTATATCATCTTTTCTTACTGCCGAATAGTATTCCATTGTGTATATATGCCACAACTTCTTTATCCATTCATCTATCGAAGGACATTTTGGTTGTTTCCATGTTTTGGCCACCGTAAACAAAGCTGCAATGAACATTGGAGCACACGTGCCTTTAGGTATAAATGTTTTCAAATTTTTTGGGTAGATACCCAGGAGAGGAATTGCTAGGTCATATGGTAATTTTTTGAGGACCCTCCACACCATCTTCCATAATGGCTGCACCAGTCTGCATTACCACCAACAGTGTACGAGGGTTCCTTTTTCTCCACAGCCTCTCCAACACTTCTTACTATTTGTCTAGCTGATGATAGCCATTCTTACTGGGGTGAGGTGATATCTCATTGTGGTTTTTATTTGCATTTCTCTGATGAGTAGTGATGTTGAGTATTTTTTCATATGTCTCTTTGCCATTTGCATGTCTCTTTGGAGAAATGTCTCTTCAGGTCCTCTGCCCATTTTTCAATTGGGTTGTTTGCTTTTTTGGTGTTGAGCTTCAGGAGTGTCTTGTATATTTTTGATATTAGCACCTTATCGGAGGCACTGTTTGCAAAAATCTTCTCCCATTCTTTCGGTTGCCTCTTTATTTTGTCGATGGTTTCTTTTGCTGTGCAGAAACTTTTAAGTTTCATATAGTCCCATTTGTTTATTTTAGCTTTTACTTCCATTGCCTTTGGAGTCAAAGTCATAAAATGCTCTTTGAACCCAAGGTCCATAAGTTTAGTATCTATGTTTTCTTCTATGCAGTTTATTGTGGCAGGTCATATGCTTAAGTCTTTGATCCATTTTGAATTAATTTTGGTACATGGTGACAAATAGCAGTCCAGTTTCATTTTTTGCACGTGGCTATTTAATTCTCCCAGCACCATTTATTGAAGAGGCTGTCTTTCCTCCATTGTATGTTTTTAGCTTCTTGGTCAAAAATTATCTGTCCATATTTATGTGGTTTTAGTTCTGTGTTCTCAATTCTGTTCTATTGGTCTATGTGTCTGTTTTTCTGCCAATACCATGCTGTTTTGATTATTGTAGCCCTGTAGTACAAGCTAAAGTCAGGAAGTGCGATACCTCCAATATCGTTCTTTTTTCTTAAGATTGCTTTAGCTATTTGGGGTCTTGTGGTTCCAAAAAAATCTGGTGATTTTTTGTTCTATTTCTTTAAAAAATGCCATTGGGAATTTGATGGGATTGTATTAAATCTGTATATTGCTTTGGGTAATAAGGCCATTTTAACTATGTTGATTCTTCCAATCCATGAGCACGGAATGTCTTTCCATTACTTTGCGTCTTCTTCAATTTCTTTCAAAAAATGTGTTATAGTTTTCAGCATATAGGTCCTTCACATCCTTGGTTAAGTTTATTCGTAGGTATTTTATTCTTTTTGCTGCAATTGCAAAGGGCATTGTTTTTTTGTATTTCTTTTTCTGAGATTTCATTGTTACTATATAGGAATGCAATGGACTTTTGTACATTGATTTTGTAGCCAGCAACTTTACTGTATTCGTTGATTGTTTCTAACAGCTCTTTGGTTGTGTCTTAAGCGTTTTCTATATATAGCATCATGTCATCTGGAAAGAGTGACCATTTAACTTCTTCATTCCCAATTTGGATGCCTTTTATTTCTTTCTCTTGCCTGATTGCTCTGGCAAGGACTTCCAACACTATGTTGAAAAGCAGAGGTGATAGGGGACAGACCTGTCGTGTTCCTGAACGTACAGCAAAGGGCTTCACTTTTTCACCATTAATTATGAGATTAGCTGAGGGCTTGTTATATATGGCCCTATTTATGTTAAGGTATTTTCCTTCTATACCTATTTTATTAAGTTTTTTTTTATCATAAATGTATGTTGTATCTGTTCAAATGCTTTTTCTGCATCAATTGATATAATCATATGATTTTTGTCCTTTATTTTGTTTATATGATGTATCACATTGGTGGATTTGCGGATATTAAACCGTCTTTGTGCCCTGGGGATCAACCCCACTTGGTCGTGATGAATAATATTTTGAATGCATTGTTGTATTCGATTTGCTAGAGTTTTGTTTAGGATTTTTGCATCAGTATTCATCAGAGATATTGGTCTGTAGTTTTGTTTTTTTGTGTTGTCCTTACCAGGTTTAGGTATCAGTGTAACGCTGGCCTCATAAAATGAGTTAGGGAGTACTGTCTCTTCTACAATTTTTTGAAAGAGTTTGAGCAGAATTTGTACAGATCCTGTTTGAAGGTTTGGTAGAATTCACTAGTGAAGCCACCTGGTCTCGGACTTTTGCTTTTGTGAAGGTTTTGGATGACTGATTCAATTTTGTTACTGGTGATCGGTGTGTTTAGATTTTCCAGTTCTTCATGGTTCAGCCTTGGAAGGCTATATATTTCTAAGAACTTGTCGATTTCTTCTAGGTTATTGACTTTGGTGGCATATAGTCCTTCATAGTATTCTTGCATGATCCTTTGTATTTCTGTGGTGTCTGTGATAACTTCCCACCCCCCTTTTCTTCCCTTTGTGACTGGTTTATTTTATGTACCATAATATCCTCAAGATTCATCCATATTGTAGTATGTGTCAGAATGTCTTTCCTTTTTAAGGTTGAATACTATTGGACTATGGATGGACCACAATTTGTTTATCCATTTTTCCGTCAGTGGACACTTGGGTTGCTTCTACCCTTTAGCCATTGTGAATAATGAATGCAGCAGTGAACATAGGCATGCAAATACCATTTCAAGACCCTATTTTCAATTCTTTGGGGTACATACCCAGAAGTGGAATTGCAGGACCATATGGTAATTCTAATTTTAACTTTCTGAGGAACTTCCATACTGTTTTCCACAGGGGCTGTGCCCCCCAGCCACCCCACACCCCAGTTTTAACTACAATAAACAGCTTCACAGGGATAGGTTTCCAGAACTGCTATTTATCATAAGAGGATTTGTGGTGCCTTTTTTTCTTTTTTACTTAGACGGTCATCATTTATATCCCTCACAATGTGAACCCCCCTCCCTCCATCCACTATCCCTCTGACCTTGCACCAAGCCATCACATTATATATATAAAATTATAGTTGGCATTCATTAATGTTTAGATTCTGGTGTACAGTGCCATGATCAGACATCTACAGTATCCCTGAGGTGGTCTCCCAAATGGGACACGTGTCTATCGGATACCCAACAAAATCTTTACCACATTATCGATTACATTCCCCAAATTTGGGGAACTTCCCCTTTTTCATTTTTGATTTTCTTAATTAGTGTCTTCTCTCTTTTTTATCTTAGTGAGTCTAGCCAATGGTTTGTCGATTTTGTTAATCTTTTCAAAGTACCAGCTCTTTGTCACAGTAATTTTTTCTATTGTCTTTTTGTTCTCTATTTCATTTAGTTCTGCTCTGATTTTTGTTATTTCCTTTTTCTGCTGACCTTGGGTTTCACTTGCTCTTCTTTTTCTAGTTCTTTAATGTGTAACATGAGGTTATTTATTTGGGATTTTTCTTGTTTATTGAGATAGGCCTGTAATGATATAAATTTCCCTCTTAAAACTGCTTTTGCAAAATCCCCAAAATTTTGGTAGCATGCATTTTCATTGTCATTTGTTTGTATGTATCTTTTGATCTCTTCTCTAATTTCTTCTTTGACCCAGTCGTCCTTCAAAAGTTATGTTGTTTAATCTCCATGTATTTGTACTTTTTCCTGTTTTCTTTTCACAGTTGATATCCAGTGTCAAAGCCTTGTGATCAGAGAATATGCTTGGTATGATTTCAATCTTCTTAAATTTGCTGAGGCTGATTTTATGTCCCAAGGTATGATCTATCCTTGAGAATGTTTCATGTACACTAGAAAAGAATATATAGTCTGACGTTTTAGGATGAAGTGCTCTATGTATTTCAATTATGTCCATTTCATCTAATGTGTCATTTAGGGCTGCTATTTCATTATTTATTTCTCTTTGGATGACCTATCCATAGCTGTCAATGATGTATTTAAGTCCCCTAGTATAATTGTATTTTCGTCAATTTCTCCCTTTAGTTCTGTTAGTAGTTGCTTGGTATATTTTGGTGCTCCCTGATAGGGGGCATAAAATTGATGACTGTTGTGTCTCCTTGTTGTATAGCCCCCTTTACCATTATGAAATGTCCATCTTTATCTCTTATTACCTTTTTCACCCTGAAGTCTGTTTCATCTGATATCATTATGGCTACACCTGATTTATCTGGGTACCATTTGCTTGGAGAGTCAATTTCGACCCTTTCATTTTGAGTCTATGCTTGTCCTTGTAGCTGAGATGTGTCTCTTTGAGACAGCATATGGTTGGGTTTAGTTTTTTGATCCAATCTGCTACTCTGTGCCTTTTTATTGGTGAGTTCAGTCCATTTCTTTTAGGGTGATGATTGGTACGTGAGGATTAACAGTCATTCTATCTTTAGTTTTCTGGTAAAGCTATATCTCCATTGCTTCTTTGCCTTTTTGTTGTTGTCTATTATTTCTGTGTGGTGGTATTCTATGATGTTTCCCTCTGTTTCTTCTTTTATTATGGTATATATTTCAGTTCTGGATTTTTTTTTTGAGTGGTTACCCTTAAGTTTATGTAAAAAAAGTTTGATATTTAGAGTATTCCATTTTCTTCAGCACACTTACTTTCTCCATTCCCATATTCCGGTTCAGGCCTATCCTCACCCCCTTTTTATGTTGCCACAAATAGTCCCTATTGATGGTAGTCGAATAGCCTCCTTTAGTATTTCTTGTAGTGAGGGTCATGTATTAGAAAATTCCCTCAGCTTCTGTATGTCTGGAAGGGTCTTTATTCCTCCTTCATATCTAAAGGACATCTTTGCTGGATATATTACTCTTCGCTCATAATTTGTCTCTTTCAATAATTTGAATATTGGGTTCCACTCCCTCCTGGCTTGTAGAGTTTCTGCTGAAAAATCTGATGATAATCTAATGGGCTTTCCTTTGTAGGTTACCGTCTTCTTTTCTTTCGCTGCCTTGAGGATTCTTTCTTTGTCGTTGATTTTACACAGCTTCAATACAATGTGCCTTGGAGAAGGCCTGTTGGGATTGAGGTATAGGTGTTCTATTTGCTTCTTGTATTAGAGGATCCAGTTCTGTCCACAAGTTTGGGAAGTTCTCATTGACAATTTGTTTGAATATATTCTCTGTTCCCTTCTCTCTCTCTTCTCCTTCTGGTATGCCCATTTTTCTTATATTTCTCTTTCTGATGGAGTCAGTAAATTCTTGTAGAGTTCTTTCATTTCTTTTATGTCTCAAGTCTCCTTCTTTTTCTATTCGTGTAATTTCCAGGTTTCTATCTTCGATGTCACTGATTCTTTCCTCCATCTGGTCAACTCTACTACCTAAGCTGGTTATTTCATTCTTAATTTCTTCTATTGAGTTCTTAATCTACAGAAATTCCATTTGTTTTTTTTTTTTTAATTTCAATCTCTTTTGTAAAATTGTTTATGTTGTTCTTCGATTGTGTTTCTGCATTCATTAAAATGCCTTTCTGTGTTTTCTTGCATCGCATTGAGTTTTTATCAGAACTGTAATCTTGAATTCTCTGTCATTTAAGTCACATATTTCCATATGTTTTAGTTCATTTTCTGGAGACTTTTCACTTTCTTTGAGCTGTCTTGTTGCTTTGGTTATTCATGACAATTAATGATTTATTACTTCTCTTCCTAGACATCTACAGGAGTGGCTTCTGCAACAGGTTGATAGGAAGAGGTCTTTCTTTTGTTTTCTAGTACGTAGTGGTAGAATGTTTTATTTTCTCTCTGACTGCAGCCTTTTTTTCTCTTACACTGTAGTGTTATGTTTTCTCTGCACTGTTCCAGTTTCTCACACAATGGGGTCATTCCCTCAAAGGTGGGTTTCTCCTCTGTTAAGAGTTTGCCTGGGTCATAGGCCACTGCCTCCGTGTGGCGATACGGAGAGCTTTTGAAGTTCCAAAGCTCTTCTGTCACCAGATTCAGAGGCCATGTGTTTCAGCAGCTCTGTTTACTCCTGCAGGAATGTGCCCAAATAGGTGGGGACAAGGGCAAGGTGAGTTGTGAGAGGTGGTCCAGAGCAATGGTGGCGACCACCACCACAGCCATTCCTGCTTCCACAGCTCCCTCACTTTTGCCAGAACTAGTTGGGCTGCGAATCTGTGTCTGCGGTCCACAGTTCTCAGAGCAGCAAATATTCTGTTCTTTTGATCTGACACTGCTACTGTTCCGCTTCTAGCACTGGGCAGGTGGGGGCGGGGTGAGCTCTGGGAGGGTAGGGAGGGGGCGGCTAGTCTTAGTGACTAAGGCTTCCGTTCTCTGCTCAGCAGTGAGGGGTTAAACCACCGTTTTCAGCTTTCTTCCCTCAGTATTTGCTCCGAGGTCTCTGCCGTGAGCGTTGGGTTCAGCCATGTTATATGCTGCCCCCTCAGCCCTGTGGGCAGTAAGCGGAGCCCTAGCAGTCTGAGTTCTTCCCTCTCCCGCAGCTGCAGTAGTTCCAGAATACAGCGAGCTCGGAGCACTGAGCTAGGTCTGCGTCCTGCGCCCGCGTGGCATCTTCTCTTATCTCCCTTCCCTTCCCCCTTGCTCTTTCAATTCGCCCACCTTTAGGTCAATTCAACAGTGAGCCTCTTCGTCTCTCCTGTCTGCTGTGCAGGGAATCCTTTGTGGAGTTATAGTTTTGGTTTTTTTAAATTCCAGGGGAGATTTTCAGTGGCTCACCTCACACCACCATTTTGATGACGTTACTCTCCATTTTATGTTTTTTTAAGAAACGTTGCTGGTGAATTTCTGTTTCACGTGGTTGTCTCTAGCTAAATTATTCTTTTGTCCAGCTCAATGTCTGAAATCAGTAATGACTTCAAACTCTTCCATTAGTTTGCTACTCACTATGTTCATCCATCACACTGATGCAGAGAGGCCAAGATAATATCAAGCCAAGATTTTATTTATGAAGTTGAATTTCCTTTTATTTAATGGTGAACTAAGAGGAGTTGCATTCACATTTTGTTCACATTTCTACTAGCGTTGATATTATAAAACATGTCTGCATGAGCTTATTGAACAATAAGAAATTTAATCACCAGCTGTTTAATGTAAAGGAGGTCCTACTCTGATTACATACGTTGTTTGACATTTTTCTGACTTCTGAGCATGTTTTTGTCTTTTTTTCTAGGTGTGTTTCTTGAGAATAGGTGATAAGTTCAGCTGATCTCTGTACATCCTTGTACATCTCTGTACATCATCGCATGTGTTTGAAATCAATAGAGAGGTCCTGCCTCCGGTCCTGTTACCAAGCTGTTCTGCCCTCTCAGAATATCAGAGAAGCATATTAGTTTTTGCATGGGTTACTCCCAATATGATATACTTCCTGATGTGGCCCTCCTTCTATAAACACATATGATTTCCCATTTATCATAATGGGCATTGGAGATTTATGTATATATTACATACCTCGGGGCAAGACATTGCCTGGAAGGTCAGAAAAGTGGGATGAAACAGGTAATTGGACAGAAAGCAGACTGTGGCTCCAAAACCCTCTGCCTACAACTTACCTCTTTTCACTTAAACATGTGTTTATCTTTTCAGTATTTGTCCTTTCCCTATGAGGGACTGAAGACATTATCACAAGCCCAGTATAATTTTGTGTTTCTTATTTCTAAAATTTTTGGGAAAAATACTAATGGTTCCCCTGTATGAAAAGACATCAGTCGGGAAAACTAGGTTGTGGTAAACTTTAAAAGCAAGTTGACATTGTACATTTTGTGTATATACATTTATTTAAATTCTTGACCTTTCAATTTTTATGAAAAACCACAAGGACAGCAAAGCAGTCAAGAGTTAAATTATATGGAAATTCACTTAAGATGATTTCCTACTTTTAAGCTCTTGCACCTCTTTCTAGATGGGCATGAGAAAGACGGTTAGCTTTTGGATGGCGTGGGATGGAGAATGATCAGCTTAGTGAGCAATGCTCTGAAAAGCAAATGCCTGTCACCAGAATGTTTGCACTAAGGGCTGTGGCTTTTCCTAATCCTTTATCCTTGATGCGCAATAATGCAATATCCACCAGAAAATTAAAGCTTTAAAATGACAGATATAAATTATATTGATGGATAGTAAAGAAGATGATGGCAAATTGCATTTCTGAAAATTATTTTGCAAAGTCTCTTGATCAAGTTCCACAATGGATGATTTGTGAATGGTAGTTACAGTTGGGTGAATGTACTGGTCCTGTGGTTTGGGGCTGTTAGGGAACATGAGCAAAGCATTTAGCAAATTAAACATTGGAAGCTGCTGATACTAAAGAAAATTTCAAATTTCAACATTTTGAGACTCAGTGACTGTGTTTAAATTCTCAGACTACATCATTAAGACGTTCAGTGTGGATGCAGTATTCAAAAATAAAGTTGCCATGTTTAGAAAGATAAAATAAATTTATTAGTCACTATAAATGCAATATAAATAAAATGGAAAGTAAGCTAGTGTATGAAAGCTGCATGCAGCTCGTACCTTCCCCAATTTGTTACTGCCTGAAGGAAAATTAATGTCAGGGAGGATGAAGTTTTAGTGATTGGCCTTCAAACTGATGATTCATTCATACAATGAATACTTTCATCAAAATTCATAAACTTACAATATTAGAATCATTTTAATAAGTCAAATAAAATGTGACCTTCCGTAATCATATAGACATCCTGCAAAATCAACTTCATTAAATGCTACTGCTTCCTAATTGACTTTATGTAGACAACAACCTTTTAGCCCTTCTTAATCCAGCAGCTTGACACTGTTGTTTAATAAAATTATACATGTAGTTAATAATTTTAAAAATTGTGGTTTGGTTGTCAAAGTCCATTTTGTCTGTTTCTCCTCCTACCAATTCCACAGTACATACGAACTGAATAAACTCTCAATTTTATCATTATGTCATTACCCCACTGCCAAAATAAAGTATGTGCTGGAGAGAAACCATAGTCTTCCAGCTGGTCTATCAGAGAGCATAGTGGTAAGAGAAACATTCATTTAGCACTGAAAGTATTGAAAAAAATATGTATAGACTAAACAACAAAGTTGAGTATTTGTGCTGAGACATTAATAAAATTGCTCTTGCCCATTTTATATATAGATAGTATGTATATATATATGAAATTTATATTCATGAATATAAGAAAAAAATCATCTGTCTTACCCATGCAGTGGTGGCAAGATTTTAGAACTAACTACAACAATTGGTTGGTTAGTGACTGTTTTATTGTTTCATCCTTAGTCCCAGAGCACCAATGAAAGTAAGACATATTTATAGATCTGAATTTCAAATTATAGATTGCAGCTAGGTTATATAATTGACTGGTGATATATCTCGATGTCTTTTGGATTTTAAATTCTTTCTCCATTATATCAAATCAAATAATGACGTCTTCCTTAGAAGATTTATGCCCATTGATAAAAAACTTCAAGTTCATTTGTCTACATTAGTCAACAGGTTCTTGAACTCTACTGAACGTGCCCATCTTTGTGTTTCTGAGCCCTGCTCTTACTTTAGAAATGTCATCAGTCATTGAGTTCAGGTAGACCCGCTTCCTAACATCCATCATATTTTCTCATTGAGTACCTTGGGGCAAATACATATGTACCTTTTCCCATTAGATGGATTTCCCATCCATGTAATAGATTTTTTGTTTTGGTTTTTTTTCAGTTAAATTAAAGATCACAGGAGGGTTTCATCCTTCTTAACATTAATGTTTTATTTCTAGAATTTGTCAAGTGACTTCTTCCCCCATAGGAGTTAATATATAACCTCTATTCAAAATATTTGAAAATAGGCTTGCAATTAAAAAAAAATTCTTCGTGTTTTCAAGGGTCTTAATTAAGTTCTTGGCAATATGGAGGTTCTTGAGTTTTTGAATTCATCCTTCAGATCTAAGTGGCTCCATAAATCAATCATGTGACATGAACTCAATAGAGTTGTGTGTTTTTTTGGATTATCTTCTAAGGAGAGGCCATGGTCATCATAAAGTGGACACTACGATTGTCATGATTCTTATTTTCTTGGCAGCATTTAAAAGCACAGGGATGGGCCAGTTCCATGCGTCTGTGGTCAAGACATGGTTATGTTCAAAGTTAGTGTCAGCTTAGACCACTCTTCCCTTTATGCCACAGCATTTTCACTTGTTGATTCAAGAGTGAATGATTTGGAAAGCAAAGGTTTTATGAGATTACCCAGGCCTTTTTAAGTCTCAAATACTATGCATTTTTCATAATGCTTAATTACAACATGTCATATTAAAAACTGTAATGGCATCATACCATTATTTCATTTTAATTTTCACATATCCATAAAATCATATAATTTTTCTCTTTTGGTCTGTTGTAGCTATGATGGATTAATTTAAATTTTTAACATTGAACCAGCCTGACATGCCTAGAATAAACCCACTTGAACATGATATATAAGTATTTTTCTTTTTTTTTTAATTAAAGTTAATTGGGGTGACAGTGGTTAATAAAGTTACATAGGTTTCATGTGTACAATTCTGTATAACATCATCTATAAGTATTTTTCATGTCTTGCTGATTTGATTTATTATGTTTTGTTGAGGAATTTTGCATAGAAGTTCATGAGATATGTTAGTCTGTATTTCTCCATTGTTTTTTTTGTTTGTTTGTTTGTTTTTGTCATCATCACTGCCTTTGTCTGGTTTTGGTATCACAGTACTACTAACTTCATGAAACAATTTGGGAAGTGTTCCTCCTTCTCTGTTTTGTGGAAGAAATTGTGTAAAGATGGTTTTTGTTTTTTAAATGTTTGGTTGAATTTTCCAGTGTAACCATATGATTGTGGAGTGGAGTTTTTTGTTGTTGTTGTTGTTGTTTTTTCAGCAGTTTTAAGTTACAGATTCAATTTCTTTAATGGTATGTTAATAGTACTAGTTTTCATTCATCTTTGTTCACGTTTTGTAGCTGTGTATTTAACATAAATTGATCTGTTTTTTCAGCATTGTCAAATTCATGAACATAAATTTGTTTTTAGTATTCCGTTTAATCTGCTGCAGAATCTATTGTATATTCTTTCATTTCCCATAGTTAGTGATGCGACTAACTTCATTTTCTTTGCCAGTCTTGTTATTGACTTTACTTTTTTTGATACACATTTTGTTTTGTTGATTTTCTCAATTGTTTATTTCAATTTTAGTTGATTTCTACTTTTTATGCATGTCTTTTTTCCCTCTTCTATTGTGGGAATTTTGCTATTCTTTTTCTAGTATCTTGAGTTAGATTATTGAGACCTCTCATATTTTATTGTAAATATTTATGGCTATAAACTTCCCTCTCCACAATGTTTTAAATGCCTTCCACATGTTTTTATTTTGAACTAACATTTTCATTTAGTTCTATGTATTTAAAAAATTTTTGAAACTACTTTGAGTTATGGATTATATAGAAGTATGTTGTTTAATATTCAAGTGATTGAAGAATTTCCTGTTTTCTTTCTGTTGTTAATTTTTAATTTGACTTCATTGATGTCAGAGAACATACTCTGTATGATTTTAATGTTTTCAACATTTGAGGTGTTTTATGAATCAAGACATAATCTGTGTTGATGTTTGTTACATGGGTGCTTGAGCAAATGTGTATTTGCTCTAATTGGGTGAAGTGCTGAATAATGTCAGTTAGATTCTGTTGATTGATTGTGTTGTTTTGTTATTACTAGTTATGGTTACTTTTTGGAGCATTGGGTCCACAGGTCTCCTTGTACTGCCATTCTGGAAATGGAAACCCCTAGTAAGATTTTGAAGCAGCATTTCCTTTTTCTTTTATTTAAGAATGACATTTTTCTAAAGTCCTCCTGATGTTTTTCTTAATTGCAAATTTTTTGGTTTGATGATTTGTTCATTTCATTTTGAAATCAAAAGATTAATATTTGTATATTATTTCTGTCATTGTCACTCTGAAATAGTTCACATTAGTTATTCTATTAAAATTTGAAACCATCCTTATGAATTTCCAGGATATTGTAAAACCTCATGGAAACAATTTAATTGATAAGAAATTTACAGAGAATTTTTAAGAAAACAAATAGAAGTATAAATGAGAAAGGATTATAGTAATTATTTTCTATTTAAAGATCAATTATTCTTAATCCATCTGATAATACAATTAATTGACAGTTGGTATTTGTGTGTAACAAATGTTATCATTTTCCATATAAGGCTATTCAATATAAAAAATGAAAGGCCAGGTTTCATAAATTCTTGATAAGTTTATATTTAGTGAGTTAAAAGTCAAGTAGGATAGCTTTCATTCAACCTTACTTATTCATATATATACTTTTTCTTTTTTCATTAAATTTATTAGGGTAACATTAGTTAATATTATAAGTTTCTGGTGTACAACTTTATAATACACCCTCTGCATACCCCATTGTGTGCTCACACCCAGAGTCCAGTCTCTTCGTCTCCATGTATGTGATCCACTTCGCCTCTTCATCCTGGCCCCACGCTCTTCCCCTGTGGAAACCACCACACTGTTGTCCGTGTCTATGAGTTTGTTTGTGGCTTTCTGGTTTATATCCCACATGAGTAAAATCATATGGTTCTTGTCCTTTTTCATCTGACTTATCTCAGTTAACACAATACTCTCAATATCCATCCATGTTGTTGCAAATGGCAATATTTCGTCTCTTTATGGCTGAGTAGTTTTCCATTGTATATCCTAATACACACTAAATTTATTGAGATTTTATTTTCTGGAGTTTTGAATCCTACTGAACTTCACAGAAAGAATTCTATAGTGGCTTTGCAGAGACTGCTTTTTACACATTAAAACTCTTTAGAAACAAAAATAAAGACAAAAATGTTTCTTAACAACATTTATGTTGAGTCAAGATTGACTTGAGAAAAGTCAATTATACAGTCTGACTCCCACATTAATTTAGGGTAATTATAATATTCTCTGTGGGATAAAAAGATAAGTACCTTGAATATTTAAAAAATATTCTTTTACATTACTTTCCCCACTACCAAGGTATGTTGTTGACCATCTGTTGTTGCTGCCATGTTCTGGAACTTTCCTGACCTCCACTGCACCTCTCTGACCCGTATTTATGCCCTTGTCAGAGAACACGCTCTATTTAATTTATTTATTTATTTATTTATTTATTTATTTATTTATTTATTTATTTAAACTTTTCAAAATACTTCTTGGAATTTTTTTTCTTTTTTTTTTAAATTTATTGGAGTGACAATTGTTATTGAAATTACATAGATTTCAGGTGTACAATTCTGTATTACGTCATCTATAAATCCCATTGTGTGTTCACCACCCAGAGTCAGTTCTCCTTCCATCACCATATCTTTCATCTACCTTACCTCATGTCCCTCCCCCCACCCGCCTTACCCTCTGGTAACCACTAAACTATTGTATTTGTCTATGAGTTTTTGTTTCTCGTTTGCTTGTCTTGTTCTTTTGTCGTTTTTGGTTTATATACCACATATCAGTGAAATCATAGGTTTCTCTGCTTTTACTGTCTGACTTATTTAGCTTGGCATTATACTCTCAAGATCCATCCATGATGTCACATATGTTCCTATATCATCTTTTCTTAAGGTCGACTAGTATACCATTGTGTATATAAACCACAACTTCTTTATCCATTCATCTATCGAAGGACATTTTGGCGGTTTCCACATCTTGGCCACCGTAAACAAAGCTGCAATGAACATTGAAGCACACGTGTCTTTATGTATCAGTATTTTCAGATTCTGGGGGTAGATACCCAGGAGAGGGATTGCTGGGTCATATGGTAATTCTATTCGTAATTTTTTGAGGAACCGCCACACTGCCTTCCATAGCGGTTGCACCAGTCTGCATTCCCAACAACAGTGTATGAGGGTTCCTTTTTCTCCACAGCCTCTCCAACATTTGTTACTATTTGTCTTGCTGATGATAGCCATTCTGACTGCGTGAGGTGATATCTCATTGTGGTTTTTATTTGCATTTCTCTGATGATTAGTAATGTTGAGCATTTTCTTATATGTCTGTTTGCCTTTTGTATGTCCTCTTTAGATAAACGTTTCTTCAGGTCCTCTGCCCATTTTTCAATTGGATCGTTTGTTTTTTGTTATTGAGTTTCATGAGTTCCTTGTATATTTTAGATATTAGCCCCTTATCGGAAGCACTGTTTGCAAAAATCTCCTCCCATTCAGTCGGTTGCCTCTTTATTTTGTCGATGGTTTCTTTTGCTGTGCAGAAACTTTTAAATTTCATATAGTCCCATTAGTTTATTTTAGCTTTTACTTCCCTTGCCTTTAAGGTCAAATTCAAAAAATGCTCTTCGAACCCAAGGTCCATAAGTTTAGTACCAATGTTTTCTTCTATGCACTTTATAGTTTCAGGTCTTATGCTTAAATCTTTTATCCATTTTGAATTAATTTTGGTACATGGTGACAGATAGCAGTCCAGTTTCATTCTTTTGCATGTGGCTTTCCAATCTCCCAGCACCATTTATTGAAGAGGTTGTCTTTCCTCTATTGTATGTCTTTTGCTTCTTTGTCAAAAATTAATCTGACATCGCTAATCATCAGAGAAATGCAAATGAAAACCACAATGAGATATCACCTCACCCCAGTCAGAATGGCTTTCATCAATAAGACAAATAGTAACAAGTATTGGAGAGGCTGTGGAGAAAAAGGAACCCACATACACTGTTGGTGGGAATGCAGACTGGTGCAGCCGCTATGGAAGGCAGTGTGGAGGTTTCTCAAGAAATTACGAATAGAATTACCACATGACCCAGCAATCGCTCTCCTGGGTATCTACCCTAAAAATCTGAAAGCATTCCTCTATAGAGACACGTGTACTTCAATGTTCATTGCAGCTTTGTTTACGGTGGCCAAGACATGGAAACAACCAAAATGTCCTTCAATAGATGAATGGATAAAGAAGTTGTGGTATATATACACAATGGAATACTATTCCGCGTTAAGGAAAGATGATATAGGAGCATTTGTGACAACATGGATGGATCTTGAGAGTATAATGCTAAGTGAAATAAGTCAGACAGACAAAGCAGAGAACCCTATGATTTCACTGATATGTGGTATATAAACCAAAAAGAACAAGACAAACAAATGAGAAAGAAAAACTCATAGACACAGACAATAATTTAGTGGTTACCAGAGGGTAAGGGGGTGGGGGGTGGGTGATGAGGGTAAAGGGGATCAAATATATGGTGATGGAAGGAGAACTGACTCTGGGTGGTGAACACACAATGGGATTTATAGACGATGTAATACAGAATTGTACACCTGAAATCTATGTAAATTTACTAACAATTGTCACCCCAATAAATTAAAAAAAAATTATCTGTCCATATTTATGTGGTTTTATTTCTGGGTTCTCAATTCTATTCCATTGGTCTATGTGTCTGTTTTTCTGCCAATACCATGCTGTTTTTATTATTGTAGCCATGTAGTAAAAGCTAAAGTCAGGGAGTGCGATACCTCTAGCATTGTTCTTTTTCCTTAAGATTGCTTTGGCTATTTGGGGTCTTTTGTAGTTCCAGACAAATCTAATGATTTTTTGTTCTATTTCTTTAAAAAATGCCATTGGTATTTTGATGGGGATTGCATTAAATCTGTATATTGCTTTGGGTACTATGGCCATTTTAACTCTGTTGATTCTTCCAATCCATGAACACGGAATGTCTTTCCATTTCTGTGTGTCTTCTTCAATTTCTTTCAAAAAAATCTTATACTTTTCAGCATGTAGGTCCTTCACATCCTTGGTTAAGTTTATTCCTAGGTATTTTATTCTTTTTGCTGCAATTGCAGAAGGAATTGTTTATTGTATTTCTTTTTCTGAGATTTCATTGTTAGTATATAGGAATGCAATGGACTTTTGTACATTGATTTTGTAGCCAGCAACTTTACTGTATTCGTTGATTGTTTCTAATAGCTTTTTGGTGGAGTCTTTAGGGTTTTCTATATATAGCATCATGTCATCTGCAAAGAATAATAATTTAACTTCTGCATTCCCAAATTGGATGCCTTTTATTTCTTTCTCTTGCCTGATTGATCTGACTAGGACTTGGAACACTATGTTGAGAAGCAGAGGTGATAGGGGACAGCTCTGTCGTGTTCCTGAATGTAGAGTAAAGAGCTTCAGTTTTTCACCATTATGAGATTAGCTGAGGCCTTGTCATAGATGGCCTTTGTTATGTTAAGATATTTTCCTTCTATACCTATTTTATTGAGTGTTTTAGTCATAAATTGATGTTGTATCTTGTCAAATGTTTTTTCTGCATCAATTGATATAATCATATGATTTTTGTCCTTTATTTTGTTTATGTGATGTATCACATTGATGGATTTGCGGATGTTGAAACATCCTTGTGCCCCAGGGATGAACCACACTTGGTCATGATGAATAATCTTTTTAATGCATTGTTGTATTTGATTTACTAGAATTTTGTTTAGGATTTTTGCATCTGCATTCATCAGAGATATTGGTCTGTAGTTTTCTTTTTTTGTGTTGTCCTTACCAGGTATTGGTATCAGGGTCATGCTGGCCTCATAAAATGTGTTAGGGAGTACTGTCTCTTCTTCAATATTTTGGAAGAGTTTGAGCAGAATTGGTATTAGATACTGTTCGAAGGTTTGGTAGAATTCATTAGTGAAGCCATCTGGTCCCGGACTTTTGCTTTTGGGAAGGTTTCGGATGACTGATTCAATTTTGTTACTAGTGATCGGTCTGTTTAGATTTTCCAGTTATTCATGGTTCAGCCTTGGAAGGCTATATGTTTCTAAGAAGTTGTCCATTACTTCTAGGCTTTGAATTTGACGGCATATATTCCTTCATAGTATTCTTGCATGATCCTTTGTATTTCTGTGGTGTCCGTGATAACTTTCCCTTTTTCATTTCTGATTTTTTAAATTAGTGTCTTCTCTCTTTTTATCTTAGTTTAGTCAAGGGTTTGTCGATTTTGTTAATCTTTTCAAAGAACCAGCTCTTTGTCACATTAATTTTTTCTATTGTCTTTTTGTTCTCTATTTCATTTAGTTCTGCTCTGATTTTTGCTATTTCCTTTCTTCTGCTGACCTTGGGTTTCACTTGTTCTTCTTTTTCCAGTTCTTTAAGGTGTAAAATGAGGTTATTTATTTGGGATTTTTCTTTTTTCTTGAGATAGGCCTGTAATGATATAAATTTCCCTCTTAAAACTGCTTTCGCTAAATCCCAAAATATTTAGTAGGATGTATTTTCATTGTCATTTGTTTCTATGTATCTTTTGGTCTCTCCTCTAATTTCATCTTTGACCCAGTTGTTCTTTAAAAGTATGTTGTTTAATCTCCATGTATTTGTGTTTTTTCCTGCTTTCTTTCTGCAGTTGATATCCAATTACAAAGCCTTGTGATCAGAGAATATGCTTGGTATGATTTCAATATTCTTAAATTTGCTGAAGCTGCTTTTATGTCCCAATATATGGTCTGTCCTTGAGAATGTTTCATGTACACTAGAAAAGAATGTATAATCTGATGTTTTAGGATAAAGTGGTCTAAATGTCCATTATGTCCATTTCATCTAATGTGTCTTTTAGGATGCTATTCGTTATTTTCTGTTTGGAGGATCCATCCATACAGAAATTGTGTAATTGTGTTTTGGTCAACTTCTCCCTTTGGCTCTGTTAGTAGTTGCTTGGTATATTTCAGTGCTCCCTGATTGGGGGCATAAATATTGATGACTGTCTTGTTGTTATATAGTCCCCTTTACCATTATGAAATGTCCATCTTTCTCTCTTGTTATCTTTTTCACCCTGAAGTCTGTTTTTTCTGATATCAGTATGGATACACCTGATTTTCTCTGGGTACCATTTTCTTGGAGTGTCAATCTCCACCCTTTCACTTTGAGTCTATACTTGTCTTTGTAGCTGAGATGTGTCTCTTGGAGACAGCATATGGTTGGGTTTAGTTTTTTGATCCAATCTGCTAGTCTATGTCTTTTTATTGGTGAGTTCAGTCCATTTACATTTAGAGTGATTATTGATATGTGAGGCTTTCCTGTCATTCAATCTTTAGTTTTCTGGTAAGGCTGTCTCCATTTTTTCTTTGTCTTTTTGTTGTTGTCTATTATTTCTGTGTGGTGGTATTCTATGATATTTCCCTCTGTTTCTTCTTTTATTATAGTATGTATTTCAGGTGAATTTTTTTTTTCTTAGTGGTTACCATTAAGTTTACCTAAAAGAAAGTTTGACATTTAGAGTATTCTATTTTCTTCAGCACACTTACATTCTCCATTCCCATATTCTGGTTCCGGCCTTACTCTCCCCCTTTTTATGTTTCGGTTGCCACAAATTGTCCCTGTTGATGTGGTCGAATAGCTTCCTTTAGTATTTCTTGTAGTGCAGGTCGTGTATTAGAAAATTCCCTCAGCTCTTGTATATCTGGAAAAGTCTTTATTCCTCCTTCATATCTAAAGGAGATCTTTGCCGGATATATTAGTCTAGGCTCATAATTTCTCTTTCAATAGTTTAAATATTTGGTTCCACTCCCTCTAGGCTTGTAGAATTTCTGCTGAGAATTCTGATGATAGTCTAATGGGCTTTCCTTTGTAGGTTACCATCTTCTTTTTCCTGGCTGCCTTGAGGATTCTTTCTTTGTTTTTGATTTTAGACAGCTTCAATACAATGTGCCTTGGAGAATGCCCGTTGGGATTGAGGTAATTAGGTCATCTATTTATTTCTTGGATTTGAGAATCCAGTTTTGTCAGCAAGTTTGAGAAGTTCTTTTCAACAATTTGTTTGAATATATTCTCTGTTCCCTTCTCTTTTTCTTTTTCTTCTGGTATGCCCATTATTCTTATATTGCTCTTTCTGATGGAATCAGAAATTTTTTGTAAAGTTGTTTCATTTTTTTAAGTCTCAAGTCTCTTTCTTCTTCCATCTGTGTAATTTCCAGGTTTCTATCCTCGATGTCACTGATTCTTTCCTCCATCTAGTCATCTCTACTAGCTAAACTGGTTATTTCATTCTTCATTTCTTCTGTCTGACTTATTTCACTTAGCATTATTCTCTCGAGATCCATCCATGTTGTCACAAATGCTCCTATATCATCTTTCCTTAACGCCGAATAGTATTCCATTGTGTATATGTACCACAACTTCTTTATCCATTCATCTACCGAAGGACATTTTGGTCGTTTCCATGTCTTGGCCACCGTAAACAAAGCTGCAATGAACATTGGCGTACACGTGTCTCTATAGAGAAATGCTTTTATATTTTGGGGGTAGATACCCAGGAGAGCGATTGCTGGGTCATATGGTAATTCTATTCGTAATTTCTTGAGGAACCTCCACACTGCCTTCCATAGCGGCTGCACCATTTCTTCTATTGAGTTCTTATTCTCCAGAAATTCTGTTTGGTTCTTTTTTAAAATTTCAGTCTCTGTCGTAAAATTCATGTTGTTCTTTGATTGTGTTTCTGAGTTAATTAAACTGTCTTTCTTTATTTTCTTGCATCTCATTGAGTTTTTTCAGAACTACAATCTTGAATTCTTTGTCATTTAAGTCACATATTTCCATATCTTTAAGTTGCTTTTCTGGAGACTTTTTAGTTTCTTTTTGAGCTGTCTGGTTGCCTTGGTTATTCATGGCAATTACTGATTTATTATTTCTCTTCCTAGACATCTACAGGAGTGGCTTCTTCAACAAGTTGATAGGAAGAGGTCTTTATTTTGTTTTCCAGTACTTGTTGGTAGAATGTTGTTGTTTTTTCTCTCTGACTGCAGACTTTTTTTTCTCTCTCACATGGTAGTGCTGTTTTCTCTGCACTATTCCAGCTTCTCACACAATTGGGAGAATTCCCTGGGAAATGGGCTTCTCCTCTGTTAACACTTCACCTGGGTCATAGGGCACCGTGTCCCTGTGGCTATGGGGATAGGTTTTGAAGTTCCAAAGCTCTTCCTGCACCAGATTTAGAGCCCATGTGTTTCAGCAGCTTTGTTTACTCCTTCAGAGATCCGCCCAGATAGGTGGGGCCAGGGGCGGGGTGAGTTGTCAGAGGTGGCTCAGAGCAATGGCAGTGTCCACCACCACAGCCGGTCCCGCTTCCATAGCTCCCTCCCATTTGCAGGACCTAGTTGGGCTGCAAATCTGTGCCTGCGGTCCACATTTCTCAGAACAGCAAATATTCTGTTCTTTTGATCTGACACTGCTACTGTTCTACTTCTAGCACCGGGCAGGTGAGGGCAGGGCGAGCTATGGGAGGGTAGGGAACTGGCAGCTAGTCTCAGTGTGTAAGGCTTCCGTTCTCTGCTCGGCAGTGAGGGCTTAAACCACTGTTTTCAGCCTTCTTCCCTCAGTCTTTTCTCCGAGGTCTCTGTCGTGAGCGTTGGGTTCAGCCATGTTATATGCTGTGCCCTCAGCCCTGTGGGCCATAAGCGGAGCCCTAGGAGTCTGAGTTCTTCCCACTCCCTCAGCTGCGGTAGTTCCGGGATGCAGCAAGCTCAGAACATCAGTGCTAGGTCTGCGTCCTGCGTCCTCGTGACTCCTTCTCCTAACTTCTCCCTTCCCTTTCCTCTCCCGCTCACACCATTTGCCCACCTTTAGATGAATTTAGTAGTGGGCCTCTTTGTGTTGCCTGTCTGCTATGCAGGGAGTCCTTTGTGGAGTTATTGTTGTTCAATTAGTTGTAAATTCCAGGGGAGCTTTACAGAGGCTCACCTCACACCACCGTTTTGATGAAGTCTCCATGCTCTAGTTTAGAAATTTAGATAATCTGATAATTAATCTGACCTGTTGTGTGACCAATCGTTTAATTTCCTTTGCTTTTTATCCCCCATCAAGTGAGGTATTTACATTTTTATTTGATGTCTCAGTGTCAAACTAGAAAAATGACTTTATCTTGAGGTTATTTAGGGTAATTTTACACCCAAGAATATTATGAATGGTTATATGTAATATTTTAAAGGTATATAATTATATTATGAGATCTTTATACTTTTGTAAAGCTGCTTTCTTCAGCCATTGTACATAAATTGAGGTCCTATTAAATGCAAGGCACCATGCTAGATATTGCAATAAATGAATGAATAAATGAAAGAATGAATGAGTGAATGAATAACCAAATGTGATCATGGACTTTTAGAGTCTACTAAAGTCAACCCTGCATAAACCTACAGAAGAAAATGCTTGTTTGTTTGGTTTAAACCACAACTTTGTCCAATTGACTTAAGCTAGAACTTTTTTTTTCATATTTTTTAAAATTTATTTATTGGGGTTATTTAAAATCATCTACTGAAAAGAAAAATAAATTAATCAAATTAAGTGGTATCTGAGATTTTTGTTTATCTTTGAATGCTGTTCTTCTAGTACACATTAGAGAAAGCAATGGGATTAATTAATGTTTGAAAATGGATAAAATACTAAACCAATTGTCATATGTAGGAAAATGTATACTGATATCAGAGAAGTTATATGTATGTGTGTGTGTGTGTGTGTGTATGTGTTTATACACACAAGACTTGTGAGAAGACCTATGACATATATGTATATGACAAAAGTTAAATAAACCTCATTTTCCCCCTCAATAGAAGGCTTTTACATATATATGTATGTATACATATATAAATGTAAATTATAGTTGACAATATTATATTAGTTTCAGAAGTACATCATAGTGGTTAGACATTTATATGATTTATAAAATGATCCCTTGATTAGTTTAGTACCCATCTGGCACCATACATAGTTATTACAATATTATTTGGCTATATTCCCTAAACTGTACTTTATATCTCTGATTTTTTTATAACTGTTAATTTGTTCTTCTTAACCTTTTCCCCTTTTTCACCACCTCCACAACCTCTTTCCCATATGGCAAACATAAGTTTGTTTTCTGTGTCTATGAATGCATTTCTGGTTTGTTCTGTTTTTTTCAAATGGTATGATAATTCCTTTCGCATTTCTTGCCTAGATATTTATAAGTAGATATCTTAAAAGACATCTCAATAAGGGCTAATATCCAAAATGTATAAAGAACTCATACAACTCAACAACAGATAAACAATCCGGTTAAAAAATGGGCAGAGGACCTGAACAGACACCTCTCCCAAGAAGAGATACAAACTGCCAATAGATTGTGAAAAAATGTTCACCTTCACTAGCTATTAGGGAAATTCAAATCAAAACCACAATGACATATTACCTTACACCTATTAGAATGGCTATCATCAACAAGACAAATAATAACAAGTGTTGGAGAGGCTGTGGAGAAAAAGTAACCCTCATACACTGTTGGTGGGAATGTAAATTGGTACAGCTGCTATGGAAACAGTATGGTGTTTCCTAAAAAAAAATTAAGAATAGAATTACCATATGACCTAACAATATCTCTCCTGGGTATCTACACAAAAAATCTGAAAACATTTATCTGTAAAGATATGTGAGGCATGATCAAGAAATACAGTGAATGTTTAGATAAAAACAATTACAATAAAAGACACATTGCCATTAATCCCCCTCAAAATACTCCCCCTTGCTTCAAACACACTTACCCCATCATTCTTGCCACTTTCTGAAGCAGTTCTGGAAGTCCTTTTTTGTGAATGTCTTTAGTTGCGCTGTCATGGCTGCCTCGATGTCCTGAATCATTTTGACTTTTGGGAAGAGCCAGAAGTTGCACATTGCCAGATCCAGTGAATAAGGTGGATGAGGACACATTGTAATACTTTTATTTGACAGAAATTACCATATACCTGAAGCGATGTGTGACATGGAGCGTTGTCACGATGGAGGATGATTTACGGCACACTTTGAAACACACCTTCTCTCAACTGTAGCTCACACCCGACTGACTGCACTGAACAAGTAGAAACTTGTCACACATTGATACTAAGGTTTTACATGCCACTTCCCTTATTGAAGATCTCTGACTTTCCATTGGATGGCACTTGGCAGCAGCATTTGCTGAATTTTGTGGTCACAACAGAAAGCCTCTGTGTCACACATTTCTTCTTGTACAGCAAGTTTTCTCAAGTGAAAACATTACATTGTGTTCTCATCCAATTTATTCACTGGATCTAGCACTGTGTGACTTCTGGCTCTTCCCCAAAGTCAAAATGACCGTGAAAGGTAAATATTTTGAATTGATTCAGGACATTGAGGCAGCCATGACAACACAACTAAAGACACTCACGAAAGAGGATTTCTAGAACTGCTTCAGAAAGTGGCAAGAACGATGGGATAAGTGTGTTCAAAGCAAGGGGGCATATTTTGAGGGGAATTAATGGCAATGTGTCTTTTACTGTAATAAATTTTTTTAATTTAAAGATTCACTGTATTATTTGATTGCATCTTGTATGTACTCTAGTGTTCATTGCAGCACTATTTATGGTGGCCAAGACATGGAAACAAGCAAAGTGTCCTTTGATAGATGATTGGATAAAGAAGAAGTGATATATATATGCTATCTGACAATTAAGTTCACGAACTCATCCTGGAAAAAGTACTACATACCTCATTGCTGAATATCACTGTGGTCAACTTTGAAGTACTCCCCTTGGGCAGCTATGCACCTATGCCAGTGCCTAGTCCACCCTTCAAAGCAATTTACTCTTTTTCTGGAATGGCCATCAGAACCCTTGATGACCTGAATGTCATCAAAGTGTCTTCCTTTCAATATTTCCATTATCTTTGGGGAAGAAAGAAGTCATTGAGGACCAGATCAGGTGAGTAGGGAAGGTGTTCCAATACAGTTATTTGTTTACTGGCTAAAAACTCCCTCACAGACAGTGCCGTGTGAGCTGGTGCATTGTTGTGATGCAAGAGCCATGAATTGTTGGTGAAAAGTTCAGGTCATTTTCCTCTTTTTCACACAGCCTTTCAGCACTTCCAAACAGTAAACTTGGTTAACTGTTTGTGCAGTTGGTACATATTCATAATTTTTATATCCCTTTGATATCAAAAAAGGTTATCAACATCATTTTGACTCTTGATTTGGACTGACAGAACTTTTCTGGTCATGGAGAACTGGCTGTCTTCCATTGTTGTGCACTTTGACGCTTTGTTTCAGGGCTGTATTGGTACACCAATGTTTCATTATCAATAATAACATGGTCCAAAACATTACCTTGCGTCTCCAAAAGGCCTTGACAAACTTTGACTCTCCTTTGCTTTTGTTCATCGGTGAGCTCCTTTGGGAACCATTTTCACACAACTTTCCATGCCAACATTTTCAGTTAAGATTTTCCTAACTGTTACTCTATTGATGTTTATTTGATCTGCTGTGCTTCTCACAGTCAGCTGTCGATTTTGATGCAGAATTTGATGAATTTTGCAATGTTTTCATCAGTTCTGCTTGTTACTGGCCTCCCTAACCTCTCTTCATCAGTGACACGTTCTCTCCCCTCAGAAAAACATTTAATCCATTTGTACACTTCCATTTTCTTCATGGCATTATCCCCATAAACTTGGGCTAACATTTCTCTGATTTCACTTCTACTCTTGCCAAGTTTAACACGCAATTTAATGTTTGTTCATTGCTCTAATTCAATATCAGACGTTCTTGTGAGGCACAATAACAATAATTAACGCCACTGAGCAAGACACCGCCACATGTTGACACAAACACAGCTGTGAGACACTGATATACCAAGGTTATGACACCTTACTGAGTGGTTTGTACAGTGCTGCCAATGTAAGTGCACAGTGGCAAGTTTGTGAACCTAATTGCCAGATGCATAATGGAATACTATTCTGCCCTAAGAAAAGATGAAATACTGCCATTTGAGACAACATGGATGGATCTTGAGATTATTAAGCTAAGCAAAATAAGTCAGACAGAAAATGTTGAGAACCTTATGACTTTACTCATATGTTGGGTATAAAACTGAAAGCAGCAAAGGAACAAGACAAACAGAGAAACAAAAATTCATAGACACAGACAACAGATTAGTAGTTACTGGCGGGTAAAGGGGGAGGGAGGTTGTAGATAAGGGTAAACAGGGTCAAATAGATGGTGATGAAAAGAGAACTGACTCTGGGTGGTGAGCACACAATGTGATATATAGACGATATAGTACAGAAATCTACACTTGAAGCCTATGTGATTTTATTAACCATTGTCACCTCAATAAATTTAATAGTAAAAAAAGATATCTCTAATGACTTAAAAGAGAAAATCTAAGGAGAAGGAGTCTAAGAATCTATCTGGAAATGATAATGACTGTTTTATTATTTATGAAGCCTCTCACTTGAGATAATCACTAAAACTGCATTCTGAAGTAGGGAGTGCATGTCTATTTCAAGATGAAGAAAGAGAACACATCTATATACTTTTCTGTATGTGATTGCTGTAATCATACTACATGAATTACAAAAACATAGCGTAGTCAAGTCACTGCAGCCCTGCAAACTGGTGGGACCATCAACATACAGAATATTTCAACAAATTTCTGAATTAAAGAAAATTAATGTGTTAGCATTGACTACAGAGTTGAGTAAGCTATGGTAGCTGTATATTCAGAGGGAGTATAGGAGAAAAGCTGACTCCCACTGGAATAGCACAGAGGCTCAGACCTCTGAAATTGCAGGGTCAGAGTGAGATGTGGTGTGAAAAACAGGAGATGAGGTCACTTCAAGGTACATATATAGAGATAATTGGCATCCTTTCTGCTTCCTTATTTCAGGGTTTCAAACAATATGCTGCCAGCAAGGCATCCACACCTCACATTCCTACCCCAAACAACAAAGTGGAGGTTTACTAACTGAGATATTCGTCGTGGTATCTGGGACAAACTATGAGGAAGTGAGAGTGGATGTGGGTGTCTCAAAATCAGAACACTGTCTGGAGTATGAGGTAGTCTCGTCCACACACGGCTGCTCTAGAAATAGTTTAGTTCAATGAAGTCATCAGTTAGCCTTCCTTTTGCCTCAACTTAAATATAAATAAAGGCAAGATCCAATATAAACATATGCTTGATGACATATTTAGCCTACAATTTAAAATTCAAGTCAAAGTAACAAAATTGTTCACAGACAAAACAAAGGAGCAAACGTTCTAATTTTTATGCTCAGAGGGACTCAAGAAGATATTTTATCCATATATGAAGAACTGGATTGTAAGAATAAAAAACAATTAGAAAATAATAATGAATTTTTTGAAAAGAACATTACAATTGTTAAAATTTAAAAAAAAAAAGACCTGGAAAAGAGACTTAAGGCAGTCTCACAAATATCATAATCAAATAATATTACACTAAAATACAATGTGTGAGAGAAAAATTAAGAGAGAGAAAACTAATTCAGGGTATGGGGGCAACATTTGACTAATAGGATTTCAAGAAAGAGAACAGAGAAAAGAAAGAAAATTATCAAAGCAAGGAGAAGAGATTCCTCAGAGATCTATGAATATTCTAAGAGAAAGGGCATAGGGAGCATTAGAAAATATTAAAAAAGGACCCCTGCACACCCAGCATTGTGGACTTTTTGAGCAACAGGGTAAAGAGAAGATCATAAAAATCCCCACAAAGAAAATGAGGTCATCTTAAAACTGGAGATGAAGGGCAAACTGGTTGGCGTTCCATGTCCCCCAGCAAAATTGGGTAATTGTATATAGTAAACAATTTCACCCAGGGTTTTCATGAAATGGTTCTGATACTTTCACACCCCATCCAAAATGTGCAGAGCAGAGTGTCTCCAGGTGCCTTATAGTTGGAAACCTTCCAGGAGTCACACGATTTACCCCTCCAAGCAGATATTCTGATGATATGAATTGAGGTGGTTCTCCAGTAAGACGAAACCAAGCAAAGGACGACTGGGATTTAAGAATTAATATTTCCCACCCATGAGAGTGCTATGTACCACATCTCAGGTGATTGGCCTCTGCAGACAGAGACCAAGTATTTTCTACTGGAGCGAAGGAAGGAAGAGACCAGCAAAAAGATCTCTGCAGACAGAGGATTCCAGAGACCAATGGTGTCAGAAGAAATGAAGTATATGAAAAACAATAAAAAATGAAAAGACAGCCTGATGAAAGAAAGTTATGTCAATATGAACATTGAAGAACATTTATGAAATATTTCCAAAAAAAGAAATGTCATCCTAGGAGGCCATTTAATCATTATCTAAACTGTGAAAAATACTTATACATAGTACATTTTCCCGGATTAGAATCAAAGGACAGATAAAACAGGAGATAGTGAGGTTTTAGATTGTAATACAAATGTGACCAAACTCAACACTGTAAAGGTATTAAAGGTGAAGTCAGAGGACAAAGGAGGTGAACACAGGTTAGGGACTTTCACATCATTTTATGAAATGAGGAATCAAGATGGAGACTCCATTTTTGAGAAAAGAAAAGAAAGAAATAGAAGTAGCTTACATATATGCCATTGAAATGACCAAAGTAACCAACGGGTGTTAGACTATACTGAGAGAGTGGACAGGTGGGGGTGGTGGGGCACATGAATAAATGAGGTCATCATATGCAATAATAAATAGGTAATGTTTAAAGCAGATGATCAAGAAATAGCAGTGTCCTGATTATTTAGAAACATGGAAGCAATCTCCAGGACAACCTAAAGCAGGAAAGATTACAAATGTTATATATTTGAAAGAGTTGTGTTGCGTAACGCTGGGTGAGGGGAGTTTTGTGGGTTGTGTGGTAAACAAGTCGGCTTTACTAGTAATCCTGTAATACAATTTGGTTTTTAACCATATATTATTACCAAGGTATTTTAATTTAAAAGTTATCAAAGATGGTAGTGAAAGTATGACTTTTATTTTGTAGACGAGAACACTGAGTCTCACGATGCTTGTTCGGTTTTGCCCAAGACCTGGTCAATGGTGGAATGGGGATGGTGGCACAAGATTTCTCAGTCTGGTGTTCCTTTTGTGGGGTAGATATCTCCATGAAGGCAGGTGATTTTTTCCAGATAGCCATAAGAATATTCTGGAAAAACACCAATGAGTAGAAAAGCAATGGAAAGCCCTAGCACATACTGATTTTTTGTTAGAGGTTAGGCTGGAGAATTTGAGAGGAAAACCAGTCAACGTAACTTTCTTTGCACATGGAGTGGGAATTTTTCCCATTTAAGAAGAAATGTTCTCTGCTCCTCCCTGAGAATTGAAATAGTTATTGTTTTCCCTTCCCTGCTGGAAAAAAGGAACAATTGACTCTGGACAAAAGTCTACTATTCATTTTAAGTACCCAATAAAAGTCCTGTATAGATACTTGAATTGCCAACCACAGGAAAGGAAATTAGAATCCTAGGAAATATTTGAACACAGATTTGAGGTTATTTGAACTAATAACGACATTTATTGCTAATGAGACTGAAGATACGATTAGACGTTCTTTGTGAGCAAGCACAGCATCTCCTGGCAACCACTGATTTTATTTCCACAAAGGGTACCTTTATTTCATCATACATAGTTTATCTGACTACGGGGCTCAATTGTTGGAACACTGAGGCATTGTGACTTATTGTAATCAAGTCTGCATGCACTTTTCTCTGTAAAACAACTGTAAGCTTCCACTGTATTAAAGGATATGCTTTCTAATAAAGAAAACCCATGTTAAGTATGGTAAAATTTACCTAGATTCTAAAATAAAATTTTATTGATAATCTAACATGTAGAAAATTTTACAATGATTTATATCTGTGGGAGATTGTAAAATCAGCCACTATTTCTTATTTTAGTAGCATAATGCTCATAAAAGTAGTGCTGGAAGGAGAAGACACTTCAGTAACTTATATGTATATTATTTTTCTGTGTATGTGTATAATAAATACAACTTTAAGAAAAAGAAGAATGACAATAGATGTGCAAATTATTAGACTTTATTCTCTTTGGACAACTGGTTATACATTCTATAATCGTAAATTTCTGCTATAAAATTGAAGTTGGTTATAAAAGGATGAAGAACAAATAAGCTACTTCATAATTTTTATGTTAAAGTATAATACACATTGCTGTAGTACAAAAATAAACTAACCAAAAACATCAGTGTTCAAGTTAAAGAGGGTAAAGATTGAGACATATGGTCAGTAATTATAGATCAATTAAATATATTATTTTTATTTATAATTATAAAGTTTTACACATTTTATTAAAGTGAACATAACACATAAAAAATTGAAAGGCCCTATGATCACTTTCCTCCAGATATTTTTCCTTATTAAGGTAAAATATATTATAAATATGTTTCTGGTATATGTATTCTTTTCTGACTTTAGCTTTCTCACGTGTGAGTATTGTATACCACAGGCATCTTTGCAAGCAATCTTTCAATATACATTGCCATTTGATAGTCTTCAACTGCTTTCAAAATGATCTCCATTTTTCTTAAAGAGTATTCAAGATCAATTTAAAAAATATTAGCATATTGTTCAAAATACAATAGAAAATATTTAAATATAGTTCTATTCTTGGGAATCTTAAGAAACTGGAAAATGGATAATATAGAAAGGAAAAGCTAACAAGACACATCACAAGTAATAACAAGATGAGAGGAACATTTTGAAGATTGCCAAAGTCGATCTATGTTCCTATTATGGAATTATGAGGAATGTTAGTCTATATGGATTAAAAAAAGAAGATAACTACTTCTTTTATTAAAATATCAGCCTGTTGACTACCAGGTAACCTAGATGGAATGCCAATGTTCATTTAAGGAATTTTTAAAGTGCAACCACCATCTGATTTTTCCCCCGACCTCAGAAAGTTTGGTGACTGGGACGACTATTCTGGACTCCCTGTAGGATTCTACAAGTTCTAAAATATTATGAATGACCACTTTTCCCCACTTATTATCCCCACAGGTATGACAGAGGGGTTACTTGTTTTAATTGAATCAATAAATATTTTATACTTAATAAATCAAGGGTGAGACAATTGCCGGCTCGTTGTTTTATTTCCCAGGGAGCCTGGCATAAGATGATGTGCTATATGTTGAATTATTTTAATAATGAAAGGGAAAACAAGGTAAAGATTACAATGCCCAGATGCTTAGTAGTTTTGCTGCAGTGGAGGCCATGTGGTGACAAGTTAATGGAGATATAAAGGTCCCTAAGGACATGGAGTGCATAGGTGGGAACAGGGACAGCTGTGAGGGAGGGAGTTGCAAAGAAAGACTGAAGGTAGGGAACGTAGTCTGGGTGAGGAAGAAGACAAGTGCCGTTAGAAACGACTTCATGCCAATACATTTAATCTAAGAGAAAATTGAGCCAAAATTGTCCACAACTGATTGTGGAGAAATTATAATTCACCTGTGTTCATTCATTCATTTGACAAATACAGTAGTACCTTGGTTTTCAAACATCTCTGCTGATGAACATTTTGGTTTATGAACACTGGGAACCCGGAAGTAAATGCTTCGATTTTGGAACACGCCTCGGAAGTCAAACACTTCATGCGGCTTCCACTGAGTGCAAGATCCTGAGACCTAGATGTCGGCTGTTTTCCAACATTTCAGAACTCGAACGGTCTTCCAGACTGGGTTACGTTCGAAAACCGAGGTACCACTATAGTTGTTCAACACTAGAGGTAAGATCTGCTCCAGGCTTTTGGAATACATAGTTGGACAAAGGCTCCAGGTCAGTGAAACTTTCATGTCGACGGGGAAAGTCAGACAATCACAAATATATAAATAAATTATGTAGCGTGTCAGAAGGTGGAAGATGCTATAGAAAATGAAAGTAATACAAAGCAGGACAACGGTGATGATGCACAGTTAATGTATTAAATAGGAAGTCAAGTTCAGCCTTATCGAAACTTAGTTACTTAAACAAGATTTGAAGGTGAGCGGGTAAGCCAGGTGAATAGCAAAGGGAAGTGTTCAGGTAGAGGAAACTGCTAGAGGAGGGTGCCCAAAGGGATGTTTGAGGAGCAGCCCAGAGGTCAGTGTTGCTGGAATGAGGAGCAACAGAAAAGAAGGCCAGGAAGTAAGGAGCTGGATCATGTAAGGTGTTCTACACCATTGTACAAGATTTGCTTTTTTTTTTTAATTTATTGGGGTGACAATTCTTAGTGAAATTACATAGATTTCAGGTGTACAATTCTGTATTACATCATCTATAAATCCCATTGTGTGTTCTTTTAATGGAAAGGCATTGCCAAAAGATTGCCTGAATGATTGGGCATGCGTGCGAGAGGTGAGAGAAGTCAGGTGTGACTATAAGGTTTTTATCCCGAGCAACTGAAAAAATGGAGGTGGCATCAACTGATGGGAAGAAGGCTTACCTCACTGCAGAGCAGGGTATGTTTTGTCAGTGGCAGAGCAGACGTTCAGGTTTGAACATGTTGCATTGGACATGTCTGTTAGATGAACAAATGGAAATGTTAGATGAACAAATGGAAATGTTAAATATGCAGTTGGATATTTGAATCTGAACTTCTGAATATTATCTCTAGCCTCAGCTCCAGATTTTGGTCTGGAGCTACATTTAGATCTAGTCTGTCTATGTGTTGAGAAATTAGCTGCCATTTCAATCTACAAGACTGTATGAGGTCACCAAAAAAAGTGAGTCTTGACAGAAGAGAAGAGGACCAAATTCTGGAGTTGGGGCACACCAACGTTATGACATCAATGGTAAGAGTAAGAACCAGAAAAGAGGACAAAGAATGAATAACTAGTGGTTAGAAGGATTTACCAGTCAGGGTGAGATCAGAAAAGCAGAACCACTAGAATTGGCCTAGAATATGGAATTTGTTACTGGGATTTGGTCTTACATGATCCTGGGAGCTGGTTGAGCAGTTGACATATAACTGTTGCTAATGCATCTGGTGTTGGATGTGTCCTAGGGGTGAGAGGAGCTGAAGAAGAAGATCTAGCAAGAGACAGAAGAGCTACAGGCTTGCTTCCCTTGAGCCCCCACCAACAATTGCCCCTGCAGGTCGGCCACAGTGGTGCCTTGTTCCCCCACACCAACCTTTTGGACATAAAACGGATATGACTATTGTTTATAGCTGCCTTCCAAGTCTGACACCAAATATCACGTGTGGCCCAAGCTGGCAGTACTGTTCAGGAAATAGAGTTCCAAATTAGCTAAATTGACTCAACACAAGTCGACCACCAAGACAACCTAAGAAATTGTGATGACTTGGAAGCTAAGTAAATAAAGGTAAATTAAGGAAGAGAAAATGGCCAGTGATGTCATAGTCTGCTGATAAATAAGATGACGATTGAGCAGTTATCATTCAGTTGAGCAGTGTAGACGCTGTTGATAAAGTGAACATCAAATTGGTTCATGGGGTGCAGCAACATACAGAGTGGGGTGGATTTGAAAGAATGGGAGGAGAGGAATGGGAGACAGAAGTTGAGACAACATCATGCAGACATTTTACCACAAAAGAAGAGAGTAAGGAAACAGGATAATAATTAGCCAGGGAAAAGGAATCAGTTTTTTTTTTTTTTTTAAAGAAGGGAGAAATGGCCATATTTTAACAGTTGATGGGAAATACCATAAAGTAGATAGCTAGATGATAATTGATAGGACAGGTAGATGATAGATGATGGGATAGATAGATAAAGAGATAATCAGTAGATGATAAATCGATACATAGATAGATAAATGAGAGATAGATGATAGATAGATAGATAGACAGACAGACAGACAGACAGACAGACAGACAGACAGACAGACAGACAGACAGACAGATAGATAGATAGATAGATAGATAGATAGATAGATGATGTGTTAGGAGAATTGCTGGGTGATACCCTCTAGGAGGCAGGAAGGGTCATGATCTGGTGCAAAAATGATGGGGTGAGCTTCCTATAAAAGCACAGCTACTTCTCCCATGGCAATTGGGGTGCAAGTGCAGACTGAAGAGTCGATTGGCTCTTGGTTGTCTGGGTGGTATCTCCAAATGGAAGCGGGAAGCAAAGACATCAGCTAAGAGAGAGGATGGGGAGGGCATGTTGGAGGTTTGGAGAGAACAGAATGGGTGAAGTAATCATCTGGAGATTGGGAGACGTTAGCACAATAGTGTTAGCTTGAAGGACCCACTTAGGGTTCATGGCTGTAGTCTACCAAATAAATAGTCCTACGTTAGCCCCACTTGTAGTTACAGAGAAAGAAGTGTTGCTTTGAAGCAAATTTGTGTCTCATCAGAAACTCTTGTAGCTTACACCAGCAGCAAAACACCATGCTAGATAGACAGCAGGCAAATCCCTTGGAAGTTATTTACATTAAGCTCTGTGTAGTAGTACTTCCAATTTAATAATATGCCCATAATCAAACTCATAACCTAAATTTGAAAGCCTTTCAAAAACACTTAGTAAGGTGGAAATGTAAGTGCATCCTAATTACAAACTGTGTAGAGAGATTAACAAACCTCATCAAATAATTTTTTTAGAGTAAGTGCAGAGCAGATTCTTGGTCTCCAGCGGCTGCGTCCACGGCCTCCTTCTGCCACTACACGGCGTGCTAGTTGGGGGCTTACACGCTCCTTAAGTAGCCTGCAGAGAAAAACACTGGGACACAATGTGCCCACACTGGGACGCATCCGTGATGGCACCAGCCACCGCCACAGCCACGTGCAGCTCATTTTCTTTTTGTTTTCCTAGTTCTCCCACCCACCCACTAAATTTTACTCTTTTTGCCAAGTTACACCCTATGCTAGGTTTAGAAACAAGACACAATATTACACTTTTGTTTTCACATTTAAAGCACAGTATAATAACACTGATTGCTGATTTCTCATTCGTTATATTTTTTTAGGAGGAAATGATTTGAAAACCAGCAAGAGACTGAAAGACTGAGATAATAGCATTATTCAAATGGGTATGGTTACGTGTCACACTGTTTGAGGAGGACTCAGAGGTACAGTCAGGGATCTTGCGTTCGCTGCTGGCTCTGTCCTGCCAGCTTCAGTGCCTTGACTGGGAAATGCTTTAAGGCCTTTCTTGGGGACAGGGGCATGGAAAAGGCCAGTGGGACTGTGCCAGCCAAGACATGAGAACATTTTACTTTGAGAACAGCTCTCCAGAAAGTACATTGGACAGAGAAAGCAGATGATTTCCCTAGAAAGTTGAATGCACTCGGAAATTTCCCATGGAATCTATTGAAAATTGGGTTTATAAGGGATTGATTTCAAAGTTAGATCATCAGAGACTTTTGAAGCCAAATCAAATGCACTGTCAGTGTTTGAATCACCAGGTAACTCGTAATCCCAGAGAACTGGAAGTAATGGTTCAGTCTTCTAATCGATGCCTTCTGTGTTGACCTATTTTTTATTTTAAGTGTGTGACAAACATTTGGCTCAAAGCTGTACAAATTCGGGTAGTCTTGAAAGTATGAATTTGAATCTTAATTATTCTCATACTCCCCCCATTTATTTTTCTTAATATGAGTTTCCTGTCTCATTTTCTCTACAGTATGGGATATGCAGCATTCACTGAATGTCAGTGTCACAGAATATTTACTTACTCTTAGGTTCTTTTACCTCCCAGTGGAGTGATTGGGGAACATACCGTCAAAGTAATAATTTTCTCAAAAATAGTAGTGCCGGTGCTCACTGACTGCTTAATAGGAGCCATCACAGCTGTGATTCTCCTCAGAGTAGAACACCCTTCTCTTCTGAAGGCCAAAACCTTGGTAGAGCTAGCATGTACTAAAAGTACTGATAGAAAGCATAAATAAAAACAAAGAGACAAAAACACAGCCTTTGTAAGAAAGGACTGGACTGTCTGAAACACACTTTTGAAGCAATTAATATGGTCACTCCTGAAAAGAGCAGAAACATAATTGACACTTGAAGGAGGAACCAGGGAACTGGAAGGGTTTGGTAAATAGACTCTAGTCTGGCTTTTTGTTTTTGTTTCGCTACCAGCTTTCAGTCCACTGACTACTCTCCTCTTCTACTCCTGAAATAACTGAGTTTAGCAGAGAAATCTGGATAAGGCAGAGGCAAATCGCAGATGAAAACTGAAGTAGAGTCCTTACTATCATGACCTTAACACTGAAAGGAAAAGCAGGTATTTCCCCCTGCTCAGTCAGCATTTCCTGGCCTAAGGGATCCTTAACTTTCTTGCTTATGTATAGGTAGCATTTGGTTCCCTTTGGTCAGAGGAAACAGTTTCTTTACGGAGTTAATGACTAAGCAAGGGAAGGACCAGGGCCTCATTAGAGGATAGACCCCTTGACTGAGGGAGACCAGATAGCGACATCTACTGATGCAGATGATTTCCCCAATAATAGTTCATTAATGGTGGGAATTATCAGCATAAAGTTATAACCCTCAAGTTTAGGAGATTGAATCAGACCCAGGCCTTGAGTTCTGTGTTTGCCTTCAGAATTTTCTGGGCTGCAAAGAATATACAAAAGCAGATGCCATTGTAAATAATGCTGCAATGAACATAGGGGTACATTCTCCCTCTGAATTAGTGCTTTTGTTTTCTTTGGATAAATTCCCAGAAGTGGAATTGCTGGGTCATAAGGTAGTTCTATTTTTAGTTTTTTGAGGACCCTCCATAATGTTTTCCATAGTGGCTGCACCAATTTTCAATCCCACCAACAGTGCACGAGGGTTCCCTTTTCTCCACATCCTCACCAACACTTGTTATTTGTTGTCTTTTTGATAGTAGCCGTCCTGACAGATGACAGGTGACAGCTCATTGTGGTTTTGATTAAACCAGAGACCTGTTAGCAGTGTACGAGGAATCTTAAGGTGTTCATGTTCACCATCACCTTAGGTTGACCTTGTAGTTGTGCTTGAGGCAAAATGGGAAACAGGGACATGTTAATTTTACCCCGTTAGAGGTGACAAATAACCAACAACAGCGTGGTTAAAACGATTCCAATATTGCCTCATGAAGCCACCAGCCCAGATGGCTGTAGACTCACGTTCGTTCTCAGAGTTCTCACTAGCACAGGGGACCCTCTGAATCACAAAGGCAGCAGAGAAATGTTCAGTTTTAGCTGAGCTATCAGACTCATAGCACAGGAGATGATTCCAAGTTAAGAAGAAATTTAGCCCCAAACACTGTGTTTATTATGCAACTGAAGGGACATTGGTGATTAATTTCTCTTGTGACTAATGATTATGGCTTTTGCTGAACTAATTCAAGTTGATCTTTAGAGTTCAGTGTAATCTATGACTTTTTGAATGTAAAAGGGTCTCTTAGCAAACGTTTATTTACTTGCTTTGTGCAGCAGTGGATCCCGGTGAGGTGCTAATAGTCTCCTGCCCTCAAGGGTAGGTAACGTGTCCTTTATATCACCAAGAATAACAAATGACAAAAGCACTGTCACGGGAGACATGTGAGTCTGGTATCATTGAACTTCCCCAATTTTAGTGAACAGGGTTGTGAGGATCGTCTTACATGTCACAAAATGGAAAAAACACTCAGGAAAATGGGCATGCTCCAGCCCCAGGACATGTGTAGCACTTAGATCCGTGTACCACAGTCTCATTTTATTCTAGTTCAAGCTGACATCAAAGATTACCTAAACAATATTTGGGATGTAAATAGGGCGGCCCATCAGCCAGTGAACTCAGATGCGTTATGCTTTGTTTCTATTCCTGCCCCAAATGTCCCTCTTTCCACATTTCTTCTACTTGACTAAACTCCAGTCCTTTTCTAGAATCCCATTCAGAACTAATTCCTGTGAATATCTGTTGGTGGGCATGTGGCTCACTCGTGGTTGTGTCCACCATCCACAGGGAGCCTAGAGCTCACCCATCCAGATTCTACGGTGGGCCCTGAGACTGGTCACCAGAGAAAGTTCCTGCCACATCGGTGTCACCTGCACTCCAAGATTTACCTTTCTCTGTCATCACTGTGCCAATCTGGAAGTCACTTTTTAAGTGAGGAGGAGAGGGTTTCCTGCCTCTGTGTATACTCACTCAAAGAGAAACTCAGTGCTGGGTCTCCTTAACCTTCACCTGTTAAAAAATAAACAAATAAAAGGAGTTTGCATCCACCCATTTCATCTTACACTTGCGTTGGTAGGGCGGAGAGCGGGGCTCGCCCTACTCCCAGGAATACAGTGTGGACGAATCACCCTTCACTTGAAGTCCACAGGGTACATGTCATATCAGACCAGTGCAGACTTCCATTTGCTTATGGTCATGACTTGTGTGCTGTTCTTTGCTACCAGCCAGGAGGGCAGGGACTTCGTGCCTGACCACCGGACATGCCTTTGTAGCTCCGATCATCAGTGATGGTCAGATTCCAATTATCCTTTTACTTACTGGTTGAGAATTCCTTAATCCTTATTGGTTAATTCATGTAGTTAGGAGTGTGGATGGGGCTTAGAGGATGCCTTGGTCCTCATACATACCCCTCGCCAGATACAAAACCCCAACTTCATCATGCATCAGACACATCTGGTCAGAACCACGAGACTTCTGCTCCTCTTTGTTCATTCTGTATTATGTATTACGTTGCATTTTTCTTTTCTTGCTGTTATAACCTGTATAACACATATCTTTTGCAAAACTATTTAAAGGTGAAGCATTGCCTGTAACAATTGTCTAGGAATTTGATTCTATAATAAGAAAGTATCTCAGCACAGAGGCGATGTAACCTAATTGTCATGGGAAGACGAGAGAAGAATAGGGAAAATTAACATGGAAAAAAAGACTCTCAGATTCAGGAGAAAAGCATGTCATGCGTAAAGATTTCAAATTAGTTTAAATAGAGTTAAGGGGTATAAGAACGGCGCTATCCTTAGCTCAGGACTCTTGTGTGGGACTCAAAGAACGAGCTGTACAACAGAGAATGATATTTTTGCTGCGAGTGGATACTCCTTTAATGGGTTTGGGACAGACCCCGTGGCAACAGTTCATTAGCATTAAACCTAGTAGAGAACATTCCAGAAACATTTCCTTGTCAGTATGTGTAGAGTATTATGTTAGGTAGCAATATCAAATAATTGATCACTTTATAGTGTGTGCATTACATCAAGTGATTAGAGAACATTATGTAAAATTAAACAATATAGATCAAATCTGGTAGTGGGGTAGGGAATGTTGGTTTTCTTATATTTTTCTCTTCGTGAGTGGTCATTCCATCAGACTGAGCGACTGTCACCCCGTGTAAAGTTCCGTCTCCCGTCTCCAACTCGCTGACCCAAATTAAAACTTCCAGTGTCTGCAGAGTCAGCTCTGTTACATCCAGGGAGGAGATAAGTGGAGAACTGTTTCTATTATGTCCCAGTTAACAGATATATAAAGCAAAATAACCAAAAAGCCTCCCAAGAGGGATGAAAGTATGTTGGCTCATGAAATGCTTGTTCAGGATGCACTTTTTAAGCCAGAGGTGAACGGCAGCGTGTACGTGCCAGAATGTGTCTTCCAGGGAGTTCTAGTAACAGGAGGAAATACATGCTCAGCCCTCCTCTTCCATGATTGCGTTTAAGCATGGGGTCATACACCAGTATATTAGTTTTCTTAAAGCACATTTCAAGAGATCTGTCATTGCAATTTTACTCCATAACCTTATTGAAATGATGCAAAATATCCCTTCATTTTTTGGTTTGTTTTGAGGGCTTCTGGATTTAGCTCACATGAATCTCAATTACATGAACAACTTTCTTACTAAAATTTCAGGTATCCATTTTTCTACCTAAATTGCCTTCGTTTTGCCAAATCATTCTAAGTGTCCAGTGTATGTAGTAATTGTCTGTTGTGGCATATTGGTACGTGTGTGTTACATGGTGCTTGTTACTCACTGAGAACTCAGTTCTTTGTTCTCTCCCCATTCCTGGATTATTACTTCTACTTGGCTGGAAAGAGTTAATTCACTTTTTTGTTAGATACCATTTTTCATGCTAACAGCAATTCCACGTCTACTTGTAGCTCTATTTGTGAAGTTTAATTATTCCTTTAATCCTGCTGCTGCTTTTGTCTCACTCGCTAATACCCTGAACCGTTTTTAAATGGGTATAAATGTGCTTGGCTTGTTGACATGCTTAAGTGCTTCTTGTAAGCTGTTCTTACAAGTCACTGACAAATTGAAGACATTATTAAACTAGAAAAAGTAAATACTACTACTTTTTCATGAGAAATGCAAATGCATTTTAACATAGCTATAAAATGTTCACACATTTTGTGTGAAGTGAGTATAAGGAAAGTAATATCTGTAATTATGGGGAAAATATTTATGTTATTAGATGGTAAGACATTTTTGTCCAAATTCGTCAAATGGCAGCTTTTTTCCCCTTAGTTACTCCAAGTTTTTCTTTTATATTAGGTGAAACTCATACCGCGTTTCCACCGTCCTCGGTGCCAGTCGCAGTGCTCTCTAATGATTCTGCGTGGTCCTATGATATGTTAGTATGTACGTGAAGAGGGAGAGATTCTAGTCAATATGAGGATTTATTCTCGCAGGACGTGCTCCCTTAGTGAGCTGTTCTGTCGGCAGGCCTGCCGCACAGGAAATCCTGCCCAGTGGCCTTTCCCAGGTGGGAGCAATGAGGACTCAAAGTCAGGAGTGCAGGAAACGAGCCATAGTTTGGAGTGCATGCTTTTGCTCAGTCTTCTCTCTTTTCTGGAGATGTAATAATTCAGTCATATGAATTTTGAAAAGCTAGAGTTTTAATTTGTTTTAACAAGTAGAAATTCTAGGGAAGCCAGGACAGGAGGAAGTATCTTCAAGATTGATTCATTTACCAGCGAAGAGTTGAATTCAGTCTGCATGAGTTCCTCTCAGTCTTTTTCTCCCTTTGGGGGTGGTGGTGGATGAGTTTCCCAGGATGGCCCTAACAAGGCATTATGGACCAGGCGGCCTAACTCTACGGGCGGTCATTGTCTCACAGTTGTGGAGGGTGGAAGCCTGAGTCAAGGTGCCAGCAGGGCCACCTTCCCTCTGATACCTGTCGGGAGCCCGCTCCTGAGCTATGGGCGGTTTTCTGGGGTTGTTGATTTGCCTCCCAGTGCAGCTCTAACTATGTCATACAGCATCTCCCCGTGTGACTGCTCTCATATGCCATCTTCTTTGTTTTTAACAGATTCATTTTTTAGAGAAGTTTTAGGTTTACAGCAAAATTGAACAAAAAGTACACAGACTTCTATATACTCCTTCTCCCCTCCAACCCACAGCCTCCCCACTCTCCACATCCCACACCAGATGGTATATTTGTTACAATTGATGAGCTTATGTTGATACATTGTTATCATCCAAAGTCTATAGTTTATGTTAGGATGCTCTCTTGGTGTATATACATACATGCGTTATGCATTTGTATTATACATTTATAAGCAATACATACAACATACATACTGACAAATTATATATTTGTCAAAGCCCATAGTGCCGTCTTCTAAACAGAACACCACTCATCTTGGATCCTGTTCCAGTCTGACTCCATTTTAATTCAACATGTGAGAAATAATTCCATTTTTCCAGCACACGCAGCAGCTGAGCTCCACATGGCCACACTGGGTTAGGCTGGTGAAGAGGGTCTGTAAGTGTTTCAGGAGCAGGCCACCCTGTTAATAAGGTCTCAGTGTGTGACTATTGGTACCCAGCCGCTGATTGATCCAGCAATTTTTCTGAAGGTATGATCAGGTCAATATACAATTTTCCATTTGAGAAAAAAAAAAGGCAGAAAAAAATAAGTCTCCCTCTTCATTTTTTTACCTTTCACATAATTCCAAGGTAAAACAATTATAGAAGAATTGAAGTCATTTATAGAAATAGTCATGAATTTCTTAACCACTCTAGGGATCACAAGTATAACACGCAAGTGAACAGTCCCTTAAAAACACTCAGCGACGATAAGTATGTCAAGGTTATGCCCTATCCTGTTTCTCCCCATTATGTCATTTGTAACAACTATGGTCTCTGACATTTAGTTAATTAAATGTGCCGACAGTGTCTGACTTGGTTGTGCAACTCCTCTGAGAATGTAATTTTTGAAGGTGGCAAGAAGAATGGGTAACGTCGGTGAGTCTTTAGCCATGGCAGCATGCTGTTCACGAGGGGAACAACTAAACTGTGTGTACAATGTGTAAAAAGCCCCGAGATGTGGCCTGGACATATAATGCTCGTGACCTATATGGAGCCTTAGAAAGCAGATAGAAGAGGAAATCAAATGATTGCATTATCACAGAAGCTGCCCCATGCCAACTCAGGCCATCTGAATGTATTAACTTAATTTACTAAATTCTTAGGACGAAGGTTAACTTCCTGTGTTATTAAGTGGTCTGAATAGTTGCCATCATACTTCATTTTGTTTTCAGTTTGAATGGGCCGGTTTTATTCTGATTTCATAGAACTCAGGCAATGCCTCTTCATTTCTCATCATTCCCAACCTTCAGCTCAAACTCCAGGTGGCCTGGAGATCAGGTAGGGGTCCCCTGCAAGCACGTTCTTGGTCTGTACTGCAGAGCACATGAGCCCAGGGGAACACAACTATTGCAGTGAATAAATAACACTCGATGACCTCACAAAGATAATGTTTTGAAGAGCTGTGCCTCAGAGGGAGAAGCTTGCAGCATTGAGGAGGATTTCCAGCTTTACTAAGGGAGGCCATCTTGTGGTCTTGCTGGTTCCATGTGGGCTGCACCATGTAAGTGCAGAGCTAAGGCTACCACTTGGTCACACCCTCTTGTTAGGATTTAGGAGTTGGCGATGTTTCTGCCTCTGTGGTTTCGGGCAGAGACTGGGGAACATCATAAAGCGGGGTGTACATCCAGTACTCACTGTAACCTGGCACCAACATTGTGCGCTGGTGGTGGATAGCACAGAGTGCTGTTTACAGAAATGTTGCAAGTGGCCTCATTTGCAATAGGGTACAAAGAACAGGAAGGAAAAATAGAAAATATTTTCCTCAAGTAAATTCTATAAAGATATCTGATATAAGCACTTTTATTTAAAAAACAAGACCTATCTATACCCACCGGTGTTATCTTGGTCGTCCTGATGACCATCTTTGAAAATTACAGATTTCAATTTTTTTGTTCTATGAAGGACTAAATATAAATGATGCACTAAAATATTTCTTTAAATCTGTTAACTCTTCAAGGGCAAAACTTGCTCTGAAATTATTTTCTAGCATTCAAAGAAATTAAAAGAGCATTGGATATCAAGTGGGTACTAAATACATATTTATTGAATGTTATCACTTATTCTCCTGAAAGAAACATCACCTGACAATCATGATTTTGGGCCAGGAACTTTGTACTCTAGTGAGTTGTTAAAAATAAGTTTTCAACTAGCAATAATGAGCACTGAAAGTGGGGGTGCTAAATTGCTAGAATTGAAGAGCTGCTGAAGGAAGACATACCCAAATCCCGGAAATAATCATCCGAGAAATGTGGGAGCAACTTGAACATGTAGGTATGGGATAAGCAATGTGAGCAGCAGGTACAATGCTGCTGAAAGATGATGCCTGGACTTTAAAATCCTGGCTCTAGTCAAGTATGTTGAGGGGGGATTATAACAGAGGTGAAATGCAGATGGAGATAATAAAGCTGGTACATTGGTTTTAAAACTTAATTAGAGATTTCCATTTCTAGAGACAGGGCAGAGTAAGTATTCTGAAAAGGAGACTTGCAGCAGTCACTCACTTCTGTATATAACACAACAAAACAAATGTCAGCGCAAATCAGAGAAGTAAGTGAAATCAGGAGCTGGTTAAACCGCCCGCCCGTAGTGTAGGTGTTCCTAACAGATGGGCATTTGAAGATACCTGATATGAAGAAGAACAGAATTCTATGCCTGGGACGACACGTAGTCTGGGGAGAAGGAGGTGTGAATTTGAGAGTCTTACTTTAAGCTGAGACACTTGAAATACTTCAAATGTTTGGTGAAAGGACAGCTGGAAATAATCACCCTGCCAACATAAGGGGCGCCTGCGAAGAAATAGTGTTGCTACTTTTGGAGCTGGGTCAAAATTAACAACAATAATGAAGCTGTGTCCTCTGAAAATCTATTTCTTTTTATTAGAGCACCTACATTTATTTCTGAAAACCAGACATTCTGCATGAAAATGCTAACCAAAAGCCTTTTGCCTATTGCTTTAAATGTGAAATTATGACACATTGTGTGTGAATCCCAAGCCCTATCTACTGTCCTGAAGTTCAGTAAACCATCTATACATAAACAGAAATTACATCAGGCAGTAAAAAACATTTTCCCCAATCAATTAAAAATACTTTGTTAGCAAATATGTGGGATGGTTATTATAAAATTACCAGAAACAGATAATTTTCTGGCAATTATAAAGTATTTGGGGGCATACAAAGTTATATAAAAGTTTCTAATTCGTTTCATGGAAATAAGAATAACACAGAAAATGATAATTCCCACAGAACAAAAATGATCTTTAAACACATGAAAATACATACAACCTCACTAACAATAAAAAATAGGAAACTGAAACACAATAGGATTCCATTTTTACCTTGCACACTGGCAGGTATTTGAAAAAATTAGTTATATGATCTCTTTTTTTATACAAAAAAATCTTTACATGAAAGCAGTTTTACTGAGCTGTCTTTGTTATAGTAATATAAATGAAACCTTAGTGGAATAGTCTTTTTGTCATTATTAGGTGTCATTTAATGCTCTTTGGAATGTGTGTGAATATGTCTTTTCTCCATTTGTTCATTTATTCATGTAGCAGGTGCAACTCAAAGACTCAGCTCAAAGAAGAGTAATTCACACAGGGAAGAGAACTTGGGTGAGTTTTGAAAATACGCATAATGTGGCATCTACATGGTGGGACCTGGGGACACAGGAAGGTCCACAAAAGAGTGAGATGAAAGGACTCAGGATACGCTCAGGAGATGGGGCTTAACTCTCCGTGAGATCCAAAAGCCGCTGCAGGGTGGAAACACGGAGCTGCACCGCTGGTCCGTCTTCTGAGTGGATCACTACGGAGACCATGGATGTGTGACTGAAGAAGAGTATTAGAGGGCGTGAGAGGCAGAAAGAAACCCAGCCCCGCAGAGGTTGTCAGAGCCGGGCTGTTGTTGGAATAGGATGTTTCTGTCAGAGAAGAGCAGGAGATGACGACTGGGGTTCCACACGTCTGAAAGGGAGCAAAGTGGAAGGTCCTACGGGATGAGCAGGGCACTTGCTAAGGGCCCAGGTCTGCAGTGGGCTTGGGACACATGGTGAGTGGTCGTGGGGCAATTTGAGCTGGATGGCCAACGTCTCAGTGAAGGATGTGCAAGGGCATTTGGAGGTCGTATTGGGGAGGCCTCAGGTCTCAGGTCCACAGGCTTGCGAGGATGAGCCTGCACCCTAGAAGTAGGTTTTGGGGAAGAGGCAGATTCTGGGGGAAAAAAAGACTTATGTTAAGGGACAAAAATAGAAAAATATTTTGTTAAAAAATTAAATGTGTGTGGGTGTTTAGGTTTCCCAAGACTGGAAGAACAGAGGGAGGGAGGATCCAGGGAGAAAAAAACCCATAATAGTCAGAAAGGAATGTGTGGGAGATTTCAGGGTGTCAGTGGAGGTTGACTTTTAAGTGTGTGCACATGTGTGCTTGTGTGTGTGTACATGGGAGTGTGTGTAGTGATCATGGCTTGGAACAAACAATTCTCTGATCTCAAGTTGCAAGATGGATCCTAGAATTGCTCAATTTGAGCACTGTAGACAGGACTCATTTAGACCACTTCTTGGCAGAATCTTACCAAGTTTCAGTGTTAATGCTGCCTGGTGAGCCTAGGAGGTTGTTTCTGGGCGAGATTCAGCTCTCTTATTGTGTGGGGGGGTGTGATGGCTGAGCCAGAGCAGATCCTCAGCACATGGATCTGCAGGGAAGTGGGTGGAGCTGGGAGACTCTGGCTCTGCTCAGCACCCTACCCCGTGCTGGGTGTTCTGTGGGTTGAGGTGCTGGGGAGCCCAGGTAAATTGCTTCCACGGCCACACACAGGAGCGGAAGCTGCTTACTCAGAGAAGGAATGGACAGTACTTAGGTGAACACTAGAGCTAAAATTAAGTTTCTTTCTTTCTTTGCATTTTATGTAGAAAATGTTAAAACATGTTATTCTATTTTGTCGTCATAGCGTGAGATATCATCATGTCATGTCGTGAGAATCAGGCGCCCGAGGGGTTTAAATGCAGCGTACGCAGCTTTGACAGAGAAAAAGAATTCAAAAGGATTTTCATTTTTCTGCACGCAGTTATAGCAGTGAGAAGAATGGGCAGCTTATGATGACAATTTGGGTGGAGCAGGAAAGAGCAGTAACAGATGAAAGTAGGTTTGCAAACTGGAATCAAAATTGACTTCCCTGTTTAGGAAGAAGGTGCAAGAAAACCTGCATGTCAGTGACGTACGCATGTGCATATCAGAGACCACAGTCCCTGTGAAAGTCAGGAGTCGTGCAGTGCAAGAAACCTGTGAACAGTGTGACAAAATGGAAAACAGTCAAAGAAGGGAAGAGAAAACAAAGAAGGATAGAAATGAAAACATGTTTGTTAAGGAAAGTGTGTTTTAAAAGACAAACGTTCATACAGGAAAGACATTTGAGATAAAAGTTATGAAAACTCTTTTGCTTCAGAGGAGATTGAGAGAAATTACATATACTATAACTTGTCTGAACAAGTTTTAGTTTTAAAGAGTCTGTTCCATTTTTAGATGAAGATATATTTTGTCATCTTCGATCTGAGAGCGACCAGACGTTGTGAGCTCATGTTAAGAAAGAGGGCTGAGGACGTGGTAATTCAATGTTACATCTAGACTAGATGGACCAGTGTGATTTTCTGAACTAAGACCATACAGGAACTTATGAGCTAGAACAGCCTTAATTCTGATTGTTACCCTGCATGATCCGGGTCTTCTTTTAAAAACTTTCTTATTATCCCAAGTAGTTTCCTGGCACTAGTCTGTTACTTTGGGATTGAGCCTGTCCTCAGGAGATCGCTGGGAAGCCAGTCTTAAATCTGTAAGCTTATTTTCTCTGAAAGCTCATCATGCCCTGATCACTCAGTGATTGTTCTCTGCTTCATCTTTGGGGGCACACAGGATGGGCCCCAAGGATGACTAATGCACACAGTCCCCCTGAAATGGAGTGGTGGATCAACCCATTAAAATGCTCTCCACTTAACACGGTGCATGAACTCTGCCTGCTTTAAACATCCAGCCACTTATGTACTGCATTGTGCAATGTTAATTTGTATGAAGTCATAATTAAATATCTTATTAATGGCAACACCATAGTGGAAGAAACCCATGTCCACAATTTCAGAAGAGACAGGTGTTCTTGGGTGAGATGAAAGGATCCAATTGTGATCATGTGCAGCTGTGTTGATGATACAATTTCAAAGACGGATTCTGTGGGGAATGAGGTGTATCAATGGTGAAGTTATGGAAAACATCTTATTTTGCTTCTGCACTATTATGAGACATAGGGGCCCCCGAGTGTGCTTTACATTGTTTACTGAAAATAAGCAGCTTATGCCAAAATAGTGTCAGATTTACCTGGACCAAAACAATGAAAAAAATTGTATATTGTGACAATGTGACATTGAATTATTTCATCTGTGGGGATGTTTAGCTTATTGCATTTTCCAATATGCCACTCTCAACTGAGCTTTGCCTTATGTATGGCATAGTCAAAAGCTAGGCAAGGCACATGCTAACTCAGCCTGTACAAGCATGTTGTTGGAACTCCAACAGTCTGCTCCAGTTTCCGGGGCTGTCCCAAAGTAGGGAATAATCACTTCCTTAGTGGACCCCGAAAGCAGGAAAGTCAGAGTAGGTGTGCAGATTCCAGGTTGTGGTAGACCAACAGCTTATCTCAAGGAGAGGAAGTTGGCATTTACTGTGCAGTTACTCCACCAAAACAGTATTGTACATCGTGTCTCTCATTTCTTGGCATTCCAGAAAATTCACTGTGTCATCTCTAGGCAGCTCACTATTATAAGATGCCAGAGACCTCTGCCACTCTCCCCTTTTGTAGACAAAGAATGTGTCTGTAACAATTAATAGTGGTGCAAGTAGGGCTTTATTGTACAGCATTTATCTTTTACAGTGTGTTTTCTAACATTAAATATTTTAATTCAGTCAGTCCTTACAACTGTACAGAGCAGGTATTATTGTTCTCACTTTGTGGATGAGGAAAGGAGGCACCAGGAGGTTAAGGAACTTGCTGAGTGTTCAGGCCCCAGAAACCCGGGCCAGAACAAGCACAGACAGTTGGGGGGTGAATTCACACTGCTGCAGTGAGCTGCCTCTCACCACATCTCACCTGCATCCACAACAGAGAACACGCCCCCAAGGTCAAAGAGCTGTCTTAAAGCCAAGCAAAGACTTGCAAAGTTACTCTTTCTGCCCCAGACCTGTTTCTATTTTGTCTAAGTCCAGCTAATTGAGTTTCCACCCCAAATTCTGAAAATCCACCTATAATAAATAGTTGAACATTTCTCAACCCAATTTCAATGTTTATTTGCATATTTATTAGACTTGGGGTCCATAATTTTCCTGCTTATATTATTTCTTTTTTTTTTTTTGGCACTTCTATTTCCTCACGTGACATTGGCTTATTCCCAGGATACTGGAGCCATAAAGATAGAAATTCTCTCTACTTCTCACGTGAATTTCCTGCCCCCCTCTCACTTTGTCATCCCTTCTGTTGACTTTGTAGATGAAGCCTTGGCAGTTTTTCTGTGTCCTGTGGGTCAAATTATTATTTTGCAAAAGAGTTTCTAAGTATCTTTTAAGAAAAGACAGCATTTTATAAGTCCCATATCTATTCAAAAATCCACTTCCACATTAATCACTTCCTATAAAAATGTTAATGACCGTACATCAGCCGAGCTTCAGGAGAGTTATTAAAACGGGACCATGAATAATCTGCAAAGCCCTTTCTACTTCCTGAGAGCCAGTGATGGCAACAGATAATCAGAATTTAGCGCATCTCCCAATATTAACTGGCTCAGTAAGAAGCCAGACCTTTGGGCATGTGAGCGCGTCTTCAGTCACACTGGGGAGAAAACCACACAGAGCTGGCTCAGTGTCACCCCATCTCGTTGTACCGTGAAAACGGCAGTGGGTCCCATTTGTGAGGGAGATAACAGGTGAGTCGTTCTGATTGTGCCAGCAAGCCCACTGAACACGTACCCACTGGGGTGCAGGACGATGATTAAGGGAGAGAAAACCAATAGGTACCCTCTGGCTTGTGTGGAGGGATCTTCATTTCTGTAGCTGAAAATGGGATTCATCAGTGGCAGCTTTGTTCTCCAGGTTTTTACATGAAAAGCATAATTTTTCTAAGCAGTGCAAGCTGTTAGGTTTTCTTCAAGCTGTAGGTTTTCTGTTCCACACGAATACAGTCTTGGTTAACATGTCTGCCTTTTGACTGAAATCTTGAAACATTTATCCCTCTAGAATTCAGATTATTTTGGAACAGTGACGTAGAACTGGGTAGTGGGTTTAACGTAATTACAATGAAAAATAAGGGAAAATGGGAAGAAAACAAAAGACAGAGAAGGCAACATAAATGGTTAATGACACCTCTGAATTTGTACAGCACGTTGGCTAGGGATCCTCACATGACATATCCCATTAAAACTTTTGCACACAATTTTGTTAATTTTCTTTCAGTGGACTCACGCTGCCCAAGTCACACAAGAAAGATGTGCTGAGTGAACGAGGGCTGAGAACGCGGTGGAGCCATGTTCTGTCCTGCCCACTTCTAAGGCTGAATGAAGTCTTCGAGCCAAGAACGTGCAGCCGGTACTGAGGGTGCTCAGCCAGCACCAGGACTCACTCTGGTTCCGGTACCTCTGGCTTCTGTGTGCTCCTGCTCCTGCAAGACCTCACCTGCTCCTGGAGAGCTGTGTCTGTGGGCTCCAGGCCATGCGTGCAGGTCTGTGTCCCTGGGGCACCCTTAGCCAGTGGCTGGGTAGGACGCTGAGAGCACAGATCTTCCCTCTGGTTGACACTCTGTGAGGCATCGTTTCTGTCCAGAGTGGTCTGCAAGACCAGACAGGACCTCTCTTCCACGGGTACTGTCTCAGACTCCTTCCCTGTCCTGTCCTTCTTCCCCAAGCTCTGCCGGGTTTGTCCGGAACCAGCTGCACTTGAGCTGTGCTCCGGAGAACCTGGCCCATGACACAGATTATTAACTCCCTAGTGTTGCTGTTTCCTTGATCGCACCACGAGGGAAGCAGAGTTTCTTCCATTTCCTTGCACCCTGAAGGTAAGGATTGCTGTGTAAAGCACAGCTCTCTGGAAAAAGCAAACCAAGGAGCTCAGAGTGGCATGGAAATTGAAGAAAGGGTCCCAGACACAGTGGGTTTTGAGCCACAGCCGATGTGAGCAGGCATCTGTCCCAGCTCTACCCTCGCCCGAGCATGCAGCCTGCCCCAGGCCTTGACAACGTGGGCGCTATCTGACCTCAGACCTCAGGCTTCAGTTTCTGCAGCTCTTTCTGTCTCTCGGAAGTTGCTCCATGGACAAGCAGTTAATCAGGTTCTCACCGGCTCAAACTCACCTTCACAATGACGGTTTCAGAAGACAATCGTCCAGCTTGACTCTTGTATTTCATTACACGGTGGGATGGAGACACTCAGAGCATTGCTGGACAAATTCAGACAGCAGTGGAGCCTGGAGGCCAGTGAGGTAGAAGAAGTAACTTCCAGTCTGTCTGTTCCGGCTCAGTGGACGCAGTGTTATGAGAGTCGCTGGCATTGCTCACTGGCTGCGGTGCTTACTCTTAATGTAAAGTGTGTGTGTGCACGTATGTAATGTATTTCAAATGTATAGTTTACACAAAATTCATGTATATTTATATAACTACTGAGTTCTGAAAATCACGTTATTTCATGACACCAAGAAAAAAAAATGTATCATATATATGTATATACAGATGGTGCCAAAAAATGTATACACATTATAAGAAAGGAAAAATCTGTATAAAATAGTAATTTCAATCTATACCGATAATGAAAGATGGATACAAATCATGGGTATATATTTTTTGGCACCCCCGGTATATACTAGATAGATGATACAATAATGGATTTTATCGGCAATAACCTCTGATTTTCAGAATTTAGTAAATTTCTTATGTTGCAGAAAATTATTTAAATGTCTTGTTTAAACAAGGAGAAGTACCATTTAAAGTGTTTTTGCCTTCATCATATGGTGAGGATTGGAAGTGAGGTGACACAGTGGTTCTCCGCAACAGGACAGCGTTGTAAATACTCACCCCACTGAGCCATTGCTCCCTCATAATGACCTCTGTACGTCAGCCTCATTTTAGAAAGCCTTATGATTATAACACCCTAATTCTGTAGCTAAATGGGAACTTCTTTCAACGCAGTGGATAGACTCGCAACTTAATCCAGAATGATTTTCCCAATTGATGTCCCCTCTGCCCTCAGTCTCCAGGACAGAAGAGATGCCACTATCACAATAACAGTACACTTTCCTCATCACACGCAAGCCAAGGCTTGTTTATTGCTGATTGATGAAATGACCCTAATGATGCTCCATCACTTTTATATTTCTGCCAATTTCCTGAAACTCAGTTAAAATTGGTGTGAACGCTTTTACTGAAAGTGGTAGTTGTTTATTAGATGCAGACAATGCCTATCTATGCATGTGAATCAGTCTATCGATGCACATTTTTATTCTTACTGTTAAAGGCACCTGATGATACACGGGCATAAAGGGTGGCAGAGAATAAGGGACAGAATTTTCACTCTCACGGGGATTCAGCTCTGTATAATGCACCTCTGACCAAGGCTACCTGGTTATTTAGGGACAAGTTAAGGCCATGACTCCCAGCAGGGATCTGATCAGGCATCATATTTTTCCTCAAGGAATTTACTGTACTCTGGGGCAGATATTTCCAGAATGCTATATGGGTGGTAGTGTGAACTCAGTTTCTTTCAGTATACTTTCTCCAACATGTTATAGATAATATGCACTACAAAAGGCTACTTAAAACAATTATTCTTTCATTCTTCATTTGTATATGTTATTCTTATAAACTTGTATAAAACTATTTTTGTATTTACTTTCTTATGTAAAAGCAAAGATTGAAAAAAGACTTAACCAGACAATGGAATCTCATTTAGCACTAAAAAGAACTGAGCGATCAAGCCACAAAAAGACATGGAGGAACCTTAAATATCTATGACTAAGTGACAGAAGCCAATCTGAAAAGGCTGCCTGCTGTGTGATTCCAGCTCGATGACAATCTGGAAAAGGCACAACTGTGGGGACAGGAAAAGATCAGAGGTTGTCAGGAGTTGGGGGGAGGGATGAACAGGGGGAACACAGAGGGTTTCAGGACAGTGAGACTGCTCTGTGTGACACGAGAATGGTGGGTACGTGTCATTACACAGTTGTCCACCCCCACAGACTGGACAGCACCAAGGGTGGCCCTAATGTCAGCTCTGGCCTCTGGGTGATGATGACGTGTCAATGCAGGTTCATCAGTTGTAACAAATGTACCTTCTGGTGGGGATGTTGGTAACAGGAGGACTGTGTATGTGTGGGGAGAGGGGATATTGGAAATCTGTGTACCTCACTACTAATTTTCCTGTGACCCTAAAACTGCTCTAAAACTGAAAAAAACAGAAGAGAACTATTAACAGTAAAAAAGACATAACACTGGACCATACAAGTAAACAAACTGAGGTACCAAGAGGAACACAGTGCTGACGGCATTAGAATGTGCATTCTTGTTAGATGTTGCAATCCTTACTGATGGCATGGGGAGACTTGTTGATCTACTATTCATCAGCCATTCCTTGTGTCACTCTACAGTGTTTCTCAAGTTTTTTCACCACAGCAATCCAAGACAACAGAAACCCACACACATGGGTCTAGGGATCAAACCTAAGTAGCTCACGATTAAAAAACAAAAAATGGAGTTCTTGTTTTTAGTTTATTTAACTAATACAGTAGTTCCCCTTATTCATGGGGAACACGTTCCTAGGCCCCCAGTGGATGCCTGAAACCGTGGATAGTACCAAACCCTATATATACTGTCCTTTTTCCTGTACACACCCACTTGTGATAAAGTTTAATTTATAAATTAGGCACAGGAAGAGACTAACAATGACGGTTACTAATAAAATAGAACAATTGTAACAATGGACTGTTATGAAGGTTAAGGGAATGTGGTCTCTCTCGTAGTATTTTCTGTCCTGCACCCACCCTTCTTCTTGTGATGATGTGAGCTGACACACATCTACATGGTGAGACGACGTGAGGTGGGGACACTGAACAAAAGGAGGATTCACCTCCCAGGAGAGATGGACGGCGCGAGATTTCTTCATGCTACAAAGAATGCCATGCAATTTAAAACTTACGAATTGTTTATCTCTGAAATTTTCCATTTAGTATTTTTGGACCGCGGTATTTTTGGACCACAGTATTTTTGACTGTGGGAAGGGAAACTGCAGGAAGAGAAGCCTCACATAAGGGGGGACGACTGCTGTCTGCCTCCTTTGTCATACAGGGAGTTCACCCTCCCACACATATCACCAGTCTCTGTGTCTGTCCTCAAAGGGGATGACTTTCACCAGGTTTGACATTGTCATTATGGCTGCGGTTTATGTGCACCCATGAGTGTGTGTCTTTTTAACCTTCTCTTTGATACCAGATGCACGCTCTATGTGGTGCTTCGCTGAGGTGTTTTATTAGTAACAAGTTGTGGGTGTCATTTTGTGTTATGTTCATAGAGCCACATTATTCTTTTTAAGGCTGCAGTGCATGAGGTTCATACCTGTACCATCATTTATCCAACCAGCATCCCAGGAATGGCAGCATGCTTACCTCAAACAATGGTGGCACCCACCATTTTTCACGTTGCTTTGGGTGCTTGTGAGGGCATTCGTGTTGGATAGATTTTGCGATGGGTCATCTGATATGGCAATTTCCATTGAAAATATATATTGTCAAATTAAACTCCAGGATGTTTTTCCAGTAGTTCATGAGTGTGCTCTTTTCCCCACCCCTCTGATAACACACTCAGGTTCTGCGTGCTGTGCAGCAAGGCTCAGCCTTCCCTAGCCCACCCCTCATCCCAGGCACCATCTGGACCACCTCTCACTTCCACATTCCAGCCTCCCCTCTCCTGTGCATCCGAGGAAATGAGGAATTAGAAGGTAACTTCTAAATATCCCCAGCATCATCTCTGCCCATTGAAAGCCCCGCTCCACTCTTCATCCCTTCGTGTGACCTGGGAAGTCTGCTTCTAACAAAGCCCAGCCTCTCTTGGTGTCTTACATTCTTGTCTCCTGCGCTCAAGGATGTCACCCCAGGAATTCTCGTCTCTCTCCCATCATCAGTTTTCTTCCCTGTACTGGATTATGTCCTTCTGCACACACAATATAATTTTGAATATTTCAAGGGGCAAGTGTCTTGTCCTTACATTACTTTTCAACTTCCACCCTGTTTTCTTATCGCCCTCTTACAGCCAAACTCCTTGGAAGGGCTTGTCTAGTATTTCAGCCTCCCGTTCTTCCCCTCCCATCCCCTCCTGAACACATTCCATTGAAGGTGTGAGATCTGAAGGGAGTTTAGAGGGGGAGACAACAGCCAGTACAAAGGACCTGGGACAAAATGGGCTCAAAAACAAAGATGCATTGTGATATGGAAACCACACAATGTTGCCCTATAGGGGACAAGACAAGCCCCCATTAAGGTAGAGCAGTTACCAGAAAGGACAAGGAAGATACGCTGACCTAGAATTACCGGAAAGGCCATAAACGTGTCTGTGGGATGGAGGAACCAAGTAATGAGAGAGCACACTCCCCCTCAAACCCTCTCTGATTAACTGAGAAAGGACCTGGCATCCTGAATGACATGGCCTGTGGACTGAGATACGGACCATTCAGACAGGTGGCCACTGGTCCACTCTGATCTCCTGTGTTAGCTATGTTTTCACTTACTTGGAGATTAATTTAACTCAAGTATGCAACCATTAGTGTGGTTATTTCCAGTAAGATAAGCTGCTGAAAGATAGGCTACTCTCTCTTAGCTAATCATCAGCCTAGTTCCTGGTGAAACAAAGAAAAAAAGGCTAGCATTGGAGAGATGATTTAAAATGTACCACATTACAAAGCATTACAAATCAGAGTGAACGCTTTCTGTACCAAAATATATTTCATGATTACATGGTTAAGCTAAATATAGAACTGATAAGCAGAAATGTTGAGCTGAAAAATGTAAAGATAGGTCCAAAAGAGTTAAGATAAAAGGTGAACTCATTTTTACATAATTGTGAAACCTTTATCCCTTTGCTTTCCTATTGGTTTTGCTTTCTTAGATTCTGCACAGTGTTCTTCTTCTTCTTTTTTGAAATAGAATAATAGGATTTGTTTTCTACCCTGTGTCTTTGTTGCACATTCCACATGTCAACTATGATGTCTTCCCAGCTCCTTGGAAAAGTAATTCCATCATTGTAACAGGATAGTAGGCAAAGTTAGTTTTATGTAGGATAAGATGATGAGATGGAAATAATGTTTGGTGTGTTAATATTTAATGACTAAGTATTATAAAACACACCTAAATATTCAGAGAAGTTCCAAATAAATCAGCAAAATAAAACCCAGATACAAATACTATTGATGTTAGTGTATGTACTTCAATTATTATAACACATTGGTTCATGCAATTTTATAATTGCTCTTTAATTGGTGATTTGTAATGAGCATTTCTGCGCTCTCAAAATTGGCTCCCACAACAATTTTTATGCACAGTGGTGTTCCCTTTTTTTTTGGTTTGTGCCATAATTCACTCGGCTGTTCTCCTTCTTGGGACTTACATTATTTATGCCCTAAGTAATATTTGTGAGATGCTAACATTTGGATACATTAATCACTGTGGTGGTTTTTGTTCTACGGCCTTGACCCTGTTTCAGTTTCTGGATGCAGGAGGGAATCCACAGCAGACTAGCAAAAGAAAAAAGGATCAGTGTTAATCTTTCAAGTTTCAGAGTGGAATTCCAGAATTCCCAGAGAAAGAAAAGCTGAGTCTCAAAATTATCATTTAAAATTTTCATTCTCAAAGTTTTATCATAAACGAAAACAATGGGTCAAATGTCTAATAAAGCTTACCATCAAATTTTCCACTCAGGAATTGAATGAAGTAATTAGGAGCTGGTTAGAGGAAGGAAGACGTTTCAGGGGAAAAAGTAGTAGGCACAAGGAGAAGTGAGGTTCATGGTCATTCTGAAATAGGATAACCAAAAACAAGATAAACACTAATTAATTAATTACTTAATCAATGAAATAAATTGTTATTTCTTTGTGCTTGTTCCTGGATGCAGTTGAGTGGACAAAATAAACAATAAATTGCTATTTATTTTCTAAATCAGATGGAATCATGGGTTTTTGTTGTTGTTGTTTATCTGCTTTCTGGCAACATTTATCAAAAGATACCAGCTATTGCAATATAGATTACATTTTGGTAGGCAAAGGTGGCTGTATTTTAACTATTGTGTTACTGATCTAATTAATATTATTTATTATATGTATTAATGTGCTGTGCTTATTAATGCCATGTTTTGTGGTCCAAGACACCGTATGTCACTTGATTATCTTGTGTATTAGTAAATTAAATTTTGGAAAAGAAAAAGGACTGAATGATTTGATAATGCTGCAGTTCTGATGCCATTATTCTAAATGTTTTTAATTATGTGTTCATACCAAAATCAGGCCATGTTTGGTGTGCTCACTTCTTCAGGTTTCTTCTTACATACGGAAACTGAACACAATAATCAGTTTATCGGTTTACTAAGCCACGCTGTGGCGCGGTATCAGGCCCCACTTTCCAGTCCCGCCTCAGCGTGCCCGGCGTGCTCACACTTGTGAATATGGATGCAGACACCATGGAAGTAAATCTACAGTAGAATTTGCTCTCTAGGAAGCAATTTAGTATCTCACCACTAACCCAACAATGAGAAATGCAGAGAATGCATTTTGAAACAGCCCGTCTTCCCCTCTCCCCGACTCCACGCTTCTAAACATTCTTTCCCTTTAAACATTTCTGTGTTTCTACCATGTGCTATGTGATGTTTATTGTGGATCATGGTTAAAATATAGCAGCAGGGTTTCTCTGGCAGGTCTGTGACAGGTGTGCTCATAATCTGAAAATAAATTGGACTAAGCCTATTGGGTCATATTTGTTTTAATCCGAGCCCCAGTGGATGAAATTAAAAGAAGCAGATTTGTTTATCACAAGTGGAAGACAATTACTCTTATGGTTCCTTTTAACTGCATTGGTTATTGTGCTTATATAAGCCAGAAGGGCACATAAATCCATAAATACTCCCCTCCCGACAGTGCTATTTTAAGCCTAGAAAGTCTGTGATTTTTCTCCCCCATTTCAAATAACAAGGTCATTAATAAAAATGAGCCTGAGCCTTCAGTTCTAGAGAGTGACTGACATATCAGATCTCAGGGAGACTCCTGCTAGCGGCTTTCCATCTTCATGGTGAATTCATACACTCTGAGGTCAAATATTTTGGAGTGCCATTCAGCTGACACATCTGTAATACGTTGTTGGTAGTATTGAAGTTTTTAATGTTGAAATACACCTAATTCTTCCTGTAAATGTTTTCATGTGTGGATTTGAAACTGTAATGCTGGGCTAACATATTACGTCATGAGAAGCCACTGTACACAAAATAATCTTTGTCCTGGAGTCATGCTTATATTTTTTTGGAGCTAAAAAGAAGCAGTGCAGCTGTAAGTGCATTTATACACACTCACATTTCGATGACGTTCTCTGAAGTTAAATGGTTGGGTAAGGCCCACTGCACACAGTGCATCCCAAGTGGGCTGACTTGCCTTGCATGGCCAACAAGATGACAGAAACATGCTCCTGGAGGATGATGGCCTGTGAAGACTGATTGCGATGGGAAAAATCACAAACTCACTGCACGTGACAGAATCAGATGTCTGTGTCGGCTACATTTGGGAGCATGAGGACTACTGTCACCTGAGTCTTACAGTTTTTACATAAAAGTTTGATCCCCGATAAGGTTCTGCTGGATTGGATGGAATGACTCATTAAAGTCTTTGTCAAAAAAGAGAAATCAACACTGATATAAAGAGGAGATATAGGTTCTCGGTCTAACTGGAATTAACTAAATAGGTGTTCACAGCCGTCACTTATTAGTCTTGGTGTACTCACCCACAAGTGAGAAGCTTGGTTATTGTGCAGACAGACCCTCAGATGGGCTCTGATGAGACCCACCCCGGCTGTCCATGCCTTGGTAGGATGTCCTCCCCTTCAGTGAGAACTTTGACTTGTTCCCAGCCCAAGAATACAGCCAAGGTAAAGGGATGTCACCTTCGTGAGTGGGTACATCACAGTGCAGCTTCTGAGTCACTAGCAATGCCTCTCTATTGCCTCCTCAGATGACATCCTTTGGTCAGGCCAGCAGTCATACTGAAGAGGTCCAATTGACAAGGAATTGGGGATGGCCTCTGATTAGCAGCCGGCTAGAGGTCGAACTCCTCAGTCTAACAGCCTGCAAGGAACTGAATCCTGCCAGCAACCAGTGTGTGGCACACAGACCATCCCCAGGTGAGACTTCGTATGACACCCTGCCCAGGTCAACACCTCGCTGCAGCTGATGGGGGACTCTAGGGCACAGGCTGCGGCTCTGCCTAGCTTGGACTTCTGCTCCGCAGACATGCTGGTATAATAACTGTGTGTTGTTTTAAGTCCCACATTTGTAGTAACTTATTACACAGCAGTAGAGTTCTTTTATGTGTACAGACCACTCCACCCCATTCTTCATTTCGAAGGCAGAAGATCTGGCCACACGGTGTGGAGCCACACTTCTTGTGTCGCAGTCCTACCTCCCCACTTCCCTGCCTGTCAGTCTGGGGCTGGTGACTTAATCCGTCCTTTGCCTTACTTTCTTCACCTCAGGCATGGAAAAATATGTGCCTAGAGTATTACTGTGGGGATAGATGAGTGAATGCATATAAATAGAGAGCTGTGCCTGCCATAGCAACATGTTACCATGAATAGCCTGTAGTGATGAGTATGCCTCCAGATGTGGGAAAATCCTTCCTCAGGATATTGGACACAGATGAACAAGGTGGGAGGGCAGCAATGAGGAGAGGCTGGGGCAAGGTGGGCCTCCTCACCTGCAATAGGGAGTTGCCTTTCTGAGGTGCCTGTTCCTCCTGTCAGGGGCATTTATATGCAAAGGAGGCTTTGGGTGCTGTGGGAAATGCCTAATCTCATGCTGCAGATTTGATACTCAGGAGAAACCCAGTTTTTCAGCTCCCAGGTTCTACCTGGTGAAGAAATATCTACATGTCAACCAGGATTACTGCATCATCAGTGATTCTTCTAGAAACCATTCACGGAGCCTGGGAGCATTGTCAGTGTTGTCAGCAAAGAGAATTCCACGTGAAGAGGGCAGTTCTCAGTGCAGCCTTCAAACACGTTAACAAGTGACTCTTACATCAGCAAGCAAATGAGGGAAGTAGAAGCACTCACACTTGCTTGTGATTTTTAAACCTCTTTATGCCACATGAAGGATGGCTCAAGGACAGTGACCACTTTCCTGCTGTCCTTTTGGTGAGTGGCCAATGTGCCCACAAATGCAAATCCAGAATAACAATACGGGGGTGCTGGAAAAATGTACACATTTTAAGAGATGTCATCTATATATTACTTTTTGAAGTTGAATTGAATTACAATAGCAATGTGTAGTATGATGTTCGCTGAAAAGATGGCGGTAATCAAGTGAATGCTAGCGTCACCATGCCACAGGCAGGACAGTTAAAGGATATGGCAGAAGCACGGCTGTCCTTCGAGGAGCGTAAGACCATTTTGAAGTGGTGTTTGAAATTCGAGAATGTTGTACAAGTACAATGACAATGGAGGAGTGAGTATGCAACAGAACCTCCAACACGCCCAACAGTTGCACGCATTTGTTGTAAATTCAAGATCCATGGTGCTGTGAGAAGAAATTGAAATGGCATGCACAGTGATACAAATGGACACTTTGGTCAATGTTGCTCAAGCAGTAGTTTGCCATAATCAGAAGTGTCCGGATGCTGATGGTAATCACTTTGAGCACCTCTTGTAGTTGCATATGTCAAATGTGACTTGTATTCATCTTTTGTTATCGGTATATATTGAGTATTACAATTTTAATACAGTTTTCCTTTCTTAAAATGTGTATACATTTCTTTGGCACCCTCTGTATTTTTAGTTTTTTATAGCAACTGAAAATATATTCGTAAATGCTTATTTTCAATACCTTTTCTTACCTTAAAATTATAGCAATTAAGGAATTGCTTTCCAGCAAATAGTTACAAAAGAACAAGGTCAGAAACTTGTAGGTTGTAAAATATCAAGTCAGTTTTGTGCCCCATTTTAGTTTCCATTAAAAAAGTATATTTTTATCATCACTCAATGATCCCAACCAATAAATTCTTCTCAAATGAAGGTTAGCTGTATTGGGAGAAGCAGTGCTCAATATCAAATTTAGATTTCCTGTGAATCAGTTGTGAACACTTTTACTAAGACTGACATTGGCAATGTGTTTGATGATAATGTTTAATATAGTGAAAAAAGTAAGGGAGATTACCAGTATTCCCCTGTTTTTGGTGATAATCATATATTCGTAGAAATTCTTTCACTTAAAAATCTGGGAAATTCTTTTGTGTAGGTCACATTCTATGTTCAGTAGAGACACATAGAAACAACCATGGGAATTCACAGGTGGGCTCAGATCTCTGCTTTCTTACACACCGGATATGCAGCTGAAGAAAGTGATCAAAATATCTGTGTCTCAATTTCCTCAAATATAAAATGAAAGGACTACCTCATGGAATTGTTACAGAAATTAAACAAGAAATACTTAAATGATAAAGAAGTAAATCAATGAAATTGCCATCGTGTGCCATAATATTATAGTAGGAAATATGGACGAGAAAGGTTCCCAAGTTCTTGACTGCCCTTTCATGGTAGAGCTGTGTTCTCCTCAATTAATGCAGAAGCACTGGAGTGTAGAAGCAGATATTTAGCAAATTGAGGCAAAGGAAACTTATCAAGTGATTATTCATATTTTCTTAGTGCCTTTGACAACATAATCTGTTTCACATATGTTGCTGTAGACTCTTCATAAAACCCTCATAATACAATGGAAAGCTGATTGCCTATGTTTTCATCCTGAATTTTACAGTCAGAAGTCTTGGGGTTGGTTGTGTGCACTAAATGAAATGCCAAAGAAGAGCTCACAGAACTTAGGGCAGCGCTGTGTGGACAGTCTGGGGGATACTTGCTTTCACCTGTGCTGCGTACACATGCTTACTGGACTACATGTGTCCTAACGACCTGGAAAGAAGGAGTCAAACTGGATGTGATTCTGCGAGTTCCTGGATGCTGAGAAGATACAAATGCCATGGTTAGGGGAAAGACTGGATACCAGGAGTTGCAGCATCTGTGAGAGACAGGGAAGGCACTGAGAAGGAGGAATCTGGGGACACAAACAAGTGTGTGAGTGTAACATGTTCAGGTGATGTTTTACACAGTTCACACGTGTGTAAGTAACAACAGAGCGATAAGAAATATTGAAGATGAGCCCCAAAGCTATTATTTTCTAATAGAAAGTCCACTCTGGATTTGAACTGCCATCTCTAAAGACGAGGAGTTATTGCATCTTAAGGAAAAACAAGCAAACAAACAAAATATACTAATACATGATGCCACCAAAATTGTATCACAACGATTTAGATTAACAATAAAAATCACTGAAGAATTATGAAAACATAGGAAGTGGTTGGCTGTAATACTGGAATACAAACAAAATATTATATCTCTCCTTGCTGTCATATAACAATTAGGTTTTCATTTCATAGATTAAAAAGAGTTTATTGAAATTGTCCCATAATTATCAAGAAAGAATGATGGAGAGGGTGCCATCTCAGGAGAAAAGAGGAGAAAATTGTACAGGAAGAGGACAGCAGATGTTTAAAATGTCTTATTCACACATTGGCCTTTGCTCCCTTCTGTAAATCTACTGAAACGAAACTGAAGGGATTTAAAATATGCAAAAGATTCCAGAGAGAAATGGAACTGGAGAGGAGATGAGAAATGTCAAAACCTGGGTGTTGAAAACACTTAGAAGAGTGGCAGTGGCCCCTACACACAGGAGAGCTGGAACCTGTCACACAGCTCTGAGAGGCTCTGGAGCTGGACACCCCAGTGTCCTCATCAAATAAGCGCGGATGAAGCTGAAAACAGGGGCAGTGGAGGACAGGTGGCTGCAGCAGAGTAGATAGCTCCAGATCAAAAGTGAGTAAGGGTCCCCTTATACCCAGGGAAATGACTGGAGGTCCCTCTCCGACGAGGTCTGAATGCAGGGGCTGAGGACACCAGGCACAGCTGAGGGGTTGAGGAAGCCTGCATTCTGAATCACGTACACGAGTCCTTAGAATAGAGGACACTGTGAGACCCCTGGAGGCTTTAGGCTTATGGGGTGCTTGTCTGTAGTCCATTTCACATACACATGAAGTCTTATCAGGACCTTGACGCAGGCCTCACAGAGCCTGTTTGTTAGATGTTAGGAATTCTAAGAAGGTCAACGGTGGCGTCCACAGGACAGTCATACCTCAGTGCAGCTGGAAGAAGGAACGAAGTATGATGCTCTGGGGTGCCACACCATGAGGTGGCCCAAACCACATGTCGGTGCTTTTGTCAAAGGCCCAGCCTACGAGCTGGGCACAGGTGTGACACCATCTCTGGGTGAACATAGTCCTCAGCCATGGAAACTCACCAGCCATTCCAAGACAGCATGGCACACAGATCTCGGACTCTGCCATGCCCTTAAGCACAATGACATGTTGATGTTTTACTAAGTTTGGGGTGATGCTGCTGTTTTAGGACAGTTTGGGTGACATGTCACTTCGAAGCTGTAACTTGGGCATTCCCAAAGAGCGCAGATTACAGTGGATTCCATCTTCTCTATGGCAAATCTGGAAGGAAAGTGGAAGCTCTAATCCACATACTTCGTGACTGTGAGGGCCCACCATCTCCACTGAGAACTCTGCATCCAACCCAACTACCATACCATGTAAAGACAGAGACTTTCAGATGTTCCAGGTCCAAAATGTTACCTTTCATGTATCATTTTTCAGGATGGTTTACCAAACAAAGAACCAAAGAAAGATGGAGAAATAGATGAAATCCAGGAAGCAGGAGATTCAATATACATGGGGCAAAGGACATTCTCATGATTGTTAAATGGGGTCCCAGAGTGTGTAGCCTTGCAACTGGCCTTGATCACAACAAAATGCCATGTTGGTAGATTTCTGCCGGCGGGATGTTTTCAAGAGGCAGGGCAGGGCAGGGCATTGAATGTGTACCCAAGTGGTTCATGCATTCCTTATGGAGAGTCTGGACATGAGTTCATGATAGATACCTTATAAAAGGTTTAGCAATTAGCATACCATATCAATAACCTCTCTCTCCAAAACAAACAAACAAACAAACAAATAAACAAAGCAGTGTTTAACTCCAGGGGAAAATAAGTTGTTGAGGAAAGAAAATGCAATTATAATATGGTACATTGTTTACCACATTGGCGTTTATGGTCATACTAACACAACACTGAGAGGTAAAACACTCAGGCCATAATGGCAGTCATTTTAACATCTTCAGTGTCGTCAGAACCAGAGACTCATGAAGTTCGCTCTTTCAGTTGAGAAGGTAATGACTCTAAATAGTAAGGCTGAGAGACCACACATACCTGGCATGCCAGGAATATTTAGTTTGCAAAATATGCTCCATTTAGCCAATGGGAGACACCAGTGCCAAATGAAGTCAGGCTCCTTGCAGTCTGCTCAGCTCTGTGTATGTGGGTGTGTGTGAATAGGAAAAAGCTGTTCCTGCCAATATCCCTGGGAAAATATTCAAATACCCATTCACTTGTTCTTTTAAATCTGAGGAATGAGTAATTTGGGAATAACATGTGGTTATAATTACAGCCCTCCAAAGACTAACAACACCACTCACTACTGAATTTGCACTTTCTATTTCCTGCTTAGTCACGTCTCTAAGCGCCTGTTTCTTGTTCACACTCATGCTAATAAAGTTCTCAGGTCTGTCATGAAATTGCACTGGCTCTGCCTTCCAACTGTGAATCTGAGGCCTCTTGCTGCTGCAGGTAAATGCTTGTACCCTCACCCATACTCTGTCATGCGCTCTTGCAGTGGTGCCCTCACGTATTCCAATCGTAGAAGAATCGCTTAAGTCAAATTCCATACCCTTGCCGTGAGTGTGTTACATACACTTAGCCCTGGTCTTCACATGGCCCACCATGGTCTGCCCGCCCCCAGTACAAGGCCCCCTCCCTGATCCACTTTGCCCCACTCCTCCTCAGCTGACTTCCCCGAAAGCCCAGGATGTCAGGCTGGCTCCACCTTACGTTTGCTCTGATGCCCAGCATCAGCCCTACCTGTCTTCCTGCCAGACCTCACATTTCCACTGGTCAGCTCCATGTTCCTAGAACGGTGTCTGACACACAAGCCCCAACCTGTGAATGTTTCTCGTAGGCATGAATAAGAAGGATGCTGGTATTAGGTGTGTTGAGAGGGTGTGGAGAAAGAGAGCACTTTTGTGCATTTTATTTCATTTTTTAAATTTTCCCTGGATTGTCACCTTCCCAGTCCTACCCTGCTCATTTTTCACATTCTGCACACTTTGCTACTCATTTTCTTTCTAACTTTCCATGCTTCAGATAGACATTGAAACTAAATTGTTTTAAGTATGCCTAAAAGAAAATTCTTCGCTTAAGTCCCAATTTCCAAACATGGGCAGTGAAAATGTTCACTGAAACAACAGCTCTCACATCTCAGAGGAACGACACGACACCATAAGACCATACTTTCCCAATTCCAACATGCCTTAGAGAAGGATGGCATGGGATAGACAGATTCTCTTTTGCTTGAGAAAGTTTAGAGCAGAAACTTCCAAATAGAATGCAGTGGGCCAAAGAGGCAAATATACCTACGACACAAGGGGAATAAATTATAAAATTCCTATTTTACAGCTATATGAGAACTAGACAAATTGAAATTTCCACAGAAAGAAATATAATATTTCTGAGCAATCTGATAATTTCTGTCATTTTCTTTCTCAGGAGCATAGTTGAATCTGGGTGTGAATTAATGATTAGGCTTAGCCTATACAGAGAAACTCAATGTAGAGGGGATGGTGGAATGTATAATCCCAAACAAAATAGATTAAAAAGAAAAGCTCACATAAGAGTGGAATAGGAAAAGTGCTGATAACCAAAGAGAAAATCTTAAAAGGAATCCAGGAAATAACAACCCACATACACACTCACGCAGTCCTACCTTCAAAAGAAAAATAAGAATAAATCTGACTAAGCATTTCTTGAAGCTGTGTATTCATATTTTTTCATCTATGTTGGAACATTCCTGGCCATCATCTCTTTAAATAATTCTTCTTTCCCATTTGATCTATTTTTCTTTCTGGGACCCTGATAATACATATGTTAAACTTTTAAAAAATATTGTCCTTATTTCTATTATCATTTTTTTCCTGTGTGTTTCCTTTTTTTCCTCCTGACCTTTAGCTTGTATATTTTCATTTCTGTTTTCCAGTTCAGAAGTTTGTTTTTTGCAGTGTCTAATCTTCTACTAACCCTATTAAATTAATTCCATTCCTAATTTCAGATATTATTTCTCAATTCTGGAATTTCAAGTTATTTTTTTAGTTTACAAATTTTCTTGATTACAATTTTATGTTGAAATGATCTAATTTTGAATTAATCTTCTATCTTTTAGTTTTAAATATATTAATCATATTTTAAAAAGCTTTTTGTCTGAAAATCCCAACATGTGTTCTTTGTGTTTCACTTAGAAATGCTATTTAAATATTAATTTTATCAATTATTTAAGTGGGTATTAAACACACAAAAAATGGGTGTACAAAATAGTGATAAACTTAATCTCTGCTATGAAATAAATTCTCCTCTCATTTGGTAGAGTTGTTCATGATTTCATTTTAATTTTCTTTTGTTTTTAAGAGGACTCTCTTTTTCTGATGCTGAAAGGAATTTTTCTCTGTATCTCTGAGTCTTTTTGTATTTTTTTGATTGTTTATTCCGTTCTTTAGATTCCACGTATAAGTGAGATCATATGGTATTTTTCTTTCTCAGTCTGACTTATCTCACTTAGCATAATATCCTCTAAGTCCATTCAGGTTGTTGCAAATAGTAAGATTTCATGCTTTTTTATGGTAGAGTAATACTCCATTGTATAAACATATCACAATTTCTTTATCCAATCGTCTATTGGTGGGCATTTCGGTAGTTTCCGTATCTTGGCTATTGTGAATGGCACTGCAGTAAACATAGGGATGCATATTTTTTTTTTGAATTAGTGTTTTGGATTTCTTTGGATAAATACCAAGGAGTAGAATTGCTGGGTCATAAGGTAATTCTATTTTTAATTTTCTGAAGAAACTCCATACTGTTTTCCATAGTGGCTGCACCAATTTGCAATCCCACCAACAATGCACAAGGGTTCCCTTTTCTCCACATCCTTGCCAGCACTTGTTGTTTGTTGATTTATGATGATGCCATTCTGACAGGTGTGAGATGGTATCTCATTGTGGTTTTTATTTGCATTTTTCTGATTAGTGATGTTGAGCATCTTTTCATGTCTATTGGCCATCTTTATGTCTTCTTTGGAAAAAAAGTCTCTTCATATCCTCTGCCCATTTTTTAATTGGGTTGTTTGTCTTTTTGGTGTTGAGTTGCATAAGTGTTTTTTTTCCTCACTATGAAATAATGTAAATGATACAGATAATACCAGGTACTATATTGCTATTTATGCAATCTCAAAATGGACAAGTTCTTAGAAACATATAGCCTTTCAAGGCTGAACCATGAAGAACTGGAAAATCTAAACAGACCGATCACCAGTAACAAAATTGAATCAGTCATCCAAAACCTTCCCAAAAGCAAAATTCCAGGACCAGATGGCTTCACTAGTGAATTCTACCAAACCTTCAAAGAGGATCTAATACATATCCTGCTCAAACTTTTCCAAAAAATTGAAGAAGAGACAGTACTCCCTAATTACTCAAAATGAGTAATAAATATTGCATGAGTTTTTTTTAATGAATTTTGATATTAACCTCTTATCAGATGTATCATTGTCAAATATCTTTCCCATTCAGTAGGAGGTTTTTTGTTTTGTTGATGGTTTTCTTTGCTGTGAAAACTCTTTTTACTTTTATGTAGTACCATTTGTTTATTTTTTTCTTTTTCCCTTGCCTGATGGGATATATCAGTGAAAATATTACTAAGAGTAATGTCTGAGTTTCCTTCTTCTATTTTCTTTGGAATTTTATGGTTTCAGGTCTTACATCCATTTTTAGTTTATTTTTGTCTATGGTGTAAGAAGGTGTCCAGTTTCAGTTTTTAGCATATATCTCTCCAGTTTCCTAACAATACCTATTAAATACTCTGTCTTACCCCAATGTAAATTCTTGCTTCCTGTGTCATAGATTAAATACCACATAGGCATGGATTTATTTCTGGGCTATTTTGTTCCATTGTTCTATGTATCTGTTTTTATGCCAATACTATACTGTTTTGATTACTATAGCCTAGTAGTATAATTTGATATCAGTTAGCATGAAACCTCCTGCTTTGTTCTTATTTCTCAGGATTGTCATGGCCATTGGGGGTATTTAAATTTTAGGATTATTTGTTCTAGTTCTGTTTAAAATGCCATTGGTATTTTGATAGGGATTGCATTGAATCTATAGACTGTTTTGGAGAGTATGGACATTTTAATTATATATTAAATAGTGTGGGACTCTGGAATTTCGTATTTAAACACAATTAAGTATCCCAACTGGAAATAGCTTTGACTTATCTCAACATTGAAAACTAAACTATTTCACTATTTTGTGTCTCTGGATAGTTGTAAATTATTTTATTATGATGTTATTAATATTATGAGTATTAGTATTTACTCCTACATTTTGTAAGAACACTTATAGAGCATAGTGTCCTAGATAACAGAAAAGAATTTCCAGACTAAGATTTGTATAGCAACTCTTCTTTTATATTCTCAATGCATAATTCATGCCTGACTACCACAGAGAGAGGACCATGCCCCCCAGGTACTGTGGCATCCCGATACTTTGGGGTTTGTAGGACAGAATCTCAAGTTTTGAAATGTGATAGAACTGTACACGTTTTGTAAATTCATACACGTTCATGGCAAGTACGGATCACACAGTTTTTTGCTGTTGATAAACGTCATCAAATATTCACCAAGGTGAGATAGAGAGACAGTGGCAACATACGACCATCTGCAAACTCCTTCAGAGGCACCAGTCTCACTGTGGTCCATGTGAACAGCCAGCCGGAGACGGTGCAGTCCCCAGCTGCCTGGCTGTGTGTAACGGTGCCAACACTACGGAACAACACATACAGCACGTGAGGACTACCCTGTTTCCCCAACAATAAGACCTAGCCAGACAATCAGCTCTAATGCGTCTTTTTGAATAAAAATTCATATAAGACCTGGCCTTATATTATGTTAGATAAGATCCGGTCTTATAGTAAAATAAGACCCGGTCTTATATTAATTTTTGTTCCAAAAGATGCATTAGAGCTGATTGTCCAACTAGGTTTTATTTTGTGGGATACAGGGTATAATGTAAAATTTATGACCTCCCATGGGAACCTCATGTGTTCTTGCAAAGGTGTAGGTAATATTTTGGGGAAGTGAAAATATACCTCCTCTTTTTCCATCCTATTGACTTTAGCTAAACCAGTGCAATTCTTTCTTGGGTTTATTTTTTTAAAGACCTGTCAGTAAAATATATATATACACGCACACACATATGTATATGTGTTATGATCAATTTGGAATGTGGTAATAATTTTCAGACCTTATAAACACACACAAGGTGAAGTCAGAAAAAGAAAGACTGGAGGCATTTGGATATTACCCTGACCCACACTTTCTAAGAGAATCTGATTTATATTCTGTTCCTGATTGTCACTGTTTGCTCCTATATGGAAAAAAATTGATTTTATCCTGCTGTTCAAGCTTGGGTAAGTCAGAAAACAAAGTAAAATAAAGCAAAAGTTATATAAAGACCCCAAGGCTATGGAAAAATCTTTTATTTCAAGCAGAACGCACCCCCTACTCTCCAGCAGAAGTTGCTAGTTCTCTCAAATAAATATCTTGTAGTATCCTTAGAATAACAGATGAGGACCCCAGGGCCATGACACACCAAAACATACAGTTAGAATGCTTTCTAGTGTGGGACATTTAGATTCTGCTAATTACTGGGTTTTTTTCTCCTGAATGGTCTGGGCCAACGTACCCTAGACCACATGGAGAATGTAAATGCCACATGCAAAAAAGAGAAAGAAGTAAGGTCACTGGCAAATGAAGGATAACTGCAGGACAGTCAGAGCGTTTAAAGAGAATAAAGTAAATCTCTTCCTATTTTGTGCACTGCAATCATGTTTTCTGTGTTCCCATGAAGTATTCAGTACACGGTTTATCTCTGACAACGCATGATAAATTTTCATCCATTTCGGTAGTTGCAACATAATACTGAGTATATTTCCATGGAATAAGACCCCAAGAAACCATAAGGAGACCCATCATATGTGAAACAAATCTGATCTAGTTAACTGGAATCTGATATTTTCCTTCTTTTTTCTAAATATTTATGTTCCCACTGTCCTTTGCAAAATCCTTAGACAAAATGCCAGAAGAACAAACAACCTAGATCGTTCTCTCCCACCTTTATTATCAGAAAGTCATTTCCTATCCACTCCATTTCCCACCAAATGCAGCTATGTTCTCACTGGCCTCCAAGAATTACTCCATGTCTTGTCCAGTCCCAGCTAGTGTTCATTTGCAACGAGGCATAGAGCAGTATTGTTACTAAAAATACTGCATCTGCATTCTGGACTAAAGGCAGTCTCAAATGACCAGTGTTCCACTTTCTATCTGCATACCATGTTGAACTCAATCAACATAATTAGATGAAATTTGTTTCCTAAGTGTTTAACGATGGCTTACTTCTTTTGTATTATTCTGTTAACCTTTTCTTCTAATACTTGGGTTTTTATATCATATTGTTTATAAAGTATGAAATAAATTTGGAGAAACAGAGAAATTATTTTTTCATAATATATAGAAGTAAGGAAAACAATCTAATTGTATCTTAATTTATTTTCAAGTTGTCTGCCATGTAGGACATAGAGGGATGGCTAAACATAAATAAATGCCATTGCTTCATGTCCGTTTTCTTCCCTGTTACTTTCCTCTCCTCCTTTCTCAGAATCCTGAACTGTAAGATTTCATGATCCTATCTCTCAAATTGCCTCTCACTATCACATTTTCATCCCTGCCCTCCTCATTGCTTAGAATGGGTCAAGAATAACCTACTGCCTACCGAGTTTCTCTAAGTTATTTGTCAGGAATGAAGGGATCAATGTTTACTTCAACATCATAAAACCCAACCAAAACAAAAGAATTTGTTCTAAAAATGCTATGAGCGATTTTCTACACTTTTTAAAAGCATGACACACTGGACCGATTTAAAGGACATGGCCTATGCCTACACAACAAATAAATGCCAAAGAGTTCAGCCTTACTTTACTAACAGAAAAAAATTTGATTTCAGGCATTTATAAAATATTGTGCATTTATCCCACATACCTAAAAATGTTGATATTTAACCAAATTATAAAAAGTATTTTATTTACTATTTATAATTTTTCATTGATTAATTAATGTGTATATTGTACATAAGAATTATTATGTGGCCTGATATTGCTTTGTCTAAGTACTTTCCCACATTTTTGTACTGCCCTGCTATATAAGGACGAATAACAATAGTAGTAATAAGAATAACCCCCTTTCATAGAGATTATTTTATGTAATTCTCACAATCACTCTATGAAAAATGTACTAATTACCCTGAGCAACAAAGCCAGGAAAGGAAATAGAATCCAAGTCTATCATAATATAAAACCTGTTCTTAACCACGTGAGAGAAAGATTTGAGATAAATACACAGTTCCCTAGCTAAGAATGGCTTTGACAATATCACTGCTAGTGCTGTATGTAGAGTAGATTGAAGGTGACAGAGACCTAGATTGGAGCAAAAAACCCCACAGGACTCCCCACCCCATATATGCAGAAACTATTTTTCAAATGTGTTAAATAACTTCCCATAATCACAGAACTATTTTCTCAAACTCCACACCCCTTTAAATCAGACCTCTGAGTTCCCAAATTCCAAAGTTGACAGTTGGGACTCTTCCAGATTGCATTACGCGTATGTCTCTGCTTCTCCACAAGAGGGGATGTGGGGCAGGTGATAAATAAAAGGAAGGGCAGTTTCAGCCGTGAAACTGGACAGCAGGTATTAGACACTCTAGAAACGTGATGGCAGGCCTTCGAAGAAACACTTCCATTCCCTGTAAATGAGACAGCTGCAGAATTTTGACATGAAAACGAAAGTGCACACCAGCTGAGCAATGCTGAGTAGTGAAGTATGCAGTGCACAGGCACGGAAAACTGACTGCAGAAAGCACAAGTTCCCATCGTTGCTCCGTCACTGGCCAACTGAGTCACTTGGCGCCAGTGACTTTACCCATAGGCCTTCGTGTTTACCTGAGCACTGTGTTGTTGTATGAACAAAATGTGACAACCCACAGGAAGTAATTAATACACTGTTCTGTACAGAGTAACTACAAACTACTGGTAGCTCCTGCTGCTGCTGGCATTGATATGGAAATGGCTCTTGCTTTAATTATTATTAACCAAAGAAAATTGTCACATCTGTTTTTCCAAATAAGAAGTTTGGTACATGGTGATAAAGAACATTTCTCTGAGTTAACCACCTATGAGATGTTATCTATTTTGCAGATTTAAAAGCAAAGTTATAAACCTCCTAGGTGAAATGTGACATATATCTGTAAAGACACATTTCCAACCATGAGACAAACCAGGGAAACAGTGTGACATAGACACTTCTTTACTTAGGAGTGATAGAATGCAGTTGTAGTTTCTCTTTCTTCACTTGGGTGTTACCCCAAAGTAACAAGGAAAATCAGAAGTGCATAATCTTGATTTAATAAGTGTTAAAGACAATTGCATCCCCACCTGCAATATCTGAGTACAGCCACAAAGCTCAGCAAAGTCAAGAGACAAGTCATTCGATGAGTGTGACCAAAAGGAGTAAAAACTGTTCTGACCTCAAATTTTTCCAGAGCAAAATTAAATTCTAGGAGATAGAGGAGCTCTAATACAAAGTATGCAAGAAAAGAAAGTGTGAACCAAGGATTTTATGAACAGCCAAAATGTAACTCAAACAGCAATAAAATGAGAAAAACAATTAAAATGTAATAACCTGTAAGTCCTTCTAAAAGACCTAACTAACAGATGACTGGAAAAACTACTGTCAATGAAATGGCAATGTCATTTATTTTGTTTTATTGCAGGGAAAACTAAAACAAATATGTCATTGATGGGTAAAGAACAGAATATTTATGTCATAAGCAGCATAAAAATTCAGAAATAATACAAAAGTTTTGAGAAAAGACATAGGAAAGTGGAAGATAGTGTAAATAGACTAATTTCATCATCTTTCACAGCAGAGATGAATGATAGGAATTATTAAGATGATAAATTAAAAGACTCAGTAAATATGAGCACAAAGGTAAAGAATAAAAAAATGTTTTTATACACTGAAATCAGGTAGGGAAACTGAGAGAGAAATAAAGAGGAAACAGAAGTATATTTATTGCATTCTTGCTGTGGGGACAGAGTCCCAGAGAGCAGTTTCCAGGCTCTCGGCCTCACATGGAAAGGTGCTGGCTCAGGTAGTAGATGGCCGTCAGCTGTCACTAGTAGGCCATCAGCTGTAACCAGTTAGCCATTAGCCACCGATATAACTGCCGTGGCTATGCTAGGGGGTGGTTGGTTGGTTGGTAGAGAAGCGGACAGCGGATTACCGCTATCAGGTGCTATAAGCAAGTAGATGGCGGATTGTGGATCGTGTGGATCCTACTTCCTGTGTCTCCCCCAGCCGCCAGCAAGACTGGGGTGCAGGAAGACCCCCTGTTAGGGTACTGGTGGATGTTTGCTTTTGTGTCTCCACCAACCGCCATCGAGAATTTAGTGGTGAGGCTCCAATCTATGGCTCCATTGGTGTTCCTTTTTGGCCTCACCACATCTGCTTTCTTGTGCGGGGAGTAGGAGCTGAGACCCTGCATGACACTTAGTGTGAAAACAATTTATACCACTGTAGTCAAAATGGAGCTGTGGGTAAACTATAGAATTATAGGTACTTCCATAGACTCAATGAAATTCCAATCAAAGTTCCAGCATTTATTTTTCAAAAAGTTTCAGCCTTATTCTAAAAGCTATACAGAAACAGAAAGGGCCAAGAACAGCCAAAAAATTTTTTAAGCAGAATAACAAACCTAAAAGACTTAAGAGTGCCAGAGATCAAGACTTATTGTGTGGAGATAATGTGGTATCAGCACCAGCATCAACTCATTAGTCAACAGAACTCAGCGGTGAATCCTGAAACAGGATTGTGTGCTTGATGACTAAGCTGGTGCTATAATACAGTGGAGGAAATGGCGCATTTTTCAATAATTGGTTGTGTATCCACTGGTGCATTAGATTTCTGTGGTGCCATAAGAAATCATCACATATTTAGCAGATTAAAACAATCCAAATGTGTTACTCACAATTTCTGTGGGCACAGATACAGGTGAGCTGGTCCTCTGCTCAGGGCCTCACAGGTGGTACTGGAGATGCTGGTCAGGGCTGGAGGCTCTGCGTCCTCTTCTAAGCACACAGTTTTTGTTAGAATTCATTTTTTATGGTTGTTAGACTCATACTCTCAGCTGATAGACCAGCTGCTGTTCCCCCACCTATGGGCCCCTCTCTAAAATGGCAGTTTACTCTTTCAAAGCCAACAGGAAAATTTTTCTCATGCTTTAAGCCTCTCCCTTCAAAAAAGGTCAAGTCTTTCTGAAGGGCTCATCTGATTAGATCAGGTATAGTTAGTATAATCTCCCTTTTAAAATAAATCAAAGTCAACTGAATTGGGGTCTTTTTTTTTTAAATAACCACCTGTTGTTTTACTTTATTTTTATTATTTTTATTTTTTTATTTATTTTATTTTTTTTATTGGGGAAGGGGAACAGGACTTTACTGAGGGAACAGTGTGTCAATCTTAGTTGTGGAGCTTGCCGTTCAGCTTCAAGTTGTTGTCCTTTCAGTCTTAGTTGTGGAGGGCGCAGCTCAGCTCCAGGTCTAGTTGCAGGGAGCGCAGCCCACCATCCCTTGCAGGACTTGAGGAATTGAACTGGCAACCTTGTAGTTGAGAGCTCACTGGCCCATGTGGGAATCGAACCGGCAGCCTTCGGAGTTAGGAGCATGGAGCTCTAACCCCCTGAGCCACCGGGTCGGTCCCTGAATTGGGGTCTTAATGACATCTGAAAAGTCACTTTACCTTTGCCCTATAGCATAACCTAATCAAGAGTAAAATCCATCACACTTATAATTCTCCTCACATTCTAGGGGAGGACAGTGTACTAGATACCAGGGGCAGGCATCTCAGAGGACATCTGAGAATTCCCCCACCACAACTGGGTATCCATACAGACAAAAAAGAAGCTAAATCCCCTACTTTACCCTAAACAGGAAACAATGAGTTCTCATCTCACTCTATAAACAAAAATTAAGGGACTGCAGATTTAAGTGCCAAAGATAAAACAATGCTTTAATAAAAATGCAAAATATCTTAGTGATATTGGTTTAGGCAAATAGCTCCTAAAAGGAAAAAATACTACAAAAGAAAAATCATAAATTGGACTATTTCAAAGTTAAGAACTTTTGCTTATTAAAATATAATAATAATATAAAAGCAAACCTATAGTATGAGAAGACATTTGTATTATATCTATACAGCCAACAAAAGACTTGTATGTATAATATGTAATATAAAGAACTGTATATCACTATGAAAAACACAAAAAAGTCAACAGTACACTGGGCAAAGACTTCAAAAGTCAATTGAAGAAATATATGCAAATGTCAAATAAGCACATGAAAGGTGCTAAATGTGATTAACAATCAGGGGAACGCAAATGAAAAACACAATAAAATATAATAGTACTCACCAGAGGGGCTAAAATTTTAAAAAAGAAAAACTGCTAAGTATTATAGAGCATATGAATGAATTGGAAACATTCATGCAGTGCTGGAAAACTCAGTACCTCCTAAAATAAAGCATACTAGTATGCAGCAATCACACTCTTAGGATATACCTAATAAATACATACTCAAACATGTATACGCCATAAAAGACAGACCAGCATGTTCCTAGCAACACTATGCCTAGTATCCATAAAATGTAAGCTACCCAAGTGCTTTTAAATACAGACTGGATAAATTGTGATATATTTACACAACAGAATAATATTCAGAGTGAGAATGAATGATCTACAACAACACACGAGATAAACACCCCAAACATAAAGTAGAAAAAATAAGTCACAAAAAGAAAACATAAAATGATTACATAATTTATACATAGTCCAAAATAGGCAAAACTAGCCTATTCTATTAGAAGTCAAGATAAAGGTCACCCTTAAGTGTCGAGACCATTGAAGGGAGATGTGAGCATATTTTTGAGATTTGGGTAATATTCCATTTCTTGAGATGGATGCTGTTTACACAATTCTGTCAAGATTTTGAAAGTTCTTTAAAATATACACTTCTATGATAGTTGTACTTCTATGTATGTTATACTTCAAAATACATTTTTTTTACAAATAGAATAGGAAGTTTCCATCACATTATTTTCCAAGTTCAAAATAAAATGAACTAAAATGATAATAAAACTCATCACAAGCCATTGCAACAATGACAAAAAAGCCCATGTTTCAACCTGAATATCAGGCAAACTTTTATTAAAGAACAGAAACAGAGAATGAGAGAGGGAAGGAGAAATATAAATACTTTTATAATGATTAAGCTAAAATACACAGTGAATATCTAACAATTTTGATATATATGCAAAAATAACAAACTCATCATCCACAAAAAAGGGAGGACAATAACTTCTGAAAGTTTGAACTTTCATAGAAGCACCAACAAAATGGCAAAAAATACTCATAATCAATATTTTGAGAACTCTGAATATTAATCAAAGGCTGGCTATAGTAGTAAAAATTGCTATGGTATTGGCATAAAAATAGACATTTTATTCCAATGGATAGAATTGAGAAATCAAAAATAAACCCAGAGACGTCATCAAAATGGCAGCGTGAGGTGAGCCTCTGTAAAACTCCCCTGGAATTTGCAACTAATAGAACAACAATAACTCCGCAAAGGACTCCCTGCACAGCAGACAGGCAAGACGAAGAGACCCACTACTGAATTGACCTAAAAGTGGGAGAATCCAGCGACTGGGGGAGGAGAGAAGGGAGAAGTGCAAGACGGAGCCACGTGGGCGCAGGACGCAGACCTAGCACAGTGCTCCGAGCTCTCTGCATCCGGGAACTACTGCAGCTGCAGGAGAGGGAAGGACTTGGATGGCTAGGGCTCCGCTTATGGCCCACAGGGCTGAGAGGGAAGCATATAACACTGGTGAACCCAACGCTCAAGGCAGTGACCTCGAAGAAAAGACTGAAGAAGAAGGCTGAAAATGGTAGTTTAAGCCCTCACTGCCAGCAGAGAACGGAAGCCTTAGGCACTGAGACTACACGCCCCCTCCTTAATCTCACAGAGCTTGCCCGACATGCCCACTGCTACAAACCGAATAGTAGCAATGTCAGATCAAAACAACAGAAATATGCTGTTCTGAAAACTGTGGACCACAAACACAGATTCGCAGCCCAACTAGTTCAGGCAAAGGAGAGAGACCTGTGGAAGCAGGACCAGCTCTGTGGTGGTGATCGCCTCCATTGCTCAGGTCCACCTCTCACAACTCACCCCGCCCCTAGCCCTACCTATATGAGCGGATCCCTGTAGAAGTAAACAGAACTGCTGAAACATACGGGCTCTGAATCTGCTGCAGAAAGACTTTTGAACCTTCAAAAGATCTCTGCATCCCAACAGGAGGTGGCGCCCTATGACCCATGCAAACTGTTAACAGAGGAGAAGCCCATTTACTAGGGAATCCCCCCATTGTGTCAGACGCTGAAATAGTACAGAGAAAACATAGCACTACTGTGTGAGAGACGAAAAAAAAGGTTGCGGTTGGAGAGAAAATAAAACATTCTACCAACAAGTATTGGAAAACAAAAGAAGACCTTTTCCTATAAACCTGTTGAAGAAACCACTCCTGTAGATGTCTAGGAAGAGAAATAATAAATCAGTAATTGCCATGAATAACCAAAGCAACAAGACAGCTCAGAAAGAGAGTGAAAAGTCTCCAGAAAAGGAACTTAAAGGTATGGAAATATGTGACTTAAATGACAGAGAATTCAAGATTGCAGTTCTGAAAAAAGCTCAACGAGATGCACGTAAACAAAGAAAGGCAATTTAATGAACTCAGAAACACAATCAAAGAACAAAATGAGCATTTTAGGAAAGAGACTGAAATTTTAAAAGAAGAACAAATGGGATTTCTGGAGATTAAGAACTCAATAGAAGAAATGAAGAATGAAATAACCAGTTTAGGTAGTAGAGTTGACCAGATGGAGGAAAGAATCAGTGACATCGAAGTTAGAAAACTAGAAATTACACAGATGGAAGAAGAAAGAGACTTGAGACTTAAAAGAAATGAAAGAACTCTACAAGAACTTTCTAACTCTATCAGAAAGAGCAATATAAGAATAATGGGCATACCAGGAGGAGAAGAAAGGGAGAAGGGAACAGAGAATATATTCAAACAAATTGTTGATGAGAACTTCCCAAACTTGTGGACAGAACTGGATCCTCGAATCCAAGAAGCAAATAGAACGCCTAATTGCCTCAATCCCAACAGGCCTTCTCCAAGGCACATTGTATTGAAGCTGTCTAAAATCAACGACAAAGAAAGAATCCTCAAGGCAGCCAGGAAAAAGAAGACGGTAACCTACAAAGGAAAGCCCATTAGATTATCATCAGATTTTTCAGCAGAAACTCTACAAGCCAGGAGGGAGTGGAACCAAATATTCAAATAATTGAAAGAGAGAAATTATGAGCCAAGAATAATATATCCAGCAAAGAACTCCTTTACATATGAAGGAGGAATAAAGACCTTTCCAGACATACGGAAACTGAGAAATATTTTCTAATACACGACCTGCACTACAAGAAATAATAAAGGGGGCTATTCGACCAGCATCAACAGGGACAATTTGTGGCAACATAAAAAGGGAGAGAGTAAAGGCCTGAACCGGACTATGGGAATGGAAAAAGTAAGCGTGCGGAGTAAATGGAATACTCTAAATATCAAATATACTTTTGCATAAACTTAAGGGTAACCACTCAAAAAAAAAAAAATCCAGAACTGAAATATATACTGTAATAAAGAAGAAACAGAGGGAAACATCATAGAATACCACCACACAGAAATAACACAAACAACAAAAAGGCAAAGAAATAATGGAGACACAGCAATTCCAGAAAACTAAAGAAAGAATGACAGGAAATCATCATGTATCAAAAATCACCCTAATGTAAGTGGACTGAACTCACCAATAAAAAGGCACAGAGTAGCAGACTGGATCAGAAAACTAAACCCAACCATATGTTGTCTCCAAGAACCACATCTCAGCTACAAGGACAAGCATAAATTCAAAGTGAAAGGGAGGAACTTGACACTCCAAGCAAATGGTACCCAGAGAAAATCAGGTGTAGCCATAATGATATCAGATGAAACGGACTTCAGGGTGAAAAGAAAACAAGAGACAAAGATGGACATTTCATCACGGTGAAGGGGACTATACAACAAGAAAACATAGCAGTCATCAATATTTATGCCCCCAATCAGGGAGCACCAAAATATACCAAGCAACTACTAACAGAACTAAAGGGAGAAATTGACCAAAACTAATTATACTTGGGGACTTAAATGCATCATTGACAGCTATGGATAGATCATCCAAACAGAAAATAAATAACAAAATAGCAGCCTTAAATGACACATTAGATGAAATGGACATAATTGAAATAAACAGAGCACTTCATCCTAAAACATAAGACTATACATTCTTTTCGACTGTACACAGAGCATTCTCAAGGATAGACCACATCTTGAGAAATAAAATCAGCCTCAGCAAATTTAAGAAGATTGAAATCATACCAAGCATATCTCTTATCACAAGGCTTTGAAATTGGATATCAACTGCGAAAAGAAAGCAGGAATAAAACACAAATACATGGAGATTAAACAACATACTTTTAAAGAACGACTGGGTCAAAGAAGAAATTAGAGGAGAGATCAAAAGATACATAGAAACAAATGACAATGAAAATGCATCCTACCAAAAGTTTTGGGATGCAGCGAAAGCAGTTTTAAGAGGGAAATTTATATCATTACAGGCCTATCTTAAGAAACAAGAAAACTCCCAAATAAATAACCTTATGTTACACCTCAAAGAACTAGAAAACGAAGAACAAGTGAAACCCAAGGTCAGCAGATGAAAGGAAATAACAAAAATCAGAGCAGAACTAAATGAAACCCAAGGTCAGCTTTCCCAAAAGCAAAAGTCTGGGAACAGATGGCTTCACTAGTGAATTCTACCAAACCTTCAAATAGGATCTAATACCAATCCTGCTCAAACTCTTCCAAAAAATTGAAGAAGAGTCAGTACTCCCTAACTCATTTTATGAGGCCAACATTACCCTGATACCAAAACCTGGTAAGGACAACACAAAAAAACAAAACTACAGACCTATATCTCTGATGAATACTGATGCAAAAATCCTAAACAAAATTTTAGCAATCGAATACAACAATGCATTAAAAAGATTATTCATCATGACCATGTGGGGTTCATCCCTGGGGCACAAGGATGGTTCAACATCCGCAAATCCATCAATGTGATACATCACATAAACAAAATAAAGGGCAAAAATCATATGATTATATCAATTGATGCAGAAAAAGCATTTGACAAGATACAACATCCATTTATGATTAAAACACTTAATAAAATAGGTATAGAAGGAAAATACCTCAACATAATAAAGGCCATCTATGACAAGCCCTCAGCTAATCTCATAATTAATGGTGAAAAGCTGAAGCCCTTTGCTCTACGTTCAGGAACACGACAGGGCTGTTCCCTATCACCTCTGCTTTTCAACATAGTGTTGGAAGTCCTTGCCAGAGCCATCAGGCAAGAGAAAGAAATAAAAGGCATCCAAATTGGGAATGAAGAAGTTAAAATATCACTCTTTGCAGATGATATGATGCTATATATAGAAAACCCTAAAGACTCCACCAAAAAGCTGTTAGAAACAATCAATGAATACAGTAAAGTTACTGGCTACAAAATCAACGTACAAAAGTCCATCACATTCCTATATACTAACAATGAAATCTCAAAAAAGAAATACAAAAAACAATTCCCTTTGCAATTGCAGCAAAAAGAATAAAATACCTAGGAATAAATTTAACCAAGGATGTGAAGGATTTATGTGCTGAAAACTATAAGACATTTTTGAAAGAAATTGAAGATGACACAAAGAAATGGAAGGACATTCCGTGCTCATGGCTTGGAAGAATCAACATAGTTAAAATGGCCATATTACCCAAAGCAATATACAGATTTAATATAATCCCCATCAAAATCCCAATGGCATTTTTTAAAGAAATAGAACAAAAAATCATCAGATTTGTTTGGAACCACAAAAGACCCCGAATAGCCAAAGCAATCTTAAGAAAAAAGAACAATTCTGGAGGTATCACACTGCCTGACTTTAGCTTGTACTACAGGGCTACAATACTCAAAACAGCATGGTATTGGCGGAAAAACAGACACGTAGACCAATGGAATAGAATTGAGAACCCAGAAATAAAACCACATAAATATGGACAGATAATTTTTGACAAAAAAGCTAAAACATACAATGGAGGAAAGACAGCCTCTTCAATAAATGGTGCTGGGAGAATTGGATAGCCACGTGCAAAAAAATGAAACTGGACTGTTATCTGTCACCATGTACCAAAATTAATTCAAAATGGATCAAAGACTTAAGCATAAGACCTGACACAATAAACTGCATAGAAGAAAAGATAGGTACTAAACTTATGGACCTTGGGTTCAAAGAGCATTTTATGACTTTGACTCCAAAGGCAATGGAAGTTAAAGCTAAAATAAACGAATGGCACTATATGAAACTTAAAAGCTTCTGCACAGCAAAAGAAACTATCGACAAAATAAAGAGGCTACCGACTGAATGGGAGAAGATTTTTGCAAATAGTTCCTCCGATAAGGGTCTAATATCCAAAATATACAAGGAACTCATGAAACTCAACAACAAAAAAACGAACAACCCAATTGAAAAATGGGCAGAGGACCTAAAGAGACATTTCTCTAAAGAGGACTTACAAATGGCAAATAGACATATGAAAAAATGCTCAACATCACTAATCATCAGAGAAATGCAAATAAAAACCACAATGAGATATCACCTCACCCCAGTCAGAATGGCTATCATCAACAAGACAAATAGCAACAAGTGTTGGAGAGGCTGTGGAGAAAAAGGAACCCTCATACACTGTTGGTGGGAATGCAGACTGGTGCAGCCGTTATGGAAGGCAGTGTGGAGGTTCCTCAAGAAATTACGAATAGAATTACCATATGACCCAGCAATCGCTCTCCTGGGTATCTACCCCAAAAATATAAAAGCATTTCTCTATAGAGACACGTGTACTCCAATGTTCATTGCAGCTTTGTTTACGGTGACCAAGACATGGAAACAACCAAAATGTCCCTCGATAGATGAATGGATAAAGAAGTTGTGGTATATATACACAATGGAATACTATTCAGCGTTAAGGAAAGATGATATAAGAACATTTCTGACAACATGGATGGATCTTGAGAATATAATGCTAAGCGAAATAAGTCAGACAGAAAAAGCAGAGAACCCTATGATTTCACTGATATGTGGTATATAAACCAAAAACAAGACAAACAAATGAGAAACAAGAACTCATAGACACAGACATACTTTAGTGGTTACCAGAGGGTAAGGGGGGTGGGGGGAGGGAGATGAGGGTAAGGGGGTCAAATATATGGTGATGGAAGGAGAACTGACTCTGGGTGGTGAACACACAATGGGATTTATTGATGATGTAATACGGAATTGTACACCTGAAATTATGTAATTTCATTAACAATTGTCACCCCAATAAATAAATTTTAAAAAAAAAGCCACAATGAGATATCACCTCACCCCAGTAAGAATGGCTATCATCAACAATACAAATAGTAACAAGTGTTGGAGAGGCTGTGGAGAAAAAGGAACCCTCATACACTGTTGGTGGGAATGCAGACTGGTGCAGCCGTTATGGAAGTCATTGTGGAGGTTCCTCAAAATATTACAAATAGAATTACCATATAGTATTCCATTGTATATATAGCACAACTTCTTTATCCATTCATCTATCGAATGACATTTTGGTTGTTTCCATGTCTTGGCCACCGTAAACAAAGCTGCAATGAACATTGGAGCACACGTGTCTTTATGTATAAATGTGTGGTAACAAAAGATGATATAGGAACAGTTGTGACAACATGGATTGATCTTGAGACTATAATGCTAAGCGAAATAAATCAGACAGAAAAAGCAGAGTACCACATTATTTCACTGATATGTGGTATATTAATCAAAAACAACAAAAGAACAAGACAAACAAATGAGAAACAAAAACTCATAGACACAGACAATAATTTAGTGGTTACCAGAGGGTAAGAGGAGTGGAGGGAGGGAGATGAGGGTAAGAGGGATTAAATATATGGTGATGGAAGGAGAACTGACTCTGGGTGGTGAACACACAATGGGATTTATAGATATGTAATACAGAATGTACACCTGAAATCTATGTAATTTCACTTAGATATGTTACCCCAATAAAATAAAATAAAAAAAACCCTGTAAAATCACACACACCCAAAAAAAAGAATTACCATATGACCCAGAAATCCTTCTCCTTGGTATCTACCCAAAAAATTTGAAAGCATTTATCCGTAAAGACATGTGTGCTCCACTGTTCATTGCAGCTTTGTTTACAGTGGCCAAGACATGGAAACAACCAAAATGTCCTTCAATAGATGAATGGATAAAGAAGTTGTGGTATATATACACCATGGAATACTATTAAGCAGTAAGGAAAGATGATATAGGAACATTGTGACAACATGGATGGATCTTGAGAGTATAATTCTAAGCAAAATAAGTCAGACAGAACTCTATGATTTCATTGATATGTGGTATATAAACCAAAAATGACAAAAGAACAAGACAAACAAATGAGAAACAAAAACTCTCAACAAAGACAATAGTTTAATGGTTACCAGAGGGTAAGGGGGTGGGGGGAGGGAGATGAGGGTAAGGGGGATCAAATATATGGTGATGGAAGGAGAACTGACACTGGGTGGTGAACACACAATGGGATTTATAGATGATGTAATACAGAATTGTGCACCTGAAATCTGTGTAATTTCACTAACAATTGTCACCCAAATAAATTTTAAAAAATAGTAAAAAAATAAAAATAAAAATAAACCTTTATATCCTTACCCATGGAGTTTTTACAAGGATGGCAATACCTTTTATTCAGTGGTTATAAATAATCTTTTTAATGAATGGTGCTGAGATAAGTGGATATCCACATACAAAAAAATGAAGGTGGGTCACTATCTCAACATGTACAAAAATTATTTCAAAATGGATTCATAACCGAAATATGAGCTACAGCTATTGAAGTTTTAGTAGGAAACTTAACAGCAAACTGCCTCGACCTTATATTTGGTAGCTGATTCTTAGATATATGACACCCATACCATGAATAACGAAAGCAAACATAGATAAACTGGATTTCAAAATTAAGGAAAGATGATACAGGAGCATTTGTGACAATATGGATGGATCTTCAGAGTATAATGCTAAGTGAAATAAGTCAGACAGAAAAAGCAGAGAACCCTATGATTTCACTGATATGTGGTATATAAACCAAAAACAACAAAAGAACAAGACAAACAAATGAGAAAGAAAAACTCATAGACACAGACAATAATTTAGTGGTTTATAGAGGTAAGGGGGTGGGGGTGGGTGATGAGGTTAAGGGGGATCAAATATATGGTGGTGGAAGGAGAACGGACTCTGGGTGGTGAAACACAATGGGATTTATAGATGATGTAATACAGAATTGTACACCTGAAATCTATGTAAATTTACTAACAATTGTCACCCCTATAAATTTAATTAATAAAAAAAAATTTAAAACCTTTGTGCTGTAAGGGACATGAACAGAAAAGTGAAAAAATAATCAGAATGAAAGAATTTTTCTACAAATAATATATTATTCAAAATATGAAAGGGACTTGCATTCAAAAACATGAAAAGAAGTCATACAACTGAATGACAAAAAGATAAATAAACAAATTAAAATATGGGAAAGGGACTTTAAAGACATTTATGCAAAGACATGTAAGTGGCCAATAAATAAGCCTCTCAGGGGACCCTGCTCTCACCTCCCATCAGGACACACTGCCTCAGCCTCTCAGGGGACCCTGCTCTCACCTCCTGTCAGGACACACCGCCTCAGCCTCTCAGGGGACCCTGCTGTCACCTCCCATCAGCACACACCGCCTCATCCTCACAGGTGACCCTGCTCTCGCCTCCCATAAGGACACACTGCCTCAGCCTCTCCGGGGACCCTGTTCTCACTTCCTGTCAGGACACACCGCCTCAGCCTCACAGGGGACCCTGTTCTCACTTCCTGTCAGGACACACCGCCTCAGCCTCACAGGGGACCCTGTTCTCACTTCCTGTCAGGACACACCGCCTCAGCCTCTCAGGGGACCCTGCTCTCACCTCCTGTCAGGACACACTGCCTCAGCCTCACAGGGGACCCTGTTCTCACCTCCCGTCAGGACACACTGCCTCAGCCTCTCAGGGGACCCTGTTCTTTCCTCCCATCAGGACACACCGCCTCAGCCTCTCAGGGGACCACCTCCTCAGAACACCAGTCAGCTGGCCCTTGGCGTCCCTCTCAGACCTTGGGCCTCCCTTCAACACACTGGGCCTCCCAGGTGAGGGGGCATCCCAACCTGCTGAGAAGGGATGGAACACCATACCCTCACCCCAGTTTTTAAGACCTGCACCGGAGTGATGGGCCCCCCAATCATCTAGCTTTGAACTACCAGAATGCATGTCACTGAGACCAACAGGTCCAACTGGCCTTAGATGCGGGAGGACTCACAATCTGGCTTTGCTGGCCTTGGAGGGAGCCACCTGCTGGTCGCACCATCGCCTGACGGGCCGTGTCTTGGGTGGGCACTGGGGTAAGGAGCCTGGGCTCCATCTTCTGCTCAGGCTGATCTCCAGAGCCCGCGGCCTGGGCCCAAGCCCTCTGGCGACCTGGCTCTGGTGGCCAGCACGCTGCCCCCATAGTCCCCAGGACTGTATCCAATGAAGGAAGAGTTCTCAGTGACACCAGCCAGCCCCCAGGGTCACAGCCCAGACTGGAGCTGAAGCCTCTTAGCTTCAGTCAGAGCTGCAGCTTGGGCAGCTTCTCCCTGCAGCTGGGCCGCCTCATTTTCCCAACGGCTCCTGCAGCACCTAATCCCGTGTTTTCTCTGCAGTGTCCGTGTAATTGTGGATGTGTGTGTATCACTGTGGGTATTAAACTAAACATACATGTTTAATAGAAAAGGAAACATTGTTTCTTAAACATGAAAATACGCTCAAACTCCTTTCAATGATAAAAGTTAAAAGTCAATTGAGAAACAACTTTCACCTAACTGAGTGGTAAAGATGATAAATGATGGATAGATGGATGGACGGACAGATGGATATCCCACCAGAGTATAGAAAAACAGATTCTCATATATTGTTCTTGAAAGATAAATTGGTAGAACTCAATGAAAGGTAATTTTACCATATATATACCTATATATGAAAGTAACTCTGCTCTGGCAAATATCTCTGCTTGGCATTTATTTTGCAGATATTGCTTCCCATGTGTGAAAGGAGACATGGTTAAATTGTCTTTATACAAACACAAATTAGATGAGACATAAGTACATTAATGGAAGACTTGTTAAATAAAATATGCACATCACTAAAATGTAGTACCCAGTGGGGAGCATTTAGGAGAAAGAGGCAGATGTATATATACTTAAATAGAAAGACAGCCAAGAAATACTGAATAGAAATATTCACAAATGATTGTGTCTATATGTATATTTGTTTGTAAATGAAATTAGTAAAATTCGTTGCTTCTGAGGAGGAACATTGGAAAGGCAGAAATCAAAGGATGCTCTTCACCTTTCTTTGTATATACCCGTGTATTACCTATTCCACCAAATAAATGTCAGATAAGTAAACAAACACCCAAATGAATAACAAAAATACTCTATGCAGGAACTCTAGAGGCATGAACTCTAGCCTAATCTCTGAGTTTCTTCAAACAACCTGATTTGAGATCACTTCCTCACTACCCGGAGCATCTCTGTTCTTATCAGTTAAATGGAGGAAGGATGTGTAACCAGGCCCTTTGGTCTCCAGTCACCTATCAGCTATTCACAAAGATAAATGCAACAAAGGCCAGTGGGGTTTTTTTTTATTGGGTGTTGTTTTTTTAATTGGAATCACCATCAGTGGTCAACATGCCCGCTGTGCAGTCTGACACAGGCCCGAGACGCTTTGCACAGGGGCAGCCTGTATCTGATTCTTTTTTTAAAAATTGGGGTGACAATTTTTAGTGAAATTACATAATTTCAGGTGTACAATTCTGTATTATATCATCTATAAATCCCACTGTGTGTTCACCACCCAGAGTCAGTTCTCCTTCCATCACCATATATTTGATCCCCTTACCCTCATCTCCCTCCCCCTACCCCCTTACCCTCTGGTAACCACTAAACTATTGTCTGTGTCTATGAGTTTTTGTTTCTCATTTGTTTGTCTTGTTTTTGGTTTATATACCACATATCAGTGAAATCATAGGGTTCTCTGCTTTTTCTGTCTGACTTATTTCGCTTAGCATTATACTCTCAAGCTCCATCCATGTTGTCACAAATGCTCCTATATCATCTTTTCTTACAGCCGAATAGTATTCCATTGTGTATATATACCACAACTTCTTTATTCATTCATCTATCGAAGGACATTTTGGTTGTTTCCATGTCTTGGCCACCGTAAACAAAGCTGCAATCAACATTGGAGCACACGTGTCTTTATGGATAAATGTTTTCAGATCTTTTGGGTAGATACCCAGGAGAGGGATTGCTGGGTCATATGGTAATTGTATTCATAATTTTTTGAGGAACCTCCACACTGCCTTCCATAGCGGCTGCACCAGTCTGTTTTATTTGATTCTTAATACAAATAAGTGGCCATGTAGACAGTATTCAGTTCCTTCAATCTCCTAAACAAAAGACAATAGTCCAGTCAGAGTATTCCACCTCATGATGTAATTTGTCTATCAAAAGCTTGGGAACAGTTTATGTGCTGGCTTAATCTGTTTGCTGCTTCATGCATATGTGCTATAATTGCATTCAAACTGACACCTTCAGAATAAACACTTTCTTCCTGATCTCACTCACTGCCATTTGTAGCACCTCAAAGTGTGTACACCATCAAAATAAAGTTCTGTGGTTTTAAAACTGAATTCATTATCCACAAACTGTTGCCTAGGAAAAGAATCATTTAGAGAAAATTGCAGATACACATTGCACATTTTAAGTTAACTACTGATCATCATTTTCTAATTACTCCTTGTCTCAGTGAGTGTGTGTGTGTGTGTGTGTGTGTTTCCATTTTTAATAGTTTGCCTTTTTCTTCTCTTTTTTGTAAGTTTATTCTCCAGCCTCTTAGCAACTGTCAAGAAATTTGTGAGATATTATGATGTGGATGAGAGCCTATTGGACCCACTCAGATACCTTCTATTGAAAACAGACCATCTTGTGTACTGAATTTAAATTGTAAAGTGTGGAGTAGGTGATGTGAGTGGGAGTGGCTGTGGTTTACCCACTAAGGTGTATGGAAAAGAAGTTTTGAATGAGAAACTGATGAGTGCTGAAAACTGGGAAAGTGGAGCACGTCACGATTGCTTGAGAGAGGTGCAGCGTGAAAACCTGGGAGGCGTGGGAAGCAAGGAGTCTGAGGTCATCTAGTCATGTATTTGTCTCCAGGACAGAAAATACTTCTATTCCCAAAAGATGTTTTCTGATGCAAGAGGTGCTTGGATGTCTCAAGTGACTGAATCACTTCCAAAATGTTGTCATACATAATATAATTTTTTAAATTTATTTTAAGAAGCATGGGGTTTCACCCTATTGCCCATGCACCACAGATGCCAATAACAAAAGGAATTATCAATCATGAATCCAGCAAAATGCCATCAAATTCAAAATTTCATATGATCAATCTCAACATATACCCATTTCTTTTCATGTGTGACTTAACCATTATTTGTGTGGATGATGATTTCAAATTTTCTATTAAGTTTGAAATTCAATGATATCATTAAGAATGAATACAGAATAGGGGTAACTTAAGAATCCTGCCATTCTCTTTCAACTGGGAAAAGATAATTTTTATAAAGAAATCTTGGTGACATGCTCTCCTGCTATCTCCAGACCACTGGGATAGATAAGCACAGTTTCACCAGCACACAGCACAGAAACATGATGCAAAAGCACTTCTACTACAAATTGCCTTTTGTCAGTCTTCTTTTAGACCAGGACCTTTGAGTAAGGAAGCATCTCAGTTGTACCTGAATTTCAGTTGGAACAGAAATGAGGCAGAGAATTCTAGTATTTTAGAGAGAAAAGAAACTTCAGAGTTTGCTTCAATTGCTTTATTTCACAGATGAAGAAACTGACATCTGTCTAGAATTCGTTAGAGCATTACCGAATTATAGAGTCACAATACAATTATCAGTACATTTAACTAACTTTAAATGAAGTTAAAACTCTCGGGCCAGGAAACCATGTAAGTTCATTCCAATAAAAATAACAAACTACGAACACATTTTTCTCAAAGACAAGAGTTTTGTGTTGTCGATTCACAAATTGTACTTGCAACGAGGAATATTATGCCAATATAAAAATGGTTAAAGTATATAGACAGTATATTTGCAAAATGAGAAATAAATATGTAAAAAAGTTTACCCTCACTAGTAATGAAGTTACTGTTTTTTTTTTTTAATATTTCAAATTGGTGATGCGTTTTCATATCCCAAGTATGCAAGACTGGTTCAGCATTCAAAAATCAATTAATATGATATATCACATCAACTGACAGACTAATGGAAATGTCACAGGATTATATCAACAGATGCAGGAAAAGCATTTCATAAAATTCAACACCTGTTCAAGGTAAAAAATTCTGAGCAAACTAGTGAAAGAGGGGAACTTCCTCAACTTGATAAAGAATATCTATAAAAAGTCTACAGCTAGTATACTTAATGGTGAGAAATTTGAAGTTTTCTCATGAAGATCAGAAAAAAGGCTGGGATGTCCCCTCTCACCACTTCCTTTCAACATCATCCTACCTAATGCAACAAGACAAGAAAAGTTACACAAATTGGGAAGGAATATATAAAGCTATTTTTGTTCACAGATGACATGTTTGTCTATGTAGAAAATCCAAAAAAATAAAAATCTGACAAAAAGCTCCTAGAATTAATAAGTAGTTTTTGCAAGGTGACAGGATACAAGGTTAGTATGCAAAAGTAAATCAATTTCCTATATGCTGGCAATGAACTAGCAGAATTTGAAATTTAAAACATAATTACTTTAGCACCAGAAAAAAATGCAATGGGTATAAATCTAATAAAATACATACATGATTTATATGAGGAAAACTACAAAACACTGATTAAATAAATAAAAGGAGATAAATAAATTGAAAGATACTTTATGCTCATTTATAGGAAGGCTTGATATGGTCAAGATGTCAGTTCTTCCCAACTTGACCTATATATTCAGTGCCATCCCAGTCAAAATCCCAGCGAGTTATTTTGTGGATATTGAAAAACTGATTCTAAAAGTTATCTGAAGGCAAAAGACTCAGACTGTCCAACACAATACTGAAGAACAACAAAGTCAGAGCACTGTCACAATCCGACTTCAAGATTTGCTATGAAGCTACAGCACTGAAAACAGTACAACACTTCTTGAGATATGCAACAACATGGATGAACCTGGAGATATTAAACAACGTGAAATGAGCCATCACACAAGGACATTTGACCTGTGTGATCATACTTAGATGTGGAATCTAAAGTAGTCAAACACATAGAAGCAGAGAGCATAAAGGTGGTTTCCTGGGGCTGGGGAAAGAAGGGATAAGGGGAGATGTTGTTCAATAGGTACAAAGTTTCAGTTAAGCAAGATGAGTAAGTTAAGTAAGTTCTAGAAATCTGTACAACACTGTACCTATAATTAACATACAGTATTGTGCACCGAAAACATTTGTTAACAGGGTAACTCTCATATTAAGTGTTCTTATTACAAAAAAAGAGAGTGTAGGGGGAAACATTTGGAGGTGATAGATACGAGGTGTGATCAAAAAAATATAGTGAATGCTGCTACCAAGTGCCATCCAACAGAAAGGCAAGGATCTTCAATATGATACTTCAAACCTTAGTAACAGTGTGTGACAAATTTCAACTTGTTCGGTGCAGTCAGTCAGGTGTGAGCTACGGTTGAGAGCAGGTATGTTTTAAAGTGTGCCCTAAATCATCCTCCATCATGACAGTGCTCCGTGTCATACATCACTTCTGATATATGGCAATTTCTGTCAAATAAAAACATTATGGTGTGTCCTCATCCACCTTATTCACTGGGTCTGGCATCATGAGACTTGTGACTCTTCCCCAAAGTCAAAATGATTCAGGACATTGAGGCAGCCATGACAGCACAACTAAAGGCACTCACGAAAGAGGATTTCCGGAACTGCTTCAGAAATTGGCAAGAATGAAAAGATAAGTGTGTTCGAAGTGAAGGGGAGTATTTTGAGGGGGATTGATGGCATTGTCTTTTACTGTAACAATTTTTTTTTATTTAAACATTCACTATATTAGTTGATCACACCTCACAATGTTTATTACCTTGATTGTAGTGATGATTTCACAGATGAATGCTTATGTCTAAACTCATCAAACTGATATATACTAAATATGTGTGGTTATTTATATCTCAATTATACCTCAATAAAGCAATTTAATAAAAAGATGGTATTGGTAAAAGAATGGATCAATGGAAAAAATATAGAGCCAGAATAGAAGCACACAAATATAGCCAACTGATCTTTGACAGAGGAGCAGACAGGACAATGGAGAATGTATAGTCTCTTCAACAAATGGTGCTGGAACAACTGGACATCCACATGCAAAAAAAAAAATGAGTCTAGACATTGATCTTACATGATTTCACAAAGACTAACTCAAAATGAGCTATAGATCTAAATGTAAAACACAAGCTATAAAATTCCCAGAGATAACATAAGAGATAGTCTTGGGTTGTTTCTACTTCTTCAGCTGAAAGACATTCTTTTGTGTCCCTTGTCATCATCCTGCCTCCACCATCTTTGTTCTTGAGCCCCAATCTGTCCTCAAAGCATCACTAGTGGTCTCCATTCTATAAGCTATAACTTTTCTTTGCTTTTCTTACTTTAGTGAAGTCAGGTTTTACTTTCTCTAATTCAAGTTCCTTCAAAACAATACCTGATCCTTCTCTGGTTATTTTTAGCTTATTTTTAATCACATCAGTCCAGTTTTTTGTTTTTTGTTTGTCTTCTCTCAGAAAGTCTAGAAAGCTTACATTCTTCCTCAAACACTCTCTTCATTTTAAAAAATTCTTCTAAGATGTACAAAATTCCTTTTGTAGCTAGGCCTAGATAGCTAATTTAAAATTCATTACTCAAATTTAATCTTGCATAAAAGTCCTTTAAATAAAAAATAGTTTTAATAAAAATAGACTTCATATGTTTCACATTTATCTGAACTAGAGCATGTGATATCTTTAAATGAGAACAATAGAACCAGAAATACTGGATTGTGTAAGATCCTAAAGAGAATTATGTTTTAATTGAGGAACAGACACTGGGTAATTAAAAGCAACTTGTTCAAAGAAGTTCATGGCATTGGTCTCCATCATTTCCTAAGCCCTCTACCCACCGAGATATTTGCTGTCCATTTATGTCGATGAAGTATTTGAACATATAGCTCAGGCTAACTTCACATGTTCATTGCAGATGTTAAATAAGATCACATCCATGAAAGTGTCCTGTACAATAGAAACAGCAGATAAGTCATAAGCAAATCAATGCTGGTAAGATTGCAGATCTTCATTAAGAGAAGGCCAGCTACGAATTGGAAACATGACGGATTTTCATGATTGTAAAGTGAAGCTCAAGTGAGGACAGGCCTCACACAGGCACTTGTTTTAGTCTTTGGGAGAAGGAGTGAATTACCAGATGTTTCTTTGTGAGCATGTACCTGTTCTGTCTGCTCCAGTAATGCTCTGCGATGGGAGCTGTGATCCTGCTATTCCCCCATAACTTGATCAATGGCACTGCAGTGATGGAACTCATTGTACATCAGGCAGCATAGAGGTCTTTGATTAATCTCCTTCTGGTAGGTTTAAAAGATGGAAAACCCCCTAAGGATTCCCGTTTGCTCTCCTTCTTTGCAGAGATCAGAAACAAATAGTTTCTTCCTGTGTTATTCTTGTCTGTATAAAGAGGATTTGTACAAGAAAGTCCCTGGTGTAAACAGTATTGAAAAATTGTTCTAAAGGATTAAAGTGCCTCTAATGATCTGACCCCAGGAGTGAGTCTTTTTGTGACTTCATTGATGGAACCAGGCATAGGCTGCTCAAAATGATACTCGGCATGAAACACATATAAGTAAAAACAGATGCGATCATAAAATCGGACTTTGCTTCGATATTTTAACATAAACATAAAGGAGTTGCAGACTTAAGATATAGGAGTATATGCACAACAGATCAACTGAAATTAGAGATAAAATGCATAGTGTGTTTTTATGGGCTCAGTGGGCATATTGAGCTGGGTAAATGGGATTGCTATGAATAGAGAAAGCCAGAGGAAAGAAATCAAAATATCGGTACAATAAAATAACAACATTGAAATTTGACAACACTTCCCCACAAATCACTTTAGGGATTGTGGCAACAGGATATTTTTCCTGCTACATCAGAAAGTAGCTCAGTGTCACTTTTTATTCCCCAAACAGGAAATTCGGGCTGGCTGTCACAATAATCTATTTGTATCAGTTAACTTAACTGAATTCAACAAAGCTCTGTTTTCATTTCCAGGCCCTTAGTAAAGAACGTCGACTCTTAATCTGGGACTTACAGGCGGCTCTGTAATGCACTGACAATGGTCTAAAGAGTACCGATAAATTTAAAGATTACCAATAAAACACTTCCAAAATGGCACCCATCCGTCCATCTGCTCTACCCTCTGGAGTAGTCAGAAGTCACTATATATGCCAGTTACCACCTTGTAATGCCTGCTCTTTCACAAGCAGGGATGCTCAGCTGACCATTTAAGCTACTCTTTAGGATGAGAAAGTTAGCGCACAGGAGGGGTCCTATGGAAAATCCAAACAAAATGTCCTTTCTGAAGTCACTGAACTCTTTTACAGACTTCCAATTCACTTAGTGCTATTTAACCCATACTTGCAAATATTTTATGAAGAAAATTAGTCGTTGTCCATAATCATTGGCACCAAAAGAGATACATCATTCTATATATAAATAGGTACACTGCAAACCAGCATATCTTAAAATAGTTTCCGTTGAAAAATGACATTTGAAATAGGATCCTTTTGATTAAAGATAAGGTAGGAAAGAAACCTGAGGGTTTAATAAATTGTGAGTTGTTTTGTTTTGTTTGATTTTTTTCCTGGAGAGGGTTCCACATTCTCTAATGAATCTGCAAAAGGGATTGCAGTCTTTCTGTGTGTGCTCTAAACTTCCTAAGTGCTGCCTTCAGCTATTTCACAAGATTACTAAACTCTTAAAGTGGGTTTATTTCCAATGTCAGCTATCCAGTGGAGCTTTAATTGTTATGCTTTGTCACCATATATTTTACAACATGGTTCAAAGGCACTGAGTGTGACTTGTGAACCCCTTGTACAAACTACCACCCTGTGCTTGGACCAGTGTGTCCTAAACCACATAGTGGGGATGGGGAATAATTTATCTTCCTCGTTTCTCTCTAGTTACATTCTCACAATTACATGAAACATTATGTTCATATGTCCTGTTGACTTTTCTGACTGGCTTGTCAAAATCATCAACATTTGTCCCTAATATGGAAAATCATACTAATTTCTACCAAAATGTCAGTATATATTTTTGAATTTTGAGAACACATCCAGCTAGGGACAATACTCTATTGTGTTTTTGCTATATATGCACTAATTTACATCTATAAAAAGCAACAAGGGATCAAGAATCTCTTTTTTTTTTTTTCAGATGCGCCTATGGAAGAGTTAACTGGTAGAATTCTGAAGTACCATTTTTTTTTAATTAATTAATTTATTTATTAGTTTCAGGTGTACAAAACAAGGTAATGATTCTAGAAAAGTCTTTTTCTTCACTCAGTTTCATAAACAATAGGAATGGTGTCATTATTTCTATCAGCTACTTTTACTGCTCTTTTGTTATTTGTATTTATTTTTTGAATCTTCCTGTGTGTCATATATTAGGGGGTTGATGGCAGCATTGTCAAAAAAGCCATTTCTTTACATGTGGCTCAATATCTGCTGTGCTTCCTATAACTGAAAAAGTGTCTAGTGAGAACACGAACTTTCCCCTGCTGTACGGTCCCACTAAGTGTTTACGCAGCTGCCCGCCAAACAGCATGACCTACTATAGATTTCAAAATACTGTTATTCTCACTTAGTGTACTCTTTGTGTTATAATTATAGCAATTTCTTTCCTGTACTCCCACCACTTTATATATGTAAAATCAACAGGTAAATCACAAGGAAAGTGGAAAGAAAATCACAAAATTCAGTTTGAAAAAGTTCCCATTTTACTGCTTTAGCTGAACTTGTACTCCATTACACTTGGCCATTGCTTGACCCCGTGTCCTTAGCCTTGTCCTACAATGTGAATTTCTTTGCTCTTTGTGACTGGCTCCTGTCGCCCAGAACCCCTGGAGTTAATCATGGCAGGAAGGAACGCCTATTGGTTCAGAGATTGTGTACTGCAGTCCTACCTGTATAGTTAGTGTGAAGTTAGGTGGGCACAGTGGTCCCCCTGCAGGCTCCTACAGAAGGGGGCGAGTAAGCCTAAGCTGAGGTAAGACTTCTGCCCAGCAGCTGCCCTTGGAGGCGTTAGGTAAGTGCAATGGCAGGGAAAATTCGACTTGAATTGCATTTTTGTCTACAGTCTCTGAGTACAGTGAGCAAGATATTTGTAAAGAAAAATACTTGCTAGTGTTCGTATATGGGAATTAAATAAAATATAAAATTCCAGGGAAAGAATGAGGGTGGATAACATTATAACCTACAGTCTTGAAATATTAGTAGTATATGATAGTGTTGTATATCAGGTAAGATAAATGTTTACCATGTTTTCTCCAAAAATTATAAAATCTATGTATTGATGTTCCAGAAAGCCCTTGAAAACATTAAAAATAGAACTCGTATTTTCAATCTTTTTAATTTTTGCTCTCTAGTGTATATGTTGTGTTATTTTGTGGTTTTAATTTGCAATTTTCTGATGATTAATGAAACTGAACACTTCTTATTTTCCTTTTTTTAAAATTAAACTTTATTGGGGTGACAACGTTTAGTAAAGTTACATCGGTTTCAGGTGTACAATTCTGTATTACATCATCTATAAATCCCATTGTGTGTTCACCACCCAGAGTCAGTTCTCCTTCCATCACCATATATTTGATCCCCCTTACCTTCATCTCCCTCCCCCCGCCCCCCCTTACCCTCTGGTAACCACTAAACTATTGTCTGTGTCTATGAGTTTTTGTTTATTTGTTTGTCTTGTTACTTTGTTGTTTTCTTATTACCCATTTACATACCTGTTTTGTGATTCATCTATTCAAGTCTTTCCACCAATTTTTATAGATCAGTTATCTTGTTGTTTCTGATTGGTAGTATTTTCTTATATCTTAAGGATGTAGCCCATGACAGATATGTATTGTCAATACCATGGTTTGCAGTTCCACTTCTTACCGTTTCTTTCGATGAGCAGAAATGTTTAATTGTGAAGTTAAACTTACCTTTTCTGCTTGTATGTTTCTCATGCTTTTGTTGTCGGTTCTGTTTATTAAAAACATTTGTGCTGCACTAACAGTTGTAAAGGTATATTCCAGTCTTTTTTTTTTCTAGAGATTTGTAGTTTGAGGTCTTTACAGTTTAATCTAAATTACTTGTTCTCTGTGTGGTATGTGTCAAAGTTAATTTTTTTCCAGATCAATATCCTGTTATTTCCGTAACTATTTCTTGTAAGAACTTACCATTAGCAATTGAATTGTTTTGGAGTCTTTGTTGTAAATCAAATGAGAAAATTAGAATGTGTATGATTTTGGATTCCATATTTATTCCATTAGTCTAATTTTCTATCTCTATAGTGTATGTCCTCTCATTCTGTTATTTAAGCTTATGTTGACTATTCTAGATATTTTGAATTTCCATATGAATTTTGGAATCAGTTTGTCAATTTCTGCAAAATAAAACATACTAAAATTTTGATTTAGACTTCAGTGAATGTACAGATTAATTGGTGGGGAATGGCATCTTATAAATGCTGAGTCTTCCAATCCATGACCATGCTGTAACTTTCCAATATTTAAAGTCTTTTTAATTTCCATTAAACAAATTTTGTAGTTTTTTAAAATGTAATATGCTTTAGCTTTTTTAATAGGTTTTTTCATTTTTCAATTACAGTTGACATGCAATATTATATTAGTTTCAGGTGTACAACAGTGATTAGATATTTGTATAACTTATGAGGTAATCACCCTGATAAATCTAGTACCCATCTGATACCATGCATAGTTATTATAATATTATTGACTGTATTCTTTATGCTATACTTTACATATCTATGACTATTTTGTAACTACCAATTTATATTTCTTAATCCCGCCCCTTTTGTACCCATCCTCCAACTCTCCTCTTATGTGGCAACCCTCAATATGTTCTCTGTATCTATGAGTTTGTTTCTGTTTTGTTTGTTCATTTAGTTTGTTCTTTTAGATTCCACATACAAGTGAAATGGTATTTGTCTTTCTCTGCCAGACTTTCTCTACTCAACATAATACCCTCTTGGTTCATCCATGTTGTTGCAGATGGCAAGATTTTATTCTTTTCATGGCAGAGCAATATTCCATTGCATATATGTACCACCTCCTCTTTATCCATTCATCCATGGATGGACACCCAGGCTGCCTCCGCATCTCGGCCATTGTAAATGACGCTGCAGTGAACATATGGAGGCACATGTCCCCTCCAAGTAGCATTTGGGTTGCTTTGGATAAATGCCCAAAAGAGGGATTACTGGGTCCTTCATTGTCTCTTGTTAAGAGCCTTTGTGTTGTCTGATATAAGTATGGCTACTCCAGGTTTTTTTTGTTTTTCATTTTCATGAAATAACTTTTCCATCCCTTTCCTTTCAGTCTGTGTGTGTCTTTCAATCTGAAGTGAGTCTCTTACAGGCAGCACATGTAGGGTCTTGTTTTCTTATCCATTCAGTTCTCCTATCTTTTGATTGAAGCATTTAATCCATTTATATTTCAAGTAATTATTGATAGATATGTAATTATCGCCATTTTATTATTCACATTTTTTATATTTTTTTCTTCTTCTTAAAGAAGTCTCTCTAACATTCCTTATAATAACTGGTTTAGTGGTGATGAACTCCTTTAGCTCTTTTTTGTGTGTGTGTGAATTTGGATTTTCATTTGTCCCTCATAAAATTATTTTTTTTTTATTAAATTTATTGGGGTGACAATTGTTAGTAAATTTACATAGATTTCAGGTGTACAGCTCTTTTTTGTCTGGGAAGCTCTTTATCTTTCCTTCAATTTTAAACAATATCTTTGCTGGGTAGAGTAATCCTGGTTGTAGGTCCTTGCTTTTCATCATTTGAATATTTTGTGCCCATCCCTTCTGGCCTGCAAAGTTTCTGTTGAGAAATCAACTGATGGTCTGATGAGAGCTCCCTTATTGGTAACTAACTGCTTTTCTCTTGTTGCTTTTAAGATTCTCTCTTTGTCTTTAATCTTTGGCACTTTAATTATGATGTGTCTTGGTGCTGGCCTATTTGGGTTCATTTTGTTTGTGACTCTCCGCACTACCTGGGCTTGTATGTCTATTTCCTTCACCAGGTTAGGGAAGTTTTCCATCATTATTTCTTCAAATGCATTTTCAATTACTTGCTCTCTCTCCTCTCCTTCCGGTATCCCTATAATGTGAATGTTGGTACTCTTCATATTGTCCCAGAGGCCCCTTAATTAAACGATCTTCAGTATTTTGGGGGGGGATTCATTTTGCTGTTCTGATTGGGTGTTATCTGCTACATTCCAAATCACTAATTTCATCCTCTATTTCATCTAATCTGTTGATTCCCTCTAATGTATTCTTTACTTCAGTTACTATATTCTTCATTTCTGACTGGTTCTTTTTCACGTTTTCTATCTCCAGTTTTATATTGCCTATCTCTATTGAAATTCCCATTAAAATTATTTGGCATCATTATAACTAGTGTTTTGAACTCTGCATCTGGTTGATTGCCTGTCTCCATTTTCTTTAGTTCTTTTTCTGTAACTTTGTTCTCTCCTTTCATTTGGGACATGTTTCTTTGTCTCTCCATTTCAGATGCCTCCCTGTGTTTGTTTCTATGTATTAGGTGGAGCTGATCTACCTACTGGTCTTAGTAGAGTGGCCTTATGTAGTAGGTGTGCTGTGGGGCCCAGTGGTGCAGTCTTCCTGATAACCTGAGCCAGGTGTTCTAGATGTGTCCTTGTATGTGTTGTGTGTGCCCTCCTATTGTAATTGAGCTTGGTTGTTATTTGCACATCAATGGGAAGGATTGAATCTCTGATTGATTGGTTGTGAGGACTGGGCATGATTACAGTGGAGGAGGTGTAGTGCAGGGGCTGACCCTACAGAGCAAGATTCACTTTAGCGTGGCTCTGGTGCCTGCCCAGTCTGCCCTTTGGGAGTGTCATTGGCAGAGGCTTCCCTCCCCAGCACTGGAACCCTGGGGTGTGGAGCCTAGTACAGGGCTGGGGTCCCTAGCTCCTCAGGGGCAACCTCCACCCCTGATAAGACATTTCTCTTGATTCTTAACTGCCACACTTGGGTGTGAATCCAGTTTGTTCTTCATCTCTGTCCCTGCACCAATCTGGAAGTGGTTTCTAATGTATGTCCTTAGTTATAGGACTTGTGTTCAGCTAGAATGCAGGCAATTCCCAACGATGGTTATTCTGTAGTTTAGTTGTAATTTTGATGTTGTTGTGAGAGGATGCAAACACAGGGTTTACTTACTACACCACCTTGACCAGAAATCTAATATACTTTAATTATTATTAAAGAATTTCCCTTAAGTATTCAGTGTTTTTGCTACTTTTGTAAATGCTATTTTTATTGGTATTTTCACATTGTTCATAGATAATACTAAGAAATACAGTTGATCTTTGTTTAGTGACTTCATATCCTGATTCTTTGCTGAATTTACGTATTGCCTCTAGTAGATTTTTTTTTTATTTTCTTGCATATATAGTTGTGCAAATAAAGTTGTTTCTCTTTTACAAGCATTATAAATATCATTCCTTATTCTTGACAAATTGTGTTGGATAGGAACTACTTTCCAATACTGAAATGAAGTAGTGAGAACTGACATTCATGTCTTGTACTATAATTTATGAGAAATGTAATTCTACCTGATGTTAGCTGTAGGTTACTGATAGATGATGTTTATAAGGTTCAGGAATTAATCTTCTATTTCTACTCTGATGAAAGGTTTTATCATAAATGAGTTTTGACTTTTCTCAAATGCTTTTTTCTTTCTAATTTTTTGGGGTGACAATTGTTAGTGAAATTACATAGATTTCAGGTGTACAATTCTGTATTACATCATCTATAAAACCCATTCTGTGTTCACCACACAGAGTCAGTTCTCCTTCCATCACCATATGTTTGATCCCCCTTACCCTCACCTCCCTCCCCCCACCCCCTTTACCCTCTGGTAAACACTAAACTATTGTCTGTGTCTATGAGTTTTTGTTTCTCATTTGTTTGTCTTGTTCTTTTGTTGTTTTTGGTTTATATACCACATATCAGTGAAATCATAGGGTTCTCTTCTTTTTCTGTCTGACTTATTTCGCTTAGAATTATACTCTCAAGATCCATTTATGTTGTCACAAATATTCCTATATCATCTTTCCTTACTGCCGAATAGTATTCGATTGTGTATGTATAGCACAATTTCTTTATCCATTCATCTATCGAAGGACATTTTGGTTGTTTCCATGTATTGGCCACTGTAAACAAAGCTGCAATGAACATTGGAGCACACGTGTCTTTAGGTATAAATGTTTTCAAAATTTTGGGGTAGATATCCCGAAAAGAAATTGCTGGATCATATGGTAATTCTATTCATAATTTTTTGAGAAAACTCCACACTGCCTTCCACAGCGGCTGCACCAGTCTGCATTCCCACCAACAGTGTGTGAGGGTTCCTTTTTCTCCATAGTCTCTCCAAAACTTGTTACTATTTATATTGTTGATGATAACCATTCCGACTGGGGTGAGGTGATATCTCATGTGGTTTTTATTTGCACTTCTCTTATGATGAGTGATGAAGACCATTTTTTCATATGTCTATTTGCCATTTGTATATCCTCTTTGGAGAAATGTCTCTTCAGGTCCTCTGCCCATTTTTCAGTTGGGTTGTTTGTTTTTTTGTTGTTGAGCTTCATGAGTTCCTTGTATATTTTAGATACTAGCCCCTTATCAGAGGCACTGTTTGCAAAAATCTTCTCCCATTCAGTCGGTAGCCTCTTTATTTTGTCGATAGTTTCTTTTGCTGTGCAGAAGCTTTTAAGTTTCATATAGTGCCATTCGTTTATTTTAGCTTTAACTTCCATTGCCTTTGGAGTCAAAGTCATAAAATGCTCTTTGAACCCAAGGTCCATAAGTTTAGTACCTATGTTTTCTTCTATGCAGTTTATTGTGTCAGGTCTTATGCTTAAGTCTTTGATCCATTTTGAAATAATTTGGGTACATGGTGACAGATATCGGTCCAGTTTCATCTTTTTCACGTGGCTATCCAATTCTCCCAGCACCATTTATTGAAGAGGCTGTCTTTCCTCCATTGTATGTTTTTAGCTTCTTTGTCAAAATTATCTGTCCATAGTTATGTGGTTTTATTTCTTAGTTCTCAATTATATTCCATTGGTCTATGTGTCTGTTTTTCTGCCAATACCATGCTGTTTTGATTATTGTAGCCCTGTAGTACAAGCTAAACTCAGGCAGTGTGATACCTCCAAAATTGTTCTTTTTTCTTAAGATTGCTTTGGCTATTTGGGGACGTTTGTGGTTCCAAACAAATCTGATGATTTTTTATTCTATTTCTTTAAAAAATGTCATTGGGATTTTGATGGGGATTGCATAAAATCTGTATATTGCTTTGGGTAATATCGCCATTTTAACTATGTTGATTCTTCCAATCCATGAGCACGGAATGTCTTTCCATTTCTTTGTGTCTTCTTCAATTTCTTTCAAAAAAGTCTTATAGTTTTCAGCATATAAATCCTTCACCTCCTTGGTTAAGTTTATTCCTAGGTATTTTTTCTTTTTGCTGCAATTGCAAAGGGAATTATTTTTTGTATTTCTTTTTCTGAGATTTCATTGTTAGTATATAGGAATGCAATGGACTTTTCTACGTTGATGTTGTAGCCAGCAACTTTACTGTATTCATTAATTGTTTCTAAGAGCTTTTTGGTGGAGTCTTTAAGGTTTTCTATATATAGCATCATGCCATCTGCAAAGAGATATTTTAACTTCTTCATTCCCAATTTGGATGCCTTTTATTTCTTTCTCTTGCCTGACAGCTCCGGCAAGGACTTCCAACACTATGTTGAAAAGCAGAGGTGATAGGGGACAGCCCTGTCGTGTTCCTGAACGTAGAGCAAAGGGCTTCAGCTTTTCACCATTAATTATGAGATTAGCTGAGGGCTTGTCATAGATGGCCTTTATTATGTTAAGGTATTTTCCTCTATACCATTTTATTGAGTGTTTTAATCATAAATGGATGCTGTATCTTGTCAAATGCTTTTTCTGCATCAATTGATAGAATCATGATTTTTGTCCTTTATTTTGTTTATGTGATGTATCACATTGATGGATTTGCGGATGTTAAGCCATCCTTGTGCCCCAGGGATGAACTCCACTTGGTCATGATGAATAATCTTTTTAATGCATTGTTGTATTCGATTTGCTAAAATTTTGTTTAGGATTTTTGCATCAGTATTCATCACAGATATAGGTCTGTAGTTTTGTTTTTTTGTGTTGTCCTTACCAGGTTTTGGTATCAGGGTAATGTTGGCCTCATAAAATGAGTTAGGGAGTCTCTTCTTCAATTTTTTGGAAGAGTTTGAGCAGGATTGGTATTAGATCCTATTTGAAGGTTTGGTAGAATTCACTAGTGAAGCCATCTGGTCCCGGACTTTTGCTTTTGGGAAGGTTTTGGATGACTGATTCAATTTCTTTACTGGTGATTGGTCTGTTTAGATTTTCCAGTTCTTCATGGTTCAGCCTTGGAAGGCTATATGTTTCTAAGAACTTGTCCTTCTCTTCTAGGTTATTGAATTAGGTGGCATACAGTCCTTCATAGTATTCTGTCATGATCCTTTGTGTTTCTGTGGTGTCCGTGATAACTTCCCCTTTCTCATTTCTGATTTTGTTAATTAGTGTCTTTTCCCTTTTTATCTTAGTGAGTCTAGCCAAGGGTTTGTCGATTTTATTATTTTTTTCAAAGAACCAGCACTTCGTCACATTAGTTTTTTCTACTGTTTTTTTTCTTCTCTATTTCATTTAGTTCTGCTCTGATTTTTCTTATTTCCTTTCTTCTGCTGACCTTGGGTTTCACTTGTTCTTCTTTTTCTCGTTGTTTGAGGTGTAACATGAGATTATTTATTTGGGAGTTTTCTTGTTTCTTAAGATAGGCCTGTAATGATATAAATTTCCCTCTTAAAACTGTATCGCCGCATCCCAAAAATTTTGGTAGGATGTATTTTCATTGTCATTTGTTTCTATATTTCTTTTGATCCCTCCTCTAATTTCTTCTTTGACTCAGTCGTTCTTTAAAAGTATGTAGTTTAATCTCTACGTATTTGTATTTTTTCCTGTTTTCTTTTCATAGTTGATATCCAATTTCAAAGCCTTGTTATCAGAGAATATGCTTGGTATGATTTCAATCTTCTTAAATTTGCTGAGGTTGCTTTTATGCCCCAATATATGGTCTATCCTTGAGAATGTTCTATGTACACTCGAAAAGAATGTATAGTCTGATGTTTTAGGATGAAGTGCTCTATATATGTCAATGATGTCCATTTAATCTATTGTGTCATTTAGGCTGCTATTTTGTTATTTATTTTCTGTTTGGATGATCTATCCATAGCTGTCAATGATGTATTTAAGTCCCCTAGTATAATTGTGTTTTGGTCAATTTCTCCCTTTAGTTCTGTTAGTAGTTGCTTGGTATATTTCGGTGCTCCCTGATTGGGGGCATAAATATTTATGACTGTTATGTCTTCTTGTTTTATAGTCCCCTTTACCATTATGAAATGTCCATCCTTGTCTCTTGTTATGTTTTTCACCCTGAAGCCTGTTTCATCTGATATCATTATGGCTACACCTGATTTCCTCGGGTACCATTTGCTTGGAGTGCCAGTTTCCACCCTTTCATTTTGAGTCTATGCTTGTCCTTATAGCTGAGATATGTCTTTGGAGACAGCATATGGTTTCATTTAGTTTTTTGATCCAATCTGCTACTCTGTGCCTTTTTATTGGTGAGTTCAGTCCATTTACATTTAGGGTGATTGATACGTGAGGATTTTCTGTCATTCTATCTTTAGTTTTCTGGTAAGGCTGTGACTCCATTGTTTCTTTGTTTTTGTGTTGTTTTCTATTATTTCTGTGTGGTGGTTTCTATGATGTTTCCCTCTGTTTCTTCTTTTATTACAGTATGTATTGCAGTTCTGCATTTTTTTTGAGTGGTTACCCTTAAGATTATGTAAAAGAAAGTTTGATATTTAGAGTATTCCATTTTATTCAGCACGCTTACTTTTTCCATTCCCATATTCCGGTTCAGGCCTTTACGCTCCCCCTTTTTATGTTTCGGTTGCCACAAATTGTCCCTGTTGATCGTGGACGAATAGCCTCCTTTAGTATTTCTTGTAGTGCAGGTCGGGTATTAGAAAATTCCCTCAGCTTCTGTATGTCTGGAAAGGTCTTTATTCCTCCTTCATATCTAAAGGATATCTTTGCTGGATATATTATTCTTGGCTCATGATTTCTCTCTTTCGATATTTTGAATATTTGGTTCCACTCCCTCCTGGCTTGTAGAGTTTCTGCTGAAAAATTTGATGATAATCTAATGGGCTTTCCTTTGTAGGTTACCATCTTCTTTTCCCTGGCTGCCTTGAGGATTCTTTCTTTGGTGTTAATTTTAGACAGTTTCAATACAATGGTCCTTGGAGAAGGCCTGTTAGGATTGAGGTAATTAGGTGTTCTATTTGCTTCTTGGATTGAGGATCCAGTTCTGTCCACAAATTTGGCAAGTCCTCATTAACAATTTCTTTGAGTATATTCTCTGTTCCCTTCTCTCTTTCTTCTCCTTCTGGTATGCCCATTATTCTTATATTGCTCTTTCTGATGGAGTCAGAAAGTTCTTGTAGAGTTCTTTCACGTCTTTTAAGTCTCAAGTCTCTTTCTTCTTCCATCTGTGTAATTTCCAGCTTTCTATCTTCCATTTCACAGATTCTTTCCTCCATCTGGTCAACTCTACTACCTAAGCTGGTTATTTCATTCTTAATTTCTTCTATGAATTTCTTAATTTCCAGAAATTCTATTTGGTTCTTTTTTAAAGTTTCAATCTCCTTCGTAAAATGCTCGTGTTGTTCTTTGATTGCGTTTCTAAATCATTAAATTGCCTTTCTGTGTTTTCTTGTATCTCTTTGAGTTTCTTCAGAACTGCAATCTTGAATAGAACATATGATCCTGAAATTTATATGGGACCATTAAAGACCCCGGATAGCCTCAGCAATCTTGAGAAATAAGAACAAAGTGGGAGGTATAACTATACCTGATTTCAAACTATACTACAAAGCTACAGTAATCAAAACAGCATGGTACTGGCATAAAAATAGATACATAGATCAATGGAACAGAATAGAGAGTCCAGAAGTAAATCCATGCCTATATGCCCATCTAATCTACGACAATGGAAGCAAGAATGTACGATGGGGTAAAGACAGTCTGTTCAATAAGTGCTGCTGGGAAACCTGGAGAGACACATGCAAGAAAATGAAGCTGGACCACCTCCTCACACCATATACAAAAATAAATTCAAAATGGCTTAAAGACTTAAATGTAAGATCTGAAACCATAAAATATTTTGAAGAAAATATAGGAAGAAACTTCATAGACATTACCCGGAGTAAGATTTTCACTGATATATCCCCTCGCGTGAGGGAAGTAAGAGAAAAAATAAACATGTGGGATTATATCAAACTAAAAAGTTTTTTCACAGCAAAGGAAACCATCAATAAAACAAAAAGGGATCCTACTGAATGGGAAAAGATATTTGCCAATGATATATCTGATAAGGGATTAATATCACAAATCTATAAAAAACTTACTCAACTCAACTCCAAAAAAACAAACAACCCAATTAAAAAATGGGCAGAGGACTTGAGGAGACATTTTTCTAAAAAGGACATACAGAAGGCAAGAAGACATATGAAGAAATGCTCAACCTCACTAACCATCAGAGAAATGCAAATAAAAACCACAATGAGATACCACCTCACCCCAGTCAAAATGGCTATCATCAATAAATCAACAAACAACAAATGCTGGTGGGGATGTTCAGAAAAGGGAACGCTAGTGCACTGTTGGTGGGATTGCAGATTAGTGCAGCCACTATGGAAAACAGTATGGAGGTATCTTAGGAATCTGAAGGTAGAACTACCCTATGATCCAGTAATTCTACTCCTAGGCATTTATCCGGAGAAATCCAAAACTCCAATTCAAAAATCTGTATGCACTCCTATGTTTATTGCAGCACTTTACACAATAGCCAAGATATGGAAACAACCGAAATGCCCATCGGTCGATGACTGGATTAAGAAGCTGTGGTACATTTATACAATGGAGTATTACGCAGCCATAAAGAAAAAAGAAATCTTATCATTTGCAACAACATGGATGGATCTAGAGAACATTATGTTAAGTGAAATAAGTCAGAAAGAGAAAGACAAGTACCATATGATCTCACTTATATGCGGAATCTAAAGAAAAGAATATGTGTATGAACTAATCAGAACCAGTTTTGGGGACACAAAAAACCGAGAGTTGTTAGATGCGCAGGGGTGAGGGTTGGGGATGGGGGGAAGGGTGAAGGGACTGGGGGGTGGCTGGTGACCACAGGATGGCCTCAGGGTTTTTTGAGAATTACTTTGGGAAACTTATTCAATAGTGTTTGGGATTTTGTTGGGTGTCCGATGGACATGTGTTCTGTTTGGGAGACCACCTCAGGGATGCTGTGGATGCCTGGTCGTGGCATTGTACACCAGAGGCTGGACATTAATGAATGCCAGCTATAATTTTATGTGTATAATGTGATGGCTCGGTGTGAGGTCGGGGTGGTTGTGGATGGGGGGAAGGGAGTTCACGGTGTGAGAGATGTAAAAATAAAATAAAATAAAATAAAACTATAAAAAAAGGGGAAAAAAGAATGAACCATAAAAAAAAAAAACCTGCAATCTTGAATTCTCTATCATTTAAGTCACATATTTCTATATCTTTAAGTTCCTTTTCTGGAGACTTTTCACTTTTTTTCTGAGCTGTCTTATTGCCTTGGTTATTCATGGCAATTACTGATTTATTATTTCTCTTCCTAGACATCTACAGGAGTGGCTTCTGCAACAGGTTGATAGAAAGAGGTCTTTCTTTTGTTTTCCAATACTTGTTGGAAGAATGTTTTATTTTCTCTCTGACTGCAGCCTTTTTTTTTCTCTCTGACACAGTAGTGCTATATTTTCTCTGCACTTTTCCAACTTCTCACACAATGGGGGGATTCCCTGGGAGACGGGCCTCTCCTCTGTTAACAGTACACCTGGGTCATAGGGCACCACATCCCTGTGGGGGTGCGGAGAGCTTTTGAAGTTCCAAAGCTCTTTCTGCACCCGATTCAGAGCCCGTATGTTTCAACAATTCTGTTTACTCCTGCAGGGATCCACCCAGATAGGTGGGGCCAGGGGCGGGGTGAGTTGTGAGAGGTGGCCCAGAGCAATGGCGGCGACCACCACCACAGCCGGTCCTGCTTCCACAGCTCCCTCCCTTTTGCCTGAATTAGTTGGGCTGCGAATCTGTTTCTGCGGTCCACAGTTCTCAGAACAGTGAAAATTTTGTCCTTTTGATCTGACACTGCTACTTTATCGCTTCTAGCACCGGGCAGGTAGGGGCGGGGCTAGCTCTGGGAGGGTAGAGAGGGGCGGCTAGTCTCCGTGCCCAAGGCTTCCGTTCTCCACTCGGCAGTGAGGGCTTAAACCAGTTTTCAGCCTTCTTCCCTCAGTCTTTGCTCCGAGGTGTCTGCCGTCTGCCATGAGCGTTGGGTTCAGTCGTGTTATATGCTGCCCCCTCAGCCCTGTGGGCCGTAAGCGGAGCCCTAGCGTCTGAGTTCTTCCCTCTCCTGCAGCTGCGGTAGTTCAGGGATGCAGCGAGCTCGGAGCACTGAGCTAGGTCTGTGTTCTGTGCCCGCGCAGCTCCGTCCCTGCACTTCTCCCTTCCCTCCTCCCCTGCTCGTGTGATTCGCCCACCTGGAGGTGAATTCAGTAGTGGACCTCTTTGTCTTGCCTGTCTGCTGTGCAGGGAGTCCTTTGTGGAGTTATTGTTGTCCGATTCGTTGTAAATTCCAGGAGAGCTTTACAGAGGCTCACCTCATGCCGCCATTTTGATCCCTCTAATGTATTAATGTATTGAGTCTTCCAACCCATGAATATGGTATTTCTCTTAATATACTTGGATCTTCCTAAATTTCTTTCCAATGTTTGGTGTTTCTCAGTGTACACATTTTGCACAAATTTTGATAGAATTATCCTTAAGTATTTTATGTGTTAGATGTTTTTGAAAGTGCTTTTGCTTGCTGAGTTTCAATTTCCATTTCTTCAGAGCAAGAATATTGGAATACAATTCATTTCTGATATTAATCTTGTAACTTATAACATTGCCAAGCTTAATTGTTGGCTCTGGAAAGTTTTTGTATTAGTATTATTGGTAGAATCTTTGGGATTTTCTATTAAGTTCATGTCATCTGTGAATTAAATCAGGTTTATTCTTTTTTCATTTTTTCCTCCCTGATTGTACTTTCTAAAACATCCAGTACAGTGCTGAATAGAACCAGTGAGAATGGATGTCTTCATCTTGTTCTTGATCAAAGGGGAAATCATTCAGTCTTTCACCACTTAGTATAAAATAGCTGTAGGTTTTTGAAGCTAACATGTTTTTCTTATATTTCTAGTTTTCTTAGAGGACTTTTTAATCCATGGATATTGAATTTTGTTAATGATCTTTCTTTCTCTACATCTTTTAATATGGTTGTATATTTTTTCTTTATTTATCTACTAATAGGGTGAATTAATTGATTTCCAAAAGATGAAACAATTTTGCATTCCTGGGATAAATTTCACTTGATCACGATGTACTTTATATTATATATTGCGGGGCTCTGTATGCTAATGATTCCTTAAAAATTGTTGCACCTAGGATAAATAAATGGTGGTCCACCCAGACAATGGGATATTATTCAGTGCTAAAAAGAAATGAGCCAGCAAGCCATGAAAAGATATGGAAGAAACTTAAATGCATATTATTAAGTAAAAAAAGCCAATCTGAAAAGACTACATGCTGTTTGATTCCAAATATATGAAATTCTGGAAACGGCACAACTGTGGAGATGGGAGAAAGATCAGAGGTTGTCAGGAGTTGGGGGGAGGGATGAACAGGGGGAGCACAGAGGGTTTCAGGGCAGTGAGATTGCTCTGTGTGACACTAGAATGGTGGGTACGTGTCATTACACATTTGCCCACACCCACAGAATGGACAACACCAAGAGTGTCCCTAATGACAGCTGTGGACTCTGGGTGATGATGACGTGTCACTGTAGGTTCATCAGTTGCCATAAATGCACCATCTGATGGGAACGTTGACAGTGGAGAAGGCTGTGCATGTGGGGGATGGGGACCGGGAGCACATGGGCCAGCTCTGTACCTTCTCAATTTTAATGTGGACCTGAAACTACTATAAAAAATAAGGTCTATTAAAATTATTGAGTCTATATTTATCAAGGATAATGCTGTGTGATTTCATTTTCTTATGATGTGTTGTTGTGGTTTAATATCAGGTAAACACTAGTGTTATAAAATGAAGGGTTTGTGTAGAATCAATATTGTTTCTTTCTTGTGTGTTTGATAGAATTCACCACTGAAACTGTAGGCCAAAGTTTATGTTGCGGGGAATATTTTTTTGTGTGTGCGCGTGTGTGTTTTTATGGGGAATATTTTAACTAAAAGTTTAATTTGTTTAATAGATATAGGCTCATTCATGCTTTTCTTAAATGAACTATGGTAATTTGAATCTTCTAAGGAACTTGTATTTCTTCGCTTGGTATAGAAGTATTTTCCCCTTATTATTTAATACTGGCCATGGAATCTGATGTCCATGCTCTTATCCCAAATATTAGTAATTTATTCTTCTTTTCTTAGTTCATTAATTATTATAGATTCAGATTTATCAGTTTCACTCATTTTAAAGAAACAGCTTTTGGATTCTATGTTATTTTGTTATTGTTTTTCTTATTTCCATTCATCTCTTATCTTTAAGTTTCCTTTCTTATACTTGCCTCACACTTATTTTGCTCTTCTTCGTCTAGTTTATTAAGCTATGTACTTTCCTCATTGACATCAGAACTTTCTTTTTTTTCTAATATAAGCACATATTGCTATAAATTTTCCATTAAACACTACTTCAGCAAAGTACCATACATTTTGATGACTGTTTTTTCAGTTCTATTCAGTTACACCTTGGTTATGTTTTGTCATCTCCCAACAAGCTGCTGCCTGGCTGTGGGCCGAGGCTCTAGCATGGGCCACACTGTTGCGTATTATCTTTACTGTGGCATTTCTTATGTTTCACCTCGATGTCCACATTTTTAATGAGATATTGAGTTTTCTCTGCTCTGGCTGCACCAAAACAGACTCTACCCCAACATAACCTTTAGCATCTCAGTTTGGGCCTTAACCTCAGAGCAGCCCTTTTTGATGGTATGCTGGTATGATTTGCTATCCCTCTCCCTGGGCATAAGATGCCAGCCTGCTCTGTGCAGCGTCATGTTCTCCAGTGCCAAGCCCCACAGATTCAAGCCTCTCACCTGCCTCAAACTCGGAGCTCTGCCTCTCAGCTCAGTGCGATCACGACACTCTGCTTAGACTCCAAGTTCTGTCCCCAGACTGGGACACTCATGCTATGAGCTTCCTTTCTCTAAAACAAATGCCATCAAATGGACAATGATCTTGGACTGTCTTTGTCCAAAGCCTGCAAACAATGGTCTCGTATATTTTGTCCAGTGTCATGTTTGTCAAGAGTGGGAGGAGCTAGCTGTAGGTAGGACTGAAGTCAAGGTCTCCCTTGCATACTTTTAAAGTAAAGGAATAGTTCATAAAATCGATGCTATTTTTTCCCAGCAAGTGTGATGTTTCTGTACTGTGGTTTAAAAAAAATGCAACCAGCACATCTGTCCCTTATAGTGTGGCTTTCACGGTTCAGTGGGGAAGAATCTCAGGAACATCGTGCTGTGGGCTCCCTGCCAGACACTGACAGCTCGAGAACCTGTGCCAGTGACAGTCATGGGAGCCTGAAGACACTAAAACTGCACACTCCAGGGGTATCTCCAGCTAGGATCATCGGCAGTATCTATTGCCCTATTTCCAACATGACAGTCATAACTACAGAATGTAGCATTCAGAACACAAAGCTATGAACAGGCATGATGCCCGGTGATGGAAGGTGTGTCCACCTGAAAGGGAACATTGCTAAACCTATCTGATTCTCATTGTCAGAGCCCTGTTCAGTGATTTCTCTGTCTAAGAGTTTGCAGAATCTGGGGGTCAGAACTGTAGAAAGGCTGGCTCATAAATATCTGTTCACTCTCTGAATTCTAAGGAGTGCTAGGGAAAGTAACCTCCCAGGGTGCTCTGATCATAACCTCCTACCTGGGCAGGTACTGGGGGGCCGCCCTGCCGCAGCCCTATGACTTCCCTGGGAAAAGCTTATCTTCGCCGTAAGCCAGCCCTGCCCATTGTTTCCATGCATCCAGGTTCATACACCTTAGAAATGCCTCCTGCCAGACCCCTCCTAAAGCGTGAGCACCCTCAGGAAAGCACATAATCTTAACTGTCCTGGAATCCTCCCCCTCCTGCTTTCTCCCACCTCCACATAATCTTCCCCAGGTTCCCCCTTTAATTCCAACTGCATAAAAGAAGCTGCTGTTATTCTGCAGCGCATTTAAGATCTTGCTTCCTGACAGCTGTCGTCAGTTTGGCTCAAATAAACTCATGTAGAAATTCTCTGCAGGTTTGGACATTCTTACGCCGACAGCACTTATACTAATATGTAAGCAAATACAATAAAGAGCACATTTTACTCAGATGTATAGACTTTGTCTCTGAGTAGGTGAGGGTAAAGAAATGTTGCAGCAATCAGCAAGAATTGAAGCATAATTAAAGTGAATCTTGTTTGTAATACATTGGGCCTACCCTTCTGAATGAAACAATGATGAGTAGTGTGGGATTCTGGCCAATGGGTACCGACAGGCACGTTGTTTCTGTTCTCTCTCTTGACGGTCACACACTTCAGTGGCATCTTTAACCAAACAAGTTCTGAATACAAAGAGAAGGAACAGTATGTCTCACCATATTACAAATTAAAAGCATACATCTTTTATTGAGCAACAAGCTTTAAAGAAATCATCTAAGGCAGGGGTGTCAAAACTGCGGCCCAAGGGCCAACTGCGGTCCGCAATCCATTGTTTATTGGCCCACAGCAAATTCCAAAAATATATTTAGTTTACTTAAATAAACCAGAAGAAGTTTATATACGCACTTCACCTCGAGTGAGTGGTCCGGCTCTTTGTGTATTCTACCGCATATGACCCTTGGTAAAAAAACGTTGAAAAAAGTTTGGACACCCCTGGTAAGGCATGGGAAATCTCAAGTCATCAGAGCATTTTACTCCTTGACACAGAACATGTGTCATTTACTTCCCTTTGTGATCTCTCTCACTTATTTGCTTTCTGGCTCACTGTCAGCAGGGACAGTGGGAGAGACCAACCCATGGGTGTTTCATCGTCCATCACGCTAGCCTAGTCACGCCAGTATTCCACAATCAGCAAATAAGGGCAAGTCCCACTGTGCAAGCACTTTTCTAGGTGGTGTTTGTATCACATGTGCTCTTGTCCCACTGGTCAAAGCAAGTTCAGTGGTCGAGTCCTGACTTTGTATGTGTCCCGCCAAGAGAGGGTTGACTAGTGGAGACCATTTCTGCAACAGTCAATTACGATCCACTCTGGCCCTGTGATCTCCATCCTATCATGTTATAAACTCACTCGCCCAACCAAAGGCCCCAATGTGTCGTCCTGCCACGACCTCAAGCTCAAGGTCCAGGATCTCACCATGCACAGCATGGCCACATGCAGCTCACTGAATGCAACCCCTGTTGATTCAGACACCTAGGATTTAAAAGATTAGTTTATCTGTCCTTCAACACCCACAAAATAGTGGGGTGTGGGGACACTTGTGGCAGACAATCCCATTTAGGTACAAGAGGAACAGAGACATGGCCGATAATAGCTCTGAAATCCTGCCAACACATCATGACCACATTCCCCTGCTCTAGTCCCTGAAAGTGACCTTGAAGTCCATCATTCCTCAAAGGAAGCCTGAGCTCAGTGTTCCCTTGTGCCCTTGGGAGAGACCCTCTTGTGTGTCACTCTCTGGCTCGTGGTTTCACCCACTGGGCTCTTGTATTTATCCCTAAGACAGCCTTCCTTTTCCACAGGAAATGGCTGGGTTTGTGGATAAGCACCTTTCTCATCTGGCTTCCCATCCTTAGAAAACGAAGGGCCCAGAGGCCCCTGTGCAGTGTCATCCATCTCGGTCTCCTCTCGTCCAAGCTGGCGTCACATTTTCATGCACAGCTCTCTTAAAACCTTGGGACTTTTTGTATATTGCAAGTTAGGGGTCCTCTCCAGTCAACCAAGGCCACCCCCTCAGTGACTTGGAGGCTGGAGTTTCTCAGCCTGTGCTACCAGCTGTGTGACCGAGCTGATGGGAGACTGCACTCTAAAGAACCTTGGAAGCCCTTATGTGTCACTGTGAGCACCACCTCCAACATTTCCAGAGTCTCAACCAAGCTTTACCTCCAGGCCTCAGTTCATTAAAGCATCCTATATAGCTGTGGAGTCTGGGAAAGTGTTTTATTTTTCAAACTGGCAAGCTCTGTTTACTCTGTATTCCCTCAAAATTCCACATGCAAACCAAATAGTATTTCTTTTAGTGCATCGTACTCTTTCTGTATCTTCTGACAGATAGTTAAAAGAAGCCAATGCACATTGTCACCATTTTGCCTGGACATCACTTGGCAAGGCCCACAAGTTCACAAGGTGCATTTTCTTTCATGCAGGTTATCACAGGACACAGTTTTCCACTAGTTTTGCTTCTGCATAACATGGGCCAGCATTTCTCCAGCTTCATATAGAATTTTTCTAACTAGCCTCCACAAATAACTTGCTCATGATTTTTTCAGCCTGTGGCTCTAGTCTCCACTCACTGCCTTGTCCCAAAGCCAACGTCAGATGTTTTAGATTTTTGCTATTGTTATCAGCATCCTACTTCCGGGTACCTATCTCTCTATCAATTCACTTTTGCTACATAACAAACCACCCTAGTGGTTTAGAACAACGAGGAATTCAATTAGGCTTGAACTCTGCTGGACATTGATCCTGAGCAGGGATCACTGTGAGCTACTTGGAAATCAGCTAGGGCCATGTTGGCCGAGGAAGACTTACTTCATCTTGGATGACTGTCTCTACTCTATACAGTGTCTCACTCACCAGCAGAGTGGACAGTCTTTTCCAGATAATGGCACAATTCCAGGGACAAGGGAGAATACTGTCACACCCCTTGCAGGCCAGGCTGAGAACTCAAAACAACACCTCCACCACATTCCATGGGTCAAAGCCAGCCCAGACTCATAGAGAGGAGGAAAATCCCTGCTTCTTGATGGCAGAAGTTATAAAGTGTTTGTCCAGTTTTGTAATCTGCAGATTGAATCTAGGACTTGATTTTGTTGGATTACACATGAGTAAGAAAAAATATGTTGACAGAAATGAGAGAATTGCTCTGTAGTTATGTTTTTGAATTCCTTATGGAAACACCTTTGAATAGTCACCATCATATCTTTCTGTTTCTTGACACTTAGCTTTTTTTCTCAACTAATCACAACACAAGTAGTAAAAAAAAAAAAAAAAAGAAAGAAAGAAAAGAAAAGAAAAAATCTTGATGAATTGACATAGTCAACGTGTAGGAGGAGAATAGAAATTTTAAGTAACTTGCTTCTCTCACCTTCAGCCATAGGACAATCTCAGCTTTGCCATCTGTAGAAGATTATCGTGACTTAGGGTAAGGATGCATTTATTTTAAAATGGCACCTGTCCAAACAATGGAATACTTTGAAATGTCACAAAACTCACAGCAGCATTTATACTTCAGTTGAAAATCAAAACATAAGTTCCTGGCTTGAACAAATTCCTGTAAGATGCATATGTTGTTTCCCAAACTCAACTTCTGTAAGATCATAATAGTTGATATGCTAACCTCTGTTTGAATGAAGTGATTAAGAATTGGTTGCCTGGTAACAGAGTCAGCATGTTTAATGTGATTTTTGTTTTCTTTTGTTTTGTTTTTCCAGAGAAGTTCACATATTGATATATTTTAAGAGGTACTCAGAATCAGATGAAAATATTAATTTGATATTAAAATGGTTTTATTTTTAATGGCTGTCAAAATTATAACACTGTGGAACAATTTAGCACAAAAGTAATTGTTGCCTTTGGGACACAAAGCTTTTGCCCATATTTTGAGAAAGCCCAGTGGACAAATAGGTCCCTTAGGACAGTTTGATGGATTTGAATCTACTTCATGCTTCATTTCCTCTTGTCCATCTTTCAAGTGTTCATCTTCTTTATATTTTCCTGTTTCAAAACAAACTTTTGCTCTAAATCAGGCTCGTTGGGCAAAAATCATGTTCGGCTCTGAGTACATATCTGGTCTGCTGGCCTTAAGGGCAATGAAACACCATCAGTGCTGACAAAGAGTAGGGGCATATCCTAAAAATGTTGTTTTCCTCCTTCATACTATTATCTTATTTGCAGTCATGGTAATATAATTTTTGTATGACTTTTCAGGACACAGAGAGATATAGCTTTTAAACATACAGTACTTTAAAATGGACAGCTAAAACCATAAAAATACAATGTACCAATATGTTTGCTTTCCACTTATATAACACTAAAAGTGCACCCGTTTAGTGATGGAAAAACAAAAAAAAAAGACGTCATCAAAATGGCGGCATGAGGTGAGCCTCTGAAAATATCCCCTGGAATTTACAACAAATCGAACAACTATAACTCCACAAAGGATTCCCTGAACAGCAGACAGGCAAGATGAAGAGGCCCACTACTGAATTCACCTAAAGGAGGGAGAATCGTGCGAGCGAGGGAGAAGGGAAGGGAGAACTGCCGAGATGCGGCTGTTCAGGTGCAGGACACAGAATTAGCTCAGTGCTCCGAGCTGGCTGCATCCCAGAACTGCCTCAACAGCGAGAAAGGAAAGAACCGGGACTACTAGGGCTCCATTAAGGGCCCACAGGGCTGATGAGACAGCATATAATACAGCTGAACACAATGCTCACGGCAGAGACCTCAAAGAAAAGACTGAGGGAAGAAGGCTGAAAACGGTGGTTTAAGCCTCACTGCCGAGCAGAGAATGGAAGCCTTAGGCACTGAGACTAGCCGCCCCCTCCCTACCTCCCGAGAGCTCACCCGGCCCCCACCTGTCCGATGCTAGAAGCGGAACAGTTGCAGTGTCAGATCTAAAGAACAGAATATTTGCTGTCCTGTGAATTGTGGACCCCAGACACAGATTCGAGGCCAACTATTTCCGGCAAAGGGGAGGGAGTTATGGAAGCAGGATATGCTGTGGTGGTGGTCGCCACCATTGCTCTGGGCCAATTCTCACAACACACCCCACCCCTATCCTCACCTATCTGGGTAAATCCCTGCAGGAATAAACAGAACTGCTGAAACACACGGGCTCTGAATCTAGTGCAAGAAGAGCTTTGGAACTTCAAAAGTTCTCCACATTCCCATATTGACGCAGTGCCCTATGACCCAGGCGAACTGTTAACAGAGGAGAAGCCCACCTACCAGGGAATCCCCCCATTGGGTGAAAAGCTGGAATAGTACAGAGAAAACATAACACTACAGTGTAAGAAAAAGAAAAAGGCTGTAGTCAGAGAGAAAATAAAACATTCTACCAACACGTACTAGAAAACAAAGAAAGATCTCTTCCTATCAAACTGTTGCAGAACCCACTCCTGCAGATGTCTAGGAAGAGAAATAATAAATCATTAATTGCCATGAATAACCAAAGCAACAAGACACCTCAGAAAGAAAGTGAAAAGTCTCCAGATAATGAACTTAAAGATATGGAAATATGTGACTTAAATGACAGAGAATTCAACATTGCAGTTATAAAAAAAATCAAAGACACGGAAAAAAAAAAACACAGAAAGGCAGTTTAATGAACTCAGAAACACAATCAAAGAAAAACATGAACATTTTTCCAAAGAGACTGAAATTCTAAAAAAGAACCAAATAGAATTTCTGGAGATTAAGAACTCAATAGAAGAAATGAAGAATAAATTAGCCAGCTTAGGTAGTAGAGTTGACCAGGTGGAGGAAAGAATCAGTGGCATCAAAGATAGAAACCTGGAAATTACAAGGATAGAAGAAGAAAAAGACTTAAGACTTAAAAGAAATGAAAGAACTCTACAAGAACTTTCTGACTACATCAGAAAGAGCAATATAAGAATAATGGGCATACCAGAAGGAGAAGAAAAAGAGAAGGGAACAGAGAATACATTCAAACAAATAGTTGATAAAAACTTCCCAAACTTGTGGAAAGAACTGAATCTTCCAATCCAAGAAGCAAATAGAACACCTAATTACGTCAACCCCAACAGGCCTTCTCCAAGACATATTGTATTGAACCTGTCAAAAACCAATGCCAAAGAGAGAATACTCAAGGCAGCCCAGGAAAAGAAGATGGTAACCTACAAAGGAAACCCCATTAGATTATCATCTGATTTCTCAGCAGAAACTCTAAAAGCCATGAGGGAGTGGAAACAAATATTCAAACTATTGAAAGAGAGAAACTGGGAGCCAAGAATAACATAACCAGCAAAGATATACTTTACATGTGAAGGAAGAATAAAGACCTTTCCAGACATCCAGAAGCTGAGGGAATTTTCTAACACACAACCTACACTACAAGAAATACTAAAGGAGGTTATTCGACCACCATGAACAGGGACAATTTGTGGCAACCAAAACATAAAAAAGGGGAAAGCAAAGCCCTGAACTGGAATATGGGAATGGAGAAAGCAGGCATGTTGAAGAAAATGAAATACTCTAAATATCAAACTTTCTTTTACATAAAATTAATGGAAACCACTCAAAAAAAATCCAAACAGAAACATGTACTGTAATAAAAGAAGAAACAAAGGGAAACATCATAGAATACCACCACACAGAAATAATAGACAACAACAAAAAGGCAAAGAAACAATGGAGACACAGCCTTACCAGAAAACTAAAGACAGAATGACAGGAAATCCTCACGTATCAATCATCACCCTAAATGTAAATGGACTGAACTCACCAATAAAAAGGCACAGAGTAGCAGATTGGATCAAAAAACTAAACCCAACCATATGCTGTCTCCAAGAGACACATCTCAGCTATAAGGACAAGCATAGACTCAAAGAAAGGGTGGAAATTGACTCTCCCACCAGATGGTATCCAGAGAAACTCAGGTGTAGCTATACTGATATCAGATGAAACACACTTCAGGGTGAAATAGATAACAAGACCAAGATGGACATTTCATAATAGTAGGGGACTATACAACAAAAAGACATAACAGTCATCAATATTTATGCCTCCAATCAGGAAGCACTGAAATATACCAAGCAACTACTAACAGAATTAAAGGGAGAAATTGCCAAAACACAATTATACTCGGGGACCCAAATACATCATTGACAGCTATGGATACATCATCCAAACAGAAAACAAACAATGAAATAACAGCCCTAAATGACACATTAAATGAAATGGACATAACCGACATTTATAGAGCACTTCATCCTAAAACATCAGACTATACATTTTTTCCTAGTGTACATGGAACATTCTCAAGGACACACCGTATATTGGGATATAAAACTAACCTCAGCAAATATAAGAAAATTTACATTATACCAATCATATTCTCTGATCACAAGGCTTTGAAATTGGATATCAACTGCAAAAAGAAAGCAGGAAAAAACACAAATACATGGAGAATAAACAACATACTTTTAAAGAACAACTGGGTCAAAGAAGAAATTAGAGGAAAGATCAAATGATACATTGAAACAAATGACAATGAAAATATATCCTACCAAAATTTTGGGGATGTAGCGTAAGCAGTTTTAAGAAGGAAATTTATATCATTACAGGCCTATCTCAAGAAACAAGAAAAATCCAAAATAAATATTCTCATGATACACCTTAAAGAACTAGAAAAAGAAGAACAAATGAAACCTGAGTTCAGCAGAGAAAGGAAATAATAAAAATCAGAGCAGAACTAAATGAAATAGAGAGGAAAAAGATAATAGAAAAAATTTTGTGACAAACAGATTGTTCTTTGAGAAGATTAACAAAATTGACAAACCCTTGGCTACGCTCACTAAGATAAAAAAGGAAAAGACACAAATAAACAATATCAGAAATGAAAAAGGGGAAGTTATCACGGACACTACAGAAATACAAAGGATCATGCAAGAATACTACGAAGGACTACATGCCACCAAATTCAATAATCTTGAAGAAATGGACAAGTTCTTAGAAACATATAGCCTTCCTAGGCCAAACCATGAAGAACTGGAAAATCTAGACAGATCACCAGTAACAAAATTGAATCAGTCATCCAAAACCTTCCCAAAAGCAAAAGTCCTGGACCAGATGGCTTCACTAGTGAATTCTACCAAACCTTCAAAGAGGATCTAATACCAATCCTTCTCAAACTCTTCCAAAATATTGAAGAAGAGACAGTACTCCCTAACTCATTTTATGAGGCCAACATTACCCTGAAACCAAAACCTAGTAACGACAACACAAATGAACAGAACTACCGACCAATATCTGTGATGAATACAGATGTAAACTCCTAAACAAAATTTTAGCAAATCGAATACAACAATGCATTAAAAAACTTATTCATCACGACCAAGTGGGGTTCATCCCAGGGGCACAAGGATGGTTTAACACATGCAAATCCATCAGTGTGATACATCATGTAAACAAAATAAAGAACAAAAATCATATGATTACATCAATTGATGCCGAAAAAGCATTTGACAAGATACAACATCCATTTATGATTAAAACACTTAATAAAATAGGTATAGAAGGAAAATACCTTAACATAATAAAGGCCATATATGACAACCCTCAGCTAGTCTCATAATTAGTGGTGAAAAATTGAAGCCCTTTGCTCAACATTCAGGCACATGACAGAGCTGTCCCCTATCACCTCTACTTTTCAACATATTGTTGGAAGTCCTTGCCAGAGCCATCAGACAAGAGAAAGAAATAAAAGGCATCCAAATTGGGAATGAAGAAGTTAAATTATTACTCTTTGCGGATGACATGATGCTATATATAGAAAACCCTAAAGACTCCACAAAAAAGCTATTAGAAACAATCAACGAATACAGTAAAGTTGCCGGCTACAAAATCAAGGTCCAAAGTCCATTGCTTTCCTATATACTAACAATGAAATTTCAGAAAAAGAAATACAAAAAAAAACACAATTATTTTTGCAATTGCAGCAAAAAGAATAGAATACCTAGGAATAAACTTAACCAAGGATGTGAAGAAACTATAAGACATTTTTGAAAGAAATTGAAGAAGACACAAAGAAATGGAAAGACATTCCATGCTCATGGATTGGAATAATCAACATAGTTAAAATGGCGATATTACCCAAAGCCATATACAGATTTAATGCAATCCCCATAAAAATCCCAATGGCAATTTTTAAACAAATAGAACAAAAAAATCATCAGATTTGTTTGGAACCATAAAAGACCCCGAATAGCCAAAACAGTCTTAAGAAAATAGAACAATACTGGAGGTATCACACTGCCTGACTTTAGCTTGTACTACAGGGCTACAATAATCAAAACACCACGGTATTGTCATAAAAACTGACATATAGACCGATGATATAGAATTGAGAACCCAGAAATAAAAGCAGATAAATATGCACAGGTTTTTTTTTTTTTTAAGATTTTATTGGGGAAGAGGAAAAGGACTTTTTGGGGGAACAGTGTGTACTTCAGAACTTTTTCCCAAGTAAAGTTTTTGTCCTTTCAATCTTAGTTTTGGAGAGTGCCGTTCAGCTTCAAGTTGTTGTCCAACCAAGTGAGCCTTCTGGGGCTCAGCGGCAGCTCAGCTCAAGGTGCTGTGTTCAATCTTAGTTGCAGGGCGCGGAGCCCACCATCCCTTGCGGGACTCTAGGAATTGAACTGGCAACCTGTGGTTAAGAGCCAACTGGCCCATGTGGGAATCGAACCAGCAGTCTCTGGAGTTAGGAGCATGCCTAAGCCACTGGGCCAGCCCCTGGACAGATAATTTTTGACAAAGAAGCTAAAAACATACAATGGAGAAAAGACAGCCTCTTCAATAAATGGTGCTGGGAGAATTGGATAGTCACATGCAAAAGAATGAAACTGGACTGCTATCTGTCACCATGTACCAAAATTAATTCAAAATAGATCAAAGACTCAAGCATAAGACCTGACACAATAAACTGCTTAAAAGAAAACATAGGTACTAAACTTATGGACCTTGGGTTCAAAGAGCATTTCATGAATTTGACTCCAAAGGCAAGGGAAGTAAAAGCTGAAATAAACGAATGGGACTATATAGAAATTAAAAGCTGCACAGCAAAAGAAACCATCGACAAAATAAAGAGGCAACCAACTGAATGGGAGAAGATTTTTGCAAACAGTGTCTCCGATAAGGGGCTAATATTTAAAATATACAAGGAACTCAACAACAAAAAAACAAACAACCCAATTGAAAATGGGCAGACGACCTGAGGAGACATTTCTCCAAAGAGGACATACAAATGGCAAATAGACATTTGAAAAAATGCTCAACATCACTAATCATCAGAGAAATGCAAATAAAAACCACAATGAGATATCACTTCACCCCAGTCAGAATGGCTATCATCAACAAGACAAATAGTAACAAGTGTTGGAGAGGCTGTGGAGAAAAAGGAACCCTCATACACTGTTGGTGGGAATGCAGACTGGTGCAGCCGTTATGGAAGGCAGTGTGGAGGTTCCTCAAAAAATTATGAATATAATTACCATATGACCCAGCAGTCCCTCTCCTGTGTATCTAACCAAAAAATCTGAAAACATTTATACATAAAGACACGTGTGCTCCAATGTTCATTGCAGCTTTATTTACAGTGGCCAAGACATGGAAACAACCAAAATGTCCCTCTATAGATGAATGAATAAAGAAGTTGTGGTATATATACACAACGGAATACTATTCGGCAGTAAGAAAAGATGATATAGGAACATTTGTGACAACATGGATGGATCTTGAGAGTATAATGCTAAGTGAAATAAGTCAGACAGAAAAAGCGGAGAACCCTATGATTTCACTGATATGTGGTATATAAACCAAAAAACAACAAAAAAACAAGACAAACAAATGAGAAACAAAAACTCATAGACACAGACAATAGTTTAGTGTTTACCAGAGGGTAAAGGGGGTGGGGGGAGGGAGATGAGGGTAAGGGGGATCAAATATATGGTGATGGAAGGAGAACTGACTCTGGGTGGTGAACACACAATGGGTTTTATAGATGATGTAATACAGAATTGTACACCTGAAATCTATGTAACTTTACTAACAATTGTCAGCCCAATAAACTTTAATTTAAAAAAGAAAAAAAAATAGTATGATTATATTAAATGTAATAAAAAATATAACTCCTGTAATTGAATTTTCATGAATAACTTCTGCCCTGGCTTTAGCTTATTGACTCCATTGGTTTTACGTAGCAAATAATTCACCATTTATGTATCAAACTAATGCTTTCTTGAATGTTACTAAACTACTGAGAACATCAGATGGACTAAATTGATGACAATAAAATGAATTAAAAACACAAAATGATTCTAAAAGTCAAGCTTAAAAAATAAAAGTTAAAAGAAGCGCAAAGAATTAAGGAAGAAGGCTGAACCCCATTTGACTTAAGATGTTTTGCCTGGCAGTCAGTGTGTTTTTCTGTCTACATATAGTGCTCCTGAATCAGTTCAGCAGAGTCGGTTCTGCACCCTTCCCATCCCTATGGCCCTCATGACAGTTGCCTGGGTTGCCCATACAACTCTGTGATCTGCCTTTGGTAGTCTGCCACCAAGCGAGTTTGTGTAGCTTTGAGAGGCAGATTATGGCAGCAGGACTGAGTGCATCTCAGTGGTCTTCAGAGGTCCCAAGTCACCATCCTGGTATCATTACAGCCGTGCTCTAAACCACTAATCACACCAGGCACTGCATAAAGTAATGTAGTCATCCACAACATTTGGTCTTTGAAGTCACACTGTACACAGATTGCTTCCATTAAAAGGTAAATGTTGCTATAATCTTCCTGCAAGTCTATAAGAAAATAGATTTTTTAAATGTATTCTTGTCAGTAGCCCTTTACTTTCAAAACTTTACTTTTTTGTAAAAGACACTCTAGTTTCCAGTACCGAGATTGACATTTAAATACCTATATCTTCTGAAGAGAAAATTCAGAATCTCATCAATATAAAATCATTTCCGTCTTTCCAGGAATGAAAATGCGTGTGTTTCCTAGATAATCGCAGCTTCACTTGATCATCCTCTTCTGTTAAAAGCTCCTCTCGTATGTATGTCAAGCATTCCCTTCAGGGGGAAAAAAAACAAAGATGCACCAAAAACGATAATCAGTCGACATCACTATCTCCATGTGCAAGTTGTCAGAAATAATGTGACGTATTACAGAAGCCCAAATAAGTGTGAAGTAATCAACTTTCAAATAATTGTATAGTATTTGTTGAGGGAATGTGAAATTTTTAATAATAATTTCAGTTTATGAACCTCACATTTGCCCCTTAGCCAGCTGTTGTCGTCAGTTTGGACTGATAGAATACTGTAGGTTGGGGGCCTGAACAACAGATGTTTATTTCCTACAGTTTTGGAGATTGGGCCTCAGAGATCGAGTGCCAGTATGGGGGATTCTGAGTTTGCAGACGACCACTTTCTCTCTGTGTCCTCCTGTGGCAGACAAAAGAGTGAGCTGTCTGGTGTCCTCTTTATAAGAGCTCTAGTCCCTTCATGGGAGCACTCCCCCATGACCTCATATAAATCTAATCACCTCCCAAAGACTTCATGTCCAAATGTCATTACATTGGAGAGCAGGACTTCAAAATGTTAATGGGTCTGGGGGTGAAATTCAGTCTATAGCACAAGTTACAAAGAAAAATAAACAATTCAGTATTGTCAAGAAGACAGTTCTTCCCACCTTGATCTATAAATTCAATGCCATCCCAATAAAAACCTCAGCAAGTTATTATGTGGCTATCACAAATGGATTCTGAAGTTTATATAAAGAGGCAAAAGACCAGAAGAGCCAACGCAGTATTGAAGGACAAGAACGAAGACAGTGGACTGACCCTCCCGTACTTCAAGACTTTCAATAAAGCTGCAGTAATTAAGATAGGGTGGTATTGAGGGGAAAAAATAGACAAATAGATCAATGGAACAGAATGGAGAGCCTAGAAATAACACAGATAGATGTAGTCGACTGGTGTTTGATAATGGAGCAAAGGCAGTACAGTGGAGTAAGTAGTCTCTTCAGCAATGGTCTGGAGCAAATGGATATCCACGTGCAAAATACCAGCCTAGGCACTGACCTTATATTTATTTCAAAAATTGATTCAAAATGGATCATAGATCTAAATGGAAAACAGCACGCTAATAAAAATGGCTGGAAAATAACACAGGAGAAAACCTAGAAGACTCTGGGTATAGCAATGACTTTTGATATACAACATTACAAGTACGATCCTTAAAGAAACAACTGATAAAGTGGAATTTATTAAAGTTAAAATGTGTTCTGCAAACCACTATTAAGAGGAGGAAAAGACAAGTCACAGACAGAAAAGGTGCTCAGCACCATATTTCATTAGGGTTAAATTAATGAGATATCCCACATTTAGAAGAGCTGAAATCAAAACCCTGACAAGACCACATGCTGGGAGGACATGAAGCAGCAGGAATCTCAGTCACTGACTGGGAGGTGCAGATGATGCAGACACTTTGGAAGGCAGTTCAGGGGTCTTCTTACACAACTCAGTACATGAACCAGCAGTTGTTTATTGCAGTTATTATTATATATGGGATATACATTTATTAAATATATATCCTAGATAACCCAATGAATTAAAAATAATTCCATACCAAAAACATGCACATGGATATTTATAGCAGCTCTATTCATAATCCCCAAAACCTGGAAACAACCACACTGCCCTTCCGCAGGTGATGGATAAACAAACTGTGTCCATCCAGACAGGGGGATATTACTCAGCGCTAATGAGAAATGAGCCATCAAGTCATGAAAAGACATGGGGAACCTTACATGCATATGACAAAGTAACAGAAGCCAATCTGAAAGGTTTGCATACTGTATGATTCCAGCTCGATGACATTCTGGAAAAGGCACAGCTATGAGGACAGGAAAAGATCAGAGGCTGCCAGGAGTAATGGGGTTGAAGGGGAGGGATGAAGGGGAGAGAGGGAGCACAGAGGGTTTCAGGGCAGTGAGACTGCTCTGAGTGACACTAGAATGGTGGGTACGTGTCATTACACATTTATCCATACCCGCAGAATGGACACCATCAACAGTGACCCTAATGTCAGCTGTGGACTTTACTTACTAATATTGCATGAATACTGATTGGCTGATCAAACGTACCAAAGCAATGAGAGATGTTAATGATCAGGGAAACTCAGAGGGCCATGAAGGGATGCCCATATGGGAACTTTGTATTTTCCTCTCAATTTTTCTGAAAACCTAAAACTTCTCAAAAAAATAAAGTCTATGAACTAAAAATGAGGAAAACAGGGGCAACACCGATTCGTCAATCAAGCAGCACTGCCTCCCGTTTCTGTGGTTCCAGACTAGAAGGTGCTTCCTGCCTGCCCAGCTCCCCTTGCTCCCCTGGCCTCTGTCCTCAGGAGAAGGATCCAAGTTGGGGGCTGGGGGGTCTCCTCACACTGGCCCTGTGATCAGTCTCTGTCTTCATCTGTGCATTACTTCAGTCCCATAAATCTGGCCTGAACAGAGGTGAGGGAAAGAACACACCCAACCACCTCTTGTTGCCTGGGAAAAGGTTCCCCACAAGCACCCCTCTAGGAGGTGTCATGGTGGTCAGACAGAGCCACTTAAGTGCCTGACAAATCACTCCATCCTTCGGGCCAGCTCCTCTGCTTCCATCCCTTGGACACAGCAACAGGAAACGCTGTGTGGGTGGGGTCAGGTCACCACTTTAACTGACTCCAGTGCAGTGACAGCCGCAGTAAAAGGGGACTGTTGTTAGAAATAATAGCCTCCCTAACGGTGTTGAGGATGATGACCTTCCACTTGGAAAGCTCCGCTCAGATGGAATGGCCCCACACTTATTATGTACCGAAAATAATGCACCTTATCTATCACTAAAATGCCGCTGCTTCGAGAAGGGAAAAGCTGCTCCATTACAGTGTGATGACGCCGCTGGGCACAGGATGAGCAAGACGACACGGCCTTTGAGGGATGGCTTATTTCCTCTGGAGTAATGCATTCTTGGTTTGTCTACCTCACTAATAACTGCCACTTTGTATGTAAAATGCTTGTGTATTTGTACTTTCATATACTTATACATGATTACATGTTGTATAAAACACATATGCATGTTAATGATTTCATTGTTTTTCTAAGAATTCCAGGTCTACACTTCAGTTTACATCTCAGCTTCTTCCACAAACACAAATAAGAAGCATTTAAGTTTCCCCTAAAATTTACACTTCTACTGCCCATATTGTCTAAAGAAATATACTTTGGAAAAAAATTACCTCAGTTAAAGTAATGTAAAGAAAGGAAAGCAATGTGTGCGGAATTTTGTCTGTTACGATGCGCACAGCCAGGCGCGCATCCGAGAGGCCTCTGTGCCTCCGCGGACCATCAGACAGTGAAGTACTGGCCATGAAGGTGTTTCCTTTAGCAGATGCTGCCTGCACAGGGTGACCACCTTGCAAACAGCCTTGGGAGACACTGGCAGCGTGTCACTAGCCTGGAAGTGTCCCAGCCCTGCTATGTCCTGAGGATGTGGGGACCTGCAGGTGCCCAGGTCTCCTGTAAACCATCTTTTATCTCAGAAGAATCCTAAGAGCAGGTCGCACCCATCTCAGCCTCTCCGAGGGGACTCTCCCACTGCTGCGGCCACAGTCCCCTCACTCACCTTCCAGGCCTGCAGCACTCCCCTGACGGGTTAACTGGTCCTCATCCTGTTATACCAGCCTCCTAGCTGTTCTGTCACACAGTTCGGCTTTCCCACTTAGAGGCTGAGCTCTGAGGGGGCGGAGACCCACACGTGTGTCCTGATGTCCCCACAGCCTTGCCCACTGCTGCACTAGAATGGTTGCCCAGCAGGTGTTGGTGACTTTGGCCATCTCCCCCAGCTAGAGTGGGCCATGTCCTCCCACCCACACTCGACACAGCTGGTCATCTACCCCGTGTATCGCAGCTTTTAGCTTCTTTCTGGGCAAGAGGTCTAAGCAGAAATTCCCCGATAGCTGTGCATTCCAAAAGATGTGGGGATCACTTTTGTCACCGTGAATCAAACACACAAATCAAAGTGCAAGTGGCTTTCATGATTTGCCATGAAAGTGAGTTGTGTGTGCAAATGGAGTATCTGAAAACATGAGGTAAAATTCTCTCTCTCTTCTTTCTTCTGTCCCTCCGTTCCCCTCACTTCTTGCTTTCCTTCCAAACCCTTACACACAGACTTACTTGTAAATTAGGCCCCACAGGCCACATGTCTGGACCCCACCTTCCGGCATCCACAGCAGTATCAGCAGGTGGAGACGTCACACTTTGGCACCTTCACCACTTACCTGGTTACCGACTGCAGATGCCAGCATGCATTTGGCCTCCAAGCAGTCAGTCAGGGGCAACAGCAATATGAAGGTTGGAGGGGAGCAGCAAACTGGGACCAATCTTCCGGGAGAGAGCAAACCAATAACAGTGTCATCTCAGTGGGGAACTGGGATGAGATTTCATCACAGGAGAGTGTCCTCAGCCTTATGACAAAGCAATTTCCACCCTAACCTGAGGGCATGGTCCTCACGGGAGAGGACCCAGGTCCATTTCATTTACAAGTGGGTCAAGCATCCCATTGATTTTTATCTGTCCATTTCATTGTTGGTCAATAAAAAGACAGAAAATCCAATTTTAGGAGATTGGTCCCCTAGGCATACTATTCAGAACATAAATATCTCCTGTTTAGCCTCAGTGATGCATTTATTTCTAAGTTGGATGGACCCGCCAGCCTGGTACATCGTGGGTCGTAGCTATTATGGTGAAGGTGGCTGGGGCTGAGGCTAGTGCAACAAGACCGCATACCAGATGGCATCAGGGCCATAAAAGGCTTTCTTATATCTTCCTGACTGCTGAAAACGTCAATGTTTTCACCCTCTGGGGTTAAGAGAGTAGAAAGTTTTAACAAGTCATCAGCTGTTTGTACCTGAGTATGAACTAGGCTCCCCAATTAACCTTCCAGCTGACTTGGGGACTCTGTGACAGGAACTCAGAAGGGATAGAGAAATACCTACAACATGGTTCTCATTGTGTAGGTCAATGGCCCAGAATCACTTGGACACAGATGTCATATCTGCAGGGGCCTGGGCTCCATGCCCAGAAATACACACACATACAATGCTGTTTGATACAGAATATCCCCAAATGTCCTATTGTTCCAAAATACTGTGTTTTTCCCTTAAAATAGCAAAACCTGATTGAGACTGGTTGGAAGATGCTGAGATACCCAAGGTTTATCATGAAGCAGAAGACAAGCGTGGACGAAGAGGAGGCACGGGGCCAGGCAGGGCCGCTGCAGCTGGTCCCAGGGAGAGCAGCTGTCAGCACCAGTATCCAGTATGGAGACCGCAGGTGGGTCCCATGCAGACTGCTGTGGAAACCCTGCCATTCCCCTGACTGCCTTGCGTCAGTTTCATCCAGCTGCTCACAGTGCCTCCTCCGTAAAGCAGAGGTTCCTCGGGTACACAGAGGAGGAACCAGGAGTCTGCCTGCCTGGCCAGGTGGGGTAGCACGCAGCGGTAACAGTGGAGAATCCAGAGCCCAGGTTGCAGTTAGTTCCCTGGTGTAGCGTGATTAAGCCTCCCATGTGGCATGGCGATGACTGGAGCCCAATCCCAACGTCATCATTTATTTTAAGTTGACCTCAGTCAAACTTTGCAGTCTTCATAGGTAAAATGGAGTTTATAATAACAGCCATCAGTGTGAGAATTAAGTAAGGGAATCCACATAAAACTCTTCAGACACTCAAAATATTCATTCAGTAGAGTGTCGCCGCTAGGAGCAGTGGCCTCTGATGGCCTCCTATAAACCCAAGTTCTAAGCACTCTGCTCTATCAGTGAGTCCCACCATTCCTCGCTGAAAACCACTGAGAAGCTGCAGACCCAAACTTAGGCTCCTTCTTCCAGAGCAACCTTCCCTCAGATGGAATCACACTACAGTCCTGTTGTCTTTACCATTTAGCACCAGGACGTGCTTAGTCAGTCATGTCCAGTTACCAACAACCCCCTGCTTATTTATTACAAAAACCTTCCACACTTGGTAATTAGTGATCAGGAGGAAGCGAAGTTTCCGTGTAACATAAATATTTGTTGTATTGCTAAAATACTTTTAGTATATTTTTCTTCCTTAAGAAGTGAATAGTGAATAAAACTGAATGTAATTTGATTATCTGGGTAAGGCACAATTCCTTACCTTAGATTCCTTACCTGGCAGATTACCTTAGATTTAGCTTCAGAAACTACAGAAATGTATTTTTATGATTATACATCTGTGATGAATTTTTGAGTCTTTATTTTCCAAAATCCAAACTCGGAAATAAAATTGAGTCTGGATAATTCATTTCCAATTAATGGTAGTTTTACAGTCACTGAATCATAATGCAATAAAATCTGGTAAAGGTATTGCAGGATAAACAATCAGATAATCCGATAACTCACAAAATAATTCTAGCAAGGATTCAACAATTATGATGATGGAGACAATATATGTAATTATGAAAGGCATCAGGCCTGAAGAAAATGATTGTATAGAAAATGACTACTTACATGCAGAAATGTCTATTCATTCTTGTTATGTTTAGGATAGGGATCAATTGTTAAATTATTAACACAAAAAGGAACTAGTATTTTTTGACTCCACATTGAAAATCAAGGGATTCAAATACAAATTACATTGTGTACAAAAGGAGCAGGAAAAAAGGGATTAGGAAGTACAAGTTGCCAGTTACAAAAACAGTCACAGGGATATAAAGTACAGTATAAGAAATATCGTCAATAATATTGTAATGACTATGTATGGTGTCAGATGGGTAATAGACTTATTGGGGGATCACTTCATAAATTATATACATGTCTAATCACTATGTTTTACACCTAAAACTAATATAACATTGTATGTCAACTGTAATTGATTTTTTTTTAATTTCAAAGCCTCTTTTTTTTTTAATTTGGTTTATTTTGCATAATGATTTTCTGTGTTTTTCTACTACTGCTGCTGTGTGGAACATGTAGATAGGCAATGACATGACAGGAAAGTACAGAAAGCAGAGAAATAAACCATTTTTGTTCAGCAGTACCAAACACGAAAGAAACACCTGAAAATATAAGCAGCGAAGTCTATTATAAACCCAAGAGCACACAGCATTCTGAAACCCATGAGCCAGTTTCAAATAAACATATGCTAAGTGACCTAGCGGTGCTCTGAAGGTATGTGCAACACTGCAACACGCATGTTATTTTTACTTTGATGTTACAGACATGGAATTCGCACTGGAGAAGAAACAAGAACTGTACTGACACTGGAAGATCTTCCTGGCTTCTCAATAAGGTTAGTGAGACTGACAAGTGGTCTTTGGAATGGAGGAGATTACGGAGGCCGTGCTCTGAGGGAAAGGAGTCTGTAGCTGCAGTGAGGGTTGCAGGATACCTGAGCAAAAGTCATAGCACCAGAGATAAGACAGAGACAAGCCCGAAAGGATTGCTGCCTCTCTCCTGCAGAACACAGTTCCATGGGAATTTACTCTCTTGTGCTCTACCCCTGAGACCTTCCAGTTCTGGACCCTTATAAAATGACTCTGGTGTCACATGGCCTTTGCCCCTTGTTAATTCCACTTCTCTGTCATTCCCCTCTTCGTTCAGCCAACAAATATTTATTGAGCAGCCTTCATCTGCAATGGACTGGAAAAGACCTTTGTGGAAGAGAGGTGAAAGGGACATGGTGCCTCTTTCCTCAGCGAATTGTCATAACAAGAGAACCCTATGCCCCTCAGGGTCCCAGAGTCAGAAATGGGCTGCAGAACACCTGCCTCAGAAGATAACGTAGGAAATCATACTGCTCCAGGTGGGCTTGGCTGAGGTGCCGCTCACCTTCATACACTGCCATTGGCTTTTCAGAATGATTTCTCTGTGTACACTGTTGTCTGTAAAGAACAGTTTGAGGAGGTGATGGGCACGGAATTGGTTTTTACCAATGACTAAAGGGACTTGGGACGGTAGGCGCTTCACCATCCTTCATAAGGGACTGGACCCCAGACCTGAGCAAACCAAGTGCACTTCCTGATGCCCATTTCACTGCATGCCCTGATGCATATAATTCCAGACTCCGCTGGGTGATGGTGGAAATTAAAATGGCTCAAGTGTTGTCATGTGGAATATCTCAGTGACCAAATCAGTCTTATTCTCTGACCAACTCATCTCAATACAGCCAATAAATATGTGGAAGTTCCGTTAATATAGATGATAGATCAATAGATAGTAGGTAGGTAGATAGAAGATAGATGATAGATAGATAGACGATAGATAGATGATAGATAGATAGATGATACATAGATATGAGACAGAGAGAATCCATAGTTTACATATGAATTAAAGGAAATTTCCTTTGTGCAGATGTTCTATCACTATACTGAAGAATCTAACTTTCTCCATCATATTTTATTTCTTTTATTAAAACAATAAAACAAATATAAGATACTATTAACAACTATCATTTTTTGGGGGTGCATATTCAGTTGTCTATGATATTATCGCTCTCACTTTAATTTTGTAGTTACCAAACATCTCCCAATTTTTAAACAAATCTAATGATTTTCCAAGACAATTTAGCTTTTTCACATGCAGGTGCAGTTTCATCTGCCACATAGAAGGACGAGCTTTTCAAGAGAGCATGATTCTGAAGAGGTCTGTCCCCTGTCATCTCTGTTCCCAGCATACAGCTGCCTGCATCCCACATTTAGGAGGACAAGGCTCAGTGGCAGGGATGGCTGGGTAGGGTCAATGTGACGCTACATGAAAGAAGTCGTTACCCTCACTATATTTGTCTGTACTCCTGGGGGCTCATGAACACATATGTTCGTGTACATGAGTATGTAACACATAGATATGCACAGTGTAAACAAATTGGAAGCGGTTATAAATGAGACTATTTGAAAGGGACAGGCTGAGACAGGAGCTGGAGGACTGGACATTATGTGATGGAACAGGAAATCATTCCTGTGAAGGGTCAGTGGGAATGATTATCTCCAGGAAAGAATTTTTTGAGAATGGAGATCAAAATTTTAATGTGATAACTAATGGAATTGATAGATATGATGAACCAGCAATGGATATATTCTGTTTCGACCGAAATGTTTTTGAGCTCAAAGTTAATCTGAGAAAGAAACAGACCTCCACGTCAACATCTAATTCTGAGGTCTGGCGTGAGTGTGAAGAGTACCACCTCATCCCGTCACCCCCCTTAAGGGAGGCGGGTCCTGGCCCCCCAGCTGCTGTTTGGCTCACCAGGTCTAAGAGTCACCCACACCCCAGATGTGGCCTTCCCGTTGTCATGACTACCTATTTGGTTCCCTGCTCATGTCTGTGCCCCAAGGAATGAGTGATATGTGGACGAGGACCTAGAGGGGCTCGTGGGGACCAGGGCTTTAACTCACTAGAATGTTTTGGTGCTTCAGGAGTTTTCTTGTTCTGAGAGCACTTATGTATGGTTGGCCCAGAGTGCTGAGGCTACAGGTGCCGATTTTAGAATCCGATAGATGTTACTTGTTAGCCACAGTTGTATGCACTGTCCCCCAGGGACGCTGTAGCTTCCAGTGGTATCAGTCCACATGACACATTGGAGGATCCGGTCTTTGCGAGAGTGGACAAGTGCTTTCGCCCAACAGTGAGCGTCACTGTTCAGAGGTGCGCCCACGGCTGACCAGCCAGCCATAGTGGAAGCTGTGCAGGGCAGCTCTGTTTGTTTGTTCCATTTTGTTGAGGAATCTGGCTATTGCTAAGAAGCCAGCAGGTGACTTTATCAGAAAGGCAGAAGAGCAAAGTGACTGAGAGTTCTGGAATCGGGCTTGGTTAGATGCCCTCAGTACCTCACATTCACGTCAGCCCTTCAGTTTTGTCGTCTGTAAAATGAGCAGGATAATGTCCTCTACCTTATGTGGTCATTGTCACCTGATACATAGTGATCAAAACCCGTGATATGTTATTGTTTCAGTGTGATGTCAGCAGCAGAACGGCTGTTTAAGCCATGCAGTGGTGCTACTTACTGTGGGTAATGGGAAGAGAAAGTCACAAAAAGCAGAGCCTTAGAAATGGTCAGCTGGAAGCTCAGCTCATTAGCACGACTCCCTCAACAAGGCTGTTGTGAAAACTCAAGACAGTCATAAAAAAGCAGAGAACAGAAAAGTGTAGTTTGCATTTGCGAGCAAACCTTCAGCAAGCAGATGGCAAGCGTAGCTTCACTGCACTGAGTGAGTGAGGGGGAAGGCTGAGCTCCGCCTGTTTCTTTTCCCTCCATATACAATACTGAGAAAGAGGGGTTAGAAGTGCTTTTGAGTGAAGATACCTGCTTTCCAAAAGTTTGCAAAATTCCAGGTCAGTTGCAGAGGGGGACAGAAAAATAACAAAGTGACCCTGGGCATTCTACATCAGTTTCGATAATTCGGATATTCACACACCTCCGTCTATGTGAGTCCCAGGCAGGAGGAGCCAGCGCCCTACTATGTATGAGCCTCCTAGCTGACCAACTCCTCAGAGGGCGTTGCCATACGGACAGTGCACTGACCAGGACTTACGAGTGGTTCACAATGCCATTTTTGTTTCCAAGTGACTGTTCAGAGAGAAGAACCACCACCTTCTAAGCGGCCACCATCCTGGAGTAAACCACCCCCCACTCACTCAGCGTTCTGCTCTGCTCCCGTTCCAAAGGCTTACCACACTCTACACTGGCAACAAGGCGTTCCTGATCTGGTGCGCCTGCCAGTTTTCTCTTTTTCCAACCATTAGAGGGAGGATGCTCTTGCAGTATCTAGGATGGCATCCAAAACTGTAACTTTTCCAAATCACTGGTTTTGTTTAGCAAAATGGAGTTGGCTGTCCATGACTGTCCCCGACAATACCGTGAGGGATGTTTAGATGTGGAAGCCATAAGGATGCCCTCTGAGGAATCGCCGTGCCAGAGCCAAGCCAGAATCTCAGAGCGAGGTCTCATGGAAACGCTTCTCAGCCTTCAGCTTGGATCTGCCTTCTAACTGGTTCCTGGAGAGCCAGGGTACACAGAGTGGTTCTCTGGCCACTTGCCCATTGGTTCCCATCCTCAGTCCTGAGAACAGGAAATGGCCAGCACCCACTGTGCCTCATTAGGGCGGTGGGAGAGCTGAAGTGAGCATTTCATTCTGGCACACTGTGCTCCTCTGCACAGATCAACCCTCTTCTACTTGTCAGATTCCTGCGATCCTTCAAGATCCAGTTCACATCTTACCTAGGTTACAAATTTACCCCAATTTCCCCGAAGACATTGTTGACTGCATTTCCATTATATTGTGTAAATTCCTCCCTGTAACACAGCACTCACTCTGGATATTCATTTATGTTTCTGACAACCCCCTTTAACTGGGTAATTCCTCCAGTACCAATGCAGTGTCTGACTGGTGGCCTACCAACCTAGAACCTCACACATTTCTGGACCCACAAAAAGTCTATAATAATTGAATACATAAATCAACATGCTTAATACGGCTTTATGCTTGGGATTTCATCAACATGCCTGTGGTTTCTTCTCCAAAAATCTTAGGCATGATATCTCACTCATGAAGATGTACACAAGCATGAAATGTGCTCTTTGCACCTTTTGATAAAATATTGAATATCTCCATTTTGCAAACAGACAAACAAAATTCTAACAGTAAAATCTTCCTTCGGATTATTAAACTGTTTTTTGCTTGACTGAGGGTTGAAAATCTTCCACATGCTAGTTGTAGGTATGTTCAGGTATTCCATACGGACACTATTGCTTATAGAAAAAATCCATCAGCTACAAGAGAGAAGCACTGGGCATTTTCCTAAGTGTGCTTTCTAATTGACACTCAGTCACTTTCACAGGAATCTAAAGAACCAAATTTTCTACCAAATTTAACCAAATTTAAAAGTCATGCCAACTGTTTAAAGTAACAAGACTAACCTGGAATGTGGTTTACACTCTGCTTTCTTCGCTCTGGCCAGATGAGAAGCAATGAGAAGGGAGTAGGCGTTGGTGTCACCTACCGATAACAGGAATAAGACTGATACATTTTTTAAAGTTTATTTTTCAAGGTTTGGTAACATTTAAAAGGAGCACAAAAAGATCTAAAAACAAATATATACAATGACTTTCACATATTTTAATTCTAATTCAACTTTTGGAACTTCTCTGGATTATGGTTGCTATGGTCTAAATGCTATGTCTCCTCCCAATTCATGTGGTGACACCTAACCCCCAGTGTGGTGGTGTCATGAGGTGGGGCCTCTGGGAGGTGATAAGGTCATGAGGGTGGAACCCCATGATGGGTTTAGTGCCCTTGTAAAGAAGACCTCAGAGAGCAACCTCGTCCCTTTCTCCACATGAGGACACAGTAAGAAGATGCCATCAATGAACCAAGAAGCAAGTCCTCACCAGATACAGAATCTGCCTTCAACTCAGACTTTCAGCCTTCAGACGGTGAGAAACAAGTTTTATTATTGATAACTCCCCCACCCCCATCTGTGGTAATTTCTTCAAGCAGCCAATGGACTAAGACAAAGGCCATGCTCCGTTCTTTCAACCCAGGATTATCTAAAGAAATGCTAGCCTCCAGTGATAAAGACTCATGATCTCTGGTATTTCACAAGGTTATAACTTGATTTCCCTCATAGGTGCTAACAATTGGCAGCTGGCAGATGAATAAAAACCATCTTAGTCTGAGCAAAGCAGTCCCCAATGTACTTTCTGGTACCCAGTCCCTCTCTAGTCTCTCCCAGTAGACAAGGAAGCCTTGAATGTGGCCGAGAGAGATGTGGACACACACAAGTGTCCACACTTAAAGACTTCATGCCTCGTAATGTTTGTCGGGTTACTAACATGATAAACACATGAGTAAAGTCTGCATGGTCCATCACCCTCAAACAAAGACTATTAATGGATCATCTACTATGATTCACTCATCAAAAAATTGCATTGCCATTAAACTGTTTTGTCTATGAGCTTTTGTTTGTTTGTCTTGTTCATTTGTTGCTTTTAGTTTTATATCCCACATATGAGTGAAATCACATGGTTCTCAGCTTTTTCTGTCTGACTTATTTCGCTTAACATAATAATCTCAAGATCCATCCGTGTTCTTGCAAATGACAGTATTTCATTTTTTCTTATGGCCGAGTAGTATTCCATTGTGTATATGTACTACATCTCTTTATCCAATCATCTACCAAAGTGGTTACCAAAAGGTACAGGTGAGGGAGTTAGAAAAGAGTAAAAAGGGTCAAATATATGGTGACAGAAGGAGATTTGACTTTGGGTGGTGAACACACAGTGCAACATACATATGCTGTATTATAGAACTATGCAACTGAAACATATATAATTTTATTAACAATGTCACCCCCAATAAAATTTATTTATTATTAACAAATAAATAAATAAAACTAAGAAATAAAAAAATCTTTGCTTTAAAAAAAATCGCATTGCCTTTTTTCTCACTGTTATACTTGTTAAGGTATGATACACGCCATTTACACAAACATTAAAGGACCCACAAATAACGCAACAGAAACCGCAGTAGCTGCTATTTATTAAGCATCTTCTTGGGAGCCACTGTGCTAGGAACTTGAGGTATTTATTCTCTCAAATCTCACAATAGCCCAGTATGGTCATTATTACTGTGCTCAGTTTTATTGAAAAGCAGGCCAAGGGCCATTTATTAAGTGAAGAGCTGAAATTCAAACCTGCTTTCTCTGGGTTTAAAGTCAAATTCCCTCCACAATATCACACCTAAGATAAATGTCTTGCTATGTTCCAGGAAGCAGAATTAACTGCCAAGAAAAGATGCAGCCTCCCGAAGATGGCAGCAGCCACCAGTGCACCAGCAGGCCTCGCCGGGACCATGGACGTCCCCCTGCAGGCAGCTGCCTTGGCCTGGCACTGGTCAGGGGCCCCAAGACCCTCTGGTTTCATTGTGCTTCAAATGTATGAGCAGAACTCTTTGCCATCGTGGGATGTGTCTGCGCGTGGGAATCCTAATGAAAGCAAAACTAGCACTGAGAGGCGGAGGTGGGACAGGGCTCTCTGACTTTGCCCAACTGTGAGAAACTGTGATCACACACACGGACAGAGCGGTCCCCATATGGCTATGTGCACTCAGCAATTGTCTCCCAGGCTGACTGGGGACCAGTGCTTGTACTCTGGTTCGTTAGAAGAGCTGTGTTTTACTTGGAGACATGTGAGAGTATTCATAAGTAATTCAGGCTCCTGGGAGTACCGAAGCCATTGTAAGAATGTTATATTTTCATTGGGCAGGTTACATGTATCCAGGCTATCAAAGGTGCTCAGGAGTTAGGTGGGCAGTGTCGTCAGTTTGCTGTTGGATGGGAAGGTAGAGAATCCAAGTTCCAAGGTACAGGGATTCCAAGGTGAACAAAGGAAACTCAAAGAACAGTGCTAGCTCATGAAGTGTTTGATGCGAAAGGACTCTGAATTACCCTGGTCAGGCTCCCCCAAGTCCATCCTTGTTCAGAATGACCTGTGACTGAAGTCGTGTGTGTACGTGGTGCCCTCAGTGTCTGCTTTCCTTAACTCAGGCTTTGGAGACTCGCCAGGGCGGTTGTATCAATTGCGGGTTTCATGCTTAGTCTCATTCCATTGCGTGGAGGCACCATAAGCTGTTTATCTACTCGAGAGTTGTCGGGCGTAGGTTTTCCTCCCCGTATCTCGGTGACTGTAGCTAATGCAGTTGTGACCATTCGTGCTCAGGCACGTTTTGATACGTTCTCGTTTCACGTAAGTAAAATACCCACAGTGGGAGTGCTGGGCCTTAGGATACGTGTGCTTAATTCTGTAAAGCACTGCCCAACTCTTTCCAAAATGGGCCGTACCACTTTTCATTTACATCAGGAACATACAATAGTGCCCATTGCTCCACATCCTGGCATGCATCTGGTGTTTTCCATTCTTTTGTCTGTTTGGCTGTTTTTAGTCCTTGTAGTAGAAGTGCTGTCTCACTGTACTTTTAATTTGCTTTCATGCATTACCAATGAGATGATATCTTTTCCAGTGTGCTTACTGAACATCTGTATTTCTCTGATAACGTGTTCAAATATTCTGCCCATTATATACCAGATTATTTGTCTTTTTATTAAGGAGTTTGGAAAATTCTTTATATATATATTTCTGTTACTAGTCCTTTATTAGATACGTGCTTTTCAGATTTTTTCTCCCAGCTCATGTCTTGTCTTTTCGTGCTTTTTGTCCCAGTGCTTAACAGAGTCTTTCAAACGTTTTTAATTTAATGAAGTTTAATTGATCAATTTTTCTTTTATGGTTTTATGTATCAGTTATGAGTCAGAATTCTTTTTTGTACATATGGATACCCAATCGTTCCAGCATCAATCATTAAAAAGATTATCCTTCATTGAGCTGACTTGGCACAACTGTCAAAATCAAAGAGAGTTTTTCTCTTCTGTTCCATTGATTTATATATCAGTCATTACACCAATATACATTGTCTCCATTACTCTATCTTTGAAGAAAGTCCTAAAATCAGATAGTGGTCATATTCAAAATTGTTTTGACTATTCTAAGTCATTTGTTTGCCATATGAATTTTAACACAAACAGGCTGTTGCAATTTTGGTTGTGTTGAATCTATAAATTAGTTTTGGGAGAATTGACCATTTTACATTATTGAGTTTTTATATCTATAAACATGATACATATTTCTTCTTTATAAATTTTATTTAGAGTCTAATTTTTCTCAGCTATATGTTATAGTTTCCAGCAGAGAAATTTTACACACGTATTTTAGTTTTCTACCTAATATTCCATAGTTTTGATGCTATTGCTAATGTATTTTTTATTTTAATTTCTGGTTTTTATTGGTCAGTATTAAAAAATTATTGGATTTTATTTCATGCCTATTCCTGAGAATTTGCTAAACTCATCATCAACTCTAGTTGTGTTTTTCAGAATCTTTGGGATTCTTTTTGAAAATAATGTTATCTTCAAATAAAGACAGTTTTATGTTGCCTTTTTAATAGCTGGCCTTTTAAAAATACTTATCTTGCTTTGGTTGTATGTACAAATATGAATAGGAAAGGTTAAAGAAGCCCTCCATGCCTTGTTCCTAATCTTAGGGGGAAGTCTTTCACCATAAGTGTGATGTTTCCTATGGATGGAGGAAGTGTGTTATCAAGATCAGGTTGAGGACATCTTCCCTTCCTGTTTTGCTGAGCTATTTTATCATGAGTGGATTTGTGTAAAATCATATCATCATATACTTTTTAATCTATTGATGTAGGGAATTACAGTGACTGGTTTGTAAATGTTGATACAGCTTTATACTCTGGGATAAATTTCAATGGGTCATCATACATTTATCTCATACTGCTGACTTTTTTTCCTCAGAATTTTGTAACTGATTGCTACATCGACGTCCGTGTGGAGTGCTGTTCTGTAGTACTTTTTCCTGTAATGTTTTTGTATGGCTTACTTCAGAGTAAGAAGAATGGTCTTCTTACTCATCTGGTCTCATCAAACTGGTTGAGGTTTTGTCTCTTATCTTGTGTTCTGGAAGACTTCATGTTAAATTGCTATTATTTCTTGCATAAAGTCTTTGGTAGATTTTTACCTTTCCAATTGCTCCTGTGGGCCCTTTGCCTGGTCTGTCAGGGCCCTAAGGAGAGCTAGGCAGGTGTTTTGATGCAGGTTGGGTGATATACTGTGGAAATAACTAGAATAACTTAGGCTCCAGGACAGAGCAGGTCATCAGATTGTAGGAATTCAGGGGCTGGTACAGAAAGAAACTTGAAAGCAGAGGGCCCATCAGAAGGAAGGTAAATCTCTTACAGTACAGGAATTTTCCCCAGGGCTTTGCTGCTAAACCAGTCTAATTCTTATCAGAGACCGACTAAAGGGACAGCTTCACACCACAGTGCCCCTGAAACTTGGAAAGCCCTTAAGGAGGACCTGGTCTAATTCTGCCTCTGATGTTAAGATGTTTTCTGAGCATCTAGCTCTGTGGGCCCAGCCTCTTGCAGATTCCTGGAGGTCACCACCACCTCAAGCAGCATTTACATCTGCAGACAGTTCTGGCAATGAGCAAGGCCTTCATACTGAGCTCAGATCTGCCTCCTTTAAACTTCACATATTGGCTTTAGCTGAGAACAGAGGTAAGTGGAGAGAATCGCCCACTTCTTCCACAGCTTAGCCCTTCAGACATTTGGAGCAATTCACTGCATCTCCACCAACTTTGCAGCTTCCCACTGACATTCCCAGTTTTCTCAATAATTACTCAAAAGACATCTCACCATTCTGGCCACTGTTACCAAAAAGACCCCACTGTGTCTATTAATGTGTGAAGAACTAAACCCACTTCTTCCTATACTGTCTGAAAAAGGAAGAAGAAAAGGGAAATGGGTCTCCTCCCAAATGGTCCCCCTGGAAATGCAGCATGACTGCTCTGGGGATCACTGCACATCATGCCTTCTATTCTAGAAGGAGCATTCCTGAGACAAAGCTCTTCATCTGCTTCAAAAAGCTTACATGCACCAGGCAGGAAGAAAACAGCCCAAAATTAGAACACCATTTTATTTTCATTCTCCTGCATTCAATTTTTAAGAAAATCAAATTTATAGATTGGTGCAACTGCTAGGGAAAACAGTATGGAGGTTCCTCAAAAAATAAGAATAGAATTACCATGTGACCCAGCAACCCCCCTCCTGGGTATCTACCCCAAAAATCTGACAACATTTGTCCATTTTGCAGTTTGATTTATGATGGTCAAGACATGGAAACAACCAAAGTGTCATTCAATAGATGATTGGATTGTTATGCTAAGTGAAATAAGTCAGAAAAAGTTGAGAACCATATGATTTCACTGATATGTGGGATATAAAACTGAAAACAACAAAGGAACAAGACAAATGAAGAAACAAATGCTCATAGACACAGACAACAATTCTGTGGTTATCAGTGGGGAAGGGGAAGGGGGTCTCTAGAAGAGGGTAAACGGGGTCTACTATATGGCAATGGAAAGAGAACTGACTCTGGGTGGTGAACACACAATGTGATATATAGATGATGTAATACAGAATTGTACACCTGAAATCTATGTAACTTTACTAACAATTGTCACCCCAATAAATGTAATTAAATAAATACATCCATGCATACATACATATATACATACATACATACATAAGAAAATCAATTTCTTCAGTTCCCAAAGGAATTATAACAAATTGTAACAAAAATAATTCTTGGAACTTTTTGGCTGAAATTCTGTGAATAGATTATTCTTTACTTTAGAAAGGATTTTAACAACTATACATCCCAGTGCTCACCTTGAGCACTTGACAAGCTGCCTTCTCCTGTTACATGTACAGGTTAATAGGAACTTCCATTGAATGCTATATCCACTGAACTGTATCTTCATCAAATCTGAGAAATGTAAAAATCTGAATTCTTTAATAGTTCATCATTTTAGAAACATGAATTTTGTCAAGTGCTGATGTTTTAAATACTCGTAATATCACCTGATAAAATCAGTGTTCTTTCATTTCTCTGTGTAGTGTGCCTTCTACCACCAAACCAATAGTTGTATCAAAATAGGGAAGGAGGGAGCTGAGCGGTAACAGGAAGAATTTTGCATAGCATAATTTGGCATAAAGGTCCTCTGAGCTTGAGGTTACTCAGAATTGCCTCGGAATCACAGCTCCGCCATTCACTAGTTGTATGAAATTGGGAAAATTACTGAACATCTCTAAGACTCAGTTTTCTTATGTCAGACATGGCAAAGGAAAGGGTTTCTATAATGATGTAGGAAAGTACGAGAAAGAGATTGTTTTCACCATAAGCAGCACGCAGTAGCTACTGTCATTTCCTTGTAATGAAGACAATCAGCTAAATTCCCATCTCTGAGCCTCCGTCCACGTGTAAATTAAGAAACACTGATACATTCACATTTATGTAATTCTTGCAACCCCACTGCATGTGCAGGCCCTGTGTGTTTACCTTCATTAAGAGCATCTTCCTCTCTAACAAAATGCTATTTCTTTTCCCAAGACCAATCTAGACACAGTAGCCAAGATGGGCAAAGCGGGGTACAGCTTCTGCTATGCCCTGGCCACTCCCATGCATCCCCGGTACAGGGACCATCAGCCTTGCCCGGCCTCCTCAGAAATGCGGCCTCTGCATCCAGTCCCAGACCTGTCCAGGTAGAATTGGCACTTTCACAGCCCATCCCCCAGTGAGCCATGTGCGCATCCAGTATGCACAGGACCATTCCCCCAAGACCATGGGACAAGGAACAGGATGGCCGGTCAGTATGTGACATGGATTCAAGGGGTGTCAGAGGGATCGCAGCCTAGTGAGAACAGGTTGGGCCCCTTATAAAGAGTCACAAATCCTAATCCTCGAGAGTGAAAACAGGGTCCCAGGGCTGCTTTATTTCCATGGCCTCATTCTGCCCACCTTTGAGGGCCACATGCAAGAGGAAGCAAAATTAGAGGATATGTAACTTTTGTTCAAATCTCCACTGTTTAATCAGTGTTTCAAAGTGAGCATAATTGAAGTAGACAGGGTTTTACCTGTCTTCACCACAGACTCTCTGCCCCTGACACTGTCCAGAAAATACCGTCGAATTAATGAATGAACGAATGAATGAGAAATTAAGAAAATGAGTTGTATGTGCAGGTGAAATATGGGATTGTTTCCAGTTCCTACGCGTATGAATGATGTGTGGAAGAGTTTGCTGGTAGCAAGAACACGCCGAGATTTTTGCAAACTGATTAATTGAACATTTAACAGCTTGTTTTCATGTACAGTTTACTCAATTTATATAAGCAATTACTGAATTTGCATGTACAAATGGATGCAGCTGCAAAGCCTAAGGTATTTCTTTTTATTAGATCTACTAAATTTGAATGAGAAAATAGGTTTAAAAGTCGCGCTCAGCATAGAGCTCTCTGCTAATGACAGACACAGCCCAGCACCCTGGATCTGAGTAAAGGTTATTGTGAAGGTCACTTACACCAGATACATTAATAGGACTTGAAATGCATGAAATTCTGTTTTACAGTTAAATTGCAAGAAGAGACAAATCTTAATCACTCCCTACCTTGATCTAGTCCTGACAGCTCAACTGTTCTAAATTAGTTATGTAGAAATAGGCCGGAGTTCAGTGAAATGTGACTAGCAGCACAGTGAAATGTGTTCACAAAAGTGAAATTAACCCACATTTCAAGTTATACAAAGTTCTTGCCATTTTTTTCCAAATATTTTTCTTCTTCATTTCACGTGGAATTTAAAGCATAGATAAGACATTTTAATGCTGTGGTCAATAAATCCATCAAAATTTGACTTGGATTCATACTGAAACATTTTGACTTTGTCTCCCTGGTTTTCCTGAGTTCTATTTCTGGTACCTGCATTTTGTACTGTGCAGAACTGGTTTCATAAGTAAATAAGAAAAGGATGTTATTTTTAAGTACAGATTACTTTCAAGCAAAGAAAACCGTGGCACATTTGTTTAGACACCCCCAAAATCTTGGCCAGATATTGAATATATTGGAAAGTTATTTGTAAATTCATATTCTTGGGAGTTTTCTTTATGTTTTCAATAGTAAACAAATTCAAGAAGGATCTGCCTGATAATTTTATAAATATTTGTACACAGACAAAAGTGATGATTTGGGTTTTCATTTGAGGTTTTCCAAATCAAATAGGAGTGCTTTAACATTTGTATATTTTAAATCATCTTAGAGCATAGTAAGCTGAATGGCTTGCACCTGCCTAGTTATAAATCTAAAAGTCGTCTAATCCTAGATATTTCCAACCTTTTTATCTTCATGACAGACTCATAGATACAGAGAATACACTAATGGTCACCAGATGGCAGGGGGTTAGGGACCTGGGTGAGAAAGTTGAAAGGATTAGGAAGTACCAATTGGTAGTGACAAAATAGTCATGGGGATGTAAAGCACAGCATAGGGAATCTAGTCACTAATATTGTAATAACTATGGATGGTGTCAGATGGGTACTAGACTTATTAGGGTTATCACTTTGTGAGGTATATAAATGTCTAATCACTATGTTGTTTTGTACACCTGAAATTAATTTTAAAAAGTGTGTCATAAGGGGTTGAGGTGACAGGTGACACTCAAAAGTCTCTTCAAACTATAAAACAATGGGGCATTGTTTGCAGCATTTCCACAGAACCCTGATACCCTTAAGGAGAACTTACAATGGTGATTTGTTCCTACAAGCTAACACGAGCTTCCGTGTTAGTGTTGTTCCTGATTTATAAGTTGCCTTGGAAATTGTTGACCATGGAGTCTATTACCTGGCCCTGAGGCCTCCATGAGTTCCGAGTTTCCTTCTGAGGAAAGCTTGTTGTATTAAGTAGAATTCAATGACAGCCTACACTCTAGGCCTGGTTTTACATCAGCAGCATCAGTATAAAGTATCAGCAGAAAGGCCATGATCTATGTAAGGCTAAATGGACTTAATGGTGTGTGTGTATTAATTAGTATTTCAGTTACATTATTCAGATTTCTCACTGCCATTATTTTTCATAATAACAGCCAACAGTTGAGGAGCACTCATGACATGCCTGGCACTGAACAAACTGGTTGTGTGTATTCTAGTCGTATAATCTGCAACACGACCCTGTGATGCACGTATTACTATTATTCCCACTTTACAGATGAGGAAGTGTGGAGGCCAGGAGAAGGGAGTAATTTGCTCAGGACCCCACATCTCATCAACGGTCAACGATTGGGTAAATGGGTTTCAGTGAAATAACTGAAAACTTCCAGGGGTTACAATCAGAATCACTGGGTATTACATTCAAATATTATTATTAATTAAGTTTGGGGGTCTGACTTATGGTATTTACAGTATCTCATATATTAATATACAAGTATTCCAACTGAAAAAAATAGTATAGTGAGTAGAATCTAATAAAATCAATAAAATCTATTTTTAAAAAAAGGTTTTTTGGGCCTTTAGGTTTTCATTCTAAATTTTCTGTCTCACTTTTAAACTAATCAGACTAAAAATATTTAAGAAGTCAGCTTGTATGACATCTGAAGCCCTTCAAATCCTTTGAAAGTTATGTTGTCTTTAAAAATGTATATTCTAGGTTTTAATGTGTCTTATCAAAGAGCCTCAATTCCATTATTCACAATTAAAATCGTGAGTTGGATTGTCAAGCACAACAACAGTACCAGGATTCCATTCATGTGTTTCGAAGTCCTCAGCTTGTCCTCACTACACGCCTGTGTACTAGAAGTGACCTCCCCTGGTCCCAGGCACCCAGCCTCATTCAGCAGCCCAGGACGGATGTAGAAGGCTGTGGCTCGCCCACCTCTTCCAGGTACTTCCTGATTTTAGACAGACTGTGTCCCTGGGCACCACATCTCAAAGTGTGTTTTAAAAAATCTTTGCTAATACACAACAGCTTTCATGTAGTCATACCTGGTTTGGCATCCTCATTATTCTCCTTACAGAAAAAAAGAGCAGGACTGTACTAGGTAGGTTAGAAAAAATGATGGGCCAGACCAGGCACTGAACAATGTGAGGACTGTTTGAACATAGCTGCGTTACACTCTGGCTCCATTGTTTCTTCTCTGGAAACCAGGACCTCACTGCAGCCCTGACCTCAGCCTGTTTCCTAATGCAGTGAAGGTCATGGCTTCTCCCTGCTCCCTGTGGCCACCAAAATGGCTTGCTCAGACTACCTCACAGGTCAAGCCTTGCTGTTCACCAACACCATCCAGTAGCAGCTCACACGTGGTTAAGTCTCAGGGAATTAAAACGAGGTTATCCGTGATTCTCCTGATCTCTCAGACCAGATCTCTTTGGAAGCAGCTGTACTAGCTGTCACTCTTATGTCTGATGAGTGCGTGTAGAAATGACCTGATCATCTCTGTGGAGCCAATCCATTACCTAGGGCTCTGAGTGGAGAGAGCCATTTGTTCACCATCGCCTGCCATGGAATATAGTCGGATAATTCCTATTTCACTATAATTATCAGCAAAACGATTCTCATTGAATTTCATTTCTTCTCTTAATAAAAAGAGGCTTCAAAATGAATAATACAAAATTTCCCACTCATTTTTTTCTAGTTATAATCACAATTTATTCACCTGAATGGAAATGACCCCCAAAACAAATCACAAAGGTCACTCACTATAGGGTTAAGATATTTTCTTTTTATTTCTACAAAGGTTTTATGAATTCTTTTATGGATTAAAGCATTCAGACCCCACAAATTGTTAGTCAGTCCATGAAATGTGATACAGTTTTTTTTTACTGTTTACAGACTTTTGTGCTGCCTTTGAAGTGCAATTTAGAAAGCTCCAGTATATTTAGTTCATTCACTTATAAAAAGTCTGAAAGTCTTCTCAAGAAGCTTTGTGTAAATTGTCAAGTTTGTGTATTTTCAAAAGCAGTTTAAGAAGTGAAAGCTGTGACAATTAGATTACTTTAATATGTGCTCTATGTGTTTATTCAAATTATATCTATGAAAGTAAGATTTACATAATCTCAGAAACATTTCTATACACACACACACACACATAGTGTGTACACACAGAGAAAGAAAGCCCATTTTAGCTCTTCTGGTATGAAATTCATGTTTATATTTTGCAATGATAATCTCACTGCTGTCTCCCTTCCTTTGTTTTTTTATTTTTTATTTTTATTTTTATTTTATTTATTTTTTATTAGTTTCAGGTGTACCAAACAATGTAATAGACATTTATCATTTACATGAAACTCTAGTTTCGTTGGAGAGTTTACCCTGGAGACAGACTTTGGAGACAGACTCTGGCCTCTGAAGCTGCTGAGTCTCTCACTTTCTGCTCAGTGTGCTTGACACCTGAGTCATCCAAGGTCCTGAGGACTAGTGAGACTGGTGACTGTGAGACTGGTGAGACTGGTGAGACTCTGAGACTATTTCATCACTTGGTTAAGTGCTTTAACCCATCAAGATTTAGTGCAGAAGATCATGTGTAATTATCATTCACTGATACGTGTGCACATAATTTGAGAGCCCATCTGAAGAATTCACTACCTTGAGAATTTTGCTTTGCTTTCTTTTCCATTCACATAAAACATCAGGTTGCATAGTGAGAATGACTGGATTCAAATAGGACTCCACCCCTACTGCTCTGGGGACCTGGAGAATTTACATACGTCTCTGTACCTCAGATTCCATCCATAAAACCGGGATGTACATAGAACCTGCCTGCATGTTTTGAATATTCCTTTAGGTGATAAATAGATGATAAAGAGAAAGTGATTGACAGTAGATGGTACATAAAGATAATGAAGACAGGTATAGAGATATATTCTGCTATGTTATACCAAAGCCATCAATACATATTACCTATTATTATTATTGTTCTCATCATCATTATCACTATAATCATTTAATTCCAGGTTTTCTTAATAACAAAGTGTTAGACTATTATGACCTAAATTTGAAGAACGTATCCCAGATCAACTATACAAGGAAATATATATTTTATTTATATATCCTGTGTGTCTATTATACATAACATATATTTTATATATACATGTTATATACATACACACATATATACATATATAAGTGTAATTTAATTTCCAAGGGCCCTCAATCCTAGGGAAATCTCACCTGCATTCACCAAGCGTCCGCTCCTCACCCCTGCCACACCGATGGCATCTCAGTGTCAGTGCTCTGTCAGCCAGCCACCACAGCAATGTTACAGTATAAACCAAGCACACCATTTCCAACACTCCTAAACCTGAAAACTTATCAGTGTACAAGCATGGCTTTATGTCCACCACAAACCTGCAGGATTCAGTCACTGTGGTTGATGGCCAAGTATAAATCCATATATGTGTAATTCTATCATACCCAGCAAAGTATAAATTACTTAGAAACATTCTGCCAGTTAACAAATATTTATATAGGTCCTGATGTGTCAGACACTATTCTAGTCTAGATATTTTTAATCTATGTGAAACTTGAGTCTTTTGGTTAATATAATTTTCAAATTAACTGAGCTTTACCTAGAAATCTCTTTTTGACTTTCACTTGATAGGCCATAAAATTATGAAATTGTAGAGGTGGGAGGGATTTTAGAGTCTGTGCCGTCTGGTACCCTTACACATCTTTGGGTTGCAATGTCAGAGATTCAACTTGACCTTAGATTGCAGTAGGTCTTCTGTAAGGAGCTCTGGAAAGACAAGGGTGGGCCTTCCCTTAGGAGGGCCTGGAATCTGGGACTCTGCCCTTTGTTTCTGCTTCTTTCTGGGGTGAGCTTCTTTCTCTTAGCCCAATCTTTGGATGAGATGGGAACTGGCCCTGAAAATCCTGGACTCCTAAACTTAAGACCCCATGAGCATGAAAGAGTCTTTTCCCAGTCTCAGTTTAAAAGAAACCAACTTCGGAGAACCCTGCGTGCAGTACCCACCCTCCCACTAGCTTGGGTGGTCCCAATGAGTGAGTACTGGAGGGCTGGCAGCTCCCATTGGAGTCATGGGGCCGAAGCAAAGGCAAGTGCATTTCACTAAAGGAAAGCTGTGCTGAGCCTCAAAGCAGTATGTGGGAAGGGTTAAAAAAGGAAACTTAAATGTCACTAAGCTTTTCATTTTGCAGTCGATAATACTGTGCCACAGATGTTTAAGGGCTATCTCCTGAGTTTATGTTGGCCGTTGGTTGCAAAGCTAAGATTAGAATCTAGAGGTCTTCAAGCTCCAGGAGAAATGCATGTGTCCTTGACGAAAATATTGCTAAAAGTTCTGATTCCCCGGGGAGGAATTTAAAACGTGTTTGATAACTGGTAATCATATGTAGTACCCTCGACATATAATCACTTTATAGTGGCGTGTATATTAAAGTATCAAGTTCTCCACTAATTGAGTACCGCCCAATCCTTGATATTTAATAATCTTAAATACCCATATTCAGTGAGGTCACTTTTCTGTCATTTCATCTCTTTTGTAAAATAATCAGTAGGGGGGAGAAATATCAGGTTAACTGGGATTCCAGTTAGACATTTTAATTTTTTTTTTAAAGATCTATACACCTTGTTTGAACTTGGAAGCTGTTTTTAACCAGGCAGCTCCTGTTAGCCAATGAATGAACTTCATCGTTCGTCAGCTAATAAATCTCTGATGGTTTGCTTCTTATATGAAAGTGAGGAATGGGGATAAATAAACTACTAGTGAAACACATGTACTTGGATGATTTGATTTGTGTCATGATCTCATTTTAATGAGAGCACTTTTAAGAAACTAATAAAAGTCTATAAATGTAGTACTATACATAACATGTACAAATCACTTCCATTTGATTAATATCTAACTCCTATCTTTGAACTGCTAACCATGGGTTCTAGAAAGCTGATGGCCATTCCAGAAAAAGAGTTCCAAAATTGCTTTGAAGGGTGGACTAAGTACTGGCATTAGTGCATAGCTTCCCAGCAGGAGCACTTCGAAGGTGACTGTAGTGATATTCAGCAATGAGGTGTGTAGCACTTTTTCTAGGATGAGTTCTTGAACTTAATTGTCTAACCTCGTATATCTAGTTAGTACATTGCCATTATTGTTGAAATGGTGATTTTTGGGGGGCAAAGTTTCATGATTCGAAATGGGAAAAAATAAAATCAAAATCACTGTGGCTTTAGTGGAGTTGTGGCTATGAGTTGGCGGAATTCTTTAATCCCAGCTCGCGGCACCACTTTCAGTGCTCTGGGAGAGCCACAGATTCAGCTGAACAGGCCAGTTTTAATTCCCAAGGTGATTCAGCCATTATAATGGCCCAGACAGAAGTTAGATATTTGCATTTTGCAGAAGTTACAGCAGTCTCAGAAATAGTGTTGAGTATGGATGTACTTGACAAGTGGTAACTTAAACCCATAAAGGTTAGCAGGCGTGTACACTGTCCTGGCCTCAGAAAATCAATGCGAACCGGATGATTCCCTCTTGGACTTCAGATCCTTGTAGGACAAAGAGGAGGACATGTCATGTGTCATCAGCCTGACCTATGAAGCTGGGAGGGAGCCAGGAGACTTGCAGGTGAAAGAGCATGTCCCCATCATCACTATGCCCTTCAGGTGGCACAGAGCTGTGTTTAGGGATAACAGACGCCTCGCTGGGGGCCAGGCCACTGAGAGACAAGAAGGATACTGTCAGCTTCAGTCCAAGACTAGACAGAGGTGGCCACCGACCTCCTGCAAAGCCTCCTCCTTCCCACCTAAAAGAGAACTTACACAGAAAGCTATCTAATTGTTAAAAATAAAAAAGCCAATTACAGTTGTATACTTCAAGTCACAAATAAACACATCAGTAGCCACAACAGAGGACTTCAAGGGCAAGCTGCAGCCCAGCCCCACATAATGTGGGAAGTGTGCCCTCTTCCCACACACAGTGTGACCCCATACGGCCCTTCACACAGTGTGTCGGGTGCAGTTTTTCCCTTGGGAAGAGGTGGACCTGGTCTCCCATGTTGCATGTTAGGAAAAATGTTGAAATTATCAACTCTGCAATGAGGAAAACAAAGGAAAGGAAACAAAACATGACTCTAGCCATTGAATTTCTGTTGAGGACACCAGACACAGACCAGTGTCATCTGTGAGTAGAAAGAACGTGTTAAACAAGTTCAGCACGTACGAGTGTGCTGAGTACACATTACCCTGGTAGGTTTCCACGTCACTCTTAATTAGCTATTGCAATGAGATAGCAGTGGAAACAACTGCATCAGAGCTCAAAACAGATATTTATTTAACAGCCCACAGATAATGTAATACCAATATGCCATGGTGTAATATAAAAAATAAAAGGAATTTTCAGAAAATACCAGGGAGACGTGAAAGTTAAAAAAAATGATACTTCATCTATAGAGTTTGTAAGTTTATTCTGAGAGGACCCATACATAAGAAAGACCTTAGGAAAAGAGCTAATCGAGTGTATAAACTTAAAACATTTAAGGCGTGGATGCTGAGCAGGTTATACATAGTGAGGTCATCTTATAGTCTATCTCAGTTACTTAAAAAAATAGGACACTCAATATGCTGCATAGAATTGGGTTAGGGTTAGGGTTGGGGTTAGGGGTTAGGGTTGAGGTTAAGGTTAGGGGTTAGGGGCTAGGGTTAGGGGTTAGGGGTTAGGACTAGGGTTAGGGGTTAGGGGTTAGGGCTAGGGTTAGGAATTGGGTTTGCAGAGCAAACCCATCCAAAATGGTTTTATCCATCATCTCAATACAGATACTGGCAAGTGTTCAAACTCATCAGCTCGGCTCCCTCTGCTCAGCACTGTCACTATATCTGCCTCACTCGGGTCACACTTACAGGACAGGGTCCCAACCTCTTTCCACAGTTCTGAATTCCTCAAAATTTGAATAAGTTGGATGTACACTCAAAAATCGTATTGTAGAAAAATGTGACCCGAACAAAAATGAGGTTTGTTCTGGCCTTTCTGTCTATTCATAATATTTTGAGGAGCCTCCACACTGCCTTCCATAGCGGCTGCACCAGTCTGCATTCCCACCAACAGTGTATCAGGGTTCCTTTTTCTCCACAGCCTCTCCAACACTTGTTACTATCTGTCTTGTTGATGATAGCCATTCTGACTGGGGTGAGGTGATATCTCATTGTGGTTTTCATTTGCATTTCTCTGATGATTAGTGATGTTGAGCATTTTTTCATATGTCTATTTGCCATTTGTATGTCCACTTTGAAGAAATGTCTCTTCAGGTCCTCTGCCCATTTTTCAATTGGGTTGTTTGTTTCTTTGTTGTTGAGTTTCATGTGTTGCTTTTATATTTTGGATATTAGCCCCTTATCGGAGGCACTGTTTGCAAAAATCTTCTCCCATTCAGTTGGTTGCCTCTTTATTTTGTCAATGGTTTCTTTTGCTGTGCAGAAGCTTTTAAGTTTCATATAGTCCCATTCGTTTATTTTAGCTTTTACTTCCCTTGCCTTTGGAGTCAACTTCATAAAATGCTCTTTGAAACCAAGGTCCATAAGTTTAGTACCTATGTTTTCTTCTATGCAGTTTATTGTGTCAGGTCTTATGCTTAAGTCTTTGATCCATTTTGAATTAATTTTGGTACATGGTGACAGATAGCAGTCCAGTTTCATTCTTATTTTATTTTTTAATTTATTGGGGTGACATTTGTTAGTAAAATTACATAGATTTCCGGTGTACAATTCTGTATTACATCATCTATAAATCCCATTGTGTGCTCACCACCCAGAGTCAGTTCTCCTTCCATCACTATATATTTGATCCTCTTTACCCTCATCTACCACCCCCATCCCTCTTACCCTCTGGTAACTACTAAACTATTGTCTGTGTCTATGAGTTTTTGTTTCTCATTTGTTTGTCTTGTTCTTTTGTTGTTTTTGGTTTATATACCACATATCAGTGAAATCATATGGTTCTCTGCTTTTTCTGTCTGACTTATTTTGCATGTGGCTGTCCAGTTCTCCCAGCACCATTTATTAAAGAGGCTGTCTTTCCTCCATTGTATGTTTTTAGCTTCTTTGTCAAAAATTATCTGTCCATATTTATGTGGTTTTATTTCTGGATTCTCAATTCTATTCCATTGGTCTATGTGTCTTGTTTTCTGCCAATACCATGCTGTTTTGATTATTCTGTGACCTTTTTGATATCCTAATTTTGGGGTCAGACATAAATAATAATATGGAAATGGAAAATACAACATGTTTCAAAGAGCGTGAGATCATGTGAGAGGAACCTAATGGTCACAAGTAAGGCAATACAGCTACAGGTCTGTCAGCATTTCTTTTCATTTGTAAACATTTGAAGGCAGTGATTATCTGTGCCCTAGCTGTGCATGCTGTAATTGCTACCCTCACAGAAAGCACTCTGATGGTGAACAGAATGTCGTTAGTGGAAGAAGTACTTCATTCTTCTCAAGAGTTCCAAATAGCCTTTCCTTGAAAATCAGGAGTATTTCCAGAAAAGTACTGATGTGTATGTACATCATGTTTGGGAACATTTTCCATTTAAAATTCTTAGTGTAAAGAGGCAAAGTTAATTTTTTCACATTGTTCGCACTTATTTTCATGGTAATTAACTGTACCCTTGTATAAGAAAATAATATAGCGTTTTGTTGTTTAAACAGAATTATAACATGACTTTACTTACTATCCCTGGCCCGAACTTACTGCACTTATTATAATGCTGCTGTGCACATATCAAAAATAGTTTTGTTTCATAGCAAACCAAAGACCTGACTTTCTATTGTCTTTTGAATTAACAGTACATTTGGTACCAAAGAAATGTCTGCTTGTTTTCTTATGAGATTCCTAGTAGAAATCAAATCATTGAAGTGCAATTTGAGATGGCATGGTTTACTCATTTTAGCGCTCTTCATGAAATGTTAACACTGCAGGGATTACACAACCAGATGTGCCAGTCAGTACAGGCACACTCGTATGTGTGTGACACAGTTCAGTACCATTTTACTAAAACAGAAAGTTCTGAATAATCTCTTCCCAAATCCTTGTTTAGAATAGGCAGGATACACTAGAGTTGTTCAGTTTTCTTTTATCAGCCCCAACCAACAGTTCAGAAAGCTCACACTTCGAGATGAGTGAGGCCTCACAGGAAAAGGTACATTTCTTTTCTCTCACCTGCATTTGTTCCAACTGCTGACTTTAAATAAATTATGACTTGAATGACAAATTTTAAAAGGACCTATTAAAGTATATTATGTGAAAAGCCAATAGCCAGCCATTGTGTGCACAAACACATGTTCACTCAAGCTGTGGACTGAAGGTGATGACAGGGCTGGCTATGAATAGATGATGAATTAATGTCGGCATGCATGATGGTAAGATCACGAACAGTGTCACATGTCTGAGTTTCTACTCCAAGCCTCACCATGTGCTAACTGTGTGATCAAGGAGAGTTTTCCAACATCTCTGCTCTTGTTTCCTCATGTGTACCAAGGCATACAGTTGTATCTACGCCACAGAGTTCTTGTGACAGTTATATAGGATCACATGTAAGCATTTAGCATAAACCCTAGCACATATTAAGCAGTAATAAGTATTAGCTGTATTATTAGTGATGGGCTCAGCCCAAAATTTTCAAATCATTGTTATTATCCCAAGAAGAATGAAACAGCATGCATCTGCAGTTATATAGGGGTAGAGGGCATGACAAAGCATTTACAATGTTTTTGGTCTCTGGAGATATAACACAGAATATGTAATTCCTGACAGTGTTTACATTATTTTCTTTGAACTAGCAGTGTTTTGAAGTCAATCATATCCGCAGTGTGGCCATGTGGTCTTATGAGTCATCAACCAACAAGGAACAATATGGGCTCCATGGTGGTCTTGTCATGCCCTTCCTCATCTCCTGCACCTGAATTACCTCCTGTCTGGATTTTGTCCTGGGGCCCTGCCCAGCAGTGATAGACACTCAGAGCTTCTGGAATGCCTAGAAAAGACAAAGACCAAGCCAATCTTGAGTCACTATAGAAACATCCATATGCTCATAAAACACACATCACAGGAAAGAGCACAAGGATATTTAAAGGAAATGTGGAAGAGACTCGTCTTGAACCAGGATTGGAGCTCTGGGAAATGTCTCCTCCTCAACATGTGGAAGGAAGAGAACATCTGCTTTCCATCAAAAGTCCAAAGACATACTTTCTCTTCCATATTCATGGGGAAAGTTCTCTGAGCATCAGCATTCGAGACTTTCTGGAAGCAAGACCTGAACATGGCACTGATGGTTCAAGTTATACAACAAATATTAGTCAGGAAGAGAACCCTTCATAGCAGGGTGGAACGGGTTCCAGAAGGTTGACCTGCACAAAATGAAGCCACATAGGCAGGTGCCTGGTATTCTAATCACTCAATGAACTGGAGTGAGGGTCTCTAAAACTCCCCTTGTGGCAGAAAGTGGTATCCCACCATGGCTACATGTTAAATCTCTACAGACATGGCGCGTATCAGTGTGGATAGTGAAAACATGTCCCGAGGGGACTTCCTGGTCGAAGTCTGTCCTCACTGCCCCACAGTCCCAGCCGATCAGCGCCATGCTTGCTGCTCAGATTCCGACTCCAGGACCCCACTTCATAATGTGCTGTTAGCAAACTGATTCTGCCCTGGGTGTGCACAGTGTTTATCGGGTTCCACAGGGAGCCGAGGGTGTTTGTGTTCCTGGGAACGCATGTCTTAACTTCTGCAGTGGACCGTTAGCTGCTTGGGAGAGGACATGTCCCTTCACAACTCCAAGCGTAGCCAGCTCCTTGCATAGACGCTGGGTGAAGTCATGTAAATGCCATTGTCAGAAATAGTATAGATATTAACTAATTCCCTGGATCTCATCTGAAGGTGAAGCGCAAGGTTGTTTATGAGAGAAATATCCAATGCCTAATGTTTAGCTGACGATGTGACAAAGTAACAGTTTCAGCTGCAATAGAGAAATTGGCACAAAACATTAGACAAAAGTGAAGATGGACATTCGCGAGGAGTGTAAAAATGTCTATTACATTGTTTTGTACACCTAAAACTAATAAAAACTTAAAATAGAAAAAAAAGTGAAGATGGAATAACATGAAGATGCTGCTGATGAGAATAAAGCAAGAGATTCATTGCTGAAAGAGGTACTGTAGAGATTGTCAACTCACCTGATGGTCAGCAAGCTCCCGCTTGTGAGAGTGAACAAATGCACTGCCCGAAATGAAGAACTGGCCTTAACAAGGCAGCGGGTAACACTCCGAGGAAATCTGTGCAGTGCTGGGCCATGGTAGGGTTTGAAAAGAGACACAAGGACACAGTGATGAGGTGGTGAGTTACTGTATACAAGTTTTATCTGAAATAGTTTAAGAGGCAACTTTTGTACACATGCAAGGCAAAAATAGTGTGCTACCGAGGCAGAAAGTAATAGCCAATGATATGGACTCGCTTTAAACCCTCTGAAGCAGTTCCGTGTATCTGGGGCCCCTTTGGGCTTGCGCTTTGGGGTCTGTACCCTCAGGCAAAGATCAGAGATTCCACAGTGGCATGGCCTGCAGGCAGTGTTTTCTTCCTCCAGGTGCGAGAACATCACACAGGGCCAGGGCTCTGTGGCAAAAACAGACCTTGTTACTGAGGCCCAGAGAGTAGCAATTGTACTCGAAGTTTGGACATTTTCCCAGAGGTTCTGGACTTTTAAGGACCGAGTGTTTCCATATTACCTTGGACACCTAATTAGCTGGTGGGGTCACCCACCTCCCCCAATCCCCTCAGTCACTTGTCCACTGTCCTGCCAGCTGTACACTGGGACATGACATTCTCATCTACTGTACTCTGGGCACACAGGGTTTCACACTCTGGATCTAAATCTGAAATCCATCCTTACTTGTGATGATGCTCCTTTATTCTCTGGTTTGAGTCTACTTGTATGCACCCTTCTGTGTAGACATGTGGATATCCCTGCTTCATGTCAGCCGATTGCTTGACACTTCTCTTCATTGTGCCCTCAGAATCACCTTGAGGTCACCTTGTCCTATACCTGCTTCCCAGAGGGTCCAGTTATACACAAAAGTTATGCACCTTCACGGCACATGCAATTCATTGCTGCTCACATGCTTTTGGGGGTCCCAGGTGGTTGGATTGATCTTTGTGGGAAGGTCAGAGGGGGCAGTGTGACACCACGGATCACTGGGTTGGCAGCTAGCATCATCTGATTTGCTCTGGCACAACACAGCGGTTGATTTCTGACGTTTCCGCAGCCCCCTACATACTGCAGGTACTAAAAGTCCTGCAAAATATCTCACCTGAGCTGCCTAGAATCATCCTTGCTTCTCCCCATCCTCTTTCAGGACCCGAGCGCTCACAAGGAACTCACTCCCGGTTATTAAACATGCATTTTCCTTTTAATTGTGGTTTATCCGAGTGGCAAGTCTGCTGATAAAAGGCCAAAACAGATCCTGTATTTTATTTATCTAGGAAAATCCCTAGCTCAGTGCTTCGAGCTCGCTGCATCCCGGAACTACCGCAGCTGCAGGAGAGGGAAGAAGAACTCGGACTGCTAGGGCTCCGCTTATGGCCCACAGGGCTGAGGGGGCAGCACATACAGGGCTGAATGCAATGCTCATGGCAGAGACATCAGAGCAAAGACTGAGGGAAGACGGCTAAAAACAGTGGTTTAAACCCTCACTGCCAAGAGAACAGAAGCCTTAGGCCCTGAGATTAGCCTCCCCCTCACCACCCTTCCATAGCTTGCCCCGCTCCCGCCTGCCCCGTGCTAAAAGCGGAACAGTGGCAGTGTCAGATCAAAAGAACAGAATATCTGCAGAATATTTGCAGTTCTGAGAACTGTGTTCCGCAGACACAGACTTGCAGTCCAAATAGTTCTGGCAAACGGGACGGAGCTGTGGAAGCAGAACTGGCTGTGGTGGTGGTTGCCACCATGCTCTGGGCCACCTGTCACAACTCATCCCGCCCCTGTCCCCACCTATCTCCCTGCAGGAGTAAACAGAACAGCGGAAACACATCTGGCTGAGCCCCTATATGGGCTCTGAATCTGGTGCAAAAAGAGCTTTGGAACTTCAAAAGCTCTCCGCATACCCAGAGGGACGCAGTGACCTATGACCCAGGCGAATTGTTAACAGAGGAGAAGCCCACCTTCCAGGGAATCTCCCCCATTATGTGAGAAGCTGGAATAGTGCAGAGAAAACATAACACTATATTGTGAGAGAGAAAAAAGGCTGAAGTCAGAGAGAAAATGAAATATTATACCAACACGTACTGGAAAACAAAAGAAAGACCTCTTTCTATCAACCTGTTGCAGAACCCACTCCTACAGATGAATAGAAAAAGAAATAATAAGTCATTAATTGCCATAAATAACCTAGGCAACAAGACAGCTCAGAAAGAAAGTAAAAAGACTCCAGAAAATGAACTTAAAGATATGGAAATATGTGACGTAAATGACAGAGAATTCAAGATTGCAGTTCTGAAAAAACACAACGAGATGCAAGAAAACACAAAAAGGCACTTTAATGAACTCAGAAACACAATAAAAGAACAAGAATATTTTACCAAAGAGATTGAAAATTTAATTTAAAAAATCTTTTTAAAAAAAGAACGAAATAAAATTTCTGGAGATTAAGAACACAATAGAAAAAAATGAAGAATGAAATAGCCTGTTTGCGTAGTAGAGTTGACCAATGGAGGAAAGAATCAGTGACATTGAGATAGAAACCTGGAAATGACATGGATGGAAGAAGAAAGAGACTTGACTTAAAAGAAATGAAAGAACTCTACAAGAACTTTCTGACCACATCAGAAACAGCAATAGAAGAATAATGGGCATACCAAAGGAGAAAAAAGAGAGAAGGGAACAGAGAGTGTATTCAAACATATAGTCAATGAGAACTTCACAAACTTCACAAACTTGTGGAAAGAACTGGATCCTCCAATCCAAGAAGCAAATAGAACACCTAATTACCTCAACCCCAACAGGCCTTCTCCAAGGCACATTGTACTGAAGCTATCTAAAATCAATGACAAAGAAAGAATCCTCAAGGCAGCCAGGGAAAAGAAGGCTGTAACCTACAAGGAGAACCCATTAGATTATCATCAGATTTCTCAGCAGAAACAAAATTGACAAACCCTTGGCTAGACTCACTAAGATAAAAAGAGAGAAGACACTAATTAACAAAATTAGAAATGAAAAAGGGGAAGTTATCACGGACACCACAGAAATACAAAGAATCATCCAAGAATACTATGAAGGACCACATGCCACCAAATTCAATAACCTTGAAGAAATGGACAAGTTCTTAGAAACATATAGACTTTCTAGGCTGAACAATGAAGAACTGAAAATCTAAACAGACCAATCACCAGTAGAGAAATTGAATCAGTCATCCAAAACCTTCCCAAAAGCAAAATTCCGGGACCAGATGGCTTCACAAATGAATTCTACCAAACCTTCAAACAGGATCTAATACCAATCCTGCTCAAACTCTTGCAAAAAATTGAAGAAAAGACAGTACTCCCTAACTCATTTTATGAGGCCACCATTATCCTGATACCAAAACCTGGTAAGGACAACACAAATGAACAGAACTACAGACCAATATCTTTGATGAATACTGATGCAAAAATCCTAAACAAAATTCTAGCAAATCGAATGCAACAATGTATTAAAAAGATTATTCATCACGACCAACTGGGGTTCATCCCAGGGGCACAAGGATAGTTCAACATACGCAAATCCATCTATGTGATATATCACATAAACAAAATAAAGGACAAAAATCATATGATTATATCAATTGATGTATATAAAGCATTTGAAAAGATACAACATCCATTTATGATTAAAACACTTAATAAAATAGGTATAGAAGGAAAATACCTTAACTTAATAACGACCATATATGACAAGCACTCAGCTAATCTCATAATTAATGGTGAAAAACTGAAGCCCTTTGCTCTACGTTCAGGAACATGACAGGGCTGTCCCCTATCTCCTCTGCTTTTAAACATAGTGTTGGAAGTCCTTGCCAGAGCAATCAGGCAAGAGAAAGAAATAAAAGGCATCCAAATTGGGATGAAGTTAAATTATCACTCTTTGCAGATGACATGATGCTATATATAGAAAACCCTAAAAACTCCACCAAAAAGCTGTTAGAAACAATCAATGAATACAGTAAAGTTGCTGGCTACAAAATCAACGTACAAAACTCCATTGCATTCCTATATACTAACAATGAAGTCTCAGGAAAAGAAATACAAAACACACTTCCCTTTTCAATTGCAGCAAAAAGAATAAAATACCTAGGAATAAACTTAACCAAGGATGAGAAGGATTTATATGATGAAAACTTTAAGACATTTTTGAAACAAATTGAAGAAGACACAAAGAAATGGAAAGACATTCCATGCTCATGGATTGGAAGAATCAACATAGTTAAAATGGCCATATTACCCAAAGCAATATATAGATTTAATGCAATCCCCATCAAATTCCCAATGGCATTTTTTAAAGAAATAGAACAAAAAATCATCAGATTTGTTTGGAACCACAAAAGACCCTGAATAACCAAAGCAATCTTAAGAAAAAAGAACAATACTGTATGTATCACACTGCCTGACTTTAGCTTTTACTAGAGGGCTACAATAATCAAAACAGCTTGGTATTGGCGGAAAAACAGACACATAGACCAAAGGAATAGAATTGAAAACCCAGAAATAAAACCACATAAATATGGACAGATAATTTTTGACCAAGAAACTAAAAACATACAATAGAGGAAAGACAGCCTCTTCAATAAATGGTGCTGGGAGAATTGGATAGCCATGTGCAAAAGAATGAAACTGGACTGTTATCTGTCACCATGTACCAAAATTAATTCAAATGGATCAAAGACTTAAGCATAAGACCTGAAACAATAAACTGCATAGAAGAAAACATAGGTACTAAACTTATGGACCTTGGGTTCAAAGAGCATTTCATAAATTTGATTCCAAAGGCAATGGAAGTAAAAGGTAAAATGGGACTATATGAAACTTAAACTTAAAAGCTGCACAGCAAAAGAAACCATCGACAAAATAAAGAGGCAACCAACTGAATGGGATTTGCAATTTTTGCAAACAGTGCCTCCGATAAGGAGCTAATATCCAAAATATATAAAGAACTCATGCAACTCAACAACAAAAAAAAGCAAAGAACCCAATTGAAAAATGGACAGAGGACCTGAAGAGACATTTCTCCAAAGAGGATATACAAATGGCAAATAGACATATGAAAAAATGCTCAACATCACTAATCATCAGAAAATGCAAATAAAAACAACGAGATATATCACCTCACCCCAGTTAGAATGTCTATCATCAACAAGGCAAGTAGTGACAAGTGTTGGAGAGGCTGTGGAGAAAAAGGAACTATCATACACTGTTGGTGGGAATGCAGACTGGTGCAGCCATTATGGAAGGCAGTGTGGAGGTTCCTCAAAAAATTACAAATAGAATTACCGTATGACCCAGCAATCCCTCTCCTGGGTACCTACCCAAAAATATCTGGCATTTATCCATAAAGATACGTGTGCTCCAATGTTCATTGTAGTTTTATTTATGGTGGCCAAGACATGGAAACAACCTAAGTGTCCTTCAATAGATAAATGGAAAAAGAAGATGTGGTATATATACACAATGGAATACTATTCGGCAGTACGAAAAGATGACATAGGGCCATTTGTGACAACATGGATGGATCTTGAGATTATAATGCTAACTGAAATAAGTCAGACAGAAGAAGCAGAGAACCATATGTTTTCACTGACATGTGGTATATAAACCAAAAACAACAAAAGAACAAGGCAAACAAATGAGAAACAAAAATTCATAGACACAGACAATAGTTTAGTGGTTACCAGAGGGTAAGGGGGCAGGGAAGGTGGTAGATGAGGGTAAGGGGATCAAATATATGGTGATGGAAGGAGAACTGACTCTGGGTGGTGAACACACAATGGGATTTATAGATGATGTAATACAGAATTGTACACCTGAAATCTATGTAACTTTACTAACAATTTTCACCCCAATAAACTTTAAAATTAATCTAGAAAAGTCTATGAAACCTCTTCTGTGTATGAGCTACTGATTAGGTCATGGGATAAAGGAAAATATAAATACTCGCCTCCCAGCCCGACAGGCAAAGCCCTCCCCAGAGCCAGACTGAGGGGGGGAGTGAAGGGAGGATAGCAACCCCAGAGTGCCTTCTCCCTTTCTGTCTTGACTGTACTATTTAGTAGTTTGCTCTGTTAGTGTTGTTTTCACTGAAAACCAGGATTTTGAGTTATTAATTTGACCTGATTTTTCTCTACCTTGTTAATTTCTGCTCATATGTTCATTAATTCATTTCCAGGGTTAATTAATTAATGACACTGTACCGCAGTTGGTCCCACAGAGTGCGGGCTTCCTGTGGCTGCTGCGACAAATCACAAATTGGGGAGCTTAAAAGAACAAAAATTCACTGTGATCATGGTCCTGCAGGCTAGAGATTCCACATCAAGGTGTCGCTGGGACACACTCCCTCCAGAGGCCCCAGGGGAGCGTCCTCCTGCCTCTTCCTGTTCTCAGTGGCAACAGGAGTTCCTGGGCTTGAGGACACATCACTCCAATTTCTGCCTCTGTCGTCCTCACATGGCTTCTCCTCTGTCTAACTTCCATCTTCCTCTTGTAAGGACACTTGGTCACATTTAGATAATCCAGGATGATCACATCTCAAGACCCTTAATTACATCTTCAAAGACTTTTTTACATTCCAGGGATTAAGGTGGGGACAGATTTTTGGGGGGCATGGGTAAAAGGTGATGGGACATATCTTTTTTTCAGCATACCATGCAGTCTATGTTTATTTAAATTTCTCTCATATTTACAAATATCTTTGCTTGTCTTCATTGTTGGAATCCTAGACCTACCTTCTAGAAGTAATTTTATTTTTCCTGGAATGTATCCTCTATTCAGTCTTTTAATGTAAGCGGTCACTTCTCTTGTGTATAAACACTTTGACTTTCCCACCATATTGAACCACGGCATGACTGGAAATAGAATTCCAGGCTGACAGCATCTTCTGCCATCTACTGCTGACTGCCCTCATCTTAGAACCCCATCCTTTGGCATTCTGAAGTTTCAGCACACTGTTTCAGTGCAGTTACTTTTATCCCATTTTGGTTTCCTTGTGAACCTTAAATTTGAGGACTTTCTTCACTCTTTTTAGAAAAATAATCATCTCACTTTATCAATACCCCCTTCTTATATGTCTATTAGAAGTATGTTGAAAACTTGCTGTTATATCCTCATTACTCTTAATTTCTCTTTAATATTTTTCATCTTGTCATCTCTCTTTAACTAACAAATTTACACAGTTAAAAAGAGGTTGCAAACAGACAACCTAAACTTCCAGCCTAAGAAACAAGTAAAAGAAAAGCAAACTAAACCCAAAGCAACAAGTAGGGATAATAAATATTAGAGGGATACAAAGAACTAGAGAATAGAGAAACAGTAGAGAAACATCAATGAAACTCAATGTTAGTTCTTTGAAAATATCAGTAGATATACTGCCCAAGAAAAAAGGGGAAAAACTCTCAAATTAATAAAATCAGGCATGAAAGAGAGTACATTACTACCAAAGCATTATGAAACACAAAGCATTATGTGAGACTCCTATGAACAACTGAACATCAATTAATTAAACAACTTAGATGAAATGAAAGAACTATTGAACCTGATTCAACTCAAAAAGAAATTTAAAAATCAGACTAGACCTGTAATACCCAAGAGATTAAATTAATAATGAAAAATCTAGCCACATAGCAAGACTCAATTCTATTTGGTTTCTCCAGTGAATTCTACCAAACACTTAATGAAGAATTAATACCAATTCTTCTCAACTCCTTCCAGCAAAAAGGGGGGGACAGGAGGAGTGATGGCATCACGACTCCTCCTTTGATGTCATTATTATGCTGATACCAAAAGCAGATAGCTGCATCACAAGAAAACTACAGGCCAATATTCCTTGTGAATGTGGATGAAAAACTTCTTGAAAAAAATGTATATATGGGCACACTAAATACAGCAGCATATGAAAAAGATTGTTCACTATGATACTATGACTAACGTGGGGTTTATCCTAGTATTGCAAAGTTCATATATGAAAATCAGTCACTATAATATTTCCACATTAATATAATAAAGTAAAAAATATCACATTATCATCTCAATGGAGAAAGAAAAGGCATTTGACAAAATTCAACACTCCTTCATGATAAAACACTCAAGAAACTAAGAATAAAGGTAACTTTCTCAGTCTGCTAAAATGGCATCTATGAAAATCTTATAGTTAATGTCATACTTAATATTGTAAGACTGAAAACTTTCTCCCTAGGAGAGTAACAAGAACAACAGGATATGTGCTTCTATCACATCTATCCAACATTGCACTGCAACTTCCAGCCAGAGCAACTAGGGGAGAAAGAGAAATAGAAGGAATCCATATTGAAAAGAATAAAAATAATCTTTATTTGCAGATGTGGTGATCTCATATAGAAAACACTAAAAAAAAAAAAAAATCAGAGTTAACAATTGAGTCAGAAATGTTGCTGGAAACAAGAACAATCTATGAAAATAAGTTATATATTTTATACACTCTAAATAAGCAATCTTATCTTACCCTTAAGGACACTAAATAGAATTTCAGCAGTATGCTTGAGAGCCACTTTAAACAGCAAAATCACCAAGCAAAGTATAACATATACAAAAGATATGACACTAAGTATACCATGAAAATGACACTTGCTTGTAGCATGAGAACTAAAACAAGAAACAGAACTCTGCCTTGCTCAAATTCAATGATAATGTGACTCAATTAGGTGCCTCAAATTTTTTGCCATTCTATGTATGTCCACAAGTAACCACAAAACCATCACCCCCAGTATTTATTTGAGGGTTACAAATAAAATTTAGTGAGTAGGGGAATTCACAATACAGAATGCACAAGTAATGGCATGAGGCTGGATATCCACACAATGGAATATTATTTGGCCATAAAAAGGATTGAAATACCGTCATGTGCTACACCATGGATGAACCTTGAAAACAGTAGATAAGTGCAAGAAACCAGACACAAAAGGAAGGACAAACGTTGTGTGATTCCACATATATGAGATATCCAGAATAGGCAAGTCTTTATTTGAGTGTTTGATAGATGAAATTTATCAGTACCTGAGTCCCCTTCCATTACGATTTGGTTAACTGTTTTATAACGAAGCATGTTGAATTTTGGTAAATTTTTTTTCTATGTCTGTTGAGATGATTATAAGGTTTTCATGTATCTTTTATTCTGTTGATATGTGTACTATATTAATTGGTTTTAGGATGCTAATCCAATCTTGCATGCTGGGAGTAATCCCTTTTGGTCAAATTATATCATCCATTTATATGCTTCTGGTTGTTTGCTAATATTCTGTTAAGGATTTTTTGTATCTTTTCTCATAAGATATATTGGTCTGTGGTTTGATTTTCTTACCACGTCTTTGTCTTGATTGGTGATTAGAGTAATATTGACTGTAAAATAAGTTGTGAAGTATTTTATTCTCTTCTTTTTTTTGAAAGAGTTTGAGAAAAATTTGTACTTATTAAATATTTGGTAGAATTTGTCAGTGAAGTTAACTGGGTCTGGATTTTTTTGGAGGGGTAGTTTATTTTTATTACTAATTCTATTTCTTTTTTATATCTATTTGGATTTTCTCTTTCCTCTTGAGTAAGTTTCAGTAGTTTGTGTCTTTTTAGAAACTTATCCATTTCATCTAAGTTATCTAATTTGTTGACATACAGCTGTTCACAGTATTCACTTATAATATATATTATTTCTGTAAGATCAGCAGAAAGGTCTCCTCATTAATTTCTGATTTTATTAATGAGCTCTCTCTCTCTCTCTCTCTCTCTCTCTCTCTCTCTCTCTCTCTCTCTCTCTGGGTCTCTCTCTCTGGCTTGTTCAGTGTGGCTAAAATCTGTCAGTTTTGTTGGTCTTTTCAAATAATTATCTTTAGGTTTTGTTGATTTTTCTGTTGCTTTTTTAATTTATTAAATTTGTTAGGATGATATTGATTAATAAAATTATATAGGTTTCAAGTATACATTTCTAGAATACATCATCTGTATATTGCATTGTGTGTTCACCCAGAGTCAGTTCTCTCTTGTTTTTCTATTCTCATTTTTATTAATTTCTACTCTAATCTTTATCATTTCCTTCTGATTATTTTGGGTTTTATTTGCTCTTTATTGTCCTGTGTTTTAAGGTAAAAACTTAGGTTATCAATTTGGGATCTTTCTTTTTTCTTAATGTAGGCATTTGTCTATAAATTCCTCTTTACATACTGCTTTTGTTGTATCCCATATGTTTGCCAGGTTGTGCCTTCATTCCATTAATTTCAAAGTATTTTGAAATTTCTCTTCTGATTACTTATTTTACCCATTGATGATTTAAGAATGTCATTTAATATCCACATGTGTGTGAATTTCCCAAATTCCTTTCTACTAGCAACTTATAATTTTTACCATTGTTGTCAAAGAAAGTACTTTTTTGTAATTTTAATTTTTAAAATTTATTGACACTGGTTATATGTTCTACTATGGTATATCCTTGAGGACAATGCATATTCTGCTGCTGTTGAGTGGAGTTTTCTAAATGTGTCTATTAGGTAAAGTTGGCAACCAGTAAGTTATCATTAATTAATCATTAAGGTCTTATGTGTGTCTGGGAGATAATAATGGTGAAGGCTGGATCCAAACTTCAAAGAACTTGTAATCTAACTGGAGAAGTGCTTATGTTATAAATGATGAGTAGAGAAAATAATTGTTCAGAAATGTCTGATGAATTGAGAAATAAGATATTTGTGCCAGGGAAGATTTTTAGGAGAAGTGGGGCTTGATCTTTGGGCACAAAAGATGGGTAGGATTTGCCTAACTTTAAATCAAAGAAGGGTTTGGATGTACGATGTTTAAAATAACAGGGCTTAGAAACTGTGTGGTTATTAAAAATCAAACTTGAGAATTATATGCTAAAAGAGCTGACAGTTGCAACGAGAATAAAAATAAAATATAAAAGTAATGGAGGAAGGGTGAGCAGATAATTTGGAAATAGAGTAAAAATTGTGTGAGAGTGGTTGTTAATTTAATAATTTGATGAAACTACAGTTCTACTAACCACATTCTGCTTTGCGGTGGCACATTTTGGTTCATATCATCTTTCTCATGCCCTCCTTTACATTTATTTGAATAATGTTCAATTTATTGCTTAAAACCTCTAAGGGCAAATATTATCTACCCTGCCTAAAAAGTTATCTGCTTTTAAATAACATGATTAGAAAGCCCGAGTCCCCACCCCTAGTCTGAGCAACATTCACAGACTTGCTCACATCCCCTTGAATCCATTGATACTGATTCTGTTAAACAGCTCTTTAGGTGGAACGCTAGGAAACTGCCAATAATTGATCATTTTTGATGTGCAAACACATTAATTTCACGTGGTTGAATTGCATATGTCCCTTTCTTGGATGATTCCAAAAAAAGAGACCTGAAATGCTGATGTTTTTTGGAGACTGAGTCCTTCCCTGTGTTATTTTACTCATTAGATGGGGGCTGCTGAGACATTACCCAAAGGAACTGTGTAATTTTATTAGTTAAAGGCAATAAAGGCCACAGAATCTCGGGTTCTCCTTTTCATCCACATGCCCTGATTTACATAAAAGATTCACTCCAAATTGTTTCTGTTTGTGTCTCAGCACAGCACGCTCCATATGGAGGCCTAATGAACAAATTAACAGAACCTGTGGTGATCCATTTGTAAAGGAAAAATTGGTTCCTCACTAAAAGAATCATTCCACACATTTATCTACAAGTTTAGATGTGCACAGCTCTGTGGATGAATATAGGCCTTCCCCAATTTACACAGATTGAATGTCTTTGAATACAAATTAAGAGTTTATTTTCCCTTTGATTTTGAATTTACTTACACTTGACATAAAGAAGAAAAGCCATTTCTAAAATGTTTTATTCATTACATTTGCTTATGAACCCAAGATTCTAAATGTACCAGGATATTATTTTCTGCTGATACAGATATAGTTATTTATATCCATATACTTTTACATATACTGATAGATATATAATAATACGTATATACATTACATGTATTATATGTTATATAATTTTATAATATATATATTTTACATATATAAAATAGTGCATACCATTTCTTAGATTTCCTCCTACTGTATGTGGTAAGAAAATTTTGATCTATAAACTTGAATGTATGTGCCTAGCTACATTTGAACAACTACGTTATCAAAATGGAATGCTGACACGGAAATGTGTTTTAATGAATGTTCTAACATAAACTTTTTCTGAATGACAAGCTAGACAAATCACTTGACCAGCTTTTGATTTTCTATGCGTTGAAACTGATAATACCATTCTAACTCACAAAAACATTATGATTACCTAGTATTAAGGGGAAAATATGAAAACCAAGTTTTAAATCACTCAAAACTAGAGAAATATGACAGTCTTTTCCTTATCTTGAAGTTGTCTCATATTTTAGAAGTTATTCTGCTGCTGTCCTGTATATATCTATTGTTTTAAATGGCTTTTTTATACTCAAGTTTCTATGGATGAGTCTAAAACACATTTTCTCCAACTTTTACAGAGCTAGTCATAGAATTCTAGGTGGCTTTATACAGTTATCTGTCTATCTATATCCATATTTATCTGTATGTACCCATATCTTTATTATCTGTATCTGTGTATATCTATATCTATCCATATCTATCTATCTGGTTAATTTTATGTGTCTTCTTGACTGGGTCATTAGGCACCCAGACATTTGGTCAAACATGATTCTGGGTGTGTCTGAAGGTGTTTGTGGATGAGATTAGTGTGAATCAGTGGCTTGATGGACTGGTGCTGGAGGCCTGAAGAAACGTTGAGTGAGAAATAGTTCCCTCTCTGCCTGTCTTTGAGCTGGGTCTTCTCCTGCCTTTGGACCCAAACTGAGACTGCAGCTAATCCACCTGCTGTCTGTGTCTCAGGGTGTGGACTTCTCAGCCCCCACGCTCCTGTGAGCCACTTCCTTATAATGCCTCTATACATGTACATTCTGTATGTGTGTTTGTGTACATACGAGGCATGTACACAGTGTGTACATGCATGTATAACTATTCATATCACATACAAGATGGGGACCCTGTAGTGGCTTAGGACACAGCTCCCTCCATTCCTCACTGGTTTGAGAAGCATAACACCTGGATGTCCAGATGAGATGGTGAAATTGTGTCACTCAAGCCTAGAATATGACACATGTACCTCTTGTGGGGTTGGTCCTCTGAGCTTACACAGCAAACATAACCTGAAAGTTAATGTTATATTTTTCCCCTTAAAAATATAAGTATTTATGACACTCATTTCTGCAGTGTTTTCTCCTCGCTGCTGTCATAATTTCTGCTACTTTTCCTGAATCCTGTCTCTCACTGTGTTGCTAGGCAGTTTAAATCCAGCTAGACATGGCTGGATTTAAATAAACACGGGGTGTGGACATGTATCAGCATTCTTCAGGAAAAGCCACGAGCGCCCCTCCCACCTTTCATTCCTCGCACCAAAACTCAAAGAAATGAGAACTGTCACACTCTATACACATTACTCTTTCATATCTTTTTTTTTTACCTTATCACCATTTCTATATATGAGGTGTAATAAAAAGTTATTTTATTACAGAAGTTATTTTTAAAAATTATACGAGGCGATGGAAGGAAAACTGACTCTGGGTGGTGAGCATGTAATATTTAGATGATGAATTACAGAACTGTGCTCTTGAAACATATGTAATTTTACTAACCATTGCCACCCCAATAAATTTTAATTTTAAAAAAAGAATTATATGAGGTGTGATCAAAAACTATGGTGAATGTTTAAATATTTTTAAAAAGCATTACAGTAAAAGACACATTGTCATTAAATTATTACAATAAAAGACACGTTGTCATTAATCCCCCTCAAAATACTCCCCCTCGCTTCAAACACACTTATCCCATCATTCTTGCCACTTTCTGAAGCAGTTCTGGAAGTCCTCTTTTGTGAGTGACTTTAGTTGTGCTGTCATGGCTGCTTCGATGTCCTGAATCGATTCAAAATGTTTACCTTTCATGGTCATTTTGACTTTGGAGAAGAGCCAGAAGTTGCATGGTGCCAGATCCGGTGAATAAGGTGGATGAGGACACCCCATAATGTTTTTATTTGACAGAAATTGCCGTATACCAGAAGCGATGTGTGACACAAAGTGTTGTCATGATGGAAAATGAAGTAAAGAAACTCACAAAAGAGGACTTCCAGAACTGCTTCGGAAAGTGGCAAGAGCAATGGGATAAGTGTATTCGAAGCAAGAGGGGTGGGTATTTTGAGGGGGATTAATGGCATGTGTCTTTTACTGTAATAAATATTTTTATGTAAACATTCACCATTTTTTTATTACACCTAAAGTATAGAAACAGTGATAAGGTAAAAAAAATAATATATGAAAGATATATTTCTATTTAAAAATTGGAATTTTACTAATAGTGATTGATTTATATACCCCATCGTCCCCAAAATTTTAATGCTGAATCTTCCTTATTAAATTCTCTTGACATTTATTTTTTCTATAAAACTGATGTTAATTACCTTTAATTGGCATTCATTTATTTTACTTATATTTCATGAGAATGAAATCTCTTACAGTGAATAATGCAAAATGTATTTAGATCTCAGAATCGATCATTCAGAAATATTTTCTAAAGGAACATGTGGAAGTATAATACTCAGCTAGATATTTTATTGAATACAATGATAGAGAAAGTTGCAATTGGATCTTATTATGAATATCCATTCTTACTTCACAGAGAATGTGGCTTCATGTTGTGTGGTTTTTTTTCTCTTATTATTGAAATAATGTATTGTGAAAATATAAAAAGAAAGTCAAAAATAGAAGTAATTTATAAGAAAAACAGTACTAATCCATAAAAAATTTCACTGCTAATATGATGAAGACTGTCCTTTGAAGTCTACTTCAATGTCTACATAGACACCCACACACATGGCTCTAGTGGGTTCACACTATTTCATCAAATACCCTTTCCCAGACCCAGCCCCACAGAGCCCGGGGCCTGGATGAATTTCCAAGGCCACTGCCACTGACTGGCCTTGACAGCATTCTGCCCAGAAAAGCTAATGGGTAGGCAGGCAAGAGTTTAAAAGTGAGAGTGGGTGGAAATATGTTGGTTCAGGCCTCCATCATTCTAGCATACTGTCACTTCTTAATGTTGTTTAAAATGTGATCTGAATCCGTATCTATGTTAGAGAATTTCTCCCTGTCCCTTTGCTCTTCTGTTCCAAGCTTTGTTCATAGAAGAGGTCAACATATTGGCAGTCACCTAAGCCCCTAATAATTTGATTCTTCAAGTTTGTTCTGTGTAAATTATGAGTGTTAGAACTCTGCATGAAATAAAAGCTCTCTGTCCCATTACTGCACTGGGGAATGGCTTTGTTGGCAGCTATCTAATCTGTCAAATAGCGTTCCATACATATGGAAATATTACTGGTTACAGTTCCATTAGTGCCAAATGAGGAAAATAAAATAGAAGGCCAGTTACAAAAATGAAGGGGGGCGGTGCATATTATATCTCAGGGTCATCATTAACCTTGATTGGGTTCATCATAAATGGTTGATATTTAAAACGCCACTCAGACATTGTAGAACCCTCAGAGATGTGAGCCAGATGAGAACCTCCACTGTGCAAAACAAAGTTGAGGGCAGACACAGGGTGGGTGATTCTAATGGCAGAGGAGGTGACAGCTGTCTCTCTCAGGAGCCCCTGTGTTTCTGCCTGGGAGTAGGGTCACATGACAGCTTCCACAGCTGTCCCCAGTCTCTGGTGGTAGGGCATTGTCTAAAGTCAAATCAATCTGATGATGAATAATATACAATGAGAACTCCTTATATTTCAGAGTGCTTTCCTGTACGTTACCTCATTGAAAAACACAGTGGTGCTGTGGGCCTGGAGCTGTGTCATCACCCACGTTTGTAGACACAAGGAAGGATGCAGTAGGACCGGGGTGCAGGTGGGCACCTTCCCTGCTGCTCAGGGTGGCCAGCCCATTTCTAGTCTCAGCTGCCCATGAGGTGTCACAGGGCACAGCGCTCCACACTTGGTGGCCACAAGGAATATTCGGTAAAGGAGGGATAGACGGAATGAGTGGAGGAAACAAGATAAACTTCAAGATGTGTAATAGACTCAGTCCCACCATCCCTCCCCCACCCATTACCCGTGCCCTCCAGCCTCTCCATAAATGCAGAATATACACAAGGACATATGAACACTGGCATTTATGGATTTTCTTAGGAGTGGTTGAAATCAAACTAAAGGCAGAAGAGGTGGTGCTGTGCCCTGGTTATGCCTGTGATGCCACAGGTCCTGCTTAGTCACAGCTTCCTTTCGCTGTCCTTGGTGGTTATGAGACTATTGTCCCACAACCTGGAGGAAAATTCCCTTCTTGGCAGCTGGAGGGACCCATCCTGGAGTCTGTTCTCAATTCTCCTGAGTGTGTCCCACATTACAACTTTAGTATTAAATAATCACAGCGAAGCTGGAACATCATAGAAACAAAACATTGTGGCCAAAAAGGGTTCACTCAACTCCAAAGAAAAAGGAAAGGCAACACTTCATCAGAACAATGGAGGGGGGGGGGTCTTAGAAAAGCAGGTTGTTACTAGAAGGGAGGTCAATTAAAAACACCTTCATCATAAATTGAAGCCTTTTTTTCCCTTCATTTGAGTTTGTTGTTTCTGAAAAGGAAAAATGCCACAAACTTTGGAGGAATTTATGGGACATTTCCCACATCACATCATTCCGTATGTTGTTTGGTTTGTTTATGGAGTTTAAAGGTAACTATTTAGAAAAAAGTGCATGCTAATGGGATCTGAAAAAACTTATGCTTTTAAAGAGAAGCCCTTATGGTACTGCTAACAGATACAGTTTTCCGAGATATTGGTGCTCTCCATAAGTAATTTCTTCCTCCATAAATAAATTCTCCTCACCTACGTGGGCTTTGATTTAATTATTAAAAAGACAAAATATTTCATGTTTTAAAATGGGAGTTAGATTGAATAGTACATGTGGTTATTCTTTCCTGTCCAATATTTGTTGCAAGAAAAGTCTTAGATTGTTTTTATCCGTATTTCTCATCAGTTACACTAATATAAAAAATATGATTTTTAAAAAGAAATGTCTGCTCTTTATGCGTCTACATGATTTCACTTAAAGATAAATAGATTTGCATCTGTGTGCCCATTGTACCCCAAACATGGACCTGCTCTAAGGACCATAAGAGGACACCCAGGACCCCATCCTCTTCCCAAAGATGGCAGTGTATTTTACCACAAATTCATACATTCTGAAGTTGGCAGCATGGAGGGATGTGGAAGAAATGGTGGAAAGATCACAGTAGCCCCCATCTGTTCAAATTCATCATGAACAGGTCTGTGAGAGGGGGGAGGTGATGGGCTGTTTCAAACAAGGATTAAGTTGTGGCTGATGCCATGAAAACTTCCAACTCAAAGATTATACAGCAGAAAAATACTGTTTTTTTGGATGCAGAAACGCACTGTCATGGGTTATGTCGCCCCAAATTCATATGTTCAGTCCTAACCACCAGGACCTAAGAATGTGACTGAGATGGATGGGTCTTTAAAGGGCTGATTATGGTCAAATGAGATCATTAGGTGGTCTTCTAATCCAGTATCACTGGGGTCCTTACGAGGAGAGGAGATGAGGACACAAACAGACACAGAGGGACGACCACGTGAGGACACAGGAAGACAGACGTCTGTACCCCAGGGAGAGAGGCCTCAACAGGAACCAGCCCCGCCCACACCTGGATCTCACACTTCCAGCCTTAAGATCTGGGAGAAAATAAATTCCTGTTGTTTAAGCCTCCCCATCTGTGGTTCTTGTTACATCAAACAGAGCTGACAATTACAGGCAGTGAGAGGATTCAGTGGGAACACAGTCCCTTTTGCAGGGCACTGGCACAGAGCAGCTTCCTGGTGGGCAACCCATACCCTGTTTCCAGAGGGGAGGACCCACTTTTCCCCATCTCCAGAGAGAAGTTTGCAGCAGTGCATGCAGCTTAAGGTGGGAAGTTGTGCTCAATTTTGCAACTTGTGTGGAGCTTCACTACCCACTAGGCCATGAGCAGTTGTTAAGCATCCACAGGAAAGAAGATGGGAACACTGAGTGAACCAACGACATAACTGTCCCCCAGGAAGTCTTGATACAATCCCGCTGACACCAAAGGATCCACTTAAAACAAAAACATAGCCTTTCAGTACAGCTCAAACTCTTTCATTATGGCTATGAGCCACAAAATAGAAAAAATAAATAAATTTGGATTATTATTGCAAGGGTGAAATTTATGTATATTTTTGCTATGTTGACATTCAGTAGACTAATTTATTCAGTAACAAGCCTTAAAAAGGTCTTTTAGGATGCCAACAGGAAGACAAGATTTTTTTCTCAGTTGTGAATCAAAATTGCTCCAACGAGGCATTCCTGACTGATATCACAAATATTCTTTAAGCATGAGAAGTAATCTCTATGAGCTACTTTAAGAGCTCTTATAAATGACAGACAAAAAATATGTATTTACCTTCAAGTAAATGTTTACAAACTATAAAGCTTTGGTTCTGAATCTGCTGTTTTTTCGTTTTGTTTTGTTTTGTTTTGTTCTGTTCTGTTTTTTATTCTAGTGATAATGAAAAGTAATGATTTACACAGTAAATGAGGATCTTCAGCCATGGCATTTCTTATAAAAATGAATAAACAGAAATAATAACATAGAGTTTTCAAAGTACTTCTAAATAAGTGTATTATTTTATATCATGGGTAACAAATTACCAAAATCTTGGGAGCTAAAAGCAACACAGATTTATTATCTCAAAATTTTCGTGGTCAGGCACCTGGATGTGTCTTCACTAAGAGCAACTGAGATGTCAGATGGGCTGCATTTTCATTTGGAGCTCGAGATTTCCCTCCAGGCTCATGGGTTGGCAGAATTCAGTTCCTTACAGTTGTGGAGACTGAGGTCCTGCATTTTCACTGGGGAAGCTCCCAACAATAGAGGTGCCCACAGTTTCTGTCCACATGACCCTCTCCCCACCTGGTAGCCACCCCCCCACCTGGTAGTCACCCCCACACACACCTGGCAGTCACTCCTCACCACCTGGTAGCCAACATATTCAAGGCCAGCGGCAGAATCTCCCTCTGTAATCCAGCACAACAGTGACATGCATCCCCTTTGTCATATTCCATTGGCTAGAAGCTGTGGCAGGTCCACCTGCACTCAGGGAGAGGGTACTCCACCAGGGTGTGACTCATCGGGCATCACCATGGTGTCACATCTCAACAAAGGAAAGGGAAATACGAAGATAGGTGAAAACGTCTGATACAGCTAAAGGAGAACCAGGAGGACCTTTAGAGAGGTGGACATAACTGGACATAACAAAATGTAGTCTCTATAACCTAAAAAGTTCAGGACCCATGGTGAGGGAGTTGCTGATGCCTCAGGTAACAGGAAGGTGAGAAAGCAGAACTGAGGAAGACGGGGAATGGGGGGGAAAAACGTTAAAAATGCAGTAACAACTAAAATCACTTTGAAATTCATTAAAATACAAAATTGAAAGGCACAAAGTTAAATATATGACTTGTAAAACTTCTTAGAAGAAAAAAAGTACAAAGTGAAGAAAGTATCATAATGAGATGTTAAAAATGGGAGGCAAAGAAAAGGCTCTAAGTTGAATATTTATTAAGTGTACCTGAGAAGAACATGGAAAAGGTAAAACAAAAGCCAAGTCTAAGGACACACAAAATAAAAGTAAAATTCAAAAGTGAAAAAAGACCACAGTGTGCAGATTATTCTTTTATTTAAATAAAGTAACTACAGGAAAAAAGGACAGGGGCAGCCAGACGGCTCAGTTGGTTAGAGCGTGAGCTCTTAACAATAAGGTTGCCAGTTCAATTCCCACATGGGATGGTGGGCTGCGCCCCCTGCAACTAAGATTGAAAACAGTGACTGGACTTGGAGCTGAGCTGCGCCCTTCACTGGATTGAAGGATGATGACTTGGAGCTGATGGGTCCTGGAGAAACACACTGTTCCCAATATTCCCAATTAAAAAAAGAAGAAAAGAAAGAAAGAACGAAACAAAGAAAGAAAGAGAAAGAGAGAGAGAGAGAGAGAGAGAGAGAGGAAGACAGAGGGAGGGAGGGGGGAAGCAGGAAGGCGGAAGGAGGGAGGAAAGAAGAAAGAAAAACAGAACAAATTTTAATTATGAAAACTAAAGAAAATATTGTACAGGTATATAGATAGCAAAAATAAAAATTACAAAGAACAAATAAAGATCAGAGTAGCCTCATAATTCTCTCTAGCCCTGATTTCCAGAGGACAGTGGTGCATGTTTTTAGAGTAATTCTAGTAAAAACAAGAACTTGAGAATTTTATAACCAGCCAAGTGTTCATTGACATGTGATGGTACCAACAATAGAAGAATCAGAAATAATGACATGCAAATTATAAATTATTCTTTTATCCTTCTTGGAAAAAAATAATTTGAACACAATTTCAACTATGGATTTATTGGGTAATAAACAACTCAAAAATAAACTAATGTAATTTAGAGCTAAACTAGGGCTAAAAATATGGAATATAGTGACTAATGATGAACACTGAAAGCTGGCAAGCATAAACCTGGGTCGGATATTCTAAATGTGGTCAATAGAGATCAACACATTTTTAATTAAATGACTTTTTAAATGAAAATTTTAAAAAGACCAGGTATTTGTCAGTATGTAAATAAGCAGTGGCATGAGTAATAAATGTGTAATAAGTCCCTTATCTTATTGAAGGTAAAATGGGTATAATTATCAGTTTGATAATTTATTTATCTAACTAATTAATAACTAGATAAGTACAAACATAAATAATTAAATGGAACAGTTTTGTATTATTTCCTTCCAAATTACTGACATAGATACACAGAAAAAGAAACAACAAAGAAGATCAGGAAATATACAAAAGCATAGCAGAGGAAAACAGTGACTTCCTAAAAGACAGTGGCTCTCAGGTTGGGTTTAAAAAAAATTTAAACCAATATCACCAAAATACATGAAAGAGTTGTTAAAACAACAAAAAGTAACAGAAATCTACTGGGAGTGGAGTGTGTAGAACCCCATCAGACTTGATATAACAAATAGACCTAAAAGAGCTTAAAGCATGTAAAATTAACATGTGATTAATTTAAAAATATATGAAAATCTCTAGTTGCATTAAATAATGAAAGCAGACTGTCTTTTAAGGGCCTATAATCAAAACAAACCCTGTATTAGATCGTTCATTGATCCCCATGTATAGAAATTATACCAAGGGTATTTGCTCAACATAATTGACACAACAGTAGAATTGTAAATGTGTCCCTTGCGTGTGTGCGTGTGTTTTCTTAGACGGTAAGTGTCATTTAGAATGTTTGTTTTGGGATTTTGCTTTGACTCAGAAGTTCGTATCTGATGTACGTGACTGATCGGCTCATTGCCCCACATCCATGTTCAGATCTGTCCTGCAGCCTAGACAAGGGTTCATCGCATCCTGCTCATGATGGAGCTTTTGTTAAATGAAGATGAAACAACAGCCAAAACCCGGGCAGTGTGCTGGCCATGGAAAGCTCATCTGCAGTGGCAGTCGTGGATTCATTCTCCAAGTTAATGTCTGCCTATTGGCAATATTAAAGTCCTGCTCCTTCAGAAAATACAGGCATGCTGAGACCCACTCTCAGGACATCAGAGGCATTTCTCTAAGAATGACACCGAACAGCTGTTAAAGAATGTCCTCAGAAAGAAACTGCCAGGTTATCCTTCTAACGATCAGCCTGTCCTCTCTACAGAGAGGAGTTTTACATGTTATTTACTGAGGGGACATGTCTCCCGAATCCAGTCCAGTGCAGGATTCACAGAAAGAAACAGGCCCTTCTCCAAGACGTCAGCCTCATACCTCAACCCCGGTTCCTTTCCTGTCCCACACGTTTCCATTTGCAGGTCCACCTGCCATCACACTCAGCCAGTGCGTTTCCTGGCAGACAGCTGCAAGAGGCACCAGGGCTGAACGTCCGCTCCCAACACCCTAAAAATAGCTGGGAAAGATGCAGTGTTAAACCAGGAGAAAATTGGATTTCACCAGTTCGGCCCAAATAAAATGAATTTGTAAATACAGATGATATCTATACTGTTTTTCTTTGTGGGTTTTATTTCCTGTACAACTCTTCGGTGTGTTTGTTTAGAATAAGGAGAGGATGTAAAAATGTATGCATTCATTTACAAGCTTCAGATACAGGAAGAGAAGCAGTATCACAGTTTATATACCATCTTGTGCTTAAATATCAAAGAAAATGATAACCATTTACCTAATTCTGTCTGTAACACAGTATCTTTGGACTTGGGCATGATACTGGAATGCATTCACCATTTCATTACAGATGGGTCAGTTCAGACTCAGAAATGCCCACATTCACCACGACGAAGCTGTCTCTCCACCCAAGGAGACTGCTCATGTTAAGGAGCTGTTACCATCTCTGTTTCCAAGGAGGTGCCTCAGAAAATACATAAACAGACTCCTTCATTCATGCCTGAAACAGGTATCGACTGAGCTGCTAAGGGAGTCTGTGTTCCAGGAGCTGTCCTGGGTCCTAAAGGCAGAACACAAAGGAAGCAGAACTATCCCCTCTGTCAGGCAGCATCTCTCCAGGAGAAAAGACCTGACGTAAACAAACCATCATTCACTTATTCTTTTTCTTAGATTCCACATATAAGTGAGATCATATGGTACTTGTCGTTCTCTGTCTGACTTATTTCACTTAACATAATGTTCTCTAGGTCCATCCATGTTGTTGCAAATGGTAAGATTCCTTTCTTCTTTATGGCTGCATAATACTCCATTGTATAAATGTACCGCAGTTTCTTAATCCAGTTGTCTATCAATGGGCATTTCAGTTGTTTCCATGTCTTGGCTATCGTGTATAGTGTTCCAATAAACATAGGGGTGCATACATTTTTTTGAATTAGAGTTTTAGATTTCTCCAGATAGATGCCTAGGAGTGGAATTGCTGGGTCATAAGGTAGTTCCATTTTCAGAAACAGTTTCAGAGACATAGAGGAAAAACTGAGGGTTGCTAGATAGAAGGGGTTGGGAATAAGGGGGAAGGTGAGGGGATTAGAAAGCACAGTCAGGAACCACAAGATTGCCACAGGGATATGAAAGTCAATCTGGGGAATGTAATCAACAATGTTGTAAAGATTTTGTAGGGTATCCGATGGACACTTGTCTCATTAGGGAGACCACCTCAGGGATGATGTAGATGCCTGATCACTGCACTGTACACCTGAAGCTGAAGCTGAACAACAATGAATGTCAACTACAAGTTTGTATGTATATGTATGTATATGTACATATGTGTATATATGGGTATATGTATGTACTTACAAGAAACGAAGTACAGCATTAGGAATAGAGACAATGGAAATTTAATGGCTCGGTGCAATGTCAGAGGGATAGTGGATGGGGGGAGGGGGGTTGTCACCATGTGAGGGATATAAATGATAAATGTCTAACTATTACATTGTTTTGTGCACCTGAAACTAATATAAATAAATAAATAAATAATAAAATGAAACAATAAAAATAAAAACCATCACAGTGTGCAGTATGCAGAGAGGTGACAGGTGGCAGGCACAATGCAGAGAGATGCGTCAGGAAAGGGGGGCAGACTCACAAACAGGATGGTCACAGATGGCCTCACAAGAAGTGGCCCTCGGGAAGACCTCATAGGTGAGGGAGTTGTGCCCAGATCTGGTGACGTTCCAGGTGCACATGACGGAGATCCAGGGGCTGAAATGTTGGAGTGCAGGGTATGAAAGTAACTACAAGAAGAGGCTGTGCAGGAATGAATGGCGCAGACCCGTATCTGGAGATTCAGAGGTTTTAGAGGAAACGGAGATGGAGCAGTGTGGACACTGGCCCGGCATGTTGGCCATGGGGAGAGACGGAGGAGCCATGCACTTGGGGCAGACCTAGGTTTCCATCAGCCCAGCCAGGGAGACCAAGTTAAAATTAGGGCTGGCAACTGGAGATTTTGCTGGAGTTTGACTTGCAGTTCTGGAGACCAAAGTGGCAGGATTTTAGGAGTTGAGGAGAAATGTGAATGGGTTCAGGAACCAGGTTGATGAGAGCGTGGGAGGAGGCATGGCCTCAGGTCCTGGTTACTTAATTTTGGGGATCCTGATGGCACCATTATTGACAGCTGATTATTGCTGTTGCCTCAGACATCTCTGTGTGTACCCACAGCAGATCCCCCTTTGCTTTATCTGCATCCCTTCCCACTAGAAATCAAACCCACTCCCTCCTTTCATTTTCAGCTTCTGCAAAGAAATCTTCCCCTATGCTTCTGCCATATTTTCACAGCACTCTTTCATGTTTGAACTTGAATCCAATTCTGCCCTTTTCTAGTTTCCACACATGGATACATTGTGTCTCTTCTATGCTTGTTGCTATCCTCCTGAAGTTGCATCATGCCTTTCCTATAGAAAATGTGTGTTCAATTGATTAAACCTTGATACTAAAACCAGTCACATGTTTAAACACATTAATATCCTGATTTTTCAGAAACCATGAAAATATAACTGGAACTTAGGTTGCCCTCTGCAATTTAAATTACAGTACCCTGGATTTCCCATTTACTGGCCGCAGAAACCCAAGCCCCCTAGTCCCTAGTTCTACACGTGTGCTCCAAGGTCCCCCTGTGTCAGCCCAGCTCTGCCTCACGTGGCTTACAGTTCACAGCCCACATGCAGAACACACTTGGTGGGAAGGGTACTCTGACCGCCCTGGGGATCGAAGTGTGCTCACGATTCCTACAAGGCATGGAGCCACGTCAAAGCTTCTGAGTTCCCAGACTCCATACTGACTGTTCCACTTTCTCTCCTTGCCTGCGCTCGGGCCCTGTCACATGTTTCCTGCTGGCTGCATGGCCTGCCACCTTCTCTCTCTCTCCTTTGGAAGAAACATAAGTACTTTCAAGTTGAAGAGCACCCCTTTCTCCTGACACCAGCACCCAGGGTCTTACCTTGATGCTAGGAAGGTAAAAAATATTTCTCTAAACAATGATTTTTCCCTTAAAATGAATTCTGATGTCTTCTGTGGAACCAAAACTGTATCATCCACCTCACAAGTGCTCAAGATGAAGAGCGTCAAGCCACTGCAAATAGTTTTCACATATCTAATGTAAAGGTGCAATGTAATTCTTAGCATTTGAATGGTGTCTATACTAAGCAAAAAATAAATAAATAAATAAATAAATAATAATGAAAAATGGAAAACACATTCTCTCAGACTTTCTGCACTAAGAATTCCAAATAATTAACTTGCATGCTTGCATGATTTTTTTTGTCTTTTTTTTACTGATTTGGTAGAATGTGTAAGTTGCTCAAGTATCACATAGAGGCATGCTAAGCCATCTATCTTGTTTCCTTATTCCCTCAGGTACCATTCCCTAATAAATATATGCACACCATAAAATCTGTGTCATAAATATAGACAGCTGACTCATAATGCTAACTAACAGGGTTTCGGTCTTTTCTCCTAAGAATGTGCAAAGCAATTCAGTTCCAATCCAAGTGGAGAAAAATCTCTGAAACTGGTATTTTTAGCCAGCATCTTACTTCATTATATAAAGATACTGAGAAAAAGTGGAACCCAGACCTGGTGCAGGCAAACTGCCCAGAGGGCATGCCTGACCCTTTTCCCAGGTGCCATGGCTGTGCTCCTGCTCCTCGGTGAGTTCCTAAAATGTGAGTCCTAATCAGTCAATCAACAAACAATTATTGAGACTCTGCTCTGTACAGACCCCAGTACTTGACATCCTGGAACAAGCAATGAGACAGAGACATGGCCTCACACAAAATTACACACTTTTGTTACAGTCCTAAGATTGACATTAGCTTCATGGTGAGCTATGAAGTTTAAGTGATTTACAGCAGAAAGCTCAGGAAGAGACGCAATAGTAACAGTCCATGTTCACCAAGAAGGTAAGGTGTGCATATGTGTGTGTGCATGTGTGTGTGCATGTAGGTTCATGTGCAAGCATGTGTGCATGTGTTTGCATGTGTGTGCAGCTGTGTGCATGTGTGTGCGGCTCTGTGCAGATGTGTGCATGTGCATTATGCATGTGTATATGCATGTGTGTGCAGCTGTGTGCATGCATATGTGTGTTCTGTGCATATGTGAGGACCAGAAGTCTTTGAGGAAGACATAATGCACGATGCACACATTAGCCAGTTCAGGAAATTCATGATGTGGCCCCAGTCCCACATGCAGAGTTCTGTCATGTGCCTGGCCTCTGTGTCAGTGGGGTGAGTGCCGCAAAATGAAGACAGGGTCGTTTAGTCTTGCCTTGAGAAGTTATTCATCAGAGCAGTGCTTTCTCTTATATTCTTCACTTGTAGGCCCCACAGTTAAAAACTCCTCCTTCCCTCCAATCTTCCTTTGGAAGGTCAATCTTCCAGCGACCTTAATTCCTAGCATCACATGCACATAAGTTGATGGTATACTGTGATGTGGGAATTCCCCAAGTCCTGCTCTCGAGAAAGCTGGCTGTGCTGGAGCTGGTCAGTCTGATTTCTCTCCACATTTGCTGAGCCGTGTGTGGACAGTAGGCTCTTCCTAGGAAACTCCTGGGGAGGCAGCAGAGTCTCTCCTTCTCTGGGACTCCTGCCGTGGCTGACTCCTCCGGGGAAGCACCTGGGATAGAGTCTTCCCATGAAAATCACAAGCACCGCCACACTCAGAGGTCACTTGAAGTGACCCCAGTTGTTAGCAAAGCTCATATACATCATCCTTACTCACTTCCCTGAACTTCTACCCAGGAAAGTGTCGGCAACAGGAACATCAGTGACAATCAAGTTTCTAAAAAGTATATGCAACTGAAGATACATAGATACAAGGTCTGATAATTAAATTCACAAACTTGTTGCAACGATGTTGCTAACCTTCTTTGACATCAGAGGGATTATTCGTTATGAATTTGTACCAACTGGACAAACTGTTAACCAAGTTTACTGTTTGGAAGTGCTGAAAAGACTGTGTGAAATAGACAACCTGAACTTTTCACCAACAATTCATGGCTCTTGCATCGCGACAATGCACCCGCTCACACGGCACTGTCTGTGAGGGAGGTTTTAGCCAGTAAACACATGACTGTATTGGAACACCCTCCCTACTCACCTGATCTGGCCCCCAACGACTTCTTTCTTTACCTGAAGATACAGGAAATATTGAAAGGAAGACATTTTGATGCCATTCAGGATATAAAGGGTAACATGATGACAGTGCTGATGGCCATTTCAGAAAAAGAGTTCCAAAATGGCTTTGAAGGGTGGACTAGGCACTGGCATTGGTGCATAGTTTCCCAAGGGGAGGACCTCGAAGGTGACCACAGTGATATTCAGCAGTGAGGTGTGTAGCACTTTTTCTAAGATGAGTTTGCGAACTAAATTGTCAAACTTCTTATACATACATCAAAACTTATCAAATTCTACTTTTTAAAATACAAAAATAAATGCATGTGAATTATACCCCAATAAAGCTGTAAAAAAAGTTACAGGAACTATATTTAGGCAATTCCTGATTAATGAGTGCATTTAGATGAAAAATCTTTAAGTAACTTACCCAACAAGGATAAGATGTGATCCTAGTGACTGGACCATAAAATGGAGGGAAGCATTAAACTGTGTGTCCCATTACCAATAATGAGGTCAGAAAAATAACTTTACCCAGTGAGTTACTCATGTATGGGTTTACTGAAACTTCATTCCCTTTGCCTTAATTACCATGAAGCTTTGGTGCAGCCTAGTTGATAGGAAGACTTGTCTCAGACTGTCATAAAAATAAAATCATATTATCTTTACATCTGAATAAAAATATGAAGCTGTAGATTTTAAGCATGATTTATAGATAGTAAAAGTACTTGAAAAGTTCTATACAAAAATATCTCATCACTATTATGTAATTATCAAGAAGCATAAGATCATCAGCATAGGAAGATGTCGTTTCTTTTGTGTCTATTAATTTGAATTTTTCTTGCAGTTAACATATTTATTGCATTGCCTATAAAATTTTAATGTAAGATTTTTCTAACTTATCCATTCTACACAGTGAAATCACAGAAATTTAGACACTGATAAAAGGTAACACTAAAGGGTCATTTTAATTTTTGTTATTATTACATGGAAAAAATATAACTGCTAAAGTCTAACCACTATGAAGAAAAAGGTTGGAAGTTCATTTATTCCACTGTTATCTTGTTGAACCCAGTTATGACTTACTGAGGAAGGAGCTTTGTCATTTTTCATGATACAAATTAATTTTTAAGCACAGATTAAATATAAAGAAAATGAAAACTGGAAGCAGATGACTAAAGTTTATCATATGAAAGAATCACAGCTGAGTATCTCTGGGTTTTTACAAAACATATTAATTTATATTTTACCTGCTGAGGAATTCCTCTGAGACTTAGAGTGAAAATTACAGTGAGTAAATTTCTCTACAATTTCGAATGGTAGTTAGATTTTCAAGTCCACCCCATGCTGTCCTTCAAGTTGGGAAGTACCTCCGTGTATTCATTTCCCCCTGGATGTATCTGTCTGAACAGTAGTTCTCTGTCTTCTTTCAAAATCTAAACTATACACCTGCCTGTGTGACCTGGGCAACTTTTGAAAGAAGACTCGCAGTTTCTAACTGTGTGATGACCCAACCCACCCGTGGAGTCTTACTTCCTTACAGCTGTCCTCCTAATCCACACACACACACACCCGAATGCACACACATGCACGCACCACACCTAAGCATGCATGCTCACACACGAGTGTGTGCATACATATATACATTAATACACATATGCACACATGCAGACACCAGAAAACGTACACACAAACTGCAATTTTCTGCGTCCTCAGTTTCCTTAGCAGTATACTGTGTGGTCCTCTGTTAACGGGTCGTTCCGTGCCCTGTCCGTGGTGCTGCCTGAATTTCTTGGAGAGATAGTGGTTGCTTAGGAAGAAGCAGAACGAACAGATGATAACATGAGCTCACAGATTTACACAGTTCTGGTAAAATAAATAGAGTTCATGCCATAATGTTCCCTTCTTAAATCCTCCTTTGATAGATGCATTTTATAAACTGGTTGTGTCAGTGAATCATTCTATACATTCAACAACAAAAAAAAGGATTGATGCGATCTTTGCCTTTTTGTAGCATGATGAGAAATTCCTACATTGAATCTTTGAATAAATTATTAGATGCAGGTAAACAACTTTCAAATTATCAAATAGTTCTTTTAGATGTAACTGTCTGTGCCCCTAAATTAAATAGGCAATATATAAAGAACAAACTGAAATACTGGATAAATATGAAAAAATTATCCACTCTGAATAAGTACACTTAAAATAGGATCAGTTGAACACTGGTCTCTGTATATTCTATTAGAAAACTAAGCAAAGACAGGTAAATCATAACAAACCTCTTTCTCTCATTCTGTCTTTCAGAAACAAACTAACTCAGAAAAATCATTTCCTTCAAGAATTATAGCTAATAACCTTAATATATAGACTTTTACAATTTAATAATAAAATATGAATAAAAATAGGAATAAATGTAACTATCTAAAGAGAAAAGGCTCAATAAATACATAAAATGTGAACAAAATCACTAACAAGCAATAAAATGCAAAACTATACATGATGCCATAATTTACATGTCAAGAGGTATAGAATATATCTAAGATTAATTTTGGCAAAAACAAAGAGCTATCATCCACACTTATGGGAATATAGGTATCAGAATAGTATAAATTGCTTAAGATTATCTATCAAAGGCCTTTTAAAATTCTAACATTTCTAGTCAAGATTTCTGTATTGGAGATTAACTTCACCTTCCTAATCAGAGATTCATATAAAGATGTGTATGTACATATGTTTATGATGGCACCATTTATAAGGATGTAAATGGGAAACAGCCAAAATGGACAACAGGATTGTGATATGTGCTAGGAATAGGTGCCCTGGCACAAACTTAGTAAATGTTCTGAATAGGCCCTAACGTCGTCCTCTTAAAGTCTCCTTTCTATGGGAAGCAGATGAAATAGACTGTGGACATTGTCTGCTTATCTCAAGTTTCACCAAGATGTGTGCATCATTTTACTAAAATATAGGTTATACTGTGGAAAGAAAAACACATTTCTCCCTTGCTTAAAGTCTCTTTGAGGACTATGTGTGCTTGAAATGCATGCTGCTGGATGAGAATTTAATAAGCTTCTACTCAAGTTTTTAGAAGATAGATAGATAGATAGATAGATAGATAGATAGATAGATAGATAGATAGATAGATAGATATAGAGATATTAGAGTGAAATTTATCAAACATTAAAAAATTATCATACATAACCTTGAATCAAAAATAAAAGGATTAAGCCCCCCCCCCAATACTTCAACCTTTCATGTCGTATTCAAATTAGGAATTAACTACACAAGTTCTTTCTAGACTTTATTATCCTCTGATGTTCAGCATCTTCATGATGATAGACATGCAGGAACCCTTATTTTTCCTGCTGAGAAAGACAAAGCCATAGCACATACTTTTAAAGAACTCTGACTGAGCACAAGAATCTGTGAGTCTAACCAAACACTCAGGATGCATTTTTGTTGCTTTTTCCTTATTATAAATGAAAATTATGTTTACAAATTATTTTCTTTAAATTTTCAAATAAACAAAATAAGAAGTCCCTCTAGTTGTAACTTGCTCAGATTTCATTAATAAGTACATTTCCTTATAAGAGAAGTTCTGTACTACATTATGCGAGACCCACAGATGCTGTCTTGTACAAAGTGATGAATTAAATATATATTTATATAGTTTTATATATAGTTATATCTCTCTATATATAATAGTAGGAACACAAAAACCTCTGACAAATGAACATTAACTGAATATTAACTTTGATAAAATATTCTCTTCTTCCCTGCTAGGTAGCATAAATATTTACAGTGTGTGTATGTGTGTGTTTGTATATATGCGTTGCTTTAATTTTTTATTTGGTTCACCTAAAGTTGTGAGAGACCAGTTTATCTACCCATTATGATAGTGGAACTTAAAAATAGGGCCAGTTGCCAATTTGTACATTTCTTCTCATGATTCCTTCAATTGTTGCATCATGTGCTTTAAGGCTATTTAGTAAATGTATACAAGTTTAAAACTTCTTTATCTTCCTGTTAATCTTATACTCACGATATTTTAATAATTACCTGTATTATTGCTAGTGCTTTACGTCTTAAAATCTATTTTGTCAGACAATATCAGGTTTCATTTTTTGGTTGTTAATTATGCCTGGTTAACCCCTTTCCTTTACTTTCCATTTTCTGGGTATTTTTATGTTTCAGATTTCCCTCTCATAAACATTAGAAATCTGAATTTTTTAATTCAACCTAACATTTTTTATTAACTGGATATTTTTTATTAGTAGTTTCAGGTGTACAAAACAATGTAATAGACATTTATATCCCTGACAAAGTGATAACCCCCTCCCCCAATCTACTACCTTTCAGACATCACATACAGCTGTTACATTTCCACTGTCTCTATTTCTTAAGCTGTACTCCACTTTTTGTGACTATATATACATATACATACATACATATATATATAGGTGCAATTATAGTTGACATTCATTATTATTCAGGTGTACAGTGCAGTGATCAGGCATCTATACTGTTCCTGAAATGGTCTCCCTAATAAGACAAGTGTCCATTGGTCATCCTACAAAATCTTTACAACATTATTGATTATATTCCCCAACCTGTCTTTTTGTATCCCTGTGGCAGTCTTATAGTTACCAATTGTGCTTTCTAATCCCCTCACCTTGACCCTCATCCCCACTCCACCTACCATCTAGCAACAGACAGTTTTTCCTCTGTATCTCAGAGACTGTTTCTAATTAGTTTGTTCATTTATTCTATTCTTTAGATTCCACATATAAGTGAGAACACATGGTACTTGTCTTTCTCCATCTGACTTATTTCACTTAGCATAATATTCCCTAGGCCCATCCATATTGTTGCAAATGGTAAGATTTCTTTCTTCTTTATGGCTGCGTAATACTCCATTGTATAAACATACCAGTTTCTTGATCCAGTCATCTACCGATGGGCATTTTGGTTGTTTCCATGTCTTGGCTATTGTGTATAGTGCTGCAATAAACATAGGAGTGCATAAAGATTTTTGAATTGGAGTTTTGGATTTCTCGGATAGATACCTAGGAGTGGAATTGCTGGATGACAAGGTAGTTCCATTTTCAGATTTTTGAGATACCTTCATACTGTTTTCCATAGAGGCTGCACTAATCTGCAATCCCACCAACAGTGCACTAGCGTTCCCTTTTCTCCAAATCCGCGCCAGCACTTGTTGTTTGTCAATTTATTGATGATAGCCATTTTGACTGGGGTAAGGTTGTATCTCATTGTGGTTTTTATTTGCATTTCTCTAATGGTTAGTGATATTTAACATTTTTCTATGTGTGTTTGCAATCTGTATGTCTTCTTTAGAAAAATGCCTCTCCATGTCCTCTGCCCGTTTTTCAATTGGGTTGTTTGTTTGTTTGGTGTTGAGTTGAATTAGTTTTTTATAAATTTGTGATATTAACCCCTTATCACATATATCATTAACAAATGTCTTCTCCCATTCAGTAGGATCCCTTTTTGTTTTATTGATGGTTTCCTTTGCTGTTAAAAAAACTTTTTAGTTTGACGTAATCCCATGTTTATTTTTTCTCTTATTTATTTCCCCTGCCCGAGGAGATATAGCAGTAAAAATATTACTAAAGGTAATGTCTGCAAACTTTCTTGCTATATTTTCTTCTAGGAATTTTATGGTTTCAAATCTTACATTTAAGTCTTTAATCCATTTTGAATTTATTCTTGTATGTGGTGTAAGGAGGTGGTCCAGCTTCATTTTTTTGCATGTGTCTGTCCAGGTTTCCCAGCACCATTTATTGAATAGACTGTCTTTACCCCAATGTAAATTCTTGCTTCCATTGTCGTAGATTAAATGGCCATATAGACATGGATTTACTTCTGCGCTCCCTATTCTGTTTCATTGATCTATATATGTCTGTTTTTATGCCAGTACTATGCTGTTTTGATTCCTATAGGCTTGTAGTATACTTTGAAGTCAGGTATTGTTATACCTCCCACTTTGTTCTTATTTCTCAAGATTGTCAAGGCTATCTGGGGACTTTTATGGTTCCATATAAATTTTAGGATTATATGTTCTATTTCTCTGAAACATTTCCATTGTAGTTTGATAGGAACTGCATTGAATATGTATATTGCCTTAGGCAATATGGACAATTTAACAATATCAATTCTTCCTATCCATGAACATGGTATGTGTTTTCATCTATTTCTATCTTCTTTAATTTCTCTCTTTAGTGTCTTATAATTTTCTGAGTACAGGTCTATTACTTCTTTGGTTAAATTTATTCCTAGGTATTTTATAGTCTTTGAAGCAATTGTAAATGAAACTGTTTTCTTAATTTCTCCTTTTGATAGTTTATTATTGGTACATACAAATGCAACTGATTTCTGAATATTAATTTTGTATCCTGCTACTTTACTAAATTCATTTATCAGTTCTAATAGTTTTTTGGTGGAGTCTTTGGGGTTCTCTCTATATAGTATCCTGTCATCTGCATATAATGACAATTTTAATTCCTCCTTACCAATTTGGATGCCTTTTATTTCTTTTTCTTGTCTGATTGCTGTGGCTAGAACTTCCAGAACTATGTTGAATAGAAGTGGAGAAAGTGGGCAACCTTGACTTGTTCCTGATCTTAAGGGGAATGGTATTAGCTTTTCTCCATTGAGTATGATGTTAACTGTGGATTTATCATATATGGCCTTTATTATGTTGAGATTTGGTTCCTTTATTCCCACTTTTCTACGTGTTTTTATCATAAATGGCTGTTAGATTTTTTCAAATGCTTTTTCTGATCTTTTCTGATCTTTTATGATCATACGACTTTTATTTTTCATTTTGTTAATGTGGTGTATCACATTAACTGATTTGCAGATGTTTAATCAACCTTGCATACCAGGAATGAATCCCACTTGATCATGGTGTATGATCTTTTTAATGTATTGCTGAATTCTGTTCGCTAAAATTTTGTTGAAGGTTTTTGCATCTATATTCATTAGGGAGATCGGCCTATAGTTTTCTTTTTTTGTAATGTCTTTGTCTGATTTGGAGATCAGGGTGATAGTGGCCTCATAAAAAGTGTTTGGGAGCCTTCCTTCCTTCTGGATTTTTTGGAATAGTTTGAGGAGACTAGGTGATAATTCTTTTTTTAATGTTTTGTAAAATTCACCTGTAAAGCCATCTGGTCCTGGGCTTTTGTTTGTTAGGAGCTTGTTGATTACTGATTCAATTTCTGTGGTAGTAATCAGTCTATTCAGGTTTTTGTTTCTTCTTGAGTTAGCGTTGGAAGATTGTATGCTTCTAGAAAATTATCCATTTCTTCCAGATTGTCTAATTTGTTGGTGTATAGTTTCTCATAGTAATTTCTTAAAATTTTTTTGTATTTCTGTGGTGTCTGTCATCACTTCTCCTCTTTTGTTTTTGATTTTATTAATTTGGGTCCTCTCTCTCTCTCTCTCTCTTTTTTTGATGAGTCTGGCTAAAGGTTTGTCGATTTTGTTTATCTTCTCAAAAAAACAGTTCTTGGTTTCATTGATCTTTTGTATTGTTTTTCTGGTCTCTAGTTCATTTATTTCCACTCTAATCTTTATTGCCTCTTTCATTGTGTTCCCTTTGGGCTTGTTTTGCTGTTCTTTTTACAGATCCCTTAAATGTAAGGATAAACTGTTGATTTGTGATTTTTCTTGTTTCTTTAGGTAATACTGCATTGCTATGAATTTCTCTCTTAGGACTACTTTTGCTGTATCCCATACATTTTGGGTCCTTGTGTTTTCATTTTCATATTTCTCAAGATATTCTTTTATTTATTCCTTGATCTCATTGTTGACCCATTCATTATTTAGTAACATGTTATTCAGCCTCTGTGTATTTGTGTGTCTTCCAGTTTTTTTCTTGTAATTGATTTCTAATTTCATAGCACGGTGGTCAGAGAAGACATGTGATATGATTTCAGTTTTCTTAAATTTATTGAAACTTGTTTTGTGGCCTAACATGTGGACTATCTTGTAAAATATTCCATGTGTGCTTGAGAAGAAAGTGTATTCTGCAGCTTGGGGGTGAAATGCTCTGAAAATACCGATTAAATCCAAGTGGTCCAATGTGTCATTTAAGGCTGCTGTTTCCATATTTATTTGCTGTCTGGAGGACCAGTCCCTTGTTGTCAGAAGTGTGTTGAAGTTCCCTACTATGATTGTGTTACTGTTGATCTCTGTCTTTATTCAGTCAATATCTGTTTTATATATTTATGTGCTCCTATGTTGGATGCATAGATGTTTACTAGGGTTATGTCCTCTTGTTTGATCAATCCCTTTATTATTATGTATTTGCTTTTTAATGTATTCTGGCCTGCAAAATTTCTATAGAAAAGTCATTTGATAGTCTTATAGAAGTTCCCTTGTATGTAACCCACTCTCTTTCTCTTGCTGTTTTTAGTATTCTCTCTTTGTCGTTAACCTTTGCCATTTTAACTATGTGTCTTGGTGTGGGCCTTTTTGGGTTCATCTTGGTTGGAACTCTCTGCACTTCCAGGATCTTATGTCGATTTCCTTCACCAGGTTAGGGAAGTTTTCGGTCAATATTACTTCAAATGTATTCTTGATCCCTTGTTCCCTCTCTTCACCTTCTGGTATTCCTATGACGTGCATGTTCTTGCACTTGATGTTATCCCAGAGGTCTCTTAAACCATTTTCATTGTTTTTATTATTATTTCTTTTTGTTGTTCCTCTTGGGTGATCTCTGCCAACTTGTCTTCTAAATCACTGATTCAAACCTCTGCCTCATCTAATCTGCTGGTAATTCCTTCAAGTGAGTTCTTTATTTCAGTTGTTGTATTCTTTAGTTCTAACTGGTTGTTCTTTATGATTTCTCTATCCTTCTTTATGTCGTCACTAAGCTCCTTAAACATTCTTATCATCAGTGTTCTAAACTCTGTCTCTGATAGGTTTGCTACCTCTATTTCATTTGGTTCCAATTCTGGAGGTGTCTTCTCTTCTCTATTTGGAACATGTTTCTTCGTTTCCCCATTCTGGCTGACTCTCTTTGTTCGCTTCAATGTATTAGGTAGATCCCCTAGGGTTCTCACTCTTTGCTGGGTGATCCTATGCAGTATGTGTCCTTTATATTTGACTTGCATCACTTCCCTATTCTCCTGTGTGTGTGCTCCAAAGGTGACCCTTGTATTGTGTGTATTCTCCTGTTGAAGTTGATCTATAATTGCTTTTGGCTTGTCAGTAGGTGGGATTGACTTCTAGGCTGATTAGTTGTGAGACTTGACTCTGCCCGCAGTGGATGAGCTGCTGTGTGAGGTTTGACCCCTCAGGTGACGCTTGGCCCCTATGGACTCTTGTGCATGTAGAGAATTCCCTCTGGGTGTGTCAACTGTAGGTCAAATACGGTAATACTCTGGTTTGGTCTGGAGTTGACCTCTGGGAGTGTTGAATCTTGTGCCTCTGGATGTGTTGAATCTTGTGCCTCTTTGTGTTGGGCCCTGGTGTAGGGCAATTTCAGAACAAAACAAATCAACAAGCACAACAACAACAACAGCAAAGAAAAACCAAATACACTCACATGTAAAAAGAATTGACAGCCCACACTCAACATAGGTAAAAATATCAAAAGGAAAGAAAAGGAAAGAAAAGAAAAGAAAAGAAAAGAGAGAAAGAGAGGAAGGAAGGAAGGAAGGAAGGAAGGAAGGAAGGAAGGAAGGAAGGAAGGAAGAGAGAGAGACAGAGAGAGAGAGAGAGAGAGAGAGGGAGGGAGGGAGGGAGGGAGGGAGGGAGGGAGGGAGGAAAGAAAAGAAAAGAAAAGAAAAGAAAAGAAAAGAAAAGAAAAGAAAGCAAAAGAACTAAAGAAACAAAACAAAAAATAGCAACACCAAAAAAAAAAATCAATACAGAAAAAATGGAAAGAGGGAGGAAAAGAAGGGCAAGGAAAAAGAAAAGAAGAGACAGAGAAAGGGGAAAATGTGTGTATAAATATATACATAAATGCTAAAAACGTTAGTAATACAAGTAAATAAATAAATAAATAAATAAATAAATAAATAAACAAATAAATAAATAAAGCAGCGCCAGTATTGGCTTGAGCCCACCAAGCTGTCTACAGCAGAAGTTGTCCTCTGCTGTACCAAAGAGTCCTCTGCATCTTGAGGAGGCAGAGCCAGCCACCTGTTGTCCAGAGATACCCTGGCACTTCAGTTCTAGATGAGTGAGGCTATGGGGTGTGGTTGGTAGGTTTTACAATCTACCTGCTCTCACCTGCACAAATGAATGCTGAGAGCACCACAGCCAGTCACTAGAATGTGGCCTGTTCCCTGTGCCCAGGTCTCCTGAATCTTAGGGCACTTCTTCTGTGGGGGGGCGGGGGGAGGAGAGTGAAGAATGTGAGATTTCTGAGCTGCCTCTGCCACCAGCTGCTGACTCCTGCAGTGTCTCCTGACCCCTGCAGTGTCTCCACAGCTGTAATTACCCTGCCGCAAGCAGCCCAGAAAAGGTGGTTACTGCCTCAAATGCTGGATTCTACTCTCTAGGAAGGAAAGATCAGCTGTGGGTCACAGGGAAAGAGCCCAGAGCCTGGCTGCTGTAATCTCCAGTCTGCGTCCTGTGCCCCGCATCTCTGCAGCCATGGATGCAGGCCATGTCTCCATATTGCTTCCTTCCCTCTTCCTCTGCTCACCCGGTTTGCCCACCTTCAATTAATCCTCGTGGGAGTATCTTAGCTGTTCTGCGTGGTGAGCAGAGAGTCCTTTGATTGCTTATAGATGCTCAATTTGTGGTAATTTCCAGAGCAGAACTCAAGATGCCCACCTCACTGCCGCCATTTCTATGACATCACCCTCAACTGGATAATTTTATTAACTTTTATTTACTGGTATTACTGATACAGACTTTATTTCCTATATTTTATCTTTTGCTTTCCATTTGTCCTACTTTTTTGTTCCTTCCTTTCTAGTCCATTTTATTGGTGTTTTTGGTTTGTTTGTTTTATCTATTTTTTATTAATTTAGAATGTCTTCACTTTATTGCTTTGTGGTTTACATTGAAATTTTGCATGTATAATTCATGATTTTTACTGTAAATATTGTATCACCTGCAAAAAAAAGGGGTCGGGGGATGTAGGAACAATTTGCCTTTGATATGCTCCTCCTAACTAGCCTATTATTCTTACTCGTATTTTAGTTCTATTCTTTTTTTGAAAAATTCACAAAAATGAAGTATCACTATTTTATAAATAAAGCTTGACTAAAGATTTTTTTGCTTGACATTTCTTTGTGCATCTTGCTTCTAGTTACGATTTTCTCTTTTCCGACACCCATTTGTTAGAAGTCCCTTCAGGGTCGATCTGCTAGGGGAAAACGCTCAGTGCCTGTCGATCTGAAGATATCTTTATCTACTCTCCTTGAATGACGTTTTTGCTGAATACACAAACCTAAGTTTAGTTTATTTTCTTTCCACTCTTTGAAGATATTTCCCTCTGTCTTCTGATTTCCAGTTTTGTAGTTGAGAAGTTGGCTGTCAAAGAGCTGTTCTTCGGTAGACAGTGTACCTCTCCAGCTACACTGAAGATCTTGATTTGTTCTTTCTTCAGCAGTACCATTATGACATCGTGAGGTCAGTTTGGATTTATTGTTCTCGTGGGACCTGTACTTTTTGTATGTGTGGTGATGCCCCTTGGCAGTTCAAGTGACACTTGGGCACTTTCTAGACTTTTATATTAAATCCTGTGACCAAATTCTCATATTCTTTAACTTCTTCTCTGCAGTTTTCTCTCTGTGTCACATTCTGAGTAGTAGCTTCAGATTTATCTTGTACTTAATGAATTCTCCCTTTGTGTGAGTAGAATCTGATTTTTAATTTATCCATTGACTTTTTAAATTAAGACATTATAGTTTTCATTTTTATATATGTCATTTGTTTTTAAATCGGCCTGTCTGTCCTTAATTTTCTCTTGCTGCTTGCTCACTTTTGTTACAGCAAAGTTTATTTCTTTAAATATTTCATATTTAGTTCTTTTATATTCTGTATTTGATAATTCCCATTTATGAAATCTTTAGGCATTTAAATCCATCACCTACTTGTAACTGTGTAACCCAAACTCTGTTCAATACCTAGGTCATTACCATCACCCCAGAAATTTTCCTCCCAAGTTCCTCAGAAGCCCCTACCTCCATGACCTCCACCAACATAAATGGAGTTCACATTTCTTTCCAACATAGATGTTATCAGCTACAATGTGTAATCTTTTTTATTAGGATATATTTCATTCAGCTTAGCTTATCTGTTTTTGAGATTCATCGATGTTATTGCATATATCCGTTTTTAATTGCTATAGTTAGTATCCATCGTATGTATATTTCACAGTTTATTTATATATTCTTCTATTGATGGTCACCTGAGCTGTTTCCAGGGCTTTTTTTTATTACAGATAGAGCTTCTGTGAATATCCTTGTACAAGTCTTTTTGTAAACTTTCATTTTCACTTCTTGGATGAATACTGGGGAGTGGAATTACTGGGTCATAAGATAACTGCATGTGAATGTTTATGAGAAACTGCTACATTAGGCTTTTATTTTTTTTATTTATTTATTTTGTTTGAATAATTTTTTTTTCTCTTTTTAAATTTATTGGGGTGACAATTGTTACTAAAGTTACATAGATTTCAGGTGTACAATTCTGTATTACATCATCTATAAATCCCGTTGTGTGTTCACCACCCAGAGTCAGTTCTCCTTCCATCACCATATATTTGATCCCCTTTACCCTCATCACCCACCCCCCACCCCCTTACCCTCTGGTAACCACTAAACTATTGTCTGTGTCTATGAGTTTTTGTTTTTCATTTGTTTGTCTTGTTCTTTTGTTGTTTTTGGTTTATATACCACATATCAGTGAAATCATACGGTTCTCTACTTTTTCTGTCTGACTTATTTCACTTAGCATTATATTCTCAAGATCCATCCATGTTGTCACAAATGCTCCTATATCATCTTTCCTTAACGCCGAATAGTATTCCATTGTGTATATGTACCACAACTTCTTTATCCATTCATCTATCGAAGGACATTTTGGTTGTTTCCATGTCTTGGCCACCGTAAACAAAGCTGCAATGAACATTGGAGCACACGTGTCATTATGTATAAATGATTTCAAATTGTTTGGGTAGATACCCAGGAGAGGGATTGCTGGGTCATATGGTAATTCTATTCGTCATTTTTTGAGGAACCTCCACACTGCCCTCCATAACAGCTGCACCAGTCTGCATTACAACTGGCTTTTTTTATACTGAACTTGCGTCCTGAAATCTTCTGAATTTAATTATTTATCACGTTAGTTGTAGATTATTAAGCATTTTCTATCTTAATTAAAAAATGAAAATTGAGTTAATAGGTCTGTTTAAATACATATACCACTTATGTATTTTTTTATTATTTATTGCAGTATCATCTATGACCTCTTGTACAATAATTAATAGAAGTGGCTTCAGTATTTCAACATTAAATGTGAGGCTAGCTGTAGATTTTTCATAGATAACCTTTAGCATGTTAAATGAATTTCCTTAGAATTTTGCTGAGTCTTATTTTTAACATTCAAGGATGTTGAATTTTGCCAAATTATTTTCCTGCATCTATTCAAATGATTGTATGGTTTTTCCTCCTCAGTCTTTTGATTTGGTTTGATAATAAATCATTAATGATAATTGTGTCTATCCCCACGAGTGATTTTGGTTTTAAGGTCAATATTCATGAGAAATATGTTTCTTAAATTTTCTTTCTTTTTTTTTGTCTCATTGGGAAGTGCTCCCTTCTGCTCTAGTTTTTTAAATATGTGATGTAAGATTTGTGTTATTCCTTTCTTTTATGTTTCAGAGAATTCACAGTGAAACCACAAAGGACTGGAGCTTTTCTAGTGGGGAAGTTTTTGATAATTAATTAAATTTCTTTAATTGATATAGGGCTATTAACGTTTGCTGTTTCATCTTGACTCAGTTTGGGCTAATTTTTTTTTTTGATGAATCTGTTGTTTTTATCTATTGCTTTATCTGTTGCCTTTAACTTGTTCAGAATATTCTCTTTTTCCCCCTTACTGTTTATTAAACCTGTAGTAAAATTGTTTCTACTTCTGGTACTGGTGATACAACACTATGCTTACACAGGAAACATGAATGAACAAGAATATTCTAGAGATTAAAGGTTAAAAATGAATATAGTGATGCCAGGTATATGCAACTGAAGCCGAAGCAGGTGTCACACCTTAGTATTTAACAAACAAGAATGCAGAGTAACTCAGAGGGTAAAGCATTTAATGAGAAAAAAAGGGAACTTGTGTCACAGTGCTGAAGGGTACAGTTAACCATGAAGTTCTAATAGTCACTAATGCCTAATAACTAACAAAACAGTAACAGTGTTTGTAATGCAGAAGCTACAGGCAACTCAGAGTTAGAGACAGAAACATTGGAATAACAAAAGACTTTCATGTATTTCTTTCAATGCAGAGCACAGAGAGCAGACAAATCAGAATGGAAAAGACATAAACAATAAGTCAGCAAGGCCGATCTTATTGCTGTACATCACACTGTAAACACACAGAGATAATGCATTGTGTTTTAAGAACATTTACGTGTACATGAAACATTTTCCGTCCCAGCAGAGCATCAGGCGAAGCCCAAGCCTGCATCCTGAGTGCATGCATGACACGTAAATATGTCTCTCTGAGGTTACCAGCCCCACGTGGCAAACACCCAGTTCTCCTGCCTCCTTCCCATGCACGAGAGACTCGCGTTCTCTCTCTGTACACCCACCCACCTTTTGTCTTCCCAATCCATGTATCTCAGTTTTTGATCGTTTGCCAGCATCTGTCTTTTTGTGTCATAACTTCTTCAATAGACTCTTTTCACATCTCCATACTCGTGCCTAGTGTCATTCCTTATAAAACCACGTCCTTGCCACAGGAGCAGAGTATTGTCGAGCCGACCTAGGGGAGATGTACACTGAGCAGAAAGAAAGGATTGGCCCAGATCTTTCACTGCCATGACCTTGAAGGAGGTGCATTCTGAGCTGCCCTGTGGAAATATTCCCCAGGCCCCTGTGGAATTCTCCTTTCGTTTGGGGAACCCTCAGCATCCTCCAAACGTATGCCCTCTGCCAATTTACAGAAGAGGACATTTTGTTATTTGAAACTGATATATTTTTGTTGCCTTTCCTGACTTTTTGTTATGTGTTTACTAAACATAAAAGTGAAGAAAACAGTGCAGTGAGACTCATGGACCTTGACCCGGCTTCAACGATGAGCAAACATCTGAGAAACTGTCAGCCTCACCATACAAAAATGGGTACATTTTGCTATCATTATGGTTGTCAATTGTTGGTTTCTTTTTCTTTGCAGTTTGGTCGGTAGCAGGACTGTGGGCCAGTGGACACATCCAGAGACCCGACCTGTGAATGTAGTGTTTCAAGTCCTGCACTAGTAAAAGGGTGTTTGAGAGTGATTTCCTTCTAGTCAGTTGTAAGCACCCAGAAGACGGGAGACATTGTCTCCTCCTTTGTTTTATCGTCTCGCGGCCCAGAGCAGAGCGAGCTCGAAGCCCTGGCTGACTGTGTGCATGCTGAGGCGAACTGAAACGCAGTTGGCTTTTTTCTCTCACATTCAGCTCCCAGTAGCATCACCAAGGGTCTGGCCTGATTAAACACAGGAGAAATCCGGAGAAGTACCAAATACATATCTTGTGCGAGATTGCTCTATTTGAGAACTCACGACCTCCCATTACCATGGAAACCACAAAGATTCTACCGTGAATTACAGTTTGAGATATTTTGTTCCTCGGCTGGTTGTATGTAATTAACTTTTGTGATATCATATTTATTGATGCACCACAGAGGCCGCTTTGATCTCTGCTGCAACACTAACGAGCCCACCTGTAGGCTCTGTTTTCAGAGGTGTGAGTCCCGGTGTAGGCGCCAGGAGACTGGGCTCCTGTTCTGAATCTACTGCAGGCTGCTATGAGCTGTGTGACTTTGAAACACTTACTGTCTGTTGGCCTAAGAAGCCTCAGCCGTGTGGTGGCTGGGGGCGAGGCCTGAGGGGTGCGGGATCAAGAATTATTCCAAGTCCCTCGTGGCAGAAAATTCCTGTGACTCTATAACTGCTTCTCATTCAGATTATGAACACAGGCAATATTAATGTCTGAGCACTTTGGACAAAGGGACCCCAAGTTGTAAACCTAAATGCTCTTCTTAGGCAGGTTAACTTGATATTCTAACCAGGGAAGCTTAAAGGAGGACTTAAACTAGCCAGTGTCAGACCATTAGACAAACCAAAGTCAATGACATTCAACCTATTACCAAGTATAATGATGATAACAGCAACAATATAATGATAGTAATAAAAACTGCTGCCACTTACTACTATCTGTGCAACTTGGACACTGAGCCAGGCACACCATAGTATTTAATGCAAATAACCCTTGGCAGGTAATTGTTGCTATCCATTCTCACAAGGGAGGTGAATTTCAAAAAATCAGATAGCCATCCCACAACCTCTATGTTTATAAGCGGTAGAACCAGGTCTAAATTCATGTCTGTAAAACCTTCACCCTTTTACTTCCTAAGGTGTCTTTTTTACTATTTATTTGTCACAAAGCGTTCACACTTTAGTTCCACTGACATTTTCTAAATATATTGCCCCACGATTTTCAGATAAGCACTATTAAATGCAGCTATTTAATTTCTGACAAATAAATTAAGGATGATCCCAAAAGCTTACCTTTCCAACTTTTTCTCAGTCACCACCCATGGCAAAAACTATATATCCAAAATAAGCTATCTCCCTCCAAGAAAGCTTTACAGAATGTCAGGTTTTGTCTGAGCAATATAGTACAAAATATCAAAGGTGTGGAAAATTGTGGGAGTAAAATAACTGATTCCATGTAAGTAAACATGTAGCTGCACCTGTCCCCGTAAAGGGGTGTTTCATCACAGTTTGTTTCGTTTGGTTTTTATCTTATTTGTCCTTCATAGTCTAATGGTCTTGGAAATTTTTCATTTTATTTCCAATTGTTTATAATTTTGTGCTGATTAATAAAATATTTAAGGGTAGTTTTATTAATGGTGAGTTTTGTGGCTTGAATGCAATAGAGAAATAATAACTAGCAATGGAAAACCAGGAGGACTTTAAACATCCACACACAGAGCCCAGAAGAGAACTGTGAGCTTCGAGTTTAGTTTGAAAGATAATCACATATGGCCTGGCTTTCTTTTTATTATACTTTTTTAATTTAAAAATTTAGTTGGAAAAAATAAATAAATAACAAATAAAAAAATAAATAAACATTTAGTTGAATGTCCATTGAGACCAACCTGTGCTTTGAATTTAAGTGAAATTGGACCACACGTTCCACCCAAGGTGATTGGGAACTGTGGCCTCCCCCCAAGCATCCTGACTGCCTCTGCCTAACTCTTATCGCTGCGGAATCCCCATCACGTTCACATTTGAGCTCCCTCTTTTCTTGGCAATGATGCCTTTTTACATGATTTCGAAGCCAAGCATGCAGGCATTGCAGACTTGAGTGGCACTCTGGGAGGGGGAACGGAGGCAGCATCACATAGCAAACAACTTGAAGTCTGTAGAAGATGATGGAGAGCCTGGGAATACCTCACTACTGAGTCCGTCCCCTGGCCGCAGGTCCTGTGTGTCTGTTTTTCATGTTCTCCAGGGCCTGTCAGTCCCCCAGTGCACTGGGAGATACCAGAGCCACCCATTTCTATTACGGCCAGAGGAGCTGCTTAGCAATTTTTAAATTAGCTTTGTTGCAATTTACTCACCCTCTGTCTTTATAAGCTCTCATTTAAAGTGCACTTAAGAGTATAGAGCTAAAGAAATGGCACTTCCTCTTGCTCTCTCCCTCCCTCCTTCCCTCCCTTCCTCCCTCCCTCTCACCCTCTCTCCCTGCCTCCTGCTATGAGCCTTCCTCACCAAGCACATCTATTTATATTTGAATGGTGGAGCCCAGCACCTTCTGAATGGACTGACATGCAGGAAGTTATGAATTGCACAACATGCCAGTGTTTCAGCAACGTTCATGGACATCTGAGTGAGATTGCCTAAGACGACCTTTGTCTCAGTGCTGAGTATGCTCCAGATGCTAGCTAGGCAGAAAGGAGTAAATAAAAGAAGGGCACCCAGTGAGAGCAAGCAAAGGCCACCATCCAGAGCTCCTCATGGGGTGGGGGGGGGGGTGGCAGCCGCCGTCCAGAGACTCTAAGGCAAGCAGCAGAGGAGAGCGCTTTCCAGGGGACAGGAGAGGATCCAGATGAGCCCTGCTGGAGGAAGCTGACTAGAAGAGGACGTCCTGTGTGACTGCTTAGGAAGCACATTTAGCTCTCTCTGGTTGGTCTAAGTTGGAAGCAGGAGCAAAGATTAGGGGATCTACCAGTTCCTTGTTAAGTCCTGACCCATTGTTGGGGCCCGTTGTTGAAGAGGTTGTGGTGGGCCTCTCTGGCTGGTGGCTGCAAACTGTGGATCGGGCTTCTATTGTCTCTGTGTCTGGTCATTGTCAGTTTGTTATGTTCAGTCTCTCACAGTGATAAAGGTCTTATCACTATCCCCATTTCATAGATGAGGAAACTGAGGCATCAAGAGATACAGTAACTACTCTGAGGCCACTCGGCCAATAAAGGACAGAATCAAGATTTAAACACAAACAGCCTCATTCCAGAGCCGGACCTTCCAGCTGATTCCACCAAGCATGGTCTCAAGACCATGGGAGCAGGGGTGTTACTGAGACATAAACGAGTCTCAGACAAAGATTCGGTGAATGAACACATTTCAGGAGTTCCCATCAAGGCTTCAGAGACCCTATGACCAGCTCCCACTTTTTATTCTCCATCTCCAAAAGCCAGCAGTGAGGTTTCCTACACACCTGAAATTTGGAACAAGGAATCGTAACCCTCACACTCCTGACCCAAAGCCCCTCATCGCAGGAGCCACACAGGGACATTCCTGTTTTATCGCTGCCATCAAATGCTAAATACCAGGTCGCTCTGTCACCTGTCCACAGCTCTGCCAATCTGCTTCCTGACGTTTTTTTGTTATTATGACTTCCATTTGTTTTACAAAGAGCTGTGGGTTTCTCTGTTCCTGTCTCTCCCTGATAAGCATTCTGCTAAATGAAATACAATGAGGCTATTGGTGCAAATTACTGAGGAGATAATGGTGCCTGACACTGGGGTCAATGGTGTTGTTAGCAATGGGAGGTAGTTACCGTTAAACAAAAGACCGTTCACATGAGGGAGACTGCACGTGATTGGCTGGTCACAGATGGTAAAATTATAAATATGCTAATATGTCTTGCTATCATAATATGACTTTGTTGTTAATAAAATATTGAAAAATTATAATTGTATCTAAATATGGTAGACAGAGCTGTTGAAATTCTTATCTGATATTTGATCGTACTTTAAACTGTTATTCTGAAAGCCATAATTTAAATAAAAGAATAAAAGCTACATGAGAATAACTGTTATTATTGTCATTTTTTAGAGTACAAAATGCCTCCTTATTCACTGGGGATCTTTTAAGAAAAACCTTCTGAATTCAACTCATGATGCAAATCATTCCGGGGTAAACATGATTTTTTTCTGTCTTTTTTTTCTTGATTTTGATTGTAAAATATATCCAATTTACAAAGAGTAGAAAAATCTCTATTTTAGACGTTTATACATAAACAGCCACACTATTACTTACAAACTAACTTACACTGGTTGTATTGAAACATCAGACCACAACCTATAAGGCAGTATTCAGTGTTGAGACAACATTATGACAAGTCATGTGCGTTCACTAGAGAGGGATCCAATCTGGGGGACCAGCAGGGCAGGTTTCCTGGAGGGTGAACACCTGTTCTGATGGACAGGTGTGCTCTAGACTGACTGGAAATAGGTGCTGTGGTTCAGGAAATGGTACGAATCACAGCAGCGACAGCCCCCCTACAGGCACCTATCACACGGCAGGTAACATGCTTGCACGGCTCCTCACCTAGTTCTCACAGTCATTTCTAGTCCCAGCATAATTTGAGGAGACTAATGTGTTACCTGACTTGCCAGTTGTCAAACAGTAGTACCAGAGCCAGGGTTCAAACCTTTGTCTGTCTGACTGCAAAACCCCTCCTTATAGGGAATGCTGAAGCCATCATGGGTTTCGCAGAAAAGAACAAAAGAAGACATGGGAAGTGATTTGGAACATAAACTAACATTTTACTGATTTATAAACATGTCTGCTCCTGGTGTCCTAATGGCCCAATACAATTTCCATTGAGAAACACTGCTGAATTATGCTGTCACTACAGTGTATTGTAACGTTTATCTCTGCATCAAGCTGGAAACTAGCTACCTAATTAGAGAAGTCCAAGTAATATAATGGTAATTCAACCAAATATTGCTGCCAACATGTTTGCCAAACATAGACTGGGGGGAAGATGGATCCCGCTGCTCTCGCTGGAAGAAGCCTCATCCAGACGTCCTTATCTGAGCAGGTGAGCCTATCCTCCTGATGCTCATCATGAGCTGGTCATGGTGCTCCAGCCCCCTTCTTAGAATGTCCTTGGCCAGTGAAGCCATCTCTCCCAAAATGGCCACTGCCCGGGGAGTCTGATTGGAGGGGGAGGCACCAGCCTCCCTCCCAAGAACACAGCTGTGCAGTTGTTAATGACCCTGGCCCCTCTTCAGTGCCTGTGCAGCACCAGCCTTCTCAAACCTAGGACGCCACACCTCTCAGGGGAGCTCCTGTGATCAGGGTGGTCCTGGCACCAGGTCAAAGCTTAGGCTTCACAGAAATGGATTAAGGGGTCTCACTCTCAATCTCTACTGTCAGTGTTGAACTTGACCTGAGCTCTGCTGTCCTGGAGAACAGCCACAGTTTAAAAAATCCCCCACCCCATAGCACTTAGATAAGACTCATGGATGACTCCATCTGTACCTGGGACACACCAGAAGCAGATCTCCCAAACCCCACTCTTTGCCCCATCAATGATCAACTGAGCTGCTCGGCCCCATAGATGAATCGGGACAAAATGTCCCTCACCTTGACTTAACCAAACCTCAGCCAGGCTTCTTTCCCCCGGCCTTTGATGTTGATCCTGACCCTTGAGCTTGGGTTATATCAGAACACAGAAGCACGCTCCCAATAGCCCCTCCAAGAACCTGCTGACCACAGAGGAAAGCCTGGGCAGCTCCCCATGTGATGACGCCCCCACTGGCGCCAGCGCCACCTACATGCTGGCTGTGCTCACAGTCCTCCTTATGACACATAAACCCGCTCTGTCTGACCTTTAAGATCCTCATAGATACTAAGGTCAGACCCTGCTCCAATTTTATACCACCACCCTACCCCCACTGCAATGCTCTTTGCCAATAAAGTCATTTCTTACCTGGTTCCTGGTTTGTTTTTTCTTTGACACTATTATTCCTTTTAAAGTGGACTGTAAAGAAATAGAATAGGGCCCCATACAGTGTCCGCACTCATTTTGGGATTAGTCACACAGCTGGAATCGCTTTAGATTTCCTGCCCACCTGGTAAACCATCTGAACTGTGTATCATCTCTAAGGCTCCTCTCATCCACCCAGCAAACTCTTACCACACTGTGGACTTGCATGTCTTCACCTCCTTCCAGAAAAGCCCTTTCCTTAAGAGCTGATGCGCTTACTTAAGGAAGTCTCATGCTGCGTAGCAAGATTGGTTCCTTTGAAAGCGTAAACGTTAATCTCAGTCCACTTCCTGGAGCCACATGGAGTGAAGTGGCCCGGCTCCCTTAGAACGGGGTGCCAACACTTGAAAGCAGATTTCAGGGCTCTTCTTTGCATCCTCGTCAGGCGCAACCAGACACAGCTCTGGCAGGCCCTCTCAGTGGACTGAGCGTAATAGGGCTGACCACAGTAGTTATTGATCGATTGGTGTTCCAGGTCATGCTGATCACTCTTGTCTGGATAGATTGTAAGTTATCAATGTCACTTCCTTAAAGGGGCCCCAGATACATACTTTGTGATTTGCTTTCACTTGCTTCGTGAACGTTCAAGCTTACTGTCAACTAAAAGTCTGAACTTTCCAAGAGGGCTCTCCAGATCTGGACTTCAGCAGTTGATTTGTTGTTGTTTTCTCTAAATGTGAGCCCTGAGTAAAAGCCCTGTTACATGTTCTTTCCTTGGCCGCGGTCCAGCATTGCCACCTGTCTGTCAGGATTCCTGAGGTCAGGGAAAAGAGAAAGATTACAGTGCAAAAAATAAGGTGGAGGTTATAAAGAAAACCATGGGTAATAATTGCAAAATGAAGAGGTCCCAAAATAAATGTGGAGGAAGCATTATTTTCAGGAACAAGGTCAAGAGTAAAAGTCACATAAAACTAAACAATCGCTGGGTAAGGGGGATGGGGAGACATTCCCCTTGGCTTTGTCCAGTTGTAAAATGAGCAGTGTGTCCATTGAAATATTCATTGTTAAAAGCAAAATATCGCCCACCAGAAACACGCATTGTGCAAAGTAGAATCTCTCTTGGTAAAGCCATTTGTCTCTTTCACATCTCCAATATGTATTTTCCAGTTGCTTTATATATGCCAGTCAAGTAGAAGGAAACATAAAAATAAACTGATCTTAACTGCGTTCTCTGTCCCATATTAGACACTAAAACTGAGTTATGTTCCCACATATTCCCAGCTGGCCGATAATCATTTTCAAGCCTTTTATTTATGAGATGCATCTAGGAAAGGAGTACAAAACACATAAAATTCTTAAGCCGCAGTAAATAGGCTAAAAATTATTAGATCTGCATCATTATTATTACTATAAATTTTTATGTTTCTATTTTAAAATTTCACCTAAGTCTAAGGGGATTTTCCATTTAATTAATTAATGTTCCTGCCCAATAAATATGGCAAAAAATATCATTCTAAGAGTTGACTAGAGTCTTCCTTCCAGCACAATTTGCATAAGTTTAGAGAATCACTTCCCTAAATATATGGACACAAGGCCACCCCTTTGTGTCTAGAGAAACAGCCCAACACTCAGGAACTGTGATCTGAAACGGGGTATTAAGTTTGTTTTCCTGCCCTGCCATTGGCTTTACTTATGGGTTTATTTATTTGATTTGTTGAAGTACAGCTTTAATTTGTGGCTCCAAAGCATCTCCCAAAAGAGGAAAGTTAGAGAGTAAATGAATTCTGGTATCTCTTTCTGGTATCTCAGTCTATGATGGCAACAGGATCCTCCTGTGAAATACAGAATTGAAGACGCACACACAAGTCCCGACAGGTTGGCATGCACAATAGTTTCATCTCTGACTACAAGTCGGATGACAGTGAAGTTAGCACAGCCGCTTCTGAGTGCAGTGCTCCAAAATGTCATGGTTTATGGGCATAACGTGTGTGTTTATTGGGTGTCTGTCAGCTCTGGGTTCGACAGAATTTGCATTCCAGTGATAGGACAAACACGTACATTCTAAGACCTTTCAAATTAAGAAATGTATTGCATGAACCGCTATCATCTTGACATTAATACACTTGAATAAAAATGGAATTTTTAATAGAAACCACACTGAACACTCTCTAGTTTCCTTCTTGTTAATCATTAAACAGAAATGTGTTAAAATGTATTGACCTGGGACAGGTATTTCTACTTAGAGTTATCAGCTAGATGTGCATGTGAGAACACCAGGATCTAGAGACAATAAGGATCGTCTCCCCAGAAATAATATTTTTGTCCTCATGTGCCACCTTTCAGAGCAATTTTGCGTTTGATACAAAACCTATCTGGAGTAGCTTCCTGCTCACTCCCTTGGTACATATTGGCCCAGAATTTCTGTGCTTTTGCTTTTGGCAATTGGCACTTTATTTTCCTAATTCAGAGTCGGTGCACATTTGTTATTTGATAATCTTGGGTTGTGGGCTAAGGGGAGGATGTTGACTGCAGCAAATGTCTGTCATCGAATTTTGATTTTCATCCATGGGCGTCTCTCCCAGAGCTGTGAGCTTTGTTCATGAGATTAACCTTCCCAAAGAGTAACGGCTCACTCCTGGGTGCAGGGTGTATGTGTATGGGAAGACACACTTGCTGGGGATGAGGGGGCACCACAAAGCTCACAAATGAGACAGCAGAGTTCCAAAGAGCAGTGACCCTATTCTAGCTCTAACCCTTGAGCTTGAGTTAGTATCACTCAAAGACTAAGGGTCCTTGTTTATAATGTGAAGGCTTGGAACACATCCTCTTAAGTGTCCCCACCAGCCCTAACATGTACGCACTTAACCTGAGAAGTGACTTCACACTCAGGCTCAGCACAGCCACACATTTGCACCAAGGTGGAGCAGACTATTGTAATATCGATAAAGCATTATTCATTCATTTTTTTCTTTATTATTTGGCCTTTTTTGGTTTGTTTATTGTTTTTTGTTTTCTTTAAGCTTTTTGCATCTTATTTTATCAGTTGTTGGCTAACCCATATTTACAAAGTTTTTTTCATTTACTTCCTTGCAGAAGTTGTATAGTTTTCAATTCTATATTTAATCTGTGTTCATTTTAGTTTCAGGTGTACAAAACAATGTAATACTTAGGCAGTTACACCCCTCACAAAGTGATAACCCCCCCAATCTACTACCCCTGTGACATCGTATACAGCTGTTACAATTCCATTGACTCCATTCCCTATGCTGTACTCCATATACTGTGACTACATATATACATATATTACATTATAGTTGACATTCATTATTATTCAGCTTCTGCTTCAGGAGTACAGCACAGTGGTCAGGTATCTACACCATCCATGAAGAGCCTGGCACCAATTGGTTGTACCTAGGATATGAGGCAATTCCATCACAATATGGCACATGGATGAAGCCAGAAGAAAGATTAATAAGGCTTAGGGAATATTGTAATGTGTGCAACAGTGGAATAACTACTAAAATCCTATTTCATAAATGCATCTCTATCATTTGATTGAAAATGCCAGTTTTGCCCATGTTCTTGCTGAATGAAGACAGGTGATTAGGTAGCAAATTTGTAGACAGTAAAACTTACAGGAACTCATTCAACATACAGAATACATACAGAGTCAGAAAAGAAAATTGAACCCAGTAAAATGTAGTAACTTGGTGGCATGAGCGTTATCAGCATAGATTCTATCTGATTTAAGCCATCCAGAAGAAGAAACAGGAATGTGAATGATATTTATGGGGAATAAATGCACCAGCAGGCATAAAAATGTGAACTTATTTATTATATTACTACATAAAAGAATGTTGATACACTTCATTCCCATCGATAAAAATGCCCAAATTTACCAAAATTTTGTCAGGTAGGTATAAATGATCCCAACCTTCAGTGACTCCGCCTCAGGGGCTGTTTCACACTCGGCAGTGGATGGGGTGGGAGTTCATTATAGAAAGAATGAACACCTGTGCCAATTGTAAGTCATGACACACTGAAAAAAATCACATTGGGTCATTTTCTTAGTTTTATAAGGGACATTATAATGTATGCCCTCATTGCATCCAATATTAAGTAAAACCACTGTCTTCAATTTCTTCAGTATGTATAGCCTCGAGGTTCCAATCCAACTGCAGACAGCAATGGGTCTTCTAGGTATTTGTTAGATGGTCTCTCCACACATTATCCCAACACACTCCCCATTCCCTGTGTCATGGCTTACTGCCTGTGTTCTAAAAAACACTCTTTTAATATCGATACAGCATTATTCATTCATTTTTTCCTTTATGATTTGGCCCTTTTTGGTTTATTTGTTGTTTTTGTTTTCTTTAAGCTTTTGTATCCTATTTTTTCAATTGTTGGTTAACCCATATTTACAAAGTTTTCTCATATACTTCCTTGCAGAAGTTGTATCATTATGAATTCTACATTTAATCTGTGTTGATTTTTTTTTTTTTTAGTTTCTGGTGTACAAAACAATGTAATAGTTAGACAATTACATTCCTCACAAAGTGATAACTCTCCTCCCTCCCCAATCTACTACCCCTCTAACATCATATATAGCTGCTACATTGACTCTATTCCCTATGCTGTACTCCATATCCTGTGACCATATATATATATATATATATATATATATAGTTAACATCACATTATAGTTGACATTCATTATTATTCAGCTTCCAGGTGACACTGCACTGGTCAGGCATTTACACTGTCTATGACATGGTTTCCCTAATAGGACAAGTGCCCATTTGACACCCTACAAAATCTTTACATTATTGATTATATTTTCCAAACTGTTTTTCATATCCCTGTGGCAATATTGTGGCTACCAATAATATGTGCCAGGTTTGGGCCCATGTCACTTTTCTGCATCTGGATTTCCAACTGTCCAGACCATTTCTTTCAGAGACTGCCCTTTCTCTATGGCACCATTTAGCATCACTGTTGAGAATGTTTGGGTCCATTTCCAGACTCTTCATGTTGTTGCCTTGATCCACACTTCTACTCTCACAAGGACCACTCTGTCTTGATTACTATGTTAGCTTTATTAGAAAACTTGAAATCTGGTCAACTGAAACATGAAACTTTTTTCTTTTTTTTGAAATTGTTCTGGCTATTCTTGATCGTTTGCTTTAAAATATATTTTAGAATCACCTTGCAAATTTCCAGAATAAAAACGCCTGCTAGGATTTTGATTGATTGTGCAGCTCTATAGATCAGTTGGGGAAAAACTGGTGTAACAATATCTAGTCTTCCAACGCATGAGTATGCTGTATCTCTCCATTTGTTGAGGTCATCTTTAATTTGACTCATCAATGGTTTGTAGTTTTCAGCATACACAACTTGCCTCTATTTGTAAGATTTAATATTACTTTACAATTTTTATAAATGGTATTTTTTTATTTCAATTTACAAGTGCTCATGGCTAGCATATAGAAATACAATTGATTTTTGAATGTTGACCTCTCTGTAGCAACCTTGCTAGACTCACGTATAGTTCTGATACCATAGTCTACTTGCAGAGCCTTTGGCATTGTCTGCATAGTGTATCATATGATGTGCAAATATTAAAAAGTCTGATTTAGTTATTTCAAATAGGTTTGTCTTTTATTTCCTTTTTTTGCTTTATTACAGTGGTGTGAACTTCAGATTTCTGTAACTTGGCCAGACTACAGTCCCCAGATATTCAAACACTCACCTAGTTGTTGCTATGAAGGTGTTTTTTCTCCTGGTGTGGTTAGCTTCTAAAATGACTTTAAGTAGAGGAGGTTATCCCCAATAGTGTGGGTGGACTTTATCTAATCAGTTGAAAATCTTAAAAGCAAAACTGGATTACGTCATAAAAATGGCGGTGTGATGTGAGCTTCTTGAAATCTCCCCTGGAATTTATAACAAATTGAACAACTGTAATTCCACAAAGAACTCCCTGTGCAGTAGACAGGCAAGACTAAGAGGCGCGCAACTGAAATCATCTAAAGGTGGGAAAATTGGGCGAGTGGAAGAGGAAAGAAGAGAGAAGTACAGAGACTCAGGCTACACACACAAGATGCAGACCAAACTTAGAGCCAAGCTGCCTGCATTTCAGAGGTACCAGGGCGTGGTAGAGAGAAGACCTCGGACTGCTAGTGCTCCGCTTATGGCCCACATTCCCACTTGAAGGATTAGCATATAACATGGCTGAAACCAAGGCTCATGCAGAGACCTCAAGGAAAGACTGAGGGAACAAGGGTGAGAGCAGTGGTTTAAGCCTTCACTGCTGAGCAGAGAATTGAAGGCACAGGCACAAAGCCTAGCCGACCCCTCCCCACCTTCTCAGAGTTTGCCCCACCCCCACCCTCCCATGGTTAGAAGTGGAACGGTAGCAGTGTCAGATAAAAGAATAGAAAATTTGCAGTTCTGATAATTGTAGCCCACAGACACAGACTTGCAGCCCAACTAGTTCCAGCGAAGGAGAGGGAGACTTGAGTGCAGGACTAGCTGTGGTGGTGGTCGTCGCCATTGCTCTGGGCCACCTCTCACAACCCACCTTGCCCTTCTCCCTACCTATCAAGGAGGATCCCTGCAGGGGTAAACAGAGTCACTGAAACACACAGGTTCTCAATCTGGTGCAGGAAGAGCTTTGGAACTTAACAAGCTCTCCACATTCCCCCATGGAGGTGGCGCGCTGTGACTCAGGTGAACAGTTCACAGAGGAGAAGCCTGCCTTCCAGGGAATCCTCCCATTGTGTGAGAAGCTGGAAGAGTGCAGAGAAAACATAACTCTACAGTGTGAGAGAGAATAAAAGGCTTCAGTCAGAAAGAAAATAAAACATTCTACCAACACCTACAGGAAAACAAAAGAAAGACCTCTTTCTGTCAACCTGTTGAAGAACCAAATCCTATAGATGTCTAGGAAGAGAAACAATAATTCACTAATTGCCATGGATAACCAAGGCAACAAGGCAGCTCAGATATAAAATGAAAAGTTTCCAGAAAATGAACTTAAGGACATGGAAATATTTGACTTAAATGACAGAGAATTCAAGACTGCAGTTCTTAAAAAACTCAACAAGATGTGAGAAAATACAGATAGGCAGTTTAATGAACTCAGAAACACAATCAAAGAACAACATGAACATTTGGCCAAAAAGGTTGAAATTTTTAAAAAGAACCAAATAGAATTTCTGGAGATTGATAACTCAATAAAAGAAATGAAGAATTAAATAGCCAGCTTAGGCAGTAGAGCTGACCAGATAGAGGACACAATCAATCACATTGAAGATAGAAATATAGAAATGACACAGATAGAAGAACAGAAACTTGAGCCTTAAAAGAAATGAAAGAACTCTACAAGAACTTTCTGATTCTATCAGAATGAGCAATATAAGAATACTGGGCATAACAGAAGGAGAACAAAGGGAGAAGGGAACACAGAGTATATTCAAACAAACAGTCGATGAGAACTTTCCAAACTTGTGGAAAAAAACTGGATCTTTGAATCCAAGAAGAAAATAGAACACCTAATTACCTCAATCCCAACATACCTTCTACAAGGCATATTGTATTGAAGCTGTCAAAAATTAATGGCAAAGAAAGAATCCTCCAGGCAGCCAGGGAAAAAAAAAGACAGTAATCTACAAAGGAAAGCCCATTAGATTATCATCAAATTATTCAGCAGAAACTCTACAAGCCAGGAGGGAGTGGAATGAAATATTCAAACTATTGAAAGAGAGAAAGTATCAGGCAAGAATAATATATCCAGCAAAGATATCCTTTAGATATAGAGGAGGAATAAAGACCTTTCTAGACATGCAGAAGCTGAGGGAAATTTCTGACAAATGACCTTCACTAAGAAATACTGAAGGAGGCTATTTGACCAGCATAAATAGGGATAATTATTGATGATAAAAACATAAAAGAGGGAGGAGTAAAGACCTGAACTGGAATCCGGGAATGGAGAAAGTAAGCATTCTGAAGAAAATGGGATACTCTGAATATAAAACTTTCTTTTACATAAACTTAATGGTAACCACTCAAAAAAAAAAATCCAGAACTGAAATATATAACATAATAAAAGAAGAAACAGAGGGGAAAATCATAGAATACCACCACACTGAAATAATAGACAACAATAAAAAGCCAAAGAAACAATGGAGACACAGTCTTAGCAGACACCAAAGATAGAATGATAGGAAATTCTCACATATCAATAATCACCCTAAATGTAAATGGACTGAACTCACCAATAAAAAAGGCACAGTGTAGCAGATTGGATCAAAAAACTAAACCCAACCATATACTGCCTCCAAGAGACACATGTCAGCTACAAGGACAAACATAGACTCAAAGTGAAAAGCTGGAAATTGGCACTCCTAGCAAATGGTACCCAGAGAAAATCAGGTGTAGCCATAATGATATCAGATGAAACGGACTTCAGGGTGAAAAAGGTAACAAGAGACAAAGATGGACATTTCATAGTGGAAAGAGGACTATACAACAAGAAGACATAACAGTCATCAATATTTATGCCCCCAATCAGGGAGCACCGAAATATACCAAGCAACTACTAACAGAACTAAAGGGAGAAATTGACCAAAACACAATTATACTAGGGGACTTAAATACATCATTGACAGCTATGGATAGATCATCCAAACAGAAGATAAATAACGAAATCGCAGCCCTAAATGACACATTAGATGAAATGGACATAATTGACATATATAGAGCACTTCATCCTAAATCATCAGACTATACATTCTTTTCAAGTGTACATGGAACATTCTCAAGAATAGACCACATATTGGGACATAAAATCAGCCTCGGCAAATTTAAGAAGACTGAAATCATCCCAAGCATAATCTCTGATCACAAGGCTTTGAAATTGGATATCAACTGCAAAAAGAAAGCAGGAAAAACCACAAATACGGGGAAATCAAACAACTTACGTTTAAAGAACGACTCCGTCAAAGAAGAAATAAGAAGAGAGATTAGGAGATACATAGAAACAAATGAGAATGAAAATACATCCTACCAAAATTTTGGAGATGCAGCGAAAGCAGTGTTAGAGGGAAATTTATATCAGTACAGGCCTATCTCAAGAAGGAAAAATCCCAGATAAATAACCACGTATTACACCTTGAAGAACCAGAAAAAGAAGAACAAATGAAACCCGTAGTCAGCAAAAGAAAGGAAATCATAAAATCAGAGCAGAACTAAATGAAACAGAGAATAAAAAGACAATAGAAAACATTAACGTGACAAAGAGCTGGTTCTTTGAAAAGATTAATAAAATTGACATACCCTTGGCTAAACTCACTAAGTTAAAAAGAATATAGACACAAATAAACAAACAGAAACGAAAGAGGCGAAGTTATCATGTGTGCCACAGATATAACGTATATCCCCGAAAATAAGACCTAGCCAGACAATCAGCTATAATGCATTTTCTTATTTTACTTTAAGACCGGGTATAATACAATACAATAGAATACAATACAATACAATACAATACAATACAATACAATATAATATAATTAAAATAATACAATATAATAATACAATATAATAGCAGGTCTTGTATTAATTTTTGGTCCAAAAGACACATTAGAGCTGATTGTCTGGCTAGGTCTTATTTTTGGGGAAACACAGTACAAAGGATCATCCAAGAATACTATGAAGGACTCTATGCCACCAAATTCAATAACCTAGAAGAAATGCACAAGTTCTTAGAAACATGTAGCCTTCCCAGGCTGAATCACAAAGAATTGGAAAATCTAAACAGACCAATCACAAGTAAGGAAATTGATTCAGTTATCCAAAACCTTCCGAAAAGCAAAAGTCTGGGACCAGATGGCTTCACTAGTGAATTCTACCAAACATTCAAAGAGGATCTAATACTAATCCTGTTCAAATTCTTCCAAAAAATTGAAGAAGAGACAGTACTCCCTAACTCATTTTATGAGGCCAACATTACCCTGATACCAAAACCTGGTAAGGACAAAAAAAAAAAACAGAACTACAGACCAATATCTCTGATGAATACTGATGCAAAAATCCTAGACAAAATTCTACCACATCGAACAACTATGCATTAAAAAGATTATTCATCACAGCCAAGTAGCGTTCATCCCTGGGGTACAAGGATGGTTCAACTTCCACAAATCCATCAATGTGATACATAATGTAAAAAAAAAGGGACAAAATTCATATGATTATATCAATTGATGCAGAAAAAACATTTGACAGGATACAACATCCATTAATGATTAAAACACTTAATAAAATAGGTACGGAAGGATAATACCTTAACATAATAAAAGCCATATATGACAAACCCTCAGCTAATCTCATAATTAATGGCAAAAAACTGAAGCCCTTTGCTCTATGTTCAGGAAGACGACAGGGCTGTCCCCTAAAACCTCTGCTGTAAACATAGTGTTAGAAGTCCTTGCCAGAGCAACCAGGCAAGAGAAATAAATAAAAGGCATCCAAACTGGGAATGAAGAAGTTAAATTATCACTCTTTCCAGATGACATGATGCTATATATAGAAAACCCTAAAGACTCCACCAAAAAGCTATTAGAAACAATTAATGAATACAATAAAATTGCTGGCTACAAAATCAAAGTACAAAAGTCCATTGCATTCCTATATAGTAACAATGAAATCTCAGAAAAAGAAATAAAAAACAATTCCTTTTGCAATTGCAGCAAAAAGAATAAAATACCTAGGAATAAACTTAACCAAGGATGTGAAGGACCTATATGCTGAAAACTACAAGACATTTTTGAAAGAAATTGAAGAAAACATAAAGAAATAGAAAGACATTCCGTGCGCATGGTTTGGAAGAATCAACATAGTTAAAATGACCATGTTACCCAAAGCAATATACAGATTTAATGCAATCCCCATCAAAATCCCAATAGCATTTTTTAAAAAATAGAACAAAAAATCATCAGATTTCTTTGGAACTACAAAAGACCCCGAATAGCCAAAGCAATATTTAAAAAAAAAAAAAAAAAAGAACAATACTGCAGGTATCACACTCACTGACTTTTGCTTGTACTACAAGGCTACAATAATCAAAACAGCATGGTATTGGCAGAAAACCAGACACAGACCAATGGAATAGAATTGAGAACCCAGAAATAAAACCACATAAATAAGAACAGATAATTTTTGACAAAGAAGCTAAAAACATACAATGGCGCCTCTTCAATAAATGGTGCTGGCAGAATTGGATAGCCACGTGCAAAAGAATGAAACTGGACTGCCATCAGTCACCATGTACCAAAATTAATTCAAAATGGATCAAAGACTTAAGCATCAGACCTGACACAATAAACCGCATAGAGAAAAACATAGGTACTAAACTTATGGACCTTGGTTTCAAAGAGCATTTTATGGATTTGACTCCAAAGGCAATGGAAGTAAAAGCTAAAATAAACAAATGGAACTATATGAAACTTAAAAGTTTCTGCACAGCAAAATAAATCATAGACAGAATAAAGAGGCAACCAACTGAATGGGAGAAGATTTTTGCAAACAGTGTCTCCGATAAGGGGCTAATATCCAAAATATACAAGGAACTCATGAAACTCAACAAAACAAAAACAAAAAGCCAAACAACCCAACTGAAAAATGGGCAGACGACCTGAAGAGACGTTTCTCCAAAGAGGACATACAAATGGCAAATAGACATATGAAAAAATGCTCAACATCGCTAATCATCAGAGAAATGCAAATAAAAACCACAATGAGATATCACCTCACCCCAGTCAGAAAGGCTATCATCAACAAGACAAAATAGTAACAAGTGTTGGGGAGGCTGTGGAGAAAAAGGAACCCTCATACACTGTTGGTGGGAATGCAGACTGGTGCAGCCGTTATGGAAGGCAGTGTGGAGGTTCCTCAACAAATTACGAATAGAATTACTGTATGACCCAGGAATCCCTCTCCTGGGTATCTACCCAAAGAATTTGAAAACATTTATACATAAAGACAGGTGTGCTCCAATGTTCACTGCAGCTTTGTTTACAGTGCCCAAGACATGGAAACACCAAAATGTCCTTCGATAGATGAATGGATAAAGAAGTTGTGGTATATATACACAATGGAATACTATTCGGCGTTAAGGAAAGATGATATAGGAACATTTGTGACAACATGGATGTATCTTGAGAATATAATGCTAAGTGAAATAAGTCAGACAGAAAAAGTAGAGAACCGTATGATTTCACTGATATGTGGTATATAAACCAAAAACAACAAAAGAACAAGACAAACAAATGAAAAACAAAAACTCATAGACACAGACAATAGTTTAGTGGTTACCAGAGGGTAAAGGGTGTGGGGGGAGGGAGATGAGCGTAAGGGGGTCAAATATATGGTGATGGAAGGAGAACTGACCTGGGTGGTGAACACACAATGGGATTTATAGATGATGTAATACAGAATTGTACACCTGAAATCTATGTAACTTTAGTAACAATTGTCACCCCAATAAATTTAAAAAAAGAAAAAAAATTATTCAAACAAAATAAATAAAAAATAAAAGCCTAACTAAGGCTTCCCGGAGAAAAAATTCTACCTCAAGACGGCAGCATTAAATCTTTCCCTAGAGTCTCCACTGCTGGCCTGCCCTGCAGATTTTAGCCTTGCCCAGCTAGACTGCACATCATCACGTAGGCCCATCCCTGCAAATACACTGTCGGGACTGGCTAGGAGCTCCAGTACAGTGCTGGGGACAAGTTGTCATATTGGACATCATTGCTTGTTCCCAGTGTCAGGGGGAGCACAGTCTGTTCTTCAACATTAGCGGATAATGTGCCTGGTGATTTGCCCACAGATGCGGCTCAAGAGACAGGTCTTACTATTGAAATAATCAGATGCCCTCAGTAGGCCTCACCGTCCTAGACTTTGAAGTGACGGAAGGATCAGCTGATGCCACTGTCCCCTTCTACGTAACACGCTGTGAAGATTCATTGAATGCACCTAAGGGAAAGGGGAGGGCTGCTTATTTTAGTGTATTGCTAGGGACAAGAGGAGAAAGCTTAGTTATGAGCGGTCCCATTGGAGTGGAGGTACTGAAAGAAATACAGACATTTCTTGTTCAGTTATGAAATAGTATTTGTTCCAGGCACTCCTCACATAAAAGCCACTCAATAATTATTCATTAAAGTCTATAAAAGATTAGTGATATACCAAAAATAAATAGGCCCAAAGTCTATCCATCAGAACACTCTGGGGAGAGTTAGTCATACAGTCAAATAAAATCTGAATCCAGTGATTCAGATATTTACATAAAGGTGAGTTATATTAAAAAGTCAGGCACACATTTTTCCCCAATTAGAATTCACATTTCTTTAGGCTGTGAGTTAGACTTCAATCTTAACAGATTTAAGTGGTAATCTGTTATAGTATGAGATGGCATGAAATGTATTTATTGACATTTTAAATTACAGCATTTTCAATGAGAAAGGTATCTAATTTTGAACTGCTGAAACAGCATGGCATAGTTGTATATATCTTGCTGAATAGTAATTGGTCAGAGATACAGGTTCTTATTAAAGCAGGTATCTCGGATGGGAGTGCCATGTACGAAAAATGATGCTAAATAGACGGCAAGTTGCCATCACAATTAGTCACGTGCTGCACTTCTGGTTTAAAATGCTAAAGAATCCTATGATAGCTCTGCACTTAATAATTGTGCCAGCTCAATTAAGAAATACGAAATCATTATTTCCTGACATTAATGAAGTCAGCTTTTCAAGCACAATTTGAATAGGCAATTGAACAATGGGACTCAAAAATGCATTAAGACCAGGTCAGCTGCTTGGCGTCTCCAACAATATGTCCACGATTCCATGAAGGGTAATCTTAGACCATTTTTCAGAACAGCCCGTACATCTTTATCTTAAAATTCCAAATGTTTCAACAATAGATGATTGTTGAGAACTAGACAATTATTTTCAGCACCCATTGATTAATGACTTAGTCTATGACACAGGGAGAAACTGTAGAACAAAGGAGTCCATTATAATAATGCACAGGCATTAAACCATCTTCATTAATACAATCTTCCCAATGCAGTTTAGCATAAAACCAAATATACCATAAAGAAAGCGGAGAGGTGAGAATTTTAAATATATATTTGGAAACCCGCTTGATAAAAAAGATTAAATAATGTTACTGCCCTCTATTAAAATTCTCTCTTTCTGTCTGTCTCTCTCTCTCACACACACACTTAACCAGCAAAAATTGTTATGAAACTATTTTTAGCACCTCAAGAAATTGTTAATAGTCTTAAATTCATATGCTTGTGGTGGTTATTGGCATTCAGAAGTATTTTGTGTAATTACAATCTCTTACATAACAAACACAATAATAACAATAGTGATTCTGGCTATCTCATTTCAGAAACCTTCCACATTGGGTGATTTATGTAATCAGAACAAGGAAGACATGGTTTGAGGAAACAAGATGGTGTTTTAAATGTTGCTTTGTAATTACATTCTAGTTCATAGCAGAACTGTTGGAAAAGCTATCATTTAACTTCTTCTGGAGCCTTAGCCGTCAACAACTCAGCTCACCTCACCATCAAATGTATTCATTCACAAATTAGTGTTTTTGCTTCACCACAGTGACAACAGGAACCGAATTCATAGGGAAACCAAACAAAGCAGCCTCGGGGCACCTAAGACCTAACACCGGGGGACTCCCTAGGGCTGGGTCCTCCCTAACCACTCCATTCCATTTTCACCACAGCCTTAGGAAGTGGGGCCACAGACTTTCCCATATTACAAGGAAAGACATTGAGGATTAGAGAACTTAAGAAAGTTGTCCCAGGTCTTGGCTTTTTATGTGACTACTAGAAAGTACAAAATTCTATAAGTGGCTCACATATGATTTGCGTTACATTTCTATTGGGCAGCACTGGTCTAGGCCGAGATAATTATGAGATTCCTGTTATCACTGTATCGATTTAGTTCATGTGTCTTAGTGCTTCAAGTGATTTAATCTTAGTTGCAACTAAGACCTTTTGGGGAGTGTGCTAGGTCCTAAGAGATTCTATTTCTGCTTCTCACACCTGTACCAGGTGTGGCCAAGAGCATGTCACAGACGACAGAAGTTATGGAATGCTGCCAGAGGTCAGCCCTGAGGTCAGAGGGCACGGCTTCTTGGCACAGTCTCTGCTCTTTCTACCTCATCAGGCTGACTCTCAGGAAGGCACTGAGTCTTTTCATTCATTTCATCGCCTCCTAAATACATTGAACTGTTACCTACCTATATGAAACAAAAATCCATCATTATTCCATGTGACAAGAGGACAGGAGGCACACACTGCTCGGTGTGCTGCCACCTCATGGAGTCATCTGGGACCTACCTGTCTTATATCTTTCTGCTCTGCTGTTCTAAGCATTGTTGGATTTCTGTCCTCCTGCTAATATCATCTTGGAGGAGCCAGCATTCTCATCCCAAAGCAGAGAAGATGGGGTACCAGCAGCGTTGGCAGCCTCTCCTGGTGGCCCTCTTATTAGGGGGCAGAATCCGTTTCTAGAACTCAGGATGTGTTTACATCTCCTCGAATGCAGTCGGGGTTTCTAAGAGGCTTTTTTGTCTCCATAAGGAGCTTCCACAGGGGCAGGGTTGCGTGCTGCAGGAAGCCCTTTAAAAATGCATGGTGCTGACGGAAAAATTAGATGGTGGAAAGTCCTGAGGGAGGATGGGCAAAGGATTTTCTGCACATCTGTCCAACCACACCACATAAGTAACCATGTCATTCTATATAGTGGAAGGCCCATTTGGGGCCCCACCAAGGGAGCCATCGTAACAGGACACCTCTGAGACTGGAGGTGATGTGTGGGGTGTGGATGCACTGGAATAGAGGGGGCTCATTTGTAAGGAGCATCTGAGGAGAGAAGGCTGGAAGAAAACGTGAATCCTTTGCACCAGGTCAGGAGATGGTGCCTGGCCCAAAGCCCACAGTGTACCTTTGCAACTCCCTTCACCTGGCTTGAGGCTTCCCCGACAAGCATGAGCACAGCTCAAGCAGCTCTGAAGCCATCGTCCCCTCTGTCCCCTCCGTATAGAGTGCGACTCCACTGCAGACCGTGAACAGAAGTAAGTCAGGATGCTGTATTTGCAAGTAGACTTAGGTGAGCGTGTCATAAAACAAGAAGTGACAGGTCACACAGAAAATCAGTCTGTGACGTAGGGTGCAATACAGGACAACTGAGGGCAAACTGCAGGGTGACTCAGTTTCTACACAAAGAATGGGAATTTGAGGGTTTTGTGATTTCACACATACATGGATTTACTGGACATATACGAACATTTGTAACTTGCACTGTTGTCTAACAATAACAAACCAACAAAAGTCAAACAGCACCCAGAGAATCTTGGCAAGGCAGGAAAATGAACTTCTGAAAGTGGCTTTACAGGCACTTCAGAGGGTAGAAACGTGTGCATGTACAAATATATATGCGTCCATAGGTAAACATGCGTATTCCTAAATAAATCAGGTCACTGCCTGGTTTTAAAACCCTAAGATCTGGGGTTAATGTTGCTGTGGTGTGAGATTTCCCGTCGTGTCCTGGACCACCTTCTTACTCGTTTCAGCCGTTTGGACACCAGCATGTACCCGAGTTAACCTAGTCTGACCTTGAGGTTAATGATACAGAATGCAACTAATTCCTGGGGTTTTCTGGGCATTTAAGCCTGACAGGCATGAGGCTGCCTTTGATGTGTTTAAGATGATGCTCAGGTCCCAGCTTTCTTGGAACATAGGAATTAACTCTTCCGGGAAGGCTTAGGAAAGGAGAAGCTATTTACTGTCCCCTATGAAATACAGGGGAGAATGTTTAGCTGAAAAGACACGGGGTTAAAAGCTGGGGTGAAGGAGGGGCATGGAGTGGAGAGGAAGTGGGTTTCAGTGCAAGAACTGCGTGTGTTTTGGTGCCAGGCTGGCCAGCAGCACCCTGAGTGAAGGCTCTCCCTCAAGTCACTTCTCTCTATCTCTGCTGGCTCATCCCCAAATGGGGACAACGATCACCCAGCTCTTCCTCCAACAACTGTGTATCCTCGTAACAGAACCTCCAAAAGGCATGGCTTCTCTCACTTAGGCTTTCCCTTGAAATACCCCGTTTGGGGAGCTGCTCTTGGCCTCACATGCCCACGTCACATTCTTTTTTTCTCGCTGCGCAGATCTCAGCCCCGCTGTCACCGCTGTAGAAAGAGAAGCTGCGCCTGGTTCTGTCCTGCTGCTGCGCAGCTCCGCAGTCAGGCTCTGCACAGTCTCTGGGGTGCTGCAGTGACTGTCGCACGGAGTGTATGTGATGCCATCTTCACTGTAAACACCGAGTGGACAAGGCCACCTGTGTCCCTGCTTCCCACCATGACCCCATCACAGAGCACAGTGATGGCACTCAGAAGCATTAGGAGGACAGCAAAACAAGGTCGTCATGCAGAGTAAAGGAAGTCGGTCCTCATTAGTCGCGGTGGCCACGCCCTGTAAATTTGTCACAAACACTGAATTTGTGAGCACTGAGCCATTGCTCCCATAGGAAATACAGGGCTCGGTTCCTGGGAGCTTCTGGTCACGTGCTCGTCCACTGAGGAAACCCCAATTTTGTTCTCAGTGTGTTTGTTTTTTAAGACACCTTGTTCAACACAAGCTGTTGATCCACTCACAGTAACTCCTGCCTGAACGGAACTTGTCTCACACACGTGTTTTCTCCGTGAGGCACATCTCAGCCTTCCTGCGCTGTGGAATAGCAGACAGCATTTCACCAGGAGGCGTGGGGCCACCCCAAACAGTGACATTCCGCACAGAAAGCATCCAAATTCTAAAAGGACCTCTGTTTACAGTCTGAAACAGGAAGGCAGGCCAGGGTCCTGTCGGACCTCCACTGGGAATGCCCATGGGGCGGCTCCAGCTTTCGGGCACCTTGGGCTCTTCCGTGAGTGACCTCCACAAAAACACCGCCAGTACCGATTAAGGAATAACAGATACATTTTCCCAATGGGCGAATTCACAAACATGAAAGCCAATAATAATGAGAATCAACTCTACATGTCAACAATTTAGCTGCCAGACCAATGAAGCATTGCTTCTAATATCCCCTTATCATAGAAGATAATAGTTACCAGGGAGAATGCTAGTGAGGTGCAGCGCGAGAACTGTCTGCTGCTCCAAGGGTCTCTTTCCAAGATAGTTTGCTCCCTTAGACAGCTCGTGCCTTTCATAGACTTTGTCCGAATCTGGGGACGTGCTTCAGGGATGATGAACCCAAGGCTTCATACGCCTGCTGGGAGCTTACTTCACCTTGTCAGCCAAACATCTCCAACCAGATGTTCTCAGCGTCTTTGCTTTTATGATTTCAAATGGCAAATGTGGGCAGTGTGAAGTGCCCTGATTTGAAGATTTGTATGTGACAGTAAAATATCTGATTTTAGGCAATGGCCATCTAGTCTTCGCCTCCCTCCCCTCTCCCTCCGCCTTTCCCTTCTCTCTCTCCTCCCTGTCCCCTTCCTTCCCTTCCCTATCCTACCCCTCCCCATCCCTTTCCTCTCTCCCCCTCCTCTCTCTCCATCCTCTCTCCCAATCCCCCTCCTCATTCCTGACCCCTGTACAGTCTTCACTGCCCCTCCACATGACAAACAAATAAATAACATTAATTTTATGAACCATTGAATCATTCTTTCAAAGGCTAATTTCACTGTTTTATTTTTTTTTAATTAAATTTATTGGGGTGACAATTGTTAGTAAATTTACATAGATTTCAGGTGTACAATTCTGTATTACATCGTCTATAAATCCCATTGTGTGCTCACCACCCAGAGTCAGTTCTTTTTCCATCACCATATATTTGATCCCCTTTACCCTCATCACCCACCCCTCACCCCCTTACCCTCTGGTAACCACTAAATTATTGTCTGTGTCTATGAGTTTTTGTTTCGCATTTGTTTGTCTTGTTCTTTTTGGTTTATATACCACATATCAGTGAAATCATAGGGTTCTCTGCTTTTTCTGTCTGACTTATTTCACTTAGCATTATACTCTCAAGATCCATCCATGTTGTCACATGCTCCTATATCATCTTTCCTTAACGCTGAATAGTATTCCATTGTGTATATGTACCACAACTTCTTTATCCATTCATCTATCGAAGGACATTTTGGTTGTTTCCATGTCTTGGCCACCGTAAACAAAGCTGCAATGAACATTGGAGTACACGTGTCTCTATAGAGAAATGCTTTTATATTTTTGGGGTAGATACCCAGGAGAGCAATTGCTGGATCATATGGTAATTCTATTTGTAATTTCTTGAGGAACCTCCACACTGCCTTCCATAGCGGCTGCACCAGTCTGCATTCCCACCAACAGTGTATGAGAGTTCCTTTTTCTCCACAGCCTCTCCAACACTTGTTACTATTTGTTTTGTTGATGAAAGCCATTCTGACTGGGGTGAGGTGATATCTCATTGTGGTTTTCATTTGCATTTCTCTGATGATTAGCGATGTTGAGCATTTTTTCATATGTCTATTTGCCATTTGTATATCCTCTTTGGAGAAATGTCTCCTCAGGGCCTCTGTCCATTTTTCAATTGGGTTGTTTGTTTTTTTGTTGTTGAGTTTCATGAGTTCCTTGTATATTTTGGATATTAGCCCCTTATCAGAGGAACTGTTTGCGAAAATCTTCTCCCATTCAGTTGGTTCCGGGCTCATGGATTGGAAGAATCAACATAATTAAAATGGCCATATTACCCAAAGCCATATACAGATTTAATGCAATCCCCATTAAAATCCCAATGGCATTTTTTAAAGAAATAGAACAAAAAATCATCAGATTTGTTTGGAATCACAAAAGACCCCGAATAGCCAAAGCAATGTTTATTATTTTTTAATATTATTTTATTCAATTTTTTAATTTATTGGGGTGACAATTGTTAGTGAAATCACATAGATTTCAGGTGTACAATTCTGTATTACATCATCTATAAATCCCATTCTGTGTTCACCACCCAGAGTCAGTTCTCCTTCCATCAACCTTTGATCCCCCTTACCCACATCTCCCACCCCACCGCCATTACCCTCTGGTAACCACTAAACTATTGTCTGTGTCTATAAATTTTTGTTTCTCATTTGTTTCTCTTGTTCTTTTGTTGCAATTTCACTGTTTTAAAATCACATTTTGGAGACGTCATCAAAATGGCTGCGTGAGGTGAGCCTATGTAAAGCTCCACAGGAATTTACAACTAATCAAACAACAATAACTCCACAAAGGACTTCCTGCACAGCAGACAGGCAAGACAAATAGGCCCACTACTGAAATCACCGAAAGGTGGGAGAATCATGCAAGCGGGGGAGGAGGGAAGGGAGAAGTGTGGAGATGGAGCCACGCAGGCGCATGACACAGACCAGCTCAGTGCTCCGAGTTCAATGCATCCTGGAACTACCACAGCTGCGGGAGAAGGAAGGACTGGGACTGCTAGGGCTCCGCTTATGGCCCACAGGGCTGAGGAGGAAGCATATAACACGGCTGATGCTCACAGCAGAGACCTCGGAGCAAAGACTGAAGCAAGAAGGCTGAAAACGGTGGTTTAAGCCCTCACTGCTGAGCAGAGAATGGAAGCCTTAGGCACTGAGACGAGCCGCTCCCTCCCTTCCCTCCCAGAGCTCGCCCTGCCCCACCTGCCCCTGTGCTAGAAGCGGAACAGTAGCAGTGTCAGATCAAAAGAACAGAATATTTGCTGTTCTGAGAACTGTGGACCGCAGACACAGATTCACAGACCAACTAGTTCTGGCAAAGGGGAGGGGGCTGTGGAAGCGGGACTTGCCGTGGTGGTGGTCGCCGCCATTGCTCTAGGCCACGTCACACAACTCACCCTGGCCCTGGCCCTACCTACTGGGTAAATAACTGTAGGACTAAACAGAACTGCTGAAACATACGGGCTCTGAATCTGGTGCAGAAAGAGCTTTGGAACTTCAAAAGCTCTCCGCATCCCCACAGGGACAGGGCACCCTATGACCCAGGCGAACTGTTAACAAAGCAGAAGCCTGTTTCCCAGGAAATCCCCCCATTGTGTGAGAAGCTGGAATAGTGCAGAGAAAACATAACACTACTGTGTGAGAGAGAAAAAAAAAAAGGCTGCAGTTGGAGAGAAAATAAAACATTCTACCAACAAGTACTGGAAAACAAAAGAAAGACCTCTTCCTATCAACCTGAGGCAGAAGCCACTCCTGTAGATGTCTAGGAAGAGAAATAGTAAATCAGTAATTGCCATGAATAACCAAGGCAACAAGACAGCTCAGAAAGAAAGTGAAAAGTCTCCAGAAAAGGAACTTAAAGGTATGGAAATATGTGACTTAAATGACAGGGAATTCAAGATTGCAGTTCTGAAAAAACTCAATGAGATACAAGAAAACACAGAAAGGCAATTTAATGAACTCAGAAACGCAATCAAACAACAACGTGAGCATTTTATGAAAGAGATTGAAATTTTTAAAAAGAACCAAATAGAATTTCTGGAGATTAAGAACTCAATAAAAAAAATTAAGAATGAAATAACCAGCTTAGGTAGTAGAGTTGACCAGATGGAGGAAAGAATCAGTGACGTCAAAGATAGAAACCTGGAAATTACACAGATGGAAGAAGAAAGAGACTTGAGTCTTAAAAGTAATGAAAGAACTCTACAAAATTTTTCTGACTCTATCAGACAGCATGATAAGAATAATAGGCATACCAGAAGGAGTAGAAAGAGAGAAGGGAAACGAATATATTCAAAGAAATTGTTGATGAGAACTTCCCAAACTAGTGGACAGAACTGGATCCTCGAATCCAAGAAGCAAATAGAACACCTATACCTCAATCCCAACAGGCCTTCTCCAAGGCACATTGTATTGAAGCTGTCTAAAATCAACTACAAAGAAAGAATCCTCAAGGCAGGTAGGGAAAAAAAGACGGTAACCTACAAAGGAAAGCCCATTAGATTATCATCAGATTTTTCAGCAGAAACTCTACAAGCCAGGAGGGAGTGAAACCAAATATTCAAACAATTGAAAGAGAGAAATTCTGAGGCAAGAATAATATATCCAGCAAAGATATCCTTTAGATATGAAGGAGGAATAAAGATCTTTCCAGACATCCAGAAGCTGAGGGAATTTTCTAATTCACGACCTGCACTACAAGAAATACTAAAGGAGGCTATTCGACCACCATCAACAGGGACAATTTGTGGCAACAATAAAACGGGGCGAGAAAACACCTGAACCGGAATATGGGAATGGAGAAAGTAAGCGTGCTGAAGAAAATGGAATACTCTACATATCAAACTTTCTTTTACATAAACTTACGGGTAACCACTCAAAAAAAATCCAGAACTGAAATATGTACTGTAATAAAAGAAGAAACAGAGGGAAACATCATAGAATACCACCACACAGAAATAATAGACAACAACAAAAAGGCAAAGAAACAATGGAGACACAGCCTTATCAGAAAACTAAAGATAGAATGACAGGAAATCCTCACGTATCAATAATCACCCTAAAGGTAAATGGACTGAACTCACCAATAAAAAGGCACAGGGTAGCAGATTGGATCAAAAAACTAAACCCAACAATATGTTGTCTCTAAGAGACACATCTCAGCTACAAGGACATGCATAGACTCAAAGTGAAAGGGTGGAAAATGACACTCCAAGCAAATGGTACCCATGGAAAATCAGGTGTAGCCATAATGATATCAGATGAAACAGATTTCAGGGTGAAAATGATAACAAGGGACAAAGATGGACATTTCATAATGGTAAAGAGGACTATACAACAAGAAGACATAACAGTCATCAATATTTATGCCCCCAATCAGGGAGCACCGAAATATACAAGCAACTACTAACAGAACTAAAGGGAGAAATTGACCAAAACACAATTATACTACGGGACTTAAATACATCATCGACAGCTATGGATAGATCATCCAAACAAAAAATAAATAGCAACCCTAAATAACACATTAGATGAAATGGACATAATTGACATATATAGAGCACTTCATCCTAAAACATCAGACTATACATTCTTTTCGAGTGTACATGGAACGTTCTCAAGGATAGACCATATATTGGGACATAAAATCAGCCTCAGCAAATTTAAGAAGATTGAAATCATACCAAGCATATTCTCTGATCACAAGGCTTTGAAATTGAATATCAACTGCGAATAGAAAGCAGGAAAAAACACAAACACATGGAGATTAAACAACATACTTTTAAAGAATGACTGGGTCAAAGAAGAAATTAGAGGACAGATCAAAAGATACATAGAAACAAATGACAATGAAAATACATCCTACCAAAAGGTTTGGGATGCAGCAAAAGCAGTTTTAAGAGGGAAATTTATATAATGACAGGCCTATCTCAAGAAACAAGAAAATCCCACATAAATAACCTCATGTTACACTTTAAAGAACTAGAAAAAGAAGAACAAGTAGAACCAGAAAAAGAAGAACAAGTGGAACCCTAGGTCGGCAGAAAAAAGGAAGTGACAAAAATCAGAGCAGAACTAAATGAAATAGAGAACAAAAAGACACTAGAAACAATTAATCTGAAAAAGAGCTGGTTCTTTGAAAAGATTAACAAAATGAACAAACCCTTGGCTAGACTCACTAAGATAAAAAGAGAAAGGACACTAATTAACAAAATTAGAAATGAAAAGGGGGATGTTATCACGGACACCACAGAAATACAAAGGATTATCCAATAATACTATGAATGACTATATGCCACCAAATTCAATAACCTAGAAGAAATGGACAAGTTCTTAGAACATATAGCCTTCCAAGGCTGAACCATGAAGAACTGGAATATCTAAACAGACCCATTACAAGTAACGAAATTGAATCAGTCATCCAAAACCTTCCCAAAAGCAAAATTCTGGGACCAGATGGCTTCACTAGTGAATTCTACCAAACCTTCAAAGAGGATCTAATACCAATCCTGCTCAAACTCTTCCAAAAGATTGAAGAAGAGACAGTACTCCCTAAATCATTTTATGAGGCCAACATTACCCTGATACCAAAACCTGGTAAGGACAACACAAAAGAAGAAAAGTACAGACCAATATCTCTAATGAATGCTGATGCAAAAATCCTAAAAAAAATTCTAAAATCAAATACAACAATGCATCAGAAAGATTATTCATCACAACGAAGTGGGGTTCATCCCCGGCACAAGGATGGTTCAACATCTGCAAATCCATCAATGTGATACATCACATAAACAAAATAAAGGACAAAAATCATATGATTATATCAATTGATGCAGCAAAATCATTTGACAAGATACAACATGCATTTATGATTAAAACACTTAATAAAATAGGTATAGAAGGAAAATATCTTAACATAGTAAAGGCCATATATGACAAGCCCTCAGCTAACCTCATAATTAATGGTGAAAAACTGAAGCCCTTTGCTCTACGTTCAGGAACATGACAGGGCTGTCCCCATCACTGCTGCTGTCAGCATAATGTTGGAAGTCCTTGCCAGAGCAATCAGGCAACAGAAAGAAATAAAAGGCATCCGAATTGGGAATGAAGAAGTTAAATTATCACTCTTTGCAGATGACATGATGCTATATATAGAAAACCCTAAAGACTCCACCATAAAGCTGTTAGGAACAATCAACGAATACAGTAAAGGTACTGACTACAAAATCAACGTACAAAAGTCCATTGCATTCCTATATACTAACAATGAAATCTCAGTAAAAGAAATACAAAACACAATTCCCTTTGCAATTGCAGCAAAAAGAATAAAATACCTAGGAATAAACTTAACCAAGGATGTGAAGGACCTATATGCTGAAAACTATAAGACATTTTTGAAAGAAATTGAAGACGACACAAAGAAATGGAAAGACATTCCGTGCTCATGGATTGGAAGAATCAACATAGTTAAAATGGCCATATTACCCAAAGCAATATACAGATTTAATGCAATCCCCATCAAAACCCCAATGGCATTATTTAAAGAAATAAAACCAAAAATTATTCTCTTGTTTGGAACCACAAAAGACCCCGAATAGCCAAAGCAATCTTAAGAAAATAGAACAATACTGGAGGTATCGCACTCCCTGACTTTAGCTTGTACTGCAGGGCTGCAATAATCAAAACAGCATGGTATTGGCAGAAAAACAGACACATAGACCAATGGAATAGAATTGAGAACTAAGAAATAAAATCACATAAATATGGACAGATAATTTTGACAAAGAAGCTAAAAACATACAATAGAGGAAAGACAGCCTCTTCAATAAACGGTGCTGGCAGAATTGGATAGCTACGTGCAAAAGAATGAAACTGGACTGCTATCTGTCACCATGTACCAAAATTAATTCAAAATGGATCAAAGACTTAAGCATAACAACTGACACAATAAACTGCATAGAAGAAAACGTCGGTACTAAACTTATGGACCTTGGGTTCAAAGAGCATTTTATGAATTTGACTCCAAAGGCAATGGAAGTAAAAGTTAAAATAAACGAATGGGACTACATGAAACTTAACAGCTTCTGCACAGCCTAAGAAACCATCAACAAAATAAAGAGGCAACCGACTGAATGGGAGAAGATTTTTGCAAACAGTGCCTCCAATAAGGGGCTAATATCCAAAATATATAAGGAACTAATGCAACTCAACAACAAAAAAACAAACAACCCAATTGCAAAATGGGCAGAGGACCTGAAGAGTCATTTCTCCAAAGAGGATTTACAAATGGCAAATAGACATATGAAAAAATGCTCAACATCACTAATCATCAGAGAAATGCAAATAAAAACCACAATGAGATATCACCTCATCCCAGTCAGAATGGCTATCATCAACAAGATATATAGTAACAAGTATTGGAGAGGCTGTGGAGAAAAAGGAACCCTCATAGACACAGACAATAGTTTAGTGGTTACCAGAGGGTTAGGGAGGTGGGGGGAGGGAGATGAGGGTAAAGGGGATCAAATATATGGTGATGGAAGGAGAACTGACTCTGGGTGGTGAACACACAATGGGATTTATAGATGATGTAATACAGAATTGTACACCTGAAATTATGTAATTTCATTAACAATTGTCACCCCAATAAATAAATTTTTAAAAAAGAAAAGAAAAAGGAACCCTCATACACTGTTGGTGGAAATGCAGACTGGTGCAGCCGCTATGGAAGGCAGTGTGGAGGTTCCTCAAAAAATGACGAATAGAATTACTGTATGACACAGCAATACCTCTCCTGGGTATCTGCCCAAAAAATTTGAAAACATTTATCCATAAAGACATGTGTGCTCCACTGTTTATTGCAGCTTTGTTTACAGTGGCCAAGACATGGAAACAACCAAAATGTCCTTCGATAGATGAATGGATAAAGAAGTTGTGTTATATATACACAATGGAATACTATTCAGCATTAAGGAAAGATGATATAGGAACATTTGTGACAACATGGATGGATCTTGAGAGTATAATGCTAAGCGAAATAAGTCAGACAGAAAAAGCAGAGAACCCTATGATTTCACTGATATTTGGTATATAAACCAAAAACAACAAAAGAGCAAGACAAACAAATGAGAAACAAAAACTCATAGACACAGACAATAGTTTAGTGGTTACTAGAGGGTAAGGGATGTGGGGGGAGGGAGATGAGGGTAAGGGGGATCAAATATATGGTGATAGAAGGGGAACTGACTCTGGGTGGTGAACACACAATGGGATTTATAGATGATGTAATACAGAATTGTACACCAGAAATTATGTAATTTCACTAACAATTGTCACCCCAATATATTTAAAAAATAATAATAATAATAAAAATAAATAAATGTCAAAGGGAAAATAAATTGATGGGCCGCAGCCAGTCTAGAAGGTCACCTGATTTCTTTCCATGTTCAGGGTAGTATTTGTAAACTGTTGACATAAAAGTACATACAGCTCTTTAAAATTCTCACCTTCATCACAGAAATAGCGTCTCATGAGACTGATTTATTATATTTCCCTTTTTCTTTCACTTTACCCTCAAATAATGAAGGCACATGCATCCGTCTCTGAAATTCTTTTTATTTGAGCAATCTTTAAAAGATTAAAGTGTTTTAAAGAAATAAACATTATATCATCTTTCCCATAATTTAGTGTGCCCACTAAAAAATAATAATAACAGCTTGATAAATTTAATTCTGATTGTTTTTATAAGGGAATATTGTGGGGGGAAATTTTTGCAACATATATTTAAATTCATGAAAAATACATTCTTGCACCTGGTTTTGGAAAGAATTTTTCTAAGATTCCAGTAATCATGTTACATTCTTCACCTGTGTTAGGAAAAACAAACAGCAGTGTTTTTCTTGAAATATTTCTTTTAATTTTCTATAACATTTACAAGTGTGTAGAAGATACAAAACTTGTTTGTCGGTTACTTGACGAGTACTCTCATGGTCCAGTACAGAGGAATCACTATGTGGCTTGTACGTTTTTCATTCTTATTTGCTGGTCAATGTTTAATAGCACAATGTTCCAACAAGTCACATGTTGTCTATATGCTTATCGATAAGCAATTCCTACAACTTGTAAACAGATAGAAATTTCCTTTTTATCTTATTGGGATGTTCACGTTGAATCAAACCATCGCTAATTAAAATGTATGAAGGAGAGCAAATAATTATTTTAGACATTAGTAAAATTCAAAACTATTTGGGTAAAAAAAAGTTTGGTTTTCTGGATATGACTGGTCACAGATGCAGCCATGAAACCACTATAAGAAAAAGCAGACACAGTTATTTTGATAGGTCTTGTGTTCCATCATCAGTATTGTCTTTACAGGTGAAGACATACCACACCTTTCTCTCTACAGCTTAGAGTTGAGGCTATATTTACACAGCATGCGACATGTGAATTCCACACTCTTATGGCCTTCTACTTGTTTTCTTCAAAATTTTCAGATCCTTTGGTCTGTAGCAAACTCAGAGGCCTGTCTCCTCAGGGACCATGTCCACAGTGTCCTGGAGTGAAGCTGAGAGAGGAGGGTGCACATCAGGGATCAGATAGTAGAGGGTAGCTGTGGTGTATGACAAGGTGCAGGGTACACGGTCCCATCTTGAAGGCAATAGAGTTCAGTTCTCAAACTCCATACACCAGCCAGGCAAGGTGAACCTGGCGGTGGGCCCTGAGTCTGTGTCCTTTCTCTCTGCTCCGTCGCCCCCAGTGCCCAAGGCACAGCAAAAAAGAGAGATGAAAAACCTGGAGAAAGATCCTAATTCACTGTGCTTTGTTCTTCCACAGATCAGTCTTTCTGTCCGGGTACATGGTTGTGTATCCCAGTTCCATTACCCACTGTCCTTCCTGGACAGGACCATGCTTCTCAGTCCATGGACCTCGTACTGAGCTGTACTACTTGCTTTGGATAACGGCAGGCGACTGGAAGTGATGTTCTCCACGTCTGAGCAGGAGCTTTGAAAGCCAGACGGTTCTGCCTTTGTTCTTTCCCATCCACCATAAGCACAGCCTTGTCCTGGGGAGAGCTTGTCATGACCTTAGAGCATGAAGAAGACCTTCTGGGGACAAGTTACACAGCTGACATGCGATGCGACCGAGAAGGAACTGTGCGTGTTTAAGCCATTTACACTCTGGGGCCAAGGTCATCATCAGTTCTAGGAATCTCCCATTCGGAGTGTGTGTTAGAGCCAGGAAATGGGAGATGGGCAGAGACAGGCTCCTGGTCATCCTCGTGTTCCCAACGGCTATCCATTCTTCCCTTGAAACATTTTTTTATGGTTTCTCTACAAAATAAAATTCAAAATCTTTATCCTGTTGAAAGCTTCTCAGTAACTCCTCTCAGTCCATGTGGCCATATCTCCTCCCAGTTCTTATATTCTGTGTAAGCTAGAATGACTTCTCCAAAATCTTCAACAACAAAACGAGACCTTTCCTGTCTGCCTGCCTGAAACTTCTTCAATCTCTAAGCACATTAAGCTGCAGCATCACGTAAAGCCGTGTTCCTGTAGAAAGGTTGTGGTATACTAAGTGTTCACTGGGTTGATGCAAACACACCTACTAGATGAAGAGCCCTCAGATGGTCCAGTCATGTCTGTTCTTCATTCATAACTTCCTCCTCTTTCCATCAAAACCGGCAGCACTCACTCTAAGGCTACCGTGAATTAATAGTTACCACGTTTCCCCGAAAATAAGACCGGGTCTTATATTGATTTTTGCTCCAAAAGACGCATTAGGGCTTATGTTCAGGGGATGTCGTCCTGAAAAATCATGCTAGGGCTTATTTTCCAGTTAGGTCGTATTTTCGGGGAAACATGGTAGTTTTCACCGGCAGGCATCTTTTATCCCCCACGCGAGGTTCGGCAGCTTGGGCTGAGCCATCACAATGAACACAGTGCCCATGGGACGTGTTGTACACACATTATCTGATATCCCCTGTTTTCCTTCACTAACCCAGATTTCCAAGGTTGAGAACTGACTCTTGGTAACTGAAAACTCTGAGACCTACTCCACCCTCCTAGCCCAAACTCAATTTGCCCCCTTTCTCTTATTTCAGAACTTTATTACCAATACTATATGTGTATACTTTAAAAAAATTCTTTAGGGATTTGGTTGCCCAAGATTAGATGTATCTACCAAGTTGGTGAACCTGACTCCTTCATTTTGATTCGGTAGATTATACCAACAATAAAATGAGACACAAGTTTCTCCCACACTTTGGGATTTAGATTTAGCATGCCAATGTTCAGTTGCCTTACTAGACCAGTAATAATAGCTATAGTTAAGGTTTGCAAATTTATTCTCTAAACATCATGGCGCTACTTCCATTCATTGGCACAGACTTTTTGTTTAATGATTCCCTTAACCTATTATAAAACTACTTCTTTTAAATTCCAAGGCCAAATTCTTTGGCACTTCTCTCAGCTCCTTTCTGGGATGTGCACACCTAGGCCCATAGCCACCCAGACTGGTCATTTACAGTGGCGTCCGTAGAGAAGTCATCCGCACACTGCGATTTGCCTGTGAATCTTGTCCTCTTTAGTAAGCCCTTGGAGATAGGCTCCCTCTCTACTATCCTTTCTAATCTGTTCTTCTATAAGATCATTCTAAGGCAGGAGTATTTCTGACAATGTAGAGGAGGATTTTTGACACAAGAGAGGCGCAAGGAGAAGTTGGTCCTGTGTTAGCCGGGGACTGGTCTGCTGTGCAGTGACCCCCTGTGGCTGCTCAGTGCACTGGACTCCATGCAAGCATCCTGTGCACTTGGGATGCTGGTGTGTGTGGGGGTAAGGGACTTGTTGCGGGGTGTGTGTGTGTGTATGGTGTGCATGTGAGGTGTATATATAAGGTGTGTGATGTGTGTGGTATATGTGTGAGGTGGTGTGTGTGAAGCATGTGTGCGGTGTGAGGTACGTGTGGTGTATGAGGTGTGTGTCTGTGGTGTGTGTGTTTGCGTTTGAGTGTATGTGAGGTGTGTGTGTGAGGTGTGTGGTGTGTGCATGGTGTGTGTGTAAGGTATGTGTGTGAGGTATATGTGTGTGGTGTGTGAGTGGTGTATGAGGTGTGTGGTGTGGTGTGTGTGTGTGTGTGTGTGTGTGAGAGAGAGAGAGAGAGAGAGAGAGAGAGAGAGAGAGAGAGTTTGTAGGGCACAGGTGGAAAGCAGATTACATGATTAGTTGCAGATTAACCTGAACAGCATGACTTTTTAAAATTGAAAGTCCCCTCCCTCGCAGAACCCAGTAACAGAAACAGGCACCCCTGAGACTTCCAATCATATGGCCATGAACACTGAGGGTTGAAAAGTATGGCCAGTCTGCTCCATCTGGCAGTATGTTGGGTGGTGAGAGATGGTGGGGAACACTGGAGGTGCACTTGAGAAAAAGTCCCTCGTGTCATTCCGAGGACAAAGAAGAGAAAGTGTGTTGGTAACCATGAGAACGCATGGGTTACTAAGCGCAGCTGAAATGGCTAACCTGTGCACGCATGGTACAACTAACCAAAGGCTTAGAGCTCTGGAGGTCACTTCTGATACATAAATACCAGCCCTTTTGGTTTCTGGTTCTTCCTTTGTTTTGTCCTGTTGTTTGCAGCTGTGTCTGTTTCATTGTGTTGTGTCCTTTTTTCTGAAAATGCTGGCGTCTGAGCTCAAATGCAAAGGCTGCAGCCTCCTTAAATCAGCAGAAGCCCTCTCTGTGCACAGGGCCCTTCTGGAAGGAGTGAGGTGATTAACTCCCTGCACTCCGGCTGGCTGGCAGCGAGGCACGTGGTGGGCAGGAGGGAAGGGCAGCGAGAGAGCAGAGATCAGAAGAACCCTTGCCTCTTCAGTGCCTCCTCAGGGCTTCAGTAAAATCTGTGATTCAGAGGTAAAAGGCGGCTTCGTCTTCCTCTTCCACGAACAAGGAAACAGTAGGGACTCTGAGGGTCATTACAACCTCTGTGCAATGCCCAGCCTGACCCCCAAGTCTGCCCTGAGCGCTCCCGGCAGCCCACTTGAGGCCATCCTCTGACAGGATAAGCACGCTGACCCAGGCAGCTTGCTCCAGCTCTGCACAAGCAAACGGGTCTTGAATTATTGGTCCCCGCAGGCTAACGATCTCATCACTCTGACCCCTGTGTTCTGTAGAGTCCAGTAGAGCCGTAATTGCCCATGCTTCCTGTCCCATGCGTTACGTTTGGCAGAGGTCAGCATTAGATGGCTGGCCTTTGCCTGCTACTCAGAAAGGGAATATCGCTCCTCTGTCTCAGCTGATGAAATGTTAAAGAGCATGAGTGACGGCCACGCACTTGTGACCCGGAAAAGAAAACTGTCTTTACGCTGTGGCTTTGTTTTCAGTAGTGTAATAGAGCTGAGATGAATCAATTCTTTGCACACCCTCTACTGACCAAGAGATACATTTAAAATATCAAAAAATTATACATTTTTTGTAAGTTCATGATTTCTACCTTATGCATTTCATGAAACACGGGTGAAGCAAGAATCCAAAACAACTTTACTCATCATCCTTGCCTATACACGACGGGAAAAACTGGCGCGTGTATTTGGACATGTTCACTGTAACACTGTATGGACACACATTGAAGCATGATTTTGATTTGGTCATTTTTATTACAGCTTTGATGGCTAATACATGCAAAATCCTTGTGCAATGGAATATCTCTAGCCAGACATCTGAATTTTATTTTGAATCTTTGTTTTCTTCTAGGGAACATTTGAATTAATAACTTGCAAGGAAAACAAAAAATTAGAGGGGAAGAAAAAAACTTCTGTGTACCTAGATACTTATGAAGCCCAGAGCAAAATCCATAGAAATAATTTCTTTAAGTTTGAAGATTTGAATTAATATTAAATATGGAAAGATATGAAAGTTCTCTTTCCTGTGTTTTTTCTATTTTTTACCAAAAACCTTTTAAAAACAGAATAGGTAAAATAAAAACATAACAAAAATGTGAAACAAACCACTTGGGTGTTAATTGAGCTTTAAAAATAAGCCATAGCCTATCAGGTATGCAAGTCATGAAAAATTTCTATTTTGAGTTTTAGGAAGAATATTTAGAATAATGGGCTTTATGTCCACACCAAACATAGATGACACAAATCCCAAGGGCATTTTATTTTTCCACAAACTGTTGAAATTTTAATATATAATAGTGTTGGTTGGAAGCATTTGGTTTTTATAGAGATGTGGATTTATTATTTTCTTTCAATTACGTTTTTTTATAAAGCTGCCTAGTCTTCTGGGACATCATGTGGAGAGGTGCTGTGGCTGTCACCTCATGAACCTTTCATAAGATGAATTTGAAAGCCAAGGAGAGGGAGATTCAAATCATCTGATCAGTAATCAGAGCTTTTCTCGTAACCGTTTATGTCCCAAGGGTAAGCTTAATGACACCATCTATCCTCAGGATTTTTCTTAATAGACAATTTAAATAAATACAGTGTTTTCCTGTCTTATATCAATAATAAGCATGTGACACACACACATACACACAAATGTTTACAATCGGTGGTAAAGAAAAGTGGGCCTGGAAAAACTTTCCAGCACACACCCTCCTGGCTATCCTCTTTGGACTGCTGATACTTTCATTGTACACCTTTTCACATACCATGTTCTACGAAACCATTCCTTGCCCTCACTACTGAACATGCCCGAAAGGCAAACACCACAACTAAGTCGAGTTCACATCATGTATGCAATCATGAAGTGAGTACCTGGCACTCAGGGCTTCTGAATGCACGCCCCCTGAAGGAGTGAATGACCCCCTTGGGAAGAGAGGTGCCATATCCACACTGGGTTAAGTGTGACGCAGCCTGTTTCCACTGCTATCCTAGTGGCCTTGTGCTCAGACCATGACTCGAATGAGACATAAGTTGGGGGCATGGTGAATCCTAAAAAGATTAATTGCCCAGAATGCTTTCACAATAGCCCTTCTGCTTCTTTCAAGTTCTACTTAACGGAGGTAAGAGATTAGCCTCACTCAGTTTCCCAGCTGCTGGTGACAGCCTGGTTCTAAGTGTCTGGCCAGCTTCCCTGGTTGCGTATGCTGCAGCTCCCAGGGCACTCTCCTTTCTGTCTGGCAGATCTGCTCATGGCTGTTGTTCACAACTAACGTGGCCTGCGTCAGGGTCAAGGTCCTTGTACTTGGCTGGACACTCACAAACCTTCAAAGCTGGATGCCTGGCCCCAGCCTCAGTGATCCTGACCCCACCCCCACCCCCTCCAGCCCCGTCTTCTGTGGAGACGCTAACATCTGCTTTGAACTTCACAGCATAGTATGTGGCCACGCTGGACAGTCACTGCTTGGAACGTGGCTGTACCTGTGCGGCGACCTCGGAAACATCCTGAAAGTTGCCTTGAATTTTAACAAATCTCTGATGCCAACTTGTTTTCTTGCCATTTTCTCTGGCTTCTGATTGTTAAGTACTGGAAATTATTGTAGCTAACTGAAGGCTCTTGTGGTGAGATCTCCTTTTAAGTGAGACTGAGCTGTGATAAATCAGCTGTTAAACTTTAGCAGTTCAGGAATCTATGGAAAATTCTACCCTGGGTAGCTAATGCCGTCTTCCAACAGTCAAGATAATGAGTGCTATATAACATTTTTAAAGATGGGCCCAATTTGCAGTACTTTCATTGGCAAGAGCAGTCAATGTCCAGTATCACAAAATGATAGGCCTCATCTTAAGCAAATGACTCTTCACAAGGAAAGCTTAGAGAATTATGACCCTTGTCGCATAACATTGGCATGTATTGAAAATGTCCCTTTCTATAAAGTTGTTCTTATTTTTAACCCTGTGTGATTTCCTCACATAGTTTACCTTTCTTCCAGTATCTCTAAAACAGGAATAGTCACTGTCCTTAGATACACCCTTCATGGATCTAGAGCGAGAGGAATTTTTAACCTATTTTTTAACTTTTTATTATTGTAAGGAGTAGGCTTATATTTTGGAGCAGTTCTATGGTTACAGAAAAATTTTACTGAGAGTTCTCATAGAATCCCTCCCCACCCCATTTTCCCCTGTTATTAATATTTTGCATTAATATGGTACATTCGTTACAACTGATGAGCCAATATTAGTAATAAATTAATAATTAATTACTATTGCCTAAAGTCCATAGCTTACCTTGGGGTTCATTCTCTGTGTTGTGTTCTATAGGCTTGGACAAATGTACTCATATAGTGAAATGTGTCCCCCATTATAGTGTCACTCAAAGCAGTTTCACTACCCTAAATCCTCTGTGTTCCCCCTGTTCATCTTTCACCCCCCAACTCCTGACAACCTCCGATTTTTTTACTGTCCCCATAGTTTTGCCTTTTCCAGAAGGTCGTAGAGTGAGAATCACACAGTATGCAGCCTTTCCTGATTGGCTTCTTTCACTTAAAATATGCTTTTGAGATGTCGCCATCCCTATTTATAGCTTGAGAGCTTGTTTCTTTTTATTGTTGAATAACACTCCACTGTCTGGATGGACCAGTTTGTTTAGCCATCACCTCCTAAAAGGCAGCTTGGCTGCCTCCAAGTTTTGGCGATTATGACTAGAGCTGCTGTAACATATGTGTGAGCTTTTTGTGTAACATAGTTCTCAGTTCTCCTGAGTAAATAGCAAGGAGCGCATAGAGGGCTGTATGCTAAGAATATGTTTAGCTTTTCTAAGAAACCAGTAGACTGTCTCTCAATGTGGCTGCACCATGTAGCATCCCCATCAGCAATAGATGAGAGGTCCTGGGCCTCCAGTCCCTACCAGCATTTCGTAATGTCAGGTTTCCGGCCTTTTGTCATTGTGACTCTAGTATCCCGTTGTTTGAATTTGCATTTCCCAGATGACAGACGATATTGAGCATCTTTTCACCTGCTTATTTGCCATCTGTGTATCTTCTCTGGTGAGGTGTCCATTCAGATATTTTGCCTCCTTTTAAATTAGTTTGTTTTCTTATCGTGGAGTTTCAAGAGTTCTTTGTGTATTTTGGATACCAGTCCTTTATCAGATGTGTAGTTTACAAGTATTTTCTCCCAGTCTGTGGTTTGTCTTCTTCATTTATGAAGCACAGTTTTGCTGGATACAGAATTCTAGATTTGATGGTTTTTTTCCCTTCTATACTTAACTATTTCACTCTTATGTCTTCTTACTTTAATTGTTTATAAAGAGAAATCACATGTAATTCATATCTTTGTACTTCTGTACATAAGGTTGTTTATTTTTCAGCTTCTTTTAAAACTTTTTCTTTGTCTTTGGTTTTCTGCAGTTTAAATGTAAGCCTAAGAGACATGAAGAGACATTTCTCCAAAGAGGATATACAAATGGCAAATAGACATATGAAAAAATGCTCAACATCACTAATCATCAGAGAAATGCAAATAAAAACCACAATGAGATATCACCTCACCCCAGTCAGAATGGCTATCATCAACAAGACAAATAGTAACAAGTGTTGGAGAGGCTGTGGAGAAAAAGGAACCCTGATACACTGTTGGTGGGAATGCAGACTGGTGCAGCCGCTATGGAAGGCAGTGTGGAGGTTCCTCAAAAAATTACAAATAGAATTACCATATGACCCAGCAATCCCTCACCTGGGTATCTGCCCAAAAAATTTGAAAACATTTATACATAAAGACACGTGTGCTCCAATGTTCATTGCAGCTTTGTTTACGGTGGCCAAGACATGGAAACAACCAAAATGTCCTTCCATGGATGAATGGATAAAGAAGTTGTGGTATATATATACAATGGAATACTATTCGGCGTTAAGGAAAGATGATATAGGAATATTTGTGACAACATGGATGGATCTTGAGAGTATAATGCTAAGCAAAATAAGTCAGACAGAAAAAGCAGAGAACCCTATGATTTCACTGATATTTGGTATATAAACCAAAAACAACAAAAGAACAAGACAAACAAGTGAGAAACAAAAACTCATAGACACAGATAATAGTTTAGTGGTTACCAGAGGGTAAGGGGTGTGGGGGGAGAGAGATGAGGGTAAGGGGAATCAAATATATGGTGATGGAAGGAGAACTGACTCTGGGTGGTGAACACACAGTGGGATTTATAGATGATGTAATACAGAATTGTACACCTGAAATTATGTAATTTCATTTACAATTGTCACTCCAATAAATTTTTTTAAAAATGTAAGCCTAGATATAGATTTTTTGATATTTATCCTGCTTGGTGTTCTGTGAGCTTCTTGACTCTATGGTTTGGTATCTGTCATTAATTGTGGACAACTCTCAGCTATTCTTACTGCAAATATTTCTTCTGTTTATTTCTTTTTCTTCTGGTACTTTCCATATTCATCTGCTAGTTTCTTCTTTTCCTTCTCATATCCCTACTGTGTGTCACGAGAAATAAGACATACCCCGAAGATAAGCCCCAGTTAAAATCGTCAGCCAGACCGACGCATTTAATACATTATGACAATGTTCCAGAAGAAGATGACATGACTGTATTTGAATAAATGTAGATTATTGTACATGAAAAAATAAGACATAGCCTGAAAATACACCCTAATGTGTCTTTTGGAGCAAAAATTAATATAAGACCCGTTCTCATTTTCAGGGAAACACAGTATTACACCTTCTATAATGCCCCACAGTTCTTGGATATTCTGCTATGTCTTTTTTTCCCTTTAATTTCTCTCTGTATTTCAGTTTTGGATGTTTCTCTTCACATTTCTTCAAGCTCATTGATTCTTTCCTCAGTTATGTCCAGTTTACTGATTAACACATCAAAAGTATTCTTCCTTTATGTTACAGCACTTGTATTTCTAGCCTTTCTTTTTGATTCTTTCTTAGAGTTTCCACCTTTCTGCTTACATTACCCAACTGTTCTTGCATGTTGTCCACCTTTTTTTCATTGCAGCTTTTAGCATATTAATCATAGTTGTTTTAAATTCCTGGTCTGATGATCTGTACCAAATCTGAGTCTGACCTGGTCCTGGCCCTCTCTCTTCAAATTGTGATTATTGTTTCATTTTGTTTTGTTTTTTGTCTTTCAGTGTGTCATGTAGTTTTTGTTGTTTAAAGCTGTGCATGATGTACTGAGTAAAAAAACTGAAGTCAGTAGACTTCCAGTGTGAGGGTTTATGTTCATCCAACCAGGAGTTAGACCAGGTTCTCTGCTTGCTGTAACTATGGTGTCAGAGTCTGAAATGTTCTCTGGTGGCCTTGTTTGGTCTTTTCTGTTGTCTTTGAATCTTCTTCCTAGATAAGGTCTGAGATATGCAGACTTATTTCAGTTGTGTCCCTTGTTAATACATAGACACCCTCCTGATGTGATGGAGATGGGGGGGAGGGAGGGTCTTTGTTCTAACAGTTTCCCCTGAGGCAACATGCTTAAGGAGTTCTGAGGGTTCTGTCCAGTCTCCAGATGCTCCCTTTCCCCACCCCTACTTGAGCCCACTGTGAGGACCTGGCAGAGCTCCTGGAGGTAAATCTCACAATATTACGGGGCTCCCCTACGACTGGGTCTCCCAGAGTCTTTATCTCTCAGACTTGTCCACATCAAACCTCCAGCAGTTCGTCAGTTGTAGTTGAGTTTTTCCCACCCCACCTCATCCCCCAGTGTGGCCACCACTTGGTTCTTGCTCTAGTAAGCTGTGGTTCTCTATACCCACTTGGCTGTCTCTACAGTTTTGGGGACAGTGTTTTGCCCTATGGCCTCACCTTTCTGATGTATCTAAGAAAAGTTGTTGATTTTTCAGTTTCTTCAGCTTGTAAATTGTAAAAACAAGACTCCTCATCAATTTTGTAATGTTTCAAAAAATTTTAATACACATATTACTATTATATAATGACTCAATTATCATATGGTTTTATTTTTTACTGTGTTTAAAGATTTAAAAAATCTAAATAGCAATATATTTAATAATCAATGCAGCAATTATCAGAGAAATAAATGGTTATTTCAGTCATAAAATTTTGAGTCCCTTGGAAAAGTGCAGTTATGACAGTTCCAAGTAATATTCTGTATTAAAAAAAAACAGTTTTAGGAAAAAAGAAATATATTTACAGATGATAGAAGTTATGAAAATATTAAAAATTATCTAAATACCACCATACTACATGTAGATTGTAGATGTAAAATTAAATTTTTCAAATTGCATTGCTAAAATTTTCCCTTCTAAAAAGAAATATCATATTAGCATATTTCCCTTCATTTTTCACAAATTGTTTCCTGGATACCAAAAAAATTGAAAACATTTTAACAATAGCCCAAAGTGATTATCCATTCCAACCTTTTTCCAGGAAAACCTGGGAATTCATTATTGCTTTAATGAGGGGCCTCTTGATTCTTGGTTTTCGGTAGTGTCTTGTCCGCTGGGAGGTGGTCAATGACGGGTTAGATTAGCAGCCTGAACCGCATTGAAATGCAGAACAAATGTGTCTGAATACCTGGCCTGGCTCCTGGCGGGCTCTGCTGCCACTAACAATTACCAGGGACAAGAGCACAGACACTCACTCGGCAGGAGGCCTGACCCGGCATGGCAGCTAATTTTACACACACCATACTTATTCAATACAGCCCTGCCCTGTGATTTCCCCTGCATTGTCATCTGTGAGCATTTACACAGGTACACCTTCGCTTTGTCCCCAGTCACCAGTATTGATTTCACTCAAACTGCAATTTACATGGATCGCTGTCCATGGTCCTGAGAGAATCCCATCCCATTCCCCTCTCGGGCTGGAGCTGGCTCTTGAGTACCACAGGCCATCACTGGGCTCAAAAACCCACCCATTTGCCCCCATGTTCCCTGTCTGCCACCCTGGACACATCTTAGGGAAACATGTTTGTTTTGTTTGTTGTCCCAGCTTTAAGTTTTCCTTGTTCTCATTCATTTCTTTTGGAAAGTTCCTGAATTATCTCCTTCTTCTTTCTGCACACTTTCTCCCATTGCTTTTCCAAAATATCTTTTAATGACAATTTGTGTTGGAGAGAAGGATCCTGTAGAAAATGAAATATGAGTTAATAATCATATTCTTTTAGGCCCCAACTTATTCCAGTTCACAGCTTACCCTGGGAAGAGGGAAAGGAGTTCAGTCACTTACAAAGCATGACAATTCAGTTCACAGACTTGCCACCGTGCACTTACATTGGCAGCACTGTACAAACAGTTCAGTAAGGTTTCATAACCTTGGTATATCAGTGTCTCACAGCTGTGTTCATGTTGACGTGGAGCAGTGTCTTGCTGTTCATTATTGTTGTTGCAATGTTTTTGTGTTGACTGTGAGAATGTCTGAGCGTGAATTAGAGCAAACAAACATTAAATTTCTTGTTAAACTTGGCAAGAGTAGAAGTGAAATCAAAGACATGTTAGTCTAAGTTTATGGGGATAATGCCATGAAGAAAACAGTAGTGTACAAATGGATTAAATGTTTTTCTGAGGGGAGAGGTCTGATGAAGAGAGGTCAGGGAGGCCAGTAACAAGCAGAACTGATGAAAACATAGCAAAAATTTGTCAAATTGTGCATCAAAATCATTGGCTGACAGTGAGAAGCGTAGTAGACCAAATACACATCAATAGAGAAACAGGAAAATCTTAACTGAAAATTTTGGTATGAGAAAGGTGTGTGCAAAAATCATTCCAAAGGAGCTTACCGATGAACAAAAGCAAAAGAGAGTCCAAGTTTCCCAATACCTTGTAGAGAGGCAAAACGATGTTTTGGGCTGTGCTATCATTGGTGATGAAACATGGGTGTACCAATATGACCCTGAAACAATGCATCAAAGTGCATAATGGAAGTCAGCCAATTCTCCACAACCAAAATAGTTCCATCAGTCCAAATCAGTCAAAAAGATGTTGCTAACCTTTTTTGATATCAGAGGGATTATTCATTATGAATTTGTACCAACTGGACAAACAGTTAACCAAGTTTACTATTTGGAAGTACTGAAAAGGCTGCATAAAAAAGTTAGATGACCTGAACTTTTCTCCAACAATTCATGGCTCTTGCCTCACGACAATGCACCAGCTCACAGGGCACTGTCTGTGAGGGAGTTTTTATCCAGTAAACAAATAACAGTATTGGAACACCCTCCCTACTTACCTGATCTGGCCCCCAATGACTTTTTTTCTTCACCTGAAGATAAAGGAAATACTGAAAGGAAGACATTTTAATGACCCTCAGGACATCAAGGGTAATACAATGACAGCTCTGATGGCCATTCCAGAAAAAGAGTAAATTGCTTTGAAGGGTGGACTAGGCGCTGGCATTGGTGCATAGCTTCCCAAGGGGAGGACTGTGAAGGTGACTGTAATGACATTCAGCAATGAGGGATGTAGTACATTTTCCAGGATGAGTTTGCGAACTTAATTGTTCATCTGTGTTATACAGTGAAGGGAAAGACCCCAGCCATTTCAATGCCACCAACAAATGCCCAAGGTCACAACACTGCCGTGAAAAGTGAGTGGTCAATGCTGCCGTCAGGGCAATACCATACATTCACTGGAATGTTCACCGCAATTTAACAACTCATCATTAGCACGTGCCATGCACTGTCTAAGTGCCTTACAAATATTGACACATTTCAACTTCACAGCAGCCTTGTGAGGTTGGCACTGATGTTTTCTGTCTTCTACTGGTGCCAAGTCCACCGGCTCTGCCCCCTATGGCCTTGACAGCATGCTTGGCGCTGTACTGCTCCTGACTTGTCGAAGCCTGTCCATGTCCATGCACCTGGAAGGTGTTATGTAGGCAAGAGTTGATGCAATCAATAACAATGTTTTCTCGTATTTGCTCATAGCTTTCCGCTGTTCCAATAACGTGTAGAAATCTCACTTCATTTAATCCTCACTATAATGCTTTGGAGAAAGCACGCTTCCTCTGGCACAGAAAGGATGCCCAGATCCAGAGGGTCTCATTCTGCAGTCGCAGAATGACCCCTCCAGGAACTCCCGATGGGGTGGATGTGTAAGTCAGGAATTGCTTTGTAAATAATTTGGCTGAGCACTAAACACATGGAGAGGAAAGCATGAGTTCCAGATGGACTTCCTGAGCCCTGGGATGGCAGCTTTCTGCTTAGAAAGTGTTAGAGAAACCTCACGACCTCCAGGGCAGCTGGAAAGCTGGAGGTCCACAGTGAGCACCAAGGTGGTCAAGAATTAGGCTGAAAAGACTACTCCACTGGAAGAAGACCTTGTCAGGCTGACTTTCTCTCACTCACTTCGGAACCACAGGGAGAAACCCATGAAGGTGCCACCCCATGCACTTGTCCACCGAGTCTGTACTCTGTCCTGTCTGCTGAGAACCCTTCTTCCATCTTCATCCTGCTCCATTTCCCTTTAGGAATGGCAGTGGTGGAGAGCTGAGGGTGCTGCCACTTTCCACAGAAATGAGTCGGGGGAGCTATTTTCCCAATATATAATAGTCCTAAAAGCAAAGGCTGTTCTGTATGGGTCTAGGGTTTTGATTAATAAGAGAATAATACTATATTCTATGTTCATATTGCACTAACAGATGACAGCAAAGCTAGCTATCTGAGGAAGCAACTTTTTCACATGCTGGTGCACAAACGTCTTCTAACCAAAGTTCATTTCTCGCTAATATATGTGGTTACCTTCCATGAGGACTTTGTCTACTCAATGATGGGATCATATGAAGTGGTTTCCCCTCACAGGGACACCCCATCCCTGCAGAGCTTTCTGCTGTGACTCTTTGACTGTGGTGTCACTCGTACGTGGGCTCAGAAGGACAGATGGGAGAGGGATCTGTGCAGAGGGTCTTCATGGACCTCCCCTAGGGCCAGGTCAAATACACCAGGGCACAGGTTCAGGGGTTCCTGGAAACTTTTGCCCCAGAGCTGTGTAGCACCCCAGTTTTCATCCATGTTGAACCTGATTAAGGAACCCACCTCTATCTTCCTGGTAGATTTTTCCTAGTTCGTTCTCTCCCTGCCTTGACCAAAAGTAGGGTATTATGATGAAGTTTTTAAAAATGACTTCCATAAATGGTCACAAGACCCTGGTTCAAACCATTTGAACAATGGGACAAATAGCCATCATTCCTCTTCTCCATTTGCAATTGTTGTAGGCAGAGGTAAGGAAAACACTGAGTCAAAAAAAATTATGGTTTCATAACACATGCACAGCCGGTGTCTCGGATAACAAGAGAATCCAGGAACCCGAAGGAGGAAGTGAAGTGCTCAGACTTTAAACATCTGGGTAGAGGTTTGAAAATAATCCATTACATCAGCTTAGCCCAGTTCCAACTACAGGAATGTATTCCTGACAAGCTCCTCTCCCTTTCTTTCAATGTATTACATTAATTAACACCCTAAACCATCAATCCCATCTGTGTTTCATGTTCTTCCTTTCTTCATGCCATCACACAGCACTCTGGGGATATGACAATGTTCGTTTTGAAAATCGTTGGTTCCAAGAGAAGATATGGAACAGAAAAAAAAGTAACTCTTTGAACTGTACTGGTTTAAGACACAATGGGGAAATCTAACAGAAGGTGTGCGTTAATGAAGCTTTAAGTAGTGGCAACTCTTTATGATTCCATAAAATATTAAGGTTTTACATTTCAGAAACTAGCAACCAAGGGCATTTTAAATGTAAATGTAAGTAATTGAATCGATCTAGGATTATTTCAGGTCATCATTTATCATAGCCTGCCCAAATATTTAGTAGTAAAATATCATTCTTTACTCTATCCAAAGGTCACAGAAACCATAAAACACTATTTCTGGACATTGTCCTGCCGCTGGCAGACCTATCTAAAAAAACAACCTGTATGCCTGGTAAGAGACGGAATCAGCTGTTACAGTTAGCCTGGAGAAAAGATTGATGATTCAAGGTCACCTGCATTGCATAGTAGATGGGCCGTGATGCCTGCAGGGCTCAGGCAACAGCAGACCATCTTCTCATAGGCTCCTTTTATCTCAAAGACCATCTCGATTCAAATGGTCCTTCCTGGCTGAGGAAGTCAGTGATTCCAGTGGATGCACTGTGTGTTGAAACACGACAAACATCTTAAGTGACTTTAACATTCAGGTCCATTCACAAAGAACATAAAGAACTCCCTATACTTGTTCATATCCAACTCTGCTATTCCCCCTCATTATATGGAAGAGACCCAGGAGGGTAAAATATATTTTCCAAGATTAGACATAATGAAATATATAAGTAGACCTTGAAGTCTGATATTGTGGTAACAAATTTTGGACATTTTTTACTCTTTACTAGTATTTTCCTTTACCTGTAGTTTCCTTTAAACATTAGTACAGACATTCAGTTAGTTGTAGCTTGAAGATATATAGTTGACCCTTTAACAACATGGGTTTGCACTATGCAGGTCCACTTATACATGGATTTTTTTTTCAATAAATACTGGTACTCTTTTTGATCTGCTGTTGGGAGCCCATGGATACAGAGGACAGATTGTATGCATCGATCTATGTAGGGGACTTTCTATATAGGGGACTTCAATGTCTGCGGATTTGTTATCCCTGGGGGGTCCTCAAACCAATCCCCCACAGACACCAAGGGACAAGTTAAGATTTTGGGAAGTCAGAAGTCATACATGGTGCAACCACAGTGCTCATAACACCGAGGTTGCCGATTCGATGGGCCAGTGAGCTGTACCTTCCACAACTAGATTGAAGGCAGCAACTTGATATGAAGCTGATGAGTTCTAGAAAAACACACTGATTCCCAATATTCCCCAATTTAAAAAAAAAAAAAAGTCACACATGGACTTTCAACTGCACAGGGAGTTAGTCTCCCTAACCCCCATGTTGTTCAAGGGTCAACTTTGGCAAATTAAAGTATGTGATATTGACCAATAAGGAAAACTATGTATGCCAAAATTATTTCACCTAGGGACTACTCAGATAGATAGATGGTAGATGATAGATAGATAGATAGATAGATAGATAGATAGATAGATAGATAGATGATAGATAGATAGATAGATAGATAGATAGATAGATGATAGATAGATAGATGATATAGAGATATCTGATCAGCAGTCTGCATCACATAGAACTCTGAAAAAATAAACTTTTCAATCTGCCTTATGCTGTGCTCACTCAGGAAATTGACAAGTATGCATTTGGTATTCTCTCAAGCCACAGGCATGCCTAGAAAAAAAAAGGACAAAGCGAACAATAATTCCAGTGAAAGCATTGTGTGAAGTTCCTTTTCACATTCAGAACCCTTCCCTTGCCTCCGACCTCTCAGCTGTCCCTCAGTCCCCTGGCATGAGGTTGCGAATAAGCACGCATGTGGCACAGCATGTTATTTCAATGTATCATTTTCCAGTACTTTCAGGGCTCAGGCCCAAGTTCTTTGATGTGAGTTATTTATATTTAAGAACAGTGGCTGAAGATGAAAGAGTGAAGACACTCTCTCGTGCTATTTCTCTCTTTGTGGAAATAACAGTTTGGTGCCGTAGGTGATGATGTCATTAGCCGACAGACACAGATATCTCAGGGACCCTCAGTTCTGCTTCCCCTCCCGGCAGTGGGAATTGTCGGGTCGGGAGCAGGTCCTAACTAAAATTCGGACCCTGAATAAGTCCTGTTGGTTTCTATGGGTGTTCTGATGTGTTTGGGGAAACGTATACGAAACCTAGTTTACTATACTGTGAATTGGCTGGCAGTGCAGGCACGTTGAATGAAGAAGAGTCATTGTCCCGACCTGCAGGATCGACAACGGAAGACCTGGGGGAGAAATAGGGGCTCGGGGGAACAGGGGTACGCGAGAAATGGAGACAAGACAGGAGTCTGATCAAGTCTCTCTTTATTGAAGGTAACAGCTTGTATATATAGATTTAGGCACATCAAAGAAACTTCTGGTCTCCCGATATGGGGACCGACCAATCAGAGGGTGCTTCGTCATGGCGGGCTGGCTGAGAAATCGAAACTTAAACTTAAACAACAGAATGGAAACTTAAGCTTGGCCCAGGGGCAGCCAGGTGCAGACATGTCCGGGCAGGTCTGGGCGGGTCCGGGCAGGCCAGCCCCGGACAGGTCCTCCTTTTTTATTTTGTTTTGAGGAATAGAGAGATGGCCCCTCGGGGACTGTGTCTGTCTTAGGTTGCCAGGATGTGGGGTGAGCAGTGAGTCAACCATGACTCTTAGCATTTATGTGACCCTGTCACCAGACATCACCGTGAACCCGACTCCTGGTCTTACCTGTCGTTGACTGTCCAGTCCATCTCACAGGGAAAGGGGGTCTTATCATATATCATTCAATGACAAATATGAGCCACCCTTGTTTCTCATTTCCAAACGGTGGTAATGGACCTGTATGGGTCTGGCCTGGATGGCTTCGATCTGTTGTTTAATGAAGGCTATAAGTTTGTTAAATAAGAAAGGCCCAAGCGAGGCAATCAGCAATAGGGATAGTAACGGGCCCAAAAAGGGGAGGAGATATGGCAATAGTCCATTCAATCCCGTCCATAGTGGATTGGCAGCCAATTCTTTTCTTCTTCGCTCTAGGTCATCTTGTAGCTGTCTGATCTTGTCTCTGACGATCCCGGATTTATTCGCGTAGAAACAGCATTTCTCCTGTAATGCTAAACAGATGCCTCCCCGTTCGGCAGTTAATAGATCTAAACCCCTTCTATTTTGTAAGGTTACTTCTGCTAAGGAATCTACCTGGTCTTGAAGGTCCTGAATGGTACTATATAAGGTCTGGATATCTGAGATAAGTTGTCTAGATATTTTGGTGTACTGGGTTAAGGAGACCCGCAGGCCAGCAGTCCCAGAGGCTACAGCTGTACTAACTCCCAGGCCTACAAGCAAGGGGATAATTTGTACTGCCCATTTGGATCTCCCAAACATGTGATCTATGGCTGGAATCGGGACTGGCTCTTCCCCAGGGATGATGTCTATGTCCGGTAGAAGGGAGGCTAATACACATAATCCTGTCCAGTTGCTAGGTAGCTGCGTATAAGCTCTATTATTTCCACAGACAAAAACTGAACCATTAGGAGCACACAAGGACATAGATATATTGATTGTTTTTATGCAGTTAGTGAAAGCTACGAACCCTACATCAAGCGTAAAGGAATCATTAGAGGAGGGGGAACTAAAGCAAGTGGAGTTATGGAACTGGACCGGTAGGACTAAAAGAGGGGCAGAGAGTGGGCAACTGTCGTTTATGGAATAGTTTCCAGGGAGGCTGGGTATGGCAAAAGGAACAGGGTACCCCATCTGCATGCAAAGCCAGCACTCTTCTGCAAGGGCCGAATTGGAGGCATTAAGCAGATTATAAGTGGCCTCAAGAATGTCAAAAGTTTGAACATCAAGGCCTATTTTTTCTCTGGCCCTGGGCAAGGTGAGGGGATGGTAGTTTAAGGTGGGATCTAGGGTTTGTAGGATTTTTTCAATCCTTTTTTGGACCCCGAAATTTTTGACCTGGTCTTGAGGGCCTCCCCCATCAGAGATATGGAGGGGGGCGACAACTTGCCAACAGATATTTTTTCCTACCGTACCAGTGCACGGAGCCTGTAAGTTTTTACTGGAATCACCCTCAGTTGAGCCAGGAGTGGTTTGAGTTAAAATGGTAGTAAAATATGTCTTATTATCATGAGTACATTGTTGGTAGGAGGAATAGCAAGCACTATGGACCGAGGTCTGAATTGTCTTCTCTATCTTTCCAAACGAGATTTTTGGAGCTTTGTCGAGGATTGCTACTTTGTCCAATTCCTCTCAAATTAGTTAATGTCTCCGAGGTGGACCAATGGGAGGGCCAATCCTCTGATCTAATAATAGTTACATCAGCCCCTGTGTCTATTAGACCAGTGAAGGGTTTATCATCTAGCCATAATATCAAAGAGGGCTTTTGACTTGTAATTGGTTGTATCCAATAGACATCAGATGACCCAAAACTACCTGTTTCTCTTTTGGGCCATTGGCTTTTGTGGGCAGTCTTGACCAAAGGCAACAAGACTAGCTGGGAAATTCTTTCCCCACGTGGGATAGAGAGAATATTACTGTCAGCTTTAGCCATGATCTTAATTTCCCCAGTATAATCATTATCAATAACTCCTGGGTAAATTTGGAGGCCTCTCATGGTAACACTGCTCCTTCCTAGAATTAATCCAAATGTTTCAGGCGGTAAGGGCCATATACGCCTGTGTTTAAGGCTTGTGTTCCCATTTCGGGGGTTAATACTGTGTGGGAGGTGGAACAGAGGTCCAGTCCTGCGCTCCCTGGGGTTGCTCTACTAAGTCCTGAAAAGGATTGTTGGGTGTTGCTGGAACAAAGCTGACCGCCCCATAAGCTTGTTTCGGGGCCTGAGGCTGGCCCCCTCTCCCGTTTCCCGACTGCTGTGGCAAAGGCTGACCTTGGGCGTCGGTCTTGGATTTACAATCTCGAGCCCAATGTTTTCCCCGCTTGCATCGGGGGCAGAGGCCAGGGAGCTTAGTGGGGGCCGTATCAGGGGAAGATTCATTGTTTGATGGGCATTCTTTAGAATAATGACCCAGTTTTCCACACTTGTAACAGCCTCTTTTAGTTTCTGTCTTATTTTTTATGTACTCTGTGACCGATTGGCCGCTAAATGCAGCTGCCATGGCAAGCCCTTGTTGGTAAGAAGGATCAATCTCAGAGCAAATACGAACAAACTCAGTTACATCAGTTGTTCTCTTTTTGAAAGGCCTGATAGCGGCTTGGCAAGCCGGGTTAGCATTTTCAAAAGCCAGCTCTCGGACCAAGTCCGTGGCGGCAGCGGTGGTGTCGAGGGACCGCTCTGCCGCAGTATGTAATCTATCAACGAAATCAGAGAAGGCCTCGTTGGATCCCTGTCTAATCTTAACAAGAGAAACTCCAGCGTTCTCCTTGGAGGGGAGTTTTCTCCAGGCCCTCGTGGCTGCAGATGAGATTTGTGCAAAAAGCCCTGGGTCAGCCTGAAGCTGGGCATTCATGGTGGCATAAATTCCAGTACCACTGAGCATTTCAAAAGTCCAGGCGGTGTCTGCCCTAGCATTGGCTCGGGCTAAATCTCGGCAAAGGTCTTGGAACTCTGTTCTCCACAGGAGGTGATCACCTCCAGCAAGCACAGCCTTTACTAAGGTCTGCCAAACTTGGGGAGTCAGCCATTGTTCAGCAATAGAGTCTAAAATGGTAAGGGTAAAAGGGGCACTGGCACCGTACTGAGAGACGGCTGATTTTAATTCCTTCAGGTGCTGGTAGTTATGTGGTTGGTGGTAGCGTTGGGGCTGTCCCTGAGCATCTTGAGCTTCAACAACCGGGAAGGCGTCGACGCCTCCCAGCGCGCAGGACTGTCTCTCAAAGATGTTCGAGACAGGGGCATCGGGTGTAGGGGGTACAAAAGGAGGCAGGATGGTGATGGCCTGATTACCTGTCTAGCATTGTTATGATCTTTTAGATTCATCCCTCTCAGTTGTGCCACTAAGAACTGGTGCCTGGCTTGGAGGTGGACCCTTTCTTCCAAGGCTACAATCTGGGTTTTTAGATCTCGATTAGGATCCATCGGGGCCGCAGGCGGGGCGGAAGCCTCATTGTAGGAGGGAGGGCGGAGCGGCCAGTCAGGGTCATGATATTTTGCCGCTCTATCCGCCAAATCATCCCAATCTACCTCAGAAGGGTCGGGATCTACCTCCCGTGCTAGGAATGTCTGAGGCGATTGCTTATCTCTCCTCTTCTCTTTATTTTGTTGTCTACGGATTTTTGTCTTATGGGAATGTCTCTTTTGTCTCTTTTCATCACCAGAAGAGGAGGAATCCTGTAAGTTTGTTTTAGTCTTGTATGCCCCTGACCTCTTTACTTCCTCCTCTGAATCATTAGCGATGGTCTTTAAAGGGGGGTAAAGTTTGGGTCTAACATCCACTGGCGGGGTATCTTTACTAGGACGAGGGTTGGCTTTTGCCCCCTCTGTATCACTTTCTAAGGAGATCAGGTCTTCCTTGGCCTTGACCGAGGTTTCACCCGGATCGTTTCCGGGGTCCTCCTTTAGCAATTTTTCAGTATGATGAATAGCGTTTTCAACCTCCGGACAACCTTCCCTTTTTCCTATCATTTCACCAATTAAATTCCAATATGAGAAGGCGGTTACAGGAATTTTTTCAGGTCCAAAGACCTTATAATAATCATTGAGTGCATCCCCTACTCTCCTCCATCGTCTACAGTCAATGGTGCCTTCCTGAGGAAACCAAGGGCATGTCTCCTTAACAAAGTCAAAAAACTTAAAAAGATCCTGACTCTTAACCTTACTCCTCGCGTCCTGAGCGCATCTTTTAACTGCTCAACATAGACCTCATGATGACTTAATTCCTGTCCCATTTCGGACGCTTATCCTCTTACCTCCTTCTGTCTCAGCGCGGCAGGCTCCAGCGGCAGCAGAACGGTTTACTTTCTTTCTTTTTTTTTTTTTTTTTTTTTCAGAACGGTTTACTTTCAATTCGCCGGCCTTGATGAGGAGTCCTCTCCCTCTAGGGATTTTCTCGTACCCAGGCCCCACGTTGGGCGCCACGTTGTCCCGACCTGCAGGATCGACAACGGAAGACCTGGGGGAGAAATAGGGGCTCGGGGGAACAGGGGTACGCGAGAAATGGAGACAAGACAGGAATCTGATCAAGTCTCTCTTTATTGAAGGTAACAGCTTGTACATATACATTTAGGCACATCAAAGAAACGCCTGGTCTCTCAATATGGGGACTGACCAATCAGAGGGTGCTTCGTCATTTCGGGGAAATGGCGGGCTGGCTGAGAAATCAAAAGTTAAACTTAAACAATAGAATCGAAACTTAAGCTTGGCCCAGGGGCAACCAGGTGCAGACATGTCCGGGCATGTCCGGGCGGGTCCGGGCAGGCCAGCCCCGAACAAGCCATCTTGTAACTTGGTATTAGCCATTGGTACTGAGTCAGGAGTCTGGAGGGAAGCTCGACGGCATGGGAAAGAGGACGCGTGTTTCAGTGAGAAGGGGCCGTCACTGAGACTATGTTTCCTGGTGCAGACTCAGGTTCTTCCTTCGTGGAAATAGAAGGTCGGCTCTGTTAGTCCATGACATTCTGACACATGTTCTTTCTGGACTTCACTGGGCCATGCCAGCCGAGTGCTGGCTCTGCCTCTGTCTGGTAATGTAGCATTGGTCCACACAATAACCCTCGAAGCCCTGATGGGAAAAGAGGGAGATAAGGTCCTCCCTGCCCATGATGTATGTTTGTTCTGAGAAAGAAATATAAACGCAGAGTGCTTGAGAGTGATAAATACACACATCACACTCTGCAGCTGTAGTTAGTAATAGGGGAAGTCACAGTCACTGTCGCTAGCCAGCTCCTGACTCCTGTACATAAACACCTGTATCTAGATATCCAGATACCTATTGATGTCTAGATACCCACCTCGGTATAGATATCTAGATATAGAAGTGAAGGCACAGGTAAATAGATATGAGTTATTTATATAAATATATAAATTACACACAGGCGCGCGCGCGCACGCGCACACACACTCACCAAAGCTCAGGGTCAGTACCGTTTAATATATTTTCACCAGTCCCAGACAAGGCTCGTAGAAATTCACAAAGTCACCAAGTCACAGACTCTAGAATAAAAGCCAGTGTAGCAAAGTGGAAAATATCACAGGCTGGAGACTTGGAATGATTTGAGCGTAATCCTTCACCCTGACCTCGGTGACCTTTGGCAAGTTTCCTAAATTCTCTGAGCCTCAGCTTCCTAATCTGTAAAAGCATTCCTCATTCATTCTGCTCTCACAGAGTGTTTGTGAAAATCAAGCGACATTTAGTGTACAACCTAAACTTGGTGTTGTACTTTGAGCAAATGGCAGATGCCATCATGACATCACTGTGTGCCCAGCTCAGTGCCCTCCACACTGCTGGAGACATGGGCACAGGACTCCACTCGTGGTCCTGCTGGTCTGTGCAGAGATGGACATTAAGGAAGCAAACAAAACCAGCACACATAATAACTGTGCGATGGCAGTTCTGATAAGAGCGGCGGCGGAGATCTTGGAGTGCTGTGGGTGAGCCCACAGAGAGACCCCGTCAGCCTGATTGAAGCCACACCCTCCTTGACACTAGGGCGGAATCTGGGCATGAAGACCAACTGCTTCTCTGCAGCTGGAACCCTGGTGTCTGCTCCTCACCGAGCCCCCAGCTCACAGGTCACCTCAAGGTCACAGCTGACTCTCAGGGCAGCCAGCTCCTCCTCAGAGCCCACTCCCAGTTCTTTGTTCTGTGGGAAGAGCAGGGACTGGCTCATACTGGCTTAAGACACAAATCAGTGATATCTCCTGGCGGGCAATAGGGTGACGTTGCCTCCTGATCTTCTTCCAATTTCTGCTCTCATGGCGTTAAGCTGCCAAGCTGTGCTGGAATCTAGGAAGCAGACAAAAGGCAAAAGCCTCCTGGGACGACCAGGAGGTCATCAACGCTGCTCACTTTGCACCACCGTGGAGTTAAAGTATTGAGTTAAAGTATTTGTAATCGCGAGCCTCTTCTCTAGAAGCCTTTCCTCCAGTGACACACAGACGTTGCCATCAGTCTCTTTCATCTACCGTGCATTACTTTATGCAAGATAAATAAAATACAGAAAATAGCACACATCTGTGCTAAAATTGTGTTTGCATAAATCATACCAAAACAAGAAAAAAAATTAAAAGTAAAAATAAATAAATAAACCAACTGGAGGAACTTCGAGAAAAGGTGGAGAGCAGCCAAGCTTTTGATCTTAACCGACTGTCAAACTGGATCTGAACTCAGGGCTAAAATCCAGGTTTCATTTTTGTTACACTGACCCCACCAAAGTCTGCAGCCACATCTAAGCCAGAAGTTGTGTCTTCTAGTCACCAAGCCCAGGCTTCTGTGAGGGGAGGGTCGGTGCACAGGAAGCTCCTGGGCTGCCCCCTGCCCTGTGTGATGGTGGGGTGTCAGCATGGTGCTGTGTAAATGCCAGCGGCCTGCAATGACTGCGCTCCTGGTCGTGTCGCCTGAAACATCCCGGTTTCTCAGCTCAGGCACCGGATTCTGCCAAAGCCAAATAAGCAGGACAAATCTGGGAGAATGCATGTGTGTGCGCAGGCAGAGCCCTCAAATGCCGAGCGAGCGGGTGAGGACTGCATTTTCCAACATTCGCTGGAAAGTATCAGCAGCTTTAAGCTGTGCTAGAAGTGGAATGAAATTTCTGAATGCAGCACAGACGAGAGGCCTGGTTTCATTGCATGTATCCATATGAGATGAGCCAGACATCTAAACACCCCTTCTCCCTGAGGTCTGCCCATAAAATATGCTCATTTTTCCAAATTATTCCCTGGACCAATTGACTAAACAATCAGAATGGTTCCTATGAACCAGTCACTGTGTATACGGATTCTCAACTATGAGGCCTCATTATTATTGACCCCTTTTCACAGGTGGGGAAACTGAGGCCTCATTTACATCACTTGCCCAAGGTCAGAATGGTGGAGCTAGGATTAGAAATCAGACGTCCTGCACTCTCTCCCTCCCTCTCATCAGTAAACCATGACCATCAGTCAGCTTGATACACAACAACTATCTGAACACCCTAATTGTTTGCCATGTTCCCTAGAGGAATTCCATTTTCTTATATAAAGAAAATTATCTGGCAATTTCCAGGCCGGTAGGAGCTTAGAAAGGGTGTCTGTAAAGTAGACCTAACAGAAATATTTGTGTGCGGTTTTCATATCCGTGTGTTAATGCTTGCTAATGAGTAGATTTTCCCCAAAAACCATTACTATTATAATTAATATTGTATGCGATTTAAATGCAAAGTGCAATGGTAATGGCTGGATTCTTTTCCTTGTTATATTTTACATAGGATATCTAGAGTTCCATAAGTATAGTCTGGAAAAAAAATAGGATAACCCAGAAAAATGTTAAAAACTTTCAATTTACAATCCACATGCTCGTAAATATAACTTTCTTTGCTCGGAATGTTACATTTGGCAGTAAAAGTACCAGCTGGAGGCCCTGTCCACCTTCCCTTTCATCGTTCCCTAAATAGAACACCCATTGAAATTCTTCGCCTTAAAAATCAAACTCAGATGCAAACACCTCTGTCTTTATGCAACATTTCTCTTTTGCAAAAGGAACAGCCAAGGGATATAAAGGAAAAATAAAACAAGCAAACAGACAAACAGGCAGTCTCTGAAAAATGAATGCCCTTAAGAGGCTGTGTCAGGGGAATTGCAAATCTTAGTCCCCTTCTGAGGAAGCAGGTCTCCGAATTTCTTAGAGATATCTCCACCTCAACACAACAAGCTCTGCAATGAGTTAACTAGTTAAAAACTAGCTAGAGAGGCGGTCGCTGCACGTTTCTGAGAAGCACAGCGCACTGTTAGGTCTGGAGCTGGAGCCTGGATGGCAGGCTCTCCTGACAGGCGGCTCTGCCAAGTGGCTGTCCCTCCCCTTCTGCAGCCTTCTTCCCTCTCCACCACGTCCTGGGCAGCTCTCTCCGTCCAAACGGGAGCTGAGTTTGCAAGCTGCCAGGGGAGGCAAAGGGCTGGCGGTGCTGATGTCAGAGGCAGCAGGCAGTTGTGATTGGATCTAATTAGACTTTGCAGCAGCAAATAGACAAGTTGCCTGCGTGATTGGCTTCAAAGTGGCTGATGCCCAACAACTAGCAGAGGTGCCAAAGTGGAAGCCCTGCGTTTGGAGCCCAGAGCGGGAGAGGCCGCGGCTGGGAGCGGAGCGGAGCGCGCAGCCCGCCCGCCGGCTCGCCTTCCCTTCCCGCCCCCGGCTCGCGGAGCGTTGGGCGCCCGGGCTCGGATCACGGGCTCGCAGCCCAGCCGGAAACAAGTGACAGGAGAGTCGGAGAGCCAGGAGGGCGTGGGGGCCGCAGGAGGGCTCGGTCCTGAAAAGTGAGCCAGCGCCCCGCTTTGCAGAAGCACGAGCGTCTCGCGGAGGCGGCAGCGGCGGCGGCGGGAGCAGGAACCGGGAAACGGCTGAGGGCAGGGTTCCTGTCCTGCTCCACTTCCCAAGTCTCAGCCATGGCATCGGTGCTGGGGACCAGCAGAGCGTCCGGAGGGCTGAGCAGCCAACTCAGAGGCAAGTCGAAGAGGCGTCGGAGGCGGAGGTGCAAGAGGAAAGGTAGGACGCGGCGCCGGCGCGGGGGCCCCGCGAACTCCCCTCGGGCCGCGGCTCCGCGCTCCCGGCCGGCCGCTCCCCTGCAGGCTGCTGGGCCCGGCGCAGCGGGCGCTCGGAGCGCGCAGCTCTGCAAAGGGTTAGCGGCTCGTGCCAGCCCGAGGGGACGGTGAACGGAGCAGAGGGCTCAGCAAGCGGCGGCGGGGAGCCTGGGGCGGGCGAGGAGAGGGGCAGAGCACTGGCAGTTCTTCTGGCTGGAGTTTGGGTCCCTCCGGGGCACTCCTCGGCCCTCGTACTGTCTGCGACCCTCTGGGAAGCAACACGAGCACACGGGCCAAAAGAAACACTCACTCACACCGGCATCCCTAAAAAACGAGGGAGGAGACCTCGTGCCAGCGTTTCGGTCCAAATTGTCACGGAGGAGGGGAGCGCGACACCCTGCCAGCCAGCCACCTCCCCAAACTGGCTGACAGTTTCTACTGTGTGTGCTTCCGTTGTTTTGTAAACACTGGGACCAACTGCGAGCACGGGCTCGTCCAGGGGAAATAAGCACCAATTAATACGTAAAAAGAGAAATAGGCATTATAGCTTTTAGTGGGGAAGAAACTGCAAAGCAGAAAAGGAGAAGCAACAGCCAATGGCAGGGTGTGGCTGCGACCCTGTCTTGTTTGTGCCTCCTTACTGGTATTCTTGCCGTCAGCCTCCCTGAGGCCAGCCACCCCAGCCCCTGCCCCAGCCCAGGGCTTCCTTGCATGGAGCGGCTGATGGAAAAGCAGCCCCTGCTCCTTCTCCAGAGCCATGTGTTAAAGTGCCCACACGCCCTGCAAGGATGGCAGGTCTCTCTGTGCCACCTGCTCTGCCCACAGAGGGGCTGCTTACACACAGCCCCTTGTTAGGAGTCTGCAGGAGAAAGTTCAGTTCTTGCGTGATTTGAAAGGTGTTGACTTTTTTAGAAAGTGAATACAGAGCCCTAAAGAACAGATGGAAAGACACGACAACAACTGACCAGGTTTCCAGTTTTTCTGGGCAGGAGGCCTCCTTAGGGAGGGCTGAGTCGTAAGTCCTCCCCCTAGAATGCCATCTCCGCATTAGCCGACAATAAGTTTGTGCCATGTCTTTTGCTAACTGCTCCCAAATAGCCCTCAAGTCCCTCAGGACTTCTTCCACTGATAGAAATTAGCCGGACACATTGAAGATAAAATGCCAATACAAAACAGTCACTAATTATGTTGGCAGGACCTCAAGGAGCCCTGTGGCAAGTTCCTTGAAAGGTGCCAGAGCCCTTGGTTTGCAAGCCGGTGATTTTGGAGTCCTCGTTAACTCTGGAGCTGATGAAATGAATGCTGGCCGTTCACTTTATTATCTGGAATTCTCATTTTGAAACAGATCTGTTCATGTCTTCCCAAAATACAAACAAAAAGTGACGTCGATATTGAGAAAAATTAGAATTTAATGAGTGTATCTTTGAAAAGAGGCAAAAGGAAACATGAGCTGATGTACTTCAAGTCTTCATGTTCCCCAATATTTTTAAGTCTCTTTAAATATTTAAAACTGGAGAGTGGTAATATTTCACAATAAAGCAATCTATAGGAATAAAATATAAACTGATGGTCATTGGTGCCTTTCTCCAAATTTATTTTTCTTACTTTTAAATGTCAGTCATGCCAGCTTAGGAAGCATTCAATTCGGGAATGAAAAACAAGAAATCTGAAAGAAGACTTTGTTGGCTACAAACTTAACTATAACAATTCCCAAGAAAATTTTTATATGAAAAATTTCTATGCTTTGGTTATTTTGGATATACTAAGTCTCTTAATTTTCATAGCCAAAAATGAGTGAGGAAGGGTAATCAGGCTGGTACACTAATTTCTATTACACAGAGATATATGTGTGGGGTGGCTGCTGAGCGCGCTTGGGAAGAAAGTCAAATCAAACTGCAAAATACTCACTTTTTAGGGAAAAGCTAACAAAGTAAATGTTAAAAGGAGACACAGCAATTATGGGACAGTTAAGTCGGCATTCACGTTTTCCTGGGAATAGATCAGTTGGCGTACGATCCTAGTGATGCCAGGGGCTGGTGGTTGTTTTTGTCTTCTATCAGCACATTGGTGAATTCAAATTATGTTCTACTATTCATGACTCTTAACAACAGGAATTTAACAGAATAGCCTTCACCTTTAAGTGGGTCTAATATTAGAACTCTGCTGTGTCACAATTTAAAATCCAGGTGTGTGTGGATGCTAGCTAAGGAGTTTCAGTAAGGCTCCCGTAAACACTGAGGGAAGCTAACACTGAGCACACACCACCGGCTTTTGTGATGCGGGAACAGATGCATTAAAAATGAACTTAGCCTTTCTCGCCAGTGGTATTTATTTTACCACCGTTTCAATGAACAAGAGTCAGCGTTGAAGGGGCAGGAAAACTCTGTTTCTGGTGCTGTGAAATGCTAGCAGCTTTCTGCATGCGTACTCCAAAAGTGGCTTTGGCAAGATTTTTTTATTACACTTTTTATTGTCAATATAATCTATGGGCTCTGAAATGAAAAACTCAGTAACTACAGCTTAAGTGTGGATTTGATACAATAACGTTCATTATTAATAAGTATGAGCCACAGCCTCGGAGCGAAGTATTTTCCCACCCTGGGTAGTCCTCTAGTCCTCAGCCACAACACCACACAGCAAGCAGCATAGTCGTCAAAAATCCAAAAAAAATAAAATGGAAAAACTTCTTAACTAGTCAGAACTTGCACTTCTCTCTCAGATAAACTTTAGAGAAGACATTTGGAAGGAACCTCACCCACCCACCAATTAAGTCCCTTTCGTTATCTTCTCAGGACATGGTTCTGTACCATTCCTGCATTTTCTCTGTGTGATATTTTTCATTGGGATTTGCTTTTAGACATTATTGATGAATGATTTACATTTTCTGTGCAAATGAGAAATGTCAAGAGTTGGCTTTTTTATGTGAGAAAAACAGGCAGCAGAAAAAAAAACCGAAAAGGACAAGGAAACCATCTCATTTTTCCCCATGTGGTTACATCCATTCGTATCCCATGTAACATGTGAGAGCCACGTCAGTTTATTCTGCTCCTGTTTCATTCAGACACTTCCAGCAAATGCTGGCAGCACTGGTAGTTAGTAGATTCATCTGCTCCCTGCCCTCCCTGTGCCCACAGAGCTCCATTCTCATGGACAATCTGAAGATATTGCTGTTTATCTGAGAGTTCTGGGGAGATTCATGCACGGCCACATCGATGCTGTGTGGTTAGATTAGTCTGCCGGTATTCGAAAAGAACTGAACCTATGAATATTATAAAAGGTGCATATTTTAACCCAAAATCACAAAAGTAAAGATTTAACGTTTTTTAAATTAGTGTCAGCTCCAGCAGGCAGAAAAAGGAGCAGTACTCATCAAAACAGTGTCATCTATGAGGAGAAAACATTTAAAATGTCATCAATTAATCTCTGACCCATTGCATGCCTTCAGGGTAATATGTCTGAAGAATTTCATAGGTGTGCTTTTAATTATTAAAATAGTACATATATTCTGTTTCATATGTTTGTTGTTCTTTCTTTTATGCATGTAGTGTTCCTTAAAAAAAAAAGCTATGCGTTAGCATGAGATGCATTCTGTAAATAATGAATGTATTTAGTATTTGATCCATTAGCATATATAATGTGTAAAATGACTGAAGTTCTGGAAATTTTTTTAAATTGCTCTTTTAATGCAAACATGTTAGAAAATGGATTGGGAACTAAGACAGAATCAGCTGGTCCCACAAGGTAAACAGGAGGATACGTTTCTAAGTGAAGTGCGTCAATCACTAAAACCGAGAGAGAGAAGGAACTTTGGAGAACTATTTGAAATGCTTTGTAAATAATCATCTGTAAGTCTCTCTAATTGAACTTGGGCATCGGCACATGACTTTTTATTTTTAGGCATTTGACAGCAAAGTAAGTTTACTCTTGAAATTTAGATCCAGTTCCAGGGTTATGGGTTACAGAGAGCTTTAGCAAACTGAAGGTGAATTCTGCCAACCCAAGATGCAGCTCTGGAAGAGCAGGCTGAGGAGTCACGGGAAGGTGGGAGACGGGCTAGGTGCTGGGCACTGGGAAACGCACATAAAACACTGGCAGAGGGGACAGGAGGAGTGAGGCAGAGGGATGACAGGCGCAGGCTTGTTGTGAAATGAAGTTGAAAAGTTAGTGGAAGTGAGAGACTGTGCTAAGGACAGGTAGAGAGGCCGTGTGGCTCTGTATCCCCTGCAGTGCCAAACCAATACACGCGTGTGGCCGATGGGGACACAGCCGTGTCCCCTCACTCTGACAGCTCGAGAGGGAGGACTGGACTTAGTGAAGAAATTAAATTGATTAAACCGTCGCCATCATCTGATGGTGTAGGGCTTTCTTTTTTCCTTTCTCTGTGTAGAATTTGTGTTAGTACCTCTGGTTTCTGGTGACCCGTGTAAAAGCAGTGATCTGAGATTGTTTCGAGAGTATTAGATATGATGAGTAAACGTGAATTTAGAGTAAAAACTTGAAATTCATGTATCCGTATCTAAACAGTGTGACTAGATTGTTGCATAAGTCCTGTTCCAAGCATTTTGTAAGGAAATGCAGAATTAGGAAATTTTACTTCTCCGTTTTCGAGGAGTGGGAAGATAACTTATGCTCTAAAAGCATCCAGTATTCAATTTTAAAACCACACAATGCACACACACACACACACACACACACACATTTGTCGTGTATACCGTGTTTCTCCGAAAATAAGACCGGGTCTTATGTTAAGTTTTGCTCCAAAAGATGTATTAGGGCTTATGTTCAGGGGATGTCATCCTGAAAAATCATGCTAGGGCTTCTTTTCTGGTTAGGTCTTATTTTCGGGGAAGCATGGTGTATATATATATATATATATATATATATATATATATATATATACACATAGATACACAGTAAGGACAGTTAAAGCATTTGAACAATTTTTTATATCTGCCTACTTCTTTATCTAAAATGTTTGAAAGTGAAGGCCAGTGTTTTGGGAATATGGCCAGTTTGGGGCAACTCATAAAACCACAAACAATTATATTACTTCGTCTTTCCTCATTTAAATAAGCCCTGCACTGGTAAATTGCGCTCTTCATTACTGGCAAACACAATTTCTAAAAGGATATATTTCCACATGGTAAGCAAGACTTTAAAAGCACTTCTTACAGCCATTTCAAAACTGAAAAATAACAATAAAGCAAATGAGTGAAATGTGAAGTGCAGGGATATCCTTCACAGACACCCGAACTCCTGAGTGTCAGCACTGTCCATGTGGTCACACATTCTAAGGACAGCTGTATAGCGAGAGTGGCCTGAGGTGCGGCAGAGGACCGAACCACGGCGTCCGTGTCTGTATCCAGCATGACCCCAAATTAACCCAGTCTTTTTAATGAGATGTTTCCCTCCACTGAGATACAGAAATGCATGGCGTTAAGTTCTCGATTATGCAAAGAGAATTGCTTATTCCTAGCCATTAATATATTATAATTCATTTACGAATGGATCCCTATCACATAAAGGGACATTACTTTCAAAAAGAAGGGGGGAAAGTCTGTTTAATTCTCGATCCATGTGTAAATTTGATGTGCTCCAGGAAAACCTTCGAAAGAGGAGGGGAGATGTCCGTGGAAATGTAGCAAGGTACGCTGCTGTGCTTGCATGTGTGATTGTGTTAGTGCCAAGACATCTCTCTGCAGTTAGTAAACTTCTGTTTACAACGAGTGGGGGACTGGCTGGCGCGTCTGACTCCTTGACTTTGTTTCATCATCAGCATCATAGCAAATGCGGCTCTTGGAGCCCTGAGTTTTCTGCAAATTTATGACTGAATTTAATTTCCCAGGAAACACCTCAAAGAATTAGCAACCTAGAGATGGATATGTTCGCTTTCTAAAAAGTCTTAATTTTCCCCAACATAAACATGGCTGCTTGCAAAGACAGAACAATTTTTCGGAAGAATGATAAATATTTGAAAATAAAGAGTTAATTGCAGTGCCTGGGCCTCTCCATACACTGTGGCTAATTAGCCATCTTTTATTCTAGTTACAGGTACTCAGTTTGAAGGACAGCAAAATAATTTCATTTTATTATTTTATTGATGGGGAATGAATACAATTAGTATCTGGTTTGAGGTGACAAAGTGGCTAGTAAATGTCCTCTTTGTGTCGTAAAATACACACATGTATAGGTAGATAATGCAAATTCACTATCATCTGTTTTAAATTGTGAAAAATACCAATAGTTAATGTTAACAGTTTTTAAATCTCAAAAAATAGCAAACAGGTAATGTAAATTTTATATTCATATTAAAGAGGGGATTCTATGCTTGATTAAGAAATAGTGCCCATAAATGGAACATCCATATAAACAATGCAAAATAGCATTTAGGTTTAAGATGGGCACGACACAGAATATCAATGCTCAGGTGACTTTTACATTTTCGGTCATTTCTTTGAAATCCCTAGGACATGAAATCTTAAGAGCTTTTGTTAGCCGTGTCCCCTTGACATGACAGGGTGGAGGTGGCTGGCGGAGCGGCTCCAATGCTAAGAGGGCAATTATAGTAGCGTTTGTGGGGCTGCTAACACACTTCCAGCTTCAGTACTCACGGCAGCCAGCTCAAGCCGAGAGGTCCAGCCCTGTGTCTACACCTTGTACAATCAGACTCTCCCAGCGGTTAGGGAGAAGTCAGCAGTGGAGACAAAAGGTGGACTACGACAGGTATTACTTCCAGTGTTAGTACCTGCTCGCCTTAGTTAAAATCTGGTTACCTCCATCCCACCAGGCACTTTTATAATGGTGCCCACAGAGAACTACGTATTTACAAAGGTGCCTTTCTTTCGGTTGCTGTGGCTTCACCATTTGGGTAATAAATAAAATGTGTATTGCTCGGGTTATAGTAATCAGTAAGCCCTCTTTTCTGGAGGCCCCTACTCAGCAAAGCGAGTCTTACACCTCAGTGATCCGTCAACTCTTCCAGGTGATTTGCACATAAAAGAAAGTGCTCCTTTAAACACCCCAACTAGGATGTGCGCTGGAGAATTTTATAGATTTAATTAATCTTTGCCGCTCCATTTGTTTGAGATGAAACCTCCGATTCTTGTTTCCTACAGCCGATAGACGGGAGACCTGCCTCATCATTTGGCAGTATCTTCCGTGATTTCTCAAATATGTCTTCTCAATGTGGTATTAAAACAGGACGGAGGGGGGCTCAATTCTCTGGCACTGGGGAGCCAGTTGCTGCTGGAAAACGCCAACCCAGTCATATCCCTTCTACGGCTGAAAACAAACAGAAAGTGGGGGCAGTGCTCTTTCTAAGAAGCAAGACGTGAGGACCGTAATATCCTGGTTCAGAGCGTACACCCTGGACACCCATAATCAATTATAAGACTGATTTTATCAGTCTGAATCCATCGGAAGTACAGAGATTTCCTCTCTTTAAAATGAATGCAATATTTCCTAAATGTTTAATTGCTTTTGGAAAAGTGCAAATTAATAAACATGACAGAAACGTCAACAAAATAGCTTTTGACCTCATCTGCACCCCGAGTCTGGCTGGGTTCACTCACCCCTGTCCATCACAGATGCTCCGCTCACATTTGGTTCGCGGCTGTGGAAACAGACGTGTCCTTAAAGGAAACACACCCTCTCTTTTTATTAGACTGTGTTCCTACCTGAGAAACGAAACGAAATGCACACCAGCTCAGACACTATCTGACATGTACAACTAAAAATAAAAAGGACTGTTTTATAAATTTGGGTGATGAGAAAAGGATATTAAAAATAATACCTTTTACTGTTCCTTAAGGTGGATAAAAGCATACAGGGCCCAATTTAACCATGGACATAAAGATATTGTACTTGTTCTTCCACTCTAAATGTTAACACTGTAAAGGAAAGTCAGAAAAGGACTATTCAGAGTCTAAAAGAATTCTAACAGAAAGTGACTTTTTTAATTCAAAACGTATGGTTCAAGGAGACATTTTTAAAATTCAAATGAGTCCATGCTGCTGATTTTCTTTCTGAAAACAAAATAAGCTTGAAATAAAAATCATTGCTACATTCCTAGGAAAAATACCAGAATAAACAGTAGCTCTTTAAAAAAAAAAATCTTGAGGACACTAGAGTGGGCAAAACACTAACCTTTGACAACTCTTTAGCAACACTGAACTAAGGGACAGTGTCCCTTCTGACAGTGACTCTGATGGTAGTAAGTGTGACTCCGATCCCTGCACCGTTGTTTGGTCAGCAAACGCAGATGGAAACCTACTCAGCTCTGAGAGGAACTCAGGTAGATAGCTACTCATTAAACACTCAGGATGGTGAGGTTATTCATATTAGAGTAGCACTCGCACATTTGAGAGTTCATATAATTTTGTTACCACGTGAGTTTTTTCAATGCAATATTTTTAGGAAAGTTAAATTAGCAACTTTTATATGTAGATAATGAATAGAAGTTGTCATTAAAATTGCATGTGTGTGTTTTTTGTAGATTCCTACTACATGCATACAATATGTACAAATGACAGATTCAAGATGTAAAATACATATAAGCATTTATTGGAATAATGGATATTGCAATGTTAAAAGATTCTCTAACTCTGGAACAGTATAACTCTTATATATCATCATTTATAGACGAACATTTCAAAAATCATTTACAGAAAAAATTCTTGACTAAACTCCTGAGAGCTCAAACTCCTTGAGAAATAGTGAAAAAGTGACCTTGGTTTATAGTATTAAGGAAAACATTAACTCCTTCATGGTAAAAGTTCTGAAACATCTTTTTTTTTTTTAATTTCCCTTTGTGCATATTTCAAATAAAGAAGCAAAATAAATCTTTTTGCCTTTGACACTAATAAAAAATAACCTGTGTTCTCACATCATAAAACAAGAGAGAAACAAAAACCACGATGGTGAGAAGGGATTTTAACAGCGGGAGAGGGAAGAGCAGAGAGAGAGAGAGACAGAGAGATGGGGAGGGGCCGGCGGGGGGAGAATAATTCCCAAGTCTCTTTCTTCCTGTGCTCTCTGTTCAGAGTTCCTCTTCCTGCACTGTACACTCTGTATCTTCCCAAACAGAAAGAAAAGGCTCCTGATCAAAAAGTATGGGGCACACTACCCAATTCTGCTGTTTGCAGTGTTCCCTAAACATTGTGTGTGTATTCAGAGGGCTGTATTTGATGTGTGTAAGTTCCATTTATTCATTTGCAAATACATCTCCTCAGGTGCCTCCTAGGGGCTGAGCAAGGAGCTGGGAACTGAAAAAATGCAAGAAAAACAAGTTGGCAGGATCCTTCTCTCTGAGCTTAGATGGCAGACATGGATACAGACATACACATGCAAATCAAAACAGAGACCAAAAATAAACCCCAAGACTCCAGCAACACTATTAGGTTCTGTGGAAAACTGTTTAAAATACAAAATATCATATTTTTACAAAACTTGATTTCTACTGTATTTTATTACTCCAAGTGAAACTCACTAAATATTAAACTATAAACTCCGCTAAGTTTGAACATTTTATTCCCTCCACAATGTCAAAACATAATAGCTACTCAATTAAAACCCATTGAGAAAATTGATTTTTTTTTGATATAAGAATTGCTTCAAGAAATATTGAGAACAGTGTAATAGAAGGAAACGTTTCTCTAAAGAGAGTGTGTACAAATCGTCTGAGCTCAGAACACACAATGTGGAGACATGCACGGGGATGACAGTCATAAGCCATCTTTGAGGTGATGACAATGGGGACGGACATGGCTTCTTCAGTTCTTGTTTTGTAGCACTCTCTGCAGGCCTGACTGGCGGGCGTTGCTCTGTGTGCATATGACCTCTCAGAAATCAGCAGACAGGCTGCGTGCGGCATTGTACACCATCAGTATATGCTTGCTGGGGGGCTAATTATCAGAGTTAGATTGCGAGGTTCGAAAGGGCACTGTCTGGTTTATCTTTGTCATTGCTGTTTGGGTTTGAATTTATTCACTAGACAAACATGCTTGCCACACCTTTATGTGTCAGATACTGTGCTGACCAGCAGGGAGGAAGCAGTGACAGAAGCTGACAGTGTTCCCTGGAAGAGGCAGACAGCACCTCCCACCTTGGCTCTGACTGCTTCTCCGTTGTCCACCTGGAAGAGACAGCTTACAAAACACTTTCAGAAAGTACAGAAGGCACACATCGACTGCCCACCAAACTGGCCGCACCGATGATGGCCCACTCACGCATGTCTGGTTGGATGGACAGGATGGAACCCGCAGAGCCAGACAGATCCCAGGGGTCTGCTCAGTGAGCAGCCCTGTGGAGCCTGCCCCTTCACCTTGACGCTGATGGGTTCTTCTCAGCCCCTCTGCCCCGACCATCCAGCTTGGGTCCTCAGGCTCACCTCCTCCTGCCTTGTGGGTGCACATCTGCCCTGGAAACCCCACACCTGTGCCCAGGCACTGCCCAGGAACTCAGCCACCATCTCGCTTCTTGGTTCACAGTCAGCTGTGCCCTCGTCGCTGAGGGCAAGCATTGGGTGCGTCAGCGCAATACAGACTCTGGCACCGGGCCAAGGAAGAACAGAGACACGGCTTCCAACTCGTGATGCGGTGGGCATTCTGGGTGACCCAGGACAGCATCTCTTTGCCGGGGGTCAAGGAAAGTAGGAACAGTCATAGCTGTTCCCACTGCCATGTCCACTCAATATTGCGGAACCCGTGAAAAACACGCGAGTCACTGAATGAATGGATCCCTTGTTTCTACGTGGATACCACAGTTCTTGGGTCAGTTTTTTTTCTCTTACCTATAAGATAATTTAGGAATACTCTCTCTCTCTCTTTCCCACCTCTCTGTCTTCATCTGTTTCAGTCTCCATCTCAAGTACATGAATTAAGCAGGAGACACATAGCACCCTCACCCAGTATCCAGCACTAGGACTTAAATACTTTGCTGTGTACGACTTCCTAGGTCTGTTCACTTTGGCAACAGTGACGCTGGCTGCAGCCAGTCGGTCTAGATATTTATGGTGATACTAGGAACATTTCCAAACTTAAACAGCAGGGAAACCATCGCAGTGCAAGTTGATAAAACTGAAACCACACATAGATGGAATGATCAATGCCATTCATATATATTTATGTGCGATAATTTATAAACTCTACAAGCAGAAATGCGATATCAGCACACCTCTTCACTTAATCCACGTGCTTAAAGAAACTGCCTTCACTCTGACTCCCCTGGACTTTTCTTTCTTAGTTGTTCAGGCTCAGCTGATCCTTTAAAGTGTTTCCCAAAATGGCCGTGACCACGTCTTTCTATGTGACATGGTACTTCCTTATATCAGGGTTCTTATCACTAATATGAAAACTACCTCTGTATCTGAGAATAGTCAAACATCACGTGTGGCTCAGAGACCTTAGCTACTATATTAAAGCGGCTTCTTTCCTGCAGTGTTCTCTCTGGGTGTCGCCCTGGGAAGGCCACCTGTCCACAACATGTTCAGTAGGACCTGGGAGTGAGGCTGTGTGGTGTTTCCTGCTGTGGCTTTGCAGGAGGGAATGACTTTCTGGGTTCATGTCAAAACAAGCCCCCACAGTGGATGGAGAGAAAGTGAGTAAGTCATTATGTGGCACTACCGGTGTGACATCCCTGGACACTCTGGTCCCAAAAGCAGGGACATAGAGTTACTTATGCAACAGGCTAAACAAAACATTCATGGAACTGGAAGTGTCTTTTCTACAGAATATTAGCCTCGTCCAAAAGGCTAACAAAACAGGAGGACAAACCCTAAAGAGTCATTTAGTTGAGACTCTGCTTCAGTGTTTTCAATGAGATGCTCTTGATGAGTGGAGTGCAGCTCAGCAATGATGAGGCCTCTCACCCGACAGCCCATGTAGCCCACAGGCAATAAGAACTACAAATCAGTGAGCCATGTTTACTGAGCGCTTACACTATTCTCCCAAAATTCCTCTCTGCTGCACCATTTGCCTATCGTAAAATACAAACAGTCTTTGAATTGTAAGTTGTGATATACAGTTTTTGGCATACATTTCATGTGCATGTACCTGTGCATGTATATACATATGCAGAGGGCGCCAAAAAAGGTATGCACATTTTAAGAAAGGAAAAAACTGTATTAAAATTACACTGATGGCAACCACTTTGAGCACCTCTTGTCATTGCAGAAGTCAAACGTGACTAGTATTCATCTTTTGTTGTCGATATATATTGAATATTACAATTTTAATACCGTTTTTTCCTTTCTTGAAATGTGTATACATTTTTGGCACCCTCTGTGTACATTCGTACAGTATATAGCAAGACGTCTGTCACGTGTAGATGGTCTATAAATGAACTTTCAAGATAAAATTTAGAACAGGAGGGGCTTTTCTATGTCTTAGTCTAAGTTAACTATACAAAAATGTCTAGATAGGATATTGGTGAGCTCAGGCACCATAACTAAGTACGCCAGAATGGGGAACTAACACAACAGACATTTATCATCTCATGATCTGGAGACAGGACGTCCCAGATCCAGGTGTGTGGGGGGCTGGTTCCTGCTGAGGCCTCTCTCCTGGGTGTGTAAACGCTGTCTTGTCCCTGTGTCCTCACATGCTCGTCACTCTGTGTGTGTCTTTGCCCTGATCTCTTCTGATAAGGACACCAGTCCTATTGGATTGTGGCCCATCCCAGGGACCCCATTTTAATTTAACACCTCTTTAAAGATCCCCCACCTCCAAATGTAGTCACCTTCTGAGGTCTGGGAGGTTGGGGCTTCAACCTATGGATTTGGGGGACACAACTCCGCCCACAATAGACAGAAAAGCACAGTTATTCATCTTTAGAGACATTTCCTGGAAACAAAAGCACGCTGTTAGGTTCTCAGTGCCTTATTTCCAAAACCATTATCTCTACCTCAGTAAGAGCCAGAAAACACATAAGTCCCATTTTCATCACTGTAATATCTCTACTATATAAACCACATATCTGTAGTGGATGCGAAATACTTGAATTGGCCTAACATCACAGTTGATTAAATAAAGTCCAGAAAATTTCTCTGCATTATTGTCATGAGTGTTGCTATCTAATGGTGTGAAACCACGTGAATTTTCTTCCACCTTTTCTTCCCTCCTTTCCCATCCCTCTGAAAATCCCCATTTCTAGTTAGAGTAGTGTGAGCCACCATGATTCTAGGAAGGGTTAGCCTTCCACAGTGTAAATGGCGTGTGGATGACATCCACCTCCCACTGACAGCACTTTTTCCAACTGAATAGAATCAGTTGTATACCTTATGAATTAGGAGGTAAAAGAGATCCTGGAAGAGCATTAACTCAGCATCATCTTTGTTTCGTGGATGAGGGCAGTGAGACCCAAGCAGATCAGTGGCCATTTCAGGGAGCTCAATAGTGGAGGAGCCTGAATTGGACTCTAGGTCATCTGGTCTTCAGTCAGACGCTCTTGGTAACAAGGAGCCATCCCCTGATGTGGAATTGAACACAGAGGTACAGAAAGGTCGTTGTGAGAGTGCGGGCCCCAGGGAGGAGGGGACTGTCAGGGGAGACTGCACAAACACAAGAGCAGGTGTTCTCTGGGCAAGTGGAGTTCCCTGCCATGGAGGAGACACCTGTGGAAACATGTGACCAGAGCCCGTAAAGCTGGGACATTGGAGCCAGGATGCAGAGTGGATCAAAGGAGAGCTCAGTGCGTCCTATTCTCAGGAAGATGCTGAAGAGAATGAAACCAGCTCAGAATGTCTTCATGAGTGTGTGTGTGTTCTGTATGTACCTTATGTGTTTGTGTAGATGTGTTTGCATATATGTAAACATACATACACACACATATGTATGCATATCCATTCCACTTTCATTTGCTTATGTGGCATCAGTAACACTGTTTTCTGATCCAAATTTTACAAAAACAACCTCTGATTGTTGAACCAACTCAGACATTCAGCACCTTCGTCTTCAGATTTCTATGTAATATGTATAGTAAACTCCAAAGTAAATACAAATTGTTGTGCAAGGCAAACATATTAAAGGACTACTGTGAATTAAGATTAGAGGTGAGGAAATTTTAAATTCTATTTCTTCAAAAACAAGTAGGAAGAAAAGGAAGCCAGTGTGTTATGCATACACAGCACTTATGTACACAGAACCATGTGCAGAACGATAAGTCTCAATGAGCACATTGTTCGTTGTGATGTTCAAATTAGTTAATATTTTGCATTGAAAATAAAACATGTTACTCATTCAGTAAAACCCTGGAACTAAATTTGAATATTACAAAATGTTCTCTTCAGATTTAAATACACTTTTTTGGTTATTGTGCATCTGGATTTAAAAGGAAAACATTTGTATGACCTTGTGTGTGTGTCTCTGTGTTTGTGTACAGGATATTTTCCATCCACTTTCATGCATAAACGATCAGTTTAATGTTCCAATTTTCTAGATTAAACCGGCTCAGACTCTGTGCTGGGGATACAAAGTCAAAATCAAGTTGAAGCCACAGGTAAACATGTAGGTTCTGTTTTAAATTCACTGAATAAATGGATGAAAAGTAGATTACAGAAACAAATCTGAGTAGAGAAAAGTCAAATAGGACAGCTGAACTCACCATATGTTGATGATCCTGGAGGTGTCAACTTTAAAACAAAACAGTTAAATAATGAGACCCTCCTGAGAAAACACTGTGCTCCCAAACAGAACAAAAGGGTATTGACAGTAAGGAGAATGTATGCAACTCATCGCACACAAATTGACTAAAATTGCTCTTCCCATCTGTTCAAAATCGTCTTCATAAAATCGTTTTAAACACACACAGGTAGGATTTCTGAGTTTTTAAAATTCCTTTGTAAACAAATCAGCGATTCTCAGTGATGTTTTATTTATAACGGACCACTGAATCTCCAACCCTTATGTACAGAAATGAGAGGGGGAGGGTCCCTGGTGCTGAACTCAAAGAGGACAGAGGACTGGGCAGATATCTTTAGATCCCTCAGGGCCATGCAGTCATAGACTGCTGGCAGCTCCAGACCCAGACCAGGGACCAGGGGAGAGCTGAGGGCAGATCAAGGTACAGACTCCATCCTTTTCCTGGGAGTGGAGACCGGGCACGCAGCCCGGTCCCACCACGTTATATGTGGGACTCAGGTCCCACAGGGCAGTCAGGATTTCAGCATCACTGGGCTTTTGTGAACTCCCCGCCAACAGGGTAACTGCAGGTAATTCTTTATTTGTAAGAATGCCTTCCAGCTCCCTATTGATTTACAGTAGAGGTGTCTCCTAATCAGAGTGACTTAAAGTGCACGTGTGAGTGCATGTGCGTGTGGCTGTGAGTGTGTCCCTCTGCGCCCCATGTCACCAGTAGGAAGGCAGCAGAGCCAGGGTGTTTCAAGTGAATGTGATCTTTCCCGATGAATGAATGCATGGGCAAATTTAGAAAATACTCTGATAATAAGCTTAGGTTTCTCAAGCTTATTTTTAATACTTGTTCTCTCTAAATTCTTTTATGTCATCATTAACATTTGTTTGGTCTTAAAACACTCAGTAAACTTTCACCTCTCGCAGTATTTTGCTTCATTTCCTTCCCTTTTTTGCCTTTTTTTTTAAGTGACTTTAATTCTTTACGCAAGTTGAATAATAATGAATCAATTACTGTACTGCTCAGTGTTTCTGCCGAGTTTCTCTGAGCTGAAGAAGGCAGAAATCTTGCATTTGAAATATAGGTTTGTTCACGTATCTCCTACTTTTCATCCAAACGATTACCGATTTTGCTTTTAGTTATGATAATTGTGTTCTTTATAAAGTTTCACAATGGAATTGTGTTTTTGGAATCATTTCATCCAAGTGATGGGAAGATCCAATGGACACTGCTCGGTGTAGACCCACTGAAGGAAAAGTCATGAAGGCCTTAAACTGTTGGTAACTTTGCAAATAGAACCGTCTATTCTTAGCAGATACTACCAAGTTAACCAGGCACATTGCAAGTTTTAAAAAGAACGGTAATACACTTCATCCACTTGTCTGTTGTAACTATTCCCTCTTCCTTCTCATTGTTCTATTGGCCGCTGTCCCAAAATTTGCTTGAAGTGGACGGCCAAGCCTTCACCAACTGTTTTCTTAACGAGGGGAATCACGTGCCCGGGGAGTGCCAGGGTCCACTCGTAGTGTGGGGTTAATTAGAAGCCATGCCCCACTTCTCTCTCCTAAGCATCATGACTCAGACAGTTAATCATACCGACACATGCCCCAGAACGTATGGAACAAAACGCTATTATTATTATTACCCTAAATACCCACACACCCGCAAGATGTCCTTCCCTCCTTTGTTACATTTTCCTGAGCTATGTTACCCATACATTTGCAGGTTTGGTGTTCCCACTTTGTATTTTTCTTTTTTTTTCCTTTTTTTTTAAATTAAATTTATTGGGGTGACAATTGTTAGTGAAATTACATAGATTTCAGGTGTACAATTCTGTATTACATCGTCTATAAATCCCATTGTGTGTTCACCACCCAGAGTCAGTTCTCCTTCCATCACCATATATTTGATCCCCCTTACCCTCATCACCCACCCCCCACCCCCTTACCCTCTGGTAACGACTAAATTATTGTCTGTGTCTATGAGTTTTTCTTTTTCTGATTCTCATTAAAATATGATACAGCATTTAATTTTTCATGTTTTTCACATGCCACCTGAAATCCACCCTTAGTCTGCATACATGTTGGGGGAGCCTGAAGCCATTTCCAAGGGAGGTCTCGCTGTGAAATGAGAGCTGAGAGCCAGTCCAGTGAGCCAGCCCTCCGGAAAGGAGCTCATCCCTCAGGGTGCAGGAGCCCAAGGACACTCAGCCAACCCATAGTCCCCGATGCCTGACACAAAGGGCTCCAGTGACTACACATCAACCCCCCACACGTCACATTGATTTTGTTTCTGCCCCAAATCACTGAGAAATGAGGCCAGTCTGTGCCTGCAAATGAGAGGAGCTCAGCTTTTCCACATGCAAAGCCAAAAACCAAAGGAACACAAACGAACACAACCAGACCCAGGAAGGGCCACAGGAAATATTGCTTTGTAAAACCTGTGCAGTGAACACCCTGTTCCTTATCCTGTGTGTAACGAGAAAGGACCTGAACAGAATGAAGGGAGTGTGTTTCACAAATCATGCTCAATAGGCTATTTTACAAGTGTTATCAATCTTGGTGCGAATTAGGAAGATGTAGATATATGTTATTGCTATCCAAGGTATTTGTGAACTTGAGGGTTATTTTCCGGACTTTTTAAAATTGATTACATTTTATTGAAATATTCTGTACAGTAGGTCCTTGATACCGATAGAGATACATACGAAGAGATTTGTGAATCCTAAACCTGCCAGTACTTCTAGAACAGGTCGCTTCTCCCATGGGACAGAGTGAAGTAAAATGGCCAAATCCAGTTCTACACAACATGCAAGATACATTTGATTGTTTTTTTTTGTTTATTTGTTTTTAAGTTTGGGGTGTTTCGATTTATATACACTGAATAAATTGTTCTCCTACCTACCAGAGTCCTCAGAGCTCAGTGTATGTTGATACCATCTGAGGCAAGGAGAAGCACACGGTGTTTCGCAAACATATTTCAACAACATTTTGGGAATGGTACATTAACATTACTTAACATTAGCATTCGACAGGATAAAGTTTAGGAAATGCCCACGTAACTGAGCATTGCTGAGCATTTTCACTGGCCCCTTCACAACGGAATCTGCTCTTGACTGATCTATTAGATTTTGAATTTATCTAAAACTTCTATTTTCTTCCTAAGAACCATAATTTTGTAGGCCCTTTAACAGCTTTACTGCTGTCACCTGCCATATTGAACAAATGCTGATCAAACTTAGGGTTATTTTCCATCTTCTGCTTATGATCTAAATCACTTGATGGGCATCAACTTGTGTCTGGAGCCCGAGAAGGGGACCTTGTGTCCTGCTCTGGAAAAAGACAGCTCCAGAGCCACAGACCTAGAGGGCCTTCCCCAAAGCGTAACCCACAGGCCTCACTCCTTGTCAGCCACTTCATTGCCCAGGAAGGGGTCCAAGCTTGGTCCAACAGCTGGAGGAGAGGGGAGGGCAGTGGTGATAGCGGTGTTTAGCCTCAGGGTCCTGACAGTCCTAGAACCTTCCAGAGCACTTCCTCCTTCCCTCAACTGCCCCAGCCTCTATGATTTCTCCCTGTACATCTAATAAATGCTCTTTTCCTCAAAGATAATTGGTGTAGTTTCAACTGCTTATAAATAAGGACTAGCCTATTATTTTCTTTTCAGAATCTTTTGAAAATAATAGGACAAGGCAAAATGGAACACAGACTACTGAGAAGAGCATGTTTAATCATTGACTGGGTCACCCACCAGCTTAATTATTTTACTCCTGTTCAGCAATTTCTGCATTATGATATTTGCACATTACTACATTCCTAGATCTTTGCGGTCAATTTTCATTCACAATTTTAAAAAGAATTACATTATTATACCTATCATGAAATAACCTTGAAAGTTTCTCAATCAGTTCATCAAAATCCATTATTCATAGAATAAAAGAGACACCACAAATGCATTATTTTATTCTTAAACCCTCCTTACTTTCAAAAAGAATATTATGTAATTACCACAAAAGACACAGATACAGTGAACCTCTGCAAATGAAAATACAGTTCCAGATTGAATGGAAACCCTGGGGGAGATGGTATGAGTACTGAGCTCCCTGGTAGCCAAGGCAAAAGTAAAACATAGTGAGTTACAGACTTCTTGTTTTCTAATAAAAGCCATAACACCAGATGTCAAACCACAGGAAGAAAAAAATTAGGTAATTTGACTCAGGAAAATATGAGAGCAGATGTAACTAATTGGATATTATGGTTATAAAAGAACCTCATTAAGGTTTCAATGAAGCATCTGGTTTTTAAGTAGCTGGTCCTGATGGACTGTCCAGGCACAGCCAGCTTTAAAATGTGCACCCAGACGGCTAAAGGAGCTCACGGTCTTCACAGGGTCATACAGCTCAGGCTGGCATGGCTCTGTCAGAATCGGAAAGGCAGATGTGGGTCTTCCTGTGGCCAGAGAGGACGTATCGTATCCAATAGAATAAAAGCCAGTTCTTATTTCAATACAAAACATAAGAGGTGGGTAGGACCTGGACCTCGTTGTTGCCATTTAAGACTGAATTTTGAGGATACTGTTTTGTATTTTGAATGCATGTGCAGACTGTGAAGCATTAAATGGGTGTAGATGGAGACTAAATGAGTGCCCAGTAAGCCAGCACTGACCAATGAACAAAAGGCTCCACGCAGATGAGAAATGCATATTAGGTCAATTATTTTAGCTATGAAACAAAGCAGTTAGCCTTTAAAAAAATTGTGCCTAAATTCTTTGTTCCTCATACCGCTGCCAAACTGAGATGCTCACACCTCAGTTTACTGAAGCGCTTCTCAGTGTCAGTCATCACTCAGACAGAACTGTGTGACCACCCCTCTTCCTGGAGCAAAGTGGACTCGGGACACTGACCTCTCTGGTGCTTTCAATTCCTGGCCTCCAGTTTTATATAGAAACTGCTTCATTTTCATTTTTGTAAAACTACCATTCTAACCCAAAGAGAACCTTCATTCTCTTAAATTTCCTACACACATATCACCCTGCCAATTCTGGTCAAATGTTTCTGTTAAGCAATGGGACATGTATTAATTGAAATCACATGGAGTGTCCTCATGCAAAAGAAAGAGCTCAGATTTGCAAACCCTTTGGACTTGAGGAATCACATTGCATAAATCAGTGGTTGGCCGAGCATTGGACCCTGATTCAAATGTGTACTGTAGTTCTTTTTATAGTACCCGCCTATGCTGTGTGTCCCACCTTAGCTTTCTCTATTTCCTTGTGGAAGCAGGTAAATATAGCTAGCTTGAAAGTGACAAGGAGAATGATTCAACCTTTCTCTGCTCCCTGGGAGATCAGCAACATAGACTCACCTGTAGTAGGTATTCGGCCAGCACGCAGATTAACTTCTGGTCCACATCGTCATTGCATAGATATCTTCACATGGAATGCGTGGGTGGACCTACAATCTCTTTACATAGCACCTCACCTAAAATACTTAATTTTCAATTCTTTTTTGCCAAACCAAGGAGCATTTTGGGCCTTAAAAATGATCTTTAAAACCAACTAGAAACCTGGGGAAAGACTTGTAGCACATCCCACTGTGAACATGTCTTATGCGCTGGATTTGCATTTCAGTGTCTGTACTTATCTGTCCTTCACCAGGCCCCATACCCTGCTACCTGCTCACCAAATTGAAAGATCCTTAGAGCCTCATGGCCTGCGTTGTTTTCTTCCCTCCTTCTCTACACTCACAGTCAGAGTAGTCGCAGAGGCAAGGCGAGTGCTGCTGCTGCTGCTCAGGGACCCGGCTGAGTCACCGGGACGCCGCTTCTCGGAAACAGATCATCCATCTTTGACTCTGCACCTTCCATCATCACCCTGTGTTCCCTGCCCCAGGTGTGTTCTCCCACGCGCTCTGCATCTTCAGTCAGACTTCTCATGACCCAGACCTCTCTCTCACCCAAGTTTTTCCAGCTACACTCTTTTCTCCAACTGGTCACTTTTAAAATCTGATATCACCTCATTGACCCTGGACATGATACACTAGACTCTTTCACAGGGAAGTGAAATGAACAATGAGAAATACGTCGTCAAAACTGAGGAGCTACTTGTTAGTGGGAAAGCAGTTATTGTCCAGTGCAATTATAGCGATAGTGGGTTTAGTCATCAACAGCAAACTGAGAGTGATCTTTCTGGAAAGGGTGTAGGGAGCCTTCTTAGTGCCCTGAAGTCATCTCACAGGCAGCCACCAGCTCTCCCTGCAGGAACCACGTGTTTGCATCAGGTGCTTTTTCCACACCTATATGTGTCCTCATGCAGAGCATATCCAGAGAAGAAAAGAATGAACAGTATAATACACCTGGTAATTTCTTACCTTTGTACAAAACAGAGTCCATCAAACATATGTCATTTTTGTCTGCATAGGAGCTGTGTGAATTCTTTTCAAAGGGATTCATTTTTACAAGACAAAAAACTGTTGTATTTTTGCATGGACAATGGCTGGATTGTATAAAGCAACAGTTCTCAGCACCTGTTATGTGTCATGGGCTATACAAAGATTCCATTATAAATGAGAAAACACTCATCACTTACGGCCCTGTCCTGGAGGCACTTAGGGCATGAATTTTAAACACCTGTTTTACATACAGCTTATAATGTTATTGCTTTGTAAATTTTCTTAATGAATCTTACGCATACATAATTTGAAAATTTATTTTTTTCATGGGTGTGTTTTGAGCAACAAAACAATGGGCAGTCTGAGAATCCTGGAAATCCAAAAGTAAACAACTTTGTGTAACATTAAGTGGATAAAACCAGAGACTGTATCTAAATTTTAATTTCTTACAAGGATGCCTTGGAGATATGAAAGCACTGATAGGAGTTGTAGTAAGCTCCAGGCATCAGTGAGGGCTCCACCATCTGGAATGACCCGGAAATGTCTTCCTGGCTCAGCTTCTTTTCTATGTGTGCATGCCAGTTACAAATACAGCATTTATGTGATCACCGTGAAACCCAGAGGTGCGTCATTCATTTTTCTCCTAAGTAGCAACTTTTGAAGAGAAATGGTGATCATTATCCAAAACCCATAAAACCCATGGGGTCTGCTTCAGTGCCACACATGTTATCAAGAACTCAGATACATAGGATTTATTATTACGATTCAGAGATAATAAGGAAAAATTAAAGGTACTCTCCTGATCTGAGTATAAAGGATGATAAACATTGTTAGCATGACAGGAGTGACCAGCTAGTACATGTCACCGGTGACTAGGACACAGACCGCCCTGGAAATGTGCGGTCTTGCTTCACTTTCTGAGGATGAGAAACCTTCCCAGACTCTGGGTGTGGAGGGTTCAGGACAAACTGTCCTCCACCACACACCTCGGGAAGGCGATTAGTGCTTGGAGGGGACAGCTCTCAGGAGAGCTGCACGTAAAATGACCGGGGAAGGAAAAGGCAGCTCCTTCTCAAATTAGCATAATTAGTAATTATCTCTTAATAGCCCCACTTGGCTTTGGAGGCCTGGCACTTGAAATTCTGCTTAAAGTTCAGTGAGGAAAAACAAATTTCACGCTGAAATGTCTCAATAACACAGCTGAGCTGCCGAGGTAATCGTCTGGTTGAGGTAAAGGGAAGGAGATGAACATATGGACACCTCACGTTCTTCTCCGTAAGAAAAAGGTATGAGACCATAGGTGTTTTGAAAGAAAACACCACAGAGCAGGTACCATTACTGGAACACTCCCTAGTCTCTCTTTCTGACTTTGAAGATCCTTTTAGATTTTCCACTGTGGGGAGCCCATGTCAACAGCTGGGTATTGAGAGTCATTCACCCTAATGAAATATAGCTTCCTTTGGATCAAAAGTCTGTCCAAAATATCATGTGAGAAAAATAAAAATAAAGCAAGAAGAAGGGATATGTCATAGTCATCAGCTAATACGTCTCACACACATCTTCCCATTTCCTTATTAGAATTCAAAAGCAGATGAGAATCATAAACAGCAAGGGCTGAAAATCCTGAAAGTTAGATCTATGGCAAGGAAGCAGATGGACGTTTTCTGTTTTTAGGAAGATATGCTCGGCAGGACATAGAAAGGATGTACTTGCAGGGCCGGCCTGGTGGCTCAGGCGGTTAGAGCTCCATGCTTCTAACTCCAAAGGCTGCCAGTTCGATTCCCACATGGGCCAGTGGGCTCTCAACCATAAGGTTGCCAGTCCGATTAAAAAAAAAAAAAAAAGGATGTACTTACAATGTTACATGGCTAAACAGCATCATCCTTTCGTCTGGGCAAGGAACACTTTGCCACTTGTCAAAGCAGTCTTGTCATGAATGAGCTGCCTTAGACTTGTACATGGCGGCAATTTGTACAAGTCTAAACAATCACCTTATGGGGCTGATTGATAAACCACTGGATGGTGGGTTTGAACAGGAAGGCAAACAGGTCTCCAGTTTACAGCTGTGGCACAGTTTTTCAGTAGAGGAGCAAGAAACGCCCGTGGATGGTCACTCAGTGTAAGATCCATGGTATCGGGAGATTGAGGGTAAGAATGCCCCTCAGCATCTGAGGTGACTTTTTCTCATTCCTCCCTATTTAAAATGTTTGGCTGCTGCGCTTCTCCTTCCCTAAGCTCATTTGTCTCCTCCATCTACTGTCACATGCTCCTCACACTTACTTTCACGCAACATCCCTGGTCCCATGGCTAGATTAACCCGCACTGTTGGGAGTCCTTTGACGGGGCTCAGGCTGATGGGTTCATCTTACAAGTAACTCTCGAAAGAAGAAGGAAGAGGGACAGAGTCAGTATTCATTGATCACTAAACAGCACATGTTTTCATGCATATCGTCTCATTGAATTCTCACAATAACTCCAGGAGGTAATAGTATTTCCGTTTTGCAGGAAAGAAAACTCAGGTCCTGAAATGATAAAGAACATGGCAAAAAGAGGTTTTGAACCTATACTTCTCCGATGACACCAGACTGCCTCTCAAAGCTCATGGCTTCTTAAAATATCGAGCAATATTTTGACAGCTCTATTTTTGAGAAACCTCCATACTGTTTTCCATAGTTTCTGCACCAATTTGCATTCCCACCAGCAGGGCATGAGGGTTCCCTTTTGTCCACATCCTCACCAACTTGGTTTTGTGTGTTTTTTTTTCAAAATAGGCATTCTTACAGGTTGAGGTGATTTCTCATTGTAGTTTTGATTGCATTTGCCTGATAATGAGTGATGCTGGGCATCTTTTAATGTACCTGTCATTTCCATGTCTCTAGAGAAATGTCTGCTCCAGTCCTTTGCCCTTTTTTTCATCAGGTTTTTTGTTTGTTTGTTTTCTTGTTGGTTTTTTTTTTGCTATTGAATTGTAGGTGTTCCTTATATATTTTGGAAATTAACCTCTTCTCAGATATATGGTTTGCAAATATTTTCTTCCATTCTGTAGGTTATCTTTACACTTTTGTTGGTTATTTCCTTTCCTGTGCAGAAGCTTTTTAGTTTGATGTAGCCCCCACTTGTTAATTTTTACTTTTGTAGCCTGTGCTGTTGGTGTAAACAAGGGTTCAACTTCATTCTTTTTCACCTGGTTATCTAATTTTCCCAACATCATTTGTCGAAGATGTCCTTTGTCTATTGCATATTCTTGGCACCCTTGTCAAAGATCAGTTGACTAGATACATGTGGGTTTATTTCTGGGTACTCCGTCCCATCCAATTAGCCTATGTCTGTCTTTATGCCCATGCAATACTGTTTTAACTACTGTAGCTTCACAATATATTTTGAAATCTGGAAGTGTGATGCTTCCAGCCTTGTATATTTTTCTCAAAATGGATTCCACTATTCAGGGTCTTTTGTGGTTTCACATGAATTTTAGGATAGTATTTTCTATTTCTATTAAAAATGCTTTTGAGATTTTCATGGAGATAGCACCGAATATGTAGATTGCTTTGGGTAGTATGGATATTTTAATGATGTTAGTTCTTTCTATCCATGAACATGGGATGTCCTTCCATTTATTTATCTCTGTTAATTTTCTGTATCAATGCTTTATAGTTTTCAGTGTACAACTCTTTCATCTCCTTAGTTAGGTTTATTCCTGAATATTTTATTCTTTATGATCTTATAGCAAATGAGATTGTTTTCTTAATTTCCTTTTCAGATGGTTTGGTATTTCTATATAGAAATACAACTGATTTTTTATGTCGATTTTGTGTCCTCCAACTTTAATGAATTCATTTATTAGGTGCAACAATTTTTGTGAAGACTTTAGGGTTTTTAGATATAGGATCATAGTATCTGCAAATATAAATTATCTTCTTCCTTTCTGATTTAGATTTCTTTTACTTCTTTTCTTTTTTTTCTCACCCCCCCCCCCATCCCAATTTATCTGGCTAGGATTTCCAGTACTGTGTTGACTAGAAGTGGTGAGTGGGAATCCTTGTTTTGTACTGGATCTTAGAGGAAAAGCACTCAATTTTTCACCATTGAGTGTGTTAGCAGTCCCACTTCTGGGTATATACAAGGATATCCAAACCAAATAAAATCAGTCTCTTGAAGAGATTTCTTCACTTCTATGTTTGTTGCAGCATTGTTCACAATAAGTAAGAAATGGAAATGAGCCATATCTTGAAATGGGTTCTAATATTATTCAGTCTTAGAAAATAAAAAGAAGTCCTGCCATTTTCTACAACATGGATGAAACTGGAGGACATTACACTAAGTGAAGTCAGCGAGTCTCAGGACAAATACTGTATGATTCCATTTACATGAGGTTATCTAAAATACCCAAATTCATAGAAGGAGAGAATACATAGTGGTTGTCAGGGCCTGGAGTGTGGGGAGTGGGGATTAGAAGCTGTTGTTCCACAGACATAAGGTTTCAGTTATGCTAGAAGAACATGTTCTAGAGATATGCTGTGCAACTTCAAGCATATACCCTGTTTCCCCGTAAATAAGACCTAGCTGGACCATCAGCTCTAATGAGTTTTTTGGAACAAAAATAAGTATAAGACCTGGTCTTACATTATATTATATTAGATAAGATCTGGTCTTATAGTATAGTAAAATAAGACAGGGTCTTATATTAGTTTTTGCTCCAAAAGACGCATTAGAGTTTTTTGTCCAAGTAGATCTTATTTTGGGGGAAACACAGTAGTTAATGATACAGTTTTGTGCACTAAAAATTGGTAGGAGGGTGAGAGCTCCTTTTATGATCTTACCATACCCTCCCTCTCATACACACACACACACACACACACACACACACACACACAAAACAGCCTAAGGGACACAAGGACACTTCTGGAGGTGATGGATGTTCCTGTCACCTGATTGTGGTGATGTAACCACAGGGCTGGCCTGTGTCCAAACTAATCAAATTGTCCACATTAAGTATGTGCTATTCTTTGTGTATCAATTGTACATCACTAAAGTTGCAAAAACCATTTTGGAAGCTCAGGAAGAAGTAGAACCGTGCAATACTTACACATTCTCAGGCTCCGTCTTAAGTCAATGAGGCTTGATCCTCAGTGTTTGTCAGCAGGTTGCCTCACTGATGGGTCTAAGCAGGCATGATGCAAACACATGCATATTTTCCTGGCCATCTAAAATTATTAGTCATTGGCTCGAGGCTGATTTGTATCCCTGCTTGCTACTTAAAAGCACACATCATTTCATCATCTTGACAGAAAGATCGTGTCTTCCAGACCAAAGAATGGCTTGGATAGCTGCTCTGGGGAAATAGCACATCAGTGGTTTGGCTTGGGCAGTACAAGCTCCCTTCACTTCCCCCTTTTATTTTCTCACCTCACCATTAATAAACAGGATTTTTCCTGTTTCCATAATCTTCCACTTTGTACCAGGCAATGGATGATGAGAAGGTAAATTAGAATATCTGCCATTGAGAAAGAGAAATCCCCGGGGCCCTGGGGAAACCTGTGCTGTGCACAATCCCAGACAGAATGGCTACCAGCATGAGGTTTGCAGATCATGTCCTGCCATCCCTTCCCTGGTGTGAGCATGTACCCACATGTCACTTTTCCTAAAGAAACCCAGATCTTAAGCGTTCACATAGTGTAGCATGTTGAAGACGTTCTACATGGTGATTTTCATGATGAGTAATAACTTTGGTTGCTAACTTTTCAGAGCCCCTGCCCCTCCTGTGTGTCAACCAGTCCTAGTAGACAACAAGTCAAGGCAGAGCTCAAATTCTGGGCTGTTACAGAAACTAGAGCTTTGTCCTAAGCTCTAACAGCACGGTCTTCTGAGCCCAGTGTCTATTTAGTTTATAACCAAAAAAGAAGACGAAATGTTTTTTTGGAAAGCTCTAGGCAGGCCAAACCAAGTCCATTGGCCTGTTCTGAGTACTCACTGACTCTGTCTTGCCATTGGAAGGCGAGATGCAGCCCTGAGCCTCTGGTTGTCTCCACTTAACAGGCCAAGCCTCTGGAACAGTGTTCAAACACCGTTTTCATAAAAAAAATAAAGTTCATGTTTATCGGAGAGTTTTGAAGGCTGAAGAAAATAGTATTATGAAACTGAGTTGAAACGATGATATGAAAACCATATGGATATGAGAAGAGCACTCTGAGGGCTGAACAAATTTCAAATCGGAGATTAAAATGATGCGTCACGGGGTAATACAAATGTTTACAGAAAGAAGATTCTAGAAAGTGGAATCACGATTTGAGGAATCACAGTGCACATCTAGTCTTCCTCTCTTGCAGAGCATGCCCTCATGGCCTCAGATGAGGTAGATATCAAGCAAAAGCAAAAAAAGAGTCGAGTGGGGAGGTCACAGCCCCCTGGGGGCATGAGCGTTGAACTGTGAAGCTGGATTGGAGTCTGGAGACTGAGAGGGAAGCCACGAGCAAGGTCTCCTGTGAGCAAGTGCGTGTCTTTGAAAACAGGTTTTGTGTTTTTTTTTCTCATAATTTGTCTATCTTTCATTTACTTTTTTTAACTTTTTTTACTATTATTAGTTTCGGGTGTACAAAACAATGTAATAGTTAGACATTTATCATTGAAGCTGAACAATAATGAATGTCAACTGCAATTATATATATACATGTAGACATATAGACATATGTATATATATACACAGTTTTGGTTTTGATGGAAATAATTTTGGTATCGATTCAGAGAAATAAGAGAAATCCTAAACTTTTAACAACTGAGTAGTTCATTTTGAACTGGGTGTGTGGAGAGAGGTCTTACACAGTATGAGGTCAGGAGGCACTGGGAGAAAGCGTTTGCCCCCAGTGGGGGCTCGATCACCAGCCATTTTAAAGTGTCATCGTTCTGGTTAGCACTTCACTGTTGTTTTTATTTAATGGAGGCAGACTTGCGACTTCAGATGCAGGAAGAACGAAATCTGAGGAACCAGATTCTGCAAGTCATCGCACAATGCCATTCAGAGGCACCGCCTCACGCGTGTAGAAAAGCGGGACCTTTTTCTAGGAAATGAAACTATTTGGAGGACCCGAAAGGAACCGAAAAAAAGCTAGTGGAAAAAGCTAGTGGGAGGGAGGAAGGACTGCAGAACAAAGCTTATCATCTAAATATAAAAGTACCAGGGTTGCCTTCTCTCAGCTTGCAGAATAAACACAAGCCCATGAGAGATGCAGGCGAGGAAGGTAAGATTTTGGAGTGTGGACATTCACCTGTTTTGTTCCTATGTCATCTTTCCCTACCCCTCCCCACCCCGCCCCAGGCCCATCTGTACCTATTTCTCACCCCTGTTGGTCATACATGGAATCGGGCTGCTTCTGCCTGGGAAGTAAGATGATATCAGAGCTATACCCTGGACGTGAGTCAGTGGTTCTGCTCAGATGAAAAGGCAGGTTGAGAAAACACCAGCATTTTAGCAGACACAGTAAATAATGCAGCTAAAAAGGTACAGAAGACAACCTAGCTGATTGTATCATTTCTCTTCTTTTATCTAATAAAAGTAGGTCAATGTTTTATGCTGCTTGTATTGGTATCATCCATTTTAGCTGTACTAATAAAAGCTAATGGCTGGTTAAGCATTAATGTGGACTGAACCTTAGATAAAGAGTAAAAAGTGAGATAAAATGGTAAATATACACTTAAAAATCAGACACTAAACCATTGAAATGCTCCTGTAAAGTGTTTTGTAACTTTGCGACCAATACCATCTAGGGAAGAAATGTTTAAAAGAAAGAAAATCAAAGCAAAATTTGGTCTCACAATTCAAAGAACTTCCAAACAAATTCTTGTTAATACCTCCAGTTTTCTCTCAGAGTCAGTGTCTGCGGAGCCAGACATCAGGGCTTGTTACCAATGGGAACCTGTGAGTGGAAGTCCTGGAGGGCATGGCACCTTTCTTTCTGGTAAGAAAGTCTCTAGGTTGTGACATAGATAAAACCAAGTGATGGAGAATGTTGGAAAGAAAAATAGGCCACTTCAGCCACCCGCCTCATTGGCCAGACACTGCATTTTGGGGCACAATTATATGTCTGAAGACTTCAGTTTAATAAACGTATTCTCTACAAATGTCCCTTTTAACAGTCTTTCTGCCTTTGCTGATCTGTCACTCAGCCCCTTGCCTATCCAGCCCACCCCGTCGGCCCCTCCCCCGTCCCCATGGCTGGTGCTCCTGGTTCCCAGGCTTTACAGAGTGCTAGAGCCGAGTGACCCTGACCAGCCTTCCAGTCCCTGCCCACAGCTCTTCACCTTGCCCATCCCACCAGCCAGTCTTCCAAACACGTCACAGAACCAGCACAGGATGGCCATGGGTGAACATGGAATGCAAGCTCCACCTTTCAAATCACAGTCACCCTCTGGGCCAAAAGGCTTTGAAATCACTATTTCATTAAATCGAGACAACCGTCACGTCAAAGCCATTCTAATGTTATAGAAGTTGAAAAAAATGAAATTTAATTAAACAATGGAGAAACCAATCTAATTCTGTCTCTCAGTTTTCAATGAAATTATGGGATTTCAAGTCCAATTTCTTCACACCAATTAAGGCAAATCAAAAGGATTTCCATCAGCCCTTTGCCAGTGGAAAGTCCATCTCTGCTTGTGGACCAGGCACATCTGGGGACCAGGGCATGGTGGCTCCACACACCGTCACTGCCTCCCTCTGTCCACTTCCCACTCACACAGTGACCTGGGGAGGGAAAGTCAGCCATATTTGGACTCGTGAAGGCTGGAGCATGTAACACGACTCACAGAGTGATTGGCCAGTGTCCCAAGTGCGTGAGAACCGGGCCCCACCCAGTACACGTGGGACTGTCCTTGCCCACCACAGGCAGAGCTCCACTGACCCCTCCCTTCTCAGAGCTCTCATATTCACTTGATGCTAGGACATGCCCTCAAACCCCAGTTATCCCGCATCCCTGAGCCCATCCTCCTCACCCTCCCGGTCGCACTGACTTGGGCAAGGGTCCCATTGGATTTTCCCCAGGGAGGCACACTGGTTAGAACTGTGGAGCCCAGGATCACACAGGCATGGACTGGGCCTCAGCTCCTTGACCCAGCAGCGTTTGAGCTTGTCAGCCTGTTTTCAGCTGGTGAATGCAGCTGATGAAATTATACAGTGCACAAAAGGTGTGTCTGCCGTGCTTATTTCAAATTATGTGAAAGGGGAACAGTCTCTTCCTCTGGACCACTGTGACCACTTCCCAGATGGAATTCCCACTCAAGACTTTCCCAGCACAGCGTATGCTCTGAGCTGTTCATGAACTTAGCTGACCACGCTGCTCTTGATGAAAAAGCATCAAGGCTTCCCCTTGCCAACTGAATGTAACTCAAAACCCTTGGCGTTGAGCTCAGACGCTATAGTCTGACCCAGCCATCCTTGCAGCCTTGTCACCTGTCACCCTCACCACGTCACACAGCCACACAGCCCTCACCCCTCCTCCATCACACTCAGGCTTTTGGTGCCTCTGTGCTCTGTATATTTGTCAAATCAGTAGTCATGGAGTCTCCACTAGGGGCCAGGGTTAGTGGATGTATCTGAATAAAACAGAAAAATAACCCAGTCCTGACCCCCAGGTAGTTTTCATTCTGTTCCTTCTTTTGGAATATTCTCTGTTCTGCCACTTCCCTCACCTGACCATCTTCTTGGGGTTTAATCTAATTACTGGTTCTTGGTTAAAATATTCTGTTGACTCTCCCATGCTCACAGTCAACTAGAACACTTGCTTTATGGGATTTACCACCTGTGTTCTAATCGTTCCTCAGTGTGTGGTCTTGCCCACGAGGCTGGGAGTCCCTTCTGAAGCTGTGTCCTTTCCTCGTGGGCTCCCCAGCACCCAGCACGGTACCTGACATCGAGGAAGCAACTGTGTCTATTGTGCTTCTTTGTTTGCAAGCAACAGAAGTCACATCTAAGTGACTTTACGGATAAATGTTTTCAGATTTTGGGGACAGATACCCAAGAGAAAACATTTATCAGTAAAGATATATGTGCTCCGATGTTCATTGCAACTTTGATGGTGGCCAAGACATGGAAACAACTAAAGTGTCCCTCAACAGATGAATGGATAAAAAAGATGTGGTATATATACACCATGGAATACTATTGGGCCTTAAGAAAAGATGAAATACTGCCATTTGTGACAACATGGATGGATCTTGAGAGTATAATGCTAAGCAAAATAAGTCAGACAGAAAAAGTGAAGAACCATATGATTTCACTAATATGTGGTATATAAAACTGAAAACAACAAAGAAACAAGACAAACAAATGAAGAAACAGAAACTCATTGACACAGACAATAAATAGTTTAGTGGTTACCAGAGGGTAAGGGGGTAAGGGGTGGGAGATGAGGGTAAGGGGGATCAAATATATGGTGATGGAAATAGAAGTGACTCTGGGTGGTAAACACACAATGTGATATATACATGATGTATTACAGAATTGTACGCCTGAAACCAATGTAACTTTACTAACAATTGTCACCCCAGTAAACTTTAAAAAAAATCTAAGTGACTTAAGTGAGCAATGCATTGAAAGTGTGCTGGTGGGTGATGAGATGACCCCCGGAGGTGAACAGAGCACAAAGATAATAGCAGGACCTGGGGCAGCCTTTGGGAACCTCCAGAGGCCCTGGGTTTGGGTGTTTCCACCGAGGGCTCCAGATTCTTCTGATCTTTTGGAGAAAGGGTCAGATTCGTTTGCCAACGTGAAGCATAGGAACTTACCAAAGCATGAATGGGGTTGTGTCAGAAAGGAGGGTGCCCAGCAGGCACGAGGCAGCTGCTCCCTCCAGCATCCATCGGATTTTACCACGTTGCCTGTTTACTATGAAGCAGTAATGTCCCACAAGAAAACGTGTGTTGTACTTAGTACCCCAAATGTTATACTCAGAATAAGAGTCAGAATTACGGCATTAATGATTAGGTGGCTGTCTCTTTTACCTGGTAATAGTTGCTGAAGGTTCCCGACACAAATGTCCGAAGATACAGGACAGTGTTAGAAGAAAATTCACTTCTGCTGTCCTCCTGCCATGGGAAGATAAGAGCAGCTAGTATTTTATGGCAGATCCTTCCAGTCTTTTTTTTTAAAGCGGATAACTTCGTAGCAAGGGGCTTGAACCCTGCATCCTATTTGATCTGCTTTCCAAAATTAACCGTATGTCCATTGTCGCGTATCAGGAAATAGTCTTCTAGAGGAGGGATGGTCAGCATGAGGTCCGGTCTGAAACCTGTGTAGGAACCAGCCAGAGGTAGGCTGGCGTGAGCGTTTCCCCAAGGGCAAGGTGTAAGGAAGCTGGAAGGGCCCGGGTTCAGCAGGAGGAGTCACGGTGCTCTGAGAGTTTGGGAACAGAGGAGTTGCCTTTGTGGATTAGTAGCCATCATTTGGCCAATCCAGATTTTAATCAAGAGGGTAGAGAGATGCAGGGTGACTGCTGACGAGGAAAAGCCTAAGTCGCTCAGGTCCCACCAGCCCCATTGCCACAGCTGCCACAAGAGAGGAGAGAGCTGGGGTCCCTGGGCCTCCTTCCCCGTTTGTTGCACCTGCAGCCTTCCTGTGAAGAGCCAGAAAAATCTGCTCTGAAATGCCATGGCGACGTCACCCCATCCAGGGAATATGATACGTTTATCCAATACTGCCCATAATTTAGTTCAAATGCTGCTTTTACAAAGTGGGCGCCATCATTAACTACTTTTGCACTTAAGTCTTTGTGTATGAAAGTCTTGCTGCTTTTCCAGCTCTCAGTGGCAGGTGGCTTTTCTACCACACGTTAGACTCTCAATCCTGGTTACATAGAGGGGCAGCGACACTTACTCTCAGTCACAGTTGGTGAGGGTTGCTCATCCATAGGCGACTTCTGAGCTGCTGTGGCCCTTGCGTCTCTTTCTCTGTGTCTTTCACCTCCACCATCTTTTTCCATTTCCACCCCACCCCACCCCTCAAGCTGTACACACACCTGTTACACAATAGAATGTATCAGAAAGTAACTGATTTCCATTGAATGGAAGTTTTTTGGGTTTGATGACATTGCTTGTTTAAAATTACTGTAGTATCATGCTTGACCAAATGTGCGGGGGCGGGGGGTGTCATTTTTCCCTTAGCCAGTTTTAACCTCCCTGTCTGATTACAGGTAAATCTGCTTTCCAATCCTCTGCTCCACTTGAACTGCCCTTCCATAGGCATATAGTTGTGCCTCTTTCCAGAGTTAGAAATTGCTCTAAAATCCAGCTCCTGCTTCTGCACCCTCCTCCCCGCAGTACGGCTGACAAGCACTGTGCTGGGGCGTCAGAGAGGACATGTCTGACTGGGCCACCGCGGGGAGCTGCAGTTGTTACTGTGACACAGTGGGACGTAAGAGCAGGAAGTGTGTGTCCCTCTGTCCTCCCAGCTCGGTACACCTGAGGGCAGACAGGCACCTCAAGCCTAACTTTGTGGAGAGAGCTGGTGAGGGTGCGAGGGGGTGGCCTGAGCCTCCAAGTGCGACCCTCCTGGCCCAGGCAGCCGCCCACGCCCACATTCCCCCCACCGTGGGCCTTAGGTGTCGGGGGGGATAAGCAGTTCAGGCTGTTGATGAGAGGGAGAAAGGAGCAACAGATACACTTCAAAAAATAAAAGGATTCTGGACTCACACACTCACTGCACAGCCATCAACACCTAACACATGTGTAGCCAGCGCTCAGCCAACACCTGGTGAACAGGTGAGGGAGCGCAGCAGGACTGTGAGCACCGGAGACCCATCAGGGAGAGAAGGAGGGGTCAGGACGGGGCTCCCCTGGCACTCACTCTGCCCTCCTTGGGGTTCTGCTCACTCAGGAGGAAGCTGAGGCTCGGGAGGCCCACCTGCGCTGGGGTGCCCGTCTTATAGACCCTGCCCTGTCAGGAGAATGGGTTAACGCCCACCAGGCGCCGCTAGCATCTCTGTCAGGGAGCTGACGTTTCCCAGCTCCCAACCATGTCTGAGCTGGTCTCCTGAACACATCCCCTGCTCAGAATCCCAGAGGGGCACCAGCTGCCATGCGACCCACATGTCCCCTCAGCCCTCCTTCCCTGAGAGCAGAGTGTTGGGATACCCTCCAGGTGCAACAGTGAGGTCCTTGTGACCTGAAGGCACACAATCCTATGCTTTCCACACGTCTGCCGCCCCCGATTCAGAGTGAAACCTTCACCCAAGATGTTTACCGTAAGCCACTGACCCTCCCCTTCACCCTGCACCTGCCTCTGCAGCTCCATTCTGCCCACAGCCCGGGTCTGCTTTCAAAGGCTGGGCTACACGTGGGCCTGCACTTAGCCTGCGTCTGGTTGCCCAACGCGGACCTTTCTTCCAGGTCCCTCTGGTTCAAAATATGTCCAGTGCGAACATTGGCTGAGATTTTATACACTGACTAAGAATGAGATGAGCCTGGTTTGCCAAACGGCAGCCCCAGTAAAGGTCACCACAGCGTTTGTCCACTGTTCTTTGCACACACAGGAGTTCCCGGGCAGGAAGTGCTTAGCCTTGTGGGCAGCTATGTGCACATTTCATGCAGCCCAAGCTGCGTGCAATGAAAGACTCCAAAAGAGTTAAAACTCAGCATCCAGGAGGCAAAATCGGCATATCCATTATTTATCCTCCATTGACCCTGCAAAGGATTAACTGCATATTCCACCTGACAGTTTGCAAGATAGTGAATTAGCTACATATCATATTACCCTAATTAACATAGGGAACAGTTTGCTATTCGCAGTAAGCATGGATTTCAAAAGCTTTGAATTTCACACCAAGAAGTGAACCTTAATCAGTATTTCCTTGTAGATTATACACGTAAAGAAAGTGTACAGAATGTGCTAGAGAAATCCTCACTCTTTGGAATTAAAGCTGAGCAAAAATATAAGTGTTCTAAAAATAAATAAATATGGGGAATTTGTATGCCACATACCCTCACAAGATATTCGTTAAATTAAAATAGTAAAGGCTCACAGAAGTCCTTCAGTAAAGAAAGGCTTAAGTCCTCCAGGGCTCTTCGGCTGAAGACTAGTTTCTCTGTGTACCACAGCTGCCGTATGAGTTCCTGTCCCAGGGCACACACTTGGGAACTGCGTGGGCTGACACTACCACGTTACCAACGTGCTTATAGGAGAGCCACAGCTGAAATCAACTCTTCAAAAATAAATTTGAAAGCAAAGAGATACTATACAATGCCCAAATTCATTCTTCAAAGGGAATTTCAAAAAAAAGTATTATTCTTAATATTTTATCAATAAAACTAAAAATGTTGAGATGATTTTTCTTTTAATGTAAGCTTTTGCCTGTTTTTCTTCTGTAGGGATGGTCTTGGGTCAGTATTGAAGGAGGCTATCAAACAAGCATGTTGACTGTGATACATTTATTCCATTGTACAAAAGTCAAGCATGTTAGAGAATAAATGAATTTCAGTTATAATTTATAAGGACTTTGTCACCTGTGATTCTGCATTATGTTTTCATTTGAAAACAATAACTGCAGGTTGTTTTAAAATGAAGTAATCCCAAACAGTATCCAATAAGAGGAATGTCTTAATTTATTTGATTACGTCAGGTCATTACGTTGAGTCATATTTTTATCCCGTTACTATACAGGAAAGATGCCAAACATGAGAGAAAAGAAAAGAAGAGGAATCTGCGGGGTGGTTGTGGCTCTTTGTGGGTCCTCTGACCTGCTTTGCAACGTCTCCGTAGCCAAGCAGGTTTACCCTGGAGACGATACACAACAACCCTGACAAGCCACTTATCTCCTCAGACCTCGGTCCTTCATCTGGAAAATGAGGAACTGGGCATGGATGGTTTCCAAGGCTGCTCGCAGGTTGGAAATCGAGGCGCGTATCCTCCCCATGCTCCCCACAGCCTTCAGCAGTAGACAATCCATTTGCTCCCTAATTAGAGATAAAAGGCTTAGCGAAGCCCTCAGAGGTGGTGAGGCTCAGGCATGTGTCAGCGGTGACGTCCAGTCCCGCTCTGGTGATCAGGGCCCCTTCCCAAGACAGAAGGCTCTGGGGCTCCCAGTGGGCAGGGTATAGGAAGAAGGCAAACATGTAGACAGAAGAGGAAAATGTGCAGAAAACCAGCTATGTGAGCTCAAGAACATTGTGGGTGCATGAATCTGTGAGCATGAATTAATACACTGTCTTCAGCTAGGTGGGGTGGGCCAATTGGAATCCAGACGTCAAAACGCTTGATTCTGTTCCTGCTGTGTCTGGCCCTGCTTCTCCCGGTAGTCCATTTCATTGTGATCCATTTCATTTGTTTCCAGTTTTAAGGAGAAATGTCTGTAGCCGTCCAGCAGCAAGCAATGGAAGCACTTCCTTTAGACAGGCCTCAGTGGAAAGTCAGTTAATTGCAGATAGCCTGAGAGGTTGATTTTGCCCAGGCCTTCCCCCTTCAATAACTCATTATGTTGAATAACGAGGCAGATGTGCTCGGTAACAAGCAATGTTTTCATCACGAAGTGGACCCAGAGGAAACGGGCACAGAATGGGGATTGGAGGTGGACAGGACAAACATCTGAAGGTGTCATGAGGCCTGGATCCAATCTGCATTTAGGGACGATCTTTGGGGGGAGGATTATGAAGGAGCAAACATGGGGACAACGGCTGTGTGTGTGTCTCTGGGGATGAGATGTTCGGGAGCAGGTTACCTTGGACAGGCTGTGAGGAGGGAGTGGCGGCGGTCCGTGTGAGCAGGAGACCAGAGCACAGGCCCCTCTTGTCCTTCTCTCTCCCTTCCACTTTCCTCTCCATATTTTTTTACTAGCCCCCAGGAACCTCTTGCATAGCAGAAGGACTGGCAAACTAGTCACCATCTCTGGCACTCTGACACCTACAGTGTGTCACTACCCCATCAGCAGCCATATCCAGACCTTTAGTCTCTTACCATCGAGGACACTTTGCATCAGCCATAACCCCCATCACATGACAGTTGTGTTTACTATCCTGAAGCAGATATGTTGTGAGTTGCTAACATCTAAAACAGCTTGTTGGCATTTAATTACGTATCACAACAAGGCTTTCTGCTGCTGTGACTTTTGCAGGAAACTATCATTAGTTAAACTTCAGCACTGCACACGTTTCTGCAAGTTGGGGAACATAAGCTTCACCAGAGCCCGTGGCAGAGGCTGTGAATTCTCAATGGAAATTAATCTCTCCTTTCATTTGGCTTTTTTGTAGTGCCTTTTGTCCAAGAAAAACTAATATATGTCAGTGTGCAGTGTTCTGTTTTCCTCTTACACCCACTAGCCATTTGGTATCAGTTTTAGGTAGGCAGGCGTTGCAAAGGAAGTTTGTTTCCTTAATAGTGACATTTCCAATTGCATTTAAAAAAAAAAAAAAAAAAAAAAAAAAAAAAAAAAAAAACCTTCAGATCTGTAGGAAAAGAAGCATCTACCTAATTGTGGTGAATATCACTCTGTGCTCAACCTAACCCCCTCCGAGTCTGAAATCCACTTAACCTGTGACTCAGTTTGTCCATCCATGTTAACATATGCTCACATGTGTTACACGCGGACACACGTGTGCAGCAACAAGGCTTGAATGAGAATGTTGATTGTGAGAGCATTTCTTGTGAGAGCACAAACCTGCCTGGATGCCAGTCAAGAGGGGGCTGTTGAATGAACTATGGTGCACCCATCCCAGAATGAATACCTGTATGCATTAAACAGTGGGGCAGGTGTGCCAGTGCTGATGGGGCATTGTCCCAGACGCCTGGCTGAGTGCACTGTAGAGATGCCTCTTTGTCATGTGTTGTCAAGTCTATGTCATAAACGACTTCAGGGAGCGGACACAAGACTGCCAACATTGCTCTGGGGTGAGGAATACTGAGGATGTAAGTGACTTACTTTTTAATATACTTTTTAATACACTTTGATTCTTTCAAAATATGTTTCAATTTGCAACCATTTCATTTATTGACTTTAAAACATTAGTAACAGGTGTGGAAATGATACGAAAACTCATAAAAATAGTTTGTGATGTCAGAAAGGGCTTGGGAACCAGCACTAGCATCCATGCTAATTCACATCTCAATGTCCCTCTCGAATTGCACCAGTAAATTAGAAGTTACTTTCTATTTCCAAGCCCATTAGTTTAATGAGTAATCACCCTCGGTTTTCTACTCTTTCTTTTTTGCGGGAGGAGTAGTCTGAGGGAGCAGGTCTGGTGGAGCAAGGGTGAGGAGAGGAAGGAGGGGTGTGTGAACTCTAATGAGATTCATTGCTTTCGTTCCAGCTGGTCTTTTTCAAGCCCCCAAATATGACGAGGACCTAGAAGGCAGATCCCTTAGGAAAGATCCAGCGCTGCCCCAGAGCTGGGCACCCAAGTGTCATCTAGAAGAAGGCTCAGGATTTAGGACAGCTTGTGGTCCCCCTGTCCTACAAGCTCACAACCAGCTGTGTCTGGACAGGGCATGGGAAGGGCTAAGGGAGGGTGGGCAGGGCCACCACACAGCCCTGCTGAGCCACTAATGCTTTGACCTCTCTGGAGTTTGCTCCGGGACAGCCCAGAACAACCCTGTTGGGGAAGGTCCAGCCAGTCTGGGGATTTTGTGGTGATGGGAGTAAATTACATTGTCTATTAAAAATAATTTTGCTTTTGAGACATTCTTCTACCACAAATTTGAAGAGAATCATGATATTATAAGCAAAGTACCATCTGCTCAGAGCTTTTTTAAAAAGTAGGCTGTGAATCTAAATGGCATGTGTGACATGAAAACATTTAAACCATTCTATCTGGAACTTTATACGCATGAGTAACTTTAATATTTTCTTATTTAAAGGTCATTAATCTGGAAAACAGTGGAGCAAATGGGTGGGCTGGGTGGGGTGGCTCTCCTGTCACCAAGTGTCTACAGGCTCTGGCGTCTGCAGGTTCTCCATCACAATCTTGACCGGCAGGGGCCACTCGCCACTACCCAGGGTCTAGCCACAGCCCCCAAGCAGGGAGCAGGCACCCTTGCCACAGAGATGGTCTTTCACCAAGACAATGATATAATTATTTAAATAATTTGATGCACGTTGTATTTGTTATCATAATTTTATTTCTGGAAGCAAGTGAATATTTTGCTGTCATATAAGCTCAATCAAGGAGGAAGATGTGGGTAGTAGTTTCATAGCACCAGATTTTCAATCTGAGCATCTGAGCAATTGTTTTATTTATTTATTTATTTATTTATTTATTTATTTATTTATTTATTTATTTATTATTTTATTCATTCAGTCATTTATTCATTTATTATTCTATGATTTTATTTTTATTGTATTTATTATTTATTTATCATTCTATCATTTTAAATTATTTTTTAGCAGTTTCACTATTCTGCGAGCTTTGGAGTCCGCCCGTGGATTTGGCTGGCTCGTTTAGCCCCCGCTGCGAGAGGACATGGAGTCCCACGGACAGCTGTGATAAAAGCATGCAAATAACAAGCATGGTTTCATATGAGTCAGAATTTCAGGAAACTTCCTTCACTCAGATGTGAGAGGAGAAGCGGCCTCTGGAGCCCAGGCGGTAGGAATCAGCATGGCGCCAAAATCAGCTCTCTGGGATGAGGCAGGAGACTGGCGTTGCGTGTAGGTGCTCTATGCAAATGAGAAGTAGGCAGTGGGGTGCAAATACATATAAAGAGTAATAATAATAACTACTTCTTTTTGGACCTGGATCCTGATTAATTAGCTGGCAATTTCAAATGTCAAATGCAATACGTTTATGGTTTTGAATGATCTTATGGGTAAGAATGAACAACAGGAAACATGTATCAATGTTAATATTATATCCATAATAGTATTCTTTTAAATTTTTTTATTTTTTTATTTCTTTTTCAATTACAGTTGACATACAACACTGTATTTGTTTCAGGTGTGCAGCGTAGTGGTTGGACATTTCCATATAATACCTCATGCAGTGATGCCCCCTGTTAGTCTCAGACCGCCTGGCACCACACGTAGCTGTTACGTTATCGGCTGTCACAACAGTATTGTGACTGTGCCCTCTACATAGATGGGTCTGAGAGAACATTCAACCTCCAAGGCCACCCATTGCTGGTCCTGTCCCCCGCTCACCCACCTGAGGGACGCTGTGCTATTCCTGGGAGATGGATGGAGGCCCTCAGCACCCTGTGGCTTTTGTTTCTTGTCACCTCGACACCGTTAGACAGACCGCTGTCTAGTTTCATGCACATTAACTGCGTGTCAGTCCCCTGGCTGGAAGACTTGCTGCCACTGCACCCCTCCAACCAGAATCGCTGCAGCCCATTTGGTTCTGATCCCCAGCACGTGATCTGCCCTTTGTTCAACTCAATTGATTCACTCCCACCAGTTGGTAACCATGCTATTCATTTCACTTAACTGCCTGCACAGCCCTCAGGAATGTCCCCCTCACGGCATCTCCCACACTTGCAGATCGAGGACCCAGCCATCAGCTCTAGCCTTCAAATTAAAGCGTCTGTCCTGACTAACTAGCTTTCCTTGGTTTCTGCTTTTGTTTTTGTAGAGGCTATTTTCAGGGGCAATGAGAAGTCTGACGGCCCTCAGACACTGAGGTTGTTTCACTTAGAAGTGTTTGATGAGAAAGAAAAGGCTTAAAGGAGCAGCCGTGAGTGGGTTTGGGAGGCTGTCAGACCCAGGCAGAGGCCGCCCTCGCACAAGCCCATCACTGGAGGGTCCCAGCCTGGTCCCACGCACCCAGGCAGCCTCCAAACACTTGTATATTTTACGTAATGACCCATCAGGACCGGTTCACACCACAGAAGTCTGTGCAGGGTTCTTCGGATGTTTCCTGAAGACGTGCTGGCACTTACAGTTTAAAACACGGCCGTCTTGCTCCCAAGTGACTTCACTTTCCCCTGGTCAATTTCCACCACACATAGAGGTGGAAAGGCTAGTCCACATTTGAAAACAGAAAGCAAACACATACCAAACACAAAGGACTTTGAGTTACTTATTGGGTTCAGCTTATGACGAAATGAGGATTCATGGAAGTTTGTTCCAGAGAAAACTCTAAATTTCCTCAAGAATTAGGCATTTGAGGATAAATATACTATTTTATTCCAGGATCTCCTCAGCATGTGGTTTTCAGTCCATCTCCCAGGGTTCCTGAAAGCACATCCTTTCCTGTCCATGAGGCTGGATGTCGTTCCTGTCTCTCACTGTCCCCTCCCTCGTCCCCACAACGCCCACCCGCAGTCGGCACAGAGGAGGGAACTGTCCTAGAACTGACTGCTCTCCTGGCTTCTGGGTCAGCTCTGATGCTGTCATAAAGAGTCTCCATCCTAACTTCTCTGCTTAGAAAACCTTTTGCAGAAATCAGCTTTTACTCTCTGCCAAAACCTGACCTGTCCAAACACGGATTACTGGTGAAAAACAAAACAACCGGTTGGGGTTTATAAGACAAGCAAGGGCATCAGACACAGGAGTCATTGAAAAGTGTCAAAAAGCTATTCCCATTTGGACAGCTGTATATAAACCTTCAATTAAGGGACAAGTGGAGGGGAGATCTAGAACTTTCTGCAGTCCATTTCTGAAGCTCTCATGCTTATGTCTGGTGGTGTCTGAAACAAAACCATGAGGAAAGTGTCCCACAATCATCATTATACTCCACTCACTCTTTCCATTGAGAGACAGAGATACGTACATATACGTGTGTACACACACACACACGCACACACACACACACACACACACACACACACACACACACGGTCGTGCACTGAATAAGGATGTTTTGGTCAACAGCAGACTGCACATACAAAGATGGTGCACCATCGCCTCGCTGTGCCATCCAGGTGTGTATAAGTGCCTCTGTGATGTTCACGCAGTGACGAACTCGCCTACGGACACACTGCTCAGAACAGGTCCCTATCGTTAAGAGACAAGACTGTTCACATGTGGACATACATATAGTAACATTTCTTCAGCACAAAATTCTACTTAATGTTATGACAAATGCTTTGCACCTACTGCTTTTTTGAGTTCCGAAAAATGTTTTTAGGGTTTCTTAGAGCTTCTGGAAGTTTTTACAAAAACCTTTTAGTAGCTGAGAAAGATGTCTTCAGTTTTTCACTGTTTTCTAAAAAAGTTCTCTCGAAAGCCCGTTTTTCTGTATTTATACAGATTTGATACTCAGGATCTTAGAATACCACAGAAGGAGCTGACCTCTGTGCTTGGGGAGTCATTTAGAAGTTTACATCTCATGTTTAAATGTGTTACATTACGCTCTTTAAAGTCTTAAAATGTGCTGTTCCCCTCACAGAGGGGCCTACCTAGAGCTCCTCCATCTGACCACAACACACACACACACCCCACACGGAGTTCTGCGATTCTGACACGGGGACAAGTGTGCTCACACCGACCGAGCTCACTCTTCACATAATCATGGTGGAACAGCCCAGTTTAGAGCAGTGCCTTCTTGCATTGAGAACCACCATCTGGAGAATGCATCAGTGACCTGCCCGGCCAGGTGACATATCCCCGACATGTTCTGACATTACCATGTGTCTTACCTGTATGTTTCGCGGCTCATCCAAACCAAGCTATCACTTCCCGGCTGCAATCCCTTTGGCAATGGTCATGATGTCTTTTTCTCTCCTCTTCTATTTCAAAATAGGATTGTTGTGTAGACTTAACCCAGTAAACTGTGTTCCTATGATCTGTTTTGGCTCCACATGAGCAAGTTGGTGCAGCTAGTATGAAAACACCGAGCACTTTCCCCCCAAGACCTATCCTGAACTGGAGGACACAGGTGGAGCTGGCGATAAGTCAACTCCACTTCCTGCCTGTGTGGAGCCAACAGCAAGGAAGACGACCCCTGCATGGGGAGCTTCTTCACATCCCATAATAGGAAGTGATTTCCAGCCACACCCCATGGGAGATGCCACCTCTGAACCTAGAAACAAATTAGAAATCATTCATGGAGGTCAAGTATGGTTTCCTTCTGTTCGTACCCAGCTTCCTCCTTCTAGAAGTTCAATCCAAAAGTGCTGTCAGCCTGGTCAATTTGGATCCCATACAAGAAAAAATTTTCTTATTCTCAGAATAAGTTTAACTTAGAACCAAGAGTCAAACTGGAAAAGTGCCTTGTATTTGGGGTCAGACGTGCTGGGAAGGAATTCTAGTGCTACCTTTTGCTAGTTATGTGACCTTGAACAATAATACCCCACTGTTCTCATCTGTGAACCAGGAATGATATATAGCCCATAAGAAAATGAAAACGTACAAGAATATGTAGATGGCGTTAATCATCTGTTTCCAATAAACCCATAATTAACTGCAACATTCGATAACAGTATGCTTCTTAAGCCTAATTTCGTAGTCCTCTTCTTGTCTGAAACAGTCAGTCTGCATTTCAAAGAGCTGTATCCATTGCTGGTCGCATACCTTTCAGCAGTCTCTTCTTTCCACAGTCTTTGTCACGGTGATTGAAGAGCGAACCTTTACCCACGATCTGAAAATATTCTTCTGTTTTAGTAAACACATGCAATTAAAGTTTCTGAGATCACGTCTCATGCCCTCAGCCACCAGGGAGATACACTTGGGGGACGGTTAGGAGATTGCAGCCATGCAGCCCCTCCTGCTTGCAGTGGACGCCGTCAATGTCACGAGGCACATTTGGAACTCGAAGATTGAACTGATCTTGAGCCGGAGACGGTGCTGGAACTCGGAAAGTACGCCTGACATTGCCTAACTCGGGGCCAAATAGGAGAGACGACGAAGCCAGCGAAAGCAGAGCAATTCCCTGACGCTGAATGGTGCTTGTCGGGTTTGGGTTTGGGGTCACTTTTATTTGTGTGTGTGATTCATTGGTTTTTAAAACATACCTTCTGTGGCTACTTTTCTCTTCTAAATACGACTTGCTTGCCAGGCTGCTTCCTTCATTTGTTTCTCCTTTGGCAAATGACCTGGTTGTGACTAAGTGGCTCCCTAGAAACACAGGAGGAACCAGACCCCTCAGCATAACCTGACTGGCCCTCGTCTGGTGGCTCAGCCTGTACCACACAGGCATCTCCGAGCTCCGGACGGAAGTGTCCGTGCATCTCCGAGGCCCATGCTCTTTTGAAAAGTGACTGGACTTTATCATGGTGAGCCCGCTCGACGTGGGATCTGCCCTCTTGAACGAGTTTGCATGTGCACCACACAGGGAAGCTGACGGTCACAGTGTGACACAGAAGGTCTCTACGCTCGTCCATCTTGAGTGACTGCAACTGCCTGTCGGTTAGGGACCCTGCTCATCTCCCTCCATGCTTCTCCATCTGTGTGAAGACCCCGTCCAGCTGACTGACTCCAGCTCTTCCTCCATGAGTGAGGCAAAGGGCAGCAGGAGAGAAGGCGCTTTGAAATCTATTTTAACTGTCACAGTGTGACCACACCAGGCTGCTCCACATGGACAGACAGGAGCTACCTGTCTGTTAAACCAAGAAGTACCAAGTCCTGGCTGAGAGCACCAATGCCAGGAAGCTTCATCTTGCCATCAGTTCCTATCCCAGCACAATCCATCCTGGGGCTGTCCTGCTCAGTAACACAGAACCCGCTTTGCTCCCGATGTAGCCACACGGCCGTGAACCCCGGGTCCCGTTTGCTGCCCCTTGACTCGGATTCTGTGGCCAGAAGGGCTGTTTGCAGGGACACCCACGCCCCACAGGCAGAATGATTTGCACTACACATGAAGTAAAGGTGACCAGGCACCATTACGAGGCTGGCAGGCAGCTTTGTGAGGTTACGGAAGCCCCATATGGAGCCACGGGGTCACTGGGGACTGTCACCTCCCCAGTGAGTTACAGGATGGTGGAGCTCCCAGAAACCCCTGGGCAGCCCAGTCCCATCACCTCATTTCTCAGGTGTGTACACGTGCTGACCCTCAGCCCAGCTTGCCCACAGACACAGATGGTGTACTGCGGGACTAGAATCGGTGTCCTGCTTCCTGGGTTAGGGCTCTTTCACTGCTTTCTTAACTATATTGCTGACTCTTTGTATTCTGAACTTCCCTATAACAGAGAGAAATGACATAGCCATAGCAATCATAACATGTCTCCGGGACTTTTCTTATGCAAGTTGGTGGGAAAGGGTCATGAAGGGGCGTGGGGTCTGGATGAGGGGCTACCCCGAGGGAATAGAAGGATCGAAAGTTACCTTGTCCACATGACTTAGACATAAAAATGGTTTCATTACTACTACAAGGAGAACTTTTTCCGCTTGAGCAAGCTAAATCGGCCATGTTTCAGTCAGCGTGATCAGAAGTCTGTGCTGTAACCGTGGGCTGGGGCTCTACCATGCCACATTACTACTGGTCAGGGCCTGTCAACACACCTGGCATTGTCACTTCTCTCAGGGCTAGTTTAAGTCGTGCTTCCATCTGGGCCCTAACCCTTAGTGAGCAGCACTCAGCCATCACCGTTTGCCTGGGAATACTGTGTTCTTGGACCAAAAAAAAAAAAAAGAAAAAAGAAAAGAAAAAGATTATTACCTGATCGCTGCAAGTGCAGTCCTCAGTTATGGAGTTTATAGAAGAGTTTTCATTTATTTTCAATGTTTGCATCCCGAATCTCACCCCAGTGCCTGGCATAACCCAGGGACCCCAGCTGCATTGAGTTACCTCTGGCAAGGGACCTGTGTGAGTCATTTCATCCGGTGTGCCCACAGAGGACTGGTAAAGCACCAACGTCCTGGCGCTTAAGGGAGCATGTATGTGGGGACTTTTGCCTAAGCCAGCAGTAAATCACGTCTCTCATTCTTCCGTGCCCTCAGTCAGTGCCTCTTAATAGGGAGTCTTCGGTGTATGACGCTGTTGGGAGAATACGATTGTCTCTAAACACGCTTTGCTAGTGCACACGTGTAAACCGTATGGCCCGGCATATGAGTGACCTTGCCAACCCCACCAGCTTGCGGGCCAGCCCTGGTCAAGATGATCAGAGTCGTTATGCAGGAAGCTGTGCTGAGCCTTATGTGTGCATGGGATTTCGAAGGACCAAGACAGATGTGGGAGCAGAAGGAGGAAAAAGCAGAGTCGGGAGAGAGTACGGAGTCACACAGCCCGGGAGGTATTGGGACACCTGCTGGTTTGAATGGCGCATTGCACATAGGGAAGAAGATGCAGATAAGTGAGTTTTCAGAAAGCAGAGAGAGTTGGACTGTGGGAGCCCAGCATACCCCGGGCAGCACTGCATTTGGGACTGGGACTGTATCCAGCACTGGGACTGTATTCGGCAGGATTCCCAGTGCCACCCAGCCTCTTGAGGGCACCTGCCTTTGGTTGGCCTAGGGGTGACAGGGAATTCCTACCTTCAAATGTTCGCAAGTGGAAGAGACATGAGGCTCGCAAAAGAAACGTCACGTAGAAAATAAGAGTGATGACATGTGACTAAAGAGAAGTGCAGTCGTCCAGATGCCCACGTAGCAGGTGCCTGGAGTTTGCTTTAGTAACACAGAGGTTTGAACAGTTACTCCCTAGATGATGAAAGGCTGGACCAGGACTTCCATGCCAAATGTGAGTGAGCTAGGACGTCTGGGGCTCTAAAATCTGGAATTCAAAGTGGCAGGGGCAGAGAGTGAGCCCAGTGTTGTAACTAGGGTTTCCAGGCAGGAATTCCCACCCGTTCTCAGGAAATTTTTCACTTTCCCCTTCCCGAATCCCGAGATATAAACTGTTTTCTGTTCTCCACGATGGATCATTTCCACAGAGTGGTGGCCGATACTACCAACCACCTGGGTTCAAGGAGCCAATTTTCCCGATTTCCCGGCCAACTTTTCTTGGGATTTGGGAAAGGAAAAGCAAAAGAAATTCCCAAGAATGGGCAGGAATTCGTGCCTGGAAACCCTACTTGTAATAGAAACTCCCCTCAGTGGCCACAATGGCGCATTCATATAAAAACACCTCAATTACCTGGGTCTCACAGTGAGATTTTAAGGGTCTAGGAGCTGCCCTGAGTGATACCCCATCACTTTGGCTGTGACCAGCCTTTTGGGAAGGACAGGTTTCCAGCCAAAATAATAGTGCCAGGTCCATCTCTCTTTAGTAATTCCATTTCTACAAAAGTCTAATGGGCTCTGCTCGGAAAGTCTGGCCATGGGGCAAGGCGAGGGCACAAGGCACAGGTCTCCTCGAAATAGGGTGCTCAGATCATCTGTCATCCAAACCAGGGCACTTTTAAAAGTGGAAGAGGGTGCTATTAATAATGATGCCAGGACAATAGGCACAAACTGGACTGTCCCAGACAACATGGGAAGGAGGTCACCCTGCCTCCAAGGATAAATGACAAGGAGTGCTTCTGTCTACCCTTCATCTTTCAGTGGCCTGAGTCTTCTTTGCAAAGGAGAAACAGCAAGTGTCCCATTTTGTTGCTGAAATCAACCTCTCCGGGAATGTAGCACAGGATGTGCGCTCCTCATTGTCACAACTGCCCCAGATCGTGACTGAGAGGAGCTGACAGGAAGATGACCTGACAGTTTAACTGTGTCCGAGTTTAGTGGTGTGTAGGAGCTGGAGACATGGAAAACCCTGGTCCCTTGCTCATTGATGCCACTGATAGGACCCCCAGCTCCGAAGGGCCAGATCTGGGGGCGGTTCTGGGGTCACTGGCCGAGAAGAACAGGAGGCAGAGAGGAGCTCTGGAGCGCCACGGCTGTAAGACAAGGTGGGAGCGAGCGTGACGAGAGGGGGCTCACGGGGTGACAAGGGCACAGCCTTCAAGTGTTGGAGCAGGTATGACGTGGGAGGGACGACAGCCCAGTCACTGCTAGGACCCACGCTGCCCCCTGAGAACTTTACCTGCCAATGAGGATGACACTTAAAAACAATTGAGGTGTGGAGCTATCTGGCTGCCGGCACCATGGAAGAGGTTCCAGGGGGATGGCCGCCCCACAGGTCTACTTGGAGCTCTGAATTTGCAGGAGGCTGCAGAGAAAGAGAAGCGAACCCCGAAAGGGGGGACTCAGTGGGAGAAAGGGAGGCTCCAGTCACCTTGCCATGCACAAAGATATGCTGTCACAGCCTGGCCTTATATGGATTGGGAGTTAGACGCAGAGGGACTGCTGCCCCACCACTGACCCTCAAGGAGGCACCTCCCATGTCACCCATGGCCCTTGTGGGTTTGCAGTCACAGGAGTGACCTTGAGAGTCCCTGGGCCTGTGGGGGCATCACATTGTCCAGCCTGCACCCTGTGTTACCCAACTGTCCTAGTCAGAGACATTTACGGGGGAGCTGGTAGAAGTGTTAAAACCACATGGTAGTTACCTGCTCTCTGTGAAAGAGAGTGTTGTTTGCTGGACACAAAACATATACATGAAAATAAGTGCATCTGAGTGGGTTCGAGAGGGCTAGGCTCCTGGGGCCGGAGGCCATGGGTCTGGGGTTTGTGGGGCCAAGAAGCTATGGGGCGGCTGCGAGGGGCAAGCTGTGGGCCACTCTCCTGTGACGGTGACCACACTACACAGTGAATGGTTCTAGCAGAGAGTTTTTCAATGTAGAAAATGAATCCAACAGTCAGTAGACAGCAACCTTCATAAGGCTGGGAGTCAAGATACATTGAATAGGCGAGGAGGAGCCCTGCCCAGGGAGGTGGGGTTGTCCCCACCTTCTGACCCACACAGCTCCTATCCGTAACCTGTCACCTCAGTTTCCCCCAGAGTGTGGCTGACAACCCCACACACCTGTCACTGAAGCAGTGCCAGCCCAGCTTGGCTCACTCTAGCACGTTCTACTATTCAGAAAATTGGCCGGGCCTCATTGGCAAACCCGTTGCACCCATTCTAATATTTTAATACTAAAAATATCGTGTTGCATATGTGTAGAATGTTCACATCTGCAACTTTAGTTGAGAATTTTTTTTAAAAATCCCCAGAATGTTTCTAAGACCTTCCGTTCCGTTCCTGTCAAACTCCTTAACAATTGAAGTTAAAAAAAAAAAAAAAAAAAAAGAGGAAGAAACCCACAGGCCATTTAACAGGTAATATGGTCATCTGTAGTGCTGAGGTACATTATTAAAACAAATGGACTATTTTTCTTTAAAAGTGGTGCTGGAGTGTGCTGCACACATCTCTCCATAAAATTTTCATGAGCTTTTAAAGAAAACACCAGAGTCTATAAAAGTCAGCAGGTCGTGCACTGGGGCTTCCCCAAGGCAGCCTGGACGTGGTGGCTGCAGCAGCTCCGGGGATTAGGGCCCTGAAGGGACCGCGGTCTCCTGTGGCAGGGGCAGTTTCAGTGACTCTAATAATTCTACAGTGGCATATGTACTCAGTTCATTGGGTGTGGCACCTTTCCTCCACCTCCGAACGGCATGTGTGTCCCACCGTGCCTGCTGGACCATGACCCCGAGGCATCTGCAAGCCTGCCGGTGACTCAGGACTGGAAAGTGCACCGAGAGGGAACAGTGGCACCTTACTCCACTGACTCCCGCCTTCCTCGCCTGGGGTGCGGCACTGGACTCCCGAGAATGGGCATTTTGTTCCCAGTCTAGGAGGATTCGGAACCAGGAGGGTCCAGACAGAGGTCAGAAGACCCTCTACTTCACAGCTGCCACTCACAGTAGGCGGAGTCAGTCTTCTGCTGCCTCCTCCAGGAGGGCGGGGCCACCAACGTCCTTCCCATTTCATGAGCACCTACTAAGTGCAAGTTGTTGTGTTAGACACAGTTCATAGCGACCTTTGGAGACTGTGTTACTAGTATTATTTCAGTTGTTGGAGATGAGGAAATGGGCTCAGTGAGTGTTAGTGGCCAGCACAAGGTCTCACAGGTCTGAAGACTCCGAGTGAGAATCATCGCATGTCCCTGAGTCCAAACCCAAGGAAGTCCCGTTGCTCGCGAATCATCATACAGACAGCAGAGACACGTTTTGATCTTCAACACTTCAACAGCACCGGCTGGTTGTGGAAGGCCTGGTCGTCCAAGGGTGCATTTTTCTTTTGTGAGCTTGCAGTTGATCAGTGAGTAGAACTGGCTGGGGCGATTGGTCTCATGGACATGTGTCATGGAATGACCCACAGACTGAAAATCAAAACCAAAACACGCTCTTCGACCTTTCCAGCTGACACATGGGCCAAGGGCTTTGCACAAACAGCTAGATGCCTTGGCCTAACAATTTTTGTGCAGTTTATCAAACTGCAAATGTCACAGTTGTGTATTAGATTATGTGAACTTTTGGCTCTGACTTTTTTACTACAAGCCATCTCAATATTGGTCAAACCCATGTTATGACAAGTGCCACCTACTGAAAAGCAGAGCGGCTGCCACTAAAACCTTTCAAAACACCAACCCAGGAAATCCACCACGCTAGTGTAATAGGGCAAATGCATGAAACCAGTTCAGTGAAATTCAGCTTAAAAGTCCCCCTCAAAGGAGAAAGTTAGGGCTCATACATCTGAAGCTGCTGGGGCCACTACACTCACCAGTTTCTAGCATGGGGATCTTTCGAAGAATTATTTATTCTGAAGTGCAGAAAAATAATGTGAAAAGCACACACATGACAGCAGGATTCTGGGCAACCTGCTAAGGGGTGGCTCCTGACTGCCTTCCGTCCCAACTCTCATCCAACTTCACTCGACTGCAGTGGCTAAAAATCTCCTACAGATCAGCATTCAGACTGTTCACGTGTTGTTTCCTGAACTGTTCACATTTAAGATGTATTCCTGTTTACTATCCTAAGCGATTTACAAATACTTGTGCAATCCACACAAAACCCTAAAAAGCAATACTCCTGTAGTATTACTTTCCACATAGGGGATGAAAGCTCAGGGAACTTAGGACACATCCTGAGATCACGTCCCACGTGGCTGAGCCAGGACCCACTGCACCGGGGGCTGGGTCCTGCCCTGTGTAGTTAGTGCTGCACATGTGGTGGCAGTGACCAGAGAAATCGAGGCCTTCACGTCTCTGCTCGTCATCTCACGGCATCAGCTCGCAGTCTGTAGTGTGTGCCCGCTCTCCTCGTGCTGCGGCTTTATTAGTACATCCAACAACTCAGATGCAGTCTGTGAGCAAGTCATGTGGCTTCATCTTTCACCCCGAATAAAAGGCACAGAAATGATTTTCAGTCATTTTGTGCTGCTTCTTGTTTCAAGGAGTTTGTTTCACAAATATTTCCCTTAAAAAAAAAAGAGTTGTGAACCTTCCTTAGGGTATTCTAAGTCTCAGACTTAGATAGTGAATTGCTACTTCAAAGTAAGTATTTTTAGTTAATTTACAGTTAGTAATTTAGTAAGTGTGTGTATGTATATGTGTATGTATAAGCATATATATGTGTACATATACACACTCACACATATGGTCTACGTACATACATAAAATCCTTATAATATATAACAGATTAAAATTATACAAATATTTTTAAAAACCAAAAAAAAACATCAAATCACTTGTTTTGCATCTGACATGTACTCATGGAAAACGACCGAGAGGAGCTTGATTAGGTGTCAAGGGTCAGGGACGAGAAGCGTGTTGGCTGTCAAGGTCATGTGCTGATTCCCTATAGACTGGCCTTGGCAGCACACGGCCAGGTCCAGAAGGGGGTCTGGCCACAGTGTGGTCAAGGACAGAGCCCTGTCACCAGGGGAACCCACCTCATGTTTCAGTCCAACACAGTGCAGAATGGACACAGAGACTTCAGATTCCCATCTACAGTTTTGCAATTGTTTTTATGAAAGTTAGCTCTTGTGAAGTTCAGAAGAAGACTGATACAAATGAAAATCAGAATTGTATCATCACATTCAGAAATCACTCGGCACAACCCAGAAATGCCTCTAATTTGTGGCTTTTAAGACAATTGAGTGGCACTCCCGCTTGTTTATCTAACGGGCTTGCAACAAATAATTTAGTCCCTATTTTGAAGCCTGCTAAGTGTGGGCTACTTAAACTGTCAAGTACCTCCCAATTATGGTAAACAACCCTTTGAATATTCAGCTGGGAAAATGATTGCTCAGTTCCAATGGTGAGCAGAAAATTGCTTAGTTTGCTTCTTTTAGGCAATTCTGTTTTTTTAAATGCATGAGTTTCCTGAGAGTATCTCTGGTATTATCTACCAGATGAAAATGTTTTTATTAGCAGAGATGTTTACAAAGAACCCCATTTGTAATTTGCTGTGCAGTTTTACTTACACTGTATGATATATGAGTTCCACTTAAACACACCAAATTTGTATGTCTGTACAGTCCTTAAAAAATAGCTAAATGAAATGTTCACATGTTTTATAGCCTTCATAAAACATGTGCTTCGGTCCTGATTACCGGAAAAAAAAGAGAGAGAAACAGAGTGTCAGACAGATCTTAGCTCTAAGCTCACAGCACCTGACTAATTATCATGTGACATTTAATGTAATGTTTGATTCATCGTCCTGAACTTTCCAATGAGATATGATGATTAAATCTGTGGTTTCCAATTAAATTCTATTTGGGACAATATATGCAAATAATTTCCAAAACAATTGTACCTACTATAAATGCAAAACCATTTCCTGAATTCAACTGCTGAAACAGATGCTATTTCTATAATAATAACGAGAAAAGCCCACTGTTTTCAGTAGGTCATGACAGGGGACATTTCAGAGTCTGCACAAATTTCCAAAGTTGTAAACTCATACATCTTTGCCAAAAGGATGTCTGTGGCTATTGAGTGAATGGGTCTACCTAACCTGTGATGGAATTCAATCAGTTGCACAGACAACATCAAGTAGTTCCGATAGTATTTGTTCAACCTGGTGTCATTAAGTGCCGATGTCCTGAACTATTAACTGAGAATTATGGACACTTACTGATATACCAGATCTCCTTGTGGAGTCATACTTCTCCAGTGCCCACGGCCTCTGCAAAGCAAAGCAAAGCAAAACACTGAAGAGCAGCTTTGGGTAAGTGTCAGGAAACCAAGCGTTGAAGGGACTGTTGCTGGCACTACATTTCAGGTTGTCCCAGGAGTGGAAGATGTGCATATCCTGTAGGAGGACAGGGCTGCCTGGGCCGTGGCACACCAGGGGGTGCCTCGGAAGACAGAACCGCAGGCATCAGCGTCCTTGGAATTGGGGAACCTAACAGAGCTTTGCAAAGGAGATGGCGTTGCAGGGGTCGCAGCAGAGACCCACCTGGCCGAAAACCCCTGTGCCCGGGGTTATCACACAGCCTGTTCCTGAAGACTCTGCTTTGGGGCTTGTGGGAGGAGCCCCCTAGGGCGACAGCCCTGCTGGGGTGCAGACAGTGCTTGGCATACCTCCCCACTGCTCTGGCCCCTCCTGCTCCCACCCCTGCCCTCATGCCCTCTGTGTCCTGCACTGTCCCGGCTCTTTGGGTCATCCTTCCATCAGGCACGGCACTCACCCAGGATCCAGCAACCCTGGTCCCCGAGCTCTGTCACATACTGGTATCACTTCTCCCCAGGAAACACCTCATCCCACCTCGTTTGTCTCCTTGGACACAGTGTCCCCACTCCCTGCGACCAAAGGCAGCATCTGCACACATCCCCACTCCACGTGCTTTTTGAATTAGCTGGAAGCATTTGCGAAGATTTTACATAAACTGCCGTACAGAGTTTTAAATATTAAGGAAAGACCCAGGGCAATGAGCAAAGGCTCCAGGGGAAATAAACAAAATTAAAGATGCTCAAGTCAGAAGCTAGCAATGACCCAGCTTTTTTTTTTTTTTTTAAATTATGATTCCCCTGCTTCCTGTGGAGAAAGAGGAGCTCATAATACAGAAGTTCTGACATCTTTAGTGCTTTCAATGACAAGATATCGGGGCTTGTCCACCTTGCCCTGGTGGGGCTATACACATGATTAACCTTGGACTTCAGGAGTGCTTGTTGTCAGGGTTGTTTTGTTTGTTTGTTTGTTTTTGGCTCTGTGGCCTCCCAAGCGTGATCTATTTCCTTCATTTTCTTTCTCTGTTTCTTCTTCCTTCTCGTGCTAAGCAATTAAGCCTACACTGCCCAGCAGGCATAGGATGGCCGTGGATGGTCCAACATGCGTTTCCGATGTGAGGAGAGTTCATGGCACAGAGAGAGGGTCCCAGTGGGAGGCGTATGGGCTCCAGAATCAGCCGGACCCCAGTTCAACGTCCAATCTTGGCTGTTTGTGATCTTTGTGAAGTTGTATGACTTCCCAGTCTTCAGTGTCTTGTCAGCAAATGAGAGAGAATGGCACATGCCCAGTGGGCCACTGGGATGATTAAATGCGATGACAACTGTGAAATAGCTAGCATGCGCTCGCACCGAGCAGATGGGGACATGTCCTCAGTAAACGCAGTTCCTGAAGCCATGAGACCTCAGTGGGGAAGGCTCCCTGTCAGCTTTGTGCAGGTCCCCAAGCCGGGCCTTGGAAGGGCCTGGAGCCACAGGAACTCTCCTCAGTCACTGTGGGGATGACGCAGATGGGGCAGCCACGTTGGAAGACGGTTTGGTGGTTTCTCACAAAACTAAACACGTTCTCACCATGTGATCCAGCAATCATGCTCCTTAGTATTTACCCGAAATGTTGACAACTTATGTCCACACAAAACCTCGACACAGATGTTACACCAGCTCTATTCATAATCCCCAAAACCTGGAAACAACCAAGCTGCCCTTCCGCAGGTGATGGATAAACAAACTGTCCATCCAGACAGGGGGATATTACTCAGTCCTAGATAGAAATGAGCCATCAAGTCATGAAAAGACATCGGGAACCTTAAATGCATATGACTAAGTGACAGAAGTCAATCTGAAAAGGCTTCATGCTGTGTGATTCCAGCTGTGTGACACTTTGCAAAAGGCACAACTGTGGGGACAGAGAAAGATCAGAGGTTGTCAGGGTTTGTGGGGAGCAATGAACAGGGGGAGCACAGAGGGTTTTCAGGGCAATGAGACTGCTCTGTGTGACAGTCTCATGGCAAATATGTTTTTGTCAAAACCCATCAGACATGCACAACAAAAAGAGTAGAGCCAAATATAAATTTAGTTACTACTAATGCATCAATATTGCTTCATCAATTGTCACACTGACAGGATGCAAATAATAAGGGAACACTGTGTGTGAGGACAGGGAACCGTGGGGAGCCATCTGTACTTTCTGCTTAATTTTTCTGTAAGCCTAAAACAGCTCTAAAAATCTATTAAGTCTCTTGATTAAAAAACAATTGAGTCACACATTATAATTTATTAACTGAATTTACTCCGTATTTAAATTGAACATTAATTACAACTACAGCTCAGCTTTGCCCGCACACTTCCTGTCACAGAGACTCCAACGAGTGTCCACACCACGTCAGACTCCAGGTGACAGGTCAGCACTCCCCAGTCATCTCTTGGGGCCTGCTGATGTCCACCATCTCCTGCGTCCCCTGCATAGACAGCAGGATGTGTCTGACCATGGCGAGGAGCAGAGACAGCGTCCACTGAGGAACGTACGAGTCTGTCCCCCTCCCCAGGGCATTTGGGCCATGCGCCCACTGCATTCACCGACCTGGGACCCTGGGGTCGTTGTGTGGCTGCTCATGAGCAGAAAGCTGTAAATGCCTCAGCCAGGGCTTTTTGGAAGTGTTCCGTTCTTCTCAGACCAGCCGTAGCAGTGTGCATTTCAAGGAGCTGTAGTTGGCCACAGAGCCCACGCCACTCTGACGAGCTGCCACCCAGATTCGACAGTATTTGGAGTAAAAAGCTTCTTTTTTCGTTTCCTACAGTTGTGTAAAATCACCGCCCACTTGAACAACCCGCGTACACCCACGCAGCCGATGGGTCAGAACTCTGCTAGCTGGGCTCCTGCGGGGCTGGGGGTGCATTCTCTTCCCATTCTCCTCCCAGCTCACTCAGTCCGCTGGCTGAATTTGGGCTCTTGAGGATGAAGGACTGAGCCCTGTCCCTGGCTGGCTGTCCACTGAGTGCAGGGCTTTGTTCCTAGAGGCTGCCAAGTGAATCCTTTGTTTGACCTCGGAATTCCTTGGCCCAGCAATGGCGGTGGGTGACTCTTCCTGCCTACAGTCTCTCTGGGTCCCTCCCGGCTGTATCTCTGTGACATTACTGGGAAAGGTTTCTCTGCCTTGCTTTGAAGGGTGATGGATAATCTAGACACCTCCCATTTTCAGGGTCGATAACCTTGATCACATCTGCAAAGCTCTTCTGGCCACATGAGGTGACACATGTGGGTTCCAGGGGTGTTGGGTGAACATCTGTAGGGGACCATGACTAGCTGCTGCAATTTAGGCCTTTCTTGTTAAAGCATCTATTGTTGCCCCATACAAGTACCTCCCCCTTCCGGAGCCCTCCCCTCCACAGTAACAACACGGTTTAATGGAAGTGGCAAGAGGGTCCCCACACTCGAGAGCTCTCAAGACAGAGCAGGGACAAAGGGCATGTACCTGGATAAATTAGGGACCAGAGTGTGACCACAGACTCCACAAGCAGCCACAGACCCAATGTGAGTGGGCAGGTTTACAAAGGACAGGCACACAGGGCTAGGATTACAGTTTGGAGACAGATGTTGCCATGTTCCGACTTCCTTGGTCACGTGTCTAGGAGGCCATGACACTGCAGGACTAACTCAGACTGACATGAGCTAGCGAGGGCCTCAGGGCTGCAGACTTCTCAGGGAAGAGAGACCCCCACGTTTACCATCCAAATGTGTGTGTCTATATGCGTTTCCGTTTTTCTTTTATTTTTAATTTTGCCAATCACCAAATGTTAAATGTTTTCCTTTGCTCTGTGCTCTCTGATAAGTGGGGCCAACATTTTGTCAACGGCTCTTGTCTCCTGGAGATCCATCCTGTGTGCCGGCCCCAGCCTTTTCACAACTCCTAGACGGCACAGGAGTTTGATGAGCAGAGGCAGCGAGCACGGGTGGAGCGGTGACGATGGCTGTTAACCACCTGGTCCTTTGGTCGCAATACACATTTGCAGGGCAGTAGCCGACCATTTTTCACTTTGGCATTCCGTCTCTGATAAATTAACAGATGTCGATCGATTTCTTTCCCTCCAGTTCCCTGTTTACACCTGACAGGCCGTACTTTATAGCTGAGCAGTTATTTGAAGTTATAAACATTATAATTAGCAATTTTTTAATTAGGTTGACAATTAACAGGAGATTTGCAAAGCTGCTAATATGACATGTCCTACCCTCCATAGTGTTTATGTTAACCACAACTTGAATGAGTTCAATTGAACAGAACCATGGTGTCTAGAAAAAATCTATCTCAGAGGAATCTTTTCTTCCCACTTGGCTGGCATCGTGGCATTTCAGACAGAGAAGCAGGAGTTCCATGCGGTTTCACAAGATACCGATATTGACAATACTCACTGGACCTGGAGCGGTGGAAGCCTCAAGGAAGAGATGGGGCCCAAAGTAACCACACAAACGCAGGTCGCAGCAATTGCACTGAGCTGGGGAGCTCCAGAGTCATGCAAACCACAGCAGGTTGGTGGTGGGTTCCTTACAATGCTGCCTGGGGACACCACAGCTCTTAGACCCTCGTCGCCAAGGTGGCATCTGATGCAGACGCCCAGAAAGTTTCGTCTGTGACTGCTTGTCTTCTGCATCAGGGTTTTCTCAGAGCCATTGTGTGCTGCATGGAATTGAGGGAGTGGGGAGAACCAAAGAGAGAGAGAATCAGAGAAAGAGAGAGGGAGAGAGACAGAGGGAGACAGAGGAGACTCAGACAGAGAAAGAGAGAGACGGAGAACAAAAGTGAGGGAGGTAGTGGGGATGAGAAAGAAAAAGAGAGAGAGAGAGAGAGAGAGGGATTGTGTCTCTGGATTTCCAGGGATGAGAAAGAGAGAGAGAGAGAGAGAGAGAGAGAGAGAGAGAGAGACAGAGAGAGACAGAGAGAGAGAGAGAGATTGTGTCTCTGGATTTTTCTGTCTTTCCTCAATATCTTTCAGGCAAAGGAAGCTTTCATTATGCCACTCTGATATTCTGGAATTCTAAAATTACCAATACCACTCACTGTGTAAGATGACCTTAAATATTGCACTTAAACCTGTAGACGTCTTCTATTACTTGATGACTGCTTCCAGCAAAGGAGTCACCTTTTGTCAGACACCTGAAGGGACATTAGAAACAGGAGATGTCCTGGAAGTGGTTGTTTTGAAGGTGAGATAAGAGGCATGGTGTGCAGTTTCCATAATGTGTCAAAGGCCAAGAGAGAAGAGAAGGAATTGAAAAATGTCAGTAAGACAAAGAAAAACCATTATTTCCATTTTAAAAAGAGGAAAGAAATTTTAAGCATAAAAGAATATGGATTTTTCAAATTCCATGAGTTATTCCTTGCTTTCTTTTTCCAGGGTTAAACTGCACTGCCTAATTGTAAGGACTAGCCATTAATTAAAGTAGCACGAGAATCCACTTATTGAAGCTGAGATGTACCGTTGAGCTTTGATTAATAACATTTCACTGCTTTCATAATTCTCTTTTGAAAATCCAGATCTGAAGAAGTTTGTCACCTGGAGATGCTGAATCGGAACTGAATCCTTTGAACTGCTCACTAGTCGACACTTTCTATGGTGTCATCTCTAAAGAATATTACACGTGGAAAGCCGTGTTACTGAATTAGTCAGAAATCCTAAGCTTCATGAGCACCTTTGCTCAAAAAGAAAGTAATGGAAAGCATTACTGTATGAAGTGTGTCCAAATTTTTTATCTTAAAGCATCTTGTTTTCAACAAGTTTGTTTTGATTTTCTGTGGCTTGTCCCGATGCCTCCATTTCTCGGGGTGGGAGAAACGCTTGTGCCGTCGGGCTGCAGGAGACCCCACCTTGAGAACCATTTAAAAACACCCCATATGACAAGGACATTACTTTACAATCATTAGTTAAAATTATTGCAAGTAATTTGATACCATTGTGCACATGTGCCCAAAGAAATTTCAATCTCATACACAGAGTCGAATTCTATACCCATCCCAAATGCAGGGTGGTGAAATCCCATCCTTAAAAACTCAATATTAAGTGTACAAGACTTTTATGAAACCCTGTTTTCCCGAATATAAGACCAGACAATCAGCTCTACTGCATCTTTTTTTTTTCTCTTTTTTTTATTAGTTTCAGGTGCACAAGACAAAGTAATACTTAGACGTTTATCATTTATGTCCCTCACACTCTGTGACCCCCCTCCCCCCATCCACTATCCCTCTGACATCGCATCGAGCAATCACATTTCCACTGTCTCCACTCCCAATGCTGTACTCCGCCTCTTGTAAGTATATACCTACATATATATATATATATATATATATATATATATATATATATATATATATATATAAAATTATAGTTGGCATTCATTATTGTTCAGCTTCAGGTGTACAGTGCAGTGATCAGGCATCTACATCATCCCTGAGGTGGTCTCCCAAATGGGACAAGTGTCCATCAGATACCCTACAAAATATTTACAACATTATTGATTACATTCCCCAAATTAATTTTCAAAAACCCGTGGCCATCTTGTGGTTACCGACTGTTTTCTAATCCCCTCACCTTCCCCCTTATCCCCACCCCTCCCATCTAGCAACCCTCAGTTTTTCCTCTTTGTCTCCAAAACTGTTTCTGATTAGTTCATTCACTTATTCTTTTCTTTAGATTCCATATATAAGTGAGATCATATGGTATTTGTCTTTCTCTGTCTGACTTATTTCACTTAACATAATTGTTCTCTAGGTCCATCCATGTTGTTGCAAATGGTGAGATTTCTTTCTTCTTTGGGGCTGCGTAATACTCCATTGTATAAATGTACCACAGCTTCTTAATCCAGTCATCTACCGATGGGCATTTCGGTTGTTTCCATGTCTTGGCTATTGTGTATAGTGCTGCAATAAACATAGGACTGCATAAAGATTTTTGAATTGGAGTTTTGGATTTCTCCGGATAGATACCTAGGAGTGGAATTGCTGGATCATAGGATAGTTCCATTTTCAGATTTTTGAGATACCTCCATACTGTTTTCCATAGTGGCTGCACCAATCTGCAATCCCACCAACAGAGCACAAGCGTTCCCTTTTCTCCACATCCGCGCCAGCACTTGTTGTTTGTTGATTTATTGATGATAGCCATTTTGACTGGGGTGAGGTGGTATCTCATTGTGGTTTTTATTTGCATTTCTCTGATGGTTAGTGAGGTTAAGCATTTCTTCCTATGTCTGTTTGCCATCTGTACGTCCTTTTTAGAAAAATGTTTCTTCATGTCCTCTGCCCATTTTTTAATTGGGTTGTTTGTTTTTTTGCAGTTGAGTTGAGTGAGTTTTTTTATAAATTTGTGATATTAACCCCTTATCAGATATATCATTGGCAAGTATATTTTCCCATTCAGTAGGATCCCTTTTTGTTTTATTGATGGTTTCCTTTGCTGTGGAAAAATTTTTTGTTTGATGTGATCCCACATTTATTTTATCTCTTGCTTCCCTTGCCCGAGGGGATATATCAGTAAAAATCCTACTCTGGGTAATGTCTGTAAAGTTTCTTCCTATATTTTCTTCTAGGAATTTTATGGTTTCAGATCTTACATTTAAGTCTTTAAGCCATTTTGAATTTATTTTTGTATATGGTGTAAGGAGGTGGTCCAGCTTCATTTTCTTGCATGTGTCTGTCCAGGTTTCCCAGCACCATTTATTGAATAGACTCTCTTTACCCGTCGTACATTCTTGCTTCCATTGTCATAGATTAAATGGCCATATAGGCATGGATTTACTTCTGGACTCTCTATTCTGTTCCATTGATCTATGTGTCTATTTTTATGCCAGTTCCATGCTGTTTTGATTACTGTAGCCTTGAAGTATAATTTGATGTCAGGTATTGTTATACCTCCCACTTTGCCCTTATTTCTCAAGATTGCTGAGGCTATCCGGGGTCTTTTATGGTCCCATATAAATTTTAGGATTATATGTTCTATTTCTGTGAAAAACGTCATTGGTAGTTTGATAGGAATTGTATTGAATTTGTATATTGCCTTAAGCAGTATGGACATTTTAACTATATTAATTTTTCCTATCTATGAACATGGTATATGTTTCCATCTATTTGTATCTTCTTTCATTTCTTTCTTCAGTGTCTTATAATTTTCTGAGTACAGATCTTTTACTTCTTTGGTTAAATTTATTCCCAGGTATTTTACAGTCTTTGGAGCAGTTGTAAATGGGATTGTTTTTTTAAGTTCTCCTTCTGATGTTTTATTATTGGTATATACAAATGCAACTGATTTCTGAATATTAATTTTATATCCTGCTACTTTACTAAATTCATCTATCAGCTCTAATAGTTTCTTGATGGAGTCTTTAGGGTTCTCTATATATAGTATGATGTCATCTGCATATAATGACAATTTTACTTCCTCCTTACCAATTTGGATGCCTTTTATTTCTTTTTCTTATCTAATTGCTGTGGCTAGAACTTCCAGTACTAAATTGAATAGAAGTGGAGATAGTGGGAAACCTTGCCTTGTTCCTGATCTTAAGCTTTTCCCCATTGAGTATGATGTTAGCTGTGGGTTTATCATATATGGCCTTTATTATGTTGAGATATGATCCCTCTATTCCCACTTTCTTAAGGGTTATTATCATAACTGGCTGCTGGATTTTATCAAATGCTTTTTCTGCATCTATTTACATGATCGTGTGATTTTTATTTTTCATTTTGTTAATGTGGCGTATCACATTAATTGACTTGCGGATGTTGAACCACCCTTGCATACTGGGGATGAATCCCACTTGATCATGATGTATGATCTTTTTAATGTATTGCTGAATTCTGTTCGTTAATATTTTGTTGAGGATTTTTGCATCTATATTCATTAGAGATATCGGTCTGTAGTTTTCTTTTTTTGTGGTGTCTTTGTCTGATTTTGGGTCAGGGTGATAGTGGCTTCGTAATAAATGTTTGGGAGTCTTCCCTCCTTCTGGATTTTTTGGAAGAGCTTGAGGAGAATAGGTAATAATTCTTTTTTGAATATTTTGTAAAATTCACCTGTAAAGCCATCTGGTCCAGGGCTTTTGTTTGTTGGGAGATTATTGATTACTGATTCAATTTCCCTGGTGGTAATCTGACTGTTCAGGCTTTCTGTTTCTTCTTGAGTTAGCCTTGGAAGGTTGTACACCTCTAGAAAATTGTCCGTTCCTTCCAAATTGTCAAATTTGTTGGCATATAGTTGCTCATAGAAATTTCTTAAATTTTTTTGTATTTCTGTAGTGTCTGTTGTCACTTCTCCTCTTTCATTTCCGATTTTATTAATTTGGGTCCTCTCTCTCTCTTTTTAATGAGTCTGGCTAAAGGTTTGTCAATTTTGTTTATCTTCTCTAAGAACCAACTTTTGGATTCATTGATCTTTTGTATTGTTTTTCTGGTTGCTATTTCATTTATTTCCTCTCTGATCTTTATTATCTCATCCTTGTACTCCCTTTGGGCTTATTTTGCTGTTCTTTTTCTAGACCCCTTAAGTGTGAAGATAAACTGTCAATTAGTGATGTTTCTTGTTTCTTTAGGTAGGCCTGCAGTGCTATGAATTTCCCTCTTAAGACTGCTTTCGCGGCATCCCATAGATTTTGGGTCATCGTGTTTTCATTTTCATTTGTCACGAGATATCTTTTGATTTTTTCCTTGATCTCCTGGTTGACCCATTCATTATTTAGTAACATGTTATTCAGCCTCCATGAACTGGTGTGTCTTCCAGGTTTTTTTCCTGTAGTTCATTTCTAATTTCATAGCACTGTGGTCAGAGGAGACAATTGGTATGGTTTTAATTTTCTTAAATTTATCAAGACTTGTTTTGTGGCCTAACACATGGTCTATCTTGGAAAATGTTCCATGTGCTCTTGAGAAGAATGTGTATTCTGCAGCTTTGAGGTGAAATGCTCTGAAAATATCAATTAAATCCAAGTGGCCCAATGTGTCATTTAAGGCTGTTGTTTCGATATTGATTTTCTGTCTGGAAGACCTGTCCCTTGTTGTCAGAGGTATTTTGAAGTCCCCTACTATGATAGTGTTACTGTTGATCTCTGTTTTTATGTCAGTCAATATCTGTTTTATATATTTAGGTGCTCCTATGTTGGGTGCATAGATGTTTACTAGGGTTATGTCTTCTTGTCGGATCGATCCCTTTATTATTATATAATGCCCATCTTTGTCTTTTAAGACGTTCTTCATTTTAAAGTCTATTTTGTCAGATATAAGTATTGCAACTCCAGCTTATTTCTCATTTCCATTTGCATGACATATCTTACTCCAACCCTCCACTTTCAGCCTGTGTGTGACTTTTGATCTGAGGTGAGTCTCTTGTATACAGCATACACAAGGGTCTTGCTTCCTTATCCACTCAGCCACCCTATGTCTCTTGATTGGAGCATTTAATCCCTTTACATTTAAAGTGATTATTGATAGGTACATAGTTATTGCCATTTTTAAATTTGTAGTTAGATTGTTTTCATCTTTCTTTTATTTACAGAAGTCTTTTTAGTATTTCTTGCAATGCTGGCTTGGTGGTAATAAATTCCTTTAGCTTATTCTTTTCTGGGAAGCTCTTTATCTCTCCATCAACTTTAAATGATAGCCTTGCTGGATAAAGCAATCTAGGTTGTGGGCCTTTGTTTTCCATCACTTTGAGTATCTCCTGCCACTCCCTCCTGGCCTTCAATTTTTCTGTAGAAAAGCCATTTGATAGTCTTATGGAAGTTCCCTTGTATGTAACCCTCTGTCTTTCTCTTGCTGCTTTTAGCATTCTCTCTTTGTCTTTAAGTTTTGCCATTTTAACTATAATGTGTCTTGCTGTGGACCTGTTTGGGTTTATCCTGTTGGAACTCTCTGCACTTTCTGGGCTTGTGTGTTGGTTTCTTTCATCAGGTTAGGGAAGTTTTCAGACATTATTACTTCAAATATGTTCTGAATCCCTTGATTCCTCTCTTCACCTTCTGGTATTCCTATAATGTGCACGTTGTTGCGCTTGTTGTTACCCCAGAGGTCTCTTAAACTATCTTCATTGTTTTTTATTCTTTTTTCTTTCTGTTGTTCTGCTTGGGTGATCTCTGCTAACTTGTCTTCTAAGTCACTGATTTGATCCTCTGCTTCATCTAACCTGCTGGTAATTCCTTCAAGTGAGTTCTTTATTTCAGTAATTGTGTTCTTTAGTTCTAACTGGTTGTTCATTATGATTTCTACATCCTTCTTTATGTCATCTCTAAGCTTCTTAAACATTCTTATCACCAGTGTTCTGAACTCTGTCTCTGTTTCATCTGACCTCTGTTTCATTTCGTTCCATTTATGGAGGTTTCTTCTGTTCTTTTATTTGGGACATGTTTCTTTGTTTCCCCATTCTGGCTGGATCTTATACTAACTTTTGCTCCAAAATAATGCATTAGAGCTGTTGGTTTGGCTAGGTCTCATTTTCAGGAAAACACAGAATCAGAAATATATCATTCACAAAGCTGTGTACATTATAACACAGGGAAACGTAGAGTTTTGTGCAACTGAACTCTCTCTTCCTCTGTCTTTGTCTTTCTCTCTCCCTCTGTCCTTCCCTCCCTCCCTCTCTCTCTCTCTCTCTCTCTCGCTCTCTCCTCTCTGTTCTTTCCTTTCTTCCTTCCTTCCTTTCCCCTTCCTCCCTCCCTCCCTCCCTCTCCCAGTGGCAAATGATGAGCAGAGAGTAGGGTCTGCAGAATCCAGGGTCTGAGGATGTCTGGGACCCTCAGATAAGCATAAATTGTTCTGAACACTCTATTAACCTAAAGGAAGTCATTTTAAAATTACTTTCTAGGATATTAATTGATACCCATATGGATGATCACGTGCCTTAAAAAAAGGTGAAACCATGGTGCATGTTTTTGAAAAGGCAGGGAAGTAAGGAAAGTGTCCCAGAAATATATTAATGAAAAAGCTTAACATTTTATACACACTTTACTATTAAATGGGTTCATCTCGGTTATCTGAACAATTAAACCCGTGCATTATTTTATGGAGATAAAGTAGAGGAGACATCCATCATCTGTGTATGTGTGTGTGTGTCTGTGAGAAAGAGACAGAGAGACAGAGAGATTCACACCTTGTACATAGCAATCACTTCTGAAAAAGTGTTATTGAATCCCACTAATTTACCAGTTCACATGTAATGAAAACATGAAAAATAGATGCTCCAAGAGGTAATTTGACACAGGACTAGTCAGGATCAGTTACACCACATACAATACTCAAAAGCATGTGCATCCCAGCCCTAACCAACCAGTCACGAAATTTTCGTGAATATCAGCAGAGCCCCACGGGAGCTCACTAATAAAAAGGCATTCTCCAGATTTCAATTTTGTTTTTAATTCCACTGTCCTTAGTGCGATTTTCCACATCCATTCTAGAATCAATCAGACACTGGTCTTTGACCAAGAGAACAGAGTGTTTGGAAATGTGGCAGATTTCAGCGCTCCTTCATTTTGGTGGCTGAGAGCCAGGATACCTTTGCCATGGTCCTGTTAGAATAAACGGGTAATCAATAGCAAATTAGTTATAATTAAGTGCGTGTTGCAGAGTTGTTTGCCGCTTACTGATTAAACGTTTGCTCCTAATGGGCCCAGTGAGCCTCACGGAAAGCCCAGCCCCGGGGCAGGGGGAGGGGTGAGCACAGCCTGCTTTAGACTGATCTGCGACCTTCTGGCCAGTGGTGACCGAGCGTGCCAAGGCCCCTTTAGAACCCAGGTCTCTAACCCCAGTTTGAAAGTCAACCCCCAGTTGTAGTGGTTTATCTCTGAGGATGGTGGGTGGTCAGATTGAGCAGCCAGGCTGGCAGCCACCCAGCACCCCAACAACACCCCATAAAGAAAGCCCCAGGAAAGGCTGCAGTCCAGCCAGGCTCGCCTGCTACCCCCACCGTCCTCCCGCCGGCTGTCCCTGCCTCTCGGCCCCAGGGGTCGGGCAGATCCTCCCTGACCAGTCGTCCTCCCACCCTGCCAGGACTTCCCACTGGAACTGAGTAAAGGACGATGTGTAAGGACGTAGCTGCCATGTCAGCTTTCATAGGTCTGTGAACACTGTGACACAACCTAGAGCTTCACTGTGGGCGACCACAGTGGGACAAGGACCAGCTTTGGAGAGGCAAGATTTGTGCAGTTAGGAAGGAAGAGGTGACATGGCAAGCACCTGATGGAGGGTCCCCTGCAGGCTGGCTCAGGCGCATGAGCCAGAATACACTTCCTTGGGCAGCATCACGGCCGTCATCACAGGCTTCGTGCCCCCAGAGCTGCTCTGTGTGGGATGCGTCGTGGACAAAGCAAGAGCCCCGGCCTCTAGGGTCTCATGCTCTAGAGGGAGCAGGCAGAGGACACAGACACACGACGGACAAGAATAAGTTAGTGGTGGAGCATGTGAACTGTGGGGACCAAGTGTGGAATGACCAGGTGGGGCCAGGTGGCTGTGGAGAGCGGCAGGGACAAGAAGGAGGGGACAGCTGGCTGAGAGCCTTCATGAGGAGCAGCCACGGGGCAGAAGGTGGGAGTGGGGCTGCCCCCCAGAACAGTGAGCTGGAGAAATAGGGTCCAGAGGTGATGGGGTAAGGGCATTCTGTTCTGAGCACGGTCTCCCTTATATCTTGAGAGGACTAAAAGTTGGGGTTCTGCTAAGATAGGCAGCACAGGGCAGGGCCGCCCCACATGGGAGGTGAGGTGACCTGGAGGGGAGGCTCTCGGTAGAGTCTGAAGTTGGGCCCACTCACTTTTCCAATGGATCTGGTGGAACAGGAAAGGAAGACGGCATCAGAGAGAGCCCAACAGGAAGGAGGGGGCTGCCGTTCAAACAGAGGCTGGCACGCTGAAACAGTTTGGGGTGAGTTAGTTGGTCCTCTGAGAAGCAGACACCAAGCTAGGCTTTCCCACACAAGGATTTTGTGACAGGAAATGTCTGAGAGAATGTGGGGGGCCCTGGGAGAGGCTTGCATCAGTCCCCAGAAGTTACTCATAATCAGAAGTTTGTGCTCTCCATTCCCCACCCGCAGCCCCTGGCAGCCACCACCCTGCCCTCTGCTTCTGTGAGGTTGACTGTTTCAATTAGAGTCACATCTCAGTGAGATCAAGCACTCTTTTCCTCATGAGGTTAATGTCACCTGGACTCCATGAGCTCTGGAGCGCGGGCCCCACTTTGTCAGCATTTGTATTCATCATACAACACGTATGTGTCAGCCGTGGTCATGGTCACACATGACAAACAGTGTCTGTCTACAGTTCCTGCTTATTGGGAGAAACACGTTTAGTTCAGCACGCAATGATTCTGGAAGGAAGTGCCAGCAAACCAGGAAAAGTGGCTAACAGTGACAGTGACCCTGGCAGCAGCCCCAGACAACCTGAACCCCACAGGAAAGCAGCCGCCCACTCCTCTGTAACCCACGGGTTCCTCGGGGTTATCTGGGGCTGTGAGCCTGCACCCCGCTCAGCCTCCCAGAGGGCCCCTGATAGCCGGCCTATGGTACCCGCACTCCCAGGATGTGCCTGGCACTGCTCCCGCAGATACCCCACCCCCAGCTGTTTGTTTGCACACAGGAGGTTCCCGATGGAGCCGTCAGATGCCCTCATTGGCTACCAGCATAATTAGGCCCATCTGGAGGGGCTGTGGCAGGGACTGTCGCCTGCTCTGATACTGGCAGCAAGGTAATTTGTCATCCTGCAGCCGGTGAGCGCACACTGGCACCCCCGGCGGGAGCGAGCAACGTGGAGCAGCCTGTTCCAGTGGGGCTAGCCGGGCGTCCGGAGCACGTGTGGTTCACCTTGGCAGCAAGGAGAAGCACACGGCTCTTCAGCATCCTTGAGACGACCTCAAGCAGGGGACAGCGTTTCTGAAGGTCAGGCTGACCTTGTTCCATCAGCCAACCCTAATATAGTGAAGAGCCGCCGCCCCCTCGCAGGAAACACGGAGTTTCAGTGGCTGTGACGTGTCAGCATTTTCCGCTGGCCTTTGCTCAAAAGCTGACACCCCATGGCAGTAAAACCTGGAAGCACATGTGCCTGCTTTTCAACATCAATTCCCACGCCCCTCAAAACCAATACCAGGCCTCCCTGTACCACCCCGGGGAGACTGAGTGGGGAACAGAGATTGAAACCCCACATCCTAAGTCTGGCTGCTGCTCCGGGTGAGGAAGCCGCAGAACAAATGAGACCTTCGGTAGCCGACAGCCAGGGCTCCTGCGCAGTCAGACCCACATTTGACACTCATGGTGGAAGGTCGGTGAGGCCACCAAGGAAAGGCTTGCTGAAAGCTTCCATCCTTATGTTGCTCTTCCCACACCTGTTGCAAGTCTGCTTAGCCAGCCTACCTGTGAGGCCGCACGCCCCCTCTTCTCCTTCTGTGTCCTTCCCACTTGTCACAGCCCCTAAAAGCCTCAGTTCCACAAGCACCTCTGCCACTGTCCTTCCTTTCTCAGGAGGCGGGTGCTGACTTGAGCAAAAGCAGCTGCCGTTGCACTTCTAGGGTTTTGTTCCTCTTGAAGTGGCAAAGATTTGAGCAACTGGCTTCCTGACACTGGGAGGGCTTCCACTCCCACCCCAGCCCCAAATGAGTAGATACAGAAGCCAGCCTGTGAGTCCTGCTGTGTGGAGCTGTCATTTAACCCTCTGCCTCAAGAGAATGCAAGAAACAAGGTGACTACGGAGAACCCCAAAGTAACTGTCACAATGTCTGTGGGGTGCGCCTCTGTGTAAATACCAGCAAATAAGCACTGTTTTCATTGTCCACCAATATCTGACATTTTAAAGACCCTCAGAAAGAGTATGTAATGGAGTTTCCCATCCAAGTTTGGGCAGAGTGCAGGCTGGTGAATGTCGGCCCTAGGCCCCAAGGATGAGAAAAGCCTCCTGCCAAGCCCTAGCTGTCTGTAATTACCACCTCTCAGGGTGTCAGCAACCGCTCGGTCCCAGAAACTGTCTTAGGTGATTTGGGGAATAATATAGCCAGTCACAAATCTGAGAATTTTAGTACAACTAAAGAGACTATCTTGTCTGTCTCCAAATGTGCCTTTTGTGCTGATACAGCTGCAACCCAGCAAGTCGTGGTTCAGGAAGCTGGCAGGTGGAAGACAGCCCAGGGTTGGGTGCCAGCCGCCAGCCCAGTGGCCGCTCAGCTGACGCCAGGGAGCATATGGGTCAAAGCAGAACGAGCTCCCATCTGGCAGCTGGCCCAGGTCACCGGAGTCTTCCTCGTAGAGTGGCCAACAAGTCAGAATGCCTTCTGCAGCCTGCACACCTGAGGCACCCGCGTCTCGTGTGAGGACTCTGCCGGCAGCGAAGATACACATAAGCAGAATACGTGGGCACAACGTGGGCACACATTATCTGCTAAACGAGCGCTGGAGGCAGTAGAAGGGAGAAATTCCTATGGGTCAGAACAGTCAGGAAAGATGGAAGTGTGGACGGGGCTGAGGGACACAGGTTCAGTGAGGGTGGAAAACACCGTGGCCCACATCCAACGGTGAGGCTAGCACGTCAGTCATGCTGGACTGGAACAGTCTTCCAGCGGCACCAGTGCGTATCATCTCAAGCGAGACGTGTTACTGGGGACATGTCGCAGGCCATGAGAAAAACTTTCCTGTCTCTGAGTTTGTTCGTACAAACAAATCCAGTAGATGTGAACAGACATAAAGGGGAGGTTCAAGTCAGGGGTTGTCTAAATCGGAGACGTGGCTCTACAATTTCATAGCCATGCGTCCAGGTACATTTTCAGAGTCCAAACTTTGTCTGACCATTAACTTTGTCAGGACTGCGCTAAGTGTCAAATATGATGAGATCTCTGCCAAGTGCTGGGAAAGTGCTGAGAGGTAACCAGCCTGCGGTGAGGGAATAGGACACATGGCGGCACTTACTGGCTATCCGACAGGCAGCCAGCAGGTGGGCCGCGAGCCTGCACTTCCTGTCATTCGGGGCACGATGGTGCCCAGATACTGCCCTCCATAGTTTGTGGTGCTGACGCTGGGCCCAAAGCACAGAAGATGCTTCTAACACAGACGGCGCATAAAAAGCCTTCAAAAACAGCTGGCCACGTCTGCTGCTGAGGTATTGCTCTCACTGTTACTAGTTTCTGTTAGTCAGTGTAACTGTAGCTTTATCTTCCGCCCACATGTGTAACCCAGAAAGGCACCTCATGTCGCACCAGAGGTTGATTTTGGAAACCTATGGGCCAGAAGCTCCAGGAGGACCAACACAGACCCATACTTGAGTGAATATTTATTCTCTCAGTTGACAGGTCTCAAGGGAATGCAGCGGTGACCCCAAGCATAATGTGTTTTTTTTTGCAAAACTAGGAAAGCAGCATGAAAAAAGCGAACAAATGTTTCCTAGAAAAAAAAACATTCTTTTAAAAGACACAGTTTGCTGATTCCTAGGCTGTCTCCAGGTCTGTTTGAATTACTTCCTTTCATGCGTCCTGGGCTTGCTTGAGGAGGCGGCCGAAAATAAAGCGTGTGCATGTGGGAGCTGCTGTCTGAGGAGGGTGGCTCTGTGCCTGGTCCTGGGGGAAGGGCCACAGGCAAACCACCTTTGACGAGGTGTTCCTGGGGAAGAGAAACGATTTGAGGAAGCACAGGGAGAGCCCAGCGTGGATACAGTGTAAACCACATATAATAACCCTCCCAAGTGCAAAAGGCCACAGAAACATTACACTTCATTCAAAAAAAAAAATGGAAGCAGAGGCTTTTTAAAACTATAAAGATGTATATTTTCTTCAGTTTTCTAAGCTTTCTGCTCACATGCTTTTATATCTTCAAACCCCAATCTTGTTGGATTTCCCTAAATTATTCCTCTCAGAAAAGACATGTACATCTGCATTTAGAATTTCCTGCATCAGCTTAATGGTATTTCAGGCTCATAAATTAGACTTTCCAGTTCTTTTACACCCTAAATAGATAAAGCGAAATGCCTGTTTGTGTTTTCACATGGGGCCAATGGGGGAGAAACGGCAGCTAAAGCGGAGTAGCAGCTCATGCAAGCTTGCAATCATTGTCAATAGGGTTTCTGCAAAGAACTCAAAAACTCTAATGCTTTTGAAAAAGGCGTCGAAATAAAAAAGCCTCAGACCATTCCTTTGTCTTGGTGAGGGTCTCTGCAGTTTCTTAGCTCTCTGAATTATGCCTCAAAAGCAGCAGGAGCTACATTCCAAGCCCTTCCCCGTGACAACGCAGACCTGTGAGCGCTGTGGTCACGCTGCAACAGTTGTCTCCTCTAGACCCCCTTCTCCCCAATTTTCAGACCCTTCCCATCACTGATAGAGGCATGGCTGCTGTGTTTCCAGAGAGGCCAGCATCAACAGGTGTGCAGACAGTGGCAGAATGACAGTCACACCTCCGTGTAACTCTAGCGTCTTCACTGAGCTTCCAACACGTTCCCCGCCCAAACAGTAAAACACATGAAAAGGAAGCCGGGGTTGCTTGGGAGACACCAAGCTGGTAAGAGAAGGAGAGAGGACTGTTGTGGGCGTTGGGAGGACTCGATGGTCCCCAGGAATGGAGGGAAGGGCATGCAACACCTCTGCCGCGGTGCCCCTCCCACTGCACCTGGAAGACTCGAGCTGCTGTGCCAGTGAGGTCAGGAAAGGGTTATCTGCAATCTGACCGCCAGCAAGGTGAGATCTCACAGGCCTCCAGCCAGGCACCTCCGCCCGCCTCAGAGACAAGCCCTCTGCCAATACTAAGTACCATGCAGGGTCACTAGAGTTTTCCACTACAGCTGTTTTCTCTCTTCTTCTGCAATAAGAGCACTGTCCGTTCTTTTGGGACACGTAGGACGCAGAAGTGTGTACAGGACACCACCACTGGGTGAGTCCCTCGGGGTACACGTGGTCTCGGCACGTGTAGATGGCTGGGGGTGAGTGGCCTTGTGCCAGGAGGCCTGATGTGGCTGAAGGGCAGCCGTCATGGGGACTGATTCAGGGCAGGCTGGTACATGGGACCCATACATTTCAGAGAATTCAGGCCATGTCTATAAATTTGAATCTATTCTAATGGAAATCCCTTAAAAGCTTTAAGCAAACCCCTTTTCATCAGCATAAATGTCACCTTCCACAGAACCTCCCTACATAAAGCTACGTGCTTCGGTTATATGTCCGCAGAACAACCTTCCTGATGCTTCTCAGGGTCATAGTCACTTGTCCAGTGTCTGTCTGTCATTCCCCCTGGATGGTGAGGTCCCCAGGGGTGGGACAGAGTCCGTCTCATGCTGAATAGCACTGGCTTTGAGGGACTGCATTTGCGAACAATAAACCTTAATGGAAAACAGAGTGAGGAGTGGGAAAAGGGTGTTTCGAGCAAGAGAAGGGGTCATGAGCTTGGTATGTGGGTGTTAGAGACAGTGGCATGGAGCAGAGGGAGTCGGCAGTGTGGCGTTGCTGATTTTCCAGATGAACAGTGGACCACAGCCAGAGTGGAGGCAGGCAAGGGTGAGGTCAAGGACCCAGGGCGACCTGGGTCAGAAGTCACAGCGTCTGGGAACTGGATACCTGGACACGCACACAAATCACTGGTTTTAGTTTCATTTGAGGACATTTTTGGATCAAGTTTGGAAGCTGTTACAATTGGATTTGGTCTTTAGATGTATGCTATCTTCTGCTAGTTTCAAGAGCTCAAGTGTGAGGCTTTTATGTGGGAAGTGATTATGTTCGTGTATTACACCATCTGCTGCCACCTGATGGCATCGATTGGGGGCAGAGAGTTTCACAAGCCACGCATTTCTCCAGGTTCCATGGGTCGACGTGCATCTCCTACCCCAGCCCCTCTAGTTCCTCAGCAGGGACTCCCTGAAGCCCCGTCTGTCAGCTCGGCCCCGCCTAACACTGCAGAGCTGCTCCAGGCTGCTGTGCCACAGGACAGCTTAGGTAAGCAGCATGTCAGCACGGCAGAGTCAGTCCTGGCGGTCACTTTCTCCAGGCCCCTGCAAGCATCCTACCGGATCTCTTTTCAAAAGCAAGTTTTCCATGTATTGAGGTCTGTTATTTTTACATCCAGTAACCATGTGAAGATCCCAATTAACCAGAAACTGGAATCCTATCTTCTGCCGCCATCTTTCCTGTGTGTGTCGGCATACACATGACACACTGTTTTGAAAGTGCCTGTGAAAATTAGCATGACAAAGTCACACTTGAATGATCTCTAGGCATCATCTTTTTAAGAGTGAAGTCTCATGTCATAAATTTAAACATTCACAAAACAAAATAAAAATCCCAAGCTTCAAAAAGAGGAGTTTGGTTCTAATGTTATCTATCACTTTATCCGAAAAGTCATTTAAAAGGCTCCCTGCCTTTTCTGTCAGTGGCGGGGAGCTCTGTGCAGACAAGAAAAATTGCATGCATGCCAGCGTATCATTGACTGTCCACTCCGGGCTGGTGCCAAGCAGGACAAGACAAACCTCTTGTGACAGTAGTTGGAACAGCCTGCACATTTCTCTGTCACTGCCCATGATAACCTGTGTCACCGCCAGCGTGTGCTCCTTTTATTTTTGCAAGGAAAAGCCTAAGCATTCCTTTGTCCTTTTTCTCTCTGCTCTCCCAACCAAGCCTTGGTAGCTAAGTGAGGTGATAGATGTAGGCAGCTAAAAATAGTTTGTTTTGCATGTAACATACAAGCAAGTGAATAATTTTCTTCTGTAAGCAAGATGCCCGGGGACAGGGAGAGCTCGGTGGCAGTGGCAGCTGAGGGACGTTGATGGAGTGCCGCTCCCAGCACAGTAAATCAGTAGTGGCGTAGCTTGGCACACTCGCAAATGCTGCTGCAGCCAGAGGAAGAAAATATCAGAGCCCTGGAGAAATACTTCTTGCATTTAAAAATTATACTTGAGCTCTTTGTGGTTGACACAGGGAATTTGGTCATTTATCCTCAGCCTGTGTCGATGGCACTGTTAGTGCTGCGTCTCCCTGCACCGGCCGTGTGCATCCGGCCTTCCAGGCAGCCTGGAGCGGGAGACAGTCGCAGGCTGTGCGTTCATGAGGCACGAGGGAACCCAGCACTCAGCGCGGGTTCCACACGACTAACCTCATGCAGCATCCCGTACTCGCAGTTTCCAGGAGACCCGTTGAGTTCACCAGGCATCTTGTCACTGTCACTGCCTAAGTTCCTCATCATTCTCAGAATTGAGCTAGAGACCTGAGGTTGGGTTTCTGCAGACGCAGCAGGTTGGCCAGAGTGCCTTTTTTCAGCAAAATTTGGTTAAGATGGAGGAGCTGGTGAGCTGTCCGTGGTTCTGACCAGGGGAGTCAGCATTTGCAGGTGGGTTGTCTTTCCTGTTCTCTAGGGGGTCACATGGCCTCCCTCCTCTACCCTGTCCATGCATTTCCTCCCCTTTTATGAAGCTGGAGTCACCTTTTTTTTCTGGAAATAAAATCATGACATAATCTGAGGTCCCACTATGAGCTGCCCTCCCGGTGGCCCAACCCTGGGAATGGTCCACTGTTTTCTGGTCTGGGAGAATTTAGCATCTGGAGTACAAGACAATTGTAGTGAGTGACACAAGAGTGAGTGTGGGAGGGGGAGGGGGTAAATAGAATCATTGATCTTTTGGTGGCTAAGTTTATATAGGTGCAAAGACTATATTAAAAATCCTGCAAAGAGAGATTTCAGTACTTCCACTTAAAAAAATCACTAATGGCCTGCATATAGGATTTTTTTTTTTACTCTCTTTTTCACTGTTATGGAGCACAGTTTACTTAATATGTTGCACATTAGATAAGGCAGAGTGTCAGAGTTTGTCAGACCTGAGTTTTAAATCCCACCTCTGTGGTCTTCATATGTCAGCCCTCAGTTCCCCCATCTGGGAACTGGAGGAGACTTCCTTCATCCTCCTTAACTTACAGAAGATAGTGCCTGCAAGTCTCGTGGCACTGGGCGCGCAGCCAGTGGCCAGTCAATGCTGATGTTATTGATAATTAAATCAGTGATGGACCAGATTCGGAGGAGTTGGTGCTGCACCAGTGTGCCTCTCACCTTTCTCCCAGAGCACACCTATGGTCACTGCCAAGAGACTGAGTGTGCATGTGTGAGTGTGTTTGTGAGTGGTGAGTGAGTGTGAGAGTATGTGAGTGTGTCTGTGAGAGTGTGTGTGAGTGAGTGATGAGTGAGTGTGAATGTGTGTGAGTGAGTGGTGAGTGTGAGTGTGTGAGTGGTGAGTGTGTGTATGTGTGAGTGTGTGTGTGTATGTTTGTGAGTGTGTGTTTGTTTATCAGATTAGCCCTTGAGCTAATCTGGTATTTTGAAAACTCTGAGGCAAATTGTACTTGTAGTAAGCCAACTCTAATAGATGAGTTTTTTCTTGCTTTATTTTATTTATAAATTATATCAATGTGATGTGCTTATTCTGATCAAATGATCTGATTGGCAGTAATATATAACTTGAGAAATAAGAACTGGGACATTCTTAATTATAATAAATACTTAAATAAATGTGTCAAAATGTACGTAAGACAGCCTTTAGCTGTTGATAATTTTTACCAATATCTAAGTCACCCACACACTTTGAAAACAAAGATGTGGAGACACCAAGAAACTGCCCCATTCTGAGACACAACGCTTCTCAGGAAGTAATAAAATACAGCCTACGCTGCTCTGTTAGCAGTGGGGATTCTCAGTTTGAAGCCCAATAGCTCCTATGTTCTAGAAAGAAATGCAGACCTTTCCTTTCCTGTAAAAACACTGGCTTAAACAACACTCAGTGCAGTTTTAAGGACTGACACTGGGCTGTTCCCATCATTAGTTTCCATGACATGACAATGAGCACATGAGCTCAGTTACTATGGGCTCACACACGGCAGGTCAAAACGTGAGCAAACCCATGTCATAGTGTGGTCTGACTGTGACATGCAGGCTTTTAAGCTCTTGGAGACATTTCATTCCCTGTCAGGCTGAATTAGACTTAGTGCCTTAAGAGTTTTTTATTGAGTTATCCTACATCAGGTGCTAAATAACATGAGTCCCCACATGTGTAACTCAGGGCTTGCGTATTATTTTCTTCGGATATGTATTTGTGATTTACTGAAATCTTTCTTGAAGTTAGCTGATTTTGACTTTCAGCAAGAGTAACTGAGCATGAAGATAGAAAGAATTATTTTTCCCCAAGAAACAACTTTCTCTGTGTTCATAGTACACTTTGCCTTAGTGAGGAGTGAGCTTGCAGACCTTGCTGTCGTCCCAGGTAAGAGCAAGAGGGCGCTTGCTCCCTGTGAGTACCAGCTGTGTTCACCTGCTTTTTCGTTTGGAAATTCCCTCTTATATTCTTTCCTTTCTGTTAATAAAATTCATTATCTACCATTTGTCTCTTTTTCAAAAGTAATTTTCTCACTAATATATTTTTCAACTGACATACAATGGCAGAAGATATTGCTTTCGCTAGTTTAATAGTGTTTCAGAGGACGTCCCCTAAAATAGTTATTGATAGTATAAGAGTGTGTGTATATAATACACGCATATTGTACACACACACATAACACGCATAACACAGCCACATACATCCCCCAGGCAGCGGCAGGGTGCACTTCTGGTTAGTCCTTTATCTGTAAAATGTTTGCTCAGCTTACACGTTTAGTTTAGAGCAAAATTTTCTATTTTTCTCTCAGTTATGTTTTCCTCACAATTCTAGTCAAAATGTAAATGGGCCACTTGAGCCCCTTTAGCTGTGACAAGCTGTAAGTTCTGACACTTGCCTTTAACCTTCACTAAAAGATAGAATTGTTTTAGGCTCATTTGTCAATTTTCACCCATTTTCTTTAACACATCATAAGTGATCATCCTACTAAAAGGGAAAGTAACATTCCACCACTCCCCTTCCAGCTTGTCCCATTAAAAAACTAAGCATTCAGACTGGTGCAGCCGCTATGGAAGGCAGTGTGGAGGCTCCTCAAGAAATTACAAATAGAATTACCATACAACCCAGCAATCGCTCTCCTGGGTATCTACCCAAAAAATCTGAAAGCATTTCTCTATAGAGACACGTGTACTCCAATGTTCATTGCAGCTTTGTTTACGGTGGCCAAGACATGGAAACAACCAAAATGTCCTTCGATAGATGAATGGATAAAGAAGTTGTGGTACATATACACAATGGAATACTATTCGGCGTTAAGGAAAGATGATATAGGAACATTTGTGACAACATGGATGGATCTCGAGAGAATAATGCTAAGTGAAATAAGTCAGACAGAAAAAGCAGAGAACCCTATGATTTCACTGATATGTGGTATATAAACCAAAAAGAACAAGACAAACAAATGAGAAACAAAAACTCATAGACACAGACAATAATTTAGTGGTTACCAGAGGGTAAGGGGGTGGGGGGTGGGTGATGAGGGTAAAGGGGATCAAATATATGGTGATGGAAGGAGAACTGACTCTGGGTGGTGAACACACAATGGGATTTATAGACGATGTAATACAGAATTGTACACCTGAAATCTATGTAATTTTACTAACAATTGTCACCCCAATAAATTTAATTAAATAAAAAAAAGAAAAAACTAAGCATTCAGGAGATAGCTTAAAAGTAAATGCTGGATGGAGGGAAGGGCTGCAGGTTGTTTACGGAGCCGTGGCTATTCCTGTTCTTCTAGAACTTTCTGACTGTATTGGATACATGTTTTCAGTGCTGCCATCCCAGCTACACAAACCTCTTGATCGTAGTGAAGGATAATGGCCCTAATATTCCAAAACAGAAAAACTCACAGAGACCATTCCGTCCCAACTGGCAACTGGTAACTGGGCAAGTCAGTCATGTTCTCTCTGCTTTAGTTAAAAATGGGGGGGGGAGAAAGACCCCAATATTACCTGTAACATGGGTGCAGGAATTCGAAATATTTGAGCTCCTGATGACCGTGTTAAGCAAACGGAAGATGCTGAGTGGACGGCAGCTTCCCTCTCGGTGGAGAGTAGGTCTGGCTGCCTGGTTGTGTGGCCATCGAGTCAACAGAGGAGCAGAGCCCCTGGCTGCAGACCCTCCGGGGAAGTGGCTGGACCAGGAGCCACTCTCTGCTGGAGAGGTGACCTCAGACAATGTACTTAATCCAAAGTCTCCATCCTCACCTGCAGAATGTGATGACGAGAGGCTCTCTGTGGGGTAACTGTAAGAAATTGTACAGCGCACGTGCGCACCAAAAGCTGTGTTCAGCTCATGGTCCATGCTCAATGAACGTTAGCTGGAAATGTACACCCCTTACTGTAACTGGCTTGGAAAAAACACCAATGAAAGTAGAGCAGTGGAGTAAAACTGTTTGAGAAAGCATGCCTTTAGCTACATTCATTATAGCTTTATAAATGCCGTTTTTATAATGCTAAAAGATTTATTTGACACCACATTACTCTAATATATGTACTTTGGGCATTGAAATTAACTTCTTGTCCCAAACTCTAAATGGGGAAATATGTCACCTTTTCTCAAACAATCAAGGCTCATTGTTAATTCAAAAGTTAATGACATTTTGAAGCTATTTCCGTATATTGAAGTATAGTATCTGTATCTGTCACTTGGGCTCTCCTGGAGCGATTAGAATTTGCTTCATTTATACTGGGTGTTGTATTTGACAGGGTGATTCAAGACATGTAATGGCAGCTGATGGGAGCTGGAAAAGACACTTCTCATTGTTGGACAGTTTCCCCAGGTCAATAACAATCTCGTGTCATCAAACCCATTCTATCCCCAAACCTCAAAGGCTTATCTGCTGGTGGGCGGAGCTCCCACTGTCCCTACCCACACAAAAATATTTGCTGGTTTGCTTTCAAAACCAGATGCCTAAATTTGCCACTTTAACTTGTACATTCCCATGTGGCATGTCTCGTACAAATAACTTTAGAGAAACAGCAGCAGTGCATCAGAAAGCATCTTGACCTAGACGGTGTTCTCTGCTTATGCCATGTCAACTAAGGAGGCAAGCCACTGAGCGTGACGGCTAACACAGCAGCAGACAGAACCGTATGTCAAGAACGAGCCCAAATTGCCCTATGGAAGGAATCGCAGTCTTGTCAGAAGACGCACTGATAAGAGACACAAAGTTATCATAACCCTTCCCCACATTCTGCCATGAATTCTATCTCACTTTTTTTTTTCTCACTCTTTGGTGTCTAAGAACAAATGAGTTAGTTTATGTAGAAGTATTTGAAAACTTTAAAAGTCCACATTGAGAGAAATTATTTAAGAAAAACTCTTCACCATCTACTAAAGGACAGCGTATTTGCTTTTGTGTGTATGTTAGTTTTCATGAGACTTGCACTTTCCACGAGTAATCGAGACTTCGAGGGCCCTGTGAGGTTATAGCTCTAACCGACAGAGCAGCATCTCTGAAGAACGGCACCTGAGGCTATCCCTGCAAGTGGAAGCACAGTCCATGAAGTTCCCACCATCTTTCAGAAGAGTAAGGACTCCATGAAACGGGCTTTACATCCTCACTGACAGGTCTGATGGGATCGGGAGCAGCCATTTGTAAAAGAATCTCAACATTTAAAATAAAACAGTGTGCTCAGCAGCGCCCCTGTTCTGCTCAGTCGTGTTGGGAGCACTTTCCCCGAAGATTTCAACCAACAGCTTTCAATAATGAGAGAGCTTTGAATCATAATGACATTTTTCAGGGGAAAAAAGGTTTATTGCTGTAAGTGCCAAAAGTTATACAAAAGTAACCAAAAATTGTTGGTTGGAATTATTATACACACACACACATATGCACACACACACATACACACATACATATATACTATATACACATGTACATATATTCAAATTGAATAAGTTCAAATGTGTCTTCAAAGTTTTCTCATTGACATCATATTTACATTCACCATAGTCCTGTGCCGTCTCCAGCAGTTGGTGATGTGAGCAGAACACGTTAAACAGGCACCATCTGTTTTTCTGCTGGTTTTTCAGAAACCCATGGGTTTCTTCCTCAGCCTCGCTGTCACCCTTGCTCCTAGACCTGCCTGCTCCCCATGTTCTGATGAGCTCTCTCTTGTCTGATCAATGCTGGGAAGCCATCACCTATATAACATTGTATGGAAGGCAGGGCGCAGTGCCCCTGGTACAGACCTCAGCACCCTGGGAAGGTGCACAGACCCCCAAGCATGAACCCCGGAGACGCTGTGTCTACCCCCTCAGCAGCCTTGCTCATTTCTCACTAACTTTAGGATTCTCACCATGCTCTTGGTAGCTGTTGCTGGAGGAGAGCCCTCCAGGTACATGGAATGGCGCCCTCACAGCAACACCAAGGATGGTTCAGAGTGGAAAACGATGGAGTTTGGAGAAAAGCCAGAGCCGGGTTGGAGGGAAATCCTAGGGAGCTAAAAGGAGCCAGAATCGCCCCACGCACAGCCATGGGGAGAGCTTTCACTTCCTTGTGAGGATGTGTGAGAGAGCATTGTCCGGCATGGTGATGCCTTAGAGTGCACGCGTACAGAGAACTTTGGAGATTTTTGCAGAACTGTAGGAGTGACATCTGAGCTGGGCCTTTTAGGGTCGGTTCTCTCCAAGGGAAAATTTGACATAAGGGCTTTCAGTACCTTTGAGGTGACGTGACCTGAAGGTTCAGTGCTGTCTTAGGTGAAGATCCTTCAGATGCTTGGCAAGTTGTGTCAAACACACATTTGCGATGCACTAAGCAGTTCACAGTCTCTGGGACTGCCGGTTCTTCTATCCTCGCCTTCCCACAGAGGTGGAGCACATGTGAGCATTTTCCCTGACAACTAACTGCCTTAACTAATGAATGGAGATGGTCCTTCGCAAGATAACCTATTAAGCTTCTGTATATTTCTAACCTTAACAAGCAGGGCTGATACAAGCAAAAGGCACCAGCGTAAAATTAATGCAAAGCTGTAAAAATGCCATAAACTCTTGCAGTGTACATTATGATCTTTTCAGTTCCACAAATACACTTACTTTATTTAATATGTATTGGATGCTGGAGAAATGTTTCAGTTTATACCCGCCTTAACGGGTTTAAGTGAGAATTGGCTTTTGTAAATACAGATTGGTTTGCTTGGCTGCATCCAGCTGTGACAGTGAATTGACTAGAATGAAAATAGACCAGAAAAATTAAGGAGTGTTTGTTTTGGAAAGTACCTACTGGTTTTCATGAAAAGCTTATTAGAGCTAGTTAAAGCTGGATTATTAATGAATATTTGCACATTGATATTGCTTTCAGTTAACCAGTATTGGTTGTTCTGGTAATGAAATGAATTCAATTAAAGTATTTTTATTACACACACATACACCTCTTTAAAGTGTATCAACTGGAAAAACTGTACAAATGTGGTGTTGCCTGGAATGCTCTTAAAGTAACTTGAAAGGCTGTGATAAAATACAAATACAGAATGTTGCTGAGTACATGGCAATACTTGGCAGAGTCACCTCCAATCACCTTTTACACCTGGAGTGATAATACCTGCCAACTGGAGAAGAAAGTCCTTCCTGGGTAGGAGCGGTTGACCAGAAGAAAGACCTTCTGGGATCAGCGGGCTGTACATTGTCTAATCTTAGTAACTGGAAGGTCCACTGTGTTAAAGGAACAGGGTTGAGAATAACCAGGTGCCAGGTCACTTTTGTTGCCTGCCTAAATAGGCTGGGGACACGGGGAATTTCAGAAGAGTGAACCAGTGTTTTTACCAAGCAGCATCTCTAATGAACTATGTCTATAAGCTGATTTCAAAATAAAGCATGCTGGAGTTGAATTTTGCCACAATTGGGTTAAAATTTAAAGTATCATGTTGAGGGCAGTGCCGGCTAGAGAAATTGGTCGTTTGGAATCTGATTCTGGGGCAGGCCTGGCCACATGTGTGTCCATCATGACTGGTGTGGAGGGAAGAGACTCATGCAGAGTGTGCTTGGCTTGGTGGTGATGGGGGTAGAGGAAGCAGGAAGGAAGCCAGGCAAGGCATCACATGCACCACTGTGGTGGCACCAGGAAGGGTGTGGGGGTTGGAGGCTGTTGACCAGGGGAGGTGTGAGGAGAGTGTAGGAAGGTCTGGTGTTACTCTAGGCTGGCAAGAAACCCCATCGACATGCCGCAGAACAACTCCTATGAGGATCTTAACAGTTCGTGCGACCCTGACAAAGCACACCCTTGGGTTTCGGGTCACAGTTGTGCTATGGGCACACAGAGGCACTGGCCAGAGTTGCACGTCCTCAGCTGCAGTCCTAGGGCTGTCACAGTGCAACCCAGGACTGCCACACAGCCTGCCCCAGCCATCAGGAAGGCCCCCAGGCCAGTCTATGCCATGTGCCAGTTAGGAGGGTCGGGTGATGAACCTTCCTGTAGAAATATTTGGGAAAGCACCCCACGTTGTACAGTGTGAGATGGCATATCAGGCTAACCCGGAAGGGGCATCCGGGTAGAACTAGTTCTTGGTGACGACTAGTCTGTGAGGTGTCTGTTCATTAAAATGCCACTCAAACAGTTCTATAATTGAATGAGGGTGTCTGTCTGCAACGTGAGTGCTTCAGAGAGATTATAGAGGCTTTACCATCTGTCCTTGATTTCCCATGGTTCCAGGTCAATGATTTCCCACCAACTCCCATCAGACTTGGTGACCAATGACACTTGTCTCCGGAGGGCGATGAGGACTACAACTCAGCCCCACAGCCCCTTCATAGGACCCATCGTATGGGCATGTGTGTGATCACAAATCTAGGGCTCTGAGCCAGCCCTGGTGTGTGACTGAAAGTGTGCACACACACATGTGTGCTTGTGTGTGTTTAAGCACTTAGAAAGCTCTGTGTTGTCTTTCTTCACGTTTAGTGAAATGATGAGCTTATCATCCAATTTAGATTCCTTTGTGGCCCTAGGAACAGCTTAGGCATTGGCTAACAACAATTAAGTTTCTAAGATTTACAACTTTGAAAATCGATTGCATTTCATTAAACTGTCTCTCAGTCCTTCCACTGCCATTTCTCTTCTCTGCAAAGAATTGACACATGCAGGGTCCTCTCTAAGATCACACCATAGACGCCTTTCAGTAGCCGTTAGAAGAGGAAGGTGATCATTTTAAGGGAAAGAAGAAAGTTATTTAGAACTTCTGTGATGCAATATACTTCCAAAATAGCTACAATAATCTGATTAAATTCTCACAATTGCTTTTACAAATCACCATTTAAAATTACACATTACCCTTTATAAAGGCATGTAAGTAGAGTCACATTTTCTTAGATATAGTAGCCAGAGTAGAATGAAAAATATTTTGTTTCTCTATATCCTCATATAGTGTTATACTTTACTCAAAATCACCATTAAAAAGACATCAAATAACCAGACTTATCTATCTTACCTCTCTACCTACCAATCCATCCACTCATCCATCCATCATCCATCCATCCATTCACCCATTCATCCATTATCCACCCATCCTTCCAGCCCAGCTCCCTACCATTGTTCATTACAGTCTTGTGGTAACATACTCACTGCATTTTAACATGGTGCATTTGAAAGATCATGTGACTTTTAAATTAGACCAACTGGCTCTGAGTCTAGCCAACTTGGTCCCTAGGTATGTGACCTGAGGTTTTTAATGGGGATTGCATTAAATCTGTATATGGCTTTGGGTAATATGGCCATTTTAACTATGTTGATTCTTCCAATCCATGAGCACGGAATGTCTTTCCATTTCTTTGTGTCTTCTTCAATTTCTTTCAAAAATGTCTTATAGTTTTCAGCATATAAATCCTTCACATCCTTGGTTAAGTTTATTCCTAGGTATTTTATTCTTTTTGCTGCAATTGCAAAAGGAATTGTTTTTTCTATCTCTTTTTCTGAGATTTCATTGTTGGTATATAGGAAAGCAATGGACTTTTGTACGTTGATTTTGTAGCCAGCAACTTTACTATATTCATTGATTGTTTCTAATAGCTTTTTGGTGGAGTCTTTAGGGTTTTCTATGTATAGCATCATGTCATCTGCAAAGAGTGACAATTTAACTTCTTCATTCCCAATTTGGATGCCTTTTATTTCTTTCTCTTGCCTGATAGCTCTGGCGAGGACTTCCAACACTATGTTGAAAAGCAGAGGTGATAGGGGACAACCTTGTCGTGTTCCTGAACGTAGAGCAAAGGGCTTCAGCTTTTCACCATTAATTATGAGGTTAGCTGAGGGCTTGTCGTATATGGCCTTTATTATGTTGAGGTATTTTCCTTCTATACCAATTTTAGTAAGTGTTTTAATCATAAATGGATGTTGTATCTTATCAAATGCTTTTTCTGCATCAATTGATAGAATCATATGATTTTTGTCCTTTATTTTGTTTATGTGATGTATCACATTGATGGATTTGCGAATGTTGAACCATCCTTGTGCCCCGGGGATGAACCCCACTTGGTCGTGATGAATAATCTTTTTAATGCATTGTTGTATTCGATTTGCTAGAATTTTGTTTAGGATTTTAGCATCTGTATTCATCAGAGATATAGGTCTGTAGTTTTCTTTTTTTGTGTTGTCCTTACCAGGTTTTGGTATCACGGTAATGTTGGCCTCATAAAATGAGTTAGGGAGTACTGACTCTTCTTCAATTTTTTGGAAGAGTTTGAGCAGGATTGGTATTAGATCCTCTTTGAAGGTTTGGTAGAATTCACTGGTGAAGCCATCTGGTCCAGGACTTTTGATTTTGGGAAGGTTTTTGATGACTGATTCAATTTCCTTACTGGTGATCGGCCTGTTAAGATTTTCCAGTTCTTCATGATTCAGCCTTGGAAGGCTATATGTTTCTAAGAACTTGTCCATTTCTTCTAAGTTATTAAATTTGGTGGCATATAGTCCTTCATAGTATTCTTGGATAATCCTTTGTATTTCTGTGGTGTCCGTGATAACTTCCCCTTTTTCATTTCTGATTTTGTTAATTAGTGTCTTCTCTCTTTTTATCTTAGTGAGTCTAGCCAAGGGTTTGTCGATTTTGTTAATCTTTTCAAAGAACCAGCTTTTTGTCACATTAATTTTTTCTATTGTCTTTTTGTTCTCTATTTCATTTAGTTCTGCTCTGATTTTTGTTATTTCCTTTCTTCTGCTGACCTTGGGTTTCGCTTGTTCTTCTTTTTCTAGTTTTTTAAGGTGTAACATGAGGTTATTTATTTGGGATTTTTCTTGTTTCTTGAGATAGGCCTGTAATGATATAAATTTCCCTCTTAAAACTGCTTTCGCGGCATCCCAAAAATTTTGGTAGGATGTATTTTCATTGTCATTTGTTTCTATGTATCTTTTGAGCTCTCCTCTAATTTCTTCTTTGACCCAGTCGTTCTTTAAAAGTATGTTGTTTAATCTCCATGTATTTGTGTTTTTTCCTGCTTTCTTTTTGCAGTTGATATCCAATTTCAAAGCTTTGTGATCAGAGAATATGCTTGGTATGATTTCAATCTTCTTAAATTTGCTGAGGCTGATTTTGTGTCCCAATATATGGTCTATCCTTGAGAATGTTCCATGTACACTAGAAAAGAATGTATAGTCTGATGTTTTAGGATGAAGTGCTCTATATATGTCAATTATGTCCAATTCATCTAATGTGTCATTTAGGGCTGCGATTTCGTTATTTATCTTCTGTTTGGATGATCTATCCATAGCTGTCAATGATGTATTTAAGTCCCCTAGTATAATTGTGTTTTGGTCAATTTCTCCCTTTAGTTCTGTTAGTAGTTGCTTGGTATATTTCGGTGCTCCCTGATTGGGGGCATAAATATTGATGACTGTTATGTCTTCTTGTTGTATAGTCCCCTTTACCATTATGAAGTGTCCATCTTTGTCTCTTGTTATCTTTTTCACCCTGAAGTCTGTTTCATCGGAAATCATTATGGCTACACCTGATTTTTTCTGGGTACCATTTGCTTGAAGTGTCAATTTCCACCCTTTCACTTTGAGTCTATGCTTGTCCTTGTAGCTGAGATGTGTCTCTTGTAGGCAGCATATGGTTGGGTTTAGTTTTTTGATCCAATCTGCTACTCTGTGTCTCTTTATTGGTGAATTCAGTCCATTTACATTCAGGGTGATTATTGATATGTGAGGATTTCCTGTCATTCTGTCTTTAGTTTTCTGATAAGGCTGTGTCTCCATTGTTTCTTTGCCTTTTTGTTGTTGTCTGTTATTTCTGTGTGGTAGTATTCTATGATGTTTCCCTCTGTTTCTTCTTTTATTACAGTATGTATTTCAGATTTAAATGTTTTTTGAGTGGTTACCCTTGAGTTTATGTAAAAGAAAGTTTGATATTTAGAGTATTCCAGTTTCTTCAGTACGCTTACTTTCTCTATTCCCATATTCCAGTTCAGGCCTTTACGCTCCCCCTTTTTATGTTTCGGTTGCCACAAGTTGTCCCTGTTGATGGTGGTCTAATAGCCTCCTTTAGTATTTCTTGTAGTGCAGGTCGTGTATTAGAAAATTCCCTCAGCTTCTGGATGTCTGGAAAGATCTTTATTCCTCCTTCATATCTAAAGGAGATCTTTGCTGGATATATTATTCTTGGCTCATGATTTCTCTCTTTCAATAGTTTGAATATTTGGTTCCATTCCCTCCTAGCTTGTAGAGTTTCTGCTGAAAAATCTGATGATAATCTAATGGGCTTTCCTTTGTAAGTTACCGTCTTCTTTTCCCTGGCTGCCTTGAGGATTCTTTCTTTATCATTGATTTTAGACAGCTTCAATACAATGTGCCTTGGTGAAGGCCTGTTGGGATTGAGGTAATTAGGTGTTCTATTTGCTTCTTGGATTCGAGGATCCAGTTCTGTCCACAAGTTTGGGAAGTTCTCATCAACGATTTGTTTGAATATATTCTCTGTTCCCTTCCCTCTTTCTTCTCCTTCTGGTATGCCCATTATTCTTATATTGCTCTTTCTGATGGAGTCAGAAAGTTCTTGTAGAGTTCTTTCATTTCTTTTAAGTCTCAAGTCTCTTTCTTCTTCCTTCTGTGTAAATTCCAGGTTCCTATCTTCGATGTCACTGATTCTTTCCTCCATCTGGTCAACTCTACTACCTAAGCTGGATATTTTATTGTTAATTTCTTCTATTGAGTTCTTAATCTCCAGAAATTCTATTTGGTTCTTTTTCAAGATTTCAATCTCTTTTGTAAAATGCTCATGGTGTTCTTTGATTGTGTTTCTGAGTTCATTAAACTGCCTTTCTGTGTTTTCTTGCATCTCGTTCAGTTTTTTCAGAATTGCGATCTTGAATTCTCTGTCATTTAAATCACAAAGGTCCATATCTCTAAGTTCCTTTTCTGGAGACTTTTCACTTTCTTTCTGAGCTATCTTGTTGCCTTGGTTATTCATGGCAATCACTGATTTACTATTTCTCTTCCTAGACATCTACAGGAGTGTCTTCTGCAACAGGTTGATAGGTATGCGAAGAGCTTTTGGAGTTCCAAAGCTCTTTCTGCACCAGATTCAGAGCCCGTTTGTTTCAGCAGTTCTGTTTACTCCTGCAGGGATCCGCCCAGATAGGTGGGGCCAGGGGCGGGGTGAGTTGTGAGAGATGGCCCAGAGCAATGGCGGCGACCACCACCACAGCCAGTCCTGCTTCCACAGCTCCCTCCCCTTTGCCAGAACTAGTTGAGCTGCGAATCTGTGTCTGCGGTCCACAGTTCTCAGAGCAGCAAATATTCTGTCCTTTGATCCGACACTGCTACTTTATCGCTTCTAGCACCGGGCAGGTGGGGGCGGGGCGAGCTCTGGGAGGGTAGGGAGGGGGCGGCTAGTCTCCGTGCCTAGGGCTTCCGTTCTCCGCTTGGCAGTGAGGGCTTAAACCACCGATTTCAGCCCTCTTCCCTCAGTCTTTGCTCCGAGGTCTGCCGTGAGCGAGCGTTGGGTTCAGCGGTTTTGTATGCTGCCCCCTCAGCCCTGTGGGCCGTAAGCGGAGCCCTAGCAGTCCGAGTCCTTCCCTCTCCCGCAGCTGCGGAAGATCCGGGAGCAGCGGGCTCCGAGCACTGAGCTAGGTCTGTGTCCTGCGCCCGCGCGGCTCCGTCTCCGCACTTCTCCTCTCCCTCCTCCCCCGCTCGCGCGACTCACCCACCTGGAGGTGAACTCAGTAGTGGGCCTCTTCGTCTTGCCTGTCTGCTGTGCAAGGAGTCCTTTGTGGAGTTATTGTTGTCCGATTCGTTGTAAATTCCAGGGGAGCGTTACAGAGGCTCACCTCACGCCGCCATTTTTTTTTTCGACTCCGTGACCTGAGGTTAATAAGAGCAGCCTCATGGTACGTGCATGGCAAGCAGGCACCTGCCCTGCTGTGCCCCAAATTTGATCTCAGTGCCTAGGTTCTAGACAGGAATTATGGAGCAGAAGAAGGAAGAAAGAAAAGAACGAGGGAGGGAAGGAAGAGTGGACATTTCACAGCCTGGTGTGAAGTCCTCATGGGAAAGTACTTGGTAAACTGTTAAGTGCTTCACATATCTTAGTCTTCTTCTTGTTCTTTGGGATTCCTGGGTTCAAAGACCATTCTCTTGCCATGTTTGAATGGGGAGCTGCCTCTACTGAGATATAAGCATTTCTCTTCCATTTCTGTAAATCAGAAATCTAAAATGCACATAAATCTTACCATAGACCCCTGTGGATATATGGACTGACAGGTGGCTTATGGTGTCAACATTCCTTTGCCTGAAACTAAAACCACAGCTTCTGGACACAAGACGCAATGCCTCCTTCACCACCCAGCTCAGAGATACTCTCACCAAATAATGACCCAGAGAGTTGAACCTATTCGGAATAAAGACTGAGGCTGCTTCCAATGATCCAAAAATGTACATAATCCAGTTCTTTGGATCAAGAGTTGAGTTTAGTGAACACCTCTTCCCCAAGACACACATGGATACAACAGTGAATAATATCCTCGAAAAGTCTGCACCTGTCATCCCCACCTATGTGCTCTGCTCACGTCAGTAGAGCCCTCATCACCATGTGAAATTATTTCATTTGTATGTCATCTGCCCCTGCCATCACCAGAATGTGACTTGCATCAAGGCAGAGCCCTGTCTGTCTCATTCACAGAACTAGAATGGCTCAACAGGAAGAAATTAGTTTCTCCTATTTCTGCATTGAAAGTCTGAAATCCAAACTACCTAGTGGTTGGTCATCTCTTATAAGTGGACTGGAACCCCAGTCAATAAGGCTTTAGGACCTTGGCTAGGTAACCTCAAGCAGCAAAGCCCCAAATAGCTGAGCATGGAGAGCTGCAGAGGTTTGACATAAGACCCACTCAAGGGACAGATGCTGAACAAATGAACAAATGCATGAATGAATGAATGAATGAATGAACGAACGAGGTCAGCTTCTCTCTCCTTGTCCCCATTTTCTCTTGTTTTCTATGTCTAACCTCAATGTCTCTCTTACACCCCACCGTCTGCATTCAATTTATTATTTTTTTGGTGCATTTTTCTTCAGTAGGTAGCTATCGAGGGCCATGCAAGGAGGCTGTGGGATCCACAGAACAGTTACTGGAAAAGCACCAAGTCCTGTCCTGTGGACAGCAGATCCTCTGTTTTCTTAGGGTTTCCAGCAAGTGTGGGAACACAGCCTGCCAGTGTTTCCCGTCTCTTGTCCCAGGAAGTCTCTGGAAAGAACAGAACTGTGTTTCTCTGTGCTCAATTCTGTGTCTCAGATCACAAGCCTAGAGGGGTGTAGAAAAGAGACAGAAATTTGGGACAGAGTTTGGGGTACACTTTTAAAGGAGGTGGGCTGGAGTGGGGCCTTGTGAGGTGTCTGGGAGTGTGTGGAGTGGCAGGAGGGAACCAGGGATGGAAATATTGGGATGTCTGTGGCTACTCATGGGAGAAATTGGACCTGATGGGGTCAGGGTCAGTGGGAAGAGGATACCAAGTTGGAGAAAATAAATGAGAATCCAACTGTGGACATCTGAACATCATCACAAAGAGGTTACCATCAGGCCTAAATGAATAGCATTAGCAGGAATAAAACCACAGTTGTTCTAGAAATGCTGTATTTGGGGAAGGGGGAGGTGTAAAACTGCGTGGGGAGAGCTCCAAGGTGGGGGTAGAAAGTGTGCTCTAGACCCAGGTCTATCCAGTCACTGGGGAACGCTGTGCAGCTGAGGTCAGGATCTTAGGGAAAGGTGAGTCCGCAGAGGAACTGCAAAGATCTAAGAGAATTGAAAACAAAACCTGCTGAATATAAATCACATGTTCCCGGTCCAGTGTTCAGGGATGCTGGCAACACCTGTGAACAGCAGCTCTGATTCTCTTTCCTCATGACGGAAGCCCTTGTTTTAATGACCACCTTCCACTTTGTTCCTCGTGAAGCTTCCAGAACACATGGATTGTGCCCTATGTCCTGCACTTTGTACTAATCCAAGTCCCCAAGTCCCTCAGGAAACAAAATGGAAGTCCAGCTCCATGCCCAGTGCTTGCATGAAACAAAGAAGCACAAACTTGCCTTGAATTAAAGCCCAATCTCCAGAAATACAGTGTGGCACCTGAAACGTGGTGACTTGGAAATGGGCACCAGTGAACCCAAGAAAAGGCTGAGGGGGCTCACGTCATCCGTTACATCCAGGGGACAACAGACCAACCAGGAAAACTTTTCTGAGTCCATGCCACTCAGAGAGGGCTGCTGGACGTGTTTGATTAAACACGTGGAGGCCGGCCAGGCCAGGAGTCCACGCCCCCTCATTTGGAATCCACACCCCTTCACGTGACAGGTTCCATGTGCGGAATACACCTGAAATCCAGGGTGGCTGGCGTCACCTCTGACACCCGGTGAAATGTTGGGAACACATTTTTGTCAGCACTAGCTTGGGAAGAAAAAAGCTGTGAGTAAATTACTTCCATGTGTTAAGATGTCCGTTTGTCTTTCTTATGCAGAATGGTGTCTCATTAAACCCCTCCCTGTGCTATCCCTGTGGCAGAAGTTTTAAATGTTTTGAAAACATGCCTGAGAGCCACAGAACAAATAATTAACAGCCTAGCAAGTGCTGAGCAGCAAACTGCTGATCACCACGCGGCCTGATGGCGACAGAACACAATCACACAAGTATCCATCACGCAGGATTTACACTTGGTCGTCAGAGCGCTGATGAGGCCGCGCTGGCCCCTCTCGGTGTGCTGGAAGCTCATCCCCAGGCATATCAGGAAACGCAGAAGGAAGCCTCTGAGAACTGGATTTCCTAATCTGTTGACTCTCATCCCAGGACGCCCCGACTCACCTGTGCTCTCCAAGGATGGCCAAGTCATGTCTTACCCCTACGATGGATGGACGGATGGGCAGATGGACAGCGACCACAGGCCTTCCCAGTCACAGAGGGACAAAGGCTTCGTGCTGGTTTAGGAAGACCAGCTAGCGATACGCTATAGGGCAGCGGCAGCCGGGTTTGCTCCTCTTCATGGCCCTTCCCACCTGCTCTCCTCTGGGGACGCCTTACAGAGGCATGGGGCTCAGCGCTGGGTGAAGCCCTAACAAGTACATGGTAGGTCCTGATCGCCGTAACTAAGAGGTTATCATTGAATGTAAGTGTCCTCGCCACCCAGGACTGGTCAGAGTCCCAACCACTAGCCAAGAAGCATTTGGGAGTAGAAATGGTTAGTGCCACGTGACATTCGGCCCTGCATGATTCCCTTCGTTTTCTTTCAATAGGACGGCAGTTGCCAATTTATGAAAAAACAATATGACTTTAAGTGAGCATCGCATTGAATGTCGTCTGGACTTGTTGGTTCCAAAACTGGTCCTCTCCCTCATAGAGATGACGGGGTAAACACCAACATTACTGAATTCATGCTCGTCTCAGCCATGCAGGAAGCGTGTGTCGGAGCTGCAAGGGTGGGGACAGAAGTCACGGGTGGAGGACCCTGACTTTTAGGTGACCAGGTTAGTGGAAGGAGACAGAGCTGTATTGCAATGACATGTGTATATCTGTTACACACAATGTTAAAGACATGCTGTGATAAGAGCCAGACAGAAGTAGCAGAGCGGGGGGCCCTGGAGGAGACTGGTGTGTGGTCTCGGCCAACACACCTTCCATCGTGTCCCAGGTCCTCTGCTATGTCATCTTGAGTAGAAAAGTGACCAAAGCGACATTAGATTTCTCAAAAGCTGTATTTCACAGAGTTTTTTTCAGTGTAGTACAGGACAACTGGTTGATGGGAAGGGTAGAAGCCAAGAGGAGAAACCAGAGCTCAGCAAGGAAGGTGGCTGTGCAGTGAGTAGGGTTTCCAGGCGGGAATTCCCGCCCATTCTCAGGAATTTTTCTTGCTTTCTTGTTCCCAAATCCCGAGAAAAGTTGGTTGGAAAATCGGCTCCTTGAACCCAGGTGGTTGGTAGTATCGGCTGTGAGGAAATGATTCATCGTGGAGGACAGAAAACAGTTTATATCTTGGGATTCGGGGAGGGGAAAGCAAAAACACTTCCTGAGAACAGGCAGGAATTCCCTCCTGGAAACCCTAGCAATGAGAAAGGCGGGACCCCTCCTACACCTGGTGTGTGTCCCATATACCCACCAGTACCTTGGCATCTTCACCTCCGATGACAAATGAGAAATTTCCATTGGACACCCTAGCATTGTCCATGTGCATTGACTGCTACACAAGTCTGCTTTGGGCATACTTCTGAACTTTCTTTAAGGGCTCTGTGGAAAGACTGACATTTAGGTTTAGAGTCAAAGTTGGTTTGTTAGATGCTGGGCTGTCACCTTTAACCTCCAGCAGACATGAGAACGTGGTGAGATAGAAAAACATTCAGATGGAAAGGCACTGAGGAGAAAGAAGGGGCAGGAATCCCTCTGCTCCCTGCAGAGCAATCCTGAATGCACAGATTGCCCCCCACTTCATGGAATTGCACTCAGGATCCCTGACATCCTTTTCGTATCTCCAATCCTGACACAATCTTCCAGGAGTCTAATCTTCAGTAACTTCGGCTAGAAAAGCCATCTCTGAATCAATAAATCAACCTGAAGCTCATCAGCCCCTTCTCATGCATGTGGAGTTATTAAAATGTATAAGCTCAGCCCCAGTCCTTGAGAAGCTGACAGTGGACGTGAGCAGTTAGCTGCAGGTAGGTGGTGTGCCCAGGCGCCCATGAATGCAGGCTGGACACGATAAGCAGCTCCCAGGAGCACGGGATATGTGGGCCGGCACACGCACGTGCTGAGCCTGGACGTGAAGGGAGCCCGGAGTTAGTTAGGCAAGGAGAGCGAAGCAGACAAGTAGGGCACAGCGGAAAGACGATGCATTACAAGGAGGCACACGGTGCATTTTGATGGATGGGGACAGAGCTGGATAACCAGAGCAGACATTTGAATCTGGTTACACAAAATACAAAATTCGGCACCATCAGAATATGTAGGTTACTTCATGAATAGCTTTTAATGGGTCGTAGGAATGACAGACTTCTACAAGTCTCTGGCCAGCCCACCCCACCCTACCCTCCCTATGGCCCTGAGAATCATTTAGGTCATTCTTCCCTGTTCAGACCAGCTGTGGCCTCAAAATAGCGCAAAAAACAGGCAGTCACTGTAAGTTTTGAATTGAAGTCAGTTTTCCATGTGTGCTGGCCAGAAACTCCTAATCTCTGGAGCCAGCCCCATGTAGTGCACAGACAAGAATTGACAGGTGGAAGGGAAGGGTCAGGCAGGAGGAGACCATGGGTGCCTGGGGAGGTCACCTCTGAAGGTCAGGACAAACCAGGGACAACAGGCCAGGTGCAGGATTGTGGTGGAAGTCCAGTGGAGACTGGTGTCTCGCAAAAAAGAGTGGAAAAGAGGCAGGCAGGACCAAACAAGGTCGGCAGGACTGAAACAGAAGTGAGAACGACAGGTATGGCCGGGAACACTTAGCCACTTGGCTGGGAGCTTAGTGAGGCAGCAGGCGGACCAGGAAGGAGTGAGGTGGCTAGACAGGAGGCCTCCCGATGTTGAAGGAGTTAGAACAGGGCCGCGTGGGCCCAAGCCACTGCAGGCCGTCGTCCTCGATTGTGTCCGTGTCTGACTGGCCCGAGCTTGCAGTCCTGCATCTTGCTGCCAGCTTCATCTTGCTAAGTGCTAAATGGATTATGCTCCCAAACTCTTCACAGCCCCCAGTTCTTAAGCAAATGGAGACCCCAGAGTGCTGTTCCATGACCCAGTATAAGCTTAGACTCAGCACACAGTGCAGCTCTCGGGTCCTCTGTTTCCTGTGGCGCAGGGCCCCTACTGGCCCAGCACTACGTTACCTCACCCACTTCTGATGGGTCGTTTGGTATGGATATCAAATGTAAGGCCTGTCTCTCAGTTACTCCTGGAAGAGGGGCTTCCCCTCACATGAGGCGAAAGAGATGACTTAGGTCTTGGTGCAACCAGCCAGCCCAGGGCAGGGCGCCCTGCCTGAGTTGTCACTGAGCCCTGCTGTCCTGTACCAGACTCATGTTCGCGTCATAGAAAACAAGCTAGAAAATGTCTCTTGGGACATGTATCTCTGGCCTCAGCATTAGTTCTGAATGATTTACAGAGGCATTTTGGCAATTCTGAACAGATACAAGTAAATTCACATTTTTCCTCAGAACTCAAAAAATAATCTTCAGCTAAAACAACAGTGGGGAAAAAGTTAGACACCCCTCTCTACATGCATATTTTAAATTTATTCTTATTGAGGTGTACATGAGTTTTAATTAGTCATTTGCTTCTCCTTCAGTAAATATAGCATGACATCATCTGTCATTTAATCATTAGAATTTTTTTCTTCCGAGAAAAATTTCAAGCGCTTACAAAAGCCATCTTCTCCTCCTAGTTTACTTCCTTTTAAAGTACTTTTTTTTACCTTTAAAGACTCTGAGATGAAATTAGAAGTCATTTTGTTCCTGCATATCGGTAATGAATAATTATGCTGTCATGAAGTGCATAACTATTAATTACATGACTGCCTTTTTATTTCAAGGAGTTATTTAATAATTTTTTAATAAAGAGTTACATATGTCAGTCTCTTGAAAACATATCAATCAATGCTATTTTTCAAGGGGGGAATTGTCATAACCTTGCGAAGACTCACTGGGTCTGTGATGACAGATGTCACCGGGGTGGGGGTTTTGCTGTCGGGGCGACTGTCAGCCATGTCTGGAAAACCACCACCTCCCGAGCTGTCCTGGGCCTGGCTTTGGTGACAGCAGGATAGAACAGCACACTAATTTGTATGATTGCTGTGACTCGAATGACTTGTTGAAAAACCACACTGCGGAAAAGCAACGATGCCTCCACTTCTGCCAAGAATTGTGGCCTGAATCTGACCACGGTCTTTCAGGGTTCAAAAGGCAGGCATTCAGGTTCTCAACCTGCATCCATTTCTGCCTAGCTGTGTTACCTTGGGCAACTCATTTCACCTCGCTGCCCTCACTTGCATCATGCGTAAGACAAGCAGAATAACAGTGTCACCCACAGGGTTGTGTCACGGCAGATGCCACTGTATACGGTAATATCAGCTTCACCCTCATGCTGCATTATAGAGCGACAGGGAGCATTGTCCTGGTTCTGTCTTCGGGACATGCCAGTCTATTCAAGGACACAAAGAATCCATGCACAGAAAAAAAGCACTTGTCCAAAATGGCAGATTATATAATGACAGAGAAGGTAATGAAAGCTGAATGGTACAGACACAGGTTCCATGAAAAGGTCTCTCCCTATGACCTAGCACCACACACAGAGAAGCCTGCAGGAGAAGGCAGGATTTGGTGCCAGCAATGGAATTCTATGGTTAGTGACAAAAATACAGGCTTTCGGGGGCTACATAAAATCTGCTTTTGTAACAAAAATGTTTCCAAAATAACACTGTTTATAGTCGTGCACAAGGGAAATAAAGTGGTACTAGAGTGGTATATGCACACTGCAGTAGAATGTAACTTGTTTGTTACGGGGTTACTGATTAATTTTTGTACCACTGAAATTCACCCATACTCAGTGTACAGCTCAATGATTTTAGGGAATGTATAGTGTTGAGCAGCCATCATCGTCCAGTTTTCCACATTTCCCTACCCCAGGCCGTAGGCAACCCCTAATCCACCTTCTGTGTCTGTATTTGCTGCTTCCTGAAAGTCCATAGAAGTAGTACCAGGCATTATGTGTTGTGTTACTTCCAACATCCTTCACTCAGTATATTTGGAGACTCATCCATGTTGTAGCACGTGTCAGAAGTTCACTCCTTCCACTGTCTGAATAGTATTTTTTTAATTGGAGTTATTATTCTAGTGGGAGTATACTTATATCTTATGCATTTTGTTGGGATTTCCCTAATGACTGATACTGTTAAATTAACCATCTTTTCATGTTCTTATTTGCTTTCAGTATATCATCTTTGGTGGAATTACCATTTAAATTTTCACTCATTTTCAATAGATTTTTGTCTTCTTATTGAGTTGTAAGATTCTTTATATATTCTGGATAAAAGTCGTTTATCAGATATATATGTTGAAAATATTTTCTCCCAGTTTAAGTTTTATCTTTTCATTTCCTTATTGATGTTTTTAGAACTCAGAGATTTCAAAATGTGATGAAGTCTAATTTTTCACTTTTTTCTTTTATGAATAGTGCTTCTTGTATCTAAAAATTATTTGTCAAATTTTTTCCTATGTTTTACTTTAGAAGTTTTCAATTTTTAGGTGTATAATCCACTTGAGTTGATATTTGTGTGTGGTGTGAGGTAAAGGTTTCAGTACCTTTTTTTTAATGTGGTTATATAACTGTCCCAGAACCACTTAAAGACATCCTTTATCCATTGAATTGCCTTGAGACCTTTGTAGAAATTACTTTCCCATACATGTAAGCATTTATTTATTAACTCTTGATTCTGTTCAATTAATCTAGATTAGTGTGCCTTTATAGTAAGTTTTGAAATCAGATACGCAAGTTTTCCAATTTTGTTCTTATTTTGCAAAATGGTTTTGGCTGTTAGGTCCTTTGTATGTCCATGGACATTTTAGGATCATCCTGTCATCTTCTGCAAAAAGAAAAGTGTTCTTGGCTTTCACAGGATTTGCACTGAATCCAGATCAGTTTGGAAAAAATTGCCCTCCTGACATTATTGAGTCTTTTAACCAGCTAACATGGACTGTCGCTTTGTTTATTTAGATCTCTAATTTATCTCAGCAATGTTTCATAGATTCCAGGATATAAGCCTTGCACTTCTTTTGCTAAATTTATTCGTAATTATTTATTTTTTGTTGCTCTCATGAATGGCACTGTTTTCTTATTTTTATTTTCAGATTATTTGTTACAAGTATGTAAAAATACAGTTGATGTGTTTATATTAATATTGAATCCTACAGTTTTGCTAAAATCACTGAGTAATTCTACTATCTCTTCTATTGATTCCATCAGGTTTCCCACATAGACAATACTTTTAACTGCAAATAAACACAGTTTTATTTATTTATTTCCATGCTGGCTGCCTTTATTTATTTGTTTGTTTGGTTTTATTATTATTATTATTATTATTATTATTATTATTATTATTATTACATTACCACACTAGCTAGAACCAGTAACATAATGTTCAAATGATGTAAGAAAGTAGACATCCTTTCCTTGTTCCTGATATTCTGGGAAAGCATTCAGTCATTAGTTGTGTTGCATATATGTCCTTTTTCAGATTGAGAGTATTCCCTTCTATTGACTGTTGCTGAGGAATTTTGTCATGAATGGAATTGGATTTTGTCAAATGCTTTTTTCTGCATTTGTTATGATAATCAGTTGTTGTTGACCTTTATTTAATAAATATGATGCAGTAAATTAATTGATTTTAATATTTTAAGCCAACTTTGCATTACAGGCATAAATCTTACTTGGGCTTTTTATATGGTGCTGAATTTGGTTTGCTAATATTTTGTTTGTAGATTTTGCATTCACACTCACGGAGAACATTGGTCTATATTTTTCTTTTTTGTGATATTGTTCTGTTTGACATCAGTGTGACATTAGAACTATTACTGAGGTGGGAGTTGCTGCCTCTTCCTCTATTTTCTGAGTTTGTGAAAGATTGCTATTATTTCTTCTTTAAATATTTAATAGATTCACCAATGATATCATCTGGGCATGGGCTTTTCTTTGTAGAAAGGTCTTCAATTGTTAATTTAATTTTGTTATTTGTTATAGGTCTATTCAGATTTTCCATTTCTTGTTTACTCACTTTTGGAAATCTGTACACTTCCAGAAACTTCTCTATTTCAGTGAAGTTTTTTTAATTTAGGATATAAATACGTTAATAGCATTCACTTATCATCCTGTTAATTTCTCTAGATTGGTGGTAATGTTCCTTCTTTTACTCCTGATTGTGGTAATTTGTAGCTTTTGTCTTTTTTTCTTGGTCAGTCTACCTAAAGATTTGTCAATTTTGTTTGGTTTTTGTTTATTTTCTATTTCATTGAATTATGCTCTACTCTTTATTATCTTTCTTTAATTTATTTTGTCTGCTTTTTCTGTTTTCTTCAGGTAGACAATTAGGTTACTGATTAGAGACATTTTTTTCTTTTCTGAACGTGGTGTATAAAGCTACAAGTTGCCCTATATGTACTGTCTTAGTTGCACCCCGCAAATTTTGACATGTGACATTTTGTTTTCATCCAGTCAGAATATTTTCTAATGTCCCTTGTGATTTCCTCATTGACTTGTGGGTTATTTATATGTTAATTGTTTAACTTTCAAATATGGGATTTCCCAGATATCTTTCTCTTGTTTGTTTTCAGTTTAATTCTATTGTGAACATATTTTGCATGATTTGAATTCATTTAATTTATTGAAACTTGTTTTATAGCCAAGTATATTGTCTACTTGTAAAATGCTTTATTTGTACTTCAAAAGACTGTGTACTCTGCAGTTATTTTATGGAATATATTTGTCAATTAGGTTGAGTTTGTTTATATCATTGTTTAAGTCTTCCATATACTTGCTAATTTTCCATCAAACTATTCAATCGATTAATAATACAACAAACTTAGTTTTTTTAGGGCTGTTGTCTGCATAGTGTGTAGTTTTTCATTTATTTTACTTTTAACTTATTTGAATCTATGGTCTGTATATTGTAGACAGCTTATAGTTAAATCCTTATTTGCCTAATCTTACAATCTCTGCCTTTGTTTAATTTGGGTGTTTAGACCACTTATATTTAATGCAATCATTGGTATGGCTGGATTTACATTTGGCATTTTGTTTTTTGGTTTTGGTTGGTTTCCTGCCTTTTTTTTGTTTCTCAGATCTCTCTTTGAATGACTGAGTGTGCTACTTTAATTCCTTTACTGTCTATTTCACATCATCCCTTTCTCCAAATCAAGTGAGCCACTGAGTACAATCAAGAGGCTTCAGGTCCTCACAGCTTGTTCTAATCTGGCAGAATCTCTACCATCTGCAGGGTGTGGACCATGTTCAGTTTTATAGTTGAGGAGAGGATTTGATGATTTTTTTCAACTGGCCATTGCCAGAATGCCCTCTTGCAATATATTTTTAGTGGTTTTAATGTTTTTGTTGTTGTCGAGCCTGCTGCAACTTCTCTCTACAAAAACAAAGCTCTTATCCTGTTTATTTAATTCATTGAACAACTGTCAATCACTAAGTCACAGATTTTTAACTGCCTCAACTTTAATAGGTGACCTCACTTAAGATCTAATTTTACACCTTTTACCTGGAAAAAAATTACTTGTTAGAGGTAAAAATTACTTTGGCAAATGATGACAAAATTTTCTAATTGAACATATCAGCATTTCCTACAGATATATGAGTTTTCAGGATTACTCGAATCTTTTCATTTCCTCTTTAGTTTGTTATTTTTAGAGGACTTGTTTAAAATGTTGATAAACATAATGTTATCCAACAAACAATTATAATTTTTTGTTGTTGAATGGAAGTAAAGAGATGATAGTAGTAGTGGTGGATATTTTTTAAATAAAGCTAGAATCGCAAGATCTTAAAGGAGAAAAAGCTCATACATGGCCCATTTTTCTTTAAATTTAAAGAAAGAGCAATTGTATGACAGGCCTAAAGGCACGTGTTAGAACAAAGACAAAAACTTAGGGGTACCAATTTGGGTGGGCAATAGATGCCATAAATAAGGAAATTTTTAAGAAAAAGAAAGTTCTTAAAAGTGTCAGTAATGTCAGGGGAACTAAGGGGGTGGGGAAACAGACAGAGCATGTAATACATGGAAACCATTACTTCAGGAAAAGGGAGGGAGCTGTTATCTGAACTCAGGGTGATCTGTCACAGAGGGAGAAGAGCCGTCCAGGAGAAGCTGTGATCTCAGAGGAAGGAACACAGCAACTGCCCAACAGAGGCTGGTGATAAAGCCCCCAGTGTTCTCCTCCCGCCCCCTGAAATAGGCCTGCCACAGCCAATTGGCTGAAGCAAACAGAATCCAGAGGCGACACGATGCTCAGAGGTCAGTTTGCCAGGATGCAAAGCAGAGCGTAACAGGGTGGAGGAGGGATGTAGACAGGCAGCTGGACAGCCCCCAGCTCAGTTCGTTCTGACCCTCATTCTTTTTCTTTTTCCTTATTTCCTGAATAAAATATTCAAGTCCCCAAAATAAAAGAAATACAGAGTTACACCAGCAGACGTATTTTTGAATGATGATTTCACACTCCTACTGGTATCCTCTATTGACATGTAAGCCGCCATCAATGTCTTTCCTATACGGTGGCAATAAAAATGGGGAAAAGGTACAATTAATTGGCAAAAATTACAGCTGTCGTATTCTTCACTTCTGAAGCAATTACAGAGCCTAAGTGTATCATTGTCTCTCTCTTCTGCCACCAACTTTGTAAAATTTCTCTTAGGCTTCGCCAACCCCTTGTTGGTTAGACTTATTTTATGTGATGGGGTAGCTCAAATCTTCATTCCCACAGGATCCCATCCTCAGTGGGATGGGATTTACTGGATGGTGGTCTGTCCTTACTGGATGGTCATAGTTTCCCATTGACAAACTCAGTGGATATCAGAGGGCTGGTGAATTTTGTGTGCTTCCAACATCAGTGTCCCTGGTCCATTGGATGGGAGCATTCAGGAACATGGCCTCTTCTCTGCCAAGTGTTTTAGGGACTGAAGAGTTGAAGATATCCATGGCTGTCTTAGCCTCCTATTTAAAGAAACCTTGGCCATCTTCTCTGGTAGAAGTGCACTTCACTCCTCCATCTTCTCTGGTAGAAGTCATTATCACCTCTAATGTACCATGCGCAAGGTAATAGGAGTAGGAAAAAACAACTTTTTCTGTGAGGTGTAACAGTGACAGGGGCCAGTTCACTTCCCCACTTACCCCAATTCCTAGACCTGCTTGTTCAGACTCTGAGGGAAATGGCACAGAGCTCGGGCCCTGGGGTCCACTCCATCATGCTTCCAGGTCAAGGACCGCTGGGTGATGAGTGCCACTGGGGTGTCAGCCCAAGACAACAGCTCTTCCTCTCCAGGAAAATGATTTCCACGGTCGGAAGTGACACATGGGCTGCTCTGGCGATGGACGGGCAGTCTCAAAGCCCGCGCATGCTGCTGCATCACAGGAGAGGAAGGCAAACCCATGGGCATCAGCGGCAGGAAGACAGAGTGTGTGCAAAGCAAACCTGGACAGCAAAGGAGGGCATGCAGCCCAGTGCTCCTCTTGACTCCTCCTCCAACTCTCCTTCACACCTTTTTGTACCTTTTCCATGTTGCATCATTTTCTAATAGCAAAAAAATTTACAATAAGTAAAATATTAGGCCTCAGGGGAAAATAATACTAATTTGGTTGTTTTTAACCATTCTGCCACAAACTCATCTCGGTAAACAGAGGGCATAGAAGTGGGGGGAGGACGCATCACGGCTCAGTTACAAGCTGCCGACAAAGAAGAGAATTCACCCACCCAGAGCTCTGGTTCTCTGCCTGCATCAAACATAAAACAGGTATTTTTATAACATTCTTCCATGAAATTCTGAAACACACATTTTCTCCCTGCGAATGCACAGGGAGAACTTATTTTCCTATCCTCCTCATGGGAGCTAGACAACAAAATGCCAACATTTTCATTCACTCATTGTAAACTCTAGTGGCAACACTTCCAGGTTTATAAACTTTCAAAAATTAATCCATCATTTAGGAAAATAAAAACGTTGTTTTTGTGTATTTTACGATATTCAAATTAAAACATGGACTGGTATGTCCAAACGTGCTTGTTTTCCTGGGTTCAAAAATCCCAAGGAGAAAATACCAGTGTAAGGAGAAACTATTGATTATTTTGCTTTTAAGGCTGTAATAAAGCCTCACTTTTACATTCTAATAATATAGTGTAATCAACTTTTTTTACTTCCCTTGTCTGAAAACAATAGTTTTTGCCTTTCGCCATTTTAAGTTGGTGACATCTGTACAAAAATATACATTTTCCTTCCAGAAGGTGGAAATGCTGTACTTTTTTCCTTCACAGCTCTGGCTGCTTTTCAGGCCTGAATTAACGTGTCTGTCTGTGTGTTATATCGATGATGGACATTTAGACTTCAAGGTATAATTTCCAGTAAAGAAAAGTCATTTTATTTCCATGTGAATAAGCACTCTATCACATTAACCAAGTCAAACAAAGTTATTATCTGGCTTTTTGCCAATAGAAAGGTCACATTTTTAATACCTTTGTACTCTATACTAATCAAATTTGTAAGCCTGGAGAAATAAACCACTTGAATCTATCCATGCTACCAAACGTGGTTAACCCCTGGCGTGCTGGTCTCGGCACCATTCAGCTCACTGCCCCAGCTTAGCTCACTACTATGTTTCCCCAAAAATAAGACCTAGCTGGACCGTCAGCTCTAATGTGTCTTTTGGAGCAAAAATTAATACAAGACCTGGTCTTATATAGCATAAGACCAGGTATTATACTAGACTGGGTCTTATATTACATAAAACCCAGTCTTTTATATTATGTTATATTGTGTTATATTGTATTATATTATATTATATTGTATTATACCTGGTCTTATATTATATTAAAATAAAACCAGGTCTTATATTAATTTTTGCTCCAAAAGACGCATTAGAGCTGATGGTCCAGCTAGGTCTTATTTTCGAGAAAACACGGTAGTAGCTCTGTAGGTGGAGGTTTTGTGTTCTAATCATGAAGCAACAGAAGCCAGCTAATAAGAATCCTGACTACTCAACTCCACCTTTGAAGACTGAACCACAAGACAAGCACCAGTTGAATCTCAACTCATGGACGAGCAAGATTACAACATGGGAACCTGGATACACTTAAGTGTTAATGGACGACTCAAATCAACGTTAACTAAAAGGAACACCTGCTTTAAAAGTCACTGTTGTTCTGGGCGGCTACATTCTGTTTCTTGAAATCCTAGACAAATTACTCCAGACTATTGCAGCAGCCGACTTTAAAGTTTCACTTTGAAATTGCAGGTAATCCTTAGGTTTGAAAATGTCTTCATGGATATCAGTATCAAAATAATAAAGACAAGAAGAACAGGAAAAAACTATAAAGACATCCTGTTGGAGAATCATAAAATTCATATTTTCTCTTGAAAAACTTTCCATGGAATGGTTTTAGATAACTCAACTGATCAATACCCAGGACATATATTTTAGTTACAATCAATGTTTACTTTGCCCCAAAGATTTTCAAGAATGTGTGGCTCCCTTATAGGTAAATTGTAATTGTCTTTTCTTGTATATTTCTCCCTTCTCATACCCCTATTCTTGAGGTATTAGAGTAGAACAAAAGTTGTTCTAATCTCTGCTATACATATCCTGCTGAGCTAACTTTAGACCCTTTATCATTCTGAGAACCTATGTTTGCTAGAGGTCATGTAAGCAGCATGGGCCGTGATTGACTGACTCCAGTATTCTGGAGTAAAATGGGTGTTAAGTTACTCACGCCTCGTTATCAGTGCCTTTCATTCAAACTTCAGATGCTATTTAATTTAGAACACAATTTATTTCAGTACCAACCACTACTACAACCCAATAGTTTAAAAGACAGTTCAGCAAACTTCCTCAAGGTCAGACAGTAAATCGTTTATGCCTTTTGCCCAAAGGCAAAAATAGGATGTTGCGTAGGCACTTAGATAAGCAGATAAAATGCAAGCACTTAAAAAAAAAAACGTAAAAAATCATTTTTAGCTGGTCACAAAAACAAAATATATACATAAATAAAACAAGTTGCGGAAGGAAACAAGCAAACAATGTAGACTGTAGTCGGGACCCGGCCCAGGGGCTGAGCTGCACTGACGACGACTTTGATCTCAGCGCCGGGCAGGGTTGTCAGCAGCACAGTCTCCAGGTCCGCACCACCCGGCAACAGTACTCACACGTGATCTGGACAAGTTAGTCACGTCTTTCAGCTCCAATCTTCCATAAATGAAGACAATAGCAGTGGCTGCCTCAGCACTGTGACGAGAAATAATGTTAGGAGTGGGTGATCTCTACTGAACAATGGTTAGCACTGTTCAAAAGTCTTTACTTCAACAAAATTGAATGAGCACCCCCTACTTGTCCATGGGTTTTGGCCAATGGTTATATTTTGGTGGACGCCATGGTGTCCCCAGGTCTCCACGTGGAAAGCGGCCTTGCCCGAGGGCAGAGGAGGGGTTGAAGCAGAAGAGGAAGAGCTGGGCCCCCACCTGGACTCAGGACAGTGCTGAAAGATGCTCTAGCTGTCTCACGCCCTGTGGGGGGCAGTACAGACAACTTCCTACTCCCGCTTCCCTTACCCTCCCAGCAGCTGGAACTCAGAGCCTTCCCAAGACCCATCGGCATGTGAAGCTCAGTCTCAGAGCCTGCCCTTGGAATCAGCACGCGTAGGTGCTACAGACAGCACCACCAGAGCCTAACGAACAGATGGAGTCCCAAATGAGAAAGGCCCCTGCTAGCCACGAAGGAGGGACAGAAAACAGCCATTCCCATGCCATTTCCATAGTTTGGGTTGAGGAATTGCGACACACCATGAAGCCCTATTATAAGTGGCCCTTCTTCATTTCCTGTGATGCTGGAGACAAGCATCGCTCAGCTCCAAATGAAAACGGGAGAAGACAGGGAAGACATCCTCCTGGCCTGTGTATCTGATTGAACCCACTCATGGGGTGGTGGGAGTCCAGGCGTGGTCAGTGCTCTGTCTTAGCTATTTACTCACCACTTCTAGGGTTTCTTCCAGAAGGGAAAGGGTGGATGAAAGAGACACAAAAAAATACCCTCATTGCTGGGAAAATATATCAAGTCACCTTGAGCTAAGGTTATCTGGAATGAATCCTATACTTCTGGGCTGAAATTACACCAAAGGCAAAATTGTTTTTTTTTCTCCCTTCCTTCAATCTAATGTACATGTCATATTCCTGTCTTAAGAATGTCACAGGAGGACAGAGTCTTGTTTCCAAGGAGAGAGGGAGAGGACGGAGGTGCGTGTAGGACAAGAGTAGCAAAGATAAGGAGGGAAGCCAAGTTCTTACCCTGTAAGACCCTCCGTTGAATTGACTCGCAGGGGGGTGAGAAGGTCACGGGATGTAGGTCTTGATTAGTGAAGCTGCATGGGGAAGAAAATCAATTATCAGAGAGAATATCTTCTAGACAGGCGATTTCCAAAGGAATGGGAGTGAATTTCCCCCTTGGATCAAATATATGGCTACTGTCTAGTGCCTTAAATTATTTGTTCTGAGCGTAAGTGAACGAGGAAGCAAGGAGTGCAGATCCTAGCAGCGACTGGGATGCACTCTGATTTATGGGCTTCTGGCAGCTGGAGGTCCAAAGAGAAAAGGAAAGATCAGCTGCTTTTAACAGAATCACTCTGAGGTGTGTGACTTTCCTCAACCTTTTAGGAGAAAAGCTGGTCCATGCAGGAAGGGCTGCCTACTTCTCCTGCATTTGGGGCTTCTCTGGAAGGCTTTAGAACTTCACAAATAATCAAAAGATACAGGGTTTTTTTGACACATTAAAAAAGCTGTTCGTGTTTAATATACATAACGTATGAGTTTGAGGATAAGTATATGCCCATGAAACCATAGAATCTCACTTCCGGATGTATAGCAGAGGAATTTAAATCAGTATCTCCAAGAGATGTCTGCACCCCCATGTTCAGTGCAGCATTATTCACAATAGCCAAGAAATGGAAACAACCTAGGTGTCCATCAACAGATGAATGGATGTGGGATATGCATAGAGTGGAATGTTATGCTGCTGTAAAGAGAAGGGCATTCTGACATTTGCAACAACCTGGATGGACCGAGAGGGCATTATGCTAAGTGAAATGCATCAGACAGAGAAAGACAAATACCATCTGATCTCACTTATATGTAGAATCTAAAATAGTCAATACTCATAGGAGCAGAGAGTAGAACAGTGGGTGCCAGGGTCTGGCGGAAGGGGAGATGCTGGTTGCGGGGTACAGTTTCTGTTATGCAGCATGAGTAGGTCTTGGGGATCAGTGTACAGCACGGTGACAATAGGTAACAATACTGTATTGTGTCCTTGAAATTTGCTAAGAGAGTAGATCTTACGTGTTCTTAATAACCACGCAAAAATAATTACAATCATACTACTAAAGGGGCTGGAGGAAACTCAGGGAGGTGATGGATGTGTCTGTGGCCTTCAGGGCAGTGATGCTTTCATGTGTGAAGGATTCTTGCATGGCTTTTATTACAGTTGGTGTTTTGTCGTTTTTATCTTTGAATCTTTATTATAAGGTTGGAAGAAATATCCACAAATTGATGAGCATGTAATATGTCCAGGGACCCTATTAATCCTGGGACACAAACAAAAAAAGCTCTTGACCTTGAGGTACTAGTGGAGGTCGGGGGCTCGAGGCAGACCACCAAGAGGTGGTGCCACTCTGGCTCCTCTACTTGGGCGCACCTGGACTTGCAGTGACAGACACAGCTGATGGGAACCAAAAGCAATACTGTGTGGACCCCGAGCAAACTGTCCCAGGTTTACAGGCCCCTTGGGGCCCTGCCAGGATTTTTGTCAGAAAACTCTGCTGGTCACTGAAAGTGACCTTCCCAAGGTGCGTATTGAACATCAATGGGGAGCCGGCACCGTACTGAGCGTGGAGACTAGATCTGCAGGAAGTATGTTTCTGACCGTGTCTTAGAACCACTCATTGTGCAAGAAAAAGGGGGACAAAGGGAAGCATTATTGAGAGAGACAGACACCGGTTCTCCATGAGCTAGGTATGCAGAGAGACCCATTTGGGGACAGGGTGACAACAGGGGGAGGCTTCCATAGGGGCTGCAGGGAGACGATGGAGGAAACTGAAGAGAAAGTTTGAAAAGAATCGCCCAGCCCAAGGAGGGATGAAGGGACAGTGTGCCTCATTCTCTCAGTTCTGTCTCTATTCAAAACCATCCCACACCCCAAACTCTCAGGCCTATCCCAGAAGACGCCTTTGAACACATGCAGAAACGTAACCCTTGTAACAGGGTTATAAGTGGTTTGAGAAGGCAGAAGGTAAAGGCGAGTTCATTCCTGGACATGCCTTGGGCGACAGACAGAATTGTGTCAAGTTAAAGGTGGGTCTTCTATAAGGTTTCCTTCATGAGACCTACATGAAGCAGTTCAGCCCTGGCTTAGAGGGACACTTGTGAAATCAGTACAACTCCAGGTGGTCGTCCCAGAACTGCCACCCACCCCCACACTAGTCACCAGACTAACTGAGTGACCCCTGGCCACAGTCAGCCAGGGATCAGCCTTGGTCATCAATTACTGCACATTACAGTTTATCACCGGTGATTCTTTCTGGTCCTTCAAGGTTGCTCTCCAGTTTTCATCCATTGTCTCCCTGCGGCCCCTCTGGACCCCTCCTGCTGTTGCCATCCTCTCCCCAAATGGGTCTCTCTGCACAATTTAAGATCTCGGACCTGTTGGGCCCCTCCTAATAAAACAATCGTAAAAAGGAAAACAGGCAGTAATAACAATAATAAAATCAGCAATCCAATTCATCTGGTGGCTGCCCAAGCTTGAAGGTCTCCAGGCACCTTTACTTAAATAGCTAAACACAAAATTATTATAAACGAATACATTAGGTGCTGATCTGAAAGCACCCTGCTAAACTCATAATGCAAAGGGCAGACTGAGGCTGCCAGCAGCCCTGCTATTAATTACTTGCCTTAAAATGCTGGAGAAGTGTATTTAAGCCAGACACCTGGCGAGGCTACTGGCTAATTGCACGCGTTATAATGACTGTAGTCTCAGGAGGAGCAAACTCCTTTCAGCTCCACGGCAGCCCAGTCATGGTCCACACAAACCTAATGTATTGATTCTGGCCACACCCATGTGCTTAATTTAGCATGCCAGTAAAGATGCACGCATCCGAATGACATTTCTTTTTCAGGCCCATTTTCACGATTACAGGCAAAATCCCACAGATGCGTCTTTTTCAGCACACACAGTAAGCTAATACTCTGACTTGAGATTCAAAATTTATAATAAAGAGTGAAATGATTTTGCATTTTTTATGGGTGCAAGAAAGATGAGACAGTGTGGGTCCTGGGTGTAAGCTGCCCAGGCACAGGAAGGTAAGACGTAGACACAAACAGAGCCAGCAGCTGGTAGGGCCCACTCCCCACTGTGCTGTGTAGATGCCAGTGCCAGACAGCAAACAGTTAACCCCAAGACAAAACCCCCTGTGACCAGCAGGTCTCTTGCAATCATCAGTAGAACTAGCTATTATAGCCAATTTAATAGCTTGAAAATGAACTCATTAGTGGTCTTTTATCAGTGGAAAAAAGTCTATTAAATCCGGATGTGTGGAGCAGCAGCTCAGAAGCTCATTTCCATCCTGCCTGTGACCTGAACAAATCCTAGACGAGCATTTCTGGGAGCCAGGTCAGGCTCCCCGCAAGGAGACAGTGCCATCTCCCCTGCTTTCCCCCAGCTGGTATCCTTTCTCCAGGTTCCCAAGGCTCTGCACATTAATTTACAGTTTGGTGGGATGATATTGTCCTTCTTTCTCTCCTCCTGTATTATCCATGTGCACCCAAACAATTTACAGGGGCAGCAAAAAGACAATGCCATCACTCAACTGCGATTTGGAAGTTATAGCCAACGTGACAGAATTGTCAGGCTCTGTCCACGGTGCTGAACAGGTTTAAGACAAAGCAGTTGGAAATGTGGCACAGTGAGGGGATTTCTGTATTCTTTCTCTTCCTCCTTCCTTCCCCTCCTCCCTTCTCCCTCCTCTCTTTTCCCTCTTCCCCTTCTCTTCGCCTCCCTCTTTCCCCTCCCTCCTCCCTCCTCCTTCTTCTCTCCTCCCTTCTCACCCTCCCTCTGTTTCTCCCTCCTCCCTCCCTCCTTCGTTCTCTCCCTACTCTTCTCCCTCCTCCTTTCCTCTCTCTGCCAAGGATGATTGCAGAGACAGAGAGAGGCCACTTCCATGCACTGCACATTCACTATTTCCTGTTGGAGATAACAGCTTAAATTCTCTTGGACAAATGGTAAAGCCTGAGCACAGTAAAGCTGACTTCATTAGCTCTGGGACAAGTTGCCGATTAGCATAAATCTGTGAAATAAACTGTGAGGCAAGTAGAAAAGTTTTTCTCAAAATATTCTTTCTCCTATAATATCCCACAGATTTTCCAGGCTATGCCACGGACTTTAGCTCTTGCTTTTAAATTATATCCTGTACCACTTTTCATTTCCATAAGTCTTGTCTCATGAATGTGATGATAAGTGATTTGATGGCAGAGGCTCAATTTTACCTTTGTTTTAGAAACCCCACCACATGGGGATCCGTTTTCAGTAAATACATGTGGACTGAACCCGGAAGTGACAGGATTAGCACCTCAGGAGCTAATTGGGTATATTACACCGTTACAAGGCTGTGTGGGGCGTGACTGGTAGATAACCATAGGTGGCGGTCTTTGGATCATCAAGCTAGCTGGTGCTGCTAAAAACTGCCATCACTTACCTATTAAAGTCCCTGTTCCACTTAAATCTTACTGACCCCTGGAAGTATACATTATTAGCCCTATACAGAGGTGAGAGGTCAGCCCTCAGAGGCTCATAGAGGCCAAAATCCTTCCCAGACTTATGAGGCTGGATGCCATGTTATCCCACTATCCTTTATCAAAGCTTAAAAGACCTGGTTTCTGTAATGAATTATCTCATTGGATTGTATACATTAAAATAGTGCATGCTAGTGGCTACACATCTCCTACATGAGTTTTGTTTTGTTGTTTTGTGTTGTGCTGTGTTTTTAAGTCAACAGTCCTCACTTCCCCTTAGAAGGTACTTAAACTAAGTAGACTGTGGATTACTTCATTCTTTGTCAACAATCACTGGCCCACTGGCCCTGCTATTTGTCAGGTAGACAAAAGTGGTACAAAATGGTACAAAAGCACGTGTCCTTTTACTAAGATCATTTTAATTTCAGGACTATCTGAATATGCCCACTCATTCCAGCCTCAGTGTTCGGGTGGGAGACGGGTTCCTGCCTGTTTCCACTCCCTTTTCCCTAGGTTTGGGGACTAAAGCAGCTCCCAGTGTCCCAACATAGCCTCTGCAGAGTCCCTCCTGCTCCCTCCCAGCCGAGGATCTGGAGAGAAGAAATGTCCAGCCAGATGGAAGTGTGCCTCCTGGGCCACTCTGCTCACTTGTGACAATGGCAGGACTCCATGGCCAGCTCAGTGTCTCTCAGAGCCGTGCCAGCTCAGGCCACGTGGCAGGGGCTGGAGAGTTCCTCTCATCACCCGTCCAGACAATCGGCCTCCTGCTCAAAGTTCCACTTTCTCTGACAGGCCCCAAACCTTCTCCTCCTCCCCTTCTCAAGGTGAAATTCCCCTGGGGTGGAAAGCCCCTCAGAGCCCAAGAGCCTCACCTGCTACCTCTCATCACCTGGAGGCTTGGACAGCAGACTGCTGGGCCCCCCAGAGTGCCAGAGCTTTGCATTCTAGTGAGCTACCAGGATACTCTTGAGAACCCCAAAGTGCCAACACACAGAATAAACTTGGCAAATGACATGCTGCCATTCCTCTAAATGCTCTCTAGTTTTCCACAAATTCATATTCCAGTCCTTCTTATTGAAGCCCTTGAGCATCACCTTTCCTGATACTGAGACATCCCTTAGAGCAGAAATTCCAATCTTTTCAGAGAAGAGGGCCCTCTTTAAATGTCAAGAATCTCTTGGGTCCACATATGGTTGTAGCTGCATGGTGGGTGTTCGCTGTTATTTTTTTCCAGCTTCACTGAGGTAACCTTGACAAGTAAAAATTGTATATATGTAATGTACAACGTGATAGCTTGATATACGTATGTACTTTGAAAAGGCTCACCACAAACAAGCTATTAATAAATAACATGTTCATCGCCTCCCATAGGTACCTTTTTATTTTTTTTGGTGTGATAAGAATGCTGAAGGTCTACTCTCCCAGCAAATTTCAGTATGCAATGCAATATTATTAACCATGGTCGCCATGCTGTACGGTAGATGGGGTTGTTTAAGAAAATCTGTATAATAACCAAAAGTTGCTATGACTTCAATAAGTAAAGTTTATTTTCTCTGCCCCAATAAAACCTACATATTATAAAAATAAGTTACAAGTAAATGAGGGCTTATTACTGATTCCAGCTGCAAAGAATGCTTTCTTGACCAGCAAGAGGCACTGCTGCCCCCTGGGGCCCAGGCCACCCCTCGGGAAAGGATCGCCCTGGAGATTGCATTGAACTTGGCTTCCTTGAGGAGACTGCTCACTCTGTTCTAACTGGAATCAGAGATTTACATGGAAGAAAGGGCAGCCAAGTGACATCTGGGCCACCTTCCCCCCACACCCCACAGTGTCTCTGATAAAAGGCACAATGACGTAATTAACGTAGGAGCTGCTCATAATCAGAAAACCTGATTAGATTAGTGACCAGCAAACATCTGAAGAGTCCCTCTGAATCACTGACTGATAGGATGAGAGGCACAGCAGCTGTGAGGTCACGGAGACCAAGTGGGACCTGCCAGTGAGACCGACAGAAAGGGAGAGGAGTCTGAAAGCGGATTTTCCCTTCCCTGGAAATCTGTCTGGAAACTGCTTACTCAGCCTGGTTTCATATAGATGAGATTTCCATCATCTCTGTTATTTTCTCAGTAGGGAACGTTAATACACTATTTATTAGTATAACTCCATTATATATAATAAATGGGTTTATTCTGCTATTACAAAAATAATTGCATGGAAAATATGCCTTCTGAATTCTCTGACCATACTATTTTGCCCTTTTTCTTATCTCAGGCTTCTGAGTTTTAGCTCAGAATGAAAAGATAAAAATGTCATGCTTCTTCAGCATAGCACAAATGATAAAATTCAGAGGAAATTGTAGTTTTATTTAGAGGTTAATGCACACAAACTTCCCCACCAAATTTATTACCAGAAGGGTTGGGCAACATTTGAATTTAAAAGGAAATAAAATACATCATATACTATAGTATAGTTGGTGCCTTAATTTATTATTACATTCTTGTTCATTAAAGAGGAGTAGGCTCAAAAAATAAACCAACAATAGGTAAGGATAAATTTATAGGTAATAGATTTCATATGTGTTATGGGTTATTTCTGCTCGATGTTAACAAGAAAGAGACTATACTATGTGCTTCTATGTGAAAAAAGACAGTCTCTGCAACCAAATGGCTTAAAATTCATTATTTCTTCCCACAGTTTTCCACATCCCACCCCCAAGCTGTCCCAGAAAGGATATTCGATACGAACTGTTAAAAAGGTGCAGACTGACTCATGGAACAGCTTTGTTTCATTTCCCTTTTCACACGCCTCCCTAGGTGACCCCTAAATATGATTACAGTTGCCACTAAAATTGACTTTGACCTTTAGTCCTTTAGTGTTAAAGTGTGTGTGTGTGTGTGTGTGTTTCGTAGGGAAGGAAATATATATATGTTTATATCCTTCCAGGTTCTCAGCTGGGGCCCTTGTGAAAAACAGACAGATTAACAACATGAAAACAGTCAGAGATGAACTTGACATCTCGTATACACATGAGAGAAACTCAGGGAGGAGTAACTCAGAGGTGGCCAGAACTCAGTTTCCAATACCTTCTTCAGCTAAAACAGAGGAAGAAAAGTGGGGCAAGGGGGAGGGCGTTGGGGAAGCGAGGCCACTCTGGGAGGTCACAGGAAAGCCCAGTCCACACGGCTAAGACTTGCTATGCCTATGCAAGTGCGTGCCCTCTCCATCTAAGCCATCCTTCCCCTGGTACTGAGAGGGGGACACCCTTACAAATGGAGATTTTCTGTATAAATGTAAATTTCCCTTATAAAAGGGAAAGTGCTATTCTGTTTCCAGAGCTCCACTTCTGTCTGCTGTTTCTGGAAATAGTCCTTATGCCAAAGAGGCACATTTTGAGGTCGCATACCCATGTCAGACAGTGTATACGCATATATGTGAATAAATTATGCATGTGTGTGCACATAGGCGGGCACAGATCCAAGTGTGTGTGTGTGTGTGTGTATGTGTGTGTGTCTGATTCCAGTGTAATATTGCCAGGCAGTTTCTGAAAAGTGAAACGCTGTGTTTGCTCCTTGTTGTGAAAGCTGAAGAGAGCATTTTGCATAGGACCTTTCTCCCCAGCCCTTAGTCCTCTGCGTCCCCTGTGAATGGACGGACGGACGCCTGAGGCTGGAGGGGTCATTGGAAAACACTGTTTCTGTCTCTCTCTGTCTCCTTCTCCCTACACACGCACGCACACACACACGCACACGCACGCACACGCACGCACGCACACACCAGATGAGGTACACAGTCGCTCATATTTGACAGAGAAGGGACTGAGTCTTACAGGAGACAGTGACTTCCCAACACGACAGCTGTAATAAATGGCACATGTGGGATTTAAAACTCTGCAAAACCTGTGTTTTTTGTTTCACCTCCTAAATTGTGCCAAAATATTTCTAATTCTGGTGTGGAAAGGAGATAGCTCCCAACGGACAATGGCTCGACTTACAATTCTTTAACTTGACCGCGGTGCAAAAGTGATATGCATTTAGTGGAAAATGTACTTTGAGTTTTGGTCCCTCCCCAGGTTGTCGGTGTACGTACGATCCTCTCTCGTGATGCTGGGCAGGGCAGCGAGGTGACGTGGCCCCGCTGGAGACTAATGCAAGTGTTCTGAGCACGTGTATGGCGCCAGGCGAAGCTGTGCTTTTTGCCCACTTGGTTAGGTGTATCAAATGTATCCCCACCTTGCAATGGGGTAACACCCCAATAAACACCACCGTAAATTGGGAGTGTCTGTAGAAGTTGCGGCAGAGCTCACGAAACCTCACTCATCTTGGCATAATTCTCCACCAACACCATTCTCTTGTCAGTAGTGCTGAGACCACGGGCTCTGGGGTCAAATCTCTCCTCCAGCTCCTGGCCTGGAGCCCACAGAGTAGTAACTTAAACCTTTCACATCAGTTTCTTCTCTAAACAGCAAACCTCAGGTCAGCTTTGAAGAATTCCTAGAGGATTAAAATGAGATAATGCAAAAAGAGCTGAGTGCTTCCCACTAACTCCAGAGAAACTACTAATATTGTTTCCGCTTTACAAAGCAAGTTCCCTCGGGGTTGGGTGGAATTTATCTGGGTCCTATAGAAGCTGACACGATGAAACTGAGCTGGAAAGTTGAGATAAATGCTGATGATGGCTGGTGGCTTCATACCATAGCTTGTAACTACAAATTGCCAAAATTTTTGGACTCAGTTTCTTACTGTGCAATTTCAAAATGCTAGAATAACTGATTACAACTCTAAAATTTCATGCAATTACAATACTTGTGACCATTATATATGCCCCGTAATGAATATATGTGTGAATTACAGTATGAACTAGAGACACTTAAGTCGCAGTGTAAGTAACACACCCACATGGCCCTTAGAAGCTGACGGGTGATACTCAGTAAATGTCAGGCTTCCCTTAGAAGTCAAGGAAAGCATTCTAATCAGAGTAATTTCAGATGCTACAGGCATGACGTCAGGGGGCTTTCTTTTCACAGACAGAAATTTTCAGCCCTGTAACCCACATCTAATGGGAGACCTACAAGGCTGGCCCGGCTCAGAGTGTAAGATTCAGAAGCACTTAAGAGTTGGCTGAACTAGGAGCTTTACGAAAACACACCAATTCTCTTGACATTCCTGGGATGGACAACACAGCGGTCCCTAGATTACCAGAAAACTCAGGCCTAAAATATCAGGGAAACCCAAGGTCACTCAGTGAGTAGGGATGGGGGGGGGGCAGGGGATGCACCCAGGGGGGTTAATTTGTCGTCCGTGGCCCCAAACTATGATACGAAGTACGATGTATAATGTATAATGTAAACTAAATGTATGTAATATAAATGCTTGTGTATGTGTACTATACATACGAAACATAAGCCACACACTATAAATACAGTACTTATAATAGAAACAAAATAGAAAACATGTGCAAAGTAAATATAGATACTGGCAAGAGAGACATTAAAATGCTGTGAGATTTTTAGAAGCGGGCACCATCACTTCCAGAATGGGGAGGAGCGGATTAAGAGAAGTGTTTACGAAGGAGACAATCTTTAAATCATGTTGTTTCATAAAAATCGACAGCACTTGGCAAGGCTGAGGTGAGGAAACTCACTGGGCACTGGGGACAGTGCGAATGAGACCACATTGCAGGAGATGGGAGTGCTGGCAGGAGAATTAGACAGAAATGAGGCTTAGAATCAGATCGCAGGGGATCCGGGCGGCCCACTTAGATTCTCTTCAGATGGTCACACATTCATAGCTACCAGACACGCACCTGATAGTCACCTGGTACCCACCTATGACCTCCCTGTTATCCACACGATACCTACCTAATACCTACCTAGCTCCCACCTGATGATACCCACCTGTTACGTGACATTTTCCATTGGGTCATTGAGGCCTCGGGCTCAGGTGCCCGTTCACATGGGGTGCCCTGCCTCAAGTTCAGAGCCAGTCTGGTCTCTCTGAAATTCAAGGAGGAAGGAAATAGGCACGTGGCTTCCTGCTGTTAGCAGTCAGTCTGTGGGCCACAAAACCTGACTGGTTTTGCTTCTGATTGTTTCGGGCACCTCATACACAGAGATGATTTCTTCCAAGAAATTGTACTTAATAGCCCCTATGGCTGCGTAAGGCCCTGCTGCACTGTGGTTGTTGCCACAACTGGAAGCCAAGCTGTTTTGAGGACTGCAGGCTGAGTGCTGTGTACTCATTACTTGGCTGAGTCCTTACATAAACCTGTGACGGGGACACTGACACTGTGACTGCATTCCAGAGTGGGAATTTGCCCCAGACATGCTGTTGTTAGGAGGGAGTGAATGTGAGAGAGGGAATAAACCTTCATCCAAGCCAGGAGCCATGGGCTTTCAGTTATGTATTGGTTCCTTGCTTGAATCTTAATGTCTATTACATTAGGCATTTGCAACAAGATTGGATGTAAAAATGAAGAACAGGCATCCATGGTCCTGAGACGTCACCCATGCCTGCCCCTGTAAGTGTTGTTGTGAATCGGTGACAGATCCAAAATTAAGCCCTACAAGGCACATCCTCGAACTGTAGCTTCTGACCCTGGACATTTCCTGAAGTCAGCCGCTCGGCCACGTGTGACCTGCCAGCAGGTGGACACAACTCTCTGACCTATCTGCATCACAGCCCTGCTCTTTCCTCACGTGACTTCACCAGACCATCAGCCCCTGCTGTCAGACCGTACAGTCCCTGCGCCCTCTACGTAGGCTTGTGTGCACCCAGTCACACACACATACACACACACACACACACACACTCACACACACACTCACACAGACACAGTGGGGACCAAACAAATGAATTCTACCTGTAAATTTGATGGGGCAGCATCTGCTCAGAATCCTAAAATATAACCAGAAGTTGGGGCCCAATCTGTCCCAAATCCAGCATCTTCCCCAGTGACGGTTGCTGATAGTGGCTGCCGCTGCCACCAGTGTCGCTGTGCCCCTGGTGGGAGGAGGTGTGGCGCACGGCCTTTCTTTACACAAGCTCAGTGTCACCGTTGTTGTTATCAGTTACACACAACTCAGCGGCAGCCTGAGAGCTGGCCATTTCTCTTCCGTGATCTTAGGGTCAATTGGTGTGATTGTAGGGAGGACCACATCTTGCAAAGGATAGATGGAATGTCTGTTAAGCTACCATGGTAGCGTATTGAAGTGTTCGTTGAAGACACCTGAAGTGCACACCCACCCCAAACCTCCACATCAAGGACAATGTCTGGGCCACATGCGTGACACACAGGACTGTGGGTGAGATCCTAGTTGCAGACCAGCAATAACGACGACAATATTAGCAGCTAGCACTAGTGACTGTCTGTTCGTAGTCACATAGTGCACTAAGCACTTCGTTTGTCCCACTTCGTCTCCACAGTAACCCTGTGAACTTGGACTTGTCATCATCCCCATTTTTCAGATCAGCACACGGGGGCACATAAGTGAAGCCTTGATAATGTCCTAGTAAGTGTATCAATGGCCTTTGGTGGTTTCCGGGTGCACCTCGGCCTGAGACCCTTTCTCCAGCGAGCCCAGGTTGATGGACGATTGTCAGGACCAAGTCAGAAACTGAGCACTTAGAAATTTATGTCTAAGATGTACTGTTAGCTCACAAAACACATTTCCTAATTCATCAGTGACACTTCTTTTTAGTCCTTCTGTTAACCCCATAAGTTACACTCTTCAAATGCATGGCAAAGGAAGGAGATATGTGTTTAGTACGTAGGCCAGGGGTCCCCACTTGCCAAGTGTAAACCCTCTGCCGTGGTGTGCCACAGCCAGTGTGTGTGGCTGGGCACATGTGACCGGGTCCTCTAGCTCCAGGCTGTCCGTGCGCCTGGTCAACCCCTCTGCTTTCTCTTCCCGGTACACAGCCTCTAACCCGTGCCACTTCCAGACCCGCCGCCCTCGCAGAGCTGATCCCTCCCTCAAGAGCACTTACTGGTTTTGACCCTTGCCAGGGAGTGGCAACAAAGTGACTGCTGGGCCCCAAGCTCCTCGTGCAGCCGCTCCTGGTGCCCCTCGCTAGGCCTATGCTCTGCAGCGCCCTCATGGTCTGGGGCAGCCTCTCCTGCTCAGCTCCGCCTCTGGGGCAGGCAGTCTCCCTGGGAAACAGGGCTCGTGGACTGGAGTGTAGCCCAGCTTTGCCATTCCAGAAAACGTACGCAGTTTACCATTCATTTCTAGAGGGGCTCCTCTCTACTTATGGGTTTTGAGCAAGATCGGGTGACGGGAAACTGTTTTAAAGATGATTTTAAAAACCTTTCTATCACAGCCACCTAAGGATCTGCTTTTTTTTTGCTACCTACACATATCAGAAAAGGAAAAGAAGCAAACCCAGAGGGCTTGGCTTGAAAGGCTCTGTTTTCATTTCATGACTGTCATTTGCAGGATTTTAATGAAGGCTTACCACTCTTCACAAGAAAGTCACAGCCTGTGTAATACATACATAAGCATTTGCACTCTGTGCTTGTAGGATCACACTTCCTCACCACTGTGGTCGGTGGCTCCAGTGATGCTCATGGGTCTCGTAGTTCCTGTGCAAAAGATTCGTTTTCCCTTTAACAGGAGACACTGCCACCGAGAGGGCAGTGTCAGGAAGCTGCCCCATTCCCTTGGGCCTGGGAGGACCCTGCAGGCACCAAAGATGGACATGGAATAGAGAGGCTGCATCCGGCTGACCAGGAGTCAGGCCCATTGCCCGTCTCTCTCCTGTCCTGTAGTCCTCCTCACCTCTGTCCCCTGCATGACGTGGCCATCTCAGCCCTCTCACAGGAGCCGGCAGGCCTGTCTGGCAGTGCCCCTCTGTGCCTTTGGCCCTGGCATTTCCCACCACAAGTCATCTGGTCACCATTAGCCATCTCCTGGGCCACTGCAGGCCCAGAGGGCCTGTCCTGGGCCAGCTTCTGTAGGGACAGACTCCCATCCAGAACAGCATGCAGCTCCCGGGGCTTCTAAACATGAAAGGACTGCGTGATATTAAATCATTTATGAGGCAATGAGACTTGCATGGAGGCAAAAAGCATCCCTCTTTCTACACAGGTAACTTCTCTTTGTACTTGAACCGTATTGTCCACAAACAAGATAGATTGGTTGTGCTTTTAATTTTTTTCAAGAACAAGAGATACGAGAAAAACCGTTGTGTTGTTTGATCCTTGCAGTTACTTTCATTTCTTTTCTGAGCACGCCATTGTCGTTGAGTTCTGTCTCTGACTGTTATTGTCACCCTTTAGTATGAATTCTTACAAGACAAATCCTAACGAGATCTAATCACCTGATCTAATCACACGGCGTGTGTCTGGCAGTGACTGCATGAATTGGGCCGACTTTCCTGTTTCTCCAGCAAATCTTAGGAAGACCAGGAAGACCCAACGGTCTATGCAGACAGATGACAAATCACAGGCAGAAAAGGCTGTTCAATGCCACTTACCATGAGAGACTCAGAACATAGAAAGTCATTCAGGGGGACTCCCATTCTGGACAATGAGGCCCCCAGAAATGGCTCTCCAAGCTTCAGAACATAGAAGCGTGCCAGGCTACGTAGAGGGCTGCAGTGTCCAGCTGTGACGTCCAGTATTGTCAGTGCTAAAACGTTTTTAAAAAGCTTCTCTTGGGTTAATGTCTTCTCGGCTGGACCGTGAACACCTGAGGACAGGCACCAATCTGGGTATGTCGTCTGTCTTCCCTCTGGAGTCTTCGTAGGAGCCAAGGGAAGATGCCCGGCATCTTATTCCCACAGGAGCAGAGGATTTTGAGCCCTCAGCCTCCACCCCGATTGCAGCCGTGGCTTCTAGACCTGCCGTCTGGCCCCGTTGCTCCCTGCTGAGCCCACCCGCCACACCATGTTCTCTAATGCAGATCTGATGGTATTGGCTCCTCCCAAACAGCCTTGGAAGATTTCGTGCATGGACCCCCTTTCTGCTGCTGGGTGCCTCCAGCCTTGCTGGTCTCCCCGTGGCTCTCCTCCCACCATCGTGCATCAAAGGCCCTTCTCCAGAGCCTTTCTCGACTTTAAAAACCATCTTCCTTAGACTGCAAAGCTACATCCTCTTCTCCACCTTGCAAGCTTGTACTCATTCCCCAAAGGCCAACTCAGAGATTACCTGCCTGGGGGACGCTCATTACTTGCTAAGCCTTAGCACTTCTCTGCGTCCAGGCCTCACTCGGCTCCCTGCACTGTTTATGCTGAGTGTGTGGGAGTGGGACGGATTCACCACAAGTCCCAGCTCCCTGAGCAAAAACCATTTCTCACATTCCTCAGATTCCCCATTCCACAAGGTGATCCCAGTGGACACTGAGCAAGTGGTCAGTGCCCCATAAATGTTTGCTGAATGGATGAATGGATGAATGAACGGATGGATGGATGGATGGATGGATGGATGGATGGATGGATGGATGGATGGATGGATAGATGAGCGGACAAACGAATCAGTGGATGGCATGAACCCTAATTTTAACATTCTGAGAGTCCCCTTTCACAGGATTTTCAGGACCTAAACTCATGCAACTGGCTGCAGAATAGCTGAGGCTCTTTACCTGTTTTCCAACACTCACTTTATCTTGCTTCAGTGACTTAAGCTGTTTGAAATATTAATTCTGAAAAAGAGTCTTCTGGTCAACCAAGAAAATGCACGAAAGTTTCTAGTAGCATTAAAGGCATTATTACGTTTTTGTCAGTGTCCCTATGCTGGCAAGATGGGGTGTTGACAAATGCTAGAAGCCCAGGAGAGTTTGGGCCATTTGACAGGTAATTAGCAGCACTGGCTCCCAGCAGGCACCCATGCCAAAATCTCTTCCAATGAACTTAGTGGAAAGTGTCAGCGCTTGGAGGCTATGATGCAATAGCCCCATCTCTGAGGGCTTTAGCAAAAAGCAGAGAGAAGAAAGCCGGGGCTGTGCATGCGAAAGTGCAATCGCTAGGCCAGCGTGTGTCATAATAAAAATATGCTTCTAAGTCATCAGGTAAGCAATTCTAACCATGCACTTTTGCTGCTCAGGGTTCACAGCAGGCCCTCTGCAAACAACTCTGTGTTTGGGGTCGTGATTATACGATGTGCACACAGAAGCACTTTGAATATTGTCCAGTGATCTCAGGCAAGGATTATTCTTCTGAATTTTTCCCAAACTGTTCCACCGAGCACTATACTGGAGAAAAAGAAGGAGAGTAGTGGGGATCAAGCAAGTATGGAAAGAAGTAATTCATGTTTGCACGTCGATGTTTTTGAGGAGTCTCACAGTAATAAGCAAATGAATAATCAATGAATCAACCCACCAGTCAATGGATATAAAGAGGACATTTTCATACTCTTAAAAGCATAGAATCCTCTCCTTTTTCTTTAAGTTCTCACTTATTATTATTTGACAGTCACAGTGCACAATGGAACATGCTTGGGAAATTCTTGTAATTCTTTATTATCATCACAATTTTTCTTTCTAATTGCAAGTAACCTACAGGATGTTTAAGGTAAATTAAATTTGAGACTACGGAGCGCGCACAGTGTGCCTGAGCCTGTGTTGAAGGAAAAGAGGGAAGCAGGGGAGCAGAGCTTGGGGAGCTGTGATGATACTGGATGGCTGTGGGGGCTGGTGGGTCAGGGGCAGCTCGCGTCTGTATCAACCGAGCGGGTCCTAAACGCATCACTGCCACGAGGGTTTTATCCCTCTCTGGTGCCTGATGCTCTCAGCATCTTCTCCGGAGCCTTCCCAGGCAGGATCTCAAATTTACTGTCAAGTGATCCCACTACAAAACAAGGATCTGAGGAGAGCAGAGGGGGGTGATGTGACCACATGCAGGGTTAGACAGACACAGAAGACCCCTCCCAGGAAGCTCAGAGCACCCCTCTCTCTCGGGCTCATGAGCTCAAGAATAATGTTGACAGGAAGAATTTGATCTTGCGTTTTCCGAGACTAACTGGTGAGCAGATTTGCTTTCATTATAATCATTTATCACTTACAAGATACCAGAGCCACAAGGAGATTGCTGAATAATAGATGAAATTGTGCTGAACCAAGTTTCTGCCCTAAGGAGTTTTCCATGTAGTGGCAGACGTGGAATCCTGTTGGACAAGCATAACGCAGTCGTCTGCCTCAGCAAACAAGGTGGGAGGGGCTGGGGGATGCCGGGTGCATGTGTGTGAGTGTGTGTGTGTGTGCACGTGAGGGCATATGTGACAGAGACAGAGGTTGGAAGCTCATTTAATGTGGATGAGAAAATGGCAAACAGAGCAGTGCTCTGTTGACTAGACAGATGTTGACGGTAAGGGAGCAGAACCACCTGCAAGGGCCTGAAATGATCCCAGAAGATCTAGGGAAGACCCTGCCCCAAATGCAACCCACTGTCTGTGCACCCTGAATACATTTGGGCCCAGGCATTCACCAATAAATGCACTTCAGCTGCTTGAAAGGAACAGAACGCCGGCAGGGAGTGAAATGGCATTCCAAAACAAGACACACAGACGAGGATGCAGGTGGGGACACTCTCAATTCAGGCCACTGGTCAGCCAGTGTCAGTGGAAGAGCTGGGGTTCCACCGGGATGAAGCAATGTAAAGAAGTATCAGGAGGGAGCAAAACACCCCGGCTGCTGCTGTGATTTGGACCTTTAAGGACACAATCTGTCAGCCCTCTTTCTCTCACTTAAGGTTGACAGTTGGGCTGATGGTAAGTAGGTTCTGGTAAGGCAATACCAGTCCTTAAAAGTCCCATGACACAGTGCACCATCCCTGCTCCAAACATGCTTCAGAATTCAGAACTTGGGAGAATTTCAGATTTGAAAGGAAGGAAGACAGTGTAGAGTTCATGGAACCATGTTAATAATTTGTGCATTAGAACAGATGAATATTCCAACTAAGTGGGACAAACAGTGGAGAGAAACAGCCTCGCATCACTTCAGCTCATTTTTGTGGCCAGAAGAGTTGTGTAAGAAACAGAGATGAGTGCGACTTCACATGCCAGAAGTATTTAGTTTGGGGCTGAGAATTTGTTTCTGGTGCTGACTCAACTGATAAACTCCTTCCTCCAGAAGTAATGTCATTTCTCCCACTAAACCCTCAGGGGCTCCCTGGCCCCTGGGAGGGAGGCGACCCGTGCTGACCAGAAGAGGCCACCATGACCCTCAGCCCCAGACGTGATCTCCCTAAAACTCAAGGCATAGTGGTCACCCGCCTGACCCTCCACAGGGTCCCCCCATCTCAGGGGGCCTAAACAGTGGCACTTAGAGCAAATCCCTGGGCCACCTGTCCTGGAGAGTGCTGGGCATCATGAGTCTATCTGTAGTTCTCAACCCCTCCCCAGACACTGAATCAGAACTGGCGGTGGGGCGGGGCAGGAATCTGTGCTTTATCAGAAGCCCTCTGAAGTTCGGCATCCACCCACCTGATGGCAACACAGGGAATGGGCCCCAGGCATTCCCATACTGCTCTCCTAGGTCCGTGACGTGGCCTGAGATGGGGTCCTCTCTGCACAGAGTGCTGCCTGCCGGGCCATATCACCCTCGTCACCTGCCGAGCACTCTGCACCTTTTCCCCCGTGAACTTTGATCAAATCAGATCACTCACACACATTAGCCACAGTTGAATGTGAGCCCAAATACCGTGTCACCCCGAAAATAGGACCTAGTCGGACCATCAGCTCCAATGCATCTTTTGGAGCAAAACTTAATGTAAGACCCATTTTTATTTTAATATAATATAAGACCGAGTATAATATAATATAATATAATATAATATAATATAATATAATATAATTAATATACTACCAGGTCTTATATTAATTTTTGCTCCAAAAGACACGTTAGAGCTGATTGTCCGGCTAGGTCTTATTTTCAGGGAAACACAGTTACAGGCACTTAGAAGCATCGAGTTGAGTTCTTTCTTTTTGTTTTTGTACCTTTGTCCCACTGTTACACTCACATTCTCCCTGTTACTCAGACATCCCTTACCCAGGTCTGTGCTGTTGTTGTTTTCCCTGCATAGCGATGGCCCTTGGGATGTGCCACACCTTGACCATCAGCCTGCTTGCTTGCTCCTAGCAAATCTTCCTGAAGCAGAGCTATTCACCCTATATCCCCAAGTCGGATTCCTTAGGACCACACTGTGTGACCTGTCACATTTTGCATATGGATTGCTGACTCCCCAAAAGATCCTGAGAGGACTTACTGACCAAGGCAAGCTGAGTTTATCAGACCTACCGCAATGCGGGTCAGAAAGAAACCGCCTTCACATGGTATCTGGAGGGCCTCAAAATGGGAAAATTAGAGGATGGTAGGGTCTTAGGGCCAAAGCTGGCTGACGATAAGGTAGGTCCTGCAAGGCAGCCAACCGACCGGGACCGGGCAGAGTGTAGACTGGAGAGCTCGGGAGTGGTTGGTGTGCAAGGCAAGAAACCTGAAGTGAGCCCTGATACCCCAGCTTGGTCTCGGTAAACTAGTGCTGTCAGCTCACCATCTCTCATCCAGGAGCAAGGATTTCCTGGTGTTAATTTCATTGTCCCCTGTCCTAATAGTGTTTAGCACAGACAAAATATGCTTGGTTCCAAATTCTCGAGCTGAGGAGCAAGAAAGATATCGGCACCAGTTCTCATGTGTTGGCCATGATCTCAGACTAAGCCCCAGGTACACGTGCGTCATTCTGTAAGTGTCCAGGATCCGATCACCAGCAAGGTCAACCAGCAGAGGCTCCAGAGCTGTGAGCACGCTCACATAGCTGCTGCTCCTGCTGAAACCTACCTAAGGAGGGGCATCAGCCCTGGCTGTGGCCACAGTGATTCTCAAGCACTGTTTTCTTGTTTTCAGTAAGCAAGAAAGTCATGCATTTAAAACAAATAAAACTGAGCTCCTCTGCTTTCTGGATGATGGGTGAAGCTTTCATGGTTCCTTCTCTTGCCAAAGAGACCCCTGCGGGTCCGAGGAACTCAGTTGACAATCAGGAGTCTTCATTCCAGAAAGCATTTTTTTTTTTGAGGCCATGGCCATTGTTTAGGGGAAAACCAATTTCACAGCCAAATTCTGTGTAAACAAGAAAGGAGATGAGCTTGGGTATCTACCCAAAAAATCCGAAAACATTTATACAGAAAGACACGTGTACTCCAATGTTCATTGCAGCTTTGTTTACGGTGGCCAAGACATGGAAACAACCAAAATGTCCTTCGATAGATGAATGGATAAAGAAGTTGTGGTATATATACAATGGAATACTATTCAGCAGTAAGAAAAGATGATATAGGAACATTTGTGACAACATGGATGGATCTTGAGAGTATAATGCTAAGTGAAATAAGTCAGACAGAAAAAGCAGAGAACCCTATGATTTCACTGATATGTGGTATATAAATCAAAAGCAACAAAAGAACAAGACAAACAAATAAGAAACAAAAACTCATAGACACAGACATTAGTTTAGTGGTTACCAGAGGGTAAGGGGGTGGGGAGTGAGATGAGGGTAAGGGGGATCAAATATATGGTGATGGAAGGAGAACTGACTCTGGGTGGTGAACACACAATGGGATTTATAGATGATGTAATACAGAATTGTACACCTGGAATCTATGTAAATTTACTAACAATTGTCACCCCAATAAATTTATTAAAAATAAAAAAAAGAAAGGAGATGAGAACCCTTGGTAGGGAAAATGAGTACACAAGTAGTTATAATAACTTTAACCAGAATTTAAAACAGAATTTTTTGAGTGCCAGAAGACAGAAAATTTGCAATTCCCCAATGTAATTGAGTATCCTTTTATAGAGTTCATTTTGTTTCGGAAATTAATTCTTCCACAATGGAAATACGCTGGTTAATTTAAGTTATAATTAAAATTACCCCAGCTTACATATTGATTTCATTACATTGTATTTCATTTCTGTTTATTGTTTCACATTTTAACGAGTTAATAAAGGTGCTGTTTTATGTATCCCTTTATACCACTCACAAATCCAAACTACTTTTTGAATAGAAATCACATCTGGGCAACACATTTTTTTTCTCTTAGTATAATAACAATGATGTTGTTTAACTAACATTAAATAATCAAGGAGAAGCCCAGAATTCATTATTTGTTTAGGAGGGAGTCCATTTTCCTGGTTTTCCAGGAAAAGTTGATTCCAGCTTTCACTTGAAAAACGAAGGTCCCGAGGACGTCCGCAGTCACCACGTGACAGAGGAAGTGAGAGACTTAATTCCCGGTGCCCAGAAGGCCCCGAGTGATCAGAACAATGCCCCGTTTTAAATGCCCTTGGAAATATTGGCCTGTGATGATCCACACGTGCAAGTCTTCACTGCTTTCTGGAGGTGGAGCGAGTGCGAAAGCACAGAGAACATGCGTTGGACCCTCTTGACTGTCCTGCAGCTCACGTGAGATCTGAAGGTCCCAGAGTCCATGGCTGTCCACCCAAGTGGCTGCGCTCACATCCCTTCAGCCAGCGTTTTCACCTTCCTCATGGTTGGGGCAGGAATGGAGACTCACCACCTCAGGTTAGAGGGGAGAACTGGCTCCTTTTATACTTAATTCCTGATCTTCATTGATTTTCTTCACACCAGCCTATCCTCCTCTAAGAAATGCCGCTCTGCCTGCTGCATAGATGGTCATAAGGACCGAGTAAGAGAACACATTTGAAAGCCCTTTGTGAAACGCACAGGCCTATAGGTGTTTCAGACCACACCTGTATGGTAGAGGTCATACCAGGGTACAGAATTCTGTTACTCCTATAACGTGGTAATCCCTTGTGCCATCTCACAGTGTGGCACTTTGCACTCCCCTCCTGGAAGCCTAACTTTTTGGAGCATTTAATGTTGTAATGGGCCTCTGTAAAAGTGGGCTTGGTCAGTAGTGATGTGAAGCATGAAGCCGCCATTGTGATTCTAATGAACAGTTCATGCTTTTATTAAAACCCAACCAATGGTTACTTCCTGATAGTAGACGGGGTCCTATCACCCAGCAACCACCAGGAAAAAGAGTGATGTTGGCCGTGAGGAGATGTAAGTGGTGTCTGCGGGAGACAGAAGCAATAGGCTTGGTCCGTACATGCGCGTGCTCTCAGAAGGCCCACTGGTCATCTTTCATGAAACTCTTGCATTCAGCAGAGCTGGGAAGGTACTTGTAGTCTGCACATCTGACCAGAGACGGGGAGGTTATGAGGACACAGACCCACGAGCCTAGGGGTCAGGGGTCAGGGGTCAGGGGCCAGGCCGTAGAGTCCAGCTTAGCTTTAATGAAGGCATGCCAGTCATTCAGTAGCTGCAATTATCCTTGTTCTCAAGTGAAGACGGAAACTATATCAGGTGAAAAAAATGCATGGGTTTTATTTTCATAGCCCTTTGTTGTTGTGGTTACAAGTTCTCATGTTGCCAGTCCCTGCATTCCCACCCCACCTCCCCAGATAACCATTTCCATGACATAGGCAGTCAGGACAACCAGGGGCGGGAGCCAATTTGCCTCCTGCTTCACGACATGTGCAGTCGGATGGTCCATCACTGTGTAGATAGATGATAGATAGATAGATGATAGATAGATAGATGATTAGATAGATAGATAGATAGATAGATAGATAGATAGATAGATGATAGATAGATAGATAGATGATAGATAGATAGATAGATAGATAGATAGATAGATAGATAGATAGATAGATAGACAGACAAATGATCCACGCATAGAGGCAGGTATATGCACGTGTGTCATGTCTCTCTTTCTATATAGACATATATACTCATCTGTGTGTGTATGTATGTGTGTGTGTCTATATCTAGAGCTCCATAGATGTAGAAATCTATACATATGTACACATAGATATGCATCTAATTTCTAAAGATGACCCCATGCAGTCGGTACTATTAAATACTCAGAAACTACCCCCATGTGTGGCAGTGCTGTTGTTCCATTTTACAGACTTGCACTGAGGCTATAACCCAGGCAAGGTCACAGCGGTTAAGTTCAACCAGGCCCTGAACCCAGCTGCTCTCAGGATGCAGGTGTTGTGGACACCCACACTCCCTACCTTCCAGGGAGGTGATTGACGTCCCTATGCAGGTGAATGGAGAGCCTGGAAATATGGGTACAGGGAAGTTTTCTGTACCTTCCTCTCCATTTCACTCTGAACCTAAAACTATTCAAAAAAATAAATTCTTTTAAAATACAGTGGCACCTCGGTTTTTTAACGTAATCTATTCTGGAAGACCGTTTGAGTTCTAAAACGTTCAAAAACCGAGGTGCGGTTTCCCCATAGAAAGTAAGGTAAAATGGATTAATCCGTTCCAGACCTTTAAGATCAACCCCTAAAACTGCAAATTTAGCATGAATTTTACTGTCTAATGATACCATAGATCCATAAAATTTACGGCGTTCATAAACCAAAATGTTTATCAATGGAGACGTTCGAAAACCAAGGTACCACTGTAAAGCTTTAAGACAAATTTCTTCATCTCAAAAACAAAAATCCATGAAGCAATAATAATACCAGACCAAGATATAATCACTATTTTGGAACTATGACACACCATTCAGACTATGGCATTGCTCTGTAATAGATGATTTGCTTGTCAGTCTCATGTGCCAAATTGTAAATCCTGTGAGAGTGGAGACAGTTTTATGAACAGGGATAACGAGTATGGTTGGGTCGTCAGAAAGGCCTTCAGAGGGGCACCGGCGGCCACTGATACGAGGATGAGGTTAGAGGTCACAGGAAGAAATGCCGCATGAAACACAGAAAGGCCACACGGTGCAGTGTTGTTTGGGGAACTCAGAACTCAGATTCCATGTAGCAGAGGATTTGGGGTGAGGAAGAATCCATATTGAGGTTAGAGACGTCCATTGGGGTCAAGGAATTCTCCAGCTGAAGGAACATGTTTCGTTGCTCCTCCATCATGTGATAAACTCCACAAATTCTGAGTTGAAGTTTGATTTGATTTGATTCTTTATGAAGCATTTCTGCTCTGTGTAGAAAAGCGAGGTGCTGGACTTCTTTAATGCAGTGCCATGATGAGACCTGGTTGGACGGTGTTTTAGATCCCCTTCAAAGCCGACGACTGTATTAGATGTAAATAAAAGAGTCCATTTCACTGATTTGCATGTTATGTTGTATCCACTTTGCATTTGAAAGTATCTCAGATGTAGTCAACAATTTTGTTTTATCCCAACAGAGTGATGATTAACTTCCACTTATGCATATTCTATAATTTCCCCCATTTTCATCTTTCTTTAATAAAAAGCAAAATCACATGAATCACCTGCAAAAATAAGTGTGTGACTAGACTGAACCTCAGCCAGCAGTAGTGTAAGGAAGGTAATTGCGTCTTCCCTGTATTGTCTGGTGGTGTCAGGCCTCGGAGTCTGCACTGGACATCACCTCTCTTACCAGAGATGGGAGAATGCCTGGAGAAAAGGGGGTGTGCCGTGGGGACGAGAGCGGGTTGCAGCTGGAAGGTAGGTGTAAACTGAGACAGTGCTCTTCTTGCATCGCCGCTCCCCGCTCAGTGGTTCCGTCTTCCTGCCTTTCAACTCCAGGTCCTCTCGCCCAGTTGATTCACTGCAACCAGACTCACAGGTGTTCCCCACAGATTCCCTCCTCTTGGGGCTGACGTCTTTTCCTCAGTGACTGTGACCAGGGAGTGTGCACGTATGAAGGGGCTGCGTGGCATAAAAACGCGGGCACCAGAGAAAAGCAGAGGATCTGGGAGCCAGCAGCCCCTTTCAGTGAGGTTCCACCGGAAAATCACACAGGCACACAGGGTGTGTGATAACCCATTGGACCCACCACACACTTTTACTGCCAGTAACTTTTTTAACTTCAAAGTTGCCGTCAAAATAACACTCTCCATGCAGGTTTCAAAGTAGCCACTGGTAATGAGCAGAAACTAGTTAACAGTTTTTAAATTTGCAAGTGTCCTGATTAGTATTTATTCATTGAAGAAAAATGTGTAAATTTTAGTAAAAACTATTTTAAAATGCTTAGTTTAAACTGGGCTAAAACTCTCCATAAGGCTTTGTGACCGGCCTTTTGTTCCACTTATAGCGCCCGGCGTGGAGTCCCTTCCTGCCATATCCTGTCTGTGTCACTTGGGGAAACGCCAAGCAACCTTCCTAAGCTTCATCTTCTTTCACACTTAGAATGCATGTGAGATTTCCCACCCTGTCGACCTGTGATGTGAAGGGAACGACTCTCTGGGACATACTTACACTAAAATCCATCTGTTGTTTACGTGAAAATCATTCATTTTAAATGGCCGTCTTGTGTTTTCATTTAAGCCTGGATCCCAGTGCCAGGTGATTGGCCGTATCGTGGGGCCTCCGTGTTGACTCACAGTTATTCTAGTTGCTTTTTGGGGGAGGAGCTTTGCAAAGTCCAAGGTGGGTCGTGGGAGCGGCATGCCCCTCACAGCCCCTGGGAGTGACGCAGGAGTCTAAGAAGGGCAGTTGACTGCATAAGGATTGTTAATCTCTGAGTCCTACCTCTGCGGGGCACTGTGCTAAGTGCCCATTATTTCCTCACTTTGCTTGGATCTGATGGAAACCGTCTTACCGTCTCCATGTCCCCCAGCACCTAATCGAACCCTATGGGACCACTCCTGGGAAATGCCTGGTCTCCAGGAAATCCCATCCCTGTCATTTCCAGCACCTCCCACCACTGGATGGTGCAGTGCAGCTCCCAGCGTCTGGCAATGGGCCTGGTCAGCCCCAGGAAAGGGGATGACAGCCCCTCTGCACACAGTCCCCTCCGTCCTGCTCCCTCAGGATGCACTGAGGAAGGGTGTGGGAAGGGCTCCTGGGCTTCCTGTTTTTACTGCACTGCCCGTTTCCAGTTGCACTGGGAGACGCAGATCCCCTTCTCTGACAGGAAGAGGACCTCCAGCAAAGGATGGTGGAAGGAAGACGGGAGCTACCCTGACTGTCCCAGAAGCTGTTGTCCCACCCTCAGCACCCCCACCCTCCCATCTGCAGGGGCCTGATCTAGAAAACCCAGCCCCTCCTGTACCCACAGCAACCTTGGCTATCACCAGGCCCACCGGCACCCCAGGGGAGAGGCCCCGCAGAGATGCATGGGCAGGTGGAAGGAAGCTGGGGCAATGAGGCACCAACAGGCCCACGTGTTTCCGGTGTGACTGTGTCTGTGACATGGGGCAGCGGACAGGAATGTCAAAAACAGGGTGTTTTATGGGCCTCCCTGATCCAGCGGGAACTCACGCTGGAAAACCACCGCTTTCGGTTTTGTGTCTCACTCTGCGTTTTTCTCCAATGGGGAACATGCTGTTCTGGCATCTTCAGGGGCCATTGTTCCCCAGGACTGCCACCTGTGAGCTGGCACAGTCGTGTGTTTCTCCCTGCCACACAAATAATCAGCAGTGGAAATACAGGATCAAACTGCTCCCTTTTTAATGAGCCGAGCAGCCTGGCCATTAATTTATCACAGTTTCTTAAGCAGCCAGGGGAATATATTAGTTTCTTTTTTTTTTTTAAGAAACAAAAACAGTACAATTGCTCTGCTCATAAAATGCAGTCCCGGGCACACTGCTCCTGAGGGGTGAATTAATTAGCGCTACTCGTAAGGTTTTATGGCTATTGATTCATTATGTTCTATCAATAATCTTAATTCACCCACAAAACTGGTTCAGCCCAATAACCTGTAAGGCAGTCCAGAGACCTCATTGCCTGTTGAAATCTGACTTCCAGGGCTTTCTCGTGTGGGTTCTGCTTTTCTGCCTGTCAGTGCGGTCCCTGTTTCTCCCGCTTGGCATGGCTACACACCCCAGAAACATCCCTCGGATCCGTTGTCCTGTGCACACCACCTGCCCAGGCAGGTAATGACACGGGCTGCCAGGTTGAACTGTGTCCCCTAAGTTCACAGGTGGAGCCCAAAGCCCCAGCACCTCAGAAGGTGACTGTACAACATTAAACAATTTAGTTCACGAACTCATCCTTGAAAAAGTGCTACATACCTTATTGCTGAATATTACTGCAGTCACCTCCGAAGTGCTCCCCTTGGGAAGCTATGTACCCACACCAACAGCTAGTCCACCCTTCAAAACAATTTACTCTTTTCCTGGAATGGCCATCAGCGCTGTCATCGTATTACCCTTGATGTCCTGAATGCCATCAAAATGTCATCCTTTCAAAATTTCCTTCATCTTTGTGTAAAGAAAGAAGTCACTGGGGGCCAGGTCAGGTGAGTAGGGAGGGTGTTACAATACAGTTACTTGTTTACTGGCTAAAAACTCCCTCACAGACAGTGCCGTGTGAGCTGGTGCATTGTCGTGATGCAAGAGCCATGAATTGTTGGCGAAAAGTTCGGGTCATCTAACTTTTTCATGCAGCCTTTTCAGCACTTCCAAATTATAAACTTGGTTAACTGTGTCCAGTTGGTACAAATTCTTAATGAATAATTCCTCTGATATCAAAAAAATTTGGCAACTTCATTTCAACAAATTCTCAAAGTTAATTGTCCGACCTCGTATGTGGGGATGAGTTTTTACAAAGATGATTGAGGTAAAATGGTCACTGGAATAAGGTCACTAATCCAACAGGACTGGTGTCCTTATAAGGAAAGGAGATTAGGACACAGACGTTCACAGAGGTATAACTCAGTGAGGACACGGGGAAGACAGCCAAGGAGAGAGGCCTCTGGAGACACCAGCCATGAGGACACCTGACTTCCCACCCAACTTCTACACCCACCGCTCTCTGCTGGCCCTCCTGTCATTGCAGTCTGGGAAGTCCCATTTTACCCTGCACAATAGTCTGTGCAGGGCAGTGCAGGCCCGTTTCTTAAACTCCACCATCCGCACCTCCTGAATTCCCCGGTCCACGGTCTCTTGTCCCACCATATGTGGGGTTTCTGACTGACATGACCGAGTCTGCATGCTCTCTATCAGGTCCTCCCGGATGTTTTTGCCATGCATAGACAGGTGGGTGCAAGGTGGGCCCAGAGTGGTCTATGCCTGGGGAGGGACAGGCGGAGGGAGAGGCCCACAGTGAAAACACATGGAGGATTGCCAAATAGCCAGCGTGGGTGTGGGCAGGGCAGTCCATAATCGCCAAGACCCCTTTTCATTTTCCCACGTGGGGGTCATCATGCTCCTTAGGAAAGGGACTTGGACGAATGGGGTGAATAACAGCAGGGCTGGGTCCCCACTGAGGGAATGTCCTCACTGCTCGGGTCGGCCAGCAGAGGGATGACTCCCCCAATCCCTGCCCACCCCTCTCAGTCTCTCACTCTGTCCCTGGACAGTTTCCCTAACTAACCACCAGAGCAAGGCTCCATGTCAGGCTCTGCTTTTGCTTTGGGGGGACCAGGGGTGCTCAGGATGAGATGCTCCCCTGACCTCACATGCTGTTCACATGAATTGAGGCATGATGGGCCCCCACCTGGGTTTTCCCATGACCCCAGCGGCTGGCATCACGTCAGGAGCAGGGACATTAGAAAGTTACGTCTCTGCCGAACTTCCCTCTCTTCCTACGTAAGAAGTAGGCTAAAGCGGAAGAGAAGAGCAGCCCTTCCCGTCTCTGGCGTGGGATGTGAGACACACACCAAACCACTGAGGAGCAGGCTGGGTCCCGGGCACAGCTAAGCCACGAGACTCACCAGTGTGTGGCTGCAGGAGCAATGCAGGTGGCTTTCCACATGACAGTCCGAGGCTTTGGGGCTGGCACAGTCACCCCACAAAACAGGGCCTTGGCCCCTCCAGCAACTGAAAAGGGGCAGTGGCGGACACTGATGGACAAGTGCTGACACCGGGCTTTGTGGCTTCTCAGCAAAGGCCCTCATGCCCGAGTGGCCGCATCCCTGTTCATCTGAACCTTTGAACCCGAGTGGCAGTGTCGCTCAGACAGGTCACACGCTCCGCTGTTTCACGGGCTAAACTCACGGAAAGGAAGTGTCTGAGGAAGCAGAGGACTGAAGTAAGCTGTGAGCAAGTGCTCTGTAAGGATTCCCATGAGACTGCAAATAAAACCTGTCTACTGGCTTAAAAAACACACACAGACCAAAGGCACACATCTTTTACTAAAGCGACGGCCCCTATGCTCTGCAGGCTGCGCAGGGCAGCCCGGTGTCGAGGCTGAGGACAGACGTCCAAGGCGGGTCCCTGGGGAGAAAGTCTAGGGCAGTTCTTTCTTTTAATGTATCTTAGTTTGGAACACATTTAGGGTTATCCTTAGAAATTCAGGGGGTTTCCTATTATTCAATACCTATTTAGTGAAATAAATAAATGGAGTTGATTTAATTCTGTTAAATGAAGAAGAGCTAATAACCTGCTTGCTCTGGACCCAGTTTGTTGGGGATCCCAACAAACTCAGTGGGTGTTTGTTCTGAGTTATGGGCCCAGAATCATCTTTACGTTATTTTTTTAATTATACGATCCAAGCAGCATTGTCCTCCATTTGTCACTACCATGTGGGTAATGTGCCCCTGATCCTACTGGAAGTGCCAGGACGGTGACTTCATCCTTGTGCCCAAGCCCCGTTCAGCACCCCACCTTCCTTGGTCTCTGTATCCGCGCCCCCACTCGCCCCTGTCCCATCCTGCATCTGCTGCCCTCAGTTTGGCCTTTCCCTGGGAAAGTCTGCCTCCTCAGCGGCCACTGTCCTCTGAGGATAACAATTCGTGCTAAACTGGTGAGTCCTAAGAAATGATCAGCATGTCACCATGACCCAAAGTGACGAGCTTGAGCTTCTACCGAGGTCTGTAGGAAGGCCAAGCTAGCACTACACATGTCAGCCTGAGGGTACACACCTAAGAGGGGGCTGGCTGGAACTGGAAGTCGAGTGTCATCTCCTGGGCCACCTTTCTCATGTCCCTAAAAATCACAGAAGCATCTGTGGTGTACGAATTTTCCCATTCTAGTGGCAGAAACTCAAAGGTTAGATACTCATGGTCAGGCAGGCCCAAATACAGCAGTGTGGGGGATAGCGTTAGTGAGCAGCGTTTTTAATGCATCTCACTGAAAGGTCAGTCTCCAGCTGAATCCCAATCTAAGTCTACTTTTCCTGAAAACTCTTCAAATGGTCGTGCACACAATGTCAAAAAAATACCACTGAAGAGCTAAACCTCGCAAACGAATATGGCATAAAAGCAAGTACCAAGGAGCGGGTGACTTGTGCTGGAGTTTGGGGTCATGTTAGATGCGTGAGTGTATATCTGCGGGGACCACAAGGCTGCTCGTGCTGCTAGAAACCAGCGTGTTCGCGACCAGAATGAACCCTTCATCCTCAGTGGGGCTCTCAGTGGTGACTTGGTCAGTTATTAAAGGAAGTGGTGACGAATGATGCACATTATTCTTCGTTTCCTTTTTGACTTAAATAATAATTGCCAATATCCCAGAGTGCTGTGGAAATGTAGGGACAGAAAACAAGCAGCCCTCAATCCTGCCATTCTTTCAAAAAGTCATTTACAAGAAAGTCTTGAGCGTAATATCTTATAAAACCAGCAGCAGTATTGCATTTTCAGGGGGAAAAAATGATATTCTTAGAAAATGATTTCTATGTGTCTAGAGTACGAGGGAAAGGTGATCAGATTTACAGGCAATTAATTCCTTAACTAGTTTGAAGATGTGGCAAATGGACACATCTGATTTCTAGGATGGAGACAGGCGCTAAGGTAAAAATACTCATTTCCTAAGGCATTCTCCTCTGCAGCTCATCGCAATGCAGCTCAAGAATAAAATTAGAAACTGAGAAGCAGGCTGCCCGGAACCAGAGGCAACTCTGATGCCTTGTTATATGGTGCAGATGTTGGGCTCCCAGCCCCGCTCCCACGAGAACTGGGAAGATGAGCGTCCCCATGGCAGCACAGGCCTCACTGGAGGGGCTGTGTGCACGGAGCCAGACAGAGGTGACACAATGGAGAGACAGTCACTGCTGGAGCTCAGACAAGGCAGGAGATGAACCCAGAGCAAGTGTGTCTCTCTGTCTCTGTCCCCACGTGTGCATTCATAGGGCAGGGCTTTGCTCCACAGGCACCCGGCTGCATTTGTGAACTGTCATTCATCCAACAGACATTAATGAATGACCTTTTACCATTAAAGTGTCCAAACGGGTTAAGATGAAAAAGTCGGGCTACCGTCATCAGAAGCTCATTGCCTAGTGTGGTTGATGAGACGAGGCCACCATCACCACAGCACACAGGAGGTCCGAGGAGAGGTTCCCGGTGCTGGGAGTTGGGTGATGGAAGTCATTCTTTCTGGCCGGAGGACGGAGGGGACACTTTGTAGAGGAGACTGATGATGGTAATTGTGACAGCATCCCATCAGTTTCTCTGTGCGTGCAGTGGCAGACAGCGATGCTAACTGTTACACACGCCTTCTCCTGTCCTCATGATAACCTCCCAACACCCTTGGGAGAGGAGGTGCTATTGTCCCCATTGGCCTAATGAGGAAACTGAGGCAGAGATGTTTGATCGCCGCCTACAAGTGCAAGCTGTAACCGGCAAACCTGCTTGTGTTTCTTTTTCTTGTTTTTCCCTTTCTTAAGTCCATAATTTTTGTTTCCCACTTCAAGATGCAAAGATCTGTCAAATCTGCAAAAAATGCTTTGAACTTTCTTAAATTTCCTAAAATTGCCTCCAAGGAACCCAGGGCAAAATTGCAGAGTAGCCCAATGTGCCTCTGTTCTTTGGCCTCACTTCTCAGCCCCATCCCACAGGTCACTGACCTCTGAGCTTTCCCTGCCTTTTGTCAACATCTGGGCAAGAATCTCTGACTCAGCATTTATGTTCCTGCGTCCATCAGTGTCACCAAGAGCACTGGCCACTTCTTCGACAGGATGCATGTCCTGAGACCGGCCCGCAGAGGACAGACGGCTCCCCTGCCCGCTGACCTCCACATCCAATCCCCACGTAGTCACAGGACCCCAGCCACTTGCAGAATCTTAGGAAACGTGTGACCTCACGGTGCTCGTTGGCATTTCCAGAGAAGGTAACTCATCACGTGATCGGGAATAGCTTCAAAAGCAAGTGTCCCCAGAATTCAGTGGCTAAGACTTGCGTCCATACAGTGACGTTACTTGACCTCCTTCCATCTGCAGCACAATTTGCATTTCTGTGCAGAGCAGTGGGGCCCTTGATGGAGAAAGTGCATATTTGGTACTTCCCTTCAGCGCCCTCCTCTTTCTCTTCTGGACTTTGATATGGCATTACAGCATTTTATTTATGTTTTACCCCACTTTATTGAAGTATTATTGAAATATAAATATCAACACATATTTAACATACACAGCTCGATGAGTTTGGGGACATAGGAACACTTGTGACGCCATCACTACCGTTAAGGCCATAGACACACCCATCACGTCCCAGTTTCCTCTAGTCCTGGTATTGTATTATTATTATTATTATTATTATTATTATTATTATTATTTGGCAGTGAGCACCTAACACGAGATCTGCCCTCTTAGCAAATGTTAAGTGTGCAGCAGTGCTGTCTGCTCTGGGTGCCATGTGGCCAGTGGTTCTACAGAACTTACTTATCTTTTGTCGGCATTTGAAAGCCTCATGTTCACGTGGCCCATCGAGCTCTCACAGGTGGCCATACTGTCAAGAGTTTGCCCTGCTCTGTTTAACCCTCAAAAGCACCACCGTACATCAAACACTTGTCAAGCACTTACGTGCCAGGCACGGAGGTCAAGTGTGAACAGCAAACCATTGGTTCTTGCTGGACTTGAATTCTAGTAGGATATGACAGGTAATAAATGCATAATGCACTGAGAGGTGATGATGGCTGTGAAGAAAAATAGGGCAAGATATGGGATGTCTGAGGGCCTGGGCAAGGTTCAGGTGTCAGCGTAGATGGGACCTGTCTCAGGAGATGGCACTTGAGCCTCGGGGCTTTCTGGAAAGAGAGCTTCCTGGCAGCTGCTCTCTTCCCGTAGGTGGGCGGTGGGGGCCTCGAAGGCTGGGCTGGAGCCATTGGGAGGCTGGCTCAGTGCCACCTCTCATGGTGTCGCTGGCTGAGGCTGAGACCTGAGCTTTGGGCCAGACACGTGTGACCTGGGCTTCCTCAGAATCCGGCAGATGGCCAGCAGTGTGGAGCTGAGAGAGAAGAGGCCACAGCGCCTCTGATGGTGTAGCCTGAGAGTCGTGCTGTACACTTCCGCTGCATTCCGTAGCGAGGAAGGGACGAAACCCCACCGGGTGCATGGAGGGGGAGACGGGCCCACTGGGACCTGGAAAACGTAGGGCTAGAATTACACTTTCTTGAAAATCAGACTTTGCCACCAATAGCTACTGTCATAGCCCAGACTGGGGATGATGGCATCTCAGTCTCAGGAACCAGGGATGCGGCTGACTAGAGGTGGTCACTTGTGCAATACGGTTTCAGGGCTGAACTGTTAGGACTGGGTGTGAGGTGAGAGCGGAATGGGGCTTCTGGTTCCTAAATAGCGAAGCAAACAAAATTGCCAGTTCCTGTCTGGAGAGTCCGTGAAGGCACGGAGTCTGAGACCATGACACTCAGTATGATTCTTCCGCATCCCCAGGAGCCTGGATTCAAGGAAGACTGGAGTGTAGATGCAAGTTTGTCAGTGTAGGGGTTGGGTGTAGAATTTAAGGCTGTGAAACTGAAAGAGGCCACAGAGCATGGTGGTAAAGAGGGAGGGTGAGGCCTGGGGCTGTGAGCTGGGTATTGGTATCTGAGGGGCGAGGAGAGGAAACTTGCCCATGAAGCAGACAGACAAGGAGAAATGGCCAGGAGGGAGGAGGACACCAGGAGAGTAGGGGGTCCTGGCAGCAGGCAGAGCAGATGGTTCTGGAAGGGCAGGTCAAATGCTGCTGAAGTTTCCAAGAAGGAGAGGTGGCGTGGGGATCGTGGGTAAGCTAGAGAAGTATGTGCTGTCGGTGACACGTTGGGGAACTGAAATCAAAGGGTTCAGAGGACATGGTGGAATGGGGACAGAGCAATGCAGTGCAGAAGGAAGGCAGCGGCACTGGGCCGCTTTGACTGATTTTGTCGGGAGATTTCGTGCTAATAGAGTTTGTTCCATAAAACATGAAAATCTGATGAAACAAGTTTGGGGAGTATAACTGGAGGAGGAGGAGATGATGAGAGGGAGTAGCCTGGTCAGAGGCAGAGCGCTCCCTGCTGTGCCAGAGTGGAAGGTGGGGTGGAAGGTGTGGGCTCGAGTGGGGGTGTACGTGGCTGGGGGAATACGGGTGTCCTCAGAGAAAACAGAAAAGCGTGCACAGCAGCTGAGGGAGGTGAGGAGTGTTGGAGGCTGGAGCTGAGAGAGGAGTTGTGAAACAGTCCCTGTGTGGGATTATTATGTAATGACATTATAAATCAACTAGGAGATGGACCGGGTTGGTATGACGTATGAGGACCTGCGGAGGCTTGTGGCGAAGAATTTTAGGTGACACCAGCAGCCAGCGTTGGCGTTTCTCTGCAGCCAGCATTCACACTCTCCAGTGCAGACCTGAAAGAGGCTGTGGGTCGGAACCAACTATCCATGGGGTGACTCAGGGCTTTTCCAGCTGGGCGTGACAGCAGCAGAGGGCAAGGGTGCCAGGAGCCAAGAGTGGATAGGGATTCTGAAGTGGAGGCAGAAGAAAAAAGGCAGGCACAGCAGATTGGAGGTGTGGCTGCAGGGAATGCTGGTGCTGAGGGAACTGGGAGGAAAGCAGTATTTGGAAAGTAGGGTGCTTAAAAGTGAGGTTTCAAAGGAGGCGTGTGTGTGGGAATCGATTAGAAAACAGAGATGAAGGGCAAGATATATGCAGCTAGAAATTTCGTGCAATTAAAGACCAGATGTTAACTTCAAAAAGAGCGAGGTCACCAAAAACAGTGCTGGAAAGAGAGGTGAAAGGGGGCAATGCTCCACAGACTAAAATCTTCCATCAGTGAGGTGGGGTCTGCGGGTCCATGCTTCAGGAGGCAGATGTGCTCCGAAGGCTGTGTGAATTTCACAGCACCTCAGCCTGTTGTCACTTGGGAACCTGACAGAAATGCAAATCCCCTCACCCCCAGCCTAGACTATGGAATGGACATCTTCGTTTAACAAGATCCCTAATAGCTAGTGAGGTGGGGCAGTTTTTCATGTATCTGTTGACAGTCTGCATGTCTTCTTGAGAGAAGTGTTTATTCAGGTCCTCTGCCCATTTTTAATTAGATTGTTTGGGGTTTTTTGTTGTTGTTGAGGTATATGAGTTCTTTATATATTTTGGATATTAGCCCCTTATTGGAGGTGTTGTTTGCAAATATCTTCTCCCATTCAGTTGATTGCCTCTGTTTTGTTGATGGTTTCTTTCGCTATGCAGAAGCTTCTGGGTTTGATGTAGTCCCATTCATTGATTTTTGTTTTTCCTTCCCTTGCCCTTGAAATCAGGTTCACAAAAAGTCTTCGGAGAGCAAAGTCCATAAGTTTAGTGTGTATGCTGTCTCCTATGTAGTTTATTGCTTCAGGTTTTATTTATATAATGTTATCAACCAATATTACTCCAATAAACTTAAGTTTTAAAAAAAGAACCCAGGTGGTTCGAATGCACATTGCAGTTTGGGGAGCACCGTGGGGAGTAGCGGTAAAGAGTGTGTTTTGAGGAAATGTTTGAAGGTTTGCTGATAGTGTGGGTTTGGAGGACACAGAAGCAGAGCTGCCAGCATCCATGAGGCATGAGAATCTCGTCCTTAATGAAAATGGAAACACACAGCCAAGACTTAAACAATGCATGCATCCCCACCCGATTTGAAAGCTCTCTCAAGAAAAAGGATTTGTTTTCCCTTGAAGAAATTTTAAGGAAAAAAGATGGGGGAGAGGCGGCTTTCTTTGCAGTTGGTCTTAGAAAGGATGAAGAGTAAAGAACAGTCGTTTGCCCCCGAAATCGCCCTGCTTCTGCTCCTTGTTAAAATGTAAGCCCGGGGTCATTTTCTGTCTTATCCTGTGAATTTTATCATTTGGCATCATGTTAAATGCTCTGAAGAACTGAGGGTTTGTGACCCTACCTTCTAAGATCTGATAACATGGAATGTATATAATACAGGCAAGGAAACCTTTGCCTTCTTACGTTTAATATGTTACCATTTTCTCATGAACATGCGTAACATACATGTTTTCATAAAGTCACAGCCCTGCTGTATGGCCTATTGTATGTGACGAAGGGACACTGGCTTAGTCTGGTCTGTTCTGTGTCCTTGCCCAGAGCGTACATGCGGCTCCTCAAGTCAGACATCTGACTCACTCCCAGAAATCACAGACGCTCTGTGCCCAACACATGGTCAGCCTCCCCTTTTCGTTAGAAGGATGACTGAGTCACAAACTGTATCTAAGATGTTTGCCCTTTAGCAGTGTAGCCAAAAGGTCTCAGAAACGAGCATGCAGACAGGTGCACAAAATATGTTGCTGAAATCTGAAAGGAGCAAATGAACGGGCAGGACTCCGGTGCTGTGTGTGCCACGGGGAACGAAGGAGACTACCATCTAGCTCTGACGTCGCTTTCTCGGTTGCGGGTGGAAAGCCATATGTACTTGGGACAGCTGGGCTGACAATGTTCCATTGATGTCAGGGTGAGCAGAGCTGGGAAGGGCTGCCAGGAGCCAGGGGTCAGTCATGACAGTTTCATCTCCAGTGTAACCTGGGCAAGAGAGAGCTTGGGTGGCTCTTGTCAGAGTCACAACAAGAGAACAAAAGCCACTTCTGAGTAAACAGGGGGAATGGAAAGAGCGGGTCGGTTCCAAGGGCAAGGGAAGGGCTGAGAAACCAAAAGGAAGCAAGGAGGGAAGGAAGGAAGGAAGGAAGGAAGGAAGGAAGGAAGGAAGGAAGGAAGGAAGGAAGGAAGGAAGGAAGGAAGGAAGGAAGGAAGGAAGGAAAGAAGGAAAATGAAGGAAGAAAGAAAGAAACTGAGCTAGATGTAGGTAGACAGCCCAGGGGCCGGCCACCCTGAACACATGAAACCCGGGTCCTTCCCGCAAGACTAGAGAGAAAGAGAGAGACAAAGCGCAGGCCCTTCTGGGCACCCAGGGAGGGACCCCACGGCTGGGCCTCTGCCAGCATCCCCTCCCTTCTGGAGTCTGGGCGAGGCCGCAGGGCACAGGCTCCTGTCCCTGCTCCAAAGGCCCCCTTTGCCTAAGTGAGCACAGATCTCATTCACAAAGGGGACCGCGTCGGGGATGTGGGGCACACACATGCCCTGCACATGCATGTGGGGACCTGGGAGCATGGTAGTCCTGTGATCATCTCTGCTTAGAAGAAGAAAAGTGAGTTTTTCAGCCATGCTCCAAGTACCTTCTTTTTCTTAACCTACTGAGGGCCACCTCAAATGCTGGTATTTTGGGGCCTCTGGGTAGAAAGGACAAAGGCTTCCTCTAGGCACAGCCTGTGTGAATCAGAGGAAGCCAGGGTGTTTCTGAGCAAGGCGGACGCCTCCCGAGGTCTCATGCCCATTAGAGGGACTTCCCCTTTGATTTCCGCTTTTCATGGTGGGAACTGTATCTCCTGTGAGGCGGGCTGATTAAAGGTGGCTGTGATCAGCCAAATGCGTTTGCCAGGGAGAGATCCTCTGCAGGCTGGCCCTCCAAATCGTGTGTTTGCACGACCGAGTGCCAGTTCTCAGAAGCCCCTGCGCACCAGGGAACTCTGAACCACATCCAAAATGCATGTGCCATGCAGCTTGGGAAAATCCAGCAATTGAAAGCCGCTAAAACTAAGCAATTTATGACTTACAGATGTCAATTTATGACAGAAATCACTGCATATATTATACTAGCAAAGTGACATTTATTTGGTAATTAATGATTAAAACAGTAATTTCCTAGTGTTATCAGCCACCTGGTATCTGATGATTAAAGATGGCACACCCACCAGGGCTGGGAGGGGCTGTGCTCCCTGTCACTGGGGGAGGGGTCTCAAACTTGGGCCTCTGGGCTCTGGGCTCACTGTCCCCAGAGTACATGGACACACACCGTGAGGCAGAGGTACAGTTTCTACTTCAAAAACCTTTATAAGTCTTTGCTGAATGAATGAATGAATGAATGAATGAATGAATGATTCAATTCCATGGGAAACAAATCCGAAAACAAACAGAAAATGTAGCCAATGCAAGTGCCTGCAGGGACCACGGATCCCTCCCTCCCCCTGAACCAGGCCCAACTCAAGGTCGTCAGTGGCACCGGAGGGTCTGAAAGTCTTTCCTCCTTCCTCTTCTTAGTAGATTTAGTGATCAATGTAAGAAAGTTGTTCTCTGTTCCTTACCCTTTGGGACCCCCCCCCTCAACCCAGTGCTGAGCCAACCACTGTGCCTGGGGGCCCCTGTGGGTTCACAGTGACCTGCCTTCCTCATCCCCTCTCAGAAGGGGATACAGAGCAGATCTACTCACGTCCCCACATGCCCCTTCCCTCCAGTGAGGGGACCCCAGCCTGGCGGGATCAGAGGGACAGTGCCGTGAAGAGGACAACTGTGTACCTGCAGTACAGTTCTCATGGGCCTCCGGCTTCTGGTCACCGGGGTCCTGGTGATGAAGGGCCACCAGGCACAGAAGGAAGCCCAGCAGAGCCTGTCCAATACCCTCGCCCAGCTCAGCCTTCCTGGTGGGGACATCCTGTGAGCTCAGGCCCTGTGACTCCTGCAGTACAATCAGAACCACACTGCTTTCCACACCACACCCAATAAGCCAGCTCAGCGACAGGAGCCTGAGACCTACTTGCTCACACCGTATCTCCCTGTCACAGTGGAAGCTTCCTTGTTCAACTTAGCCCATTTCCGAGACTTTGGTCCATCGCTGACCAAGGGAATGAAAGATTTGGGAAAGCAGATTCCAGGCCCTGAGGACCCCACAGTGGCAATCCCGGGGCAACCACTACTTGATTTTTACTTTCTGTTCCTTGGAAGAAAGACTTCTTGCTTTAAAAATAATAAAAGTTTAACAAGTGGCAGAGCCTGTGCTTGGTGGAAAGTGCAGACCCAATGGCATAACAATGCAACTGCCCAGCAGCCAAGAGTTGGGTGAGGGCACAGGTCCCTGGGCCACCACGGGGTCCAGGGCAAAGAGGAGGACCGACCCGAGGTGGGAGGACATGTGTGCTTCTTACTTTCTTGAGTTACCCTGACCCTAAGCATAGTCATTCTTTTAGGAACAGGAAGTGAGGAATTATTTTAGTTTTTAGTTAACATGATTCCTGACCTTTTAAGTTTGTTCCAATGGACAACGTATGTGATCCACACATGGTAAAGCCTGCTGAAGGCTTAATTATACTAACAATCTAATCAAGAAGGAACGAGGGCTCTGGCTAAAGCAAAGTGTCCTGTCAAATAATGCGTAGGAAAGTGGAATGCAGTCATTTCTTTTCTTTTTTGTGGTTGTGGGTGATCAGCTTGCTTTCTGCCAGGTTGGAGGCTGGTGCTCTGGGAAGCTGAGACCATGTGAATCCTGTCACTTTTCACTTCGCATCCGGAAAATTCTGAGCACCCTTTGCCTTGCAAAAGGCTAAGGGGACATGGAGCCCTGAAGACGAACTAATCCAGCAAGGGGGGCTGGCTTTGGGCGTCCAGGTCCTGTGACCTCTGGCTTTGAAGAGACACTGGGTACTTGACGCCGGTGATGTGTCACTTGCCTGGAAGTCCTTGGCAAACAGGGTGGCATCTCCCAAACAGAATGTGTCCTGAAGCAGCCACTCCTTTCAGAGGCAAGAGAAGCATCAGAGCTGCTGACTCGGTCAGTGAGAGCAAGACGGTACCATGCAGACACCAAAACATCCCGTGTTTGTTTCAAAATTCAGTTAATAGGTCAATAGTGGGGGGCAGAGAAAGGTGCCACCAAGGAAGGAAAAGCGTGAAGCATGTTAACTGACATCTGTTTCCTTCAGCTGAATCTGCCTGCCTCAGGTCTCCTAGGTCACTGGGAAGTAGTCTGGTTGGAAGGCTTCCAGCCCTGAGGCTTAGCCGGGACAACGTACTGTCCTGCCACACAGCAAATGGAGCATATTTTGTGGGCCCTGGATTAGTCAGCTCGGGAGCCATGACAAATAACACAGATGGTGGCTTAAACAACAGACATTTATTGTCTCAGAGTCTGGAGGCTGGACATCCGAGATCAAGGTGTCAGCAGGGCTGGTTCCTTCTGAGGCCTCTCTCCTGGGTGAGTAGACGCTGTCTTGTCCCTGTGTCCTCACATGGTCGTCCCCCTGTGTGTGTCTGTGCCCTGATCTCTTCTCATGGGACACAAGTCCAATTAGATGAGAGCTCACCCCAGCGACCCCATTTTTTACTTACTCCCCTCATTCAAGACCCCGTCTCCAAATACAGTCAACTTCTGAGATCCTGAGGGTTGGGACTTCACCACAGGAATTTGGGGGACACAATGCAGCCCACAATAGGCCTTTCCTAGTGTTCTTTATAGTTTTAAACACAGCATATTGATGTCTCTGAATTCTGTGTCACTCCATCCTGTTGTGGCCCAAATAGCAACTTAAAACTGTGACTGGAGTCCCAGATCTGCCATGTATCAGCCAAATGATTAACCCCATGGGGACCTAGTTCTCTCACCTGTAAAATTTGGGTGTCTATAAGATGTTCTCCAAGGTCTCAACTAGTTCAAAGGACTCTCTAAACGAGTTTCACAATAATATCATTACATTCTGAAGCTGTGTGATGACCTCAAGTGCATTCCATTAAAATGGCCCCCATGCAAACCTGTGTGACAATAACAGACCTGAGGGCGGCTGAGAGTGGGCCTTTTAAGTCTCAGTAAATCACGGTGTGCTCGCTCATTGGAGCTGTTGGCTGTAGTCAAGTAGGAAGTTGATTCACCCTTTCACAAAGGTATTAGCCACTGGCAACATCTTTCTGGCCGCATCATTCTTGGTTTTCAAAGACCTAAGATGTGCGGAGGTTTCCAGAGCCAGCAAAAATCATACAATTACCTTGAAATTCTCAAAAGAAGGAGCTTTCTTGGGGAATAGTGGCTGTCCCTATTGTCAGGCCAGGGGCACAGTGAGGGAGGGATTGTTCAGGGGGCTTGGAGGCGAGCACTTCCAGGAAATCCAGGGAGAACAAAAAGACAAAGAGAGTGCTGGAGCCTCAGCAGAGGTCGGAAGAAGGAAGCAAGTGCCGTTGTGTGTGTTCGCCTAGTGCAGAGGGAAAGGGCACCTCAGTCGTGGAACTCACAAGGAAGAGGGGCTCCTGGGAGATTTCAAGGGACCCCATTCTCAGAGCCCCTTGGAGAGACAGAGAAAAGCCTCCTGTGTCCTGCTGGGTGTGTGGGATTTTGTTGGCTCATTTATGTGTGTGTGCACCTTGAAGCCCCTTCCAGCCTTTTATAAAAAAAAAAAAATGTTGGGTTTGGGGGGAAGGAGATTGTCTATTGCTCACATCATCAGGACAAGTTCGAGCATAGTGGATGCACAGAGAGAGCAAAGAACAAAATCGAAGACACGTGTGCCACCCAGAGAGCATTCCAACAGCTCTGCCCAGGGAACGGGACAGGTGGGGAGAGGGCCGGGTGGTCGTTTGTCCGCCTTTGTCTCCGTAATGCCGTCTGTGTGTTTCGATTGGGAATAAACTCACCAGATAGGAGAAAGAGAAGGACTGAGTACTGAAGCGTCTCCTCACCTGCAGTCACCCACATTTACCATGGTGACCCCTTTCAGGTTTATGTTTGGGAAGACTCAGAATCTTTTTCAAAAAGAAGGGATGTCACAGCATTCCAAGAGGCCAGGGCCCATCCTGGGAGCTGTCCAGGTGTCAGTGCTGAAGACAGAAAGGGTTTGAGCAACACAGTCCTGCTGAGTTAACACTTTCATGCTCAGTGGCCAACTCACTTGCATGACAATCTTGTTTTATTTGCCTCTTTTTCCTTAATTCCCCTTAGAGATGTCTCATCTCTAAGTCCTGGCGACTCTCTTTTCCAACTATCTCTTGAATAGCCCCTTCTCTCCCCATTGCCGCTACATGGGCTACACCAGCCACATCACGTATGTCTCATCTCCATTTCTTGCTTTCATGGAGCCTGGCCTCTGACCCCATTCCTGCTCACTCTGTCAGCCGGCCAGGCTATGTGCTTCATCCACCCCATGCCAGGAGATAATCTCTAGAGGTGTCCCTTGCTAACATGTGATGCTCACTCGGTGGTTCACACTTTCCCAAACACCAATTGTTAGCACTAGACAAAAGGCTCCCTCCTGTAAGGGCCAACGAGCCGGCTGTGCACAGCCTCTCGGTGATAGACACTGAGAGCTTATCCGGCTTTGTGGGAGCAATTTGCCAGGATCCTTCCATTGAAATGGTTATCAGCTGATCAGTAATGGGTTCTGGACCCTTTTGACCTCTCCGGTATTGTCTCCACCCTGAACCGATGTGGCCTTCTGAAAATCATTACCATTCTCTGGCTATAAGGGACCTTTCTATGGAGATTTCATTGTCTGCCTTAATGGGCAGAAAGACCCCTGTAAGGGATTGCCCTCCGTCTTAGAGGTGAGACACGGACAGCTGCTGCTACATTTTCTGCAGTGACTTGGGTAGCGAGCTGGTGTGTGAGGGCTTTGTGTTCCTCTGCATGGGCGCTGTGCATCTCCCCTGTTCTACTGAAGGACAATACACAGACAGACACAGGTCTTTCAACCTCTGAGCTGCAGGTGGCAATTTTAGAGCTGGGAAGGGAATTGATCACTCCATCCCCCATGTGGGAATCCTACACCCCTGTTTCCCTCTGCCTGGATTGGACAGGGGTCGGGGGGAGAAGGAGAAGGAGGAGCCGAGGTTACAATTGCCCTTGGGTCTGAGTAACAGTTGAGGGTCCAGTTGTAGCAGGACAGGGACGTTTCTCCTAAGTGGAGGCTGCAGTTATAAATGCATAAATCCATGCCAGGCCAAGTTAAACAACTGTACATGGCTTAATGATTCAACCCTCAAGTGCTTCAGGGAACTGAGCAGATGCCCACAAGGCTGTCCAGATGTGCCTTACTCAGGATATTTGGGGACACCTTTGGGGACCAGGCCTGCGGGTGCTGTGCTGGATGATGTTAGGGTTCTGTTGTTGTTTTTGTAGAGCACAGTGTAGTTGGCCGTCACCCCTCCATCACCATCTCCTGATGCACCCATGAGGAGGTAACACCATTTGGTTGCTATGGTAACAGGGTCTCCATGGATGGGAGAGAACCCTTCCTGGCCAAGAGCAGCCTTCTTCATAAAGGAGAAGGAGGAGAACAGGGAGAAAAATGAATTCAGCCTGAGGGACAAAAATCTCTCCGGAATATCACATTTGCTACCAGCATTCACTCACTGAGATTTCTTGGTGTGCAACAAAAGCCAATCTCCTTGTCTTTATATGGAACTTAATTTGCTTTTCTTTATATTGATCCCAAAGTATCTGTTGTTTATCTTGAGGGAATTGAAAATATTGCCCAAATGTCCAAAGCTTAATTGACTTCAATCATCTTGAAATACCTTTAAATGTATGAAAGATAGAAAATGAGAGTGAGCTGCAGTACACATGCAGCCTTTGAGAAGTCATGCTTGCTAGTCATAGCGAGCGTGTTTGGTTCAGAAAGTATCTTTATGGTGTTACCGGTACTCCATGTGCAGCAAGGAGTGATGGTGACAGCACTGCACATGGTCTTCAGATTGGACACCTCAATATACTGACACCTCAATATCCTGGAGGCAAACACTGAGAGACAGTGGGAGAGAAAGGGGCTGATTTTTCACTCCCTGTAATTGGGGGTTTTCTAGAACTTAACTCGTTGAGCCTCCTGAATGTCCTAGGGACAGTCAGAGTCCTCGTCTAAACCCTGTGTGTATGTGTGTGTGTGTGTGCACTTTCTATGTACATGCACATGTATCCACATGTATAGTATAAACACCACGTGGTACATAGACTCTGTATGGTGTATAAACTCTACATGTTCTACAGCCCCTTTGTGTGGCAGACTGCGTGCCATGGAGCCTGTACACGCTGTGCATACATTGGATTATGCATGCAGGCCCCAGTCTGCATTCACCCTTCTCGTAGCCGCCTGCCAGCTCTGACTTCATGCAAAGCCCCGACCTGGACGGGAAGTTCCTGAGCATGCTGCACTGGCAGTAAGCTGTGCCCCATCTCCTGGCCCGTGCAGGACAGCTCCACTATGCACAGACACCACCATGGCAAGAACCACGAGCCCCTGGGCCATCAACTTCATGCTCTTCCTTCAACTGCAAATCTTGCATTCAACAGAGCTGTTGGTGGGCTCCTCGAAATACTGCAAAGGCCCATTGTCCGAGAGATACATTCTTAAAAAAAAGACAAAAATCTACTTGAATGGCAACTTGCGCCTTCCACTACAGATGAGACACTCCTGTTGTTGGCACAGCCTCGCCCAGCACCCCCTCTTTATGAAGGACAGATGATGAATGCTAGTTCCTGATCATTCAGAACTCGGGCACAAACATTCCCATCACATCACTTGTCAGAGATACTTTTATTTCAAAATCTCCCATCATCCATTGAAGAATAAAGTTGGTGACAATTTATCTTCCTTCTGATGGCAACGTTTCTTTTCCCGTGTGACATGTGCTCATCAGCAGGGGTTCGCTGGCGCCATGGATGTGCCAGGACTAAATAAATGCACAGGGGACAACATCATCTGTGCCGCTGGGACGTCTACACTGTCCTTCAATTAAGTTTGAGAGATTTAGTGCTTTAATTGATCTCCTTTTAGATACAATGAGCTATCAAAAATGGGGTACTAAATAACAGCTCCTTTGTCTGTGAGTGCTGTTAAAAGGAGTCGGGAGCTATTTTAAAATGGGTTTTCAGCATATTGACTGTGGGAGCAAACCCTGGGCTGGCTCTACAGACCCACCTCGAGGGCATCCCCTTTTAGAGTCTGAAGGGCTGAACGGAGACAGAGAGGACCCGAGTGTCTGCTGCTCAGGCTTCCGCATCTGACTCGCATTTTTCCAGCTACGAATGCCACCATCCTACACACTTGGAGTCCAGAGACAAAAGCGACCCACGTCGCATACACACTCGGCCCTGAGATCCTGTCTGCTCCAGTTTCTAACAGGACAGGGTGCTCACCTCTCGATGTCACCAGAGCTGCAACAATCCAGAAACCAAACCCCAAGTTAAAAACATGAGTTGGGTGAGTCTCCTTGCTGCAGGGCTAACCCACGTTCCAGTCAGGGGCATTTCTTCTGATACCCGCAGGGGCGCGTCCGTCCTCCTAGGATCGTTCACAAGGCAGTTGGGTCAGGTGGCTGTGTGTGCTGCTGCTCTCAAGCTCCCTCGTGGCAGAAACTGGCTTTCTTTATATTATATTTCTCACCACGCCAACTACTGAGAAATTCTCTTTGCTTCCCAGGTGGACACACCTTCCCAAATTAAGACCCCAGAGCTTCCTTTAGGGACAAGAAGAAGGCACATGCCGACCAGGAAGGAGGACTAGGAAATGGAGTCCTGTTTCCTCTTTTTACTGCTGTTGGGAAAGGGGCCTTGATTTGGTTCTCAGCTTTAAAAAGAAAACATCAGAGCTGCCACACTCAGATAACATCCAGTCTGTCTGCTACACCTCTAATTATCAGTCTGCCTTCTGGGTAAAATGGTACGATTCAATTATTGGTTTTTGTTCACTTGTCAACTGCAAAAAAAAAAAAATTCTCACTGCTTTCAAAGCAGCTAAAAGAACAGAAATTTTGCAAATTGCTTTCTCACTGTAGTTACTTCAGACCTGGTACCTCTCTGCCGAATGTCAGAAATTGCATAACGTGGGGCTGCCTGCAAGCCGTACTTAGTGTAGCTGTTTCAATGACTTGTTTTACATTATGTAATTTTACTGAAATGATTTCTTTTGTCACCCCTTTATTTGCAGCTCACTCTGACACTTCCCACTGATCATGTAAAATATATGTTTGATCCACCCCTGTAAATATAAGCAAAATTGTCAAACAGGAGTGTGTCACTTTAAATCTCATCTCTCTGTGAGGTGAAGGCACAGCAGCTCTCCCAGGTGGGGCGACAGCAGGTCCCATAAGGCCATGGCCTCTTTTATGCCCAGCTTCCTCTTCACTTTTCGATTGGGTGTGCTTCTTCAGTTTTAGAGAAATGGGCCCCGAATAGTTAGCACTGTCCCAGTGACATGGTACACACAGCTCTCGGGCTGCCAGGCCAAGTGTCCTGCCTTCTGTAGCCCACTGACGGGTAGGCATGGGCAGCGGGTGATGTATCCATACTAAGCGAGACCAAGAGAAAGGCATAGGGGAGGCAGCACTGTGACCGTTAGTGAGGAAGACGTAGCCAGGACTTCACGCTCAGCATCTCGGTTTTCCGACAACACACGTGGGAAGTGACGGCACTGTTACACTGCTGAACCAAGGCCAAGCTGGCCTCGGCGACTCTGGACACCCGTCACTCCTGCAGCTGGCAACTATAGAACAGGTCAAGAAAAATCCCCACACACCTTGCCTCACAGGTCCAGGGCAGAGGCTCGGCATGGTTGGCAATGTCGTTTCATCATTTTAGACCCAAATTTCCTTGGGGGGGGGGGGCTGTCCCGTGGTTTCTGTGACATGTTCAGCTCCTCCTTGCCTCATTGACATGGTCGAAGTGTTCAGATTGGACTGCTTAGCTGACTTGCTCTCACAGTAACCCCTGTTGGAATTTCCAGAAACACTTCCAATTAAACAGAAACGGAGGGGGGAACAGTTTGATTTCATTTTGCTCAGGATAATTTAAGGGAAAAGAGTTTCCCCATCTTCAAAGTCAGAGTCCTGGTCCCATGACTTTGGGTGTTTATGAAATAAACACATAAGAGGGATGTGTTAGGCTGTTAAGACTGACCCAGCAGCAGCGTGGAGCCAGCGCCAACGTTGGGGGTGGGGGCATTAGAAGAGGGGAAGGGGGAAGGAGGGAGGGGAGCTGGCATTAGCAGACTGCATTTTTAGTAGGTTCCACCAGCTGGTTGTGGAGTGACCCTAGGTGACCAAGGGAAAGGCAGCCTGAGGGTTGCAGAGTGATGTCATGCTGGGGTTCAGCTCGGCTGCTGTGACAGAACAGCCCAGACTGGGGCTTAAACAAAACACAGGTACTCCTCCCCATTCTGGAGGCTGGACATGTGAGGTCAGGCTGGCAGTGTGGTGGGCTCTGGTGAGGGCTCTCTTCCTGGCTCGCAGGCAGCCACCTTCTCACTGTGTCCTCACCTGGTAGAGGGAGAGCTCTGGTGTCCGTTCCTATAAGGGTGCTAATGCCATCATGGGGGCCCTACCTGATGACTTCCCCTAACCCTAATCACCTCCCAGAGGCCCCACCTCCAAATACCGTCTTGGTGGGGGTTAGGGCTTCAACACATGTATTTAGGGACACAGTTCAGTCCACAGCACATGGCTTGAGCCAGCCACACCTCAGTCCTTTCACTCTAAGGCCACCCCAGTGTCCTGGGCTTCTGTGCCTGCATCTCTCCATTTTCTTTTTACTTGTAAAGGTCAGGACTCTGGGATGTCCAGGAAACCATGAAAGTTGGCACTTGCTTCCATTTGGATTAAGAGACAAAAGCTTGAAAGGAAGACTGTGTTCCACCACAGGGATGCCTGGTCCTGTGGCTGTCGTCCCATGGTGTCCTCCCACCATGACAGCTCGGGATTTGACTCCCCCTGACTGGTAGGGATGAGGTCTGAGACAAGGACATCTGTCCATTCATCCAGCCTGGAGGGGATGTCACCTCTTATTGGGAGGCTGCAGGTACACAGGGCTGGAGACGTGTTGGAACCCTGGGCGAAGGTGCGGTGACAGCTTGAATTATGTTGACAAACTCCCCTCAAAGGGAAAGCAAGTGTCGTGCCAGGGAGATGAAACATGCGTCACTGTCACCTTCTTCACAGAACAAATGAATGGCCTAGAATCTTGCCATCAGCGACATGGCCGTCTGGGGAAAAATGCAAGAGTTGAGTTTGATGTTATAAATCACCATAATTTGTTACAATTTCCAAAGACAAATATGACAGGGTGGAATTACTTTGCAGCTCTGAGGCAGTCATTTGCAGAAGCCATAAAGTGCCAGGATAAATCTGAGGACGAGATATATTTAATCTGAGAGAAGAGAGCACGGTATCAGCTCTGTCTAGTGTGTTTACCCAGAACTTAGACGCACGGAGACCAGGAAGTTATCAGAAGCTCATTTCACTTCACCTGTGAATCAGACCAATTCTTGGGGGAAATGTTACGAACCGTCAGGAGGCATCCTACTCAAGGCTTCACGTTTCTCAGGTCGGGAAGGGAAAAGCCTGACTTCTCTGACACCCAGGGTGTCATGGCCCCGGGGTCCCGCGGGGTGTAGCCATGACAGGTGGGAGCAGGAAGATGAGTGTCCTATCTCATCAGAACCTTAGCTTGTCATCGCTGGCAGATGGAAAAGTGGGTCTGATTGTGTCACACGTTCACCTGTCCACAGGTCCTCCCAGCTCTGGCACCCCACTCCCCAGCTGCCATCACGTCGTGCCCCGCTCAGTGATGGGACTGCACACATAGTAACAATTCCTGGAGACAGATGAGAGACACAGGCCGGAGCAGGCACCAATGCAGGCAGCACCTAGGGGCCAGTTTCCGACCACCATGAAGGAAGCGGTAATGACCAGCTCCTCCTACACTCTAAGAACCTGGCGATATGACCGGCCAGTGCCAGGGCCTTGGCTCGGTTCCTGGAGGCTCTGAGCCCCTGACCGACCCTGCCTCAGGCTCCCTTTGACTGTGCTGTCACATAGGCATGGAAAGCATAGACCTACAGGAATGCACTGCTGCTGTCTCTCACAGGACAGGGAAGATATTTCAAAAGAGGGGGAAACACTTCACCACTGCCCCCCACCCCCAAACAGCTTGCAGAGTCAAAGCAGCTGTGAAAATAGAGAAACAATAGCAGCTCTGGCTACAGAGCTTTGCAGAACCTGTGGACATCAAGGACGTGGACAAGCATGGGGTGCCAATGTCACTGCGATAGAATCTGTGGTTCCCCCTGTCTCCTACGGGTCAGGGGAGTGAATAATTCTGGGGTTCCATGGGTCCTGTGCCCTGGTGAGACTGGAGCATTGCAGAACTTAGAAACTATACTACAATATACGGGTCTTTCCAGATGACCACCATGCCTTCTCGGTATCCCTCAGCCCCTTCTGGATGCCCAGAGCATCAGTAGGCATCACACGTACCTTTCAGTCTTCAAACAGTTGGGAGAACTCAGGTGGTTAGTGAAAGCCCGTGTTGCCCTTGGACCTCCAAGAACCCTGGGGTTCCCAGTCCAAGAGAAATCAAGGTTACTAGGAGAGGTGAAACTTAATCAATTGATCATAAGCAAGAGCTCTCCAGGGACCAACTACTTCTAAAGTAGCCATCGCCAAGTTTTTGAAAGCTCTTTATTGAAATATGAGATAAGAAAATGGTATTAGTAAGTGTGGCAAGACCTGCCCCGTTCAGTATGCCCACAGACCTTCATGTGCTGGCCTTATGTACCAACACCCCCATGTTTATCTCGCTCCAAGGAGGGTGAGCATTCTATCACAGGCTTGCGGGACCTGCTTCTGTTTCCACCCGCCCTGGTGCTCTAGTCCTAAGTTCCCACACCTCCTGGGACTTCACAGCTTCCCTTGCCTCGCGTCTCCATGCTATCTCTGTTCTCCCTGGCCTGAAAACGTCCCTCTAGCAAACCTTCTTCTGGACTTGGGAGCTCGTGAGATCTTCCCACCTTTTCATTCCAAGCTGAGTTCCTTAAAAGACCAGAGATGTAATCTGCTCGCTGTTCTGTCCACCAATTCTTCAAATGACTGACACTGGTTCCCACCCCAAACGGATCCGTCACCTTTCCTGAGGCCAGCCCAGCACACGCGGTCAGATGAGAGTGCTCGGCTGACCCCAGGACCACGAGGTCCCCACTGAGACTCCGTGCCTTTCATTCTTCAAGTCTTTTCCCCAGAGATTCTGCCCATCTGCCCATTCTCCCTGCACCCCAACCACCCCTGCTCACTGTGGTGTTTTCTCCTTCAGGGGCTCCCGCTGCTTCCCCACAGTCTGTGTCTCTAATTGCCAGCTCCAGGCTGGGGTGTCCTCCAGGCTGGGGGTGTCCTCACCCACGTGTGTGTTGGGCTCTGCTCTGGCCTCACTTTGTCCATGGTGGCCATGTGCCCAAATATCCCAGCTGCATGCTTCAGTCACATAACTTGCAGAACTGCGTCTACCTGCTTTCCATTGGGCACACAGAGTCTGGGACAGTAGGTGCTGTTTTCTCAGAGGTCCACTCAGAGGACTGTGTGAACTGTCCTCCTGAGGTCATGCCCTTCACTGCCAGGGGACAGCTCCCATGTGCCACGCTCCTGACCTCCCTCTGTGGCCTCTCTTCCTGTGACATCTGCAACTAGCTAATGCCTAACTGGTAAAGCAGGCAGATGTGTGGGAACCAGTGTGTCATTTTTCCAGCATCGAGGCTTTTAGACATTTGCCCCAACAAGCATGTTGACCCACAGCCACCCTGGCTGGTCTGAGGTATTTCCAGGCCTGACTGCTTCCTAGAACTTGGGACTCAACTGCCCAGCTTTCTGGTGAATGTCATGAAGTGACAGACTGGTTAGTGGCACAGACCCTGGGAGGGAGACTGTGCTGGACTCTGATCCCATCACTTACTGAGTGTGAATCCTGAGCTGTGCATGACTTCCGGAGCCTCAGGTCCAAGGTAATAAGCCTGGTAGCGCCTGTGATCCTTCTACATGGTCTTTGGTGGTTTTTTTCCCCTCAAACCCATTGACCCAGAGAAATAAAACCAAATGTTGATCTGACCACACCACTTTCCTGCTCAACATACTCTCTGAACCCTCGGCCTCTGTTACCTGACCCTAAGGAAACATTTCAGCTTTCAGTCGTCACTGCTGGCATTTGGGTATGGCCTCATGGCATTACCTCAGTCACCCTGGCTTTCCTGAGCCAGCAGTGTCTGAGGGATGAAGTGCTGATGGCCCTGCCCAGGGGCTTTGATGATCCCCTGGGCCTGCGTGTTCTGACAGGTCCCAGTTCTGTTTTAGACGTGATGTCTCACCGCCCTGTAAGGGAAGTGGCCTGTCCTCGTTTGGCCGTGGAAGTTTGGGCCCAAACTCACACATAGAAGGTGCCACCTGGATGGGTTCATGATCCCACCCATGATACCTGCCACACTCACTGTAAACTGAGAGGTCAGGGGCAGTGCCGTCCCATTTGATTGCCTGGCATTAAAGGGTTTCTGCAGAATAATCCAGAAAAGCTAGCACTATTGAGCAAGGTCGCCCTCTCTGGCCCACCCAGGCTTGCCTGGGCATTTGTCCCGCTCCAAGAGCAGTCAGCAACTAATGTCCCGGCCTCCCGGTCAAGCCACAGCCCCAGTCATCACCAGCCTGTCACTCACAGCTGGGCCCACTCACTGTGTCTGTCCTTCACTGAGATGAGCGCATGCGTCTTCTCTCAGGAGGGGCACTGACGCAGAGGCAGCCTGGACCGGGGTTCCCGGCCGGCCACAGGGGCTGCGGCTCGAGGTGGGAGCAGCAACAGAAATGGACGTCCTCTGTTTCCTGGCACTGGAAGTAACCTTAAGTCTGGAAGGTCCCCTGGGTTGATCTGTGTCCCCATGTTGCTAAGGATCTACACAAAATACCAAAAATGGCAAAAAAAAAAAAAAAAACCCATCCAGGGGCCGATCTCAGAGCTGGCAGAAGCCTGGAAGGGGCCACCACAGCCCTGGGAGTTCAGAGCAGATTTGGAATGTAGATGTGTTCTGTTTTCAGCGAGCGCTGTCATTGGAGGCAGAAGAAAAGGGTGGTGTTTCAGATAAGTATGGGAGTTGGTTGCCGGCACCCCGGCCTGAGGGCTCGACCCTGGCCTCACTGACACCTCCCTGACATGGCCTCCTGCTAGGGCTGCACATCTGTGGGGTCCCCAAGCAGGGAGGCGCCTCCGTGGGCACGGGCCGCTGCTGATGGAGCTCCTGAGACTGGGAAGCACCTCCTTCCCATCCTGTCTGGGAGGTGCAGGCCACCGTCCACCCTCACACTTCCCCCCAGGCCCCCCAATAACCTCAGCATCCCACAGGCCACTGGCTCAGTCTGAAGAACTAATTTGGTTGCCGCTTCTGCTGCTGGTGGTCCAGAAAGTCAGGCCACCTCCAGGCTGGGAAGGGCGGGGGAGAGTGTCCAGAAGAGGCAGAGGGACTGAAGCGAGACCGACAGACTCCTGGGCCTCAGCAAAACAGCAGCATTTCTTGGACTTCTCAGCCTCCATCAGCGCGTGAGCCAACTCCTCAGAGCAACCATATCCACAGACAAAAACCCCTGCAGATGCTCTGGGAGGAAAAAAGCAGCAGAACACAGGATTTTCTGGGTTCCATCGCCCCTAAGGCCATCTGACACAGACACTGCCTTAGGCAGGGCCTTGAGGGTCCACAGGACAGACCACAGGAGGGCACGTCACCCTGTGGAGACAGTGACCATTCCTAATGGGGCCGAGGGGGCCATTGATCACCCAAGGTCAGGACAGGAAGTAGCATGGGGAGAGCTGATCCTGTCTCGAGGGCAGTGAGGGTGAAGAGCTGTTCGATGCTGAGTGTGTTGGTTTCTTAGAAGAAAGAAAACAGAACAGGGGTTAGCGATCAGCCTGGCACTGTGGAGGGGAAGCCACCACCCACACACAGTCAGGGCAAGGCACACGGTGACGTAAGGCGCTGCCTGCAGAAAGCACACTGTGTGAGCAGTCTTAACTCGGGACAGAGCCCAGCGGTTTTTGCTCTAATTCCAGTTGCAGACGTGAAGTATTTGGTGTCAGTTTGCAGTCTGAGACACTATGGAATGTGTTTTGAAAACAGCATGCAGAAAACACAAAGAGCTGGAAGGAATCTGAAGTGATACTGGAAACCAGATGTGAATTTTGATGGTACATTTTGAGGAAGAAAACTTGGATTTGAAACATGTTCTCACTACTCACTCTAGCAGTGACCCTCCGGCAGAGTTACCACCTCCATGAACAGAATGCTTCATTGAGCTGCAATAGTGGAATAGTATAGGTCTGTGGTCCACGTCGGAGCCAGACAGAGTTTTAGTCTAGGAACTGTAAACAGTCAGGGCCAGGAAGTGCTCAGCTGTGCTCTGAGGCTGCTCACGCCTGTCACCTGAGGTACACGACAGCCTCCTGGTTAGTTCTGCCCTGTAAGGACAGAGGTGTAAACTAAGCAGAGCCGTCTCAGAAGGACAGGACCTGCTCGTTCATTGGCTCACTCCGTGGTTATAGTAACGCCCTGCCATGGAGAGCCCGGCGCTGGACCCCCGTGTGCAGTGAGGCTGCCTGGCCCAGTGTCCACCTGAGCCAGGCTTCAACCAGTTATGATGATGCGATGCCCACTTCAAAGGCCTCCAATCCAAGGGTTTGACCTAAATAAACAGGACGAGAAGGTCAGAAAAGGTGGGGAAGTGACAACTAACTTGGGACCTAAGGAATGAGCAGGACTCAGACAGGTGAAGAGGAATGTGGAGCTGTGCAAAGGCCCTGAGTCAGAGTGGACATGATGAGCAGGACGGGAAGACGAGGGGGTGTGACACCAGGTGCCTCTGGGGAGTCCGGGGCGCCCTCACTGCACAGGACCTCACAGATCTCGGAAGGAAATCAGCATAAGAGGACAGTGCCCCCTGAAGGGCTCTGAGTAGAAGGGTGTCAGCCTTCAGTTTATGATAAGAAAAGCCGGTCTGGCCGCATCACGAAGAGCAGATCAGGGAGAGGTCATCTCAGTTGGCAGACAGCTAGGGGCCCCCTGAGGGACCAGATGAGCTGGTACGTGGATGGGGACAGTAGAGGTGAGATGGAGAAACAGTTCCAGAGACAGAGACAAAGTGGGTTCTTCGGGACCTGGGCGATCAGAGAAAAGAGGGTGTTAAGTGACTACGAGTGACTGTGGGCTGTGGAGACTAGGTGAAGAAATCCGAGGAAGAGAGGAAGACCGGGCAGGATGCCTGAGCTGCACAGGTCATGCAAGGTGAGAGCACAGTGATGTCAGCACCTGGTGTCGGGAAGGAGGTCATCGGTGGCCCCTGAGGGCAGAGTCCCAGTGCTGTGGGTGACACGTCAGCAGGGGACGTGGAAAGGTGGGAGAGGAGAGGTGGGAGACAGTGACAGCAGGTGGCTCCCAGGTGAACAGTTACAGCCCTGTCTCTACCTTGGCCCCTTGAATTTGGGGACAGTTAATCTTTGGCTACTGGCGGCCATTCCTGTGTACTGTAAGATGTTTATCAGCACCACTGACCTCTACTTTAGATGTCAGTAGCACCCCTCAAGTTGTGACAAGCACATCAGTATCCAGACATTGTCAGATGACCCTGGAGGACTACCCCCCCCCCAACTGAAGCTGCAGAGTTAGAGGAAGGTGAGGTGTCAGATAAGTGTTGTAATTTTTTAATGCTAGCCTGACTTGAAAATGTTCAAAGTCTGGCACTAAAGATGTAGTTGTGGGAAGAATATAGAAGAGTGAAAGAGAGGCCATAGCCCACCTGAGAAGGTAGGGTCCTGGAGCTCACAGAACCTGGGGCTCACACTGGCCCATGCAGGGGGCAGGTCCTGTAGCAGCAGAGGCAAGATGGCAGAGGTGGGCAGGTTTGACAGGTCGGAGCTGGCTGCCACAGGCTCAGGGTCCCCAGATCGCCCCCTCCACCTAAAGTGGGGGTGGGACACAGTTACAGCACCTCCAAGATCAGAGAAAAGAGGGTGTCAAGTGACTATGAGTGGGAACGTGTTCTGCAGAGCCTGTGAGGGGAGCCTTGCAAGGTGGCACAGAGAGGACAGCCGTGGTGCCTTGGCTTCCCACAGTCTCAGCCACCTCAAAGGTGACAACCTGTGCACCCAAAACCATCTGGTGCAGAGTTCTGGTGTGGCAAAGAGAGGGCTGTGAGGACCAGAAATCTGCAGGCCGCAGAACAGGGCCAGAGGGACCCAGATGGGACTCTACGTGGGACAACACTCCACTAGCTAAACGTGCTTTCAAAGCCCTATTCTGTGTGTTGTTCAAGCATTAAGGAAAACCGTTTTCCTCTCAGGTTTGTTTTGCCTCATTCTGCGGTTCACCTCCTGACCAAATGTAGCAACAGCTCCCCTATTTGCCGTGTATAACGTGCACCCACGTTTTTTGGCCCAAACTTTCGGGGGGGGGGAAATCTTTTGTTTTATTTTTTTAATTCAAATTTGTATTTGTTTACATTTAAGTACTTTTTTTGTATTCTAAAGGAATTTTAGCATTTATTTTTTAACATGTTATGGTACAAGAAATTTTATGTAACAAATAATTACAAAACACAGGAACAGATACGAGGTACAAGAAATTTTATGTACTGGTAACAAATTTATGATATTTATGCGTCATAGAAGGCCAAGAACTCTTCGTCGTTGCAATTTCATCATAAGTTCAGCAAAACCGAGTATGATACTCCAGGTATCATACCGTACTCAGATCTCCAGATATTATACTCCAGATATAATACTCCAGATATTATTTTGCATGCGGATATCGTTATTGATTTCTACAGTTACGCTTTTTTAATTTTCTTTACTAGTTTCAGGTGTAAAAACAATGGAATAGTTAGACATTTACACCCCTCAGATGGGCACTTGTCTTATTAGAGTTACACTTTTAACTCATAAGCAATAATAAAAGAATTAGAAACATTTATGTAAATATGGAAACATTTATATACATAAGGAAACATTTACACAGATAGAGATACTACCCATGTATAACGCACATCCTTATTTTTCCCTCACAAATTTGGGCAAAAAGGTGCACATTATAATACACACGGCAAAATATGGTAATTATTTTGACTATGGAGAGTATCACCCGCCCAAGGAAGGACTTTATTCACCCAAAGAGCACAGGGGTCACATGTCAGCAGTGGCAAGGTACCACGCATAAAAAAGCCACGAGGAAAGGAGTGGGTGTGACTGCTGGAGGCCTCGGGCAGATCACTCTGATTCTGTGCCACGGCTTAAAAATGTGAACTTCGTAGGGCTGCGGAAGGCAGTCAGCCCATGACCTCACTTAGCATCTATGTGAATCTCAGCTGAGTACTTCACATAGAGGAAGGACTCAGTAAATAATTGTTCACAGTTCTGCACACATGACAGGTTAGATGGGTCACACAAAGAAAAGGATGCAATGTGGCCAGGCATTATGAAAACCACATCTCAGTGTTACTTGGTGTCGGCTGGAAAGGCGGGGCAGGCTGATGGGTCTAGGCAGCTGGGTCTGAGCCCACAGGCCTGTGGGGTTACGTCAGCAGAGTGCGTAGCATGCCTGACAGCTGCAGACGGAGTCACCGGTGCTGTGTGTCCATTCTGTCTATTGCTGTGGCCTGGGCAAGACGCTGCGCATGCGTTTTGGTTATTCCTGGCTGCCTCAGAAAAAGAGGCATCCATACAGCAGGGAGCTGTTCTCGGAGGTGGCATGATTATGATTATATACCTCTCACTGTGCAGATCTGTCAGCCTGGGACTTGCCTGTTTACCCTAGGATTGTTATAGGTGCAGCTCAGCAGCACTCTTACTTAGTGAATGATTTCAATTTGTGCATCTGGAATGATAGATTTTTGGATGTTAGCAGCAGCAAAGAGCCATCGCTCACCCACTTCCTGCAGCTGTGGCATTTTTACTCTGTCATCCGTCTGCCACGCTCCCCAATGCAGCCTTAAATATCTCAAGCCAAGAGATTTTCCCACTCTTTTAATAAAATGCGTGATCAAACAGAAGGAAAATGATTCCAATATAATATCTTCCTCCCATTAGACCAAACCAGATAGCATCACCCAGCACTGTGCTTCTACCTTGGGACCATCCTGTGTGTGTGCGTTGATGGGCTTTTCCCCTGCATGTTCACAATGGAAGCAGCATCCTGCAGGCCTGTCCTGTGAAAGGTACAGGTCTGGGCTTCGTTTTTGTTGGTTACTTTCTTTGATTGATTTACAATGAAAATCGGTGATGAAGTTTTCAAATACTCCCCAAACTGTTACTTACGTTGCTGCTTCTTGTCCTTGTAGCATCCTTATTTGCTAGCCGATGCTGTTAGTATACTAAATGTATAGTCTTCCTTTCCTTGTACAAGCACTCTGGTCCCTAAAGCATAGGCCAGTGTTTCTGAGGCCGTTCTTCACAAGGTGTGCTGCCTAATGTTGCATTTTGATAACTCTATGCAGTTTACTAAGAGTAGCAACATAAGTAACAGTCTGGGGATATTTGAAACTTCTTCATTGATTTTTATTTTAAGTCAATCACAGTAACAACATAAGAACACAAACTTGTCTCCCTGAGTAAATATTTGCATGGTGAACTTCTCTGTCTGTGCTCACTGGTCCTATAGTCTCCCCAAAGCCTGAGTACGGTTTTCTTTAGAAGTGAAACTCTGCAAAAGAGCTGTTTTCTCTACTTGGAAGAAATACTGATGAAAGCAGATTACAATGCCCTGGGTGCTCCTGTCCCAGGACTCATGCTGCAAAGCAGCCACCTGTGCCTGTGTGTGGGACCTCTGCTCCAAGGGCTAAACGTGTGTGTTGAGACACAAGATAACAAAACCACTTCCCAACTGTGGGTGTGGCCAGCTCATCCCTGGCCTGTAAATGAGGCAGAGGGAGAGAGGTCAACCTCACACCCCGTAAGGCCCATTCCACTTACTGCAGGCCACACGTCTCCCTTCCCATCTGTGTCCTCTCCAGGCATATTACTCGGTTCTGCTCTCTGCAACCTAGCGTTTCCCTAGGGGGCCGACCACCTAACACATGCCCGCCTCTCCCAGTCAGCACCCAGCACCCACAAAAGGCCAGCTGTGTAAGGGCAGGCGTCCATGCTCCACCCTAGCTGAGGCCACCTCCCTCACCAGTGCCCACTAACTCGCTCCTGAAACTTCACCGGAAATCACAGTGGGGGCATGCTAATGGCAGGGGTGGGCCACCTGTCAGGCTGTTAGACACACTTTGAGTTGAAAGACCTTCCCTTCATGGAATTGGGCCATTTAGGTAAAGTATGCAACACACAGATAAGAATGTTTCAGAAGAGTCAAAGGACAATTTCCAGAAGGTTTCAAAGTAAAAACAATTGTAGTAAATGGGGTAAATGTTTTCAGATTTCAGGTTCCCCCCACCCCGCTGCCAGATGACTTCTGAAAAAGGATATGGCAGCATTTCCTATTTTTATGCTGTAGCTTTAATTATGATTATTTCATATTTTCAAAGTATAGGATTACATAAAAATGAGTGTTTGTAACTTGCCATGTACACATTACAAGTACAACCTGAAATTCCTCCTCCCCAAAAATACCCAAGAGAAATTATTTAAGTCAGGTCGTTGCCTTTTTTACAGCTATTAGCACATAAAGTGTTTCCTGGGGTGGCTTCCTGATGTGAAAGTCAGGATTTATAAAATGTAGTCCTTATTGTGAAGTTATTATTATTTTATTACTAAAGCTCATCACTAAAGCAGGACACTTACTCAAATTGGCAGTTAGCTGAGAAAATAGAAAGGCAAAAAGATAGCATTATGTATTTGTAGATATAAATTACCTTTAAATCTTGAGGCTCAAATGTAGGTTTGACTGTTCTATTTTTTGTGTATTTCACTTCTGGCAGATTGCCAGTTCTGAGACTGAAAGTATTATTTAAGCATAGCCTCCCAAGCTTTCACATTGTGTCTCACATTTATAGCCCATGGTTCCTGCAGCCCCATAGCACACGTGCACATCACACGTGTGTACATAGGCTCACACACATACACACGCCACCCTCTGACCTGTTCCCACCACTCCCCTCTAAACAGCCACTGAGCTGAACTGTTGTCTTAATCTAAGGCTAAGAGAACAGAAGTGTCTGCCTGCCTACAGCAAACACAGAAATAGATTTCCTTGAAAACCAAACAAAAAGGCAATAGAAAGGAAAAGCGGGAGATATTAAATTTTTCATTAGAGCCATTGCTCCAAAGCTTTCGGGCTTTGGCTCAGGAATACAGCTTTCTCGCTGACCCATAATCATCTAGTTTGAGGAACTTGGCAAAACCTCAAAATTAGGATGCTGATTGGTTCAAAAAATTGCCCCAAAAACCAAGAAAATGAATGCATGTTTGTGAATGGAAAGAAAACATAATTAGGGAACCCTAGTAACATAAATTTTAGTTTATATCTTTGCTACTGAATTTTAGGGAGGAATACTGTTAACTTAGTGGACTCAGTATTCAGTAATTGTTAACATGGAAACTTCTGACAGGCTTGAGTGTGTAGTAATCATGAAGCTCAGACCTTGTTTTTTCTCTGCTGCACCAAATACATACTTACCCATTGTATTCAAGAATTTGTTACTTCTAGATTCTCCTACAAATTCTTGTGTTCCACAAATACCATGATTTATCTATCATCTACCACTCGTCTATCTACCCATCTATCTATCTTTTATCTATCTGTCATTTATCATCTATCACCTTTTTTCACATTCTTAGAAACATCTTTATTACAAGTGTTTCTATACACTTTTTTATTATTGAAATATATTGGACACGTAACATAAGTTTAAAGTGCACAACATGTTGACTTGACACATTTATATCTTGTAATATGACTGTCACTCTAGCAATAGGTAACAGCTCTATCACATCACATAATTATTATTTCTGTTTTGTGGTGGGAATAACTTTGATGATTATAATACATTATTGTTGTCTATCATCTATCTGTCTACCTACCTCCATATTCCTCAGAATTGTCTGAAGCATAGTAAGTGCTGAATAAATGAATGAAATGTTTAATAGAAATGGATGGATGAAAGGAAGGAAGGAAGATGGGTGAGTGGATGGATGGATGGATGGATGGATGGATGGATGGATGGATAATGGATGGATGGATTGATGGATGGATGAGTGGATGGATGATGGATGATGGATGGATGAATATTGAATGATGGATGACACATGGATGGATGGATGGATGGATAGATGGATGGGTGGATGGATGGATGGATTGATGGATGGATGAGTGGATGGATGATGGATGATGGATGGATGAATAATGAATGATGGATGACACATGGATGGATGGATGGATGGATGGATGGATGGATGGATGGATGGATAATGGATGGATGGATTGATGGATGGATGAGTGGATGGATGATGGATGATGGATGGATGAATAATGAATGATGGATGACACATGGATGGATGGATGGATGGATGGATGGATGGATGGATGGATTGATGGATGGATGGATGGATGGATTGATGGATGGGTGGATGGATGGATGGATTGACGGATGGGTGGATGGGTGATGAATAGATGGATGGGTGGATGGATGATGGAGGATGGATGGATGGGTGGATGGATGGATGGATGGATGGATGGATGGATGGATGATGGATGACGGATGGAAGGATGGATGGATGGATGGATAGATGATGGATGATGGATGGATGGATGGATGGGTGGATGGATGATGCAGGATGGATGGATGGATGGATGGATGGATGGATGGATGGAAGGATGATGGATGACGGATGGAAGGATGGATGGATGGATGGATGCATGCATGCATGCATGGATGATGGATGATGGATAGATGGATGGGTGGATGGATGATGCAGGATGGATGGATGGATAGATGGAAGGATGGATGATGGATGGATGGATGGATGGATGGATGGATGGATGGATGCATGGATGCATGGATGGATGGATGGATGACAGATGGATGGATGGATGGATGGATGACAGATGACGGACGGATGGATGGATGGATGGATGGATGGATGGATGGATGGATGGATGACAGATGACAGATGGATGGATGGATGGATGGATGGATGGATGGATGGATGGATGACAGATGACAGATGGATGGATGGATGGATGGATGGATGGATGGATGGATGGATGGATGACAGATGACGGATGGATGGATGGATGACGGATGGATGGATGGATGGATGTGTGGATGGATGATGGATGATGGATGGATGGATGGATGGATGACAGGTGACAGATGGATGGATGGATGGATGGATGACAGATGACAGATGGATGGATGGATGGATGGGTGGATGGGTGGAAAGTAATAAAATAAATGAGATGGATTAGAACACAGAATAGTAGAGTAAGGACAATAGGCTAGAAGTGGGAATAGTCAGAGTTGAGTCACCATGGTGATGAAACGAGGCTGTGGAGTGTCTAACAGATTTTAGAGGGAGTTAAACCCCAGAGTAAATGACTTGTGACCTTATTCCTGTGATTACTGCCATTTGTTGTTTTGAAAGAAGGAAAGCACTCCTAGCAATTTGGGAAGTACAAGACTGGGGTAAATTACTGTGCTGATGAAGAATAGAGGGTCTGAATCTTCTCTGTGTGTTGGGATTGGATCGTGGTAAAAATGCTGGACCTTGAAAAACTAAAGACCGGGGCAGCAGACAAGCTGCCCTCAAAATACTCTTGACAGGAGATGAGATTCCCAGAAAGCTCTGAGGCGCCTACTGCTCACTCATCCACATAAAGCTGGTGTTTAATGTTCAGATCTGTAGGATCTCAAGGGATGTCAAGACTGCACCATCTCTTTGCTTACGTGCTTGGAAGTTATGGTTCTCATCAAAAACTCTCATGATGAAACATTGTTTTCAACTTCTAGGTGAGATATCTAAGTGGATAGTTATTTGTTATTGTTGCTAATCTATTTGCTTTCTGATTAAACAGAGACTCATACGTAAATGCCATCCTTCCACACAGTGCTATCCTTCCACTGTGTAAATGCCATCCTTCCACTATGAATGCCATGCTTCCACTGTAAACGCCATCCTTCCACTGTGATTAAACAGAGACTCATACGTAAATGCCATCCTTCCACGTAAATGCCATCCTTCCACTCATATGTAAATGCCATCCTTCCACAGTGTTCTTCCACTGTGAAGAACATAAATGTAAAATGGAGAGTAGTAACCGCGATGACATCAGATTGCATCCATTAACCCTACTGACTTGCTGGTAGCAATGCGATGGGCCTTCTTCCTGCAGAAGGTGGATGGGCGGCAGAGGCAGCAGCGGGGTCCTGCACGTCACCTCGTCCGCTCCGTGCCTCAGCATCTCTCTGCAGCGGGCAGGTGGTCCTGGTTAGTGTGGGAGATCAAGGTTTGAAACACACCCGAACAGAGAGCTTATAAGGCTTTATAACCAATAACACCATAATCCTCACCCTGGCCAGTGAGAAGGCATTTACACCGTGGGAAAAACACAGGACAAATGAAGCATGCGGCTAAGAGCTGCTAGTAAGATTTACAGCTCTGGACATTTTTAACTAAGGATTATATATGACAGCACTGAGAATTGGAGGGATTTTTAAAATATGTAAGATTGTTATGAGTCATTAAGTCAGGACTCATACCTGGGTGTTGCACTTTGAAACCTTGTTGTTACCTGGTGCTAAAATGCACATGGCTGCTGTGAAGAATTTCCACAACTAACACAGCCAGGATACGCAGCCTGCAGGGCTCACCGTCTCGTTTGTTGAGCACATTTTAATAGGAAAATAAGCCACCCTGGTGGACTGTTGTATCTAGTGTGACTGGTTTTGAAGTCGCAGTGAAAATATGGGAAGACAATGGAGTAAACCCAGATGAACTCCTTCGACCTTCCCCAAAGGGGTCCTCCCAAATTAAGCATTTTGGTTTATATGACAGTCGTGCCTCATTCTCAGGAATGGGACAGGTCACAGACCATCTGAGAAGTTTGCGTCTCGGTTTCACACCTGTAGCAAATACTGAAGTGTTGTTTGATGTCATCATTATGTAAAAAACGGTGCCTTTCTCTGAGAAATCTGTAAGAACCAATCACCCAGAAAATCTGTGAAGTTATTACCTAACTTTCTTCCCATAGGGAGTGACCTACATCAAGCAAAGATAAGCATGGAGTGACACAAAGTCAGGTTTTGTAGTCTTGCAACTCCACCAAACAACCAGCTCATGAACAAGCTGGTTCCTGCCTCTCTGTGTTGGGACATCAAAAAGTGGACAGGAGCGAGCTTAGTAACTGGCGAGGGCTGTCTGTATCCACTGGTCAGCCCCATTCTCTTACTTGTTATCATGTGTTGGGAAGGAGTCAGACACATTGTTCTTTCTTCTCTAAACTTAGCTTTTTATCTGACTGCTTCTTCGTTTTAAAAATATGATATATGCCCATGGTAAAAAATCTAGACAATACATAAGATATTAAAAATGAAAGTGAAGAATGGTTCATAATCCCACCACCCAGATATAAGTGTTCTTATAATTTTAGTGCATGTCCTTCTGGATATATTTTTTGCATATACATATATGTAACTATTACAAAAACAGAATCATACAATGCATACCACTCAAAAACTGAGTTTTTAACCTAACAATATAGTATGTAAAAACTCCTAAGTGAGTGTTTTATCAAGCTAAAAGTCTGCACATTCTCCCTCGCCTGTGTACAGCCTAATTTTTCAGTGGATATTCATACTGCTTACACGTTTTGATCTGGTGAGAAATACTGTCATGAAAACTCTCACATATGCCAATGTAAATTTATCCAATTACTTTCTTAGGATAAATTCCAAAGTGAAATTCCTGGGTCAAAGGCAGCGTGGGCCCTGACACTAAGTGACAGTATCTGCGCAGGGCAGTTCAGCCTTAGCAAAGACATTCCCAGATGATACAATGTAGCCTGTGGGGCAGTTACGTGATGCCCGATCATTACTCTTTCAAGAGAGCAAAGGGAGAATAGAGTCACAAAATACATGTAAGATGGAAACATGGTTATGTCTGTGGCCTTGGTAACATGTTATGGAAAATCCAAATCCTGGACTTTTTCATGGTCTAATAATACAATGAACACATCAGAGCAGCAGACAAGTCAGTGAAGCCCGGAGGACACACATGGCTTGTGGAGGGTCCGTGTACTGGACTCTGGAGACGTGGTGCCATCTCTGGCTCAGCTGCAGCGGACTCCTCCATGGGGCTTTCCCGGGGTAGATGCACCCCTTAGGGGAGTCAGGAGTGTCCTTCCCTGCACAAGACTTGATGTACAGAGCATGGTTTTAATAGGAAACATGCTGAAGCATTAAACCTATTTATGTTTCCAAAGGTGCTGCAGGGGTTCCATGCACAGGGCATACCAGTGGATACAAATGTAAAAATAAAATTAGAACAATCATCAAGTAAAAGTCATCACTTTCTTGGAACTGAATATAGTGGAGAGGGTTGCTTGGTTGCTCGGTTGGTTGGTTTTGGAGTAAGATTTGTGATAAAACTGAGTCTTGGATAAATGTCCGTCTTTGTGAATTCATCTTTTTGAACTGCTGCTTCTACTTAAGAGGAATGGAGGTTCCAAAACTACTTAGTCAACATGATCTTTTCTGATCTGATTGGAAGAATCCTGTGTCCCTAAGTTTCATTGCTAGAATGTTTTGGGGGGCTTGGTCCCCTCCACCCAAACTAAATATCATCTGCTATGTGTCATCTGTTGTCTTATCTTTGAATTGATTTACCGTTCCACTTGGAAAGTCTGTTTCTTGGTGACTGACAACTGAAAGAGATGTGCATGATGCCATCCTTCACTGACTCAAGAATCATTTACTGAGCACCTACTACATGACAGGCTGGGTCCTCTATGTTGGGCCTGTGGTTGTGGGAAACAGTGTCCCCCTCGAGTTGACATCTGGTTATTCAGGTGAGGAAACAGGGACCTAATGAAACTAAAGAATTTCCTGGGTGGCTAGTAACAAAGCTGGAAGCAATTCGTGATGCCAAGTGTTGTTCTCGCCGTCTGTGTTACAGTGGGCTGGGCTGACAGGGGCCCGCTCTCCTGGGAGGGTTGTGTGCAGGCATCTTGATAAAATTGCTAATTAGAAACCTAAGCAGCGTATGGTGTCAGCAAATTCAGTAGGTAAGCAGACCTGGAAAATAAGAAACGGAAATAATAAGTACAAAAACATAAATCCCAACATATGAGCAAAGCAAGTGGGTCCCTGTCTTCTCGCAGCACATGGAGATGGACGCACAGACCTCAGGGGCGCTCACCCATGACACCAGCTTCCAGGATTTCTCCGCCTCACTCGGCTTGTACTGAAAACTGTGAAGAAGGACAAGGAAAATTTGCTTTTTGATATAAATTTGCTTAAACCATCTGATCTGAAGGAGAAAAATAAATTAGAATTATTTCCTGAACAATTCGCCATGTAGCAAATGCTGCCGTTTTCCAGTAAAGGATGGCAGAAAGCAGGGTGACTTCCAGGGCCAGCACCTGAGTGACATTATCTGTCTCTCACTCGGTGCAGCTGCGTCTAACTTCAAATTTGAAGTTTCCTAGTGGAATCCTCCCTCCAGTGGGCAGGGAGCCTGGCAGTGTGCATCAGATGTCGCTCCTCAGTGAGTGTGGCTAAGCACCCGGAAAAGCAGCAGCCAACTTGGGGGCACACCTGCTCCTCCCTGCTCCTTGGGACAAATGATGAGTCCTGAGTAGAGCAATGCATGCAGCTGCGTCACAAACAAACGGGTTTGGGATACACTTCCCGGCACGTGTCCCCTTTGCTGCCATCGCCGACACCTTGAAGTCCAGATGCCTCTGTGCAGCCATTATTGGCTGTACTGTTATCCCGCGAGTGCTTTCCCTGCGTGATCTCATCTTTGTCGGGAGTGTGCACGGGGACCCCGTGATGGGCTGCTCTCCCCACGAGGCTCGCATGTGACCCAGTAAAATAAGTGCGTCTTTTCTAGGCCCTACGAGGGCATGAAACGGGGTGACATTACCGTAGGAGATGAGGCCAACCTTCCTCTCCAAAGTGCAGAATGGCCAACACAGGTAAAGAAGCTCGGTGCCAAGGGACCATGTCAGGGCGCTTGAGGAATGAGCTGGCCAGACGCGCCCGAAGCAGGGCCCCACCTTGTGAAAGGGGAAGAGAAAAGACAGAAGCTGCCTCTGTTGCAGCATCATTAAATACAGTTGTTGATCAAAGACCTTTCTTGGTGGCCCCCATCTCCCCGAGCTGGGAACAGACCCTTGAGCAAGGACTGGCGGAAGATGGCTCATTTGGGGGACAGGACACTAGGACAAGGAAGCAAAGGCATGCAGAAGGGGGTTACCTCCTCCTGCCTCAGTCCTCCTGGGGAGACTGCAGGGTCTGATACACGTCAGAGCCACACCCGGGGGGCCTGGTGACAGCTCTCGGCTCTAGTACAGCCATCTCCTGGCACTCAGGGGAGCCCCGATGTGGCCAGTGGGCCCAGCCCCACAGAAACCTCAGGCATAGCCGCGTGGATGCAGCTAGCAGCTCACTGACCCTGGAAGTGGACGGTGAGCGTTGTGGCCGGAGCCCACGACATCTGCCCCAACAGGGTGGCAGGCTGGACTTGGGCTTAGGCTTTGCCCTAAATCCGAGGTGGGCTCAGCTTCATTGCCCACACATACGGAAGCAGAACATGGAGAAAGTCACAGATGATGTGTTCAGTGCTGGGGAGAGAGCGAAAATAAGGACCAAATGCCCATGCAGGGTCATGTGGGCGCCACAGAGACCTGCTCATAGAAGCCCCAGGTGAGAACTGCCTCGTCTCTATAAGCGCCAGCCAGCCACTGAGTGCCAGGCAGCTCCCTGATTTTTCCAGGGCTTGGATAAGGTGTTCTTGGATTTGAGGTCACCCTTTCCTTGGGCCCCTGAGTGATACTGGCTATAGGGGCAGGTGGGCACTTGGGGGCAGCCAGGGCAGTTAACAGGGTCTATCCTTCCACCGTGTAAAGGGCAGAAGTTAGAAAGTTGTCCCACATCCCCAAGCTTTCTAGGTGGCAGGGGCTATATTCACTTCTGTCCTGGCTATATGGTGACTGAGGGACGATGTCCTTACTGTTCTGTGACATGAGTTGTCAGAAGGTGAGAGTCTATGTGAATGAGGATCGAACTGGTCCCAGCGAGAGCCAGACAGTTGGAGTTTCCTCCTAAAAGCACCTGAGCCCGCACTCACCTGGCTGCTGGTCGGTGGGTCAGGGCTCAAGACACCCTCACGCAGACTGTGCGTGGTCACGTGATTCGTGCCGTGACCGCTGGGCTCCAGGTAAGAGGCCGTGTGCTTCCAGACCCCTCACCTTCCTGAGGCCACCCTCAGAGTGCTTCGTGCCATTGCAGTTATCCTCCCGTTTTCTCCTTTTTTATGATGCTGTACTATCGTTGCTGTTTTCTTTCCCAAAAGCCTCCAGCTAAAATTTAATTTGAACGCAGACGGTAGGTTTGTTTTCAGCTACAAAACAAAGACTTTTCAATCTTGTCAGCCATCGGCGCTCACTCACATTCTGACCTCTCCATTTGATTCCCTTTTGCCTCTTTTTCTGCTTTCTTCTGTCGTGGTCTAATGGTCATCGTCTGGCTCGAGTTGTGTGAGTTGCCTGTTTCTCGAGCATAAGTGTTAAAACCCAGCACTCAACACTGGCTTTGGCGTGAGCCAGGCAGCTGCACCATTTCTTGCCATGCAGCCAAATTTCACAATTTTCCATGTACTTGGCAAGCTATAAATACTTCTTCATAAAAGATTTATTATTCTCACAACATAAAATCCGTCAGACACGTGAGCACACTGGCATTATCAGCCTTTTGGTGGCAGGTTGACACATCACTCTTAAGACCTGCGCGAACGCAGTAGCTATGAGCCATGTGGGTCCTCAGATTTAATCAAAATTAAGTTTTTGACCACAATTTTTTAATTTTATTTTTAAATTACAGTCAATGTTTAATATTATATTAGTTTCAGGGGTAAGACATAGTGGTTAGACATTTATATAGTTTACGAAGCGACCCCTCATAAGTCTAAGACCACCTGGCACCACATATAGTCATTATATTATTGCTGATGATAGTTCCTGTGCTGTACTTAAGTAATAAAATTTTCAATTCAGTTTCTCAGTCTCACCCACCCCAAAGCAAGTGTTCCAATTCCACACGTGGCTGATGGCCACCACATTGGACAACCCCAGACACAGAAAGTTTCCATTATTGCAGAAAGTCCTACTAACTCTGGTCCAGATTGAAACGGTATCTACTGAATGATGAACATTAGATGGAAAATGTTTTCCAGGAAACGGACATTTGAAAATCATGTTACGTATCACATGGTCACTGAGAGACATTAACATTCCAAATAGATTTATTTAAATCATTGAAAAGCCATTGAGGATTAACGGTTGTTACACTAGAAGAGAGCTGTACTAAGTCCCAGACTGCTACCCCAGAATGTTGAATCTGTTCTTCCCAGTGTCCAGGAGCGCACTGCATCAGCAGTGTCAAGTATATTTTTATAAATTGATACGATTTTGCTGGTTTGTTGACACACCTTCTTATTCAAAAACATTATGGATAGCTAACTCAACTAGACGTAGTAGGACAAAAAGAGGGCACGATCAAGGGAGGAACCATGAGGGGAAGCCAGAGAGAGTTGGCAGGACACCAACACGGACTCACGAGTGAAAACATTTCAAGTACAAATAGTAAGCGTCTCAGCAGCCGACAGGAAATGTGGCGAGCTACGATTCCTGGGTTAGTAGCAGGAGGCTGTACGTTCCCCAGCTCTCCCTCACCCACCAGATGGAAATGGTCCCTGAACTTCCACACACATATCGCAGGAGATGTCAGATCATGGCGCCCCCTCAGGTCAGGGCAGCCTTGGGTCACGGTGGCCACACCAAAGTCACAGACCCTGGTCACCCTGGTGGGTGCTTTGCAGAGGAAGGCCTCGCTCATGTAGACTGGGATGAGTCTCTTGTCTATCTGGGGTATGAGACACTTATTGGAGGCATTGTTTGGAAATATCTTCTCCCATTCGATTGGTTGCCTCTTTATTTTGTCGATGGTTTCTTTTGCTGTGCAGAAGCTTTTTGGTTTGATATAGTCCCATTCATTTATTTTTGCTTTCCCTTCCCTTGCCCTTGGGGTCAGGTTCACAAAACCCCTCCAGTACCCAGGTCCACAATTTATTACCCATGTTTTCTTGTATGTATGTTATTGTTTCAGGTCTTACATTCAAGTCTTTAATCCATTTGGGGTTAATTTTTGTGTACGGTATATGACAGTGGTCATTCTTTTGCGAGTGGCTGTCCAGTTTTCCCAACACCACTTAGTGAATGGACTGTCCCCGTTGTATATTCTTGGCTCTTTGTCCAAACACAGCTGTTCATTTTGTGTGGGTCTGTGTATAAGCTGTGTATCGAGCACTCCACTTGCTTACAACCCACCAAAGTCCCAGACTCACCCAGGAGAAGGGAACCCTGACCAGGATGGAGAAGCCAGGCCACCTGATCAGCACTGAGGTACCACAGTGACCCACACAGTGACGCTGTGACAACTGGGATCCATGCAAAATCACAGAAGAGCAAGCCTGTCACTGAGCCCATTTACACAACGTCTGTACATATACGAGGCATCAATCGATGGGTTTCTCGTAGCTCAAGGTGAAGACAGGTTTCTTAGAACAGGTAAACTTTCCAACAAACCGCCAGGCATGTTTCATAGGAACCAGTTTGGCAGGTTCTGTTCTATGCAATGGGTTTTTGCTGGATGCCCTCTGTGTAAACGGCTCTGTGATGGACACAAATGTGGGTGAGATGCAGATTAGGGATGTTTCCCAGCACAGCGAGAGCAGCACCCATCCTACTTCCTCTCATTGAAAATATGGGAAAATAAGGTCGGCCTCCTGCGCCACATCTCCCTGGATGACAGAACATTCCACGTTGCGCTCGTGTCAAAGGACTAGCCTCTAACTGACTCTGGGTGGTGAACACACAATGAGATTTATAGACGATGTAATACAGAATTGTACACCTGAAGTCTATGTAAATTTACTAACAATTGTCACCCCAATAAATTTAATTAAAAAAAAAAAAGGACTAGCCTGTGAGAAAGTGTCGTCAGCCACCAAGCGGCAAGTTGGAGGACACACAATATCCTGTGGAGTCATGCGCACTTGAATTTAAATCCCAACTCTTCTGCTCAGTGTCGCGTGACCTTAATTTCTTCAGAAACAGCGTTCACTCTTGGGACACTAGGTTTCTCATCTATGAGACAGATGTGGTGATGCCACCGTCACTGAGCTGATCTGTGAGGAGACGGCTGGTGTCAGGCATGTGGTCTCTCCCTGTGTCCAGAGGGTGTGACCTTCTCTTCTCGGTGAGCTCTCAGTTCATCTTCACGTTCATCGCTCCGTTCTTTTAGGGCTTTGCTCACAGGCCAACCAAACAGTGCAATGCCTTCCCTAGCCCCAGCACTGCCTGTTGGGCTGGCTTTGCTTTTCTGTTCTCCAAAGGACTCATTGCACAAGCATGCGAAAACACACACAAACACACGCACATGCACGCACAAAGCACACACGTGCATGCACACACATGCACACATAGACTCTGTCTCCTCTAGCTACATGAGAAAGGAGATCCCACTGTTTTGTTCATTGCTTCTCCCGAGCATGAGAACAAAGCCTACCACATGGTGGGTGCTCAGTAGATATTTGTTGAGTTAATAAAAGACATTCCTGTAAACAATCATGTGCTAAAATCAGGTACTCAGCTTGGAATGCAGCAATATTCTAAGGGCTCCTACATACCCCCACCCAGCCCTCAGGAAACACACACCAAAAAATAGAATGAAACAGCAAATAAAAAAATACTTCAGAATCAAGAGTTCCTTCCAACTGATATTTGATTATTACTGGTTTTGTGACAAAGTTTTTAGCATCCTGCTGCAGATTTAGGTTAGTTCTTGTGAAGAAGTGACTGCAACAGATGAGAATATTGATCCAAGATTCACAATAATTATCACAGATCCTAAGGATTCTGAGGTGTCATTGGTTTTCTCCTTCGTCTTCCAAGATCTTCTAACAGGTTTATTAGCATGAACTTCAAAGGAGAAACTATCCCCAGAGTCAGCCTAAAACACCTCTTAAATATGAGCGTTCGTTTAAATGTAATCATTTGTCAATAAGTGTCCTCAAGGCTGAAAGCATAATTAGAAGCAGCTTCTGCAAATGGGGTTTCAAGATGGCGGAACCTCAGGAGCAATTCAGACGTTGAAACAGTTTTTTAAAGGAACAGAACAAAGCAGCGGTGCCTGTGGTTCCATAGCATGCAGAGGCCTGGAGCTGATGCCCCTATAAACACCCCGCTCGGAGTCATTTGAATTCCCTTTGCCGTTCCACAGCTGTTACAATGTTTTCCAAGAAGACTCTGGAGCTTAATCTGGGCTGGAGCGCTTCTGAGCCTGCACGGACCTAATGAGAAATTGCACATCAGCAGCCTGCTGCCACTTACATATCCTTTCCTCAAACAAATAACCTAATGCCTCTTCTGTGAGTCAATGAATTTATTAAAGACAAATAGTCAGTCCTGTCTGCAAATCCTTCCGAATCCAGCATTTTGACTAAATGACATTTAGCCAAGTTGTAACACTAATGGCAAAGAGGAGAGTCGCATGTCAGTCCTTCTCCCTGCGTCCCATGGTGGGCATCATCTCCAATACCCTGCATGCATTCTCAGGCGGGGTTGTGCCTGGCGGGCCCCAGAGGGCTGCTGTGGAGTTAGTTAATAGTGAGGACGCATCGGCCTAAATTTATCGGTTATGGTCTCCCATGATGGCGTGCAAAATAAAATCTAAAGGAGGCCCCGAAGAGTGGTTTATCAAGCATGGTGATGGGACCCTCTCTGACAGGGAGGCCATAAAAGCATATGAGTGACCCCCAGTGGGACGTGTTTACTGGTGAAGTCAAAGAGATTGATCATTTTATCCAGGAACGGCATTTTAGTTCAGCATACTGTTACTGTTAGTCTGAAAAACACACCCATCAGCTCTTGCATGGCACCCAATAAAAGCAGGAAACAAGCATGATTATTGGGGTCTTTATGGACCCAGCTCCTCAGACGATGCTCTGAAATGTGGTCTGTTTATGGACTGCTCTTCTAGAAAAGGCTGTGCTCCTCCCAGCGTCTGCAGTGAGGAGAGTCAGACAGCTGTCTCACCTGGAGGCACAGGACAGTGACCACCCTCATTGGAGCCCCGGGTCAGGGGAGGACTTGCCGGAGCTCTGAAGACTTCTCATGTCCACCATAACCCAGGCTGATTTCTCAGAGGCCAACAGCATGAGCGTGGCCTCTTCAGAGACCCATGTGAACAGAGGCCATAAGTCCACACCATAGGTAGGTGGCCATGCAAGCTCTCATGTGAGTCCCAAAACAAGCATCTGAGGGAGGTTTGCTGCATTCTTCTCATCCTGTATGTCGGGGAGCTGGGGCTTGAAGTTCAAGTCAGGTCACAGGCAGCCTCAATCCTGCCCACATGCACTCCACCTGCACCACCAATCGTCAAAGGAGATGTTGATTAAGTTTCTGCAAGATGCTGGTCCTAAAGATGGAAGGAGGTCAAATCACCTGATGGCTCACTGTCCACTGCAGTTTTCTCCAACTTACCTGTCAGTCAAAGTCAGTAATGTTCTTGGGCTTCCTGCCTTGTGTCCCAATAGATTATAGATGCGCGTGGGACTTCATTGGGCTTTGACAAACATGTGACTTGAGTGTTTGTCTTTATCTCCATCATGTGGTTCAGATCAATAAGGTTTAGGGACATTCCGTAGTTTGCCTGATGTCACACTATTAATAAACTGTGGAGCTTACATCAAATACCCCTAAAATCAGAGAAAAGCTCTGATCATATTACTAGTGTCTGAACCATCAAGGAACTCATGAAAAGCCAAGTCATCTCTACCTGCCCAGCCACCGAGATGATGGCAGGAAGTCGGAGGCAGACACTAAAGGGATGGTGCCTCCAGATTTCTTCTCACTGTCTCCCCACCCTTTTGTGCCAAGAGAGCCATGTGTATACCAGCGACAACAGCTACTTTCCACACCTGGCATCATAATTCAGACCCAGTCAGAGACACTCCTGCAGGAAAGACCTGTCTCCTCACCCGTGCTCCAGACCAGCTCACAGTGTGGGCCAGGAAGACATGCAAGCGTCTTCATTTCCCTTCACTGCAGAAACTAATGCCCGAAATGTAACCCGCATTCACAGATTTTTTTTTTAATTAAAGTTTATTGGGCTAACAATGGTCAGTAAACTTACATAGGTTTCAAGAGTACAGTACAATTTTGTAATACATCATGTATATATCACATTGTGTTTTCACCACCCAGAATCAGTTTTCCTTCCATCACTGTATATTTGATCCCCTTTTCTCTCTCCTATTTCCCCTTCCCCCTTACTCTCTGATAACCACTGAACTATTGTCTGTGTCTAGGAGGTTTTTTTTATTTGTTTGTATTGTTCCTTTGTTACTTTCAGTTTTATATCTCACATATCAGTGAAATCATATAGTTCTCGACTTTTTCGGACTTATTTTGCTTAGCATAATAATCTCAAGATCCATCCATGTTGTCACAAATGGCACTATTTCATCTCTTCATATAGAAGAATAGTATTCCATTGTGTATATGTACCACACCTTCTTTATCCAATCATCGAAGGACACTTTTGTTGTTTTCATGTCTTGACCACCATAAAAAACGCTGCAATGAACATCAGAGCATATATCTTTACAGATAAATGTTTTCAGATTTGGTGGTGGGGGGGGGGTAATTCCCAGGAGAGGGATTGCTGGGAATCCTATTGGTAATTCTATTCTTAATTTTTTGAGGAACGTCCACACTGCCTATATCAAACTAAAAAGCTTCTGCACAGCAAAAGGAACCATCAACAAAATAAAGAGGCAACCAACTGAATGGGAGACGATATTTGCAAATAACGCCTCTGATAAGGGGCTAATCTTCCAAATATGTAAGGAATTTGTAAAACTCAACAAAAAACAAACAAACAATCCAATTTTAAAAAATGGGCACTAAACTATTGTCTGTGTCTATGAACTTTTGTTTCTCATTTGTTTGTCTTGTTCTTTTGTTGTTTTTGGTTTATATACCACATATCAGTGAAATCATAGGGTTCTCTGCTTTTTCTGTCTGACTTATTTCGCTTAGCATTATACTCTCAAGATCCATCCATGTTGTCACAAATGGTTTAGTGGTTACCAGAGGGAAAGGGGTTTGGGGGGGTGGGAGATGAGGGTAAGGGGGATCAAATATATGGTGATGGAAGGAGAACTGACTCTGGGTGGTGAACACACAATGGGATTTATAGATGATGTAATACAGAATTGTACACCTGAAATTATGTAATTTCATTTACAATTGTCACCCCAATAAATTAAAAAACAAAAAAACACTGTATAGAAAAAAAAATGGGCAGAGGACCTGAATAGACATTTCTCCAAAGAGGACACACAAATGGCAAATAGACGTATGAAAAAACTCTCAGCATCACTAATCATCAGAGAAATGCAAATAAAACCACAGTGAGATGTCACCTCACCCCAGTTAGAACAGCTACCATCGATGACACAAGTAGTCACAGTGTGGGAGAGGATGAGGAGAGAAGGAGCCCTCATACAACCACCCCTGGTGGGAGTGCATGTTGGCACAGACGCTCTGCATGTTAGCAGATTTTAATCCCTGTTGTCGAAAACTGTCACCCTGACCAAGTGTGAACATCTCTGGGAGGAATCCAAACTCCACAAGGCAGTTGTCAGATTAGCACTGTGAATTGAGGGAGCTGGCTCAGGAAAGAGCACCAGCATCCAGGTCTGGGACCTGAGCACTTGTGAGAACTGAGAGAGGCAGGCCCCGCCTCCGCCTCCTGCTACCTTGGTTTCAAATCTCTCCCCAGTCGGTCTAGCCTTTCTCCTTCCTAACTCCAGGGCTTGGCACCTTCTCACCTAAGACGGGATTTTCCTCCGCACGCCATCCCTGCTCACCAGCAGACGGCCCCTCCCACGATCCTACATGCAATATTATTTGTTATGGTTACATAACAAATACCAGTGTCACTCAATAATAATTTGAAGAATGAGGACATCAAGTCTTGCTTCAGCCCTAGGGGGTCAGAAACATTTCAGTCTCAGATACTTTGTAGCAGCTCGCTCAGTTTGACTCTGCTCTCTTGTGAATGGACATAGTGACCAGCTCCTGCCCAGGGCTGGCAGCATCACAGTAGGACACGATGGGACCCAGAGGTGCTTAGTGCCTGTACTAGGATTAGTGTCGCTGTCAGTATTAGCCCTGACCAGTGTTTTTCTGGGAGAGCTTGCCTAAACAGATGCTGTTGAAATGAACAGAAGGAGAAAAGGAAAAAGAAAGAAGTAAACAGAAAGGCCCAAGAAGGGCCTGGGGAGGCACTTGCTGGCCTCTGAGATACGGGCGTGCCATAGCTCACGTTCACATGACAGCAGAGGGCGCACTGGTGACCCCCTGGCTCTTTCTAGACCTCAGAGTGGATCACTTGGGGAGCTTCCAGGAAGCATTCCAACATTCCCTCCCAAAATCAAAGTCACATGTCATTAAATTTCTTCCTGACCAATAGCAAAAGAACAAATATTCTTCTTTATGTGAAAAATATTCTGAAGAATTCTCACAGCAAGGAATGAACATACCTAACAGTTTAGATGCACAATTTTGTACCCCAAGACAGGGTAAAACAGATTATCCAATCAAGGGTTAATGCAGATCTTCCAATAATAAAAAAATAACTGGTAACAATTAGCCAATTATCAGACTGTGTCCTGATTTTGATATCAAGGATGAGAAAGGTCATGATAAATAACAAAATAAAAAAAGTGTTTATTACCTCTTATTTTAACATACCATACACATGCACACAGAGCTAATGGACAAGGGATCAAGGTCTGATTAATAAAAGATGTCTGTTGAAAACAGATGGCAAGGAAGGAGACCGCACAGCTGTGGGGTGCCGCGTAGCCGGCTGCCCCCCGACGGGGCGCCCTGCTTTAGTAGTTGGAGCAAATGGCTCAGGGCTGGGAGGTGATTGGGTTCTAACTCGAGCAGAACAAGCTTTGCAGTGGGAAGGTGTGTGTGTCAGAAGATGCCGTGGGGAGATCACTTAACTGCCTGCGACTCAGCTACCCAACCAGAAACTTCCTGGAAAGCAGCATCTGACTTCTTTGTTACTAACCAGAGAAAGAGAGAGAAAGAAGGGCCGACTTTACTATCACTTGGATCTGCCCTCCTTTCATGCCTGTGGTCCTATGCGGCTGCATCATCATTTCCAGATCTTCCAACTAGGCAGAATGTAGGTTCAAGTGGAATGGACAGGGGACACGGTGACAGTGAGCCTGTCACTTGTTCTGGGCTTACTGTGCGTTTGTAAAATGCAGTCCCCAGGTTGGGGGACTGCACAGTTCAGCACAATTTCAAAACAAAATGATGTCGGGCACATCGTGAGATCATGAAGGACTAAATCTTCTGTCTAAGTCGCAAAAACAAATAGTAGAAATATTGCTAAGGACTATTTAGATGTTGAAAAAGTGCGGCTTTATGAAAACTTCACCTCATTGTCCTTGTTTCTCTCCTTTGGTCACGAGCTGATGGAAACTGTGTGGCCCGTTGTCCCCCGCCTGCAGGCTGGCATCTGGAGCATGCAGCCCAGAATGCAAAGGCGCCTCCTGACGTGCTGGGTTAGAGCCGAGCGGGGCAGAGAACCACACACACACAGGCGGGCGCCTCACTGCACGCTCGGCCGAGCCCTGGTGGACGACGACAGGCTCAGGGCGGCCAGCCCCGGCTGTGTGCGGTCCACAAGGCCACACATTTGCAAGGACATCCACACTAAGACAGTAAAGGAGAATCAGAGCCAGATGGGCTGCGTGCCTTCACTCAGAAGGGGAGTTTGGAGAAACAAAGGGTTTGAATTGAAAGGACACCACAGTAGGATCGGAGTGTGAGGTGCTCCAGAGGGGTGCAGGCTGCACAACTGCCACCCACATGCAGCGCAGGGGGCTGGCGGCCAACGCCAGGTTTCAGTTATTTTGATTCTTACAGTAAATACCAATCACTATCTTTTCCTGAAAAATGAGGAAAGGGAGATCTAAGGGCGGGATGCTTCTGGAAGAATCTGGAAGGCGGTACTAGGACCACGGCAGTTAACTAAACACTTTCTGAGGGATTGAGAGGGAATTGGATGTGGTTGGCTCTGAGCAGATGTGGCTGAGACCAGAGACTAAGGGACTGGACTCAGCCGTGGGCCCCGCAGTGACAGACACCCATACCCCTAAATGCCAGCTCTCCTTAACAGAAAATGTTTGCCAGCAGATCTAAAACATGCCAGATAATAATTTACACAAAACACTTACCAGTTGTTTAAAGTACATCTAGAATGAACTCCCCACTGTAGCACTGGGAGGCCACAGGAAGGGGTTCCCATCATCGTGTCCACCAAAGCCTGGCCAAAGGAGGGGCCGCGGGACAAGGTGGAAGAGTGGAGACAGTCTTTCCAAAGCAGTGCTGTGACCGTGGGAAGGAGCCTTGTCCTCAGGAGGAGAGAGGGAGCTGGAGGACACACAGGTGACATGGTCCACCACGCTGGTTAGCAGGCAGAGATCGGGACCAAATGGGCAGAGGGCATGAGGAAGCAGTGACGAGGCCAAGTTTGGCAGAGTTTCCCAAATGTGCGGTCTCAGGGTGATGTGGCAGCGGTGGGCGCGTTGCTCACGCAGGCGCCGCTGAGCCTGTGGCAAGACAAAGCCCACGTTCCTGAGTCTGGGGTACTGGGTCCCTGCACAGTAAACATATCAGTATCCTTACATAGTTTTTGACTTGAAGGGCTAATGCTCCCTGATGATTTTCCATCCAAATACAAAGTACAACAGTATAAAAATATAAATTCTCATGGTGTAGTTACAAGGTTACATGTAGGAAATCTGAGTGACAAGTATTTACTCACTGAGGTTGTATGAACCGTTTCATTTTATTCTTTAATGAATCCGATATGAAAGCCTGATGTTCACAATAGATGCCTTTTTCCTAACAAGTTCACATGTATGTATTATGCAAGGGGTGGTGGTGTAACTTAATTAATGGAGTCCTAGATAGTGGAAGTAGAAATGGTTTTCATTTAGTCTTTTTCTTGAAAATCTGGTTGTAGAATGTGCACATTATATATGCATTTAGGCTTCATCTCACTGCCATTTCCTAATGTTTTTCCAAAAGTCATTTAAAACATAATTAAGATAATATGCTAGATTGCAGCACAAAATAATAATAGGGATATGAGTAAAATGGTGGGAGGAAAGAAATGGTACCATTTGGCTGTGCTATTACTGAGATCTACCCAAAATACAGATATCTTAACACAATTGATTAAAAAATAATTCCTTCTTACATGCATAACAATTTTTTTTTGCAATAATCAGACACCATGATCCCATTTCTTTTTCTATTTGATAGGGGTTATGAGGAAAAAAGAAATGTGAAGTTTACGCAGTTTGGGAAATGGATGATTTAAAGCAGCAAACCTGGCCCTTGCCCCCCGCCCCACCTCCACCCCGGTACAGCTCTCTGGAGTGAAGGAACTTTAGGCAGTGTGTGAACAGCATGAGGGTGCAGAGACTGGCAGCAGGCACAGGGCTCACAGCTTGGGGCTGGTGTGTCGTAGCTCGACTCCCTTTCAGACACGAATAAACTTGGTGGAGTCCCTTCTTCCATGGGTCACTATGTCTGATACTGAGAGTCAGGAGGGGAGACAGGAAGCGTTGGAGGGAATGTCTGCCTTTTGAAAGAGGCATGTGGCTTACAGATCACATTTTCTGTCTCAGGAGACCGTGTGTGCATGTGTGTGAGCATACATGTATGTCTCCATAACACAGAATTACATCCTCTCTCCTGGTGTATATGCAAGAAATAGAAAACAGAAAACACAGTGGAAAATGTCCAAGAAGTGGCCCATCGGTACCATGACTGGCCAGCAGCTGTGGATAATGCAACATCCAAGGATCCAACCTGGGGGCCAGCATTGCCACAAGGACCTCTGGCCACCGGATTGCAGTCGGCCAGATGAGCGCTATTCCGTCTGTGAGAACAAAGGTCCGGCTCACAAGTGAGTTTCGCCAGCCTTTCCGCCCAGTAGCCTTGGCTTCTGTGTGTTGGACCTGCCTCACCCTTCCAGTTCCAATTTCAGATCTCACCAGGCTAGTCCCAAAGTGGAGCATTTGTCATCGGTCTGCTCTGGGATTGGGGAGGGCAGTGACTGCTGAGTCCGGCAGAGTTCATAGAAAGAAGAGAATAAAATCGTCATCCTGCCCTCTGCCCAGCTCATGAACAAATCAAAGGGCTTTGTCTTCAGCTGAGAAACTGAATTTCCAGGCTACAGGTTCTTGTCAGGAGAGGAAACCTTGAATTCTGTTTTCTAATCCTCCTGAAATGCCCAGTGGGGGAAGTGATATTTATAGAGGATTGTCTGAAGGACATGAGGTCCATAAATTCCCCTGGTTACTGTACATTTTACCCTTGGATCAAAACAGACTGCAGGAGAGCGATATATTTGAGCTGTCTTGATTGGGGCCCTCTGTGGAATTGCCTCTTTGGAAGTTGCTCACCGTTTTTTTGTTTCTAATTGAAGCAAGGATGGTTGTGAGAAACAGACACATGAGTTAGTGTGTTTGTGTGTGTGTGTGTGGACAGAAAGACTGAGAGTCACTCTGCTGTCGGGGAAAGGGGCAGGTGGGCCATTTATTAAAATGCAGAGTCTTGGGTTCCACGTTCAGTGATTGCTTTGGGTGGAGCCCTGACACCTTCGAGATTCTGATATAAAAGGTCTGTGAGGTACACTACAAAGAAGATTGCTTTTGAGAACCTGGAGGAAACTCTGGACACTTAAGTCTAAAAAATTACATACATACACGCACCAAATTCAATATATAATTATATATAATACATTGTATAATATATGTTATATAATAGCTTATATAATTGTATATAATATATATAATTTATTAATAGTTTTGTATCAATTATTTATAAGGGAAAGAACTTTAAGAGAACTGAGGGGAGCTGATGGATTAAAAAACAATTTATAAATAGACCTATATTTTAAAGATCTCATTATAAAATCCATCTCAAATAAAGGAGTCAATTTTCTACATATTTTATCAAACTTATTTAGAAATTTATTGTGAGTCCTTAAAATGGAGAGCAGCAATAAACGTGCAATATCCCATACGATGGAGTCAATATAGACAAGTGATTAGGAGATGAATTTTCTAATTAGAAAGATCCTGATTTCATATGCAGAGTCTGACATTTGATAGCAGTGCTTCCTTGTGTTACTTAACCTGAATGAGCTTAATTTTTCTCCCTGAAAAATGGGCATTTTGATAAGCATATTGTGTGAAATTCACAACAACTTTTGAGGCAAGTATTACCCAATTTCATCCATGAGACAATTTAGGCTTTCCGAGCTTAAGGGATATGCCGTAGATCAAAAGCTGGTGACTGCCAGAGATAGAACTGGATCTAAGATTCTGAGTCTATACTCTAAGTCTTTGCCACTGAGACATGGTGTTATAAATACCTGTTCTAAAACTCCATAATATTTTGTTTCTACTTCATGTCTCAGCCCAACAAGCAAAAGTACACAATAATGTACACATTGCTCATAGCCCAGTGTTCATCATCTATCATAAGATTGAATTTCAGTTACATGATGGTGATGATGGTTGTGATGATGGTGATGATGGTGATGATGATGGTGATGATGGTGGTGGTTGTGATGGTGATGATACTGGTGATGATGGTGATGATGATGGTTGTGATAATGATGATGATAATGGTTGTGATCGTGGTGATGATGGTGGTGATGATGGTGGTGGTTATGATGGTGATGATGGTGATGATGATGGTGATGATGGTGATGATGATGGTGATGATGGTGATGATGATGGTGATGATGGTGATGATAGTGACAATGGTGATAATGGTGATGATGACGGTGGCGATGATGGCACTTGTGATGTTGACGATGACAACACCATGATGACTAGAATGTTTGTACTTTTCTTCATAGCCAAACAAGATTATGGGGTTCTAGTCTCTATTTCTAACTCAGTGACTAGGAACATCTCTAAAGCTCACACATCTTAATGACTGAAGTCTGCTCCAAAATTTTTGTAAGAATATGTTCTGCACAAATGCTCACTGGACCTGGAATTCCAGTCACCAGTCTAGGTGTACATGTTTCAGTCCATTGCACAGTGGCACTGTACTGGATGCATTTTTACTTGACAGCATAACCTCTAAGATACTTCTTATTGAATTCAGAAATTATGAACTCCCCTTTTGTCCTTAGTGAGGTAGAAATTCTCTGAGGGATTTTATAAATAATTGTAAAGGTGAACTTCTTGCTATGAACTTTATATATTAGACACACAACTAGAATATTTCCTATAGCATGGATCTTCTAACTGCTTGCTTTTACTGGTAATTCTCCTAAAGCCACATGTGTAACTGAGGAAGTATTCTTATAAGACTGATTTTGTAGCAAGACTTAAACAATTCAAATTGCCAACCTCTACTATTTATGGTGAAAACAATTTTCAAATCAACCATATCATGTGAATTGTGGTCTAAAACTGTTTTATCCAGAATCAAACTATTTAAAATTAGTGGATGATTTAAGGCTTCTTGCACAGAAAAATGCAAGTTATACCTGTGATTTGGTTGAGAATTTAAAATTTAAAAAAAAAGAGAAAATGTCTAGAAAATCACTAACCCAATAACAGCTTTTAGGTTTTTAACCAGAGTAGCTCAAGATTTTCATATAGGAGAGGCTTATAGTTTGGCCAGGATAGGGAAGTGAGAAGTGGTTTGTCTTCAAGCAGGCATAGTTCCTACTAGATTATATACGTATTTAGGGTGTGTGGGATACATGCTGGACATTTGGGAGTTAAAAGCCTCCCAATTCACCCCTTGGCTCAGCCTGCGTTTTATATAGGAATTAGAGAGTAAACTTAAGTTCATTTGTTTATACATTTATTTACACTCTAAAATGACACATTAGTGTTGTCACCTGGCTACGGTAAGTTTGCCATATTCAAAAGAAGTAGAGCTGAAGGATAACCCAGCAGTTGGTGTTCTGCCAAGCTGAAAATAACATTTAACAGGCTTTCAATCTACTGCGTGGGTTATTGTCCCCATGAGTGCTATTTTAGTCCACAAATTTTTAAAATTAGAACAAAGTGTTATTCTCATTTAGCATTTGTAGTTGGTGGTGCTGTTATTGTGGCTTTAGTAATCCAGCAGAAATTCCCTAACAAGAGAAGTGTTTCCATCTGCCACATATGCGTATATGTCCATATTTAAAAGTAAACAAGAAGCAGAAATCCACACAGGACAGTATTTCAATCCAAGGTGGGTGATTAACCTCAGGCCCAAAGGTGATTTCCAAGAGGAGACATGGAGACTGTAAAAAGATGTGCTCATTCCTTCAAGCTTTGAAAATCTGTTTATAGGAGAACAAATGAATGGAGTAAGATGCAGATCAAAGGCAGGACCACACCCGTCTTACAGCAGCGTACGCCCAGCACCAGGTGCTTTGTAAACTTGATAAATAAATGGACGAGTTAATTAATTAATAAGGAAATAGATCCCAATGGGCCAGGAGAGGACCACGGTCAGGTGACCAGAAAGTGCTGACAACCGTGAACTCAGGCCCGTTAGTTGCCAGCAAGTGCCCATTGGTGGGTCACAGAGACACAGAGATTCAACATTGGTCCCCCTCTGGATGGACTCCTGACCTGAGCCCATCACAGTCTAAAACTAGAATACACAGACTTAGTTTAAAAATATACCCAAAGAAATCAACAAGAGATGAGTAAACCTACCATACATGATGAATTCACAAAAAATAAGAAATTAATTTTTCCCTTATCTGCACCGCTCAGCACTTCACAAAGTATTACAAAAACACTTCCATTATCAAATAGCAAAAGTAAAATGCAATGACAGATACTGTGTTGCCAGAAATTTGAATACTGACTTTTTGGTCTGGAGCATACTGTATTACCTAGCCGAGATATGCATTAGGCAGTCACTGTTGCATGGTTTAGAAGTTAGGCTGAAGCGTTTTTAAGTCCCTTGAACAGAAGCAGAGAACATCATGTCAGATGGCTACAAAAATGTGCTTGGGCCTGTCCGTTGTGTGTTTGGAAGCGTGTAGTATGGTTTGGGGAGACTGCATAGGGTCCAATATTCCCAACTGAGTTCAGTGTCAGTGATGGTCACATGTACGGATCTCCGGGGCCTGAAGCCGTAACCCCTCCCTCATCCTGGAAGTCCTCGTTCCCTTTCTGAGCTCCCCTCACATGCCAGGATGCCAGCTCGTGGCACCCAGCTTCCCCAGCAACTCTGTGAGTGAGACACACCGTGCCTGTGCCTGCCTGCACTGGCGACCACAAACTCCCCTCCTCCCCAAGCCTTCACTTTGCAGAGACCTTCTTGAATACATATTCATCTCCTAGAGCTGCCAGACAAGGTCCCTGTACAGAGCACATAAAACGTGTTACATATGTTGGATTGAGGTTTGCAAAGCAAGTTGTTTACTAGTAGGGACAGGACTATGGCCACACATGTGTGAGACTCATAAAAGAAAAGTGAAAGTAAACATGACTTTGTTTAGAGCATATACATGAAAGCAAGCATATTTGTATTTTTGTGTGAAACTGAGCATAACAAAATTGAGTGATAAACACCTTCACCAAAACTTCTGGTTATCACCTAAGCAGTAAACAAGTCCAAGGGAAAGAAGATAAAAGCAGAGCTTCAGAGCAATGCTGTGAGCGGTCTGACTGGGCACTTGGCTAAGACCCTCCGCGAGGCTCTGAGCGAGACACTATCCGACAGAGTCCTCTGCGAGGTGCAAGCAGCGATACTCTGGGCCTCTCCGAAGCTCTTCCCTGCAACATCTGCTCACCTCAGACCCGTCGTGGGCCCAGTCGTCTCTTCTGAAACAGGGACATTCTCCACCTCAATGGACTCTGGGACTTGGTTCGTTATTAAATTCTGTTCTGTTCTGTATAACCTCCTGTGCTTACCAGAGCGTTGGTCTCTGGAGGGACATTGATTCCCAAATAAAGCTGTGTTACTCACTCTATCTGACCTGTGTGCCGCAACTTTGTTCCCCACTCGTGTCATGAGTACCACGCAGGGATGTAGGACCCTGCCAAGGGTTTAATGTCCCCTTGACTTTAGGAAAATACTGAAATGTAGTGGAATGCCTTTGCAGGTACTCACAACAGTGCCACAGGCAGGACGCGTAAAACCCCAGACGTTTATCCTCTCACCATTCAGGAGGCCACAAGTCCGAAGCCAAGGAGTCAGCAGGCACACTCCCCCCAAACCTCTCGGGAGGACCTGACTCCCCATTACCTGGGGGCATGCCGAACCCACCCCATCTCTGCCTTCATCGCCCCACGCGTCTGTCCTCCCTCTGTTTCTGTCTTCTCGTAAGGCCACCAGTGATCAGCTCAAGGTCCAGCCTACTTCTCCATGATCTGTTACCTTCATTACATCTGCAAGGACCCTATTTCCAACTAAGGTCGCATTCGGAGGCCCTGGGGCTAGGACTTACAGCCTATCATTTTGGGTGGACACAATTCAACCCACAGAGACCACTCTGTAGAGACACCCCTCCCAACATCCTCATCATGTGACTCTGTGGTACTTCCCAGTGTAGCACTTCCTACCACCTGGTATGTCGTGACCACTTTCTTATTTCTCTATTTCCTGTCTCGTGCCACTAAACTGTAAGCTCTATGAAACTGAGGACCTTTCCTATCCTGTTCTCTGCTCAGTTCTCAAAATCAAAAAGCAAACGCTCAATAAATAGTTGCAGAATGAATGAATGATGCACAAAAATTAGTCACAAAATAAAACTCAACAACATGAAGGCTAGTGGTATACACTATTGGAGATATATAGCTGTGACGATAACCCTGATTGTGTAGCAATTTACAAATTAAAAACAGCTATCTCAAGTCCTATCTCCTGTGAATTTTACAACAGTCCAGTTGGGCAGCAAAGGACATGTTCTCCCCTTTTCACATGGAAAGCTGGGTGCAGGGAGGTGAATAGCTGCACCGGGAATGGCAGGGGGAGCGTGAGACCCATCCTGTGACTCTGCTTTCCTCTTCCTTTCCTTTCCCCTGAAGTCTTATACAGACCAGCTCATCGTCTTGCGGAGGGAGTGTGTGTATGGACAGATAAGTGACTGAAGGAGACCACCGGCTCAGTGAAAGCGAGGTCTGTGCAGAACATCCTCGGGGCGAAGTTGTCATTCAGCCCGGTCCTGCCTCATGTGCTCTCATTCTCTGTAAAAACAGCGCATCGGTTTGGGACCTCTAAGTTGTGAGGCAGAATGAGGGCACAAGATGCAAAACCCAAGGGTGGACACACCACTAAAGGCTTTTTTCCTTGGGACCAGTTGTTTCTTAACCATTCAAGGGGCAGCGCACGAATGCTGGGTGTCCACGGGATTGTAAAATGGTTAAATCAGAAGAATTCATTTCCATTGGATGAATACCCAGGAGAGGGATTGCTGGGTCATAAAGTAGTTCTATTCTTAATTTTTTGAGGAACCGCATACTGTTTTCCATAGCGGCTACACCAGTCTGCATTCCCACCAGCAGTGCATGAGGGATCCCTTTTCTCCACAGCCTCTCCAATACTTATTTGTTGATTTATTGATGATACCCATTCTGACAGGAGTGAGGTGATACTTCGTTGTGGTTTTAGTTTGCATTTCCCAGATGATTAGAATCTTGAGCACATTTTCATGCACTTATTAGCCATCTGACTGTCTTCTTTGGAAAAATGTCTAGTTTTTTATAAGTCAGCCCTTTTTTATCTTTTTTTAATTTTTTTAATTTTTTTATTTATTGGGGTGACAATTGTTAGTGAAATTACATAGATTTCAGGTGAACAATTCTGTATTACATCATCTATAAATCCCATTGTGTGTTCACCACCCAGAGTCAGTTCTCCTTCCATCACCATATATTTGATCCCCCTTACCCTCATCTCCCACCCCCCACAACCTTACCCTCTGGTAACCACTAAACTATTGTCTGTGTCAATGAGTTTTTATTTCTCATTTGTTTGTCTTGTTCTTTTGTTGTTTTTGGTTTATATACCACATATCAGTGAAATCATAGTGTTCTCTGCTTTTTCTGTCTGACTTATTTCGCTTACCATTATACTCGCAAGATCCATCCATGTTGTCACAAATGTTCCTATATCATCTTTTCTTACTGCCGAATAGTATTCCATTGTGTATATATACCACAACTTCTTTATCCATTCATCTATCGAAGGACATTTTGGTTGTTTCCATCACGTGGCCACCGTAAACAAAGCTTCAATGAACATTGGAGCACACATGTCTTTATGTTTTCAAATTTTGGGGGTAGATACCCAGAGGAGCAATGGCTGGGTGATATGATAATTCTATTCTTAATTTTTTGAGAAGCCTCCACACTGCCTTCCATAACGGCTGCACCAGTCTGCATTCCCACCAACAGTGTATCAGGGTTCCTTTTTCTCCACAGCCTCTCCAACACTTGTTACTATTTGTCTTGTTGATGATAGCCATTCTGACTGGGGTGAGGTGATATTTCATTGTGGTTTTTATTTGCATTTCTCTGATGCTTAGTGATGTTGAGCATTTTTTCATATGTCTATTTGCAATTTGTATGTCCTCTTTGGAGAAATGTCTCTTCAGCTCCTCTGCCCATTTTTCAATTGAGTTGTTTGTTTTTTTGTTGTTGAGTTTCATGAGTTCCTTGTATATTTTGGATATTAGCCCCTTATCGAAGGCACTGTTTGCAAAAATCTTCTCCCATTCAGTCGGTTGCCTCTTTATTTTGTCAAATGTTTCTTTTGCTCTGCAGAAGCTTTTAAGTTTCATATAGTCCCATTGGTTTATTTTAGCTTTTACTTCCATTGCCTTTGGAGTCAAATTCATAAAATGCTCTTTGAACCCAAGGGCCATAAGTTTAGTACCTAAGTTTTCTTCTATGTAGTTTATTGTGGCAGGTCTTATGCTTAAGTGTTTGATCCATTTTGAATTTATTTTGTTACATGGTGACAGATAGCAGTCCAGTTTCATTCTTTTGCACGTGGCTATTCATTTCTCCCAACACCATTTATTGAAGAGGCTGTCTTTCCTCCATTGTATGTTTTTAGCTTCTTGGTCAAAAACTATCTGTCCATATTTATGTGGTTTTATTTCTGGGTTTTCAATTCTATTCCATTGGTCTATGTGTCTGTTTTTCTGCCAATACCATGCTGCTTTGATTATTGTAGCCCTGTAGTACAAGCTAAAGTCAGGGAGTGCGATACTGCCAGTATTGTTCTTTTTTCTTAAGATTGCTTTGGCTATTAGGGGTCTTTTGTGGTTCCAAACAAATCTGATGATTTTTTGTTCGATATCTTTTAAAAATGCCATTGGGATTTTGATGGGGATTGCATTAAATCTGTATATTGCTTTAGATAATAGGGCCATTTTAACTATGTTGATTCTTCCAATCCATGAGGACAGAATGTCTTTGCATTTCTTTGTGTCTTCTTCAATTTTTTCAAAAATGTCTTATAGTTTTCAGCATATCGGTCCTTCACATCCTTGGCTAAGTTTATTCCTAGGTATTTTATTATTTTTGCTGGAATTGCAAAAGAAATTGTTTTTTGTATTTATTTTTCTGAGACGTCATTCTTAGTATATAGTAATGCAATGGACTTCTGTACGTTGATTTTGTAGCCAGCAACTATACTGTGTCCGTTGATTGTTTCTAATAGCTTTTTTGTGGAGTCTTTAGGGTTTTCTATATATAGCATCATGTCATCTGCAAAGAGTGACAATTTAACTTCTTCATTCCCAATTTGGAGGCCTTTTATTTCTTTCTCTTGCCTGATTGCTCTGGCAAGGTCTTCCAACACTATGTTGAAAAGCAGAGGTGATAGGGGACAGCCCTGTCGTGTTCCTGAATGTAGAGCAAAGGGCTTCAGTTTTTCACCATTAATTATGAGATTAGCTGAGGGCTTGTCATATATGGCCTTTCTTATGTAAAGGTATTTTGCTTCTATACCTATTTTTTAAGGGTTTTAATCATAACTGGATTTTGTATCTTGTCAAATGCTTTTTCTGCATCAATTGATATAATCATATGATTTTTGTCCTTTATTTTGTTTATGTGATGTATCACCTTGATGGATTTGCGGATGTTGAACCATCTTTGTGCCCCGGGGATGAACCCCACTTAGTCGTGATGAATAATCTTTTTGATGCATTGTTGTATTCGATTTGCTAGAATTTTGTTTAGGATTTTTGCATCTGTATTCATCAGAGATATTGGTCTGTAGTTTTCTTTTTTTGTGTTGTCCTTACCAGGTTTTGGTATCAGGCTAATGTTGGCCTCATAAAATGAGTTAGGGAGTACTATCTCTTCTTCAATTTTTTGGAAGAGTTTGAGCAGGACTGGTATTAGATCCTGTTTGAAGGTTTGGTAGAATTCACTAGTGAAGCCATCTGGTCCCGGACTTTTGCTTTTGGGAAGGTTTTTGATGACTGATTCAATTTTGTTACTGGTGATCGGTCTGTTTAGATTTTCCAGTTCTTCATGGTTCAGCCTAGGAAGGCTATATGTTTCTAAGAACTTGTCCATTTCTTCTAGGTTATTGAATTTGGTGGCATATAGTCCTTCATAGTATTCTTGGATGATCCTTTGTATTCTGTGGTGTCCGTGATAACTTCCCCTTTTTCATTTCTGATTTTGTTAGTGTTCTTCTCTCTTTTTATCCTGGTGAGTCTAGCCAAGGGTTTGTCGATTTTATTAATCTTTTCAAAGAACCAGCTCTTTGTCACATTAATTTTTTCTATTGTCTTTTTGTTCTCTATTTCATTTATTCTGCTCTGATTTTTGTTATTTCCTTTTTCTGCTGACCTTGGGTTTCACTTGTTCTTCTTTTTCTAGTTCTTTAAGGTGTAACATGAGGTTATTTATCTGGGATTTTTCTTGTTTCTTAAGATAGGTCTGTAATGATATAAATTTCCTTCTTAAAACTGCTTTTGCTGATCTCAGAAATTTTGGTAGGATGTATTTTCATTGTCATTTGTTTCTATGTATCTTTTGATCTCTCCTCTAGTTTCTTCTTTGACCCAGTCGTTCTTTAGAAGTATGTTGTGTAATCTCCATGTATTTTTGTTTTTTCCTGCTTTCTTTTCACAGTTGATATCCAATTTCAAAGCCTTGCGATCAGGGAACGATTGTCTTGGTATGATTTCAATCTTCTTAAATTTGCTGAGGCTGATTTTATGTCCCAATATATGGTCTGTCCTTGAGAATGTCCATGTACACTCGAAAAGAATGTATAGTCTGATGTTTTAGGATGAAGTGCTCTATATATGTCAATGATGTCCATTTCATCTAATGTGTCATTTAGGGCTGCTATTTTGTTATTTATTTTCTGTTTGGATGATCTATCCACAGCTGACAATGATGTATTTAAGTCTCCTAGTATAATTGTGTTTTGGTCAATTTCTCCCTTTAGTTCTGTTAGCAGTTGCTTGGTATATTTTGGTGTTCCCTGATTGGGGGCATAAATATTGATGACTGTTATGTCTTTTTGTTGTATAGTCCCCTTTACCGTTATGAAATGTCCGTCTTTGTCTCTTGTTATCTTTTTCACCCTGAAGTCTGTTTCATCTGATATCATTATGGCTACACCTGATTTTCTCTGGGTACCATTTGCTTGGAGTGTCAATTTCTACCACTTCACTTTGAATCTATGCTTGTCCTTGTAGCTGAGATTTGTCTCTTGGAGACAGCATATGGTTGGGTTTAGTTTTTTGATCCAATCTGCTGCTCTGTGCCTTTTTATTGGTGAGTTCAGTCCATTTACATTTAGGGTGATTATTGATATGTGAGGATTTCCTGTCATTCTGTCTTTAGTTTTCTGGTAAGTTTTCCATTGTATCTTTGCCTTTTTGTTGTTGTCTATTATTTCTGTGTGGTGGTATTCTATGATGTTTCCCTCTGTTTCTTCTTTTATTACAGTATATATTTCAGTTCTGGATTTTTTTTGAGTGGTTACCCTTAAGTTTATGTAAAAGAAAGTTTGATACTTAGAGTATTCCATTTTCTTCAGCACGCTTATGTTCTCCATTCCCATATTCCGGTTCAGGCCTTTACTCTCCCCCTTTTTATGTTTTGTTGCCACAAATTGTCCCTGTTGATGGTGGTCAAATAGCCTCCTTTGGTATTTCTTGTAGTGCAGGTCATGTGTTAGAAAATTCCCTCAGCTTCTGTATTTCTGGAAAGGTCTTTATTCCTCCTTCATATCTAAAAGATATCTTTGCTGGATATCCTATTCGTGGCTCATAATTTCTCTCTTTCAGTAGTTTGAATGTTTAGTTCCACTCCCTCCTGGCTTGTAGAGTTTCTGCTGAAAAATCTGATGATAATCTAATGAGCTTTCCTTTGTAGACTACCGTCTTCTTTTCCCTGGATGCGTTGAGGATTCTTTCTTTGTCCATGATTTTAGACAGCTCAATACAATGTGCCTTGGAGAAGGCCTGTTGGGATTGAGGTAATTAGGTGTTCTATTTGCTTCTTGGATTCGAGAATCTAGTTCTGTCCACAAGTTTGGGAAGTTCTCATCGACAATTTGATTGAATACCCTCTGTTTTCCATTGTCTCTTTCTTCTCCTTCTGGTATGCCCATTATTCTTATATTGCTCTTTCTGATAGAGTCAGAAAGTTCTTGTAGAGTTCTTTCATTTCTTTTAAGTCTCAAGTCTCTTTTTTCTTCCATCTGTGTAATTTCCAGGTTTTTATCTTCGATGTCACTGATTCTTTCCTCATCTGGTCAACTCTACTTCCTAAGCTGCTCATTTCATTCTTAATTTCTTCTATTGAGTTCTTCATCTCCAGAAATTCTATTTGGTTCTTTTTTAGAATTTCAATCTCTTTCATAAAATGCTCATGTTGTTCTTTGATTGGGTTTCTGAGTTCATTAAATTGCCTTTCTGTGTTTTCTTGCATCTCATTGAGTTATTTCAGAACTGCAATCTTGAATTCTCTGTCATTTAAGTCACATATTTCCATATCTTTAAGTTCCTTTTCTGGAGACTTTTCACTTTCCTTCTGAGCTATCTTGTTGCTCAGTTATTCATGGCAATTACTGATTTATTATTTCTCTTCTTAGACTTCAACAGGAGTGGCTTCTGCATCAGGTTGATAGGAAGGGGTCTTTCTTTTGTTTTCCAGTACTTGTTGGTAGAATGTTTTATTTTCTCTCCGACTGCAGCCTTTTTTTTTTCTCTCTCACACAGTAGTGCTATGTTTTCTCTGCACTATTCCAGCTTCTCACATAATGGGGGGATTCCCTGGGAGATGGGCTTCTCCTCTGTTAACAGTTCGCCTGGGTCACAGGGCACAGTATCCGTGTGGGCATGCAGAGAGCTTTTGAAGTTCCCGAACTCTTCCTGCACCAGATTCAGAGACCGTATGTTTCAGCAGTTCTGTTTACTCCTGCAGGGATCTGCCCAGATAGGTGGGGCCAGGGGTGGGGTGAGTTGTGAGAGATGGCCCAGAGCAATGGCGTCGACCCCACCACAGCTGGTCCCGCTTCCACAGCTCCCTTCCCTTTGCCGGAACTAGTTGGGCTGTGAATCTGTGTCTGCGGTCCACAGTTCTCAGAACTGCAAATATTCTGTCCTTTGATCTGACACTGCTACTGTTCTGCTTCTAGCACTGGGCAGGTGGGGGTGGGGCGAGTGCTGGGAGGGTAAGGAGGGGGCGGCTAGTCTCCTTGCCTAAGGCTTCCGTTCTCTGCTGGGCAATGAGGGCTTAAACCACCATTTTCAGCCTTCTTCCCTCAGTGTTTTCTCGGAGGTCTCTGCCATGAGCATTGGGTTCAGCTGTGCTATAAGCTGCCCCCTCAGCCCTGTGGGCCGTAAGCGGAGCCCTAGCAGTCCGAGTTCTTCCCTCTCCCGCAGCTGTAGCTGCGGTAGTTCCAGGATGCAGCGAGCTCGGAGCACTGAGCTAGGTCTGAGTCCTGCGCCCGCGTGGCTCCGTCTCCGCACTTCTCCCTTCCTTCCTCCCCGCTCGCGTGATTCTCCCACCTTTAGGTGAATTCAGTCGTGGACCTCTTTGTCTTGCCTTTGTGCTGTGCAGGGAGTTCTTTTTGGAGTTATTGTTTTTCGATTAGTGTAAATTCCAGGGGAGCTTTACGGAGGCTCTCCTCACGCCACCATTTTGATGACGTCTTCTCCAATTTTTTTCTTAACTAGCATTGTGGTGTAGTTGGTCCTTCCTGAATATTCTCATTCTGGGCTTTAAAAAGTGCTTGTTTGTGAAATTCAGAGTTCATCTCTGTCAAAGACCGGTCAAGTTGAAATAATTGAGATGGTTTTTACCCAAGTGTCACTATTCAGAAACATTTTCCAACTTCATGTTTTCCTCGTAGTTTAACAACATCTGAGATTGAAGTTTTTGTCTTCCTCCTGCTGGTGCAAATAGAAAAGTCTAGATTTGTGGATTTACTATTAAGTCAGGGCTGTGATGATATATGTTCTTTCAGAATCAGAAAAATGTTACTTCAGAGGATGCTGACAGATGTGAAAGATGGATTAATGGTTAAATACTACCAGATGGTGTAGCCACATCTAGTGCCCAAATGTATGAAAGCTTCCAGAAATGCATGGTCATATCTGGCCCAAAGACACAAGGTCAGATGAGTCTGTGGGTGTCCATGAGTAAACGCAAAGTTGGTCAAATGTCTTAGAGTTGAAACATCAGGGAATAAATCTGGCTAAGGAATGAGCAGATCGGGAAACATTTGGCCACAACACCTCATGCAGCCCCAAGGAAACTGGAAAGATGAAGCTGACCGATTTGAGCCAAGCAGTGTATGGCAGGCCCCTGGCAGGGTTCTGTGTGTTGCCAAGCAGAGCCGCCGTCTGTGACCTGGTAGAGGACACCCTCCAGTTTTTCTCGGAGGGGAGGGCAAGCATCATACGACCAGAATGTGTTCCTCCCATTTTGCCGACCAAGAAGAAATAGTCTAAAATGCAGGCCTGTTAGGAAGGAGCTTCAAGAATCCCAGAAATATCACAGTCTTTCCCATCTGATGGAAATAGCTGAATAGTTCCCTGGTTAGGAGAAGTAAGAGGTCTGTTTTCATCATCAGAACCCTCCTAGGGCTGTGACACACAGACAGCATGGCTGAGACAGGTGACTCTGAACTTCTCCCCAGTACTAAGGATCTCTTCCCTCGAGAGAAGGCTAACTGATAACAGAGGGTCCTGCAGCCTGCCGTATCAAGGATCACACAGCCTTGGGGGGAAATATGTATTCAGTGAGACCCTGCTGTCTCTCTGGGCATTTGGCCTTTCATCTATTTTTACACCAATTTGGTAATGCCCCCTGCAGAACACTATTCAGCAGTGGCTGTTATTAAGATTTCTGCCCGCAGCAAATGGTAGGAACTGCCATGCGTCACCCTGTAGCAACCCAGACACAGACCACTGGCCACCCAAACTGACTCATGTGGTGTGAACAAATATTACCATTTTCACTTTGCTGTGTATCATTTTTGAACATAATTAAAAAGGCAGCGTCAACTGCAGGATTTTTACACATCCATTTTTTACCAAACCTGCAATGATGTCTGTATCTTTTAAAAGAGAGTATTTGCCTCAAAAATCTATAATATGTTATAAATTTTTATAAAGTATTCATATGTTTAAGACAGATTTTAGTATGTATAAAAATAATAGAATGGATACTGCATGTTGAATGATTTTGTAAAGCAAATGAAGAAACAAAAATATGGCCTCCTCATGTAATTTCTGCGATTTTCAAAAAATGAGGAGTTGCTATATTAGTATTTAAATTAGTACAATGAAAAGACTGCAGTCTGCTCTAAATTCGACTCATTCCCTTCTGTCTGTTTTTTCTTTTGCCCCTTCCTCCTCTCTGGAATCCTGGCAGGTCCTTGCTGGTGCCGAGGGCAGGGCATTTCATCTTAGGTCACGGTAGGTGAGAACCACTGTGACGACTTTTATGTCTCTGATCTTTCTTCATTCTGCAGAGCTATGAATCTGTACTCAGTGAACACAAGCCCGGAAACATGACTGGACAATAAACACATTTTTGCTCATTTTATATTCTTAAAATGTTTTTCCTAGTTTGCTTGTTGCAGGCTAGATCCATCCCTTTTTGTGTTTTCTAGTATGGCTCAGTCTTAAAAATAAGTTTGTGTCCCAGCTGGAGCTGTGTGACCTTCACTTGTGCAGTTATGTTCCTTGTCAGAGGCGGCCACACCCCTGTTTCTGCTGTCCCCTCACTAAAGGGGCACTTTGTTTCTTCCCCCCGTGAGAGCTACGGAAAACCCTAGAGCCTCAGCTGAGCCCCCCCTTGCAGATTTGCACCAGTGAGAGGGTAGCTCACCAAATGATTCTGGTTTTTAAGTGGAATGCCTGTGTGTGGAGAATGTTTATTTAGTGTGTGTGGGGGGGGTGTTCTTGTTTGTCTAAATCATTTGCAGCAGAGCTGAAGCAGTTTAAATGTTACAATTTTCCTGAGCCCTTCCTTTGCACCAGAACCAACCCCAGACTTTGAAAACGCTTTGCCTAATACCCGCCCAGCTACACACGCCCTGGCCAAGGGGGTAGGAGAGGCTGAAGTCCAGCAAAGCGGCCACCTAGGGCTCAGAGCACATGGCTCTGTGCCCACAGGTCCTCCAGGCCTCAGATACATAGAGCAGTTAGACAGCCACAGAAATTCCAGTTAGCAAGGTCTCCGTCGAAAACTGAGAAAATTCGATGTATTCTTTCTCCCTTCCTCCTCCAAGCACAAAGCCAGTGCACAGACTTTCATATGTCGGAATCCCTACGCTGTTAGCTATTTTCATGGCATTTTCAACAGAAGAACCTCACACAAACATCGAGATCTCTGGTTTCTCTTGATATACCCAGCAGAAATGGGCCCACCTTCTTGTGTGGTAATAGGCTTTCCCAAAGCTGGCCTCAACCAGCTCTGTGACTCCCAACTCTGAGGCCCAGTGTTAAGCGCTGTCCTTCATTACTCTGCACTGTTGCTTTTTCTTGAGGTCGATAATGACTTCTGTGTTCCCCTATCTCTGAAAATAAGAAAATAAAGCTTACACCAAGAACGCACTCAAATATAATTGCAGAAGAGCAGTCCTGACTGTTTAACACACAAGGAAAGCAAATCTGTTTTGCAGACCAGCCCAGGTACTCCAGGTACACTGACAGTCCCCACACATCTGTGCCCTCGAGTTTTCATACTTTTTGTCTATATTGTTCAGTTCAACAGATGTTTTACTCACTCGTGAATCTACAGTTACCCATGTGGAATATCAATGCTTTGGAATTTAGGGAGAATATAGCAATATTTGGGAATTGTACTTATCATCTCCCAGAGAGCAGATAAGATCTCTGTCATACATTTCTCCAAAGAGGACATACAAATGGCAAATAGACATATGAAAAAATGCTCAACATCACTAATCATCAGAGAAATGCAAATAAAAACCACAGTGAGATATCACCTCATCCCAGTCAGAATGGCTATCATCAACAAGACAAATAGTAACAAGTGTTGGAGAGGCTGTGGAGAAAAAGGAACCCTCATACACTGTTGGTGGGAATGCAGACTGGTGCAGCCAAAACTCTGAAAATATTTATACATAAAGACACGTGTGCTCCAATATTCATTGCAGCTTTGTTTACGGTGGCCAAGACATGGAAACAACCAAAATGTCCTTCGATAGATGAATGGATAAAGAAGTTGTGGTATATATACACCATGGAATACTATTCGGCGTTAAGAAAAGATGAAATAGGACCATTTGTGACAACATGGATAGATTTTGAGAGTATAATGGTAAGCGAAATAAGTCAGACAGAAAAAGCAGAGAACCCTATGATTTCACTGATATGTGGTATATAAACCAAAAACAACAACAGAAGAAGACAAACAAATGAGAAACAAAAACTCATAGACACAGACAATAGTTTAGAGGTTACCAGAGGGTAAGGGGGGTGGGGGGAGGGAGATGAGGGTAAGGGGGATCAAATATATGGTGATGGAAGGAGAACTGACTCTGGGTGGTGAACACACAATGGGATTTATAGATGATGTAATACAGAATTGTACACCTGAAATCTATGTAATTTCACTAACAATTGTCACCCCAATAAACTTTAATTAATAAGAAGAATAAAAAAGATCTCTGTCATAGTTGCTGGCTAGAAGGCTACAGTTATTTGTGTATCAGTGCTCAATAAATAGCATGTGACTCACACACATGCATATATACATGCACACATACACACATGCATGTTTATGTTTCTCTTATAATCACAGAGTGAGATCAGTGACCAAGTTTGGGTGAGTGATTAGCTGATGTGGCACCTCCAGAAATTGTGCCTTTTCTCTCTTAAATATGTGCCAGACACACACCACTTCCGAGCTTTCACCACCTGAAGTAGATTTAATCCCCTGCCAGCCTTCCTCAAACGTTCAACTGCTGAAATATGATGATGCAACCAGAGGGGGCAGGGAAAGTCACATATTTCATTTCTCATCCGAGGAAACTTGAGGGCTCCAAGCCAAGGCCAACATTTCACCCATTCAGATGGCATTAGAAGTCAGAACCTGGCCAGGCTCCAACACATGCCGTTGTTGTCCCAGTGCATGAAAGCAGGGTGAGGTGGTTGGATGGACAAAGGAGATTTGTCATCACCTTTATTCTCACAGCCTTCACTGTGAGATAGAGCATTATTACTGCCTATCAGGCATGTGTCATGACACAGTGACAGGACTGCAGCAGCAGGTTAGTGTCCTACCTCGTGCACGTCTGCACCTTGGCATGGTGTTGTCCCTGCAGAGCAGGCTACGTGAGAGACTGGAAAGTTAGTTATGGGTAAGTCTGTACCTCCACGTGTGCATAGGTGACTACACAACAATCTGCATGCTTACCTACATATGTGCATGTATACACACATGCTTACACGTACACCTACATAGGCACCTACATGTGTACCTAAATACATATGCACATACATGCTGTATAACTACATATATATGTGTTGCGTACATGATTTACTACGTGCATATATGCATACATATAAATATGCTTACCCGGGTCCCTACATGCCTACATCTGTACCTGGTACCTTACATGTTCCTCTGCACACATACATGCATGAAGCATAGATCACATGTGCTCACTTACCTCCTACCTCCCTACTTACATATAAAGGCAAGTCTTCATGTTTTGAGCTACGCAGAGCATGCATAAGTCCCCACAGATGAGTGGTCAGGAGAATCAATGCTTAGGTAACCGAATCTTGAAACATCACATCACGTGCTTCCTACCCTTGAGCTCAGGGCTGGTTCCCCGGCGGCGTTCGTGGACAGAGCCGAGCTCACCTGTCGCCAAGCTGCTGCCTCTGGCCCTTGTCTGGGCTGCTGTGTGGAGGCATCTACAGAGACATGGCGGTGGGGTGATTCCTCTTACTCTTCATTTCCCTCACACATGAGTGTTTAACAAGCAGTGCATCAGAGAAACATGAGCGTAAAGAAAATTGTGCACACCAAAAATTTCAGCCCTGACTTTCCTGTGTGTCACTTTTCAAACCAATTTTCAAGGATTTGTTTCCCTTGCAGCCGAAGGAGAGAAATAAAGTCTGCACGTGAGAGATAGTATTGTCTTGGGGAAATATCCAGAGGATTAATGTATTTTGACTGAAGCTAGCAGGAAATTGTGTTTCAGCCGTGCTTATGGGCTCATTGTGAATACATCACCTGAAGAGCAATTTGTTAAACAAGAAATATAGGGTGTGGGAATGGGAAGGTGGCATAAGTAGCGAGAGACAGATCCGAGAATGGCTTTGATGTGTATCCGTGTCATGAATAAGTGAAGGCTGACTTTTTCATTCAGCAAAACAGAAACCCCCTAGCACCCAATGGGATGAGAAGGGTGTTTCCGTCTAAGTCACTTCTGTGTTGTATCTGAGCCTTGAGGGGCAATTCCAAAGCCGCGATTTGCAAATACAGAGAAAGTGGAAACAGTTGTCACAGGCTCGGCCCTAACTCTACTAAAGGCCATCATTTCGGCAGCCTGTGTGCCTTGTGTTTACCTCCTGAAACAGAGCTGCGGAAGTCTCCCAAGGACAGGCAGGTGTGACAACTGAAGGGTTTCCAAGCACCACCACCAAGTCAGAAATAACAGCTGGACCAGCCAGCCCCGTATTTGTTGTTGTTCTTGTGGTTTGTTTTGTTTTAGCATTAGTTTGTCCACTTTGGAGCTGGAAGAAGGCATGTTATTTTTTTTAATTTTCAGTGGTGTCATGTAACAAACGGACTTCCTGGATGTTATCGTGTAAAACGCACCACTGAGAGATCAGAAAAACAGCATCTTACAAGGGAAAGAAAGGGATCCCTGAGTTTTCCAGACAGATCTTTGTTTCTTCTCCAGCCAAATGCTGGTGAAGATTATCTGCTCACTGGAGAACTGAGTGTGGTTTTCTGTAGATATTTGCACAGCTAAGACAAAATGACGAAGTTTTTCCTGGAATTACTGCCGAGTTGCAAAGTTGCCATGAAAGGTCATGCCGCTTACACCATTAGAGCCTGTACTTCCAGGAGTGGGTTGTGTAGACCCCAAGCCCTATAGCAGACGGGGTCCAGAGAGTAACTGACAAAATAACTCTGTCGTTGGAGGCAGAGGAGTGTTAACATATGCTATGATGAAATTCATTATTTTTTCACTTTTACCTTTAGCATCATTTGAATCTATACTTTATAGTCTATGAGATTTTTAGAAAAAAAGGAAACAAGAGAAAACTAAAAGGTGTACTATCGGTTCAAAGATGTATTTTGTTATAATAATTAGCCCACCACAGTTTACAAGAAGATTGAAGTCAGTTGTTGGAATGTTTACAATGTAAAGAAAAACAGAATTGTAAAAAAAAAATTGAGAAAGAAATATTAAAATCACATCCAGAAACAGGATAAAATAGAAAGATAATTTTGATTGTAATCTAGGACATATAGATATATAATTTATAAATTGAGTTACAGACTTAGTTCTGGGCTTCCTTGCAGTCAAAGTGTAAAGAAACATTTGACTAGATGACAGTTTTGTGAAGTTACTGTTCATGGGGGAAGTGTGCCAGCATCTCAGAGGAAGCCTAGGACACAGACCGAAGAGGGGTACACGTGAGCTTCCACACATGCAGTGCGGACGGGGCAGGGCCCTCATAGTGTCCCTTCAATTCATGAAAAAGAAGGTAAAGCAAGAGGTTCATGTGCGTGTGTGTGTGTGTGTGTGTGTGTGTGTGTTGGATTTTTTATTTCTTTGCTTTTTTATTGTAGTAAAAAATATATAACATAAAATTTATCATTTTAATCATTTTTAAGTGTACAATTTGGTGGTGTTAAGTAGGTATAATATTTTTATAGTTATGGAGGGAAACAAAATTAAGACTAGCAGAGGTTAAGAAGTCCCAAAGCTATTGGGGTAGAGCCAGGATTTGAACCCAAGCAGTCCAGCAGCAAGCTTCTCTGAGCACCCATCTGCCATCCTCTTCCTTCATTGGGCATTTATTTCATTGAATTGAGGTACCGCCCTTTCTATATTGTCTTCCAGAGGGTGTACAGTCCTCAGGGACTACGTGTTTTGGTCACAGCCAGGATTCTGTCATTAGAAAGGTGCTTATTGTAGCCCCATTTCACAGCTGTACAAACTGTCCCCAGGTTGGTGGATCAAAAAAAATGGCGGCGTGAGGTGAGCCTCTGTAACGCTCCCCTGGAATTTACAACGAATCGGACAACAATAACTCCACAAAGGACTCCTTGCAAACTGTCCCCAGGAAATAGAACTGACTTGCCCAAGCCACGCACTGTCTCTCACCACTTGAGAAAGTCACGGGTGCCCAGCAGCTGGACATGCAGAGTTTCAGAGTTTGGGTCACAGCAGTGTCCTCACAGGTCAAGCCACGGCAGGTGTGCAGACCGTTCCCACGAGTGCTAGCAGGGAAAACCTGGTGTAAGGTACGCTTCCCAGGGTTAGCTCTATGCTCCCCAAAACATTCATATGCACTGGATGAAAATACTTGCACATTAGTCTTCTTCAATCTTCATGCTGACCTTTCAAGGAGAGGAGGGTTGTCCCTTCACTTCCAGACCAGGCCAGAGGTGGCTGTCATTTGTCCAGTCTCAGATGACAAGTGATGGAGGCAGAGGTGATCCTGGATGGCACGTGTGTCCAGTGCACTGTGCTTCGTCTGCCTCAGGCACAGAGCTGCTGGCCAGGTCCAGGCCGAGACCCCTCTAGCTGCCTGCTCCCAGCCCTCTGTCTGCAAGTCTTCATGCTGCCCAGAATCTGAGCTACCAAGCCTGGCTACATAGCTTCGTCTCGCCCAGGAGGGTCTGGAGGCTCTGTTGTCTCTAATTTTTACCCTATGTGTCATACGCTATCTGCCCCAGCAGAGGTTCCAGCACACCTCTCAAACGCCAGGATTTCTTCCAGTTCCCCCTGGGTCCACGTGGTGGGTGGCTTGCCTGCGTTCTGGCCTGTGTCACAGACACTTGCCCTGACCCCAGTCCCTTGAAATTGGCTTCCCAGCCTCTTGTCTCGCTCCTGCAATAAGAACTGGGCTCTGTCCCCCCAGCTACTAACTGGAGTTCTGGTCAACCCAGAGAGCCTGTCCTGCAGCTGAGACGCTGAGAAGCGACCTCCCACAAGCCTCCCAGGCTGTGCTTACTAACCCAGAACCCAGCCTGTCCCTTGGGGACAGTGCACTGGTGGTTGGAACCCTCAGCCTGGGACCCATCTGTTCACAGTCCTGCTCCTCTGCAGATGCCCATTTAGTGCCTCATGGCCAGCACTGTGGAACGCAGGGCTCCCAGCCAGGGGCTATGCCCATTGTCATATTGTCATGTTGAAATCTTGCAAACTATGTCAGTGTACAGAAATGTGACACCCAGATTTAACAGTTGGGCCCAGCGTTCTAAGCTACTTCAGCAGGGATGTTAAGAAAGCAAGGAAGAGATAAAGGAGAGAATCTTGTAACTCTAGTTCATTCGGCCACTGAAGCCTTCCTGCCCTGTGTCAGAGTCAGGATGGGAGCTGCGGTAGTGTCTCGACCTCAGGTTTTCAGGATTGCTTCTGGGAGTCAGCTGTGTTGTCAGTGTAGCTCGGTTTCACTGAGGAAATGAAAACAGTAATGGAAAAATTAATGTTACACATTTGATGGGACTTTTCACAGTGTTTGGGGGAGGGCCAGGAGCCTGGTACACAACTGGAGTGTAGGGTGGCTTTGGTATCTTACTTATCTTTGCGTCCCCAGATCTTTATTCATGGGCTCAGGCAAGGTTTTCCAAAGGTTTGATGAACTGAGAGTCTTCACTTAGCAGAAACACTGAACAGCAACACGTGGTTACGTAGTGAACCTGAGCATGACGATGTCCCCAAGACCCCAGTTTGAAGCTCTCTAGGGAGGGGCCTTCTCCCAGGTGGCTTTCCAAGCAGTGAGTCCCTCCCAGGGGATAAAAGTGCCCCTGGCCAGAATTTCTGGAGAGCAGGCCCACACCTGCCTTCAGATTTTCAGAGACATTTGTGGCACACAGAAATCCCACAGTCGATTTAAATCTAGCATAAAATTCACCCCTGGGCCTAGTCTGTCCCAGAAACCCAAGGATAATAGTAACAAAGCAAGAGCTCCTTGAAAGTTATCACCAGCCCTCACGTCTGACAAGAGATGCACTTCATTCTGGTTGTCTGTGTGAGGACTCACTCTGGTGAGACTTCTTTCTGGTTCACCTGTGTTTACTGAGACACTGATAGCCCCATGTTTGTTTTCGGAGCTTTGAGGAACGGCAATAGCCATGTCTGATAAAGGGTTATTAGCCCGTTGGTCAGAGGAGAAATGTAGGGTTTACAGAAGTGTGACTGCCCCACATCAACGCAACTGGCGCAGAAGACACAGAACACTGTGTTCTCCAGTGGCAATAACAAGTGCTTTAGGCTATTGGCCCGTGTGCTGGGGGAGCATTCCAGGAAGAATTACTATGATCTGTCCCAAGACCTCTACTCTCCAACCCACAGGCAGCCCAATACTTCTACCTCTGGTCATTAGGGAAGGAAATACTATGGGCCACAAGTCATGTGCAGCTGGTGAACTTGCTATGGCCAACACACTCACGTGTCCCCAGTGGGGCACAGCATCTGAAGTCTCATCTGGACCACAGAGGGCCAGGGCATCTGGAGTCCTCTGGTGCATTCCATCACCCACTCTGGGGCTCTCGTTGGACAGGCTGCCCTTGCCTGCCTGGAGGAGCCAGGTACTCTCACACTTGGCAGAATCCACTGTGCAAATAAGAGCTGTGGCTGCTGCTGGCCTTTGCGATCTGGTTGCCATGGGAACGGCGGGCAGATGGAAAAGGATAAGGTACAGGAAGTTATAAAAAGAAGGCTGTCTTTAAAGCCTTACCTTGTCTCCCCACCTCTTTCGTTTCCATGGAAACAGAAGCAATAACCACTGGCCAGACTGTCTAGGTCTCCTAGGCTGTCAGACAGCTTCGGGCCCCCTTTCAAGACCCTGAACTTATCCCAAATGTAAGAATTGGAAGCTTTATGAGGACTTTTGGCCTAGGACCCAGGCTTGGAGCTCCCCTCTGCTGGTGGGCAGGGCCTGAGCCTTCTTCCCCCTCTCAGGTGAGTGCAACCCAGCAAGAGGGGGCAACCTGGGGCCTGGGCTTCTTCCCCACACCCCCCAACCGCATGATTCACCCCATCTTCTGCCTCCGTCCTGGGGCCCCCAGCCTGCTCTCCCAGGTTCTCTGCTAACCACTGAACCTCTCCCCACCGTCTTGCCTGCTCCATCCAGAGCTCTCTCTCCCTCTGCTCCATCTCTCCCTCCCTCTCTCTTCCCCGATCCAGAAGGTGCTTTACTTTCCTAGTTTGCAATTTTCTCTTTAATCGTGTAGTGACAACTTCTCACTTTCAAAATGCATTTCTTTTGTTGAAAATGCAGTGTTTTCAAAGGAGTTGAGACTTTTCTCACAGTCCTGTTTAACTGCCTCTAAGACAAATGACTTTTCACCCGGTCTGGAGACTCTGTGCTGCAGAGAACACATACCATTCTCATCCGCCCACAGAACCCAGCTTTATGCCCCTGGCAGCCTGTGGAGACTCATCCCAGTGGCCTTTGCGTCTGGAGATAAAGCCCAAACACAGAAGGTTAACTGACTTACATGTTTTCCTTTCCACTGTTCAGCCTGTATTTTCCAACTTCAGTTCAAAATTCATGCAAAATATTCATCAAGCATAAAACACTCAGAATTCCCCTCGGAAGATCTCTCTCACACTTTAAAAATATGGAAGAGCCTACCAGGTGAAAAAGAGAACGCATCACACTCTTTTGCCTCTGTTTTTAGTATGTGTACCCTTCTCCGTTTCACAGTCGTTCAGGCTGTGGGGCAATTCCAAGGGACATTTGAAGACTCCTATTCTGTCGCATGTCACCTGGGAAGTTACACGCAATCCCTCCAGTTGGGCAGGTACAGCGTCATTCTCCCCTTTCACAGATGAGGCAATTGAGGCCCAGAGCACAACAATCTGTATTTTGGGAACAAAAAACAGGAGATTGGAACAAAAGTGTGCTGCCTTCTGTCACATTACCTTAAAGAAATATGTGAGAAAATAAATCAATAAACCCCAAGGAAGAAAATTGCTCAGAAACACTTGAAACAGCAGCCTGAGGATGACATTTTTCTTATGTCCACGCTGGAGAACAGAAAGCATGGCACGCGCCCGCATGCCGAAGGAGAGGGTGCCCGTGTGCCCAGTGCCCTGCCCCGGTGTCCTGTCAGGCATCGTTTTCAAAATGCACATGTCCACTGCTCCTCCCCAGAAACACTGACGGCCTCTGGTCTAGGGCTCATGTCCACTCCACCCCTGAAACACCAGGGCCAGCACCTGCCCGGGATGTCACCCAGGTGCCCTGGCTCCCACAAGTGACCCACCTGCCTCCTGGTCAGCCCGCCTGAAGGACCACTAGACCAAACTCACCACATTCCCTACCCCGCAGACTAGCGTCTGATTCTGCATTTTTCATCCTGGCAAACACCACGGGATCTAGCCCAATTGTCCAATCTGAAACCTCTCTCCCCTGAGCCCATATTGCAAGTCAACAGGTCCTGCAGAGTTACATTTCTGTAAAATATCTCCTTCCCATCCTTGTAGCACTACCTGAATCCAAGTCTTCATCATTCTCACGGAGGTAACACCAACTCTGGTGACAAAGGGATTACTTAAAATGCAAATCTAGCTCTTCCACTGCTCCATCTTCTAACACCCCCATAATCCACTCTGGTTCAGACAGGTTACCTCTGTCACCTCCCAAAGGGGTCTCGCTGTTTCTCACACCTGCCTCTTAGCCACAGCCCCTGCTTCCTGGGCTGATTCCACAGCTCCTCAAAGACCACCTATCTCACATTTTCAAGTACATTCTCTCCCAAATCCAGCACAGAAGTGATGCATGTCAGGGCCACCACACCCCAGAATGATCCTTCCCGGAGGTGGCTCCTGGCCACAGCACCGTGTCTGCCACGTTGCCCACAGGACGCAGGAGTCACCTCCAACACGCCTCAAATCCCCCCAAATCCATCAGCTCACAGTAACCAGTACTCCCGTTGTTCCCCATGCTGTTCTACGGGATTTAAGTCATCCTCATAGCAAACCTGTGAGATGGTGGCGTAACGTCCTACCCTGCAGATGTGGAGACTGAGGGTGTAGTTGGAGAGCCTGCTCTGAACAGGGCACGGCATCGCAACTAAGCTCCATCTGTCACCAGGTAGCAAAGGCCCCAACAGCCCAGTGTGCCCAACGTTCTTGACCCCAGCTGACACCCTCTGCCTCTGGATTGTGGATTGTGACTTGATGTCCTTTCTCACACCACCAGCCCCTACCCCTGAGTCTGATCAATTCGTTATGTGCACAAAACTGGCCATGTCTCTCCCCTGTGGAGTCCTATGGTACTTAAGACAAGATTCCAAAGCTTTAAAACAGTCGGCAGTGTCCTATACGACTTTTTCTCGTCATTTTTGCCCTCTCCTCATTTCTTTCCCAATTTTAACCATATTGGTTTGCTAGTTCCTTAAAACTATGTGAACTCTAACCCCAAATTTTCAAACGTGCCTTTCTTTCTTTGTGTAATCCTTTTCCTCCACTCTAAGGATGCGGAAGTGGCCTAGGTATTGGAGCTGAGCAAATATTTCCTGATTTCAAAAAGGGATGAATGTATATTCTAAAAACAAAATCTCAGTAGGTGTGATAGGAATCTCAGGGAAAATTCTAGGAAAGATTATCCCGTAGATCATTTATGAATACTTAAAACCAATCGCAAAGATATACTAAGAAGAAATTACACTGGACAAATTTCCTTTTCCAATGTTCCTAGAAGCTACTGCAGCTGTGGGCACCATCATTTCTGTCCTGCATTACTGCTCCACCTTCTAACTGGCCTCTCTTCCTGAGACGGTCCAAATCCCTCGATGGACAAACTAGCCTCGCTCTGACCTGGTGCCCACCTCTACACTGGCCCATGCGTGACCCTCTAGCGCATGGATCCCTGCCTCCTCACAGACACACCATGCCATTTGATTCCTCAGACTCGCTCAGCCAGGTCCCTCCACCTGGAGGCCCATCTCCCTTGTGCTGGGGTACCTCCTACTGATCCCTTAGGGAGGGTTTCTGTGAAGGATGTCATGATCATGGGCACTTCTCACCCACCCAGTCACCCCATGCATTCTCCTACCACTTCCCTCACCGCAATGTTCTGAAATGACCCATTTTCTCAAAAGCAGTATCTCAAGTGTAGACGCAGTATCATGCGCATCTCTGCAGTCCCGTTCTCAGGCACACAGTAGGTACCCAACACATGAGCTGAACTCTTACACTGAACTCTTTTCTCTAAGGGTGAGATAATGAAGTGTGAGCTAAATTACAGCATAATTCATCATCTTGTAATCGTATAATAACCTTCACCAGACTACCACCTTGGTCAGAGACTACACCCAGAGACTACTGTTCACAGGAAGAATAGGAGGTGGAGGTGCTGTCCTTCACCTTGTCTTCTATTAGATGTGGACATAGGTCCTAAACTCATTAAGGCACATGAACCTGGAAAGCCTGGGGGAGGCAGTGGGTGCTAGGATTGGACAGCAAACACATCTCACCAGGCTGCAATAATGTGAACAATTAAGCAACATAAAGTTTAACAAGAAAACATGATACCTTAGTTTCGCTCTGACCCCCCTCCCAAAAAAATGAAATACAGAATAATTACAATTAGCTTTTGTCTAATAGTTGAAGACATGTACAAATAGAGTTCTACTAGTCCTGTGGGTTTTAGACTTGACAAGGAGGTAGATTATAATAATGCAAGAAAACCTTTCTGGGGAGGTCTGGCTGTGGAGTGAAATCTCTGTGGAATAGTGTGTGCACATTCTTTTGAGGCTGACAAAGCACTCGTTCAGGATCATTCCACAGTAGGGTGCCTGGCTGTTAAGAAATGTGACAGAGTCTTTATGGATTCTCTTCTCCTGAGTTCTTACAAATGATTGGTTCCATAGATTTTTATCTGTATTTACATCTGAAGATTATTTACATATCGTCACTACGAGTCATAAAATGTACTAAAAATTGGTGTTCTGAGTTAATAAAGGCTGAAATTCTGTTTACGATAACTCCTAGCTGGTCCAAAGTACCTGTGAACACATGCACACACAGATAAGTAGGTCCCATACTCTGTGGAGGAATGCTTGTTAGAAATACAGCTTAATGTTTGTTTGAGTTAGGCATGATTTCAAGTTGCCACTTTTCATTCTGTGAAGGATAAAGTTCCATTAATGTAGCGCTAGTATTTTTAGTTATCTGTCATTTGTTAACCCTACAGTGTATAGAAATGCATGTTTTCATCAATATTTTGGCTTATGATTTCCAATAGCTGGATTTGGAAAGATGTATGCATTGCAGTTCAAATCTGAGTAACCCATGCACCTTCTGACAAAGCAGATAAGCACGTAATGCCCACAAATGGGCTTGTGTGGCAAGCAGTCGTATCAGTTGTGTTGCACAAATAGACATGCCCTTGCTCAGTGGCTCAGGGGACCTCTCCCCAGATGTGGCTAGACGCAAAACTTATGCATCAGGGAGAGGGTCAGGCTAGGTAAAAGCTAGAAGGGGCCTTCCAGTTCTAGGTACCTGCAGCTCTCCACTGTTGCCTTGACAAAGTCCAGACTACTTGGAGTCACATCCGAGTTCCCGCCTCACATCCTCTAAAGGACACACTTCCTCCAAAATGAACAGCTCACATTCCCCATGTAAGTCCTGTTCATAACTGTCTCCAAGACCTGATTACGTCTTTCATTTGGTTGGATCTATTCCACAAGTTCCAGATTCAATCATCCATCCAGATTCACGCTGTCCACCTCCTTACTGAGCCCTTTTTAAAATCTCTCTGGTGGATGTCATCTTTCCTAGGACCTTCTCAACACTTTCTCTGTTCTTGTCGTATGTGACCTCTTCCTATTTGTCATCACCCCTAGAAGACTTCATGTCTCTTCTTCTCATCTACAGGATAACAGCAGTTAGTTTATTTCTCTCTCTCCCTGAGAATTACCTGACAGTGACTCATAGATAGTAAGCTATTTAAAAGTATTTGTGAATCACTCTGCAGTGAACATGAGAGTGCAGTATCTCTTTAACATCCTGATTCCAATTCTACCCAGAAGTAGGATTACTGAGTCATAAGGTAACTTTATTTTTTATTTTTTGAGGAACCTCCATACTGTTTTCCATCGTCACCACACCAATTTGCAGTCTCAACAGTGCACGAGGGATCCCTTTTCTCCACATCCACGCCAGCACTTGTTGTTTACTGACTTATCGATGAGGCCATTCTGACAGGAGTGAGGTGGTATCTCACTGTGGTTTTCATGTACCTGTTGCCCATCTGTACGTCACATTAATTGATTTGTGGATGTTGAACCATCCTTGCAGCTCATGGAGAAATCCCACTTGATCATGATGTATGATCCTTTTAATGTGCTTTTCAATTCAGTTTGCTAATTTTTTATTGAGGATTTTTATATCTCTTCATCAGGGACATTGGACCATAGTTTTCTTGTGGTGTCTGTCTGGCTGTGATATCAAGGTAATGCTGGCCACATAAAGTTTATTTGGAAGTGTTTCTTCTTCAATTTTTTAGAAGAGTTTAAGATGTTTATTGCAGCATTATTCACAATAGCCAAGATATGGAAACAACCTAAATATCCATGAAAGACAAGCGGATAAAGAAAATATGTATATACAGATAGTGCCAAAGAAAGGTATACACATTTTAAGAAAGGAAAAAAACTGTATTAAAATTACACTGATGGTAACCACTTTGAGCACCTCTTATAATTGCAGAAGTCAAACATGACTTGTATTCATCTTTTGTTGTCAGCATACATTATTACAATTTTAATACAGTTTTTTCCTTTCTTAAAATGTGTATACTTTTTTTGGGCGCCCCCAGTACATACACAATGGAAAAGTACTCAGCCTTTAAAAAGAAAGAAACCCTGCCCGCAGCCACAACATGGATGAACCTGGAGGACATTATGCTCAGTGAGATAAGCCAATTACCGAAAGACAAATGCTGCATGGTCCCACTTAGATGTGGAATCTAAAATAGTCAAACTATAGGAAATGAAGAATGGAAAGGTGGTAGCAGGGCTGGGGGAGGACATGCGGATGCTCAGCGGGTATAGTTTCAGTGGTTGAGATGACCGAGTCCAGCAGAGCCCCTGCAGAGACAACTGCTGTTCTATGCACGAAACCTGTTGCAAGAGCTTGGATCTCGAGTTACGTCTTCTCACCACCAGAAAAAGAAGGGTAGGACGAAATTTTCTGAGGTATTGGATGTGTTTATTGCCTTGATTATGGTGATGGGTTCATGGGTGTATATCTGCAAACTCATTACAGTGTATACATTAAATATGTCCTGTTTTAAAAATATGTGATACATGTAGGAGTGAATGTCAGTTATGAAAACTTCCATCAAACCATTCAGTTCAATAAGTTGATGTCAGAGTTCTTAAGCTAATTATTATCCTACCTGATCATTACTTCCTCATTCTACCAGTCTATTCTAGAGAGTTTCGTTATTTGAGCTTTTCGAAAAACCCTCAAATTTAACATACATAACACAGTAAAAGTGTGGTGTTTAAAAAACTGGCAATCACCGTCAGAGAGCTTAAGTGAAATCTGAAGTATCTAATGGTTTTCAAAACTTTTTGCAGTTTTTAAAGACAAATTCCAAGATCAGAATACTAAAAAGTAACAATAAGAATAATTCCAAACTCAGGTAAGGCAATAAAGATGGCATAAGTCAAGATGTGACCACTAAATGTTATCTGAAAAGTCTGCATGTTGCCAACCAATGGAAGGCCACACCCTGCAGTGACCTTAAGCGGTCAACAGGTGTCTCGCAGAGAGCAGTGAGGGCACCGTGTGTTCTGCTCTGGGGGGGCCACATCAGCTGCCTACAGTCTCACCTCTAATAGAAACAACCCTCTCAGCATCTGTGGTCAGCGTGCTCTGTCAGAAAGAGAGGAGGGGGACATGGCCAGAAGCTACCACTGACTCCTAGGGGCCATGGATTGAGTCACAAGAAAGCACTGTTGCACTGAAGAAATATGGGTGGCGAGTAGTGGACAGTCCTTCATGCTGTGTGGCTCGGCAGACTGCCTCAGCCTTCTGATCTACAGCATTTTATCCATAAAATAACAAAATGTCTGGTGTAGTCAGATTTCATACCCGCTAACTAGGAAAGTATGAAAGATGTTTCTCTGGGGCATAGACCCTTAGTTCCTATGACCATCCCAGCTCCTTTTCAGTGTCAGATTTCCCCGACATGGTGGCCACTTCCACTTCTGACAGGAAAGTAGCTGAAGTTCTGGGTCACAAGGATGGTCCCTTCCTCCTTGGACGAGAGCAGATGGTGCTATTCTTCAGCAACTTCAGGTGTCTGCTATTTCCGTTAGTTGCTTCTGCCTTTTCCACTGTAGAGTATTTGGGTGCTGGAAGGGTATTGCATGCTGAGAGATAGCCATACACAGGAGCTCCATCGAGACTGATGGTGAAGGTTAGGTGGACAAAGCCGAGTCGTGAGGACATAGCAGGTGGCCAGCCCCACCTGACACTCCACCACCAGGGAGCAATTTTACCCAAAGAAAGAAGGTGGCTCTTGTCACATGCCCAGAACAAGAGGCCCAGAGTGTCTCCTTTCATTTCTGGTGGCCGCTGATGGTCCACTGTGGGTCTCTGTCTGAAAGCAGAACTCTGGAGCAGACTAAAGAGACAACAAGTTTTGACTATATTTTAAAATTTCTTTTTCCTTTTCAGTTTCACAAATATTTGAATTTTCAAGTGATAATATTTTAGAAGGGAAAACGCAGACAAAAAGGAGAGGACTGATCCCGGCAGCCTTCCTAAAGACATATTAAAAACATGTTGGCTGAGAAGCAAGTCTTTTAAATAGAGGAGCACATTAGTGTGCCAGTCCTGTCACCCACCGTAATTACGGACAGAAAGCTTCAGTCCGTGCAGTGGGGAGCATTGAACATTATAGCCGAGGTAGTAAATTACTGGGTCTCACTGTCCTCATCACACAGACGGCTTTCATTCCACAAGGAGGGACGCGGCGCCGTGCCAGAGCCCGCTACCCCTGGCGAGCTTAATGTGTTCTATTTAAAAGCACAAGAGGGAATAAAGGGCGTCGTAGGGGATTTTACAATTCGCTAGCACAAACATTTGTTTTTATTTTCCCAAAGCATGGAGTGCGAGAGCAGGATCAGGATTGCTTACACTATTCCTGTTCATTTTTGCTTCCCTTGCCCTGGGCATGAAGCTGACCAGTTAATAGCCGGTGTGCATGGGTTCTACAGCGCTGTGTCAGCGGAGGGTTTAATCCTCACACAGAGGTGGCACGGAGCCCTTTGTGCTATCACCTCGTCCTGTCTCTGAGCCTCCCTGCAGCTGCAGTGCCAGCAGTAGCGGCCATGTGGCTCTGATCTGTTAACACAGCCCAAAACCAAAACACAGTTAGAATGGCTTCCAATGTGCTCACCATGCTCAGTCCAATTTTTAAGGCACTGAGAAGGAGACAAGGAAAAAGGTAGTTATTTCCCAGGAGGCTGTGCAGTCCCTAATTTGGGCTAGAAAATCCAACTGGGCTTTTTTGTTTGTTTGTTTCCATCAGAAAAAAAAAACAAAAAAAGAAAACAAAAAAAAAAAAACGCTTGCTTAGAACTGACAGAAGCATGAAAACCAATAATCCCTTTTTACAAGAATGTTTTCCCTGAATCGTGTCTCTCTCCAATCACTAGCCAAGAGTTAAACCGACACCCATTTAAAGTGCTAAAAAGATAGACACAGACGAAGTGTCTTCTGCGGGCAGGCAGAAAGTGCTGTGCCTTTTCCACGATGGACACACATCCAGAGCGAGCTCTCCAGTTTGCCAGAGTGGGTTGAAGCATGGCAGGAGAGGGAGAGGAAGGCACAGAGAAAGACCCAGCAAGTGGATTTGAAACCAAAGGAGAGTCAAGGCCGAGCCTTCAAAAATTGGAAAGTGACACGTGCATTCAGCGTTCCCATTTTTCTTCCTCTGCTTAGAATCACCCTGCGCCTGCGCCCAACACTCGGGGACTGCGCCAGATTTTGTCCTTCCCTGGGGTCCAGTTCACACTGACATTAAATCTGTGCAAAGATGGGGAGACGGGCCCTCGGACAACAGGGCCGGGGGCACTATCACGGTGGGAGGGCTCGTCCTCCAGAGACAGATTTGAATTTCATGTTGGATTTCCCAGGGACAGGACATGGAGAAGCCCTGTGAATTCAAAGGGAGGGTGGGGACTATGTCACTGTGACACAACCCGGAGGAAAATGTCTTTGATTGATCTCCTTTCCCTGGGGAACCCAAGCTCTCTGAGGGCAACAGTGTAGCCGGACTCCACCCCTGTGACCCGCTGTGACCTCGGACAAACCACCTTGACCACAGAGACGCAGCTGCCACGCATAGGGATCCCAGGAGAAGCAATGAGTGTTGTCCTGGTCACCTGTGCACGTGGCATTTTCACAGCATCTTCACCTGTTTACAAAGTGCTCACACTCTGCTGAACACGGGGTGACAATGTGACATTGCTTAGGAACACAGTCTCTTTGGGCCACCCGGATGTCCTGACCTGCATGTGCCTCGGAGGGAGGAGGAAGAAGGAGACTGTCTTAAATTCCTTTTCTCCTTCACCTGAAGCCATCAGCAAGTGTCGGTGAGGAGTCTGAACAGGAGCTCCCTCTGAAGTCCAGCAGACGGCCGGTGATGGGGCGTGGGAATTTAGGCCACATCTCCATGGAAAGGCCAGCAGTGCAGGGAGTGGACTGTAGGGACCCTCCCCAGGCATACGGGGCCAAGGCCAGGAGTCTGCAGGTGGCCCGCTCCCTGCCCGCCTGAGTGAGGTGTGGGGCCTGGCAGCAGCCCTTGGCTCACACCATCTGCGCCTCTGCTGGCCACAGGCCTGGGATTTGTGCTCTGACGCAGTCTGCAGGCTTTCTAGGTGTTTAGTCTGATCCCATACGGAGAAAACACTCTGCACCCCAGACCTGTAAATCTAACACCTTCAGCAGCACAACAGACAGCCAAAAATTTGTAAACGACAGTCAGTCATGCTCCAACCAGAACCTGAGCCTCATGCGGGCTGGTGGACCGAGGTATCCACCGCAATGCCAGAGCGGGCTCTGCCTGGACCGGATGAGCCAGGCACGTGGACCAGCCCCGACCAGGGTGCCTCCAGGGCAGAGGGCCCTGCTCCTGTCCACAGGGACCTGCACCTGGCCAGGGCCACTCACACTTCCAGGCCACCTGGCATCGAACTGCCATGCTGACGTGCCCACCTCCAATGCAGGCTCACTGTGGGCTGCGAGCTTTACGGGGATGACGTGCGTCCTCCCTGCCACGTCCCTAACAGGTCAGGTGACACTCACACCTCACAGACTCAACACTGCTCGCCTCAGTCCCTATGCCCCCCTCCCCCACCTGGTGGCTAGCGCCTGCCCAGGTGCCTCCCAACAGAGAGGCCTCTGCTAGCACCAGGGCTCCCAAAACAGTGTTATGGGCTCGAAAGAGAGTGGACGGTGGAGAAAAGCTCAGAGTACCCGTGAAGGCAGAGATGCTTGTTTATTATTGCGCTTCTGTCTGGGGCCCACCACAGCTGTGGAAAGGCCGTTCTCGAAAGTAAGGACACGCATGAGAGTCGGTCCACTGGTCTTGCATCAGAGGTGATGAACCATTCCTTGTTCTTGCCTTCTTTTTAGTCATTTATTTTAAAAATATGTGCATTACCTAAATTATACTGTGTTAGCCATTTTTAAGTGCACGGTTCAGTGGCATGAGCACATCACAGTGCTGTGCAGCGTCACCGTCACCGCCAGGAGTCATCTCACCTCCCCAAGCTGACACTGTCCCCGTTAAACACCAGCTCCCCCTCTCTCCCCAGCCCTGGCCCCACCTCCCCCACTTTTTGTCTCTAGGGATTGACTCCTCTGAGGATGTCACACAAGTGGGATCACACCGTGTTTGTCCTTTGTGACTGCTAACTTCACCCAGCATAATGTCCTCCAGGTCCACCCTGGTCATTCCTTTCTTATCATTAAAAATTAACAGAAGAAAATAAGAATGTGGTTCCCACTGTCTGTTCTCCATCTGTGTCTACAAACCCATTATTTGTGTGCATTTTTCCCCATGGGCACTGTTCTCCTGGAGGGAAGGGAGGGCGTGGGAGCTGTGACAGTTGTTAACTTAAAAATAAAAAGGCCTTTCAAAGTGAGAGGCAACAAGCATTTATTTGAGATCAATAAGAATAGCTATTTGGGAAGCACTAATTCAGGGAGAAGCCCGAATAGTGTTCCAAAGAGGAGATAAAGGCAATAGGTATTTATGAGCAAGGGAAGGAGAACAATTAATTATATCCATAGAAGGAAAGCGTTGCAATGGGTGCAGATGACGTAACATAGTAACATTAATTGTAAACGACATTTTAAATTTTCAGCCTGTAGTCATGACATCTGCCTTTTGTTATTTTTGCAAACAGTTCTTTGGGACACTGTGTTGCTGAGGCCCAGCCCAAGGTTACTTTGCCTGGTTTAGCATCCCAAAGGTGTGAGGCGTCAGACGTGCCCAGCAGTTCCTTGGGCTGGAGCTCCAGCCCCATCGTAAAGTGGCTCCATTTACCCTGTTGTTTACAGTGTAGAGGTGAAGATTATCAAGCCAACATTAAACCCAGTGTTTAACAGGAAAGACCAGAATCCTCTTGCTTCCAGCGGCTTCTCATCTGAAGGACCCAGCATGCAGGGGCGGAGGGGATGCTGCAACTCCTTTTCTGACATTTTCTAACTAAAAAAAAAAGCCATGGCTGCTTCCTTTGCCCTCACCATTTTTTTTTTAATCAGATCGATTGAGGTATAATAACACACAGTGGAATTCACTCTTTTTAGTGCCCAGTTCTACAAGATTTGACAAGCACAGTCTTAAAAGCACCGTCAAAAAATAAAATAGTGTGATGACCCCAGAAACGTCCCTCATGGCCCTTTGCAGGCAATTCCTCCCCCAGTCCCAGCCATGGACCTGTGTCCCGTCCCAGTAATGCTGCCTTTTCCAGGCTGTCACCAGTGGAGCCACCCCACAGGTGGCCGTTGAGGCTGGCTCCTTACCCTGAGCACGAAGCACCTAAGACGCCTGTTGAGAGCGCTCCATCCTGTCGCTGAGTGGTACTGCATTACAGCTGTCATCAGTTTATCTATCGTCTGTCACCAGCTGAAGGCCAGTAGCATCCATTTGGGGCAATTCTGAGCAAAGCCGCCACACACAGTCAGCCAGGTTCCCGTGCGAAGGAAGGGAAGTTCTCACGTCCTTTGGGTAGTCACTGAGGCATGGCACTGCTGGGTCACCTGCAGGGGGCCAGGCTGAACTTCATAAACAAGCTGCAGGCACTGTGCCAAGGGCTGCGCTGCTTTGGATTAGCAGCCGCACGTGTGACAGTCCCCACGTCCACACGCTCGTCCGAACCTGTTATTGTCAGCTGATATTCTTTAGCTGTTCTCATTCTGCGAGAATGGTCCTTTTAGTTTGCACTTCCCTGGTGACTCATAACCTTGATCGTCTTCTCCTCTATTATTTGCCCTTCGATCTCTTCTGTAGCGAAGTGTCTGCTCAAATCCTTTCTGTATTTTTAGGGGGTGGCTCGTTTTCTTACTATTGAGCACCTTTACATATTCTGGACTCTGGTCCTATATTGGGTATGTGACTGGCAAATATTTTCTCCCTGTCTGACTTACCTTTTCATTCTCTTTAAAGTACACTTTAAGAGCACACATTCTTAATTTTGATGAAATCGATATATTTAAGTAGCTTCTAAAGTGGGTCTGTGCTGCAAATACTTTCAGCCACATATGTTTAGACAGAATCATTTTGGTATATTGTAAAAAATAAAACAGATCATCGGTTGGTTGTCTACACCAGAAAAGAATGAAGGCATTTCAGTCATCAGCCATAAAAGGACTCATCAGTGATTTGAAGAGGCACATTTATTAAGTCCAGGTGAACTGCCTTCAGTGGGAGAACCGATTTCATTAAACCTGCTGGGACTGTCATCTTCCCCTCCCCAGGAGGAGGGCCTCAAACGTTTCCCATTTGCTAATTCACACACCGAACATGTCTGGCAGCCTGTGTGCTGTGCCCTGAGCCCAAGGCAGGTCTCCTTCTATGGGGAGCACATACAAGGTGACCTGTGACCACAGGTTGGACAAGGTAGCCATGAAACTCAGTGATGGCCCAGGTCTGCTCAGCTCCCCTTAAAGCACCAGAGCAGCTTCCCCACACCCATTCCTCCAGCACAGGAGTGGGTATCCTCTCCAGCGCCCCCGTTCCATTCCTCACCAGTCCGTGGATGTCATCTCCTTCTCCGTGGCTCACAAACCCACCCTGACTCCTACCCCGGGGTCATGACCTCTCTCAGGACCCCACTCAGTGTCCCCATTTCCCACACACTCTGCTGCAAGGTGGTGTCTCCAAAAAGTCTCAGAACTGGCCGCGGGGCAGGTGGGACGGAAGCCGGGTGGCCAGCAGGGAGCACGTGTGACAAGCATTTCTGCAAACCGCATGTTTTGGAAACCTCAAAAGTGTGTTGTGATTCTGTCTCTAGTTTCGGACAATATTCATATTTGTAGGTTCTTTTATTCATACTTGCATATAAATACGTAGACACACACGTCCACCAATGGGTAATTCTCCACCCCACACACCTGCATCCCTGACTAAGCCACCATAGTCTCCTGAGTCTCTTTGGTTTGGACATGGCCTGAGCAGTGGGCAGAGGCTACACGGTCATCCTGGCTCCTGGGAGAAGCCACATCATTCCTGTCTTTGTCCTCTCAGCTGCTGTGACAGACACCACAGGCTGGGTCTTCTCCTGTGACCTCACAGAGTGGGTGGAGGAGGGGCTCTCTGGACCTCTTTTGTAAGGTGACTCATCCCATCATGGGGCTCCACCCTGTGACATCTTGACTTCCCAGAGGTCCCCCTCCTGACAGCATCACACTGGGGGAGGGGTGTCAGCGTATGAACTTGGGGGGGGACACCAACTTTCAGACCATAACATCCACTATTTTACTTCCCCCTTACATCTCCCTTTACCAAAAGGTTTTTGGGGACATTCAGCCAATGTGAGATGCTAACACAGAGCATAACCACTTGGACGGTTCAGCCACAGAGCCTGAGGAGAGTCACAGGTGCACACGGGCCCAGGCTGCCACCGGGGGCTGGGGGCGCAGAGCTGCAGATGGAAGGGGCAAGGCGGTGCGCCTGAAATGTGGGGCAGACAGGCGAAAAGAAAGCCTTAACTAGCCTTGCTTCGGGAAATAGACACCCACTGGCAAGATAGTGATTAAATTAATTGCTACATCATCTGTGCTGCTTCAAGGAAAAAAAGATGTGGGGACTGACCTTGTCTAATTGGGACAATTATTGGGAAGCTGTCAGAGGTCAGCGAACGCATGAGCCGTCTGTGTCTTAAAGAATCCCTCTTAAAAACACACTTTTCCTCATCAGAGTGAATTTCTTTCTAAAAATGATGTGCAGGGAAAGAATTAAATAAAGTGCCCCTGAATCTCTCCACTCTCATTTAGTGAGAAACCAGTCCTCCACTGCATGATGAAGGCATCATGAGTGGGTTTTCACTTCTTTACCCTGGGAAGCATTGTCCCGACAGTGACCATATTTCCTGAGCCAAGCATGGGGACAGCAGCCTGACAAGTAGGCATGTGAGGTAAAGACAATGGGACGAATGTTCGAAGTGGAAAATGGCACGAAAGCCAGAGCTCCCGTGAGCAGCTCTGACACAGAAATAATTTGGTTTTGAGGCATTTTCCATGATGTAGTTCACACAACATTTCTTTGTTGAGGTTTCAAGTGTAAGACCGGTGCTTACAAAGCCTCCTTACATCCCATCCACGACACGCAGCAGGTTCTAATTTCAAAGTTAATTCAGTTGAGTCAAAAATAACCACTTTTTTCTGTCTTAGTAATGATAATCCAAAACAACAGAATATATCACATTCAAATTAGCATTTAAATTTGGCCATAAAACGTATCAGCTCACTGTACACAAAACTATCAGGTCTATTGATTATTGGATGTGTCCCGCTTTGAGCGCGTCTAGTATCAAATTTTAAAAACTGTACTTCAGGGGGAGGTCATGAGCATTGCTGCATACGCCGAACACCTCACCGTCCAGAGCTTTCTGACGGGAGCTCCTAACCACTGAAGTGTCTATAGAAGGGAGCAGCCAGAGTGCGGGGGAGAGGGGCAGACAATGGGAGGCGAGGGTGCGTTTGCAGTCAGCTCTGAGCACAGAGATGAGTGTCCCTGGTGCACTGATGTGACCTGGTGAGAGGACGCTGGGAATTTTCCAGAAGGCGCAAGCTGAGCGGCTGCTGTCTGAGCACAAATACACTGGCACAGAGAAAGTTCCTATGTGGGTAGAGATGGGGCAGAATCATTCAAAATCACATTCAAGGGAGGCTGACTGCATGCAAAGGACTGCAGTCAGCGTTCAGGACCATACATCCAGAAAATCTCTGTATAGAGCATTAATTATGAACATAGAATGGACTCTAATAATTCTGATAGCTACGTCAGTCACAAAGTAACAATTATGCCAAAGTATCCTGTGAAAGGTGTACCCCGTGAACTCCCTAATCAGGTAATTCCAGGCACAGGGTGCAGTGTGACCACCTGGACGCTTTATGGGACTGCAGATGGGGGCACCGCACCCAGTCTCGAGCAGAAGCTCAGAGCTCTCTGACGGCTCCTCGCTCGGGCCTCAGCCAATGAGCTGACAGCCACACCTGCACTCATGCACTCATTCCAGACGGGGGGGGGGGGCTGGAAACCTAACCTCCTGACCGTCTCACCAGCCCAGACTGATGCCCGACGACCCACACCCAGCGCCGAAGGACTCTTGCTGGACGCCAGACTCTCTCATCCTTCTTTTGTAAGACTGTTCACCTTGCCCAACCTTGCAAACCGGCATGACCCTCTAGTGTGAAACTGCTCCCCCTCGACTACTGGAGGCTGTCCTCCGTCCGGAGCCTTGGTCAATGCCCGTGGGAAACCGAGTAGTAGGACTGGATCCATGGCTTTATTCTCATAAAGTCTGCCATTGTGGGGAGACAGAAGCATGTGTGAGACTCCTACTTTAATAGTCACGTCCCGCTCACGACAATCTGCCTGGAGGGTATCAGTCTGCTCAGGCTGCTGTGCCAGACGTGGCGCACACGGGGCTCAAGCAGCAGGAATGTGTTCTCTCAGTCTGGGGCCTGGAGTCCCAAACCCAGGGGACAGAAGGGCGGGATCCTGCTGAGGCCTCTCTCCCTGCATGCAGACGGCCAACTTCTCCCTGTGTCCTCCTGTGCTCGTCCCTCTGTGTATGTCTGTGTCATTGTCTCCCCCTCTGATGGGGCACCAATGCTGGTGGATCAGGAACCCACCTTAAAGCCTCATTTTAACGTAACTACCTCTTTAAAGACCCCAGTTCCAAATACAGTCATACTTTGAGGCCCTGGAGTGTCAGGACTCAACGTGGGAATCTGAGGGACACAACTTGGCCCAAAATCTGGAGTGAAATCAGGCCATGAAGGAAGCCTGAGCAACACAGTGACACGGCAGATGCAGGGACAGTAGGGCACTGCTGAAAGAGTGGGTGTCTCAGCACGGAACGCACACAGTTACAAATGACGGACGTCAGAGCAGAGGAAGAAGAGCCTCCAGCCCTGAGTGCACAGCCCTTCTTGGGAACACTGGGTCATGAAGGGCTGCCGTCAGCTCTTGAGCAGGGGACTGGCTTCTTGGCTTTCTTTTCTTCACTGCATATGGCAATAAATAAAAAACAAGCACTTAATATCAAAAAAGCAGAGGAGCTTAATTTTCTAGATTGCACATCACATCAGGGAAGGCGGGTCTGGAGCTGAAGTGCGAGCTTTGCAGATGGGAAGTGTCTGCAAGAAATTTAAGTGCAGACATACACAGTCCCCCCTTGGGGCTTGCAAGATGCCGATATATACATATTAGGGTATGTTTTAGGGCATAAGAGAGGCCCTGAAGGCCCTGAGGTGTTTTTATGGCTGTGGGTTAATGAAGCGTGTCTGCCATCTCTGATGGAAGAGAGGCTGGAAGAAGCCTCATCACAGCAGCGTCAGAAAAGGGAGCCTGACGTGAGAAGTCAGCTCAGAGCTCTGATCGCTCATGCTAACTGACTTGAATTCCCTCTGGAATGGGGTTTACGAATGCAACACCTCTAATGATCATTCATTGCCACACCTCTACTCAGCCTTCATGGCCATTAATCTCCTGCAGTAAAGCTGACACTTACATCTTCCTAAATTTATTTTTTATTTCAGTGGCCAGAAAATTATAATCATAAGACTTTTTTGTACTTTTTTATTTTATTTTTTCAGGCAAAATGCATTGTTTAGGATAAAAAAAAATCTGTCCTACCATGTTTCCCTGAAAATAAGACCTACCCGGAAAATAAGCCTCAGTTAAGATCGTCAGCCACACGGACACATTTAGTGCGTTATGACGATGTTCCAGAAGAAGATGACACGACTGTATTTGAGTAAATGTAGATTGTTGTACATGAAAAAATAAGACATCCTCTGAAAATACGCCCTAATGCGTCTTTTGGAGCAAAAATTAATATAAGACCTGGTCTTATTTTTGGGGAAACACGGTAGGAGATCATGAGATGCAATTTCTTTTCAAGAGAAGGAACTGATCCTTCTCAAGTAGTCAGAAGATCCTGTTTTCTCTAAAGTCTCAGTCTTTCATTTTACACACACAAATAAAAGGTTAAGGGGGTGCATGGGGGGAGAGGGACTAGTGATCCTTTTCACACACACTCTGCACGCACACACACACGTCCTGAGCTTGCCTTGCTTATTGATAATGCCAGGTGTCAACTCCCCAAAAAGACATCCAGGTGACCTGTTGATCAAGCAAAAGCCAATTTTATTAGGCTTCTGCACAAGGGACAGTGTCACCTGATGGGGCCCAGTCATGTCACACAGGGAAATGAGGGTAGAACGTGTAGAGGCTGTGGGCCTGGGATGAAGACATTGACACAGGTGGTCTGGGAATGAGTCCCATTGTTGATAAGGCAGCTATTTAGTTGGTTCCCAGGATCAGATATTTTCCAGAGAAGCAGCAAGTTTGTTTTTGCTCCATGCCAGCATTCTTTAGCATGGGGACCAGGAAACACATTGCCTTCTTTGTCACTAGTAGATGAGGTCTCAAAAGTTCTCTAAGCTTTCTCTCTACCTGGTCCCTAGGGAAATTAGACAGAGGCTATTTCAATAATTTGAAACAGTTACTTGTGCGTGGAATTATACATTTAACTTGGTTCAGGTGTGTGTCATTGACAGGAAAAGTATACAAATATTTGGAACCTGATTATTTATTCTGAATGTCCTAATATGAGTGAAATTTTGTCACCACTCGTTTACAAAAGAGTTGATCAACTTATGAACAGGCACAATCTTTTAAGTGACACATAGTAAAGGAAATGCCCTTGGCTTAACAGCGCGTGTTATTTCCTTTGCTCTCATGTACATATCTGGGGTGACAGCTGAGAAGGGAAGAGTTTCCATGCATATTGCTTTCTTCTGGAGAATTCTCTTCCAGGAAAATAAGTCTGTAGTTGGATGAATTAGAAATGATGGGTTTATATCCATAAGAAATTCAGAAATTGACATTCATAAATGACTTAATTCCCTAAAAAATAGTAGTAGTAAAAATGTTAATTTTTAAAAATGTTAACAATCCCAGGTAGAAAGCTTTTCTGATGCTGTAAAAAAAAAAAAAAAAAAAAAAAACCACCCCCCACTAAGCCTTTTTCAAGAATGAAAGGGAATTACGTAAGAATACTGTTAGCTTTGAACAGAGCTTAACTTCCCATTAAAAACGTGTCAGATCCCTTTTTTCCATGTGTTGTTATTTAGCCATTGCTTCCGCTCTTTTCTGTGAAGATTTGTTTCATTTTTGTTTACTTACGTCTAGCTACAGATACACAAGTGATTCAATATTATCATAGTCTGAATTACCTGCCATCCTAAGTTAGTAAATTTATATTTCTTAATTATTTTACTCATCACAGTCATTATAAATTAACATTTTAAATTCATAGAGTGACTATTTTTAAATACATAGCAAATGATTAAACTTCGTCCAGGTGGTGCCTGATTTGCATCTGGCGGGAGAACGGGGAGCATCTGCTCCCCAACAAATTGTCTTCTTCTCACCTGCAATCCCGGCTGCAGACATCTGTTGACTACTTGTCCACAGAAGCAGGACTTAGCGTTGGCTTGTAAATAACCCATACCTGTGAAAATCACGTCGTTCGTTCAGTAACAGGGTAGTCACTCCTTCCATGGAGGGGCAAGAGCCCTTGAGGAATCTGAGTCTCGTCCTGGGTTCTGTAAGCAGATTTCTAGGATGTGAATGACCTCATAGCTGGTCGATATTAAAAGAGCCACACGGAAGGGTCTGAGTCCCTACAGAATATTAGCAGGCAGGAACTCGCTCCTAAAGCCTGGCCTTTGGAGGGTCTTCTCTCTTTCATTTTTTTAATTGGGATTAAATACACATATTAAATACAGATAACAACACAGAATGTACCATCTTAGCCATTTTCAAGTGCACAGCTCAGTGACATTAAGTGCATTCATTGTTGTGCATCTGTCACCATCATCATCTCCAGAACTTTCCATCTTCCCAAGCTGGCACTCTGTCCCCATGAAACGCTCACTCCCTACCGCCTCCTTTAGCCCGACACCCCCCATCTACTTTCTGTCTCAGTGAATCTGACGACTCTAGGGCCCTCCTGCTACAGGTCAATCCTCCACTCCTGTAGGGGAATCCTATCCTTAGTTCACTTAGAATAACATCCTCCGTGCCTGTCATGGTGCAGCGTGTGTCAGCATGTCCTTCCTTGTTAAGGCTGAGCAGCGTTCCATTGTGGATGGACCACGCTGTGTTCTCTATTTGGTTTCCTTCCAACTTTTGGCTATTGTGAACGATGCTACTGTGACAAAGAAGATGCAAACATCTCATAGAGCCCTTGCTTTCAGCTCGAGTGAGTACGGAACCAGGGGTCGGGCTGCTGGATCATAGGTTATTCCATGTTTCTTTTTTGAAGGAACCTCCACACTGTTTCTGCAACAGCTGCACCATCTATATTCCCACCAGCAGTGCACAAGGGGTCTGATTTCTCCAAGTCCTCGCCAGTACTTGTTTCTTTAATATTATACTATCCATGCTAATGGGTGTGAGGTGCTATCTCATTGTGGTTTCGACCCCCATTTTCCAAATGATTAGTGACACTGAGCATCTTTCTATGTGGTTAATGGCCATTTGTATGGCTTCTTTGGAGAAATGTCTATTCATGTCCTTTGCCCATATTTTGGTCAGATTGTTTTTTTGTTTAGGGTTTGTTTTGTTTTGTTTTGTTTTGTTTTGTTTTGTTTTGTTTTGGTGTTCAGTTATAGGAGTTCTTTATATGAGGTGTGATCAAACAAAATGGTGAATGTTTAAATTAATAAAAAGTATTATTGTAAAAGACACATTGCCATTAATCTCCTTCAAAATATTCCCCTTCTCTTCTAATACCCTTATCCCATCATTCTTTCCACTTTTGGAAGCAGTTCTGGAAGTCCTCTTTCATGAGTGTCTTTAGTTGTGCTGTCATAGCTGCCTCGATGTCCTGAATCATTTTGACTTTGGGGAACAACCAGAAGTCACATGGTGCCAGATCCAGTGAATAAGGTGGATGAGGACACACTGTAGTGTTTTTATTTGACAGAAATTGCCCTTCCAGAAGTGATGTGTGACACAGAGCGTTGTCATGATGGAGAATGATTTACAACACTTTAAAACACACCGTCTCTCAACCATAGCTCACACCTGACTGACTGCACCGAACAAGTTGAAACTCCTCACACACTGTTCCTGAGGTTTGATGCGCTGCTTCCCATATGAAGATGCCTGCCTTTCCGTGGGATGGCACTCGGCAGCAGCATGCATCGTACTTTGTGATCCTACCTCATATATATTAACTCCCTTATGACATATATAATTATTTTCTCCCCTTCTGTGGGTTGCCTTTTCACTCTGTTGATTGTCTTTTGATGCACAAAAGATTTTAATTTAGATTAAATTTATCTATTTTTCTTTTGTTTCCTGTGATATTTATGATTTTCTTTGCTTTCCTGTGATTGTTCCCCACTCACATTTTATGTTTTCAATGTCATAAATTAGATCTTTATACCCATTGAGATAGATTAAGTTCTGTAAAAGGATAAAGAGTGTAGTTAATGAGCCAAAATTCCATAACACTGTGTTTATGTTTGATGGCGAACTTTATACTGCCATGCGCTTCACATTACTGGCCGCGTCTTTCTATTTCAATTTGTAAGACTCCTTTGAGCATTTGCCAGGGCAGGTCTGGCAGTAAAGAACTCTCTTGGCTTTTGTTTATCTGAGAATGTCTTAATTTCTTCCTCATTTTTGAGGGACGATTTTGCTGGACATAGAATTATTGACCGACAATTGTTCTGGTTCAGGTAAGACAGAAACCAGTGTCTTGGGCAGCCCCCAGGCGAGCCAGACTTGCAAACAGGTTCTGGGAGCTGGGGCTCTTCCTGTCCACACCGTCCTGCTGCAGGAACGGGGCAGGCCAGGGGTGAGCAAAACACCATGAACTTTCCCAGTGCTGTGAGGGCTTTTCTGGATGGGCGTTTGCTTGGTTGCCACAGGTCTAGACTGGTTCCTAGAGCTGTTTCAGTCATTTTAGTCATCCAATGTTGTTTCTGTGGAAACAAAGGCAGGGGATCCAGGGGCCACCATCCTGCTGACATTGTCCCTCTGAGGTAACAACCAACACAGTGAAGACCAGTGATTCTGCCAGCGTGGTCCTGACCTGCAGTGCAGGTGTCATCTGCCCTAGCAGGAACACAGAGTCTCCGGACCACCCAGACCTGTGGGACCAGACCCCATGGGGGGTGGTGCCAGGCCCTCTGGGGGATTCTGAAGCAGGCTGGCCTCTGAGGACCCCTGTCATCAACTTCTATTTTCTAGGACTTCTTTAGGCAATTAGAAATAAACCAGGAAGACCTGGAGAGAAAGCCAGACTGTTCTTCCTCGGTTATCCAAACATGGGACCCTGATGTGATTTCTGTGGACAGGGATTCAGATTTATAGGAAGTGTCACAAACGACCAGTGCTTTCACCTCTGTCATGTCCCTCGATTTCCTAAGTCATCATGCCCCCAGGTTCTGACACTGAAAATTTGCCATGACACATTAAAGCAGAGATTCTGACTTTGAAGAAAGCTCATCTGCCTGCAGGCCGGTCACCTGCCCCCGACAGACAGGGACAGAGCTCAGCAGGGAAGCCTGGACCTCAGTCCCCATTGTCTGAAATCCAGGTTTATTATTTCATCCTGTTTTTCATGCATCTGTCCTTTAAAAAACAGCTGACATCATCTGTGACTTTTGCTGGCAAATAAAACCCAGAGTCATTCCTCTCCCTAAGTCTGTAAGCAAATCACCAAAATTTCCCCTGCCTCTCACCTGGGAAAGAGAAAGAGCGCTGACTGCCGTGTGTCCCCCTATAATGATCGCATGTCCCACTGGGCTCTTCATCCGTGTCTGCAGCTCCCATGCTTATCAGCCGTGTCCCCTCCTGGCACAGTCATGGCTCCAGCCTGCATGTGCGTCCAGGATTCCACCTCATTTCCCTTCAGATTGTGACCCTCACGTGGCCTTGGCAGCACTGCCACCCAGGACGCACATGCGTGGTGCTCGCCCATCTTCTCCTTTCCCAGAAGACAAACATTGACAAGAACTGTGCCAACTTTCACACAAAAAGGATGGAGTCCATCTTCTCCTTTCCCAGAAGACAAACATTGACAAGAACTGTGCCAACTTTCACACAAAAAGGATGGAGTCACTGTTACCTAGGTCACTAGTTGATTATCTCATGAAGTGATATTACCAGGTGTTCCCCGAAAAAAAGAGAGAGAGAAGTGTCCTCTCATGAACTCTTTCCAGAAAATACTAGTTAAATGACGTTAACCAGGCTAGGCTTCTTTTTCTTCACTACACGACTTCTCAGAGCCTTCGGTAAGAAAATGGCAAGACTCTAACAGGTAAGGACACAGTCACTTTCTGAATTTTCTTTTTCTTTGCTAGAACAGTCTCAGGAGGACACATAGCAGACACTGTCAATAGCCTGTTCTGTAAGAACTTTTGACTGTATGTGAACTTTATTGGCCATTTCAGGCAGACCAGCTAGAGTATCCAAGGAGATAACACCCCCTGCTTTCCCCACCAGCATCCTTGGGCCGGAGACGGGAGTGTGGCAGGGGACCACCCTCCTTTCTGGTCTTTCAGGTGGAGCAACTGAGGCACATTCTGTGCCACCTCTCAGGCTCCCCGGTGGGTTGCACCCCAGGGACCACATCCAGGTATTGGCTCCATCACCAATTTTTAGGGCAGAAAAAGAAATGGACTTCTAACTGAGGATCGAGGCTTTGCGTAAAGGACTCCTTCCTCTCAGTGCAGAGACAGGCTCTGTCCTTGCCCTCCTCCCCTGTGCACTCAGCACAGAGGTTCCCGTGAGGGCTCTTCCACTTCCAGAACGGTCGTCGCAGCCATGACCTCTATCCCGGCTGAAGTCTCCCACCAAGGTCAGTGAGACGCAGTTAGAATACAGAGGCCTCCACCCCCATGCCCTTGGCTGATTGAACTCACCTACATGTTTTCTCTTCTACTCAGTGAAATGGTGGCATTATTGGAAGGTAATAGGTAAGGATTTAACTAAATTAGGGTCTGGAAAGTTCTGAATTCAGCCTCTGAGTGCCTGATAGAAATGAAATTAAACCTGGAGACATGGACTATATGTCAGTCTTGTGGGAGCTGATTTGCACAGAGCACCCAGGGCTAGGTCACTGTCCCCTCTTTCTACATAATACCTTTAATTTCTGCTAACAAGGACCTAATTTTACACGTGTTCCATTAGGCCTCTGCTGTGGGAATTCTCTTTGGATAAGAATCTGATCTCTGCTCTAAGAATCTTTACAGAGCGGAGTGAACTGCTAGTGTAGGAGGACACAGAAGGTGTCAAGTGAGGAGAAGCAGAGGTCACAGGAGAAGTTTGGGAGAGCAAGGGGGAGAGGAGATTGCATCGATGGAATGTGACTTCTTAAAATTTTCTACCTTTAGGATAAACTGAACACACTTAAACACCGTGAGGAGGGGATGGATAATGGTGATGATAAAGGATGGGAAGCAAGAGTTGAAGGGGCCCAGGGTCCAAGTATGAAAAATAAGAAATGAAGGGACACTGGCCAAAAAGCAGCAACAATCAAGGGCAGAGTGTCCACAAGTGTGGGCACGTGACAGTTACTGATAACAGTACACGGCACGACTCTCCCTGGAAAAAAAGAAGGGGGTCTGGTCAGGGCAGATAGGCTTTGTCTTATCCAGACTGATGAGATCCAAGACGGAGCCAGCTGTCAGGGGTCAAAACACCCCATCTTTGCCTCCCATGTGAGGGACCCGCACGTGCACAGTACAGACCCCAGGCCTTCTCACAGGCATTGGCTCTCCCGCGGGTATTGTGGGAAGATTAGGCTGTGTGACTGTGTGTATGTGATGTGTGCATGCGGGTGTTGTGGCCACGGGCAGGGCTTGGAGAAGCTCAAGGACATGAGGAAGGGAGGGACAGTGGCAGCTGGGGCTGCTGTCAGCTGGGCAGGGGCGCCTGCGTGGTCAGAAACCGGGGAGCAGATGGGGACTGCGTGCTTCCCTAGAGCATGTCTGTGGGTTGTGACCCCGCTTCCTCTTAATAAAACCCTGGACATGTTATTCCTATGAGTAGCTTCCCCACTCCTCCTTGGGGCCCCCAGTGGGAACTAAGTCAGATTACCAACTTTTCTAGGAGGCAGTTTCTTCGTACGGTGGGGATACTACCATTCCTTCCCTGTTAGTTTTTATTGCCTTTCTTTCTGCTGTGATTTTGATTTTAAGTGAAGGGTGTAGTTTCTTCCCCCAGGAGGCTAATAATTGGTCACGCTGGGTCAAGTGGCACATAAAATTCACCTGGACAGGAAGCCTAAGTAATGAAAATATACATGGCCCACTTCATGTTATATTCTATGTCACTTGACAAATTATATCCTATTGTGTTCATCTTAGTTTTCAGAGAGCTAAGGACCAGCTCTAGATTTTTAAAACAGGAAAAGGAAGTGAAAAGCCTTATGTTAAACTGAATACTTTTGTTTTTAGTTCAACTTTTGGGCCGTCTCACTAAGAAAACAATTTTTGTCATCAATGAGAATTAAAAATCGGGCCTCTAGATTCCCTCAGAGCATAAACCTTAGTGTATTTTTCTGATATGAAATCAGAGTTAAACCCATAACCTCCCAGTTTCCAGCCATTTTTGAGGTTGGGCCACTTTGACTAGTCTCAGGAAGATATTGTTGCTGTATGCTGGCCACACCCTCCAGCCTGGATGCCAACAGGTGACAGTTAGAATGTTACTCCCTTCCACTGTGTCAGACCAGTGCTCTCAAGAGCTAAGATGCAACCAGGCATGGTGACTGGTGCCCATCTGGGGTCAGCTGTCCACTGGCATCTTTCATCAGGGGACTCTGAACAGCAGACAAAATGAACTCAGCACTCACCGGTCTGGGGACAGGGCCAAACCAGACTGCTGCAGTGGGGACTCTGTAAGCTGGAGGCAGAGAGCGAGGCAGAGAGCAATTCAGAGTGAAGCTGCTCTCCTTCCCTTCACCTCGTCACAGCCGTTGTCATACGTGAAATCCAACATGGCTCACACATTGACCTAAAAATAAACGGCCTTTCAAAGTGAGAGGAAACAGCATTTATTTGAGATCAATAAGAATAGCTATTCAGGAAGCACTGATTCAGGCAGAAGCCCACATAACATTCCAATGAAGAGAAAAAGGCCAGGGGTATTTATGAGAAATGGAAGGGGACAGTTCCATCCACAGAAGAAAGAGGTTGCTATTGGTACAGATAACATGATGTAATGGTGTTAATTCTAAAGAGTGCGTTTAATTTTCAGTCGGTAGTCATCAGTCCATCTGCATAATATCTGCTTTGTTGTTATCTTTGCGAACACTTTTTTAGGACACAATGTTTCTGAGGCCCAGGCCAAGGTTACTTTGACACCCAAAGGTCTGAGGTGCCAGACGTGCCAGGCTGTCCCTGTGGGGGGCAGGTCCAGGCCCGTCGTAAAGTGGCTCCGTTTGTTATTTTTCTTAAGTTTCAAACATCAGTTGTTTGTGTATCAGACACCACAAAGCATAGGATTACTTCTCACCTCTGACAACTGAAAAACATCAATTTTAATCTTATGTTTTCGACTCTTTTTTTACATCAAAAATGCAAAAGCTGTGTAGCTGCACTCCTGTATTCTCACACCGTTTTGTTCTCCCTTCAAAATTTCAGTGACACCCTATCTCAGTCAGCTCGGGCTGCTAGAGGAAACACCACAGACTGGGGACTGATAAACTACAGACATTCATTTCTGAGTCTGGAAGCTGGATGTTCAGGATTAAGGAGCTGACAGGTTCAGAGTCTAGTGAGGACCCACTCCTGGTTCACAGACGGCGTCTTTACCTGCATCCTCACGTGGTAGAGAGCAAAGAGAGAAAAACATGTATTTTTATAAGGTCACTAATCCCATCTTGGAGGCTCCGCCCTCATGACCTCACGTCCCAGAGGCCCCACCTCCTGACACCACCACACTGGGCTGGGGTGTGAGCACATGGATTTGGGGGCCACATTCATCCCACAGCACACCTTCCATAGTATGGCTCCTTCTCCAACCCGAGGCTAAGGGGCTTGTTCACTGCCATGGACCACTGGGGAATCATGTGGTCCGCACAGCACCTTCAGGAAAGAAGTCAAACATCCCATTTTATAGAAAACTGACTCCCAAAGAGGTGTAGTGATTTTTTCAGGATAAGCTTAGATATTTGTAGAGGCAGAACAAGTGTCCTGCGCTCCCAACTTCCAGCACAAAGCATTTGCTCTGAACGGTCTAATGTACTCCAGGCAGCCCTGAATCCGTCCCATTGCAGAGATCCCCGTCGTGACCCACCGTCACAATGCTCTGGGCAATGCTGGCATTTAAATCATAGTTAAACTATTACCACTAGTGTTAATTAACTAAGAACTTCCATGCATGTTTGGCACTTAAGTGATTAAACACTCAGTTTTTGAACATTTCCTTAATGAAGTCATAAGCTTCAAGAAACCAAGTCCTGTAATTAAATTAAGGGGAAGAATGAAATGTAAGAGTTGACAATTGCACAGGTTGAAACCTTCTGAGATAATCAAACCTGGGTATAAGTCAAGTACTTTGAAAGGAGTATTAAGGAGTTAAAAAAAACGATTGAATAAACACACAAGAAAGCAACACTTATCAAAATCTACTATGAACCAAATACTTAACATTTAACCCCTCACAAGAACACTGGAAGATAGATATAAATTATTGCTTTATTTATTTAACAAATGTGCACTCTAACTCGGAGAGTTCCGGTGACTTCCCCTGAACAGCGCAGCTGTTAGCTGACACAGGACCATGAGCCCGTGTCCCTGGCTGCCTGCCCAGCGCTGGCTCTGCACATGGCAGCCCCATGGGGCCCCGGGCCAGGCGGCCTGGGTCCTCACCCAGCTCCCACTCTCTGCTGTGGAAACTGGGCTGTATTCAGTTTGCTCTTTTGTAGAGTGGGAATAATAATAACAAACCTATAAATAATAATAAGTAAAAATAATAGTTATTGTAACGATTAAATGAATTAGTACATATGAAGTCCTTAGAACAGTAGTTTGTAAATGTCCAATAAACACTGTTTTTATTCTTATCACTACTATTGCTGTAGTATTTGTGTACTATTTGGGAAGTTTGTGAGGTCCATTTCTATTCTCACAACAATCACTGAAGCAATATAATAATAAAATAATACTAATAGTATTTCCATTCCAGAAATGAAGAAGTGAAGGCCCAAAGAGGTGGAATTCTGCCCAGGAAGTGGCAGGACAGGGACACAGCCTGATGTTTCCAGCCCCCATGATGCTCCAGACACCACAACGCACTCATTTAACAGCATGATATCCTTCACACACCCCCCCTTTGTTTGCCATCCTACAGGATGGTCACAGTGAGCGGCTGTGTCACCTTTACACCCGTCTTCACAAGCAGAGCGGAAAGCGTGCTCGAAAGACAGACTCTCCCTGGAGGGAGCCAGATTGCACCTGATGAGAGAGATTTTTGACAGTCCAATCTGGAACTATAATGTCCAAGAAAGGGGCTGAGGGGTTCTCAGCAGTTTTCTCTTTCCCCTCAAATGCCGAGTGACCCACTCTAGAGGTTTGTCTTTTGTGCTCCTGAACTGTCCTATCCAAACCGCCATATTTCCCACTCACTCTTATATCTCATTCCCACACACAGACAGTTCCTCCAACAGACACCTGGAAAGGTTAGAAGCTGAAGGACATGGTTATATCAAGTATTGGCTTAATTTGGTAGGGGAATCAGACGTTGTGTGTGATAGACCAAACCTTCACAGCATCGAACAAATGGTGTATGTTACAAACATGTGAGACTTAACTAGCTCGTCTAGTAGGAAAGAGCTAAGGGCAGAGAGTTCTGAGGGAGAACAATGGCAAAGAAAGCTCTGTAGCGTGAGCGGCTGTGGATTCTGGATTCCCAGCATGTCTCCCACAGGCCAGGGGATGGCCCCTGCTGGAAAAGTATAATAAGTTCCAAGAAGAGGACAGAGATCAGCTGGTTTGGGGGTGATTTCCACATGGTCTGTGATTACTTAGAGGAGAACTGAATTAGTTTGCAGTCGGTCTCAGTTTGGAAAGTTGGTTTCTTTCTCTCTTCCATGCACTTTTCTCCAGGGTTCTCCCTCACAGGTGTTTTCCCAGCACAGCCTTCCAAGCTTTCGTGTCTTGGGGGCTTTTTTTTCAATTTTTATCGGGGAATATTGGGGTACAGTGTGTTTTCCCAGGACCCATCAACTCCAAGTCAAGCCGTTGTTTTTCACTCTAGTTGTGGAGGGTGCGGCTCACTGGCCCATGTGGGAATCGAACGGGTGATGTTGGTGTTATGAGCACTGCACTCTAACCACTGAGCCATTCGGCCACCCCCAAGCTGCCATGTTTTTGTCCCTCTTCACTGCAGTTCTGAGGTACATTTACATTGCTGCTGTGACCTTGGTTTGAGCCTGGTGAGCTTACTTTCCAGACGGGCTGATTGCATTGGCCCATTTTCTGTGTTGTTGTCATCCATTCAGTCCGTGGGGACACTGCCCCCAAGCTTGTCTTGGTCCATTTCTATCATATACAAGGTCAGCATTCTCTTTGCCGCCCTTCCCAGTTCCATGAGGAAACAAATAAAAATAAAAGAGACAAAGTGTTACACTGAACTTTGCTATGTTCTGTGTTTTGATCAGATACAATATAATGTTTGACTGAGTTCTTATTGATCTTTTCATCTAATTTCATAAGTAGCGAGTGCCTTACTCTCAAGAGAGTATCTACTGATTCTTTCATTTTATGAAAATGTTCACTGTCTGTAGGCTGGCGAAGAGCGAAGAGCAAGCCTACAATAACACTGTCGTTATTTGAAACAACAGACTAGCTATTACATGAAAATGTTTGGTTTCCTGTTTTCTGGTGTTTTCCAGTTCAGCCTCAAGCATTGCACAGCCCTCTCTATGAGCCTGTGTTGTGGTTTCGTATCTAAGACAGGAAACATGAACACCCACGAACACAGCGAAAATTTGAAATGTAGATTAAAACATAGATCATCACACAAACCCCATGGGGAAATGTTTGGTTGTGGTGTTACAAAGATGATATTTGACAAAGAGGACATTGGGAAACCTGGCCTACCCAAGAGAGAGGCCTGCCACTCTTTTCTGGTCACAGATGGCTTCGTGGAAGATGGGAAAGTACCTATTGGGTCAGAAATTGTGAATAATCCAGATACTATACAATTATATGATGTAAATTTCATTAGCTTAATATGCTATCCCTTTGGCGTATTTAACCTCATAGTGATGAGAAAGTTATAGAAAGATCCTACTGCAAGAATTCTTTTAGTATGCATGGCTTAAAACGCAAGCCGCCACTTATTTGAATCTTGTTTTGTTTTTGACACGTTCACTGGGGCCAGCATGTTGAAAATCCACACCATTTGTTATGAACTGACTTGCAACACAAAATTGAATGACTACTTTTTGTTATTCCGCACTGTAAAAAAGAGACTTCAGAATAACAGAATTAGCACAAGTTACCTAGTTTCTCCGAGCTCAATTCCTTCCTCTGCGTAAAATACAGAGACTAAAATGCTGTAGTCAGTGTCAGTTTTGGACGTTAAAGGAGACCGTCTGCTACTTAGCATTAGAAACATTTTAACAAATGTTAAAATCCCTTTCGATTATTACAGCATTAGTAGATTGTCACCGGTTGGGGGGGAGAAGTACTACTTAAAATTTCGTGGAAATAAATAAAAATGATTGACTTTACTTCCTGAGTTATTTTGCGTACGTGTAGAGTAATACCGACCTAATAGGAAGGATCAAATGTGACAGTTCACTGAAATAATACGTGTAAAGGACTTAGGAAAATCGTAGCTACTATTATCATTATTATTCAAATTGTCTTCAAAAAATAAGAACTGAACGTTTGTCCAGAATAACTAAGATTGTTTCCCTTCTTATTTACTCCAAGTACATACAGCAGGCATCTTACCTTTGGTCCACTTTCACCTTTTTGCATTTTCCTGCGCATTCCATGTCAGTTTTTACCTGCAAGCCTTTGTCCTGTTGCAGCTTCAGCCTGAAATGCTCGCTTGCCCACAGAATACAGGGTCATTGTCAAAAAGTACCCCCAGGGCCCATCAAAACGGGAAGTCCACTCTGAGGCACTCTGTGCCAGCACTCACAGGCACTCTGCCCCACCTTCACATTTCTTGCCATTAATAATTTTCCAATTTGCTCAACTGAGTCATCTTCTCTTGAAATTCAAATTTCTTAAAGGCAGGAGATATTTCATATACATCTGTTAAAAATGATTGAGGAAGACAATTTAGGTGGTACAAACAAACTTCTTCAACCCTTCATGAAGTGGATAATCTCCATTCTGAGAACAGCCTGGGCAGATGGCAGGAAGCTTTCATAGGATAAAGAATGAAGAACAAGGGAGAGTATCTGGTAGGCGGGGGCCCACAGAGCCAGCTTTGTTTGGGATGAGAAGGCTGGAGCTGGGCGACTGGGCACTGCCTTTCTGGCTTAGCAGTGCATTTGCAGAGACACGGAAGCATCTAAGTTCCTATTGCTGCCGTGGCCCCCGGGCAGGAGCAGCTCCGTCTTGGGCCTAGAAATTTCCTTCATCACATCTTTTCGATCGGCACTGTGCTGGCACACCATGCATCTCAGAGACCGACCGACATTGCTTATAAAGTGATGGCAACATATCTATCTGTAAATGTCCTCACGGGAGTGCCTTCTGACATACAGTATTTGTACTATAAATATATATGAACTATCACCCTATAGATGTGCTCTAAACATGGGAACTGTAACGATATATTGTCTAAAACTAACAATACATACAGAAGCATGGGCATACCTATGAGTTCACAGAAAAACGTTTCCTTATTTACATCTTTTACAAAAAAATTTCTGACTTTATTTTAGCAGACTTTATAGTTTTCTTCTAGAGGACAAAGAAAGAACTTTTCCATTATCCTCCTTCTCTCGAGTGAGAATGCTCAGCTCCCTGAGAGTCCCTGCACACAGCTGACAGCAAGAGACAGGCTCGCGCAGGTGAACAGAGCGCGTTAATAACTGCAACTGCGTTTGTCCAAATATGGAGCTACTAGATACTTCTAAATTTTTATCCAAAGAGCATGAACACAAATACGGTGAGATTCATAGAAAATGCCAAACAGCAAGAAATACATGGGTTCTTGAAGACTATCATTAGAAGAATATTCTCCTTAAAAGAGAATATAGTAGATAATAAATCAAGACACTTCAGAATTACATGAAGCACGTGAATTTTCATCATAGAAAAGAAGACCTTTTTATTTAAATGAAATCATTCATTTAGAGCAAAAATGTAAAACTTGACATGGCAGTTGAGGCAGCTTCTTCCCCAAGGGAAATTGAGACACATCTGTGTGCATTAACAGCTTTTAATGTCCTGCTCCCTGAAAGCTTTGGAAGGTGGAAACTTTTAAAAAACAAAAACGGTGTTCACTGTGCAAATGCTTTTTCAATTATTATTACAAAGGTGTTTACAACTACAAAGTATTATATGAAGAATAACCCAATTCCAGTCCTCACATTGTCGCAATTATTTCTTTGTATTATCAAAGTAGCTTTTGAATGAAAAACCAGGCATAACTGCCTTTTAAGCCACCAATGCCGCCAGTGTTTGAGCACCACCAGCGTTTGAACAGATTGCTGAAAATCAGTAAGTTTCTTTAAAACAAAGTGATCTGGGCTAATTGCAAAAGGAGTAAAAATATAATAGCTGTTAGGAAATTATAGGTTTCATTCATGACAATTCTCCATTTTGTAAAATTCTAGAAAATGAATACACAGTTGATGTACGTAAGTGGTTTGCAAGGACTTGTGATGTGTGAATAAAGTTCTCCACTGTGTGCTCGCGTGTGTGCACACATACAGTGAGAACTTTGTAAGTTGCTTCTGTTACAGAATGAAGTCATGTTACGAAGGGGGCGACTGGCTTTGACCTGAGTTTGTAGATAATGGCATTCACCTCAGCTGATGTGCTCCGATAACAAGACAAGCACCAGCAAGGGAGAAAGGTGGCCGCGTGCTCTCACTGAAGTGGCTTTTTGAAAGGCGATGCACCCCCTTCCTGGGACATGGTTTTCTTCTTGAAACGGTGATGTGTAGACTAGCACCTTCTCTAAAGCCCGGCCTCATTCTGCGTCTCCCCATCTCCCGTTTGTGACGGGGAGTGCTGAATGTGGAGGCAGGCATGTCGCCAAACACAAGTGTCTGTGCTGGAGATCTGGGCTGTGGACGAGTGGTGTCAGCGCCGATGTCCGGCCCATCAGGTGTGCAGAAAAGCGGGGACCGCACTGCAGCTCAGATCACGGGAAGACACTACACAGAGTCCCATCCGAGTGGGGCTCAATCTAGGCAACTGAGAAAGCCTGGGGCGGGCCACGGCGGAGACAGACAAGCTAAACGGCCCTAGTGCTCATGGCAGCCGGACTGGATGATCCTTAACAAGCTTCCTCCACCAGAAATAACCTGAGAATGTAAAGCCTTCTGTGACTTCTTGTGGTGACAGACAGTAACCAGACTGTGATCACTGCAGTGTAAACACATATCGAACCATTACACTGTACACCTGAAACCAATATGATGTTCCATGTCAGTTGTACGGCAATTACAAAAAGCTCCTCGAATTAGTTTTGCACAAAGGCTACGACCTAAAAGCCGCCGCCCACTGGCCACCACCGTCCCTTGGCCAGTGCTGCAGGTCCTGCTGGTCCACCCACGCCAGAACAGCCCACCGCTCACGGGCACCTCTTATGGGGGGTATGTAGGCCCCTCTCTGCCCTCAGGGCCCCTGCTGAGCTGTGAGAGCAAGCATTTTAACTTCCAGGTCTCTGACCATCCGGGCTGGCAGCGCCAGGCCTCACCCACCTCTGATTCCCCCGCCTGAACCCTGGCGCAGGTGAATGTTCACTGGATGTATTCATTTAAAAAGGTGAAAATGGGGATGAGTAAAACAATTTCCAAATTCTATTTAAATGGGAATTTCTGTTAACATCACCTGCTTCTGTCATCTGAAATCTTTTCTCATCAGTTTCCTCTCAATCTAACAGCTTAATACAAAACTCACTGTTTGCTTAACATCTTGTTGATAATATTGCATTCTTTCTGATTGAATCCACTCCTAAATAGTAAATAGCCATGCTGTTCTTTAGTATCGTCCAATATGCACCACCTCTCAAGTGATCAAATAATTGAGTGTTCGATTAGGACCATGGTTAACAGTATAATAGTCATGTTGCAGTGTGAGGTCAACCGAGACACGTCTCAGTGGGAATTTCATTCATTTTCCAAATTTACTTTAGACCCGTATTTATAGAATTATTACAGTTCTCAAGGAGACTTTTAAATTTTTCACACATTCTATACAAATAAACAAAACTCCCCACTACCCATCCTTTAAATGTGTTGTATTTCAAACCGTCTGTATTCTTCTTCTTCCGGAAATTTCCCCCATCAATTTGATGGCGCAACTGTACTGATGCCGCTCGTGGTTGGAAAGAGGTAGTCCTGAGTGAGGCACTGGACAGAGCGGTCTGGGACCCTCCCTTTCCAGTTACCAGCTGTGTGAACTGAGTCAAACGACTTACCCTCCCTGCCTCAGTTTCCACATCTATAAAACAGTAATAATAATTTTCTTCACAGGGTAGTTATAAAGACAAATACCATATGATCTCACTTATATGTGGAATCTAAAGAATAGAACAAATGAACGAACTGATCAGAGACAGTCTCAGAGACACAGAGGAAAAACTGAGGATTGCTAGATGGGAGGGTTGGGGATAAGGGGGAAGGTGAGGGGATTAGAAAGCACAATCGGCAACCACAAGATTGCCATGGGGTTACAAAAGTTAATTTGGGGAATGTAATCAATAATGTTGTAAAGATTTTGTAAGGTATCCGTTGGACACTTGTCTCATTAGGGAGACCACCTCAGGGAAGATGTAGATGCCTGATCACTACACTGTACATCTGAAGCTGAGGCTGAACAATAATGAATGTCAACTACAATTTTATATATATATATATATATATATATATATATATATATAGTTACAAGAAGCGGAGTACAGCATTAGGAATAGAGACAGTGGAAATGTAATGGCTGTGTGCGATGTCAGAGGGGTAGTGGATGGGGGAGGAGGGATGTCACTTTGTGAGGGGTATAAATGATAAATGTCTGACTATTACAGTGTTTTGTACACCTGAAACTAATTAAATAAAAAAATAAATAAATAGAATCAGTGAGACCTTCATGCAGTAGAGTATCCACATATTTAATCCACTTCCCAGGTGACAGCATTTGTTGAACTTTCCGTCTTCTTGTCCTAAAATCACTTTAAAATCAGTCACGAACCATATGGTCCCCCATTGGGCTATTAAGCAATAAGAATAGAACATTTTAAATACCTGCATTACCCTCCCTGCAAAGCATACTGGGGCCACATGATGTGCGTCAGTCTTAACTCAGGTTGCATCAGAGAATGCTGCAACTGTGGTTACCTCATTTCTGTCCTTTCTCTTGTACAACGAACATCTTTCATTATTCTCTCTTCGTTTTGTTTCCTCTTCGGTCACAATAATTGCCATTCCCAAAGCTTATGTCACAGTTGAAATGCCAGCTTGAATTCTTTAGAAAGCAGAAGGCTGTTGGGTTTGTTTACTCGTTTCTTCACATTTTTTTTTAAGTATGTGTATCTGCCAGGTTTATCTCTACCTAGGACTGCCTTTACAATTAATTGTTCACTCAACTGTTTCTTCATTCATGCAAGAAGCTTTCATGGAGACCTTATTGCCGTGCAAGTTTCTGGGGCACAGCAGGGAGTAGGAAGACCCATTCTTGACCTTGGAGTCTGCATGGTCAGCCCCAAGGTGACTGACCCAGTAAGTACAAAACTCAATAACAGGGAAAGACAAAGGAAAAGTTGGAACCCTTAGGACCTTTTTGTTCATTTTGGAATAAATTGTTTTAAACCTATACCAGGAGCCAAACAGCGAGGTTAGGCTGCCAGACAAAGAAAATGCATATAAATCTCGACCTTCATTAGAGTCATCTAGAATTCCACGACTCAGGACTTTTCATTTGGAAAAGTAAGTGAGCACCCTAGATCAAAATACACTAATGAAAATATGCTCTTAGCAAAAGTGTGGATGGAAAGATCACAGTAATTAGCTGAGATTTCATGACAAGGAAAACAACCTCAGTATTTTGTAAAGCTTTAAAGGACTGGGGACATATGCTTCATTCTTACCTCCAGCTACTTTTTCTCTAACTAGCTGGAATGACTGATTATTCCCATAAGCCAACATGTGCTCAATGACACAGACACTGCTAAGTTAAACAAAATCAATTTCTATATTCTCAAGTGATTTCTGAATATGTCGTAATTGAAATAAGGCAACCTAACAGTTATGTTTCTATCACCCAGAGATCATTCATTCATTTTTTTTCATTTAATAGTGTGCTTTTCCCATGAGGTATCAGTCATCATGCTGGGGAAACAGAGTGAATAAAGTAGCATAGTCACGGAATTTACAGGGTTAAGAGGAAGAAATTCAATAAAATAATCATATCAATAAATATGGTCTTAACGAATTGTGATAAGCATTATAAAGGAAAAGAGTAGGAGTCATGAGGACATAAAGTAGAGGTACCTGACTGAATCTGTGGTAAATAGGAGGTGGGACCTGAATATTTCTTTGGGGAGAATTTTTAACTACAAGTTCAGCTCTTTTAATAATCATAGAACCTTAACGTTTATAAGACTATAGGTTTAGCTAGTCCATCTTGGCTGTGTTTTTGTAGTTTGCCGTTTTCTAGAAACTGTTTCTTCTAAGCTGTTGAGTCTATGAACATAAAGTTGTTGATAATATTCCTTTATCATTCTTTTAATGATAAGAGGGTTTGTAGTGATGCCTCAGGCTTCATTCCTGAGATTGGTGGTTTGTGTTTCTCTCTTTATCTTTCTCAGTCTTGCGAGATGTTTATCAGTTTTATAGATTTTTTTTGAAGAACCAGTTATGTTCATTGATTGGCTCTGCTTTCCTGTTTTTAAATGCATTGACTTCTTACTTTTATTATTTCATTCTTCTCGCTTTGAGTTTTCCTCTTCTTTTTTCTAGTGTCTTAAAATAGGAGCCTAATTATTATTATTATCATCATTATTTTTTTTTAGTTCCAGGTGTACAAAACAATGTAACAATTAGACATTTACACCCCTCACAAAGTGATAATCTCCCTTCCCCTAGTCTATTACCTCTCTGACATTGTATATAGCTGGTACAATTCCATTATTGATTTGAGACTTTTCTTCATTTCTGATGTAGACAGTTAGGTCTATAAAGTTCCCTCCCAGCATAGCTTTAGCTGCATCCTGCATATTTTGCAATGCTATATGTATGTTCATTTTCATATAGTTCAGTGTATTTTTACTTGAAACTGCCTCTTTGATATATGGGTTATTTAATTTAGGAATGTGTGGTTTAATTTTCAAGTGTTTGGAGATTTTCTTGTTGGACTTCTATTATTGATTTCCTGTTAAATTTCATTATGCTCAGAGAACACACACTGTTTAATTTCAGTTCTTTGAAATTTGTTCAGATTGGTTTTATGACCCAGTGTATGGTCTATCTTGATGACTGTTCCATGAACACTTGAAAAATATGTGTTCTATGTAGTTGGAAGAATATTCTGTAAATGTCAATTATCTCTTGTTGGTCAATAGTGTGCTTCAGTTCTATGCCCTTGCTGGCTTTCAGTCCAGTAGTTCCATCAATCACTGAGAGCAGGGAGTTGCAGTCCCCACTATAACTCTGGATTCATCTATTTCTCATTTCAGGTCTATCAGTTTTTGCTTCGCATATTTTCGTGCTTTTCTGTCTGGTTCATACAAATTTAGGATAGTTATGTCTTCCTGGTGGATTGATCCTATTGTTATTATTATGTAATTTCCTTCTGTCTCTAGTAATTTTCTTTGTTATGCAATCTACTTTATCTTATCTTAATACAGTCACCCCTGATTCTTTTTAATTAATAGTTAATGATAAATATTTTTTTATCCATTTACTTCTAGTCTATCTCTGTCATTGTAATTGATGTGAATTTCATGTAAACAGCCTATTGTTGCATCATGGTTTTATTTTCTTTTGTTTTGTTTTTTTCAATCCACTCAGTCAATCTCTGTCTTTTAATTGGTGTTTAGACCATTTCCACATAGGTAATTATTGATATGTTGTTAAGTCTGCCATTTCATTATAATTGACCTGAGCTGTGCATCTGTAGAGAAAAGAATATAGCCAGGTAAGTAAATAGCTACTGGTTAGTGTGATGAAGTGAGGCCACAAGAAATCATCATCCACAACAACAACAGCAAAACCAGACTCCTCTGAGGACACAGGGTCACACCTGGCGCCATGGGGTGGAGGTCTGGCTCCCTTGGCAAACGTCAAGCATCTCATGCCTGCCAAACACCAGTGAGAAAATCCTGAGCTCTCCAATGAGAGAGAACTTCCTTCCTAGAAGGAAATTTGAGTCAGGATGTGAGCCCCCTTTGTGTTAGAGAGAGGGAGGCAGGGTGGGAAAACTATAGGCTTGGATTCATATGACCTGGGTTTTCTCCTTATTAGCAGGGTGACATTCAACAAATGACTCTGTGAGTCTCAGTTTCCTTCCTCATGGGTTGGTGGTGGATTTACCCTAATACTGGTAACTGTGGTTGGTATACGTGTGGATGTCCCAGTGTGAACGGGCAGCTGGAGTCTGGGAGAATGAAGGGCTGAGTGCAGGGACCAGACAGCAGACGTTGGAGCCACCACTGGAGGCCATTGGCACCAGGCAGGGCTTTAAGACAGAGGTGCTGGAGGACGGCCCAGAGCTCTGGCTCTTTCTTTGCTGCCTTGGGTTGCTAACCACCTCTGTATTTTGTCCAACACAAACCACCTATTTAAGATTTTGATGGGCGACTCAGGGTGTAAAAGAGACAAATGGTTGAAGTGAGGGCAAACGAGAGTCGACCAGGAACAACCTGTCTGCACACCTGGCTCATTGCTTCTTCTGGCCAGACCTCAGTTTCGTGCTCTAGGTCGCTGGGAGCCTGGCTCCCGCAGTCTCAGAAACATGGCTCATGTGCTCCTCATGCCTGCTGTCCTAAGTGCAACAAACCCCGCCCCTTGTCCTGGGGTGTGGGCTCGGAGCTCAGCCCCATCCCCTCCACATTTACAATCGGCATTAGGGCCATGCTGGGGGGAGCAAGACAAAATCGAAAGACTTGCAGTGTTCGGGAATAGGACAGGGTGCTCCTTCTACCTCCCTCCCAACCTATAAAGATAGATATGTGTGCTCACTGACTTTATCAGTTCTCCAAACCACCGTGTGGTCTTCTGTTTCACACCAGCACTGGAAAAGTAAAATAAAATGAAAAAGAGAAAGGAGAGGATTTCAAAAGCTCAGTGCCCAGAACGACGTAGGTTTCTCCTGGCTTGTTTTTCTGCTGTAAAATACCTAATTCATTCCAAGGGAACGGAACTGTACATTTCAAAGGACCGTGCAGCCCTCCTAAGGCCGCCCGCACCTGTGGCTTGTTGTCCTGCGGGGGTCATCTGTCTGCCATCTTGCTTGGCCTCATGCCCCGGACCCGGGAGCCCAGAGAGCCCCATTTTGTAAAGCATAGTCTCTTTTATACAACACTACATTCCTTTTGTTTTGTCATTGTGGGTCCAGTACAAACACAAGCACAGCCTCTGACAGACGCAGCATAGCCCCAGGGACCTGCCTGAACACGGAAGCAAACGGCACCACTCCTTCAGAGCTGTTCAGCGTTTCTGAGAAAGGTGCTTGGGAGCCCAGCCACCCAGTCCACTCTGTGCCACGGCCTCCCTCTCCCCCTCCTTTGCACACCTTTCCCTCACAACTGAGTTACAGCCAGAAGGCGACAGTTCCAGCAAGAGCCACTGTTTGCTGGGCTACCCCAGCTTGTCTGCTCCATGCCCAGGATGTCTTCATGGAGATTATAGTGTATTCAAGTCAATCATGTGACTCATTCAGCAGGTCTCTGCTGTGGAAAATACTGTGCTCCCTGTCCTTTGTCTCACAGGGTGCCATTAGGTCACAAACCAACTCGCTGCCACGTGAGAAGTACAAGAAAGGCAGGGGTTAACAGGTCCCCAAGGCTGGCTTTTGCTGGTACGATAGACAAGTTATGAGACCTCAGAAGACTTGTCAGAGGCCCTGACGGCTCCCTATGAGACAAAGGACAGGGAGCACCGTATGTTCCCCAGCAGAGACCTGCTGAATGAGTAAACGGACAGGGAGATGCAGAGGATCGGCCGCACGTTAAGTGTGACAGTCAGCACACTTCACATGATGCTCGAATGATGTAAACTTAAATTAACTGAATACGAATAACATTTGCAAAGTGTTTGTTGTGTTCCAGGGTGAGGCATAGGCTCTGTGCTCTGAGGAAGATTAAAACTTATTCAGGGAGACAGAAATTTAAACAAATGCATGTCATTTAACGCAATGTGTCCTGAGAAACAGGTGGCAAATGGGGTACAGAGAAGATAAGGAGAGGACAGCCATGACCAGATTGTACCATCATGAAACCAAATGAAGCAACACAATGAAATCTCAATTCTTGTGTCTGGAAACAAAGACAAATTATGGAATAAGGCAATGTTTTCTTTGACCGGAAAGCCTTAAAATACCACGAGAAAGACAGACGTCCCTTTCTCTTGGGAGTCTGACTGCCCATTATGTTGTTTTCCCAGCCAGTACTAAGTAATAAGGGTCAGACACACACACAGGAGTGTGTGCACACACATGCAGTCACACTCATGCACACACATGCGTGTGCACACATACACATACATGCACACTCGTGCACACACACACATCAGGACATGAGAAGGAATTTCATCCTTCTGTTCCAGTGATGAGCTTTTTTTGTGCAGCTGCTAAATGCTTTTGGAGAGGTTAGGTTGAAATTTCAGCTTTAAAAATATCACAGTTGATGTCACTTAGAACAGCTGGTGATTTCCACCACTCACTCCCGGCTGGCCACAGTTCCAATCTGTGGCCAACCTTGTCTTCAAACATCTCAGGGCACCCAAAACGCGACAGGATGACAGATCGTCTTCTCAATGGATACTGACAAACAAATTATTGCAAAGATGCTTTTCGTAGCAGACCAGATGTGTCGAGTTCTATCATATGGAACAAGCAACGAGAAAGTGTCCAAGCCCCATCTGTGCCTTCTATTTTTTATTTATCTCTCTCTCTCTCTCTCTCTCTTTCTCTCTCTCTCTCTGGTGGGTTTTTTTTTTTTTTCATTTCCTGATGCACTGAAACTTTCCTAGGATAGAATCCAGGAAAATTGGGCCAAGCTTTGGTGGAGCTCTCCAGTAGTGTAGGACAGTTCTTTGTAAACACCCCAGTAGGACACGCAGCTTCATCACAAGTCTGTGGACACCCGCAAGGGGCTGTGGGGAGCACGGCCTCTTCAAGACCTGGGCCCAGGGCAGTAACACGCATGCCCAGTGGGATGCACCGCATTTCTTCTCGCCCTCAGACAGACACACAGCGTGTCCACTGGGCGAGGAGATAGTTGGGTCCTAGGCCCTGGACTCCTCTTACTCCCAAAATCACACAAAAAACTTTATTATTCTCCCACAATTCTGTTAAGATCAATCCACAAAGCCTTTGGGGACCCATGTGCTACATGCTTAGAACCCAAGGAGGCACTGGGACAATGTAAAGGTGAGTCAGGGATAGCATAGAGTGTCCTTGAGTGCAATGAACACACATCACATGGATCTGGCCAGCGGCTTGAGACCATGAATGTTTCAGGAGGAAGGGGAATGGAGAGGTTTCTGTGAGACTCACTGAATTCCTCAGACAGGATGTGGGGACTGAACTAGGTTTTAAGGGATAACTGGGATTCCAATTAGTAGAGAAAAGAAGGAGCGAAGGAGATGGACGGTGAGGACCAGCATGCAGCGGGGAGCACACACCTGTGCACAGGGGACCCCAGCTTTGCTGGGGCCATGGAGAAGGTGACAGGGACACAGCTGGACAGGTGAGCTAGCATCAGGTGGTGGAGAGGAGTGCCGTGGAGAGACTGCAGGATGCTGAGCACAGAGAGGGCTGGTCCTGGCTGGAGGCTGCACAGCAAACTGTGGGAACATGCCTACTCTGCCCACCTCACAGCACCGCTCAGCTGCAGGGCTTGTCAGCTGTAAATACCAAAAGGGTGGGTGTTGCTGCTGCCATGCGCTGAGTGCTCATTTGTAGAAAGATGCAGCCGTTTCCCAGCAGCAGGACGCTCTGGGGACAGGAAGGGAAAGTTTGGCATCTGGCTGGAAAAGGCACACTGATGCCCCTCATACTCTAGGTCCCACCTAAATTTGAGTAAAACCCCAGTGGTCCCTTCGAGTTCGAATAACTGTGCAGCCTGTGTCCTTCAGTTCACATTGACCAATTAGTGGTCATTGTCATACATGTCAGCTTGTTGGAGACGTGTGTGTCGGTGGCTGGCAGCCGCCTTGCTCCTGGGAGACTGACTCGGGGTGGGGACATGAGCTGCTGTTATTGGAAAGGTGCTTACATCCGCACCAGTGTTCCTAGCGCAGTGTGGGAGGGCTCTGTGCCCTGCCCAGACCACCACCTGCAGCTCAGGTACACACCACCCCTCAGGACACTGCCCGCTTGGGTCCATTTCTGCAACTGCGGAAATGGAGCTTTCCAGGCTCGCTTGGCCTGGAACTTGACAGTGGCTTCTCGCCTCACGCATGAGCACTCACTTGATTCCCGGATGGCAGTCCCTGTAAATAAGTCACAGAATCAGACCACCGGCAACTACTGACCTTGTGGGAAGGCATACGGCTGTCCAATGCCCTTGGCTTATTTGACTCCATATACCTTCACCATCCTCTTACATTCCTTAGCAGCCATGCTCCACTCCTCCTGTTGACCTTGGATGGCAAGTCCATGAAGGTCAAATACTGAGGCTTTTTCCAGAGACTGGTCCAGGGCTTGGTTGGGAGACGCTGGCCCAAAGCTGGGCTTCTGGAGGGCTGGGTTCCTTCGCTCAGAAAACTTTCCTGATGCAGGTGCTTCGGGCCCAGCACTGCATGCTTAGAGCACAGTGTCTCCAGCCACTTTCCAAGCAAGGTCAGACAAAAGGCCCCACCTCCTAATAGCGTCATCTTGGGGGTTAGGTTTCAACCTATGGATGTGGGGGGGGGGACGCATTCAGTCTATAACAAAAACTTTGACTCACACTCTAAGGCAGAGAGTTGCTTTTGTCTGGATTAAATCCGGGCAAGTCCAAGGAAGTGTCCCCGCCCCCTTCCTTCTTCACTCAGTACCCCACCGGTGCTGGGACCTGGCCACCACCCTGCCTCCTAGCAGCGGTTTAATCAGGGTGCAGGGTGAGCTTTGAGCGCCTCCTAGCAGCCAGTGGCCTTCACAAGCTCTGCGATGGGATCAGTGGAAGCAGCCAGAGAACAGAGAGGCAGAGGGATGAGTCAAGGCTGCTGACATTCTTGTCCCCATCTACACACAGACTCGGGGTAGACGAGGGGTGCAAAGTCGTGGGGAGCAGAACAAACTGAGCTCGACACTGAGAAAGGCTGAGGCTGCTTCTTTTGGGACTGTGTTCTCATTTGTTTGGTCCTCCAGAATCACATTATCCCACCGCCTCTTTCTCCTTCCAGAACCCCATCCTGAATGCAATGCAGTTGTCAGCAGCAGAGAAAACTGTATTCTCTGTCCCTCTATGTTTCCGTCAGGCTATTTCATTTCCTTGCCTTTTATGTCGATGCCTCTTTCTGAAAGATGGCGGCCTGCCATCATCCATCAGGGATGTTATTCTTCATCGTGAAAAACCACACATCAGAGGCTAGCTTTACATGGTAGATAGAGTCAGGAGATCAGCCTGAAGTCCACATCTTACAAACCTCTTACAATAAAATGCCCTCCGATGTAAATGTGCCATCTCCATAATTAGATGATACCCCGACCTCTGGTCAGCAGCCTAGTGACGGATCTAATGATCTTCTCTTCCATGGCTGTGCTCGTCTGACAGCCCCTTGTCACGCATCTCTCTCTGCTATGTGTGTCAGTCCCACACGTAGCTGTGGGTGTAAAAATACTTATAAAAGTAACCACATACCATGAGCTCCTCAAGGCAGGGACTCATTAAACAAAGAAACGGCAAGAGGCAGGCGAGGTACCAGATGAGAACCTTAAGCGTTATTTCCCGCTAGCAAAGAAGGTTTGGGGCTTCTACGTATTATCATTCTCATTTAATCATACACCCAGTGCTCCTGCTTAATTGCTAAATGTTTTCTCTTGTGCTTAAATTCCATGCCACAGATTATTAAAAATTGACTTTACAATATTTATTTTACTTATCTTCTCAAGCCAGACTGGGCTTAGCCCATAGATTTTGTGAATTATTAATTTTTAAAGGCAGTTTGTGCTACATTTTACACTTGGATAATGTCCAGAGACTCTGATTTCGAGTCCAAAACTCATAGAACTGAGTCACTTTGATTCATCTTTAATCTAAAGAGGCTTAAAACACAAACCCAGAGATGTCAGAGCTAATGAATGCCTCCGACAATGCGCAAAGCTAACAAGCACTTAGTTAACATTTAGATCCGTGTGATAAGAGGAAAACCATCATTTTCCGTAGGTTATCTGAGCAGTAACCTTGGACGACATAATTCTCCCGGTATGTAACAGGAACTGTTTAGAGGCATAATGAGAAGTTAATAGAACCACTGTGTCAGCAGCATCTGGGGTCACCCTTCATTCACTGGGGTGGCTGCACCCCAATCTATGGCCCCCTCTGGGAAGGTCATGCCCCCTATAAAGTGGCTCTTACTTTCCCTAGAACACTGGGTGAGAGCCAGCAAAAACCTCTCTTGGACTGATCCCACTTGATTTTTTTAGAGAGTTTTTCCTAAAGTGAGTTTCCCCTTTCCATATGCTCGGTTCTAATTTAAAATCATGTGCTAGTGGAGAGTTGAATCCTAGACACGGAAAAGGTGAAATGCTCCACAGCCAAATAATGTCACCTGACATTTTGGTGTATCTGTAAATCTGCTTCTGTCTTGTTTTTCTTAAAACCAGCACTGTGCCCATGCCCATTTCCTTAAGTCCATTATTTGCCTGAGATGCAGCATTGGGTGTGATGTCTTCTCCCCTAGACGATGCAGCCGCACTGAAAAAAGGGGCATAAGACATCCGAGCTGGTCCACGGCACAAGGAACATGCCGCAGAAAAGGGAACTTTCCCAAGAAAATTCACAGAAATTGAGGTGTGGATTTTTTTTTTCCCCTAGAGTGTCCAAATTATACTAAGAAATGAAACGACTGAAATCATGCCGCATTTGACCCTGCCGGCGTCCTGTTGTGTTTCAGAGTGTCTTAAGAAACATGACCTACTTCTATGTACTTGGAAGAATTGACTTATTTACAGACCTTTGACTGCTTGTTGCCTAAAAATGCTTCTTGTGCCTAAAATGCCTCTTGCACCTAAAAATGCCAGCACATGTTCTGTCCCACCTGCAGCCTCCCAGACACCCGCTTACTGCCTGGGCAGCCTGGGCTAGAAAGTGGCCAGAACCAACAGACTGCCAAGTCCAGAACGGCCTGCTCCAGGTGCCGTGCAGGAAGGAGACCCTGGCACCCTGGCAGGCTTTGGCCGATGCCCAATGCCCACACCCCACAGATAGGCATGGAGGGCTGTGCTACGAGGAGCCCAGAGCCAAGTACCGGCTCTGCAGGGATGATAGCTGGCTAGGCTCCAGTCTCCCCCAAATTGATGTTTTTTATGGGAAGTCCAGTTCCGCAGAAGGGAAGGTGAGTCGATGACCATTGGGACGGCCCTGGTGACCAGAGGTAATCCCACCAGACTCAGCATCCTTGTAAATGGCCATGAAACACTCCCTGGAGGTGCTGGGATAGTGGACCCCTGCTCCCCTTCCACCAGCACCTACAGGAGAAAGACAGAGAACCGACAGGTGCTGCAAGTTCCTGCAGGCCGTTGCCTGGCTTCCTGGGGGACAGTGAGGGAGACAGGGCCACAGGTGGTGCTCTCCCGACGGACAGCGAGCCCCTGTGTGATCGGCCCCTCCACCCGGCAGGACTAACTTGGTGGGCCTTGTGCTCGTGTGAAATAACACTTAATTTAAGGCCGGGCCACAAATACAGTGGCTTTGTGGTTGCTGCACGGAGGGCGGGAGTCTCCCTGCAGGTCCAGGTCACCGTGGGCAGGCGATCTGAAGAGGCTTCTGTGAAGGGCGTGCTCCTGTTTGCCATTTTGTGCGGTTTCCCCACCACACCCTGTTGTTTCTCCCCTGCACCCATTATCTGTTTGAAGGAGATAGCCAGTAACCTTGTGCTCAGCCCAGGATGTGGCAGGAACCAGGGCCCTGGGCTGCAGGGATGGACGAGCCTAATGGAGCTGCAGGAAATGGCAAATGGTGAGGTCTCATCCCCTTGGAGGCCCTGGCCTCAGCCCCAGTTACAGTGGGCGTCAGCTCCCCGTCTGGCCTGAAGTGTCTTCATTTCAGAAAACCCAAGAAAATGGAACATGACACTTTACGCATCATCCCCTGTGCTCACCCAGTGCTTCCCAACACACTGCTTTGTCGGTCCTACGTCATCGTGGCCTAAAAGTCAGATTATCGGAGAGTTTCTCCAAAGTTTGCATGACTATCAGTCCATGGGGGAAAGTCAAGGTGATGTTTATTCCTAGGAACCCACAGTGACAAGGGAAGCTGCAGATTAAGAAAGAGAAGGGGGACCCTGCAGGAAGACGACCAGCTGACCATTCAGTCACCCTCAGCACACCTGCCAGCAGATCACCCACTGTCCACTCCCCACATCCCAGAGAGCTTGTGCTCAAAGCTGTGGGACTGAATGAGAAGCAGGTGTGACCATGGTGTCCTGAGGACAAAGAGTGTCTGTCAGCTCCACGTCCAGCAGCAGAAGCAGGCGTGACATATCGAAGGCAGCAATACACAGTGGCCCATCAGCCCTTGGTGAGAGCAAGCAGGGTACAAAACACAGTGGCACGAGGATGTGGATGACACACTCAGCCCGTCCATCATGATAAAAATCCACCAAGGCAGGCAGTTTTGAAAAGAACATTTATCATCAAAGTGTGTAGCCAAAAGCCTCGATAAACCACTCGTTGTGGTACATGTCTTCTCAGAGGCTCCCATACGACTGCGAACATGTGGGTGTGATGGGACATTTCCCCAAAGTACATCTGCCCGGGGAGTCTCTTTGGTGGAGATCACGGTGGAGGCTGGTAGTCAGACAGCCTGAATCTCAGCAAATTGTTTAATCTCACCTCCCCTCAGCTTTCTTATAACAGCAGCTACCTCATAAGATTGTCATGAGTATTAGTTGAGATAATACATGAAAATTGATGCTTTCCACCTTTTGCTTGAGACATAGTCAATGAATACTGACGATGTATTCATGGCCATCACAGACATGGAGCGCCATGAGAAACATGCTCTCTCACCAGCTGCTGGCTGCACCCATGTGGCCCCAAGGGATCTGAGGGGGAGGCAATGGGGAGCACAGCCCAAGAGATGGCGGGCACAGGGATGGGGCTCAGCGTCCCCACCTGGATGTAACACCAGGAATTGTATGTGTAAAGCTTCTACCTGGATTTAATTTAATTTGGGTGGAAAGGGAGATGTAGGGTACTATTGCTGAAACAAACTACGCGTTCTTCAAGGATTTATAAACAAAAGGAACTGATAGAAAATGCATGCCCTGGGGAATTAATCCACTTCTTCCTTGGGGATGAGCAATATGGTCCTAGACACATTTTGTTCCATGTCACATCTTGGGGATTTCCAAACAACTGTACAGCATGTTGCCTGTGGGGGTCCACTAAGCATCCCCTCAGCCTGAGGATTTCACAGAGAGACAAGGCTCTCAGTGACCTGAGGTTCTGGGTAGCACTAGTAACTCACAGAGAGGCCGTGAGGGTGTGCCCACTGAGCCCTATCCCACGGGTACTTGAAAGTATCCTGCTGAGTCATACAATGCTGAGTTTCCACCCAAAGCCCAGGTGATGGGAGTGAGGTTGATTCTCTGAAGGGCAAATGTGTCCCTAACCCGCACTGCGGCGCCCACTCTCCTGGGCTGTGCCCACCCTGACACACAGGGCACTGGGGTTGCTGTAAAACACCAGCAAGGCAGTGACAGCGCAGCAAACGAGTGGCTCCGTCTTTGCACAGTTATTGGCTGTCTTGACCCTCAAGGGCATGCTGCCCGCTCGCCACCCAAGGGCCCAGATGCACAGCTCCCATTATGGCTCCTGACATGCGTCACAGGAGGCAGGGCCCACGAGACACACTCGGAAATGTGTCCCCAGAGGCTTGACGCGCCCTGAGAAAGGCTCTTCATCTGAGCTATCTCCACGTGCACCTCCAAGGTTCACATACAACCCTCCATGCTGTGGCTCTTTGTGCACCACGCTCAGAGGAAGCCCTGGCAACACGTCCTTTGTTCAAAGAAAGGGTCTACCTACTGGTCCTCCTCCTTTTGGAACAAACGGCTTCTGTTTTCATGAAATAAGATGTAAGGCGCTCCAAAGAGAACAAGCCTGTTAGCTGGAAGGTACTTCTCATCCTGGTCGGCCTCCAGCTTCCAGGCTAGAAACAGAGGATGGTGAGTCCAGTTCTCTGTGAGCCCTGAGGGTGACCAGCACCCTGACACATGAGTGCTTGGGCACACCAGACTGGGCCCGGCCCCCAAACACTTACTCTCCAGAGTGTTCAGCTGTCTGAGTCCAAGAGGGTCTGAGTCCAAGCACAACTCACCCTCAGGCAAATTAAATCATCCATTTGCCAGGACTTACTACCAACGATGCGGAATGCAGAAGAAGCACAAAAAATGAGCCTCTGGGTGTTGGAAGCTTGCGTTCTATCCGGCGCTAGACCACTACAACCACGTGCTGGTCTGTGAGTCCCGCCCAGTCCGGGGCGCAGCGCCTGGTAACTCAGGTATTTTATCACTGTATGTCTTCAGGCCAACCATCAGATGGGAAGAACACTCCCGAAACAAAATTAGTTTCAGATCTAATTGGACCAGGCTGAACTAGGTTGCAGATTGATTTTCATGGAATCTAATAGACAGCAGCACTCACGTTGTGGATCTTACCGAAAGTCCACCGACCACACTGCCCTCTCCTCCCATGCTGTTCACGAGAACAAATAAGAACTAAGATTTCACAGGCGAGGTGCCTCTGTAAACTGGCCTTGACCGTGAAGGCTCGGTTCTTCCCAAACGCCCTTGACGCTATGAACCGAGGTGAACATTCCCGCGGCTCTCCTCAAAGCCGAAATGTGAGCCACGTCCTGAGAGTGGATTTTCCAGGGGAACTGCGCTTGGCGAGGCTTCCTGACGTGGCTCCCCGTGGTTCTTGTGCCCGGTGGGGTCCCCCGCACATGGCCCTTCCGGTTTGCCTGTGAGATAGACTTTTGCAGGCTCTGCGGCCAGAGCAGGCCAGGCCCTTCGTCCCCAGAGGTGGGCGTGGCTTTCCACGGAAACTAGGACACAGGCTGCCCAGAGGCCACGTATGCAAGTGGCTTGACATCATGCAGAGCTGCAGAGCTCTGTCCACCTGTCCCCGTGCCTGAAAGTCCACATGAAAACTTGACTTATTTACTTAGATTGATCAAACTCCATAATCGAGCGAGTCAATTCCTTATAATCTCTCTCTCATTCTCTTGGTTCTGTCTCCCTGGAGAACCCTGATTACTACAGCACTGGTATTACTGAAATAGGGTTATTTTATACGCGCTGTATTACAGCATAGTGGAACCACACTGTCAACCATGTCTGTGGACTGCTCCCCATAACCCAAGTCCAAGTCCTGGAACGTGTGGAAACCGGATGTGCTCTTCAGAGCACACCATTCCCTGTCCTGGGCGGTGGCCAGTGTGGGTGGTGCCTTCACGTTGTCTTTGACGCTTACAATGTGTCTTTCCACTGTATGGGCTGCGTTTCCTCTGGAGTGCCGGTCTGGGCTGTGGTTTCATGGGAGGCTGTGCTGAGCAGCGTCTCCACGATTCCTGGGCTGCCTTGTCCTGCTTCGTCCAGCAGGTATCCGGTGCCAGTCTGCCCGGCGTGTCCCTGTCAGTCTGCTGTAATTATTAGCAGCACTGGCTTACTCACAAGAGTGCCCCAGTTTGGACAAGAAAGCACAAGGTCATCCTACTAACAAACAAAGCTCTCATTGGAAGCAGGGAGGCTGAAGGCCATCACACTTCTTCTTCTCTGATGCCCTTCCTGTGAGACGTCATGCCAGATTGTTTTAGAGGCATTTCTGAGTCTGCTACAAACTGGAAGCATATTTTCTATCAATTTAGGGAATGAAACGAGGATCATGGATCATGGGGTTGGGGGGCTCACAGAGGGGACCCTAGTGCAGCTCTGCAGAGAGAGAGGTGGTGTGTCACACCAGCAGACACTGTCAGCACAAAACAGCAGTGTTCAAAACAGGACACCAGAGAGGTCGAGATCATTTTGCTTAATTCAAAGTCAGATGTCTCGAGCTGCATTCATTCTGTGATTTGAAAACTAGTTCTGAGCACTTGCTCTGAGCCAGGCAGTGTTGCAGACACTGGGGACACAGCAGCCCAATGACAGCAGACAGGACTCCCGCGTGTGAAGTTGGCATCCTAGTTGGGAGAGGTGCACAGTAGGACATACAGCACTGATGCTGGCGAGGCAGGCCATGCAGAAAAGTAGGCACGCAGGCAGGGCTAGGCTGCTTGGGGCGGCTCTGGGCTCACTGGATCTGGGGCATAGTAAGTGCTCATAAATCTTTGTTGAATAAACAGATGATGGAATGAATGAAGGGCATGCTATTTCCACCCTGGGTTTCAGTAGCCCCAACTGACCAGAGACTGCACTTGACATGAAGGATACACGTGCAGTTGAGGCCTAGAGGTAGGCGTGGCTCGGGTGGCAAGAAGTAGGGCATCTCACCAACACTCCATAGGACCTACATTTGCCAACACGTGGAAGCCCATCACTTACGAATGTCGGAGCAGCACACGGCTGCTTTGATCTTGCGGCCGTGCTCAGTCAGGGCAGCCTCTCGGAGCAGCGTCACTTGGCCTGAGATGGGCTGCATGGCTAGATGAGCCTATTAGGGAGCTTAACAATTACAAATACCATTTTCATACATTAGCCAGGAGCTCCATTCTAAGGGGAGGTAATTAAATTTAGATGCACAAGTTCAGATACTAACACGTTGACCTGCTCTCTAAACAAAGACTTGTGTGATCAGTGTTCTATTTTCAGTTATAGAGTATGTAATTCATATGAGAAATGAGCAAATTTCTAACAGTGTTGAAGAAGACATTATTAGTGTTGACAATGGGCGACAGAAAGTCAGCCGAGGGTACGGTGACCTGCCAGGGGGCTCTATAACATCTTATTTCTAGTTTCCAAATGAGTTCAATTCAATACCTTAAATAATAATGTTAGAAAGTAAGATAAAAACAGTGCTCTACCTAACTGCCTTCAGGAATGCCACAGGAAACCTGAGAAGTTGAGGAGAATGATTGTCTCCTGTGACACGTGCTGAGGTCGGTGGACGTGACCCATCACTGCTGACGGTATTCAGTGTGCTCCACGTCAGTCACCCTGTTGTTTGTCACCTCTACGTCTCACTTCATTCTCGCAACAGCCTCGTGATGATGATGATGACGTGATGATACATAACAGATGGGAGATCATTGCAGAAATCCAGATGACAGCAAATGTGGCAAGAGCAGGGTGGGGAAACAAGGAATGGCCCGGAGGGACACTCTGGAATAGTGGGTGACCTGCTTAACACGTGGAGGGAGGACAGCAGTGAGTGTGAGTATCAAGGGTTTCAGTTTGGCCCCTGAGTGGGTGGTATTAAACGGGTCAGAGAAGCACTGGGCATGCTAGTTCTTGACAGGAGATACCCTTGCAGTTTGGAGCAGACTCAGAAATGCCTCTAAAACAATCTGGCATGACGTCTCACAGGAAGGACATCAGAGAAGAAGTGTGATGGCCTTCAGCCTCCCTGCTTCCAATGAGAGCTTTGTTTGTTAGTAGGATGATCTTGTGCTTTCTTGTCCAAACTGGGGCACTCTTGTGAGTAAGCCAGTGCTGCTAATAATTACAGCAGACTGACAGGGGCACGCCGGGCAGACTGGCACCGGATACCTGCTGGACGAAGCAGGACAAGGCAGCCCAGGAATCGTGGAGACGCTGCTCAGCACAGCCTCCCATGAAACCACAGCCCAGACCGGCACTCCAGAGGAAACGCAGCCCATACAGTGGAAAGACACATTGTAAGCGTCAAAGACAACGTGAAGGCACCACCCACACTGGCCACCGCCCAGGACAGGGAATGGTGTGCTCTGAAGAGTACATCCGGTTTCCACACGTTCCAGGGCTTGGACTTGGGTTATGGGGAGCAGTCCACAGACATGGTTGACAGTGTGGTTCCACTATGCTGTAATACAGCGCGTATAAAATAACCCTATTTCAGTAATACCAGTGCTGTAGTAATCAGGGTTCTCCAGAGAGACAGAACCAAGAGAATGAGAGAGAGATTATAAGGAATTGACTCGCTCGATTATGAAGTTTGACAAGAACCACAATCTGCTGTCTGCAAGCTGGAGACCAAGAAAAGGGTAGTGGAGACCCAAATTGAATAGTTAGAAGGTCTGAGGACCTAAGGAGCAGACAATATAGGGTCCAAGACTAGTCCGGTTCTCATGGCCTGAGAACCAGGAGGGCCTAAGAGCCAGGTGGATGGAGGGAGAGTCCTCCCTTCCTCCCAGACTGGATGAGGCCCACCCACATTGGGGAGAGCCATCTACTTCACTCAGTCCACCAGCAGCTTGCTGATCTCTTCCAGAAACACACACTCACATCCAGAAACAATGTTTAACTGTATATCTGGGCATCCCATAGTCCGATCAAGTTGACACGTAAAAGTAACCATCACAAATGCATAACTTGGTGCTCGAAGAATCCGGTGACCTGGAGTAAGTGAAGGCAGGCTCGCATAGGAAGGTTAGAAGATGTCCAAGAGGAAGTGGTCATGGCCAGAGGACACTAATTAGGGGGTCTTTTATAAAATGGAAATGGAATGTAAAACTAAAACAGGATTTGGGTTTAGCAGGTCTCCAAAGAAAAGAGGGCGGGGAAGTGAGAGGATACAAAGGAAGCAGGCTGCAGAACTTATAAAGAACCAACAATGTTGAAGGAGGGATTTGGGGAAAAACACATCTAGGGACGAGAAATCCAAAACCAACGTAGGATTAGCGCTTGTTGTATGGAGAATTACATTTCTCATTATCTCTGCAGTTCACTAGCTACAGTCCTCAGACGACTCGTGTAGGTCTGTGGGGTTCAGTGTTGATTTCGTGAGAATTTCCAGCTTCAAGCTGGTTATCTAACAGAACACCTGACCAGAATCACAGCCCAACACCTCTTGTGACTTTTCACAGACTTGCTGGTCCTCAGAGCCAGGTGAGCAAGGGAGGCTCTGCGTGTCAGGCCCAACCCCCGGCCATCTAATCCATCGAGGGAGACTTTGGCTCCTGCTCTCTCTGACCCATTGTTCTTGAAGTCTCACACCACTTGGAGCTGACCTCAACCTCGCCCCAGCTGAGAGGCAACTGACGACAAAGGAAGAGAACGTTCCAAAACTGGAGGATTCCTATGACAGCCACGGTGCCCCTCCCCAATTAGAAAAGGGGCAGTATCTATGGACATGAGAGCAATGAGAGTAACCAAGTGCACATTTCAGCATGAGAGTGCTGATGAGTGGACAATAAAAAAAAGCAACAACATGTCTATTTTCCCAACTTGAGAAATGCACTTCAGCCTGTGTAAAAGGGCAGATTCTGTAAAGCATCTCTAACACTCAAAATAGCTCTAATTTTTGCCACTTTCTTAACTGCCAAAAAAATTCTAGAATGCATGTACTACCAACAGCATGTTGCACCCGGCCACGTACTTGGCATGTGGAAAAAACTCAGAAGGAGTCACTCCAATGAACTCTGACTTCACAGGTCCCAGCAGAAGGAAAATCTCTTAAAAGAAGCTACAGACTTTCCCATCTGGTCTCAGAGTCTGAAGTGGCCTCAAATAGTGTCACAGCTGAATGTGATCTGCTCACCTCACCAGATTATCCATCACTGGTGTGGATCTACGCTGCCCCAAAGAGAGAAGGCAGCATACAACCGTGTCCAGGCTGGATGGCCATCAGGTCTGAAACACTAGTCATCCAGCGTGATATATTGTCCCAGCAGGGAGGGCACAGAGGCTAAAGTAGCCCTCGTACCTCAAAGCTCATGGACGATGCTAGAGCAGCTTAGAGAATGACGTCATCCACTTTCTACACACATTCACTCCTCAATGGAGCATAAAATGAAAAACGTTGAGACTTTGCAAAGCCACTGAGTGCCTTGGCAGAGAATTCGGAAGGCTATGAGTCTCTCTAAGTGAAGTGTGAACACACATGTTTAGATACATATTTTTTAATGTAAATACACTTTCTTGCAAAGAGTAACCTTCCTCCATCAATCACTTGTCAGACCATCTGTGTGTTTTCCTGCCATTGCTGTCAGGAAGAGCACAGAACAGTCAGGTGTGTGTGTTTGTTTGTTCATTTGTTTGTTTTTAGCTTTTTCCCTCTACTTCTAAACTTGGGCCAAGGGTCACTGGGGTGTGACGCACATGCCAAGCCCAGCTGTCTGCGTGGTCGACAAGGGCGCTCAGAGCACATGGGCATGGCTTGGTCAACATCCGACCTGGGATGTGTCTCCCATTGGTACGGGAAGTCTTAGTGCTCTGACTGCGGGGAACTCTCTAGGAGGACAACATGCCTTAAAAATTAAGCCCTGAGAAAGGGATGGATTCGATGAGGGACCCCCAATTTTTGCCAAACAACTCACTGAGGGCTGTGCTTCTAACTCCTATGAATTAGAGGTCATATTTTCACATGTCTAGTTGGTAATATTTCTCATGGCTACCGGGAGCCCACAGCAACCTTCCCTTGGGTATTATGTCCCATGGAACTTGGGGATTTTGAAGAGGAATTTAGGAGTCGTATGTTCCAAGCCCTCCTTTCGGTCTTTAAAGGATAAGTAGGCTCCTACTTTCTGGGCAGCAAGGCAGTTGGGGATCCTCAAAGAGCAGATCTCGCTGGTTCATTTTGAAGTTTAACTCCTTGGAGGAGAAACATGGGGCAATTCGTGTGTGTTTTTTTCATTTTTCTCCTTTCATTCTGTTCCTTCCCGTCTCTGTCCTTCAGGAAATCTTAGGCAGAGCCCATAACCTCCCAGTCACAACTTTCAAGCTGTGAAACCCAATCCAGTCCAGACTGAAATGTACCATCTCATAACCAATTCTAAGTCCATCCGGGGAGAGGCAAATTGGAGTAAATAATCTCTGTTGGATTGGTTGAGGTTGCAGCGTGCCTACCTGGAGTTTCTAACTGGCCATCATGTCCCCTAAATAACAGATGTCCTAGCGTTGCTTATCCCCAGAGGCAAATGTGAGGTAATTCTGCAGACCTGCATCTGGATTTCAGACTCATCGTTAATGAGCCCCCCTCCCCCTCTCTCTATCTCTCTGTCTCCTTCTTCCTGTCTCTCTCTCTCTCTCTCTCTCTCTCTCTCTCTCTCTCTCTCTCTCTCTCTCTCACTCTCACTCTCTCTCTCTGTCTCTCACTCTCTCTCTCTCTCTCTTTCTCTCTATTTACCTTTTCTTCTCTCTCTCTGTCTGTCTCCCTCTTCCTCTCTGTCTCTTCCCATCCCCCACTCCTCCTTCTGCTCATCTCTCACAATCCAGGAGCTCAATGTGCTGCCCTCTTCCTCTCTGGGCCCCCAATTCAGAACTAAATCCTCTATTATGGCCTCAGGCTCCATGCCCACAGTAGTGGGGTGACACGCAGACAGAGTTGCCAGGTCCAGGAGATTAGCTGGACCCTGGGGACTAGTAAGAGCCCTTGTCTGTGTCATCCCTGTGCCCAAAGTGCCCTCCCCTCCCCTAATGTGGCTAACCCCTGGCTCTGGAGCCAGACTGCCTGGTTCAAAGGCCATCTCTGAGCTGGATCAGTGGTGGACACTCTTGTCAGCTGTTAGATCTCAGGTAACCAGCCTCCTCCTGAAAGATGCCTCCCTGACGCTCAAGGTCTCCATGGCCAGGCCTTGTCGCTGTATTGTCCCTTCTTAGTGTCAGAATTTGAAATCATTAATCAGGTGTGCAACTACTTGCACTATTAGCTGAATGTATTAGTTGGCTCGGGCCACCACGACAAATGCCACAGGCTGGGTGGCTTAGACAGCAGACATTTACTGTCTGACATTCTGGAGGTTGGACGTCGGAGATCAAGGTGTCACAGGGCTGGTTCCTGCTGAGGTCTCTCCAGGGGGTGCAGAAGGCCGTCTTCCCTGTGACCCCAGGTGGTCGTCCCTCTGCATGTTTGTGTCCTCATCTCCTCCTCTTATAAGGACATGGGTCATGCAGGATTAGGGACCTACCCAATGACCTCTTTTTACCTTCATTACCTCTGTAAAGACCCATCTCCATATACAGTCACCTTCCGAGGTCCCGGAGGTCAGAGCTTCAACATGAATTTTGGGGGCACTCAATTCAGCCCCGAATAGTGAATGTGTAACATACAGTAGGCTGGTGGTGCCTGTTTATTGGGCCCATTCCAGATGAAACTCATGAGTTTTATCCCCCTGAAAACCACCAGGAGTGATCCTTACAAGGTCTGATTCTTGTGACAATCAAATCGCCTGGAAGCTCAATACAGACCCAGAGTCCTTTTTCCACTGAACTGTCTTGTGCTGTTCATAGGGTGGCAGCTTGAAAACTGTTTTAAAATACACATTCATAAAAGTCTGCAAGGAAATTCTTTGCCTTTACCTCAAAACGTGATTCCATTCTCCTGCCTGCATGAAGGTTCATTATTTTCTTGCTTCCCAGGGTAGCCCACCTGTTCAAACTAATTTGCATTTGTGTATGGATAGAAGCTGCATCCGTTAGAAACATACCTGTGATTGATTAGAATATACGTGAAAGAAAGTGGGTCGTGAAAGAAAGTGGGTCAGGCTTGAGGGAGGCCATCTGTCAGAGTGTGTTTTGGTGAAGAGAAAACAGAAGAAGGGAACTTATAAAAGAGTCTGAGGTCTGTAGCCCGAAGGGGCCAACAGAGTTCTGTGGCTTCCAACTGTCACCTTCTTTGCGAGTTACATAACTGCTCAAGACAACTGAGCTGTGCTAGATGCGAGTGCGTGTGTCCTACAAAAGCCAGACACGGGGCAAAACTGCACTTTACGTTTTTGAAATAAAGACAGAACCAAAATGCTCAATCTATGTCATTTTTCCAAGTAACCTCGTCCATGAAACAGTCATGCTTTTCAGGGGGCAGAGTAGGAGATCCAGTTCTTGGACATTTGAGAAATTGCAGTTTGTTTTGTTTTGTTTTTGCTTTTGTTCATGTACCCATCACCTACTAAAGGGTGTCTTGTTGCTTCCAGGTTCTGGCAGTTGTGAGTAAAGCTACAAACATCCATGCGGGGTTTTGTGTGGACATATGTCTTCAACTTCTTCAGGTGATCACAGATATTCTCTTCAATTAGTTTTTGTTAAAATTTCCAGCTGACACACTGTTTCACATGAATGGATTTTCTGAGCAACTGATATGTGCTCATACACCAGCAGGTATTCTTGTAATTTTCATCTTACTTGGTAAAAATTTTTGATAAATTGTTTAGAAACAAACCAGCTTGTGAAAGCAAACATTGATTTCACAAAGTAGCCTCCAAAAACCTAAACCATTTCTCAGTTCCTCACATCATCATGGTGGGTAAACTGAGTGATCCCGGCTCTGAGGCGTGCATAGTTGGGCCTGCCATTCACAGCTCTGACTCCACGCCCCCACGTTCTGGGGCTCCATGCCACTCTCTGGTTACTTCTCCCTTGTTCTCGTATATTCAATTGTCTTGATACCAATCTGAGGTTGTCTTATCCTTGGGGGGGGGGGAGGGTGACTTTTCTTGTTGCAGCATTAATTCCTTTGTAATACACTTGAGCTTTCAAATCTACAAACTAAGCAAAAAAAATTTACTCTCTCGTAGAAGACACATCTCTTTAATATCTAGCATCCTCAATTTTCTTCTTTTTTTCTTTTTTGTATTAAATTTATTGGGTGAAAATTGTTAGTGAAATCACATAGATTTCAGGTGTACAATTCTGTATTACATCATCTATAAATCCCATTGTGTGTTCACCACCCAGAGTCAGTTCTCCTTCCATCACCATATATGTGATCCCCCTGACACTCATCTCCTTCCCCCCACCTTCTTCTTTATAGATTAAATAACATTTTGTTCCATCCTCCATTTTCTCTTTCTAGATTAAATAATAGGGTAATGGCTGCTTCTTTTCATTTACTTTGTTGTAATGGTTTTTACTTTTAACATCTTTAAATCTTGGAGTATAATTTACATTCAGAGAAGTGCACAGACTATGTGTTACAGTTCAATGACAAAGGACACACTCAGTTAACACATATCTTGTCTAAATCTAGAATGTTCTCATCATGCCAGGAAGACCCCTGAGGCCCTTCCTAGCCAGTCTGCACCCTTAGAGGCGACCCACTGTCTGATTTCTTTCACCGGGAGTGGTTTTTTCCTGTTCTGTAACCTCGTATAAATGGAATTACATAGCATGTTCTCTTTTGCACTTGGATTTTTTTTGCTCAACATAATGTTTTAGAGTTTTATCCATACCACAATGTATTTTAGGACTTCGATCATCTTTATTGCTGATAGAATCTCATTGTATAAATGTAACAGGATTCATTTCTCCATCTTTCTGTTGATGAGCATTTGGGATGTTTCTAATTTTGAGCTATAATGAGTAAAATTTCTCTAAACATTCTTGTACAAGTCTTCTGTTGAACATATATATATCTCATTTATCTTGGGTAAATGTCTAGATGTGGCCCTGGTGGTCATCGAAGAGATGTACATTGAACAGCAAAACATTTTCCAAAGTTATAATCCCCACATATCAGAGTTTATCTCATCTTGGTCCACATTTTACATTATCATTCTTTTTAATTTTAGCCATTTTAATGGGTGCATACTGATACTTTTTCACGGTGTTGATTTGCATTTGCAATGGCACATAATGCCACTGGGCACTTCTGCTTGTGCTTATTGGCTATTTGTTTATTTTCCTTTGTCAAGTTTCTATTCAAGTATTTTACCTATTTTTAAAACTGTGGATTTTTTGTTTGTCCTTTACTATTAAGTATAAGAATTCTTCTTGTATTCTGGACAAAAATCAGTTACCTTGATTATAAATAATTATCCTAATATAGATTAGGCTTACTTTTTGTTTTCTTAGCAGTGTATTTCAGTGAGCTGAAATTTTTAATTTTGATGAAAACTAATTTATGTGTTTCTTTTATGATTAGTGCTTTCTATGCCCTGTCTAAGAAATCTGCCTACATGAAGACCATGAAAGTAATCTATATTTTCTTCTGTAAGTTTTATAGTTTTAGCTTTTAGCTTAGGTTTATGATCCATTTTGTGGTAATTGTCATGTGTCGTATGAAATAGAACTCAGAATTCATTTTACCCGAGATGGTGTGCAGTTTTTCCAGCACTATTTGTTGAAAAGACTTTCTTTCACCCCCTTGTATTAGTTTGAGATCTTTGCTGAAAATCGATCGATCAGATAGGTATGATACTATTTCTGAACTCTCTATTGTGTTCCATTGTTCTATTTATCTGTCTTTGTGTCATCACTCCATTATATTTGTTCTTTGTTATGAATATTCCAAGCCAATGTGGTGTCCTATGGCTCTGGAAAAGAGCTCCTTCCCCCTGAGAATGCTTCCCCAGAAGCTCCAAAAATATAGGAAATATAGGAAATATTTCAACAAGAGCCATTTATTTTGCAATGAGTGATCCGGTTTATACACAACAGTCCTGGGCCATTTCAAGCAATGCATTGCAGATGGTGGTGGGACAAGTGACGGACAGTGGCCACAGCTTTCCTGGCCATGACTTGGTAAGAGGACGGCCCCAGGCGCTGTCCCACACCAGGGCCAGTCCAGATGGGCGTCTCTTGCGCGCTTCACGGCAGACACTCTGGGCCTGAGCTGAGTAGCCAGGCATGGGGAGCAGGGAGCGCCTGGATGCCCCTTCCAGCTGCCTTCCCAGGAAAACACCTTCCCCTTCTTCCAGACCTTACGACGAGCAGGTGCTGGAAGTGTGGGGAATTCTGTTAACCAGCTTCTCTCTGCATACCCAAAATGTTCAGAATTAAGTACAATAAAAGTGTGGTCTCCATTTTTCCTCAGAAACCTGTAGGAAGCCAGATTTTCCAAAGATGACTGTGAAAGATGGATGGGCAGGGGGCAGCGGGCAGAGGCTGACTGGGGCCGTGCCATGCAGGGCAAGGCCAGTGCATTTGCAAACCAGGCCACATCCAGTGTCTTGCCCCAAACTCAGCCCTGGCCAGGCCACACCAGCCTCACCCCGCCGCCCTCTCCTCCCTCTGCTTCTCCTCCCATCCCCGACTGGTCCATCCTGGAGGGGGAAATGTCACATAGCTGTGCTGACAGTGTCTTTTCACTGAATCCGGTCAGGGAGCTGACAAGGGCTCCCTGTAATCTGAAGAAAGCTTTGGTGCTGTTCACCACCTCAACCATCCCTCCCTGTCCGGCACTGTCTCCTGTCCTCCTCCTGGGTTCATGTTGTAATAAGATAAGATTGCTGGTATGTAATTAATTTGTTCAAAAAAATAAGAAAAACACATGAGAAACTTTGTTCCAAAAAAAAAGGTAACTGAGAAAAACACAAAGGCTTGAACTGTTTGGACAGAGGAGTTCTGCTCATAGGGGACCAACTGGCGCACTCGCCAGCCTGGCAAACGTGTGCCAGGGAAATGACTGCCAGGAGAGACCTGACATCCAATCGTCTCTGCTGTCGTTTCCTAAATAAAAAATGTACTTCCTCAGCCCTTTCCTAATGACATTCAAAGGCACGGCCCACCCGCTTTTAGGAACAGCTGTGCCCAGGAGCTCCTATGCTTTCTGGGTAGTTCCCTGGCACGACGAGGTGGTGTGGGGAGCCTCCAGGGACCGGCCAGCAGACAGAGGTCAGCGGCTCTGCTGGCTCCCTGTCCCGTCTCACAGGCCCATGAAACCCCCACCTGGACAGAAAAAGAGGAAGTTGGTAGGGCATAGAAGAGATAGAGTTACTGGGTGAAACACAGATGTTAGTTAAGTTTAAATTATTTTTTATTTTTTAAATTGTGGTAAAATGTACATAACATAAAATTTGCTACATTAACCCTTTTTAAGTATATAGTTCGGAGGCATTAAGTTCATTCACACTGTTGTGCTTCCATCACCACCATCATCTCCAGGATTTTCTCATGTTCCCAAACTAATACTCTGTCCACATGAAACACTCACCCCCCATCCCCCTCCCAAACCCTGGAACCACCATCTACTTTCTGTCTGTGGATCTGACCCCTCTAGGGACCTCATATGAGTGAGATCACATAGTACTGGTCTTTTATGACTGGCTTATGTCACTGAGCATAACGTCCTCAGTACTCATCCACACGGTAGCAGGTGTCAGGATTTCCTTCCATGTTAAGGCCGAGTACTAGTGCATTGTACATAGACCGCATTTTGTTATCCCGTCATCTGGTGGTAGACACAGGTTGCTTCCTCCTTTAGGTGATTGTGACTAATGCTGCTGTGAACATGGGTGCACAGAGATCTCTTTGAGTCCCTGCTATCGTTCTTTTGTGTGTGTGCCCAGAAATGGGGCTGCTGTTTCACAGAGGCCACACCATTTCACATTCCACCAGCAGTGCGACGGTCCCAACTTCACATCCTCACCCACACTTGTTATCTGTAGTTATGTTGACGGCAGCCATCCTGATGCACATGAGTGGCATGTCACTGTGGTTCTGATTTGCGTTTCCTACTGACTGACGATGTTGTATATCTTTTCATGTGCATAGTGGCCACTCATATGCCTTTTTTGGAGGAATGTCTGTTCAAGTCCTTTACCTTAAATTTGAACTTCAGATAAAGAATAATTAACTTTTAATATATGTATGTCCCACACATATTAGCGATGAACCATGTTTCCCCGAAAATAAGACATAACCGAAAATTAAGCACTAAAATAAGACCTAACCGAAAATTTGCTCCTCTTTTGGAGCAAAAATTAATATAAGATCCGGTCTCATTTTCGGGGAAATATGATAGCTTGGCCCTCCCAGGAGGTACCATATTTCCCTGAAAATAAGACCAGGTCTTATATAAATTTTTGCTCCAAAAGACCCATTAGGGCTTATTTTCCAGTTAGGTCTTATTTTCGGGGAAACACAGTATATATCCTTAAAAAAGTATGCTGTTTATCTAAAACTCATTTTTGACAAGTATAAGATATCCTACATTTTTTAATTTGATAAATCTGGCACCCCTAAGAAGCGAGAACTTTGATGGATCTAAAACAATCTTTAAATATCTCACAATTTTGCTAAGGTAAGCTGTGAAATGGTTTAGTGTGTTTTTGTGGGTGTTGGACTGGTAGTCCTGCTTTATTAGAAAATTGTAATTTCATTTTGAGATGCTCCAGCCTAAATCATTTGAGCCTCACACTCTTTGTGTAATATTACTGGCTCCCTTAATGAAATTATAACTCAAGCAAGAGATTTCATTCCATGGCAGTAAATTAGGCTGGGCCAAGGGGCTGGGGAGGGCCAGTCCTCCCTGGCTTATTCTTCTTGTTTGGGAGAATGAAGAAGGAACCGCACTTTGTATGTGAGTTATTTATTGTTCTCTTTGAGTGAACATTGTATTGTTGCCCATCCCTGCTAGAAACAACAGCTGTTAACAGGCTCAGGAATGAATGTCAATGTGAACCCCCCGGCCTCTGGAAAGCTTGGCCAAAGAGAAAACAGGCTGAGAATGGACAGAAAAAGAGTAGGTTTCAGGCAGGTTCTGGGCGCCTGCAGGCTAACTGTATATAAATCACTAGGTATTCGTGTCCTAGGACACCATGCTTAGACGTGTGCCATCAACAGTCCTCCTTTCTGATGACAGAGGCAGGCATAGGCCACCTGAGGCAAATAGTGACCTCACTGAAGAACCTGCCCTCAGGAGTGGATGTGAACTGCCCTCAGAGCAAAGTCTCCAAAGCCCTGTTGACCAGGCCCTGGACAAGCCAACCACAGGAGCAGCAGGAATGACTCTGTCGCAGCCCTGTCACACACTACGTAGGCAGTGGTGACATCTGTGGTATTTTAACAATGTGGTCAAGATTCCTGTGGAGTACCATGAATCCTGCAGACTTGGGGGCGTGGGGGCGGGTGAGGACAGCAGAAGGAGGGACCTGGCAGCAGGGGACATTCTGCTTGGGGACAAGTGCTTTTGACTTCTGTGCCTGAATTGGGCCAGTGGAACCTACAAAACAAGATGTTCTTTTTTTGGCTCCCTTCATTAGTCATTTTTTAATTTCTCCCATTTGTCTGTACGTCACTCTTATAACTCCACACATCCTTAACCTCTCTGTTTGAGAAAGAAACTGCCGAGACCACGGATAGAACCTCTTTTGTGGCTCACACAGCATTTCTTCCCATCTGCTGTACTCGGAGGTGCCTGGTGCCCGGAATGCCAGGCCAGTCTTGCCTTTACTCACCTACTGTGTTGGGAGTTGGGCGGGGGGCGTCAGGCAGAGGTGTCTGCGATTCCACTCACGGCTTCAATTGCACACTCCCATTTGCAGACTAGCACTGCCCCCCTTCTCTTCTTCTGACTCTTCCCCTCTTTTACTTCTGTTCAAACACACACTCAGTACACTTTACAGTCTGGACGACGTCCATTTTTTTCATGCACTTCAAGCCCACAAAGCAAATTCTCCACTAAAGGGGAAAAATAGTCTTAGTTTTATTTGCACGACGCTCATTTAATTGTGGGGTCTTTGTATTTGCTTTAGTTCCTCTGTGTGAAATGACCTCAGTCTGCCAGGCTCTGCCCCCCTCAGCATCCTGTGGGCTCAGGCAAAGCTGTTGCCCTGGAGACGATTACTTCAAGTTTTAAGGGACATGGAACAAGAGGAGGGGATATGCCAAAAATACGAAGAGAAGAAAGATGGAAATCATAAAGTTTAAAATTGGATGGAGAGAGGGATTTGATAAAATGCTGTCAGAAATTCAATAAAAGACTGAACCAGAATGAAGTGGCTGAAACCCAAACGACCTTTCAACCTCACTTGTCCAAACCCTCAGTAATAAGAATATATGAAAGCACTGACTTGTTCTGAAACTCGATGTCAAAAGTGCATTTCCTGTTCTTCTTTTCTTTCCAGACAAAGTCAGCATGTTGTCAGCCTTCATCTCTCCCTTCAAGCACTTGAGCCCTGGGGCCACAAACACAGAGGATGAAGACAATCTAAGTAAGCAGTTCCCCTCCCTGAAGAGTGGGATGGGGGGCGGTCCCAGCCCAATGTGCTGAGGGATGTCCTTCACTGTCACCAAAGACTAAGATTCTTGGAAAGACAAGTACCATATGATCTCACTTATATGCGGAATCTAAAGAAAAGAATATGTGAATGAACTCATCAGAAACAGTTTTGGGGACACAAAGAAAAAAACGAGAGTTGTTAGATGGGCGGGGGGGGGGGATAAGGGGAAAGGTGAAGGGATTAGGAAGCACCTGGTAACCACAAGATGGCCTCAGGGTTTTCTGAAAATTAATTTGGGGAACGTATTCAATAATGTTGTAAAGATTTTGTTGGGTATCCGATGGACATGTGTCCTATTTGGGAGACCACCTCAGGGATAATGTGGATGCCTGACCATGGCTCTGTACACCAGAAGCTAAACATTAATGAATGCCAACTATAATTTTATATATATAATGTGATGGCTCGGTGTGAGGTCGGAGGGATAGTGGATGGGGGGAGGGGGGTTCACAGTGTGAGGGATATAAATGATGAACATCTAAGTATTACCTTTTCTTGTACACCTGAAACTAATAAATTAAATTAAAATAAAATAAAATAAAGACTAAGACTCTTGGTGTGATGCCAGGGCGGGGGGCTCTCTAGCCTTCCCGAAGGAGCAGGTTCTGCTCTCATCCCCACCTGGAATCCCGTCCCCACCTGGACTCCCATCCTTACCTGGAACCTTGTCCGCACCTGGAAACCCACCTTCACGTGGTTGGTAGGAAAATATTAGCAGTGACTGTGTTATTGAAAACTCCAGAGATTATACTTTTTTAAAAAAAGTTCTCTTGAGCATCTCTCTCCTTTTTCCTGTCTTTCCTCTCCCAACAAGAGAGAGAGAGGAGAGAGAGAGAGAAGAAAAATGAACAGTCTCTTTGAGCACAGTACAATTTCTCAACAAGGAAAGAGCTGGACAGGTGCCTGCTTTGGAAACATTCTGACACGTGAACCTGGAGAGATGCTGAGCAGTGTGGTATAGGGACCAGAAGCTGACTTGGGGAGGGGACCTGAACAGCGCCCCTGGTCAGACCACTGAGGAGGCAGAGCTGCCAGGACTGGAGTGTAAGAGAGTCTGGCAGTGGCTGGCACACTTTGTTCTTGCCTCTTTGGGGAGCACATTGTCAAGCATTTCACCAAAGAAGGAAAAACGTTCCAAACCACTTGAATACCTCTTGTGTTTCAGCATTACCTAACAGATGGGTTACCATCTCAGCCAGAAAAAGTTCAGAGGATGCCAGTGGTCTAGGAAGAGAGAGGACGTAGACTGTTTCCTGGTGGTCACTAGGACTGTTAATGTGACCGAGAAGCAGAAGTGGGGGCACTGGTCCAGGAATGCTCTCCTTTTGCCTCCAGCTTGTAAGACACACAACACACCATAGCCCTTCCCCAGAAAACATAACAGATTGAGGTGAGTGACCTGGATTACTACATGAAAGCAAAGTCACAGAGTCATTGGACATCAGCCCCAGAGCCAACCCTAGTGATACTCTATTCTGAGTCCTTCATCTCCTACTTGAGAAAGGACAGGAATAGAGGATGAGCAGAAGTCACGTGGGAGTCGGAACACATTCAGTCGGACCACACTCCATCAGCAAAGATGGAGTCAAAAGGAAACATGGAAAAATGATTGCTTCCATTCTGTGGGATCTAAACTGGAAATTTTCTTTTTTTTTTTAATTTATTGGGGTGACATTTGTTAGTAAAATTACATAGATTTCAGATGTACAATTCTGTATTACATCATCTATAAATCCCATTGTGTGTGCACCACACAGAGTCAGTTCTCCTTCTATCACCATATATTTGATCCCCCTTACCCTCATCTCCCATCCCCCACCCCCTTTACCCTCTGGTAACCACTAAACTATTGTCTGTGTCTATGAGTTTATGTTTCTCATTTGTTTGTCTTGTTCTTTTGTTGTTTTTGGTTTATATACCACATATCAGTGAAATCATATGGTTCTCTGCTTTTTCTGTCTGACTTATTTCACTTAGCATTATACTCTCAAGATCCATCCATGTTGTCACAAATGTTCCTATATCATCTTTTCTTACCGCTGAATAGTATTCCATTGTGTATATATACCACAACTTCTTTATCCATTCATCTATTGAAGGACACTTGGGTTGTTTCCATGTCTTGGCCACCATAAATAAAGCTGCAATGAACATTGGAGCACACGTGTCTTTATGGATAAATGTTTTCAGATTTTTTGGGTAGAAGGGAAAACAAAAAAGAAAAAAAGAATCCAGAAAAAGGATAGTTTAAGAGACCTCTCAGACAACATCAAGTATAACAACATTAAGATCATAGGGGTACCAGAAAGATAGCAAAGAAAACAAGGGATTGAGAACCTATTTGAAGATATAATGACTGAAATTTTCTTAGCCTGGGAAATGAAATAGACATACAAGTCCAGGAAGTGCAGAGAGTTCCAAACAAGATGAACCCAAACAGGTCCACACCAAAACACATTATAGTTCAAATGGCCAAGGTTAAAGACAAAGAAAGAATCCTAAAAGCAGCAAGAAAAACGCAACTAGTAACTTATAAGGAAGCTCCAATAAGATTGTCAGCTGATTTCTCAACAGTAACTTTGCAGGACAGAAGAGACTGGCACAAAACATTCAATGTGATGAAAAGAAAGGACTTACAACCAAGGGCATTCTACCCAGCAAGGTTAGCATTTAAAATCAAAGGACAGGTAAAGAGCTTCCCAGAAAGGAAAAGCCTAAAGGAATTCATTAACACCAAACCAATATGACAAGGAATGTTAGAGGGACTTCTTTAAGATGGGGGGAAAAATATCAAACTTATGAATAATAAAATGGCAATAGCTACATACCTATCAACAATTGCTTTAAATGTAAATGTATTAAATGATCCAATCAAAAGACATAGGAGGGCTGAACGGATAAGAAACCAAAACCCGTACATAGGCTGCCTACAAGAGACTCACTTCAGATTGAAAGACTCATGCAGACAGACAGTAAAGGCATAGAAAAAGGTACTGTATGAAAATGGAAACAAAACGTAAAAAAGCAGGGGTAGCAATACTCATACCAGACAAAGGCTATAAGAAGAGACAATGAAGGACCCGGTAATCCCACTTCAAGGTATTTATCTGAAGAAACCCAAAACACTACGTTGAGGGGACACATGGATCCATATGTTCATTGCAGCCTTGTTTACAATGGCCAGGATGTGGAGGCAGCGTGGGTGTCCATTGATGGAAACTAGATAAAGAGGAGGTGGTACATCTGTACAATGGAATATTGCTCGTCCAGGGAAGGGAACGGCCATGGAAGGGTTCTCACCATCTGTAGCAGCATGGATGGACCTGGAGGGTATTGTGCTGAGGGGGTATGACAGACAGTGAAGATAGATGCAATGTGATTTCACTTATATATGGAATCTAAGAACAAAAATAACAAACAAAACAGAAAAACTTATAGATACAGAGAACATTTTGATGGTTATCAGATGGAAGGGGTGTTGGGGAAGTGGGTGAAAGAAGGGGAAGGCATTAAGAAGTACAAATTGGTTGTTACACAGTAGTCATGGGGATGTAGGGTGTAGCATAAGGAATATAGTCAATAATATTGTAATAACTATGCATGGTGTCAGATGGGTACTAGATTTATTGGGTTGATAGATGGGAGAGGGTTTGGGGGACAGGGTGAAAAAGGTAAAGGAATTAAAAAATACAAATTGGTAGTTACAAAATAGTCATCAGATGTAAAGTAAAGCATGGGGAATATAGTAAATAATATGGTAATAAGTATGTATAGTGCCAAGTGGGTACTAGACTAGTCAGGGGGATCACTTCCTAAATTCTATAACTGTCTAACCACTCTGCTATACACTTGAAATTAATATAAAGTAATATTGAATATAAAAAAATAGAAAACTTTTCTATTTCAAAAGACATCATCAAGAAAGGAAAGGACAACACACAGAATGGGAGCAAATATTTAAAAGTTATTTATCAAGTAAGCGACTAGTGTCCAGAATAGATAAAGAAATCTTATAACTCAGCAAGAAAAGGACCAAAATAAAAACGTCCTATGAATTTAAGTAGACATTTCTGTAAAGAGATATGCACTGGGCAGAGGCACATGAAAAGATGTTTGGTATCATTAGTCACTAGGGAAGTGAAAATCCCAACGACAGTGAGACCCCACTTCACCTCAGCAGGACGGCCGAAATAAAGGAGAGTAATGAGCATTAAATCTGTATATTGCTTTGGGTAATATGGCCATTTTAACTATATTGATTCTTCCAATCCATGAGCACGGAATGTCTCTCCATTTCTTTGTGTCTTCTTCAATTTTTTCAAAAATGTCTCATAGTTTTCAGCTTATAGGTCCTTCACATCCTTGGTTAAGTTTATTCCTAGGTATTTTAATCTTTTTCTGCAATTGAAAAGGGAATTGTTTTTTGTATTTCTTTTTCTGAGGTTTCATTGTTAGCATATAGGAATGCAATGGACTTTTGTCCATTGATTTTGTAGCCAGAAACTTTACTGTATTCGTTGATTCTTTCTAATAGCTTTTTGGTAGAGTCTTTAGGGTTCTCTATATATAGCATCATGTCATCTGCAAAGAGTGACAATTTAACTACTTCATTCCAATTTGGATGCCTTTTATTTCTTTCTCTTGCCTGATTGTTCTGGCAAGGACTTCCAACACTATGTTGAAAAGCAGAGGTGATAGGGGACAGCCCTGTCGTGTTCCTGAATGTAGAGCAAAGGGCTTCAGTTTTTCACCATTAATTATGAGATTAGCTGAGGGCTTGTCATATATGGCCTTTATTATGTTAAGGTATTTTCCTTCTATACCTATTTTATTAAGTGTTTTTATCATAAATGGATGTTGTATCTTATCAAATGCTTTTTCTGCATCAATTGATAGAATCATATGATTTTTGTCCTTTATTTTGTTTATGTGATGTATCACATTGATGGATTTGCGAATGTTGAACCATCCTTGTGCCCCGGGGATGAACCCCACTTGGTCGTGATGAATAATCTTTCTGATGCATTGTTGTATTCGATTTGCTAGAATTTTGTTTAGGATTTTAGCATCTGTATTCATCAGAGATATTGGTCTGTAGGTTTTTTTTGTGTGTGTTGTCCTTATCAGGTTTTGGTATCAGGGTAATATTGGCCTCATAAAATGAGTTAGGGAGTACTGTCTCTTCTTCAATTTCTTGGAAGAACTTGAGCAGGATTGGTATTAGATCCTCTTTGAAGGTTTGGTACAATTCACTAGTGAAGGCATCTGATCCCGGACTTTTGTTTTTGGGAAGGTTTTGGATGACTGATTCAATTTCGTTACTGGTGATAGGTTTGTTTAGATTTTCCAGTTCTTCATGCTTCAGCCTAGGAAGTCTATATGTTTCTATGAACTTGTCCATTTCTTTTAGGTTATTGTTTTGGTGGCATGTAGTCCTTCATAGTATTCTTGGATGATCCTTTGTATTTCTGTGGTGTCCGTGATAACTTCCCCTTTTTCATTTCTGATTTTGTTATTTAGTGTCTTCTCTCTTTTTATCTTAGTGAGTCTAGCCAAGGGTTTGTCAATTTTGTTAATCTTTTCAAAGAACCAGCTCTTTGTCACATTAATTTTTTCTATTGTCTTTTTGTTCTCTATTTCATTTAGTTCTGCTCTGATTTTTGTTATCTCCTTTCTTCTGCTGACCTTGGTTTTGCTTGTTCTTCTTTTTCTAGTTCTTTAAGGTGTAACATGAGGTTATTTATTTGGGATTTTTCTTGTTTCTTGAGATAGGCCTGTAATGATATAAATTTCCCTCTTAAAACTGCTTCGCTGCATCCAATCCAATTTCGCTGCATTCAATCTTCTTAAATTTGCTGAGGTTGATTTTATGTCCCAATACATGGTCTATTTTTGAGAATGTCCATGTACACTCGAAAAGAATGTATAGTCTGATGTTTTAGGATGAAGTGCTCTATATATGTCAATTATGTCCATTTCATCTAATGTGTCATTTAGGGCTGCTATTTTGTTATTTATTTTCTCTTTGGATGATCTATCCATAGCTGTCAATGATATATTTAAGTCCCCTAGTATAATAGTGTTTTGGTCAATTTCTCCCTTTAGTTCTGTTAGTAGTTGCTTGGCATATTTTGGTGCTCCCTGATTGGGTCCATAAATATTGATGACTGTTATTTCTTCTTGTTGTATAGTCCCCTTTACCATTACGAAATGTCCATCTTTGTCTCTTGTTATCTTTTTCACCTTGAAGCCTGTTTCATCTGATATCATTATGGCTACACCTGATTTTCTCTGGGTACCATTTGCTTGGAGTGTCAATTTCCACCCTTTCACTTTGAGTCTATGCTTGTCCTTGTAGCTGAGATGTGTCTCTTGGAGACAGCATAAGGTTGGGTTTAGTTTTTTTGATCCAATCTGCTACTCTGTGCCTTTATTGGTTTATTCAGTCCATTTACATTTAGGGTGATTATTGGTATGTGAGGTATCTTTAGTTTTCTGGTAAGGCTGTGTCTCCATTGTTTCTTTGCCTTTTTGTTGTTGTCTATTATTTCTGTGTGATGGTATTCTATGATGTTTCCCTCTGTTTCTTCTTTTATTACAGTATATATTTCAGTTCTGGATTTTTTTTTTGAGTAGGTACCCTTAAGTTTCTGTAAAAGAAAGTTTGATATTTAGAGTATTCCATTTTGTTCAGCACACTTACTTTCTCCTTTCCCATATTCCGGTTCCGGCCTTTACTCTCCCCCTTTTTATGTTACCACAAATTGTCCCTGTTGATGGTGGTTGAATAGCCTCCTTTAGTAGTTCTTGTAGTGCAGGTCATGTATTAGAAAATTCCCTCGGCTTCTGTGTGTCTGGAAAGGTCATTATTCCTCCTTCATATCTAAAGGAGGGTGTTCCCCGAAGCCCGGCCCATCCTTAAGCGAGGGAGGTGGGGTCCACAGATGCCCCAGGACACACAGTCCACGTGGTCCGCGGCCAAGCTGTCGGGTTCCTTGCTCTGGTCCAAGTCTTACCAGCCACTACTCAGGGCAGGCAACATAGAAAGAAGAGGCTCGGCCAAGGAACAGTTGTACTGACTTTATTCCCCTCACTCTTCTCACTCACCCGCCTGCTGTCCCCCACACACTCTGCAGCTGTGGGGTGGGCACGTAGGACCAGATATCAGGGGGCCACAGGCCTGGGCACAGCCACTTTGCCATCACTGTAAGGGGCACTGTGGCAGCACACTCCAGCGTCGGAGGCTCAGGCTCAGCCCAGCCCGGGCTCCCAAATCTGTGGCCATGGGCTGAGCCCTACCTCATCTCTCTGGCCACTTATCCCCAGCTGGTCCAAGACCAGGGAGCCCAAGGAGAGCTGGCTCAGGTTCTGGACCTGAGTTCTGGCCAAATGGGTGAAGTCCATAAAGGATAGCTTTGCTGGATATATTATTCTTCGCTCGTTATTTCTCTCTTTCAATAGTTTGAATATTTGGTTCCATTCCCTCCTGGTTTGTAGAGTTTCTGCTGAAAAATCTGATGATAATCTAATGTGCTTTCCTTTGTAGGTTATGGTCTTCTTTTCCCTGGCTGCCTTGAAGATTCTTTCTTTGTCATTGTTTTTAGACAGCTTCAATACAATGTGCCTTGGAGAAAGCCTGTTGGGATTGAAGCAATTAGGCGTTCTATTTCCTTTTTGAATTTGAGGATCCAGTTCTGTCCACAAGTTTGGGAAGTTCTCATCAACAATTTGTTTGAATATATTCTCTGTTCCCTTCTCTTTTTCTTCTCCTTCTGGTATGCCCATTATTCTTATATTGCTCTTTCTGATGGAGTCAGAAAGTTCTTGTAGAGTTCTTTCATTTCTTTTAAGTCTCAAGTCTCTTTCTCCTTCCATCTGTGTAATTTCCAGGTTTTTATCTTTGATGTCACTGATTTTTTTCTTCATCAGGTCAACTCTACTACCTAAGCTGGTTATTTCATTCTTAATTTCTTCTATTGAGTTCTTAATATCTAGAAATTCCATTTGGTTCTTTTTAAAAATTTCAATCTCTTTCGTAAAATGCTCATGTTGTTCTTTGATTGCGTTTCTGAGTTCATTAAATTGCCTATTTGTGTTTTCTTGCATCTCGTTGAGTTTCTTCAGAACTGCAATCTTGAATTCTCTGTCATTTAAGTCACATATTTCCATACCTTCAAGTTCCTTTTCTGGAGACTTTTCACTTTCTTTCTGAGCTGTCTTGTTGCCTTGGTTATTCAAGGCAATTACTGATTTATTATTTCTCTTCCTAGAGATCTACAGGAGTGGCTTCTGCAACATGTTGATAGGAAGAGGTCTTTATTTTGTTTTCCAATACTTGTTGGTAGAATGTTTTATTTTCTCTCCGACTGCAGCCTTTTTTTTCTTCTCTCACACAGTAGTGCTATGTTTTCTCTGCACTATTCCAGCTTCTCACACAATGGGGGGATTCCCCAGGAAACGAGCTTCTCCTCTGTTAACAGTTCACCTGGGTCATAGGGTGCCACGTCCCTGTGGGTATGCGGAGAGCTTTTGAAGTTTCAAAGCTCTTCCTGCACCAGATTCAGAGCCCGTACATTTCAGCAGTTCTGTTTACTCCTGGAGGGATGCTCCCAGATAGGTGGGGTCAGAGGCAGGGTGAGTTGTGAGAGGTGGCCCAGAGCAATGGCGGTGACCACCACCACAGCCGGTCCTGCTTCCACAGCTCCCTCCTCTTTGCCGGAACTAGTTGGCCTGCAAATCCATGTCTGTGGTCCACAATTCTCAGAACAGCAAATATTCTGTTCTTTTGATCTGACACTGCTACTGTTCCGCTTCTAGCACTGGCCAAGTGGGTACAGGGCGAGGTCTGGGAGGGTAGGGAGGAGGCGGCTAGTCTCGGTGCTTAAGGCTTCCGTTCTCTGCTCGGCAGTGAGGGCTCAAACCACCGTTTTCAGCCTTCTTCCCTCAGTCTTTTCTCCTAGGTCTCTGCCATGAGCATTGGGTTCAGTCATGTTATATGCTGCCCGCTCAGCCCTGTGGACTGTAAGCAGCGCCGTAGCAGTCCAAGTTCTTCCCTCTCCCACAGCTGTGGTAGTTCCAGGATGCAGCGAGCTCGGAGCACTGAGTTAGGTCTGCGTCCTGCACCCGTGGCTCCGTCCCCACACTTCTGCCTTCCCTCCTCCCCGCTCGCGCGATTCGCCCACCTTTAAATGAATTCAGTAGTGGTCCTGTTTGTCTTGCCTGTGTGCTGTGCAGGGAGTCCTTTGTGAAGTTATTGTTATTCAATTAGTTGTAAATTCCAGGGGAGCTTTACAGAGGCTCACCTAGCGCCACCATTTTGATCTGGAAATTTTCTAAGACTGAGCCAATATTTTGAGAGCTTGAGAAATTTAATTCTTAATGTCCCTCGTCTTCCCTCCGAGCTGTGGGAACCCCAGCCGGATTAGTCTCCCCAGCAGGGCCTTCTCTCTCCTTCCTGAAGATGTCTGAAGCAGGCACAATTCAGAAGTAGAGGGCCAGTGTGGGCAAGACCTTCGACACCGTCTCACTCTGTGTCGTCAGGCGACTCACAGCCCTGGGCCGTGCACATCACCACTCAGACCCTCAGAGCCTTGTGTCCAAGACAGGACGAATAACGCATCCCAAGTCATGGCTTTGAGGCAGAATCAAATGACATAGTGTATGAAGATGTTTTAGGCAAGGGCCTAGGATCTGTAAAGGCTCAGTCAAAGTTTGCCACTACTAGGGATTAAGGCTATTTTCCTTGAGTCTGCTCACTGGTGACAGGTGGAAACCCTCAGATAAGCATGACTTTTAATTGTTTATTACATACTAAAATGCCTTTGAAATGCTCAGAAAATAGTACTTTCTACCAGTGAATTAGTCACCCCCTTTGTAATACATGCTGTGAACATACTCAGAAAACCCTCTCCTCATACACTGCTCAGAGATGATGCTCCAGATGATGGCCTTGTCTTCACACTTGACACAAGTTTTGCCCATGAAGTCTGTCAGTTTGCTGCCCAAATGCCACTGGAAGATAGAAGAGGAGTGAAGGCCACTTCCCTGGAAGGGCCTGTGTATGTGTGTGATGGGTGTGTGATGGGTGTGTGTGTATGATGAGTGTGTAATGAGTGTGTGATGGGTATGTGTGTGATGAGTGTGTGATGGGTGAGTGTATGTGTGATGGGTGTGTGATGGGTGTGTGTGTTATGTGCGTATGTTGGGTCTCTGTGTGTGTAATGGGTGTGTGTAATGAGTGTGTGATGGGTGTGTGTAATGAGTGTGTGGTGAGTGTGTGATGGGTGAGTGTGTGTGTGATGGGTGTGTGATGGGTGTGTGTGTATGATGAGTGTGTAATGAGTGTGTGATGGGTATGTGTGTGATGAGTGTGTGATGGGTGAGTGTGTGTGTGATGGGTGTGTGATGGGTGTGTATGATGAGTGTGTGATGAGTGTGTGATGAGTGTGTGATGGGTGTGTGTGTTATGTGTGTATGTTGGGTCTCTGTGTGTGTGATGGGTGTGTGTAATGAGTGTGTGATGGGTGTGTGTGTGATGTGTGCGTTACATGAGGTAGGTGTTCACTGCATGTGCATGTGTGTGCAGTGTGTACACACGTGTGTGCAGAGGGAGGGTGGCTGGTAGAAGGACACATACCCTGGCTTTGAAGCCCCTGTTGTTATCTGTCAGCCTGCAAATGCCTATGTCTGGGTGGGTTCACCATTCAGGACCATCTCTCCCGCCCCCATCTCTGCTGCTGCCTGGAGCAGAGCTGCAGTGTCCAGGACTGAGCTGGGCTCAGGCTTCAGTAGGCAGACAGAGACTCAGCCTGAGCAAGGACAGTGCCCATGAGCCCACCTGGAAGCCAGTGGTCAGCAGGGCGGGTCCCGGCTGATGATGTGCCGGACTATGCCATGCTATTTAGCCTTTGTGCCAAAGCTGGTGGTCCTGCAAGCTTTCTTCTTGGAACTCTGAGGGGAGTGGTCACTGACCCAGCCCCACCACCTCTGTGCGTTCCCCCAGACATAAGGGTGCCCGTGAGGCGTGGAGTCTGCACAGCCCACCCCCTTTGCTCGGGGGCTGGAGGGAGGGCGGCCCTCTGGCCACATCTGCTCAGCTCGGCCTGCAGCCCCATGAGACAGGTCTTTGAAAGGAGGCTTCTGATCCTGATGCTGGGCCTGACCCAGGAGCCACCGGTGTCAGGCCTGTTCACCACCGGCAACGCCAGGACAGAGTCACCAGGCCCCGTGGCCCCCTCCTGTCTGTGCTTCTCACACATCGACAAGCCAGAGCCACCTCGCTTTACACACTGTCCCCACTGAGCCTCACAAAAGCCCAGTGTGGCCCGGTCCGTCTGCACACCAACCAGATGCCAGCCCCCAAGTACATGGAGTCCCGGCCATGCTCTTCTCTCCCAGAGGTGACCGGCCAGGGCTCACAGTATACGTGAGCCTGGGCTCGGCTCCCAGGCAAGGCTGGGCCTCTGAAAGTGATAGGACACATCACAATCACTTGAGACCCAGGAAAGCACCTGCCTGCCTGATGGCTCCGAAGTGGTGTGAAACCCCCACCCGCACACACACCCCACGCACACTCCACCCCCCATTCCCCATTCACACAGGCGAGTCTGTGGGTTGATCACCAGTGAGGCCACGTCCAATTCCTTTTTGCATTTCCTGAGCAGAAACCAGACAGTCCCAGGCTGCGTAAGTGCACAGGGAAAGGGTTAAATGCTAGCGACATGCCCCAGGGGGGTTTGCACAAGACAGCCAGGACAGGAACCTGCTGGGCACAAACCCCCCCATCCTAAAGGTGACCCTCGGGGCCAGGGAGCAGAAGGGGCGATGGCCATCTGCCTCTGTCATGCCGAGACCCACGGAAGCAGGAAGCATCTCCAGCCTACGGTCAGGAGGGAGAGCGTTTTTGGCTTCCTGAATTGTTACCTCCAGGTTTTCTCCTGACCACAGAGTGAGTGAAAACTATTAAGGAAATGAAGAGAAAGTGAGGCTCATTTCCTGCATCAGGGGAGGTATGGCCGCCCTGTGGACCGCCATGTGGAAGGAGATGTGAACTGTGACACCACAGCTGACGCCTGTAGAAAGCTCACTCGAGGACCCGGCAAACTGGTGGCAGGTTTTCAAGAACCAGCTGGCATTTCTTCACGCAGCTTCGACTTGGGCAGATGTCTCTGCCCTCCTTCCTCTGGGTCCCAAGAGCCGCTGGTAGAGCACGTCACTTTGTGCGATCACAAGTATCTATCTGTCTGCTTCTCCCACTGAACCGAGCGTCTAAAGGCAAGGGCCACTTTCCCCTCATTTGACCCAGGAACCAGATTACTGACACTTGGGAGGTTCTGGGAAGACTTTGCGAGAATCAGTGTTTGTCTTCCAGCCTGGCCCCACAGCCCTGGGACCCCTATTTTCTGCAGGATTCCAACATCTAAAATAATCAGGGAGAGCAGCTGGGCCTGGACAAAAAGAAATGGCTTACAAGTGTCTGTCTCTCTCTTTCCTACTACACTAGCCCCGCCCCTTTATCCTCAGTCTCACTTTCCACAGTTTCAGTTACCCCTGGTTAACTTTGATCTGAAAATATTAGGTGGAAAATTCCAAAAATAAACAATTATTATGTTTTAAATTGTGCGCCATTCTGAGAATCGTGATGAAATGTTGTGCTGTCCCACTCCATCCCACCCAGGACGTGACTCATCCCTTTGTCCATCCAATGTATACTCTGTGGACGCTTCAAGCCCATTAGTCACTTAGTAGCCGTCCCAGTTATCAGATAGGCTATCAGAGAGAGAGAGAGAGAAGGCAAATTCGTCTCACTTTCATTGCAGTCTATTGTTACAATTTTCTGTTTTATTATCAGTTATTGCTATTAATCTCTTACTATGCCTAATGTATAAATTAAACTTTATCATAGGTATGCATGTGTGGAATTCAGTGCTAGCCATGGTTTCAGGCCTCCACTGGGGGTCTTGGAACATGTCTACCATAGATAAGGAGAATGACTGTATTTTCAAAAAATCTGTTACGACTTTCCTATATGTCAGGGTTTTTGCTGAGCCTATTACATGTGTTCCTTTAGTCCAACCTCATAATAATCTTATAAGGCAAGATTTATTAAAACCTACCTTTTCCATCTTAAGAAAATGGAATTTGGATAGGTTGAGGGACTTGCTCAAGGTCACATTTACATAAAGGATGGAGTGGACTCTGACCCTTATCTGCTTGACCCGAGAGCCTGATCCCCAGTCTGATTGTTTGCAAAAGCCATTGGGTAACATGGCACCCAGAGATTCTAGCTACTGTGTGCAGGATAGTTTTTACCATTTTTAGTTATCTGATAATTGTGTCTGTGCCATGGGAGAATTTCATAATGACCGTCATCATTGGCAATTGAGCATTGTGGCAGAGCAGAGCATGGAAGCAATCTCAGTGCAGATGGCAGGAGCAGGGGGCCGGGGAGCCGAGAGGGCTGCTGCTCCAAGATATACCTTTCTACCTGAAAAGGCAACAGAACCCATCTGATATGCCAGTCCCCCGACCCCCACACCACAAGAAATCAGTAAGAAATTAGAGCTCCCAGCAACTTTCTAGACCTTCTGCTGTGGGGGCCTTTCGGCTGGGATCTCTTTTTTTCTTTTTTCTTTTTTTTCCCCATCTTTACATTTAATTTGGGAAACTGCCTGGTTAATCCGACCTACTGGCCTGGGCCTGAAACACCCCCATGGCAGAGTTCCTGGCAGTGTGGACACAAATGCATAGTGATTCACAGAGGAGGGTGTCATGTGGTTCTTGATGCCAGGAGGTAATTGTTTTGACTACAAGTGACGCCATCCACCTCTAACATTGAAACTCTCAGGTTGACTCCTTTGAACAAATTACTTCTGCAGACCTAATGTTTTATAGCAGCAAACTGCTCAAGAAAATACTAACAGAACTGCCACAACTTAGAGAGCAAAGCTCGTGGGCAGTGGAGGTTTTAGCACCTTCAAAACACCCTCTCACCGCCAGGAAAACCGCCAGTTGGACTGGTGGGAATGGAGGCAGGAGGCATCACCCAAGCTGGGAGGACCGCAGCCCCAGAATCCAGACAAGAATCTTGTCGAGGGTGGGGGGCACCTGGGGGGCCAAGAATCTTCTGTGCCCTTTCTCATTATTATTCTCCACCAGTGGTGCCACCAGGAGGCAACAGGGATTCTAGCCATGTGGTTCTGTGGGGGTCCTCGCTGAGGATTTCTAAAGGGGACAGCCTCACTGGTGAAGAGTGGTCCAAAACAGCCAGTCTTGAACAGCTAAATTATCATTACGTGAATCCATCACCCACAGTTAGCAGATTATGACTTTGCTAAACTTAAATCCTATCATTTCTTCCAAAAGATGTAAAAGAGCAGAGCTACAGTGGTACAGTGGAAGCCCCCTTGTGGGCCCCATCACATGTCCTCCTTGTTTCCTGGGAAAGGGGTATCTAAGATTCATCACCGTATTACACAAACAACGGTGTGATGTCTGTGCTGTTACCATTTACGTTCATGACACCCCACTTTATGTATTACTCTGCAAGTTGCTTTTATCATAGAACACTGTAGTTCTGAGATCCCCCCACATTGTAGTACATAGACCTGGTCATGGGGCATAAGTGCTACCAGGTGTCCCAGCCTATTACCACACCACAGCTTGGTCACCACCACACTATAGGGAAGGCCTGTGAGGCCCTCAGCATTGCCCCAAGCTGAAAGAAAGGGCCACGTGTTCATTTGGTTTTGGCGGTGGCTTTGGGAGAGAGGGGCAGAAGATCGGCTGTCCTCAGCCTTGTGACATCAGCACTCAGAGCAGCAGGAGGAGCAGCCGTGAGCGAGTCCCGCTCCTCTTGCGTCCACACCCCGCTTTCTGGGGTCAGGAAGGGTTAGAATCTCTGGTCAGCGTGGAAACAGACGGTGCCCCCAAAGGCCCGGAGAGGGTGCCAGCTGACAGCCGGGCTCACGTGTGCAGTATGGTCCCCGGCAGGGGCGTCTGCCATCAGGCGACCTGAGGGCCGTGCGTCACGCTGTCTGTTCTCACCTGCAGGTACCAGCAGCGCGGACGTGAAGGAGAACCGGAATGTAAGCAACCTGGAGGCCCGTCCGCTGCCCTCCGGCGACAGGGCCCGCGAAGGCGTGCCCGGCGTGAAGAGGAAAAGGCCCCTGGAGGAGGGCAACGGGGGCCACCTGTGCCAAGTGCAGCTGATCTGGAAGACGCTGTCCTGGTCAGTGGCACCCAAGAACGCACTGGTCCAGCTGCACGAGCTGCGGCCGGGCCTGCAGTACCGGATGGTGTCCCAGACCGGCCCGGTGCATGCGCCCGTGTTTGCCGTGGCCGTCGAGGTGAACGGGCTGACGTTCGAGGGCACGGGGCCCACCAAGAAGAAGGCCAAGATGCGGGCGGCCGAGCTGGCCCTGCGCTCCTTCGTGCAGTTCCCCAACGCGTGCCAGGCGCACCTGGCCATGGGGAGCGGCCCCAGCCCCTGCACGGACTTCACCTCCGACCAGGCCGACTTCCCCGACACTCTGTTCAAGGAGTTCGAGCCCGCGGCGCCCAGCGCGGCCTTCCCGGGCCGCCGGCCGGCCGAGCCCCAGCTGCTGTCGGCGGCGCTCCGGCGGGGGCGGCTGCTGCGCCGCACGCTGGACCTGGTGGCGCCGGGGGACAGGAACCCCGTGGTGCTGCTGAACCAGCTGCGCGCCGGCCTGCGGTACGTGTGCCTGTCCGAGCGGCCCCGCAGGTTCGTCATGGCCGTGAGCGTGGACGGGAGGACGTTTGAAGGCTCGGGACGCAGCAAGAAGCTGGCCAAGGGCCAGGCCGCGCAGGCCGCGCTCCAGGCCCTCTTCGACATCCGGCTGCCCGGCCACGCGCCCAGCAGGAGCAAAAGTCACCTATTGCCCCAGGTGAGAATTCTCAGGTGGCTGCCGGATGCTAGGACGACCGTGAGCGGCACGCGCAGCCGGCAGCCCCTCTGCTCCGGTGGCCGTAAGTAGCGCCCCACGCGCCCCTGGCTGGTCCCGGCCGCACTGCGAGCGCGCGCCGGGCCTTGGAGGCAGAGCCCTGGGCGTGCGGAGAATATCAACACGCGGACTTGGCGTGGGGGGAGGACGAGTGAAGGCAGGGGTGTCTGCGATGACGTCAGCGGCAGGCGGACAGGGCAGCTGGAGCACCGGGCCGCGGCCGCGAACAGGGAGGCCGCCGGGGTCCGCGGGCCCTTCCCGGGTTGGCGCTGAACACTGTGCCGAGGGAGCATCAGCGGGAGGTGCAAATGAATGTTGGGTGGCAGTTTGCGGGCAGCTTCTCGCTAGGGAGGCTGGCGGGACGGAAGTGAATGTGCGTCGTCTGGTCTCGGCGACTTTAAGCAGAGATAGGTGCCCGTGTGGACACCCAGGCCGCGCCACGCAGACGGAGGTCGGAGGCTCAGGCCCTCGGCTGCACGCGCGGGGCTCAGAACCAGGGCGGGGCTGGCATCGCCGTCACCTCTGGCCCTTTCACACCAGTGACCGTCTGCTTTCTCATGCTGCTTCCCCTTTGTTCACTGGAAAAATACCTTCGTAGCATTGCTCACATGTTGGGAACTATTCTTACCCCATGCCCAGGCTTCTGACTGCTAATGCAAATTACCTTTCTCAGCGTTCGGAGAAGAGTCTGTGGGCGCTGTGAAGTATCAGATGCAGGAAAATCTCTGAAACTCACTTTGGTGTCAGTTGGGGGGAGAAACATTTTACAGAGTTCAAAAGCACTCAGCCCAGCACCGATCCACAGCAAGTCCCCGGGGGTTGTAGACGGTCGCTCCCATCACTGTGGTGGTCCTGTCACAGCACCCAGGAGGCAGGCCCGCACACACCTCGGGGGCACGGCGAGTGCTGTACAGTGGCCCTCTCGGAGGCACACGACGCACGCCTCATGCCCAATCCCGATGTTCAGTAAATATGTGTCAGACAGAGGTCGGCTCCTTGCAGCCCGGCCAGGTGAGGGACACAGAACAAGGAACCCCAATCGGGGATGACTGTTTCTCCCACCATCTTCACCGCCAATGCCTTCATTTATTTTCAAATATCTATTGCACATTCTTGGGAGCAGGTGGGAGGGTTTAGACCACAATCTCCATCATCTTCCTTTCAACCCTCCCTGAGGTAATACACAGTCCAGGCGGAAACTCGGTGTTTGCAAAGCTCAGCATCACAGGTCCCTAAGCGTCTCCTTCTAGAACTCCTGCAGACTCGTTTCTCTCCTGGCACCTGCATTTTATTTCGTTTCCTCTCTTTCCTTCCAATTCTGTTTCTCCAACCACACCCAAGGAAGCCACTGTGCCCCCTGCGGCCCCATGAGCCACAGGCAACCCCTGCCTCCAACCTCCACGGCTCTGTCTTCCCGCCACCCTCTCAGAGGTCCCCCGCGTGGCGAGTGGTGGTGTGTTCCCTGCCGCCCCTGCTCCCTGCCCGCCCCAGCCCTCATGGAAGGTGAAGGGTGTGGGTGCGTCCCGCCTCAGCGTGTTCTCTCACGGTGTCCCCGCGAGCTCGCCGTGCAGGGAGCACCGCCATTCTGTGACAGTCATTTGAGCCCAGTTGCAGCACATGAGTTAAAGCCACAGCCACTAAGTTATTCTTCTCTGACAGTCCACTAACCACCCCGACTGGATGATGGAGGGCACAGAGCAGCATGAGGGCTGCCAGCCATCCATCACACCCAAGGCACTGCCATCCTGAGGCTCATTACGTACCCTTGCGCCATCACCTGTGCTGGGTGGGGCTAAGGTGGGTCAGGGGACCCAGGACCAGGCGCCATCAGTGGCTTCATTAAATTCAAATGCTGTCTTGGATGTGGTCTGGATTCAGGGACTCATCTTTAAAAAGAAGATTCCAAGAGTCCCTGTAAATGCTGTTTGCTCTCCTGCTGGGCCCAAGGCCCTGCCCATACAGCAGACGCCTGGTCCTGCTGGACCATGGTCCTGAGCTCCAGGCCCAGGGCACGACACTTAGTTATCCTAACTGCACTGTTAGCAGCTGCTCCTGGAGAGCAGGCCAGGCACCCCCGCCCTGCCATGTTCCCAGAACCACTGCCCAGGCTCCCAGGAAAGGCAGGTCCCCCAGCCACTGAGCTTTGAGGACCCCACCCTGGAGGTTGGCAGGGGTGCTTGGTGCCGGAGAGACAATTTTGGGAACTTGGGTACCAACACCAGTATGTAATGTTCCCTGCCCAAAGTCCCAGGTTCTGCCCTACACAGGGGACGATAAGCCATGAGTCTGGTTCTAAGACACACATGTTGCGTTACACTTGTACCAGAAGCAAGCTGAGAGACAATATCTAGTCTAGTGCTTTAACCAAAGTTCGGTCTTGTCTGAGTGATCCCGGAGGGTTACCTCTTTAAGTAACATTCAGTGAAGTGCAGTAACAATCAGTGAAAACAGTTTCAAGTGTGACGGTACATAGTGTCATATGGGGTACGGGTGTAAAGTGCCGTCGTGGGCCAGGCTGCATGAGAAGCAGTAGGTGCTGGAGGGGCAGCTGGGAACCTGCTCTCTGACCCTCACGCTGGAGGGTCACTCGACTGCCCTGCTGGGTAACCCGCCCTTGGAACCTCCTCAGGGCTGTGCTCTGGGCCTCCGCCTGGACAGCAGGACCAGCACGGTGGTCGGATGCTTGCTCTGGTCAGGAGGTGCTCAGTAAGCCTCATCCCCAAATGCCCCTCGGGTAAACACCTGCAAGGAGCACTCTGGGCGGGGCGGGGGGGTGGATGCCACTGCTCTCGCTGTCCAATCAACTTTCTTGAAAGAGTGAGGCATATGCTCCTCTGACAGTGACATCGAGAGTCCTGGGCTGGTGGGGGGAGAGGGCTACCATGATTGGGGCTGTTCCTGTCCCCGCACTCAGACACCACAGTTCCCTCCAGCTGGAAACCAGGCATCCATCTTGCTCACTGTGAGTGTGTGACCAGTTAACCAGTGCTGAACAGGCTGGGACTCAGAGATTCATGTCTGCCTCCTGAATTCTATGTAGAGCCTCTCTTAGTGGCCGCCATGAACTCCCTTACTCGTCTGTGCTAACAGTCACAGTTTCACTGATGCATAAAATGATGAAGGGCTTGGAGAGAATGAATGGGAGGCTTCTCTCCCCAAAACGATCTCAGTGCGTACATGTGTGAAGGATCAAATAGAAACTCATCGCTTAGGGGCCCTTCTTACCCAACAATTCTCAGTAATTTTATAATTCTCTAAGGAGAGAGGGAGGAAATTCTGATTATTAAGAGTGGCTTGTCTGAAGTTAATTCTTGAATCTTAGAAGCTATGAACAGCTGTGTGTCCGAGGTACTTGGTTTTGGGAAGGGTGGAAGGAGGCGAGAGGAGAAAAAGGACATGGTTGTTTTATCCAGAATTGTAGAGCCCTAAGAACGGGCTTTAAAATGGTCACCACCTCCAGTGCACCCATAACCAGCATAATCAACCCCGACTCTCTAAGGCTGCCCTCCTGGAGCAGATGCAGCCAACACCTGGGCAAGTGGGCCTCATTCCCGTCCTGGTCACCAGCCAGCAGGTGGGCCTGTATGGAACTCTGCTGTTTCCCACCAGCGCAGCCTGGACTGACCCGGGCCCGAGAGCGAGGCTCAGAGCTCCAGCTCGGGGGGACCCCCAGCAGTGGGGCCCAGCATGCTCTGCCTCCCTGGAATTGTTCTGCCCCTCAGCTGTGACCACCCTGCCCAGGCTGAAGCTGTGATCATTCCAGATGCCTTCTTCCTTTAACATCTCTGCCTGCCTGGGTTTTGTAACCACACACACCCTCTTGTGGTACATGAAGAGAGAAAGGCAGCCACCCTCCGCATAACCAACCGGCCTTGAACTTCCCTTCTTCATTTCCCTGTTTCCTCAGAAGAGACACTGACAACCAGAACTATAGTGACAGTCAGTTCACTGTCATGACCCATGGAAAAATCTCCTAAAATCCCTCCTCAATGAGGGTGTTAAAGGCTTTGTAGCCGCTTAACAACACATTTATACAAAGTGTACACAATGTGATACAACGCATGTTTATACAATACACATTTATACAATGTACATGCAACGTACAATGTTTATAAATAAACACACCGCACGGGGGTGCACAATATACTTCTAGACCATAGCCTCCACCGTCGTACTCCCTCCTGAAACAAGTTTGGTGCGATTTTGGTAAGGAGTTAAATATGAGTTTAAGCCTATATGTTCCCACTACTGTGTTTGGCATTTTTAAATATAGTTAATATGGCTTGATTATTTAAGCAGAGCCTCTAAAGTAAGCTTCGCCACTTGTCTACAACTCTGCAGCCACTATTTATGGTGGTGATGGTGACATTAGGAGCTAATATTCTCAGGCTCACTGGGGATCACGTATTGTTCTAGGGGTTCTGCATACAATGCCGCCTTCAAACTTCATACACTCCTTGGAGGTGGCACTGTTCATGTTCCCATTGTCCAGACAAGGACACTGGGGCACAAGAAAGTTAAGTACTCTGCCCAGAGTCCAGCTGGTCAGCTGAGAGGACGGTGAGGGGGTCCTCGGACGCCAGCTGGCCTCTCCCCAGACCCCAGCACCTGCACAGGGTTGTTGAGGAAACGGACACGCTTATCATGGTGGCACGTTTGACTGGGCATAGTGACAGTGTTGCTCTTTCCAGACAGGGAGAAACGTGGCCGGAACACCAGTGCTGACTGACTTTGAGAGATCCCAGAGTTTGGCCAGGGAGCAGAAAAGGGGCTCCTGGGCGGCCAGTTTGCTCAGTGATTAGAGTACGGTGCTCATAACACCAAGGTCGCTGGTTCGAGTCCCACATGGGCCAGTGAGCTGCTCCCTCCACAGGTAGATTGAAAACAGCAACTTGACTTGGAGCTGAGCTACGCCCCCCACAACTAGATTGAAAAACAATGACTTGATATGGGGCTGATGGGTCCTGGAAAAACACACTGTTCCCCAATATTCCCCCACAAAAAAAAGAAAGAAAAAAAAGAAAAAGTCTCCTAGGGCAGGAGCCCTACTCCCAATGGGGTGCCGTGTTTCAGAGATGAGCCCCTGAGCTCATGGGAAAGGCCATCATGGGAAAGGCCAGGCCATGCGTTCAGGACTCGGGCAGGGGAAGTGTCCCTCAGTAAGCTGACCCCCAATTGGATCAGTGGGGGTAGCTGGGAGCTCGCCAGCAGCCCCTAGATGAGGAGACCACCTCTATCAGCAGAGAGCCTGCCCTTCTTTGGCAGCCTTTGTTGCGATGTCCAGGTCCCCTCCTCCTTGGAGACAGATGCATTGTTACACTGAAAGGAGAGAGCCAGGCAATGGGAGAATGCCAGCATGCAAATGAGCCAGAGACAGCAAAGAGGACCATCAGAGAGAGAGAGAGAGAGAGAGAGAGAGAGAGAGAGAGAGAGAGAGAGAGACTCTCAGACTCAAGGGGCCAGGGAGACAGAAAGAAACACAGCAGGCGCAAGATTGTTTGGGAAGGCCACTGCCCACCGTACAGAGGCCACATCGGGGCCAAGCCATGGGGCAGCACACAGTCCAGTCACAGGGACAGAGTGGCTAGGCACAGGACTCAGTGTGGCCTGGGTGGCCACAGCTGGGACACCCATAGGCCTGAGAGGGGCTGTGCAGCCAACCACCCCCCAGCTCACCCTGCAAGGAGCAGGGTCTCCTAAGGAGAAAGAGCTTGGTGCCCCCAGACCCACATGGGGAACCCACACCCCAGACCTTGGCCCTTCCTGAGGAACCAAAGTAAAACAGGCAAGGTGGTTCCTTGGGACACCTCAAGGATATTTCCTGAAAGTTAGAAGCAGAGGGAATGACCTTGCCATCAGAAACCCTTTGTAGCCACTGCCACCCTCATGGCCCCTCACAGCCTGTCCCCCTGCAAACTGCCACAAGTGCCCTAGAGCCATGATCTGTCTGTGTGAGAGAGAGGTGCGAGAGAGGGACTTGCTGGGGAAGAGGGGCTCGCTGTGAGCCCAGGCTGGGGCTCAGCCTGGCTGGGGAAGAGGGGGCTGCCAGAGCCCCCACCACCCTTGACTGCTGCTGAGAGGCCCTCAGGGTCCTCTGGGCTCAGCTTCCTTGCCTTGAGAAGCAGGGACTGTATTGGATGTTCGTTCCAGCTCTCACACTCTGGGCAAATGAAAGCCAGTGCCAGACGCCCACAGTGTGCCAGCAGACACTTGGGAACACTTAAGAGTACCAAACACAAACGCACCACCACGTTGACATGCAATCTGTAGCATTTTGCCCCAAAGCAGAACTTTTCTTTTCTCACTCCAGTAGTGTTTTCCATTCCGATCTAGCTTTCCAAACCGAAGGAGGAACGGGGGCCACAGGCAGACAGGAGAAGGCTGTGGTGATGCTGTCGGACGTGTGCCCCACACAGCTGTCCCTGAGCCGCACCCGCCTCGTGGTGGTGTCCAGAGAGGGAGATGGGGCGACACCCACTTCTTACCACCAAGGTTCTTTACAAGGGTTGGAGATTGCTGGATATCTTCCAGTTTAAATACATAGCACCCCGAGGCGGTCCACAACTCTCCCACCCTCAGCTCTCCTGGAACGATCTGGAATGCAAGGACTCAGCTCTGTTCAGATCCAGCTTGTGCCTCTTACGATCAACTCCCTCCTTACGTGGTATTTGTAGGTAAAAAACAGTGACTGCCCCAGTTCTCCCAGGGTTGGAGTGAACCTATGTTCGCCGTGTCACTCTCCCTCTTGTCACATGAGGGTGGCGAGACCCTCTGCTTGCAGACCCCCATCCTCCCTCCTGCACCCTCACTATCTTGTCACCCTCACCCCTACGTGTTAGGGCTCAATGACGCATGGAAGGTAGAATGACTGTTTGTGACAATAGCGCCACAATTAAACATTTTTCTTAAATAACGCATTCAATGGAACTGTGGGTTCAGTCAAGTACTCAAAATCATAAGCTTACAGAAAAAATTGGTATACAAAAAGTAATCGTGAGAGATTTTTCTTTTAATACGGGGCGTTTTCCCTGTGTTGGCGATTACAATAAATGCAGTGAGGGACTTTCACTATTTTCACTCCAACAAGCATATCTGAGCGTGAGCTGGAGAAAAGGAGCTGTGAGGGGTCCAGATGTGACAGCCCCCGGACGTGCGACCCCTTTGGCAAAGCTCACTTTCTTGCCATCTGCGCCTGAGTTCAGGTCAAAGTCTGGCTGAAAAAAGCATTAGGGCCACCTTGGTCCAAGCAGCCTGGGACGCAAACATCAGGAGGGGCCGGGGGTTGGTAAAGCTGTCTCGGGAAAAACAACTGGGGCCAAGAGACTGACATTTAGCTTCAGGAAAAGTGCAATAGGACAGGTGCTTTTCCGGGCGATGTTAATTGAATTCTAGACCGATGTGCTTCTCAACCTGTTTGCGGCCACAGAACACGTGAAGGCCACAATCACATGTGTGACGTGCTCCTTTGCTACGCAGCCATCAGCATTCTTGCTCTCTCAGGAGACTGTCAGAACAAGGAGAGCAGCAGTGATGCCACCCAGATAGCTCCCAGCAGCACAACTTCCACCCCAGGTGGACCGTTCCAAACCTCTGTGTTTTGTTGTCTGGGATACTCTTTGAACACTGCACACAAACTCAGGTCGGTCAGTGCCTGTCGTAGGTGGACCTGGGCCACCTGCCCCCACAGCACCTGCTCAGCTTTTCGATGCCAGACAAGCTCTTTTTCTTAGTGGAAGTATTGGCTTGGCAATTATTCAGAGTTTAGCACTAGCCCACTCGGCACGGGGCCAGTTTGGGATTTCTGCTTTGTTCATCTGTTTTCATCCGTTTTGTAATCAAAGCGATGGGAGGAGGGAGGCACGCAGGAGAGCGGGAGCCACAAACACCCAGCCCAGCGTCTTCACAAGCTGTGAAATGAACGAAGAGAGGTTCTGATCCACTCCCCAGGTGAAGGGGACCGTTGGCAGGGACGTGGCCCAAAAGGATGACCCTATCTTTTCTGCTAAGTCACGTCCGTAGACAGCAGGGGAGACCCTCGGCGTTGTGATACGGCGTGACCGGTTGCAGACTCAGTTCACTAGGGGAGCACGTTAGCTCTGGACAAGGGTTGCTGTGGCCGGGCTGGCGTGGGATTGCCAGTGAGAGAGACGCTGATGGGGAGAGAGCTAGGAGCCATCCACCCGAGAATCGGAAATGATGTCAAGATGGAAATCCAGAGCCTGGGAGCCTGCAAAGGCCGCTGGTGACCGACACGTGGAGGTGAGCTTAGAGTGAAGTGGACGCAGTCTGCCTCAGTCCTCCGGAAGAGCTGGGAACCCGTCTGTCGCTGGCACCGACTGGCTGGAGGAGACGTGAGGAAGGCCAGTGTGGCTTCCTCCAGCCCAGAAGCCCCTCACCTCTCCCTCCACCCACGCTGGAATTTCAGGAGCCGTCCAAGAGGCTGAGACTGCTCCTGGCTATCATTAGAGGAGGCATTTTCAGGGCAGGCGAAGCCACTACATGGGAAATTCATGCAATCTTTAAGTTCTGCGTCATTGTAGATATACCCTGATGACTAGTTGGACCTGATTTTCTCTATAGAGGGTTCTCGGGGAAGGAAAAGGGGAGGGGCTAAAATGGAACATTTTATTGGACAGGGATCAGAAGAACAGAAATTGGGAATGGGGAAAGGATGATAAAAGCTGAAGCATATCCGCAGTGCAGTTCCTGGGATCAGAGGCAGTGAACAGTGTGTTGGAGCTGCGGCTCCACATGCTAACCGCTGGCTGAATGCACTTACGTACGTAGGGCTGGACTTGTGAAGTGGTGTGGGCAAAGCACTTAGCAGCCGGCCTGACTGAAAGGAGAGATGACTGTCTCATTTCCATTCTGCTTCCTGTTTGCAGTGAAATGCCCACAGGGTTGGGAGTCTCCACGCGGACTTGCTTGAGTGTTTCTCATTTAAAACAGACGATTTTGTGTCAGGACATGATAATGAGTGTCATGATCCTAATTCACTTTGCAAAGCACCACAGCCACCCTAAATGACAGAGCAAAGTCAACCCGTGAACAACGCTTCCATGTAGTGTCACAGTACACGGAATTGACATGACCTGAAGTCGGCTGGATTGGACTGGGACTTTGGAGGCAAACTCAACAATTAGGTGCCTTTGTGGATCTGACCAACTATCTTGAAAGATTTTATGACTCAGTCCTTTAACATTGCCTGGTATTTGAGAATGGGGATTAAATACAATGAAATCCATACAGTGAAATGGTCTGGATAATTGGAATGACCTAAACAAAAGAATTGGTGTCCCAGATCACATCCTAAGCCTCTACCCCCCGCCTGTGAGAGTGTCTGGAGGTGAGGACAGGGGTAGGGGGTGGACACATGCACGCCTGCACACAGGCTCCCTGACACCAGAGACCAGACCACTCACCTAACACTTGGCAACTCAAACTCGGCACCTTGTTCACCAGTCACAGCAGCCATGTCTCCATGCTTTTTCCCTCCGGTGACACAGCTGTGCCATTCGTTTGTAGTGAGATGAGTCTGGGCATCAGGTCTTTCCCAGTGTGTGGTTATTTGGACAATTTGGAGTTTAATTTGTAGACAAGCACACATCCCTACACCACATGCTTATAAACACGGACTGTGTAGGTGTACTTTACACTTCTCTCCCAGGGATTAACGGACTTTGTAAAAGTCAATTCTTAATTATATATAAAACTCAGAAAGCAAATCTTTTTTTTTTTAATTAATTTTATTGGGGTGACAATTGTTAGTAAATTTACATAGATTTCAGGTGTACAATTCTGTATTACATCGTCTATAAATCCCATTGTGTGTTCACCACCCCGAGTCAGTTCTCCTTCCATCACCATATATTTGATCCCCCTTACCCTCATCACCCACCCACCACCCCCTTACCCTCTGGTAACCACTAAATTATTGTCTGTGTCTATGAGTTTTTGTTTCTCATTTGTTTGTCTTGTTCTTTTTGGTTTATATACCACATATCAGTGAAATCATAGGGTTCTCTGCTTTTTCTGTCTGACTTATTTCACTTAGCATTATTCTCTCGAGATCCATCCATGTTGTCACAAATGCTCCTATATCATCTTTCCTTAACGCCGAATAGTATTCCATTGTGTATATGTACCACAACTTCTTTATCCATTCATCTATCGAAGGACATTTTGGTTGTTTCCATGTCTTGGCCACCGTAAACAAAGCTGCAATGAACATTGGCGTACACGTGTCTCTATAGAGAAATGCTTTTATATTTTTGGGGTAGATACCCAGGAGAGCGATTGCTGGGTCATATGGTAATTCTATTCGTAATTTCTTGAGGAACCTCCACATCAGAAAGCAAATCTTTACATGAAAAAGAGTAAATTTTCTTTGAATTCGTTCTGTAATCACCGAGTTCCACATGCTCCTACCATGATTCCCAGTGGCTCAGTCCTCTGCTGTCAGGCGAGACCTCTGCTTCCCAGGGAAAAGGAGTCGGAGGGGACAGCAGAGAGGCTGCACGTGGAGCAAGGCCACCACCACCCTTGAGACAGGAAGTAATGAGCTGGAAGACCCTGATAGTGATTCTTTCCAGCACCGAGGACAATAATAAAATTTCACCTGACGTGGGCAGCCCCCAACAGACGAGGAAAATGTCATTTTTCCTACAGAGAACTTCGGTGGTCCTCTAAGGGTGGCAGGCTATAGGAAACGCCTTTTCCACAAGGAGCACCTCATAATTCAGAAGCAGCTGAACCTAAATGGAGTTGCAAAGGTCACTCTTATTTCATAACAAGAAGAAATACCCAAGGAAGCTTCAACCCCTTCATTCCCTTCCACGGCCATGTGGTACTCGCACATCACACTACAGAACTGTACCTGCCTTTCCACAACAAGGACATTCCTATAATAAATATTTGGGGGGGGACGCACTATGTAGTAGGAATCCCAAGGGCTAGAAATGAGCAAGAATCCAACAATGTCCTTTTAATGCTCAGAGCGTTAATTAGACACTGAGTGTTTAACACACTGAGGAAACAAAGGCAACATGAGAAAATTCATTAAGAAGCTCACATTGAGCATGAAAGACCCAAGAATAGATCGCCCTAAGGAAGGTGCTACTGTGCCTGGTAAGAGTTAATCTGATTATTGCAAAGTAAGTAACATTTTTTACGTGTGTTATGGAATCCCGTTGTGTGAAAGCCCCCTGCAGAGAATCCTGTGGTACAGCAGTGACTAATTTTGAAATGAATTGGTACTGAATTTATGCATTCTGTAAATTTGAGTGTTTGCATGTTGGTGTTTCTTAAAATGGAAGACACGTTTGGAAATCACTGGATTTTACAACCAAATTATTTTTGAATACTAGCTAATTATGTTTATATTTGTTATGGAGATACGTGGAAACATGCTATGAATGGTCATATAAACCACAATAGCCAAATGTGAAGGCCCGTTTAGCACTATTCAAATCCAAATTCAGTGTTAAGGCACTTGGAAGGCAGTTTATTTGTGATGCAAACATCTCTGACTTGTATGAAGTAAATAGGATAAATGAAGCAATGAGTTAGTTGCAAAAAACAATGAGATAATCAGAATGTGCAAATTTTGCTTTGGTGACTTTTGAAATCTGTAAAAAGTGACAAAGTGTTTCCCATTTAGGCAGGAACTTCTTCATTCTCATTTAAGACACACCAAAATGTTCTCTTTTGAACAGACATGAATGACTGCCAAAGTTTTTTCATAGATCATCTAATGCACGCAAACAGTCGGGCCTACAAGCAAAGAGACTGATTCTTGTTTATCCATCCATCCATCCATCCATCCATCATCCATTCATCCTTCTGGCCATCCATTCATCTGGCCATCCAACTGTTCTACTATCCATCCATCCATCCATCCATCCATCCATCCATCCATCCATCTGTCTGCCCATCCATCATCCAGTCATCTGTTCATCCACACATCATCCATTCATCCATCTGTCCATCCATTCATCTGACCATCTATCTCTTCATCCATCCATTCATCCACACATCCATCCATCCATTCATCTTACAAATATTTAACGAAAGTACTCTGTCCCAGGCTGTGTATCAAGTGCTATGAACACAGAGTTGAATAAGATAAAATCCTTGCCCTTGAGAATTTCTCACAGCTGGTGAATGAGTGTCCCAAATTGTCACCCAACAACTCCCTGCAGAAGCTGTGCCTATGTGTCATATTTAAAAACACAGACACGGGACACTTACCCTGAGCTCTCCAAATCAGAATGTGTTGGGCTGCATTTTTAACAAGTACCCCAAATGATTCTTAGTGATGCTAAAATTCAGAATTAAACTCTGGGAAGCGTGTGAAATAAGAACAAATAATTACATTTCATTGTGCTGCTGGAGAGATATGTAAGAGTCCAGTAAAACCTGAGAAAAGAGGGCGAACTCAGATCCCATGAAATAAAGACCCTTTGTTAGAGACAGATAGCACAGCTTGGCTCCTACACACGGGAGCTGCTCAAAGCAATTCCACACAACCTGTAAAAAAAAATCAAATGGTAAAATAGGAAGTCAATTTTAACTCTGTGCAAATGTGTTTCGCTTTTGTGAAAACAACTTTTCTCATAAAAGGAAAGCTTCAAATGCTTAGAAAATAACCCACCTTGAGATCTTAAAGATTCATCTATTGAGGTTGTAAATCTTAATAAAAGAACCTATTGGGAGTGGCCAGATTGGCAACTGTGTACAACCATAAGTATACATATATAAGCATACATATATAAATTATTGGTTTATATACATGTCTGTGTGTGTACAGGTGCATGAAGACATTCTTACTCTCCTGAAGCACTTTTCTCTTCAAGAAGCAGAGGATTGATTTGTGAAGTTCACACATGACAGCTTCAAACATTACTGCTGACGGCACCCAACACTAACCACAGCAATCAAGGCATTTCAAATGCATGTCACCCCAAAGAGGGCCTGGTCTCTTCCATACTACATGTCATTAACAAATTAATCTGTAAGAAACTTGTCAGTAGTCCATCCAGTTGCTGCATGACGTACATCCAGCCTGCAACACACACTGCCCTCCTCCTCCATAGCCGACACAGCAAGGTGGACATGGCAGCCAGTCTGCCTCTGGTCCTGGTTCCGCCGGTCCAAAAGGTGAAAGGCACATTTTCGCAGAAATAACTGTCACTATGCTTGCGGTCTAATTGTTTGCTGGTTCCAATAACCTGACATGTGAGCCTTTCCATTATGAGTTTGTCTGCATTTGTGAGAAGAGCACTGCAGCGCTCGCCATCAGTGGCACAGGAAGCAGGGGACTGCATTTAGGGCACGGCCACCGGCCTGGTGGGAAGCCTGAGGAACGAGAGCAATAGACAGAGGCACCACCTCCAGCAGGCAGCCTCCCCGATCCTTGAAAGCAACAACTCCTTCTGCTAGGGCACAACCACAGTGTCACTCTCCCCCATGGCACTGTGTGCAGCTAATGACGTGTCTCCCCAGCCTGTCACCTTCCCACCCTGACAGCAGACTTCTGCACGTACCCAGTCTTCCTGTGTGAAGACCTCTCTGTCAATCACACACTTTAGAGAAAATGTTTTATGAGCATTATGTCTTAGCATGATGACACGTATGCTCACATGGAAGGACAATTATGCTCTGAGGCCTCCAGCCCCCTTAGAGTTACGCTACAAGGGGAGGCAGTCTGCAAGGGAGCCCAGGGTCTGAGTCTCTTCCCGTGACACCCCACATGACTTTGGGCACTTGGTTCCCTGTTCTGTTCTGTAAGGTTGGGAAAGCAGGAGGGCTGCAGGGAGGACAAATTAAAGTGTCTGGAGCACACGAGGAACCACGTTCTTCCCAGCAAAGCCACGCCAGTCACCTAACTATTGTATAACATCAGATGACTCCAAAGTAAGCAATTATGGCAACAAAGTTAATCACAACCAAGGGGAAAGCCAGTAAAAATTGAGTTAACTCAGCTAAGCCTAGGGCACTTCTAATGAGCTTTGCAATTGAATGAGAAAAAAACAGACCAAGCACTTTCGTTTAATGAGCTTAGGGACTTACATCCTAAGCTGGTCACTTGCAATTGGAGTCAGGAACCAACAGAAGAAACAGACTTCAGGGACGACCCTGTAACAGTTCTCCGCTGTCAACAAAAAAAGTCTACTGATCAAAATGGCGGCGTGAGGTGAGCCTCTGTAAAGCTCCCCTGGAATTTACAACTAATTGAACAACAATAACTCCACAAAGGACTCCCTGCACAGCAGACAGGCAAGACAAAGAGGCCCACTCCTGAATTCACCTCCACGAGGGAGAACTGCGCGGATGGGGGAGGAGGGAAGGGAGAAGTGCAGGGACAGAGCCGCGCAGGCGCAGGACGCAGACCTAGCTCAGTGCTCCGAGCTCGCTGCGCCCGGAACTACCGCAGCTGCGGGAGAGGGAAGAACTCGGACTGCTAGGGCTTCGCTTACGGCCCACAGGGCTGAGGGGGCAGCATATAACACGGCTGAACCGAATGCTCATGCCAGAGACCTCGGAGAAAACACTGAGGGAAGAAGGCTGAAAACGGTGGTTTAAGCCCTCACTGCCGAGCGGAGAACGGAAGCCTTAGGCACTGAGACTAGATGCCCCCTCCCTACCCTCCCAGAGCTCGCCCCGCCCCCACCTGCCCTGTCAGATCAAAAGAACAGAATATTTGCTGTTCTGAGAACTGTGGACCACAGACACAGATTCACAGCCCAACCAGTTCCGGCACAGGGGAGGGAGCTGTGGAAGCAGGACTGGATGTGGTGGTAGTCGCCTCCTTTGCTCTGGGCCACCTCTCACAACTCACCCCACCCCTGGCCCCACCTATCTGGTCAGATTCCAGCAGGAGTAAACAGAACTGCTGAAATATATGGGTTCTGAATCTGGTGCAGGAAGAGCTTTGGAACTTCAAATGCTCTCCGCAAACCCACTCGGACACTGCTCCCTGTGACCCATGAGAACTATTAACAGAGGAGAAGCCCATCTCCCCAGGAATCCCCCCATTGTGTGAGAAGCTAGAATAGTGCAGAGAAAACATAGCACTACTGCGTGAGAGAGAAACAAAAAAAAAGGCTGCAGTCAGAGAAAAAATAAAACATTCTACCAACAAGTACTGGAAAACAAAAGAAAGACCTCTTCCTATCAACCTGTTGCAGAAGCCACTCCTGTAGATGTCTAGGAAGAGAAATAGTAAATCAGTAATTGCTATGAATAACCAAGGCAACATGACAGCTCAGAAAGAAAGTGAAAAGTCTCCAGAAAAGGAACTTAAAGATACGGGAATATGTTATTTAAAAGACAGAGAATTCAAGATTGCTGTTCTGAAAAACGCAACGAGATGCAAGAACACAGAAAGGCCGTTTAATGAACTCAGAAACACAATCAAAGAACACCATGAGCATTTTATGAAAGAGATTCAAATTTTAAAAGAGAACCAAATGGAATTTCTGGATATTAAGAACTCAATAGAAGAAATTAAAAATGAAATAACCAGCTTAGGTAGTAGAGTTGACCAGATGGAGGAAAGACTCAGTGCCATCGAAGATAGAAACCTGGAAATTACCCAGATGGAATAAGAAAGAGACTTGAGACTTAAAAGAAATGAAAGAACTCTACAAGAACTTTCTGACTCCATCAGAAAGAGCAATATAAGAATAATGGGCATACCACTAGGAGAAGAAAGAGACAAGGGAACAGAGAATATATTGAACCAAATTGTCAATGAGAACTTCCCAAACTTGTGGAAAGAACTGGATCCTCGAATCCAAGAAGCAAATAGAACACCTAATTGCCTCAATCCCAACAGGCCTTCTCCAAGGCACATTGTATTGAAGCTGTCTAAAATCAATGACAAAGAAATAATCCTCAAGGCAGCCAGGGAAAAGAAGACGGTAACCTACAAAGGAAAGCCCATTAGATTATCATCAGATTTTTCAGCAGAAACTCTACAAGGAGGAGGGAGTGGAACCAAATATTCAAACTATTGAAACAGAGAAATAATGAGCCAACAATAATATATCCAGCAAAGATATCCTTTAGATATGAAGGAGGAATAAAGACCTTTCCAGACATACAGAAGCTGAAAGAATTTTCTAGTAAACAACCTGCACTACAAGAAATACTAAAGGAGGCTATTGACCACCATGAACAGGGACAATTTGTGCAACCAAAATATAAAAAGGAGGAGAGTAAAAGCCTGAACCAGAATATGGGAATATAGAAAGTAAGTGTGCTGAAGAAACTGGAATACTCTAAATATCAAACTTTCTTTTACCTAAATTTAAGAGTAACCACTCAAAAAAAATCCAGAATTGAAATACATAATGTAATAAAAGAAGAAACAGAGGGAAACATCATAGAATACCACCACACAGAAATAATAGACAACAACAAAAAGGCAAAGAAACAATGGAGACAAAGCCTTACCAGAAAGCTAAAGAACCTCACATATCAATAATCATCCTAAATGTAAATGGACTGAACTCACCAATAAAAAGGCACAGAGTAGCAGATTGGATCAAAAAAACTAAACCCAACCTTATGCTGTCTCCAAGAAAACAACTCAGCTACAAGGACAAGCATAGACTCAAAGTGAAAGGGTGGAAATTGACACTCCAAGCAAATGGTACCCAGAGAAAATCAGGTGTAGCCATAATGATATCAGATGAAACAGACTTCAGGGTGAAAAAGATAACAAGAGACAAAGATGGACATTTCATAATGGTAAAGGGGACTATACAACAAGAAGAAATAACAGTCATCAATATTTATGGCCCCAATCAGGGAGCACCAAAATATACCAAGCAACTACTAACAGAACTAAAGGGAGAAATTGACCAAAACACTATTATACTAGGGGACTTAAATACATCATTGACAGCTATGGATAGATCATCCAAACAGAAAATAAATAACAAAATAGCAGCCCTAAATGACACATTAGATGAAATGGACATAATTGACATATATATAAAGCACTTCATTCTAAAATATCAGACTATACATTCTTTTCGAGCGTACATGGAACATTCTCAAGGATAGACCATATATTGACACATAAAATCAGCCTCAGCAAATTTAAGAAGACTGAAATCATACCAAGCATATTCTCAAATCACAAGGCTTTGAAATTGGATATCAACTGTGAAAAGAAAGCAGGAAAAAACACAAATACATGGAGATTAAACAACATACTTTTAAAGAACGACTGGGTCAAAGGAGACATTAGAGGAGAGATCAAAAGGTACATAGAAACAAATGACAATAAAAATACATCCTACCAAAATTTTGGGGATGCAGCGAAAGCAGTTTTAAGAGGGAAATTTATATCATTACAGGCCTATCTCAAGAAACAAGAAAAATCCCAAATAAATAACCTCATGTTACACTTTAAAGAACTAGAAAAAGAAAACAAGTGAAACCCAAGGTCAGCAGAAGAAAGGAAATAACACAAATCAGAGCAGAACTAAATGAAATAGAGAACAAAAAGACAATAGAAAAAATTAATGTGACACACGTTGGTTCTTTGAAAAGATTAACAAAATTGACAAACACTTGGCTAGACTCAGTAAGATAAAAAGAGAGAAGTCACTAATTAACAAAATCAGAAATGAAAAAGGGGAAGTTATCACGGACACCACAGAAATACAAAATATTATCCAAGAATACTATGAAGGACTATATGCCACCAAATTCAATAACTTAGAAGAAATGCACAAGTTCTTAGAAACATATAGCCTTCCAAGGCTGAACCATGAAGAACTGGAAAATCTAAACAGACCGATCACCAGTAACAAAATTGAATCAGTCATCCAAAACCTTCCCAAAAGCAAAAGTCCGGGACCAGATGGCTTCACTAGTGAATTCTACCAAATCTTTAAAGAGGATCTAATACCAATCCTGCTCACACTCTTCCAAAAAAATTGAAGAAGAGAGAGTACTCCCTAACTGATTTTATGAGGCCAACATACCCTGATACCAAAACCTGGTAAGGACAACACAAAAAAAGAAAACTATAGACCAATATCTCAGATGAATACTGACGCAAAAATTCTAAACAAAATTCTAGCAAATCGAATACAACAATGCATCAGAAAGATTATTCATCACGACCAAGTGGGGTTCATCCCCGGGGCACAAGGATGGTTCAACATTCGCAAATCCATCAATGTGATACATCACATAAACAAAATAAAGGACAAATATCATATGATTATATCAATTGATGCAGAAAAAGCATTTGACAAGATACAACATCCATTTATGATAAAAACACTTAATAAAATAGATATAGAAGGAAAATACCTTCACATAATAAAGGCCATATATGACAAGCCCTCAGCTAATCTCATAATTAATGGTGAAAAACTGAAGCCCTTTTCTCTACGTTCAGGAACACGACAGGGCTGTCCCCTATCACCTCTGCTTTTCAACATAGTGTTGGAAGTCCTTGCCAGAACAATCAGGCAAGAGAAAGAAATAAAAGGCATCCAAATTGGAATGAAGTAGTTAAAGTATCACTCTTTGCAGATGACATGATGCTATATAGAGAGAACCCTAAAGACTCTACCAAAAAGCTTTAGAAAGAATCAAGGAATACAGTAAAGTTTCTGGCTACAAAATCAACATACAAAAGTCCATTGCATTCCTATATACTAACAATGAAATCTCAGAAAAATAAATACAAAAAACAATTCCCTTTTCAATTGCAGCAAAAAGAATAAAATACCTAGGAATAAACTTAGCCAAGGATGTGAAGGAACTATATGCTGAAAATTATAAGACATTTATGAAAGAAATTGAAGAAGACACAAAGAAATGGAAAGACATTCCATGCTCATGGATTGGGAGAATCAACATAGTAAAAATGGCCATATTACCCAAAGCAATATACAGATTTAATGCAATCCCCATCAAAATCCCAATTGCATTTTTTAAAGAAATAGAAAAAAAATCATCAGATTTGTTTGGAACCACAAGAGACCCCAAATAGCCAAAGCAATCTTAAGAAAAAAGAACACTACTGGAGGCATCACACTCCCTGACTTTAGCTTGTACTACAGGGCTACAATAATCAAAACAGCATGGTATTGGCAGAAAAACAGACACATAGACCAATGGAATAGAATTGAGAACCCAGAAATAAAACCACATAAATATGGACAGATAATTTTTGACAAAGAAGCTAAAAACATACATTGGAGGAAAGAAAGCCTCTTCAATAAATGGTGCTGGGAGAATTGGATAACCATGTGCATAAGATGAAACTGCACTGCTATCTGTCACCATGTACCACAATTAATTCAAAATGGGTCAAAGACTTAAGCATAAGACCTGACACAATAAACTGCATTGAAGAAAACATAGGTACTAAACTTATGGACCTTGGAGCATTTTATGAATTTGACTCCAAAGGCAATGGAAGTAAAAGCTAAAATAAATGAATGGGATTATATGAAACTTAGAAGCTTCTGCACAGCAAAAGAAACTATCGCAAAATAAAGAGACAAACAACTGAATGGGAGAAGATTTTTGCAAACAGTGCCTCCGATAAGGGGCTAAATATCCAAAATATACAAGGAACTCATGAAACTCAACAACAAAAAGACAAACAACCCAATTGAAAAATGGACAGAGGACCTGAAGAGACATTTCTCCAAAGAGGACATACAAATGGCAAATAGACATATGAAAAAATGCTCAACATCACTAATCATCAGACAAATGCAAATAAAAATCACAATGAGATATCACCTCACCCCAGTCAGAATGGCTATCATCAACAAGACAAATAGTAACAAGTGTTGGTGAGGCTGTGGAGAAAAAGGAACCCTCATACACTGTTGGTGGGAATGCAGACTTGTGCAGCCATTGTGGAAGGCAGTGTGGAGGTTCCTCAAAAAATTACGAATAGAATTGCCATATGACCCAGCAATCCCTCTCCTGGGTATCTACCCAAAAAATCTGAAAACATTTATCCATAAAGACACGTGTGCTCCAAGGTTCATTGCAGCTTTGTTTACGGTGGCCAAGACATGGAAACAACCAAAATGTCCTTCGATAGATGAATGAATAAGAAGTTGTGGTATATATACACAATGGAATACTATTCGGCGGTAAGAAAAGATGATATAGGAACATTTGTGACAACACGGATGGGTCTTGAGAGTATAATGCTAAGTGAAATAAGTCAGACAGAAAAAGCAGATAACCATATGATTTCACTGACATGTGGTATATAAACCAAAAACAACAAAAGAACAAGACAAACAAATGAGAAACAAATACTCATAGACACAGACAATAGATTAGTGGTTACCAGAGGGTAAGGGGGGGTGGGGGATGGGAGATGAGGGTAAGGGGGTCAAATATATGGTGATGGAAGGAGAACTGACTCTGGGTGGTGAACACACAATGGGATTTATAGATGACATAATACAGAATTGTACACCTGAAATCTATGTAATTTTACTAATAATGTCACCCCAATAAATTTTTTTAAAAGTCTGCTGATTGACACTGGATTTCCCTCTTTCTAAGGACGGGAGGGGTTCGGGAGGGAGAATAGATAACCACATTCTGGAAAGAGGGAAAATAGTAACTGGGCTTCCCAATGTGAGCAGATCAATTACTTTGACCTAATAAATTAGTCTGGTTTGTGGAACACATCATTTGAAAGTTGGGGATTATTTTCTCAAATAGATTGATAACGTCCAATCTGAAGTAACTTAATTAACCAGCCAGTTGTTTCTGTGTTGACTAGATACTATCACAGAACCAGAATTACAAAACTTTACAAGAGGAGGAGAGGCCAGTAGAAGGCACGGGTCCTTCACTCAGCAATTTCTCTCTGATATTTCTCTCCTCTGCCCTCCGTGGGCAAACATCTGTGCTGTCTTAAAGCCCTTTGAATTCTATGTCAAAATCAAAACTATGCCAATGGAATGATTTTATTAATCAGCAAAAGATACTAACACCTACTAGATTTCCCCAAAATGATTCTGGTTAACAAACACTTCCAGTCTTGCATGTTTCAGGATCTTACATCTCAGGCTCACAGATCCCAATGCTCACATGGACATGTCACTGGGTGGCATTCTAAGTGACACTGCACCCAAGTCTTGTAGCTTGTGCAACAGTTGCAAGAGTAGCTTTTCTGAAAGCCTTGCAAATGACCCAAATAGCAACCAGCACTCTGCAGATGGAGGGGTTCTGCAGACCGCTAGAGACTCGCTAAATCCTTCCAGTGGGGGAGCCCACAGTTGGTCAGCTTCGTGCAGTAAAGTCTCCAAAGTGCAGACTGTGTAGATGCTTCATTTGGGTTAAAAGAAGAAAATCTAGAACTTTTAGAACTTTGTATTTACTATCATTTTTATAACAACTTCGTTGAGATATATATCAGATACCATAACATTCTTCCTGTTAACGTATACAATCAGTGGTGTTTACTATATTCACAGAGCTGTGCAGCCATCACCACTATCCAATTTTGGACACTTTCATCACCCCAAAAACACCTATTGATGTTTCCCCTCCCCGAGGCCGTGCAAGCTCTAGTCTACTTTCTGTCTCTCAGGATTTGCCTGTTCTGAACATTTCATGTAAGTGAAATCACACAGTATGAGACCTTTTGTGTCTGGTTGTATAATATATCAATATCTTATTCATTTTTATGGCCAAATAATATTCCATTTTATAGATTTCACTACATCTGATGTATCCATTCATCATCTGAACCATTCAACATTTGGGTCATTTCCACTTTGGGGCTATCATGAATAAAACTACTATGAACATTTAAATATACCTTTTTGTGTGGACTTGTGCTTTCATTTCTCTTGGGTATACACCTAGCAGTGGAATTGCTTTTACAAAATGTAGTTAACATTTTAAGAAACTTCCAAACTTCTTTCCAGACTGGTTGCATCATTCTCCAATTGCACCACAGGTGCGTGAGTACTGATTTCTCCTCCTCCTTCCTCCTCAACACCTGTCCTCATTACTCTCCTTTATCTCGGCCGTACTGCTGAGGTGAAGGGGGGTCTCACTGTCATGTTGAGTTTCACTTCCCTAGTGACTAATGATACCAAACATCTTTTCATGTGCCTCTGCCCAAGGTATATCTCTTTGCAGAAATGTCTATTTAAATTCATAGGACGTTTTTATTTTGGTCCTTTTCTTGCTGAGTTATAAGATTTCTTTATCTATTCTGGACACTAGTCGCTTACTTGATAAATAACTTTTAAATATTTGCTCCCATTCTGTGGGTTGTCCTTTCCTTTCTTATGATGTCTTCTGAAATACAAAAGTTTTCTATTTTTTTATATTCAATATTACTTTATATTAATTTCAAGTGTATAGCAGAGTGGTTAGACAGTTATAGAATTTAGGAAGTGATCCCCCTGACTAGTCTAGTACCCACTTGGCACTATACATACTTATTACCATATTATTTACTATATTCCCCATGCTTTACTTTACATCTGATGACTATGTTGTAACTACCAATTTGTATTTTTTAATTCCTTTACCTTTTTCACCCTGTCCCCCAAACCCTCTCCCATCTATCAACCCAATAAATCTAGTACCCATCTGACACCATGCATAGTTATTACAATATTATTGACTATATTCCTTATGCTACACCCTACATCCCCATGACTACTGTGTAACAACCAATTTGTACTTCTTAATGCCTTTCCCTTTTTTCACCCACTTCCCCAACACCCCTTCCATCTGACAACCATCAAAATGTTCTCTGTATCTATAAGTTTTTCTGTTTTGTTTGTTATTTTTGTTCTTAGATTCCATATATAAGTGAAATCACATTGCATCTATCTTCACTGTCTGTCATACCCCCTCAGCACAATACCCTCCAGGTCCATCCATGCTGCTACAGATGGTGAGAACCCTTCCATGGCCGTTCCCTTCCCTGGACGAGCAATATTCCATTGTACAGATGTACCACCTCCTCTTTATCTAGTTTCCATCAATGGACACCCACGCTGCCTCCACATCCTTGCCATTGTAAACAAGGCTGCAATGAACATATGGATGCATGTGTCCCCTCAACGTAGCGTTTTGGGTTTCTTCAGATAAATACCTTGAAGTGGGATTACCGGGTCCTTCATTGTCTCTTCTTATAGCTTTTGTCTGGTATGAGTATTGCTACCCCCGCTTTTTTACTTTTTGTTTCCATTTTCATACAGTACCTTTTTCTATTCCTTTACTTTCTGTCTGCATGAGTCTTTCAATCTGAAGTGAGTCTCTTGTAGGCAGCATATGTACGGGTTTTGGTTTCTTATCCGTTCAGCCCTCCTATATCTTTTGATTGGATCATTTAATCCATTTACATTTAAAGTAATTGTTGATAGATATGTAGCTATTGCCATTTTATTATTCATAATTTTGATTTTTTTTCCCCATCTTAAAGAAGTCCCTCTAACATTCCTTGTCATATTGGTTTGGTGGTGTTGAACTCCTTTAGGCTTTTCCTTTCTGGTAAGCTCTTTACCTGTCCTTTGATTTTAAATGCTAGCCTTGATGGGTAGAATGCCTTTGGTTTTTAAGTCCTTTCTTTTCATCACATTGAATGTTTTGTGCCAGTCTCTTCTGTCCTGCAAAGTTACTGTTGAGAAATCAGCTGACAATCTTATTGGAGCTTCCTTATAAGTTACTAGTTGCGTTTCTCTTGCTGCTTTTAGGATTCTTTCTTTGTCTTTAACCTTGGCCATTTGAACTATAATGTGTTTTGGTATGGACCTGTTTGGGTTCATCTTGTTTGGAACTCTCTGCTCTTCCTGGACTTGGATGTCTATTTCATTTCCCAGGCTAAGAAAATTTCAATCATTATATCTTCAAATAGGTTCTCAATCCCTTGTTTTCTTTGCTATCTTTCTGGTACCCCTATGATGTGAATGTTGTTATACTTGATGTTGTCTGAGAGGTCTCTTAAACTATCCTTTTTCTGGATTCTTTTTTCCTTTCCCTCTTCTGAGTGGGTGTTTTCTGCTACCTTGTTCTCCAAAAATTGATTCGATCCTCCGCTTCATCTAGTCTGCTGATGATTCCTTCTAGTGTATTCTTCATTTCAGTTATTGTATTCTTCACTTCTGACTGGTTCTTTTTTATGGTTCCTATGTCCCTTTTTATGCTTGCTATCTCTTTGTTGAAACTAAGTTTCTTGAGCATCCTTATAACCAGTGTTTTGAACTCTGTCTCTGGTAGATTGTTTGCCTCCATTTCATTTAGTTTTTTTTCTTGAGTTTTTTCATGGTTTTCATTTGGGACATATTTCTTTGTTTCCCCATTTTGGTTACCTGTCTGAGTTTCTGTCTATGTATTGCATAGATCTGCTATGTCTCCCAGTCTTGGCCGGGTGGCCTTATGTAGTAAGAGCCGTGTGGAGCCCTGGCAGAGTCTCCTCGGTCACCTGCTCCAAGTGCTCAGGGAGTGTCCGTTGTGTGGGTTTTGTGTGCCCTTCTGTTATAGTTGAGACTTTACTGCTATTGGCATATCAGTGGGTGGGATTCACCCTCAGGCTGGTTGGCTTTGAGGTTTGGCCTTGTCCATGGCTTATGGGCTGCTGTCGGGGGGCGGGGGGGCTTACCACACAAAGCAGGATTCATCCCAGCAGGCTCTGATGCCTTTTGAGACCACCCTTTGTGTGTGCTGCTATGGTTTGAAGCCAACCTCTAAGTATGTTGGTTCTGGGGCCACTTGCAAGGGGCTCCAGTGCAGGCCCAGATCAGCCACTGCCTGTGACCAGCCAGGGACTAAGTGGTAGGAGTTACAAAGTGGTCCACAGTTGTTTTCTGTTTGTGCTAAACCTGGAGGCACATAGGAGAGAACACACGGCAAACCAAGCATGGCTACCACCAGTACCAGGCCTAGGGTAGCTCTGCAAAATGCCAGGATACCCCCAGGCCTGCTGCCACCTGCTGGCTCATTATAGTTCAACCACTGATAAAGTCTCATGCAGTATGCGAGTTGGGTGAAGCAGGGTCTCAGGAAGTCACTAAAGTGGGACAAGTTGTGGTCACCAGGTTAACGTAAATTCTAGTTTGGTGCCAGTGCTGAGTCTGGAGCTATTCAGCAAAAGTCCCAGAGTACATTGAGGCCAGTCACTGCCTGCTTGGGGCCCACGGACTCTGATACTTTTCCAAGAAAGAGTATAATGTTGGTGGGGCTGGATGCTCAGGAGAAAGTGCTTGTGGTATTGGGGAAGTTGGGTGGGGCAGGGACCCAGTGAATTAGCAGGGGGGAGCATCAGAGTTCACCAGACAAATCAAATTCAGATTTGGCTGTTAGTGTAGGGGTGGGCTCAACACAGGAAAAATGGTGCCCACCTGCTGGCTGCAGGGAATGAAGCCTCATCACAGGGAAAACACTGTCCTCAAGCCCTCGCATTGAAGCCACACACCTCCTTCTGTCCCCATATGCCTCCAACACTCCACAAGTCACCATCCCTCCGCTGGAGCCCAGGGTGAGTGCCCACAAGTGAGTCTGTGCATGGGCTCCTTTAAGAAGATACGTGGGTTTCCCACAGCCTTCCATCCCACCTGGATGGTCAGAATCCCCACTGTTTTTCAAGCCAGATGTTGTGGGGGCTCCTTTTCTTGGTACCAGTATTCCAGGCTGGGGAGGTTGGGAGGGGCTGCTGGGGTTCCTCACTCCTTTGCGGGGAACACCTGTGCCTGAGATATCTCTCCTGATTCTCAACCACCACACAGAGGTTTGGGGTCCATTTTGCATCTCAGCCCCTCCTACTAGTCACAATATGACTTCTTTATATTTTTAGTTATAGGATTTCTGTTCCACTAGACTTCAGATTGTTCTCCAGATTGATTGTTCTATAATTTAGTTGTACTTTCAATGTGTTCACGGAAGGACACAGGCACAGTGTTTATCTACTCTGCCTCTTGGATCTCTCCCAAAAGTTTTCAATTTTGATGAAGCTCATTTTATCTATTTTTCCTTTTTCAATTTGCGCTTTTGGTGTCATAGCTAAGAAATCATTTTCTAATCCAAGGTAATGAAGATTTACTTCTATGTTTTCTTCTAAAAGCCTATATTTTCTAGCTAGAACCTCCAGAACAATCATCCCCCCCCCCTTATCCAAGGCTTTCCTTTCTGTGGTTTCAGTTACCATGGTCAACTGAGGTCTAAAAATATTAAATGGAAAATTCCAGAAGTAAATAATTCATAAATTTTAAATTGTGTACCAGTCTGTAGCATGATGAAATTTCTCACTCTTCTGCTCCATCTCACCCTGTTCTACGCTTGTCCCATGTATATCCAGGCTGTATGCACTTCTCCACCCCCTCTCCATTAGTCACTTAGTAGCCGTCTGGGTTATCAGATTAACTGTCACAGTATCACAGTGCTTGTGTTAAGTCATCTTTGTTTTACATACTAACAGCCCCAAAGTGCAAGCATCATGATCCTGGCAATTCAATATACCAAAGAGAAGCATATGTAGTGTATGTAGGTATAGGGAAAATATCGTACATATAGGGCTGTGTGCTATCCATGCTTTTGGACACCCACTTGGGGTCTTGAATGTATCTCCCTTTGAATAAGGAGGAGGCTGCTGTATACTGTTGAGTAGAAGTGCTGAGAGAAGACATACTTGTCTTACTCCAATCTCAGGGTGAGAGCATTCAGTCTGTCACTACTAAGCATGATGTGAGCTGTGGGTTCTGTAGAGGCTCTTTATTGTGTTGAGGAAGTTCCTTTCTATTCCTCATTTGTGGAGTGTGTCTCATTGTTTTTTAATTTCTATTTTTATGCATGTTTTACAAATTACATACATAGAATGGTTTCTATCATCTGTAAATGAATTGCTTTGTATATGAGGTCTAACAATTAAATTCATGAACTTATTGCAACAATGTTGTTAACTTTTTTTATATCGGAGAGATTGTTCATTATGAATTTATACTAAATGGACAAACAGTTAACCAAGTTTACTATTTGGAAGTGCTGAAAAGGCTCCTTGAAAAAGTTAGACGACCAGAACTTTTCGCCAACAATTCATGGCTCCTGCATCACGACAATGCTCCAGCTCACACAGCACTGTCTGTGAGGGAGTTTTTAGCCAGTAAACAAATAACTGTATTGGAACACCCTCCCTACTCACCTGATCTGGCCCCCAATGACTTCTTTCTTTACCCGAAGATAAAGGAAATATTGAAAGGAAGACATTTCGATGACATTCAGGACATCAAGGGTAATATGATGACAGCTCTGATGGTCATTCCAGAAAAAGAGTTCCAAAATTGCTTTGAAGGGTGGACTAGGCTCTGGCATTGGTGCATAGCTTCCCAATCGGGAATACTGAATTCCCAATGGGAATATTCAGCAATAACGTATGTAGCACTTTTTCTAGGATGAGTTTGAGAACTTAATTGTCTGACCTCATATGTCAAATAAGTGGCCAAAACTGGTTTAGGCAAAATCACATACAATCAAATAAAGATCAGTGGGTTCAAGCATGGTGTCCTCAAGGTCATGACCATGACTGGCCCCAATCAAGAAGGCCATCTCCTGGTTACACTCCAAACGCTGCTGACTTTTGTCCAAATGCATGATGGGAAACCAAGTGAGCATGTGGCTGAATCAGCCCTAACTTCTCCCTCCTTGCTGAAGGAGTTTCCATCTTTAGGTACAGAAGAACATGGATAAAATTCAGCTATTAGGCAGCTATTCCCTGCTTTTATGGAAATACCCAAATAATAAAGTACCACCCAAGGGAAGAGACCATTGAACACTGACCATGTCACTTCAGTCCAGAAAAACACTCCAGTCATATCCACATATGATTAGGATAAACAAGAGAAAAAACTGTTTATTCTGCATATCTTGACTAGTACTTCTGGCCCTGAGTCAGTCGTGCACTCTGGAACCTTCTCAACAAGTTTCAGGAAGTCCTGCTCCACCATCCCTAGGAACACTTCTGACCAGTCCTGCTTCCAGAAGACAACTCACATACCCAGGATGGTCTGTGACGCCTGAATCTGGTGCCCATGTGTGGCTGAGATGCTGTTTGCCCCAAGCTGCCATCTGTGGACCTTGAAAGAGCCAAAGAGGCAGTGTTTTGGGGAGCAATTAATAAGATATCCAGATAGGCTGTCTGCAAAAACTCTCAGCTTCCAAAGTAACTAAGCAGAGGGCAAAGTTCAGGAGGAAGCTAATGGGGCTTAAACTGTAGCCACAAGGGAGAGTAAAGCTGTGAATTAGAGAGCGGGCAACAGAGAGCCTGGAAATGGTCAGCATCAGGACCTTTACAAGAAACGCTGGTGTCAAGGGAGCTGTCAAGGGTGCCAGCCAGGCCTAGCCAACCTCTCCCCAGCTAGACAATTGCTTTAACGTTTAAAAATGTCAGGGCATTCTGTTTCCAGTTTGAAAGATTCTGACAAATGATACATTTTAATAGATTTAATTATTTAGATTCTTAAGAATCACTGGAACAAATTTAATAACAGAGGTTTTTCTTATTATTTTATTCACACTTTCATTATTGTTAGAGCTTGGATTTCCATTTAGAAATAAATAGTTCAACAATTTTTACATCTCAACTGGCAGTAGGCACAAAATATGCGACAGCTGCCAAGAAGCTCTCTGTCATGCTGAAACGTAATATTGCACGTGTTGTTAAGCCCTTTATCTACATAGCTGCCAAGGCTGCACGCATCAGAGTGCAAACTTCATATTGACTCAGAGCAATGTGTCTGAACTCGGCATATCATAAATTAGCACAGCGACAAATTTCTGGAGCCCTCTTTCTCAGGCGCCAGCTCTTGATAAACATAGTGAAAGAAGGGTTTTCCGCGCCAAAGCTATGCAGGGTGAAGTGACACAGACACAACCCAGGGGAAGTCAGCAGGACCTTCCCCCCACTTTATAAATAACACAGGGGGAGCCAGGCCCTGCTCCAGGACACCTGGAAAATATGATGACAGTAGTAATCAGTGATGTATGGAACAATGTCTGAACAGCTCAACAGAAAGAAGCATTGAATTGAAGACTCGAACCGTGCTCAGTTTGTTTGAAGGTGGCATTCGTGGCAGAGGCCCTCGTTTTATCACATTCTAACTACCGAAGAATGCAAAAGGCCTGGGCACCCAGCAGCTCCCTGACATGACGCTGAGTTCCAGGCCAGCGTGCCGAGCTTCCATCGGGTAGCCTCTGCACTAGAACACCCCTTCCTATCTCTGGCCCATTTTCCAATTGGATCATGTGTTCTCACTGAAGCATTTTGAGAGTCCTGTGTATCCTCTACGTACTAGTTCTTTACCAGATCTGGGATTTCCAAGTGTTTTTTCTCAGCTTATACCTTGTATTTCCTCCTCTTCAGAGGGTCTTCCACAAAGCAAAGGCTTTCAATGTTGATGAAATCTAATTCCTCTATTTTTTTTATATGGATTGTGCTTTCAGTGTCGATCGTGCTCTCTCAGCCTTGCTGTCGATCCAGAAATGTTCTTATTTTTTTCTAAAAATCTAAGTCTATGATATACTACTTTTAGTTAATCTTTATATTAAGGTGTGGGATACACAGTGATGGGTTTTGGGGGGACAGGTTGGTGGGGTACCTCCGGAAGTCCAGTTGCTCTAGCCCATTTGTCAAAAAGGGCATTCTTCCTGCATTAAATTGCTGTTGTTCCTTTGTCAAAACTCAGTTGTGTATATTCGTGTGGGTCTATTTCTGGTCTCTCTACTCTGTTCCACTGATCTACGTGTCTGTCTTCTCACCAGTACCACACAGTCTTGATTATTGCAGCTTTCAAGGAAACCTGCGTTGGGTAGAGTTATTCCTTCCAGTTTTTATGAAATAAATGTTTTAGTTATTCTAGGACTTGTGCCTTTGCATATAAGTTTTAGAATAATCTTGTGCACATCTATGGAAATGTTTGCTAGTGTTTCGGTAAGACCTGCATTAAACTATAGGTCAGTTTCATGAGAATTGACACTTATACATTTTGTCTTCTATGAACATAATATGTCTCCCCATTAATTTAGCTCTTCCTTGATTTCTTTCAATAGCATTTGTACTTTTCACCATCCAGATCCTAACTGCATTTGCACACTGAAAATATCTTAAAGAATCAGTGCTGTATGGTGAAGACGGTGATGACTGTGGCAGCTGAAGGGCATGTAGCCCTCACTAGGAGTTAGGCACGCTCACAAGTGTACACGTACGTGAATTCATTGAACAAGATGAAGCAGGACTTCCTCCTTATGACCTCCAGTACTTTTAGAAGCCCTGATTTACTTTTTAAAACTTATCCACAGACAGACTGAAGAGGCATTATTTTCCTGATTCAAGCACTGTTGTGATGAGTTCGGTGGAGTCTTAATTCTTTTTCCTTGTGCCAAAGGTAGTAAATAGAGTTGAATGAAGTCTTCCTCAGTCCTGTGCCACTGATGCCATCTTATCTACATTAGAAAAAGAAGAAATGCATGAATTTTGAAATAATGGAAAGTTATATTTCTAAGTGCCAAACTTTTATCTCTAAATAATTTAGATAAGAATCATTAAAAATGCAGTGCCTTTTCTTCTTAAAAGGAGTACACTAAGTATATTTTTCTAGATCTTCCATCATTTTGAACTCAGAAGATTAATTTCTATTACAATGAAAGGAAGCTCTCAATGGCTGTTACAATCTGTTTGACTATTCCCTATGTTTCCTTCACAAATGGTCCCAAATGATCAGATGTTTTAAATTTCCTTGCCTGTTATGTTTTAATGCTTCTTTCTCCTTCCTCAGTACTAGCCTAGGTGATATCACTTTGTCTTTTCTCATCATTCCTCAATTTACTGATGCTCCCTAAACTAAGTAGAATAATCATTATATTGCCTAAATGAAAAACTCGTAGTAAGCAATGAAAAAACTCCACTCAAATAGTGAATAGTTCGAAGACTTACAAAAAAGGATAAAGAGGCAGAGAAAAACTCAGGGACAGAGACCAAGGGAATGAGATGGAGAGAAAGTGAGAGCAGAATTTGAATTCAGTCTGAAGTCCACCTGACTTTGAGGCCCAGGCTTTTCCTTATATCCTATGGTAAGATTTGTGAAAAAGACAAAATAGCTTCCACCAAAGGTTTTATCAAATGTGTTTGAGTTCTTCCTACCAGCAGAACGTGAGGTTTAGCACTATAATCAGGAAATCAAGTTTATGGGCCATCCTTAATGACTGCCATGCCTTCATGGCCTCCCACCAAGCTTCAGAGACTTTCATTAAACAGAGAGCGAGGATGATGAGACCTGCACTTTTCTCTGGTACTATGTTATTTAGAAACATCACCAGGGACCCATTTGTGTCTCCTGAGCCCAACACTTGGGCTGCTCCAAGGAGGAGAGAGGACGGCATGGAAACAAAGCAAAATGAGGATCCAGCTGTGCCTCGGCTGTCACCCCACCCAGGAGGAGGATGTGGAAGGAAGGCCGCATTCCCGCTCTCTCGCCTGTCCCCATGTCCACTCCCACAATGGGAAGGTGGATCCGATGGGAAGAAGCATCCCTGAGCTGCTCTCTGTCATGCTGAAGTACAGGGGGACCCGGGTGTGTGCTGTTTTCAGCCCTGGATGAAGGTCCTGGCAGCTCCCAAGAACAGAGCATGACGTTTGTGTTTACAAGGAGGACGCTAACACTATAGCATCATCCTGTACCTAAGAACGGCAGGTGGTAGGCTAGTCTTAGCGCCCAACAGCAACTTTTCAAGGAGTGCAGGTTGGGCTGCAGTCTTTACAATAAGGACAAGCCCCTGAGCTTGTGTTTGGCAGACCCCAACACAAGGGAGGAAGGACGGGGACCTGCCCCTGCAGAGTGGGGGAGGAGAGAGCCACATGATCACAGGCACAAGGGGGACCTATGGACGGCAAACCCAAGCAACAGACCTTGGTACTTGCTGTATTTTGTCGTGTATAATGCACACTTTTGTGCCCAAATTTGTGAGGGAAAAATAAAAATGCTCATCATACATGTGCAGTATTAATTCTGTATCTATATAAACGTTTTTTATTCTTTTATTTGTGCTTATGAGTTAAAAGTGTAACTCATAAAGAAATCAATAACGATATTCATATGCAAAATAATACCCTGGAATATGATAATTGGTTTGTTGAACTTACAACGAACTTGCAACGACGAAGAGTTCTTGGCCTTCTATGACGCATAAATATCATACATTTGTTACCGGTACATAACATTTCTCGTACGTCATATCTGTTCTTGTGTTTTATAATTTGTTACATAAAATTTCTTGTATCTTAACACGTTCAAAAATAAATGCTAAAATTCCTTTATAATACAAAAAAACAAGTACCTAAGTACAAACAAATAAAAATTTGAATTAAAAAATTAAATGAAAGATTTTTTTTCCCTGAAAGTTTGGGCCAAAAATGTGGGTGCACATTATACATGGCAAAATGCAGTATATTGGTTTTTAACTGCGGGGCCATATGATGCGCCCATCTGACAGATGGAAGTGGGAATGAAACCTGTTGTCTAGGGGACGGATATTTACACTCTTTAATGTAACCAGAACATTTAGCAGTAAAATGTGTTTTCACTGACGAACTAACCCAGTAATCCTACGCTGTCATGAGGCTGCAGTTTGGGAGCAGTTCTGCTCTGTTTATAGTCACAGTGCCGCAGTACACATCCACACCACCTACTCTCCAAGTGCCAGAAAACCAGCACACAGACGTGTCATCATTTGTCTGCCAGCCTTCTGGGTTCTAATGTGTTTTCCTTACAGAACTGTTGTATCATCTGTCTCTGATTTTGTAGTTCACCATATATTCTTCTCCCATTATGGAAAATGAGTGAATTTATAGGGCCCAGCAGCCTGTCAGCAAATCCCATCTTATCTGGAAGAATGACACTTGTCAAGTCAACACCAAAGTGACTAGATAACTGATTGTGAACATGCCCTCTTCACAGGTGTCATTACACTGTGTGTGCGATGACTAAGGGCTTTGTTGTACCTGCTCTGGTCATTTTTAGCCTGGGAGGGCACACTGCCCTCGTTAAGGGGACAGTAAGAGGTAAAGGGCAGCCCTTGCCAGGGCCCCTCATGAGGCCAGCTCACCTAAGATCGACAGAGCACCTGTATAGTGTCACTGGAGAGACACCAGTCACCAGACCTGAAGTCTGGCTCATTTATTCATTTGGACAAACTACGGCTTCTCCCTTATAAAATGCTAATACTCCTGGGAGCCCCACTTTGCTGCGTTAACAGCATTTACTGAGACCTGCTCTGTTCTCCATAGTATGTTGCTAGATGCCAGAGCCTTGAGAAACACTTGTGGCCCCTGGTGGCCAGGGATGAGTGACTCAGCTTCCATGTATAGCCCCCATTCTGACAGGAAGGATGGGGCAGCTGGGGACCGCTGAGTCTGAGACAGTCACACCACCCTCAGAAGGCTCCTTCAGAAGGCTGGGTGGAGGGAGCCCGCGTGAGCCCCATGCCCACTGAGGATGCAGAAACACACACCCGCGCAGTGAGCCCATCCAAAGGAAGTGATTTGTATTGATGAAAAGAGAAGTAAAAAAAAGAAAGGAAAGGAGAAGAGAGGAGAGGAGAGGAGAGGAGAGGAGAGGAGAGGAGAGGAGAGGAGAGGAGAGGAAAGAAGGACAGTTACAGCCATCTGACTGTAGCTATACTCTGATTCCCAGAGAGACAGTGGTGTCCCAGGAAATAAGCAGTGAGCTAAAAGCTGGTCCTGTGAGTGACCACAGGGTTTGTCACATGCCAGGCAAAGCGGGAACAATTATGTGCGTAGTCCCCGGAGCTCTACAATAGGAAAAGTACCAGTTATCCTTTCAAAATTTGAATTTTTTCAAGTTCAGGTAGGAGAGAGATTCATGTAGTGGGTTTCTATTACCATAGATGTTACAATCGTAACCATTTTGTTCAAGACCTTGCTAATCCATCATCACTGGCTACATGTCTTGTGTTTTGCTTTTTGTCTTGATTATGATGGAGGAGTTTGGATGCAGAGAAATTTTTAATTTCTAAGTAATCTATCTTTTGAATTTATGATTTGTTCTCCTGCTCTTATGCTTTGAAATATCTTCTCCACCCCCAGGAAGTTTAGTCAATATTCATTTTTGTTTTCTTCTGCTATTTTTATGTTAAATTCCACCCACCTGTTATGTATTTTGAGGTATGATCCAGAGGCAAGATTATGTTTGCTTACCAGTCATTCTAGAAACCTTTACTGAATAATCATTTCCTTCCTGGTCCATGATGTCTCGCCCCTCCCTCAGTCACATATTGCACTTTTGTCTGTTAGAAAACCTGTTGTGCGTAACAGTCCTGTCTTACAGGCCGGGGCTTTTTCTTATGGTGGTTCCACATTGTCTTAGTAGCTGTTACTGTCAGGGTGTGTCAATATCTTTCTTTTTAGGTTCTGGGATTTTTTTTTAAAAATAGTCTTCAGCCAGGATTTAGGAAGGAGCCATATGGCAGACGTCAGAAGTCAAGGCTACTCGCCATGTCTATAAGTTGTTGGACCTGGTCCTGTCCTTTCTGCATAATTCTCTACTAATACAGATGCATGTTGGAGATGGGGGATTGCAGGGTGTGATTGAGGACACTGTGATTGAGGGACCCTGACACGGTAACAGGGGACCCCAAGCTTGCTGTTACTCTTTCTGACAAGGACAGATGACATTTGATGACACTTTAGAATCACAAAGCCTCCCCCAACATGGCCGTTGTATCAACCCTGCGTTGAGCAAGCGAGCACTGTCATCCCATCTGTCCTACAGAAGAGGAAACTGAGACTCAAATGTGTCCCCTGGAATGTCGACTCCACCAGGGCCGGTGGTGCCTTCTCCTTCACCCTTCTACGTCCCAGTGGCTAGAAAGGTGCAGACACCATTCCGGCCCCAAAATTGATGTGCTGAGCTGGTGAATCTACAAACGAAGCAGAAGACGCTGAAAACCCGAGCCATCTCCTGCTCCTGTGTCCTTAGAAGGGTTTGTCTTTCCAAAGTTACCTGTAGCCTGACTGTGGTCACTCCCCCCACTTGTGGGTGGCTCTTACATCCTGCAGGGGACAATCAGTACTAGAATTTAACAGGAACTTCTGGGAGGTTCCAGCTGCACAAAGGTGTCAACATAACCCAGCAGCGCCGTCGCCCACCTGGGCTGAGGTCCTTCCCACTAGCAGGCTCTGCGACCCCCGCACCTTCCCTATGGGTGGCTTTTGTTTCTGTTATTAGTTTGTGTTCCTGTGAAACTCATCACAATAGCACTGAGAAGGGACATGCAGTTCACTTTGTCTTAAAACTTGTAGTCTGTCCTTCACCACCGTCCATGGCCCAGCCAGGAGAACACAGGTGTCTAAGTAGCAAACATTTCAAACCCATTCAGATGGGGTGGGGCTCTGTGAATCGGGGTCAGCGGGAACCCCCACACTCACAGCGGGACCAAGGTGTGGCGTGGGCCCTGGAGGGGGCGGGGACAGCGCATCCCCGAGAGGGATGGGAATTGAGGGAGGACATCAGCAGGTCCTGGGGATGCTGCTCACTCCAGAGGCTACCTGATGCTCTCCCAGACCCCCAGTTCCACCTGCACCCCCACTGGGCTCTGGCAGGATGCCGGCCTGGGAGCCCTTATGTGCCCTTGGCCCCCAGGGGACGCGGGAGGAGCAAATGGAAACAGCCAGGACGCTTTGGGACTCAACTCCCCAAGTGCACCAAACCCAACCCGAAGATGGTGCCCACGAAAGGGGCATCTTCTGAAAGCTGAATGCATTCACACAAGAAGTCCTCCAAAGCTGTTAAACCCCAGTCATATTTACTCAGATCTTTGAAAATTATCCTTCCCTGGAAATAATAAAGTTGTGTGAAATCCCCGCTGGCCTGGAAAATTCTAGGCAGTTAGATCACCTGGCGGCCCAATTGGCAGCGCAGGGCTATGCAAGCCGAAGTGCCAATCAGTGAGGCCCAGGAGCCCCCTCACTCCCTGTGTAGAGGGGCCTGTGACCATTGCTTTTGAATCATGGCTGCCTGCCTCCGTTGTCCTTTTTCCTACTAAAGCAGCAGAATAAGATGTCTGTGCAAGGGGGAAACATGCCAGCCCCAAAACAGGCTGAAGTAGAAAGTACAGCAGGGGCAGGCAGTCAGCAAAACACACTGGGAGGAAGCACCCGCTCAGCGGACTTTCTAAAAATGGAATTATTTGATTTTGCCACGGCAGTGCACATGAAAATGACTTTCCTTCCAGCCGGAGCAGTGGCAGTGCGGAAGGAAATGGACCAGATCGGAACTGGGGGCTTAACGGGAGAAAAATAGCCAGGCTGCATTTTGCACGCACGCAAGCACACGCGCGCACACGCGCAACCGTGCCAACACCTGCAGCCTGTGCTCCATCCCGGGGAGCCGCGTCTGCAGCAAAGCAAGGGGAAAGCGATCGCTTCTCCGGGCTGAAAGCGCTGGAAATCTAGTTTCAGCCAGACGCTGTTTTCATTCCTGCAAAATGAGACTTTCAGGCCTGGTCCTTTCCCTAGGCCTCGGGCAGCGCGCCTGGGGGCCGAGAACAAAACAAAAAGCGCCCCTACTGTTCGTCATTTAATAAAAGTAGCCCTCTGCTCCTTGACCACCAAGAGTTTAGAGGTCTTGCGTTTTCCAACAGTCCTGTTTGGGACCGGAAGACGGTCCGTAGCTCTCAGAGCGGTGCGGTTATTTCAGACGCGCCCGCAAACAGGAGCACGGCCCAGGTGAGTGCCAGGCCGGCCTCCGCGGGGCCTGGCAGCCGGGCTCCTCGCACGGCAGTCCCACAGGTGGCCGCGGCGCACGTGTGAGGGGACTGAGGACTGGAACTCGCGCAGGGCCCCTCCGCCCGCGAGCAGGGGTGCGACTCGAGGCCTGGGGGCACCCCGCCCCGGAAGGGGCTGACGGGGGGATGGCGTTGGCACTGACTCACGAGCGGGCATGGGCTCGCTCCGGAAATAAAATGGCGAGTAGCAGCAATTCTGGTTTTCAGTCTAAGGAAGAATGGGATTAAGGACTGTAAAGTTCATACCCGCTTTAAAAAAAATTAAACTTTTAACATTAATTGCTCCTGAACATTTGTGAGTGCCCAGAAATCCTGACATAAAAGCTTTAATTTCTATGCAAAGCAGATAGAATGATTGAGTTATAATTAAAATGGTAATTATACCCTTAATGCTCCATATTTGACTTTTCAAAAAAAAAAATGTTATGCTCCAAGAAAAGCTATTTAAAGATCAGAGGAATATGTTTGAAAATGAATGTATTCAAGACATTTTAAATCTTTTAAAATCCAGTTATTGATTTTTACATGCTTTCAAGTGTAGTCTAAAACATTTTCTTCATTTACTTTGGTCGATGGAAATAATAAAAAATCATTGGTACGTGAAAAGCTTAAACGAAGGCAATATTCTGGAGGCTGATATTTAATGTGATAAATATTTGAGGTGGGGGTGCAGGGGAAGCCTGACCAGGGGTGGCTCTGAGCCCCACTGACCACAGTGGGTGGCAGGGTGGAGCCCGCTGACGGGAAGCCACCTTGGGCGACCCCCTCTCTGGCTTCCGAGGTGTCACTCCGTGCTGGCAGGCTGCAAATATGACATTTCCTTTGATCCTTCATTGACTGTTTAGAATTTAAAAAGAACACCTAAAGCTGTAAATCAAATGTCAGGGGCGAAAGTCTAGTAGCACCACGTCAATATTTCCTGACGTGCGGCTGGCGAGAGGCCTTGGACACGGCAGCTCCTCGGACAGCGGCTCTCGGGGTACCTTGTGCTCTCTCAGCCGTGCCTTGGGCACCGAGAGGCAATGAACCTGGAGACCATAGAAACCACACTCTGGCTGGCCTGATGACACAGAGGACTGCAGACCTCCGGGTCCCCTCTCGCTGCGGCGAGCAGAGGTGCACAAACCCTGCTGCGGAGCTTCCCACTGGAGGGGGCCGTGTGGACGGTGTGGATTCAGATATTTCCATCAGGCTGCTGCTCTTGCGAGGCTGATCATGGTCGTGACGATAGGCAAGGAGAGCCAGGCTGTCTGCAGAGCCCGGTGGCCCAAGCTCTCTTTAGTCTTTTTTAAGTGGACACTTCTGTCTCCTTTTTTTGTTGAGAGGAGGAGGAAGTCTCTAGGAAATTCTGTGCCCACAGCAGTATATGCCAGAGCGAGAGAGGCTCCTGAGGTGTGCTTGGCGCCCACCTCCCAGTTGAACGCACTCAGGTGGGTGGTCTGCTTTCTCCTTTTGAGAACCTCTGAGCCTTTCAAATACCTGGAATTTCCATGCTTCTGTTTTTGCTGATTGTTGATGGAAATGCCTTCTGGGGAGGCCTTGCCACTCCAGGAAGAGCAGACTGTCCCCACACCTGGGGACCTTAGCTCATGTGGGCACAACCCACACTCTGTCCACCTGGGCTAGTGTTTGCAGCCCTGTGGGAAGGCCCCAAGGATGGGCAGGGTGGGAGATGAGGGAGCCAGCGGCAGGAAGGGAGGCTGGTTGCACAGCTGGGTGGAAATATGACGCCCTTGTTCACCTGGTTGCAAGAAGAGGAAGGACGAGGCTCGGGGTGGGTGCTGGGGGTGAGGGGAGATACTGGGTTCAACCCATTTGGGGGGATTCTCCCTAGCCTCCTGAAGGACATGTCCACAGCAGGGCCAGCAGTGGCCTCCACATGTGGGTGACAGAACTGGCTGTGGGCAAGGATGGCCAGCCATGTGCTGTCCTGGGAGAGGTCATTGCCGAAGGGAGGGGGGCATCAAAGAAAGCTGGCTGCTTCTCGGTTTTGCTAAGGAGAACTTAATTTACTGGCCAGGAAACACGTGTGCAAGGGTCATCTGGTGTGATTTTTATAATAACCCTAACGGTACCTAAACAAGCCAGGACCTGGAGAACCAGGTTTATGAATGGCCAGACACTACCAAGGGACTCCGAGTCACCAGATCCTGAGTTCTCCCCTCACCACACTCTTGGGGCTTCAGACTGTCCTTCCTTCCTTTGTCCTGCACTGGAGCTAGAACCTTCCCCCAGAACGAGTCAAATGACTGGGGTACAGACAGCATGGATTTGTACAATATCTCCTGATGGCCAGGCACACGCATCGCCAGTTGACTGGAGGCCTGTTGGGAGCACAGCCACGAGCATTTGGAATATAGGAAAGTCCTATGACAAGCACATTTTGGGGAAAGCTTGGCGTAACACAAGCAGGGCCCATAGCTCCCTGTGGCCTCTGCTCCTTCTCTTTGCTTTTCTTTCTCGTTTCCTGTTGACTCAAACCGAGAGGGCCCCACTGCTGGGAATGATTGGGGCTTTGCCGCCTATCAGGGACCCTTGCCACTGCCATTGGAGGCACACGTGAGAGGGTCGTGTCTGAGAGTTGCCAAGCATTTACAGTTCTGCGTCAGGGCACGGTGCCAGGACCCCAGAGGGCCCTAGCAGATGCCCCCACACCACACACAGACTGAAGTCAGGCAGAAACAGACTCTGAGCTCTTCCCCAGGGAGGAACTCAGAGAGAAGTGCTGGTGGCTTTATGGGTGTGCGTGTGCCCATCACACGCCTTTCTGGGAACTGCTTATTGCATGTGAATCCCACCTCAGTAGAAGAAAACAGGAGAAGAATCAGAACGAAGCCTCGGTCGTGTGGTTCTGGCCAGTCACTTGCCCTCCATTGGGAAGCAGCAGGCCTGCCTCAAAGGGTTGTTGCAAGAATTAAATGGAAGGGTGCGTATAAAGTGCCGCAGAGTATAATAAGCAGTCTACTGACCTTAGCGCTTTTCATGAGACCACAGAAACGGGAACGCGAGACGTCCCAGAGATGGGGGGATTGCAGCTGAGCTTTGAAATCTGATCAGGATGGAAATAGAAATGCAAAGAAGTTAAGAGGACCTGCAGTGGCCTCCCTGGGGTAGTCCCAGACCCTCTGGAGGTGACAGTGGCTCGTGCCGCTCATGGGGGCCTGGGGCTTGGCGCCTGTCGAAGTTACTGTCCTTGTTTCCAGCAAGTGGAGAAGCTGGAACACAGACCCCAAATTCTGGCGGAGGCTGTGCCACCCTGCACAGCAGTCAGGGACAGCTAAGGGTGGGGGAACAGAGAGTGGGGATTAGTCGTCAGCAGAAAGTGGCCGCCTGGCATCCGGGAGCAGCAAATGAGAAAGTTATTTTTCTGTTCCATTTCACCTCCAAGTTGAATTATTGATTTTAATACCTATTTTCACATGCGTTTGTTTGAGCGACAGGTGCTCCTGGGGTAGAACCTGCAACAGGGAAATGAGATTCTGGTAATTAAGGGTTCCACGGGGGCCGCCCTGCGGGGATTAGGCTGTTCAGTGGAGTGAGCACAGACACTCTCAGGGGCTTAGGACACCGACTCAATCATTTCTTCCCGTTTCTTAAATTACACTTCAGTTCTCAGGAAAGCTTAGGATGCGGCCCATTGGTTCCAGAAAGAAGCTTATTTAAGTACGCCTCCATCATTTCAGGGTGGGGATGATGGCTGGGGCGTCCTTGACAGCCGTTCTTGGGGACGGGGTCCCATGGGCAGGAACGGGCCGGCTTGGAGGACTAGGACAGCAGTCCTGATCCCTTTTCTCACTCGAGCTACTGACCTGACTGGTAGGCCGTCCATGGGCTGAAGACGTAGGCCTTCGTGACAGGTCCCATCCCATTCCTCCATATTTAGGGAGACACTCCAGCTGGTCCACACAGAAGCACATCTGCCCCGACTGAAAGGACATTGGTGGCTGTGACTCAGTCATTCCCATGGGATGTCTGCCACCAGCAATGCACCCTGGATTGACCTAGCCAATTCCCAGCAGGTTCCTGGGCTCAAAAGACGCACGGTTCAGCCTGACTCCCGCACATCAGGCCGCAGAGGCACACTGCCCTGCAGCCTGGGCCTGAGTCTCCTGGCCCGTCAGTCCCAAGCCAGGGGCTGTACAAAGTTTCGCGGCCCCTCTGTCCTTCTCATCCCAGTTCTGTCGGCTGCACGGGCAGCAAATATGCTTCCTTTGGTGCCACAACCCTGTCACCAGTCCCTCGCATGTACACTCAGTCTGGTGTGTGCACTGGAGGTGCCGGTGCTCACAGGTGTGGACCCTCCTTATAAAACCGAGACGCCAGGCATGGTCTGTTTTCATTTTCTAAAAGATGCGCCTGTCGGTTTGTTGACCTGCTTTCAACGAGCAGCTAAAGGATGCTGTCCTTGGTAGGTGCGTCTCCACAGCACACCTGTGACCAAGACAAGACACCTCAGGGACCCTCTCATCCTGCCAGAAGGGCGTCAGGTCGAGGCTGCACCCATGCCTGTGCCATGTGTCGCCCCTAAAAGTCGAGTCAATGTGGACACCAGTAGCCAAAGAAATGCCATCAGCCACAGCATGGACGCCAGTTTGGGCACCCAGGCATCCACACTGGGTGAGCTGGGTGGACGCCAGCACCGGGGCAGTGTCCACCATTCTATGTGCTGTCCATACTCAGATTGGCCAGTGCCAGCTCTCTGTGGAAAGTAACATGTCGCTGGTGAGAGCATTCGCTCCAGACCCACCACACAGGCAAAGGCTGGGTGTGAGCTCCGATCTTCTGGTTAACCCACAATTACGCTCTTTGCCCAGCTCTGCCACTGCCTCGAAACGGGACTGCTGTGTTTGTCTTACATTTCATTTGCTCAAAGCCGAGTCTGGATTGTTGATGGAGCAGTGTAGAAATCATGTGAGGCACTGAAGTCCACATTTACTCCAAAGCACTCGTTTTTAGCTATTAGGTTGGAATATACGCAATTGCCATCCTTGTAAGTCAAAAAGTGGCCAATTTCACATGGTTCAACTTAGTAGTAAATAAATTCAACCTTTAACTTTAGCTTTTCTAAATCTGAGTGACTCAACTATTCATTGTCTTTATAACGCCATCTCCTCCAGGGAAAGGGAGATTCAGGGGACACAGAGGGGAGCTGGGTGAGCTCCTCACAATGCTGGGGTGCTGGCTTCACAGTGGGGCCCTTCCTCTCACCCCCATCCTCTCCCTCCCACTTACCTCCTTCCCAACCACAGGACCACAATTCCCCAGGGGCTCCTGGAATCCTAGTCCTGACTGAAGCAGAGGAGCCCTGCCCAAATCCTGCCCAGGACAGTGCTTGGCATACAGTGGGTGCTCAACAAACCCCATCCGTTACATTAATAGATGAATTCAGCAATGGATCCTTTTGCCCCTGTGGCCCTGAGGGTTGAGAGGGGAAGTTTGGGTGGATCCTTCTTTCTCCCTTCTCTTTCCTTCTTTCATTCCAGGACAGTTATTAGGGTCATCCACATATGCACACACAGAATGGGTGTTTCCCCGTCTGGTCCTTATGCTACCCAGTTTATCAGACATGTTCACGTCTAACACAGACAATACCCCGCTGGGGCTGCTCTTCTAGAGTCTGTACACAGCACACATGGGCATGTTTGTCACTATGCCTGGCAACCAAACCAGGTTTTATCTTTATTTGTACCCATACCTGGCCTACCACTTGGTCCAAAATAGGCCCCCAATCAACATTTCTGAATGAATGAATGAAGCAGGAAAGCAGCAGGAAATTATAGAGGGTTCAATGAAACAAGGACTGAAACCATGTTAAAATGGGGTATGAAGGGTGGAAGGTAATCAAGGGAACACACTGGTCTGAGAACAGAAACAGATGGATGGAAATTAAACGCAGTTCCAGAGGACAGGAAAAGCTAAAGCTGGAAATTCCAGGTGGGACGATGCCTCTAAAATCAGACTGGCAAGACGGAGGTATCGTCCACAGGAGCAGACGCTGAGGGAAGCTGAGGAGTGGCCTGATCACAGCCCGGGAGGAGGAACGTTCAGGTGGTACTTGGGAAGGGGGCAGAGTCCTCCCACAAACCCCCTTCCGCTCCCACTCACAACCCAGAATGATGTCTGTGGCGTGGCCTGCCTAGAGGCGGGGCCAGACCCTGCACCGTGAGGCAGGTGCTCAGGGTGAAAGTGAGAAAGTGTGGTTTACTGATAACCTGTTGTTGGAATGGTGGTCACTGGTCCCAGTCCATTTCGCTGTTTCTCAAATTTTAAATCTAAGCCAGAAACCAACAAAAAAGCATTGCTTCTAATTGCAGGTAATTGTTCCACTGAACCCCCCACCTTGACCACCCACAAGCACTTCACAGACAAGACTTTCAGAACCCCTGTCCTGGGAACAGCCCCGGTCCTCTCAGTGTGCCTTGCTCGTGGTAGGGGTCATGCCACACGTTCCGAGCTGAAAAGTGTTTGTGATGACCGAGACTGTTCCCTGCACAGAGTAGGTGGTCTGCAAGCAAAGATAAGATTGACTCTTAAGGGCCCAGCTGGGATCCCCGTCACAGCGTTTTGGCAATCGCACCATTTTTTCTTAATCGAGTTCACTGCTCAGCTCCCTTAAAGTGACAGTCGACATTATCGGTCGCCTCTGGGTACAGAGTTGCGACTTCCTAGAGGCAACCTCAGAAACATCCCAAAGCATCATTCTCACAAGTGCAAGTTCCTACAATCTGCTAAAGTATGATAGTTTACTGGGGGGAGAGGAGTATGGTTTAGTCTGAATATCCGCTAGTGAAACAACCCAATTTTATAGACGAATTATTGCCTGTTTTGTTTTTCCCACAGAAATCTCAGTCCTGGGTCTGATAAACTTTGCCAAAATCAACTTATAAGAAACCACATATATTTGTCCTAGAAAACCACTTTTATAACTCTGTGCAGCTGAGAAAATAAAATGCTAGTGAAGTATATTCATTCCATGGTCTCTATCCTGTTCTTTCAAAAGAAAAATAGGAAGAGGTGATCTGTGGTTAGAGCATTCCCCAACCTGCTAATCACCCACAAAAGTAAACTGTATGATCAAAACTTAGTTACCTGGAAATGCAAATTAAAACAGGACACCACCGCACACCTGTTAGAATGGCCACAATCCAGTACAAGAATGACACCACGTGCTGGAGGACATGGCCTCGCAGGAACCTGTCACTGTGGGGGGACGCGGTGCAGCCACTGTGGGAGACGAGTTGGAGGTTTCTTACAAAAATAAACACACTCTTAACAGACAATCCAGCAATTTCACTACTTCGTGTTTACTCAAAGGAGTAGAACATGTGTCCACACTAAAGCCGGCACACGGGTGTTACAGCAGTTCTGTTCATAATCGCCAAACTGTCAAAGCAACCAGGCTGCCCTTGAGCAGGTGATGGACAAATAAACTGTGTCCATCCAGACAGGGGGCTATTACTCAGTCCTAGATAGAAATGAGCCATGAATCTATGAAAAGACAGGGGGAACCTTCAATGCATATGACTAAGTGACAGAAGCCAACCTGAAAAGGCTGCCTGCTGTGTGATTCCAGCTCGATGGCACTCTGGAAAAGGCACAACTGTGGGGACAGGAAAAGATCAGAGGTTGCCAGAGATCGAGGGGAGATGAATAGACAGAGCACAGAGGACGTTTAGGGCGGAGAGGCTGCTCTGTGTGACACTAGAATGGTGGGTACGTGTCATGACACACTTGTCCACACCCACAGAATGGACACCACCAGGAGTGGCCCTAGTGTCAGCTGTGGCCTCTGGGTGAGGGTGACGTGTCAGTGCAGGTTCATCAGTTGTAGCAAATGTCCCATCCGTTGGGGACGTTGATAATAGAGGACTGTGCATAGGGAGTCAGGGGGTTATGGGACATCTCTGTCCCTTCCCCTTAATTTTGCTGTGAACCTAAAACTGCTCTAAAAATTAAAGTCTCTTTTGAAAATGAGTTACCTGACAGATGATACCAGAGCTGTCAGCACAGAATTCAGTGAGAGAAAATAAACCACAGGACATTCTGTAATGATTTCTCAGGGCTGCCCAATAGTCACTCTCGAGTCTAATTAGTCATCCTGGTATTTAATCAGCCAAAGTAACGAGCCTGGGGAGAGAGGGGAAGGGAAGGGTCAGGAAGAGATAGGTGTGCTTGTGTCTGTGTGAGGCTGGTGTCTGCATCTTATGCCAGACCTCGGTGCTTTTTATCCTAGTGGCCTTTGTCCTAATAACATGACGCCCTTCTCTTTCTAATCATGTAGGTGCTGGACTCCTCCTGTCCACTTCTAAACCCATTTGGGAAACCACATCGCCCTCTGTTGGTAGCAGCCGGGCTAACAACTTTGGCTTGGCCCCTTCATTTTGTTGATTTGTATGAGCATTCAGAAGTTAAATACCTCCTGTCTTAGATGTTTAATGCGATTAAATAGCTCTGTCTTTCGTCCTGTATCTCTTTTCTTTTTCTCAATCACAGTTGGCATTCAGTATTATATTAGTTTCAGGGGTACAGCAGCGAGCTGAGACATTTTGTCATATATCTTTAAGTGCGGTGCAGAGTCTGTAAGTCCGTGGGCCTGGTGCCCACGGTGTGGTGTTGCTTAGGGTTTCCAGGTAGGAATTCCCATCCATTCTCAGGAATTCTTTTCACCTTCCCATTCCTGAACCAGGAAAAATTGATTGGGAAATCGGGAAAATCGGCCCCTTGAACCCAGTAATACCCACAATGGGAAATAATGTACTATTCACAATGTATCTCTTAGACAGTTTTCCTATTTATTGTTAGGGTTTCCGGGAGAGAATTCCCACCTGTTCTCGGGAATTTCTTTCGCTTTCTCGTTCCTGAATCCCGAGAAAAGTTGGCCGGGAAATCAGGGAAATCGGCTCCTTGAACCCAGGTGGTTGGTAGTACCGGCCGTCACTTTGTGGAAACAATTCATTGTGGAGAACAGAAAACAGTTTATATCTCGGGATTTGGGAACAGGAAAGCGAAAAAACTTCCTGACAACGGGCTGGAATTCTCGCCGGGAAACCTTAGCGACGCTGTCATCAGTGGGGAGGGAAGGCTGGAGGACGCGCCTATGACCCCACACTCTTACCCTGAGACATGGGCTTTCCACTAAGTACAGCCATGTCCCCCCATCCTGGGACGGGCTTTGACTGTCCACGGGGACACATGCTGGCCTAGGAGTGGGGTGGGCAATGGGGGCCGGTCGTCTCCATGAGTGTGGAGACACCTGAGAAGGGACCTCACCTGTGTCATCGCTCTGCCCTGTACTCAACCTGTTTGACTAATTGTCTCTCCTTTGACGTCAAGGTGGACAAGCAGGGCATTATACAGGCTTTGGGAATGAAAGAAAAAGGGTAGATTGTTGTCCAAAACCATCGAGACCGTGCCTGGCAGAGCTGATGCAAATCGCTGCTTTCGTTTCAAACCCAAATGCCTTCTCCGGAAAAAAAAAATGATTAAGACACCAGGAATTTGAAAATGAAGAAAACACAATTGCTGCCCTCAGGGACGCACCTAAAGTAGCATTTTGAATAAGTGTTTGGTAAATGTTTATTGAATGAATGAACAAACTACAGCTTAATGTGTAGAGAGATAGCTTTTAAGTATCACAGGAGCAGCTGAGGGGAATTAATTCATGGAGGACGTGTCATCTGTCTGAGCAGGGTTTTGGGGGAGGTGACACCTGAGTCCTGGGAGGAGAGACAGACGAGCCCAGGGAGAGGCGGGTCTAAGGCACAGAGTGGCAAAGGCAGTTCACTGAGGGGCCGGGACACAATTTGATGGCAGGATTTCCTGTGAGGGGCCAGAGGAGCTGGACCCTGGAGGGGAAGGGCCGCCCCACTGAACAAGGTGGAAGGGCCAACAGGAAGCAGAAGTGAAGTGCCCGCGTGGCAGTGGCCACACTTAGCACCTCTCGGCGATCCAACTCTCTACATGTTCAGCAGGTAGGATGGTACCTTCCAATTTTCACAGACCAACTCCTGCCCCCGTCTGTCAGGTTTTTGCTTCGTGTTGCCTAGTCTGGGGTCGCTTGCTGATCCCCCGCATGGCCAGGTCCCCTCCTGGATGGCCTCCTAGGTGGCGCACGCCTTTCCTTCTTGGCACTGAGCACGTTTGCGAGCACTGCCCTCCAGCTGGCTTGGCTCACCCCCTGAGGAGAGTCAGAACCTGTGATTCAGTCAACAGCAGTGTTGACAGGAGAGGCCAGGGCTGCAGTGAGGGCGGCACCTGAGTCCCACCTGAGACCAGCATTGGAGAGTCGCTGTCCACGGTCCTGCTCCTTCCAAGGGCGGCCCCTCTGTTTCTCAGTCGGGCTGCTCTGTGGCATGTCGAGGACATCTCTCCAGGCTCCCTCACATGGATTTTGCACAGACCACAGTACATTTTCCGAAGTCACAAACCGTCTCAGACAGACGCCGTAAACGTGGCAGATGGGAAACCCTACTGTCAGCTGAAGAGAAATGCTGAGCTGCGGACATTGCTCCCGGAGATCTCAGGGATCCCATGGCCTTGGCCCTTAGACCACTGCAAATACCTCCGTTGGCAAAAAGGTCACAGCTGGTGGTTCCCACATGCCATGTGGCAAAGTCATGGTAAGGCACTTGACTTGTCCTTGTGGACTGGCGTGGTTTCTTGTTTCACGGCAGTGGCCCTACCGCATGTCAGCAACCCAGAAGGAAGGTCACTGCCCGCTGGGTTTGCACCGAAAACCACGTGGGGCACACAAGAGGCACTCAATACGCATTTGTTCAACAAATAAATGAATGAATGATCCATGTTCTGCAATCTCCGATGTGAGGGGGAGAGGTCTGCTCCCCAGAGGAAGGTGGCACAGGAAGGACATCCAGGCTGCCCACCACGAGGCATCTGTGTTCATTTTTAAATGTGGTAAAAATGTGCCACCTCACAGCCCTGGACACAGCAGGGACCTCGCATGGCAGAGAGAAAGGTCATATTTGTTTGAGTACTACCTTCCCAGGGTTGCCATGACAGTTACCACAAACAGAGTGCCTGACACAACAGAAACTCATCCTCTGGAGGCCACACCTGGAATCCAGGCCACACCTGGAATCCAGGTGTTGGCAGGTGGGTCCCCTCTGCGGCCCTGAGGCGAGTACGTTCCAGGCCTCCTCCAGCTTCTGGGGCTGCCAGCAGTGCCTGTCTTGGCTTGTAGATGCCTTGCTTCGATCGCTGTGTCTGTTGTCACATGTGTGACATCCCCTTGTGTGTGTGTGTGTGTGTGTGTGTGTGTGTGTGTGTGTGTAAAGATTCCAGGCAGATAAGGAAGAAGTTACAGCCATATGGCGGAGGCAGCACGCACGAGGGTTATTTGAAGTTTGACAGGTCTGCAGGCTGGGGAGGCCCCTGGGTGAGAGGGGGCGCCGGCAGGGGGTTCTGTGTCAAGGTGAGGTCACTCAGCAGTCTGGTGGGGTGCCCTGGGTCAGAGAATGCTGAAAGACTACCTTATCAATGGGGAACAGCTGTTGGTAAGGTTTGTGGGGCATGTAAAGCAAGCCATTTCTAAGTGGCTAGAAACCTGCTTGTTTGGGCCATTTTGTAATTACTGAATGTGTACAATTCTGAGTTGGGCACACACAGCCTTCCGAATGGGCTTCTGCCAGCAATGAAGAAATAAGCCAGCCAGCATGCACAGGCCTCCTCTGCTCGTTTACAAAACAGTGTGCAAACCGCTCTCGCTTTTCTATTATAAATATAGTCATTGGGTGTAGGGCTCACCTGAAATGCAGGAGATTTGCTCTCTAGACCCTGTTTTCAATAGGCTGCATTCTGAGGTTCCAGGTAAACAGGAACACGGGAGGACACGACTTTTCCAGGGATACTTTGTTGAGGTGGGTATTTGTGTAGGAGGAAAAGAGACACAACCAAAGTAGATACAGAAATAAACAGAAGTCGTGGAGAGGCTGAAGGTGGAGAACAGGGGCGTCTGCTGGCGAGGACAGAACACAGCCCATCAACAGGGCCTGCCTGGCACAGGAGAAGGTCTCCCTGATGAAGGAGGGAAGAGGCAGTTCCAAAGGGGCATCAGTAAAGTGCTTCTCAGTGAAGGAGGCGTCCAGGCCTGTCACCGTGAGCGAGGACAGCCACTGGGCTGGGCAGACGTGGGAAGGGCGTCCGCAACCGATGTCCTGGGAAACCCAGCAGTCCGTAGGTCAGGACGGGCTCAGAATCAGAAAAGCTCATCTAATGTCAGCATTTCCTTTCAGAGGTAACGAGGCTGCAGCCCAAAGACCCTAGGTGACTTGGAAAGCCAGACCCAGAGGATGATTACAACTGACATGAGGGGACGGCAGGCAGGAGAGGCCCTGGATTGGAAGGGCCACTCATCCTAGAGCCAGGACTTGTCCAGTTCTGCCGTCCAGTTTGAAGCGGAGATGATCAGGCTGCCTCCTCCCCACCGTTACATACTGTGGCTAGAGGACACGAGGAGGAGAGAACCGCAGCACGCTTGTGACCCTCCGCTTGCTGTCATTTCTGCCTCCTTCCCCTTTGCCTGCCCATCCTCCATGACCATGGCCCTGGCCCTCTGCTCCTCAGAATGTCATGCCCCCCCCACCAGCTCTGTCACTCGGGCCTCCCCCCATCAGGGGTCTCACTTGGGGACTGTGAAGAAGGCATCAGGTATACGAGGGCTTTTAAGTCACTTCCTCTGACAATGGTGTGGCAAGAAAGCTGGGACCAGTGAGCATCTCCGACGACACACAACCAGCCACAAGGGAAGGACACAATAATAGTTCAGCCCTCCTGGAGCCGTGCGTTATTCCACGTGGGCTCTGCGTGGACTCAGATGTTGAGACAGATTCACTCACAAGTAGGTCACCGCTTGCTCACGCCTCCCCCTCCGTGGAAATCACCTGTATGCTGCCCCGTGCACGACGCTACTCTTACACATGACCTCGCCGGGCCAGTGGGGCTCAGGGCCCTGAGCACTGCCCTGCCCTCTGCACATCTGCGTCTCCGTGACGAGAGCGTGTGTGGGGAAGCTGCACACCCAGGACGTGAGACGGCTGAGCAACTGTGAGTTAACAGAGCTGTAAAGAAGCCACAGTTCCCATCTTACAGAATATTGACAAAGATTTCTCTGAGGAATACTTTGAACCAACAAATGAAAGAAAACCACTTATTATTATTCTATGGTTTAGATTTAGGTAACTCTAAAAACCAAAAATTCTTAATGAGCCCCTCCACACACTCAGCTATTTCTCATGTGTAAACAAAGCAGGATTTTAGAGGCAGGGCCAACCCCATTGATGGATAAAAAAGCAAAGGCACAAAGCAAGTCACGTTCCAGGCGGTGCTGCCCATGGAGCCTGTCATCCAGCCTGTTCCACGTCGCATCAAGACCTCTGATATTGTCCCCAATCTCTTATAATGAAACTGTGGTATCTTACCTTCCTGTTACCTAAATGGCTTTAAAAGGTCAAAAAGTGCACATCAATTCATTTCAACACATTTCCGACAGGTGTCCAAGTGACACGGAAACCCACACATCTGTAGCACACTTGAAGGTCATTTCTTAGTTTTCGCTCTTCTTACTTTCCTCGCTCCCGTGTCGGCTGCATGTCTCAGCCCCCGTCAATCAGCCAGCCCACTCGTACAAATGTCACCATGTCAAGTTCTGTCCTAAACATGACGATGTGATCCCAGACAGACATTGTGCTGGCCAGCTCATGACACCGGAATTTCAACAGCTGAATTGAGATGAACACAAGTAATGAAGACGTTCAAAATGTTCTCACAGCGAGAGACCGTCCGCCTCCCAGCACAAGCAGCTATGTACCGCCCTGCAGTGGCGCTCCACCCCGGCTGTCCAGGGCGTCGCTCTTGGAGCCGCCGTGCCCTGGCTTCTCCTCCAGCTCGCGGCCCCAGCACCGGATGTTTTTACACCTCCCCAGATGAATGTAATATGCAGAGGGGGCTGAGGACCCACACACACACTTCATGCTCTGGTGCTGGTCAGGTTGGGTGGGGCCCATTAGGGGTGGCTGGCGGCCGAGGTGAAGTTGAGCACATGAAGGATGTGGGTTGACTGGAACCCCACCAAAGGTGTGATAATGAATGAGCGAAAGAAAGGCAAGCTCCATGACATGGTTACCAACCGCCGCTGGGTGGGGGACCTGACACTGATGGAAAAGCAGGAGGCAGCTGAAGGAAGAACTCATAGAGAAAAGCCTCAGTTTCCCCAGCTTTAACATAGAATGTCCGTCCTGCACGCGCACGTCTCCAGAAAGCCAAAGGTCCATCAGCTATGTTTGCAAATGGTTCCACTGTCCACCCCAGGATGTGCTAGCTGGCTGGCAAAGGAAGAATGATGCATTATTACCCATTTGGGTTACAAGTAAAAAGTGACCAGAGACGTCACTCCCACCAGCGCCTGTCGCCGTCTGGACTTTTCCTGGGCCCGCTCTTACACACACTGCTGGTAACAAATTGCAGCACATGAGGAATGAAATGTCCTAGGAGAGATGCCGCTTGGAGACACACAGCTGCACACTTAACTGATCCCATCAGCAATAGTTCATCTTCAGCAGTGGGAAAGTTACATTTTTCCTTGAATAATCCATTTTTGCTCCGTGTGCAGCTGACTTTCTGCATGTCTCTCACCCCGCCACCCGCCCCACCTGGTAAAATTCCCATTCGTGTGAGGTAGTCTTTTGAGTGTGCTCTAAAATGTTTTTCTTTGCTTGCACGTCCCTTCCCAGACCACCGCCAGCCACCCCTCCTGCCCTCAGCCCCGCCCAAACCACAGATGCAGTCTTTTGTTTTGCATTTGTGTTGCGAGAAAGACATTGCCCTGCTGACACTGTGCACAGAGCCATGAGTGCAGTCTGTCACACAGGCTGCACAGCCATCTGGACTTTCTGCTGAAAAGGTTGGACATGGTTTTAGGCAAGATTTTTATCATATCTGAGAGGGGAAAAAACAGTCTTGAATACATTACCATCTTCCAAGGTTGATGTCAGATTTTCTCTCCCCTTGTCAGTTGCAAAACAAAGCAAAACAAGAAAAAAGATGACAAACCTAGGGAGCTAGGAAGATGATATGCATCTCTAGAGGAAGCTTTGCCAACAGCAGTGGAGTCTAAACAAAAAATAAGTTAGTTTTGCTTTTATCAGAAACTGGACAGACCTCCATTGGTATAACCACTGGTCTGGCATTTCCAGCCCTTCGAGGGAGTGCCCTGTGATGCAGGCACTCACGACAAACACAAGATTTGCTTTGCAAAACCTTTTAACAACGTTTAAGATGCACACAAGAAAAGGCAGTGGGCAGGGGCACAAAGCAGGCCTCGTGGAAAGTAAAACTGCTTTAATCTCTCTCTCTCCCTCTCTTTCTGGATGTGACATAGACTTTCCTAAAAAGGTTCAACTTTTCAAAGAATGTTGGTATCTTAACAGCATGCTTGCTACACCCGACTTTGGGTTTGTTCTCTTCACGAGTTATTGAAGAAAAACCAGAATGAGTTCTTGTGTCAGACGCATCCCCTTATCAAGCACCCTATTTGGAGAACAGACTGCACTGGTGGCCAGGCCTCTACGTGACTGCCCCCAGCCCCGCACAGAGAGCCTGAGTCAGCTCCTCCCGGACAGTACAAAACCCATGACAACCTGCAGAGCAGAACCCAGCAAGGCTCCCCCAGGACAGGTCCCGAGACCGATAAGCCACCTTTGATTCCCGGTGCAATATGCTGTGAACAAAATGCCTACTAATTGTATCAGAAAAACACAAAACTGCTGTAATGATTTGGGAAGGAATGTCTTCATAAAAGGACCAGAGCTTGGCTTCAGAGAAAAAGCATTTTGTCTAATTAAGGGCATAAATAGGCTCCACAGTAGGATGATGGTCATTGATCCTGAAAAGGTAATTTATGTAATGTTTTGCATTTTTCTAAATGTTTTTTTTTCCACGAAAATTTACTTTATGTCTCCTGAGTCCCTAAGCTCTGTGGAACCTGAAGACAAAGGCTCCTGGTCTGCAAGCTTCTCTTAACTTAGTTGAAAGTCCCTTTTGGACAGATTAGAAGTCACAGAAGAGGTCACACAAAGCCAAATATGGCCACATTTCCTGGCACGCAGCACAGACCAGCAGTGCTCTGGGTTCTGGAAGCTTCCAGGAGGACAATGTCCAGGGAGGAGACAGGCCCATGAGAGAACGAGGATGCTGCGTTCCAAGCAGGGACAGGAATAAAACTGCCAGAGTGGGGGCCTGACCCTGCCCAGTGCCCAGGGCGGGTGGAGTGAGTGAGAACAGACCCTGTCTGGAATCCTGGATCGTCGCACTGGGGCTGTCTTGCTGGGACATCACTGGGGAGGGCAGGGGAGCAGAAAAGATCGTCACTGGAAGCCTCGGCAGGTGGATGACCGGGACGGAAAGTGTGGAAAGAGAAGGGCACGTCACACTCAACCAGAAAGACTTGGGTTTACTTCCTGTTGCACATCTGTGCCCTGCACTCACCCAGTTGCCATGCTCACCCTGTCCTGGCCCCCACCTCCCTCTGAGGCTCTCCAGAGCAGCCCCACATGCTCTGGCTGGGTCAGTGGCCCTCCCCCCACCAGCTCTGTGCCTTAGAAGTGGAATGACATTACCTCGTGGTTTGGACGGTGCAGCTAACTGTCCTTACAAGAGGGTCCAGGTTTGGTGCAGGAGAGGTGCAAGGCGGACTAACAAAAGGGCAGGCCTGGCAGAGGGGAACATGTGCTGGGGGCTCCAGGTTCCTGGAGCAGCTCCTGAGCCCCGGTGTCCAGCCAGGGCCTGGCCCGTCAGGTCCCAGAGGGATGAGGCACAGGCTGTGCTGACTGCATGAAGCGTAACACAAGATGCCTGGCCCCCTCGAGGCCTGCGCCACACATCCTAGTGGCCGAGTGATGGAGGGCTGGGGAGGGACACAGTCACTGAGCATCGTCCAGTGTCTCCCAGCTGGGTAGATAGTGCACTGGGGGGCCTAAGAGCTCAGCTATCTTACTGAGACGCGCCCTGCAAGGCATCTGGGAACTCAGAGTTTGGGGACCCTGGGGTGTGTGCCTCTCCACATTTTCCCAGAGCAACTAATGAGCCCTCTGTGCTGCTCAGAGCCTGGAAGACCCAGTGACATCACGTGTCACAAGGGTGCTTTATTCTCCCCCCAACTCCGAAGGACGTTCAGTGCGTGTGCAGAAGCCAGAGAACATGAACTAGAAATAGAAATAGAAAACAGCTCCCCTTTCATCATAAAGAAAAGGGCTTTGTGGGGATTTTAAGTCCAATTCCGTTTCAGGTCTAGGGTCTCTGCCCAGAGTTGCCAGTCTGGACGGCCGCTGCCCAGAGAACCCGGCTAAGGGAGGGAAGGCACAGCCGTGCTTGCAGCGGCACACCAAGCAAAGCAGGAACCGAAGCGATCCAGAGGCAAAGTAATTGTCACAGGAAAGGTCACGGGGCATTCAGAGGTCAGCCCCTCTGTGCCCCACTACTAGACCAGCTGGACACACACCTAACACAGACCAGCTCAAGTTAAGGCCTGCAGCTCCGACCTCAAATGCGTCTTTCTGAGTGGTGTTGAGGGATCCAAGTCTTGGAGGGAGCTCAGGGGGACACGAAGAACATACCCTCACAGAAGATGCTTCAGTCTGTGGCAGAAGCGCCAGATTCTAGAGCGCTAAGAAGGGCTTTCCATAGAGCCAGCCACTGTGACTGTCCCGACCCCTTCTCTGTGCACACAAGGGTCTACCCAAGTCACCTTTCAGGCCTCTCATCCCCGAAACAAACCCCCAGCTCCTTAGCCATGAAGGCTGCCCCCCAACCCCACCCCAACCCCTTTCACCTTTAGACCTCCGTCTAATGGAAACCTATTTGCCACTCACTCCAAAGGATTTCTCCCAGAATTTTGCTCCCACCAGAATGCACCCACCAGAGTCATCTTGATTTCACCTTTGTCCTAAACAAGTTTGAAATATTACCCGGCTTAAAGAGATTATGGCTACTGCTTCACTTGTGATGCTTATTTTTGTCAAATATTTATGAGTCCCACGGCCTGGCAAGCCCCTTTCGAAGTCCAGGGACAAAGAGGTGACTTTGGAGGCTTTCAGGAGCTTTCAGCCCATGGTATATGTACACACGCATCGAAATACGGAAACGTCAGGAAAACCTTCAAGGCTTTCCCCATATATAATCATGTCAACAACAAACACGCCATTTTAGTCCTTCCTGTCCAATTTGAATGCCTTTTGTCTCTCTTTCTTGTCTGACTGCTCTGCTGGGACTTCCAGCGCTGTGTTGAATAAGACTGTATATCCTCATGTGTCAACTACATCTCAGTAAAAGTGAGGGAAAGGAAAAAGACCGGACACCCTCCCCTGCCCCTGCGTCAGAGAAGGGAAGCTTTCAGTGTCCCCGCGGAGTATGACATTAGCTGTGGGCTTTTCACACACAGCGCTTGTGTGTTGATGAGCTCCCTTCTGTACTATTTTGTTGAGAGTTTTTATCATGAATGGGTTTTAAGTTTTGTCAAAGGCTTTTGCTGCATCTATTGAGGTGACCGTGTGGTTTTTACCTTTCACTCTGTTGTGTGTTGTAGTACATCCATAGAGTCACAGATGGTGAGCTGTCTTTGTGTCCCAGGGATCAATCCCACTGTCACTTCTAATGTTGTGTTCAATTTGGTTTGCTAGGATTTCACTAAGGATTTTTGCACGTATGTTCAGGGTATTGGCCCATAGTTTTCTTGCGTGTCTCTGTCTGGCTTTGGTATCAGGGTGATTCTGGCCTCATAAAGTGAGTTTGGAAGTGTTCTCTCTTGTTTTATCTTTTGGAAGAGTTTTAAAAGAATCAGTGTTAATTCTTTGAACGTTTGGTAGAATTCACCAACGAAACCACCTGGTACTTTCTTGAGAGAGTTTTTTAAACATTTTTAGAAATTGAGATAGAGTTGAGAGATTTTTTATTACTGATTCAGTCTCCTTCTTTGTTATTGTTCTGTTCAGGCATTCATTTCCTTCTTAATTCAGTTTTGGTGGGTTGTAAGTTTCTAGGCATTTACCCATTTTCAACAGATTATCCAATTTGTTGGCATATAATTGTTCATAGCTGTCCCTTATGATACTTTTCCTTTCTGAGATATCCGTTGTAATGTCTCCCTTTTCATTTCTCATTTTATTTATTTGATTTATTTTATTTATTCTTTCTTTTTTTCCTGTGTTCTTTTTGTGTTCCTTGTAGCCTTGTATTGATGTCTGTTCATTTGAAGAAGAGTCACATCTTCCCGACTTTAAGGACTATTGCCAGTGGGGCGAGGCCTTCACCGGCCCATGGGTGCAACAGTGCCAGCTGGGTGGCACGTGCAGTGAGCCAGGCTTGGCTCTGGTCCTAGGGAGTGTGGCAGCACTGGGTCCAGATGATAGGTGTGAGTTCGGGACACAGGGGGCAATGACTTTCTAATGTGTGACAGTTCCCCAGAAGAACAGGTGTTTCCTGGGCCATTGGCCTCCTACATGGCACGTACAGATACACAGAGCTGATGGGTCTCTCTGGCCTCAGGTCTCTTGAGATGCTGTTCAGTGACGGGTCTGGCTTTGGTCAGGGCCTCAGACACATTGTTAGGAATTAAGCAATTTTAATATACTGTTTTTCCTCTCCAGAGCCTATTTGCAGGGCAAAAAAAGCAGATTGCGGGCCAAAGTCATGAGACAAAGAGGCCTGAGAGTTTATCCTTTATGGCATTTGGAAGTGAGAGTGACATGGACGTTAGTGGCACTGTCGCAAAACTGGTGTTCACATCCTTTATTACTCAGGCAATTACTAAAAAGCTGTTCGTAGATTTCACAGAAGCTGGGAAGCGAGTATTATATGCTGTATGAAACAACTGCTTTTCCCATTGGGAATCTTTTTTTCTTGATGCATTGAAATGGTTCTTCTTGTTTACGTCTTTTTAAATCCAGATGAACTCAAACAACCATGAATCAACCCCAAACAAAGGACCTCATCTGTTAGCACCCTCATATCAGCACACTAATGAGAATTTAAAGATTCTAATTAAACCCAGAAGCAAAATATCTTCCTGAGTACATCAGAAAGTACCAGTTTAACAAAAACAGAAATGTTACATTTTTCCAACGCAGTTTTAGTTTATTTTCTACCTTGTTATTGTATTCCAATTTTAGGTTGATTGTTAAAGCAGTAACTACTCTCCACATGAGTAAATAGGTTTGTGGCTAACTACCATTCGTAAATAACTACAGATTGACTTAATCTATAGGCAGATGTACAGTTATCTCTGCACAGAGCCCTCAGCTCGCCACGATTCAAGGTAATGAACTTGGGATCTCTTGCTTGGTGTTTTCTGAAATCCTCAATCAGTAAAAAGCCCTTGGAAGGCGTGTCTGCCTTTGTGGACAAGACCCAGATGTCGCACTGGAATTCAGACGTCTGGATGGGAATTCTAGCCCTGCCACAGACTTGCCCACCAACTTTGGCAAGTCAGCTTATCTCTGAGCCTGGTTTCCTCATCCACAAAATGCTTGTTCGCCGACACCTGGTCCCCAGGGAGCAGCCCAGGGTCAGCTTCTGCCAGCCAGGGGCCCCCCTGCGTGACTCACAATAACCCAGCCCCCACAGGCCCTTGGTCTTCCCTTCACTCCCTACTGGAGGCTTTCGTGAGCTGGACGGTGGCTGGGCTTGCTCACGAAATAAACAGCAAAACGTGGAGATGTAATCTAGGTATTTTCCACACTTGGGGGCCGAGGGGGAAAAAAAGGAGGAGGTCAGCTCCTCACATCACTAAACTGTTGTCACCAACGTACTACGAGCCAGTCACATTAACTTTTTCCTTGATTTAAAAAGAAAATGGTTTTCTTCATTTTCCCTGTTTCTTTTTTTCTTTCTTTAGTTTCAGGTGTACAAAGCTACATAACAGACATTCACGCTCGTCACAAAGTGAAACCCCCCCAACCTACTACCCCTCTGACATCGTATACAGCTGTTAAAATTCCATTGACTCTATTCCCTATGCTGTACTCCACATCCCGTGAATATATACATATTTAATTGTCGTTGACATTCAATATTATTCAACTTCAGCTTCAGGTGTACAGCGCAGTGGTCAGGCATCTACACAGTCTAAGAAGAGATCCCTCTGATAAGTCCAGTGCCCATCTGACACCCTACATAATTTATACATTATTGATTATATTCCCCATACTGTATTTCATATCCCCATGACTATTTTGTGACTACTAATTTGCAATTTCTAACCCCCTCACCTTCTCCCCATCCTTACCCCCCTCCCATCTAGCAACCATCGGTTTTTTCTCTGTATCTCTGAGTCTATTTCTGTTTTGTTTGCTCGTTTATTCTGTTCTTTAGATTCCACATGTAAGTGAATCTTATGGTATTTGTCTTTCTCAGTCTGACTTATTTCATTTAGCATAATATTCTCTAGGTCCATCCATGTTGTTGTAAATGGTAAGATTTCATTCTTTTTTATGGCCGAGTAATACTCCGTTGTATAAATGCACCAGTTTCTTTATCCAATCGTCTATTGATGAGCATTTTTATTGTTTCCATATCTTGGCTATGGTGAATAGCACTGCAATAAACAGGGGTGCATATATATTTTTGATTTAGTGTGTTGGATTTCTTTGGATAGATACCCAGGAGTGGAATTGCTGGGTCATAAGGTAGTTCCATTTTCAATTTTTTGAGGAACCTCCATACTGATTTCCATAGTTGTGGCACCAATCTGCAATCCCACCAGTAGTGCAAGAGGGTTCCCTTTCTCCACATCCTCTCCAATATTTGCTGTTTGTTGGTCTCTATTTCTTTAATGTAATTAATCCTGTAGAATTTTAAAATGCCAACAAGATTTAAAATGCCTTCATGACTCTAGTTTGGAGTTTATGAGTGTGACCAGCCCCCAGCCCTGTCTATGAAATCCATCCCATTACACAGACTGAGGGGCCGTCTGGTCCACAGGCAAAGTCTTGTCCAACAAACCACCCACAGCTGAAAGCCCAGCCCCAGGGGTTACAGAGTGGACCCTGCTGTCCTGCTCCTGGATTTTCCCAGATGGTTTCAGAGGTAGGAGTAAGGACAGTGGGCATCCTCTGAGGGGCTGCATTTGGTGGGGTCACACAGGAGCACTGCAAGGACCCAAGGGCCCAGCCCTGGAGCCGGTGAAAGGAAGTAGGACAGCAGCCACTTGGGGGACTGGCTGACCAAGAGAAGATGACAAGGTGGGCTAATATATCAGCATGGGTACAGCTCCCTGCTTTTGCAGTTCTCTGGCCCCAGGAGGTGTGGGTGGGGCACCTGGCCTGCCTGTCACAATCATCGTGGTCATCCCAGCTCAACCATTCTGATTGTGACTTTGGCTTTCCTCCTTCTGTGCTTTTACAGACGGAGGTCCTGCCACTGCTTTGCCCGTCAGATCCTCTCCAGTTCATAGACAGTGTTACAGAGAACATATTCGATGACACTTGTTAGAGGAAGTAAGGAAGCGCTGATTCAAGGGGAGGACACTGGTGGAATTTGCAGCGGGCAGAGACTGGGCTCACCTCAGTACAGCGTGGGAAGTGGGGCTCTAAACCCAGGAGCAGCTGGGGCTTGGTGAGCAGAAAAATCACTAAAAGGAACATCAAGGTTACAGGCAGGGTGGAGGGGGGCGCTTCTGGCTAAACCCACCAACCAGGACTCCTGCTAAAGACAGGTGAGGTGATCAGACATCACCTGGGGGTGGTCAGGGATGAGGCATTTGGTCAGGTATGGAGGGTGGCGGCTGGACTCCTGCTAAAACTGGACAATGCAAAGAGAAACACAGAGGTCCAGAAGACAGCTCGAGGGAGCTGGAGTAGAGTCTGGTCAATGAGAGAATCTTTGTCACAGAGGTATCAAACTCCATGCACATGAGACTCCCCTGCACATCTCTGGGAAGTGCCAGCACAGGTGTACTGCCAGACATTCTGATTCTAAGGACCAGGAAGGGCCTGTGGACCCAGGGACAGTCCCCGGGGGCTCTCCTGACAGGAGCGGTCACCTCCTGCCCCAGGAAGTCTGCCTCTAATCACCAGGGGTCATTTGCTCCCGAAACTCCTGCACTGAAGATGATCATAAAAACTTTTTTTTACACAAAAAACTTTTTTTATATAAAAAACTTTTTTTACATAAAAAAGTTTGTGTAAAAAACAATTTTTTTACATAAAAAAGTTTGTGTAAGAAGCAGAATTCCAGATTTCCTGCCTCCCACCCATGTGATTTCATTGGCATTCACTGGGCTCAGGGCCGTCTTGGTCTGAAAGTGTAAGTCGGCTTGGTGCCCCCCACCCTCTTCCCCGCAGCGTCTCTGCTGAGGCCACGGTGGTTTAGCTCATGCCATGGGGCTGGCCTGACTTCAGGTCCCTCTCAGCCTCGCCTGGTTCACCCGTAAAGTCGGTCATAAGAACACCTGCCCCTGAGGGTGACAACATAGATCAAGGACACAAGGCACACTGGGCATCGAATACCTGACGTAGTTAGTCCTGCGAAACGTCGGCCACCTGTCACCACATCTCATATTTCCTGTTGTGCATTATGGCCTTTTCTATGGGGAGAGCCTGGTTGTTTTCGTCTCTGTTTTTCATTAGTGTCTTGCTCAGTACATTCTGATTGATTCCGTTCCCCGAGGGACAGGTATAGAGATGGAGTGACAGTGGAAACACTCCGACCACGTGGACACAGCAGAGCTTTCCACAGTCGCAGCTCTGACAACACCTGCCCAGCTCTGTTTCAACTCACCTGCAGGGGCTTCCGCGGCCGTGCCTGCGCTCTGAAAAGCCACACTGTGATGTGAGCTGACATCGCAACTGCCACAGTGAGGAAGAGGGAGTTCTCGTCCTCAGGCGGCCAGCTGATAGGCTAATGTTCCCGACCACAGCCACAAAATAATGTGGCCGGAGGGTGAAACCAGACAGGAGGCAACCTGAAGTCAAAAAACTGTGTAGACAACCAGCCAGCCAGTAAGGCGGGTGTGGGGACAGAGCCAGGAGAGCAGTTTCCAGGCTCTCTGCCTCACTGGAAAGGTGCTGGCTCGGGTAGTAGATGGCCATCAGCTGTGGCTAGTGGCCATTGGCTGTTACCGGTTAGCCATTCGCCACTGATATAACTGCCGTGGCTAAGGCAGCAAGGTGCTGTAGTGGTGGTGTAGTTGTGGCACGGTGGAGTGCGGATTAGGGATTGCGGAGAGGCGGGTTGCAGCTAGCAAGTGGGGTTGGTTGGCAGAGACAAGCGGACGGTGGATTGCGGACCGTGTGGCTCCTGCCTCCTGTGTCTCCAACCCAGCCACCAGTGAGACTATAGTGGTGTGACTCCCCTACCTATGGCTCCGTGGGTGTTCCTTTTTGGCCTCACCATGTTCTGCGTTCTTATGTGGGAAGCGGGACTAGAGACCCCTCCTGTTACCCCGCGTGACAGAGGGTCAGGAAACAAGTATAGACAGCCAAGCAGCCAGTAAGGCGAGTCAGCGTAACCACATTTATTTAATGCTCGAATGCATCGTTGCCAAATATAGTGTCTTCCAAATTGAAAAATAATAAATTTTTTTAATTTATTGGGTGACAATTGTTAGTGAAATTACATAGATTTCAGGTGTACAATTCTGTATTACATCATCTATAAATTAATAACAAATTTAAAGTTGATGAAAGATCAAGCAAATAGTTTGACTTGTGAGCGTTTCGTCACTGAAAATTGACAATGTCTTTACTAAAAATGACTGCATAAGACAGTTGACTTGTGATTTCTCCCTAAGATCCCAGATGTGCCTCACATCTGTGCCCAGGGTGTGGACTGAACATCACACATGCAGCTTTCCGAGTGCCTCTCTATTCAGGTTCTTATTCACAGACCACTCTAGGAGAGCAGACATCAAGCTGAGGTTGGAGCTGATGGCAGGGGGGCGGGAGGACCAAGGAGAGCTCTTAGCATCACAGAAATCTTTCCAGAATGGCTGCCGTGCACTCCCCTCAACACGGCATGCACCTGCTTCGCTGGATCAAAATATGGGCTTTAACAGCTCACTACCGAGAAAACTTCAATTTCCCTAATGAGGGAACTAAGTGGGAAGTATCTCTACAATGTTTCTAAGAAACTTTGTGTCTGCACAAGTCTGTACAGTAATAATGACAACAGTTCATACCTGAGTCCTAGATACGGCGTGTGCAGTGCTGGGCACCACATTAGGCATCTTACACCCGCTATCTCATTTCACCTGTACTAATCCTACCATGTAGGCAACTCTCCTATTGTGGAAATGAGGAAACTGAGGCCTAAATGACGCTCACATCACACCGCTGCTCAGTAGCAACGCCGGGATGTGAATCTGGACCTGCGTGGCTTCAGAGTGCCGTTTTCTCAGCCCTCAGCTGAGAAACCCCTCAGGCTCCCCACTCCATGTTAGTCACTTTTGTCATACAACAAACTACTCCGAAACCCCGTGGCTAAAACAACGCGGTCATTCATTTTGCTCAGGTGCCTGCCATTTGGGCAGGCTCTGTGGGACACACCCCTCTGCTCCACAGGGGTGAGCAGCACAGCCCGGGGCCAAGGCCCCCTCCCCGCAGGGCTGGCCGGGAGGGAGGTTGGTGCTGGCTGCTAAAGGAGCACCGAGGCACAAGGCACAGGAGTGTGGCGTGTAGGGTGCTCAGAAGTCCCCCGCCACCAGCGCCTACTTGCTCTGTGTTTGGGACAGTCTCCACAGAGAGGGCACAGAGCTGGCTGCTGGCTGGGGAGCCTGGAGGTTGCTGGTGAGATGAGCCAGCGGGTGGGTGACACGGGCACAGCCATCTTTGGGAAACGCCACCTGCCACAGCTGAGTGCCTCCCAGCCGCGAGATCCATGACACCTCAGCTGAAACGCCCAAGCCAGGACTCGGCCCTGAGCAGCGTGAGCTGCTCTCAGTCCCGGCACCATCAGCGCTCCCAAAACACAGGTCTGGTCGCACCGCTGATCCCTGGCGCCTGGAACAAGGCCCTTCCCAGACGCAGTCTCCACATCCTTTACATGGTCTCAGTGGGTGTGACAGCTTCTGAGGACACTGCAGTCTCTCCCCCTTTAAAGAACACACGTTATCCAGAAACGCTCTGTGGTGATGCCCTAGGTCTCTGTGCCAAAAATCAGAGTCGGGAACTTCAGGAGTAGTTACTATGTTGCCTTTTTGACGCACAACTAGGCAAAGATGGGGTGGAAGTCAAGCCCAGTTCTTCTGATTCCAAACTGGGGGCATTTCGACAACACCATGGCTATGATGAGGGATTTCATCTTTCATGCTTCCTCTAAATCTGTCGGACTCTGGGTAATTTGAGACAGAGAATAATTGAAGAGTCAGATCATTTGAATTCTTTGGGTGGACGCTGGGTTTCACCAGTGCCTGACTTTGAAATGAATGAGGCTTCCTTGACATGCCAGCAAATAGGAGTCGTGGCCAAGACCTAGAGACAGTCTTTCCCCCAGAAATACAAAGGGTGTTGAGATGGAAGTCAGAATGGGGGGTCGTCTCCTGTTCACCGGGATTATTTGCGGCCTTAACTTGCTGTCTGGTGGCTGGACAATGCTTCCAGCAGCATTTCTCCAGGCTTCCCTGTTGTGGGAGGGGCAGCACTGGTTGGCCATGCTTTACAGAGGACACACTCCAACAAGTGTGGCACGTGACCCTCACTTGTTGGCTGCCCCCAACCCCCAGGCTCCCCTTCCCTGTCTCCTCCAGGGGCTGCAAAACAAAGTCTGAGGAAGGGACCGGCAGAGGCTACTTGGGCACTGCTCCCAATTCTGCCTTGCCCCACCCATATGCAAATCTAACCTTTTTGATATTTCAGCATTACAAACCCAAAGATAGGATTTCAATGGGAAAATATTTACTGAAGGATTTCTCCTTCATAATCTATCGATTTTAATATCCTTACCACTTTGGCTGAATGTCAATTTTACCCTGAGGACCGCCATTGCAAATTTGAACACATTTTATTTATTTATGGCATTCGAAATATCAGTATTGGAAATGAGTGAGGCTCGAGCCTTCCAGAGTTGCTATGTGAAGTTTATTTTTCCTATGTGAGTACTGCTGGTAATTTGCCATGGTGATTGGGGCCAACAGGCAGAGTGTTGCCACAAGCGGAAGCTAAAGTAGCATTTGGTTTTGCTTTTCCATTAAGTACAGTAACACACAGGTCATAAAATGCGGGGCCACCGTCCCCACTTAACCTTTGGAACAGAAGCACCTGATTATCAGCATTATCTCAGCAGAAGCCAAATCCTCTCTCTCTGATTGTTTCTGTTCCAAACGTCTGGCTGCTGCCAAACTGTGCATGAACAGCATCAGCGTGCAGCTCTCACGTGTGTGCTCCATGCAGCGGGGAGAGAAGCTCCAGAGGCTTCCAGGAGGGGGAGCTGTCCCCGGGGCCATGTCCCCCTGGTGCAAATGCTCAGGGAGGCCAGGAATGGCGTGGGAACCACCTGAACCCTCTCCTGCTAGCAAGGGACCCTTTAGAGGCAGGCATATTCTAAGTTGCTTAATCACCGCAATAATGAGGACAGCTGGATATCTCTTTTCCATATTTAACAAAGAATTTACGTTGCAAGTGACTCCTCGGTTCATTATTCAGGATTTTTGGAGCAGGTCTTCTGAGCCTCTGTGCAGGGCTTTCTGTATTGCAAAGCACGCCTGTCACTCATCCCCTGGCCCTACCTACTGTCTACCTCAGGCTGTGCGCATGACCCTCCACCTCCTTCCTGTGCTGCTGTGTCCCTGGGGCCGGAGCCCAAGGAGGCTGTCAGGGGACAGCTGTGGAATCAGCGGGAATCCAGGTCCTCTGTTGTATTTCTGGGGCCTTCACAGTTTAATCTCTCATCACTGCACAAACCCTTCTCACAGGCCACGCAGAACTACTCACCGCCTGACCCCAGAAATAGAATATCCCACCTCAGGTGTCTTCAGGTTGTGACTCTGAAGACTTTCCTGCCCTTGTACTCCCTGCCAGTGTAGCTGATGGAAGGCCTCAGGCCCAGGTCAAGCCTGGCTCCTCCTCCAGGCAGCCCTCGCTGAGTGCTTTGCCCCAGGCACAGCCCAGATGTGACTTCTCTCTCCTGTAAATGTCTATACAACTCCAACACCGGCCACATGGAGGACTCACATCCTAAGCCGCCTACTCCGTAACTGATCCACATGACCCCTAACAGGATGGAGCTATGAGAACCCCCTCACCAGGAAGCAGTTTGAGAGGCTAAACTGCAGTTACACGCAGAGCATTTAGAACATATCTGACAAGTTGTGATCTTGCAATTACATTGGCCCTAATTAGTATTACCAATAGAGTCGATAGAAATACTGACCACTTGTCCACCATGGGGCTACAGTACATTGCACATTCATGACATATAAAGCAGAAAGAAAACAACTCTTTCAGGTTGCACCAAAAAGGACACAGCATGTAAGAGTTGTTGGGGTCTGGAGGAAACACACGGTCACGGAGAAGCGTTTACAGGGCCCAGAAATGGGACTTTGTAAACACGGGAGGTTACTTGTCTACCACAGAGAACGTCCAGTGGACAGAGACAGGAGAGCGTTCCTCGGCAGCATGGCCACTGCCACCAGGCCCCGGACACAGGCCCCAAAACTGATGTCGTCAGTTGCTCATAGCGTACTATGAGGTGTCTCTATGCTCAGGCAAGAGCAGCGTCTCACATTAATTTAGAAAGGGACAATACAGTATAGCTTGGTCCACGTGCTCAAAAAATACTCTTTAAGTTGAGTAGTTTGCACTTATCCATCCTCGGAGACTGGATAAAATCCTCACAGCCCCAGGACGGGCCCTGGGATTTGAACGCGTGAAAATCAGAGGCACGAGCTTGTTTTTGAGTACTGCAGCTCTCCATTATAAACCAGCTGCCAAGTGGGGAAGCAGAGCAGACTGTTTCAGGGTCTCATTCGCTGGGTTTGCAGTAACCCAACTGGGGTGTCTATATTAAATCCCCAGTGAGTAAAACATAAAAGAATCCTCAGTGTTAAATCAGTAAGGACATGTCTCCCACTGTGAGCCCAGGTCTGCCCCCTGATGCCGTGTCATCAAGGACAACGTCATGTACCCACGGACCCAGGTACGGGCTGCTGGCAGCTGCAGTCGTGGGTGTGATTTAATTAAAGCCGAGCACTTCCCCACCCGACTGCAGGAGGAGAAGGCTTCCTGGAGGAAACCGGAGGCCGCAGAGCAGAAACCTGGAAGGCTGAGCCTCTCTGGACGCTTCCAAAATCAAAAAACCAAAAAGCATCCTCAAGACTCCCTGAGCCCCTGTAATAGACGCTCTTCTGATAGAGATGATTCATCATAATTGCTCTTCCTTAGTTCAGTACGTAAACATCCCATTAAATCCCAATGCGTAAAACCACAGTGAGGTTTTTCAAGGCAGTCCTAGAAAGTGATGCTGGCAAAATATCAAAGAGGGCCGTGTTGGCCAGCTAACCAGACAGCTCCACGTTTGAACTGGACAGTCCACCATCCAACATAAGGGAAGTTAAACGAATCGTGTATTTTTTTCTTTTTATATTCACCTTTATAAAATGTTAATTGAGAAACATGTGTAACATAAATGCAGAGGACTCCTAAAAAGAGACATAAGAAGGGAGAAGTTTTTTAAAAGACTACTATGGTTCATCCCTGGCGTGGAAGGGAGGGCAGGAAGCCGCCAGATGGGATGCCTGGGGAAATCAAACGGGAGTCTGGGATTCACCTCCGTGAAGGGCTCAGCGGCCTCTCAGCCCGGCGGAGGCACCCGCCTTCCCACCAGCCACTGCTCAGTGCCCTTGGTGGGCACAGCCTTGCCGGGGTTCTGACAGCCCCTCAGAACAAGTGCAGCTGTGTGACTTCACGGGCACAAAGTCCACTCAGCATCTCCTGCCTCATCTGTGCTTTCTATTGCATGTTGCAATCCACCAAGCACGGACAAACTAAAAGACAAAACCTTCTTTACATGAAGCCCGAATAATGGCGATGTGCGTATGAAGAACTGTTTTAATGGGCACTAGAACTGTGCAAGGGAGCTGACCAGTGAGGCGGGGGGCCCGCACCGTACACCCTGGATGGGTGAGTGTCCCTGCCCCGCCGGGAGGGGCGCTCTACCCATCGACCTGGACCTGGTCAGGGGCTGCACTGTGCTGGATCCCCCCCACAGGCGCTGGGCTCAGCTGGGGCCCTCACAGCAAGTTGGGTGGGGGCGGGGAGTGGAGCAGGGTCCCAGTCACGTGTGGGGTGGAGGCTGCTGCTGCTGAGCAGAGGTCCCGGCACTGTTACTCAAGGAGTGGCTTGCACAGCACAGGCCACTGTCATGCAGGGTATCAGGCGGGGTCTCTGCTCCCGCTCCCCACATAGGAACGCAGGACATGGTGAGGCCAAAAAGGAACACCCACGGAGCCATAGATAGGGGCGTCACACCACTATAGTCTCGCTGGCGGCTGGGCTGGAGACACGGGAAGCAGGAGCCACACGATCCTCAACCTGCCGTCCGCTTCTCTGCAATCCGCAACCCGCACTCCACCGCCTGCTGGCTCAGCCACGGCAGTTATATCAGTGGCTAATGGCTGACCGGTAACAGCCGATGGCCAACTAGTCACAGCTGACGGCCATCTGCTACCCGAGCCAGCACCTTTCACGTGAGGCCAAGAGCCTGGAAACTGCTCTCCTGGCTGTCCCCACACCACCCAGAGTCCCGTGGGCCTACACGTCTTGCCATGCTACGTGAATGGAGGAAAGCCTCGTCTGTGAAAATGCCGGAATTCAACTGCATTGCTGTGGGTTCTGCCCCAGCGTTTCTTGAAATGGCTCCTCTAGGGGATGGCTGAGGCTCGGGGCTCATTAGCGCAGAATGGACGCCAAGCACAGGGAGAATCCGGGGCCCCGGGGTGGCTGCGGGGCAGCCCCTGCCACACACCCGCCCCCAGCTGGGTCTCCCTGTCTGTCGGCTGCCCGGGGGATCCAGGCTGTCCAGCTGGTGGCCGTGAAGCAAGGATGACATTAGGCCCTGTGTTTATCCTCCTCCTGCCCCCGTCCCTGCTGCATCCTGACCATGATTTTGGTGACACTCCTCCAATAGTTGGATGTGGCATTAGTGGCTTCCTTGTCAGGAGTCAGTAGAATCGTGTGCTCACGCCACTGGCATCATGACTCCATTTTGCGTCTCTAAGTGATGGAGAGTGGTCCTGCGCTTCCTAATGAAGACATGTCTGTGGGTTTTCTGTTATCGTCAGTGGTTTGGGATGTCCTGTTCTGAGAGCCTTGCGGGGCCCTGTCAGGCAGACACAAAGTAGCTACCTGTCCCCTGGGTTGGCAACCTCATCACTTCTGGCACATTCGAAAATCCCATTGGAAATAGAAGGAAAAGGCCACTTAGAGGCATGCTGAGAGCAGCGCATTGTGGTCATAGCATGCAGGGGCAGACGGTCGGAAACTTGAGATGAAATTGGAGCCCAAAGATGTGCTCTCTGCCCTTAAGGCACTTAAGTCTCCGGAGGTGAGGTGAACACCCAGGCAGCTGCTGGAATCTGACTCTGGAGAGCAGCTGCCAGGAGGCCATCTGTGGGGGCTCCCCAGGCCGCCTGGCTCACAGGGGACCTTCGCTGCTCCAGCGCCACCCCCAGCGCGACCCTCAGTCCTGGGTCTCTCCTTTGCCCCCTGCACTGGCCTCCCAATCAGAAGGATGACTTACTGTTTTGTGAGAGGCCCATCTTTATGACGGAAGGATAAGGCCAATGCTTTGTGCTGGGGCTCTGAGGGCACTATGACGTCATGATGTCTGAGGTCATAGTTTGGATGCCTGGAGAAGGCTGATTCACCAGTTCACCTTCCCACTCAAATTAAGAAGTCAGGCTCTTCAAATATATGGTGATGGAAGGAGAACTGACTCTGGGTGGTGAACACACAATGGGATTTATAGACGATGTAATACAGAATTGTACACCTGAAATCTATGTAAATTTACTAACAATTGTCACCCCAATAAAATTAATTTTAAAAAAATAAATTAAAAAAAAAAGAAGTCAGGCTCTTCCAAGAAATAGAACAATTACCTAAATTCACTGAGAAAACCAGACACCAACCTCTCTGTTACAGTACGAGGGTGGGAATAAACAGCAAGGCGAAAATAGCTGAATGCGGCCCCAAAATACATGTCCACGTCCTGTGCCTGGAACCAGGACTGGGTCTTTGCAGATGTGATGACAAAGGATCTGAACTCAGGGATCATTCCAGGTCATATAGGGGTCCCTACATCCAGTGACAGTGTCCTTGGAAGAGACAGAAGAGGACTGGCACAGAGGAGAAGCCACGTGAAGATGGAGGCAGAGATGGGAGGGATGCAGCCACCAGCCAGGGCCGCCTGGAGCCCCAGAAGATGGACGAGGCAGGACGGACCCCCCCCTGGAGGTCCCGAGGGACCATGGCCCTCTAACACGTGGATTTTGGACTTGTGGCCTCCTGACTGTGACATAATAAGTTCCCGTTTTCTAAGCTGCCTAGGTTGTGGTCATCTGTCCAGCAGACACTCACAGGTGCCCGGGGCTGTGTGCCCACCCTCTTGGACCTCAGTTTTGAGGACACAAAAGGGTAAGACAGCCTCCAGGATTCATCGCTAAAATGCCGTGACTCTGTGGCTCCCACCCCAAGGGGAGGCATCTGGCCACTCGGCTGGGCTTCCGTCAGGGCTGAGCCAGGGAGGCCCCAGGACACATGTTCTATACACAGCAGTCCCCAGACAGGTGGCCCACCGCCTCCAGCCAGCCAGGCCTGAATCGTCATCTCCAGGCGGTGATCCGGCATCCTGGAATAGCCATAGCAGTGCAGGGCCAGGCCCCAAACCTGACAGGCACTCGGAAGAGGGGTGCTGACCCTGGCTCCCTGCTGCCAGTCAGAGGGCAAGTGTCACGGAGGAAGGTAGGCGGCAAGCCACATGCCCTGGGCCACACCAGCCTTGTTATGTCATACATGCTGCTTTAACAAGCATACACAGGCACTTTAGGGCAACTCAGTAATGGGGATTATATCAAGTTGGGGTGTGTGTGTGTGTGTGCGTGTGTGTGTTCCATGTGTGTTGCATGTGTGCAGGCATGTGGTTGCACTGTCTGAATGTGTGTATGTGCATATGTGTGGGTACGTATTGTTATGTGTACATACATGTATGCTTCTGTGTGTGCACGTGTGTGCGTAGGCCCGTGTGCAGAAACATGAAGGGAAGAGGTTTTGAGTGAGTGACAGGGAGCAGTTCAGCCAGGACAGTTCCTGGTACGAGTGGGGTACTTAGAAACTGGCTCAGCAGTACTGGGGAGAATGTGGGAGCCAACTGTCCAGAGTGCAGGTGCCCAGGCTCCCCTCAGACAACGAGGAGCTTGCTCCTAGAGAGGCAGGGAGAGGGAGGATGCAGACACGTTGTCTTACAAAGGGTCTGCTCGGGTGAAGGCAGCCGCCTGCCCGGGGGCCAAGCAGGGGCTGATTCCTCAGAGTCAGGACCCACAGCGCATCTGATACGTCTGACTCTTTTCCGAGGCCTGGGGGGGACTGCACGTGCAGTGGGGGCTCTGTGTGAGGGACGACCTCCAGGCACTCGTGGGGACATGGCTTTGAGAAGGAGGGGAGGGCATGAGCACCGAGCACTCAGCACCAAAGAGGCCTGGTGCTTGTCTTGCAGGAATTCGCTGACTCCGTGTCCCAGCTGGTCACGCAGAAGTTCCGCGAGCTAACCGTGGGCCTGACGTCGTCTGTACACGCCCGCCACAGAGCGCTGGCGGGGATCGTCATGACCAAAGGTAAGGTCTCTTGTTTTCCTGTGGGAATCTCATCAGAAGAGGGAAGTCAGTATTGGCCTTGGGAGCCAAAGATGCCCCCTTCCATCACAGAAATGCAGAGGAAAACAAAAGTAGGACACAGAGAGATCAGTGACAAAGTGTGTGACCTGACCAGCAAAACCATAGTCCTAAGAGCCATCTCTGCACAAGCTTCTCTCAGTTTCCATGAAGGTGAACTAAGGACCTGGCTGGTCCCCTTGCTATCAGGCACTTTCCCCATCTCATTGTCAAGAGTGTACAACACTGGCGGTACCTGAAACAGCTGGCGCCCACTGTCAGGCCAGGCTGCTGGGCCAGGCTTCCTCCTCCTCCTCTTCCTTTCCCTCCCCCGTGCATTTCCTCTGGGCGCAGAAGCGCCACGTGTCCTGAGAATCCAGTTCACATGAGAGTCCCAAACCCTTCCCTCTGGGGTGCATACACCCCCCTCCAAGAATCCTATCACAGGAGACTAAACTCACCCCTTCCTGCCAGGACCCTCCACCCGCACTGCTCAGACAGAAGTCCTTTCTCAATCACAGAAACTTTCCATTTGGGGCACCTTTTAAAATGGAAGTAAAAATGCTTCCTCACAGTGACACTTGGCGAGTGGGATAAAATCTATGAAATGCTTTGAAAGGTAAAGTCACTTCATTAGGCCCATGCTCTAAGTCAGTGTTAATTCCATTTCGTCGGTGACAGGGTGGCACACGTGCGCCTAAGCTATGACACTCAGCCTCCTTTTACACGTTTGATAACCCTGCCTCCTTGGGGTACGTGCCCTATTCCCCTCCACCAGAAGCACACTGCTGGATGCGACCCTGCTCCTGTCCAGCCCCCAGCAGATATTAATCGCATGCAGCCACAAGCTGGGCACCATTCTGCACGCCTCAGGGGTGCCAAGAAAAGACACAGTCCCACCTCCGGACGTGCCCACCTGGGAAACAGTGAGGGCTGGCTCAGGCAAAGAGCCAGGGCTTAGGTTTGGGTCCCAGCTCCACGGGCTAATCAGCCTCTCTGGGACTGGGGACAACAGTAGGCGGGCGGGTGGGTCATTGGAAGGTTAAAGCATTCATGGAGATCCAGCACTTAGGAAGATGCCGGCCCATCATGAGTGCCACGTAAGTGCTATGGTCAGTAAGTCTGCCTCCTCTTCATACACTCTTCACTGAGGCGCCAGTGTGTGGCCTCCACCTGGGACAGCGCAGAGGACAAACCGGATCAAGTGCCTGCCTGCAGGGGCCTTCCATCCTTAGGGGAATGAATGGGTCATACAGGACAATTTAAATCCAACGTGGAAAGTGCGGGTTATGTGCACAGAGTTGTAAGATCAGAGAAACAAAATCTTAGCAAGTTTCAAAATTTGGAGTATCATGGATTTTCTGCCACAGATCCCAGGATAATGTAGTTTAAATGAGGTCGGTCACACCCATGAATGTGAAGGAGGAAGGCAGGGAAGGAAAGACTCCAACCAGCGCTTTTTCTTTCTTGTGCAATATATTACCAACCCCAAAAGCACACGTCAGCATGATCTGCTGAGCAGTTTTTCGGTATTTTCCCAGCTCTGGGGCTGTGATTGTCCAATATCTTTCCACGCTTTTGGGAAACTCAAAAAGTTCCCTTGGACTAAACGGAAACCTAGACACAGGACTGTACCGTCCTCCTAGAGGGCTTGGAAATGTGTGGAGGTGTTTTAGTGATTCCAATGTCTGGGGGCATTCCTGGAACTTAGTGGTGGGAAGCAGAGACGTGAGACCGCCTATAAGGTTCAGAACAGTTTCACACAACAAAGACTGATACACTAAAAATGCTTTTAATAGCCCTGTTGAGAGGCACTCATAGATGTCAAAGGGTGAACTTTAATAACAGTAAAGAAGGAATGAAAACCAATGTGCTGTACCCTTCAATTCCTCACACACACACACACACACACACACACACACGCTGAAGACAGGCTAAGTGGAAAGGCTTGGCCTGGCTGCTTTTACCTGAATTGTTCAGGAGCAGATCTGGAGCAGAACAAGCAGCAGATCTGGGCTGCCTCTCGCAGAAGCAGGTCCTGCTGGCCTGCATTTCTCATGCAAGCTGGAGGCGGTGCCCCCGGGGCTTCAGTGCTGCTCGCCCTGGACAAAAGTGAGGTCAGCCCAGTATATGTTAACGCCCCAAAAGAGAAATGTCGTCTCACGCAGGCTAGTCAGAGAGACAGGGAGTGGAGTGTTGGGTAGAGCAAGGAGCAGAACTTCCAGACTTCCCTGAAAGGACAGAAGAGTTTATGTGATTCTGTTTTCTAACTTGCATGAATAGAATATTGGAGAACTGTTCTTCCTTGGAAGTGGAACTTCATCTTGTGTAAACCTGTACGAGCACTTTCTTTATGACTTCCTCAAGTCGTCAGCATAGTCCTCAAAGAATATGTCTTCAGCTTTTATTTTTATTTTGTTTTTTAAAAAATTTTCTCCTGCAGTGGACACTCTTGTACCCTTAAAGTAAAATCATAAACTTTTAGTTTAATTCTATACACCTTTGACCAAAGAGTTAATGAGAGTAAAAGTGTTTTTTTATTCACTGTTTATGTTGAAGTTACCATAAATGATTATTTAAAACAACAATTGTTTTGCAACATGTTGTTAGTCACAATAGGACACTCCAAACAAATTTTAAAAACACTCCTTACCTAAGATAACTTAAAGTTGGAAATAAGGTAACTTTTCCAGTAATAAAAAATATAAGGGCGCTGGATGGCTCATTTGGTTGGAGCGCGAGCCAGTTCAATTCCTGCACGGGATGGCGGGCTGCGCCCCCTGCAACTACTGAAGGAGAACGATATCTTGGAGCTGATGGGCCCTGAAGAAACACACTGTTCCCCAGTGTTCCCCAATAAGATTTATGAAAGGAAAAAAGTGCCCGTGAATACACTGCTTTGTGTGCAGCAGTGCCTCTATGAACTAAATTTATTATAGGAAAGTGAGACTTTATGAGGTAAAGCTTCACTAATTAGTAGTTTATGAACATTGAAGAATAAATTGCTGAATTTTACTTTCCTGTTATAAAGAGAAGATTTAATAAACATGTTGATTAAAAAGAGATTAGGAAGAAATGTGCAAACTTACTGACAGAAATATTTTTAAACATTTGCTTCAAGTTGATGTGCCATTTAATCTTATCTACTTCAATTATTCAAGCAAATGCCTAAGAAACTCTGAAATGGAGTAACGCATCTCATTCTCATTGCTGTATATATATTACAATGTTACAAAATTGAGTTTATTTTTAAATAAAATGATACTATCACCCCTGCATTTTCAGGTGAGATGCCAATTTATTCCCATCAATTAGCTCATATAAAGTCCCTTTCATTTATGAGCTTCAGACCACTTTGTAGCCATTATGAGAAATACGATAGCAAAAATGTACACCATGAACAGTTTTTACTGCCATCAAAATAACGCGGTCATATGGGAAAAACTCAAGCAGAACTCAGGCATGAAAAACAATGTTCTCCCGACTCCTGCTTTCCCTGTCCCCTCAGAGGCCGCCTCCTCTAGTGCTTTTTAACTTGTGTTCTCAGTGACTCTAAATACTATGTTGCTCTCTAAAGGCAGGGTCCTTTTATTTATATCAGTACCGGTGGGGAAGGGGCGTGGGAACAAAGCAGCTGCAGAAGCTCCTGCGGGATGAAGGTGGTAAATGAGCGTGTGGATCTCAAGGCATGGGTCTTCATAGCTGCTGCGTGGGGACAGAGATGTGAAGTTGATGGCAGTCTCCAAGGACATCAAGCTCGTGGGGACTGCCTCCTTCCACAAGGAGCGTGATGCACAATGTATTCTAAACCTTCGGTTTAAATGGTGAGGTTTAAACTACAAAATGCAGGATAGATTTTGTAGAGCAAACCTTGTGCCGCTGGGTGCTGACTTGTGTGTACCAAACATCCCTCCTTAAGATGGAGAAGGAGAGAACCCAGTCTCTGAGTGAACGTGTGGCCCAGCCCAACTCCACTGCTGCTTATTTAGAGATGAGGGCGCTTGAGTCTGGAATAATTCACAAAGCGCTCACCAGTGCCGCCCTGCTTCCCACTGTGATGGGCTTTGGAAGGCCTCCAGCAAGAGCCTGGGGAAGGGGACTGTCACCTGTGCTGATGACCTGGGAGAGGGTGCCGCCCAGGTGAGGAAGGAGGGCAGTCACACTGCAGGGGTGGAGACTCAGCCTGTGGAGTTCCTGAAGACAGGCCACTAAGAGGATGAGCCAGTGGTCTGATGAGTCAGGAGGGGGAAGGATCAGGAAGGAGCAGGGCCGGCCACCATGCCGTCTCATGGCAGTGCCTCCCTGTGCCACTGGCCATTGACTAAAGCTTTTGAACGCGCCAAACAGATGGTCTCCAGCCTTTTGAGCCCAAAGTAACTCAAACAAAGAAAAGAAAGAACGCAATATGAGGTCAACAGAGGTGCCCATCAGAGAGACAGAATCCGTGCACCGCTCAGAGTCCCCCTTTGAGCCCTTCAAACACGTCCCACGCCCTCATCCTGACAAACGGGGAAATCAAGTGGCCACTTACAGAAAACGGCCTTCAGCTCCTGGGACACATGAGTGTTCTGCTTCTCACTCATGGCTTCTGGGTCTAGTTGCAGCCAGGCGTCCTGTTGGCCACCCAGCCACTCGCATCAGCGCTTGCAACCATGTCCCTTTGATCGAAAAGAACGGGTTCTCAGTGGGGCGAAGTGCACAATGACAGTCCAAATGGGAAGACAGTCCTCCAACGGCAGGGTCTCTGTCATCTTACTTCCTTGGGAGTAAGATGCTAAGTGTGACGTCATCATGTTTGTGTCCAGTGAGACCATCACAGAGCTGGTGTTTAGGACAACTGGTTGTCCTAACAACTGGTGGCCAACCTGGCCACCTTTCGTCTCTAAAGCCGCCTTACACCACCCTGGAGTTCATGTATTCTGTAGCTGCATCGCTTAGGGCTGCACCTGACTGCGGGAAACAAGACCGTGGTCAGCAGCATGGTGAACAAGTCCCCACCTTCTCAGTGTCACATAACAGAGCTGCTGCCTGAGGTCAGGCCCCTAGTGGTTTCAGTGTCTACACTTCTCCCAGTTTCCCTCGTCCTGTCCCACACTGCTGTGTGTCCCGCCATCGGCCCCTTCAGTGCAGGGAGAGGGAGGAGGTGTCCTGCCAACTCAGCAGACTTTTCTGCTCTGTCCCCACAGAAGCAGAGGAGGGAGGAGGGCTAGGTCACTGTGCTCAGGAACTGTGGTAGGAGCATCTCGGGCCTCATCCTAGCCTCACACCTCCTGGTCACCGACACCTCATACTGATCAACAAATTCCTTGTCAGCCCTGATGGGAAGAGAGGAGAAAGATCCAGGGGGCAAGAGAAAGGTGTGTGTACAGTGGGGCTGCCCAGTCCTGGAGCCCCGAAAGTTAAATTTGGAAAAGTTGAGTTAATTTATTTAGGAATGTACACCGGACGCATTGTTGTCACATAGACAAGTCAGCCCAACGGCTGAAACGTGATTGTTAATGTGTGGTTCCCACCCCCACCTCACCACCTCCTACAGGGGGCTTAGCCATGAAACTCACCATGTCCCTGGGGGGCCGCCCAGGGACCCTGGGAAAGCCATCATGTCCCCCACAGCACCTCAAGTCTCTGTTGTTTCCTCCCCACGTTCACCTCTCGCCTCACCTGCAGCTCATCAAGTTTGGGGGAATCTTGGTTCCGTGGGAGACACACCCACCAGTCATCCCCTCACGTGGGGTCAGCGTGCCGAGCGATTGTGTGTTCGTGTCAGCCTTGGCACTGTCTCTGAGCCATGTGGCATGTGAGGTGAGGCACATGTCCTGTCTATGCGTGACACCGCAGACTCACTGTCCCTCACTCCCGTCAGGCTCCATGGGGATCTCCATCTACAAAACAAGCCTGCTTATCCACCACCTGCTGAAGGGCGGCTCGGTTGCTTCCAAGTTTAGGTGATTATGAGCAAAGCGGCTGCAACCATCCATGTGCGCATCTGCATTTTTTGCATCTAAACTTTTGATCCACTGGGATTTACCCTGGTATGTGGTGTAAGGTAAAAATGCAACTTTATTTTCAGATAGCTCTTCCATTGTTAGACATCATTAATGCAATGATGTGTCTGCCCGTCAGGGTGAAATGTTATTATCTTTACCCCACACTAAATTCCTGCATGAGTTCAGGTCAATTTCTGGACTCGCTGCTTCGTTCCACTTGCCAACTTCATGCATCAGGACAGGTGATTTGTCCCTGAACTGGTATCGCCTGGGCTGGCCTCCTAAAATCAGTTCTCTTCTTCAGAACTTCCTGGGTGACCCATTACACTCTGCTTGTGTGGTTCAGAAATCACAAAACTCTGCTTTTGAACCAGGTTGTCTGTCATAAACTAAGTGCTAGTGCTATTCCTATGGGAATGTCATTAGCCTTCTCTTTAAAGAAGATCCAAGACATTCAATCTTCCCAACCAGGAATGTGGAACATCTTCTGTTTGAATTTTCTTGGTGTCTCTCAGTCGGGTTTTAATGTTTTATTCATTATGGCTCTTGCTCACTTCTTGTTAAAAGTCTGTCCTATTATCGTGTTTGCTGCTATCATAAATGGACTCATTTCTCACTAGTTGTGTGTGTAATAGGAAAGCTATTGATTCCTGTATATTAAATTGTACCCTATCACCTGATCGATTTGCTTACTGTTTATAGCTGTATTTCAGCTGGGTTCTCTAGAGGCTTCCACATATACAACCACAATGTGTTCAAACAATGATGGTATGACCTGCTCCTTACCAATTATCATACCTAAGTTCTCCGTTTGTGTTGGCTGATAGCTTTAGCAGACGTTAAATAATAGAGTTAGAGTGGACATTCTTGTTGTGATCCTAGGTGCAGTACAAATCCCTCTAGGTTTCCTATCAAGTATGATGTGGTGTGTGTGTGTGTGTGTGTATACAGGGGATTCAAAAAAAAACATATACAAGTGAACACTTTGGTCAATGTTGCTCAAGCAGTGGTTCACCATAATCAGAAGTGTCTGGACACAGATGGGAACCACTTTGAGCACCTCTTATAGTTGCAGGAGTCAAACGTGACTTGTATTCATCTTTTGTTATCAGTATATATTGAGTATTATAATTTTAATACAGTTTTCCTTTCTTAAAATACGTATACATTTTGGGGGGCACTCTGTGTATATACAATCACATTGGGAAAATCCATCTATTCTACGTATTGAATTTTTATTAAAAGTGGTTGTTGGGTAGATGGCCAATTAGCTCAGTTGGTTAGAGCGTGGTGCTGATAACAATAAAGTTGCCAGTTCAATCCCCGCATGGGCCACTGTGACCTGCGCTCTCCTTAAAAAGAAAAAGTGGTTTTTGGATTTTGTCAGATGCCTTCTTGGTGTCTGTGGCTATAATCATGTTTTCGTATTGCATTTTAATTTTTTAAATGTAATCCACCTTTGCATTTCTGGAATAAACCCACCTTGCAGTGATGACTATATTGCTTTTTTCCTCTGATGCTTGGTGGTTAGTGTTTTAGTTAGAATTTTAATACCCATTACTAAGGACATCTGTTGTTTTCTTTCTTATTTAGTCTTAGTTAAGTGGGTAGATTGCTAATGTAGGCATTTAATAATAAGAACAATTGGAAGGTTTTGCTTATCTTTGTGTGCTCTGGAACACTTCCAGTAGCCATGAAATTGTCTGCTGCTTAAAGAGTGGTGTTAATTTCTCCCAACACTAACTGGGCTTGGTGCTTGGCAGGGAGCTCTGATCACCTTTTCTATTTATTCTGCAGATAGCAGTATGTTCAGATTTTCTGGGACCTTTGCTCATGTAGGCCTTCAGTGTACTAGCTTTGCTTTCAATGGCCATTTTATAGGAAAAGAGAGATACGTACTCAGTCCTGCTTCTCCACCGACCTGCTGGCACCATACCTGGCCCCTCACTGGGCCTGGGACCCTGCCCCCAACAAGAGGGTGGGAGTGGCTCAGCACCTTCACGCAGAGCAGGTTGATTCCGTGGCACGCTGCACAACAGTCTTCTATCAGACCAGGCTGAGACCACGTGCAAGTGACACCTCCTCTTTGCCTGGCTTGGTGCCCCATCCTAGCCTGTTTCCATCACTGTTTTCCAAGTTTCTCCTGAGAAAACTCTCCCAATAAATCACACTGCAAAGACACGGCGTTTGAGGTTCGCTGTCGAGGCCTCTTTGGGTTTGTTTTGTTTCCATTCCTGCAAAGAATATCCTTTTTGTTGATGAGATTCCTTTGACTGGTCAAAATGAGCACAGTCCTGTGAAGAGTAAGTCATGACATCTGCCAGGCATGGAGGGCTCGTGAGCCCGTCTTAGGTGGGAAAAGGGAAAACACGCTGAGGCCAAGATAGCGGTGGCAGGGGGTCCCCAGGCAGCAGCCAACATGGCCCCCATCCTGCGGCTGGGAGCCTGGGCTCAGAGAGGGTCAGAAAATTGCCCCCTTTGTGACTCTGACCTCAAATCCCCTGCTCTCACCATATGTAAAGAGCATTAAAAGTAACAACAACAGTTGGGGTGCTCCACGAGTTCTCCTGAGGCCGGTCCTCATGGAGCTGACTGCACTTTCTCCGTTGGTCACATGTGACGGCCGCCAGCAGACAGAAGCCTCATTTCCTAGTTGTCAGCACAAACCCGCAAAGCACGCCCAGCCTGGTGTGCAGGGCCCAGGAAACAGCTGGGCCCACCCCTAAGAGGGGAAGTGGAGATGAGATGGCTATGGGAGGGCTGCCTGTCTGTGCCTCCCGTGGAGCTGTAAGGGCTGGCAACCTCCGGAGACAGAAAGCACGATGGAACGGGAGGCAGCCTCCCCTGCGGCTTGTCTCCCATCTGTCCTGTGGCTCTTTAGGGGAAACAGAAAGCGTGTGGGTTAAATCAGAGAACTCAGCTCCGTTCATGGCTGTTGGTGACACCCGTCAGGCACTGTCCTCGGGAGTAAGTGCAAGTTTTCGGAAAGCAGAAAATCCATAGCTCAGACAGCACTTCTGAAACGCAGCCCCAGAGACAGGCCAGGCCCAGACAGGGGCCCTGGAGAGCGTGTGCCACAGCCTCAGCGGGGCCCCCATATCTGTGCGGGACCCAGCAGACACCCCTGCGGTTCTGGAAGGGGACACACTGGGCCGGCATACTGTTGTGACTCACATGGTGCTCAGTTAGCCGCGATGGCCTCGCCAGGTGGCCCTCAAGGCCCGCCACACCTCTCACAAGTGCTCTTGGGGCACAGATGGCTGAGCGTGTGACACTCGCACCTGCAACTCCTCGGGACGATGAGCCTTGACTTCCACAGTCAGAGGTTTGTTCAGTCCAAGCAAAGCCCCAAGAAGGAAGTCAGAAAAGCAGTGACTGAGTAGGAATCACCGCCCAGGTCCCAGGTGACTTAGAGACGCACGTTTGGGGACTCAGGCACCTGCTTCAGTTCATCACCAGGTCCTGGTGGCTCTAAGGGGCAGCAGGTTCCACTCAGGAAGGCAAAGTGAGCGTGTGGCCTGAGGGTCTTCAGTTTGCACAGGAATCTTGCCTGGAGCCCTGGGCTGCCTCAGAGGCAAAGGGTGAGAGTGCGGGGACCGGGGGGCCATCGCGTGGACGGGGGGTGGGGGGGGTCCTGTTCTCACACAGCCCACACTTGCATTGGCCTCCACCCCGCTCCTGGGAACCACATTTCCCATCAGCAAATTTTTGAATTAAGATGTAATTCTCATCCCGCTGGCCCAGGGGGAGGCAGTAGCAGAATTTCTGTGGTCTGTCTGGGTAATGATGGCACAAGCGGCCAGGGGCTTTGCACTCTGGCATTGAAGCCTGAACACCAGCAGCCCCCCTGCTTGCTCTCCCTCCAGGTTGTGGGTGGCAGAGGCCCTCAGTCACTTGTTTGGTGACAGGTCACCTCACGGTGTCCACCATGCCTTCTCTTTGCAGGACTCTGCTATACAAACGTGCCTGTCAAATAGAGACACCCTGGGGTTTTGAGTAGTCTGGGAACTGGCTGTACCGCCTGAAACAAGCTGGCTGTGGCCCACCGAGCACTTCCTGTGCCTCCACAAAGCCCCGTCACAGCAGCCGTGTGGTGCTCGCCAGCCTGAGTGAACGTGGAGGCTCGTGGGTGGGAGCATGGGGAGGCTGGCGCAGCGGGCTTTTGCGGGATGAGGCAGATGGAAAGGAAAGCAGTCGCCCCCCAGGAGGGTGCTGTTATGATGCCTTCTCTGTCCCCCAGGCCTGGATGTCAGGCAAGCACAGGTTATCGTCCTGTCCTCGGGGACCAAGTGCATCAGCGGCGAGTACCTCAATGACCAGGGGCTGGTGGTCAACGACTGCCACGCGGAGACAGTGGCACGAAGGGCACTACTCCACTTTCTGTACACGCAGCTGGAGCTGCACCTCAGGTGAGTGGCCAGTCCCAGGGACACTGGCTGTGGACGTCAGTTTGGTCTGGTGACACAGGCCAGCTCCCTAGTATTCCCTGTATCCCAGCAGACCCCCTGCACGTGGCGGATAGACTGCCGGACAGCACACGTTTTACTCAGACGGGCAGTGTACTCTGAGCGCCAGCAATGTGGCCACACAGGCCGGTCGGAGGCTGAAATTCCAGACTCTCCCTCAGGATGCTCAGGTCTCCCTCCAGGGAACACCTGCCTATCTCTTGGTGACCGTAGCTGCAGCAGGCAATCTACAAGGTGCACATAATATCATCCCCCCACACGCATGCCCACATGTATGAACATACCATGTCATACACTCATCCCATGTGATGACATTTTCTAGGAAAACATTTGGGGTGTCTTAGCTCAGGCAGCTGTAACAGACACCCCAGGTGGGGGCTGAGTCACTGACTGATCAGTCTGGAGGCCGAACATTCAGGGTCAAGACCCCAGCAATCTGGTGTCTGGGGAGGACCTGCTTCCTAGTTCACAGACAGCATCTTCTCCTGTGACTTCACCTGGAGGGAGGGGCGACGGGGCTCTCTGGGTCTCCTTTATAAGGACACTAATTCCATCATGGGGGCTCCACTCTCATGACCTCATCATCTCCTGAAGCCCCACCTCCTGACCCCACCACCCTGGGGGGTACGTCTCAACATGGGAATTTGGGGGGACACAAACGTTGAACGTATAGCAAGGGGGTAGCTAAACGGCAGTCGCTATGACAACTGTGCACCACAGTAAAGGCGCACACCGCAGGCACAGTGCTCTCGTCACGAGGCCAGCATGCATCCAAAGTCAAGGGCACCGTTCAAAAAGAGGGTGAGGGCATGGCTGCCCTGTGCTCCACACCGACAGCTGTCACATCACTCACACTCTAAATGCCACAGACAAAGTGATGACAGGACTGCGGGCTGGCTAGAGGGGCGCACAGGTGTCCCCAGAGGAGCAGCTGCTCCATCCTGTGGGTTTCAGTGAAGGCAATATTCTTCCCACCATGGACCCCCATGATTAATCCAGAACTAACCTCAGGTTTTAGAAGGAAAAGACAACCTCACAGAAAGTCAACTGTCTCTGGGAGACAGTGGGGACGGAGCTTTGTTACGCGGAGCAACTCCCTGCATCCCAACATGACAGAGTACTGGTGACATTGACACTTCCACTCCATTCTGACGAAGTTGTGCCCACTTCAAAGGCAACCCAGGCTCCAGGATTTTCACCAGACTCGGTGCGTCTGGCCAGCAGAAAATCGCAGAAGAGCTCAGTGCCTCCCTCCACCCTTGTTTGTGACCTGTTCTGACAGTTTCTCAGCCAAGGACACTTCTTACAGAGCATACGAAGGTGCGGCCTCCTCTCAGACTCCGGGCTGCAAGGCAGCCTGCCCTTTCATTTTCCTTCCCCAGACCTTGTCCCACCCCAGGCCACGGGGCTCAAATGCCAGCAGAGGAGCCCAGGCCAACTTCCCATGTCCCCCGCTAGCAGCTCGGAGTGCATCTGAAACACAGGCCAGGTTCAACCCTGGCCCTCTCCTACACCCCACAGCCCCGAGTGCACCCCACTTCCCAGACCCTCACTCCTGGCGCCACCACTGCAGTGGCTGTTTCTTGCCTGCTCCTCTGAGCATGTTCTCAGAGAGGTGCGGAAAGCACGGGGCCGCAGAGACCCCAGGAAACATGCTCCAGCTCCTCACGCAACCTGCTCGGGCCGCCGGAAGGCGCAGGTTGTCACTGCACTGGCTGCCATCTCTTTACAACAACCACAGGAGCAGAACTACAGGGGGACATGAGCACATGACACGTCCAGACGCAGCCCTGCAGGGAGGTGTGTGGTCGCAGGCACTCATAGCTGTGTCTTTTCCAGAAATGTTTCTTCCTTGCCTCTCCCAGCTGCTTCCACACCCTTTGAAGCAGTGTCCCTCACACCCACTAACATGGGGTCTTAGGAGCTCTAGGGAGTAACCCATGAGCAATGGAACTGTGCCACAGGCTGGGAGGGGTATGGTCTGCCCAGTGGAAGGATGAGCAATGACTGCAAAAAGCCAGCAAAGGTGACAAGTGGAGCACAGTCCCCTGGCAGGCCAGGCTCTGCATTTGCTCCAAGGTTGGGGGGCACTTTGAGAGAGCGAGAGGGGCCTGGCAGCGGAAGGAGCAGAAGCAAGGAAGCAGGAAGGCTGTGGGCCGCCTCGAGGGTTTCCTAGGGAGAAAATGTCTGTTCTACTGCCTGTGTGATGGCAGGACCAGCAGGCAAGAATCCGTCACCAATGGGGCAGAACATGTAAAAACAGCCAGAGCGGCAGAGAGAAGAGACTGTGACTAGTGAAAATGGGTCTGAGAAGGGAGCAGCCACGCCAGCTCAGTGCCCTGTGGGGCGTTGGCACCTTGGAGGAGACAGCGTGTGACAACTGTGGGCGGTTGTAGGCCAAGGGCAGAGGGCGTGCCCTTCAGGCACTGGAGGGCCACTGGATTTGCTGGAGATTACCTGGGCTGGATGCCGAAGGAAAGCAGGTCCAGGCCCTGGGCTCCTCGCCAGGCCAGCGGCCAAGCCCTGCCCCCTGTCAAAGTTCCTTTTCTCCTTTAATACAGACACGGGTTGCCTGTGGAGGCTGTGTGGAACCCACAGTGCCCTCAAGGAGTGCTTGTGAGCCCAGCTTTATAGACACAGATCCGGGTTCATGTCTTCTCAGAAGCTGGCTGTGGGAAAGATCAGCCCAAACGTGACTGTTGGGGAAAGGTGTTGAGGATGGGTTTTTGCTGTGTTTGCTTCCAGCTATTCAGAAGGTTTCCATGCAAGGGTAAAGAGGGGGAAAGTGGGGAATAACGACAAAACAAGACAAAAGCACCTGCCCGCCAGGTGGGATGCGTCTGGCTTGGTCCGCAGCAGTGACTACGCCTCTTTCTGTCCCTAGCCAGCGTCGAGAGGACTCAGAGCGCTCCATATTTGTGCGGCTGAAGGATGGAGGCTATAGGCTGAGGGACAACACCCTGTTTCATCTGTACGTGAGCACGTCCCCCTGCGGAGACGCGCGCCTCAACTCGCCCTACGAAATCACCACGGACCGTAAGAGACCACGTTTTTACATTTTTAAACAAGCGGCCCCACGCTGTCCTCCATGTGGGACATGGTCCCAGGTTATCCGTGCCCAGACCTTGTGTGCGTACTGTGGCGTCTGCAGGCCTGCCCAGTCATCCACCCTCATGATCTCATCCCTTCCAGAGGCTCCACCTTTTAACACTGTCACACTGGGGTTAGGCTTCAACAGAAAAATTGGGGGAACACAAACATTCATTCCATACAACACTCTATGGAAAGTAAATAAAAGAATCAAGTCTAATTGAGAATCAAGAAAATGGAACCCAGTAAGTATCAAGGACCTTTCAAGGCGCTGCCCCAGGGGTAAGGGACTGGGTGGTCCAGGAGGGGTCAGGCAGGGTGTTCCTTCACTACCATGCCATCTCAGAAAGATAGAGAGGAGACAACATGGAGCGGATCATTTTTTCTGAGATGTTCATCAGGCTGGGTCTGCATGAGCCCGACACCCATAGACAACTGAAACGTGGTCTGTGTAGCCACTGGGATTAGTGCTCCATTTCTCTCAGAAGCTTTGACATCATGAAGCCCCAGCTTAGTGGCCCTCAGTCCTGGGGGGAGACCCACACACATGTGGGGCTGCCCTAATTCATTCAGCTTCCTGCCAGCGGGAGCCCCAGCTCCACCTGAGCCACCAGTGTCTGCAGAGGGTCTGACATGCGGGGTGTCATGCGGGGTCTCTGGTCACACTCCCCACATAAGAACGCAGGACATGGTGAGGCCAAACAGGAACACCCACAGAGCCATAAATAGGGGAGTCATACCACTATATTCTCGCTGGTGGCTGGATTGGAGACACAGGAAGCAGGAACCACACTATCTGCAACCTGCTGTCCGCTTTTCTGCCAACCAACCAACCCCACTTGCTAGCTGCAATCTGTGCTTGCAGGCTCAGCCACCATCTTCTTGCTAGCCCCCCATTTTTTGCTAGCGTAGCCACGGTAGTTATTTTAGTGGCCAATGGCTCACTGGTTACAGCTGACGGCCAACTAGCCACAGCTGATGGCCATGCAATCACAGTTGATGGTCATTTACTACCTGAGCCAGCACCTTTCCACGTGAGGCCGAGAGCCTGGAAATTGCACTCCTGGCTCTGTCCCCACAGGGTCTGTTCAGGTCATTTGGCCCCCACCTCTGCACTTCAGGAATTCATTGTGGCTTCTACAGCCCTGATTCCAATGTGCGAAGCCGGTGGTTTAGAAAAACAAACACACACGTTCTCACATGTGTCCTGGGGTTTGCTTTCAGGCACAGATGTCTTTTATTTCATGGTGCTTTCAAGAAGTGGCAGGTGCTGGTAGGAGAAAACAAAATAAAGCATTTTCCTCACATTTTGGCTGCAGATATGCCAGACACAAATGAGGGGCTGCTCCCAAGTTACTAAGGCTGGGGTTGTTCCGGTGCCAAGGAGGGGCCCCTGGCCAGTTCTCCCACAGACCAGCTGCCAAAAGCCCTACATCCCTATTCCTCATCCACTCAGTAAGGGCAGGAAACCCCAAATTCCTGCTTGGAAGGGCCTCCCAGACAGACTTCAATTTCCCTGCTCTCCCAAGGAAGGTATGAGGCTCAGGAATAACTGTCATGTTAGAGAGAATCCGCTGACATCAAGGGTGGGGGCTCTGCATTGGCTCTCTCAAGTGTTTCTCTCTGCTACTCTTTCAAGAGGGTTGGACAGCCCTGCCTGAGCAGGGGATGCAGGCCGCCAGGACCTCCGCTCTGAGGGGCTCCTACTGGGCAGAGGCCGTGGGGACATGCCACAGGGAACCCTGCCTGTCGGGGCCATTCCCAGAGGTCAGCCTGTCTGCCTCCTACAGGACAGCCCTGCAGGAACCCAGCCTCACTGTCCCTCCACTCAGGGACACACAGCCCAAAGGTCACAGCAGTATCGCCACGTCCATATGTGCAAAACAGACATGTGCCGTCCCCTACCGCGGTTGTTATCAGTTCTGACGAGCATGTCACGACCCGGGAGAAGCCCTGCTCTGGAGACCAAGGCCTCCCTCTCCTGCTTCTCCGGGGCCGCCCTCTCTCTGCCAGCATTGCCCTGCATGGTCCCCGTCACTTGAGCTCATTTCATCCGTACACCCTCATTTGTTCTGCATTTGTACATCTCCACACAGACACGGCACCGCAGCTGTGTCCGACTCTCCTCCCCATTTCCTCCTCACACACACACACACACACACACGCGCTCACGTGCATAAGCACAGATGCACACACAAGTACACACAGGTATGAGCACACGGGTGGGCACACTCATACAAGTATGTGCACACACTAGTGTACACATGCATAAGCACGTGTGTGCGCACAACACAAGAACATGCACATACAAGTACACACCTGGCTATGAGCACATGAGCGTGCACACACGCGAGCATATATACACTACGTGCATATGTGTATACATAAGCTCATGTGTGTGTGTGTGCTGTGTACATAAGAACATATGCAGGCATGGGCACAGGCGCCTGTGTGTGCACACACAGACATGAGAACATGTGTCTGCAGACACACCTATGACTGACTATGTGAGATGCTCTGAACAGCGGTGCCCGCATTGTCCCCCTACCCTTAAAGAGTGAAGGAACGCAGAGCAAGCACAGGAAGCAAAATCTGTCCCTGGGTCTAAACCTGGGAAGCCAGTAGCACATCCCAGACAGCTGGCAGAGAACTGAGTCTGACTATAGCAAACGCCTGACTTCCACCGGCTGCCAAGCAACCGTGCCACCCACCGGGGCTATCCTGGCCTCAGTTGTCCCTCAGGGAGAAAGCTTCCATGGGCTTCTGAGCCCTGGCGTGACCCTGCCCACCTCCCTGGGATGCCTGTGGCTGATGAAATTCTCAATTCCCCAGGGTTTTCTTCTCAAAAGCACTCAGCTGGATGGGTCATAAATTCTCTCTCTCTGGAGTCTAAAAACGGAATTAGTACCAACTGGTCCGAGACATCACAGAGGTGTGTGGCCCGCGAGCAGCCGCGTACCTGATCAGGTTGTCCCCACACCTGGCTTGTCTGTCAGGACCACCGGGAAGTTTCCACCAATACAGGTTCCTGCTGCCCATGCCTCCCCCAAGATTCTGGCGCCTTCACTGGGGTGGGGTCCCAGGGCCTGTACTTTTGAAAGCTCCTTGGTGATTCTGAGGGTTGGCCATGTTTCGAGCCCTGGATTGGAAGCCCTAATTTGTCTCCTGCCCCGACTGGTACGGTGGGAAGGTCTGTGTGTACAGGAGGTCTACGGGGGTGTCTCCAAAGGCCAGGCAGGTGTGGCCGCTCCCAGTGGGGATGGAGCCACTGCAGCCACAGGCCACAGAGGGAGGTCTTGACCTTACCCACTCACAGTGTCTCCCTGGGGGACACCAGCCCCACGAGGATGATCTGGTCCTAAGCAGCTCTGGGAGACTGGGGCTAGACCCAAGGCTGTTCTGATAAGAAGCAGAACGGACAAGAGCGATGACAGCACCAGGACACTTCCCTGTGCCTGAGCTCTTATAGGACAACTACTTACTGTCCTCCCACTAACCCACAGCATCCTTCATGAAGTCTTCCTTCTTCACAAGTTCTCAAATAGCCTGGTAAATTCAGTATTTGCTGCCATTTCCCAAGAGTTTGACAGCTTAGTTAAATTTTAAGTCTATCTCCCTCAAGATGTTATGAGAAATCACATGATTATGCCAAATCTCACAAGCATGTGCTAAGTGCCTAGTGTGCCTTAGTCTACTTATTGCACATTAGGACCACTCAGAAGGTAAGCCCAGAATCCCATAGGAAGTCAGGGAAACTGACGCACACTTGCTGAAGTCCCTGTCTTCAGATTTGCTTACCGAGTTAGAGATGCATGCGTTATATGGTCATGTTCGTGCATTGCAGCATCAACAAATGTATATGGCCTCCTAATTCGCCATCGTCACCATCGCTATCTTCATCAAATACGACAAAGGACTCCCACGTGACAAATACTGTAGACATTATCACAATAAACAGTAGATTGCTTCACAGGTATTGATTCTGGGATATGCCTTTTATTTTATTTTTTTATTTATTTATTTAAGTGTGTTTTTCCAGGACCCATCAGCTCCAAGTCAGGTAGTTGTTTCAATCTAGTTGTGGAGGGTGCAGCTCACAGCGGCCCCATGTTGGGGATCAAACCAGCAATCTTTGTTGTTGTTAAAAGCACTGCGCTCTAACCAACTGAGCTATCCGGCCTGGGATATGCCTTTTAAAGATGATTTGGGGCTGGCCCGGTGGCTCAGACGGTTAAAGCTTCATGCTCCCAACTCCGAAGGCTGCCATTTCAATTCCCATATGGGCCTGTGGGCTCTCAACCACAACGTTGCCTGTTCAACTCCTCGAGTCCAGCAAGGGATGGTGGGCTCCACCCCCTGCAACTAAAGATTGAACACGGCACCATGAGCTGAGCTGCCACTGAGCTCCCAGGTGGCTCAGTTGGTTGGAGCGTGTCCTCTCAACCACAAAGTTACCAGTTCGATTCCTCGAGTCCCGCAAGGGATCGTGGGCTGTGCCGCCTGCAACTAGCAACGGCAACTGGACCTGGAGCTGAGCTGCGCCCTCCACAACTAAGACTGAAAGGACAACAACTTGAAGCTGAACGGCACCCTCCACAACTAAGATTGAAAGGACAACTTGACTTGGAAAAAAGTCCTGAAAGTACACACTGTTCCCCAATAAAGTGCTGTCCCCCTTCCCCAATTAAAAAAAATCTTAAAAAAATAAAGATGATTTGAAAATTAAAAGTTTATTTGGTGTTTAAAAACATTCTCTTCCTTTCCTATACCTGTTTCCCTTTTTTGGCTCTCTCTCCCTTACAGCCTTACAGCAACCATGTGTCACTTTTTAGATAGATCTTGGCTCCCTACATGGACTTTTTCGATTGCCATTTATCTCTATCCCCTTTTGATTCTCTCCTAAAAACAAAGCATTTACGTGAACAATTTCCTAAGGTGTATTACCACCCTCACTTTATCTTGACGTCAGTCTCCAAATGTAAGGGTTTCAGGTTAATAAGCACTGTAATGAAGAGTCTGATGACTTGGGCTGTTAGAATTAGATTAGACTATTCTCCTGGGTGTATACATGGCAGGCAGTCTTTTCACGTTACACACCTCCACTGCAGGACATGCCCTAACTCCACTACAGATATTTAAGTTCCATTCCCCGCAGTTTCTGGTTCGATCAGCATTTTGTTCTGCTACAAGTGGCATCTTCAACTCCCTCCTGCCTCTCGCAATTAGGCAAGAAAGAGTCAGAGGAAATGGGCTCTGTAAGATCACTGATCAAGCTCATCAGGCTGCCTACTAGAGAAGGCAGCCTGAGATTTAACACCCCCTCCAATAAACACTTGTCAGGAGCCCCTTGTGCACCTGGCTCTTCAGGAAAATTTAATCTACCTGAAAGCTTTGGTAGCTCCTAGAAACCAGTTGTTACTCAAGCCAGGCCTCGCTCTTGTCACGGCATTACCAACTATGGAGTCTACTTGAAAGCAAGTTAGTTGTGCAGAAGCAATGCGTAACAATTTAGAAAGGCCTTACAATATAATAGGCAACTTCCAAGGTCTGAAAAGTAACACAGTGGTTGAAGCATGAGAGAGTGATATGGACACTATAATCACCAGAAAGAGAGGGGCAGCAAGTATCACATTCCTTGAGAAAATATTCCTCACATAGAAGAGTCAGGTCCCTACCATGTGGTAAACTCTACAGACTGTGTGGTATGCTGGCCCTCCACTCTCACAGTGCTGCTGGCCATGGGAAATTGATGTTATAAAGACCCCACTGGACAGTATAAAAAGTCAGGTCAGACCAAAGTTTTGCCTCAGGTGTTTTGAGTTATGTCAACTATCTTATGTTCAATTTATCATCATCACCATCACCATCATCACCACCACAACCATCACCATCATCATCACCATCATCACAACCATCATCATCACCATCGTCACCATCATCATCACCATCATCACAACCATCATCATCACCATCGTCACCATCATCATCACCATCATCACCATCATCATCATAACCCTCACCATCACCATTGTCATCACCATCGTCATCGCCATCGCCATCATCATCTGATACCTAGTGTCATTTAAAGTTGCAAAGAAGAGATCTGTGCTTCACCAGGGGGAGGACTAGGTGTCCCTGGCTGTGCCCACCCAGGCTGAGCCTGTCACCTTGGTCCTTCCTTCTGTGGATGACTCACAGACCAGTCCAAATGGGTTTGCATCAAGTAGTTGGTTGGCAGAAGGATCAAAAAGCAATTGAAAACTCTCAAAAGTTTACTGTCTCTGAGGTACAGCAATCTTTTTTCCCAGGAGATGGCCTTTTGGCACGATGGTATGTAGTATAGGAACTTCAGTTCTTAGAAACAATGAGAAAACATACTGGAAGTTAAGTCAAGATATGTAAGAGAAATTAACATATATAAAAAAAGATATGTAAGAGAAGGTACCATGTTATTTATTATTTGATGCCTTCAGTAAGGGTAAGTGACAGAGAAACTGCATCTCCACAACTTCTCAAACTACAATAGAAACTTTTAAAGAATGAATCTAATATTCATCCATAGCATGTATGTAAATGCTGAGATCACTGTGCAGTGTGATATATAATTTGCATGCAAAGCCATTAACCATTTCCATATCACAGAGTCCAGACTCAAAGTACAGAACATTTTTAAAGAAAGAAAGAAAAGTAAAAAAAAAAAATAAATAAATAAATAAATAAATAAATAAATATTTCATAATGTAATAGAAAAAGATGATATTTGCCAAAGTCAACAATATAGCATTCAGGGAACTTAGAATAAGTAGAGGCAGGCTCTCCTCCCACCGCAACCCTGCCAGAATGGTAATGTTTTGCTCTATTACAAATAAGCAAATGCTAATGTAATAGAGCAAAGATAACTGACTTTGATATTCTTCATGTATATCAGTCGGTTATAGTACTGTAGACAGCTTTCTATAATATGTATATGAGACCATCACATTGGTCTCATATACATGTTGCAAATTAATACAGTTCACCTATTATATATATTTTTAAGTTTAACTCAAGTGCCAATTTTAAAATGTCACAAATAAAAATGATTTTCTATTAAAAAAAAAAAAAAAAAAAAAAGAAAGAAAGAAAAGTAATCTTCCCCTTGTTCAAACTAGTTCTCCAAATAACTATGGGGTGTGCAGTGTGTGTGTGTGTGTGTGTGTGTGTGTGTGTGTGTGTGTGTGTGTGTTAGGGACCACAGGGCCATCCGTAGGGTGCAGCAGAGCACCTGCCTAACAGAGCCCATCTGTAAAAAGCAGCATGTGCTGACACTGTCAGCTGTCCTGTCTCATTTCATGCCCACAGCCTAGGAGCAGGCACCGTTATTACCCCGGGTTTAGTATGAAATACCTGCATCACAGTGGTTGTAAGTAACTTTTCCAACATTAGGCAACTAGGAAACAATAGAGGTGGGCAGACCACAGCCCTTTGGCCAAACCCCACCACCGCCTTTCCTGTATGGCCCATAAGTGAAGCATGGTTTGACACTTTTACATGGCTGAAAGGGTGGTAAGAATAGTATTCCACGACATGTACAAACGACATGGGACTCAAACCCCAGTGTCCACAGTTTTGGGGAGGCAGCCCCTCATTCGCTGGCCTGTCCCATGCTCTGTGCTTTGGGGAAGAGCTGAGCAGCTATAACCAAATGGCTGCAGAACCTCGGACACTTGCTGTCCAGCCCTGTACGAGAGGGCCAAACCACTCTCAAAGTGTGCACTGGAGTCCGCTCTTCACCACGTCCTCCCGACCCTGACACTGACTCATGCTTCCGAGTCCCAATCCACTGGCAGTGCCACTGGGCTCCCTCGAGCTGTTCCTGGGCTCACTGCCCCTCTAGCCCTCCAGGCCAGGAAGCCTGAGTGTCTCTGGACAAATGGGGTCCCAGCCTCTCATGCCACCTCTTATCTCCTAGTGACCAGCAGCAAACACATCGTCAGGAAATTCCATGGGCACCTGCGCACGAAGATTGAGTCTGGAGAGGGCACCGTGCCCATCCGGGGCGCCAGCGCAGTACAGACATGGGACGGCGTCCTGCTGGGGGAGCAGCTTGTCACCATGTCCTGCACAGACAAGATCGCCAGGTAACAGCCCCGTCATGGTCGGGTGGCCCGAGGGACAGTGAACACAGGGAGTGGAGCCAGGGGAGCCCTGTCCACCTCCCTCACAGACCACACTCTGCATTTCATGTGCCCACAGACAGGGTGCCTGAAGCAAGCATGTGTCTGGCAAGCCCAAGCTGTCACTGCATGCACACACACACGTGCACACACACGCAACGCTGGTGCAGGACCCTGTCTGATGGGCTGGGCACAGGCTCACAGGCTGAACGGAAGGTAAGATGTGCTATCCACTTGGCCCACCTGCGCTCAGCACCCCCGGCGGCCACCTGCTCCCCAGGCCCTGACACCCTGGGAGCAAGGAAGCTTCCTGGGGAGGGTGAAAGGCTCCCTGGTGGAGCCAACCCCATTGCTGGCAGCAAGGTCGTCATGGAAAACCTGTGTTCAGAGCAAATCAGGACTCCTGTACACTCGGGAAAATTCACTAACCTGCCATCTACCCACCAAGTACAAACAGTGCATCCTACTCATACATGGCCCCAATTCCAGCCACACTGCCCCCTGAGATGCTCGATGTGGAATGTTCTGAGGTTGAAACTCTCAGGAGATGAGAAGGCTGGTCTCACAGATGTGAAGGGAGAGCAGGGCAAGGGTGAGGGTGGCAGGGTGCCCCACAGCGCCAGGCCACATGCACCATCCCAGGCGTGGTCCCGGACACCCATGAGGCCGGACTGTCTGCAGCCAGGAGTCCCCAGGTGCTGCAAACCCTGCCAAGGGTCCCGCATCCTCAGGGCCTCCCTTCCCTGCTCTCAGCGCTGCAGGGCAGACCAGACCTCAGCCCTGAGAACAGGGATCCCAATTCTCGGATTTTCTGGAGAACTACCAAATGGCTGTGGAGAAATGGGGCCATTTACTGCCTGGTTTGACTGCTCCTGGCCAAGCAGAGGCCACAGGACAGCCTAGTGACAGTGAATCAAAGTGCTGAGTCTGCATCTGAGGGAATGGCTGCCGTCGTCCACCAGCTCATCCTTCAGAAGAAGATGCACTCCTGCTCTGTCTTATTTTCATCTGCCCACAAAGCTGGAAAAAGGAGCAACATGTTCCTTCCAACATGCTCCTGGTGCCCGGAGACCTCCCGCATTGTGTCCTAAGTTAACTCTCTGACTCCCTAGAAAATGCAGTGAATTAACACTGCAGAGTTGAAATTCCGTGGTCTCTGTGATCTTAAACGTCCTACAGCGAATTAAATGTGTTAAAACCTGCGTTATGTTTGCTGATGAGAGATGTGCTGGTGGGGACACAGCTGCTCCGAAGCAGGCTCTGCGTTTTCTAATAACATCTATTTAATAATCTACTGAAAATACAAAGTCCACACTCCATCCCCTCCAGGGAGTTTCACACAGTGTCCGGGATGGAGAAAGGTTATAGAATGCTTTTCAGGAAGGGTACATGTGTGGGGACATGGTGGCCTCCTGGCTCTGGACAGGCTGGAGGACAGCTTGCCCTGAATGGACCCAGGATTCATCCACAAGTGCCAGGTGGATTGGGGCTCAACGGGGAGTCCCTCCACTCACCCAGTTCTCATCCCAAAATCTGGTGGCAAGACCACAATGGTACTGGGGAGGGGCCCTGGAGGGGGCACGGTAACAAGTTCCCTCTCCCCCCATGAGTCCCCTGAGAGCCCCCACCTTTCTTTTTGCTTGCTTTCTCCTCTCTCACTCTTCTTTCTGTTTTCCTATTACTCCTCTCTGTCTCTGTCTCTCTCTGTCCATCTCTGTCTCGCTATGTCTCCCTCTCCCACCCCTCTTCCTGGACACACCACCACCTCTGCCACCTCTTACATTTCATGTGCACTCCCTCCCCCGCAGGACACCCAGGATGCCCTTTGCCCCAGTGGGCTCCCCCCACCCACTCACACCCCGTGCTGATACTGCAGGAACTTCCTGTACCACCTCGTCTGCTCATGCGTCTGAGGGGTCATCTGTATGTCTGAGGGGTCGTTTGTGTTGCAGTGATGTACACGTGTGGCTCCTGACCAACGACACTTGTTGGTGAGGAGGAGGGGGAGGAGGGGCGATGATAAGGATGAGGAAAGTGGTTCTGCCTTCTGCCTGCCCCTGGCGTGGCGGGGTCTGTGTGTCCCCCGGGCTCAGGCCCGGCACGAGGAACGAACCATTTCAGAATGGGGCCGCCCCTGTTGGTCTGGAGCAGGAGCATATGTTGAGCTGATGATTCATACCGTGAACATCTGCACTATTTATGCACAGGCTTCGTAGAGGCCATCTGATGCTGTGTGTCCCTATTTGTATGTCCCTCAGCTGCGAGTGCTATGCACAAACAGAGATTAAACCTCAGGCTCACATCATGTTCAAAATAGAAGGCACTTCGTGCACAAATGCAGGTGAAATACCCTAGCTTGGTGAAGGGAGGGCTGCAGGCACACCGTCCCTCTTTCCAGAGCCTGTAACATGGTGGCAGGACACGCGTGGCCATAGACCTATGAGGTCTGACAATTAAGTTCAAGAACTTGCCACCATGCGCTTACATTGGCAGCACTGTACAAACAGCTCGGTAAGGTTTCATAACCTTGGTATATCAGCTGTGTTCGTGTGGCGGTGTTTTGCCAAGTGGCGTTCATTATTGTTGTTGCATATTGTCGTGTGTCATCATGAGGATGAGTTTGAATTAAGCAATGAACAAAAATTAAATTTCTTGTTAAACCTGACAAGAGTGGAAGTGGAATCAGGGACATGTTAGTCCAACTTTATAGGGATAATGCCATGAAGAAAACTGCAGTGTACAAATGGATTAAATGTTTTTCTGAGGAGAGAGAATGCGTCACTGATGAGCATTCAGAGCAACCAGTAACGAACAGAACTGATGAAAACATTGCAAAAATTCTTCGAATTGTGCATCAAACTTGTCGGCTGACTGTGAGAAGCATAGCAGACCAAGTAAACACCGATAGAGAAACAGTTAGGAAAATCTTAACTGAAAATCTTGGCAGGAGAAAGGTCTGTGCAAAAATGGTCCCAAAATCAGTTTCACCGATTAACAAAAGCAAAGGAGAGTCGAAGTTTGCCGAGACCTTTTGGAGAGGCAAGATGATGTTTTGGGCCGTGTTATCACTAATGATGAAACATGGGTGTACCAATACTACCCTGAAACAAAGCATCAAAGTGCACGATGGAAGTCCACCAATTCTCCACGACCAAAAAATTCTGCTAGTCCAAATCAAGAGTCAAAACAATGTTGCTAACTTTTTTGATATCAGAGGGATTATTCATTATGAATTTGTACCAACTGGACAAACAGTTAACCAAGCTTACTATTTGGAAGTGCTGAAAAGGCTGCATGAAAAAGTTAGACGACTTGAGCTTTCCACCAACAACTCATGGCTCTCACATCATGACAATGCACCAGCTCACACGGCACTGTCTGTGAGGGAGTTTTTAGCCAGTAAACAAATAACTGTATTGGAACACCCTCCCTACTCACCCGATCTTGCCCCCGATGACTTCTCTCTTTACCCAAAGATAAAGGAAATATTGAAAGGAAGACATTTGGATGCCATTCAGGACATCAGGGTAATATGACAACAGCTCTGAAGGCCATTCCAGAAAAAGAGTTCCAACATTGCTTTGAAGGGTGGAACAGGCGTTGGCATCGGTGCATAGCTTCCCAAGGGGAGTACTTCGAAGGTGACTGTAGTGATATTCAGCAATGAGGTGTGTAGCGCTTTTTCTATGATGAGTTTTCGAACCTAATTGTCAGACCTCGTATAACCAGCATGCACTGCCCCAGCATAATGCGTGCTGCAGCCAGTTTGACCTGTAAGAGCTGGTTGTTTCGGGCAGTTTTGCAAGCCAATTGTTAAATACAGCCATTATTAAAAAGTAAACTACATAAACTTACAACTGAATGGGTTATAGTGAAACAAAGGCAACAAATACTCAAAATCAGCACTTCCTAATTATTCTCCCATTATTTTTGCTCTTGGAGTTGTGAATACCCGCTGTGTCCCCAGGGTGACATACCTGCTACTGCTCATCTCAACCCAAATCTGTGCTCAGTGACTTCACACAGGTCACTTGAAACAGGCCACAGGGATGATATTTACACTTCGGAAACTGGCAAAAGCTACAAATCAGTGCCTTTTTCTGCGAGCCGATTGTTACTGGCCTGCCACCGAACATGAGTGTCATGAGAAGGCTCGCACACGAGTGCACACACTGGAAGTGACTATGTCAGGCCAGCTCTGCCATCTGTTGTGTCTCCTAGGAGGCAGTGAAGTCATGGGTCAGGAGCCCGGACTCAGGGTGTGTGAGAGTAGGGGATAGGGGGCCAGTGGGATGGACATGTGAGACCCCCTTCCCACTCACAGACTGGAGACAACAACCATGACCTCTCAGGAATGGAGTCCAGAGGGCGCACGTCCTACCTCTGGGGAAACAAGCCAGGAGAGAAAAGCTGCCTGCAGCTCTCCCTGCACCATGATGGGCCACCTCTGCTGTCCTGCTCCATCTGTGCCGTGGCCCCTCGAGGACCATCCCCATCACTCACCTCCTCCCGCCTGCCTGTCGTCCTGCCTCCTCCACCTGAAACTGCCCGGTCATTCTATCAGCTTGTCTTTCTCATCTGCAAACGCATCTGAGTCCAGCGTCCTCCTGGGCCTGTGGCTGTGACTTCCTTTCTGACCCAGAGTTCCCGACGGCACTGTCCATGCTCACCCAGGCTCTCTCTGCATGAGCACCTGGCCTCCGTCTGCACCACTTGTGAGGTTGCACTCACTGAGACTAGCAGGGAGTCACTGTTATCTTCCCAGTGCCCTAGGACATGTCACTCCTTCAAATTCCCTGCCCTGGGACTGGCCCCAGCGCCTGACCTCTGAGAGGAGAGGCTCAGGTCGCGGTGGATGCCCCTGCCCTCCCGCCCCCTCACCGTGCGCAACGTGCAGCTGCCTCCCGCCCCTCGCAGCCAGCCCTGTCCGTCTCAGTGATGCCCTGCCCCTGGTCCTCATTCCTCCTGAGAATGGCTCCCTCCCAGTGAGCTCCATGTCACACGTCCCTTCAGCGCCAGCACACACAGGCATGGCGGACACCGACGGGCAGACCATGGACAGTGGAGGTGGACATGGGGAAGGTGCAGGAAAGCTCTCCTGACACAGGGACACAGTGGCGTTTGACTCCCCACCGCCAGTGTCAGCCACGCTTTGTCAAGCAGGAAGGGAACGTATGACCATGGAGACAGAGCCCGGAGCCAGCAGGGCTGACCCCTCGAGTTGTCCTTGCTGCTGTCATGACACTACCTATTGGGAACACAACTCGCCAGTTGGTGAATGTGTGGAAACAAGACCTACATCGGTCACTGAGCATGAACACCAGGGAAGACAGAGGCCATGTGTGACCTTCAACCAGCTGAGTGAGGCGTCAAACGCTGTACTTTTCTGCACCCTTGGGTGATAGGAAGCCTGTGCTGTGGTCGGGACCAGGAAACACTGGGTGAGCTGGTCAGGACGGCTGCGGTGTGACATGTGAATGGGGTGGCCCATGGAGCCCCATCTGGAAACTGGACCCTCTCAGGGCCCAAGCAGACGACTTTGGAAAGATGAAAACTGTGCCTTCTGCACTGCTATCTGCCCTCCTCAGCTGCCAAAGCTGAATGTCACGTGTCTGCCCACCAGCGTTGGGGCTGTCCACAGCCAAGTCCAAGCGCTGCCTCTTTCCCAGGAAGTGCCCAGGGTCTTACCCCACATGCTGCCTGGAGCCCCCAGTCACACGTATTTAGTGGTTTAGAAATTTCTCCCTTAACAACTGCAGTGCTATCGAAGCAGCCATGAAGCAGAAATGTCAGGCTGACTGCTTTCATCACCTCTTTCATGTGACATTTCTGTATTAGGATGAAAATAAATGAGTAAGATTGCAGCTTTAATTAAGGTAGAGACGGCGCATCCACTAGACACATTTGTAATGCTCTTTGCGAAGCCCCTTTGACGTCAGTGAAAAATGAACTGGATCCAATTATATCAGAAGACCCAGCAGTCAGCACAGCTCCATCTCCCACCTGCAGATCAGAAGGAAAGCACACGTCTCACCGTTTGGGTCAATAATTCCTAAGTAATCATATAAAGTAGACCACAGCATGCATTCTTCTGAGTATGGAACTCCATGAATAACAATTGGTATCATTTTACAATGTCAGTGGAAAGGCAGTTTTACAGTAAAGCACGTTATAGAAACCCTGAAATTGTTACAGTCGTTTAAAATGAGCCATAAAACATTGTGAAGACACTTCCTAGAGTTCCCTCAATAGGCTAATTTTTCACATTTCTTTGCATATCATCTAATGTTTCCAATGAGCCTTTCCTCAGTCCTCTCTACATTGACTCCATGTTCTCTGTAACCCAGGGTAACAGTCAGGACTCTGCTGGGGCGTAGGTGTGACAGAAAAGTGGGACAGGCTTCACTGATGGGGCCTATCTCTGTTCCCATTCTTTGTCAAGGTGAGAGCCCTATCAGAAAGGTCAGTCCCCTGAGACTCAGTGTCATGGAGCTTTGTCACGAGACCTTTACGTCTCTCAGGGAACCACTTCATGAATGAATTTCTCTCTGTCATAAGTAAGAGGGTCAGCCCGTGTGAGCCGATGGAACATTCTTGCACACCTCCCTCTGTCCAGAAACATCTTTCTTCCCCATTCAGGATAACCCTGAGATGTCAGTAGGCCTGTCCCCACCCCCACTCCGATCTACTTGAAATGCTGTCTTGGCTGTGGCCCTTCTCAAGGATCAACATTCAGCCACATGTGGAAGAAGCGCTGCACTCCTAAGGGAAGGACCCCGTCCTGTGCGGCCTACGGGGACCCCCCTGCCTCTGTGCACTGAGAACTTCACTGATTGCACATCATTGGCCCAAAGGACCATTTTCCCCTGATAAGAATCTCATCGCCTGTAGCTGTTCCCCTGGTTTATATTTTGTCCGCCTAACAGATGACAGACTCCAAAAGACAGCCCATGTCCTATGCACCCCTGTGCCCTCCCTGAGTTCTAAAACACACTGTAGGGCCTGAGAAGACGCCCATTGCCCTGACTTCCATACAACCATCCTGAGACATAAGGAACATTCAGGGACATGGGTGCCCCTCACAGAGACCAGCCTGGGAGCCATGGATGAAGTCCAGCTGGGTGACCTGACAAATGACTTGGGAAAACAAGAGCCTTCTCACCAGTAAACATGCAGGTCAGAGCACCTTCTCTGGAAGGTGGGGCTGTACCTGTCCATCACCTATGACAGTCAGAATGAGCCAGTGGAAGATGGGGGCAAGACGACCTGCTCTACAGAGGACACAGGAAAAGTTGGCCCTGCATCTGGCACAAAGACTGCAAGGTCCCCTACAGTGGCGATTCCTGCATCTCAGGGCTGAGAGTACTCAAAGAGAGGGAGGGTAGAGCTTTCGTGGGCTGGGACATAGAGGGGTGGCGCTGGGCCACAGGGGAGAGTAAGAAACCACACAGGCCAAGCGCTCCCTGGGGCCTGACCCAGGACACCGTGAACGTGGACAGTGGCCGCACCTGCATACGCAAGTTTTACACAATGTTTTCATTTCTCCAGGTAAGTCCAGTACTCAGGTTGACTCTCCAAGGGGAAGAGGGCTGCTATACTGTTGATGTCATTGTTGTCCGGCCCGTTTCAAAGACATGGGGCCTGCAGCTCACGGAAATGTGTGTGACGTGCCAGGTGTGTCCACTAGTTGGTACAGCTAATGACATCTGCTTTCTTGATGGCTTCAGTCAGAATGCAGGTGGGTCCCCAGGCCAGTTGACTGATGTCACCCTCAGCTCCTTAGGGAAGCAGTGCCTGGGATGTCCCTGGGCAGTGGGAGTTTGGAGATGTCTGACAGACTGCCACCCAGAGTCTGTACACCCAACACTTCAATCAGATGCAGACAGAGAATGCTGGGTCTCAGCAAGAGCTCTTTTTCCTGCTTCAATGGGAAAAACACCCCAGAAGCTTGAAGCAGGGATACACCAGACAAGTTTTCCTTCCTTTAAAAATAATTTTGATATTGAACATAGCAGAAATCAAAATCTTATTTCTTTGTTTGGAACAGTCAGCAGAATTACCAGGAAGATTTTAGGCCATGAGATTATTTCATTTTAAAGTAAAATACCTTCTCCTTTCTATTTTTCGGTCAAAAACAAAGCAAAATGTTACTTAAAACCCTGGAGAAAAACATCACCTTGAAGAAAAAGGCCAGTTCCAAGCTCCAGGCAGATAGTGGTCCTTGTGGGTGAACTGGCTTTGCCCCACAACTAAACAAGACCCAAAAGTCCCCATGACCACAGACAACTATGCACACCCCTGAAGCAAAACCTGGTAAACAGGGACAACTGAGATGGTATTAGGAGATCAGCTCATCATAACCCTGCTCCTGGAGAACCAGCTCAAAGTGGAGGCCATTGCAGATTGGACAGGCCCTCCGTAAAGAATAAAAAACAATAAAGAAAAACAAGGAAAAAGTGAAAAGTAGAAAGTAACCATGCAGCCAATATCTCAATACTCAGAAAACAGCAATCAGCTTTTGCTGTATTTACTTTCATCTTTTCTCCTAAACATGTCTTTTTTTCTTGCTGTAGGAGTTTTGCTTCTTATAGCAGTTTGCTCACAAGCCATTACTTAACGCTACAATTGTGGCTTCTTTTAAAATAATGAGCACTTTAACGCCTGTGTAATATAGTGTCTCATGTTGTATCTATAACATCATTTCTCATGTTGTGTCTGTAACATTGTGTGTAATATTTTGTGTCATAGTTATGCCCTCAGCATACTTCCCCGTGGCTGGATATCTGGAATGTTCCCCAGTGGTCACTCTTGTAACTTTTCCAAGATATCTTTGTACAAAAGCTTTTTACCAAATCTCTGAGTATGTACTTGGGACATATTCCCCAGAGCAGAGTAAGACGCCCATGGTGGAGGGTAAACAGTAGGTTTTCATAAACAAGAGACACAGAAGGTGTGCTGGGCTAAATGGTGGCTTTCAAAAAGATATGTCCGTGTCCTCACCTGTGCTATAACCTTGTGTGTTGGAAGAGTGAATATGAAGGTGGGACTAAATTAAGGATGGTGAGAGGAAGTGCTTATCCTAGGTTGTTCAGATGAGCTCTCAATGCAACTACATGTACCTTATAAGAGAGGCAGAGGGTATTTGGGGCAGACACACAGGGAGAAGGTCATGTGGAAAAGGAGGCAGAGACTGGAGCCATGTGTCCATGAGACAAGGAATGCCAAGGATGGCCGCAACCACAGGAAGATTAGAAAAGAGGCCTGGAGCAGACTGTCCTGGGGCCTCAGAGGGAGCATGGCCCTGCTGACACCAACACTGTGATTTCAGACCCGTGGCCTTCAGAGCTGGGAGAGAATACATTTCCATTGTTTGAAGCCACAGTGCGTGGTGGTTTGCTACAGCAGCCCCGGGGAAGAGCTATTACTCACTTAGCCCAACCCCCTTGGTGTTTGGAAAATGGCAGAACCAGAAACAGTCTGAGTGAAATCCACTCTCACAAGCCACCATTAACATCACCTGGTGAAACGGAGCAAAACTGCAGCAAGTGGGTTGTGTCACCACGTCCATGAGAACTGACCTTCAAACCCACAGGTTAGCTTGGGTGACACACAAAAGAAATGGCGTGTCCTTCAGCTCAAAGAGGTACAACAGACCGAGTTCTCCACCTGCATGCGTCAAGGACTCACGACAGCAAACATCTTGTCACAGCCACGGCTGCACCCTCTGACGAGCAAACACCAGTCTCCTGAAGATTGGGGGGAAACCAACAGATTTTTGCTTTTGTCTCTAAGAATCAAAAGTTGAGTGGTATATAAAAATCCAAACCTTCTGGAACTAATGTTCCTTTAGACATGGTTTCTAATTTTAAGTACCTGAGCTTGATTATTGATTGCCATGGGTCTTTAAATGAGCAGATTAAAACTTTCTCCATAAAAACGAACTGTAAAAAATTACAGCAGCTGTCTGGGGACTAAAGCAGTGTCTGGCTCCTGAACTTGAATTTCAGGCTGTGAAGAGGGAGTTTGTCCTGATGGTATCGATTGCTGCTCAGCATCCTCAAGCTGAGTTTGTCCTCTCTGCCACCAGTCCACCAGCAGAGACCCTGACACCCTTCCTCTTAGATCGGCCGGCAGCCACCTTATCTTTGAAGTGTTACCAGCTCTCCTGAGATCAGGCTGTTCGTTTTTCCAGTCTCAACATGCAGGTCCTTCAAAAACAGCTATTCTCCCCAAACACCCAGCCTCAAATTTTCACCACTTGTTTAATAGTAAGCCTTTTATACTTTCTTTACCAAAGACTGTGGTAATCTTATTATAACTTGTATGTTGAATCTTATTCTATCTCTAATGATGAAAGCAGTCAGTGATAAATTCAATAATATTGATCCAATATAAAAGTAGCAGCAACAATCAATAACGCTCTGTGTCTGCTACCAGTTACCCCCACCACCTCCAAGTAAAGCCAGGTCTGAGGCAGTCGCCCACGGCTCACAGCCCCCTGGCCCACTGCCCATCAAGCACCAACCACTAATGACCAACCACTGCCCACCAACCACCAACCATCCCACTGGCAAAGGCTAAGAAAGGCACCATTTCTGCCGAATGGAAGCCAAAAACCTAGTTAGGCAAATAAAACAACACGGACTTTAAGAGGAAACAGGAGTGGGCTAAATGCCAACGTAAGAGAACACACGGATGGTTCCCAAATGGCCTGAATGCCAGCTGGCTGAGGTGGGGACCATGATGTTGAGGTCCAGGGAGAAGAAGAAACAGCTGGATGGGGAGCTTGTGTGGCACACACACAGGTCAGAGCTTCTGTCCACAGCTTCTGAATTCCCAAAGGATTAAAAAGGCATCCCTTAGGGTAAGTAGCTTGTCCCTAAGCACCGAGAGGCCCAATGCAGCACCTCTGAGGATGGGCGGAAGGCCCAGGGCTCTGGAGCGGGTCATGGGGGAAGCCTTTCTGCAGACCGCGACTCAACAACTGGGAAGGCTCTCTGTACCAGATGTGGTCCCACAGCCACCGCCCCATGCAGGCGGTGGGGACAAGGTGGGACTGTCAGGACCTGAGAACCAGACACAACTGGGAACAATCGAGTCACGAGTGATGCTGTTGGTCCTCCAAGGATGTTTATGGGTCACCAGTGTGTTGGGGCGTAGACTTACCCAGAGATGTCATGTCAAGAGAGAGGATATTTTACAGGTAGGTTGAAGAGAAGAGAAATGAGACACTGTGTGACGTGAAAGTAATGCCTGTCAGCCAGAAATAGCCTGAAGTGGCACAATGGTGTCCTGGCCCCACCAGCAGAATAACCGGTGTTTCTGGGGTGCCCACCGCCCACTTCTGCTGTCAATACCAACAGTGCGCAAAGACTGTATTATTCAAGCGGCTTTATTGCCACGACATGTAGGACTTCCTGAGGAGTTCCTGGTTGCCACAGGTCAGCTCCGAAACATAACGGGTCCCACACCAGGCATCTGCTCCATGTAACAAGCCATCCCAAAGCTCAGTGGCCTGAAACAAGTAATTTGTTTTGCTGCAAACCTTCTGTGTGTGCAAAGCCGGATGGCGCTGCCACGTCTTAGAGCCACATGGCTGCTCACTGGGGCTGGAGGACTCACTTTCAGGATGACACACTCTCTCATGGCTGGTAGGTGGCTGTGGACCGGCAGCCAGAAGTTCTGCTCATGGACTGCCGGGGATCCTCACAGTGCTGTGGCTGGGACCCAAGACGAAGCGATGCTGGAGGTGACGGCACGAGTAAGGGCCGATGATCACATACATGGTTTCTATGGCAACGGCAAATCCCCTAACTTGGCCAGCTCGCAGCCCAAGAAGGGAGTGGGGAAAGAAGCACCCACAGGATGGCGGCTAGGAGAGGGAAGCAGTCCAGCCAGAGAAGGCGCAGCCAGGAGGTCAGGTGGGTGGCGCAGGAACCTGGGAACATGGTGACGCATGCCCCCCGGGGTCAGGCAGGCCATGGGCAGTCCTAGCTCTGTTCTTTCCGTGAATATTCTGTCATTTATCGAATCATTCCCTATTAAGAGGCAATGAGATTATCTTCAATTTTTTGTTTTGTTTAGTTTGCTTTGCAATTGCAAACAGTCCTCCCATCTCTCGTGACTGCTTGTACAGATATCCTGGCCTTTTATTGAGTGTCTATCCTTGGATGAATTCCTAGCAGTGATTTAAGTCAGTGGAAGGGTTACTGGTCTCTTTTGCTTAGAAAGACCCAGGGGAAGATATCGGGAGGCTGGAAAAGGGATGGACCCTTGGTGCAAAAATGCCTCCCAGACAAGTGGGAGGGAGAAATTTTGAGATTGGGGTGGTGAAGGGTATGGAGGGGGACAGTTTCAACCCCCAGTCTGTGACCTTCACAATTAGAGATGTCATATTACCATTGATGGAGACTTGCTTAATGGAGAAGTTGTATTACTATATGGCCATGTGGCCAGGGAGGCCATCACAGTCACTTCGAAGGTTTGCCAGCACTGCCCCTGCCGGCCCTGCCCCAGGCCTCAGGACCTGCTGTAGACTGCTGCTCAGAGCAGCAGGAAGCGGCCAAGGGTAACCCAGCCGACTGCTGTCAGGACGTGGGTTTCACCTGATTTTCTGACTCAAAAGTCTGTGTTGCCTGCTTCACTGCAGTTCTCAGCCCTAGCTGAGAATCACCTGGGGGCACTGCTGCCCACATTGGATTCCTGGAGTCTTGGGGGGACCCAGCTCCAGGAGATTCCCAACAGTCCCCAGATGAGGCCAAGGCAACCAAAGTTGGAAACCACTGCCATGTGGCAATGCTTGCATCTTGCTGAACATGGGTCATTATCACATCTATCAGAGTTTATTTCTGGGGTTTCCATTCTGTTCCACTTATCTGTGTGTCGGTTCTTATGCCATACATCTGATGGTGCTAAGGACGCAGCAGACTTCACTGTAATTTTAGAGTATGTCTCCTTTCGGGGCCACGTCAAGGCGGCAGACACAACAGGCAGGCACAACAACTGCTCAAGATGAGCACCGGCGACCTCTGTTCTGTGTCCCAGGTGCAAATCAGCGGTGGCCGTCTGAGGAAGGACCCACCCGAGATTGTTTCCACTAACACTTGGAGGCCAAGGTTTGAACTGAGTGAGGAGATTGCTTCTCTTCGTTAAAGAAAGGCAGCCTTTCCCCAAGATCTCTCCCTCACTTATCTTTGGTATTTCAGTGATTGACAAACAGACAAAAATATATTTATTTAGGGATTATTTATATTGAAAACTAGACATGGATTTATTTTTTCTCTGTCAACATTGCAAGAATATCAGCTGTTTGAACAAAAGGAGAGGCATTTTTCCATTCAATTCTGAATGCTGAAAATTCTCCAGTTTCTATTCCGGAAGACATTTGTTTTTATTGATCGTGTTAGCTGAGGAAGTTTCAACTTCTTTAGCCAGGCGAAGGGAAGGTTGATTTTCTCTTTATTGTAAAGGTTATTAGGAGGAAACGAGATAGAGAAGTCATTTGTCTTTAGATAATCCCTTAGAATCACAACAACTCAAACATGTTCCAGAAGTTTTGTTCAAAGCCGATACGCAGATGGCCTAATGTGCAGTGATGTGTCTTCTAGGAAACCAATTTTATTGTTCAAGATGTGGCTTATTTCTAGAAAGTGCCTTCTTACCAAGGGGGCAAGTGTCCATTTCCCTGCTTTTAATTGACAAGAAGTGTGAAGACTTCCCTCAGCATCTGGCAATAACGACACCCACTGAGGTTGTATGCATTCCAGAACCCTTCGCCATAGAAGGTAACTCCTCACATACTCGTATGACTGCTAATCTGCTCCATCTAGGCCCTTCGCTGCAAGACCGACTGCCCTCATCAATACATACAAACACCAGAAAGCCTGTATCTCGGTCGAAAATGAAGTATACACTTAAAAAATGAATACCAAGTATTTTTCTAGTGAAACAGGCTAACCAGCAAACGTATTCTTTTTTTTTTTCTTGGCATACCTTCCCAGCTTTTTCAGATCTAAAGAGGAGATATGCAAAATACTAAGTGAAGGTGACTTAGTTAAATGTTTCCTCACTTTTTGGTCTGTCCTTGGTACTGCTCAGAAATTCTGGTCTCCGATTTACCCACTCGGAGACATCAAAGTCATGCCATCCAGGAATAGCTTGGACATCACAAACTCAACACAGGGGTTTCAGCAATTCACCGCCCAGAGCCCAGGCTGCACATCAGAGTGTAGTGTCCAGGTGGAAATAGAGGCTAGGGAGAAAGGATATTGCCACATTAAGGGGTCCCAAAGATCTGTGGTAAGTACTCTGTTGCCTTCAGAAATGTCTGCTCCTCGCAAAGTTTCTGCCATGTAGTCTCTGGCAAAACTACAATCATACAAAGGACGCCGGCTCCTTCCTTTCTGAGACAAATGACGGGACTTACAGAAGTGACCACCGTTATTTTTTTCTAAGTGAAGCTGTGCAAATCTGATAGAGTAAAGTAAATGTTTCATGAAACCAACGACTGCTTAAATTGTAGGACTGAACTGTTTGTATATAAATATTACCTTTTATATTCCATTCGAGCTTTATGTAGATGAACACATTACCTTAACGACCGCGTCTCTGCGGGGGGCGCGGGAGGCGGAGGGCCTCGCCGGCCAGATGGCTGCCTTTTCTTGCATGAGATTAAAAGATGCTCCTCATTCCCCACGATGCTCTTGAGGCAGATTAATATCACGAGCTAAATTGCTCATGTTTCTGAAATAAAATTTAAAGAGAACTTTTTAAAGCAATTGGTGTCGCAGGTTCTGGGAGCAGACTGCTCTCCAGGTAGGGCGCGCTGGTTTCAGCACTCCGTAATTAAAGGAAAGGGTTCTGTGTTAATTGACCGCTTCAGGAAAGAGAAATGTAATGAGTCCTTATTAATCATGAAGAGGAATGTGCCGGAGGCGCCGCAATAACCTCTCTAACGTGAAGAAATGTTAATTAATGAAAAGAACAATGATGTAAGAAATGAGCTGCGTGACGCTTGCTGCTGATGAGGCTGGATTTCAAACACGTTTGTTGGAGTGCAAACCACGGAACGTGTCGCCTGCTCCTCAGCTCCGCGGGACGGTCGCCTCCCAAAGTGAGGGGGCGTCTTAAAATGTCTCTGTCATCTGCGCTTGAAGAAGCAAAAACACTCAGCCAGAGTTTATTTATTTCAGAGAAAATGGGTTCGCCTTTCACCTCTGATTGGGTGTCTCACGTCAAAACCACCCCAGAGCAGAACAAGGTCACTTATTAATGTCATTTCATTCCAACACGATAGGTCCTGCTCACTGCTGAGGACAGAGGGAGGGAAGACAGCATTGCCCCTACACTGAAGTAAACAAATTCCATTTCTGATACTTCCCAGCTAATATAAAGAAAAATGCAGATTCACTGTGGGGACAGAGTGACATCTTTTTAATCCAATTTTAAGTCCCTTGAAGAATATGTGGCTTCCAGCCCATCTAACAATTCATTTCCAGAAAGGAGGTCACACTCACTGCAATGCAGACCACCATCAGACCCGGTCCCCAGCACTTAGGGCGCTCATAGAGGCCCCAAGGCCAAAGGCCATGGCTCCATCGCCTGCACGGTGGGGACAGTGACACCTCGGGAGCAGAGCAGGCACCTTGCACGGCGATTGCTGCTGGGCCTGCCCGGTGGGGGGACGCGCGGCTGCCCCTCCCGTCCTGGCTGAGCCCTGCCTCTCCCTGCAGGTGGAACGTGCTGGGCCTGCAGGGCGCCCTCCTCTGCCACTTCATCGAGCCCGTGTACCTGCACAGCATCGTCGTGGGGAGTCTGCACCACACCGGCCACCTCTCCCGGGTGATGAGCCACCGCACTGAGGACATCGGCCAGCTGCCCACCTCGTACCGCCATAACCGGCCCCTCCTCAGCGGTAAGACGACTGGTCCCCAGAGACACGCCCCTCCCGTCAGCAGGTTGGCCCCCCGCAAACCCCAAAGGGCCCACGCCGGGCAGACTTCACCCGTGTCGGCCAATGGCGATTTCAGAGGTAGCCAGCAGATGTACAGCGATGCGCGCCTCCGAAAAGGAGGAAGGTCACAGCGCACCTCGGCGAGTAGGAGAAGGACACATGTTCGAGTGAATGCACGATAGGCCGCCCCACGTCTGCGCATCACGGTGTCACTTCCACTGCGGTGGCCCCAGTGCCCTGTAGCAATCAACCGTAGCAATCGTGCGTGTGTCCAATAGGACCCCGAAGGGGCCGGGTGTGTGAGAGGCGGGAAGCGCGGACCCCGCGGGCCATCGGGCGGGCGGGGTGGCGGGCGGGGCGGCCGGGCCTCCGCGTCGCCGTGCTGAGACGGGGACGGCCGCGGGAAGGATGCAGGGCCACAGGGCCGCGACGCGGCGGGGCTCTCCGCGAGGAGGCCGTGGGGGGCAGCTGGGAGCTTCCCGGGGAGTGAGTGCGGGCCCCGCCTGGCTGCGGGCCGTGCGCCGCCGCTGGTGCCTGCCGGGGGGCGGCCTGGCGGGGCTGTGGGGGCCCAGGCTGGCTGGGCTGCGTCTCAGACCATCACCTGCTAGGGAAAATAGGAAGATGCGCGCTGCTTCTAGCGTGTGGCTAAGAGTTGGCCTAAGACTGATTCCCGGGCTTATAGAACGGTTCTGAATTTTAAAATCGGGGCGGTAACTGTGCTCCAGGGCGGTGGCAGGGAGAGCCAGAAGAAATAATCCGTGAGAAGCACTGCACGAGCCAAGCAAGTGTTCAGGAAAGCACAGCCCTCCGTCCGCCCGACAGTGCGCTTCAACAACTGCGCGCGGCCGCGGCCGGGCGGCCCCAGGGGCTGCACCGAACCCTCCGGAGCCGCTGTCTGCAGAGCCACCCTGGAGACGCGACTCCGGTCACTGCATGTTCAACGACACGTAAAGTGGGGGAGAGCAAGTAATTAAAGTCTGTGCTTTGAATACTCTTCTAAGAGAAACATGGTCTGCACTGGAAGTGACTTTGCTGGCGGTGTGGTCTATCCGAGCTTTGAACCTCAAGGTTCAGTTTTCATTTTTCTTCATCAAGAAGAATCACAAGAAAGGGGGAAATCTGGATATGTCTGAGAAAGTCTGTCCGTGTTGATGGCGCATTTCACAGATATCTTTCAGTGTTGAACACCCTTAATTCACCTGAAGATTAAACTCAGGATTATTTTACAGCCCATGGCAAGGTCTTGACAATGGAAATGAAATTTGAGAGACGGACCATAGGGATTGAATGTGAGAATCTGGTTCTTTCTAATGTGAAAATCCGGCTCAGTGCTAAACAGACAAGAGCCTCAGTTGCCTTTCTTCACCGCACATTTTCCTGAAGTAGTAAAAACATCTAGCTGGTGTATGAGAAGGCTTTTCAGACGTCGTGTTTCAGGAGCCACGGGCTTTCTCGGAGAGCACTTTGACACTTACAGAAACGTCCGCCAAAAGCCGCCTTCAGTCCGGATGGACACCACCTCCCACTGCACTGGACACCTCCCTTTAGGGAACCGCAGTGGGTGCCATGGGGACCTGCTGCTGTTGACGTCCACATTTTTGTGTGAGGCTGAATTTCCAAAATACTGTCACACTAAGCTGCAGAATCTGATACGGGGTCCCCGGCCTCTTTCATTCAGGAGACAGTTCTGAAATTGATGATCATTAACAGTGGTTTGCAAAATAACCCAGTGGGCAGAAGCAAGAAGCAAACATTTTCTTTTATGCAGAAAGTAAGTAATTCACAATCTTATATATATTAAACAAGCACAGGTATATTATGGAATAACTTACAAATTTTTCATAAATGTTTAGATAAAACACATGAGCTTCAAAAAAATATCTGACAGTTTCCTTTGTCCGACAGTCATTAGCAATATGAACTTATCCTCCTGTGTCCTTGAAAAAATTGGGAGGAAAAATTATAAATCTTGCTAGAAAAATCTAAAAACAATCCTAATATCTTTTGCATGAAGATCAAAAAAGTTAGATTCAACAAAGAACTATTTAATAACACATTTCCATAAATTAGCACTGATCTCCCTTGGCACATTAAATGGTCCACGGGTTATAGTAAACTTAAAGTTATACAAAAACCTTGTTTCAGCTTTCTGGGGAGTTATTTTAAAAATATTTGTGTATTACTTAAGTTTCATTTAATTTCCACCATGATTTTAAGGAATTGTTTCACAAAAGAATTCAACATCAAATTTAATTACATTGCTCTTGAGAATTTTACAATTTAAGGAAAATACTTCCATTGTCAATACATTTTATTTATCCAAACATTAAGCAGTCAACATAATCCAGGTGCTCATTTAATCATTCAACAAATATGTATTGATTACTTATGCTGTGCATGGGACAACTCTGTGCTGGGAATAGAGTAGTGAATAAGATGGTCGAAAATCCATACCCAAAGGTGATTACATTACAGTGGGGAGACAAACAAACAAACAAACAAAATGTAAATGCTTTATAGAAAAATAAGGCAAAGAGGGGATTAAAAAGTGACCCTCATCTGTAATCAGAGGGTCAGCTAAGATGTTACTGAGGGTGACTTCTGAGCAAAGTCTTGGAGGACGAGAGAAGGAATGTGTGGGGGGCAGAGAGAAAAGGGTAGGGGGCAGAGCTGAGAGAAGAGTGTCAGGGTGTCAGGGGTTAGGAAATAGGCAGGGCTACAGCTGGGTATGGGAGTATGTTAGTCAGGACTCAGTCTGAGCCCTACATAAGCAGTTCCCTGGGGGCTCACAGAGCAGGTTGAAACTGAAATTTAGATTACAATGATCGTACTAAGAGAGCAAAATAATCCTACAGAAATTTGCAGACACAACACTGGCACACAACAAAACCCAAGCAAGCACAGGAGGAGACAAGACCACCTTAAAAAAACGCAGCAGATACAACAGACAATGCAAAAAGACCCACAGCTCCAGAGATGGGGGTTCACAGACACAGACTTTCATGTAACTGTGCTCAACAGGATAAAAAAGATTTAAAAAAACAAGATGGAAGAATGTAGGGGAGAGATGGAAGCCAAGAGGAAAAACTAAGCAAATGGAAATTTCAGAAACAAACAAAACAGTGTGCATAGCACAGTGTCTGCATAGGTTTAATAGCAAGTTAAACGCCGCCAAGGAAGGAATGAGTAAATTGGAATGTCACCCTGAAGGAGACACCCAGAATGCAAAAGAGACAGACAGAGGGTGTGTTGTCTCTGTCAAAGGGTTGTAATCCAGAGAAGAGATCCAATGGGATATGCGCATTTTCCTACTAGAAGATAGATTTATTTTAAGGATTGGCTTACACAATCATGGGGGCTGGCAAGGCAGAAATCTGCAGGGCAGGCCAGCAGGCTGAACATTCCAGCAGGAGTTGGTATTTTAGTCAATTTCAAAGGTAGTCTGGAGGCAGAATTCCTTCCTCTTAGAGGGATCTCAGTCTTTGCTCCTAGGGCCATCAACTGATTAGATGAGGCTCACCTGCATAATGAAGGGTGATCTGCTTTACTCAGAGTCTACTCATTTAAAGGTCTGTCCCCCTGTGAGCTAAAAATACCCTCACAGCAATGTCCAGCTGGTGTTTGAGCAAGCATCTGGAACCACAGCCCAGCCAAGTTGACATGTAAAATTAACCATCTCAGAGGGAAAATACCAAAAAAAAAGGTAAGAGACAAAGTGAGAACGTCTAATATACATGTAAAAAGAGTTCCAGGAGAAGAGCGAAAAAAATGGAGTGGGAGCGATATTTAAAAACATAATAACTAAGAATGTTCCAGGACAGATGGAACACTTTTAGTTACAGATCTAAGAAGCATGTTTTACCCCCAGAAGAACTTTTTAAAATCCTCCCCTCGGCAGTAAAAGTGATTTAAAAAAACAAACAACAAAAAAACCAGGAAATCTAAAAAGCAGTCAGAAAATAAAAGATCAGCTTCCACAGAGCTAAATAGAATGGCTAGCTGATGCTTGGAATATCAAAAAGAAGGAAACAAAATCTTTAAAACGTTGACTGAAAATTAATCTCAATCTGCAAATCTAACCCAGTAAAAGTATCCTTTAAAAATGAAGGAGAGACGACATTCCAGACAGCGCGTAGCTGATTCGACTCCAGCAGACTCGCACTGAAGGAGACACTACATGTGTTATTTGGCAGGAGAGAAATGATGCCAGATGTGTAATGAGAATAAAAACACATGAAAATCATCCACTTTTTTATTCAGTATGAAACCTGGCTTATTAATACAGTTGGGATACTACAGCAGTAAAATATATGTGATTTGAAGCAAAACTGATGATATCTTGCCAAAGTCCCTTTTTCCCATATCTTTTGAAATAATGACAATCCTTACAGGAACAGATAACCCTTATCGGGCATTATCAGGTTATAAAATGAAATATTCACATTTTTTCCTGCAGTGGAGGAAATGTCACGTCTTTGAGAGAGTCCTGTGGGCCCGTGCCTCTCACACTAGGAGGAACACAAACCACAGTCATTTATGACCCAGATAAGGTCATGGTCCTGTTGGCTCTAAGGAGAAAGTCCCTGAAAATTAGTGTGGAAACCTCTCCTTAGAGAAGGCACCCCAGCCTCCCACGCTGGCGACAGAGCCTTTGAACAGCATTAACGCGGGGCCAGCAGCTAGCCCAGCACATGCCCCCTCACTGGCGTTCCACTGTCTGGGCCACCAGCGCATCAGCCTTGCAGATGAGGGAAAGCAAGGGAAACCTGTGATGGCCCTGTGTTTTCTCACACGGTGTGTTCCCCTGGGCTGGCAGGAGCCCAGAAGACTTGTCACCAGTATCTCAGCAGGAAGAGCTCATGGCCACCCTCCAGTCTCCTCACACGTGATCTCCAGAACCTAATGCACCCCGCGCAGTTTCCTTGGAAGGTGCTCCATTAAGATGAGACAGTAGCTACAAAACCACTGCCAGTTATGATGGTGTCAATTATAATGAAAATGAATAAAATGACATTAATACAGCCTTCGTACTTAGTCACTGCAATCCCTAAGTTCACACTGAAGTGTCACTAGTTTTCTTCCATTAGAAGTAAATGTGTGTAGCGTGAGGGGTGGGAGAGGTGTGTATGAGGCATGTGTGCATATGTCTGTCCACACGTGATGTGTCCATCCACGTGTGCATTGTGTGTGAGGTGTGTGCATAAATTCATGGTGTGTGCACACGTGTGTGTGCATGTACATGTGTGCCTCTGTGTGCATTGTGTGGTGTGCATGTGTGTGATGTGTGGGCATGTGTGAATGTGCATAGATTTGTGGTGTGTGTATGGGTGCACTGTATGTGATGTGTGTGTGCTTGACTGTGCATGCGTGTGTATGTGTGTGAATGTGCATAGATTTGTCATGTGTGTGCATTGTGTGTGCGCATGCGTGTGTGTATGCATACGTGTGTGTGCATGTGTGTGTGCATGGGTGCACATAACTCCCATGGGTGTCCGGCCATCTATGAAACCCAAGCAGCCCTTCTTTGCTGCCCCTCTGTAATTCTGTGCACGCTTGGAAGCTGCTTCACTCACTTCGCAAATTGAACACGGTGCTACATTGCAACACAGACCTGCCTCACTTCATGTAAAAATTACATTCCTAAATGTCTTGTGTCAATTTAATTTAGGGAAAGTGAATTACATTTTAAATATAGTAAGCCCACTAGCTACTTTAAAAAAATCAGTAATGTCTCTCTTACACACTGCTTTTTAAAATATATAGGATTTTCTCACAGTGAGGCATCTTTTAATAGCTACGTGAGCAATGATAAAACTCATTTTCATGGCTGAATTGTGGGTTCACGGTCATTGCTCTTAAATAATGGTGGTGGCCAGAGAGGTCACAGTGACAGCAGCGGTAAGTGAAGTGGTGGCGGTAGTGGTAATCGCAGTAGTCAGCGGGTTCATTAACTTACCAAAGGCCACACTGCCAGCCAGTCACAGAAATGACATCTGAACGTCATCTGTTTCCTAGTAACATAGTCATATGCATGTGACTGAAACGTCAGACCATCTTCATGAATTAGTCCACGTGGCAGAGCGTTTGTGTCTGATGGAGGCTGATGGAGACCTGCTTATTCTCATACAGACCTATTTAGAAATGAAATGCTCCTCTAAATGTTCCCAGAAGGTGGCTAACGTGAGCGAGAAGATGGACAATATGGCGGCATGCGCAAGCAGAGGCCAGCTCCCCGAGTCTGCATCAGGCCCCACAGATTCTCAGCACTGGGTCCGCGAGGGGTCGCTCTGCTAAAGCAGCTGTGTAGGAGGTAGGGTTCTTTCCAAGATACTGGACATAATTACTAAGAAACTACTTAAGGAAAGCCTGCTCTGCCCTTCACCAGGTTACCTTTTTTCTTTTACCTTCTTTTACCTTCTTTCAGGTCACCAGGTGACCACCCTTCAGGTCACCTTTTTCCTTTTACCCTCTGTTGGCTTTCTCAAAAAGTTTCCAAAATGAGGTCCTAGCCAAATAAAGCCAACCCTACATGCCCAGTGGGCGCTTGGCATCCCATCCTCCCAGCCATCCGTCCCGACAGCGAGCAGCACTGGGCTTCCCACCAGTCACGGGCTCAGAGCAAAGGGACACCAGACGTGGCTGAAAGCAGCTGTAACCCTGCACCTCCAAATCCAGTCCTCCTGCCAGAAGTGGTGCCGAGAGTCTAATGACTCCTTCCCCAGAAAGCTGTGTCTCTGGATTCTTAGACCATTTCTAGAATTCAAAGTTCATGCTGCTAATAGGCTAAAGAACGACCACCCCAAAATACCTAATCCTAATGCCTGAAATCTAAATCAACTTATTTGGAAAAGGGGCCTTTGTAGATGTGATAAAGTGAAGGATATTGAGATGAGATTATCTTGGATTATGTCAGTGGGTCTTACATGCTGTCACTAGTGTCCTTATAAGAGAGGCCAAGGGACATGGAGAAAGAGACAGAGAGAGGGGGAGAAGCAGAGAGGAAACGGGAGAGAGGAGAAGCCATGTGCAGATGGAGACAGAGATGGGAGAGATGCAGCTACAAGCCCAGGGACCTGGCGCCCCCAGAACTGGAGGAGGCAGGAAGGACCCTCCTTTAGACTCTCTGGAGGGCACGCAGCCCTGTGACGCCATGACATTGGACTGCTGGCCTCCGGGGCTATGAGGGAATACATTTCTATTATTTGCTGCAACTCACCAACTTTGTAGAAGTTGATGACAGCAGTCCCAGGCAACCAATACAGTGCTACGGCGTTAAAGTATAAAACGTCTACATAGAAGCCACATTGTGCCAGTGTTGCCACAGTTAAGGAAGGGTTCCCCTTCACCCGACCCGGCCCGGCCCTGGGATTCAGACCGGGTTAGATTTCTTTTGATTTGTTTTCGTTTGGGATGTCAAGGAGCAGGTTGCAGAATGTTTGGCTGAGCTGGTCCTCAGAGTGAAAAATATGAGGCCCCCCAATGTATGTACTTGCAAATAGACCCCATGACCTTGAACAAAGTTTTTCTATGCACAGTGCTGTTTTCTGAGTGTTTATTTGTCGGCAGAACAACAGACATACCTTAATGCTCATCCCCAAGTCTTAGCTAGGACCGGTCCGATGTAAACTGCAGATTTGACCTGTCCGCCTCTTTCTGAGGTTGTGGTTTCTGAACACTCCCAGGAGGTAGAGTCGAGGACTGGAGGGCGGGGGCACTGCTCCCCCTTGGGAGTGGACTGGATCCGCAGAGTGTGCTCGTGTCTTGCCTTGAGGATCGTGATGCAAATGAGTCCCAGGTACACCTGTGATTGTGAGGCTGCAGATGTCTGCTTCAGGGACACTGAGCCCAGGAACTCACACCTCTCCTGCTCTCACCACTCCAGCCCGCGGCAGGGCGAATAAGACACAGAGCAGCTTCTCACTTCTGGCCTGAGCACACGTGTTTTCCTGCAATCAGCACCGTCTGTGAGCGTCACGGAGAGTGCCGTCAGTGTGGGGAGAAGCAGGCTCAGCCCTCCTGCTGCTCTTTCCGCACTTTCAGAAGTCCTTGGCCTAGAGAAAGCACCAAACAACTCCTGCTCTGTGGACTGGTCCCTGCGCCAACAAGGTACCAGCAAGGGAAATTGATTTGAAACTGTAAAATCAATACATGGTGAATGAGACCATTCGGATATGTGCATAAGTCTCCTGAGAAACCATGTTGAGAGAGAGAGGTTACCTATGTGGCTGACACAAACAAGGAGAAAACAGGAAGAATCATCCTGAAACACAGGAAAATGGGAAAGCAAATAAAAGTGGCTCGTGCTGGCAGTGGCTTTTCATCATAACTAGGAAAAGAAGGCCTCCTGGGGCCCACCCCCACCCCAGATCGGCTTGCTCGAGGCCAGTGAGTGCTGGATAAGAAAGAACTCTCCCACTGTCACTGTGATAGTGACACTGTGATGGTGACAGCACGTGGTCCAGCCACTCAGGTTTCCCACAGAGACAGCATATCACGCAGACTGACACCAGCATTCTGAGATAATTATGTTTCCTTTATATCAGCAAATTTGCATGTTAGAGTCAGCTGAGTCGGTCTCCTTGGGTGTCATCAGCAGTCATCACTAGCAATAGTGACGTCACAAGTGTACCACTGGCACGAATATTTAGTGAACATTCAAGGTGCTATATCTATAGGGCTGAGAGGGAGAGAGGAAGAGGGCAGGGAGGCTGCACTGCCATTCCTCCAGGTTGTTTTGCAGGGTTTTCCTTGCAGGCAGAAGACAGAGAAAAGATAATCCTTAATGTAGAAACTCAAAGTGTAAGTAGACAGACAATAACGTCTCCAACAGAGGCAACTACTGAACAACACACAAAAGAAACAAAACATACCTGATGTGAACGGGGCTCTCCACTCCCTGGACACAGTTAGGTGAGCAGGTCTTCCTGACTGGGGAAGTCCCTGTGACCCTACTGGGAACATTTCTGATATAAAACATGATGATCACAAAACAAACCAGAGTTGCCTTTCACCCCTTCAAATGAAAATAGTATTTATGGCACAGGACACAGTCACAAGTGCACCTACCTGTCCTGTTTGACCTTTAACAAGAGTTGTCACTATCCGCGAGCACAGTCAGGAAAAGAATGGTGAAGATCACAGAGAAAATTAGGAGCAAAGACAAGACTGGAAGTAAGTTACCGGATTCCTGCAACCCCACGTGTCCGCCCTCTTGTCCCAGAGATGTTTGGGGATCGTCACTGGACTTACACGTCCATTCATACTGCAAATAGTAGTTACTAAGGCTAGGCTACTGGAGTTAGAAATCAACATTTGTAACTTGGTTTCACAGTCACATCTGTGATCCCAGCGACTGTCACAGCATAAGCCAATTTCCCATTCACACACCTCTTTGCTTCTCCAACAAGCTGGGCCAGAGACACTGAGAAGGTGGCTGTTGCTGAAATCAGATCTATCCACCAGCCAGCGCCTTTCTCTGCGGCGCCTATGTTTTCCTCCCCGCTGTAATCCCATGTGTGGGGCTGGACAGACTGGTAGAAGCCGAAGCCAGCACGTGCGGGACGCCCTGCAGGGCTGCACCCCAGCCCTCTCCAAGTCTGCATGTGTGCTGAGAGCTGCGGGCCTCAGCACTCAGTCCCGACTGTGGAGAAGGCCAGAGGGACAGGGAATGGGAAGGGTGAGAAGGGTGGGGAGGAGGGAGGGAGAGAGGAAGGCGCTGCAGGTCCTGGCCTGGCATGCAGCCCTGGGGCACTGCTGGCCTCTCTTTGTGGCCGGTCACCCCGCCCTCATTCACTGCCTCCTCTGGCCCACTAGGGTGGCCTCGGTGGCCAATGTGCCAGACTGTCCCCCTACCCAGCTCTTAGCACAGGTAGCTGCCCTACAGCTCACTTCAAGGAAAAGGAAGGTGCTGCTGTAGATGGGCTTAGCCTGGGTGCCTGACACTGCCTACCTGTGGCCAGGAGAAGGTCAGCAGGTGATTTTGGTCTGGAGCCAGGCCACGCAGGCGGCAGAAGGCAAACTCCAAGGGTGCATGTGTGGAGAGTGGGAATCAGTGCAGGCAAGAGGCTGGGGATGGTGTGGGCAGTGGGAGGACCTGGTCTGTAGCTCTCAGTTTGCAGCTGCACAGAAGGCACTCACATGGCGCTGGTTATCCCTCCCAGGGTGTCTGCTGCAAGCACGGAGAGCCACCCAGCCCTTCACTCCCCAACACCTTGGCTTCTTCACCGCGTGTCATGACTCTGCTGTGACCCCTAAGCAGCCACGCATTGGCCTAAGTGCAGTGCACTAAAGCAGCCAGGTCTGTCCTGCATCACCTACCCTTGGAGGACACGTGGCCCAGAGAGGAGAGGACGGCTGGGAGGGCCGCAGCGGCCCTGGATGATCGTGGATGATTTAGAATCCTGCAGAGTCACAGGGAGGGCTGGCGAGGCCACTCCCAGGGCTCATGGCGGTCCTGGCATTACTCCACCAGTGTCTGGGAATGGGTGACAGAGGGTGGACGCTACCAGTGTGGCAATGCCCAGGCTGCAAGCAGGTGCTGCCGCAGAGCAGGGCCACCCCATCTATCCCTCTCCTGAGTGGCTGTGTGAACCTGCGACCACAGGGAACCTATCCTCCTGAATAGAAATGGGCGTATGACCTGAAGAAGGGACAAACTTTGAAAGAAGGACTTCCCTGCCAATTCTGGAAGCTTTCTGGAGAGGACCAGCCTCCGGACATGGGACTAAGCAGTGCACAGGGACCACGCTTGGCTTAACGCTCTGCTGTCCTCAAATTCTCACTGGCGGTGGCACGCCCCCCCCCTCGGGTCACGCCGCTTGTCAATCAGTCTGCTCTCACAGCCCTGCTGCTGTTGGCCTCTCTGTCGCCCACCAAGCTCTGAGCCTCAGGGCGGGTCTGTGTCCGGCAGCGTGCTCAGGCGGCCTCCAAGGGGCTGTTTCTCCATGAATCCATCAACAAATCTTTGCAGGAAGGGAAAAAATGGGTAGCTTCTTTCTTAGGAGACTCCCTTAAATTAAAAATCCCTTAAATTAAAAGGTGAAAAACGTGTTTCCGGGACTGCCAGCGCGAGGCTTCCGTGCCCGGGTCGGGCCGAAAGGCAGCGCTGACCTGGCCAGAAGCGAAAGGTGAGACGGTGTCGCGCAGTGCCCCCCGCGCAGCCGTGTCCCGTGTCCCGCGGGCCTGGCCCGAGCCCCGCCCGCCCGCCCACCCGCGGTGCTCACGCGTCCGCTCCCACTTGTTCCCACAGGCGTGAGCAGCGCCGAGGCGCGCCGGCCGGGGAAGTCTTCCCACTTCAGCGTGAACTGGGTGGCGGGCCACGCAGACGTGGAGATCCTGGACGCCACCACCGGGAAGCGCAGCTGCGGGGGCTGGTCCCGGCTCTGCAAGCACGGGCTCTCCGCCCGCTGGGCGCGGCTCTACGGGAAGGTGGGTGCCGGCGCCTTCTCCCCGACTCCCCGCAGGCCCGCCCAGCGGCCGGGGGCGGGGGTCTTGCTTGTGACACCTGGTGCGGCCAGCACAGGACCCCACAGGGGAGTCTGTACAAAGCATTGCAAGTCGATGTTGTTCCCAGGGCAGATCTAAGGAAACTGACGCTCAGAGAAGGTAGGTGATTTCCTGACTTTGCAGGTAGTGACTGTCAGAGAGGGTTGCAGTCATTCCTCCCCAGCCCCCCAGGCTGCACGTTTCTACTGAGTGTCAAGTCAACTTATGCTCTCCTCTAGAAACAGTGTAATCACAGTATTTCTGGATTTGAAATTGTAATATACATTTGCAGGTGTTTCCCAAGCATACAGATTATAACAACAAACCCAGAAAACAAAAACAAAGAAAGAAATTAAAGCAGCTGAGCTGATCCTCCACGCTTTCTTACCCAGGCAGTGACTCCAAACAGAACTGACTTTTGTGGTTATCAGCCAGTAGAAGAACAGGACAGACATGCTGATTCTTAAAACAAACATTGTGTCTATTCTGAGGACACTGGGAATCGCACCTCTCAGCTCCTAACTTGGCAGTGACCCCTGCGGCACCGTAGGCCCTGTGGGGACCTAGTCTGTTCTTCCCCACCTGTTCTGGACACTTTGCATGGGTCCCCTCTTCTACACACTGGGCATCTGTGTTGAGGCTCTGAAAGGTCAGCGCACGCCATCAACTCTGTCTTGCTAAACAAAGGGGCCTCTTCTGCTTAGGCTCAAGGTGATGGTGGCAGCAGGCTGGCAGGCCAGTCTCTACTCACTGGGGACCCTGCAGTGTGACTCAGTATTCTGACCTCCCCGCTGCCTGGGGCAGTCAGGTCCCTGCCTGTGTTGGCTGCACAGCTGTGCCTGTCACAGCTCAGGACCAGGAAATAGTCTGCTTTCATTGTCCTCCTAGCCAGTTAGAACATGACTCGAAACCCTCCTGGGTCCTGCCTTGAAGATGATGATGTCTCACTTCCCAGGGCCATCCCCAGCCGCACCACCCCCACCCCAATTTGAACCCCTAAACCTCCTCCAAAAGAGTAAAACTATACACAGTGCTTGGGTTTTTAATAGCAAGCAAGTTACATGCTCATTTTCATCCATTACTCACTCACACTCCTGGTGAAGCAGTTTCCCCAAAAAGTGGGTTCTCCGTGGAATTACAGAATTGCAGGTTGCTACTCCAGCTACTGTTTTTATGTTTGACTTTTATGTGAGACTTAATTTTATTGGTAGGTCAATTTGGGGAGAATAAATATGTAAGAGCTTTAGTGAGGCATAACAACCAGATGACCACTGTACATTTAAGGTGCACAACTTGGTATTTTGCGGCCTAACAGACAAGGTGACCAGAGCTTACGAACACACAGTGAGATCTAGTCTCACAGCACGTCAGGTGTACTGTCTCTCCGTCACATCGCTTTTCCATTTCTAAGGAAGCGAGAAGGAAAAACGCAAGGTAACATTTGCGTGCAGTGCCCGGGCACTCCATTTCCACCTGTGGCTCACGTGTCCTTTCTCACTTCCGTCCCACAGCTGAGCACGCGGATACCGAGCCATGGGGACACACCAGCCATGTACTGTGAGGCCAAGCTGGGGGCACACACCTACCAGTCCGTTAAACAGCAGCTGTTCAAGGCGTTCCAGAAGGCGGGCCTGGGCACCTGGGTGAGGAAGCCGCCTGAGCAGGACCAGTTCCCTCTCGCTCTCTGAGTCGCTGGCCCCAGGCCCTCAGACGGAGTGAGGCGCCTGGGCCGGGCGGGTGGTGGGCAGGCGTGAGGGATAAGACCGTGCTGACCGGGTCTGTGCATTCATTTCCTTTGGTGTTCCAGAAATACCCAAGTGTGCAATGCTCGGAGGAGCAACCAGACTCGAACTAGGAGAGTGCTGCTTCTCAGATGGCCAGTCCCGGGCTGGACCAGCACAGCCGGCCCACCTCCAGGCACCAGGGCAGTGAGATTCCTCAGTGTGTCAGAGGGATGGTGTCTATTCAGGCTGGAGGGTCCAAGTGGCAGCCTTGAAAGGTGGTGCCGAGGCATTGCCAGTTAGAAATAAACCTCAGGCACCATTCGCTGTGTTCCCCTTTCGAGCGATGCACTTGGTTGTCACGAGCACAAGCTTATAGAAACTTGAAGATAAGCCACAAGTGAAGAGAAAAGCCATGGGCTCCTCCCCAAAGAAGCCAGTAAGAACACCCTGTCATTTTCATTATTCTGTTAAGTGTTTTATTCCATCTCCTTTTGCAAAGCATTTAGGATGCACGATACTAAAGAACCCCTAAAACAGGACCAGAGAAATGAGACCATTGGTGCAGAGCAAAGGAACTAGACGCGACGAAACTAAACTTCTCTGAGTGTCGCAAGCTGTCCCGTGTCCCTCTCGTCCATCACAGCTCTGTGTCTCTGGCAGATAGCGGTGCCACTAAATAAGTTTGAGCTGCCTAAGTGTCTGCAAGCACCCCAATCCCTCCCCACCAGGTAGAGAGGAAATCCTGGCATAGCCCAAATTCTGATTTAGGAACTAACTTGTTCTTACAAAGCAAGCACAAAAGCCTCCAAAACAAGCTTGACTCTGGGCATGAAGACCTACGAGCTCTCCATTCCTTTAGGTTCCCCATCACCATCACCATCTTGCATGACAGAAAAAATTCTCAAAGCAACTGCACAAATGCAAGAGGCAGGATTCTGTCCTGGTCAGAGCAGACGTCAGACGACAGACCCCTCCCCCGCACGGCTGCACAGAGGATGCGGTGCCCGCCAATGAGGCGGTCAGGCGCCTGGACTTGCACTCTGCCACCAAGAACTCATCTCCAACACCCCACCTGCCAGTGGACAGGTCTCTAATTTCTCCGATTACAAGACTGTGCTAAGTAGCAAAGCTTCATAGTAGGCAGCTCTGGACTCTGGGCTCCGGCTTAGAACCCCGCTGACCACCTTGGGGTACAGCCTGAGAATACAGGTTTCCCACTTAACCCAGGGAATGCACGCATACATCATGCTGTATATATTCGGGTACAAATTACAGACACAATACCAATCAGGCAAAGGTGAAACGAAGTGTAGATATTTGTTACATGGTAACAAGAAGTAGACACATTAGTATGCAAATAGAAGCTTTTCCCAGGTTTCATATAAGGTCAAATTTGTTGCTCAAGTTCTTTTAGAAAGGAAAATAGGCACTGCGGTGTACAATTTCTCCAAGATAAAGTTTTGAAATATATGAAAATGCTTTTACAAATGTGACTCATTAATCCATTATAAAAATTGAGGAAATAGAATGAAATCTTAGTACAAACGGCCCGCTTATATAAGTTTCTAATAATCTGATGTATCACGAGGGTGGGGCTTAGAAATCCAAAACCCTTAAGAGTGGATTTGATTTAGACTCAGCCCCCAATAACAGAAGCCCTTCTCCGAAAGTGGCGGGCACAGGGATCCCGGGGTGAAGTCTGCGCCCTGAGCCTGCTGCCTGGACAAGGTGTATGCTTTACATCAGCTGCTCCAGACAATGCTCCCCCTTCCATGCAGAGTGCACACTGGCGGGAGATGCAGGGTGCAGCAACCTTCAGAGGGCACCGTGGGTCAGCCATCTGATCTGGTTCAAGGGACCTGGAAGGTACTCTCCTACCCCATAGTGAACACGCCCACAAGGCCCGAACGAAAGCTGCTTGGTCACAAGTCATTTTACCTGAGGCCGTGGCTCTCCAGAAGCAACCCAGACTTCACTAAAACACAAGCATCTACTTCCGGAGAGAGCCACACACTAGCACCACTGTGCCCCCTGGCTCCAGCATGGGGGTGAGTCTGTGAGGCAGGCAGGGGCTCCTTGGAAGGGGAGGCTAGGCTCTGCAAAGAAGGTTGACAGCAAGAGAAGGTTCCAGCACAGCAGGAAGCCCGTCTGAGCCTGGCACTCTGCGTGGAGGCGCCTGTCCAGGGCACGGGGAAGTGGGGGAGACAGGGCAGGCGGTGGGGAATGTTTGCTGTGCGCACAGGGCAGTGAAGGGTGGAGAGCTGAGTCACCAGAAGGCTGACCCAGCCAGGAGGCCGGGCACAGGGTTCTGTGCATGGGGCACCGGTGTGGCTGGAGGGACAGGTCATTTCCCAGAGAGAGCAGATCTAGAAGGGGAAGTCTGAGGGTTTCACTGTCTGCCTCAAAGTCCAAAAGGATGTCCCAACGCTGCCTTAGGGCAGGTCTGCCCTGCACTATTTAAACAGAAAATCTGGTGAATTGGGGTCTGGAGGGAGCCCACAGCCACCTCACCACCTGAGCTTTCCACAAGGAGAACAAAGCACGGGTAGATGGTTCATGACTTTTAGTCACCCTGAAAATATGACCCAGCAGAACAAAAGGAAGAGGCACAGACACGATGGCAGGGCATCCCGGGCCGCCAGGTTACACAGCTGCCCCCACTGCCCACCTGAATTTGCCTTGGAAGCACCAGCTGGCATCATCTGATGGCTCAAGCTCCTTTGTTCCCCACCTCCCCATGCTCTGTATTTACATCTCTTTAGTTCTATGTCTAATGTCCAGATAAAACCAACACCACCTTTATCTGCCTCCAAAGCACCTGTTGCTTTCCTGTCAGGGAGATAAGCCATGGAAGCTTTCCTGCCTGGTTCTCACAAAAAGTGACCACGTGCCAGCCTTTGGCATGCTTGGCCAGGAGGTCATGTGGTTACGTGAGCTCTGCTTGTCCAGCTCCAGCGCCCAGTTTCACAACAACATGTGACAGCAAGTTACTGGATTTAGGATTTCTTTGGTTTTTGTTTTTGCCAAGGAAAGGATCTGAGGGTCTGTAACTATCACTTCCTTCCATGCCTGTGGTTCTCTTTGAGTCTGTATGTATCTTTCTTGCCACCACTGGTTTTGTGACAAGTCTTATTCCTCAGAAACATCAAGTTGATTTCCTATTCAAGTGAACACAGCTCATATTGTTCCCACATGCTTTCCTTTTCACAGGGAGTTGTTCTTATCAATAAAAATGATTTCCTTTGTTAGACTGTTCACCACATCTGGAGAGTCATACACAGTAACTACATGGTATCAGTGCCCAGAATAAGAAATAGAAATATTTCATCAATATTTTGATGAAATCCTATTTTTAGATTATAAATTTCAAGATGTGTCTATAGTATCTTGTTTAAAAAAATTTAAAAAGACATTTAAAACTTAGACATTTTTAATTTAGGGAAACTAATACACCCATTTTTCAAGAAACCATTTTAATGAAATCATTTGCACAATTGGCCCAAAACACAATAAACTTCACACTTTCTAGTGTGGACAAAGGGGGTCTGGGACGGCCTTTCTTCCTGTGCACTGACCGCGGTGACCACCTGGCAGAGTCTGGCTGCACTCGGCAGGCCCTGCGGTACCTGTGCTGGTTTCCCCACCCTCGGGAGTCCAGTTCCCGAGTTGGTCACCCATCGCGGTCAGGAAGGTCTGCCTCCTGCACATTTCCTGCTCCGAGTTCTCACGGAGTTTGTGGGCGGTGTGACAAATTAGAAGCCCGCGACTCAGGATAGGCTGTAACACCATCAAGCAGCATCTAGCAAGGACAACACCCCTCTGAGGTCTTGCTGGCCTTTTTATACTTCTGCAGGCACAGTGATGAGACGTGGGGTAGGTGGAGACAGGGCAGGTGGGTGGGACCCACACGGGCAGAGATGGGCACTCTCGACCCTGTCCGTGGTCCTGACCCGTTGCAACCTGCAGCTCTGCTGTTTCTGGGAACCCTGGGATATTGTTGGCTCCTGTCAAACTCCTCCCACAAATTCTAAATCAGATAAAGGACGGGGGTGAGGAAGCTGACACAGACAAGGAATGCAGACTGCACAGTGACGGCCTGGGACAACAAATGCAGCCTCTCTCAGTCCTGGACAATCACCAGTGTCTGCGGCTTCTCCCACCAGCACTGCCTCTCTGGTTTTCTTTCTCACATGTTCCTCTCCCTCCATTTCCTGTTCCCTTTTTTATTGCCTGCCTTCCCTATCCTAAACTTCCGATTCCCTCGGACTGGAGTCTCAGGTGTGTGTCTGCCCCAAGCTCCACAAAGCTCATCTGTGAAGCAGGTGAACACTCAGGATAGGCCTGAGTCTGATGGGTTCCTGTGACATGTTGTCCAGAGGGATTTACGAGAGTCCTTTCCTGGTTTCCTGTAAATGTCCATGCAGTCAGACCTCCCGATGGCCACGTCTCTAGAAATTTAAACTAGACAATACCACTTCTGCAGGGAACTGCAGACAGTATCAAACCTGTAGAAAGTAATACTTTGTTTCCCAACTCATCATTTCACAGTCAAAATTGGGGGGATGCAATGCCCTCTAAGATAAAATGGCCTGGATTTTAGGGCCTCTTTTCGCACAGGCCCTAGATTTCTATCACTCTGCACTATATGCTTCAGTAAAAACAAACAAATACTTTCCCAGTTAACTTTCAACTAACTTTCAGCATTTTTTAAGCAAAATTAACTTAACAAATAGTAATTCTTAAGTGAAGGTTTGTACATAAAAAGCATGATTGAATGGCAATATTGTACCAATGGATGTACATTTGTAATATTTGTAAAAAAAAATCCAAAATCTTAAAATATGAATTTACATATTTGCCTCTAAGTTCTGTAAATTGCACTTCAGTGATATCTGATAAGTGAATGTTTCTGTTAAGTGAATAAAAATATCAAGTAAAATTGTGCTGTCCTGGGATGTTGGGCCTTTCTTCATCAGGCAGAATTCCATGGGCCTCTGGGAAATACGATGTGTGGGTTCGGCTAGAACCATAGTGAGTCTGCCCACTGCAAAGAAATTGCACGCTCCGCCCTGAAACCCTTCTTTCCCTAATGGTTCTGTCTGTGAGGAGGTCCTGCCTGGTGACAGTCTCTAGCCCACTCATCACTCTCACAGAATTAATGTGAGTGAACTCCAGACAATATCACAGGACTGGGGACGGAAGACTCGCCACCCAGCTCTGACCCAGCTGCTCGTTAACTGCGGAGGATGGAACAAGCCACTGGGTGCATGGGTTGGCCCTTGGTTCTCTCACTGTCAAGTGGGGGGAACAGCCCTTGTCCCCACTGCTCCACAGGCTGAGAGGGTTGGTGAGGCAGGGATGGTACAGGGCTGTGGGAAGTTAGTGCACTGCCGACATTTGGGATGCAGAGTCCTCCACCCAAGTATGTCCTAGAAGAGTGAACAGGGCCCAGGAAAACAAGAAGGCTCGATGATGGCCTGCCCCAAAGTGGTCACATTCAGTCCCTTAGCCTCTCAGAATTATACTTACTGGCACTGAGCCCTAAGGACAGCAGTTCACCGTCAGCCGGACCCACTCAGAGCTGGGGGAGGGGCTCCGCAGGGAGCCTGGGACCCCGATGCTTCCAGAGCCACAGGAGCCACTGCTCGTTCTGCTCCTGAGTGCTGAGGGCTTGGGCAAACGGCATCAGAGTTTCAGAGCTTCGAGTATACATTCGAGTGGGGAATGCTGACCCTACAGGGTCATGGCAAGGAGCACAGCAGAATGCAGTGGACTCTCTTAAACTGAAAGGTGCTGTGCCAACTCTGCTAGCTTTTCTTCAGAGATGCTGAGCGCACACGGCAGGTGGTCCCAGTGACCAACTTTCAAGGTCAGGTCCACTCAAAGATTCCACGATTTTGGTAGCAATCCAGGGTTGGAAAGTGCTAGAGAATGGAAGAGGAATGGGATCCATTGGGGGAAGGATAAGTCATCACGGAGACAGGAAGGGAATGAGGTGCTGCCACTTATACAGCACAGAAGAAAAGAGCATATCAGGAAGGTGGTCAGTCGTGTAAAAAATATATGTTGTGGGCTGAATGTGCCCTCTCCCCACACACACGTACATATGCTGACATCCCACCCCCAGTGGTCGGAGGTGGGTCATTGGGACATGATGAGGTCCTGAGGGCGGAGCCCCCATGATGGGTTGAGTGCCCTTATAAGGAGACCCCAGAGAGCCCCCTCAAACCCCCACCCTGTGAGGTCACAGGAGAAGACGCCGCCTGTGAACCAGGAAGCGGGTCCTCACCAGACACTGAACCTGCTGGGGGCCTTGATCCTGGATGTGGGGCCTCCAGGCTGTGAGGGCTAAGTGTCCCTTGTTTGTAAGCCCCGCCTGTGGTGTTTGTTATGCAAGCTGAGCTGACTGAGACAGGGGCAAGGAGGCTGAGGGCTCAGAAAACAGCACAGATGACCAAGGGGAAGGCTGAGCTTTGAAGGAGAAACTTAATGGCCAGTGAAGGGTGGACGCTGGCAAGTGCTGTGAGCGGGCAGGGCTGCGGCCCCGGGGTGCTGCGCGCACGTGGAGTGAGATAGAGGGGTTAGTGGGAGGGGCACGGCACAGGGGAGCTGAGGGGCTCCTGCAAAGGCAGGGACGCCTGAAGGCCTCTGACCTGGGCTGCACCTGCGGCCGCCTGGGCTTGGCGGGGCGAGTCCTGGACAGGAGCCACTGTGTTCCCAGCCTCAGGAGCGGCCACCAGAAAGTGACCCCATTAGGGCAGCGATTCGTGGCTGCTTTTTTTTAAATTAGTGCATCCCCAGTGCCCAGTGTATGGCAGGTGTCCCATAAGATCTCCTATAAACAAATGAGCCAGCATTTCCACATTAAGGCCAGGAAGGGAAGGGGACCAAGCTGACAAGAAAGGTGTCAAGCACTTGACATTCAGTTATACAGGGAGGGGGAGAGGCAGCCACCCCGTGAGCCAGCACAGCCCGGCCCGCAGAAGGCAGCCCGCGCCTGCACACCGACTCGCTCCTAGTCGTCTGTCTCACACTCAACATTTCACAACTGCACAGGATACAAAGCCACTCCTCCTTAGGAAACCTCCTGCTCGCCCACTCTCCTTGAGGAGTCGTCAGCCCACTCAGCAAATGTCACTTCCACTTTGCTTCCCTTCAGTTATGCTAAGTGTATAAATGTCCCTGTGACCAGAGCCCTGTCACTAGCTGACACGGCCCTGAATGCCCTGGCAGTCAAGAAACACCTCTGCAGTCTCTCCAGGTCTCAGGCTCGTGAGAGCGGCTGTCAGTTCCCGTTTGTGGGAAGCACCTCACGGCCCCACTGGAGCACTGACCAGGCTCCTTGACCTGCAGTTAATAATGGGCCCTGGAGACAGCCGCCCAGGCGCTGGGGGGTAGACCCAAGGACGCGCAGGACCAACCCTGGGGCAAGGACCACAGTCAGCAGGAGTCACTGGTCCTGTCTGAGCACCGCAGTGCATCCCTGCTCCACACATAAGCTTTGACAAAAGAGATGCCCATTTTGGTCACCTAGAATGGCACACTTAAGAATAAATAAGCGGTACTGTACTCGCCAACATTAAATGCCCACTGGCGGTGAGGGGTGTGTGGGCTGACCCCCTTCACAGCGTGGGCCTCTCTCCATCCCCAAACATGTGGCAGATGCGTGTTATCCCTTAGAACAGCCCATGCAGTCCCCAAGGAGACCAGACCCCTAGGAGTCCCACCGGCTTCGTGCCTCACGCTCTAACAGCACCCAGCGCTCCATGCGCTCGGGGCAGCAGGCTGCGCGTTCCTATCTGCTCAGGCTGCTCGTCCACACTCTGTGAGTCAGGTTGCTCTGGAAACAGGGCCAGCAGGATGTGTGTACAAGACTGAGAGGTTGATTTCAAGGAAGCGGCTCATGAGATTGTGGGTGGACATCCCCTACCAGGCAGCTTCAAGCACTGGGTCTGCTGACCTACTTAGTGTGGAGAGAAAATTAGCCCCAGGTGAGAAGACAAAGTCACACAATTAAGTTCACAATTGTTGCAACCACGTTGCTAACCCTTTTTGATACCAGAGGCTTTATGCATTATGAAGTTGTACCAACTGGACACACAGTTAACCAAGTTGACTATTTGGAAGTGCTGAAAAGACTGTGTGAAAAAGTTACACGACCTGAACTTTTCTCCAACAATTCATGGCTCTTGCATCACGACAATGCACCAGCTCACACGGCACTGTCTGGGAGGGAGTTTTTAGCCAGTAAACAAATAACTGTATTGGAACATCCTCCCTACTCACCTGATCTGGCCCCCAATGACTTCTTTCTTTACCCAAAGATAAAGGAAATATTGAAAGGAAGATATCTTGATGACATTCAGGACATCAAGGGTAATACGATGACAGTTCTGATGGCCATTCCAGAAAAAGAGCTCCGACATTGCTTGAAGAGTGGACTAGGCGCTGGCGTCAGTGCATAGCTTCCCAAGGGGAGGACTTTGAAGGTGACCGTAGTGATATTCAGCAGTGAGGTATGTGGCACCTTTTCTAGGATGAGTTTGCGACCTTAATTGTCAGGCCTCATATACACAGACTGATGAGCAATGACAAATGGCTCACCTGGTGGCCAAGGGCTTGACAGGAGAAAGGCTGGAAGTTCAGGGACAAGGATGTCTGGCAAGGGCCAGTGGCTGGGCTTACAGGGGGGACACAAGTGTAGCCATCTTGGTATCACAGGTCGATGACCCCAGAAGCATCCCCTGCAGATGACAACTCGGCCAACCTCTGTCCTCTGACACCCCAGCTGGCACAGTGGGCTCCTGGACAGAGCGGCCATGGTGGCCGAGACGGAGGCTATGCATGGACACCCAGGTGGCTCCCCCATCAAGGTGGGTCCAGCTAATGCTAAGATCGGATGACCTCACCTGCCAGCAGAAGAGACCGATGCTCTTCCCCTGATGCGGGGCCTTCCCAGCTGGTGCGGCTCCCAGAGGAGACCAGCCCTGGTCCTTCCTCCCCAGCAAGGGTGACCATCCATCCTGATGGAATTAATCTGTCTTTCCTCCATCCGATGACTCAGCCAAAGCTCCATCCAGGCACAAAGTGTCTGATCTAACACTGTGGGGCCACCTCAGACAAGCGACCCTGTGAGATCAAAGGAGGTATGACAGTGACCCATGACCCACCAGTGCCGCACACGTCAGACCATACAGACAGGGTGAGGAAAAGGGCTCTCAGAGAAGCAGCGGAGGCACCGCCTGGGTGGGACCCCACAGGTGGGGGTGCCATTATTCTGGATGTAGCCTGTACTATACACCAACGGCCACCACACAGTGTGTCCCCCATGTGGTGGGAGGAGTGGACCCACTCCCATAATCCCATTACACGCTTAGAGAACTTGTGCTTCCCAACCTGTAGTTGGGGGGACGCTTCGGCGGGGGGGATGCTTCGGCGAGGGGACACAGTGAGAGCTGCACTGTTGTTAAAGCAACTGTCACTGTCAGGTTACTAGGGCTCCTCAGACCAGCGGGAGCAGGGAGCCATCGTGTGGGCAAGGAGCTGATGACCATGAAGTACGTGACGGGGCAGGAAGGGGGTTTGCCGCTGTGGTGCCCACCGGCACCTCGGTGATCCCATGCCCACCTTTACCAGAACGGACAAGACAGCGAGCACAGCCTGATAACAGGCAGACCCCCAGGGATGCGCTCTGCGTCACCCACCAGGCAAGTGCGCCTGGCGCCACCAGGTAGGCGCCCAGTTCATGCACCAGCAACACAGGCGCCCTGTTAGCCGAGGCGGAGGGCACTGGAGGGGTGATGGAGGAGGGCGGTCATCACTGTAGGACCTGTGCCCAGCGCCATGTCAGTCCTTCATCCCAGTGACCCTGTTCTCATGCAGGGGACAGGGGGGCCCTCAGCAAAATGAACTGCAGCTGCCCTTTGTACTAAAACACCTCCCACTGATGCACTGGGCTGAGAATGACACTCTGGTGCTCGTGACAGCACAGCACGGGGGACAATCTGACTGCCACACGATACCACGGGGCTCGATGGGTGTCCCCTTGGGCACTGTGGCCAGGATGAGCCTTCCCAGCACTTCACAGGTGGAAGAAGCTGACTGTGAACATTTCTCATGGAGCCCTCCCCGCCACATGAGGACTTTGAAGGGGCCGCACCCCCAAATCAGTGTGTAGGGGCAGAGCCAAGGATAAAGCGCACATGGTTGTTCATGAGACATCGCAGCTCCAGGGACAGGTGATGCCGCTACCTTGGCTGGGACATCTGATTGTAACCTCCTTTTCTTTCTGGCTTGAGTTTCTCCTTGAAGGGAGGCAGTCCAGCTCCTTCCGTGTGACACTACGCAGCCCTCGCCTGCCAGACGTCACGCGTCTTCACATAAACACCAGACTGAAGGCAGAACTGTCCATTCTATATGAAGGAATATTCTGCATCTCAAAGAAAAAGGTACTACGAATCCTGCACGCTGACTGAAAATAAAGGCCACGTGCGGACGACACACCTCCGCCACCTGCCTCACCAAAAGGAGAGGAAATCTCCGAGATGCAGGCCAAGGTCTGCCCGCCACGCTGCATCGCTCCACGCAGACTCCTGCCACAGCAGCACCCCCAGGGGCTTGCTCGGCTGGCGTTTTGGTGAGTGGAGTCTGTTTTCACACAGACCAGAGCGTCACAGAGACCTGTGTCCACTGCACAGCCTGGAGGCACCTGACTGCCATTGGAGTCTGATTCTTCCTCTTTTAAAAACAAAATAATACCTAAACTAAAGGATTATTATGAGGAGTCAATAAGATAACTTGCACAGAGAAGAGTGAGCATTCCATAAACGGTGACAATGACAGCTGTTGGCATCGAGGGGACTTGGCTCCTGTTACTGTCCAACTTGGAGGTGACGCTTTCCCACCATGCCTGGGATTTCAGCTGGTCACTGAGGGAGACTCGAAGTAACCACTCTTCCCAAACCCTGCTATAAAAAGTCACCTCAGTCGCCTCAGTCCGTGGAGACAGTAAGAAAGATGTACCGTGATCTTGGGTCCCAAGGAGTTGACAGATTGGTTGGTGAAACAGAACGTAAAAACATGGAGAAATGAAATAATGACAACAGTGAGAGTTGTCATAGTGGGACATGACGAGTAGATGACAGTGTTTTTAATTAAAGCAAGCAACAGGACCAGGCAAACTACGTGTGGGAGGGCAGTGAATGATGGTGGCATTTGAATCAACTGGGAGGAAAGAAAGGGCACCTGGTGGGGGCACACGAGCAGTATAAAGTCAGAGGTCAGAGTCACAGTGAGTGGAGGCCATAAATGAGGAGAGGTAAGGAGGTACGACCACAGCCTCTTCATAGACAGAAAAAGGGAAATACAAGTGGCCTCGCCTCAAAGAGAGATGTCTGCAGTTCTGGTTTTATAAATACATGTGGCCTTAGGTATGAAACTTCCCATCAGACAAACTACAGCAAGAAGCAGCTCCTGCGTGAAGTGTGCAGAGATTGAACAAAACCATGGGACCCCTCAAGGACGCAGACCTGATATATTCATTCAACTTCCCTGACTGGGAGAACCTGTTACTGACATTATGGCAGCCGTTTGGAGGGAGTGTCAGTACTGTTATCACAGATGCTACAGGTATCAAATGATGATGAGGGAAAAATATGAACAGCTTTATGCCAGTAAGTTCAACCACTCAGATGACAAGAACACATTCTTAAGAAACATAAACCACCAAAGCTTACTCAAGTATAAATTTAACTTAGAGTTAAAAATGATGGTTTGGGGTCGGCCCGGTGGCTCAGGCGGTTAGAGCTCCGTGCTCCTAACTCCGAAGGCTGCCGGTTCGATTCCCGCATGGGCCAGTGGGCTCTCAACCACAAGGCTGCTGGTTCGATTCCTCGACTCCCGCAAGGGATGGTGGGTAGCGCCCCCTGCAACTAAAAGATTGAACACGGCACCTTGAGCTGAGCTTCCGGATGGCTCAGTTGGTTGGAGCGCATCTTCTCAACCACAAGGTTGCTAGTTTGACTCCCACAAAGGATGGTGGGCTGCGCCCCCTGCAACTAGCAACGGCAACTGGACCTGGAGCTAAACTACGCCCTCTACAACTATGATTGGAAGGACAACAACTTGACTTGAAAAAAAGTCCTGGAAGTACACACTGTTCCCCAATAAAGTCCTGTTCCCCTTCCCCAACGAAATTAAAAAAAAGAAAAAGCTGGTTTTCCCCAAAACACAAGTGTGAGAATAAAAACTATTCTGATATATGGCCACTGCTGAACACAGTTTTTGGACTGTCTCCTGGATCTGAAATTATCTTCAGTCCCAGTTTCTGAGGAACGCAAGAAAACTACTTTTACTGTTTTATGATTGCACCTGGTAAATGAAATCCTTATTACATTTCCCACTTTCCAGCGAGGATTTCCAAAGCATATTTGAAAGCAACGCAATTTTGACACAGTGTAACACATGCCGTTTTACAATTTCCTTAGTGACTATTTTTTTTTCAAAAACACGATCTTGGAACCAAATTGGCTTTGTGTTTCCTCCTATGGAATGGACACATCGAGTGGAAATCGGACGTTTTAGAATAATAAAACTACATGGTTGTGAGCTGAAAAAGAACCTATATCTGAAGGGAATAAAATATGGTTATGCACTGGTAAGCCTGAAACAGATGCAGTCAAAAATACTGCTATAACCCCCAACACCCCCCCCCCGTTTTACCACATTCACTTTATCCATCTGTGGAATAATAGGCACGTTTTCTTTAGAATTGTTTCTATTATTTTAATGATGGTCTATCAGATGCTTTAAAGGCATATTTGTGAAGATAATTAAGATGTATGAACGCAGGAGCAGACACTCATGTGCCTACCATTCAAACAAGGACCGGACATTGCTGATTCTGGGCCCACTGGTCCCACCCTCTGCCTCCCTCCCCACCCCCACTCCTAGCCCAGAGAACACCAGGCTGAATTTCGGGTTTTCACCCCCATGTCCCAAAACACATGACCATAATTATACGTGCAGTTTGGGCTTGCCATGCTTCATAAAAATGGTTCCACCCTGTGCACAGTCTCTGTGGCTTGTGTTCTCATGCAACCAGTCCCCAAGATCAACACTTTCACAGTTGTGTGTGGCTCGTTCATTTTTACTGCTACATGTGTTGTGTAGCTGCGCCATGATTTATTTAGCAGTCCCTGTCGACGTGGTTGGGTTGTTTCCAGTTTGGTGGCACGACCTTGCACATGTCCCCTAGTGCACGTGTGCAAAAGGATCCTCGGGACAGTGGCTCTCACACAGGACAGCAGAATCAGATGCAGGAGCTTGTCCACAGTGCAGCTTCTTGCGTGCTGAGAGACGCTGGGTCAGCAGCTCTGGGGTTGTACCAGAAACCTTCATTTTCAGACACGCAACGTCTGCAGGCATCACACTTTAATAGACCGTGTTCTGGTGTACACCCAGCAGTAGCTGGGGCAGGAAGCACACACACGTCCACTTACAAAACAGCGCCTTCTAATTAGCTGCATTACTTTACATCCAAGCCAACAGTACAGACAAACGTTCCAACAGTCCACATGCTTGGCAGTTTTCCCCATCTGATGGCCTCAATTTTCACTTTTTTTATTTTTGTATTCATTTATTGGCTGTTCAGTTTTCTCTTTTGTGTCCTATTCGTGTCTGCTGTCCAATTTCTGACTCTCCTAGAGACAGACAGTATCTTCTTTTGTTGACTATCCTGAATATCAATCTTTTGTGGATTACATGTTACAACTACAATTTGTGGTTTAAGATTTTATCCTAAGGTGTCCTATACTCTTCTTTTTATATGTTTGAATGTATCAATCTTTTCTAGTATGGTTAATGCATTTTTGGAAAGTTGTTTAACTCAAAACCATAAAAATGTTGTTCTTTAAAGAAGTATTAACGTTTTTCCTTTAATATATAATGTAGAATTGACTTTGAGTGTGAGGTAGGGATCCAAGTTCATTATTTTTTTCCACACGGGCAACCAGTAGCACTAGAACCGTTGATTAAATAGGCCACTTTTTTCAGTGATCTCTTATTATATGAGCTGAAAGATTTCAAGTCTTCACATTTGCAAGAATCAACTTGGCTTTCTGTCCCTTTGGTCACTTCTCCCGTCCTGATGCCAACACCACACTTCATGGACCACAGCCTTCCCAGGTTTAAGGTAAATTATTTTTCTTGTTTTCCTTTTCCTTCTCCTATTTTCTCTTCTTGGGCGTCTTGTTAAAGCTGGTCTTTGCTCTTTCAAATAAAGTTAGTAATCAAAGTGTCAAATCCTTCAGAAATCTCTGGGACAATCTGCATTGGAATTGCACTCAATCTACTTGCCCCCGTGGGAGAGCTGACATTTTTACAATGTTGACCCTTCCTGTTAATAAACGCGATGGTCTCTCATTCATTCTTTTTTAATGTCTCTGTGGAAGTGTTAAAATATTCCCATGGATGATGTTAAGCCTCTTTTCTTTTGATCAGATTTGTCCTACCAGGTACCTTATGTGTGTGGCTAAAGACGGAAACTTTTCAGATGTTGGGTGATGTGCTTTGATGGTTCTAAAGTTTAAAAAAAAAAAACTGTAAAAACTAAACCATCACTTCTGCCCATTATTTACATTTCCCATCCCCCTTACAGTAACCACTTTTACTCATTTCTTTTGTACCGTTCCAAGGTGGTTTTCTACTTTGTGGTCACTCTGACACTTTTTTATTTACATATACATATCTACATGTGTGTGTACATATATGTATATATGTGTGTATATGTATATATTAGACAATGTATATATATACATATACACACACATAGATATGTATATGCGTATGTATATGTATATTTAATAACATAAACAAGGACTATAATTACTCAATATTCTACTCCCCAAGCTAAATAAAAATAGAAATTTAAATCACCAACTCCAATCAGACATGATTTTACATGGATGTCTGCTGGGACATTTGTCCAATTTGACAGCAGCCCTTCACGACTTTCTCCTTGCAGTATCTCAGGAAGCCCCGTCTGGGAAGGCATATTAGTGAAAACCGTCCCCTCGCCATCTGCATTTCACACTCATTCTTGACAGGCAGCTTTGCTGAGCATCCAAATCTAGTTATTTTCTCTCAACACATCTGCATTATTTTTCACTCAGACGAAGCGACTGGAGCTACTTTCTCAGTTCTAGTTCCAAAATTCTGTGGGGAGCGTCCTGATGGCCCAATTTGGGTTGGATGGAGTGTGAACTGACCACTCGCTCAGAACCCATGAGTGTCAGGGGCAGGTGGCACCCAGAGAGTGAAAGAAGTGTCTGTAACGTGGTGACAGAATGCCAGCAATCCGGGTAGTGCGTATATTTAGCTAAGGTAACTTAGACCTAATGTCTACATTGCGATTAGAATTTCCTAACACATCCCGTCACCACTTTCTTCAGGGAAAAATCCTCCTCATACATTCTATGTTGTGCTTGAAACACCCTCTGCCTGGTCACAACCACTCGCTGGCAATGACAGCATTTTCCATAAATGCACCTCAATCGGGGAATCAACAGTCCTCCCTTCCAGCCAGAGCTGCCTGGCCTCCTTCCAACCCAGACCTCAGGTCCATGCCCTTCCCCACCCGCAGGACTCCTCGGGACCCCCCAGTGCGTCCCCACCAGGCAGCCAGTGCACAGGGAACACACTGGCGCTCCCCAAGGCTGCTGCGGGACGAGGTGCCGTTCCCACCCCACCTCACCCGGATCCTCTCCTCACACTGGCTCGGCCCCACTCTGTGGAGTCTCCCGCCACTGCTCGTCCCTCCGTCTCACGACACCTCGTCAACATTCGAGCTCAAGATTAAAGCTCATCTGCTTAGATGCCTCCTGGACCCAACTGTCTAAAACAGCGCCCTGTTGCTCTCTCCCCCGACCACACATCACACAGGGACACAGACTCAAGAGCTCCAAAGATCTGCTAGACCTCTTCATTTTGACCAGAAGGTGCTTCAAGATGTTTTGATAAAATTAATTTTAAATTACGCACTTTTCTCTGGTTTCATTTTCAGCATCTCCTGCCATAATACGGACTATGTAGGTTGCACATACAACTGAGTGTTCCCAATTTTTGGAGTAAGTTTTTTACCTTCTAATTTATTAAGGGGGAAAAAAATCTATGCATAGTAAGGGGGACACATCTTAGTGATATTTTGATGACGTCACAGCAATACAAGTCTTGCCTTCTTCATTCTTTATAGTAATACGCGAATGTTTATTTTTGTATTTTGTAAACTTTTAAATGTAACAAGAAGGTGTAACTATGAAAGTTAGACAATAATCACTTGTTTTTGAAGAGTAAGGTGGAGGGTTAAGTAAGCGGTGGAGAATTTCCACCCTCTGGGGACTGCATGCCCCCAGTGCCTGTGCAATGCAGGCAAAGCCTTAGCAGCCTGAAAGGGGCTGCGGGCAGGGGTGGCACGTAGCATTGACAACTGCTGAGAGCCCTGCCGCCCACAAAACACTTCACACATGGGGATGAGGACAGAGGGGACCAGTAGCAGCTGACCCGGATTTGTACTGCCCCACAGAAAATGAAGTCGACTTGCTGTTAACTGCAATTTTTTAAACTTTCAAAGAAGCTTAACTGTGATGAGAACCATATAAGCATCTTGCAAGACTCTGAGGAACTCTGAGAACACCTGCATTATGTCAAATTGTTAACTCCAGAAAATTTTGGGGTGAGGATGCAGGAATGGAGAAGCACATTACGTACCGTTTAATACTGGCATAATGAACCAGAAATATAACATGGATCTTTCAAGTCTACTATAAAAATTTTTCAAGTGGGCAGTACTATAATTAGAAATTGGTTCAATTTCTACATCACTGTGATGTTCAGTAGCTATTAACAAAGTTGCACGAAAGGAAAACATGAAAAAAAGAAATAAAATAAAAAGAGACTCCTAATAACATAGGACTTTACAACAGTAACTATGGAACATGGATTTTTAATGAATTTCATATTACAATGAAGACACTGAACACTTAAAACAATTACATCGATACAATAAAAACACTTGCTTCTACACACTTACAAATGCATACTTTTCCCCCAAAGAAACTCATTTTTCACAGATTTAAGCAACAAATAATTTACATAGGATTCTTCAGATTTCAAAATATGCACAGAATTTTTGAGTCTACAGAAACTGACGTGCAGCGGTTGAGAAAGTGTTGCTCTGTCCAACATGTTTTCATTTAAATTCTTATCGGTACACATTCCTCAGTAACCACACATTCTCCTTCCATCAGTAAATGAAATTCTGGACATGTCGGCTTATAGGACAAAACCACTCCCATTTCCAACACTAATTTACATGAACTCACATGGCTGATCACATGACCATTTCACCCAGGACATGCACATACGCACACACACTCGTGCGCACACGCACTCGTGCACACACACACACTCGTGCACACACATACTTGTGCACACACACACACTCGTGCACACACTAACCCATCCACTTCACGGCTCCTGACATCACCGGCACTGAGGCCAGAGCAGCTGGATGGACCCCGTCAGAGGACACGCGGCAGCAGCAGGGGCGTGTCCTGCCCCTGGGGACCAGCTGGAGCACCATGAGGCCTCGCACCCTCACCTACGTGAGTGAGGAGGGCGGCCCCGCCCCTCAGCAACAAGGGGAATGGCTGCCAGCTGTGAAGGGCGCTGGTCTGCACAGAACTAAATGGCTATCACAAAGATATCTAAAAGCTTCCAATGATTTTTCACCTGGCAGAGGTCTGCTTAAGTTTGTTTTAGCTGCTTGTATACATTTTCCAAAGCTCTAACGATGACTCTGAGACAGCAGCTGTTCACATTAAAATGCAAAAGGAACCCGAGTGGGCTGTGCAGCTCATCGCTGAGAAGTGGCCACGCTCATACCTTTGGGGTATGGAGGGCAGGACGCACGCGCATCAGACATCTGGCCGCGGGGCCACAGTGACAGCCTGACTGTGAGCTGTGTGCTCAGGGCAAATGTCATACTTTAAAACTACAACCCATTCTTGAGATTTAAAAGTAAAGTCACTCAAAGACATGTCTTGGATGTCCCTTGGTTAGCAACCTCAACTCCAGGCCATGTCAGTACTGGTTCCCTGGGCCTCTTCCCTCCTGGGCAGACTATTTCGGGACCACCCATGACACAGGGCTGAAGTGCCGCAGACCAGCTGCTGCGGGACCTGAGTGAAGGGGCCTGGGGTACTCCAGTCCCGTCGCTACAAAACGGAGACACGGGCAGGGGCTCACCCAAGGCCGTTTGCAAGGTGACCCACTCGTGCCTCTCCAAGGGCGAGTGTCCAAGGGGACACGTTCAAAGGATTAAAAGTATGAGGGGCAGTATGCTGAGATGTCTATAAAAACTGAAACTCAACAGGAATAAGAAGTCACAAGCATCAGATTCAGTAGCTGCTGAGAAGGCGACACTGACGGACGCACCTGGCAGTGGGAGGATTGGCACTGAGAGGTGTCAAGGGCATCTTGTCACCTGGGAACTACCGTTCTGGCTGCCACCTTGTCAGCCAGTGGAAGCGCTTTCCGTCCTCAGGGTACACTGGCTGACTGACTTGCTTGCTTTGTGAACTGAACTCGGTATTCCAGCTAAGAGCCAAAGTGCTTAACAGAGCAACACTGAGCTCCCACATTTCCCACACGTTTGTTTTTGAGGTAGTACTCATTTATTTGCATTGCTGGCTCTCAGATACCACCAAGAAGTGAACCCATGTAGAAATAGGCAAACCAAAGGTGTAAAAAATAAATAAGGTTTTGTTTTCAGGTAGCAGGGAATCTTAAAAAGGTCAAGTCACATTCAATGGAAAAGTCATTTGAAACTTCTAGACTGTTTATAACCATAGCTATAAACTAAAGTGCTCTAAATTTTGCTTAAGATCTGAAATCGGTGATTAGAATCACTGTATTTTAAAATTTGCTAATATTAGACCTCAGGAGATTGAAATGATTTTCTATAAAAAGAGCAAAAACTTTTGCTTTTCAAAAGAAACTCTCTGTTGCAAACTCAACATTCTATGCTATTTTTTTAAATTCTAAGTTCCAGGTTAATTTCACAGACCTGTAACAGAACAGAGAGGAAGCTGAATTACTACACAACAGCACATGCTACAACTTCACACGGAGTAAACGTGGGACTTTATATCATTCCTGTCATTTGTTAGCCAACGCAAACGCAGCTCTGCCATCTTCCCAGAAGAGGGAAATACATAGGATTGTTCCAGAAATGCCAGACGACTCCCGCTCAACGTGCGCACACAAGCTCACACTGGACTCACAGTGTGATGCCTGCCTCCTGTCCCCTGGCCAATGCCAGCAAATCACCGTGACACGCTGTAGGGAGAGACTTCGTTCCCACTGGACAGAGGATGCCAGCACAAACAAAGGACAGAATAAAACACAGGAACACAGTTCTATACACTTCATGCAAGCTGGGTACAATGTGAAACGGACACATACAAAGCCCCTCCTCAGGTCCAGCTGGCACAAAACGGCTGGTCGGTCTGCGCAAAGCCTGCCCCAGTCGCAGGTCCACGGCAAAGCACAGTAAGGCACGCCAGCCACCCTACTTCTCCTGTAACAGCGCAGGGATGTTGATGCTCCAGCCAATGGCTTGCCTGTCAAAGCCGCAGGTGAAAAGATTGCACACGGGGTGGTCCTCGCTCCATGCCGAGCAGCACACCATTCTTCGGTGGCCCTAGTGCCAATCACACAAACCAGAGTTAGTGCATTATTCCAGAAGCATAAGACCTACAGAACCTCAGCCACATTAACAGCTACACCACTCAAAGTGACCAAATTGAGAGAGAAAAACGAACACGTGGGATCAGTCAACGTTAGCCCAAAATACTGAGAGTGGCTGTGACTGGCGCTGAGAGGTGTGCCAGTGCGGAGGCCATGACGGAACCAGTGGGTCAGACACAACATGAGTGCAGTAGTGAGACACACAAAAGCACTTTAGGATTCTTTAAAAAAATGAGTAGGATTACAGTCAGAAAGAAAGAAATGATCAATTTGAAATGCTTTAATGAATAGATGATGCTGGGTAAATTTGGGAATAAACTCAATAAAATTCACTCAGAGACCTCAAATGCCATTTTAACAAATAATTGGTTCAGGTATTAAAGCAGCTGCAAAAACACATGCGTTGCCAAATAAAACCAGGAAACATAAATGGCCTCTCAAGCAGATTCCTGCTATCCTCAGGAATTCCGGTTAACCAGCAGAACGTAGAAAAGTTACTGCCGAATACCTACGAAGTTCAGTGTGACATGTCCAGTGTAAATGTGTGCAGCAAGACTTAGCACGCATCATACATGCCTCTAACACAGCTGTCACCACACTGTGACAAGGCATACAGGAAGCAGGACTGGGAATAGCTGATAGGAATTGGGTGAAAGAAACGCTTACATAGTGGCACAGAGGTCCTCTGTGCAAAACATTTACGTGTGAGCATTGCTCGCATTCGTCTGACAGAACCCAGCAGGCCACCAAGGGAAAAGTAGTACAAGAAAGGAGCCACATACGAAGGGCTGGGGGTGTCCTCTACACTCGCGCTAGGGACACGAAGAGACAGGCGGGCAGGTCGCGCCTCAACGCCAGGCGTCCAAGGGACAAACACTGAAGGCAGGTGCTCAAGGACGGGACCTGCAGGCAGGGGAGCCGGGCGCCCGCCTGCTCTGGGCCGCGGCCCACCCTTTAACCCTCTGCACACTCCCAGAGTGCTCGAGACTGGACAGGACCCAGGAATGGCCCTGGGAGTGCGTGGACTCTGCAGACCCATCACCATGGCCGGCCCCTCCTCCCTGGGCTCCTGTTCACAGTGCTGGCTCTGGGAAATGTCACTTAACACTTGCCCCAAAGTAAGACAATTCCATCTTAAGAGCCTGTCACCCTAGTGACTAAGTTTGACTGAGTGTCGTCATCTCTTTTTAAGTCTGTCAGCTGAAAGAAGCTGGGACAATATGAAGCAGAGATCCCAGCTATGGTTCTATGACACGAAAACCAATTACTCGTCTGAAGCAGTGGTCATGAAATGTCAAATGAAATGCTATTCGTTAATCTTAAAAGTAAGTCCTTCCGGGAACCACTTTAAAAGGAAACAAACGCAAACACAACAGAATTCTGCAATCCCACAAAGCGGACTGTGTATAAGTAATAAAAGTGAAATTGTGTCCACGGCAGTGACACCACCGAGAACCACTGAGAACTCCCTGTTCTCTCAACGGAAACAGTCTCAAAGCGATGGTCGCTCCCATTAGTTCGCCAGTGCTTCCCAACACAGCCTTCCATGCCACACAGTGGCTGTGTGCCACACGGACGTGGCTGAGAGAGGGAGGGCACATGGGTGACACTCAGCGGCCACCCAACAGGATAATCCCCCAGGACAAGCAGCTGCAGCTGCAGCTTTGCTAGGAGCTGCGAAGCTTTCCACAGCTACTCTAATGTTATTAGTAGTTTTTCTGTGACCGGCACTCCTAAATAATGCATTTCCAACAGTGTACGTGGGAGTCACACAGGGAAAAGGCAGCGTGTCTCAAGGACAGAGGGCTCTCAGGACCTGGGTTCCCCTTCAGGAGAAGGTGCTCTCAGCTGGCAGCAAATGCCACTTGACCATCTACCTCCGGTGGTGACCGTGCTGAGGCTCGCCTGTGAAGGGACACGAGCAGCCATGCTTGGCACCCTGGGTGCACAGACACATGACGCAGTGTCAGGGCCGAGTTCCTTTAGAAAGAACGAAGGGTCACGGTGACAGGCAGGAAAAGGTGAAAGGCAACAGAGATGCCTGGGGCGGGGCTCAGTTCGGCACAAGCCTGCAGCTCCAGCCACTTCCCCACAGAAGGAGCCGTATGTCCCTCACACTTGGAATCAGGCAGGGAACTTACCTGAACACAGGCCCCCGACACCCCTCACACACCAAGTCAGCGGTCGGTGCACCCTGACCCATCCGGGCTGACTCAGGGCCACCCCAGCCCCCAGGAAAGCCACACCAACAGTGGAGTGTGTCCAGGCCAACAGTCATGGAAAGGGGTCTCCTGGGTGGGAGTGGAGGGCAACGTTTCCTAAAAAGCTTCCCCAAGTGTGGCCACAGCTCCCGCCTGCCACGCACATCCTGTGTGTTCCCAGTTGTGTGAGTTCAACCGCCACTAAGACTGCGCTTCCCAGCACGGCGGCCCTGGCCCACGCACATAGGAGCTCCGGAAACATGCCAGTGAAACCCAGGAGCTGGGCACTTGATCTCATTGAAGTTAAACTTAAAAACTGACACTCAGGGACTGGGAAGCCTTGTCAGTGTTAAATTTTAGGAACTCTAAATACAGATCAAATGTTTCCCAGAAAACCTAGCCTCCACAGACTTAGCAGGAAAGAATGTAACACCACGAACATTTTATATTGCTCACATGTCCAAATGACATTATTTTGGATATATTCCATTAAATGTAGTGAAAATAACCTGTCCCTTTTCAAAGTGGCTCTGAGGAAGCTGGGCCTTGGTGTGCCCGGGAGCGCGCATGCGCACGCAGTTACCTGCCGACTGCTGTGGGGCAGCCGTGCCAGCCGCACTCCGGACATGTCAAACAATCTCACTTGTCGGTTGTCATGCGGGAGGGCTATGATTTTTTGGCCAACGCATACATTGATCCTGCAAAGCAGAAACAAAGTGGGTTACATATAAAACAGTGGCAGCACAGGTGTCTGAGTTTACAGATTACGATGCAGTAGGATATTTCATACTATGCACGTTTCATGACAAAACACGATAGCAAATCACAAGTGTTACCTGTCTAGGCTTTAGGTCACAGAGGCCCGGTACTTCTGTGCTATGCGGTCATTGAAACCAAAGTGCTACGACACAGGGCCATAACCGGCTCATTCTTATTCTTACACAGCTCACTACACCAACCAGGTTTATACTAAGTACTTTCAGTATTTACAGAATACTGAGTTTGCATTCGAGCATCAGTAACATATTTTCCCTGGGGCTTAAACCATTATCCCAAGGCTCCATCAACTGAACAGTAAATGCCCATCATTTACATTACAATTTACATTACATTACATTTACATTACAATCGACCCTTTCAAATCAAGTACAAGGCTGAGCAATGAGCAGCTTTCTTCACCTGTTGATGGCGGAGTCAGTACGAATGGTTGCAATGGGGGACCTCATGTTCTTCAAGTCCCAGACCTTGACGGTGCGATCATCACTGCCTGAAACAACGTTATCTCCAACGGTGAACACGGCCGAGGTCACGGTGCTACAAGTAAAGAGCACGGGGTCAGCACACCCACTGGTGTCCAGCATGGATACTACAGTTAGCACTGCACAGTGTGTAGAAATCAGAGCACGTAGTGTTCTCGCCACACCACAAAGTAACTGAGGGCGGTGCTAGAGATGTGAATTAGCTTGACCAGGGCCATTTCAGAGTATGAGCGCATCAAACATACACTCAATTTTCATTTGTCAATTATACCTTGATGAAGAAAACATTTTAAAGATAAAATGAAAGAGAGTCAAGAAAATAATCCCACAATTCCTGACAGCTCTGGCCCTAAATAACAGCCTCCAGGATATTTAAGAGTCATGTTTTTTCAGGCATATAAGTTAGCTACAAATAAATCATATATAAGGGCGGACGGGTGGCTCAATTGGTTAGATCGCGAGCTCTGGGCAATGGGGCTGCCAGTTCAATTCCCACATGGGCCAGTGAGAGCTGCGCCCTCCACAACTAGAATGAAGTCAATGAGCTGCCGCTCAGCTCCCAGGTGGCCAGATGGCTCCGTTGGTTGGAGCTCTCAACCACAAGGTTGCCATTTTGGCTCCCGCAAGGGATGGTGGGTTGCGCCCCCTGCAGCTAAAATTGAAAGGACAACAACTTGACTTGGAAAAAATGCTGGAAGGACATACTGTTGCCCAATAACGTCCTGTTCGCCTTCCCCAACAAAATCTTTTAAAAAATAATAAAAATAAATCACATATATTTTACATATACAATCTCATTGCTCACAATTTCAAACTACTTTCATCTCACTCAGAGTCTAAAACAAGGAAAAACCTTTTCAGGTTCAGAAAACCCAGGTCTAACCCAGACTATACATCAAAAGCCACTCCACTGGTTAAACCTGGACCGAGTCCCTGCCAGGTGGATCTGGGAGTGACTGCTGTTGTGGGGCGCCCTGAGCACGTGGGGCCTCAGCCCATTGAGGCCAGGCCCGTCGCCCACATGGGCCCATGTGTGACGCGGGGAGAAGGGGGAGACAGGGAGGCTGGAGATCAACCCGAAAGGCCATCTGAAGACCCTACTTAAAGGTCATAGAGGCAAAGGCCTGAGTAAGAGAAGGTGCTACCCCGTCCATGTGACAGTCAGGAGCAAGGTTCGGAGACTCCGAGGACCAAAGACTCTGGCAGCCGCTCACATGGGGGCTGCTCTGTGGAACACAGGCCTCAGGAGGTGTGGACCCCCACTTGGTCTCAGTCAGCAGCCTGCGGAATTAATGGGGAAAGTCTCCACAAAAGAGCGCCTCGCCCTATGTTAATGGAACGCTGAAAGACATTCGGTTTCTAATAAATCACCGCCCTGACAGCTATTGTGGGGCATCAGAGGCAGAGCCAGCATGGAGCAGTCGTCCCAAGGCACCTGGACGCGGGTCCCTCGGGTGCGCAGGCGCCTGGGCCGCACACCGCAAAGCACAGACTCCGCCAGGCTGCAGCAGACTCATTTGTCTTGTCGCCGGGAGCAGCCAAGTCTCTGCTTCCAGCTGACAGCACAGTACCTCCTTGCCACACACCACTGCCCCAACTGGAACATTCCTCTCCCTCTGAGGGTCTCAATCAACCAGCAGTCCTCATTAGGGCCAACAGCTGTGCTCCCCAGCACACACAGAGCTGTTTTGCATAACAATCTCCGGAATTTCACAGCTAAGAAAAAACACTCCATGTGGGAGAGGCTGGAGCATCAGAAACTGAGTGTGGAGTGCCCATTCGCCCAGTCCTTACCTTACGCCCAGTCCTTACCTTACCCGTGGCTCCTACTAAAAAGCCACCCTTTCACAGCAGGGGAGAGGGCAGGAGGGGCACCCCCCTTGGAAGCTGGGCCTGCAGCAGTCAGCTGTGGACGTGTGGTGGGCACGGACAGCCTGGCCTCTCACCCATCAGCCACCGGCTCATGTGCGGTGTTCGTGCAGCGCCGAGGCTGACGGGACACATGGACCACAGCACTCTCCCACCAGCCGAGGCAGCGCTCTCCCAGGGGCTGTAGACACAGCGTGACTGCGCACATACTCATCAGGTCACCACAGTCCTTCCGAAACTGTTCTAGAAACTGGGCTTCCAGCAAGTGAGGTGCCATGCTCAGGCAGACGCCAGCCTGGGAGAGCACTCCCCACCACGTGCGCTGTGCAGAGCTCAGCCTCTCGTCACCAACTCAGCTGCCTACAGGGAAGGGACACTCACCGCCAAGTAGCACATGTCTGAGTATCCCTGATGCCAGCTCCCCAAACAGCACACTCTGAGGTCCAAAACATTCCAAAGGAGAGTCACACTTGTTTCACACGTGATTCCTTCTTAGAACTGAAAATTCCAGACGATGAGGCTGCTCATATTGTCACTTGGCTGCTCTCCTCCCCAAACCTCCCTCCTCAGGACAACTGTCCAGTCTAAACTACCCAAAGGACTGAACTTCACAACCGTCCAACTGACAAGGATTTCTGAGCACCGACTGTATGCCACTCCTGCCTGCGTGTGAGACAGCCCACCACAGACAGGAGGGTGAAACCGCTCCTCGGGACCTTACAGCCTAGTGGCTTTCACGACATGCTGCTGTGACTCTAGTGCCTGAAATGTGTGGCTGACAGCTCCGAGAAAAGTTTCTGCAGCACCCAGGTCTGCTACTGGCCAGAGAAGGGCTCCGAAAGTGGCCTTGAGAAGCGTGCAAACAGTACATTCACTTAACTCGGCTAAACTCTCCTCCTCAGCATTTTACTAATCACGAAGCTTTTTCACACATTAGTCAAAGATGATAGTTCCACACAACCTGATACAAAACGATTACACAGAGGGTAAAATAAGTAGGATCAGATCAAGACCCTGACTTCCTTTCTGTGACATCAGGTCCTTGTTTCATTCTTATTTAACACGGAACAGAAAACTGTTAAGTAAGTTCTGAATATTTGTAATGACATTGAAGATTTTAAAGGAATCTGAGAGGAACGCATTCCACTTAAATTAGGTGAGGAGTGAGTTCCCTGTGGATTTAATAACCTAATTTTCCATTCCCTTATCCTCTGAATCCGAGACTTTACCTGTTACACACTCACCAATTAACGACAGCCAACATCTCAGTATCACCATGTGAGTCTGTGTATAAAAACTAGGAAGGAAAAAATTTCAAAGGTTTCATTTCCTCTTAAATCTTCAAAAATGAAAAACTTTACATCAGTTCTGAAGGTGATATACTAGAGACAGGCCCTATTCTTCACAATAACTAGGAAAATTAAAGTCAGAAATGTATCAGGAGCTGCAAAATTTTTACTCTCAAACATACTAGTAGATTAGACAAAAAATACAGAGTTGAAGGAAGGTCACTCCCCCATCAGACATTTCATGGAGCCATGCGCACAGCCCTGGGTGAGCCCTCACAGAGCCGGGGAGGGTCTTTTCTTCACCAGTCACAGAAGGAGCTTGATCTGAAGTGTTTCTCACACTAGAGTGTGGGCTGACTCCTACACTGGACTAGAGGTATGTAAGGGCCCTTACAGCCCGGGACTGTGCAAATATGCTTCCGTGTGTGTCAGCGTGCCTGCCTGGTGTGACCTGGACTACACAGGCCGTGACACACGCTGACAGGCATATGCCACGTGTGGGCAGGTGTGCACATGTGTGGGCAGGTGAGTACACGTGTGGGCAGGTGCGTGTGTGTGTGGGCAGGTGTATACGATGTCGACAGGTGCGTACACATATGAACAGGTGTATATGTGTGTGGATAGGGGTACACATGTGTGTGTATGTGTAAAATAAGCCATGACCCACCATCCACTGCACCTTCAGTAACTGCTCAGAAACCACTTAATACTAAAGACTGAATATGACACCTGGGAAGCGGTCTGCCGACAGACCACTGCCCGTCCCCACTACGGGCCTGCGCACAACTGGTCACGGACCAAGCAAAGAGTTCAATACGGTCAAAACCACCACTGCCCAGTTAAAAACGTCATGCTGTCCAAGCACGTTTCTCTTCAAAAGCATACAGAAAACTGATAAAAGCGCAACACAAAATTCAAAGCTATTTTCTCCTTTGTCAGTACATGACCTAGAATTTGGTATTTAGTACTACATATCTCCCCTGGGAATTTGGCAATGAAAGCATGTGAAAATGTCCTGACTTTAAAGCAAACATGATAATGTTTTGACTCGTTTTTAAAAATTCTATCCTGTTAGATGCAGTTCTTTGTTTTCTTTAGAAGAAAGTGCTAAAATTCACATTTGAGGGGTAAAGCTGCAATCCTATGGAAAACATTGAAGCAGAAAAGAAACAACTTTGCATTCTCAATTATTTTATCCGTGTTGAGCTTATTTCAGATTTGTGTCAATACCAGAGTGCATCACACTTGTAAATACTGTCCGCCAGGTATAGACTAGTCATCGGCCACCTGTAGGGGTAGCTTAATGACCCAGTGACAGCCTCAACTGTCAGCCCCTTTTTATAGTAACTGAAACAAAACTAAAAAAAGGGGTGAGAGGTACACGCTCTACTGAGCTCCGCAGGGAAGAAGGTGATGCTGGAGCTTGGGACCTGGGTCCTTGTGCCAGGAAAAGCCTCCGTGAGCACGTGTCCATTCTTTTCAGAGGACAGGTAGTTGACCTAACCTAAGAAGAGGTTTCGTTACAATGAGAAGCCCTGCAGAAACATCAGTGCATCCACGGCACCCAGGGTGGGCCCGCTGGGATGACCCATGCTCTGCGTCCCGCCCAGGGGAGAGCACACCTATGGGCTGCAGAGGGGCGGGGGGCTACGGACAGGACTGCTCCCAACATTGGCCCACTACCGAATGGTGGTGCCAGCTGAAAACGAATGAATATATAAGGATTTGGCTGGGTTCAGATGAAAAGCACTGGATTTCGGTCCCAGCTTTTGACGGTGAGGACAGAAATATATGGGAAATAAACCGCCAACAGTTCAAACTCCCGTGACATTCCAAAATTTTCCAATTAAACATTTCTATTATTCCCAAGAAGAATACACACTACAATTTCTTATTCCTGCTATTAAGAAAACAATTTGTTATATAAAGTGTTTAAAATTACATTTCGTATAAATGGGTACACCTGGGGTCACTAATAGCTAGTCAAATAATAACAGCCACAATTATACAAAATAAATCCTATTATGGTAAAATCCCCATCATAATGAAGAGATTTCACAGTACAGAGTGAAAATGAACATAGCACGTCAAAAAAAATAGGCGTGTTTGTCCTCTCTGAAAACTGACAACGGAAGCCTAAAAGACCTTTTGTCAGGGAGCTCTGTCTCTGTCCAGCAAAAATGACGTAGCACAGATTTCAAGGGGGCCCACTGGGCTGTGTTGTCATTTTACAGTGACACGTTACATCTCAAACTCTTCTGTTTCAAAAGGCAGAGAATCCATGTGAAACTACAGGGTGAACAGTGAAGATTAAAAAGAGAAAAAATAATCTCTCCCAGCTCCTGGAAAACTGGCTCTAAAACTGGGCAATAACATGGACACCTTTCCAGCTACATCTCGCCGTAAGACAGCCCAATACAGAAATTCAAAGTAACTGGACAGTGAGTTGCTCGCACCATGAAAGGAGTGAAATTCTAACATACGTCACTGAAGGACCCTGCCGAGTTCCCGGATAGGAAAATAGGCCCTGAGATAAAGCTTTACAAAGCGCATTGCACATTGAGTTAATGTGAAGTATGTGGTCATGTGTTTTTAAGAAACACCACCTCTGTTTAAGCAACGCTCCACTAAAAACCACTCCACATTCAACAAGTGAAGGACAGCAAAGCCCTAAGAACTGCACGTCTGAGTTTTGTGTTTAATATTCAGAAAGTCAGGTTGGAAGGACTCAGGAAAGCCCCCTAGATTAGCAGGATGGGCCCTGTGAGAACACCGACGTGCTTCCTGGTGGCACTGTGCTCGATGCTGCAAATGTCGACAGCACCGCTCCGCCAGGACAGACGGCAGTGCAGCGGCTGCGTTCTGGGCGTCCCCTAGGACAGAGGCCCACAAGGTCTGAGGGCAGTAGAAGCCACAGCCTCAGAGGTGAGCGATGACATGGGACACACTCAGGGCCAGCCGCTGCTCTGCTCTTCCACAGGAAGCAGGCTTCGTGTTCGGTTTTGATGCATGTGTACCTTTGCGTGGGGACAACTATGTGACTGCAAAGGTAATGCATTCAGTTGGTTTTACTCGTCACATGGGCGCGAACCTAGAGAACCCATGCCAGAGACAAAAAAGCAATAGTCATGGATGAAGAGTCCTGAGCGGAAACCCTGTAAAATGTCGCAATTCTGGCTTTTCCTAACTGCAGTTACTTCTAGAGGCTGAGTGCTGACAGGACAGGAAGGCTGTGTACATGGGATAAAGCAGCCTGCAGCCCCACCTGCTGCCCACACAGTGTGGGGTCTCACCAGGCAGGGGCCTGTCCCCGCCACGGTGACAGAGACCCTGCTGTGGCTCCCACTGCAGCCGTGATGGGACATCTAACCCAGCCCCGAGCCAGTCGCCACCGAGTCCCAAAGACTTCAAAAAGGGTAAAGCAAGTTGTGGAAACAGTCCTGTTAGACACAGTCATGACTAAGCCGCCCAACAGCCAGCCAGGCAGAGGGACGGTGAGAGCGAGTGTGTGGCTGTGAGTGTTCCCAGAGCAGACCCTGCAAATATGTGTAATGTCAAACCAAGGGGAAAATGAGCCCATGCGAGGACTCGGAGCTCTGTGAACAGTCCCATGTGACCACGCACAGCACTTCCGGTTCTCCCGACCCCTCCCACTGCCCGGTCTGTCCTCACCCAACGGCCTACGAAAACATGAGTGACTTCTCTTGGTCTCCTACTAAATCCCTTCACGTCTCCCAAATGGAGCTAAGTATTTAGGAAAAGAGTACCATTTGAAAGACAGTGGAGTTGGAAATTAATATGAAAATTAAGATCTGAATAAAGTGTCCCTATCCACCCACAAACCGTTTTCGTGAACAGGTCAAAAGAGACATCTGAACGACTGTGACTCACTCCGTGTGGCCCTGGAAAACATTCACAGAGTGGATGGACGGGTCCCTGAAATCCCACAGACGGAAGGTCGTGTCCCGGGAGGAGGTCACCACAAGCCGCTGCGTGGGGTGTGTGCAACAGTGCGTGAGCTCCTGGTCGTGCCCTACAAGCGAAGACGACAAAAGTGCAGCATCACCGCCTGCAGATACACTCAGTGAAGCTTTCTTAAAAACAAGAACCAAAGCAGGCTTCATGGTTGTCATCGCCAGTGTTCGCTGTAAACCCAAACATAAGGAATCAGTAATACCACAAGGGGTCGTGGTGGGACCAGTTTCCTCAGGAGCTGGAAAGCCTTTCACTTGTGCACGTAAAGGGACTGTGACACTCAGTGTCCTTGTAACTCACTTCTTGATCTAGCAGCTAAAGGTCTGGCCAGTATCTTTAGCAGGCTGAGCATATGAACAAATTAATTCTTAATTCTTCATTTCCAGCATAATCTCTAATAATATGAGACGAGGAGCCCTCAGTAAAATACAATCTTTAACACTCAACGAGGAAATGTACCTGTTGACAAATTTGCAGAAAAGCTTATGGGCAGAATTGTGAGACGGCCAGGAGCCCCAGCCCTGGTGAGCAGGGCTGTGTGAGTCCCTTGGATTTGGGCAGAACCTCCAAATGTGATGAGCTGCTACGGGGGCCCTCTCAGGACATTACAGAGCAAAACAGATTCTGCCGCAGCTGTGGATACAGCCTCCAAATCAGGTGGCTTTGAGTTAACCAGAAGACTGCGCTGGGTTGGCCTGACCTAATCAGATGGGCCTTTCAAGGGTGCAGGTACAGAGGCTTTCCTGCCCATTTGGGAAAAATCAAATAGCCACGAGGGACAGAGATGTCTCTAGATGGGGCCGCAAGGGACCCAATGGCATGCGAGATGCTAAGGGTGGTCCCCAGCTGACAGCTCTAAGAAAACAGAAACTTGGTCATCCATAGAGGATCCCAAGCCTCAATGGGCTCACACCCCATGGAACACCGTCATCTCACCCGTGACACCCTGAGCAGAGAGCAGCGAGCATGTGCCGGGAACTCCCAACCCAGGGAGTCCATGAGGTTGTGAATTTGTGGTATTCTAAGACACTACCACGTTTCCCCTAAAAATGAGACCTAGCCGGACCATAAGCTCTAATGCATCTTTTGAAGCAAAAATACATATAAGATCCAGTCTTACATATTAATATAATATTAAGACCGGATCTTATATCGTATCATATATATAATAAAGCATAATACTGGGTATAATAGAATACAATACAATACAGGGTATGATATGATATATGACATGATATGATATAATATACATAATTAACATAATACTGGGTCTCATATTAATTTTTGTTCCAAAGATGCATTAGAGCTGATGGTCCTGCTAGGGGACCATCATTCCCCATTTTCGGGGAAACACAGTAATTTGTGGAAATTTGTTACAAAGCAATAGAAAAGCTAACACACCTGTCCCTGCTACAGCTGAATCCCCTAAAGATAAACCTGGCTACAGACAGTTCTATCAGAAAGGATCTCTGGAAACCATAGCCAAAGCACCCAGAGAATTAAAACCACTGTACACCGGCAGGACTGTGCAGGTGAGACGTATGCGGGCACACACCTGGGGGTCAGTGCTGGAGTACCTGTCAGGGAGTGAAGAAGCTCCGCCGTCTCCACATCGTACAGGTTCGCAGTCCGGTCCCAAGACGCAGTCACTGCCTGCTTCCCCCCAACCAGCCAGTCAGCAGCTATGACCACTCCCTGGTGACTCTTAAGGGAAGTCAATGGCGCCCGGATGGTAGGACAGTCACTGGACACGTCTCCGTCCACATCGGCCTCGTCTTTATCAGAGCACTCGACTTCATCCTCGCCACCTATCTGCTGTCCAAGGAGAGAGCAGAGAAGTCCTGAGGCCCACAGCACACAATCAGACTGTCGTCCCTCGTCTTTCTAGGACTTGATCATTGCTATGCCCAACACCAGTGGAGCACCTGGCACATAATTGGGGCTGTTTTTCACCTTTATGAGTATCCACCTTTATGAGTATTCACCTGGCTAAAACCCAGGGCCGGATGTAAGGAGAAAAAAAAGTCAGGGCCACAACAACATTAAACGAGCTACAGTTCATCTCCACTAACCAGGAAAATGGAAAATAAAATGGTTTTCAACGTTTTAGGTTTTTACCATGTGTTAGGAGAAATGTAATAACACTAAACAAATACAACTTAAAGTCAATAATTTATCAATAAAAAAAAGAACATTTCAATCCTCAGGAGACTGCTTAAAATACATATACTTAGACTCCTACTGCTGTAACAATAGATGTTAGAGTTCACTTTATTTCCCTACAGTATCAACAGTCTTTTGCCAAAAGCTAAAGATAAAATAAAAACATAATTTAACAGTCATTCTAGGCTTCGGGTCTCTGAAAACACATTTATCTGTTCCTTCAGCTCATACAGGCAGGGCGCAGAGCACAGGAGAGGTAAACTGTGTGACACATACAGGTGGGAGAATGAGTAGCCAGACCAGGCAAAGCCCTGCCCGCCTCAGGGAGCCTCCATGTCAGCAAGGAGGACACACCACACACACGTGCACACACACATATGGAAACATATGTTGTGCATACACACACTAGTATGAGAATACATGCCATATGTACATAGTATAGGGTCATGTGACACAGTACAGGGACAGGTGTCACATGAACAGTACAGGCACAGGTGTCACGCACAGTACAGGTACAGGTGTCACATGTACACAGGACAGAGACAGGTGTCACACGAATGCACACACAGTACAGGAACAGGTATCAAATGCACACACACAATACAGAGACAGGTGTCTCACACACAGTAGACAGGTGTGTCACACACACAGTACAGGGACAGGTGTCACATGCACGCACACATTTGGTCTTAGGCACTAAGAACATAATGCAGGATGAGGGCTGCTTTTAGATAGAATTATCAGGGACAGACTCTTGGCTCCAGTACCATCTGAGTCAGGATGTGAAGAAAGCATGGAGCATGGCACACCAGTATTTTGGGGAACAGCATTCCCACTGGAGAGAACAGCAAGTGTGAAGGCCTGAGAAGGGAGCAGCACAGGCGGGGGCGGGGGGCAGAGGGTGAAGCACATGAGGTGACAGCACAAAGCTGTCCTGTGACAGACACTAGCAGCTCATTTCACTCAACAGAACAATTAAGATGTCTGCGTGACTGCAGCTACGCACTTTGGGCTCAATGGCACAACTGTATCCAACAGTACGAGTCAGTCAGTCACTGAAGGACTTAGGGTTTCAATCGGTCAATTCATTCCTCTTCTCATACGCAGTCTTTTGTTACCTACAGTAAAACTTCACCCACATAAAAATGTTATGCATGCCACTGACCTACGTGGTTTTCTTATATGAAAGACGGTTAAGTTGTCTAAAACCAAATATGCAAAATATTAAGAAATATAATCTAATCATAAATTTAAAAGGATTAATGGTAAATGTTTAATATTTGTGGAAAGGGAGGTGAAAGCAAGCACTTGAATAAACAAATAAAGGTACTTCTTAGACACTGCCTGGGTCAGCTTGGGCTGGGTGGCCACGGCCGAGGGCGGCAGGTATAGCTTCTGGTGAGGGCTCTCTTCTGGGAGTGTGGATGGCCGCCTTCTCAATGCATGCTCACCTGGCCTCTCCCAGGTGCGTACAGGGAGGGAAAGAGCTCAAGAGCTCTGTGCTGTCAGTCCTTGTAAGGACACTAATCCTATAGGACCAAGGCACCACCCTATGACCTCATTTCATCTTAATCACCTCCTTAGAAGCCCCACCTCCAAATACAGTCACACTGGGGGTTAGTTAGGCCTTCAACCTATGATTTGGGGGAAAACTTTCAGTCCATGAGACATTACAAAGTTGTCCTAAAATTTGCCAACACCCAGAACCCTACCACATGCCCCAGGTCACGTTTTCAGGATAAGTACACGTGTGCTTACACTAGTGTCGGCCACGGGCTGGGGTGTCGGCAGCTGGACTGCATATCTCCAAATGTGAGCAGTCTGATCTCCAGAAGCTGAGGAGAGAAATTGGGGGAAATTACCCAAAGTGCACCCCGTGTGCACAGTGTGCTTTCTGCGGGGCTCTGAGCGTCATCAGACGTTTGCAACTCAGTGGCCGGAGTAAGGCGAATGTGCTTCACTTTAAGAAGCTATTTCTGAGACGGCATAATACTTTTGAGAATAGAGCAGATGCACAAGAGTAAGATAATTACTGAGGAAAATGTTCCCAGTTTCATTTTCAGGTGAAAAGCTGTGAAGGTTCAGAAACAATTTACAAATACTACATTTTATTCTCCGTCTACCTAAGTAAACTGAAACCCAATTATACTCTAACTGCGGCTATAGCAGGTTCCGAAGGTGTTTCAGAAAAGTAACACACAAATGCACGTTCCCATCTGCTCAGCTTGATGGACCTCACGACCTGCCAAGCACCCGCAAGTGCTAAGACCTCACTCCCACCAAGTCTGCAAGGTGGTGCTTGGACTTAGAAACGGAAAGACAGGGAGGGCAGCTGCAGGCCCAGACAGGCTGCAGGCATGCCCAACAGCCGTCTCCACTCACCCTCACGAGCACCGCCTGAACCCTCCCCTTCTCGTGTCTGCAGAGCGACCCCAAAGGAGTGGCCATGTGTAGGCGGTGGTACCTTTCTCAGGTATCAAATGAACTTACTGCCTGACTTGCCAATCTCTCTTCGCATCGGCAGCAGGTCCACAGCCGTCTCGCACTGCTCTCCCCCCTGCTTTACCTGTTTCAGTTTCCGTCGCTCCTTTCTGGACTGTCCCTCGATTCCGTCCCCTCCTTTGATTGTCACCGGTCTCCCTCCATGTCCCCTCTTCCCAACAACACAGCAAACGATCGATTTAATCAAGTTTAAACTCCTCACCTACTTCCCTCCTGTTTTTCCAGGTATCACTAGCTGCTGTGGGCAGGCCCAGGCGCTCAAACTGACCTTCCCACCTCGTTCCACTCACGGGTGAAAGCACCCAATTAGAACCACTTCTGTCCTTTATCCTGAGGTCAACAAAACCATGCCCACGGGCCTCACCAGGCAGCCACCGTTTGGTAAACATGGCCACTGCAGGCAGCCATGTCTACCCATCTGCTTTCTGCGTCTCTGCTGCTTTCACACTAACCCAGAGCTGAGTGGTCACATGGTGGTGACACACCTGTGGCCCTCAAAGATGAAAACATTTACTTCTGGTCCTTTACAGACAACGCCTGCTGACCTCGGTTCCATCCAAACACTGCCAGTGTTCCCACACCACCACAGGGGATCTATGGCTATTGGGCATTTTATAGAGAAACTCCTCGGTCTGATAATGAAGGTGTTTTTAAAACCGCAGTGTAAAACACGGCGAACCCAAGCCGCCCAGCTTAGAAGAACCAGCTAGAAAGGAGTGAGAATGCAGGCTCTGCAGAGTGCCACTACGCGGGACAACTGCACATTGTGTGTTTCAGGTGCTCGCAGGAGTCGGGGCTCAGCAGGAATGACAGGGCCTCAGAGAACTGAGTCACAGTCTGCCGACAGTCGTCACAGTGTAAGCAGGGCCTGGGGGCAGCCACCAAGTGCTTCACAGCAAGATTCAAGAACAGGATCGATTTTAATCACACTATAAAGTCAAGCTCATGAAATCTGCAATCCACTACTCATCAAAAAAAGTACTACTCAATGTATTTCTTTTACTCATTTCCCAGGTACTTCAAAAAATCTACTAACGGGCGGCCAGATGGCTCAGTTGTTTAGAGAGCTCTCAACAACAAAGTTGCCATTCAATTCCCGCATGGGATGGTGGGCTACGCCCCCTGCAACTAAGATTGAAAATGGTGACTGGACTTAGAGCTGAGCTGTGCCCTCCACAACTACCACGTTTCCCCAAAAATAAGACCTAGCCAGACAATCAGCTCTAATTTTGGAGCAAAAATTAATATAAGACCCAGTATTATTTATATTATATTATTGTTATGTTATGTACGTTATGTTATATTATACCCAACCTTACATTATATTAAAATAAGACCAGGTCTTATATGAATTTTTGCTCCAAAAGACGGATTAGAGCTGATTGTCCAGTTAGGTCTTATTTTCGGGGAAACACGGTAGATTGAAGGAGGTGATGGGCCCTGGAGAAACACACTGTTCCCCGATAAATTTTTTTTAAAAAAAGACATATTAAAAAAAACAATCTACTAATGACTAACTTTAGGGCAAGGCATGGATAATTCGGATGCTACTGATACCAGAGAATGGTTACAGCTGCTTTATGATTACCAATAACCGTTCAAGAAAAAAAACCACCAACGTACCTGTGAGAGCCGACTGCTCTGATGGATGGAATTTGATAGAATTTACTGCAAAATAAAAATATTACAAAACGATGTTTAAAATAAAACATCATGAATATTTATTATAGCTACAGTATGTATTGCAAAATTAAATTTAAAAACTAAAAGAATTACAATGGTTCAGTGCTAGAGCCTCCCAGTCGGTTCAAGTACAAATAAATGTGTGCGTTCAAGAGAAGAGATACAATAAAAATACCACATGTCAGCTACCTAACTGCTAAGGTACAGGACATACAGAGAAGGAATATTAACGCTCTGCCTCTTTTCACACATAGAAACCCCCATCCTTCCCATTACCACACCTAAAGGACACGGGGGACGGGGGCGAGTACACAGCAGGAAAGGGACTTTGCCGGGCGCCAGCAAGCTGTTTCAGAGAAAGTCCATTACTACACCCATTGAATGACACTTTCCTAGGGAACTGAAAACACAGGAGATGCTGTTTCCCTGTTAGCACTGCAGGCGGAGCTGGTGAGACAACGGGCGCAGCTGTCACCTCGCTCCTCACTGCCCCCGTCAGCAGTGCCCATGCTGCAGAGGGGAGCAGCCAAAGGCTGCCTGCGCTGCTGCTGGATGGAAGCAAAGGGTGCGTGTCTGCTCATGCGGAACCACCGAGCCACAGACATGCACCACACGGAATGAGAACGTGTGCATCGTGGGCCCCAGTGCAGGCTGAAGCACTCGCTGCAGGTTGGCCCTCCCGCCCTCACCCCAGCAGGGGATGGGCTCACTTCCGGGACAGCTCGGCAGGTGGGGACACTCCTAATCTACAAGCAGAAGGCAGACGCCACCTCTGAGACTGTCCACAGGGTTCAGGGGTGGCGGTGGCTGGTAAGGGGAGGGCGCCGGGGCCACCTAACAGGCACATGAGGGTGATGCCTCCCGGTGGAAGAGCGGAGGGAGTGGAATGGCTGGAACCTGGTCAGAACATGAGGCACGCAGGGCACGGAAGGGGCAGGAAAGAACTGCTGTTTCAACCACGGCACAGACAGCAGGCAGGAGCCCAGAGCAGAGGATGGCCCACAGCAGCTGAGACCAGAAAGCCAGTCCCCAGGTGAACACATAGTTCTGGATAAGTAACACACACACTTCAGTTCCCAAACTGTCTCATGGGCCTTTCCGAGCAACACTAAGTAAAACACAGACGGCTCCAACACGACATCGTTCAGGGAACTGAGCCCACACCTGCAGGCGTGCGGTGCACACCGACCAGCACACCCCCATCTGGGCAGCCGAGGACATGGGGCGCTCACCTGAGCCCACATGGCCTGCGTACTTGACAAGGCACCTCCCGGTCTCGATGCTCCACAGCAACGCCGTGTGATCTGCAAATCGAGACAGACAAGAAGAACTGAGCTGTCACTGGTCATACGGTCTTTTTATTAACAGAGGAAGATAAGTATCCTGAAAACGAGGCGCTTCATTACCGCCACTATCTCCTGCAACTGATCCTCCTGCTTTGTAACTCACCTGATCAAAGACTCGTTTCCAAGGAGACGGGAGAGTAGGCAACTGCTACACTGACTGCACCAGGCTGGAGACCTAGACACAGGCCAGTCACTGCCTGGCTTCATTTGTTGGTGAAATATTTAAACTTTTCAGAAGATCATGCAACGCTCACATGCAAATAGCATCAAAACCAGTCATAAATTATCTGTGGTAATAAATATTCCTTTGGACCTTTCCACGTATGGGCATAATAAAAAGATAAAAAGTAGACTACAGGGCCAGATCGGTAGCTCAGGGGGTTAGAGCTCCGTGCTCCTAACTCCGAAGGCTGCCGGTTCGATTCCCACATAGGCCAGTGGGCTCTCAACCACAAGGTTACCGGTTCAATTCCTGGAGTCCTGCAAGGGATGGTGGGCAGCGCCCCCTGCAACTAAACTTGAACACGGCACCTTGAGCTGAGTTGCCGCTGAGCTCCCAGATGGCTCAGTCAGTTGGAGAGCGTCCTCTCAACCAAAAGGTTGCGGGTTTGACTCCCGCAAGGGATTGTGGGCTGTGCCCCCTGCAACTAGCAACGGCAACTGGACCTGGAGCTGAGCTGCGCCCTCCACAACTAAGACTGAAAGGATAACAACTTGACTTGGAAAAAAGTCCTGGAAGTGCATACTGTTCCCCAATAAAGTCCTATTCCCCTTCCCCAATTTAAAAAAAAAAAGTAGACTACAGAAGACACCTGAAAAATAAATGCTGATTACCCAAATGAGATTTCTGAGACATCAGAAACCTTTTTATTCTTCTTTCTTAATTGTAATTTCCATAAAAACAATCTGGGGTGCTCCTGTATGAACAGTTTTAAACAAGAGAAAAAATTTTATTCGTCATTCTAACTTTCGCATTCTCTATTTCCACTGGAAAAGGCAGAATCTTGTGAGTAACTTGTCATAGCTGGGAAAGTCATTTTTAACAAGTGAGCACCATTTGTAATTCCAGTAATTTCTATCTGAAGGGGTGTTTGGTTATGCCCATTAGACAGTTTTCAAAAATGCCTTTTCTTTAGTGAGAAGTCAGGGGTCTCCTAAATCCTGGCACAGTGGCCACCCTGCAGAGATCACACAGCACTGCTCTCTCGGCTGCAGCTCACGAGGAAAAACGATACACCAATGAAAACACCACCTCCCATTTAAACGGCGCTGCACCTTATGCTGTCTCCTAGAGCCTCCCTAACATGGCCAGCTGCCTCTCCCGGGGCCCTACAGCATGTGGAAGGCCCGACGGAGTGACCGCTCAGCCACACGTCTGCTGCCACCCACGGGTCAGTCATTCATAGCAGCTGCCTGGCAGGCACGCTCAACGAGTGGCGGGACTAGCGTTTTGCTCACCAGCAGACGCAGTCCCCAGCACCACGGGCTGTGTCCTCGCCACGCTGACGTCCCAGATGCCGTCCCTGTGGCCAATGTACTCCTTCACGAGCTGGCACACAGCCCTCGACGTGGTGGTCTTGAAGCTGGAGACAAGCTAAGATTGTGACAGGAAGGAGTACTGTAGACAGTTTACTGAGAGAGTGTCTTTAAGTTAGGGAAGGTACAATGGAAAAGGATGTCTAGAAAATGCCTACATCACTCACTAGAACATCAAAGGCACCCATGGACACAAGTGCAAACAGTGGGACTCATTTAGCTGGGTCCCAGAAGCAGGGGTGAAGTCAGGGCCACCACTCCCCCACTTCATGATCCTGCCCTACCACAGAAGGGCCTGTTCACGGGCTGCACGTCACTCCTCCACAGATCCAACCACTGAATTTTCCTACACACAAGTTTATCTTTTCCTATCACTCTCACTGAAAGCCATGGACTTCCAGTGCACGTCTGCACCCCTTCAGCAGCACGTGAGTGGCCCACGAGCCAGCATCTCACATACCTTGCTGGTGGAGGCCTTGTATGTGGTCTTCAGCTTCTGGGAGAGCTGGCTGGTACTGTGACTGGCTGCCAAGACAGAGAGTGAACAGTCAGGAGCCAGGGACCAGGGACAGACTGGAGACACACATGCAGTGGCCCACTTCCCATGGGGAGACAGTGCATCCCAGGAGGCGGGGTCGGTCCACATAGACATGGCGACAACCCCGGGCTGGGACGGGAACCCTAACTAGCAGCGCTGCCTTCTTCCTTCCATGCCCGCACCTGAATGACAGGTTCAAGTCATGCGGCCACGAAAGCATACCGGGACCTGCACTGAGTCCCACATCCCCCCACATGCCATCCGCAGGCACCCCTCACAAACACCCCATACCTTTGGTTTTGAGCTGGCCCTTACTCAGCTCCACCCCATCGATCGCTTGTCCTTCAGCCGCTAAACGCTCATTAAGAGTCTCGATTTCTCTACGCACTGGAAATAAAAATGTTTTCAAAAAGGTAAAATATGTACTTTTCATGTTTAAACATACCAGTGCCAAAACTTGAGCACATGACAGTGTTACATATTGCTGTTGTCTAAACAAATACATGAACAACAGCTTAATAAACACGATCACAGAGTTCTCAAAAACCCAAGACATCGTTCCACAAACAGAAAGCCCTTCCTGCAGGGGACAACATGACCCATGGGTGCTCGTACCGTGTGGGCTCTGCAAGGTGAGGACGGTCCATTCCCTTTGTACTTTAAATGTTTAAACACATGATGCTGATACTGTCCAAAATTCAACGGAATACTTACAGTGTAGCTGAGAATACTGAAATTAAGGGGAAAACGTGAAATAAGAAAACGTAACTACTGCTGCGTGGCACCACAGAGAGCTCCGTGAGGATTATGCATAGGGAAGATTAAAAACGCAGGAAAGGTATGAAGAAGGAATCGGAGTAGGGACATATAGGGACAGAGAAGAATGACGAGGAAGGACATGAGCTCCGAAGCCACGATGAGCAGACGGGAGGAGGCAGGCTCAGCTGCGTGCTGGCCAGCTGCTGGCACACCGCTGGCACCGCTCCACAGGGCGGAGGGAAGATGGCGGGGAAAGGGACCCCGTCCTAGCACACTGAGCTACTGCGGCCACACAGCCAGACACTGCCTGGCCGCAGGCGCACCCAGCGCTGAGCTGCGCGCCTGCCACGCCGCCTCCCAGGCCTGGGCAGGATCTGCTCTGGCTGAGAGCACAGTGCGGTCAGTGAGAGGGGGGCCAAGGACAAGGGCTCCCAACAGACCCAGTCCGGGCCACCGGGACACAGTCTCACAAGCAGCAGGAGCCACTGAACCTCAGCACTGGAGGTTTCTCTTGAACGAACTGCATGAATTCATAAAAACACAGGCCTGAGAGCACAATGGGACTCAACAGTACTCGGGTCCATAAAACCTGACACTTAAAGGAACCCTTAAAATCAGATACATGGTACCTAAATTTTATCTTATAAAAAGTTGGAATAATTTCTCTCTCTGTAAATTTTCAAGGTGGACTTTTAAGGAAAATCCAGTATTAAAACATTAAATTTCCTAGTCATGAAGTTTAAATGACACAGGATCACATTCTCTTCACTACTGATCCAACTACATCACTTAATTCTAAAGTGAAAATATTTTAATAATGCAAATGCTGTTTATTAGTATTAATTTTTGGAATCAACTTATAAGGCATGAAAGACCTGCTTATGGTTAAAAATTTTACAAACACAAACCCTGTAAAAGAACAAAAACTGGAAGGTAATAAATGGAGCAGTGCAGGGTAAAGCACACATTCATTTCCTAATATTTCACAGTGAAGTATAAATGCATGTGGCCTAAAGTTGACAGAGCAAAAAACAGAAGTAGGTTAAATTTTTAAATACGATCATGAGAAAAACTAAAAGCACAAAGTGCAGAAGCTGCTCTCCTTTGCAAGTGGGATAGGCTGACAGGCAGGGGTAATCGCAGATATCTTTCCTGTTCATGCTGCTTGATCCCTTCAGCAAATGAAGGCATTGCTTCAAAAATAAAATTTAAAAAAGAACTAAAGCCAAACTAATGAAAAATTAGTTTACCTTTAATAAGTCAGATAATACACACATTTTAGGAAATTCTCAAGATATGGTATTATTTTAAAGAAAAGTATGAATTAACATTTTCTCAATTTATATACAGTATACTTCATGTAGGAAAAGTTATAAGATGCATTTATTTTACATAAAATTGCAATTTGGATTAGCAGGTGTGGTCAGGATACTGCCCGCTCCAAAGACAACCTGTGAACATGTGACCTCGTGGCAAAGGGGCCCTGCAGGTGTGATTAAGGTGAAGAACCTTCAATGGGAGGACCCCCCTGTAGGACCCAGGTGGCCTATCCTTCCCACACGTCCTCAGGAGGGTCAGAGGTGCATGAGGGGACCCCACAGCGGGTCAGGTGTACGAGGGGACTCCACAGCCACTGTCAGCTTTGCAGGAGGGAAGAAGGCTTAGAGACAAGAAGCGCGGCAGGCTGCAGACACTGGGAATGCCAACAGGAAGACTGGCCCTGTCCCCACTACAGGGCAATGAAATCCGCCACAACCCAGACAAGCAGTAGCCCCCTCACACCTCCAGAAGGGCACACCTCTGTCAACACTTGACGTTGTCTGCAGAGCTGTGAGGGAATGAACTGTGTTATTCTAAGCCACTAAGCTAATTATAGCAGAAGAGAAAATGGATGAGTGGTGAATGTCTACCCACAAATCTGTTTCTTAGGGATTTCCAAGTGAAAAGCTGTAAAAGTACAGAACTGGTAGATACTCACATTCTAAGTTTTCAATATAAAGGTTTTCAAATTCTCTTTCTATTTGACCAAACAGTTCCAGAAGTGTACTGCGAACTGAGGAAGGCAGCTTAGAATCCTGTAAAAAAGGAAGATTTTGTTAAAAATGAATGAATGAGAAACTCTGACACCAAGTACCAATATACTTTATCTTCAACTCTTTTGTATCTTTACATGTTTTATTTCTAATACAGCAAACGCTTAAAGAACTGTTTCAAATTTCTGTAGATGAAACTAAATCAAATTGTACAAATGGTGCCCAGGATTCCGTGGCACTGAAGAGGAAACTCTTCTTCAAAACAATGTAACTGCTTTTCACAGGAAAGGAAGCCCACCTTGTTCGAAACTTCCAAATCTGTAGAGAAGGCAGTTCTCATAAATAAGATTATATTTCCAATAGCCTTTAAGTTCTATCGTGTGGTGTAAGTCAATTTTGATTAAGTTATATCTTAATAGAAGATGTGCCTTCGAGTCCTCATGTCCATTGTATATTCCCCGTAACTCAACTTAATAACTAAAAGATTGTCATGGAAGGGAAATGAAAATCTCACCTAAGAGAGCAAAACAATGTATCAGTTAAATAAAAACGTTACTGTGGAAGCTCCCAAGTGTGCCACGCTCCCCACACCTCGGCACAAGCCCTGCACACCTTCAGGCCCATGTAACCTCAAGGGACATCAGTAAGAAGCAGCAACTTCCACTGAATTTTTAGGTGTGGTCACACGAGCACCAGTGTCCCACTAGCCCTGTTCACAGGCATTCACTTTGCAGACACTGCCAATGACAGGGAGACCGATGCAGCCTGTGTTCCACTCTCATCCCGAGGACACCGTTACCCAGTATTTCCTGTGTGACCCCTCCCAGCACTTAGAGGGATTTCAAACAAAATTCTTAACAAATATTTCTAAAATAATGTTACAGTATCACCTGTTGTCAGTGTAATTTTCTAAGTGACTTTGCAAATTTATATGCACCACAAACTTTTTGATGTTTAATGAGTGGCAAATAAAAAGATATGTAACATTTATTGAATTCTCAGATTAACTTCTTCAGAAGACAGAAATTTTAGGCAAAACGATCTCTAATGACGTAATGACGTAAGCATTTTAGCGGTATGTTTTGAAGTAATCATAGAACCCTCAAGTAAATTTTACAGGCTACCTAAAAATATTATGTGAAGCCACTTGTTTACAAACTGGATCTGGTAGAATATAGCCTCTCTCAACAGCTCTCGAAAATAGCAAAAAAAATGACAAAAAAAGAGATGAAAATGTAAAATAACAAGGAAAACTAAACTAAACCATTAAGCTCCTCCTCACCTCCCACTGCTCTCCTGCTGCCACTCAACGTCACAGACCCAGAACTCAGGGCTGAACTTTGCTGTTATTTGTGACTCTCAGCACAAAAGCTACCATGATTCCGTAAACGCATTTGAGCTCGTTAGCACGTGCACATGTGCACTCGGCAGCGTGGGCAGCCAGCCTCCCGCCCCTGTGCTAAGCCCTGCTCCCTAACTGCTTCGACGTGTGAGGAAGAGGCGAGCCCCATGGCTCGTCCACCCTCGTGCTCACTTTGGCTCCTGCTCCCCAACAAAAGACCACGGCTGCAGCCTCACCTAAGCAGGATGGCCTACTGTTCAGCTCAAACCCACTGGTGACCAACCACCTGTGCCCACACCCACCATGCTAACAGCTTGTGCCGCACACCATCACCATCATCCATCAGCCGCTGACCCAGCCACCCAGGACACCAGGGCCCAACAGAGGGAGCACTTGAGACACGTGGATGAGGGCCCGAGAGGAGGGCCCGCATGGCACCAGCAGGATTCTGAGTGACCTGCATAAAGGGCTACCCTGAGATGCCACCACCCACTTGTGCTACATCACAATGGACATTGGGCATTCAGAGGGCCAAGAGAACACCTCTTATGGGAGTTCATGCTAGAAGATGCTAGCAAAGGGGGTGGGGTGTTACTGCTAAAATTTAAGTAAGTCTAACCATTAAAAAAAACACACCTTAGACTGTTAATGTACAGTGTAGACTGCACTGTACACAGAAGCCAGTAGCCACATCTGACTATTTAAATGTAACAATAAAATTTTTTAAACTCCTCAGGGACCGGCCCAGTGGCTCAGGCGGTTGGAGCTCCATGTTCCTAACTCCAAAGGCTGCCGGTTCGATTCCCACATGGGTCAGTGGGCTCTCAACCACAAGGTTGCCGGTTCAACTCCTCGACTCCCGCAAGGGATGGTGGGCAGCGCCCCCTGCAACTAGCAACGGCAACTGGACCTGGAACTGAGCTGCGCCCTCCACAACTAAGACTGAAAGGACAACAACTTGACTTGGAAAAAAGGCCTGGAAGTACTGTTCCCCAATAAAGTCCTGTTCCCCTTCCCCAATAAAATGTTAAAAAAAAAAAATTTTTAAACTCTTCAGTGACACAAGCCACACGTGGCTTGGAGCACCCATATCTGACAGCGCAGACCTAGAACATTCCATCACAGAAGTTCCGCTGCACAGCTCTGGTTCAAACATTCACTTTCCTAAGTGCTGTGACCCAGCACCCCAGACTGTGACTATACTTGGAGCTACAGTTAATACGGTACAATGGGGCCGCTGGGCTGGGCCCTAATATAATAGGACTGATGTCCTACCGAGATGAGGACACACACAAAGGGACACATACACACAGAGAGACGGCCACGTGAGGACACAGGGAAGACGGCCGTCTGCACGCCAGGGAGAGAGGCCTCAGCAGGAACCAGCGCTGTGACACCTGGATCCTGGACGTCCCGCCTCCAGGACTGTGGGAGAATAAATGTCTGCTGTTTAAGTCCCCCCCCAGAATGTGTGCTTTGTGACGGCCACCGAGCTCACCAACACATTAAGAATACCCAAGCTGTTTTGGAGACTCCTTAAAAGTCTACAGTTTTATTTCCAGTATTAAGATGGAACCATTTCTTTTAGAAAGCAGAACCAGACATCCGTTCTTTTCATTCACTCAACACACAGTAACAGGGTTCTAAATGAATATTCACTAGGCCCCAGCAAATATGCTGCGTCCTGCGTGTACACTGCTGCTGCCCACGTGCTGCAGCCTAGAGGCCCGGTAGTGAGTCCACACAGAGTTCTGACAAGATCCAAATTCCAATAAGCCAATTTCTGAGATTTCAGCCTATTTTCCTATAACATCAGGCAAATGAATTAGTTCTAATTGTGAAGGCATAGTCACAAATCTGTACATACTTATACATATATTGTTGTATGTACTATAGGAACATTATTAGATATGTCTAGAATTTATTTTACTATAATATACTTTTATTGGGCTTCACAATTTTTAAAAGCTAACACATTTTCATAATAAAGGAACTAGAAAAAATATAAGAAAACATCTTTATCATAAAATATTAGTTCGGGGCCGGCCCAGTGGCTCAGGCGGTTGGAGCTCCATGCTCCTAACTCCGAAGGCTGCCAGTTCACTTCCCACATGGGCCAGTGGCCTCTCAACCACAAGGTTGCCAGTGTGACTCCTCTAATCCCGCAATGGATGGTGGGCTCTGCAACTAAGATTGAACATGACACCTTGAGTTGAGCTGCCACTGAGCTCCCGGATGGTTGGAGCGCGTCCTCTCAACTACAAGGTTGCCAGTTCGACTCTTCAACTCCCGCAAGGGATGGTGGGCTGCGCCCACTGCAACTAACAGCGGTATATGGACCTGGAGCTGAGCTGCGCCCTCCACCACTAAGACTGAAAGGACAACAACTTGACTTGTAAAACCTCCTGGAAGTACACACTGTTCCCCAATAAAGTCCTGTTCCCCTTCCCCAATAAAATATTTCAAAAACTAAATAAATAAAAAATAAAGTATTAGCTCATCTAACAAAGAGAACATCAAATTATCACAAAGACACCCTATGACAAACAGATGACACTCACTACGGCAGACACAAGATAAAGCAAACAAGTTACTGAAAGACCTGACTGCAGAAACCCTCCAGGAACAGAAAGATCACTGAAACGCTACTCAGTTCTCTTCTTTTCCTGAAACAACCAGACAGACAACCAAAACTGTACTGTCAACGGTACTGTGAATTTAGTACAGTCAATTCTGATCTAAACTGTCACACCCACGTTTTTTAAGTGTTGCAAAATTATTAACCTGGGAATTGAATCCTATCGCTGTGTAGGCTGTTGTGTTTGACAGGTTTATTGGTTTACTGGGGGGGAGAGGTTTATTTTTTGGTAACCCCCACTTTTTCTCTACTTCTGAGACCTGTGTGCATTCAACTATTTCTGGGACATCACAAACGCTCAGCACTAACTTACTTGTCCTTCTAACATGTCTCTTGGCAGGCCCGTCCTCTCCTGTTCCGAGCTGTTAGTCCTTCGTATAGAAAGGCTATGAGATTTGCGTTTCTGTTTTGCTTGGCGAGCAGTTGAACAACTCCCGCTTTCTGTGGGCATTACTTCTACGAGGTGAAGTCCTGGTCACTCCTGCAATAAGCTAGACAAAAGCAGGAAAAACAAGTACTTTATTTCTGGTTATAGCAAATTGAAATGAAGGAACAACAGTGGATGACTACTTTTAACTCCAAATTTCCTTACTCTGGTTAACATTTACTATGTAATTTAGAATGTGACAAATTAACACGTTTTAAGGTACAGTCTTTGTTGACGGGGTCATTTTTTATCTAACTCATTAACATGGTTTAAAAATCAAATAGCAAAGAAGAGATTAAAATATAGAACTCTCCCTTAATCAACTTTCCCCAGACTCAGCCTACTCCCAGGGAAACCAGTTCTAAGTGATGTTCTAGACTAGATTCTAAAGGAATATAATGCCAGCCACACAAATAACTGTCAACCTTCTAGTGGCCACATTAAAAAAGTAGAAACAGGTAAAATTATTTTTAATGAATTACTTAACCCAGTATGTCTAAAATAATATGTTAGTCAATGCACAAAATGCTAACGGGGGGGAGGGGGCCAGCCCGGTGGCTCAGGCAGTTTGAGCTCCGTGCTCCTAACTCCGAAGGCTGCCGGTTCGATTCCCACATGGGCCAGTGGGCTCTCAACCACAAGATTGCTGGTTCAATTCTTCGACTCCCACAAGGATGGTGGGCAGCGCCCCCTGCAACTAAGATTGAACACGGCACCTTGAGCTGAGCTGCCTCCCAAATGGCTCAGTTGGTTGGAGAGTGTCCTCTCAACCCCAACGTTGCCGGTTCAACTCTGCAAGGGATGGTGGGCTGCGCCCCCCTGCAACTAACAACGGCGACTGGACCTGGAGCTGAGCTGCGCCCTCCACGACTAAGACTGAAAGGACAACAACTTGAAGCTGACCGGCACCCTCCACAACTAAGATTGAAATGAAGTACACACTGTTCCCCAATAAAGTCCTTTTCCCCTTCCCCAATTTTAAAAAAAAGATAAAAATGCTAACTGTGTATTTCAGTTTGCATGCTTCTGTCTTCAAGTGTCAGCATTTCATATTCACACTACGTCCCTACTGGCACCATCCACGTTCCCAGGGCCGCCATGAGACAGCACCAAATTTGGCTTTGTCCATCTGGACATCACGCACTCATTCCTGCTGTTATCAAACCCTCCTCGCAATATAACCACATCACTGTTAGTAAATGCAATTGTAGGTGACATACTTGACACACAACATTGTCCTTCTTTAGCTGCAGAGTCATGTTTTGGATACTTATTGCTCTTGTTGATCCCTCCTCCCAGTAAGTCTGTTAGTTCATGTAGTGTTAATATACTTATCTTCCTTCTACAACTACAGACAGTATCTTTTGATCCTTTCCCTCCTGCACCTCACTCTTTATGAAAGACTGCAACTGTCCTACCTTTTCTTGAGCTCTTCCCCACAGCCATCCATCTCCTGACTTTTGCTGCCGTTTGAGAACGTTATATAAACGCAAGCACAGAGCACGCACCCATGAGATTTGAGCTTAAAGCTCCTGAGATCCAGACCAGTTTTACACGTATCAGTACTTCTTCCTTTTGATTGCTGGGTAGTATTCCACAGTATAGAATTCATTCAGCCATTGCAAAAAGATTTGCTTCTTTCCAGATTTTACTATTACAAGCAAACCTACTATGAACACTAACACACAGGTTTTCGTGTGAACATTAACTTTCCGTTTCTTTGGGATGAAGGCCAAGAGTGAGGATGCTGGGGCCCAGGGCAAATGCACATTTAGTTTTTAGAAACCTTTGGAGGGAATTCAGACACCATGTAAGTCACTCCCCACAGCCAGTTCTAGCCATCCACTGAACTACTTTGTCTACATTTCCACTGGCCCGTTCTGGCCATTTCATATAAATAGATTCATACAATACGTGGGCTGCTCTACTGTGACTGGCTGTTTTCACTTAGCGTGTTTTCAAGGTGTATCCATATCACAGCACATAACGGCAATTTATCCCTTCTTATTGCCAAATACACATTTTACTCATCATTCATCAACTGATGGACACTTGGTTGTTTCCATTTTCAGGTTATTATATGTAAGGCAAATTTCTGTGTGCATTTATATTTTCATTTCTCTGGCATACACACCAGGAATAGAATTACTGGATCCTAAGGTACCTCTATGTTTGAGCTGAGTTTAAGAAACCGTCAAATTATTTTCCACAGTGGCTCTTCTAGTCCCATCAGCAACGCATGCGAGTTTCTGTCCTCTGCATCCTCACCAGCATTTGGTACTGTCACTATTTTTAATTGTAGCTGTTCTCATAGGTGTGTTAATAGCCTGTCTTCATTTGCATTTCCCTCGTGACTAGTCATACTGGACATCTTTTCATGTCTTATTTGCCATCCTTGGGTCCTCTTCAGTAAAATGCCTCTTCATGTCCTCCACCCATTTTTCTAACAAGGACTGTTTGGGCTTTTACTGCCAAGATCTGAGATTTCTTATTCTCTATGTGAGTTACCTGTCTGATGCATAGATTATAAATAGCTGTTGCCAGCATCTAACTTGTCTTTTCATCCTAACATGGTTTTTCACAAAGCAAAACTTCCTAATCTTTTTTTTATTGGGAAAGGGAAACAGAACTTTATTGAGGAACAGTGTGTATTTCCAGAACTCTTTTCCAAGTCAAGTTGTTGTCCTTTCAGTCTTAGTTGTGGAGGGCGCAGCTCAGCTCCAGTTGCCGTTGCTAGTTGAAGGGGGCACAGCCCACCATCCCTTGCGGGAGTCGAACCGGCAACCTTGTGGTTGAGAGGACTCGCTCCAACCAACTGAGCCATCCGGGAGCTCAGCGGCAGCTCAGCTCAAGGTGCGGTGTTCAATCTTAGTTGCAGGGGGCGCTGCCCACCATCCCTTCGAGGATTCAACACCATAGAGGAGTTGAACCGGCAACCTTGTGGTTGAGAGCCCACTGGCCCATGTGGGAATCGAACCAGCAGCCTTCGGAGTTAGGAGCACGGAGCTCTAACCGCCTGAGCCATGGGGCCGGCCCCAAAACTTTCTAATCTTGATAAAAATCCCATTGATCAATTATATTTCTTCTATAAATCATACTTTTAATTAGTCATGTCTAAAAACTTTACATCAATCCTAAATCCCAAAAACTTTCTCCTTAAGATTTTACTTTTATAGGTTAAATTAAATTTATGTAAAGCTATTTTGAGTTTTTATAAGGTGAAGTTTAGATCAAGGGTTTTGCTTTTTTGTGTTTGGAGTTTCTTGCTGATGGTGTCCAATTACTCCAGCCCCATTGTGCTAAGGGCTGTCCACCCCATAGTGAACTGAGAAAGTGTGGTACCTTGGTCAGAACTCAGCTGGCTATACTCACAGGGAACTCCTCCTTGGTTCTCTATTTGCTCCACTGACCTACGTGACCTATTCCTCTGCCGTATCACAGCCTTGATCACTGTGCTATCTTGAAATCAGTTAGCAACTCCAAAGTTGTCTTGGCTAGTCTAGTTCCTTTGCCTTCCCAAATCAATTTAGAATAAGCATTTCCGCATCTACAAAAATCTTGATGGGGTTTTGATTGCAATTGTGATTAATCTGTTCATCAACTTGGAGAGAACTGGCATCTTTACTATGTTGAGCTTACCTATCATTGAACACAGTACAAAGCCTGACAATTAAGTTCACAAACTCATCCTAGAAAAAGTGCTGCATGCCTCATTGCTGAATATCACTATGGTCACCTTTGAAGTCCTCCCCTTGGGAAGCTATGCACTGACACCAGTGCCTAGTCCACCCTTCAAAGCCATTTTGGAACTCTTTCTCTGGAATGGCTATCAGAGCTGTCATCGTATTACCCTTGATGCCCTGAATGTCATCAAAATGTGTTCCTTTCAATATTTCCTTTATCTTCGGGTAAAGAAAGAAGCTGCTGGGGGCCAGATCAGGTGAGTAGGGAGCGTGTTCCAATACAGTTCTTTGTTTACTGGCTAAAAACTCCCTCACAGACAGTGCCGTGTGAGCTGGTGCATTGTCGTGAGGCAAGAGCCATGAATTATTGGTGAAAAGTTCAGGTCATTTTCATCTAACTTTATCACGCTGCCTTTTCAGCATTTCCAAATAGTAAACATGGTTAACTGTCCAGTTTGTACAAATTCATAATGAATAATCCCTCTGATATCAAAAAAACGTTAGCAACATTGTTGTAACAAGTTCGTGAAGTTAATAGTCAGACCTTGTATATTTGCTTACCGAAAATAAGACCTAGCCGGCCAATCAGCTATAATGCATCTTTTGGAGCAAAAATTAATGTAAGACTCGGTCTTATTTTACTTGTAAAAATTTTTGCTCCAAAAGACACATTAGAGCTGATTGGCCGGCTAGGTCTTATTTTGGGGGAAACACGGTATTTACATCATCTTTGCTTTCTTTCCTCAGTTTTGTAGTTTTCCATTACATAAAAGTCCCATGTCTTCTCAAAATTACACCGAAATTTGTAGTTTTTATTTTTTGAGCAATTTTAGGTCTTATATTTTTATTTACATTGGCACATGCTAATTGATAGTATGTAAAAACACAACTGATTACTGCACATCAAGCTTGCATCCTACAGTCCTACTGAACGCACTGTTCTAGCACATTGTTTTTGTATATTCCGATATTTTCTTTTTTTTTTTTTTTTTTTTTTATTATAAAACTTAAGCTATTTATTAATCATTCACTTTTCTAAAAAACACAAACGTGGGAATAAAATAAACACCCAAGACTGCCTATCCCTGCAGGATAGGAAGAAGCCCTAAACAGAGAGCCTGCAAATGTTTCCTTGTATCTAATGTCTGAGCCTCCTCATGCATCCTGGGTCCCCTACAAGATTCACGTACACCATCACAACACCTTAAAGCTATTTGCTGCTAGTGGCTTGTGCATTCTAGTTTGTAACTGAGAAACGGTACCATATGAGCACTGTCAAAACTCGCTCTCAGCTAACCTTTACTGTCATTCTTAGAAATTGTACCTTTGAGACTGGTTCTGTTCCTTTACTGTAGCTTTTTTTATTCCCCAGCACAAACCCCCAAATCCACATGCACCTCTAAGTTCAAGTATCAAGGTTTGTTTCTGGAGAACACCAGGTTGATGTAGTGTTTCTTCAGATCTCTGTAGTGTCTGCTGGCTGTCATCCCTTCAGACAGGCTAGCCAGGTGGCAGTGCAGTGCAGGGGCACATAGGTCAAACTTGCTCCCTGTTCAAGCTGGACCCTGCCCCAAAGTCAAGGCTACAATCAGTGACGACCGTGGCCTGTCTTCATTCTGAAGTTGTACTATTATGAACCGAATCCATTTCTTCACCGCTGATTCAGTGGAGCTTCCAAAAGATGTCAGGCATATTCTTAGGAAGCGTCCTGGGATGGGGCTGGAGGGTCTTGGCCTTCTGGCTCTGCAGGGGGTGCTGGCACCGCTGCTTTTTTCTGGGCCGCCAGGAACTCATGAATTGCTCGTTCTATCTGGGGTCTGAAGATGTGGTTTAGTTTGGGGTCCACCACCTGAGAAATTATTCTGTCCACTCCTGCTTCCAACATCCCCGACTGGACCACACTCTGCCTCAGACCATTTCGCAATTGGTTTTTGTTCATCGTAGGATTCCATTCCTGCTTGTCCAGATGTGTTGACACAAAATTATCCACTTTCTGCCTCAGGTTTTGGTAAGCTGGCTTGGTGTCCACGTCGGCCAGGCAGTCCCGGCGGAAGCTATCGAACAGGCCCCGGCTCTTGAGCTGCTCCACGATGAGAGCGATGAGCTGGGGGTCGCCGGGAGGCAGTGAGGCCGGGTTGTTGGGGCCTCCGCCCCCGCCCGCCCCCGGCGCGCCCGTGCCCGCCCCCGCCGAGCCCTGGCCGGCTCCGCCGCCGCCCACCGCGCCCGCACCCCCGCCGCCGCCGCCGCCGCCGTCCGCCATGCTCGCGCCCCGGGCCCGCGAAGGAGACCTAATGCGGCTTCTCCTCAGGGACAGAGGGCCCGGGTCGTGTGGAGGTGGCGCGGGGGACGGAGAAAGAGGCGGCGGCGGCGGCGGCGGGAGGGGAGGAGGGGGAGGAGGCCGGCTCTGAGGCAGCCGCGCTCTATATTCCGATATTTTCTATGTAGGCTATTATGTCATCTATAAAAAGAGTTCTATTTCTTCCTTTCTGATCTGTATGCCTTTAGGCCGTTTGCATTTCCTTTTCTTATCTTACTGATCTGGCTAGAAATTCTAGTAATACACTGAATTACAATAGTGACAACAAAGATCCTTGCTTTAGTCTGATCTCAAGGTAAAAATGTTATCTTTCACCAGACGTTAGCTGTATGTTTTTTGTAAACACTGTTTCTCAAAAAAGGTCCCCTCTATTGTTCATTTTCTGAATGTTTCAAAAATTAATCTTGAATTCTGTCATGCTTTTTTCTGTATCACTTAATATGACATGCAGCTTTTCCTTTTTAGCCTGTTAACAGGTCAGTTACACTGATATCATGTAATATATGTGATCATATCAGTTTACCCATTGAATAAGCCCCACTTAATCATGGTGCATCATTCACTGCTTGTTCTCTCACTTTATTTTCTTTTCTCTAAATTCTTGTGCATTACCTGAAATTTTTTTAGAATTTCATTTGGATTTATCTATAGTGCAGTTCGAGTCTCCTCTCTCTTTTTTTTTTTTTTTTTTTTTTTTTAAAGTTTTATTGGGGAATATTGAGGAACAGTGTGTTTCTCTAGGGCCCATCAGTTCCAAGTTGTTGTCCTTCAGTCTAGTTGTGGAGGGCACAGCTCTCTGGCCCATGTGGGAATTGAACCAGCAACCCCGTTGTTCAGAGTTCGAACTCTAACCAACTGAGCCATCTGGCCACCCCTCCTCTCTCTTTTGTGCAACTTTTTTAGTGGTTGCTCTAGGTATTACCTTGTATTTTCACAACTTATCAGTCTACTGATTATCATTTTACCAGTTCGTGGTAAAGTGTAGAAACCTTATCTTCCTCTATGTCCCTCCGTCCTCCATTTCTAACATCATCATCTTAAATATTTCCTCTACATACAGAGAGAACCACATCAGTTATGCTTCAACCTTCAGACATAAGGTAGAGAAGGGATGTCTATTGAATTTATGTTGAATTTACCAATGTTTGCTCTTTCCATTGTTCATTGTCCCTTCTTAGTGTTCCCACATCCCTGTCATTTCCTTTCTGTTTAGAGAACTTCCTCTACCTATTATTTTAGGGTAAGTACGAATCATGTACCTACCTGGGGACGAATCATGTGATGTTGTCACTTTATATAGAATTCTGAGTTGACTGCTCTTTTCTATCAGCATTTACAAAATGTGCCACTTCCTGCTCTTTGTGGTTTCTGATGAGAAATCCACTGTCCTTCAAATTGTCTTTCTACTACAGGTAGAGTGACATTTCTCTCTCACTGCTTTCTGTCTTTAGTTTTCAGAAGTTTAACTCCGATGTGTCTTGGCACTGCATCTCTTTCAGCTTATCCTGTCTGGGTTTCACTAAGTTTCTCAAATCTGTAGGCTTATGACTTATCAAATTTAGGAAATATTCAGCCAGTATTTCTTCAAATACACTTTCAGCTCTACTGTCTTTCTCCTTTCTGGAATTCTGATGACAAGAGTGACAGTCTTTTTTTCAACACCCACAGGCCCCAGGTTATTTTTTTCCAGTCTGTTTTCTGTTATTCAGATTGAGTGATTCAGACAGGGTGATTTCTACTGTTCTATCTTCAAGTTCACTGATTCTTTCCTCTGCCCCCTCATTCTGCTGTTAAACCATCCAGTGGGGTTTTTATTTCATTTATTGTACTTTTCAGTTATGAAATTTCCATGTTTCTTCTTTTTTATATCCTGTATTTTATTCCTGAGATTTTTTTTTTTTAAGATTTTTTTATTGGGGAAGGGGTATAGGACTTTATTGGGGAACAGTGTGTACTTCCAGGACTTTTTTCCAAGTCAAGTTGTTGTCCTTTCAGTCTTAGTTGTGGAGGGCGCAGCTCAACTCCAGGTCCAGGTGCCGTTGCCAGCTGCAGGGGGCGCAGCCCACCATCCCTTGTGGGAGTCCAACCGGCAACCCTGTGGTTGAGAGGACGCACTCCAACCAACTGAGCCATCTGGGAGCTCAGCGGCAGCTCAGCTCAAGGTGCTGTGTTCAATCTTAGTTGCATGGGGCACAGCCCACCATCCCTTGCGGTACTCGAGGAGCCGAACTGGCAACCTTGTGGTTGAGAGCCCACTGGCCCATGTGGGAATCGAACTGGCAGCCTTCGGAGTTAGGAGCATGGAGCTCCAACTGCCCGAGCCACCAGGCCGGCCCTCTCCCTGAGATTTTATTTAAATGGTGGTGATTGCTCATTAAAATATTCTTAAATTGATGGCTGCTTTAAAATCCTTGTTAAATAATTCTAACATCTGTGTCATCTCTGTGTTGCTGTCAGTTGTCTTCTCATCTCAAGACCATCCTAGTTCTGGACCGGCTCAGGGGCTCGGGTGGTTAGAGCTCCATGCTCCTAACTCCGAAGGCTGCCGGTTGGATTCCCACATGGGCCAGTGGGCTCTCAACCACAAGGTTGCCGGTTCAATTCCTCGAATCCCCCAAGGGATGGTGGGCTCGGCCCCCTGCAACTAAGATTGAACACGGCACCTTGAGCTGAGCTGCCACTGAGCTCCCGGATGGCTCAGTTGGTTGGAAAACATCTCCACAAGGTTGCAGGTTCAACTCCAGCAAGGGATGGGCGGGATGGTGGGCTGTGCCCCCTGCAACTATAAACGGCAACTGGACCTGGAGCTGAGCTGCGCCCTCCACAACTAAGATTGAAAGGACACTTGACTTGGAAAAAAAACAAAGTCCTGAAAGTACACACTGTTCCCCAATAAAAGTCCTATTCCCCTTCCCCAATAGAATCTTAAAAAAAAAAAAAAAAAGATTGTCCTAGTTCTTCATGTGATGTGATTTTCAATTGAAGCCTCAGCATTTTGGGTATTGTTACCAGACTTGGGGTGTGACTTCAATATTCTATTATAGCAGGCCTCTGATGACACTGCCCCAGCAGGCAAAGAAGGGCGCTACCTTGTTTCTGCCGAGTGGGTATGGAAAGTAGAGGTGGAAGTTAGGGCTCCCTACTCAGCCTCCATTGACCCTGGGTGGGTGAGTTCAGTCTGTCACTTGATCTCCACTCATCCCACCCTTGCTGGGGCATGGGTCCTCGCTACTGCACCCTACAGCCTCACTAGCACTGGGCAGCAGTGAAATTCCCAGCTCTCTCCACTAGGTTTCCCCTGAGGCCACCTCAGCAGGAAGAGGGGTGCGTGTGCTTTGCTATCTCCCAGCAGAAACAAGACCCCCATCCCCCACCCGGTCTTCTCTGATATCATCAGCAGTGTCACCACTATACAGTCTGGAGAGAGGAAGTCTAGATTGGCCATCCGACCTTTGACAGCAAAGGTGAAGGTGGTGGGGGCTGCAGTGTTCTAAGTGCTCTGTCTGGCAGGCTGTCCCTCTCATGGTCTTTTGGCCAGAGAACAGGCTTTTCTGGGGGCTTTTTGTCTGAGCCTCTTGGTATTGCTAGGTATTGGCTTCTCTAAGCCCAGTCTGGAGGCACAAAGAAAACCCATGGAACTCAGCTCTGTGCCATTTCTCAGGTCCCGACAAACCCAGTCTACTTTACCCGCTCCACCTTTCAGTCTTGTATTTGATACATAATGTCCAGTGTTTTTGGCTGTGACTAAGAGCATAGGAAAAGTACACCTTCTCCGTCTTCCCGAAAGTTCAAAGCCAGAGATCGCCTAGTGTCTCAAATTGTATGCCTTGTTTTAAAATGGAAACAAGGAAGTCTTGCTTTATACACACTGAAAGACTTCCAGGTTGGTGAACACGGGGGATCCAGGAAGAGTGGTGCACTGGAGGGCGTGGTTGCCCCACGCCTGGCCCTGTGCATCTCTCCCATCTGAGAAAGTTCCTGAGTTATGCCCTTTTACAACAAACTGGTGACCTAGTAAGTGAAACACACACAAACACACACACACCCACACACACACAAAACATTCAAATTGGCCGACTAGTTCTGTGTTTAGGGTTAAAATTTTGAAATCCATTAATTAATTAAAATCACCATTTATTTTGTGTAGCATTTTGTACACAAAATTTAATTCTCAAATCTATAAAAAAGGACACTTAAATTCTTGTTTGTTTCAACCTCTCACTGCCCTCACTTTTTTTATGTTATTTGTCAAAGCCAGTCACAAGGCCAACCCAGACTCAAGTGGAGGCTAGACTTAACCTCTGGATGGGAGAATGAGAAAGGATTTGTAGCACTCTTGAATCCATCACACCTTATTTCACTTGCAAATTTGGCTATACACTGTAACATTCTGCTTCCCTAAAAAGTACCAGTAAATGGAACTATATGGATTTGTCGCTTCAAATATTTAGTGGAATAAAATGGATATAAATAATCCAATTAAGTTAAACACCCAGCTCAGAAGAAATCCATAAGAGCTCAGTGGTTAAGAACATGACTTCCATGGTTCTACAAACTTGAGTCCCCTCCCCCACTCTCCAAAGGATTGGTTCTTTTCATCATAAAGCCTCAGTTTAAATGTCACGTCCTTGAAAAGGCTGGCTTCGCCTGACCACTACTAGTCACAGCACTTGATGGTCCTTGCCATGTCTGTACTTAGACCTTCATTGTGGTTTTCTCACTCCATGAATCTGCCCCCACTGTGCCACCACCACCACGCGGGTTCACTCCTGTATTTGTAGGGCCTACTATGTGGCTTGACATGAATACATCCTCACATGGTTTATGAATGTGTAAGTGAATGAGTGACCATATCTCCCCTGCCTGACTAGCTGTGTAACCTTGCTCAAGGCACTTGGAGACACCTTCCTAAGGCTTAGTTTTGTCATCTTCAAAGCACTCATTTCACCAAGGCATTCATCAGAGATGTGTCAGGTTCGTGGCTGGGCTAGGTACTGGGAATGCAATAGTGGCTCCTACCTCCAGGTTGCTTAGAGCTGAGTTTTAAGATAGGCATTAAAATCAGAATCTCACAACTTATTACAGAAATCATAAATTATGATGAGTACTGTGAAAGAGAGACGCCATATTATAAGGAGACCAGATATTAGCTAGAATCAGGAATGTCATTTTGAGAAACTGGCATTTAAATTGAGACTGAAGACTTAGTAAGCGACCATGTGGAAAACGGAGGGGGGTTCCTAGCATGTGCCAAAGTCCTGAGCTGGGAATGATACTGTTGTCAGAGATATTAGAAACAGGCAATGTGGCTACATCATGTTGAAAATGGGGAATCGTGCAAGACAAGTGGGAGATGGGCTTAGATTCTGTTCTTTTATATTTGGGGTTTACTCTAAAATAAAAACGAACCTGTTTAAACGTTTTAAGCACACAAGTGACACTAGATTTGCATTAACAATCAGTGTGGCTGCTGTGTGAAAAATACATGGGAAGTCAGTGACTAGGAATGGGGCAGTTACTGAAGTCGTCTAGGCAATAAATGAAGACAGCTAAGCCTGCAGGGCATATGAACGGATTTGGAGGTAGGGGAGCAGGCAGGGAAGAGTGGTGTCCAGGAGAACCCTCACTCCTGAGGAAATGGTAGGTGAAACGGCAGTCAGGCACTGACAGGTGGCAGCAGATTCAGAGAAGACATCGAGAACTAAACACTGAATGTACTGTGCTCGCGATGCCTCCAAGGATGTAAAACACAAGGAGGCAGGAGGTGTGCAGGTCTGGAGATGAAGAGCACTGGGCTGTATTTATAAACCTGGCAGAAGTCTACATTCAACATAAAGACGGGCATTCTGACCACATCATGCCTCCAGGTCCAAAGCCTTATCCTACTACTCCTTTTCAAGAAGGAACAAAAAAGCTTATAATGAATATTACTGGTGAAACAGGAAACAAAATAAAACTGACAGTCCCTTAAGTGACATATGGAAACATTATTTTTGACTGAAAAATGACAAAACAAATCTTTTGATAAAATTCAGATCTGAAAATTTTGAGCTATAGAAATTAGAGATGGTTGAAATAAAAGCATAACTAAAAACTCACAATGCCAGAATGTGTAATTGGTAGAATTTTATGCAGAAAACAAAGATTCTACTGATACTAAATTTGATAAATCTGACTAACAAATCTATATTGTTAAACAATTCATGTGACCCCCACTGAAGAGTATTTCAATAAATTTTTTTAATGAAAACATTTTAAAACTGTGCTATATATAAAACAGCCAAGAAATCAAACTGACTTAATGGAATCTTCTCCAAAAATTATATTCTTCATGAAAATAGAGGAAGGTGGCTATACCTCTCTTTTTTAGTGATTACTCGTATTAACTTCATAAAGCATCTCAGTTGCCAAAATCATTAGAGCAACTTACCATAGTTCCCTTGCAGTTTATAAGGTATGTTTCGGAAAGGAATGAAAACATCAGAACTCTGTGAAAGCTGTCCTGACGGGCCTTGAAGAAATAAGGAGACTCTATCATTTAGACACTTAAGCAAATTATCACTGTAACCGGCTTCTCTTTCCTGTCTTAAGAACTTCAGCAGCAGAAGCGTTCTGAGTGTGAACTGGATAGCTAGTGCACAGCCCCACATGTCTACAAGTTGGTCACACCGTACGCACACACTGCTACCAACCTTCATTTAACCTCAGTTGATGTTCTCCCTTAACCTCATACCTCTGGCCTTTCCAGCCACTGCACCTTCACTAGGAAATCAGCAGCCTTCTTCACAACTAATTTTATAACCCCACCTTCTGGCTTTCACTGATCCTTTAAGCCCTCCTTCATTTCCACCACCCAAGTGTTTTCTGGGTTTTGCTTGCCTTCGTCACTTCACAAAATAGTCCACACACTGGTCATTTATCCCCATTGATCGATTTCCAACCAAGTATACATTCTAAACTATTATAAATTATAAATCTGGTAGAGGTTTTGGTTCCCCCAAACGTGGCATCAAATGGAGGTTTTCCATACTGAGTGGTTTTACTGTTTTGTAACTTTCTAAACTCCATGAAGTCCTAGCTCAAAGATGGGTTCACAATGCCTCTGCCATACACTGCATTAACACAAAGATTACCTGGCTAATTCAAGTTCTGCCTCAAGCATTCTTCCAAAATTACCTCTGTGGGCTCCACTCTAACCTCTCTTAAATTACTTTTTTTCTGTTGCTAATCTCCTGTCACAATTTTTTTTCTGAAACGTGTTTTAAATCTTACTCGTCTCTCCTTTCCCGTCCTACACCTTCAACCCAGCAGGCGTCACTGGAGCCAGCATCACTTCCTTTCCCACCAGCCCATTCATGCAGACCCAGCCCTTGGCCCTATAAAGCATCTATTGGTTCCCTTCACACCATGGGTCAGTTAGTATAGAGCTTAATTAAATGTCTGATAACGACTTAAGGGTTTTTTCAGGTTGACATCATGAAAAGGGGCAAGGAAGCTGCAGGTGTCTGTAAAAGGACTATTACGTGACGTAGCGTGGAATGTAGGCTGGGGCAGAAGGAGTGCAGACAGAAAGAACTAAGGGACACACGGAGGTGGGGGGAGGTTCCTACAGAAGGCTGCTGTGAGACTCAAATGCATCAGAAAAAGTCACTGATGCTCCCCATATCCATGTCACGTAGTTTCCAAGTATCCAATAGGCAAACTTTAGTAAACGGGTCATAGAACTATGAAGAGAAAGAAAATTCTTCACTCTAAAACTCAGCCACTTTCACTGCTACGCACTGTCTCACCTAAATACTACAATAAAAACCTGAAATTCTAAAAGGTAATTATTTTCCTTCAAAATTTTCTTACTAACCCAACACTATAAACCAGTGTTTATATCACATTAAACAGTTTTATATGAATAAAAAGTCCTACTGGGTTTTTAAAACATTTATTTTCAATAAAGTATACTCTCCTCCAAAAATCTAACGTCCTTATCCTATCATTCAGTTAAATAGATTTAATATAAACTGCCCTTGGCACATGCTGCCACATCACCCTCTACAGACAAAACATCCCTCAGAATTTCATACCAGTAGGATTTTTAAACAGTTTTCTTTTAGCAAGAGAAAAACTTGTTTAATGAGTTCATTTCATGAATGTGAATCATACGCAGGGGGCGGCCGCATGGCTCAGTAGGTTAGAGCACGAGCTCTCAACAACAACGTTGCCGGTTTGATCCCCGCATGGGATGGTGGGCTGTGCCCCCCCCACCCCCCCGCAACTAAAGGTTGAAAACGGCGAATGGACTTGGAGCTGAGCTGAGCTGCGCCCTCCACACCTAGACTGAAGGGCAACGACTTGGAGCTGATGGGCCCTGGAGAAATACGTCGTTTCCCAATACTCCCCAATAGAAATATAAATTTAAAAAAAGAATGACTGAAGAATATAATCTGCATGGGCACTAAAAAATGTATTTGAAAAAAAAAATATATATATATATTTGACTGGATTCCCACAGAAGCCCAGTGAATTTTTAATAACACTTTATTGTGAAAGCACTTAGTGAATTCAACAGCTGGGCAGTATCAGCGGAGAGGCAACCTAGAAAGCTGTCACCAGTCTTAACCTGCTGAAAATGTTTTGTCACTGACATCTAGCTGAAGGCGCAGAACACAAGCTCATCAATCCTGTGAATGGCACTGACCTGGGGACATCACCAAAAGGAAAATAACCACGATTTTTTAAAGATTTGCATAGTTCAGAGAATGAGCTCAAAATCTAGGATGAAATTTAATGTAAAATCGTGCCCTTAGCGAAACCAAGACGACAATTCAGAGAGCTCTCAGTATCACCCAGTGGGGAGAGAAATGCGGGCTGGTACTCAAGGCACAGGCAAGGCGAGGGCGACAGTCGGACAACGGCACTCAGGAACGAGGTCTGCGAGAGGAGCAGGGAGGAAGGAAGCGAGCACACTTCGCAAAGACGGGCTGTGCGAGGGTTTTGCCAGAATGCGGGACGCGTGTTACACGAGAACCTTCTCACAAACAAACGCGGCTAGGAATGGAACCGGGAAGTTCCTCGCTCAAGGTCGCACCGCTGTCACTGGATGTGGCCCTGGGTCACGATCCGCCTGTCCCCGGGGACAGTCCTGACAGAAATGAGGGATAACGGTCACCGGCCAGACACCGCACACGGCCTGGCCTGGCAGCCCAAAACTTGACCGGAGATGCCGGGGACAGCGAAGGGCGCGAGCAGGGCTGCTCCGCAGGGCTGCTCCGGGGGGCCGAGAAGGCGGGACCCGGGGTGCACGTCCCCTCCGGCACAGTTTACTCACAGGCAGGTAATTCCGGGGACGCTTCTAAGGTCAAACGTCCAGACCAACGCACTGGGCTCACGGGGCGCCGGCTGAAACCTAACCACGGCAACTTCCGGACCAGCATCCCCGTGCCGGGCCGAGGGGCGCAGTGGGCAGCCGGCTCGCCAGGCTTCTCGTCACCCGCCCACGCCGCGCGTGCCGTGGGGGCGCGTGTCCCCTGGAAAGACTACCCTAACCGACGCCCGGGGCGCCGGAAGGCCAGGCATCTCTTCGGAGCTCTCCACACCCGCCCGGCCCTCGTCGGCGGCGGGGATGGAGCGCGCGCCGGGCGGGCGCGGTGGTGTGGGGTCGATCTCCACGAGACGCCTTGAGCTCGGGAAGGCTGGCCCCCCACAAGCACGCTCCCACCCAGGGCGAGGCCACTGCCGCCGACACCCGGGCAGCCGGTCCCGGAAGGAAGATGGCGGCCCGGCACTCACCGGTCGCTCCGCCGCCGAGCCCACCTCACTAGCCAGCCGGGTGGTGCGCTGCCGCCCGTCGCCTCCCAGTCTCACGACGCCCGGAACACACGTTGAGGCGCAGGTCACAGATTCTCAGCCCTGACGCGGCCCCACTACCCGGCAGCCTCACAACCCGCACTTCCGGTGTCACCGGAAGTCCCGGCCACTATCTCGGCCCAGACTACCGGAAGTCCCGCCTGGCGGCCCGCCCTGCCAACTCCCGGGCCCCCGGAAGTCCCAACCGGCCGCGCCCGCAACGCCGGAAGTCCCGCTTAGCTCAACTTCCCGGGCCGCCAGAAGTCCCACCCAGCCGCGCCCGAACCGTCGGAAGTCCCATCCAGGCTCCGCCCCTCATCGGAAGTCACCTCGGTCTCCGCCGGCGCCAGAAATTCCGCCCAGCGCCGGAAGTTCCTTGTGAGCCTCTGACCTGCGCCGGAAGGCCCGTGGGTCCGCCCGCGCCACTGCGGCCTGGGCTCGCAGTGGAGCTTTGAGCCGGTCGCGGAGCGGGCGGACTCCCGATGGTGTTCCTCTTCCCCCGTGACCACTGGGCCCTCGTCCTCGGCTCCAGCTCGGCTCTCCTCTGAGGACGCCCGGCGCGGTCCCGGAGGCTCTGGGGTGGGACGCCGCAGGTACTCACCGCGGCGGGTCGTGCGGGCGCCCCGGGCCCACATGCTCACGTGCGGCGTCCTGCGAGCCCCTGGGCTCGTGGCCGGCGCCGCGCTCCCGTCTTGGCGGCGGGCGGAGGTTGGGAGACAGGCTGGCTGCAGCTCGGAGCCCGGCCGAGGTAGAGCTATTAATATTTCAGCTTATCTGCAGAAGGTGACTCAGCCAGTGTCCTTTCGGAAGTCTCTTCACCATTGGCTAACCAGAAAGACGAAGTCAGCTGCTCGCTGCGAAAGGAGGGCCTGAACGGCCTCTTGTCTTTCATCTGGGCTGGAAATCTGCGGATAGAGGAGTCTGGCTGCGGCGGGGCTGGAGAATCTTCCCTGCAGTGATCAGAAGCATGGAACCATTTTTGTCCCATGCGGATCACCTTTCGTGCGCCTTCCTTTAAAAAAATAAAGCTCAGCATTCGAATACTATTGCACATGTAACGTATTTGGGGACCCAAATAACCAAAAAGCATGTAGAATAAAACCTGAAGTTATTCCTTCATTAAGTATAATAAAAGCTTATCATTGGAAACAATTCTGTAAGGCTGAGACTTTCACACTTGGAGATTGTGGCAAATGTCGTAGCGTGGAATTAACCCCTGGTCCTTTACAAAAGGTGAAAACATTCACAGACTCTACAAAGTGGGAGAGCAAAGGAAGTTTTTATTCAAGTTAGGGCAGAGAGAAAATGCCCATGGCAGCGTCCAATGATGATGGCTGCATCGAGCACTCAGGTACTGGGAGAAACAGCAGCATTGGGGAGCGCGGGGGACAGCATTGTCGCCACAGCAGAGTCTGGTAGGGACAGCTGCATCTAACTTCAGGTTAGCTTTTTCTTACATAGGACAGGGGAGTTGGTCAGGCAGCTTTGATTGGTTTCTCGGTCTGGTCTGTTTGAAGATGATGTTATCTCTGGCCTGGGACTTGAATGTGTGACCAGTAAGAACTGCAGGGGAGTTGTCAGTTGGGGCCCAGGGTCCAGTGTCCTGGCACCTGAGGATTAAGAAATTGCTCTTTTCAGGATGCTGTTAATTAATGAGGTATGGGTAGCCTTGAGAAAGGGAACAAAGCAGGGTTCTTCAGTTAATCATTGAGAGAAGCAAAGAGAAAACAGATGAATATCAGGATGGATCAAACAGCAAACAAACTAGGTCTAATTACAGGTGGCTAGATAGTGAGCTATGTGGTGAGTCACACTGCCAACTAGTTAAGTCTAACTGCATTACTGATTCCCTGAATTTCACCCTTACAGCTAACATGCAAGTAACATTTTATTTAGCACCTAATGTGCACAAGGCATTTTGCTGGGCATGGTCACTAACAGCTTTGTGAACCACAGTATCATCTTCAACTAATTCACATGCTTAATATGTGGTTTTATTTTGCAACACAGTATCCACAGTCTCCATGAAACAGGATATTGTTCTATCTATAGTGGAATATATAAAATGTGAAATATATATGCCTATATATATCTATATTTATAAAATGGAATATTATTCAGCCATGAAAAGAAAGAAATCTTGCCAGTGGCAATTATACGTATGGTACTTGAGGGCATTATGCTAAATGAAATAAATCAGACAAAGAAAAAAAATAGGATATTGTTAATTGAGGTAATTTTTCTTTGCTATATTTAGGATTCCCCAAAAGTCAATAAATGAGTGCGTAATGAGACGTCACAAAACCAAGAAGGGAAAGGAATCGCCACTTGGAGGGCCTACTGGGTGCCAGGCACTCTAATATTTGGTAATTTCTGTAATCATCAAAACAATTCTAAAGTAGAAATTATTCTAAGTTGAATTGTAATCAAACATGAGAATGTTAAAATAACTGCAAAATTCAAAAAGCTACTGTCATGCAGGGTGTCATCCGGGGTCTCAGCTCCCGCTCCCCACATAAGAACGCAGGATATGGTGAGTCCAAAAAGGGACACCCACGGAGCCATAGATAGGGGAGTCATACCACTATATTCTTGCTGGTGGCTTGGTTGGTGTGGGGACAGAGCCAGGAGTGCAGTTTCCAGGCTCTCGGTCACACTTGGAAAGGTGCTCACTCGGTAGTAGATGACCATCAACTGTGATTGGATGGCCATCAGCTGTGGCTAGTTGGCCGTCAGCTGTAACCAGTGAGCCATTGGCCACTAATATAACTGCTATGGCTACGCTAGCAGAAAATGGGGGGCTAGCAAGAAGATGGTGGCTGAGCTAGCAAGCGAGACTGGTGCAGGAAGACCCCTCGTTGGGGTGCAGGCGTATGTTTGCTTCCTGTGTCTCCAACCCAGCCTCCAGCGAGAGTATAGTGGTATGGCTCCCCTACCTATGGCTCTGTGGGTGTTCCTTTTTGGCCTCACCGTGTCCTGCGTTCTTATGTGGGGAGCGGGAGTTGAGACCCCGCAGGCCGCTCCGCACAACACATGGTGCAGTGAGCAGGGTACCCCTCACGACAGCTTATTTTAAGGAAGAGGCGCTCCACTATGAGTAATAACCATCCCAAGGTCACAGAGTAAAAACTAACTCCTGTTTCTTCTCTTGTTAATATTAACCATATGGAAGCCAAATACTCAAACAGCTCTGGAGTGAACTCTGTTATAATAAGAAGCAGAACACCTTAAAACCAAACAACTGTCTGACTCTGAATCTTGTAAATAGTCCTAAGCATACCCCATGGACCGCCTCTGCTGTGCGTTCTGAATTCTGCTGTTTCTCCATCTCAATCAGGATTACACACAAAGATTTCCTGAAGGGGACGTCATTGTCCCCATCCTGGTGTCAACATTTTGCATAACTTAGAGTCTTCAAAGTAGAGCATTGGAACGCAAATACTGTGGGATGCAAATACAGAACGTTTGGTCACCTGAGCTTAATTATGAGAGGGAACAGGAAAGACATGTAAGTCATCTCTGAACTTCAGTTTCTTCACATAAATGCAGATACCACTTACGTGTAAGGATAAAGTAAAACAGTGCATGTAAAAAGTTCCTCGCACAGTAAACAATGCAGGCAGACTTAAACTGGAAGGGAACTTAAAGACCCACTGAGCTTCTCCTCTCAGGGATGGAGGTCATGGGGCCCGGAATTCCAGCCCAACAGTTCTCAGCACCAAGTAACGGAGCCCACACAGGAGCTAAGTAGGTCCTCTACGTTCCATGGGGTTCCTACTGCACCAGAATTTCTTACAGTGGTCAAGGCACCACGGCATTTCCAATCCTCCAGGAGCTTCATGAGTTCAAAATTAATTGCATAATACTGTCTACCAATAAAGATCTGAAACTGTAAAATAATTTAAAAGTTTATTTGGGAACTTACAGGACTCCAAAGTGAGACACGCAGGTGTGGATAGGCAAACCAAAATGCGCTCTGGAGAGAACAAAGAAAGGCAGGGTTTGTAAAGACAAAAATCACAAGGTATAAGTCTTTCATGCAAATGAAGGACTGCTGCTAGCTTCACAGGTCTGGTTAGTGCAATATGCAAACAGGGTGAAAACTACAAAGAGGAGGTCAAATCCATATTGTCCATGCAACAGTTGTTCCTGGATGTTTATGGCTCGGCCTTGAGCTGACTTTAGCAGCCTAACAGCCGCTGTGGGCACTGAGGCACAGCTGTGCAGAGGTCCCACTGCCGTAACAGCTCCTGACTATTCTAAGTGACTGTCTTAGCAATGCTCACTGCATTTTATTTTTTCCATTATCATCCCCCCTTTGGGTGATGACCGGTCAGATTCAGAAAGCATCAGTGACCAAACCTGTTTCGTATGATTGTCGTCCTATGGTAGGGCAGGAGTGACCACTGGTCTGCTCTGGGTCCATCATGTCCGTTGGAGGGGGAATACCATGATTAGTTAATATCTTCTGTTGGAGGCACGCTGTGTCTTGAGGCTGCATGGGAGCAACAAGGAGGCCCCAGGGAAGCAGGGTCTAGGCTTCAGGCAGAGCTTTACGTTTCCTCGGCAGCAGGCTTGATGGTGGGTTTTGGCTCTCTGAGGAGCACAGCAGCCAGAGATTCAGATAAGTAATTTGAACACAAGCAATAGGCACAAATTAAAACAATCAACAGTATAACTTGTAACCCCGAATGCAGAAGAGCTCCAGTCCTAAAGGGAGCCAGTTAAAAATATCAGGGAATTTAATGTTAAGCCATCCCGGGGTGAAGCTGGAAGGTCCCTTTAAAGATTTAGCTAATGTGAATACCGTGGATGTCTCTAATTTTACTTGTTGAGACGTCTTGTCCTGGACAGCAGGAGGTATTAGTGACGGCACAAAGCCCGCCTTGAATTGCAGGGAAATGATATAAGGCTGTGGAGTCCTGGGGTCTCCAGCTGGGGCATTTAACGTTGAGGACTGGTGGCACTAGCGGCTGGCCAGGCTGTTGTGTCAATGGTTCTGGTTTGGCACCATGGTGTCTGAGCAGAGCCAAGGCCATCCATGAGCCCACGATTCTAAGAAAGCAGTTATCCTCATCTGAAAAGCCTGCCAGTTTCGAGAATAGTAAAAGGGGATGTCAAGTGGCCCAGAAGGCGCTGTTCATTTTGTCTCCAATTACCTAGGCATTCCAAAGCCCAAGGCTGATTTTCATATGTGCCGACAAAAATACAACCGGTGGGGGTGATACAGGAGAGTTAGCATGTCCCTAGGTAGACAGGGAGGTCTCTGGTGGAATAAACAAAAGAGCCATATCCTAAAACTTCAGGTTTTGAAATAACCCCTTGGCTCCAGGACATAATGTAACAAGGACTTGAGGTTAATCATAAAATTCATTTTGGCCTGACAAATGGAGCAGATCTGATAGATAAGAGTGGGTTACTTTGCTAATTCCTTTAGGATGGGCAAGCAGAACAAACCTGGTAGATGAATTGCATTAGAAGGCGCCAGTTCCCTTCTACAAACAAGTTCCCTTCAGCGCCCTTACTCCGCCGCTCAAAGTCTTAAGACCACCCACAGTGAGATTCATCATAAGGGAAATAGCCTTTAGATTGGAGTCCCAAAATACTAAAGTCATAATACCTCTGTTACTGAATTTATCAAGAAAATAGCTTAAATATCTAGGTTTTTCAAAAGAGGGGCCGGCCTGGTAGCTCAGGCATTTGGACCTCCATGCTCCTAACTCTGAAGGCTGCCGGTTCGATTCCCACATGTGCCAGTGGGCTCTCAACCACAAGGCTGCCAGTTCAATTCCTGGAGTCCTGCAAGGGATGGTGGGCAGCACCCCCTGCAACTAAGATTGAACACGGCACCTTGAGCTGAGCTGCCTCCCGGATGGCTCAGTTGGTTGGAGCGCGTCCTCTCAACCACAAGGTTGCCAGTTTGACTTCCACAAGGGATGGTGGGCTGCGCCCCCTGCAACTAGCAATGGCAACTGGACCTGCAGTTGAGCTGCGCCCTCCACAACTAAGACTGAAAGGACAACTTGAAGATGAACGGCACCCTCCACAACTAAGCTTGAAAAGACAACAACTTGATTTGGAAAAAGTCCTGGAAGTACACACTGTTCCCCAATAAAGTCCTGTTCCCCTTGCCCAGTAAAATCTTTAAAAAAAAGATAAATAATAAAATAACAAAACACTGAGGTGTTAATTATTAGGTACATCATAAGTTCATCTATTTCTAACTTCTTGTCACACAAATGTTAAGAGAAATTAAGATCTGTTAATAAATATATTTTATTACTAAAACCTATGCTTTTAAAGATTGCCAAATATATTCCTGGGTTTGACGGTGGAAGTGCTAATTGCTTGCTTTTGGTTGTCAGTATATATGTCACCAGAGTAATTTTCTATGTTTTATAGTTTCTCAATAAGATCCTTGGTTACTCAAAAATTAAATCTAAAAACTAAGTTTTGCTAATAGTTAAGTAAATTTTTATATTATAAAACTGCTAAAGTTCATGTGCTTTCCTCAGTATAGGCCAATATAAGGAAACTTAGCCTAATGTTTTTCCCTAACTGGCAGGGAATGCTAATGGTTCTGACCCACTGTTACATCCCTGATTAAGAGGCTCAGATCCTAGAAAAGGCCAGGAATTTGTTTAAATGTCTTTAACAGCCAAGACAGAAAAACAAGGAATAAAGGAACAGTGAGACCAGAGCACAAGACCAGAGACAGGCCAGACTTTTGGCCACGGTTATAGACAACCCAGGGCTGAAGCCACCTCAGGACACCCCAAATGCCCCAGAGAGAACACGCCAGATAACAGAGCCTACTCTTGATTTACAAACCCAGATCACTGGATTCCTAATCCTCCAAAACAGCTGCGCCCCCTATACAGACTAAAGGGCACTACAGGAGCGAGTACCCTTGTTCTGAAGGGAGCAAGGACCAGCTCTCTCCCCAAAAATGGCTGTCATCACTGTTGGGCCTGAAGTTCCCAGTGGCTCCCAAGCTGTTCTCATCACAGGGGGTAAAACTGTGGGTGACCCTGACGTGGTAAGCCTATTAATTTCCTAATTGCTATAGAAGCCATTTATTCTGTCTCAGCTGCTCACTCTTGACCTTTTTCCTCTGAAAACTGCTTTGGTTGTAAAGACAGCCCTCAGATTTGGGCTCATTTTACTCAGCCTGTTTCTTATCATTGGTCTATACCTAAGAAAATATAAAATTAAACTTAAAAAGAACTCAAAAACTATTTAAGTAAGAAACTAGACATCTTAACACGCGGCTGACCAGCTTGCCTCCAGGCCATAGCTACAACTGCCATCCTAGTTCCCAAAGCCACCAAGCTCATCATGGGACAAGACTTAACCATTTTTGTTTTTGCCCCCCACCACATTCAGGGGTTTTTAAATGCTAATAAGAGTCACAGGCTCACTGATAGCCGCCTCCTACAACATCAGGCCCTCTTAAAAGCTCCTGTAATTCAAATAGGGACCTGCTCCACCCTTAATCTCGCCACCTTCCTCCCAGAGACAGAGGAAAATTAACTGCCAATAAGTTTTAATACAAGCCTATACTGCTAAAATAGATGTACAAAAAAATACCCCTAGACAACCCAGATTGGACGCTCTTCACTGATGAGAGTTTTTTTATAGAAAAGGACATACAAAAGGCTAGATAGTCAAATAGCTTACTCAGTAACAACATCCCTAAACGCCACCTCACAGGCTATCCATGCCATGAGACAGGTCAGAATATCAGTTCTCAAACAAAGCTGCCATAGATTATCTACTTCTCAAACACAATCAAGAATATAAAAAAGTTTAAAGGGTTATGCTGTTTCAGTCTCTCTGATAGTTCACAGTTAATTAAAGGTTTCCAATATTAAAGTAAAAACAAGATTCTTTGGTTTAGAGTTATCCTTCCTTATTTCCTGGCTTCCTAGAGTAACAGGACTTAAAGAAGCCGTTCTCATATTTCTGTTATTCATTATTATAGGAATCATCTCTTGCTGCTGCCTACGGTGTATCTCTGCTTGTGGACCACTCACTAGTTGGCTACAACGGCCTCCAAAGCAACAAACTTCTCATCTGGATGTGCTTATCTACCGGGGACCCTTAGATAGACCTCTGGACAAGCCCTAGCTGCTGGTCTTTCTCTACGTCCCTCCTCAGCCTGAAGTAGCCAGAGCCATCGTCACCCCTATCCCCTAACGGCAGTTAGGGTTTTGTCTTCAGAGGGGGGATTGATACAGGAGAGTTAGCATGTCCCTAGGTAGACAGGGAGGTCCCTGGTGGAATAAACACAGAGTCATAGCCTAAAACTTCAGGTTTTGAAATCACTCCTTTGTTCCAAGACATAATGTAACAAGGCTTTGAGGTTAATCATAAAATTCATTTTGGCCTGACAAATGGAACAGATCTGATAGATAAGAGTGGGTTACTTTGCTAATTCCTTTAGGATGGGCAAGCAGAACAAACCTGGCAGACGAATTTCATTAGAGGGCACCAGTTCCTTTCTTCAAACAAGTTCCCTTCTTCAAACAGTTCCCCTTCCCCAAGCAGGCAAGGGAAGGTATAAAAGTAAGAGCTTTGCCTCAGTCATGGGGCACCCTCATTAGGGACCACCCTCCTGCTCAGGAGTGCAAACTCTTCTGCCTCTAATAAATTATCCTGTTTTTAAAAACTCTTTGCCTCTCCCTGGTCAGTGTGTCTACTCTTCGGCTTCACAAGACAGGATCCCAGCCCACACCCAGAAACTGCCGGCAGATAAGGATCGTGTGTGCAGGGGTAGATGGCACCGCCTTGCCCTGGATGTCGTGGTGCAGAGCGGGAGCCTTTTTAACAAGAACCGTGAATCCACACCTGTACATTTGTGGCAGAGAGACAAGGCCACACACCTGGTATGTTCATGTCACATGAGGTTGGAGGGACCCTTTGTCCCTTCCAGGGGACTTCATATCCAGTTTTCATGTCCTGGGACTGTGCTGTGGAAATACTGCTCTGCGAACTCTGAACTAATTCAAGCGTTTTTATGAAGTCCTTCACAACACGTCAGGAGGTCCTCTTGCAGCAAGGCGACTGATTTCGTATATTCCTTGCTCTAGCCTCTAGGTCTCCCAATGAGGGTTTCAAAAGGAGAAGATGGATGTTTACCAAATGTGGAGGACTGTAGGTGAAGCAATACCAAGGAAAGGGCTTCAGCTTCAGGTAGGTTAAGGGGTTCAATTTGTTTTGCCAAATGGCTCTGAATTATCTCTGATCTACAAAGACACAAGATGTTGATGATAAGTACCAAAGAAATGTTGTAATATAGGCCAGATTTCACATGCCTGTTGCGGAATTTGTCCTGTAAAATGGGCTCCCTGGTCACTATGGAACTTAGTGGGGGTTCCCCTAGCAGGGAAAATCTTTTCTAGAACTATTTTAGCATCTGCTGTGGTGTAGCCCTTGACACGGGAGCGCTTCTACCCAGTGAGCACACATATAAACCATGAGTAGTACATATTTACATTGCCGAGAGGGAGGCAACTGGACAATTTTATTAAAGCATGAAATCTTTACTTTCCCTTTTTAATTTCTCATTAAGAGTATGCAGAAGTGAGACAGGTTAGCTAGCAGGTCGCTAGGTAGACAGGGAGATCCGTGGTGGAATAAACAAAGACAGCTATTGTCTGAAACGCCTTTGCTCCAGGACAAAATGTAACAAGGCCTTGAGGTTAATCATGAAATTCCTTTTGGCCTGACAAATGGAGCAGATCTGATAGATAAGAGTAGGTTACCAGCTCCCTCCCCAAAAATGGCTGTCATCACTGTTCGGCCTGAAGTTCCCAGTGACTCCCAAGCTGTTCTCATCACATAGGGTAAAACTGTGGGTGACCCTGACGTGGCAGGTAAGCCTATTAATTCCCTAGTTAATATAGAAGCCACTTATTCTATCTCAACTGCTCACTCTGGAGCTTTTTCCTCTGAAAACTGCTTCGGTTGTAAAGATCAGCCCCCAGATTTGGGCTTATTTTACTCAGCCTGTTTCTTATCATTGGTCTATACCTTAAAGAAAATGTAACATAAACAAATTAAACTTTAAAAAGACTCTAGAACTACTTAAATAAGGAACTAAACCTCATAACACGCAGCTGGCCAGCTTGCCTCCAGGCCATAGCTACAGCTGCCATCCTAGTTCCCAAAGCCACAAAGCTCACAATGTGACAAGACTTAACTGTTTTCACCCCACACCACATTCAAGGGCTTTTAAATGCTAATAAGAGTCACAGGCTCACTGATAGCCGCCTCTTGCGGCATCCGGCCCTCTTGTTAAAAGGTTCTGTAATCCAAATGTGGACCTGCTCCACCCTTAATCCTGCCACCTTCCTCTCAGAGACAGGAAAAATTAACTGCCAATAAATTATTTTTTTAAAGATTTTATTGGGGAAGGGGAACAGGACTTTATTGGGGAACAGTGTGTACTTCCAGGACTTTTTTCCAAGTCAAGTTGTCCTTTCAATCTTAGTTGTGGAGGGTGACGTTCAGCTGCAAGTTGTTGTCCTTTCAGTCTTAGTTGTGGAGGGCGCAGCTCAGCTCCAGGTCAGTTGCCATTGCTAGTTGCAGGGGGCACAGCCCACCATCCCTTGTGGGAGTAGAAACTGGCAACCTTGTGGTTGAGAGTACGCTCTCCAACCAACTGAGACATCCGGGAGGCAGCTCAGCTCAAGGTGCCGTGTTCAATCTTAGTTGCAGGGGGCGCTGCCCACCATCCCTTGGGGGACTCGAGGAATTGAACTGGCAACCTTGTGATTGAGAGCCCACTGGCCCATGTGGGAATCCAATCGGCAGCCTTTGGAGTTAGGAGCATGGAGCTCTAACCGCCTGAGCCACCGGGCCGGCCCCACTGCCAATAAAATTTAATACAAACCTATGCTGCCAAAACATATTTACAAGAAACACCCCTAGACAACCCAGATTGGACCCAAAATGTAAAAAGCTCCTCACTGATGAGAGCTTTTTTTTATAGAAAATAACCTACCAAAGGCTAGATAATCAAATAGCTTACTCAATGACAAAAACCCTAAACACCATCTCACAGGCTATTCATGCCATGAGACAAGAGTTAGGACAGGTCAGAGAAACAGTTCTCAAACAGAGCTGCCATAGATTATCTACTTCTCAAACACAAGCAAGGATATAAAAAGTTTAAAGGGTTATGCTGTTTCAGTCTCTCTGATAATTCACAGTTAATTAAAGATTTCCAATATTAAACTTAAAACAAGATTCTTCAGCCTAGATTTTTTTCTTCCTTACTTCTTAGCTTCCCAGTTTAACAGGACTTAAGGAAACTTTTTTCATTTCTCTTTTATTCATTTTATAGATACTACCTCATGCTGTTGCCTACAATGCGTCTCAGCTTACAGACTACCCAATGGTTGGCTATGATGGTCTACAAAACAACAACATATTCACCTGGACTTGTTCATCTACCAGGGACCCTTAGATAGACCTCTGGACAAGCCCTAGCTGCTGGTCCCTCTCTACTACGCCCCTCGTTAGCCTGAAGTAGCCAGAGCAGTCATCGCCCCTGTCCCCTAACAGCAGTTAGGATTTCATCCTCAGAAGGGGGATTGAGACAGAGTAGTTAGCATGTAGACAGGGAGGTCCCTGGTGGAATAAACAAAGACATCCATATCCTAAAACTCCCGGTGTTGAAATCATGCCTTGCTCCAGGACAAAATGTAACAAGGCCTTGAGGTTAATCATAAAATTCCTTTTGGCCTGACAAACGGAGCAGATCTGATAGACAAAAGTGGGTTATTTTGCTAATAATGCCTTCAGGATGGGCAAGCAGAACAAACCTGGTAGACAAATTTCATTAAAAGGCATTAAAAGGCCCCAGCTTCCCTTCCCCAAGCAGGCAAGGGAAGTTATAAAAGTAAGAGCTTTTGCCTCAGTCCCTGGGCACCCCCATTCGGGACCCCCCCTCCTGCTCGGGAACTGACCCTTCGTTTTCAATAAACTATCCTCTTAAAAACTCTTTGCCTCTCCTGGGTCCGTGTTTCCATTCTTCAGTCTCACGAGACATGATCCCGGCTCTCACTCCAAAGCCCCCTACATCGTTTGGGGAATCACAGAGACATATTCTGCCTTCAGAAGTGCAGGAAAATTTTATCCTTTTTGACAGAGAGAGAAAACCAAATTCTAGTTTTGTATTAGTGTACTTTATTTTTTTTAGTACAGATTGCAATTCAGTAAGTCTGAGGTCGTGCCTAAGACTGCATTTTTATTTTATTTTATTTATTTATTTATTTTGTTTATTTTATTTATTTAATTTTATTTTGGAATGTTGGGGAACAATGTGTTTTTCCAGGGCCCATCAGCTCCAAGTCAAGTCATTGTGCTTCAATCTAGTTGTGGAGGGCACTGCTTAGCTCCACATCAATCTTTTAGTTGCAGGGGGCTCAGCCCGCGATCATATGCAGGAATTGAACCGGCAACCTCATTGTTGAGAACTCGTGCTCTAACCAACTGAGCCATCCGGTTGCCCCTGTATTGGTATACTTTTGATAGCAAAAGATAAATAAATCTAATCTTACTTAGCTTGACTATGTGTAAGATTTCTTCTGTCAAGATTTCTTTCCACAAACCTTCTACAACTTATGCAAACCTTCTGTAACTTTCACATACCTTTCAGCTTTTATCCTATCTTTTTCCTTCTTATTCTGGAACAATAATATTACTGTAAGACAAAATTACTTCCTTTTCCTTTACCACAAATGCACTTCCTTTCCTCATACCTTCTTTCACTAAACACTGGTGCACCTTACTTTCTAAGCACAATAGTCTCCACTCACCACATCCTACTCTTTCTTATGCTTTCCCAGAGATCCCACCACTTAGCATCCTAATCGGGCTTAGTCAAAAGTACCTGGATCTTAATCTGAGACATCGTGTGCCTTCCTTCTAGCCTTGCAAAATGGCACACTCAGGTCTCCAATTTATTATTCTGTCCCCCATCTTGTCTGCCAGCCCCAAATCTAGTGGACGACTGCATAGCCTAATCTCAGCTCTTTTTTAAAGTTTGATTTAATTCATCGTTTAACTTAACGTAGCAAATTTCAAGTTTTGGATCAACCAAAGAATTTTGGAAAGTGCTGAAAAATTCACCTAGAAATTCTTATCCCATTTGTCTCTAGTTAAACTACTTGTTTTCAACAATCATGTTTCGTGTGACACCCAAAAGGAAAATGATCTAATGTGAACCCCAGGAAGGAATTTATCTGTGGACATGCGCTTGGACTCCATGTTGTTAACTGGGCCTGAATTCAGAATTAGAGTCTGACAGCTGTTTACTGCAGGGGCCTCTCAGAACCAGGGACTGTCCTCTTAGCCTCTGCCTCGCCTATTCTCACAGCTGAGGTAACCCCTGCAGGGGAGAGGAAAGGGTCCCTATTCCACTAGCACCACATGACCACTCAACCAATGGACTGACACCTGTCCTGCCCAATCAGAACTGCACAAACTGGACCTGCATCCACCAATCCCAGCTGATCAGACTTGAAGTCCTCATTTGCAAAAATAGACCTCATCAAAACTGGGCGGAAAACTTTCTCTGTAAAAGACAGCCTCCCCTTTGTCTTGAAGGAGCACACTTTCAGTTTCTACCACAGGCTGTCTCCCTGTTTTGCAAATTGTTATTTGAATAAGTTACCTTATTCTCCAGTGCCTTTTGTTGGATTTGTCAACAATATTTAAATTACTCCTGAGGACTTCATGAGACTTTAAAGCAATTAGCCATTATCTTATTTTTCTTGCTGATAAATTTGTAACAGAGAAAATACGAGCTTATTTGACTTATAAGCCCAAGTATAATGAAAGTGGCATATTTGCATTATTTCACAGTACTAATAACTCTGAAGATATTCCTGTTTCAATTGAACCAACCCCCTTAAGCTAGGTTTTATTTACTAAAGATTAATCCGAGACCATGTGTGAACCCTGAGAAAGAAGATACCTACAAAGAAGGACTCCTGTGGCTAACTGGGCTCAAATTTGAAAACCTATCCTAGTAACTGTTTCTAACCAGGAGGTCTGTTCCTGTGATCTGAGCCAGCCCTTATAAAGGCTTCATGGAACTGCATTTCAACCAATAGGGCTGAGGCTTTCCCCATTCAATCAGAGCTGAAAGCTATATCCCTATCAGCATCTTAACTGACCAATCAGAGTGGCTCCATTCTGACAGTGCCTTTTGGACCAACCAAACTGCGAGGATTTAGCATCCTCATTCGCATGAGGATGGAACAATCAGGGACCAGGGGTGGGGTCTTTGTAAGTAAGCTCCAATCTGGCTGACAGCACACTTCTTTTTCCACAGAAAACCGTTACCTTGGGTGGCGCTGAAATACCAAAGAAATCTCACTGGGCCAGAGCAGAGAAGAGCAGGTGGGGCAGAGCACAGTACAGCTGTCTGGCCAGAGAGAGGCCTCACCCCAGGGCTGCCTAGCAGCCCTGCTTTTCCACAGCTATGCTGTCTCTTAATTGAGCTGCGACACTACTGAGCTGTTCCATAGCCATGCTGTATCACCATTGAGCTGTTTGCACTCAATAAAGTTTCCTTCTTTACCACACCCCAATTTGGGAGTTCCTATTGACACTGACCAGCAGTTGGCAATGTGCACTTGAAAAGCATCTGAGTAAGTTTCCATTGTATTTCTTCCATTCATATGAAGACTCATTTGTTTTTAAGCGGATTGAATAGGGCTCCCTTACAATCTAATTTTGAGTTTACAAATTAGTTTTAGCCATATCATCCAGAGGTAGAAAAAATATATATATGTAACATACATAGATAGACACACATAAACTTATGGATAGACACAGACAGAAATCTCACAGCTTTCATTTTAAAATGTTAGTTGTGTTTTAGATACAATCATACAAAATTCAAAAGAAAAACTAGATCCAAATTACATTTCTGGCAGATGGACTATGCCTTTTAGAAGTTTCTATGTATCCATCAAAGAATGCATCGTGTCACCGCTAAGAAGTTTGAGAGCCTCTCTTTTTTTAAAAAATTAAAGTTTATTGGGGTGACAATTGTTAGTAAAGTTACATAGATTTCAGGTGTACAATTCTGTATTACATCATCTGTATCTCACACTGTGTGTTCACCACCCAGAGTCAGTTCTCCTTCCATCACCATATACTTGATCCCCTTTACGCTCATCTACCACCCCCGAGAGCATCTCTTTTAATGGTGTCTTTTAAAATGGACTCATCGACAAACACGATCAGAAAGAACCCGAAAGCAAGTGTATGAATGAAAGTTGGAAAGCTCAGAATGTCAACACAGTGGTCTCACAAGGCCTGAACTTAAAGGGGTAGGTTTTCCTAGACAGGGAGAAAAGAAAATGGCATCAGAGGTGGAGCCTGAGCAGAAGAGGGCTGCTGCATATCATGGTCGCTCATAGGTTGTGAAAGCATTCACAAGGCACAAAGGATCAGAAGTTAGAAACTTTATTTAAAAAAACACTGGCAGAGGAGTTACAGTGGATGGGGTCTAGGGTAGGCAGCTGCTCCGAGCTCCCCCTCGAAACCTGGGTTAAGTTTGCCCTGCAGGGAGGTGGGGGCTGCTAGTTTGTGGGGGTTTCTTATCGCAGTTAACCTGAAACTAGGGATGTACTTAATTGACAGGTTTATCTTGTTGGTTCCCAAGCTCGTTACACTAAGTTTGTCTTGCTGCCTCTCATGTATGATTTAGGGTGTTTACTGGCTCGCAGGGAGTTACCACTATGGTCACCTTCTTCTGTGATTTAAGCTGTTTTTCTGATTGTGCTAATTGAGGATTCAGAGCCAGACCCAAATGGTTAATCTTTAAGCTCATTCCTGGTAACTTCCAAGCTTGTTTCTGTCCATGCTTTCTTTACCTGTCTCATCACTGCGCCCACCTCCCCCAGAGACAAAGACGAGGGAGGGGAAAAAGAGGCGTCGGAAGCCATTTTTACTTTTTATTTTCTAGTTGTTAACCTCAGTTAACTCAGAGTCCTGAATATGTGTGGAAGGTTCAAGGTACCAATTGAAATAGGTATACAATCCAGTTTGTTTTATATTTGAGCCACCGTTTCCTAATTTAGCTTTGAGAAAAGCAAGTTTATAGATGGCAAAATTTCCCCATCATGTACAATTTAGTTGTAAATCATCCCAGGTAGTAATTTACAAGACGAGGGCCTGTAATTTTCGAACATCAGGAGTTCCAGATGGTGGCCACTCAGCAACCATTCCTACAGAACATGAACTCCCGATTCTACAGAAACAGTACTCTGACAGAGAACCAGAAGACTAATTACTCACCAGATGGGCATGTTGAATCCTGCAGACAAACCAGATAGGTACATTAAGTTCTGTACACAAAAGCCAACAACAGACATCATCCAAATAAACCTGAATATCAAGTAGAGCAGGAGGACTTACCAAGACAATCTGGGAATGGCAAGGAGACAACAGAGCACAATGGATTCTGAGGAACAAGCAAGTTGCCTTAGATCCCATGTGTCTGACACCATGTAATGTTGACCAATAAATATCTGAGGCTATGAAGCAATTTACAAGTTTATTTGAGGTCTTAAAGGATTTGAATCTTAAACACACAGATTCAGGTAGCAACTCAAACCGTGCTCTGGAGAGAACAAAGAATGGAAAGGTTTTATAAAGGCAAAGATCACAAAATGTAATTCTTTCATGCAAGTGAAGAATTGCTGCTAGGTTAAAAGGGATTGGTTAGTTCCAATATGCAAATGAGGGGGACAAAAACTACAGAGAAAGTAAAGCCTGTTAAAGCAAAAAAAAACCCAAAACACGGAAAACACAGGCCCAAAATGGCATCTCTCATGCTAAAAGCCCATGACACCTAACCTAGATTTAATACCTGATCTAACTGCAATTTCAACCTCTCCCAGAAATACAGTCATAATCAACCATATGGAATATTATGGTCAAGCATCAATAAGGTCATTTGTCACATATGCCTTCTCCATCCCCCATAGAAAGACGATCAGCATGATAAAAACCCTCCCCCTTTTCTTCCTCCAAAGAAGACGATGTGGTTCCCCCCAAAATCCTTTCTTCCTATAACAGCTCCCTTGCGCCCCTCTTCTTCCTGTAAAATCCTTCCATTTTGTATGGCTCCTTGGAGCGCCCTTCCAGTGGCTAGATGGGATGTGTCCGGTTCATGATCACTTAATAAAGCCATGGAGATCTTCAAATTTACTCAGTTGAATTTTCTTCTTTAACAAGTCCATGTGCGTTCATACAAGAGTTGCTCTAGGACACTTACGGCTCAGCCTTGAGCTGAGTTTAGCAACTCGGGGAACTGAGGCACAAGACGCACAGAGGCCCCACTTCCCTAACAGCTCCTGACTCTATTCTAAGCGACTCTTTTAGCAATGCTTACTCCGTTTTATTTTCTCCATTATCAGGCTAAACTGCGTTTCCGTTACATATACTTTATAATGCCTTAAATTGTGAAAAACAATTTCACATGCAGTCCGCATTAAAGTATTCCTAACATATAACCTTCCATGAAGATGTAATAAATGAATGCCACCTGCGGGGTCCTTCCCAAGCACGGGTCTCCTTACTGCTTCCACCGCAGTCTCTCTGCTAACCCGTTCTTGGGAACCACACTGCCTTAGCTCCTGCAGAACTTCCCCATTGGGGACTAACTCTTCAACGAACCCAACAAGGAGGATCAGCGCGAGCAGCCTCCACCTCAGCACATCAAGACTCTCTTCTCATTCGCGTTGACGCCCATCGCAAGCGGGCGGAGCCAAGCCTCAGTGACCAACGCCGGACTTCCGGGTGAGTGCGCAGAACCGGCGCGTAGGGGAGCCGCTACACCTCTGCGCGCGACCGGCGACGTCCTCCAGCGCGCCGCCAGACCCACCCACTGTTTCCAAAGGAGCCCGGCACGTGGCTCTACGGTCGGTCGACGGACGCGAGGGACGGAGTGGGAGCGCCGGCGCCTCCACGTGAAGGCCTCTTCGCGCCCCGCCCAGCGAGCAGGCCCTGCGCAAGCCGGGCGTGGCGCCACCGCGCGATTGTGACGTCAGGTGCGGGCCGGCGCGCGATTGGCCTGCTGACATGTGGCGCGCTCTGGCACCGGCGCGGACGATTGGTCTCGCGGCTCCAGCAGGCGGGGCCTGGGTCTGGAGGCGCGGCGTGTTGAAAGCGTGCGCAGCGCAGCGGCATCCTGAGGACGGCCGGCGGCTGAGGTACCGAGAGTACCGGAGGGGCGAGACCTAGGGCTCCCAGGGGTCCCCGGGGACTGGGAGGGGGCGTCTCCTAAGGGAGAGACGGGGGTTGGGAGTCTCCAAGGGCCCCGGGGACTCAGAGCGAGGAGCCCCTGCGCTCCGGTAGGGAGGGACCAGAAGCGACCGGGGGACCATGTCCTATGACCTAAAAATGGTTTTTCATTTTTGGTTACTTCGGGGGGAGAACCCAAAAGAAGGAAATACTTGGGGGCATGTGAAAATGGAGTGGAATTTCAGTTTCACTGCCCGTCAGTAGTTTCTTGGGGACAGTTGGTACACCGTCGGTGGCTGCGTTAGCTCTGCGGCGGGTGACACTGCGCCGAGAACCCCACGGCTGCCGTGAATTCAGTTTCGTGCGTCCGCAGTGGCGTTACTTACTGTGCTGCCCTTAGAGAGTGGTCGCAGCAGCGGCCATCTGAGCAGGAGCGGGGATGAGAAAACTTGGGTTAATCTGACTAGGGTATTTGGAAAAGGTTTTTGAGTGTTTGGCACATGAATTGGACCCTGAGAAACGGATTTCAACAGATTGGTACGTGGCCCACGACGGAATGCCAACACAGTTGGGGTGGTGATGATTGTAACATAACCCACGTGTACTATACGTAAATACAAGTGTTACCACAATGCAGAAACTTGTTGAAAAACAGGATGAAAAGTTAAGTTGGGGATAGGTCACAGACACTCAAGGAAGAAAAGAATGTAGACGGAGGATTGACAGGTGCTGCACACTGTGTCTGTCATAGGACAAGAATTTAGAGAACATTGAGTCTGGCAGTTCAGAGTGGCTGTGAGAGAAGGGCAGCTGATTGCCTGTAGCAGAGATGATGGCTGGGTGGGGACAGACAAATGGGAACGCAGTTAGCAGCAAGCACAGTTCTACCCTTTGAAATGGCTGAGTTGCTTACTGGGCTGGTGGACTGGGAATTGCCTTGCCACTGCGTTTATATGACATTCAGAGAAGTGTGGTGTAATGGCCTTTCTCTTCTTAGTTTTCTGGGACAGAGCAGGCATCCCGTAACTATGCCGGAAATCACCACTGACGGCCTGGACGAGCAACAGGTTAAGCTCCTGGCAGAGATGTGCATACTTATTGATGAAAATGACAACAAGATTGGGGCTGAGACCAAAAAGAATTGTCACCTGAATAAAAACATCGAGAAAGGTACTGTTTTAAAACAGCCTTTTAGAAAGTGGTTTGCCTAGGCATTTCCAGGTAGCTGAAAAAAGCACACTGGTAAAGAAGATGTGGTTTTAATCATGTCATATTGTATCTTTGGTTCCACTTAGGTTAGTGGTGTAAGAGTAGAACTTGTCGTGCTACTTTCCCTTATTAACAGCTATTTCTTTCCACTTCATGTCTTTTACTCAGCTTCTTCAGGATTATTCTGGTTTTGTAGAAGAGGGAACAGACTAATCCTAGCAGAGTGGCACTTGTCAAGCCTATAATGCTTTCTTTCTGATGAACTCACAGACAGTATCACAGAGGGAAGCACATGCCTTCCAGCTTCCTCAGGAGGCTTTCTGAGCTGGGAACCCCCAGAGGGGAGACTGCCGGTGTGCCCGGTGTGCTCAAGCTCTTCTCCATTGCAGCCATGCCAAGACTCACTAAATAGAAGAATGGGAAAAGCAGCAATGGCAGCAAGTTACTGGTATCCTGGATCCCAAGTACAGAAACAGGCAAATAACTGGCATATTAAAACTAAATTAATAGTATTGCTGTTGGTTTCAGGATTATTGCATCGAGCTTTTAGTGTCTTCTTATTCAACACGGAAAATAAGCTCCTGCTACAGCAGAGATCGGATGCTAAAATCACCTTTCCAGGTTAGTGTGCCTGGTATAGTGTTTCGTTGGAAACATACTTAATTTGACTTTGTCACTTGGAACTTTCTGGTTAGCCAATGTTGAAAAGGGAAATCCTGTGAATGACATAATTTCATAACATAAATTCATGACATAAAAGAAGCTTATACAATGAGTACAACCTAGTAAAACTGCAATAAATGTTAAAAGCTGTTAGGTATGTGTAAATGCATATACCGGGGGTATCAAAAATGTATACACATAACTTGTATTCATCTTTTGTTACCGGCATATGTTGAGTATTACAATTTTAATACAGTTTTTTCCTTTCTTAAAATGTGTACATTTATCACTGTGTGTGTGTGTGTGTGTGTGTGTGTGTGTGTGTGTGTGTGTGTGTGTTTTAATCTGTATCTTACATTTTTGTTTTTGGTTAAGAAGGCATTAATAGAGAATTTGCCTGTTTCACAAAATGATTACTGATAGTTCATTATAACTGATTTAGAAATCCTCGTTTTATTCATCTTTCTGTTACTTTTAAAACTTTAGATTTTCTTGATCTTTTAGATCTACTTGGAAGAAAAGTTAATCTGCAACTATATTAACATGTTCCAGGTTGTTTTACCAATACTTGCTGTAGTCATCCCTTAAGCAACCCAACAGAGCTTGAAGAAAATGATGCCATGGGAGTAAGACGAGCAGCACAGAGGCGTTTAAAGGCTGAATTCGGAATTCCCCTGGAACAGGTAACCAGATTAATTGACCAACCAACCATACAAGAAATATGAAAACATTTTTCAATACAATTTTAAATTCAACTGCAGGTCTTTGCTTTGTAACCTCTTTGCTTTGTGCCCTAAAAAGCACCTTGAATAAAGATTAAATTTTGATTTCTTAACTATTTGTCAGAATTTAGCTCAGTACCAAAATGGATTGCTCTGTTAACCAATAAAAATAAAGTTGACTGTTTTTATAGTTGTCAGATCAAAATGGATACTTGTTTGTGGAAGTCCTTAGGGATGTGAATTACAGCTCTGATTGGCTGAATTATTGAAATCAACCCACCTCCCCTCCCTCAGAATTGTTCCCTTTAAATAAAACCTGAATAAAGTATGTCTCTCTAGTTAAATGGTAAATGTTTTTCTCTGAAAAAGTAACATTAACGTGTGAAGGAGAATGTCACAATTCTAGTTTGAGTGACTGCTTTTAAAATATATAATTATTTCAATAAATCAACTTTAGGTCCATGGAAAAAAATTTAGATCCTTGAAACTAATATTTCCATAAATCATCAATAGGAAATTAATATTTTAGAAGTCCTAACTCTGAAACTATACTATTGTTGTTCTAGATACTACCTACGGTGGTAATATTGTTCTTTTACTATTTTGGTATTGATGTTTTTGTTACTGATTCATTTTCATCCTAGGTTCCTCCAGAAGAAATTAAGTATCTAACACGGATTCACTACAAGGCACAGTCTGATGGAATCTGGGGAGAACATGAAATCGATTACATCTTGTTTGTGAGGAAGAACGTCACTCTGCATCCAGACCCCAATGAGATTAAAAGCTATTGCTATGTGTCAAAAGAAGAAATGAAAGAAATACTGGAAAAGGCAGCCAGTGGTGAGATTAAGATAACGCCATGGTTTAAAATCATTGCTGAGGCTTTTCTCTTTAAATGGTGGGATAATTTAAGCCATTTGAGTCAGTTTGTTGACCATGAGAAAATACATAGAATGTGAATATGGAAATGAATGATGAGTAAAGTACTAAAAAATTTCCCTACTTAGTAAACTTAAAATCATTTTTAAAAAGTAAATATAACCTGTCTAAACACTCAGACCCGACAAGTTGGAGCCAATTAGTGAAGCTCTTCATTTCGGGATGTGGAGACATTTTGAGGACACTCGCAGAGCACTTTGCTAACTGCCAGATGCTGCCTGTGTCATTAAATGTTTATCATAGACCAGAAAAGTATTTGCTTAGCTACTTCTGAACAGTTCAAATTACCTTCCATGTTAGAGGTTAGACGAGAATTGGTTTGCGGTAATCAGATGGGCTGCATCCTGATTTATATTGGCCTGTTCTCAGAATACAGGGCACAGATCGGCTCTGCGTAAAATGGAGCTTGGGTCATATGCTGCAGCAGGGCTTCTTGGTGTTGGTACTGCTGACATTGGGGCTGGATACTTCTGTCGTGGAGGCTCTTACTGTGCATTGAAGAGTGTGTGGCAGCGCCCCTGGGCTCTACCTGCTAATTCCATTACCATCCATCCCCCGTCACAGCCACAGTGACATCAAATGCCATGTCTGCCAGGAGGCAACGTTGCCCCAGTTGAAAACCACTGTTCTACGAAGTCATGGGGTGGGTGGGTGTGGAATATGTGTGCTACATTGTACGTTGATCAGTGCACTTTTTTCAAACTCTTGCCACAGACTTCTCAGATTTAAAATTTCAAGACAGCTTTATTTTTCTTGAATGCTATATAATGAAAAAAAATTATTTCTACAAGCTAAATGTATGAACTCAGTAGATAATCCATTTCTGGTTAACTCTGAACAGTTGATTTATAATTTCAGGCAAGATTGTTGCAAATATTTTACTGAAAATTAAATAAAAAAATTACATTTTAATGTTAAAATTTTAATGCAATAGGTTAAAGTGTCTGCTGTATTACTTTAAAGTACATTCATAACATTTCTAGTTAAGTTTTCTTATCTAGGAAGTTTTAGGCTGAAAGCCATGCAGGACTAGTTACCATGGCTACAGTGGCTGGTGCTCCTGTACTTGACAGTGGAGCCTGAGACCAGCGTCAGAATTCCGCTCTCACATGACTGCATTGCCCCCTTTGACCTGGTGAACTCATTCATTCTACTAAAGACAACATGAAAAACAAGCGCTGGAGGTGGCCTTTAGGTTTATGGTCCCCAAACCTGCATTACCTGGAGAACGGGAGCAACAGGAGATGCCACGGGAGGGAGGAGGGCACATTAGTCCCTCACGTGGCCCCAGCAGACCGGTCAGGCGCAGTGCAGTCACTCAGGTGGAAACTCCTCCCATCCGCTCCTTGGGGGACGCCTGCCCTCCCCAGGGTGGGGGGCCCACTTTCCTGTATGGGGATGTCCACACTCACCTGCAGGTACCCTGGACCCCTTGACAGATGGGGTGTTTAGTATTCTGATACACCTCTGCTAGTTCTTGGAGCCCTGAACTTGTATTGGTCACATTTTAGAGTGAACTTCAGTGTACGTATTTGTGCACACAGGTATCCTGATACAGGTTTCCACGTCATAATTTCACACACGTTCATCACCTATGTGCTTCAGACTCCTACTAGATTTAATTCCATGGGATTCCATTGCATACTGGTGACAACTGTGTAAACAGGTCCCCGCCTCTGAGCTACAAGCCTGACACACTTCCCATCCCACCCACTACCCTCCGCCCCAGTTGCCCTTTTCCCCTCAGGCTGAACACCAATTCCCTCCCCTCACACACCATATACCCAGTTAGTAAATCCTTTGAATAAGCTCAACTTTGCTGGTACTGTGTCCTGGCCATCCTGGCATTGCCCTCACTGTCTGCCCGCAATCCCAGCCAGCAGCTGGACCCGCTCTGCTCAGAATGCATAGGAAACAGTGTCTGGAGCGTCCAGGCCCCAGGAGCAGCCCCGCTGCCCTCAGCCCCTCACTGCCCTGTGTGTCCCCTCAGCACACCAGGCTGTTCCCACCTACATCCTCTTCTTAGGAAATTCCTACAAAATTCTGTTCCCAGAGACCTCCACGACTCCCATTTTTTCGAGATTGCTCCATACTGACCTGCTCAGTGAACCCCAATTTGATTATCATGTGACTTATTTCTCCCACACTTCACCCTCCTTTCTGTTGTTTTACTGTCACTTAACACAGCACAGAATTTATCCCGTCTGTCCCACCCAGTGTGAGTTCCATGAAAGTGGGGGTTTATCAACAGTAGTACCTAGATTTTTGAATGACTCTGTTGACGAACATTTCGGTTTACGAACGCCGTAAACCCAGAAGTCATTTGGTTTTCGAACACGCCTCAGAAGTCGAACATGTCACGTGGCTTCTGCTGAGTGCAAGATCCTGAGGCCTACCTGTCAGCTGTTTTCCAACGTTTCAGAACTCAAACGGTCTTCCGGAATGGATTATGTTCGAAATCCGAGGTACAACTGTATTCCAAATTTTCATTTTGAAAAATTTCAAACCTACAGAAACACTGCAAGCCCAGTACAGTGCACAGCCGGTTATGTACCCTTCTTGTCACATTAATTGACTGAACGGGTTGGCACACAAACACTGAAATAAATCTAGGGCACATCTAGTGACTTTTCACGCTCTGCTTCAGCATGTTTTCTAAGACGGATCACCACAGCCACCAAATGAGCACAAAAGGACATCTGACACATATTTTCATTGAAAATAGTTCATCGTCCAACTTCCTCAATACTTTTATAAGCTCTGCCTCCCTCTCCCCCACAGCCCTCAGTCAAGTGTCAACCTGCAATAGTCGTGACTCTTCACCTATAAGTCCCCTGCCCTTTTCTCCTTTATGACTAAGATCCCACACCAACTACTTTACAAGATGCTCCCTATTTTAGACGCTCCCTATTTTAGTTTCCCATGGTGAGATTCACATGAAGCATTATTTTTCCTGGGTGGTGGGCAGGGGAATGTGTTTGTTTTTAGGACTTTATTGGGGAACAGTGTGTACTTCTGGGACTTTTCCAAGTCAAGTTGTTGTCCTTTCAATCTTAGTTGTGGAGGGCGCAGCTCAGCTCCAGGTCCAGTTGCTGTTAGTTGCAGGGGGCACTGCCCACCATCCCTTGTGGGAGTCGAACCAGCAACCTTGTGGTTAAGAGGATGCACTCCAACCAACTGAGCCATCTGGCCATCCGGGAACTGAGCGGTAGCTCATTGACTTCATTCTAGCTGCAGAGGGCACAGCTCGCTGGCCCATGTGGGAATCGAACCAGAGCGCTGTTGCTCTGAGCTCGAGCTCGCGCTCGCGCTCTAACCAACTGAGCCACCTGTCGGCCCCCACATGAAGCATTTTTGGACAGAACATTGCAGAAGTAATATTGTGTCCTCAGGCCATCCCACCCGAGGACACATGACAACTTATTGGTGATGTTACCTCTCTAGGTTAGGGTTTCTTGACCACCTTTTCATATGTGTGGCCATTTGTATTATCTTCTTTGGAGAACCATTCAACTTTTACCTTTTTTTTTAATAGAAGGAAGATTTATCAAAGTAAGAGAAGGGTCGGCTGGGCACAGTCTGCTGGGAACTGCTGCGGACTATTGCCTGCCATTTTTTAACAGGTATTTTTTTGTTGTTGTTCTTATAATGAATTATAGGAGTTCCTTACATATTCTGGATATTAATCTCACTGATATATATTTGCAAATATTTTCTCCCATTCTGCGTCTTTTCACTGTTATTTCCTTTAATGTGTAGAAAATTTGATATAGTCCCATTATCTTTTTTTGCTTTTGTTGTCTGTACTTTTCGGCTCCAGAATTTTTTTGGCAATTTTTGTTTCCTTTTTTGTTTCTATTTTGTTCATACATTGTTTTTCCCGTGTCTTCCTGTAGATCTTTGAGCATCTTTAAGACAACTGTTCTAAATTCTCAAGTGAGTCTACCATCTGGTCCTTCTTGGGGACCATTTTTGTTTATTTTTCCTTTAACAGGCCATATTTTCCTACTTATTTGTATATCTTGTGATTTTTTTTGTTGTGTTGGAAACTGGACATTTGAATTGTACAGTGTGGTTAATTCTGTGAATCACTTTCTCCCCCTACAACAGGGTCGCTGGATTATTTATTTTGGATTGTTGTAGGGTATCTCTCTGCTAGCCTGAGATCTTCTCAGTTCTTTTCTGAGTGCTTTCTAAATTCCCCTGAACACAAAGTTACTCTTTAAAGTCTGGCCCTCTAAAACATTAGGTAAAAAAGGAAAAATGCAAAGGGGAAAATTCCGATTTAGCATACGAGAACTGCTAGAATGGGGGTCCACCTTTGCTATCAGAAGCAGCAATGAGCAATGAAAACAGACGCCCAATGGTTGCAGGACGAGCTCTTTGGCTGCCCACCCACAACCAGTGCCAGCAAAGGGGCTGGGGGTAAGTGAGTGTTAACCCACAAGGGTTAAAACTGACCGAAACTGTTTCACTGGCCAAGCCTTTCCCTTGAAGGGGCAAGCCCTCAGAGACTCCAGTTCTGACAGTACCACCAAGTCCTGTGCCTGCCACTGTCCTTGAGAAGGTAGATTCCTGGTGTCTCCCAGTCTGCCATCTTCTCCAACGTCCAAGTGACACACACTTCAAAATGATTTCTATTTAAAATGACTGAAAACAGAACCCCGCCACCCCGCTCCCAGAGGTGCTTTTGTGGTAGGGCCCGTGTGTTTGTTTTTACTGAGCTCGTGATTCTCAGCAATGGACTACTGGAGCAGGAGAGGCGCACGTTTAATTGCTGTAGTGCCTTAGGTCACATTTTATTCCACAAAAAGTAGTTTTGCTTTTAAAACAAAAACATTTGTCTTTGGGACCGGCTCGGTGGCTCAGGCAGTTAGAGCTCAGTGCTCCTAACTCCAAAGGCTGCCGGTTCATTTCCCACATGGGCCAGTGGGCTCTCAACCACAAGGTTGTCAGTTCAATTCCTCAAGTCCCACAGGGGATGGTGGGCAGCGCCCCCTGCAACTAAGATTGAACAGGGCACTTTGAGCTGAGCTGCCGCTGAGCTCCCGGATGGCTCAGTTGGTTGGAGCGCATCCTTTCAACCACAAGGTTGCCAGTTTGACTCCCACAAGGGATGGTGGGCTGTGGCCCCTGTAACTAGCAACGGCAACTGGACCTGGAGCTGAGCTGCGCCCTCCACAACTAAGACTAAAAGGACAACAACTTGGGGAAAAAAAAAACAATCCTGGAAGTACACACACTGTTCCCCAATAAAGTCCTGTTTCCCTTCCCCAATAAAATCTTTTTAAAAAAAGAAAAAAAAAAATCAGACACATTTCAATTAAAAAAAAAAATTTGTCTTCTTTCCCCCTTTTTCATTTGGCCAAATTGACAGTGATTATAAATAAATCAAAAAAAAAAAAAAAGAAGTATCGATATGACTGTACTTTATTTTTGATAATAAAGAGAGATTACTATGGTACTTTGCACAAGACTAGAATAATTTAGTGCCGGTGTCCTGACATAAACTCGCACTCACACCTGTGTCTGTAGGGCAGGGCTGGCAGCGTTCTGCGCATGTCCACAGCGGAATTGTTTTCTTTGCAAAAAAGGACCATTCACATACAGTAAAGCAAACCAAGTTCCCTCTTGTGGAAGAAAGTAAGATTTTTCTCCATTAAAAACAAGTCACATCACGATTCTCTCCAGCACTACAAATCTGATGTAACAAAAACTGCACTAAATGCAGAAACCACGGTCTGCTCCAAATACTTGTAACATTCCAGAGATGAACATCTCCCACACCGGCACAGCTGAAGGTTAACCAGACTTTTCAGAAAAGCAACAGGTTTTAGTTACTTCCCTGTTATGTCCCGTTTATAGCTCCTGACTCCAATTTCGTGAAAGCATACCATATGAAACCAAAAGACGACAGTCTCGCCAAAGCGTTCAGCTGTGAAGGACACTACCTCCTGTCCTTTTTACCAGCTTTCCTCTTCCCAGAGAGTAGGTGCTTGGGCTTCATGTCAAACACGTGCCTGTCAGCTTCCCCCTTCCTGCCCAGGCGATTCATCTTTTTCTGCGCACTCTTCATCATAGTCTTGGCTTTCTTGACCATCTGCAATGGAGAAGGTAACACAAAACACGCTAGCTCCCGAAACCCAGTTTGCACATGCATCTTCACGATCTGTTCCGTCGACTGGCCCAGGTCTGCTTGGTAAGAACCCGGGTATTTTCCTCAGTCCCACCAGTGTCCACCAGTGTCTGCAGGAACTTAACTAGTCTGCATGTGCGAAGGCAGCAGGAAAGCTACCCCGGACAAGGTCTGTGCGTGGAAGGACCAGGCACACTGCCGGGAAGGTGAGAGTGTCTGTTCTAACTCGCTTTTGGACAAATGAAGAAACTCAGACTCAGACCCATGAAACTGTCCTGCTCACTTATGACCAACAAGTGGCAATGCCGACATGAAAACCTAGATTTCCAGATGAAGTCGGGCATGGTACAATGGAAAACTCAGGTTTCCATGAAGTACACTTGCCACTTTCTATGGACTTTCTCCACGTGAATTTTCAAAATGCTGAAACTAACAAATTCCGTGTTTAATAAAAGAGATCCTGTACACCCAAAGTGTCTTTCCGAAAAAACTGGCCAATACAGCTGTCTGGGCTGGTTCCCCCTGTGTGCCTCGGTGTGGGTGAAAGCCCCATGCTCAGCACGTCCCTCAATGGCTGGGACCCTATGTGACAGCATGCTTCTGTCTGCCCCGATGGAATGCGCACCCAGTCAGAGGTGTAGGGACACCCACTGAAGCGTGGCCCAAGCACAGCTCTCGGGGTGCAGCACACAGTGGACCCTCACCCGCAGGCCCTGCTGCAAACAGCTGTGGGGTTTGCCCTGAGCCCTCATGGAACCAAAAGCGGAGGCCACTGTGTCACTAACTGCACACCACAGGGACTAACCTTGATGTCCCGAAGACCAGAGACGTCACGTGGAGTTCGAGAGCCACTGCGACTCCAGGCGACAGACGTGGGTGGGACAGAGTCTTCCCGCTTCCTTTTCCTCGTGACACTTCGAGACTTTCTGGCCTGGACTGCGTAATGGGCCTGAAAAGCACAAAAGGCACACTCAAGGGTCCCAGCCTGGCTTCCAGGCTTGGTGACAAACATGAAATTAGTCCTACAAAGAGTTTTTACAGCTACTATTAAACAACCTAAACCAGATCTTTACAGCAGTGAATTCACCATTAAGTATTGCTCAAAAGTCCTTTTTCACTCAACACTGCTGCTTCATGTTACAAAGTTGACTGTCCTCCAGTTCAAACAACTTACAGCTGCCCATTCAGCAGTGTTTTCCCTTAACCTAGATCATTAAATTAGCATCACAACTCATATTTCACACAATCATCGCTCCTTCACTCCTCCATTTGGGTTTATGCATCGGAACACCAACATGGCCACCAGCAAGCGGAGCCTTGAGGTTCAGCAGACATGCGACAGCCCGGGTGTCAGCTCTGCTCTCACTGCGGTGGGCCCACCCTCCTCACTTGTCTGAAAGGAAGGACAAGCCAGCTCCCTCAGGAGGCTCCCCAGCAAGAAGCCCGTCACTTCCCTGCCCCGAGTCAGAAGCTACGTCTGTACATTACACTATCCTCCACGTGACCAGGGCGCTCACGCAACTCGAGCGACAATCTAAACCGCCCAGCCCTTGGGAAAAGCCTATCAACACGCTGCCCTCAGATTTGTTATTCCACTGCTAGGAATCTATTTCGAGAAACACCCCAGTATATGAAAACGTTCCTTTATATAACTTGTCGAGCAAACACACATAGTTTTAGGAGGTACCCGAAATGCCTGCTAGCCTAAGGGCTCCCAGGAGAACAGCTGTGAACCACCTGCAGCCTGACTCCTCTCACGCCGACGCTCAACAGCACCTCGGTTACTTGGTAACTAAGCTGAAGCTAATTGAAGCACCATGTCAAGACTTCAGTCACCAAAATCATAGTTCTAGGGGAAAAAAGTGGTGTAGGACGGATGACATCAACTATGTCTTGTTCTGACAGTCGCTTTTTGTGGACACAATCTTTCTATTTCACTGTGTATTTCTTACACGTTGCCTCACACTCTATGGCAACAGCAAATGAACTTTCTAAGTGTGAGCAATCCAAAAGGCCAATATACTAAATATACTAAAATACAATATACTAAATTTGTACTCAATTAGAAATGTGAGACAATTCCCCTAACATGACAAGTGCCTGCAGCACAATGAAAATCAGACGAGTGTGGCGCTAGTTAGAAGCACACAGGAGAGAAAGCAGCAGCAGCAGCAGCAAAGGAAGCCGTCCGTGTAAACATGAATAGAAAGGCGCACAACGCACAGCATCCTAGTTCATTTTTACGCGCTGTCACCACAAGTGATCCTTTGTCATTGTCAGTAGTTTCCAAGTTTTGCATTATGCTGGACTAGAAGATAATGTACATATAATAAAACACTGACAAAATGCAAAAAAAAACAAAGTGAAAGAAACGGTCCTGGGGCCACCTGACACCTGGCGCGTTGCATGAACAGGCGGCAGAGTGCCAGCCATGGAAAGGCCAGACTGCAGGTGGGGGATCTCATTAAGGTCAATGGCGTGAGCAAGTCTCCTTAAATCCTCCTTGAACGGGAACACAAGCACTCAGCGAGGCCGCAGCACCCTGCACCGACAGACAGTGTGGCCCGTGGAGCCCAACGCCCGACACTCCCCGGGAGGGATCAAGGGGCTCCACTTTCAGGCAAGCTGCCTGGCCAGCGAGGCACCCCATGGGAACACTGTGAGCTCGCGTCTCTTTCTTCACCAGCACTGTGACCCACAGGGTCGCGAGCCCAGTTTCCAGATCCGGGTGCACCCAGCTGCGGCCGGTCTGGGACTGGGTGTGAGCACTCACGTTGTCATTGCCCTCCATGTCCACACCCAGACTGAGCATCTCCTTCTCCAGGGCCTTCCGCTGAACCTGAGGAGAAAGGACAGTTGCTCAGGCAAAGGGGTCTGATGGTACAGCAAAATCATCAGGGGAGACTTGCCTCCACAATGGTCCGTGACACGCTTCCGTTAGACAGTCTTTTACTTGGGCTCATTAAACCCACAAGAAACTAGAACTTCCGGGGTACTTGCAAGGTGTGGCACAGTGCACACCTCACCCTCCGTCCTGCATGACTACACAGGTTGTCCCTGTGTGCACACAACACCACGAAGCCTGAGGTCCGGCAACGTGCCCAGAGGCACACTCCAAGTCCCCAAGCACCACTGAGGACAGAGACGACTGCGTCTGCCAGAACCACTCACTTACCACCACGTGGAAACTGTCAAGTACATGGATGCCACAGACTCTGCACTGTAGTTGTGCTCCTTCCCGTCCTGCCCCGACTGCCCACACGTCGTCCTGCTCCTTCCCGTCCTTCCCCGACTGCCCACACGTCGTCCTGCTCCTTCCCGTCCTGCCCCGACTGCCCACACGTCGTCCTGCTCCTTCCCATCCTGCCCCGACTGCCCACACGTCGTCCTGCTCCTTCCCGTCCTGCCCCGACTGCCCACACGTTGTCCTGCTCCTTCCCGTCCTGCCCCGACTGCCCACACGTCGTCCTGCTCCTTCCCGTCCTGCCCTGACTGCCCACAGGTTGTCGTGCTGATTCTCGTCCCACTGCCCTCTGACCATCCTGCATCTTTGGGGAGCTGCCCCCGCCCCGCTACTCCCTGTGGTTCAGGGACAAGCACAGGACCTAGCGTCCCCTGCCGCCTGACGAGGATGAGGACACAAAGATGCCTCCGGAGAGGGAGCTGAGCTGGGCAGAACCCTGACCTCACCGACCCACTCGAGCCTACAGTGAGCTGCTCCCGTCCTCACACATCCTTGGAGCCAGCACCTGCCTTCATGTTTGTCAGATCGGGTCAGGTTTGTGGAAATGGCAAAGGTGCGTCCTGACCAACAAAAGAGCAAGACCGTGTGAACTGATGGTCTCTATAGGTACCAGCCATAAATTAGAATCTTAGTCTGTACAGTGGCACTGGCAGTGAAGTTGGAAAACAGCCAACAAAGGTTGTATCAGGATAGGAAAGATTAAGACTCAACCAACCGTAAAGCTGGCACATACCAACGACACCGCGCACGCAGAGTCACGGCCACACGGGGAGTGCTGTGTTCAGCACCGACTCTGAGCCCTGCATGCAAACATGTGGGGCCCCCACAGAAGACACACAAACTTACCTTCTTGGCAGTTCGCGGCATTCTGGGTCCTTGCGTGTCCTTCTCTTTGGACTGCAGAATTTTCAACTTCTTTTTTTCTCTAATTTCCTTTGCCAGCTGTCGGATTTCCACCATTTCTTCATCATCGCTTTCAGAGTCACTGTCGTACTCCCCAGCAGCTGTTCTTAGCTCTTCTTCTTTTTCTAACTCTTCCAATTTCTTTAAAGAGTCAGAATGAAACAAAACCAACAATGGAAACCTCATAAGCATAAGAACCTCTATATGGGAACCAGGTTCCCCTAAGGTTTCCAGGACAAACGGACGCAGGGTCTAGTCTCATGTGGGCCTTGTCCATATGCCAGAGCTGACCTCCCACCAAAGATTCAGGGAGGAAAGTGAAGTGTGCATGCACGCCGAGCTGACAGCAAATCGCTAACTTCTCTGTGCTGCGTCTGTTTCTCCTTAAAAAACAGTGAGGGCCCAGAGCAAGGCTCAAATGTGCGGACAGAACCTCCCTCACCCCCTGGTCCCAGCAGAACAGCTGAAAACATCAACCTGCACAGGTTGGTGCTGACTGCAGTGGCCCATTTACTCGTCGTGAGGCCACCCCAAAAACACGTCATGGTTGTGCAGTTAAAAGATACGTGTGTGTACGTCACAACCCAGCAAATAAACTGGCAGGATCCAGCAGTCGCACGTGCCCACGTCACTATTTCGGTACAGTGTGGGTGGGGTGGGGTGGCGCTGTGAAGGGCATGGCCAGGCCACACTCACAGGCCACCTTGAACCCACACGGAGGACACTAGATGCCACGCAACAGGAGACGAAAGCAGGAGACAGTGAAAAGTTTAAAGGACAGTGACATGACCTCTCACGTGTGGGAGTGCGACAGCAGGATAAAAACAGGGCAAGAGACAGGAAAGCTGACTAAAACAAAGCAACAAGGACGCAAACCAGACAGCAGAGAATGAGGAATGTTCCAGGAGAGACACACAGGAACTAAGTGAAGGAGACTTGCAGTGATGCTTATCCCCAGACATTGGGAGACTCACTGCAGAAATTAAGGGCACCACAGGGAGCTAACGAGAGAAACATGAGAACATGTAGATAGCAAATATTTTATAAAGTTGTTTTTTCAAAACTGAGAAAGAAAGGGTAGCAACTGAAGGACGACAGAGGATTTTGTTTTTTAAAGAAGAGAGAAACTTGCGGACACTCATGTGAAGAAAAAGCAAACGGGGAGACTGAAACAGGAGGGGGCTGTGGTGACACAGCAAACCTCTAGCAGGGAAGAGGAGACGAATCAGGCCTGAGCGCCAGCAGCGCCCGTGCACGGCCCGGTGCGCCTGAGGGCAGCAGAGGGAAGGAGGAGCCTGCGCAGAAGTGAAACAGCCTCTGCGGGGAGAGTCAGTGGCCTGCGTCCGTGGAGCCCAGCCAGCAGCACTGGGCCTTGGCTGGGTCAGCTGTCGGTGACGGGATGGGGAGGCTCAGTGGTGTAGAAGGAACCTGGGCGACCGATACCAGGGAGCGGAAAGTTGTGCTTTATCCTTTAGGGTCCGTATTAAAAAGGAACAAAATCGCAGAATTTGACAAGTGACACACACCTGCATAATGTCAGAATCAATGTAATCAGCTACATTATGGCCTTCCCAGATCTCAGGTATCTTATCATATTTTTCAGATGAATTCATTATGTCCCAGTACTCTAAAGTTAAAAAAAAAGTTACATTAAAAAAAAAAGTTACATTTATAATAGTTTTTAATATCTTCAAGTATCACGTGACCAAAATTAATTATAACTTATACAAGTCATGTCACTCTGCAAAGGCAACAGAGCCTTTGCTCTGTAAGCAAAGCCACACGGTAATGAAAGGATCACTCCAACGTTCATGAAGGTCTATCAGTAAGTACCCTAGGACCAAGTGACAACAGAAAAATGAAAACAAAATAACAAAATATGCTCGAAGGAAAAAGGCATGAATAACATTACCAGCAATATCAAACCTGGCTCAACGTTTCCATGCCATGAAAGCTAAAAAATGACCCCTTCCCAGAAACGACAGAATACCAGCAGGAGGGAAGATACCTCAGAGCCCTGCCAGCATGCAACCTTTCATCCTTAAGAAAGTAACAAATGCCAGAAGACTTGTGCTCATGAAAGTCCTTCCACTTTTCTGAAACACTTTACATGCAACGGACATTTTAAAGTAAGTATTATGCGCCAGCCCTTACTCTGAAGATCCAAAGTATAATCGTCTCCCAGTTCCAGCTCAATATCTCGTTCCTGCAATAAAACAAACAACTATGATGAGCTCCACTTGACCTTGAGGGCCCAGATATGCCAATCCCCTCCTGCCGTGTGCAATAGCCCCTTCCCCAACCTAAAGGTGAGCCCTCCCACATCATATCCGGTAGGTGAGCTGTTCTGACCACCTGAAGGGCCACACTGCGAGGGCAGGTATCCTTGTTAGGTTTCTCGGCCATGTCCAGGGCACAGTGGCATGGGCGGCGGGCACTGGGCAGCAGGTGCTAAGTCCCCATGCCCCATGCCACTCCGCAAGTAAACCCACCCTCTTCCTCTGCGGCTCCCCAGTGTCCATTCTCTTCCTGCGTGCCACCACTCCTTCTGGGATGAAAGGGGGCCTCTCCTGAGAAGACAGTGCACACATGTTTACACAAAATGCCTTGCAGAATGTGCAAGAAACACAGAAATGAAAAACTGGAAGTTTTCTACCTGCAAAGGAAATATAACATCATACTCAGACCAATTAAGAACCAACAGGTAACTCAGGGGAGGAGGAGGGCACAGCAGCAGTTTGGGCAAGGGAGTTATTTAGGATGACTCCGCAAGCCAACATCAAGTTCGTTTGGAAAAAGTGACTGTAAGACTGTCCAGAACAATCATGAATAAAGGAAGTCATACAGGATAAATTAAGCAGATCAATGAACACAGGAATTCAGATTAAGTCTGAGATAATTGAGAAGTCAGCTGAAAAAGAGCTGGCTAGTGATCTCCACCTGCTTCCTAAGAACAAAATAAATTCAAATCTGGTAAAATTAAAAAAAAAAAATTAGAGCATAGAACTATTTCTGGAATGGGCGGTAGGCATTTCTATGCATGACACAAAACTCAGCGGCCGCAGAGAAACTATTAAGATACGCTAATAGCTTAAAAATGTATACTTTGAGGCAAAACAAATACAAAAACAAATCAAAAGGCAATGACAAAAAGATAAAAATGTTTTATAGAACATATAAGAGTGACTTCCTTACTATAAATGACAAGTGCATGAGTCAAGGACAGAAGAGCTAGAGAACTGGGAAGGCCAACAGCACACTGAGAAAAGCTCAGCTGTCTCATCGATAAGGACATCACAGCAGGACACCTTCTGACACGGATCTCAGGTGGACAGCGTCCTAATTCCACACAACGCAGTGACCAGCACTGTTTAATCGACCACCTTTCACCACCTTCTGTTGACTAGACTGACAGACAACATGCACACCCACGGTGCAGGCAGCTGTCCGTGCACGGCAGCTGGTGAGGCACTCTGCGTGCGAGGACAATGACATCGTCAGGGCCATACCTTGAAATTTACAGATATGCTTGCGAACAAAGACCTGTGTATAAAGAGGTGCACTTGAGCACTGTTCGTAACAGCAATAAAAATGAAAAATTTGAAACTAATGTATTTCTGCATTTGAAAATTTTTTCAAAGTATACTTTGATACCGACAATATTTCTGGAAAGATAGCGACAGGTAACAGCAGCTGCCGCTGGCGTGGTGAGCAGGCTGTAACTGGGTACCTCACTCTCACACACGGCACATTTTTTTTAGTCTGGGTGAGAAACTCAAGCCCGCTCTGCACACCTCACCCAGTGCGTGTCACTGGAGCTGTGGCCACTGGGCGAAGGCACGCGGTGTGTCCACTGTGTCAGCAGCACCACAGGCCCGCCCCCAAGGCTCCTAGAGAGGCCACCTTACCTTATCATCCCTCTTGTTTGGCATAGCCAAATGCAATCTGTTCAGCACCTCATTCACTTTGTTTCCTTTCATTTTGGTTTCAACTCGCTGAGCCAAAAGTCTGTCACAAGCCTGAAGGTGGAAACAAGGCAGGGAGTCCCAGGCATCCTACAGCAGCCCATCACCTTCACACGAGAATCAGGACCCAGAGACTAAGTTCTGAAGCTTTGGAACTGGCTATGCACTTTTACTCAGTAGTGACATCTGGTGGCTGAAAGTCCCCAGTACCACCCCAAGGTCCAGTTAACTACCAGGGGCTGACCCCAACCTCTACGAGGCAAGCAGACTTTCTTCTCCCCTTCCAGGACGAGCCCCACCAACTGGAGGCAGAGCCCCGACGCAGCGCAGCCAGAGCTGGCCCAAGAGCCCCCATGTCCCTTTCTGGGCCCTTCTTCCACCACCGGTGACCTCGTGCTCACCAGTCATCCCTGACCCAATTCATGTGATAAACCACCTCAGGAGTAACTAGAGCAACTGAGCCTAAGGAAAACTAACAGTATCATAGTTGCCCTTTCTTTTTATTTCAGGTACAAGTAACAACAAAGTAAGAATATCAGAATCATGTGAAACCTAACAGGAAATGCTTCCAGCTGTTCCCACTGTTACTGCACTTTTCCTTCTACTTCTGTTTGGGTTCCAGGAAAAACTTTTCAGGGCAGCGTCCGTGGAGACACTGGCAGTTAAGAAAAGCAGCAGGCCGCAGGCACAGTTCAACTCCCTGTGCCAGGGAATGAGATTCTCCGCAAAGCCCCACATTCCAAGGATGGGTGGGACGAGGGCTCAGCGGGGGCGCCTGCTTGCGTGCCTCCTGAGCCAATGCCACGCTCAGTGCTAGCAACTCCTGCCAAGAAACCTTCCCCTTGACTGACTGCTCTAAACAAGAGGATAGTAATGGGATCGACCGCTGTCTGTGCGGAATGACTGACCTCTGTTTTCACTTTAATAACCCCTTCCTCTGTCAGGGTGCTGGTCTCCACCACAGGAAATCCCTCGGCCTGCAAATCCATAAATATTTTCTGGGAATATAAAGGAAAAATGAGATGTGTTATTTCCAGGTCCCCACGAACAAATCTTACTGTTTCTCCAGTGGGTATTGTGGTTTGTTTAACTCTTTTGAAGGATGTATCTCAAAAAGTTATTTTTCCCTGTGTTCTTCTGTGATACAGAAAATACAAATTGCTGGGAGGATCAAGCGAGATGACATCAAGCACCAGAGGCTCTCTGGAATACTCTGTGAGATCTTATCTTCCAAAAAGAAACTTGACAAGATCAAGATACGATTTTTAAAAAGAATTTTTCAAAGTGGTTTCTTAATAAAATACTTGGCCTCCACAGCCTGAGAATTCCTTGGAAAACAACATAAAAATGGTGACGAATCTAACTCCTTGTAAAACACTAGACTCTGAGAGAAAAGACCTCACTTGTACCCCTCTCCCAACTGCAGACGTGACCACATTCAGACTCGGGTGACCGTCTGGCTGCGTCCCCACTAGAAGGTCCACCCGACTGCTCAGACTCCCACTTCCCCTGGAAACAGCAGTGGTCGTAGAGAACACCGAGGCTGGACAGCCAGCCCCACCAGGTCACTAGTAGTAGAAGGTCGCTAGCAATTCACTGCAGAGGCTCCCAACTTCCAGTGTGACCTACCACGGGGGCTCCAGCCCAGGCTTCCGGCCCCTCCCTCCCCGTTCCCGTCAGAGTCCGTAGGCCATGCATTTAGGACACTTCACCTCAAGAAAGCCACGCTGACCCTGTTGGCGGGGCCACGACCTGAGTCCCACGACTTCTCGCAGCACCTGTCCTCACAGACACTACTGAAGAGGGCTGCGAGGTCCAACCAGTTGGAAAGCTCGGCTGACATCCCTGCAGCTTGAAAACTGCAGCAAATATGACTGACAGTGGTTCTGGAAAATGTCAGACGCTTACTTTTCTCCGCTCACTCAGTTCCCACACTCACTTCCCCAGACTCTGAGCAGCAAACATGTAGGCAACTCCATGAAACCCCTGTCACCAGGAAATGGATGCTGCGAGGTGCTGCCGTGTGCACCGGCTGCTGGGGCCTGCGCTTCACTTCCCTTCAGGCCCTGGGGTAGGACCGTCCCTTTCCATACACGCACACATGTCCTCCAGATGCTACACGTGCTGCCCGGTTACACGCACGGACGCTTCCACAGCCTCTACGGCACAGCAGTTATCAGGAAATTTCAGGTTTACTTTGTCCCTAAAAGTCTTTATAATGTCACGTCAACTAAACCACCAGAGATACTGTGTCAACTGTAAAACAGAAAGGCAGACTAGCAGTGCTACCATTCCCTCTGAACTCGGGTGGTCTGAGTGAGGCTGAATTGTAAGAAATACTCATAGCACCAGGGCGACCTACCTGGTCGTCCTCAGGAAGCTCAGCTAGCCTCTTCACGTCGCACTTGTTTGCCACGATTACGAGAGGCTAGAGCAAGAGGAAGCACAGTGAGTGAATAGTCCCTGCCACTGCGCGCCCCAACCCCGGAGCTGCTCGGCACTCACCTTGTTGACGAACAGAGGCCTGATGCTCTGGAACAGCTGCAGCTGGGCCCGCAGCCCGTGGCCGCACTGCTCGGACAGGTCCATGACGTACAGCACCGCAGCACGCAGGTGGGCCAGGGCCGTGATGGCCTGCATTTCGATGGTGTTCCGATCCTCCAGAGGCTGGTCCAAAATCCCTGGGGTGTCTACCACCTAACGGTCAGATTTGTCACACCGAAGCACACGTGCTCATGCCCTGCAGCCCAGCGCACCCGGACTCACTCACCCACAGCAGCCCTGACACTAGCTAAGGAAACGCAGGTCTCCCCGCTGACCGTGGTAAGGCAACCAAAGCACTGAGGGAAAGCCGGGTGGTCGGCGGCCTGCAGAGCTCACCAGGAGCTAGCAATGACCTGGAGAGAATGCCTCTCTGCTCTCAGGGACATCATTAAACAGGACGACGGGAATCGGCAAACATGCCCATGTGTGATGAACTACCTCATCATGTATAAATAAAACTGTGGAAACAGATTGCTTCGTGCTTTTAAATAGTTACTAAATGCTACTTCTAACGACAGGGTCAGAAACGGTGACAAGGGGACTTTCACTGCACCAATGACAGCACTGTTGACACCATGCAGAACCCTTCCTGGTAGCCAGCTATTCCCCTGAACCCCATCAGAAGAATGCAACCCCCAACCTCAGAGGTCTCTTCACGGGGTGTTGCTGGCAGCCCCGAGAATCACTTCCCACTGCCTCAGTCTCCTCTCTGACTGCAGTGAGACAGACATTCCAGGGGCTGAAACCACAGCCACTAACAACCACCGGGACGGCCGTGCTAGGTCTAAACAGAGCTCTCACCTGCCAACGCAGATACTTGTAATCCATGTGTCCGACAAACAGAGACTTGGTTGTAAACGCATAAGGCTGCACATCCACATCTGCTCTCGTCACCTGAAACCAAATGACCAAGACCGTCACAGGTGCTCCGCACTGTGCTTCCTGTCGGACAGTGTACACGTGGCACCGCTGTGCTAGCGAGACGGTTTTGGTAGGAAAAGAAGAAACAAGAGACCTCCTGGGTTACAGTGCCGAAGACGGGAGCTACTGTGCTCTGACAGAGGGCATGCTTCACACCACCGCCTGCAGTGCAGAGTCTGGATTAGGTATAAGGGAGGTGAGGCAGGACACTACCTGGGGGACATGCATCTACCCCGGGCCAGCAACAGAACTTTTTTTGATGACAGAAACGTTGTACTGTATGAGGTCTGACAAGGTCGTGAACTCGCCACCGTGCACTTACCACTGGCAGCACTGTACAAACCCCTCAGTTCGGTTTCATAACTTGGTATATCAGGTCTCAGAACTGTGTTTGTGTCCATGTGTGGTGGTGTTCATTATTGTCGTTGAGTGTTTTTGTGTGCCGTTGTGAGAATGAGCTTGAATTAGAGCAACAAACGAACATTAAATTTCTTGTTAAACCTGGCAAGAGTGAAAGTGAAATCAGGAACTTAATGTTACTTCAAGTTTATGGGGATAATGCCATGAAGAAAACGGCTGTGTACAAATGGATGAGATGTTTTTCTGAGGGGAGCGAACGCGTCACTGATGAAGAGAGGTCAGGGTGACCAGTAACGAGCAGAACTGACGAACACATTGCAAAAATTCATCCAAATTGTGCCTCAAAATCATTGGCTGACTGTGGAAAGCACAGCAGACCAAGTAAACATCGAGAAATAAGAAAATCTTAACTGAAAATCTTGGCATGAGAAAGGGTCTTGAAAGAATTCACCAATGAACAAAAGCAAAAGAGACTCCAAGTTTGCCAAGACCTTTTGGAGAGGCAAGACGATGTTTTGGGCCGTGTTATCCCTGGTGATGAAACATGGATGTACAGTACAACCCTGAAATAAACTGTCAAAGTGCACAGTGGAAGTCAGAGAGTTCTTCACAACTAAAAAAGTTCCATCAGTCCTAATCAAGAGACAAAAGGATGTTGCTAACCTTTTTTGGTATCAGAGGCTTTATTCATTATGAACTTGTACCAACTGGACAAACAGTTAATCAAGCTGACTATTTGGAAGTGCTGAAAAGGCTGCATGAAAAAGACAAAAGCGACCTGAACTTTTCGGCAACAATGCATGGCTCTTGCATCAGGACAACGCACCCGCTCACACGGCACTGTCTGTGAGGGAGTTTTTAGCCAGTAAACAACTGTATTGGAACACCCTCCCTACTCACCTGATCTGGCCCCCAATGACTTCTTTCTTTACCCAAAAATAAAGGAAATACTGAAAGGAAGACATTTCGATCACATTCAGGACACCCAGGATAATACGACGACAGCTCTGATGGCCATTCCAGAAAAAGAGTTCCAAAATGGCTCTGAAGGGTGGACTAGGCACTGGTGTCGGTGCATAGCTTCCCAAGGGGAGTCCTTCGAAGGTGACCATAGTGATATTCAGCAATGAGGCATGCAGCACTTTTTTAGGATGAATTCAAAAACTTAACAGTCAGACCATGCATGTGCCCTGTCTATTTGTGGCCTGCTGGCCACATACCACTCTTCTAAATGTGGTCAGCACGACTAGGGAAACCAATTTTTTTACTGTTTCATTTTAATTAAGTGGCACTGGCTTATGAGCATTGGCAACCTCAGCTAGGACACTGCAGAGCTTCAGCTTGTCACCGTGTCAGCACAGCTATGGACAAAATAAAAATCTACAAATCTGCTTAAACAAGTGTTCTCGGTGGCAAGTAGCCACATAAATGTAACAATTGTTTTTGGGCACCTGAGCTGTTGTTGGTTTGAGCTGACACTGCAAAAGCTTTTGAACTCTGCTCAGGTCCCTGGAAGTCAGCTAAACTGTCCTGAAGCACCTACTTCCTTAAATAGTGCTCTTGGGTCCCAATTAATAAAGTCACTCAAATAAAAAGTGACTCAACACTTCCCACTACGTGGACCAAATAGTTTATGTGAAAGCTGAGACAGCATGTGTTAACAAAAATGTCCTTACATCCCTTAGAAATCCCTTTGTAGAACACACACAAGAATCAAATTGAAAAACGGTTCCTGGCAAAGCAACGCAGACTCAGGTCAGACAGGCTTGATCCTCCCCTGGAGAACAGTGTTTTAAGGCGGCAGGCCCTCTCCATCCCCGGCCGTCAGCACACGGCAGCGCTTTGGCTGCAGGCCGTCAGTCACCTGTGTCACCATCAGAGACAGACCAACCTTATTGATGAAACTGGACTTGCCGACATTCGGGTACCCACACAGAAGCAGGGTCCTCGTGTTCGGGTCAATTGTTGGCAGACGGGACAGATGCTGACGTACTGTGAGAAGATTAAATTAAATGCGCTTAATTTCACTAGAAAAAATAAGAAACTCAAAGACGAAGATCTGCCTGACTGAGCCATACTCCAGGTCAGTGGTCATATTAACGTCACTGCCACATTTATAGTGAAAGTGATAAATGGATGAACAAAAAAGCATCAGCTGCAAAGGCACCATGGCCTAGAGGACAGGACCCCCCCAAAATCAGGCTGCAGGACAGGAGTCCTAGTCCTCGGCTTTGCAGCCTGGGGTTCCTGCCAAACAGGTCCCAGGTGGGGCCACAAACCACGTCTAAGCAGTGCCCAGGCGACTCTCCCTAAGTGACATGACATTTGGAAAAGCACTTTTGAAGCCAGCGAGTGAGCATGGCATCACTTCCTGGCTTGACAGGTTTGTTTCCATGTAATGACTGTTCCCAGGGGCCTTGTGTGCACACAAGATCAAACAGATTGCAGGAAGGAAGCACTGTCACAGCTGCCAAGTATTGCAATCTTACTACAATTGCAAATTATTTGCAAGATGCCAGGGGAGGGGGAACAAAACCAAATGAGCTAAAAACATTTGTAGGGGGCGGCCGGATGGCTCAGTTGGTTAGAGCGTGAGCTCTGAACAACAGGGTTGCCAGTTCGATTCCCACATGGGCCAGTGAGCTGCGCCCTCCACAACTAGATTGAAGACAACGAGCTGCCGCTGAGCTTACAGAGGGGAGGCAGAATGGCTCAGCTGGTTAGAGTGCGAGCTCTTAACTACAAGGTTGCCAGATCAATTCCTCCATGGGATGGTGGGCGACTGGACTTGGAGCTGAGCTACACCCTGGAGAAACACACTGTTCTCCAATATTCTCCAATAAAAAAATTAAGTAAAAATTTTAAAAAAGACTATGGGCTGGCCCAGTGGCTCAGGCAGTTGAAGCTCCATAATCCTAACTCCAAAGGCTGCCGGTTCGATTCCGACATGGGCCAGTGGGCTCTCAACCACAAGGTTGCCGGTTCAACTCCCTCAAGGGATGGTGGGCTCCGCCCCCTGCAACTAAGATTGAACATGGCACCTTGAGCTGAGCTGCCGCTGAGCCCCTGCAACTAGCAAAGACAACTGGACCTGGAGCTGAGCTGCGCCCTCCACAACTAAGACTGAAAGGACAACAACTTGACTTGGAAGAAAGTCCTGGAAGTACACACTGTTCCCCAATAAAGTCCCATTCCCCTTCCCCAATAAAATCTTTTTTTAAGGCCCTCTCTGTCCCAGCTCGGTTTGCAAAAGGCACTGACATGTAATTCTTCTCTATTGTAACCTTTCCATTTAGTTTGCTTCCGATGATTAAATCTGAGTCATTTGAAAAAAAAAAAAATCTTTTTTTAAAAAAAGAAAAACTGAAATCTATGTAATTTCACTAACAATTGTCACCCCAATAAATTATAGAAAAAAAAAGACAGAAAGGTGTAATTCTTAGGAATTAGAGAACTGTCTTATAATTAGAACAATGGGATAGAAGAATTAGCAGAGACTTTAGCAATAATCTAGTCAAAATCCTTCATTTTGCAGAGGCAGAAACGTATATACAGAGGTTAAGTGACTTGCCCAGTGACACAGACTAGCTGAGTGTGACATGAGGTCTAAATATGCTCCCTTAAATCCTACGTGAGGACTTTTTCTATTATACCCTGCATCCCTCTGAACCAAAATGATTTTCTATTCTTATATATTAGAATAGCAATGCAAATACTTCCTGTTGATTGTTATGTAAGCACAAAGCCTTAGTAATAGCACTGGTTAAATATTCTGAAATAAATCACATGTTAGTATTTGTTTTCCTGGAATTTACAAATTGGGAAGGCTGTGGCAAGCGGGACACACTTATCTAGTTATTCCTAGAAGGCTCAGAACTGACCCATGTATGCTCAGGAACATACCCACCAGCAGTCTGCACAGCCTTATCATTCCTCTCCTCTCAAGCTTAATAAGACTCTCTTGGTTTTGCTGTAGCCAAAACTGCTGTCATAGCCTAAAGCTTGAGAGGGACTGTCAATACTTCACCACTATTTTGGCCTAGGAAAAGATACTATGCCTATTGTCCTTGTAAAAAAAAAAAAGCTATGCAAATAAAATAGGATATTAAATCTTTTTTGTGCATTCCAAAACAAAAGCACACACTAAATATCCTACATACCAAAATAAAAAAAAAAAAAAAAAAGAAAAAGAAAAAAGGCTAGGTACAAGCTGTCTTCCTTTAAAAAAAAACACAAACAAACAAACAAACAAAAAAAACATTTGTACTGCAAAATATATGCATGTATAAAGGCAAAGAAGTGTTCTGATAAAAACCATACCGGGTTAATTTAGATACTATCCTATTAAATACAACTGTTATAACTGTCAAGTAACAAAACTGGAGTTGCTATTTGATGCCATCACATTATAAAGAAAGCATTTAAAAAAATTAAAAAGTCAATAATTGATAAAGTCATGGGTCATAACATACACGTACATATATATGTGTATATATATATATACATATATATATATATATATATATATTTGGCATTTTCCTGTGATTTATAACAATAGACACCTTACCTATTAAACATGAGAAACGTACATTTTCTTAACAGTGCTATTAATCTGTAAGTATTTTAAGTGCTAGCTGCTTTTTTAAACAATTGGCCTGTCAGAACTTCTCATAGACTAGGCTGGGAATAATAATTTGATCCTGTCATCTTTAAAATAAAACCAAAACATTTCAAGGCCAGGTTCTCGACAGGACCAATCACCCTAACAGTACACTCAGGCCGGCTCTGCGGGCTCGCACCTTGTTCCAAGTACTCCAGACTCTGCTTCTGTCTCCTGACGATGGTGCACATGCGGCCCAGGGCGGCTCGCTTCAGCTGTTTGCAGCGGTACAGAGAGTCCCCATACTTCATGAGCCGCACGTAATCCTTAGCGACACTTATAGAAGTGAAAAGAAATACGTCAGAGTTTTTCACTTTTGACCGTAACTGAAAAAGCACTATATTATGAAAACGCCTTACTTGTCCACTAAGTTTTTGGCAATATTGATCTGTCCTAGAGCCAACTTGTAATGATCCTTGTCGTAGAGGACGTTCATCAAATCAGCATAGAAAGGATGGATGTCCTGTAACAAAGAGCAAGGCAGCAAGTTTGGCACAGCAGTTTCCCACCCCACGAAGAGGAATTTCCTAGGGAAATACATCACGCCTTTCCCTCTCCCCCAACCCCCAAGTCCTCTCCTGGCTAATGAGTGTCTGGTTCTCTGAGAACACGAGCAGGCACAGGTAAGCAAGCCCGGCAGTCGCTTCCGCCTGCCCAGACCTACGTCAAGAATGCTCTCTTCATCCCCGTTCTCATGCGGGACAGCTGTCCTCGGACCCAGCCAAGGCCACGTCTCTACGTCTCCATCTGTGCACCAGATGCCACCCACCCCCTTACAACTCAAGAAGTGAGCTCCCAGTCTTCACTCTTTTCCATTTAGAATTCTTCCCTTTCCACCTGGCCATTCCTATCAGCCTACAAACAGGCCACATGCCATCACTTCCCAAGAAAATTTTAGAAGTTTTAAAACTCCTTTGAATCCCCACTCCTTCCTTTCCTTTCCTCCCCGTCTTGGTAAATGCCAAAAAGAGAGGTACTGTGTCCTTTCTCCCCCAACACCCCCCCGCCAATCCAATCTAGTCAGGACTGTATCAGGCCATTGACACAGCTCATCACCAATGACCTCCAGTTCTCCCTTTATGTCACCAGACCTCTGCCACACTCCACAACTGGCTGCTCCTTCCTGATACGTTTATTCCTCTGGCCCCCGGGACCCTCTCAAACTGGCCACTTCTTCTGCAAGCCCTCGTTGGCTCGTGCTCCCCAGCACTCTTCTGTCCACTTGCTTCCTGGGTGACCTCGTGTACATTTACACATCGTGTACATTTACACATCTACATGTCCACAAGCCCTAGCTTTCCGCCTCCCAGCCAGGCTTCTCATGAGCTTGACTGCGGCACTTCCGCCTGGATGTCTCACCCTCATCTCACAATGAACACATACAAACTGCTCTTCTCCAACCGCAGCCGTTCCCAGCTCAGGGACCAGAGATTCCACTGTCCAAGGTGACACGGCCCACACTTGCTTCGGTAAACCTGGTGCTCGTCCTCTGAGGACACCCTGAAGCCAACCATTTCTCAACTTCTTCACCACCCCCAGTCATCTAAGTGACTGCGCGGCCCTGAGTGGTCTGCCACCCCATAGGCCAGGCGTCCTTTAAGAGAGGAGTCTAAGGCTTCCGTTCTTAGCCCCAGAATTTAAGCCCAACACTACCTCCCGGACCCACTCCCCAGATCTCTCCCTCTCACATTCCCTGCTCCACCTCCTGGGTCCTCCTGTTCCTGGAAAGACACCCCATTCTGGCCTTCAGGGTCTTCACACCTGCTTTCCCCAGAGAGATGCACAGCTTCCTTTAGGGCCCTGCTCCAAATCCTGCTGGGGCACTCCCTACTCTCCTTACTCATCTGGCATGCCATGTATTCTCATGTTTCCTATTTTCCCCCACCACTACACGAGGACAGAGACTTCTTTTATAACTGTTGTACTCCTAGTGCCTAGAAGAGTACCTGAGACACAGCGATCACTGGATGAACAGTAACTTACTCTAACCCTGTCCTCAAATTCTCAGGTAACTAAAAAAGAACACCACACGAATAGACTGCTCATAAATGTGAACTTCTAATGTATAGAAAAACCATACCAAGGACGAGAAAGATAAAACCTACAAAGAATCACAGAAACCTGACACTAACTATTAACAGATCAGTGTTTTGTTTGCTCAAATCAGGTACTTTCTAATCCCAAAGTAGTTCAGAATAATCTGTCCTTTTTCATCCTCAGGTACTTTCCACAGAACCTTCCCTTACCCAAGAACTACTCATTCAACAAGCACCTACTGAGCACCCCTGTCAAGCCCTAGAGACGTAAGATACGTGCCTGTCCGCTAGCAGAAACTTTCAGTTTTTATTTTAAACACTCTGTATTTTTTTTTAGAATAAGCCACCATTATCTTTTGAAGTATAAAAGGAATTCTTGTCACATAAACCAACCTTTTCTCTCTGCTTTACCCTACCTGTAGGGATGATTTGGGGGCAAATTTAGGCTCACCCCACATCCAACCCCGCCACTGCATGACCCTCCACAGGGACTTCATAAGCAGTGTCCATCTAGCTTTCTACAACTACATACACAGGCAAACTGCACTAAGCAGCAGAGCGCAATGTTTCTGCTTAATGGAGAAATCACAGCTCCCCCACGCAATTTCTTCTCACTAGTGAAGAAGGTTGTAAGAGCTGAATTGACCATCATCAGCTCATCAGCTAATGAACCAACATAAACAATGACAGGCCTCAGGCTACTGACCCAACTTGAGGCCAGGAAGAGCCTGGAAAAGAGGGAGGAGAGGAAGCCAGGCAGGGTGGAGAGCTGCCAGAATCTGAGCTCCTGGATTCAGTCACAGCTTTGAGAGCTTGCGTTGGCCCCTGCAAGCTGAGGTTACAAAGTCTCAAGAGACAGCTGTGGCCCTCTTAGGTGGGTTTTAGTTGGGGGAAAAGAAGAATACTAAAGAACCAAAAAACCTGTATGCTGTTCCCAGCTTTGCCACTAACTCACTTAAGTAAACTTTGAGAAATCAGTTACTTTCTGTTTCCTTCATTATCTGTCAGATGACTAGACCAAACTGGTTAAACACCCATTACCTGAAGGCTCACATTTATAAGACCATCTGTGGTCCCCTGAGTCACTTACATCCAATTTGGGGAAATCCGTTAGAATCTGTGAGAGCCTGTCATGATAATTCTGTTGAGTAAATTTGACTTTTCTCATGTAAAAATGTCTAATACGATGAATTTTGTAATGTTTATGAATAACTGTTGGAGTCTTCCGTTGAGTCTTCGATAATGTCAGGTCAATAAAATCCTGCAATTAAATAAAGATAGTTACACCAAAAAGTCTACTTTTCATCCACTGATTTTAAATTTTCTTAAAAGACTAATATGAGGTGTGATAAAAAAACATGGCAAATGCTGCTGCAATGTGCCGTCCAATGGAGAGGCAGGGATCTTTAATATAGGAAGTGGCGTGTTCAACCTTAGTTACAGTGTGTGACAAGTTTCAACCTGTTCAGTACAGCTGCGTGTGAGCTACAGTTGAGAGGTGTGTTTTAAACTGTGCGGTAAGTAATGGACCACAAACACATTAACATGAAATGCGCAAACGGTTTCATCCTCCATCATGACAATGCTCCATGTCACACATTGCTTCTGTGTGACAAATTTCTGTCATATAAAAACACTGCAGGGTGTCCTCATCCACCTTATTACTGGATCTGGCACCGTGTGACTTCTGGCTCTCCCAAATCAAAATGGCAATGTAAGGAAACGTTCTGAAGTGGTCCATGACAGCGCACCTAAAGACACTCAGGAAAGAGGACTTCCAGAACTGCTTCAGAAAGTGGCAAGAACGATGGGACAAGTGTGTTCGAAGCGAGGGGGAGTATTTGAACGGGGATTAATGACAATGTGTCTTTTACTGTAATACTTTTTTTTTAATTTAAACATTCACCACCCATACTTTTTTTTAATCACACTTCGTACTATGTACCTTAAACTATAAACACTTTTTACAACCAAATCTTTTATATACAACCTCGTCATCCTTTATCAGCAAAAATATTTTAAAAAGAGAAATAACCCTACAATTTCAATTTGTGTATCTCTGACTTTGAAAGTCCATAAAATAACGGGTAAAACTAAAATCCACTGTATATAATTTCCTAGGCGATGTAAGGTGACCGAGGACCCACAGATTTCTGCTTGAATCCTCCAGCGCAGAGACCAATGGGCTGGAGCAGTCAGGACCCAGAGGCCACCCACGTCCGGCCTGCAGATCTCTACTCTCTCCTCCACCTCCCGCCTCTAAGACGTCTCGAGGGGCCACTTCAAAAGTTACTTGCTGCATAGTTTTCCCCGACTCTGCCCCACTTTTGGAGGGACCCCTTCCTGTCTAGGGGAACCCAAACCTGAGGAGAAAGCCCTCCGCCCCGGGGAGGACCCGACCGTCTGAGAAGGCACCTCTCTTCTCCGGGGGACCGTAACGTCTGAGCGGGGACTCCTCCTCTCTGGGGCACCCCTAGCCCGGGGGCCGAATCTCGAGAGGACGCGGCCCGACAGCGGGGCCTGGCGGGGGAGCCTCACAGGCCCGGGCCCCCCGGCGACCCGGCCGGGAAAGGCGAGAGCGCAAGTTCCCCGGGACGCCTACCTTGGCGGACGGCACCACCGTGATCTTCTTGAAGTTGTAGTGCGCCATGCCGGCAGCCAGCCACGAGGGACGCAAGCCGGCCAGCGAGACTTCCGCGGAGGACAGGGCCGGGACTTCCGCCGGCGTCGTCACTTCCGGGCGCTCCTTGCGTTCCCCCCCCGCACGGCCTCCGCGTCGCACAGCGCCCCCGCCCGGCTGGAGGTCCCCCGCCGAGGGGTCACAGGGCCGGCCTGGGCTGGGGGCGCTGGTGGAGTCGGGGACGACGGCCGAGAGGGCGCCGCGCGGAAGTTCAGTCCCTGCCGGGAAAAGGAGGGGGTCCCCACAGGCCGCCCTGGGGGTCTGCGCTGCCTCCCCCCGGCTCGGCTCGGGGGAACGGGGCCTCAGGGATCGCTGGGGATCTCAGGGGGTCTCGGCGATCCGGGATCTCGTTGTTCCGGGGATTCTGGGCATAGCGGGGGTCCGCGGGGGTGGAATTTCGGGTGGGCCCGGGGTCTCAGGGGCCGGGAGAGGGTCTCGGGAATGGGAGGGTCTTGGGGTCCAGTGGGGGAGTCTCGGGTGGGCCCGGGGTATCGGGGTCCGGAGGGGTCTCAGGATCGGGGGTCTTGGGGTTTGGGAGGTCTTGGGATCCAGGGGTCAGCAGTCACTCCCGGAAATCGTGCTCTAAACCCGCCCCGGGGAGGGCCACATTCAGGCCCAGCCAGCCATCGCCTCTCACCACGTTATGCAACTAACACACAAGCTGGGAGCATTTCTGTCAAACAATACACGTGCATCTCACAGGACTCTGGAACCTCAACCTCCGGGAGAAGTGGGGGCAGCAGCTGGGGGCAGGAAAGCAGGGTGGGGACATGAGGGAAAACTTGCAAGCGATTCGGGAATCACTGAGACCGATTCCTTCTCCTCTCCTGCCCACCTGTGACTGGGTAGCTTCTCACTGGCATTTCTGTGCAGGACCCTGAAACACTGGAGTCCCCTTTGTTCTGTCGCCCTCACCCCACGTTCCCCGTTCTTCTGACCTTCCAACTCACTGACAGGAACCCTTCTAGAGCCACAGGGCTAGATTTGGGCCCACTCCGGACTCGGTAGCTGCAGAACCTCAGATGAGCTCTCTGCTTCTCTGACCTCAATTTTTTCTGCATAAAACTGGAGATAATAATAAAACAGGCTGTAGTAGGAAGCATAATGGCACCCCAAGATGTCCATGTCCTAATTCTTGGAACCTGTGAATGTTTCATTCCATCACATAAAAGAGCTTTGCAGGTGTGATTAAGATTATTGGACTCTTGAGACGGGAAGATTATTACAGATTATCTGGGCCCAGTCTAAATTCATGAATCCTTAAAAACCATGAGCCTTTCCCAGCCGTGTACAGAAAGAATATGACCACAGGAGAAGAGTCTGAGACACGAAATGCTGCTGGCTGTGAGGATGGAGGAAGGTCCCATGAGCCAAGGAATGTAGATTCTTCTAGAAGGTGGAAGAGGCAAGGAGCAGATCTTCCCTTAGAGCCTGCATAAGGAACCAGCCCTGCCGACACCTCGATTTTAGCCCAATGAGATTTTGGCTGTTAATCTACAGAACCACAGGAAACTAATATATCTCCCTCATAGGACTGTTGCATTAGATGAGGTCACATATGCCTGATAAACCATAAGTGTTTTGGATGAACACACTCATGTACACATATGGGTTTCTCAGCCTCTGCACTGCTTACATGTGGGCCCACACTTCCTTGTTGGGGGGCTGTCCTGTGCATTGCAGGGGGCTTAGCAGCATCCACGGCCTTCACCCATTAGATGCTGGTAGCACTCGCCTCTCCACCTCAGGTGTGGCAACCAAAAATGTCTCTAGATATTGCCAGATATGAAAAATCATCCATGGTTGAAAACCACTAATATGTATGTTAGCTATCTTTGTTGTTTACAACAATAATGTGCCAGACCCTACGCTGAATGATACAATCTGATCTCCTTTACTAGCCACCATGGTTTAAATAAGAATGTGTGTGGGAGAGTTTACAGTTATAAATGTAATTAATTGTTCATTTACAGAATTCAGTAATGGGAACCAGTGTCTGATTGCAAACTAGATTGTGACCTCCAAGTCCACTTGTAAACCCAAGGATAACATCAATGCTTTGTGTTTCTGTAAACCTCAGAGAACCTGTTGGGTCCATAAAAGAATAGAATGCTAGAGCTGGAAAGGGTCTTTCTGGTGATTTTGTCCTACCCATGATAAACAATCACCGGATACTGGATGGAAGGGTGGGTGTGTGGATGGGTGGATGGAAGATGAATGACATGGACAGATGGATGGATGGATGGATGGATGGATGGATGGATGGATGGATGGGTGGATAGATGATGGATGGGCAAGTGGGTGGATGGATGATGGATGGATAGATGGGTTGGTATGTGGGTGGATGGATGGATGGATGAATGGGTGGATAGATGATGGATGGGCAAGTGGGTGGATGGATGATGGATGGATAGATGGGTTGGTATGTGGGTGGATGGATGGATGGATAGATGCATGGATGGATGGATGGATGGATGATGGATGGATGGACAGATGGACAGATGATGGATTGATGGATGCATGGCGGATGATGGATGGATGGTGGATGATGGATGGATGGACAATGGACAGATAGATGGATAAGATATCTAACAGCCTAAAATGAGGTTTAGAGATATTTGTGTGATTTTTTTCGTTTATAAATTCAGTTCTTTCATCAGAGTTCACTTGCTCTCTTTCTGTCCCTTCTCCTCCTCTCTTTCCCTCTCTTTGTACAAGTTATAGGTAATGGGAAAGTTGTCTGTAATTCTAAAAATAAGAGGTCCCACCTGAGTTAAACATTGGTGTTTAGATCTCTGTGTGAATGAGACCAAGACCAGGATATCGAGGCAGTTGGTACACAAACTCTGTGATGTCACATGTCCTTTGAGTTCATTAAATACCTCACCAGCACAGCCTGGGATTGCACAAGTACCCCAGATGTCCAAAGGGGAGGGTGATAGGCTACTACGAGTTCCCCGGTGCGGCAGAGATGCACCTGTAACTCATCAAACAAATCGTGGTGACAAAAGGATGGGGAGCTGAGAAACTTGGGTGTTTCAAGACTAGTTCACAGGCTTGACATATTGGCAGAAACAATGATCAGAAATATTATCCCAGAATGCAAAATGGTGAGGATTATCAAAACAGTGGAAATGGGACCTTGAATACTAAACCTGACTACTAATGTCGTTAGTGTTGTGCTGTCACCAAGGCTCTGGCCCCACCCCTCCCAGTCCCTAAACCAGATCTATAATAACTGTCAGGTTGACGGTCAGTGCTACAAGTCACCTGGGGCATCACTGTCAACAGCGCCTTCTTCGGAAACCATGAATGTCTGAAAGAGTTCTATGTGTAGGCTGTACGCCTCCCAGGAGAGGGGCCACCCCTATGAACAGGGCTCATCCCCATGGCAGGCACCACCCCTACAGCAGACACCACCTCCATGGCAGGCACCACTCCTTGGCAGGTGCCACCCCCATGGCAGGGGTCCCCTTGGAGCCTGCTGCATGCTCCCATTGTCAGTGGGTGCAGCCATCTCCCAATGAATGTCTGTCAAATTAATTAATGAATTAATCAGTACTTACATGGGGGAAATAGAAGCCCAACTACAGCTGCTTTAGAAGTGAAGGTGAAGGAGAAAATAAGAGGCTCGAATGTCAGGAATGAGCCAACATTTCTATTGAACACCTGTATTACACTCGAGGCTACACAGTAGATATCTGCCAGAAAAGTGAATGGAGTTGGTTAATAAAAGCACCAAAACCAACTTACAATAAATCCACAGTGATGTCCTCTTTTTTTTTTTTTTTAAGTGTGCTTTTCCAGGACCCATCAGCTCCAAGTCAAATAGTTGTTTCAATGTAGTTGTGGAGGGCACAGCTCACAGTGGCCCAATGCAGGGATCGAATCAGCAACCTTGTTGTTAAGAGCACTGTGCTCTAACCAGCTGAGCTAACTGGCCACCCCAGTGATGTCCTCTTTTAATCTTTCATTTAAACATTGTTTAAAAGCAGGTACTGTATTTGATCAGCTTCCATTTTTGCCATGGAGAAACTTGAAGCCCAATGATGACACAAGGTGTGCCACACAGCCAGTTAATGACAAACTGCAACTGGAACCCAGGCCCACACTTTTCCACCTTAAGGTGCTTGTCCTGTCCTGGTGCTGGGAGCCTGAGGCATGAGGCCAGGGGACAGTGGTGACGCACTGTACTGCGTGGCTTCCTGTCCCCAGGTATCTGAGGAGTCTCCTGGTTCATTAGAATCATGGGAGTGATTCAAGCTTCCTGTTCCATTTATAGCCCGGCCGTCCCATGAGCTCACTGTGGCGGTGCTCTCTGGGGTTCTGGTGGCAGGGCCCACTCCTTGGGAGTGGTGGAGCAGGAGTTCTGTTCCTGACTTGTAAACAGGCCAAGGACCAGCGGCAGGTGGATGGGAGCCAAAGCCCCCGACCGAGATGCGTTCATTCAGTACCGACATGCGGGATACCATCGCAGGCTCTGGGGGTCAGGAGTGAGTGGAGGAGACAGGACCCTCCCCTCATGGAGCCACCCTCTGGTTGAGGGCACGCAGACTGTCATCACTGCTGTGGAGAGGAAACAGAGCAGGGCGCCTGGTAGGCAGGTCCCCACGGAGACAGGACGTTTGAGCGAAGACCTAAGGGGAGGGGGGCGTGAGCCACGTGGACGCCGAGGGGCTGGTTCCGGCAGAGGGCACAGGCGTGGGACAGGCCAGTGGGGGTGGGGGCCGGGAGGTTCACGCAGCCGCCTGAGATGGGAAACCCCGCAGGCCGCGTCTCACAGGGAGACCTCTGGCTGCCGCGTTGAGGGGACAGGTAGGTGGAAAGTGGGCGTGTGCGCAGCTGGCGGCGCTGTTACCGGGAAAGGGGCAGGAATGGAATGGGAGAGGGTGCGCGCTCCGCGAGGGAGCTGCAGTGCCCCTGCCTCAGTTCTCGGGGTGGGCGGACAGAAGCAGGTGCTGATGCTGTTTTCAAACGCTCAGCGCCCCTTCTGAAGGTGCAAGGGAACTCAGGGAAGCGAAGCGCTCGCGGAGCAGGAAGATGCCGCCGCGGGCGTCACGCGGGGCAGCAAGGCCGCCGGTTCTCCAACCCCAACACAGACTTCCTCCGTCTCCGCGGTCCTGGGATTCGCGTATTTCGGGGAAGTCTGAATAATTTGCCTTTCTCATTCCAAGAGAACAAAGTGGGAACGGAGCAGAGTGGGGGCCGCCGCCTCTTTCCCTAGACCGCATCCTTGACTCCTTCTTCCACCCGCAGAACGCTGAAGGTTCTCAAGCTCATGGGCCCGGTGGGGAAGCCATCCTGCCGTCTTGCGGGCAGGTATAACACGGGCTCTCCATAAGAGGCGGAAGGGCTGTGTGTGGGTGCTTCCCAAAACCCCGGCTGGGTTTCTCTGCGCACGTCCCCTTTCTTCTGCTCTAACCGCCGTGGCCTGCAGCTGAGCCTCCGCCAGCCCCGTGCTTCTCCCCTAGGAGAAGCCGGAGGAGCCCAGAAGCCCCACCCCGGGGAGCCCAGTGGCCAGCCTGCCAAGGGCCCACACGCCCCGTCCTGACCGCTCAGCTCCCTGCACCTGTGCGCTGCCAGGGATGACGGCCGAAAGCCAAGTCCAGAATCCTTGGGGGAACTGCCGGCTCGTCGCACGTTTAGCAGATCCTAGGCGCAACCACTGTGTTCCCGACACCCCTGTCCCCCTCTCCGCCCCCAGGAATACAAACAGGCACAAAAACTACTGTGCACTTGCGAGGTATTTTACAATAGCATTGCCTTTTTCTGAATACGAAATACATGCACTTATAGAAATACAGAAAACAAGAAAACTGAAATCACTTATAATGTCAACACCTACAGGCAACTGGCAGAAGTCTGGTTTATATCCTTGCCTCTTTACAAGTGTAGTCATTCCTCTTTTCTCCTCAGCAGTTACCACTCTGCTTAGCCTTTGCCTCTGATTTTCAGCAGACGAATCAGAGTGTTAACAGCATGGGTGGCTTTCCTCGTGGTCAGGGACCTCACCCTCTGGTTTGTGGGTTTATTTTCGGCTGCACAGAGGCTGTGAAATGTTCACAACACCTCAGTATGCATTAGACGTAACCAGTCCCTTCCATCTGCTTTGACAGCATGGAGAGGATACACTGGGCCGCACTCAGGAGAGCCTGCGCAGGACGAGAATCTAAAGAAAGTCCAGTGTCCCATGGGGAAGGAAATCAGCCACTGTCCTGACCCGTCAGCCTGGTCTGCGACTTCTGGCTGCAGGAGGAACGGGAGTGTGCCCTGCCCTGGAGGACGGCGCCGGGCATGGGGAGATCCACGCCCGACAAGTACCCTTTGAAGGGGCTACATTTTCAAGGTCAAGTGTTCATTATTTTGTGAGAGAAGTTTATATTTTCAATGGACACAATGTCTTCTGTATTACTAGAATTTTGACATTTAACTGGTCAAACTCACTCATCTCCACATTTCCTTGTTAGCAAACTCTAAAGAATTTGAGATCAATTATGATATCAAGCTATTTTATAACCATACCCTTGGGCCTAACCCACCTTACAGTTCTGTTCCTTCCTTCTCTCTAATCAGCCCTGTGTGTAGTTATCAGAAAGCCCCCAGGAATGGGGAGCAGCACCCTGATGTTTGGCAATGATGCACAAACAGGTCTTATGCTACCCATATTTTGGGACATGCTTCTCCCTCCTTGTTCTTTTACGTCAGTCTGCTTCTTCCTTATTATGAAACTGGGGCCAGATCTCAACTTATAATCCAAAGTCAACATCCGATCCATCACGCCACTCACGCTCCAGCTGTGGGAAACGTCACCCTGTGCCAGGTGGAAAAGCCTCGCTATCCTACGAGTTGCATGGAACAGGGATGCTGTCGCACCCATGACCGGCGTTACAGATGGAAGATGGGCTGACACAATGTTAGCACTTTTCAGCAAAATTGCATAAAACAAGCAACACAGGAACACCCCAAACTCAAGCCTGTGCTACTTATCTGCGAGCATCTAAGTGGGTTGCGGGGTCTACCCTAGGCACTGACTGAACTCAGCCCTGTCAGCCCGGCCTTGAGAGTGCCACCCGCCTAGTAAGTGTTGGCTGGGCCTCCTTTCTCCCCAGTGGTTTTCAGGAGAACCAAACCTCTTTACGCAAGCTTCTCTCACCTCCTGTACACACATGGCCCACCCAAAAAGCACAGGAATTTAGTGTCACCAAGAGTCCTGGCGACTTTGTTCAGTCTAAAGGAAATCATGGTGATGGAGAAAAGACACTCGTGCACTCGTGTGGTGGTCTGTGGGTGCCAGTGCTGGCCAGACTACGTTCTCCCTTAAAGGGTTGACTGGCACTAACCATTAGCTCCTTGGCTCTCCAGTGTCAGTTAAATACGGACCCCTGTTTCAATGGGGTAAGTACGACACAGACGTCCCAGTTTTGTACCTGGAGCATCTATGTGTACTCACAGCCCGGTCACATGACTCACACAAGTGTCATCACTGTGACAAGTTTCCCCGCATCACTGTGTTTGCTCCCCACGGGAAAAGCCCACAGGCAGGTGGAGGGTGAGAATGGTGATGGTAACCCTCCAGAAACCAGCGGGCATTTATTTCTAGCTTTTCTTACTTTCCTGAAACGGGACCATCTCGCCTCCAGGGCAGGTTCCCGCTTTCCGCATTTCTGGGGCACCAACAGCCAGGGGCGTGAGGTTAGAGAGACAGTGGCTCTTAAACAGCCCCTCGTCATTGGCATCCCCTGGTGAACGTTGCAGGGAAGATTCTTAGAGCCACCCAGAGGCGCTGCCTCCCTTGGCCAACAAGAGCCAAAGGGACCCCCTTGCTTGGTGTTTAGAGGTCTGGCGGAGGCATCCCTGGCTCTTGCTAGCTGGCCAGGGCTGTCTGGCCCTCAGTGGTCTCGCAGCAGACCCCCTTCCTTCTCCTACTCCTCCCGAGCTTTTTGCTTGAACTCTAGTATCAGGTGTTCCCCAGAGAACAGGAAATGGCCTGGGGGAGTCTGACGGATGTAGGGATGTAGGTAAGATACACTCACTAGTTTGCACCCCTTCCTTCGAGGATTGCATCCTTCCATTTTCCATCGGCTTTTCTTCATCCTTGATACCTTCAAATCATTGCTCTTAATATTCAATACGGAGTTTGTTATTAGCAGGAGAGTTAGTCCAATAAAAGCAAGTCTGCCAGGGCCTTCCACAGATTGTCCCAAACATTTTCCCGACGGGCAAGTGTGCTCAGAGCACCAGATGACGTGGAATCAAGGTCAGAAATCCTTACAAATTGAGACAAAATCAGTTCCCCATTGTTGTCACAAAAATCTTTGGTCACCCCCATGTTTTAGTATCTCTGCATTATGTAATACCAACAGTTGTAATTCATTGTTGAATCAGAGTAATTTATTCCTCATCCAGAGCTTCCCTTTCCCATGTTCAATATGTATGGCATTTACATAGGACTTGCTGATAGTTCACTTGAAAGGGACAAAAATAATTGTCATAAGTTTGTCAAAAATAGGAAGGAAAGGTACTTTTCCACACTTTGATATTTGATCCAATATTTGAATGCATGGAATTTTTGAAGTTTTCAATAAAATGAAAAATAATTAAAACTAAACAAATTCCTGTTCCAAAAGTTTACTCAAATAACTCTTTTCTAAAATGATAGCTGGGCTTGAACAATTGCATGTGTGTGTGTGTGTATGCGTGTGAGAGTGTGTGACTGTGTGTCCATGTGTGCGTGTGTGTGACTGTGTGTGTGCATGCGTGTGTGTCCAATGCCAGTCTAATTGGTTTCGCCAACACTGACAACTTCATCGGACACATAGCGGAGTGGTCACCAGAAGACACTCGAGGCACCAGCTTGTCTTGTAATAAACCTTTTAGGGAAACAGGAAATGGCATTTGCGATGTCTCCATGCTTCCTTCTCAATTCATCTTTCATTGCTTTGCCTCTAATTCCTCCAGTTGTACTTCCAGCCTTTACCTAATTCTTCTCTCTGGGTGCTCAGTAGTCCTATGGTTGCCACAAAAGAAAGGATATCACATTCTTTACACATCAAGGAAGAAAAAGAACAACACCCCGCCTTTGAGAAACTCCGAAGCTGACGCAGCTATCTTTTCCTTCTTGAAAATGCGTTCTGTCACCCATTCTAGGAGCCCAAGTAAAATACACACTTCAGTTGTTTTCAGTGCAAAGTCCCCGATCATGACACAGAAGTCACGGCCATTGCTTTCAAAGGACTCCTGTGTAAACACATACACGCTTAGATGCTCAGTCCTGCTCCCACTTGTGAGACAGAACTCCAGTGACTCAGCACATCACAAAAACCCAGATTTGAAAGAGAGGGACAAGTCACTTAATCCACTTTGTACCGCCCACCATGAGGTTTCCCTGTAAAACACCCTGAAGGGTAGACACCAGCTCCCACCTGTGACCAGAGCTTGGTTTTGTCACATCAGTCCACTCCATTTCTGGGCAGTGCCATTCCAATGCTTGGAAAGTTCTTCCTTATGTTAACTAAAATACTCCTTCCAGAACCTTCTACCCATTTCTCCTTGCTCTGTCATTGAGCTATAAAGATGTATACCTATCCAATCCATAAATAGAGATGTGCAAGAAATTGGCATCTCTTCTTTTAAGTCAAGTTACAGCCACATTGCGCCTCTGGCAGTATTGGTGGCACCATGACACCTCAGTGATGACAGAGTTCCCAGCCAGCAGTCAGTGACCCCAGGGCAATGTAAAGGTCTTGGGGCCACAGGCAGAGCCAAGCATCAGAGCGCTTCTGTTCTAACCAGAGCATGCTGCTTACCCTTGGGTGCTCCTGTCCCCTTAGCTTCCTGTGCAGGGTGGGGTTGTCACGGGGTGTGTAGCCCCTGACGCACCTTCCAGGGGCACCATCATAGAAAGGGAATCAGGGTGCCTCTAATTACAGGGCCGGTCACCCCACTTGCATTCCTTCCCCCCAGAATAGCTCTTTCTCTCCTGATAAAAGTATCCATCCTCTCTATCCTACCACTTCAAACTCTAACTTCTCCAGCTTTATAACAGTCGGGGAGAGCCCTTCCCTGTAAAGAAGCCAGCAACAGAATCCAGTCTGAACTTGTACCTGCAGTGGGGCGGGGTGGCAGGAAAGACAAATAAGGAAGGTCAACAGAGGGAGACCAAATGTAAGTTGTAACGGCCACACCCAGTAAAAATGAATCATTTTCTTAATTCCCTCCCAAATGTTAGAAAATATTGTGTTTGCCCCAAATCCTAGCCAATTCAGAAACTATTCCCATTTCCTTTGATTATTCCCCATAAAACATGGCTCCCAAGTTTTTTACCCCCATCCCAACCTGCTATTGTTTGCCCAGGCCTTTCTTGAAACACGGGCAGAGACATAGACCAGTGCTCACACACTGGTGTGACCTCGGCAGGGATCTCAGGCCAGCATGGTCCTTGCTGTGGACAGGCAAACTCACGGAACACCAGTTTTTCTCCCCAGACCCACACTGAACCTGCGCTCAGGACAGAACTGCATCTCTTCGAGCACTTTCTCTGCAGCAGGCATGCAGACTTTGGGACAGCCTCACCCCCCTGCTGCCACCGTTTCTGAAAGATGTCTCTTTGTCCATCACTTGGGTTCATCAGTGAAGCTCCTCTTTGTGGTTCAGGGGGACTTCGGTTTGTTAACAAGTCGTCAATAAGCAAGTGAAACCTGGATGCTGGGTACTCAGGAGTGTCGGTTTACAGCAGCTAGTGAGGACATAGAGGTGTCGGTCCCAAGGGGCGTGTTCATATGTTCGCTTGATTAAAGAAAGCACATTCAAATCTCCCATCTGCATCTGTAGTTAAGATGCCCACGTGGAGCACAGCCCTGTCCATTTAGGCTAATTGAAGGGGAGGCCAATGGAACTAGTGAAAAGTCAAGTACATCTGGTAACCGAAAAGATGCTAATAAAGGGTTGCTGAGGAGAAAAAACTTCTTTGGAAACTACTCTAAGAATTCTTTCAATTAGTGTACAAATTGTGTGCATGGTACATCTGCAATGTTTGACCTCAATGTGCTTTCAAGTAGCAGGGCTTGCTTTAGAAAGCCCTTTTATTAGCTCAGAGGGATACTGTAGCTTGAGCTCTGGATGATTACTACAAATTACCAGGTTCCAACTTAATGAGATCTTCATGCCATAAGGTTATAGGGTCTTGGAGACAGACAGAATCTTGGAGTTTATTGAATCTAAACTTCCATCCACTACTAAAAGCCTCTGCTTGAGTATTTTCCCTGAGTAAAGGCTATGCAATACATTATGTATAAAATATATTACATAATACCTGGAGAGGGGAAGAGAGAGAGAGAGAGAGAGAGAGAGAGAGAGAGAGAGAGAGAGAGAGAGAGAGAAAGAGAGAGAATGTTCAACTGAGCCCAAATCCTTCTCTGGTTAAGTTCCACCTTCTGGTTTTAGATCTGCTTTCTGAAACAAATCATGTCTTCCGGGACATGGATAGGCCTCAGCCCCGCTCACTATGCTCACCCACTGTGCTGGCGCCCCACCCACTCAATGCGTGGCAGCGAGGTGCGCACCCACTGAGAGTCAGGGGATGGCAACTTTGACGCCCTGCTCTTAAACGTTCTCTTGGTACCCCCGTCCTTACTTTCTTCACCTGTATGTCTCCTCGTACTGTGTGCAAAATCCCTAACACAGTGCTTGACACACAATGGGGATCAACAACTATTGATTTTCTCTGCCCCCTTTCTTTCTCAACCAACAAAAGGACAGTGGGATGCCCACACCTGAGACCCTGTGTCCTGCTTCTCCGTGAAGGAGCTTCAGAGAGAAGCAGGTGCAGCTGGAAATGGTGGCCCAGAAACTGCAGCTGTGTTCACAGACCCAGCAGAAACCTCTGTTCTTGGGATCGTCAACCTGGCTGCACGCTGAATCTCTGGGCGCTTTCAACATGGTGATGTCAAGGCGGCACCCAGACCAATGAGCCCAGCTCACGGAGTGATCTCCGCGTACGTACTCCCTAATGTTGCCTCCTGCTCTTGTTTTAGGGCCATCCATTGACATCCCTCATGTGTGTTGAGGTGCTGGCCATTCTGCACTGGCTGCTGCTCACCCCAAACACATGTGTGCACACACACGTGCACGCGCGTGCACACATGCACACACACACACACACACACACACACACACACACACACCAGTCATCATATTCTCAACATGCTGCATCATGAACACAGGACATTGACTTGTCTGCATGAAAAACTGACTCCATGTCTTTCCTTTGACACTTTCCTCCTAACGTGCATAATAGCCTTGCTCTGTCTTCCTCCTGCTTAACTTTTAGTGTGCCTATAAGGAAAGCACACCCACATTCGGCAGTGGACGCGACCCTCTTCCTGACTTGCATATCACATTGCATCCTGTCTGTCCCTTCTCCTGCTGCCGAGCTGCTGAGCCAGCCATCCTCTCCAGTCCACCAGGGTTTGCTGGGAGTCCAGCAAGGGACCCTGAGGGCGTTTCCTTTCTCCCCTCCCTCCTGTGTTGGGTTTTTCTCTCTGGACCCATTGTCCTTGTGTTTCTTGAGTAACCCTTCATCTGATAAGAACACACTTCCAGTAGCTTCCAGAGGAAGGGTGCACGAGGGACCCTGAATGTCTGACATGCATGTGGCCGTGTCAGGATTCCCGCGGGAAGTGACCTGACAGGTAGCGTGGGCCTGGCCTCGTTACCTCCCACAGTCCAGCGTGGGTGTCATTGGTGGTGTTTGTTTCCAGTTCTGCATGTGGCCCTGCTCCTCCCCTGTGACAGTGGCTCCCAGGACCATCCCCTACCCCGAGTTCCAGGGTGCTGAGATGCCATGCCTCGCGCAGGGTGTGAGTCACCCCTCAGGGAACCTCTGTTTTCCTCAAATGTTTTACCTCCCGCCAAACCACAGAGCTGTCTTTGTTCTTGTGTCGCCGCAGTATCTGCTCTTCTGTCAGCGGGTGCAAATCCTCACGTTTTTATGTCCGCCTATATTGTGTCTGTTTTCTCTGAATGGTGCAAATTGGCTGCTTTCCCCCACAGTCTGGTGAGGTGGGCGGTCCAGGCAAGAGCCAGGCTCTAACGGGGCTCTGTGTGTACGCCCCACGTAGAGTGGTCTGGCAGGGAGGAGGCATTGGGTGCTGGTGTTAGAATCTATGGGGGCTTCTCTCAATGACTAATGACATTCTTCAAATGAAAATGTGTCCACTGCTTGTCTGGGAGATGCAATCCTGCTGCCGCCAGTGTGCCAAAACCCCAGTGGGGAAAGACCAGGGCCATGGGGTGGCCTCACCCTCGATGTACGGTCCCTCACTTGCCCATTCCAGCAGAGACCTGCTCTCTGACCCATGTAGGGACCAAGCCTTCTCCGGGCGGCAGCTGCCTTACTGTGAGCTGTGCAGGAAAGTTGTTCTCCACAAGCCTCCTATCTTCAGGCCCACCCTCTCCCTGACGCACAGGTCCCTGCTATCTGCACCTCTGTGGGTTCAGCTGCCCTCGGCGACGAGGCCACACTCACCCACCCTCCAGCTCCCACAGTCTTCTGTTCTTTCCGTCCCTTCCTGCCTCATGTCTCTTCCCATTTCTGTCTTTTTCTTCTTCTCTTCCTTTTCCACATCTATGGGCATTTCAGAGATTTCAGATGGGAACAAAGGAAAAACCATGCATTCAGTTTACCAAGCCCCCCAAGTTCCTTTCTACCTTTTAAACAGCATCATGCCCCAAATTCAGGGACAAATGAAAAGAACGAATGGACCCACCAGGAAGCCTTTGTCATCCAGGCCTGGAGGGGCTGGAGTGTCCACACTAATTCCTTCTGTTGGTTACTTGGTACAAGGCAGTAGACAGTTCGGAATGACTGAGCTCCAAGCTCCTGTAACAGTTCATTACATTCCTAGCAGACAAACCAGTCTCTTCCAAAAGAGGGTCATCCCTCCGAGCAGTCATTTCCATATTTCCTTTGTATCGTTGGGGTTTAGCATCGAGTATGTGTCTGACAATTGTCTGTGGGACAACTTGGCGAACAAACAATGGCCTCATTCAACAACGGGTCGGTGGATAACATCTCAGAATGACACATTTCTTCCTTTTTCTTAGGTTTGCTTTGCTCACATACAAGTATCTGCAACATGCTGCATTTGATGGTCTCTGACTGGATCCTCAGCTGTTGGAAGACACGGACTGTCCTAGAATCGCATAATGGGAAATGGAAGCACAGGGAGCATCTTCGAGGCCATCGTCGAGGCCCGTGTGGCACGAGCCACGTGGGGAAGATGGAGGTGGTAGGAAAGATCAGAGCCCAGACCGTGTGGGGCTCAGCGTCAAGACAAGACCTGGTCTTCGATCTGCCACAGACGTGCCCGACACCACGGCCCACTGTCCCTGGATCTCGCATGCTCCCTCAGTCCTGCCTTGGCCCTCCCACCAAGACGAGACCAAGGAGGGCGTGGGTGCACAGTGGGGCAATGGGTGACACGCAGTGACACACGTCCACTCAGTGTGTCTGGGGCCCTTGTCACTTCTGGCCCTCATAGTCGCCGCCTCTCCGGCTCAGCAGGGAAGGCAGGGCACTGGTGTGGAAGCTCTGCTTGGCGTCCCTCTCCAGGCAGGGACGTCCACACCGAGTGCATGCCAGTGTTTCACAACCCTCACTTCCAGAGCTTGCAGTGCGCCCTCTGCCGCTGTGGTCATTTCCCCTCCCACTCCTCTCCAAGAGCTGAACTTCCTGAGCTCTGACTGTGGCCCAGCTCCAGACGACAGGAGGAGCCCAGCCTCGGTCACCGGTACCTCCAAACCCCATCACGGTCCAGTGCTGCTGCCCAGGGGCCTAGAAACTAGAAATCCCCTGGGTTTGGACCTTGACCCCACGTTCTGTGGCCCATGACCTTTAACCCTGACTTGGCTTTTGACTTCTGTCTTGTCTATTGAGCCAGGCCTCTGGTTCACTTCAGTGACTTCCAGTTTTTATTTATCTCAAATCAATTATTTTCTGCAAAATATTTGCCATCCAGGTTTCAGGTTATCTCATCTGTCCTTGGCCCTAATCCACAGATTTCCAGGACTTGTGGTCAGCCCATGACAAAAACATAGCACGGAATAAAAGTTACTGAAATTATTGTATTTTAAACAACTAACCAAGTCCCTCCTGTCTTATGGATAAGTTTATAAATGTGGGCACTGGAATTTTCATTTCCTCTGGCTCCTTTGTGGGATGTTCCCCTCATGTGGCTGTTCTGTGCATCTTTTCTTCTGTGTCAGGGCAGATGTGAACGCCTGGAGCTTGGGGACCATGACGTAGTCCTCCTTATGCTTCCTACACCTCTGCTCAGATGTCAGAGGAGTCACTAAATTTTCGCACAGGGAAGACTCACTTGCAGAACTCATGCAGTACGTCTTTGTAGACTGTGCAGGTGATTCTGTGTGTATGCAGTCCGACGATTATGTCTGTGAACTCATCCTAGGAAAAGTGTACATGCCTCATTGCTGAATATCACTACGGTCACCTTCCAAGTCCTCCCCTTGGGAAGCTATGCACCCACACCAGCACCTAGTCCACCCTTCAAAGCTATTTTGGAACTCTCTTTCTGGAATGGCCATCAGAGCTGTCGTCGTATTACCCTTGATGTCCTGAATGTCATCAAAATGTCTTCCTTTCAATATTTCCTTTATCTTTGGGTAAAGAAAGAAGTCATTGGGGGCCAGATCAGATGAGTAGGGAGGGTGTTCCAATACAGTTACTTGTTTCCTGGCTAAAAACTCCCTCACAGACAGTGCCCTGTGAGCTGGTGCATTGTCGTGATACAAGAGCCATGAATTGTTGAAGAAAAGTTCAGGCCATTTTCGTCTTTTTCATACAGTCTTTTCTGCACTTCTGAATAGTCAACTTGGTTAACTGTTTGTCCAGCTGGTACAAATTTGTAATGAATAATGCTTCTGATATCAAAAAAAGGTTAGCAACGTCGGTGCAACTAGTTCGTGAACTTAATTGTCAGACCTCGTATGTGTGAGGCAGGCCTGGGTCGGGGCATCTTTATCAAGCTCGTGGGGTTTTTCCGCTCATGTCTTTCATCTGATGTCACTTGAGCAGCCAGTCGGCATGCTCACCAGGAACCCTGGTCGCTCGTTGCCTGCTGGTGTCTTCTTGCTCATGCTAAGCTCCGCGGCAGTGGCTGGCACGGTGCAGGCGCTTGCGATACATTTGCCGGATGACGGGGGTGGAGGGTAGACACGCGGAGGACACAGCACACCACGCAGCACTGCACTGACTGCTTCGGAGCACACGTGCCGTTTCCTACATGAGAAACACTAACGTGGAGAGAAGCCGTCAGTGCTGTTCACACCACATGCATGTGGTGGACGAACACGCAGTGCAGGCGGGCTCCAGAGGGAAGGTGGCTGACTGCCAGACATGTGGGGCTTCATTTGCGGGGGCCAGCCCCTCCTCTTACCTCGCTCCTGACCAGCAAGTGCCCTTGTCTCTGAAGGCCACAGCACTGTCCTCGTCTTCCAAGCAGCTGTCTGCTTCCCTGCGTTCCTGTTGTGCCGGCTCTCCCCTCCCGGTCCACCCCCCCAGAGCTGGCTCAGGCCCGGGAGGCTCTCCTGGCCTTGCTGCCTCCAGTGCGGGCTGCAGGTGGGAAAACGCATCACTGGTGCAGGGAAATGTTTTGTGAAAGTCTGAAACCCAGCTGTGGTGTGAGCACTTGAAGGATGGGAATCGTCTGGTGTGGACAGAGTATAATGCTCCAGGCAGGGGGTGGCAGTGGGGGTGTCAGGCGAGAAAAGGAACCAGAGAAGGAAGGGCTTTGGGGGCCCAGACAGGACTTTGCATGCTCCCCACCCAAGTCAACAGGAGTTTTGGGCAGATTGGTGTGGTAGCATTCTCCCTGTCTGCTGAGGGACACTGCTCCAGAGTGTGGCAAGAACACATACTGGGAGAGCAAGCAAAAGCTCGCTTTAGCGACCAGGTGGGGGAGGAAAGTAGATTGGTAACTAGTACAGTGTCCCCTGGAGAGACGTGGCAGGACTGAGTGGTCATCAGGGGCAGAGCGGGCTACTCGCAACTCTCATGGAGCCTGGCTATGAACAAGGAGCAGCTGGTTTGGGTAAAGAGCTTGTCAATAGGCAGAGGCAGAATTTCATTCTGTGGACTTGAACGTGAGTTTTTCTTCAGCCCTCCAGGAAGTGTTGAGTAGGCAGTTGGGGACACAGAATTTAAGTTCAGGATATATACACATGAAGGCTGGCTTGGGAGTAACTGGCACAGAGATGGCGGTAGCAAATCACCCAGTGAGAGTGGGCAGAGTGAGGGTTCACAGCACACACCTGAGAGGCAGCAGACGTTAGAGAAGAGAGGAAGAGGACCGTAGGAAAGGAACAAAGAAGGGCTGGCAGAGGGACAGAGACTGCGTCCCAGGGGAGATGCTGCTCAGAGGAGGCCATGGTCAGCGCAGGCCGAGCGCTGAAGGCTGTGTGACGGCCTTGTTCTTTGGGAGGTGGCCAGCAACGCAGCAGGAGCAGTCTTACAGACAGGGAGGCATCGGCCAGAGGATGGCAGGAAGAGGGGAGCTAGTGTGACCACGTAGAAGAGTATTCCAAGCTGTGCCGGCCTGACCTGGCACACCTCGCCTATGCCCAGGGAACAGCAGGCTCACGTGAGCAGTCTCCAGGGACCAGAACACGTTCTTGTGTGGTGGCTTCTATTTTCTCTGCAAGTGAAGGTGACCTTGTCTGTGGGGAGTTAGGGGTTTGAGGAGGAGCAGGGAGGTGTGACGAATGTCATGGAGAATAGGGGGAGTGACAGGCTGCAGAGTATGGTGCAGGGGACCGTCGGGTTTGTATTTCTGGTCTCCAAGGCCACTGGCTTCCACCAGCACACTGCATCAGCCCTGGAGCAGGATGGGGCAGGGGCAGGGGGAGCAGTGGTATCAGTCCTGGGCCGAGGTCTCTATAAGCGGGGGCGATGCAGGATATGAGGGCAGGGGAGAACAGATTATGTAAGAAGGGCTGGAATAATGGAGCTGGGATATGGCTTTGGTGGTGAGGGAGTGCATTTGTTTTCTATCACTGCTTCACAACTTACCTGCAACTTCGTGTTGAAAACAAAATGCATTCATTATCTTAGCTTTGGTAGGTCAGAAGTCTGAGTATGGCTTAGCTGGGTCCTCTCCTCAGGGTCTTGCAAGGCTGTAGTCAAGCTGTGGTCTTGCCTGGAGCTCGGGACCCTCTTCTGAGCTCATTCAGCTTGCTGGTAGAATTCACTTCTTTGTCACTCTGTGACGGAAGTCCGTGGGTTTTGCTGGCTACTGGCTAGTGGGTCATTCCCAGCTCCTAGAAGAGACCTCTCTGCACAGGTCTTTGCTTTCTTCCTCCGAGGCCAGCCAGAAAAAAAATCATCTACTCTTAAAGAGTGCACCTGATTTGGTCAGGCCCACCCAGGGTAATCTTTCTTTTAACTCAAAGTCAACTGATTTGGTTGATCACATCTGTAAAATTCCTTTTACCATATGGTGTAGCATAATCATAGGGGTTACATGCCATCACATTCACAGGTTCCACCCACCATCAATGGGAGGGGATTATACAGGAGGAGGGTCATATGCAGTGTAAAGGAAGGTCAGATTTACATCTCAAGTTCTGCTCTCTCATTTGCCTCTGTTATGGACTGAATTGCATCCCCAGATTCATCTGTTGAAGCCTAGTCCCCAGTGTGACTGTATTTGGAAGCTGGACCTCTAAGGAGATGATTAGGTTAAATGACGTCATAAGGGGCCCTGATAAGAGAGGGGGAGACACCAGGGGCCTCTCTCTCCACTCACACAGAGGAAGCACCTTGAGAGGTCATAGTGAGAAGGTGCTGTCTGTAAGCCAGGAAGGGGGTTGCTCACCAGAAACCAGCCCTGGTACCTTGATTCTGGACTCCAGCCTCCAGACTGTGAGAAAACAAATGCCTCCTGTGTAAGCTGGTCAGTGCCTCATGCCCCATGGCAGTCCGAGCAGAGTTACACAGACTCCACACTTGCTAGGCTCACAACTCCAGGGAGAACTCGGCCACACACCTCACACTAGCACAGCCGAAGCAGACTCTGGATTCCTACTTCAAATACATTTCTCATCCACTTTTCTGCCTTCCAGTGAATGCTCCCATCAGCCAGCCCATGTCTCACCGAAATTCCAAGCTTCATCCTTGATTCTTCTCTTTCCTCCTACCCTATAGTGAACCAGCAGCAAATTCGGTGGCCTCTGTCATTAATACATCCTGAATCCATTGTCATTACACAAAGTGCAAAGGTACAACTCTAAGTCAATGTTCTCTCATTTACTGCAACACCTTCCTAATGGTTCTCCTGACTTACTCTATGGCCACCTACACAGCAACAGAGTGATTCTTAAATAGCACATCTAATGATGTCAATTTAGGGACTTAGCAAAGTCCCTGATAGGTTCCTGATAGGTTCCCACTCCACAGAGAATAAATACAGGATCCCTGGACCCTCTGCCCTTCTCCCCCCAAATTTGGAATGCTCCTTGGACCCACAGTTCCATTCTGTCCCCCAATACAGAAGGATTCAGTCCAGCCTCAGGGCATCTGCTCTTTCTGTGCCCTACACCTAGTATGCAGTTCCTCTAGAACGCTGCTAGACCTCCGCATTCTCATCAAGCAGGATGAAGCTTCTCAGAGAAGTCTCCCTTCACCATGCTACCTCATGGACATGCCCAGGACATCCCCAGGTTCTTTTGTCACTTATCCTATGGTAGGCAGAATAGCTGCCCCCAAGATGTCCATCTCTTAATACTAGACCCCCAAATGTGTTATAATATTATACATTAAAGCAAAGGGTAATCTAGGTAGCGGATGGATTAAGGTTGCTAACTAGCCGACCTTAAAATAGATCATTCTGGATTACCAGGTGAGCCCAATGTAATCACAAGGGTCCTTAAAAGTGGAAGAGGGAGGCAGGAGGGTCAGTGTCAGAAGAACGGGACGTGAAAAAGACTCCACCTGCCATTGCTGGCTGTGAAGGAGGAAGGGGCCATAACCAATGAATGCAATGCAGTGGCCTCTATTAGCTAGAAAAGCAAGAAAAGGAATTGTCCCCTGGAGCCTCCAGAAAGGACCTTGATTTCAGCCTAGTGAGACCCATTTCGGACTTCTGAACTCCAGAACTGAGAGATGATACATTTGTGTTGTTTAAACCACCAAATCTGCAATAGTCTGTTACAGCAGCAATAGAAAATAATGCACACCCCACCTGGGTTACTTTACAGCACTTATCACCATCAAATGATCTTGCTTATTCACCTACATGGTGTCCCCTGCTCTAGAACTGAAATCTATGAGGACAGGAGCTTGATTGTCTTGCTCCCTGCAGTGTCCGCAGGGCCTTGGGCAGCAATGAACAAAAGCGGACGATAAATAAAGATCTCTTGGATAAGTTAAAAAAAAAAAAGAGGCGAACAGATATTTGAGGGGTTGGGGACAGCTGTCCTGTGTGTTTGACAGCAAGTACAACAGAGCAACAATGAGGGTTAGATGTGAAGTGAGAGTGGTCTCAGCTACCCACAGGTTCTCTCTGCTGGAGAAGCAGGGAGGTGGGCAGTCCAGGCTGACCCACTGCCCCAAGAAACCCTCAGTGACCCAGGTTCCCTCCTGTCTCTCCATCCTTAGCGGGTGGCCTCGTCCTCCTGGTCCAAGGTGGAATTCTCAAAAAGCTTCCAGAAACTGCCACTCAATGTATCCCACTTATACACCTTTGCTTATCAGAGACAGTGGAAAAGCTACTTTGTAAGCATTATACACACAGTGAATGCCACTCTTATAAACACACACACACACATCATTAGCAGGGCGTATATCCACAACTAAAGAGTGTATTTGTTGTAGGTGGGGAGATAGGAAGTTTTTATTTTCTGCTTTGAGCTTTTCTTTATTTCCATATGAATGACAATAAATATGAACTGCTTTTGTAATCAGAAAAATCCAATGAAAAGCGCTTTGAGAAAAGGGAGGAAATGTCCTAGTCAAGGGGCCAATGTGCTGATTTATGCTGGAGATCAAGTGGGGGGAGAGGAGCGAGCACAGGGATAGACAACAGTTGAGGCAAGGGGCATTTCCAGGTTCGCCAGAAGGACCACCTCTACTCTGTCATGTCAACATGTCTACAAACAGGGGCTTCGGATTTTGGGCTTAGTTGTATTTTGATTTGGAGTTCATTCTCTTCACAAAATAACAGACTCTTCAGGAGGAAAACTTGATGACAGCTCAGGTTACAGATGAGGACAGAATGTAGACACCAGGATCTCAGAAATGTCAAGCTCGTCTTTCAGTAATTGTCTATACGATGGTCTCATTCCATCACATTCCTTGATTTCCCTACCAAATAAAGAGGATCTGAACGTTTCCTGTTGACCCTCAACATCTAGCTCCAAGCCACACTCCCAGACCCAGAACGGACTTTCCTGTTGGCTACAAGCAGCTCTGGGAGCCCGCAGCCCACAGCCCACCATCAGTGGGGAAGCAGCCCAATTGGAACCTGCTTAGTTCTTGTCATTTTAGGCTGAACAAAATTGTAAGTTAGAGCTTTTCTGCATTAGACTGTGCTCTCAGTGCCACTCGAATGTCGGTGTAGCCTTGGGTGTGCAGAAGGGACCCCGCCCTGCTCTGGTAACATTGGGACAGTTTGTAGTTTGTGGTACAAGTCAAGCTCCAAGCTGCCAGTACTCTTTGCTGGAGGGACTGGCGCATGCGTCATTTCATTCAGTCTGTCAGGGTCATGTGGTCAGAAGCTGGTCTGAGCCAGCTCCCAGGGCAGCCGTACCAAGACAGCTCTGGTCAGGTGGGTAGCCCCGAAGTCCGGCCTGGCGCCTCACCTCCTGCAGAGGGAATGTGTGACCCCTTTCTCTGTGGGACTGCGAGCAGGCACAGTGTGTACATGAAGTGAGAGAGGCGTACCGTGGGGACCAGAGTGCGGAGGGAGAGACTTCTTGGCCAGCCAGAAACAGTCTGCGTCAGGAAAGATTCAGAGGGGACATTAAGACCTGAGCTTCCAAACACCCTCACTTAGTTTCCTTCTTGCCAGGGTTTTCAAAGGATTATATTTTTAAAAATTAGCAGTGCAATTTCAAGTTATTCCAGTTAATAGGATAGTGTTTACTTTGCTTATTTCCAGCTACAACTTAAAGCAGAAGAAGTACTAAGATCTTCAGATTTTGCAGTACGTCCAGCAGACGTACTTTTAAAAGAACAGTTCTTTTAGATCTGTGGAGTAAGAAGACATGAGCCGTGTATCCTGGCAGCAGGTAAAGACACACATTACTTAGGAAGTAAACCATTTCATTAAAAAGGTAATCCCCTGAGTCAACGCTCTTATTTAATTGCTACCTGTCAAATTTCCCACCACACAGCACATCTGTCGCCTGCTGTAGGACTCCTTACGACAGCACCAGCACGTCACAATGCCAAGTGGAGTCCCCCAGGGAAAGGAGAGCAGGAAGACCCCAGCAGCCTCTGTCACTGAGGACGTTGCAGCCCTTGCATTGCCACGGACCCCCACAGTCTTGGGCGAAGTGGACTCCAGCTGCCAGAGAAAGCCAGAGCCCACACCACAGCTAACATCATAGTCAATGAAGAAAAACTGAAAGCTTCTCCGCGAAGATCCAGAACAAGGCAAGCACGCACACTCTCGCTACTTCCATTCAGCACAGCACTGCAGTCCTGGCCAGAGCAGTCAGACAAAATACAGAAATAAAAGGCATCCAAATTGCAAATGAAGAAGTAAAACATCTGTTTGTAGATGAAGTGATCATATAGGTAGAAAACCCTAAGACTTTGTGTACAAAGAAAAATGTTAGAATTGATAAATTTAGTAAAGTTGCATGATACAAAATTAATATAGAAAAATCAGTGACGTTTTTATATACAAACAATAAACCATCTGAAAAGGAAATTAAGAGAACAATCCCATTTCCAATAGCCTCGAAAAAATGAAATACTTAGAAACAAACTTAACCAATGAGGTGAAAGACTTATACACTGAAAATTATGAAATGCAGATGAAGGAAATTAAAGAAGAAAGATATCCCTCTTTATGGGTTGGAAGAATTAATATTATTAAAATATCCATATTAATCTGATATTACCCAAAATGATCTATAGAATCAATACAATCTCTACGAAAATCCTAATGTCTTTCTTCACAGAAACAGAAAAACAACCCTAAAATTTATATGGAACCACAAAGACCACAAATAGCTACAGAAATCTTGAGCAAAAAGAATAAAGCTGGAGGCACCAACTTCTTGATTCCAAACTACATTACAAAGCTACAGTAGCTTTGTGGTACTGCCATAAAAACAGATGCATAGATCCATGGAACAGAGTAGAGAGCCCAGAAACAAAACCATGCTCCTATGGTCAATTGATCTTCACAAGGGTGCCAAAAACACACAGTAGGAAAAGGACAGGCTCTTTAATCAATGGTGTTGGGAAAACTGGACATCTACCTTCAGAAGAATGAGATTGAACTTTTATCTCGCAGCATATACAAAAAAAACTCAAAATGGATTAAATATTTAAACATAAGACCTGAAGCCATAAAAATATTAGAAGAAAACATAAACAGAAACTTCTTGACATTGGTCTGAGCAATAATATTTTTAGCTATGACACCAAAAGCACAGGCAACAAAGGAAAAAAACAGGCAAGTGGGATTGAATCAAACTAAAAGCTTTTGCATAAAAAAGGAAAAATCAGCATAGTGAAAAGGCAACCTGTGGAATGGGAGAAAATATTTGCAAACCATATATCTGATAAGGGGTTAATATCTAATGTAATGGCAATAAACTCACACAACTCAATAGCACAAAACAAACAAAACCCCAAATAATCTGATTCAAAAATGGGCACAGGATATGAGCAGATATTTCAAAAAAGATGGCAAACAAATGAGCAGAAGGTACATGAAAACATGCTCAACATCACTAATCATCAGGGAAATCCTAATCAAAACCACAATGAGGTGTCGTCTTACGTCTGTCAGGATGGCCATCATGAATGAGACAAGTAATAAACAGTGCTGGGAGGCTGTGGAGAAAAGGGAACCCTGTGCACTGCTGTGGGATTGCAAATGGGTCAGCCACTATGGAAAACAGCATGGAGGGTCCTCAAACAACTAAAAATAAAACTATCTTATGACCCAGCAATTCCACTCCTGGGTATTTATCCAAAGGAAATAAAATCAGTATTGTGAAGAGATATCAGCACCCTGTGTTCACTGCAGCACTACTCACAGTAGCCAAAATTAACCTAAATGTCTGTTGGCAGACGCGTGGATAAAGAAAAGGTGATATACACATACAATGGAAAATTATTCTGCCTTAAAAAAGAAGGGAATCCTGACATTTGCTATAATATAAATGGACCTGGATGACATGTTGCTGAGTGAAATAAGCCAGACACAGAAAGACAAATATGGCATGGTATCACTTACAAATAGAACCTAAAAAAGTCCAACTTGCAGTATCGGAGCATAGAATAGTGGTTAGCAGGGCTCGTGAAGGGGACATGGGGACAGGCTGGTCAAAGGGTACAAAGTTTCCATTATGCAGGATGAGTAAGTCCTGGAGATCCAATATACTGACTATAGGTAACAATATTGTAAACTTAAAATTTGCTAAAAGGATGGCTCTTCAATATTCTCACAACACACACACACACACACACACACACACAAATGGTAACTACGTGAGGCGATGGGTGTTAATTAGCGTGATTGTGATCATTTCACAATGTGTGCGTACACGAAGCATCACCTTGTACACCTTAAATACATGTACTTTTCACTTGAAAAGCAGTGAAGTGATGCGGGACAGGGAGGACATGCTGGTCAGGGCTCTGGAAAGCAGGTGGCCACTGGCCACTGGATTGGCAGTTATTTGCCACCCTTTAAGTTTCTGGCACAGAGGAAATACTTAATTCGCTGTGACAGGATCACCTGACAATCCCTAGCAAAACTGCTCACACCCCAGCACAATGCTGGGGGAGCAGTTTCCTTAGCAGCTGAATCCTTTCTTTGTTCTAGTCCCACTTTGAACAGGTGTAATTAGCTTTCACATATAGTTGCCAAATGTAGCAAAAAACAAAAATAAAAACCACTGTGGAGGACACACTTGTGCTGTAGCTCCCCAACTCATCCTGTGTGTGCAAAGCGACACAGATGACACAGCAAAGGAGCTGCCTGTGTTCTGGAGGGCACAGCACCCAAACCGGTCATGCAGCCCTGGGCCCCCAAAGCCGCACAGCCAGGGTGCAGCCTCTGCAGGGCTGATGGCTCCTGGCTCACCAAGACTTTGGGGTTCAGCCCTGCGATGGTCAGCGAGCGGCTCCCCTTGCGGCCTCCGTCGTCTCAGCCCCTCTTCCCCATCAGTGAACACCTTCAGAGCTGCAGCAGGGTCCCATCTGTCCACTGGTCTTGTCCAGTCCTTGGACGGTCTCCAGGAGATTTTAACGTGCTACTTCTTCACTTGATTCTGGTCAGACTCTCCCCATCCGTCCTGCCTGTGCTGAGTACATGTCCAGACTTCCTCCGATGAGCCTTGTGGGTTACACGCTTAAATTTGTCCTGTTACTCACTGGGCCCTTGGGTTTTGTAATTCATTTCAGTAAAGCCACGTTTTACGTTCCCCACAATGCTTTCTTGCACTGGCATTCCCCTTGGCAGTCCAGTCCTATTTCACGGATACGATATTGTCCTGAGTGTTGTCCCAGGCTCTCTGTTCGTCTACATTTTAAAGAGTTCTTATTACAGAATTGTACATTTGAAACCTATGTAACTTTACTAACCATTGTCACCCCGATAAACTTTAATTAAAAAAAAAAAGTTCTTAAAAAAACACAAAAAACAAAAAACAAAACAAAAAAACAAACAAACAAAAAAAAGTTCTTGCCTATTTCTGAGTTCGCACCATCACCTCTGGGTGGATCAATCTCGTCTGCCTGTGGCCCTTCTGTCCTGACACATCTGAGGGGCCTCGCAGGTGCCTGGAAACCTGGAGGTTTACAAGTGAAGAGCGAGGCTTAGGATACTTGGAGCTGCTGTGGGGTCCCCCTCAGCCGTGTGGCTCTGTCACACCTGCCGTCTCCACTTTCACTCATGCCAGTCTCAGAGGGTAGCCTTAACTTCTGTCTTGAGGGTCACTTTCCACTAGTCCTAAGATCAACTACAGCAGAGATGAGACTATAAACAGATGAAAAAGCCCAAAGATCAAATTCGAGTTCAGTGCTTTAATGAAGTGTTTCTGGATCATGAACAAGTCTGTGTTTACATTCTAGTTCTGTATTCTGTCTCTCTTAGCTAACTGCTTCTCTCCTTTGGTGGAATACTAAGAAACACACTCATAGCTCGCAAGTATAAACAGGAAGGAGCAATAGACTCGCACATTACCCACAATTTACACCACCTACTCTCTGGGAAGACGGGTGCGTGCCAACTGGAAAACCTGGCTGAGGAGGCAAGGAGACCCTGCTGAAGGGCCAACTTCAGGGCCTTTAAGTAGCAGTGCTGTTTGTCTGTAGCTGCAAGAACCCTAGAAGCAAATACCAGGTATCTTCTCCAAGCAGTTCCCACTGACTACAGAAATATAAATGCATCTGCTGGGTGTGAATGCTCTGAAACACCATGGTTTACTATGATGTTAGAATGAAATGAAATGCCATTTCAGGAAGGAAAGTCCAGAGTGGCCGTCACAAAACTCCAAGTGGCAACATTTTCTGCAGCTGGTGAGTCACTCTGCTCTGGACGCCGCCAGGGCCCAGGGCAGAAGGCTGCACGGCCACTTCACACAGCGCTGTGTCCCATGGTGTGAACAGCGTCTGACACACAGGAGGGACCGAGGTCATTCTCTCAGGCTTTCTACCTCTGCAGGTGGCGTTTCCTGACACATTGCTCTGGGGGTCCCATACAAATAAGTCACAGTCCCAAGGCTAATCCATGTATATGATATGCAGAATAATGTCACTAATGGGCTCTCAATTTCCAGCTGACTCACCAAACACAAGTGGAGTGAATCCTAAGTCTTTCCAAACTATCTCTGTGCATAAGTCGCACCAAACAGCCACTGTGCAGTGCTGATGGGTTACGGCTAGTGAGTTCGAGAATAACAGTGGCTTTCTGAATGAACAAGCAAGAGCTCCTATTTAATGAGTGACTTAACTCCGAGCAGCCCTGTTAGGGAGATGTCATGGTTGCCATTCTACAGTTGAGCACACTGAGATTCAGAAAAGGTAAGCAACTCAGTCAACTTCACAGTGGAGGGATGATGCCAAGCAGGGCACTGTGACTGGCAAGACAGGCCCTGCCCGACACCCTTGCTGCTTGGCTGCAGGTGGTATTCTGTGGGTATTCCCAGCCCAGCGTAGGGGCCTGGGGACAGGGGCTGTGGGAGAGAAGTCCCAGACCCCTCTTCCACACTGGCCACGCTTGTCCCTTCCCCAAAGTGCTCCATTTCCCTCTCAAGAAGTGTCTCCTTCCCCTTCAGGAGTGGATTGAACCTTCTTAGAAGTGCAGCTGTGTGTCAACAGGGTCCCTGAACTGGTGCAATGGCTAGCAGTGTGCCCAGGTGACAAGTGGGACAAGTGTGGGGGAGGAACGATTACTCTGAGGTATTTTGCATGTGTTTTCTCTGAAACTGCAGGTTCTGTTACCAAACCACACTGGTCCATGACGGTGGCTGGATCAGAGGCAGGGCAGGCACCATCTTTAAGCTGGCTCTCTAGCCAGGGGCTGCCTGCCAATCATCATAGAAAAAGCTGCAGCCTGCCCTGCCCAAGAGCTGGACCCACAGGGCCACCATGGAGGACACCGACTGCTCTCAGAGTCCAGTGAGGTGTTGTTAAACAGGGCCCATGGAGCCGCAAACCAAGCGGTCCGGTGCTATGGAGGCGAGTGTCCTGACTTGGCACCAAAGTCTCCACTTCCTGCTCAGGGACACTCGCTCCACTTTGCGCTTGTCCCTTCAGATGCGGTTTATCTCTCAGTGGGTACCTCGTGCACCATCCGGTGCATGTGGGGTTAGCACTGCCATGTGTGTCGAGACTCACAGGCACCCCTTCCGAGTCACGCAAACACCCTATGGCCTAGTTCGCTTCCAGTACCACGCGAGCCTGCACTTCCTAGGCATAAAGTTGGAGCCTGAGGTCTTCAGACAACAGGGTAAAGCTACACGTCCACATAGGGTGTTTGTATGTACAATGATTCAGAAGGGGTGTCAATGAGTCTTGACACACGGCTGTGCTGACCCCACACGCACCAGATGGTGCCAAGCCCCTTTCACGTACGAGGTGTCAGTGTCCACGGCAGTGGCACCCTTGTGTGACCGCATCGCCCGCTGAGGCCCGGGAGCACCAGAGCCGGCTCCAGCCCATGTGCTGCTTCAGAAACTCTCCTCCAACCACACCAGCCCCACCTCAGCCCCCGGCACCTTCCCCCAGGGCACGTACCCTACATGCTGTGGAGGAGGCGTCATGCTCATTCTGATAATAAACAAATGCCAGTAGTTCCAGGATTAGAAATTGGGTGAAGAGGATCACAGTACAGCTTTTAAAAAGAAGGATAATGGTTTAAAATTAAAAAAAAAAAAGATTGATTGTAATGTAGTAAATATCAGTGTTTGTCAACTTTGAGGATCACGGAGTGTGAAGAATGTTTCTGGTCAGCACCAATTCAGAAAGGAACATCCAGTGGATATCAGTGAAGCTCAGGGCTTGACCCTGCGTCTCCGGTTCTCTCTGCTCGCCCCTAGCAACATTGGTTTTGAAGTTCCCAAGACTTACGTGTGTTGAAAACTCCACCATGTTCACATCAGTCCTCATGTCTCTTTGAGCTTCACAGAGCCGACCTGATATCTGCACTTGGATGCCTCGTGCTTATCCCGAACCAAAGACGTCCAAACGGGCAGCTCTGCTTCCGCCACCCCACACAGTCCCCCAATTTCCTCCATCTGCATAAAACCACGATTAGCCTGGTTGCTCAGAAACCTGGGGCTCTGGCTTGATTTCTGCCTCCTGTCCCCACACTTGCCATCTGTCAGCAAGTCCTACTGTTCACCTTCACGATGTAGTGAAGCCGTCCACCATTCTGCCTCTGCCCACCTGGACAGCTGCTGCCTTCCTCAGGCTCGCTGCAGCACTGCTGACATTGGGGCTGGGTGACACCTTCTCTCGGGGGCGGGGCGTGGGGAGGGCCTCCCGTGCAAGTGTGGGCAGCACTCCTGGCCCTTCCCACTCGATGCCTGCATCTCCCGGCCCCCCACTCCAGCAATCGCCATCCGCCAGACACCTCCAGGCATTGCCAAATATCTTCTGGGGTCGAAATCTTCCAGTCCGTTTTCTATCTAGAAGAAACATGAGGCAGCGATGTTCTTAAATCCTAATCAGATCATTTCACTGCCTTGATTTAAAATGCTCAGTTGGATATAGAATATATTTACCTTGTTGGATACAGAATAAAATTGAAACTCTTTACCAGGAGACGCTGAAGACCTCATGTGACCAGACACTTCCCACAGCCCCAAGCTCTCCTCTCAGTCACCCACTGTCAGCTAGTGCTGTGGGCTGATTGCCTATGTCCCCACAATTCATGTGCTGAATCCCAACGCCCAGAGAGATGGAGTTAGGAGGTGGGGCTTTGGGGAAGTGACTAGGTCAATGAGAGCAGAGCCCTCAAGAAGGGATCAGTACCTTATAAAAGAGACCTTGAGAGTCCCTCGTCCCTCCCTCCATGTGAGGTCACAGAAGAAGACACTGTCTGTGAACCAAGAAGTGGGTCCTCACCAGACGCCAAATCTGCTGGGACTTTGACCCTGGTCTTTCAGCCTCTAGACTGAGAAATGAATGTGTGTTATCAAGGGCCCCAGCTGTGTGTGTTCTGTTGGGCAGCCCGGGCTGCCTTAGAGCAGCCTTCTTCCACTCTGGGGGTGCCGCCCGGCCCTTTCTCACACGGCCTTTGATCAGGCTGTGCCCTCTGCCTGAAGCCCTTCAAGTTCAGCATAAATGTCACCACCTCGGAGACCTTCATCCCTGACCATGCCACCTGCGCCCTGTTATTTTCCCTTGGCCATTTGTTTCCTGCGCTGGGGCTGCCCTGTTTCCCTGGCTTTTGCCGGGTGAAAGATGACAGGAAGACATATTTCAGAAGAGATGACAGCACGCACAGAGGGACAGGACAAAGCCTGGTGGTCCGAGGAGCAGAAGGGGCCTGTGGCAGCAGGAGTCAGTGAGGACATGGATGGGGGCAGGGGCCAATCAGATTCCACGGTGCACAAAGACTCAGAACACAGCGCCTGAGGTATTCAGAGCCAGTCACCTCTCTAGGTCTGGTGTGGAACATAAAACCCTGGGCTCATTGAGCTGTAATTGAAATATGACAAATAAATGGGAAAAGGGAACTATTCCTGGAATTTTCAACATTATTTGGACAAGGATGATGACTGAGGGTGCTCACTGACTCTGCTGTCGCTGAGTGGGTATTGCATGTTCACTGTCATGGGCACCTTGGGGTGTGGATCAAAGGAGGCCACTGTCTAAGCCCTAAGGTGGCTTCACACTATGGCTCTACGCAAGGGCCTTCGATCTAATGTGTAGCCCCAAATGACAAAACTCCATGGGCATCTTCCTAGGGAAATTGTCCCTTACTTCCCTCAAACTCTGAAAGAGCTCTGCACCCAGGAACATGCCGAGACCCACATAGAGGCGCAGCCCTGAGCATGAGGCACCTTACTGCCGCTCACATGACAGGAGCATGGCTTCATATGTGTCAGACTCACACTCACTGAGCCTGCAACTCCATGGACCAAAGGAACTGCTGGCGGAGTCCCTCTCCAGCAGCAGACTGCGAGGTCATGGTCACCGGTCAGCGGAGCCCAAGCCTCAGTGTCATTGGCTCTGCAGTAACTGCAGAGGCCACACCTGCTAGTTTCTGATATCCTGTGTGTGGACCTACCCAAGAACCAAGTTCAAGGATCCTCTCTGAAGGTTAGAAAAGAGGTTGGAGAACATGTATAAAGATTGTTCTGGACTTTGGGCAACAGTATAGGAAGAGAGACCTTCTCAAGTCAAGAAACAAAAGAAGTTTTATTGTTTTTAAAGAAGGGAGCAATAGGAAATAGGAAAGAGTGTTTCTTTTTTTTTTTCATAAATTTATTTATTTATTAGTTTCAGGTGTACAAAACAAGGTAATACTTAGACGTTCATCATCCATATCCCTCACACTGTGAACCCCCCTCCCCCCATCCACCATCCCTCCGACCCCACACCAAACCATCACATTATATATATAAAATTATAGTTGGCATTCATTAATGTCCAGCCTCTGGTGTCCAATGCCATGATCAGGTATCCACAGCATCCCTGAAGTGGTCTCCCAAACAGGACGCATGCCCATCGGATACCCAACAAAATCTCCACAACATTATAGAATACCTTCCCCAAATTAATTTTCAAAAAAAAAAAAAAAAAAAAAAAACCCCGAGGCCATCTTGTGGTCACCAGCTGCCTCCAAATCCCTTCACCTAGGAAAGAGTGTTTCTCACCGTCAGTATTCAGGATAGCAGGAACACTGACGTAATCCAGCGGAACAAAGGCAGAAGGCCTGACACAGGACTCCTGCAAAAAGCACACACTCATAAAAGCCTGGGAGGAACTCAGGTCACAGACTTGCTGTCAGATTTCCCAGTGATTTTCTAAGTAAAAACATTCTTGAACTTTCTGGAATGTGGAAAGAATGGTGGTACTGGCCAATTCATATATCTTGCTGGAACAGTTGGACTTCCAGGAAGGAAACTTGGAAACAGTGGTCTTGCTCTAAGACCTTCCTAATCGGAGGTTCCATTTTTATTTTTTTTCTGATTACCTTTAGAAGCATTTGTAAAAACATCCACCACATACCAAACTTCTGACTTAAAAAGCTGGCTTCTCTTTCCAAAACTAAAAGTTGAAGTTTCCCATCCTCCAAGCCAGTGTCAGGAGAAGAAACCAGAGTCCAACATGAATACTACTGGCTACAAATCCTCATCCTTCCTTGACTGTGTACATCCCGCACACTGTGCTCTAAACACACCGTGCTCACACTACACTCGCCCACACCTCAGAGCCCTCCCCCACCTCCTCATGCTCCATCACCTGTCCTCGCACTTTGACCTTTCCCTATTGATAAGGCTCCATCAGGCACCACCATGGCCCCCAGCAAGCACACCTGCATTTGCATGTGTGCTGGTGTGTGCGTGCAGACCTAGTCTGCAGGAAGCTCGTCTGCTTGTACTTTATTCCCAGAGCCTTCCACCTTCCTACCCCCCATTAGGAGCGGCCTCACTTTAAATTCAGGGCACCACCAATACCTTCAAGTCTTTCTAAGTCACTTTACTACAATTATTCCTTCCTTTTGTCACATCAGTAAATTCATTCAATAAATTCAGGAAGTGTATAAACACTTTTTCCTATGCAGGACACTATGGGTGACATGAAACATGTAAGAAAGCATCTGTTCCACTTAGAGATCAAAACCTAGTAAGGAAAATCAGATGTTTTAGATAGCTACAATTCAAGGAGCCGTGGCACGGCCACATGGACAGTGCTTACAGACACTTACCAGGCGACTTTCACCCACCACCATCCTTGCTGGGACCACAGGGCCCTGGATCTTTAGGCAGGGTGGACGGGAAGAAAGCAGGGTGACGGAGGTGGGTGCTGACCCAGAGGACAGGGCTGGCCCCACGGTCTCATATGTAGTGTTCAGACTTGGCCTAGACAGAAACGCACTTCCTGGATGAATGCAACAAGAAAATGGGTCATGCAGAAAAAAGAAGCAGTGGATGATACTCAGAGTTGCAGGGAGGTACCAACATATTCCAGGACGAGAAGGAAAGGAGGGGAAGGACCAGGCGAGCGGGGCAAAGGGGCAAAGGTTGTGAAGGCTTTAGCCAATTGTAGACCAGATTTCTGGGCAAGACTGATTCCAGCAGGAAGCTAGGAGGGAAGCTGGTCCCAAGGGGAGCTAGCATGCCCGCCTGGCTGGAGGGCTGCAGCCCAGGAGCCCTGCCCCCACCACCCAAAGGTGCCAGGCCTGGGCCTAGCCCTTGGACTTAGGACTTTCCCTATGAGTGTTTTCGTTTGTGCTACTTTGTTAATTGAAGAAGAGGCGTACACATGAGGTAAAGCTCATACAAGTCATTCAAGAGAGTATCTAATAAAACTGTTGGACATGGGTGGTAGCCATACAGAGTTATTGCCGCGCCTTCAACGTTCAGTTGGTTTGGAATGTTCATATGATGTGGTGGAGAGACAATAAGCTCCCACCGTTTCAAGCACAAGCCATCCTGCTCCCTAAAAGTTCTGCCCTCATTACAGGAAGTGAGAAGAGCCAGGTTAGGAATGAAGGGGTCATGGGCACGCCCAGGGCAAGCACATCAGTGGGCCTAAAGCCAGCCCCTGCACCCAACACACTGGGCTGGGCAGGAGTGAACTCATACAGGATCAGTTCCCAGAACCCAAGGGCTGATTGTCACCCTGAGAGGGAACGTGCACACAGCACCACAGGGCAACATGTTTTTTAACTGAAATAAAATTAAAAGATGAGAATAATCCTGTTTCATTGATTTCATTGATCACATTGATATGATGGTCAAATGAAATATTTATGTGTAAACACTAACTCACTATATGAAATACTAAAGTTATTAGAGTTTCAGCAAGTTAATATGTACCAACTTATATGATTCACTGTTTATGAGTGACTTTCAGTGACATATCATTGAACCATACATAGACAGCAAGTACTTTGCCCAAAACATCAAGATCTCCAGGCCCAGATCATGTCACTGCAGCATTTTACCAAACATTTCAAGAATTAACTACAATTCTACATATCTCTTCCAGGAAACAGAAGAGGAGGGAACACTTATCAATTTATTTCATGAAGCTAGTATGACCACGATACCAAACTAGACAAAGACAGTACAAAAAACCCCACAAAAACCTATGGACCAACATCCCCATAAATATAGACACAAAACTTTGTAAAAAATAGTCAATAAAATTCAGCATATATGAAAATAATTCTATACCATGGCCAAGTTTATTCCAGGGATGTAATCTACCACATTAACAGGTTAAAGAAGAAAGAGCACATCAATTGATGCAGAAAAATAATTTGATAAAAGTAACAGCCACTCATGGTAAAAAGAAAAAAAGAGAACTCTCAGAAAAATAAGGATAAAGGGGATCCTTCCCCAACTTAATAAAACACATGTAAAAGAACTGACAACTAACTGTATACTTACTGGTAAAAGCCAGTGCTTTCCCCCTGAGACCAGAAACGAGGCAAAGAGGTCTGCTCTCAGCATTCTTTTCAACATGGTACTGAAAGTCCTTGCCATTGCAATAAGGAAAGAAAAGGAAATGAAAGGCATGCTATGAGAATGAAAGAAAGAAAACTGTCCCTCTTTGCAGATGACGTGATTGTCTACCTAGAAAATCCCAAGGAATCAACCAAAAAAGTCCCAAGAGAGAGTTTAGCAGAATCACAGGATACACAGAAAACCTACAAAATTAATTGTATCTGTAAATACTAGCTATGAATAGACACTAAAATTAAAAATAAAACGTAATTTAAATCACCGAAGAAAATGAAATACTTAGGAGTAAATCTAACAAAGCACATTTGCAATTTGTATGCTGAAAATTACAAAACGCCAGTGAAAGAAATCAAAGAGGATTTAAATAAATGAAGAAATGTAGGGAGTTCATGGATTGGAAGACTCAACGTAGTAAACATCCTGATTCTCCCCACACTGGTATAATACAGATATACAGATTTAGTGTAATTTTTGTTCAAACTGCCAGCAAGATATCTTGTAAATAAAGAAAAATTTTAGAATGTATACAGAGAGACACAGGAACTAGAATAGCTAAGCCAATTTTGAAAAACAAGAATAAAGCGATGGAATCAGTCTAACTTAATTTCAAGATGGATCACAGACTTAAATGTAAAACACAAAACCATAAACTTTTTAGATAAAAACAGGAAATCTTTGGGGTCTATGGCTGAATAGAGATTCCTTAGACTTCATACCATCAACATGGTCTATAGAAGGAAAAACTGATAAGCTGGTTTTCATCAAAAATAAAACCTTTTGGAAGGTGTTTAAGACCATGTTAGGAAGATGAAAAGAGACTACAGACTGTAAGAAAGTGTTTACAAACAATATATCCAACAAAGGACTAGTGTCTCAATTCTGTAAGAACTTTCAAAACTCACCTCAAGAGTAGAAAACAAACAATCCCAGTAGAAAATGGATAAAAGACCTGAAAAGACATTTCACCAAAGAGGATATACAGATGGCAAATAAGCACACGAAAAGATGCTCCACATAATGACACTCAACATAATGAACCATCAGGGAAATAAATGCACATTAAAGCTATAGTGAGGTACTGCTACACACCTACCAGAATGGGACAATAAAAAGCAGTGGCAACACCGGGCGCTGGGGCGAGGCTGGGGCGAAACCCGCTGGCTCGCTGGCTCACTCACTCACTGCAGGGGGGAGGCACAGTGGTACAGCCGCTCTGGGGAGCAGTCTAGCAGTTCTTTAAGGAACTAAACATGCCGCTTCCACACGACCCAGTCAGTGATCGTACTCCCGAGAAGATGTAGCTCACACAGAAGGTTGCACACAAATGCTCACAAGCGCTTTACATGTGATGACCCAAACTGGAAACAACCCAGCGAATGGGTGAGCTGTGGTCCATCCACACCATGGAACAGCACTCTGCAATACAAAGGAGCAAACGATACACACACACACACACACACACACACACACACACACACACACACACCCTGAGTGACTCTCCAGAGAACTGTGCTGAAGGAAAGAAGCCAAAGGGTTACACACTGTTGACTCTGTTCATAGAACATTCCCGAAATGACAAACTTACAGAATTGGTGAGCTGGCAGCAGTCACCGGGATTTAGGACGAGGCAGGTGTCCTGTGTCTTGGCTGTGTCAGTGTCAGGGTCCTGGATGTGTTGTTGGATGTGTTGTCAGTGTCCTGGTACCTTGTGCACGATGCTACCACTGGGCGACGCTCTGAGGGGAGCTGTGGCCTCGCTGTACTATTTCTCCTACATGCACACCAAGCTGCCTTTACTTCAAGTCAGAAAGTTTAATTAGAAAACGACAGGGCAGCCTGCCTTGGGCATCGGGAGGCCACGATACGGCACAGTGCGCAGAGCAGACCTGTCTGCTGACGCCGCACACCACTCCCTCCTGACGTCTTCCTACCTGGCTTGCATCCACTACCACACTGCCGGAAGCTGAACCTTGGCAAGTTTTAAGCCACCTTATTTGACTGATTAATTTAAAAAAACTCGTGTAATTAACTTCATGATCTGGGCAGCTTTTTACATTTGAAGAAGCCACTATTCATCAATCAAAAAACGTGGGACTTCTTAACCTCCTCTGCCAAGGCCACAGTGCTTCCTTCTCACAGGTTCAGGGCTTCCTTCCCTCGTCCCCACTGTCACACTGTGCACCACTAACTGTGGCCCCGCCTGGGGTGTGGGTCACTCACTGACCATCTGCTGCCCAGACAACCACAACACGCTTGCAATCCGTACCACCAGACAGAACGCAGTCACATTTTCCCCATGCCCAGAAGAAGCAGAACGAAACGGTTGGTTGGTTGGCAAGAACTGGCAAGGTCTACTGGTTTTGATGACCAAACAAATGCTGGCTCTTGCTTCCTTTTCACCCCGACGTAGGTTCACTTCTGAAACTCAGCAGAGAAGCGTACGTGAGTCAAAGCTACAGTGGTTACCTTCTGCTTGGCTGTGACCCAAGTCCTCATCCCTGAACACTTGCAAAAAAGAAAATGACTATTCTCTGAGGTTTGGTTTTCTTTGTCCAATATTATCTGCTCTGTTTAGTCATAGCGTAGTTTCCAGTTCAATCCTTTGATTCACCACATGAAGGAAACAAGGCCCAAAGAGCTTAACTAAGTTGCTAAAAGTTAGAGACAGAAATGGGGTCCCCAGGTTCCAGCCACTCTGCCCTTATTTTGTCCCCCACCATGCTACCACCCTGAATCAGAAGATAAATGTGAAAGGAAATGTTAATTTTCCTAACCTTTTAAGATTGTTTTAAATAACTGGAGAAACTACCATAGTGGTTACACTAAAAGTTATCAGAAAAGTAATGTCTTTATTTATAAAAATAATAATTATAAACACAATCAAACTCGGTATTAGGGCTTCAGTATATAAATTTGAGGTGGATACAAACATTCAGTCCATAACACACAGTAATACTAAGATATCTTTAAGTTATGATAAAATATAGCATATAAAATATGAACTATAACCATAATTTATGACATATGCTTACTTATATTTTGTAGTACATGAAAAATGGAAACATTTAAAAATCCATAAACATAAGAAGAAAAAATGTGTACTGAATTTTGCATTTTGTTAAATATTATCGACAATAATTGTGCAGACAACTTGGACTCACATATCCCGAGGCTTAAGGCATCAGAGATTCAACCTTTAGACACTGTTAACAAACTGTTCACGGACTGATTTTAGAGAAATGAAAGAAGAGCCCCAGAAACAGACATTGGAACGGAGCAAGGCACTTGGAGATGGGACACGGTACATGAAGCTCAGGGTCAAGTGCACGGTCAGCCGTGGCCAGAGGCCGAGTCCAGGGGCAGGCTAGCCGGCCCCACATGAGGGGCCAGGGACAACAACACATAGCACAGGAGTTGGCAGGTAGGGAGGCTGGCCTTCCCCAGAGCACTGGCTGGATGACAGGTCTCTGTCTGGTTCTGGAGTAGGGTCAGGGGCCATGGGGAAGGGCCAACGCAGACAATGACATTCAAACCCAAATCTGCTCATTCTCAGACCCACGCCCCTCCCTCCTTTTGTAAGGTTCATAACCTCAGGCCCATGATATTGAACAAGATTTCTACATTCTCCTGGTTTTGAAAACTAACCAACCAGCGTCCCAAGAGACGAGGTGCGATGGGCCGATCTCTGGTGCAACTGTATTAACACAATGATAGATTTCCTATAGTGAAGCAGCCCACCATCACTATATGTGCCAGTCTCCAGGTGAGATCTGAAGTTCAGGCTAGTGACACAGTGACATGGAGCCCCCAGTGCTCAGAACCTTACTGAGAACGCAATGGAAAGCAACCACGTCGGATGTCAGAGTGCTGTCCTGTCGGCCACTTCTCCTGACTCTCACGCTACATACCAGTGAGACGAGTTTGGTCATGCTCTTCACCTTGGAGTCGGGTGCCTACACATCCTCACCTGCACCCCATCTCTCCTCTCTCCTCCTGCCCCACTCCTCACCTCAGTGCTCTCCCTCTATCACCAAGAATGTCGGGGAGCGAACTTTTCTGAAGATCCCAGCCACCCACTTCCCTTGGGCTGTCACACAGCCCTGCGATAGCAGGTGCCAGGGCTAGCAGTGCCCCTGCTGTCATGGAGGTCCCCGGAGGGTGGGGAGTGGAGGTGGGGGGAAGATAGGAAACAACCACCATTAGGGCATGAATGCTGTGGCTCTTCCACCGTCCTCCTGCTTTCTGCAGTGTCTCAGACACCGTCCTGCATCTGTCACCCTCACTGCCCACTTCTCCTTCACAGCTTTGTTAGTAAAAGAAAAAAGAGAGATTTTATAAAGTCGATCTTAGCTCAACCAGTCCACTTGCATTCAAAAGAAAACCTGACAGAAATCACTCCCATTCAGAAGGAAGGCTGAAAGCTGGTTTCTGAGTCACACTCTCGTGTGTGTTCCAAGTGCTCTCCTGGGAAAAGGCACCAACACGCATCACACAGTTAGATGGAGTCAGAGGAGGACGGAGGCTGCTTAAGCCCAACAGTCAGAGTAACACACAAGCAAAGGTCCAGCTTCCCATTTCAAACAGAGTCAGGATGCAGGACGGCTCAGCTGGGGGTTCTCACGCAGGCATCGCGTGAGACTCAGCCTAGGAGCAGCTGGGGCTGGAGGACTACTGCCCAGGGGCTTTCATTCCTCCCCACAGGGACCCCTCCACAGCTGCTGGCCTGTCTTGAAGATATGTCAGTTGGCCTCCCTCAGAGCGAGTGACCATGGTTCTAAAAATGTCATTAGGTTATGAAATGATCACAACTTCCCATATTTATGAGGCTCATCCTGTAGGGGTTCCCCACTCATTCAAAGGTGAGTACTAATAATAGTCCTACTATTATGTATGTAGCCCACCATCTTCTACACGTTGCAGAGGCTGGTCCATCCGAAACAGAAGCGACTTCCAGGATGAAGGCTCTTTTGACCTTCTAGCTGGAATGTGTGGAAATAGGATTTTTGGGAAAGAAAATCCTTGTTAAACTAAATTATGTGGGAAGAATAGGGACCTAGGGAAATAGGTCTGGTCTAGAGAGAAGAAAAGAAGGTGGGAGAAGTATGTGGAACCTGGTCCTGGAAGAAATGAGGTCATACTCTGGGGAGGGTCTAGGAGTTTGATCTGGTAAGTCCCCTCCCCTTCTCCATCTTTATCTCCTCATTTCCCCTATTATACCCTCCTATTTTTCTTGATGTAATCATTCCCCCTGCTTCCATTTCTAATCTGTCTCCATCAGATACTTCTAATTAATAAACTTGGATCTAACTGGACAAGGGAAAATAGAAATGACTACAAACATGAAAATGTGCTCAAACACACTAGTTAACATAAGAAATATAAATGAAAGCAAAAATAGGGACTACGGAATACTGGATTCCAGGAACACCAACGGGAACTGCAATCATTAGATGGAATAGCAAGGCCGTGGGGGATTGGGCCTGTCCCTGTCCATCCATTCTCAGACGGGGGCAGGAGAAGGACTTCCATCAATAGGACCTGTGACGAAATCGGACTGGAGGAAAAGCAGGCTGAGGCCCTGAGATCTGTATGCGTGAGTAGCAGCCAAGAGGACATCTCCAACATTCACTTCTTTCCAAGCACATTCCGCACAACGGCTTTTGCGGACCTTGCCATGGCTCCATCCTGCCAGTCGACTTCATTTTCAGCAAATGGCCTGAACTGCAGGTCCACTCTGAGCACCCTTCAGCCTGAGAGGAACAGGGTTCAGCCTCTCAGCCTCCATAAACCTCTCCTCCTGAGCCAATGATTCTGTCCAGTCATGATCTTAAGGCCCAACTTTCCACCCAACATTCAATACTTTCTCTGTAATATTTAGATCAACCTCTAGTTGCCACCTAAATTCAATTTCTAAGTCACGCTTTGAGACCATCTTTCCACAGTCTTCCAATTGCCTCAGGATGCAGCCCAAATTCCTCAGTCTGGTGCGGTCAGCCCACCTGGGCCTAGCCCGTGCTTCTCGTGCTGTCTCTCCCTGTCATGTACTCTCTGACCTGGAGTCCAGTTTCCTCACTGTTCCCCGTAAATGCCAAGTTCGTGTTGTCCTCCTGTTCCAGATACTTTCTTCCTCTCTTTCCACTGAGGGAAACCCGTCAGGCCTTGAAGTCCCAACACTGCTAGCTAAGTCCTCTTCCTACCCCCCGGTGCCCACAGCACTTATTGTTAGAATAGTACTTTGTTATAGCACTGTTTGCTATACACTGTTGTTCATAAATGTCGCATCTCCCCCTCAAACACTGCAATATCTTTGAGAACGCAGCCCATATTACATGTGGCATTTCTTCTGTTTACTTACAAAAAAATAAGCATTTTGTTGTATATCCCTTAACAAACAACATCATGCTCAAGATCGAAATAGGGACTTTATAGGTGTTTATTGAATAGTACTGTGTTTTGGGGGTGGGGGAACATATTAAGAGCCATGTTCACCTGCATTCAGCAAACACACTAGGATATGGTTATAGGATCAAACCTTAAGACTGAAAGAATTCTGATTTCAGGTGGACTAAAATAACTCCTATCTCCATTCACAAAGGTTATATAACTAGACCTGGACACGCAGGACATGCTAATGTCTTCCGGGAGAATTGAAGCAATTCTTCTCTGAGCACAGATGTCACAGGCTGACTGGGTTTTATCAGGGAGCAATGTATTGTCTGGTTAAGTCTTTATATAGAAAGTGATTTGTCTTCCACTTTGCTATGTTAAGCAACGTACAGCAAAAAAATTTCCACTGAGTAAAATGTGAAATTTCTGCAATGGGCCCTCCATGGTGCTGTCAGAGAACACGGAATGCGTGGTGGCATGGGACACACCGAATCTGGAGTCTGGCTGGCCGTCAGTCGCACAGCAATCTCAGGCAGACGGCTTTATATCTGAGTTTCACTTTCCCAGTCTATAAAATGGCTGCGGTGGCAACTTATACTCCATTGTCACTCATACTTTATTTATATTTCTGAGTACAAACTCATACACTCTTTTTTATTCAATGTGTTCTAATGCATTATTGTCATTATTTATTTTGATACTTCCACCTAATTTGACTAAGCTAGTTCCCTGTTGTATTTCTATTTGGTGGCTTTTTGGAGCCAGAGATCCTCCAGAGCTTCAAACCTTTTACGAGCCCCCTCTTGACTCCTCATAACATCCCGACTCACTATCAAAGCCAAACGTTTAAGTGTCACACAAGACCGTTGGGGTCCTTGCCTTGCTCACCCCTCTGGGCTTCTGTGCCCCCGCGTCACCACCTTGGCTTTAGGCTCTGCCATGCTCAAACACTGCCATCCTTTACCCAGCACCGGCCTCTCCCTCCCCGTGGGAGGTCTGCCAGCAGCCCCTCCACTCTGCTCTCTGGCCTTGGCTTAGTCATCACTTTTTCTGATTCCTCCCCCAGCTGGCAGGCTGCAGCCCCTCCCATGTGCCCTCTGTGCACACTTGCTGGTCAGCCTTGTTTCTCTTGGGCGCCGCCTGTCTGCTCGCCTGCCTCTGCTGCGTGCTATCTCCTCAGTGCTCAGCACGGCCCTCGCGGCTCAGTAGGGGCTTGGTGAGTGTTCAGCTCTGGATCATTAGGAGTAAAGTTTGAACGGTGCAAATGAGTTTGCTAACATACAGGTCAGGTCACTTCCAGTGACAACACACTGTGGAGAAAGTGTTTATTTTTCACAGGAAAGCTGGGAGAATGAAAGAAAAGAATGTTCTCAGATACCAGCTGAAATTTTGGCCTTTACTGAGAGACTAATGTCTTGCTTCTTTCATTGGTTAAGTCAACAGACATTTTTAAGGAGGAACTATTTACCCCCCACCCCACATACACAGACAGATATCACTTGGGTCGTCTCCGCCCTTAGGGACCTGACCGTTGGCTGGGCAGACAGTCATGTAAGTGGAAAATTATAACAGCTTTAACAGAGCGCTAAGAGGGCCTGGAAGGGAAACTGACTATCTAAAAGGAAAAGATTTATGGTTGACATTTGAGCAGCAACTTAAAAAATAAGCCAGACTTTAGCAGAAGTGGAAGCAGAAGAAGGACGCTTCGGGCAGAGGGAAGAGCACAGATGAAGGACAGTCAAGGACTACAGTGCTCAGGAATGAAAAGACGCCTCACACTCAACTTCACGAGCAGCAAACATCTGGGAACCCATGCTCTGGTTTTGTTCTGGTCTTTAGCAGGACTCACTACACAAGGTGCTGATTGTCAGTTGACATACCTTCCAGTAAATGGTAGGTCCTAGAGTGTAAAACCTGTGTGTTGTTCCTGTCTACACCCAGCAACTACCCCGGTGACTTCAAAATGCTTGCTAAGTCAGTGTGATTGGAAGGTTAGGATGTCTGACCCTAGGGCTGGAAAGCAGATGGAAGGGACGGGCTGGGGCAGGCCTTCTAGACCACGGAACACAACATGGACGTCACTCTCTGGAGCAGACAACAGGTCTTGACTCACAGGGGATGGCGAGGAGGCTTCTTAAGGAAATGTCGTTGGCACAATGAGTGATGGGGTAAGAAGTTCTGAAAGCAGAGTTCGGCCCCCAAGCTATTAAAACTGTTGGGAGAGGAGCAAAACCATCCATGGAGGAAGAAGGAAAGAGTTTTTAGGGAGTGTAGGTAGACCTTGTAACTGCTTGACAAGGTAAGTGTGGGTGACTGTGGTTTGAGACATTTATATCAAAATCATTTTTTAAAATTGATCTTATTTAAGTAGAAATGCCATAGAAATGTGTTTTATGTTATAACCTCACATCCTAAGGTGAAAATGGATGTTACACACACACACACAATCATAAGGGCACAAAAAGCCCAGTATTGCTCAGGAAGGATCATTATAACGTGAACAGAAAGTAAGACATGCCATTTCACCATAAGTATTCTCCTATCATTTAATTTATGAGTCTGTTTCATAGTTTAGGAACTTGTTTGTGTATCAAAATGTCTGCCATAATGTGGACACAAACAACAAAGATACAAGTCTAACCCACTAACTTTGGAGAGTTCCTGATCATTCAAAGGTAGAGCACGTCACTGGGCCCAGGGATAATGTCACTGGCTAGCAGTAGGGGCCTTGGTCTGAAAAGTTACAAGTGGACGTAGGCATAAATGAGGCACCCGAGAAGGGCTCTGCAGCATACCCAACAAGTAGGTTCTCTCGGAAAGTGAGCTTTCAATGCTGATTTTTTTCTGAAATGTATACATGTTCTCAGTGTTAGAGGAAATCTCAGTCTTACGTGATTATTATCCTTAAAGACAGTGTTATGAATATCTTAACTTACAAGTGTCTTAGAGCTAGGATATGACAACACATCACAAAGCACGAGGCACCCACACTGACGGCAACAGGTGCTCCTCCCAATCATCACACGGAAGCCCACAAGGCACACTTGTCATTTGAATACCCTCAGGAGGAACTAATAATGAGCACCGGTGCACCGTGAGCCAGGACAGAGTGACCCAGGAAACCTTTATAACAAGAGTTAAGTCCTACAGTTTGGACTAATTCATACATATGTCCATACCCTCGATAATCGATCGGAGCGGGTATACAAAACAATCAGGCAGCAAGCTTAAAGGTGCACATACTTTTGATTTTCCCCCCCATCAATTGGGTCGGGGCGGGTGACATATTTTGTATTTGGGAAGATACCCGATCTCAAGCACTCCCGTTGGAATCTCTGAGAAAGCAGGTGCCAGAGGAGCGACGCGCGACTGAAGGCACCCGCGACCCGACCGCCTTCTCCGCAGCGAGCGCACTCGGGGGGCTCTCCCACGCAACCTCCGCCAGGACGGCCGACCGCCGGGGCGGGGACAGCGGGCGCCGTCCAGGGGCGAGGGGATGAGTGATCCCGGGTTGAGGGGGACGTGGTTACGGTCACGGGGTGCTGTCACTGTCTCGGGGTGAGGGAGGCGGACGTGGGTCGCCGTCCTGGGGGGCGATCGTCACGGTTCGGAGGGTGTTGCGGCCCTGGGTGAGGGGGTTGGGGGTCGCTTTCCAGGGACAGGGGTGGCGCGGTCCCGAGGGGGACAGGGTCAGTGTCCCGTGGTGAGGGGGGGCGGGCGTCGAGGTCCAGGTGATCGCCTGCCGCCTCGGGTGTCGGTGGGGCGGCGGAACTGGGTGGTGCGGGGCGGCGTGCGCGGAATGGGCGGAGCCTGGCTGCGTGCGCGCCCGCGCCAATCACAGGCGCCGCTGGGAGGGGCGCGCGCGCGCGCAGAGAGCCCGTGAGGAGGGGCGGGCCGGACGCCGCTCACGGCCAATCGGGGCCCCGCGCCTCCATGACGTCAGGCTCTCCCGGGCCCCGAGCGCCAGTCGGCGGGTCTGGCCGGTGAGTCCGCGGGCGCGCGGGCGCGCGGGGCGGGACTTCCGCCGAGTCCCGGAAGCGGGAGCTGTGTGTTCTCATGCGAACGGGAAGGAACGTTGGGGCGCCGGAGTCGCGAGGTTGAGACATTTTCAGGCCCGAAACGGGAAGGAGCTGCTGCCGTCCGCCGCCAGCCCGCGCCGTGCCGCCCCCCGCCGCTCGTCCGGGCCGGCCGCGCCCCTGCTCCCGCCCCTCCCTCACGGCCCGTCCGCGTGTGGCGCGGTCGCCGGGCACCGGGGCTGCGGCGGTCGGCGGCCGGGCGGCGGCGGCGCTGACAGGTGAGCGCGGCGGCTGGGCTGCTCCCGGGCCCTGTCCCTGCCCCCGTCCCCCCACCTACTTGGCCTCCGTCTCGGACCCACGCCGCGCCCGCCTGTCACGGGCCGCCATCTTCCCGGAGGACGCGGCCGGCAGGACCGGGCCGGACAGAGCCGGGCGGCGGCGGGGTGCAGGGCCAGAGTGCTGAGCGGGGCCGGGGTCTGGCAGGACTGGGGTCCGAGCAGGGGCAGGTCGGGGGTCCCAGCCTAGGGTCCGGCAGAACAGGCCCGGGGGCCGAGCAGGGGCAGGGCCGGGCTCTTAGCTGGCGGTCTTGGCAGAACCGGGCTCGCAGTCCGGGGTCCTGGCAGGGTCGGGGTTGGGTCAGGATAGGACTGGGGTCCGGGCAGGGCCGGGGCCCCGGCAGAACAGGGCCGGGTCCGGTCCCCGCTGCGAGTTCGGCCCGCACTGCGGCGGCCTCGCCCTGCCCTCCGCCCCGGAGTCCGGGACTGCCGGCCAGGCGGGGAGGGGACGCGGTCATTCGGACCAGGAAGTGGGGATCTGGTTGCTCGGAGTGTGTCTGGGAAGCTCCCGTTCTCAGATAGGCTTGCATAAGCAGATTCTGAAGGAATTAGAAAAATCAAATGTGAATATGTCCTGTGTTTGAAACAGGGCCAGGTGACACAGTGGAGAAAGGGACAGGTCGGAAATCTCTTACCACCTGCTTCTTGATCGAGTCCAGTCTTAAGTGCCCTAATCTTAAGTGGAAGTTTGAAGTTTTGGATAACTGAAGGAACGAGATTTCCCTGGACTGTGTACGGAAATTAGCTTTTAATTGTGAGAGTTTTTAAAACATGTAATGCCAAGTTGAAGACGAATGTTGTTAAGTAAGCAGACAAGTTATTTTCCCTTTGAAAGTTATTTGATATTTGGCTGGTCTTTTACGTTGTGTTAAGTATTTAAAACGCACTTGAAATAGGTGCTAAGTTGTAGTTTGACCGCGGGGAGGTGGGGGAAGAGTGATGTTCCCTTGTCTGCAGTGGTCCGGTATTCTGTGCAATTTCCAGGCTTCCCCACCTGCCTGGCTCCCTCTAATTTACAGTCGGGGTAATTGACAGAAGTCGGAATGGTTGTGGCTTTTCAACTTTTCTTTGTATTTAATATACTGAAAGGCAGTTTTATAGTCAAACTATGAGAAATCACAAGAGCAAAGTTTGCTTGAGTTGGCTTAAAGTGAAATACTTTCTGAAACACATCAGATTAGCAAGTTTATTATTCAACCATACATTTGATTTGTGTACTTCTCTTTGAAACTTGTGTTTGATTAGGAGTAAATTTCATCCTGTATTTTGAAAAGTTACTGTGAGATGACTTGTTTACATGAAAGAATGTCATAGTTTTTTATTGATTAGAAATTACTTAGAAAGTGCTTCACTTCATCTCTAAAAGGGGAATAATAACATCAGCCTCATGGCTGTTGTGACACGTTGATGTTGGCTGTTTTTACTAGTTTTTTAATTACTGAGGTTTTTATTAAGAATTTTGAAAATGGTGCTTACCTTATTACTATTTTCAATATTCTTTCTGTGACTGTCAATTTTAATTGACAGAGAAAAAACATTTTTTTTTTTTGCTTGATCACCTGTATCTGGGCAGAGAAATCAGGTTCTGAGGACAGAATGTCTATGTAGAGAAAGGCATTATGCTATATTTGAGTAGGAGCCAGAACGAAAATAGGTGATAATATGGATACAAAAGTGTCCTAGCACTCATTTAAACATGTTTTGTAGAAGAGTGGCTGAAATTAAATGGCAGCACATTCAGGAAGAAATTCGATTTTATTTAATGTTCCTAGGGATTGCGTTCTTTAAAAAAGATGAGATTTGGAGAATTTATTGAACTTAATATGATTTCTACAAATAAGCACAAACTTTGACAAATACATATTTAAAATTTATGGAAACATTTTACTTAGTCACTTGTTTTTATGAAGCAGTCTTTCTATATCATAAAACAATTCTAAAATACTTAAGTGCAAGTTGGGACATCACGTTGTTGATGATAACAACAATAAACAGTGCCTGCAATTAGCCCACTCTGCATGGATTTGCAACAATATTTACAAGTTTTTGTAGTGCTAGGCCTGTGGTTGATGTTAGCAACCAAGAAGCGGCCGACAGACTCCTTTCATTTTTATTTCAGTGTCGTGCTGGTCTTCATACTTTTCATAGCGATAACTAAGATTATAATCTAGGTCTAATTTTAGTAACATGTTATCTTTATAATGGTTCCTTGAGATTGCAAAAAGATGTGTAGATATGTTACTTTAAATTCATTTGTTATTGTCCTAATGTTAAAGGCACAAGTTTTAAATATGCTTTCATTAACACATGGTTGTACCCTTGCGGTTCTCATGTTTAAGGACTTTGTTTTTAGATTGGTAAATGCAAGAAAATCTCAGTATATTGTAATTCCTTCTATGACACCATTGTCTTGACCTTCTGCTAATGGAGACAAGAAAATAAACAGATGTTGTGTTTAAAAAATACATTGTTAAAAAAGACACTGCTGAAGGGGTTTTGTTGCTTATGCTCTTTTGCTCTTTTGTAAAACTTTATTCCTGTAAAGAGTTCTCCTTTTTCTGTAAGCTAATTTTACAGTATACAGTAAATGAGGCACTGCCTCTGAGAGGGTTAAACTCACCAGACCTGCTGTTAGTTTAGTGTAGTTCAATTTGCACTTTTTGCTCCTAATTGTTGCACTGGCTGATGTCTTTGGAGCTACTCTACTGGAGTTACCATGATTAGAAAATGAATTTCTTTATTGACATATGGAATTCTAAGGTAGAAAGCCATTAGGTTCTCTTTAAAAGGATGATAATTCCAACACGGAAGTTTTTTTCCCCTAACATTCTAGCGGTTTATTTTTCCTGAGTGTAAATGTCTTACTCCAGAACAGGGAAAATTAGCTTGTGTTTCCTACCCCTCACCCCATACCTTTATGAACTGTCTTTACCCTTTTTCTGGTGAGTCTGTGTGGCTCCTATTTGATCATGATGAGCTGCAGGTGAATGATGCCACGCCTTTCCTGCCTTCTGTCAGGGTCTAGTTCCTTCTTTAGTGTCACCCTCCTTCCCTGCTAGGGAGACCTGGGCCACAGAGCGCATTGTGTAACACGGAGGACAATTGGTATTTACTCGAATTTGAAAGCATGCTACTTAATTTGTAGTGGGAGTTTGATAATCATTGAGACAAGACTTAGTCGTCACTGAAAATGTTCTTTATGAAATCTGATATGCAAAAGTCTTGGCTTAAAAACTGATAAGTTAGGATGGGATTATATTTATTTGCGTGATAAAAATAAAATGCTCTCTTTTATTTACACAAACCATTTTAGTGATAATACAGCCAGAGGTTGTTTTAAAGGTATATCCTTATCATTAGGACCTTTAAAAAACTCCTGACTGCCTAAATAAGAAGCACCCAGGCTCCTGAGCACAGCAGGCCTGGCCCCATGGGCCCTTGCCATCTCTGCCTCCTTCTTGCTGGCAAGGAACGCCGGCCGCTGACCCCCTCTCCCCTACCCTAACCCAAAAACCATGGTGTTGCCTTTGCTCTCTGTATTTTATTTGCCTGAAATTGAATAATGTCCTTTTTTAAAAAAACTTAACTCCTTAACCCATCTTTATAAATGTATTTTCAGGAGTCCTCCAAAAATCTCTTCCTTCATTTCTAAGGTCTTGATGGGTGCTTCCCTGTGTCCATAGCACCCTAGGCATAGCATCTAATTAATGAGGAAATTCCTTGTGGGCAAGATCCTTTTATGTTGTAACCTCTTTGCCCAGCCCAGGGCCAGGTACACAATAGACGTTTAGTAAACTTTGTTCAACTAGAGAGGTAAAGGCACACCTAAAGTCACCTCCCACCTCAGTTTTTGAGAAATTATTTAAAGATCGTACATCTGCGTGCTTTCATAAACAAACAAGATTTTCACTAGGAAAAGGTACAACAGAAAGTGCGTAAAAGTTGCATTTATAAAGTGTTAACTGACTTGATGGCTGCATCTTGTGTATACAGTACTGTTTCCGGTGGAGTAATTAACTACATGACCTAGATTATACTTTTGTTCAGTCTTCAAAAATGTGCCCCCTTTGATAACAGTACATTTCTTACCTTCTTTATTTTGCTTTAAAATTAATGCAAATTTTATTACCCCAAAACAAAGCAATTACAAGCGGATGTATTTTTAAACTTAAGTGGATCTCTCCCCCCCCCCAACATCATTGCTGCAAGGCCTGGTTGGAGGTGGGCCCCTGAGAGGAAAGAATATGATTCATTCCTTCCTTGAGCACCTGTTTTTGATCAATCAGACACTAGCAGTACAATGATGAATGGTACCAGAGCTTTTCTTTAAAAGCTGTGGTCTAGAAGAAATTAGGAAAGTGAATTGTTTTGAAGGAAAGAAGAGTGGCACCTGCACTCTCCAAGCTTCTGTGCATGAAACTTCTTGATTGCTTGTCAACTCCACGCTTCCTGGAGCAGCCCTGTTATGACAGTTGCATTTATTATAATATATTTTGTGGCAGGCACCCCTCATTTCCCTTCCATGCATTTTTCTTTGTATCACTTGTTGTTACATTATAACATGCCATGTAATTTGTGTATTTTATGTATTTTCTGTCTTATACTGAATGTAAACTTGATGAGATAGATCCAGGGTTTCTGTCTACTTTATTGATATGAACCCAGACCTTAGAATGGTACATAGTATGCACTAAATAACTTACGGATAAATCCCAGGATTACGATGGTGAACAAAAGGGATAAATTGCCCACCTTTCTGGAGCTTGCTGTCCACTGAGACAGGTAGATGGTCACATACTCAGGTGTGAGAGTATGCGGTGCTGGGAGACCACTAGGCCTAAGAGATTAGGAGGTTTCCTTCCCTAAGGAAGGGTGGGTGGGGGACTGCAAGCTCTTCTCGGCCAAAAGGATAAGTATGCAAACACTCTGAGCTGAGGAGGGGCTGAGCGCCTTGGAGGAGCTGATTTGAATGAAGCTGTGGAAGAAGGGTTGGCAGAGGTGGAGCTGGGTCCTCCTGGATTCAGGAGGTCCTCGGAAATGAGTTTTGTTCTGTATCCTCAGAACAGTGTTGTGTTTTAAACAGGAGCGCTACATAGCCAGAATTGCCTTCTTTACGTGATGATTCTGCTTTATGGAGAGCAGCGTGGAGGGGAGGAATGAGCACATAGAGACAGGTATCACGTGGCCCCAAGGTGGACAGCCCTGGTCTAATTGAGGAATAGCCTGTCAGAACGCTGCATTTGTATTACACATACTCATAAGTGTTTAAAAAAATACCTTAAAAATATGCCTTAAGTCTGCTAGCATTTGTTGGTTGTTAAAATTGTTATTTCAGCCTTTATTAAGGCAGACTAATTAACAAGATTCCTTTTTTAGAAACCTGAAAAATGAGATCATTTTGTTTCCAGGATTCAAAAAGCTTTGTTTTATTGTCCGAGCTCAAAATACAGGAGTAAAAACATAGTGACCAATTTGATAGAGCTTTACAAGTTGCCTCAGTATTACCTCTCTGAACATGTTAAATGGTCCCTTTTCAAATATTTTTTTCTGAAAATATCAAGTCCTTTAAAAACTTTCTGAACATTTCTTTTCTTTTTGTTGGTTACATTATAGTGTCTGTTTCATTGTGGACATTTTACCATCTGTATAATTTCTGCCTTACCACTTACACGAAATTCCGTACAGACTGTGTAGTACTGTAATCCATTGCTGCCTTGCTTATTACAACTCCACATAGTCAGAGATAATACCAGGAACCTTTAAAAGCAGACATGAAGTTCCTGTGGAAAGATACCTATTAAAAATCTAGACATTTGGAATGCAAAGCATTTTTTTCTTGTGTTTTTAGCAGGTAAATAAAAACATGCAAATAATTGGTAGTATGCTGGTTGTTATTTAGTGTGGAAGCTTAGTTTGAATCCGTTTTTGAATGAAACTTTCATTGGCATTATTGTAAGGTCTATGTTCCTTTTTGACTAATATCTGTATCTTCAGTGACACTCGCTATGTTTCTGGTTTCCCTTCAATGGGTCACTTGGAGTACAGGCCATTGTACAAATGAGTAATGATGAATCAGCAGTATTTGCTCCTTCACACCTTACATATCTAGGGAGGGGAAGGGCAATCAGTGAAGACCAAAGGACAAATGAGTAAGGCAGTTGATAGCAGTTGCTGTCTTGCCTGCACCCTTACGTTTTCAAGGCTCCTCCCCAGTTCTTTCATATGTTCATGAGTTTTCTTGTACTCTGCTGAAATCATGATCTTTTAGGGCTCAGTGCTGGAGAGTCAAACCTCAGTGTGAAAGACTGGAAGGAGAACAGAATCACCAAAGAGTGCTGTGAGATCCTAAATGACCATGAGTTTGAGTAATGAAGTCAAGCCCACAACTCTGGGCTTACTGTTCCTTTCAAGTTCAGAATATTGAGAGCTCGTTTGATTGTCATTGTGGAGGTTTTTAATGTGTAACTCAGTATAAATTTTTGTAAAATCACGAGATTACAGCTCAAGATAAAAAGATCAGATGTTTTCCCAAAGTCATCATTTTGCCACAAATTGTATTACTAGGTAATTTTATGAGCAGGTGAATAAAAGCTGGATCATTAACTTGCAGTTTACAATTTGCTCTGTGGGGGTGAGATTAGGGAATTTTGTTGGTAATTTGTAAAGAATATGTTTATCAAATGTTTGATGATAACTAGAAATACATTTAATCAGCCTTAATCCAGTTGCATGGAGTATTTTGTTTTTATCAGCTTATTCCTGTTTTTATCACCTGCCTGGAATTACAAGACCCAGAGGGAAACTTTTAATTCTTTTTGACTTTTCATGTAGTATTTGGTGTGAATGAAACACTTTGAAGTAGGACATTCTCTGAGACTGAGTTTTGGTCTATATTATTTTAACTGAGATTTGATAACAAGTTTCTGAATATAATGGTCAGAAAAATAGTGTAATGTTGCAGTTGTAGTCTTAGGATTTCAGAAACTTAAGCCCACAGAGGTAAAGTTAATTAGAAATCAGTTAGCTGGTGGCAGAGTGAAGACTATAACTTTGGTGTCTTCTCCAAGTTCAGTTTTCTGTTGCACTATAATTATGGAACTCACATAAAATACTTCTTAGGGTATACTCTTAACAATGTACTTTCAGAAGAAAAATTGAAATTGGTGAGAGTCTTAACTTATTGCTATAGACTTTAAGTCGGCATTTGACTGTATTTTTTTTTTAAAGCAGATTCTTAAAGCAGCTCTTCAACTGTGCTTTTTAAGCATTGAATTAAAGTATTTGTTCCAGGAAAATTAAGGGTTTTGTTTGCCATTTTAGGTAATTTAACCTATTAACTTTAGTCCATTTAGGAAGGTGTTAACAGGTCTTCCAGCTTGTCTCATAGATTCAGACTGCGGTTACTACATATTTTCTCTGAGAAATCTGCTAAGAGAAGTTCATGTCACCAGTGGTCCCTTCCTGAAGCTGTCATCCGTCAACCTCACCACCACACAGGCCGCGCTCGGCGCTCAGGCCTTGGCAGTCAGCACCTCTGTCCATGCTGTCTCTTTTCTGTAGAGAGAAGTGATGCTGTGAGCACTGTGCCACCTCTCTGGGCCGTCCGTTTACCACCCTCCGCAATGACTGTTGCTGCTCGCTGCCGGCTGACTTACCATGTGACAGCCTGTATCTCTCCTACAGAAGCCAGGAGCACTGCAGGCTGCAATAGTTCTGCCCTAATAGTGTGTTGGCTTATAATTCACAGAATCCAAAACCCTTGCCTTTTTTAAATTTTATTTTATTTTTTTGTCATTTGCTCTTCAGAACACCTGTTTTACTATTTGGGAAACTGAGGCCTAGAGATAGCTTGCTTTACATCACGAAATGAGGGAAGAGCAGAACATGGAAACCGTCTAGCTTCTCTCTTCCAAGTCTTTTTTTTTTTTTTTTTGAAGAGAAAAACGTTGGAGTTTTAATGAACTTCCTGTGTGGTTTCAAGCTACCAGGACACAGGCCCCTCCAACACCCTTAATCTTCTCTTCAGCTCTCTGCTGAAGAATTTGGCCTTCACGATGGCAGGCTGCTTTGGGAGCTTTCTCTTCCCCAGAACTTTGTAGTAGCCCGATCGCACCACATCAACGATCGGAGCAGCTCCAGTCTTGTTTTTGGCAGCATTTACCCGTGTCTGCTCACTGACCAAGGTCCACAGTTTATCAAGGTGGACAGTTGGGCAGAAGCTCTCGTTCCTCTTTAAGTGGTAATGCCTCAGACCAACTTTCCCCAAGTAACCTGGGTGATACTTGTCAAAGTTGATCCTGTGGTGATGCGTGCCACGAGCGTTACCGCAGCCTCCTGGGTGCGTCCGGTGCTTGCCGATGCGGCCGTGGCCGTGGCTCGCGTGGCCCCTAAGTTTCCGGGTCTTCCTCAGTCTGGATGGCATGTCGACAGCCGAGACGAAAAAGCACTTCCAAGTCTTTTGCAGATTGCACCACTGGAAAGCATGGATGTCCTAGTCCTATGTAACAGCTCCCGGTAACTGGAACAGGTGAGGGCTGGCCACACAGCATAGCTAAGTGTCAGGCATGCTGGCTTTTATCGGAACGTTTTAATAGTAGTTTGTAAACTGCTGATCGTTGAGGCCCAGCAGATCTCACCTCAACGCCAAACAGGAGCTTGGCATTTTTGGAGCTGATTCTGATAGTTTGCTTGGAACTTTCATGGAGGTGTAATTAAGATCACCGTTTGCTGAACTGTCATCTTAACTGGCGTAGGATTGTGATCCAGTTATTTATGAAGTGGAGATGTGTTATGCCTTTGGAATGTCAAACTGAGATTATCCAAAGTCGTGTGTAGTTTTTCATTCATTATTGTAGAACTTTAATTCTCTTTTTAAATGTAGTACCACTTCTGTAAGGAACACTTCATCTTAGAGGTAGTCATTGGAGTTTTAATATTAACTGATTTGCACTGTCATTTGGAAAAGGGAAAATGCATTCAGTTGTCGCATGTAATTTTGAGGATTGTGGTTAGATTATGTGCTTGGGCGCAGTGGGAGTTCATGACTGTCCAGCTCTGGTCTGTCTTTCTCTAGTAACAGTAGAGATTACTTTTACAGTTAAGGTTATGTTTTTAAAAACATTCTCTGTGCTGTACATGCCCTAAAAATGCCCACAACAGGTAAAACAGGAGTGTCACCTGCGTCACCACCTGGAGAGTGGGGAGTTGGGGTTAAATTCCTCTTTCGACTCCCAGCCTGTTGTTCACAGATGGATTTGAGGGATGGGGGGCCCTTGAACTTCTGAGGCAGTGTTTAACATTTTTCAGATCTGTCTGTTTTTCCAGTGAAAAGGCTCCTAGCTTTCAGCAGATTTCAAAAGGATCTTTGACCTCTCCCTTCAGTACAAATAAAAGAGTTTTAGTGTGTGTTTGCCACTTAGGAACTTCTTCAAGTATTTATTGTTATTTTGATGATGAAATAATAATTTTTTAGTGTCACCTTGACTTTGTATGTAACTGTTGTATATGTTGGGATCCCAATGCACTTACGTATATGCATGCATGTGTACATACCCAAAAATCTAGAGACTATCTAAAATAAAACGAAGATGAACTCCAAGCCATTTTACCCTAACCTAAAAAGACTGCCTCCCCGCAGTAACACATCGTCTGCAATATGCAGAGCAGACCTGAGCTCTCATCACACTTTCTGAGCTTCATATATTGAAGGCTAGAATTTCTTCCCACATGCTTATTGCACAGAAGACAAAATTACTCAACGTGCATGTGCTGAGATTGTTAGGTACTGTGTGAGGATACAGTGGCTGAGAAGTAGGCAGGGTCCTGCCCTCGCAGCACCAGAGCCACGGGATCACTTGATATGCTGTGTCACTGGGTACGAAGGTTTTGGGACCCAGACTGGGGGGGGCTGGGAATGACATCTCAGCTGGCCTTGCTTGTTGTCAGGGTGTCCCCATAGCTGGCCCTCGGATGTAAGCTGAAAGGTGTTTCAGGAAGGTCATTCTGTGCAAGGATTCGTGGGGTTAAGGGGTCTTAAGAAGTTGGGGTAATAATTCAGAGATGATGGTTATCTGAGCAATTTAGACAAGACAGATGGGGAGATGCATGCCTATTTGAGAGGAAGAGCTCTGTTAGAAGTGTATTTTTGCAGGTTTCTGGTTTGGGCAGCTGGGTAGATGATATGCTATCTTTCCTTGAGATGGATTGATTGTCATTTTTTGCTCATTTATTTGTTTTAAAAGAGAAGTGGGGTGGGAATGAATTTGAGGAATCTGTAGGTCAAAAATTGCTCGCCAGGAATTTGCTTAGTTGCACTGAAATTCAGCACCTGTGTTAACTGGAGCCGTGAAAAGCCGCGGATGGAAGAGCAGAATTGAGGCCCCAGGTGTGATGCTCTCAGGGTGAGACCTGTGACTGTGAGCCACTCTCTACTCTGTCTTTCTCTCTTCCTCCCAGTTGAGTTCTGCTGACAAAAGCTGGTTGAGCGTGTCCTCACACTTGCTCAGGCCAGGAGTGCTCGGTAGGGTGGTTATACAGTGTCACTTATACACGCTGATACAGTGGTTGCATGCACGTTACTCTTAGGAGAGTGGTTTCACAGCTTCAGAGTCTTGTAACAGGAAGTTCCTAGGAACACTGCTGTTGAATTCCGTATGCAGGTAAGGCAACTCTGAAAAGGTAGGGAATGAGAGAGTCAGGTGCGTTTGATGGGGGAAGATGAAAGACTACCTTGCTTGTTGTCAGGGTGTCCCCATAGCTGGCCCTCGGATGGGGCTGCCTGATAGATGGCTTTTGTTGACAGGTGAGCAGCATTGGAAAGAGGCCATAGAAAGTGCCTCTGGAAACGCCTGTCAGACCGCAGAGTGAGTCAGTGCACCCCAAATCAGTAGAACAGGCTTGAAGCCAACTCACCGAGCTGGGAAAACCATCTCAGTAATTATGCAGAAGGATGGAGCGGGATCACACCCGCCCAGTTCTTGCCTCCGCCGGCGCTCGGGACAAGACCTTGGCTGGCAACGCCTGTGGACCAGCCTGTGACCTCTTCCGCCAGCCTGTCATCTTCCTTTTGTCTCAGTGCTTCTCTTCGACCTTCAAACCACCACTTCTGAGTTCAGTGCCCACCTTTGTCATTCTCTGTGTGTGCCTGTGGCAGTCTCAAAGTGTGGAGGAAACACCGAATGCCTGCATTGTTCTGGAACTGAACAGCCTTGAGTCGGAGGAAGCGCTCTGTCACCTGGCCTGCTACTTGTCTTCATTCTGAATATTTCTTTTCAAATGTGCTAAAAACGCAAATCTGCTAGTGTGAACTGTCTCATCTGGAAGATTCAAATGCACTAATTTTCCATACTGTATTTTTGTTAGAATTATAGATTGTTCCAATTTTTAAAAATTGGGGAGGAATAGAAAACTTATACCATTCAGATTATTCTTTAAGTATCTAAGTTGTACTTTATAAAGAAACAAAGTGAAAGTCTTAGGCGAAGCATTATGGTGTGGTTCATTCGAGAAAGAGATAAGCCTGATTCCAGCCAGGAAAAAGGCCCACGTGAAGGAGCGTATACACTGTGGGAGAGGATTCAGGTATCAGCTTGTAGGATTGCCTGTTTCGATTTACTTTTACAGTTACTTCCAATCACACACGGCAGAGGAGAGCATGGGAGTGCAGGGTGAGCGTGGAGGAGAGCAGGCGGGTGTGAGTGAGCGTGTGCCGCTGGAGGAGGAAGGCAGTTGGTAGAGGCCAGCCCGCTGCCCACCAGATGGAGCAGCAAGCAGGCCACTGGCCACCTGTGGAGGCACTGCACTGTCCTGTGGCAGGCCTCCCGCCTCTTGGTTTTGTCCTGGCCTGTCCCTGCTTCTTGCAGCTCCCTACTGGCCCTCCCTTGTGGCTCTGTCTTTGGAGGCAGCAAAGGCTGGGCATGTTAAACAGTGACGAGGAGGAAGTGCTTGGCAACACAGGACGAGAGGAGGGAATGGGATCCACACCACAGGTAATGGATCAGTGAACAGGTGGTTTTTTCCTCCGAACTCCTGTGATGCAGAAACTGCTGAGAAAAACTCATTCATTTTCATGAAGTTTTTTCAAGTTGTCTTATGTCCAGGCTGTGTTTGGGTCTCTTGCCTTGACTTGTGAGGGCTGGTTTTCAAGAGCTGTATAGGATTCTGATTGTTCAGGGCTGTTTCCATTTCTCCCAAGTGCTAGAAATGTGTGTCTCTTAGGAATACTAAGTCAAGAAAGGAAGAGTGCTTACTCATTAATGTCGGTCTTGAAACGAGGCATAGCTTATCACCACTTATAAAGCTGTTTAGTGGCCTTTAATTTTTAAGGATGGAGGTCGCGTGTCCAGTAGTAAGATTTCGGGAACCCTGGAGGGCTCTGGCGGGGATTGAGGAAGACAGGTGCTGCATTTCCCAGGTCTGTCCCATCAAACAGCAGCGCTCACTAAGGGAGAGCCCTTTGCGCTTTCTTCACGACTCAACTGAGTTTCACTGTCCTTTACCTGGGGAAACATTCCACATTCCAGATGTTCTTGCTGCATTTGATTAATATAGATCAGAAGTGCCTTGGCCCTAGCAAAGCTTTTATGTAACATACTGGAAAATGGCATGTTGGTAGGAGTTAAAGAAGGTGGTCTGTTACAGGATGAAGTGAAAATATGCTATCAGTGAGGTGTGCAGTTTTTTTTTAACTGAATAAATTTATATGTAGTTCCAGGACTTCTGTTTTCCCACCTCTAGTTCTGGTCCTTTGCTGCCCTCCTAGGGATACGTGTGCCCAGTCTCAGCGGCACAGGGTGAAAGCGGCTTTAAGCTGCTTCTTAGCTGTGACATTCTGTCATTCATTGGAATGTAGGGTTCTAAGTTGACTTCACCACCCATCTTACTCCAAGTATTATGTGCTTTCTTTCAATTGAAAAACTGTAGTCATGTGTAAAAAGTGCAACAGAATGTGATCGGCAGCCCTTGAAGAAATGAAGGATTCGTTAGGGTGAGGTGAAGAATTGAACAGTGTCCTATATGCAGAGTTCCTTTTTGAAGAGAACTTCTGGCCTCTTAAGGCTTTTGTGGTATTGATTCTGACGTCTTGGTACAGGTATATGCTAATGCTATATTTGGCCATCAGCAATTTTTGTTTTCATATGTAAATGAGAAAAAATGAAGATACTGACCCCGGCAGTCTTGCACTCTCTCCAAAAGGTGATACTACATCTGAGATGTCAGCAGGAAGTTGTTTTCTCTCCACTCTGGACTCTAGATACATTTTATTTGCCATCGAGGGCGGTTCGTGTGTGGCTAAGGAAAGAGATGGCATAAAAAGGAGAAGTTCAGCAGGAAGTGCCTTTGCTGCAAGTGAGAAGACTTGGGGGTAGGAGTGAGGGGACCTCACTAAGGCAAGAAAGATCTGGCTCTTGGCGTGGCGTGCTGCTGCCTCGGGTTGTCATTTCCAACATGGGAAGTAGTTCTTAATCAAAAAATGATAAATAGACAAATGGAGGTCAGAATACATTCTAAACAGGCTGCACTCAGGACAATTAGCTTTTCAGCTGTGTAGCTGAACATTTTTGTTAAAAGTACGTATTTCTTATATTTTACTCCTTCCGTTTTAGGTTAAACTGGGTAGACATGCTGTACTGTATTCTGTGCAGTCTGCAGGTTTGGGCCGAGCACTTCCCTGTGGTGTTCAGGAAGGCGTGCGAATTAGCTAAGTGTGTCCTCTGTAAAGACCCACCTAAGGTGGTCGGTAGTCATTACCATTTCCATTGCTTCTCCCTCAAGTGGAAAAGAATGGCTGCTTCAGGGGGTGCTCTTCCATTGGAAAAGGAATCACTGGTGATGAGAGCAAGCAATTATACTTTGAGGGCAGAAAGGCTGTCTCTATGGATGTGAGTCCTACTCCTCTATGCACTTAGTTTTACAAAGTAACCATTTCAGCTGAATGCAAAGTAAGAGATAGGGTCTTTTATCGTCATATTGTTTCACTGTTTCAAATGACATTTCATTTAGGCTTCTTTCTAACCAAGTACTGGAGTGGTTGGTGTTCCTCAGAGGTTTTGTGGGTGAAATGCTTCTCTCCTAGCCAGAGGGTTAATGAGGTGATCTAAACTCTTGTGTTTTGTATTTTAATAAGAATTGTAGCTAAAATGATTTTCCAAAGAATTGCTCTCTCCAAGGCAAGATAATGTCTTGAACTAATTATAAGTCGTCTTAAAGGTGGAAGGGACCTTTTTCAGGTGAACATGTATAAAAGGGAATTTAAAAAATTAATCTTGAAGTTTATTGGCAGCATCTGCTTAAGAGTATTTCTGAACTGGGTGCCAGTTTAGATGTGTAATTAAACAACTGAGATTGGTTTCCTCTCTTTCATTTGTCAGTGTTTTTGAGTGACATATTTACTCTGAGAAGACTCAGTGGAAAGAATGAACTATCATGGAGAAATTGAGTCTTAAAAACAAAGAGCTGGGATAACATCTGGAGACAGCCATTTACTGCTGTGTAAATATCCCCTTTTCAAGCCTACAAATTCAGTTGATATACAGGTGAGCCTTGAACAAACCGGGTTTGAACTGCACGAGTCCACTTCTGCATAGTTTTTTCAATAAATTGTCGGCCCTCAGCATCTGTGGGTTTAACCAACCTTGGATTGAAAACATTATTTTTTCATATTCCCAACCGTGGATGGCAAATACTCTTCTGGATTCACGGTTGGTTGAATCTGCTGATGCCAAGGGCGGCTGTTGGATTTTCCAAGGGCTATACTGGGATTTTTGGCTGCGCAGATGTCGGCACTCCAACCCCAGCCTTGTTCAAGGTCAACTGTATAATCTGTGTAAGGTGCTGCAGAAGGTGTCCAGACTGCCCTGTCCTACTGTGCTGTGAGGCAGGGATGTGCGTTGGGACATGACAGAGGTTACTGACAGCTCCGAGGTGCGCAGTAACCCAACAAGCAGCACGGGCACATGCATGAGGAACTGTAATTCCTATTCATTAAAAAAAGTTGCTGTTATGAACATGTCCTTCCAACCCCAAAATGCTATAATTGTGCTTTAATGATTTGATTTAGCTTCTTTGATCATCTTTGTTTTATCCAATGGATTTGTTTAATTTCACAGGTCTGGAAGGTAAATTGTCTTTCTACAAAGTTATATTTAGACATTAAAAGTAACAAATTTTCACTTTTCTAATTGATTCTCAAAAGAGATAGAGTACTTAATTTGGGCGGTCTCTATCTTTAGTTTTCCATTTTTAGTCAAACTGTTTACTTATCTAGTTGAATGTTCATTCACTGTTTTTTGTAAGATGACCCTAATAGTTAGGCTGGAATTCTTAGAACACGAGTGTGTGCTAGCATTTTGTACTGTCCATCTCCTTTGCTTGCACTTTGTCCCATAAACTCAGAGATCCAATTCTGGTCTCTTCTGATCCAGAGACAAATAAATGATTTGTTTCCACAACACCCTTTTGTACCAAAAAAAGGAATTTCATGCTGTTTAGAAGAATTATATATTTTGTTTTAGAAATTTCTCAAACTATGATTCTATCATTGTTATTTGAAAATCCACTGAAGTATGCCAGGCATATGTATGAAAATAAAGCTCTTAACCTCTAATAACCTTGAGTAGTTTACAGTCATACGTAATGATGGAGAAATGAGGCGTTAGTTGGTTTCGTTGTTGTGTGAACATCATAGAGTGTACTTACACACAAATCTAGAAGGTATAGCCTACTACACACTTAGATTGTATGGTTTAGCCTGTTACTATACTGAGTACTGTAGGCAATTGTAGCACAATAAGTATTTGTGTATCTAAACATAGAAAAGGTACAGTGCAAATACAGTGTAAAAGATAGTGTGTGTGTGTGTGTGTTCCAGTTGGAGAGATGGGGGAGGGCTATGGAGGAAGGCACCCTTGAGAGAGAGTAGTTATTAGGAGGAGGGAGGGAGGGAAGGAAGGAGAGAGGAAAGGAAGAGAAGGGGAAAGAAAGGGTGAGCAGAGATTTAAAAAGACCAGAGAGACAAAGCTTGAGATGAAAAATAATAAAAGGCAGAGGGGGAAGGAAGAGGGCGAGGGGGAGAGAGAAAAAGGGGGAGGGAGGAGGAGGGGGGAGAGAGGGCAGGAGTAAGACTGGGAGGAAAGAGGTAGACTAACTAAGAGGAGGGAAATGAGTTTGTGTGTGCACGTGTGCGTGTGTGCAGGAGCTGGTGTGGGCCCCTCCTCCCCAGACTCTCCCCTCCCTCCCCCCCCACAACTCTGGGCCTCAGGCAGTGGGTGGGCGCAGGGTGGGTAGACAGCAGGCTGAGCCTCCTGGTCTGTATAAACCCGAGCTAGCAGTAAATTCAGCATTTCCATAGTCAGGTTCAGGCTTTTCTTTAAACATCGCAAACAAACTTTTTGTGAAATCTACTACAATCTTATGGGACTTGATGGTTGACTGGACCGTCTGTAGGCGAGGCGGTGCCTGGTAGTGCTCTCTGGGTTGTTTCCACTTGCTGGCTATTACTACAATGTTGCTGTGAGTATTTACATACAAGCTGAGATATGTGTTTTCAGTTCTCTTGGGAATGTGCTAGGAGTGGGGTATATGCCTAGGAGTGGAATTGCTGGGTCACATGGTAACCCTTATGTTTAACATTTTGAAATTGTTTACCAAAGTGGAGGTGCCATTTTAAGTTCCCACCAGCCATGTATGAAGGTTCCAATTTCTTCTGCACATCCTCACCAACACTTGTTGACTTTTATTTTAGCCATCCCAGTGGGTGTGAGGTATCCTGTGTTCTGATTTGCGTTTTCCTAATGATTACTGATGTTGAGCATCTTTTCATGTGCTTGTTGGCCATTTGTATGTCTGGGGAAATGTCTGTTCAGACTCTGCCCATTTTTGTCTCTTATTAACTGAGTTTTAGGAATTCTTTATTCTAGATATGTGTTCCTTATCACATATATAATTTGCAAATATTTTTTCCCATTCTGTGGGTTATCTTTTTTATTGACATGTGCTTTCAAGCAAAAAAGTATTTAATCTTGATAAAGACCAGTTTATTTTTTCTTTTGTTCCCTCTGCTTTTGGTGTCCTAAGAAACAGTTGCTTGATTCAAGCTCACAAAGATTTACTGTAATGTTTTCTTCTGAGTTTTGTAGTTTTAGGTCTTGGTTTTAGGTGTTTGAACTAGAGTGAGATAGGCGTCTAGCTTCATTCTTTAGCATATGGATGTCCTGATGTCCCAGCGCTTGTTTGTTGAAAAGACTATCCCTTCTCCCATTGAATGGTCTTGGCGCCCATTTGAAAATTAAAGGTAAGGGTTCATGTCTGGATTCTCAGTTCGGTCACACTGAGCTCTGTCTCTGTGCCAGCACCACACTGTGTCGATTGCTGTAGTTTTGTGGTAAGTTTGAAATCAGGAAGTGTGACTCTTCCAGCTTTGTTCTTTTTGAGACTCTTTTGACTGTTCTGGGTCCCTTGCATTTCCATAGGAATTTGGGATGATTTCCAAGGGCAGGTGTAATTCTGGCTAGGGGTTGCATTGAGGCTGTAGACCCAACTGGGGAGGGTTGCTCCATCAGAAGAGTAGCATGTCTCCTGTCCCCTGTCTACACTCACTGACTGTCTTATATGTCAGAGCTAGTTTTGCCTTCTGTCAGCAGTTCTCAAATATTTTGGTCTCAGGACCTCTTTACACTTTTAAACATACAGGATCCCAAAGAGCTTTTGTTCATATGGCTCTAAAAATTAAAGCTCCGAAGTTTTAAAAATATATTTTTCTTTAGTAACAAACCATTACATGTTATTATAAATAACATTGTTTATGAAAAGATGGTCATCTTTTCTAAAGCAAAAAGTAATTTAATGGGGTGAGTGGCGTTTTATATTTTTGGAAATCCCCTTACGTCTGATTTAGTGGAAGCTCAGCTGGATTCTTACTGCTTCTGCATTTGATCTGTTATTTTGGTTGAAGTAGGAGAAGGAAATTTGGTTTCACACGAATACGTAGTTGGAAAAGTGAGTATTTTAAGAGTCTTTTCATATAACCTTGAATATTCTTTGATATTGCACCAAAACTCCACTGCACTTTTGTGAGGCATGAATGAGAGTGAAAAATACAAATGACATCTTACCATTGTTATGAAAATCATTTTGACCTCTTGGACCCCAGAAAGGGACCCCTGACTGAGCCTACACCACACTTTAGAGTCCCCCCACCCCCAGAATAAGACTGTGTAGTGTAGTTTCACAAGAAAATGTGATGACTGAATGACAGTTGTACCATTTGTATTAATAAACATCTGGGAAGGGACTTGGATGCTTTTGTTGCTGGGTCAGTACCGGCTCTTGGCTCTTCTCTAGGAAACACACCATGGGGCCTAAAGGGTTACGGGGCTGCTTAGGAGACATGGTGTCAGTAAGCTGGATGAGTTTTAAGTATGTGTGATTGTAAGAGTAGGAAGTTATTCAAAAAGTTGAGAATACAGGAATGAAACAAAGTAAAACACTATCCTGCGTTTGCGTTCTTACACATTGTTAGTCATCTGGTGTATTTCCTTCTAGTTTCATTTGCTTTTAAATATTCACAAAGTTATGTGAAGTTTTAAAACATAATTATACTGTCTGCAGTTTTGCATCCTGCTTTTTTTCTTTATGTAATTTTGTGAATATTTTAAATAATTATAATATATTACATCAGTTTCTTCTTTTCTGTAGTTAGATGTTTTTCTTTTTTAATGTGCTAAAACTGCCTTGAACGTTGTTCATAAAATGGTTTTCGTAGTTTTGATAGAAGTAAATATGTGAAGTTTTAGATGTCTATTGATGCTATATCCTAGTTAGATTTTCATTTTTACCTTTATTATGGAAAATTTTAATGACAAAAGTAGAGAGGCTAGTAAAGCAATCCTTAATGTACCCATTATTTACTCTCAGCTGCCATCAACTTGCTGCCTTCTTGTATTTTTGTTTCTTCTCTTTACTTACACTTATAAAAATTAGCATATTTTAAAGCACATTCCAGATATATAATTTTATCTGTAGTCTTTAGATGAGACCTTAAAAATAAACAGCCACAGCACCTTAATTGCACTCAACAAATTTAATACTTGTTCTATAATATCCTTTATTACCTAGGCATCATTTAATTTTTCCTGTCAAAAGTATCATTTTAAGCTTAATTTATTTGAATTTGGATGCAGATACAGTTCTCACATTACATCAGGTTATTTTGATTAGAGCTTTTGCCTGTTGTAGAAATACAGCTCTCCCTCAGTTTTCCGTGTCTCACATTTGCTGTAGAAATGAGGTCGTCTGTCTTGTAGAATGCCCCACGTTTTGAATTGATCTAATAGCTTTGTGTTGGTGTTATTTAACATGTGTTGTCCTAGAATTTCCTTTAAATTGGGAGTCAGGTCTAAAGGTTTGATTAAATAAGGTTCTTTTTTTGGCAAGACTGCTTCATAGATGGTACCCTGTCATCCCATCAGAAGAGTGTACTCCCTCATTCCACGTTAAGTGGTAAGACTGAAAAGTATCTTCAGTCAACAGCCGTCTGACCCAGCCAGTGTGAGGTCCCACTGGATCTGCTCACCTAATTTTAGCAGAGCTCAGGGAGCAGCACTTTTGTTATTTCATTAGATGTTGCAATGTTTTGATTTTCTAATTCTGTCCTTCACGTTCCACTTATTAATTGTGGTTCCCGTGCAGAGAACAAGTTGCATCGATCAGCTATTTGGTTATGCTGAAGTAATCATCCAGGAGAGGCAGGCTAATTACTATTTCCCTTTATTAATCTTCAGAAAAATGATTGGTGTCAACAGCCTCCAGAGGTGACCACTGTGGTGGCGGTGCTTTGACTGTCACGGACGTTTACATGTTTGTGTCAATTCTTTCTGATCCTCACATTGTCCTTCTTTTGCCAGCAGGAGTCGCACCCCTTCCTCTACTGTTGCTCCTGCGACATGATCGCAGGAGTCTTTGATAGCTACCTTGCTTTCATGTTAAGGTGTCCCATGTGTCCTAGGTGTTCAGCTCAAATTGAGCAACACTCTACACAAGAATTCAGCACTCTTGGAAAGTGTGGATGAAAGATGAGAGAAGAATGAGGAGCTGTCACAATTTGGAGGAGACTAAAGAGAGGTGACAACTAAATGCAGTGTGGGGGCCTAGATTGGATTCTGGAGTAGAAAGAGGACATTAGTAGAAAAACTGGTGAAAGCCAAAGAAAATTTATAGTGTAATTTAAAAAGTTACATATCTTTAATAAAAAAGCAAACAACAGATGATGTTTTACTTAGCTTATTTGATTTTAAGTTTGTATCTTTTTTATGCTGAAAAGTCTGAGTACCTAACATTAATGTAATTCTTACACTATCCTATTATAATGTGTATAACATATAAATTAAAATAGTTTCAAAATAATGCCATTATTTACCCCTGAAGAATACTCCTACTGAATACATTTCAAGGTGTCTTGGTACATTTTTAGGCTCTTGTATGCAAATGCTGTCTTAAAATCACTTACAATAGTTCTCTGAATAGTCATGGCACCACCTTGACATACAGTTAAGTTTGAGATTGATTTATTTGTAAGGATTGCTTGGAGTGTTTAGAAAGACCTTAATAAATATCTAATTATGAAACACATTTCTGACATATGGAAAAGAATTATTTAGAATCAGAGCTAAGAGAACTCTACTCTCCCAAGGATTTACTAAGCTTGATCAAACTTTTTTCAGGGTGGCTTTGACAGTGAGATGAGAAATGTGCTGCTAGTCCAGGACCACTAGACAGGAGGAGGGCCCTTTGTGTCCTCTCTGCTTTTTCTTGGGGAGAGAGATGAAATCAAATCAGGGAGGTGACTCCTTGTTCAGCTCATGAAGACTCTGTGGAGGCTGCCTCTGAACCTCCTGTTAATAAACTACCAGGTCTTGGGTCAACAAGTATTGTGGGCTTTGGCAGCAGATTTCCCATGACATATTTCATCTTGCAACCTACAGACCTGCTTTTTGGCCATGCCAAGAAGCAGTAGTTTAAGTCTCAAAATGATTTTGGTGTCTTGAACAAATAATGAAAAAGTTATTGTTATTTATTGGAAGGATTGTCAGGACTTGCAGCATCATACTTTAAATCTTATTTTAGATTCGGACATCTGATAATAAAGTCTAATTTTGATGCTTTGTGTCTGTTGTACTACTTAAAGGGGGTAACTATCAATAACCCTTTCTATCGGCAAGCTTGCTGGGTGTAGGGCTTTTTTGAAAAGCTCTATGTGTGTCAGTCAGCAGTTAAGAGGCACAGTGGTGTGATGTGACGATGGCTTGTTTAAGGACGGGATGCACGGGTCAGATCAGGACCACTGAGATGCAGCCCTGGGTACTGACCTTTGCAGCCTTGTGTGAAAGCGCATTCACAGAGCGCGGTGGACAGGACCTCTCCTCACCTCACACCTTCTCCCAGAGGATGGTCGTGGACCCTCGCAGTTCTGCCTCACATACTACCTTGAGGAAAATTCCAGACGTTGTGTTATGTCCTCATGAATATTTTACCATGCAGCTCCAAAAGGCAGCGTCCCTTTTCTTATTAAACATAACCACAATATCATTATCACATCTAAGAAAATATAGTAACTCTTTAATATCATCAAATATCCCATCAGTATCACTTCCCCGATTATTTTTGTGTTTATTTGTTTGGATCATGTAAAGGCATAGTTTGGCCACTTTGTGACTTGCCTCACTTCCTGTGGAAGAAGCCAGGCTGCTTGCCCAGTAGTTGCCCATGTCACAGAACCTGTGTGTTCCTGCGTTTGCCCTAAGTCTGTAGTAAGTTCACATCCGGGCTTTGCTGCTGTTTTGCAACCCCGCTCCCTCTCTGGTGCTGCTGTTGCCATCAGGAGAGGCATTAAGTCTAAGTGTCCGAAAAGTTACAGGCAGCATCTATAATAAAGGGCCCTTCTAGCTGATTTTTTTCCCTTTCGGCTATAATATCTTGTTTTCAACCAAAACATTTTTTTCTTTGAGAATATTGAAATTAAATCTAGAAGTTAATAGTGGGAGAAGCATCTACAGTACCACCTTCTGTGACTTGTCAGTCTGAGTATCAACCTGTGTCTTATTTTCTAGATTTGATGGTTTTGTGAGAATTGATGTTGGTTTCTATTACAACTTAACATATTTGTCATTTACCCTTCATTTTGGAAAACACCTATGTGAGACGGATTCAATTTGTTTCAGTCATTAGTGGTTCACCAGCAGTGGTTTGCGTTTCCAAACCTGTCTTACAGCATTGGAGAGATTTTGTGCCTTTGTGATTGATGATACACATGACAATTGATGAGATTGCCTTTGATCATCGATTATTTCATTAACAAGGGTTTTGAGAGTTTATCATAAGCAGGTTATTGAGAAGAAGGAACATCATCATAGCAACTAAAAACCTACATGGTTACCTAGTGAGACAAAAATAGCTAGCTTTTACATTTCTGTATCAGGCGCTCGGATACTGTGTTTCAGAAGAGCCTGAAAAGATACTGGGTTCAATGCAGGTTTTCATCTTGGTGTGAAGCATTGTAGCTTGAATGGCACCTGGGTGTCCAGGAATTCTGCTTCTGACACTCCTAATGCAGAATCAGGAAAACAGTCACCCTCCCGACCCAGAGTAGCTTCGCCAGCCCTTGGGAGAACGAATGAGATGTTTCCAGGAAGTTGAGCAAGTGCTTTGGAGCAGAGGCGCCTTTGCTGTAGCTGTCCTGCAGTGGCAGCTTGTTTTCCGTTTCTGTGGTTCAGGATTGTGCAGGGATTCCTTTATAACCAATTAGTATTTATTTCTCCTGAGACCTGTTGTCCTGGAACAAAATGAAACTAATGAGGCTGGTCAAAAACTATATGTATAAATTGGGATTCATCAAATTCCAAATTGGAGTTCTATTAATTTTAATTTTCTGTTTTTAAAATGAGTTCTGGGCACGCGTGGTTTATGTGTGTTGGTTTCCAAGTCTTAAAGTGTTCTCACGGTCACCAATTTATGTGAAGAAGCTTGTTAAACAAGGTATTTCTTGGGTGCGGAAGGTCTAAGTTATGCGTACATGTCTCTAAACTACTTCGACTCCAGAGGAATAAACACATGTCCTGGAAAACCTGAGGATTCTAAGATTTCTTAGGAATTTCATTTTAAGACCCTGTACTCGGAGTTACCGATTTACTGTCTTTTGTCATTTTACAGCACCCTACAGTTGATATTACACTTCTCCCCGTGGAGCCACAAAGTAAACAGCTCATGACTTCTGATCAGGACGCTAAGGTTGTGGCTGAACCGCAGGGCCAGAGAGTCCAGGAAGGGAAAGACAGCGCTCATCTGGTGAGTGTGTTCGGGCGGTGGGCAGTGCGTCTCCCCTTCTGAGAACTCCATGGGAGTCTCCATGGGACTAAATAAGGAAACCAGGGCCGCACACTAGCACGTCTCAGGACCTAGATTCAGGTGTTACGTTCTGGATAAACTTATGTGTAGGGTTGAGTACTAGATGATAAGGAAAACAAATGACAGTTACTTAATAGCTCTAGATACTTAAAGCTTGGGATTGTAAATCACCAAGAAGATACCGTGATTTTTAAATACTCTTAAAACATTATAATTATGGCAGTGGTATGTATTTAAATAATTAGGGTTAATATAAACTTTTGACTGCTTTTGTTTATTCTAAGATTTTATCCTGTTAATGTTTAAAAGTTTCTCAATGCCTTTCAGAAAAGTAGATTTTCTTAATTTTCAACATTGAAACTATTAATACAAGTAGTTTTACTTATGGTATTCAGTCAAAATTTCAAAATATTTTAAATTTCAAAGCTCCTACATAGTTCTGAATATCTTACTGAATTTCCTTTGTCATGTAAAAACATGCTTTTCTCAGTGGGTTTTGTTTTGCTTAATTACTGTGGTTTGAAAATATGTTTCTTTACGTTGCAGTGATGGTGTGTTTGATGTTTTCAATTTTACAGATGAATGGTCCCATAACTCAAACCACTTCTGAGACAAGCTCCATCCCAGCTTTGAGTCAGGTAATTCAGTTCTGAGATAAATCACAGCAGAGGCTCACATATATCTCCTTACAACAAGTATTGTAGAACAATTAGAAAATGTTGGTGTTTCCCGGAAGGGGCGGGGCCAGCCGGATCCAGTGGGCGGCAGTGTCAGTGCAGCATGTCCTGTGGTGTGTGTGTATGTGTGTGTGAGTGTGTGTGTGTGTTTCTGCAGACAGCAGTGTGCCTTGTGTTGCCTTTGCTGTCAGATAGGCATCACAGTGTTTTAATGGTTCACTGATAATCTTGTGTGGATAGGATTAGCTTTATGTGTTGATAGCCTGTGTTTTTTAGAGCACACAAGTCATAGTAAGCAATAAGAAAATTGGCTTCCCATTTTAGCCGTGATTAATGAAAGAAGGAAATGGAGATCTGTTGGTTTTAAATCTTGCTTTACACTATTTGCATCTGTGAATGTCGTGCACTTGGACCCACTCCAGATTTAGCTTGACAGTCTTGTAAGTGGTCTTGCAAATCCTACACAAAATTAAAAATTAAAAATTAATTTATTTTATATTTATTTTTAATTTTTTGGGGGGGGAATATTGGGGAACAGTGTGTTTCTCCAGGACCCATCAGCTCCAAGTCATTGTCCTTCAATCTAGTTGTGGAGGGCGCAGCTCAGCTCCAAGTCCAGTCGCCGTTTTCAATCTTAGTCGCTGGGGGCGCAGCCACCATCCCATGCGGGAATCGAACCGGCAACCCTGTTGAACACTTGCAGACTAACCAAGTGAGCCATCCGGCCGCCCCAAACTAAATCTTCTTTTAAAGTAAAAGTGAAATTTTAAAAGTAATCTCACAAAATTTATAGTAGGCCTTCTCTATCCACCCAAGTTATGAGCAGTTCGTGTAGAATTAAAGGAGGGGGATTGGATTATTGATCTCCTTTTAATGAGGAAGAATTTTAAAAAATGAAAGACCCCTCCAAATCATTGTATTTCATTGTTGTTGTTATTCTGTTATATTTGTAGGAATTTTTTTTGCCTATTATATTTTACATTGATTTTTTAAAATGAATTTTATAATATTTTAAGTAATTTAAAATCCAAATACAAGAATTCAGCAGTCTAGATTTTAGATTCTGTGCAAGGGGGTTTGGGGTTAGAGGGGTTGGAGGGGTTTGCTTGTTTTTTAAATTTCTTTGTGGGTGAGAATTGAGATAAGACCTATCTAGAAAAGAAGGGAAACACTTGAGCCTGAATTCAATATTTCACTTCTGTGGAGAGTTTGCCACTAGTGCTACCTACATGCGCTTTCTTTTTTTGTTTTTAAAAAGAGTCAACATCCTATGACAGAGTCTTATGCGGTGCATGCTTTGTCCAGCCTTGCTCCTCAGTGCTCTAGTGTCCCCGGCAGACCACACCTCTGACCAGGTTTTGTAAGTTGGGGAATGTAGCATTTACCAGTTTTACAGGGTGTTGCATACCTTAGATTTTCATTGGATTGTTAAATACTTAAGCCGGAAGTTTCTGTAAGAGAGCGTCTCGGCTCACAACATGTATGACCTTTAAAACTGTATTTATAACAAGTTTAAACAGCTTTGCAGAAAATAAAAGTCTTTAAAGAGTACACACTTTTGATGTACTTATAATCAGTGTACGTATCGGTCTCGTTTTTTCCACATCGCATGATTCTGTCTACACCACCATGGACTTGCTCTGTGGTGTTTTCGTATGTTGATAAGCCATTTGGTTTATCTTTATATCTTTATATCTTTAGCCATTTGGGTTTTGGGGACATTTGAATTGTTTATTTTTTTCCAGAACATTTTTCTGACTGGCATTTATTTATGTCACACCTAAATGTGTGGATGAGGCCTTGATGGTCAGTAGTCTGCAGTTGGTATAATTGGCAGTTAGTCTGTTTAGCAGACTGGTTTAGGAACCAGTCTTCTTAAGGTTTAGTCTTTTCCCCAGAGTTGGGTGTAGAGTGAGTTGGAGGAGAATTGCCACAGTGATGGCCAAATAAATGTGAGTAATTCAGGAGCAGGTTTGCATTGGTCCAGTGGTAATAGCAATCATATTTATTACAGCTCCCTGCTCCTCCTCAAAATTTTGAGGAGTAACTATTTACAAGCCTAGCCAATCGGAGAATAGCAAAAGTGATCCTTGCTAGAGGAACTGAGACCCAGAGAGGCTTAAGTAATTTCCCCAAGATTACTCAACTGGAAAATGGCAGAGCCAGCATTTGAACCCAGGCAACCTGGCTTTAAAGTCCAAACTCAAGATGAGATACTTCCTCTTTGGCGTCTGTTATTTCATTTAAAAGGAGAAACAAAACCAAAAATAAAACCCAGCTCTTGTCAGCCATTTGGCAACTGTTTGCGTTGTCTCTAGTTGAAATTAATATGGGATGAAGCTGGAGGATTTTAGGTGAGGAATAGCATGACTTATATTTTAGGAAGATTATGTTGACCTTATAATATTAAGAGAATGGATTATAGTGAGTCAAAAAAGGAAGAAAAGAAAGCAAATAAATTATCGAGTAATGGAGAGGATTGCCGGTGGCTTAGACTAGAAACAAGTGGATTTCACACTTATCTTGGAGGTGGGTTCAACCACACCAGTGTGTGGACTGGATGGTATAGATGTTGGGGTGAGGGAAAGAGAAATCAAGGATAGTTGAACAATTTGTGGATGTTGGCTTCATTTATTTTGAGATAGAAAAAAACTGAAGAAGTAATGAAAATCCACAGGGCAGAAATGAAAGCCATGAGGTGGGCAGGTGGAGCCAGTGGGGCCTCGGTGGCAGACAGAGCCTGAGACGTGTCTGAAATAAACAAATAGGTGTTTTATGCTCTAGAGACTATTAAAGCTACTACTGTATATGTGGGTTAGGGGTGTACAATTAACAAATAATGAGTTACGGTTTAGAATAAAGTCAACTCTAGTAGTTTTTGTCTTTCTGACCATCACATAGGTTTTTACATCCTTCAAGGACATTCTTGGCTGTAACTGTTTAGTAAAATGTATTTAAGAAATTACGTTCTATATCATTTTACTAAATGTTTCAAATGTGTCAGTTTTATCTTGGGAGTCTTAAGACCCATGAGGGCAGGAACTGTGGCCTGTAGCCGGTGACTGCTCACCACCGGTGAAGGTCTTTGGGAGCTTCTGAGGGACTCCCAGTGTGGGATTGGTGAGTGTAGATTTCCTTTCTTTCTCTTCCTCTTTCTTTTTCTTAATTGGAATTTGCAGACATATATAGAAGTAGAGAGAATAAAAGGAACCCCTGTGTGCCCATCATGAACTTGAAGTTATCACTCTCATATTTTGTTACTTTGTTTTGCCTTTTCCTCCCCTCTATACACACACTTCAAAAAAAGTTATGATGTATTTACTTCTTTAAATAAAGCAAACCCTAGATGACCTGCCATTCACTTTAAACATTTCAAAAAAGATCTCTAAGGGACACCGTTCCAATTTTGTGCCTAGCACCATTATTCCTAAACATCCACAGATGTTATTTCTCAAAGGCAGAAAATTAGATACAATGATAAATACTTATACATTTTAAAGACCAGATTTTTATGATTGTTTCCCTTTGGGGACTGTACAAGCTAACTTCTTTGGTTGCCACCATCTCATGAAATATAATTCAGAGTGCTGAAACAATGTAGAAAAAGCAGAATTCTGAAATTCCTTCTTTTGGCTGGGATAATAATTTCAATTATTTTGTTGTTGTTGAGTTTGAGAATAAGAAGAATAAGAAAATTTTTGTTGCTGTTGTGGGTCTTTGAGTTTGTGTGCTATTTGAGTTTTAGTGTGTAGAGTAGGATGGTGTTAGGCAAGGGCTGTTGTAATTAGGATTTTGGATTTGAGTGGCAGGGACATGTGACATCTGTGCAAGGGGCTATTTTTGGTGTCTGGGTGTCGGCTTCTCGTCAGAAACCATAGAGAGTTAGTGTGAGGTACATTTGTGGAGTTCAGAAAGCGACAGGCATTGTTATGTGAGTGTTTGAACTTTTATTGAACATGGGTTGTTGCTTCAGCAAAGAATTAAGTGGTGACAATGATACTGAAAAAACTGGCCTGTTACAAAAATCTGTGGAGGAGAAAGAACCGGAGCACAAGATAAGTAAATCTTTGTCTGCGTTATTCGGTTCCCTGCAGGGTGAGGGGCTTCACAGTGTCAAACTGGGGGCCAGCAGGCCAGCTGCTGGAGCTGTCGTGTGGAGTGGGGTGTCTGCGGGGTCCGGGCACACGCAGGCTTGCAGACCAAGGCCGCCATGTAACTGCACTGCCTCTTCAGTGAGTGAGTCCCCAGCTAGGTGTGACAATTTGGGTGAGCCTGACAAGAATTCAGACACAGCTTTCATTGAGCAGCCTGGTGGCAGTGTCTGCACTCCTCCATGTGTGAGCACTGACAGGACACGAGCTTTCTCTGAAGGGGACGAGTGTCTTTCATATGCCCTGGGGCCTTCTGACCAGGGCGTGCAGGAAGGAGCCCTGGGAAATAACCCTGTGTACCATCACCCTGTCACTTGTAATAGCTCTGTAGTAGATGGCGAGTTAATGGTAAATGTTCACGTCAGTCGTGGTCATGAGAATAACGCTCTCAGTACGTCTGGTCGAGAGCCGAAGGGTGTGGATCACAAACGACAGTGGAATTCGATAGTGAGCGAGTTTTACAGTATTTGTGTTGTAGATCCTGGTGGCCCAGACGTACAAGATGAGCCGTGTGCTCATGTGTATGGAGCAGCTGCCGCCGAAGAGAGTCTCTCAGCTGTCACATCTGAGAGGACTCGCAGAGAGGCCTGGCCTCCAGACAGCGCTGCCCAAGGGCCTCAGGAAGAGCTGTCCCCATGCAGCCAGCCGGGTCTGAGTGGAGTGAAGGAAGTCTCTAATGAGAACACTAAGCCTGCTTCTGAACTTTTGACTGACAGTGACCCACCCTGGAAGGTAAACACTGGAGACAGGCAGGCTGAGTCTTTCAGGGCCAACACTTATACCAGGCTCCCTAAAGATCACCCAGAAAGGAGTGTATTACATAATGTTGGCAGAATACCTGAATCAAATACTAACATAGACACTGACTCATTAGAATGCGTGTGTGCCCTCCCCGGAGGAGAGAGTCACAGCTCAGCACCAGTAAGTCCCATGGGTGACCCACGTGTTAATGGAACTAACGGCATTGCCAGTGTTGAACCAAATGGTGACTTGGGGGCTGTAGAGACTAGTGTAGATCAGAGCTTAAATTCTGAAAAGGCCCGAGACAGGAACTCTGTAAAGCCTCTGAGAGACAGCGATTGCTCCAGTTTAGATGTTAGCAGATCAGACAGGCGTCTCCCTTCCCTGAGTCCAGGCGGAATGAATTTAAACTTGGAAAGGTGTAGCACGGCAGTGCGCTTTGGAAGTGCGTGTCTTCCTGTCGGCGCCAGTTTTCGAGAAGCAGCCCCTCACAGATGCGATGACCCCAGACCTGAGCTGCTGGGGCCAACGGCGATGTCAGGACAGCACGGCGGTGACCGCAGCCTGGGAACTGGGAGCAAAGGAGAAATGTGTCTGCAACCTGACAATCGTTTGTCTTATCAAGATGAGGCTGAAATGAGTGTTTCTGAAGATGAGGGTCATGGTAGGAAGGCTTTGGAAAGGAGACAGTTGACTCAGGTAGGTCTGTGTGCAGATACTGGAGCCTGCAAGGCCCCGGCCCAGGCCTGTGACTTAATTTGTACAATGCAGGAAGCACACGTGGAGGGCATGTTGCAAAGGACACCCCCCCGGGGCTCCAGAGGTTCACAGAAAGCGGCCCTGAACAGCCCCACACATGTTCAGAGTAACCTTATGTCCTCTGCATTTATTCTCACCTGCGCTGAAAAAGAGAGTGAAGCAGGCTGGACTCTTAAAACGGAAGGTGAACTGTGTGGGAAGAGTTCAGGGGGTGACACTCACAGATTAGAAAATGATGAGGAAGAGTCACTACAGGCTAATCACAGAGAGGCAAGTGAAAATGACACAGAGAGTGTCACGTCAGACTCCAGAACAGTCTTTGAATGGGAAAGAAATACGCCAACATGCGAGGCATTGCGCGGTCAGGATCCACTGGCTTGTGCTAGGTCTAGTGTAACAAAACACGCTGCTTTGGAAACAGATCAAGTAGATGAAAACGATGCCGGCTGCGGCGTGAATGACTGCAGAGAGGATGTGCTCCCCCTCGTAGCACCTGTGAGTTGGGGCGTACTGGCCGGTGCTGGGGAGACATGCTCTCTTTGTGGTGATGGCGGTGGCCCCCGAGGCCTTGTGGGACCAGAGCAGGTGTGTGCACGCTCAGGGGAGCTCTCTGAGGCCGTAGGTCCTGGGCCGGCTGCGGGACGCACGGAGGAAGAGCTTCACGGGGGAGAAGACAGCAGTGAGTCCAGCGGCAGTGACTGCGGGAGTCCATGTGGGACAAGCAGACGAGCATACTGCTGCAAACAAACACATGCCACAGCTGCAGCTAAAGGACCCACGTTAAACCATGGTGAAGTGGGTTTTGTGGGAAGTTCAAGGATGAATGGTGGAGAAATGGAGCGATGTGACACTCTTGCAGGGTATTCCTGCTTGGATCGTGCCCGAGTGGACAGACACACAGTTCTTCCTCAGGATGTGCTGCACGCATTTCCTGTCATCCCGGGTGACGACAAGGAAACAGCAGTACCAAGTAGCGAGGACGAGGTTTTATTGCTCTCAGAAGACAGTGTAAATAGATGTGAAAACCCTTCTCAGGGCTCCCTGCTGGGCTTCCCAGAGGAATTGAACTCCCAGTGTGTGAGTGAACTTTCCTGTTACCTGGTGGGAGGGTTGGCCAGTCACATGTTGTCTGAACGACTGGCAGATGGTTGTGGATATCCGGTGTGCTGCGTGTTGGCCAACGCAGTTGGGAAAGATGCACTGGGAGATGGACCCACGCTTGGTGGGGACCTGCGCACTCAGCCACAGGACCTTGTGATGGCTTCCTTTTGGATGGGAAGGCCCCCTCCTCAGCTACCAGTGACCGAAGGTGAAGTTATTTGGGGATGGCAAAATGGAGGTGCACAGTTAGTAAGTATGCTTTTATTATGGTGCTGTGACATACTAATCTTTCATCCTGATTGCTTTTTACAAAATAACGAAGATTCATTCCAAACAATGGGCAGTTCTTAGCATCTCTGTATAAACCTGTGAGTTACTCTAGTGTCGATTTAACTATTTCTAAATTGCAGACTCTGAATTCAGTTCACTGTTTCGTGTACTTAAACCAGAGTTTGTGTGTCAGCTCTTGCCATCACTAAAGCCTGTGCTGCTGGTGTTCAGACGTGGCCTCGCGCAGTCGTCTCTGTCTGTGCACATGCTTGTGCAGGCTGCCCTGCCCAGCTCGTTCTTAGCCCACCAGCCCCTTGCCGGGACGGAACAACCATTTGATGCATTAGATGTGTAAAGTCGTTTCTAAAAGGTTCTACTTGCAGACTATACATGCCTTAAGCAGTGCTTCCCGTGCTTTGCACGGTGACGGTCTGAGGCAGTGACATCTTGCCGCGTCTCCCTTGTGTGAGAAGCACCTGTGGAGCCCTTCACACCGTGGTGCTCAGGCCCGCAGGCCTGCCCTTTGGAAGGACCTTCGCAGGTGATTCCTCAGTGGGCAGCTGGCTCGGGTACCTTTCCTGTAACAAATTCAGACATTCCACAAATGGGAAGGTCGTCTGCTCTAAAAGGATGAAGGGTGGAGAAATGGAGCTAGGTGACACGTGTGTGATTGAAAGGGCGTACTGCTAATACCAAATCTCATTTATTCAAACAATAGTTTACTGTTAGTGATTTTTATTGCATTAGGTAAGAAAAATGATTGGTAATAAATAGTAAGGAGATAGATGTAGCTTAAATGTTAATGCTTATTATATGGAATAAACAAGTAGAAATTAAGTCCTGTAGTTCAGGAAATTATCCATTAACCTCTCCTCTTTCCAAATTTCCATGCCCACATTTGGGAGTTGTACCAGAGTTAACATTCATTGATCGGTTTTGTTCCTTAAATAGTTGTGGAGGCAAACACCATGAAATTAGGCCTTTAAGTCCCAGGCGCATAATCATTTCCATATGCGGGCCTGATTAACAGTTGTCTGCTGATGTCAGTGCTTGGGAGTTCGCATAGAGTGCAGTGGGTACTGGCGCTGTCCTGGTGACCCCTCGCAGTGACACACCTGTGTACTTTTCTGAGTTAGCCTTTCCTTACGAGATGCGCACAAACACTGTTCTCATTTGACATACCTCACGTAAGGGTCGTGCGTTGCTTTTCAAAACTTTAGATTTCCAACTGCTTGGACAGACATCTGTTTTCAGTAACCTTATATAGCAGCTGTTACTTCTGTTTTACAAATCAAGAACCAGAGGTACGCAGACTTCATGACTAAAGCCAGTGATTTGCTCTGAATTAAACTTACTTAGTGGCAAATCCAGGAATAGTTCATGCTAACTTGAAATGAAAAATGCGAGTTTCTTTCCCCCTTTATCTCATCTATTTTCTCCACCTGCCCTGCCCTTTCCTCTGATACTAATTACTCTAGTTCCTACGCAGTAACTTGTCAGTGAGACCATTCTGTCTAATGTTGAGAAATCACAAATTAATGAATTGCTAGGTTTTTTGTTCTTTTTTTAATGGAGCGTTCTGTTTGGGGGAGGTGTAGAAGAGTTTAGAGCATCAGCATTTGGGGATGCTGTCTGTCAACGAGTAACATTGGCCATTTATATAAAATCGCTTCAGAGCGTGGCTATGAAGGTCAACTTACTTCTGGTTCTAGTAATTATGGCCTAGCTGTGAGTTTTCGGTGGGAAATACGACTTAGGTGGCCTGCAGGTGAAACTGATGTTGATAATTGATTGGAGTTCGTATGACTATAAGAGAATAACCACATTTCAAAGAAATAAGTTTAACGCAAGTTATTTCTCATGTGAATTATAAGAAGTTAACGAACTCTTGATAAATGTTTTAGTTTTCTGCTGATGTTACAGCACTGTTTTCTCATTACCGTCATTTTCTCGGGCACGTTATGTAACCCGTCTCTGTCTTGGTTTTCTTCGTTGTGACATGGGGGCAGTGATGACCAGCACTTGACAGGGTTTTCATGGTTCAGTACAGGTAAGTACGCGGCATCTCCTGGCACCTAGCAGGCCCCAGTGTCCACTGTTATGTCACTAGCCCCTAATGATAAGTCTCCCTGCTTTCATCCTTTGTCACATCTCAGAGTATCTCTTGAATAGTGGTTAACTGATTAAAATTGTGGCGTCTCTAACACTTGACCTGGACTTGAGTGTCTACTATTTAAGAAGTAGTAAATTAACGTAAGGATGGCTTCTACTCAGTTGTGGCAGAAAATCTTGCACAAGTTGTCAAATAGTGGAAAATGCAATTTTCTGTCTTACTCTTTTATTAAACGTTCATTCTGAGCGAGTATTTCCCTAGCACCCGTGTCCTGAGTTCAGAAGTGCTGGCAGGAATTAGTGATGCAGTGATGAACAGAATGGTGGGCTCGTGGGGACATGAGGCACATCTGGCAGTCAGGCGCTGTGGGACACGAGCCCGCGTGGGCCTGCAGCTCTCAGTCTCTTTTACTGCAGTTTACCTCGTGGGGGGAAGTGTGACCTACAAAGTGTATATAGGTGAGGGAGTACAGTCAGCTGCAAAAGATGCTAAAAGGGGACAAGACCAGTGTTAGGGGTGTTAGGAATTAAGGGGCGGCAGTTCTCTGGGTGCAATAGCACTACCTTGGGAAAACTTGATGTGTGTTGTTGTGTGGTAGAAAGAGAGCCCAGGTCTAATTAGAAACAGTGGTTTACACAAGTGTTAGGAAAGGAAAGAATAGAGACATGAGTCACCAAAAACCAAAAACCAAAAATAAAAAGGCGGAAGGAAAGGTGTAAATGCTGAGGAAGGTAGAGGAAGGTAGCAGGGTGTCTGTTAGATGGCGAGCACCTTCTGCTCACAAGAGCAGCGCTGGGTCTGCCTTTCCATCCTGAAGGCTGAGAGTGGTACCTGGCCCTTAGCATTTGGGACACCTTTGTTGGGACATGGTGGGTGAGAGACACTAGACAAACACTCTGCAGAGGCCGAGGCCACAGATGAACTGGAAGTGTAGGCGTCCTGCAAAAAGAGAGATTTAAGAATCAGTGCTTCTTGAGTGTAATGTTCTTGAAGGAGAACGGGAACCCTATTCTTTGCCTTTCACCATTACCTAAAAGGATTAGGAGAATTCCAGATAGGTACTCACGGAGACATCTGGTTTTGTGGGCGTGATGTATTACTGTTGCCTCCTAGGTATGAACAAAATACATGCTGTAGTTTTAACCACATCAGCCTCGACTCTCAATTTCAAAAATAGTTGTTCACCACAAGCTTTAATCCCCCAGCCACAGTGAATTTTCTGTCTGTCTAAGATTGTCAATCCCATGTTGTCTCCTTGGTGGCTTATCCAGGCCCTGTGCACATGAGGGGACAGCGTTGGGCAGTACCCATGCCACTCTGGCGCTGTGCAGCGAGGCTGCTCCCAGCCCAGAGCTCCTGCCTGGCACTGCCCAAGGGCTCTGGGGACCAGGACTCTCCTCCCTCCCTTTGGAAGCTCTGAGCCCTGCACAGTGGGGTCCAGGCTTGTGGTACCTGGGAAAAGGCAAGTAATTTGGCTGAATGATTTTGCTGAATAAGTGTCGTGACAGAACTGGACTTAGTTTGGGGAGCAACTGCTCTCGGGTCATCAGCTTTTCTTTTGATTCTGGAACCGCTCAAGGTTTCTGAGCAGGAGAAAAATGGGGTGGTGGTTGTGGGTTTAATAAGGTACATGGGAAAAGACCTCATCGATGCCCAGAGGACGTAAAGGCGGGAGCCCTGTGGATACCTGGGAGACTGTTCTGGCCAAAGGAGCAGGAAGAGCAGAAGTGCCTGCTGTGTCTGGACAGCAGGAAGCCGGGAGTCCTGGAAATGAGCAGGTCAGGGCACAGAGGCGTCTACCAGGTACCCCTCTGATAGACCTGTCAGAGGACCTGCTCCTGGAGGAACTTTCCTTTTCTGTGTCCTTTGCTTCCTTGAGTGTTTGAACTTTGTTTTCAGGTTTTATCCATCTTGTTCAATACGCATTTCCAAATCTGTGAACTGTATTGGGTAGTCAAGGGCAGAGATGCTGACTGGACCAGCAGTCTTTTTTATCAGTTACACGTCTAGTCTAGAGAGCCTGTACTTCGTGGGAACACACTGTCATGGTGAATTGAGTTCTGAAGGCATCAGCTTTTGTTATTGTTGCACCCAATTTCATCTCCGAGTACGTGTAGATAGGCTCAGCCTTTCTAACATAGATTATCTTACACAGATCCATTTTAACTCGTAATTAATAAGTAAAACTGCATTGGGTTGGAATTTGGATACAAATGCATATATCACATTTTCTTAGGTACCAGCAGCCAAGGTTTCGGAGCTAAACCCCAATGCAAAAGTGTGGGGAACACCTGTGTTACATTTGGAGGCAGGTAGTGCAGCGGACAGCGGTGTGTGCGCCGCCTGGGAGGACACGCCCGGCCGTCGGCCTGACTGCAGCCAGGGAGGTGAGTGTGAGCCGGTGGCACCAGGGCGGCGTTGTGCTCAGGCTTTGTAAGAAACTGTCGACTCAGATTTGTGTCCTGCTTTGTGACAATATTTAAGAGCCAGGAGATCTTTTCACCATCAAGTTAAAAAATGGAAGTAACTGCAATATAAGCTTTTATTTTGTGTTAAGAGAAAGTTATTCTAACCCTGCCTTTTGAGGTAAAATTTCCTAATTACAGAATTGGATGCCAATGGCGACGGCGACGGAAGTCATGAGGTTGCAGCGCTGCCAGAGGTACAGGAGTCGGACCAGACAGCCATGAGCACCGTGGCTCTGGACCACTCGGAGTACGAGTGTCCGCCTGAAAGCAGCGATGCGGGTAACGCTGCTTTATGAGCTCATTTTCATGTAGTGGCAGGGCTCTCTCCTGTTGCTTTGTAGAATTCAGCGCACTAAATCTCCCTAAACAATGTGCCTGTCATTGCTTCCTTTGATTCTACTCTAAACTCACTCCCGTGTGGACAGAGATGAGGCCTTCGGGTCGGGCAGGCATCGTGGACAGTGTGAGACGGGCGGCCGCCCCCTGAGGTGAACCTGACTGGACGGGGAGGCAGAGTGAGGGTACAGACGAGGGCCGCTAATGTGGAATTGAGGGTCGAGCCCAACAGACGGTTCTTTTGAGGGGGGTATTTAAAGCTACTTTCAGAGGAAGACGAGAACAAGAAGAGAGCAGCGCTCTTTGGGGGTCCCGATGTGGGCGGGTGTAGATGCGCCTGTGGGTCCTGGGGCACTGAGCTCACGTCCGAGTTTATTTCTGCCAAAATCCGAAAGAGCAGTCCGTTTAATGCCCAGACCCGAGGCAGGCCGCACTGCCATTACTGACTGTCAGGTGGGGCGCTTGACTGAAAGAATGGGTCCCCTAAGTTGGCTCATAAGAACAGGACAGAGTAGATGCAGGTGGAGTGAGTTCAGCCGTCCAGGTGATTCTTCCTAGAGATACGCCTGACTTAGGAGAACGCACCCCCGCCCCTTCTGTGGTTGCGTTCTGTTATGTACGAGAGATACACAGTGAGCACCTCGTAAGTGCTGGGCGTCCCGCCTGTGTTTCTTCCCTGAAGGTGACCTCCATGAAGCCCTTGTCTGCTCTGCTGCTGATTTGGCTAGTACTTGTCAGTGTCACTGCCACTCCCTGTGTCACCCAGACCATCACTTTATGACTTCCTATCTAGGTGCTCAGCCTATGCCTCCAACTTGTTCCTATATAATTCTCTGCCTCCTATGTGCCTTTTCCTGAGCAGATAGTTAAGTGTAGCTGCATGTCACTGTATCGCAGTGTGGAATGGTCTCAGGCTTCCAGCGGGCTCTCAGCATGGCCCATGGTGGCCCAGGGAGGTCTCGCTCCTGGGCAGCTGTGTCAGGACTTCTGTTTTCTCTCCTCCTCTTCTCCACTTTTGGGTATAGAGCTTAGTGAAGTGTAGTTGATATATAGCAAGCATCACTTATTTAAAGTGTATCTATAAGTTTTTGTGCAAGTTTTATTTTCTCTTGCTTAAAGGCCAAGATTCAGTGCTTTAGAAAGTTGATTTGCTGACTTTTCCATTCCTCATTGATTTCTCTACTGTATTTCATATGGTGTACGTGTATCAAATTTGATATGATGATGTGTACACAGCCGTAAAACCATCACCACAAGCAAGATGAGTGCTTCTTTTAATTGGTTCACTGATTCTGAGGTTCACGTACGAAGTGACATGCACAGCTTGCTCCTTTTTGTTGCTGATTAGTATTCTTTCCGTACCATGATACACCAGCTTGTTTTTCCATTCATCTACTGGTGAATGTTGGATTGTTTCCAGTTTGGGGCTATTACAAAGAAAGCTACCTTGAACATTTATAAGCAAGACTTTGTGTGGACATATGTTTCCATTTCTCTTGGATAAATACGTGGGACTGGGACAGATGGATCATCTGGTAGGCATGTGTATCCCGCTGAGACATGGCAAAGCTGTGTCCCATGGTGGCCCGTGGTGCTCCCACCAGCAGTGGCTCAAAGCTTGAGTTGCTGCACGTCCTCACCAACATCAGTGAGGCTGGTCTTTTCATCTTAGCCATTCCGAAAGGTAGCCCTGAGACCTTACTGTGTTTCTCATTTGTATCTAATGACAGTAGTGGAAGCTCCCTTCCATATGCATGTGTCTTTGCTGAAGGTTCTGTCCAAGTGTTTCGCCCATTCTCTTGTTGGGGTTTGATTATTGTGTTTTGAGAGTTCTTTATGTTTTGGACACAAGTCCTTATCAGATGTGTGATTTGCAAATACATTCTTCTGGCCTGTGGCTTGTCTTTTTGTTCTTGAAAAGCGCAAGTTAAATTTTTTTATATAGTCAGTTTATCAGTTTTCTCTCTTATGGATCTTCCTTTGGTGTTGTTACCTAAGAAATCTTTGCTTAATGCCCAGTCACAAAGGTTTTTTCCTAGAAGTTGTATAGTTTTAAGTTTTACATTTTCTGGCCAATGACAATTTCAAGTTAGTTTTTATATATGGTGCGAGGTATGGAGCAAAATTTTTTCTTCCCCACAAGTGGCTCTGTGGCTGGTCTAGCACTGTTTGCTGGGAAGGCTCCTTTCTCCACTGCACTGCCTGTGTGCCTTCGTCAGAGCCATCTGTCCACAGGTGTGGCTTTACCTCTGGACGGCCTCTTCTGCCCTTTGATCTGTTTTGATGGAAGTGCTGCCCTGTTTGATTACTGGACATCATTCTTTTTTTTTTATTATTTTTTATTTTTTTAATTTATTAGTTTCAGGTGTACAAGACAAGGTAATATTTAGGCGTTCATCATTTATACCCCTCACACTGTGAACGCCAATCCCCCCATCCACTATCCCTCCGACCTCACACCGAGCCATCACATTATATATATAAAATTATAGTTGGCATTCATTAATGTTTAGCTTCTGGTGTACAGAGCCATGATCAGGCATCCACAGTATCCCTGAGGTGGTCTCCCAAATAGGACGCACGGACATCATTCTTTAAAACAGGTAGTGTTAGCCTTCTAACTTTGTGTTTTTTTTTTACAGAGTTATTTTGGCTTTTCAAGTTCCTTTCCATTTTCATACAAATTAAAATGAGCTGGTCACTGTCAGCAAATTGCTGAGATTTTTATTGGGATTACATTGAATCAATAGAGGAAATTGACATTTTAGTGCAATACTCATGAGCAAGATGTATGTCTCCATTTGTTAAGGTCTTTAATTTCTCGTGGTTGTGTTTTTTAGTTTTCCATGTACTGGTCTTTCATATCATTTGTCCAGTTTATCCTTAAATATTTCATGGTTTTTGGTGCTATTGTAAGTGATTTTTAAACATTTGCAATTGTTTGTTACCAGTAGGTAGAAATAATAATTAAATTTTATAAATTGACATCATATGCTGAAAACTTGCTAAGCTCTCTTTATTAGTTTTAGGAACTTTTTGTAGATTCCATTGGGTTTTCTGCATAGACATGAATTTATCTGAATAAATTCAGTTTTATTCCCTATCCAGTCTGATGTCTTTTGTTTCTTTTTTTTTTTTTAAACAACCTCTCTCTCTCTCTCTCTCTCTCTCTCTCTCTCTTTTTTTTTTTTAAGATTTTGTTGGGGAAGGGGAGCAGGACTGTATTGGAGAACAGTGTACACTTCCAGGACTTTTTTCCAAGTCAAGTTGTTGTCCTTTCAGTCTTAGTTGTGGAGGGCGCAGCTCAACTCCAGGTCCAGTTGCCGTTGTTAGTTGCAGGGGGCACAGCCCACCATCCCTTTCGGGAGTTGAACTGGCCACCTTGTGGTTGAGAGGACGCGCTCCAACCAACTGAGCCATCCGGGAGCTCAGCGGCAGCTCAGCGGCAGCTCAGCTCAAGGTGCCGTGTTCAATTTTAGTTGCAGGGGGCGGAGCTCACCATCCCTTATTGGAGTCAAGGAGTCGAACCGGCAACCTTGTGGTTGAGAGCCCACAGGCCCATATGGGAATCGAACCGGCAGCCTTCGGCGTTAGGAGCACGGAGCTCCAACCGCCTGAGCCACCGGGCCAGCCCCTCTTGTTTCTCTATCTTGCCTGATTGTACTGGATTGATTCTCTGTCATAAAGGTGATCGGGCTTGGTGAGTGTGGACAGCTGACTGATCTTAGGGGGAACGTTCAGTCTCCCCATTGAGTGCAATAATGTTAGTAAGTTTCACATATAAGACCTTTACCAGTTTAATAAGCTTCTTTATCAGCTACTCTTATGATTTCCTGAAAGTTTTTATGAGGAATGGTTCTTGGAATTTGTCCTGCTTTTCCTCCATCTGTGGTGATGGTCATTTCTTTTTTAGTGTGTTAAGATGAATTATACTGATTGATTTTCCAAATGTTTAACCAAGCTTACATTTCTGGGATAAGCCTCACTGGGTCATGATACAATACACTTTTGATATATTGTTGGATTAGATTGGTTCAAGTTTTGCTTAGAATTTTTGCATCCCTGTTCATGAGGAATATTTGTAGTTTTCTTTTCTTTTTTTAGTTTTTATTGGGGAATATTGGGGAACAGTGTGTTTCTCCAGGGCCCATCAGCTCCAAGTTGTTGTCCTTCAGTCTAGTTGTGGAGAGCACAGCTCAGCTCCAAGTCATTTGCCGTTTTTTAATCAAGTTGCAGGGGGCGCAGCCCACCATCCCATGCGGGAATCGAACCGGAAACCCTGTTGTTCAGAGCTCATGCTCTAACCAACTGAGCCATCCGGCCGCCCCTGTAGTTTTCTTTTTGATGTAGTCCCTCCTGTTCAATTTTTTTGGGTGAGTTTATTATTTCTTTCTTAGGAATTGAAGCTACGTGGGCCTAGAGTTTTGTTTGTGGGAAAATTTTCAGCCACAATTTGTCATTTTATATATCTGTTTCTTCTTGAGGGAGCTTTGGTTACATATTTCTTCTAGACATTTGGTCCAGTTCATCTAAATTGTCAAAGTGATTGTATAGAGTTGCTCATAATATTTGATTTATTCTTTTAATCCGTAGAATATGTCACATAATTCATTTCTGTTAGTGGTAATTCATGTCTTTCCTTTTCCCCTAATCAGCGTAGAGATTTGTCAATTTTATTGACCTCAAAGAACTAGTATTTGGTTTCATTGATTTTCTTCAATTGTTTTATTCCTTCCTGTTTCACTGGTTTTTCTTCTAATCTTTATAATATACTTCCTTCTGCTTATTTTGTGAACTCATTGGTAGGAAGCATTTCTTGTTTTCTAATATGTATAGCCATTTAGTTCTATAAATTTCCTCCTAAGTAATACTTCAGCACAATCTTATAAATTGCGATTTTTTTTTTTCTTTTCAAATTCATTTCAAAATTCTAATTTCCTTCTTAGCTTTTTTTTTTTTTTTTTTTGGGGTAAATCCTTGGGTAGTTTAGAAGTATGTTATTTACTTTCCAAACATGGGGATTTTCCAGGGAACTTTCTTTTACTGTTTTCTAATTTAATCTCATTGTGGTCAAAGGACATACATACTTTGTATGACTTGAATCCCTTTGAATTTAAGACATACTGTGGCCCAAAGTATGGGCCATCTTAGTAAATATCCCCTTTTGCGCTTAAGAGAACTATTTTGCTGCTATTATGGGGGCGTTTTGTGTCAGTCAGGTCCAGTTGGGTGATAAATATTCAGTCCAATATTTTTCTAGTTTCCACCTACTTGTTCCGTTAGTCATTATTCTATCAATTTTCGGATTTATCTATTCTCCTTTTAGTTCTCAGGTTTTGCTTCATGTATTTTGGAGCTCTGTTTTAGGATTGCTATGGCCACTTGATGAATTGATTCCTCTGTCATTCGGAAACGACCTTCTTTATCCCTGGTCACTTTCTTTGCTCTGATAATATAGTTACCTCAGCTTTCTTTTGACTAGTGTTAGCAGGGTACATGTTTTTCCATCCTTTTACTTTTAACATATTTTGGTTAAAATATTTAATAAAGTACATTTATATTTATATTTAATAAAGTACACTTCTTGTAGATCACGTAACAGTTGAGTCTTTTTTTTTAACAAAAGTCAAATCTTATGCTCTGTGCCTTTAACGCAAGTGTTTAGAACATTAATATTTATTGTGGTGATTGATATAGTTAGGTTTGAGTCTTTGTTTTCCTATTTACTTTAGAAAAGTTTTAGGCTCACAGAAAATTGGGAGGATTGAGTACAGAGAGTCCTCATAGACCAGCATCTAGTTTCTTCTGTTCTTATAACACTTAACGTTTGCCACCATTACTGAGCCAGTATTGGTGTGTGTTACCTGTCCCAGAACACCACTGGGTGTTGTCACATCTTTTTAGGCTCCCCTTGTCTGTGGCAGTTTCTCAGCTTCCCTTGTTTTCAATGACCTTGACAGTCTTGAGGGGTGCTGGGCAGGGGTTTTGCATAGTACTCTGTTGGAATTTGTTTGGTGTTTTTGTCATTATTCCAGTGTTGGGTTTCGGGGCAGGAAGACCACAGAGGGAAGTGCCATTTTCATTCCTTCTTGTTAGGGTACATAGTATCAGCATGATTTATCACTGTTGATGTTGACCACCTGGCTAAAGTAGCTTTATTAGGTTTCTCACCTGTAAAGTTTGCTTTTGGAGATCTGTTTATTTAGGGTTTTCGGTAGCATCCTTGTGTCTCCACAATTTCTTACTTGTGACTTTGACTACCTGGAACTTTAAAGGCACGTTTAGAAGGCTCTAGTGTGGACACTGTGTGTAGTCCTTACAGCCTGTGTGTTTAATATCCCCAGCCTTGATTTTTGGCCTGTGTTTATCTTTATTTTTATTCTGTCCTTTGTATTTTATTATTGCTTTTATCTGTATTCTTTTTTTTTTTAATTAATTTTATTGGGGTGACAATTGTTAGTAAATTTACATAGATTTCAGGTGTACAATTCTGTATTACATCGTCTTTAAATCCCATTGTGTGTTCACCACCCAGAGTCAGTTCTCCTTCCATCACCATATATTTGATCCCCTTTACCCTCATCACCCACCCCCCTCTTTTTTTTTTTTTTTTTTTAAAGATTTTATTGGGGAGGGGGAACAGGACTTTATTGGGGGAACAGTGTACTTCCAGGACTTTTTTTTTTTTCCAAGTCAAGTTGTTGTCTTTTCAATCTTAGTTGTGGAGGGTGATGCTCAGCTCCAAGTTGTTGTCCTTTTCAGTCTTAGTTGCAGGGGGCAGAGCCCACCATCCCTTGCAGGACTCCAGGAGTACAGCCGGCAACCTTGTAGTTGAGAGCCCAGTGGCCCATGTGGGAATCGAACCGGCAGCCCTCGGAGTTAGGAGCACGGAGCTCTAACCGCCTGAGCCACTGGCCTGGCCCTATCTGTATTCTTGTAGGCTACCTGAAAATCCTTTTCAGAATTGAGACAAAGCATTAAATAAGCTTGCACTTATGTGATAAAAAGCATCGGCCAAACTTTGCTGATAAATCTTATGCTCAGATTATTTTATGAAACTGTATTGTTTTTGTTTGGGGGAAAGGGGATTTTCTTTTTTTGGAAGTAGAATAGCATTTTCCTTATATTCTGTATACACTAGATGAATTGATATGTGTAGTGAAAATGTTAGAATTGCTGTACTAAATCATCTGCTTGGTAAATTTTAAGTCATTTTCTCTGAGTTGATCATTACTTTTATGTAGGAGGAAATGAGTCTCAACCAGAAAGCCAGGAAGACCCCCGAGAAGTACTTAAAAAAACATTGGAATTCTGTTTATCCAGGTAAGGATGGCAGTGGTTTTTCTGGTACCTAATACCTGTGGTATTGTGCCTTGATTATTATATACAGATGTGACACTTTATATAGGAGTCTGTGTCTGTTAATATTAATGTCCGTGGACGTCTATTAATAGGAGATCTAGACTATTGATTAACCTTTGACCTGTTGGAGAACTGAGTGTGATAGTGTAGGCTGTGTTTCCCACCATTGTCCACAAATTCATCTTGGTGGTGGCTGTTGGGGTGGCTTTTTGAAATTTGTGTTCGTGGGCCCCATCCCCTGCCCATGGAATCAGACTCTGAGGGCGTGGCCTTAGGTTGTCCATCTCTTAGAAACATTTTTCAGCATACTACAGTTTGAGAACAAATTCCTATGCTACTTCTCAAAGTATGCCAAACACTGTGAAAGCAGGTTATTTTAATGATGTAGCCCTCATATTTTTACTTGTTCCCCACCCCATGAATAATACCATTTGTATTGAAAGTAGAATAGAACCTTTAAAGTTCAAATAAAAGAGATGGGCATACAAGAAGATGGGATTAGCTTAAATGTAATTTTTTTTTTTTTTGAGTAAGAGGATAACTGATTGGCATGTGTAACATTTTCCATCAGTAATGGTGATTTTTCCACGTTTTGCACTGGGCCTGCTTTAACACATTTTGGTTCATCATAGGCCAAAATACCAGGAAGTAGCTCATCTTTGCCCAAACTACTGGTTATCTATGGCTTGCCTTGTGACGCACAGGGTCATGTTGTGATCAGGCTTCCTTCTTTTTAATCCTGGCTTCTGGAAAGTGCTAGGCAGCCAGGGTTGGGCCTGCCACTTCTCTGGCCAGTGTTTCAGACTGAACAGTGAGCACTTGGGACACTGATCTTTCCTGTTCTTTCCATATTTCTCTTACTTTCTTGTTCTTTCAGCTGGATTTCCTTACTTAAAAAAGTTGTTTGTGTTTTTATAAGCTACTTAAACACTTTTTATTATGAAGATAAGCTATAAATACATTTTTTTTAAAGACTTGCTGTTTAATTTTGATTGTATAGAGCACAGAATACTTTTACTTTTGCTCTCTCTGTGTAACCAAATGTCTTTGAAAAAAAAATATACCTAAGGTCAAAGAAGTGGCAAATAACGGGTTGGAACTCAGACCTAACTGAAGCACTGTTGTGCCACGCTTGGACCGTTGCGAGGCTTCCTTTTAAAGAAGTATTTACTCATTAAGGGAGCTTGTCTTCTTTCTGCAGGGAGAATCTTGCTAGTGACATGTACCTTATATCGCAGATGGACAGTGATCAGTACGTGCCAATCACCACGGTGGCGAACCTGGACCACATCAAGAAGCTCAGCACCGACCTGCACTTGATTGTCGAAGTGCTGAGATGTGAGTGAGCGGCAGTCTGGGCTGCTTCCTACCCGGTGGTGACCCGTAGATCCATAGCTATTCAGTGCTACGGTCCTTGATGGCAAATGGAGTGTGCCTGCCTCTGGGCCTTTCTGACCAGCCCCCGTGTTTGGTGGTGCACTCGTGGTACTGGGCGTTCATGGGCTCCATACCCATTCTTAGGTCCAGGGAGTGGAAAAGGCCAGTGGAGAGATGAAAGAAGCTGTGACATGGATGAAAAGTAAAATAATGGCCTTGAGGGTAAAGTAGAATATATTTTAGCATTCTAGCCACGAAAGGAGTTTCTTTCAAATGTCACCTTCCTGCTAAAGTTTTGGTGAAATTGCATTTTTCCTTAAACGTATTTTGTGAGTGGGGTGTTTCTTGGACATTTGGCAACATCAAAGGATGGTTGGAACGGTACATTAGACACCTGCGGAGAATCAGGAAATGTGGGCATTTGCAGTGTGGACCTGCTGTGTTACAGGTTTAGTTTGCTTTGCTCATTGAGGCTTCTCCACTCTCGCCATTTTATTTATTTATTTATTTTAAATCCACTTGATTGAGGCAAAATTGCCATACAGTGAGCTGTGCATACACTGTGCAGTTGGATCAGTTTGGACATAGGTGTACATCAGTGAAACCTTCACTGCGGTCAAGGTCACAAACGTGTCCCCCACTGCTCAGAGCTTCCTGGTGCATTTCGCAACACTTCCGTCCCTTCCCTCCCACCCAGGATGGCTTCAGTGGGGATTCGTTTCATATTAAATGTATGATGTGTTGGACTTTTAAAAATGTGATTGTTTTTAATTATAAAAACTCACTTTTTTATAATAAGGCTTATAAGTATCAGGTGAATTACTTCTCTAGTCTCCCTCCTCCCGCCTGTTCTACTGAGCAGCTCCCACGGGTCTCCTTCACAAGGCACACAGTGGGACATTGCTGTGTCTGAATTAAAGCCCCATTTCTTTTAAGTCAATGCTATGACTTTCCATCACTGACTCTTATGCACAAGTGTTTACAGATTCTCGCCAGCTTACTTGTACTGCTGGCAGTCAGTGAAGATCTTGTCTTGTGTGCGCTTGACTAAACAGTAATAGGTAAGATGGTCATCTTACCTTAGAAACGTAGTGGGGTTTTCTGTTCACAAATAAAAGTTCTCTATTTTCTGTTCGTAGGCAACAGTCTTAAGGGCATTAGTTTGTTGCAGCAGATAATGAAGACACTGGCAAACATGACCATGAAGTTTGAATCCTGAAAACTATGCCACTATTTCTTGAGAATGTTGTGCTTCCCAGTGTTGCTTTGTGGGGGTCCATTTAAGACAGAAACCTATGTTATGTGTCAGCGTTTAGTTCCGTCTGACTCACTTGTAAACGCCAGAGACTTTCTAAAGCTAAAAACACTTCTGTGAATTCAAGATAATAAAAAGTCTTAATAAGACAGAGCATTATTTTATGTTAGGGACTTGTAGACAGGAAAAGCTGTTAACCCTGAATCGTAATTGTTAGTCCTTTGAGCTGTTTAAATCTTTGTTTCGTAGTATTACACTTATTAAAGTGTATGCAGGACTTTTTAAATTCTCATGTGCCTTAGTTTTGAGAAATGGAACATGCAAGATTAGCTTAAAACCTTTGATCGCTTACCCATTGTATACAGGTTTCTTCAATGTGTTTTGTTCCTTAGGATAACAACATCCTGTGGAGTATCTGTATCTATCATAAAGAACTAAATGATCGGTTTGTGTTTTACCATTCATTTTTCTTCTCTCCGTAGCTTTACCTTTAGTCCAAGTGGATGAGAAGGGAGAAAAAGTAAGGCCAAATCAAAACCGTTGCATAGTGATACTCCGTGAGATCCCGGAATCCACACCAGTAGAAGTAAGTCCTGTCTCCTCGGAAAGCAACTTGGACGTTTTGTTGTGGTCGGCTTTTTGGTTGGTTTTGATCCTTTACTTCTGTGTGCTTTGGAGAGTGTCTTTCAAAGAATCCGTATGTACAGTAACCCTTTCCTCACAGGATTTACACACTCTGATAGTTACAGTGTGCCTCGTCTCTTCTGTAAGAATGGTTCTCTAACTTTTTGGTCTCAGGACTCTTCACATTAAGAAAAGGGTTTATGATAATTTCAGTTTTTAGAAATTAAAAGTGAGAAAAGGTTCAAATATTTATTCACTTGGAAATAAAAAAATAAACACACAAGTTAAAATAAAGAACATAACTTTTCAGAACAAGTATTGTCATGACAAGAGGGGTACTGCGAAGAGTGCTGGGAAAGCCCCAGTAGCTTGTGGACAGCATCAGTGCAAATGTGGTCACCAAAAAGGCAAGACATCTTTTCTTCAGTAAATGGAGCCTAGAGATCATAACTGAGAACTACTAACCTAGGCAGTAATTTTAGGAAAACAGTACTTGGTAACTTGTCGTGAAAAGTAACCTGCTGTTAAAGAATCTCTGACTTGTCCAAATGTTCAAGCTGAGTTGCATCGCGTAGCGAATCCTTCTCTCCTGTCTTGAGAAAATGCAGAAAAGTCTTCCTGCAGAGCACACGCCAGAGGTCGGTCTGTGTGCTCTGCGGACTAGAAGAGCCTAGGAAGGTCATTGTCTGTCTCAGGTCTTCTGTAAGTTAAGCTTCAGGTCTCGTGCTGCATATTTTCAATGCCTGCTCTGTGGAGGAAGTAGGTGAGTGTATGTGCGGGTTTGGTGCAGACATATCTTGTGGAGGGTGACAAAGGCTAGGATTCCAGCAGTCCTGCGGCGAGAAGCTACAGCATCCTTGGGTATGGCCTTGTTCTAGAAAGTTTTAATTTCTCCTCAACTTAGGCTCTTTTTACAACTTCTATATTATAATATATATGAAGAAAAAGAAATCAGGATTGTATTTTCTTTCCTTGTCTTTTAATTAAGGGTCTCAATATGAAGGATCAACATATATTTTATTACTAATCTAGATGTCTTTATTAACTGACATTAGTATTTAAAATATAGATCCTAAGTTTCAACACTTGAGACATTTGTAAAGACTACAACCAAGAAGAAGAGTTTTCCACTTTTAGCTGCAGACATGGATCTTAGTATATTTCTGTTACTGTAAACAGCACACATATGTCTGTTGTAAAACTCGAATGATGAAAGTCTGAAGAGGTTTAGAGGAACCTCTATGATAAATTAAAAGTTGAAAAAGAAAGGAAAGGGGAAAAATGTGGTCCACTCTGAATAAGAAAAGGACAGTAAGTTCCAGAACATTCTATATAGTAAAAAGCCATTCTCCGGGGTCTCCGGACCACAGGCTGGGAGTATTCCGAAAGTTCTTTCTCATTTCATGTAACGAAGTGTTTGTCAGTGATCAGAAAAGTTTTAAATTGTAATTCATTTGGTTAATTCCTTTAGGACTTTTTGAAATGTGACTAGCTAATAGTCTTATGAAATGACCCTATTTTCTCTGGGATCTACTTTGTCTGGTATTGATGCAGGCATTCCAGCTTTCTTTTCTCAATGTTAGCATGGCACGTCTTTTTTCATCCTTTTTACTTTTAAGCTGTCTGTTTTTATATTTAAATTGGGCTCCTGTAAGCAGCATAGAGTTGTGTCGGTTTTTCTTATCCAGTCTGTAAATCTCTGCCTTTTACTTGGGAGGGTAGACCATTTACGTTCAAGTGATTAATAAGGCTGTTTGTTTTCTATTTGTCTCTGCTCTTCTTTGTCCCCCCCACCTTTGGATTAAATGTTTTTATCTCCTTTTTTGGCTCATTAGATATTATATAATTCTTTGTCTTGTTTTGCTTTAGTGGTTGTTTTAGGGTTTATAATTGACATCCTTAATTTATCAAAGTCTGCCTTTAATTAACATAATACTACTTTTATATAATACTTTTCCCCTTTCAAAGGTATTTTTCCACATCTGACCTTTCTGCTGTTTTAATTCTGCGTAGTCATTAACCCCATGACATTTTGTTACATTTGCTTTAAACAAATCAATTGTCTTTTAAGGAGATTAAAAGTAAGAAAAATGCATTTAATATTTACTATTTACAGTGCATTTCATTCCTTTGTCTAGATCTCGACTTCTATCTGGCATAATTTCTGCCTGAATATTTTCTTTTGATATTTTTTATTAAATATTAGGTCTGCTGGTAATGAATTTCTTCAGCTTTCATATGTTAGAGGAAATCTTTGTTTCCCCTTCATTTATGGAAGATATTTTCCCTGAGTATAGAATTCCGGATTGCCGGGAGTCTTCCTTTGTGTATCTGAAAGGCATCTAACCTGTGCTGGCGTGTGCTGTCTCTGCGGGACAGCCTGTGTCGGTCCCTTTGTCCCTTCCCACTGGGTCCCGAGTCTTCCCCTTCTCTTGCTGCTCTGAAGTTTTTATCATTGGCTTTAAGCAGTTTGATTTCAGTGCACCTCCATGTGGCTTTCAAGTTTCTTTTAAGTCACAGTCTACTCCTTAATTTAAACTACTCTCCATGAACACCCAGAACATTTTCCCATGCATAGAAGAGTTTTGTCTCAAGGAAATACAACTTCAGAACCTCATAGAATCGCTGCTTCTAACTCAAGGTTCGTATCTCTTGGTGTTGCTTGGTTCTCTTTGTCCAGTGGAGACAGAGCTTTATACCCAATACACTAAAGCATAAGTTATGGCTGCTCTCCAAACCCCTGGTGTAGGAACTATAACACTGCGTGAAAAACTCCAGTTCTGGAAAGAAGGTGAATGACCCACAGTGGCATGGGTCCATTAAAGTGGCCAAAGCCTGCTGGGCAGGGACTGTGACAGCGGCTGGGCCTGGGGCCTCCCACCTGCTGGCGGTCCGCGTTCCCACTCTGCTCTCGCTCTCGACCTCAGCTTTCCCTCTGGAAAAGTCTTTTGTTTTAGTTGAAGTACAGCTGACGTGTAGTATTACATTAGCTTCAGGTGTACAACACCTGATTAGACATCACTGTACTTACGGGGAGACCCCGCAAATCTAGTTAGTAACCTGCTAGTACAAAGCCATCGCGGTCTTACTGACTGTTGCCTGTGCTGTACATCACATTTCTGGGATTTACTCAGTTTATAACTGGAAATTTGCTTTCAAGTTTCTTGTACTTGAAGCTTACTGATGTACTGCTTCTAAGTTTTTCTTCTTCATTTCTTTCTCTTCTCCCTTCTTTTCTTCTGTAGGTCTCTAACTAGCTGTTAATCCTGTTTAGCATATTTCTCATTTCAGGCATTGTATTTTTCATCTCCAGAAGTTCAATTTGGATCTTTATTTTTATTTTTTTATTTTTAGATTTTTAGATTTTATTGGGGAAGGGGAACAGGACTTTATTGGGGAACAGTGTGTACTTCCAGGACTTTTTTTCAAGTTGTTGTCCTTTCAATCTTAGTTGTGGAGGGTGCCGTTCAGCTTCAAGTTGTTGTCCTTTCAGTCTTGGTTGTGGAGGGCGCAGCTCAGCTCCAGGTCCAGTTGCTGTTGCTAGTAGCAGGGGGCGCAGCCCACCATCCCTTGTGGGAGTTGAACCGGCAACCTTGTGGTTGAGAGGACACTGGCCCATATGGGAATCGAACTGGAAGCCTTTGGAGTTAGGAGCATGAGCCACAGGGCTGGCCCCTATTTCTTTTTGTTTTAATCTTCTCTGTCTCTATTTAACATGCTCAGTCTTTACCTTTTTGAATATAGAATATATATCCAATAACTATTTTAAGTTCCTTTGCTACTAATTCTTTCATTTCTGGCTCTAATTTTGATTGACTTTTCCCATTATAGGTCATCTTTCTCATTTTCTTTTTTTGTTTTTATACGTATCTGATAAACTTGGAATGGATGCCAGGCATTTTGGACTTTATTGGGTGCTGAATGTTCTGTGTTCTTTGCTGTGAATATTCTTGAGCTTTGTTCTGGGGTTCAGTTGACTGACTTTGGAGCAGCTTCGTCCTTAGGGGTATTGATTCGGTGGGTGCAGAGCTTCCCTTTGGAGCTGTTTGTCCCATGTGCCTGAGACAGTGCCTTCTGCGTGCTCTCCTGTGTCCTGTGTGTTACGAGCATTTCCCACCCTGGCTGGTGGGAAGACACTGGCACCCGGTGAGCTCTGGGCAGTTCCCTCTGACCATTTCAGGTGGCTGTTTGCTGCCTGCTGAACCCAAGGAAGACCACTGAGGGCTCTGGAGTGGCTGGGCCGGACTGTGCTCGCCCTCCTGTCCTGTGGCCGGGGTACTGCAGGCATGAGCTGGGTATTGTCGAGCTCACCTGTGCCACATGGCCTGAGTCCACTGTCTGAAAACCGTTATTCTGTGTCTTTTGTCTTTTGTTTTTAATTGTTTCAAGTGCAAGGGTAAATCTTGGCCAAAAGCAAAAATCCAGCTAATTTTTAAATTTCTTAAATTGTACCCCTCCCCCCCACCTACTGGTAAAATGAAATGATATTTTCATATTGATTTAGCTTAATGGTATCTTGGGAGTAGAGTAAGTTTTGGCAGTGGGGCCCCAGTTCTGGAAGCCACACTCTTCTTCCTCAGCCGTGTTAAAGGAGAGATTTACTAGGTATCAGGGTGCTGGACTGTGTCTAAGGGTCTGTCCTGAAGGGCATGCGTCAGTTTTGTTTGGTGAGGACAGAAGGTGGCATGGTTGCGAATTAATTTCTACCCTTTCTATTTCCTGTAGGAAGTAGAAGCACTATTTAAAGGAGATAATTTACCAAAATTTATAAACTGTGAATTTGCCTATAATGATAATTGGTTTATTACATTTGAAACAGAAGCTGATGCACAGCAGGTAAGCACCCCCTTCCCCCAAGAAGTACAGAGTTTACCAATAGTTAACAGTTAGCACGTAGTGGGACTAAATTTGGGCATTGAGATTACTATCACATAGAGGGGTTAAGTTTGAGTGTAAAGTGCAGAGGAAATCAAGTGGTACAAACTTAAATAGTGCGTTTGTGTAGACAGTTTTTGTAGCAGTATGAAAAGCATGTGACAATATTTTCTAAGGACGTGTAAGACAAGCAGCCTAGGGAAATTAGTTCTATTCTTGTATCTGGACAGAGAAAGGTTTACTATTTGGCAAGTGTTTGGGGAAATTTGAACCTGACCTTATCGTTCACTCGGCATCATGCGTGTTACAAGCTACTTGAAAGGGCACCAAGGCTCTGGGAGGAGGCGCAGGTGTGAGGATGGTCTCCTGCCCTTAAAGGAAGACTTTCCCTGGTGAGACAGCAACTTAAGGAAACCTGCAGAGTGTTCAGAAGAGAGAAACGAGAAGCTGAAAGATGGGCTTTAATTGGATGGAAGTGGGGGCGGGCCGGGCTTGGAAGAGCAGGTAACAGGTGGCTCAGAGCCTTCAGTGTTATGGGGCAGGATCTGGGGAAGAATAAGGACTTTTGACTATTGTGATCCTAGTCTTTTCCTTTCCCAAACTGTAATCCCAGTTGCTAATTGGGATTATTCCTAGAAACTCCTAGGTCAGGATTCTTAGCCCGTGGTCTCAGGGAGGCTTTCATGGTGTTGTCAGTACTTACAAAATGTATACACATGTTGTCTATTGCAATTTTGGGTGGAGATTCTGTAGCTCTTGCCATATTTCTTTAAGGAATCTGGCCCAGGTTAGGAATTGCTGTTCCAGGTCTTGTCCACTGTATTTTAATTATATAATTGCTTATTTGAGGTGTTGTCAGTTCATCTTATTTATAAGATTAACACAATGGTATTTTGGATGATTTTGCCCTCAGGCTTACAAATATCTGCGAGAAGAAGTCAAAACTTTTCAAGGAAAACCAATTAAGGTAAGCAAGACCATTGGTATACTTTATTTTGCAAGGCAGTATTCTGAAGTATTCTAACAGACACATACTGTGTATGTCCACACAGGCGCGGATAAAAGCAAAGGCAATAGCTATCAACACATTTCTGCCAAAGAATGGATTTCGGCCCCTGGACATGAGCCTTTACACGCAGCACCGCTACACAGCGTCCTTTTACTTACCTCCTGTCTACAGCCCTCAGCAGCACTTCCCTCTGTACAGCCTGGTCGCCCCCCAGACATGGTCAGCAACACACAGCTATCTCGACCCGCCCTTGGTGAGTCCTGTGTTGTCTCATGTAACTGCAGGTTGTGCTGTGGACACTGCACTGGGTGCTTTCGAGGGTAAAGGTCTTTGTCTGGTAGGTGAGGCACATATGTCTGCAGTTTGCTGCAGAAAAACAGAACTGGTTCTGGGGTGGGTTTCACATTTATTTGGGAGATAAATGTGAAGCCATGTACATTAAAAAACCCAAACACTGTGAACCCTTGCCCAGTTGGCCTGCCATCGTTTCCTGAGCTGTGTGGCCCTAGTAAAACAGTGTGATGTGAGCCCCGGTTGTCTGGGGTGCTGTGAGCACAGAGGAGGGTGGGGGGAGGAGAACGGTGTTTCATATAGTCAAGGATAAGTAGAAGACACACTGCCCTGTAAGTTTTATTTCTCACACCAGCATGAGTAAGCTTTACAGATTTGGGCCTGTGTTGGGGCCTGTGGTTGGAATTCATAGATTTGTGATGGATCCAGTTGTTTTTCTCCAGCTCTGCTAGTGCGGATATTAGATCGGGTGAGCCCTGGCGTGAGTGGGATGGAGTGGGTATGAGAATCAGGGCTAATCTACGGCAGCAAAAGAAGTGGTCACTCGGCTCCGCTTGGGAAGGTAGGGGGCTGGTGGACGGGAGGTGTGCAGGTTGCCAGCAGCTTTAGTTGGAACCGTAGTGACGGAAGGGTAGACTGTGTGTAAGGTTGTGGTCAGAAAGCAGGAATTGAGTTAGAAACTTGGAGGATATGTCTGTGGGCCATGTCAGGGAAGGTTGGGATGGTCCATCAGCTAGCTGTGTGGGGAAGTCACCTGAGGCTCTTGGTAACTGGAAAGGCTGAGGCCGCGAAAAGGCGTGTTGGCTCAGCTGGATGTGGGTGCCTGTTGCGCACCAGAATGTGAAGGTGTGTGGCCAGGAAGGAGCCATCTGGAGAAGAGAAGTGTATCAAGTGGGTGGTACTGCAAAAATGGGACATAGTGTCCTGAAAGTTACAATTAGGGGTTCATTGGGGGTCGTGTTGTCACCTAAGTGGAGTGAGTTCGAGAGGCTGGAAGGGGAGGAAGCTGCATGGTGAGCGGTGTGCGCAGAGGCGCCTGGGCCAGCTGCGGAGGACGAGTGTTCTGGATTAATGCATAGGTGAGGTGGGGGCTGGCAGATAAGGTCGGCAAGCTCTGCCTGCAGGTTCTTAAATGTGCCGAGATGTGTGGAGTTGCCGGTGTGGCTTGTGGGATGTGGGCAGGGCAGCTGGGGAGAGACGAGTCAGGAGAGATCCTCATGGCTCAGAGCCCGCAGATGTCTGGAGCTGCTCCGCTCCGTGGGAGGACGGTGCGGACACATGCGTTGTTTCTGTGTCTTCTGAGTGAATCCTAGTCGTAAGGAAATGTACTGCTTTTTTGAAGTATTTACTACCTTCTGTAAAAGTGTACCAATAGCCATATATTTAACACATCATGGGAGAACCGTAGAGCGTCCATAAATTCGTGTTGAATAATTTCTCCAGAGAGGGCTAACCGCCATATATTTCAGTTCACTTTAGTTTAGTTGAGGACAAGTCGAGTTGCTTTTCTAATTTCTTGAATTGAGTAGCTTTTCTGATTTCTCTAATCACACCTGTTCCTGTCCAGAGTGGGGTCCACGGGGACCCTGGATCAGTTGCCTGGCCATTGGGGCGGTTCCTCGTCTGGTGTGTGCGGCCCTTTTGCTTGCTCTAAAACACACGTGTCATTTCGAGCGGGAGTGATGAGATAATGGGGCCCCTTAGTCCTCAGCAAGTTCTGTTAAATCATTGTTGCTGGCCAGGTGCCTTAGATCAGGGCTGAGTTCTGTGTAAAAGTACACAGAGAACCTAGTTCTGCCACGAGTGACACACTTGTAAGTAGGCTGCCGCTTTCAGGCTATGGGGTTCCCTTTCGTGCATTGGGGTGAACGGTTTCCAGTGCCCCGGCGCCTTGGGAATAAATGGGGGCTGGTTTACAGTGAAGCAGAGTGAACCCCTGGACCTCGAGAAGCTCGGGGGTTCTGGATCAGGCTTCCCTCTGCTATGTGAGCCTCCGCCTGGGCTTGCTGTGATTCAGGCAGTGGTCACCAACTGGAACAGTTATGGCTTTTTGACTTGTCTGTTTTTAATGAATCTAGGTGACTCCATTTCCAAATACTGGATTTATAAATGGGTTCACGTCTCCAACCTTCAAACCCGCAACATCGCCTCTGACTTCACTCAGACAGTACCCTCCGAGAAGCAGGCAAGTACCACGCGTGGCGAAAGTGCTGTTTTTCCCCAGGTGTGGTAGGGGTCACTGCTGTACTGTGTGCTTCAAAAGCCAAGGAACCAAGATGTGCTAGACCGAGGCCGCCCTCACCGCGGGCCTGAGTCCTGTTGCCTGAGCAGCTGCCGTTGCTGCCAGTCGCACCGGTGACGAGCAGCAGGGACAGGGTTGCTTGCAGCGCAGCCTCACCTGGCAGGTGGACTGCGGGCCTGCACGCTGGCGGGCTCTCCGCACACAGGCTCCGGGGCAGCCGCACGTCTGCCACGCACCTGGACGTGACACGCCACTGCCAGGTGTGCAGTGGCAGTGCTGTCCGACGTGCCAGGCACTAACTGCTCTTCCTGCGTTTTCTCATCGAGAGCCTGTGTCACTTAGACAATCCTGTGTTAGTGCGCTCATTTCATACGCCTTGATTGTTCATAACTGCCTTGACAGACATCTCATTTGCAGGAATCCTGGTAAATCCCACCTGCGCCATGCCATTCCCAGTGCAGACAGAGGACCTGGGCTGCTAGAAAGTCCTTCGATATTTAACTTCACTGCGGACCGCTTGATGAATGGTGTCCGGAGCCCACAAACAAGGCAGACAGGCCAGCCCAGGGCCCGTGGCCAGAACCCTCCGGCCTCCGCCAAGCGAGACGCCGGGGCCCCGCGGGTGGAGCCGGGCGGCCTCGAGTCCTCTCCCGGCTTAGGCAGAGGCAGGTGAGTCACTCAGATGTGGGCTGATGGGGCCTGCATACGTATAAACTGTTAATGTTTTCCAAGTTTGTTAATTTATGTATGTCTTCTAAGCATTATTTTCAAATACATCACAGAAATTCAAATTGAAAGCTATGGACCATCAAAGGTTTTATATACAGAGGGTGCCAAAAAAATGTATACACATTTTAAGAAAGGAAAAAACTGGATTAAAATTGTAATATTCAATATATACCAGTAACAGAAGATGAATACAAGTCACGTGTATACATTTTTTTTGGCACCCTTGGTAATTGCTCAGAGGAGTTACTTTTAGAGCAGAAACCTAACTGGTGTCATCTTTGTTATACTATAAAATTGTTCAACGACAAGTGTAGATAGAGTGGCACTCTGTTGGGTCTCAGTCGTTATATGTGGAGAATTTCGATTTGGACAGACAGCAGCCTACACAGTCTGTGAAGCCTTGCCCCCCCTCCCTCTCCCCCATGCCTGCCGTGTGGCCCCTGTGCTCTGCCCCACCTTCGCTACTTTTCTAGCCGCCGTCACACAGTTGGCAGATAATGATCTGTGTAGCCAGGCAGACAAGAGTTCAAATTCTGTTAGTCCTATAGTTACAAATGAAAGTGGTCATGATTAAGTGGTGCCTGTTGGTCACGTTTAGGGGGACTTCCTTCCCCAGGTGTTCAGTGTGGCACCCTTGGTCCCACAGTGTCTGTGGTCATTACCTGCCCCCTTGTCTTTGCTGCGGCTTGCTGTCCTGCCTTCTGCCACTTACACTGGGCAGAGAGGAGAGGTTACAGAGGTGGAGCTGAGTCCCGGGGCTGCATTCAGTCCTGCTTGGGCTTGGCACGTTGAGCCCGGCTTTACCCAGTTCGTTCTCTCTGTGGTTCGTTCCATGTGGGCTACCAGGAAGGAGATCCCAGTGAAAGATAACTAGGTCAACCTCCTAGGCTTTTTGTTAAAAAACCCACTCGGCACACTTTAGGTGAACACACTTGTAAGCTCCACACACAGTGTGCAGCACAGTGACTGGCCTAGGCTTTGCTGATGTTGGATCCCCTTCTCCTGGCACAGTGCAGCTGGAGTGTGGGGGCCCAGAAGCAGTCCGTGGGACTCGTCGGCGTTAGTCCACATGGCCCGGCCTTGGAGGGTGTGAGGCAGGGTCGGTGTGGCTGAGGGCAGCACGCTTGCTGCGGTGCTGCCATGGGTCTGCATGGCATCAGGAAATTTGATATACAGTTGGCTCGACAGGCATTTGAGGGCTGAAAGTGAAGGAGGACACAGGAAATGCAAAGGCAGTGACTTCGGGAAGCAGCTCACCCGTGGGGTGGGGGGATATCGGGAGAGTTTGGGATTGTCAGACCAAGAGGTTTGGAGCAGGGCCTATGGAACTGAGGCCAGACCTAAGGGCCTGCTTGCCACACGGCTAAAGGGACAGCGCAGAAAAGTGTCACCCGGAAGACAGGTCTCCCCCACTGCAACACTTCCTGTTGGGAAAGCTCAGCAGGAAATGTCCTAGCAATGCAAACACGGGCACTGTCTGTGTGAAGCAGGGCAGCAGGGGGTTGGCCAGTGCAGCTCCCCTCCAGCCACACAGACACATGTAATCCTTCCACAGCAGTTGAACGTCCCAATGACAGCAGTGACGAATTCACGCCTTTGCCCAGGAGCCATGGAGACTCCTACCTAAATAGTCTGTCCCTGAGGACTGTGGCCACAATTACGAGGCATTGGGCCAGAGACCTGTGTGCACAGAGCTCGGGAGGCTGGGCCGAGAGCCCTGGTTGTACCCCGCGCTGGTCCCTTCCCCATCCCTCACGTGTCCTTTCTCTCCACACAAGGTGTGCGGCGTGCAGGGCTCTTCAGCTGGACGGTAGTCCTGAAGGACCTGGACCACAGTAGCTGTGCTCCCGCCAGCACCCTTTTTTCTGGTTTTGTTTTGTCCTCCATGGACTTTGTCCACTGGGTGTAAGGAGCAACATGAGGCAGCCCAGGGAACCCCCCTTGGCGCATGCGTGATTCCCCAACCTTCTGCCAGCGGTCACCCAGTCAAGTTCCCTGGCAGGAGGAACCCAGCGGAATTCAGAGTTGTGCTGTCGGGGTACTGGGGTGCTCTGGCGCCTGGACATGCGTGCCACCTCCCCTGTGTCGGGGTTGTCCTGGGAAGGCTGCCGGCCCTGCCTTGCAGCTGACCTCTGCTTGGCCAGTCTGCTGCCCAGAGTGGGGGTGCATGCTACTTCCTCTGCAGAGGGAGGGGCCCCAGGCTGTGAAGGCAGTTGCGTGGTGCTGCCAAGTGTGGCAGACAGAGGGATAGGGCTGGCACCCCAGGCCAGGCTGGGCTCTCTGGCTTATAGAGATGCTCGCCTCAGCACGAGAGGGCCCCGAGTGTGCCTACTGCACACCTGGGGTGACAGTGAAGAGGCAGGTGCTACCTCTTCACCAGGCTGCCAGGGGTCTCTCTAACGTGGATGGCTTCAACACGTAGGCCTCACACTGTCCCCTCCACAGGCCCCCTCCCAAGGTCTCCTGTCACTAGACTTTGAGTCATGGTATTTGTCCAGCCATATCCTCAGCCCCCCTGCTTGAGAACCAGTGTAAATTCGTACTTTGTCCAGTATATGTCCAGACACTGGACAGCAAATATGTTGCCTGCAGTTCTGGCCTCTGGGAGGGACTCCTGCACACTGAATTTTAGGGGTACTCCTGCCTGGGGTGTGACGGTGAGGCGGTCGCACTGCATGGACAGGAGGAATCCAGGTCTGGAACTCCCATGGTCGGCATGCTGAGGGCTCCCCAACAAGGCCGCAGCTGTGGATGGAAAGCAAGGGGGTGATGCAGGGATTTTGGGGCCTGGGCCTGACGTGCTGCTTTGGCTGGGGCTGGGGCTTGTGTCCCCATCTCCGTGGCTCAGCGCCCCATCATGACAGGGAGCTCAAGGCCATGGTCACAGATGTCTGTAGTTGGGCATTTCGTCTCTGCTGGGAGCCAGGTGAAAGCCAGAAGCTATGTCTGGAATTGATTCTACAGCGGAAGGTGTGTGGTTTGTTCTGCTTCTCCTGGGGGGTGTCCTCCGCAAACAGTTGAGGGCTCTAAGCTCATTCCAATTAGTTGGGCCTTCTTGGACAAGACTGCCTATAGATTTTCTATTAAAAAAAGGAATCAAGGAATCTGTCAAGATTATTTCTGAATTCCAGCTTATATAGTACAAGTCCCCCAGGAAGTCTTCCCATTTAGGTGAAGTGACAAGGGGACACGTAAATAAAAATGAAATTATAAATTGGAACAGTATGTAAGTTGTTAGGCCATGTTTCCCATGCGGGGCAGGGAAAGTGTCTTAGTGTCCTCAGGGCCCACGGTGGTCACCGTTGTCATGTGCCGTAATGTGTAGCCTGGTCCTGTTGCCTGCGGGTCCTGGATCCCCAGGCTCGCAGCTAACAGCCAGGCAGGCCCAGTAGTTGAAGGTTAGAAATGCTCATGTGTTCGGTGGTCACGCGCAGGCTGTTGACTCGGCAGTCTGAAGGCCAGCCAGGCTACTGGGTGGGGTCTTCGCATTTGGACGGTAAGTCTGATTGATTTCATTACCTTTCTCTAACGGTTCACCTGTGTGCTTCAGTGTCAGGTTTTACGTGTCCTGTCATTCCAACTGAACAGATGTTCAAGGGTTGATGTAGCAAAATTCTAAATAGCCATTTGAATTCTTTCACTGTGTTTTTTCTTTTTGCTTGTTTTTCTATTTTTATCTACCTATCTAAACATCAGTTTTAGTCCTTTGCTGTTAAAGGTGTTTGTGTTGCTTTTACTTCCTAAGGTTGGGTTTTGAGAATCAAAAGTCATCTGTAAGAGATTACGAAGCCATAAAGATTGAATAATGTGCTCTGACATGTGTTCAGTGAAAAATGTTCACAGTGGGAGAAAATTAAGTCTTTGATTTTCCTCTCTTCTAGGAAAAATTCCTTTGGTTACCGGAAGAAAAGGGAGGAGAAGTTTACAGTGAGTACATCAAGCCTGTGTCATTGTTACAAGACATTTAAATCTAGTTTATATTAAGCAAACTTGAGATACAATTACACGAATAAAAGTTCAGACGAAATGAGTCTTTCAAAAGAGGTTTCCTTTTAACGTGAGATCCATTAAGTGACAGGTGACATTCCTGCTGCGCTGAAGGGGACGAGGTGGTGGCTAGTTTCCTGAGTGTCACTCTGGTACATGTCTGTGCTGTGCAGTAGGTACAGCCAAGAGCACACTGCATTTGCTGTTGTCCACGTGCAGGTGTGCACGGGCCTCCTCCGTGTGGGTGACACGCAGTACACAGGTAACCCCGTGTAACACACTTGTTAGTTTCCTAAAAAGTGCTGTGTTCTGCAAATCCGTGTTATACGAAACAAAGAACTAGTACAAAAAAGGGGTTAGGTTCCAAATATTAAAACAACATATTATTATATTTTTATAATTAAGAGAAATAGCTTTATTAAAGCAATTTTTACCAAAAGTGTAACGTTTTAGTATGTATTAAATAATGTTTCTTTGTCATCACTACTAAGCTTTTATTGCATTCCATGTTGTTCGGGGATGTCCCTAATTTCGAATGAGATCTCTTTTGCTCTTAAAAGCTCTCATTAAGTTCCGTGTGGTTCGAGGATTTCTCCAATTCTCAAACCATGTTAGAGTGAAACCGTGTTCTAGGATGCCATGTTGTTACGAGGGTTTTCCCCAATTCTCGAACCGTGTTATAGAAGTGCCGTGTTATACGGGGCTTATCTGTAATTTTAAATGGCTGGCTCACTAGGTTTGATGGCAGCATAAACTTCTCCCTTGCAGGAAGTAGCTCGTCGCTGTGCGGAAAGCGCTGTTGCCCCTGCATAACTTGCAGGGTGGGTCTGTGTGGTGTAGGTGCGTGAGGCGGCCTGTCTACATGGGATGGCACTTTCTCCTCTGCGCAGTGCTTCTGCTGCGTTTGGTGAGCGAGACATGATGCATTTGCACACGGAGTTTCCTAGCAGAGTTAGCTTATGTGGGAGACATAGTGGAAGGAAGGGCATTTTCTGCAGTGGCAGGTGTGGCATGCATTCCACACGGGGGGCAGGGAAGACCTTGGGAAAACCTTAGGTCCAGCCCCCTGAGCCATCGAGTGCTGTCTTGTTACAGGAAACGCATTTTCTTTGGGACCTAGGAAGCACACATTAGCAGTGAACAGACACTCATAATTCTGCCTTACTGATCAGCCTAGTCTAGTTGTTGGGAAACCCTTTGGTGAGGCAGTTTCTGTCGGCTGATTCCAGTCAGAATTAATGAGTTCCTATAACATTTGGCCTAACAAGACTGTCATTTGAATCTCGCTTCAGATACTAGTTACCTTACGTGAAGTACTCCCATTGTTCACTATGTCACCTTCAAAGGTGACACTTTTTCTCGTTGCCGTTTCTGTTTTCATTTTGATTTGTGTTCCTGATTACCTGGGAACCACGTAGAAGCCCAGGCACATGACATGGTTCTAATTAGTAAAGAGAGTATACCTGTTGTTCCCCTGGGACATTCTTGTGACTTCAGAAATGCACGGATGGTGATAAACATGGGCATCGGCCCCACAAAGCCCATAGTACCAGGGGCAGCATGCCCACCCCACCTAAAGCCTGTCAGATCTTAAAATGTTAACATCAGACCTCATCATGACAAAATAGATGTTAAAAAAAAGAGAAAAATACACAAAAAAAGATCAAACCCCATCTGTAGGTGCTGTCATTTTGTAACTGTCATTTTATAACTGGGCAGTTATTTTTGTTCCTAAATATAGAGATTTTGTAAATTTTCTCCTTAGAAATGCTCTGAAAAGCTGGGTTCACCTCAGAAAACCGTAGATGGTTATAGAACTGGGTGACAGTGTGGCTGGGTGACAGCACCCCACGGCCACTACTGGATAGTGCAGGCTTTGTTCCAAGGGCTGGTACTGAGCAGAGTCAGGCTTGACTCGGGCACCTGCCCAGAATGAAGGATGGGTTGGCAGGTGCCCAGAGGAGATGTGGTGTGGCTGCCTCAAGCCATCTCCAGTCTGCTCTTCCCTCACTTCTAACAGACCTTCTCTGGGTTCTGCTTTTGCATATGTAGGTGTAAGTGTCAGCCATTCCAAATTAAGTGAGCCCCATGTGAGTGTTGCATTCAGAGTGGCCAAGAGAAATACCTGTGTTCCACCTCAGTACAGACTCATATCCTCTCCCTGTTCCTTGTCTCCTTCAGCCAAGGAATTGGACTCCTACAGAATGACTTCTGGCTTATTGAAGCAGGTTGACTATAGTTTTCCAGTAAAATTATATCACTGCCCTTCTCTTGCGATCTTCGGCTTATGGTTTACACTTGGATGTTGTTCTGTAGTTTACCTTCTTGAAGTCAGGGAGTGTGATAATCTCTTATCCAGTACCATGTGGTTTTTTTTTTGTTGTTGTTGTTGTTGTTTTAAAGATTTTATTGGCGAAGGGGAACAGGCCATTATTGGGTAACAGTGTGTACTTCCAGGACTTTTTTCCAAGTCAAGTTGTTGTCCTTTCAATCTTAGTTGTGGAGGGTGCCGTTCAGCTTCAAGTTGTTGTCCTTTCAGTCTTAGTTGTGGAGGGCGCAGCTCAGCTCCTGGTCCAGTTGCCGTTGCTAGTAGCAGGGGGCGCAGCCCACCATCACTCCTTGTGGGAGTCGAACCGGCAACCTTGTGGTTGAGAGGATGAACTCCAACCAACTGAGCCATCTGGGAGCTCAGCGGCAGCTCAGCTCAAGGTGCCATGTTCAATCTTAGTTGTAGGAGGCGCTGCCCACCATCCCTTGCGGGACTCGAGGAATTGAACCAGCAACCTTGTGGTTGAGAGCCCACTGGCCCATGTGGGAATCGAACCAGCAGCCTTCGGAGTTAGGAGCACGGAGCTCTAACCGCTTGAGCCCCGGGGCCAGCCCCCAATACCGTGTTTTTTACACAGTGATTAAAAATACAAAGTGTTTCCAGGGTGGACTTTTATGGCTTGTATTTCTTTTACGAGGTGTGATCAAACAATACAGTGAATGTTTAAATTAGAAAAAATTTATTTTAGTAAAAGACACATTGCCATTAATCCCCCTCAAAATACTCCCCCTCACTTCAAACACCCTTATCCCATCGTTCTTGCCACTTTTGGAAGCAGTTCTGGAAGTCCTCTTTTGTGAGTGTCTTTAGTTGTGCTGTCATAGCTGCTTTGATGTCCTGAATCATTTTGACTTTGGGGAAGAGCCAGAAGTCACATGTTGCCAGATCCGGTGAATAAGGTGGATGAGGACACAGTGTAATGTTTTTGACAGAAATTGCCGTATACCAGAAGTGATGTGTGACTTGGAGCGTTGTCATGATGGAGGATGATTTACGGCACACTTTAAAACACACCTTCTCTCAACCATGGCTCACACCCTACTGACGGCACCAAACAAGATGAAACTTGTCACATACTGTTACTAAGGTTTGACACGCCACTTCCCATATTGAATATCCCTGCCTTTCCGATGGGTGGCACTCAGCAGCAGCAGTCACCATATTTTGTGATCACAACGGAAAGTCTCCCGGTCACACATCGCTTCTGGTACAGCAGTTTCTGTCAAACAAAACCATTACGGTGTGTCCTCATCCACCTTATTCACCGGATCTGGCACTGTGCGACTTCTGGCTCTTCCCCAAGATCAAAATGACCATGAAAGGTAAATGTTTTGAATAGATTCAGGACATCGAGGCAGCCACAAGAGCACAACTAAAGACACTCGTGAAAGAGGACTTCCAGAACTGCCTCAGAAAGTGGCAAGAACGATGGGATAAGTGTGTTTGAAGCAAGGGGGAACATTGTGAGGGGTATTAATGGCAATGTGTTTTTCACTGTAATACTTTTTTTTTTAATTTAAACATTCACCGTATTTTTTTATCATACTTCATAGATTACAAATATTCTTTGATACCACGAAACTTGTCTGGACATGAACAGGTTAATGCCTAGACTCGGGCTGCTCTCAGTTTTGACAGCGTGGGCCAGTTGTTCAGCAGCATCTTCCTTGCGTAACCCTTTGCTGCTCTCAGCTGCATACTGTGGCCTACCCGGCCTGGGTGGGCGACAGGTGGTAGGAAAGCAGGTGCGCACGGCTTGTGTGACGGTGTCCAGTCGCAGCCTTGAGGGCCAAGCTTTATACGGTAGGGGCTCTGCTCTTGGTGGTGGAAGTTGCCTCATCAGGGACCTCTGATTAGGTGGTGAAGTGTTGGTGTGGTCGGATTACCTATTCTTTCTTTAAGACAGATGCAGAAACCAGTTAGCGAACAGATGACTGCCTTGCTTCTGCTGTGTGTCTTAGCACCATCCTGCCTACACTTGTGCGACTTTGCGGTGTTGTTCTCTTTCAGAGGAGTCAGACTCAGTCTCCGACGCCACCAAAGCCTCCATCCCCGAGCTTCGAGTTGGGGCTGTCCAACTTCCCCCCGCTGCCCGGCGCCGCGGGCCACTTGAAGGCCGATGACTTGTTTGAGAACAGGCTGTCTAGCTTGCTCCTAGGCGCGTCCAAAGAAAGGGTAAGACCCATGTCACATGCCGAGTGGTCAGTAACATCACTGGGCGTCGATTTCCTATCTGGCGGTAGGCCGAGCTCTTTACACACGTGGGTTTTTTCCTCACTCAGAAGAGGCTCAGAGGGTAAGTGATTTGCAGAGACCACACAGATTTTGAGTTGAACCCAGGCTGTAGTCTCTTAGTTCCCTGCCTGCCAAGGTCAGAGAGACAGATGTGGGCCATAGTGAGCAGTGCAGACAGTTTCTTACCCAGAAACTCAGGCTGCGTTTTCACTGTTGCTCTTTGGGATCTGCTTTTATTTTATGAGTCAGAAGATTAAAGCAGAGAAATCTGAATTATGCCAGAAGTAGCATAGAAGCCTGAGGTAACGTTCCTATGATACCAGCGGCTTTTGGTGGACTCTAGGCTGCCAGACTGGCTGCCTTACTCCCCGGGGTGGTTCCCCGGCGTGGTTACCAATGCTCCTTCTGGGGTCCGCTGCAGTTACCGTGGTATGTAGGCTGTGTGCTGCTGCCAGCAGTAATCCCTGTGTCTTTTCTTGTGGAAATCCACCGCTGCCACCTCTAGGAGTGAATATCCAGCCTCTGGAGTGAGGAAGGATGCCCCCAGACTCTGCACTCAGGGGCCTTGGTCAGGGCTCACATGGGCTTTATAAAGCCTGTGTTCATGCCTCTTCATGCTGGTCTGTACCTGCTGCTCCTGCTTGTAACCCACAAGGCCATGGTAGCAGTCACATTAAATTCGGCTTGTCTGGTGCAGTCATTTCTGAGTTATAAGTGCCTCATAGAGTGATGTGGGAGAGTCAGTGCATTTTAAAGGTCATGAATTCTAGTTTTCAGACTGACTTTACTCCCCCCAGCAGTGGGCAGAACAATCTAGCCTCCGTGCTCTTTAAAAACAGCAACTACTGCTTTTTACATTTTCAGTGTCTGTAAAATTTCTTTTGGAGAAAGAATTGCTAATCTCCAAAGTCAGGCTGGTTCCATGGCCAGGTCCCCGCCTGTGTCACTGCTTCTTGGTGGGGTACGTGTAGCAGCTTCTGCAGGGCTGGCAGGGATGGGAGAGGCGGCTGTGCAGGAGTGTAGGGTCCCTGGCCTGCCAGGGTCTGGCCCCCGACCCATGTTCCCATTACCCGGAGCAGGAACTCTTGTAGGTGCTGCCTCTTGGGGCGACACGCGTGGGTTCCCGCCGAGGGTTGTCATTGAGGGCTGTACCGTGTTTCCCTGAAAATAAGATCTAGCTGGGCAACCAGCTCTAATGCGTCTTTTGGAGCACAAATTAATATAAGACCCGATCTTATTTTACTGGGTCTAATATAATATATAAGACCAGGTTAATGTAATGTAATGTAATGTAATATAAATAATATAACACCAGGTATAATATAATAATATAACATAATATATAATATAATTATAATGTTATAATATAATACCGGATCTTGTATTAATTTTTGCCCCAAAAGACACAATAGATCTAATTGTCCGGCTAAGTCTTATTTTCGGGGAAACATGCTAGGTGGTGCCGTTCTCCCCCAGCAGCTCTCCGGTTCACTTCTGAGCTGTTTGCTTTGAAAAGTAAAATTTTAAGAATGTTGTTTTTTTGTACTCAGTCTCACTTCCAATTATTTATTTGCTTTCCTGCCATTTTTGTTACTTACACGTCATGAAGAAGACGGTGCATGCATGAGCTATCACTTTGCTTGGGGTCGGTGACTGGAGTGGGGACATCTGGTGTCAGGTCTCTGCCTTGTGGCCACACATGATTAACTTAAACATTCTGAGCTCAGTTTCCTCCCCTGTGGAATTGGGATAGTTAACAACACATTGCTTCCAGAAGTGGTGTGTCAATTCAGGTGGGGAAGCTGTTAGCACCTGCCACCCACCTCAAGACACTCCTAACTTTGCCAGTTTGGAGGTGTCGATAGTTCTGCCTTTCATTGATTGTGTGGAATTCCACATTTAGTGGATATCTGCATGTCTGCTCTGTGGCAGGCTGTGCGGGGACTGGGGTGGGTGTTGGGAGAATAGATGGTTTTGATAGTTGTTCCTTTGGGAAAACCAGCTTGCAGATAATAGGATGGGAGCACAGAAGCAGGCCCACTGACATGATTGCAGGGAGGACAGACCTGGGTCGTTTCCTGCCAGCGTGCTGGCATTCTGCCCACTCGGCGCCCCAGGGCCTGCGGAGGAGGACAGGCCGGGCGGTCAGTACCGTTGTTGCCATGTTGTACATCATAGTGACATGTGTGATGCACGCTGCTCTCCCCAACCATGAAACTGTGACTCCCATTGTTTTCAGAGCCTCAGCACAGACGCTGGTGTGAGCACTCTTCCCTCAGCGACCCCCAGGGAGCCCCCAGGACCGGCCCCATGCACCCTGTCGGCGGCCCACGAGCGTGCCCCTTCCCCTGCCCACCTGCCTGAGTAAGTACCCGTCCTGCTGCTGCATCCTGACGCTCTGGCATGGCCGATGAGTGGGACATTCACATGTCAATGGCCTTCTCACAGGGACCCCAAGGTGGTGGAGAAGCCAAGGGAAGCGCCAAGTGCGGACAGACTCCCTTCCGCCCCGACTGCCACCGCCAGTAAATCGGTGCAGGTGAACGGTGTCAGCCCGGTAGGTACCAGGGCGCTGGGCTCCCCTCGGGCCAGCCGTGGGCGGGCATTCGCATGTGCACCTTGCCAGTCGCCTGGGCATCTCAGTGATTCTGCCAGTGCCCAGTCACTTCTGCTGCCGCAGCCCTGGGCTCTCCGTGTCAGTGTCAGTTGAGCGAGGTTGTCCTTTTGAGTAGTCACGAGACTCCAGCTTCTGTTCCCAGAGGACCCGTGCTCGCTGAGCACATGCTGTCACTCCCTCCCCTGGCAGGATCCAGCCCGTTTCATTCTGATTTGTTGTGTTCTCCCATTGATCTTGGGTGAGCTTTTGTTGTTTAAATTCGGAGTTAAACCCTTACTGTCCACCAGGTCGAATTCTTAAAGAAAAATTATTTAAGTTACCGAATGGTTCATGGAGCTGAAATAGTTTTAAATGTTCCCTTCTGTCACTTAGCCATCATAACTCCAGTTACCTGAAAACCCTGTTAATTTGTTTTCAGAGTTTTTAATTCTGTCTTCCTTCTCTGAACCCATACCACCAGCCCTCTGTAGTTTGCAATGAGTGAAAAGTTTCTGAAAGGCATTTTCAAGTTGGTTCATCAGCGATGGCTGGGCCCTGCCGCGAGCCGTGTTGCTCCCGGCTGCCTCCTGGGGCCCCAGCCTCCTCAGGCATCCCCAGGGCCTCCACAGTGTTCGGACACGTCAAGTTTCGAGGAGTTCGGTCAGCACTCCACATACCAGTTCCTCTCCTGGTCTTACTTCTGTTTACAAGATCTTTTTAGAGTTTCTTGGGAGGGAAGTTATGCTGCAGGGGAAACTGCACTGTTGAAATTTATGAAGTATTTAAAAATGCTTCTGAATGTGGAACTTTGGTTGTAGCTGGAAATGTGTGTTACCTTTACTGTATGACAGCGGTATTTTCATCCATTGCCGCTGGGACATCATGTTTTGCCTGTAATCCCAGAACTGTGTCTTTTCCAGGAACTGCGAAAACCCAGCTATGCGGAGATTTGCCAGAGGACCAGTAGAGAACCTCCATCCTCCCCATTGCAGCCCCCGAAAGAACAAAAGCCAAACGCTGTCGGTTGTGGGAAGGGAGAAAAGCAGCTCTCTGAGAAAGAGCCCCCTGCCACCAAGGCCAGCCCGGGGCCACCCAGAGACCAGAGGAGGCTGCCGGGCCCGTCTGTAGGGAAGCGTCCACACAGAGAACAGAGCACGCCACCCAGGTCCCCGCAGTAAGCGGCCAGGTCTGGGGCTGCGAGGAGCTGAGGTCACCACAGCTGAGCACCGTCCCCCTCGGCGCCGAGAATGAGCCGCTGGTTAGGAGCTTGCAGTGTAGACGAGGCTCTGAGATGCCTGCAAGTCACTTCTATGAGTCGGATTCCCCCCCCCCTTGGAAAAAAAATCTATTTTTCAGGATTTAATTAATATAAACCTTATTTTAGGTTGGTGCTTAACTGGAGGTGATGCATAAGTCTGATTTTTTTTCAGGATAGAAAATGCATTTATCCTAACAAATTGATATTTTTTATTATGCCTCCATGTGGTTATGAATGCAAGCTATAAATAGTGAGTTTTTCTAAATTAAGTGGAACTGTGCTACTTCATTTTTTAAAATACCTGGTTAGCAAGTGCATATCTCTAACGATGTGCAGCCTGATGGCGAGGCCGAGGACTGTGGGATGAGGGCACGAGGTGATATTGTGGGGTGCAGCCTGGAGAGGGGACAGCCAGATCAGGTGCACCCTGGCCCCGAGTGTGACTGTCATTCAGAATCAGGTGATGGTAGCTTTTTATAAAGAGTGCAACTGCCTTTGATCTACTGGTCAGAGAGCTCCACGAGAGCCCGAAACCTTGTTTTGATGCACTGCAAGCGAGTAACCAGCTCCTCACTCCTTTCTCAAGTGGCTATTGTGTAAGATAAATTCAAAGCACATTGTGAATAGAACTTAAATGAGAACATAAACTGTGTCGTCCACTGACATGTGACCCCAAAATTGTACCCTGGTGTTGTCTTGCTCCGCGAGCTGGCGGGAGGGCTGGGGGCCCGCCCCCCTCCTGCATCTCCCCTGTGTTAGCCGGCTCCCCTGGGCACCTTCCCGAACCTCTGCGCCCTGCGTCGGCAGTGGAGTGGTGCAGACATCCCCTGACTGTGGGAGAATGATTTGGGTGCCCGGTAGTGGGGGAGATGAGAATTCCCGCTCCGGACCTCCAAGGTCAGGGTCTCGGCGGCCCCTCCTGGAAGTGCTGCACTCTGAACACGCCTGCTCTAAAGCTAGCGGTTTGTGATAAAGGTAAATATAAATTATTTTCTTTTAAAATGCCTAAATTTCTCCTTTGAGTGTAATAAGCAGCAGCCACTAAAATAAGGATATTTCATGCTACATGTAACCATACAGTTTATTCCACAAAATGTTATTTAACAAGACTGAGGGTTTTTTTAAAAAAATTATTTCCATCCAATATTTAAAGACTTGAATTTTATTTAAACTTGAAAATGACTTTGCCTTAACTTTTGTATAAGACAGCGTAGAGCTCTGGAGACCGGCCCTGGGTTGGCGTGAGTGGGTCACAGTTCCTCGGCGGGCACCCGAGAACTAGCGGCGTGCTTGCAGTACAGCTGACGATCTCACACAGCTGACCTTTTCTCAGCTTGTTGGAAATCCTGGGATGCAGATGGTCCATGCTGTTAAATGTGTGCACTTGGGAGAGTGTGCTTCGCCTGTACAGTTGTAAATACTGAGAACATATTAAAGGTACCCTAAAGAGAAAATCTGATACAAAATATCGATATATTATAAATGTTGCTATTGACCTGAATGTAGATAAACTAAATGTTGTGGTTTGAGTATCATTTTAATTTGTTGGGGTTTTTTTCCCTCTTAAACTGGTGTGTTGAACTGATTCTGCCTCTTTGCTGCTGCAAAAGGGGAACAGACAGTCTCATGAAAGCCTCTGATGTGTTCACGCTCTTCCTTCAAGTATGTAAATATGTGCTAATCAGAGCTGGTGTGAGGGGTGCGGAGTATAGCTGAAGGCAGGAATTGGCAGGATCCTCAGGGGAAGTGAGAAATAAGCTACTACTGAAAGTCACCCTGCGGGGAGGGCTCAGCCCAGCGCAGCCAAGTGCTCACCTCCAAGTGCACACAGCGCCACGGTCCGTCCGCAGAAGCCTGCGAGGGAGACAGCCGGCAAAAGGAAGAAACAATCACCTCTCCCACCCAAACTAGTGAGCACTGTAAAGAGTGGGAGAGACATGCTCTGAGCCTAGGAACTCCTTAGGGCCGCAACGTTTGCTGGTGGGGGGAGTGGATGTTGTCGCCTCTGTCATCCCAGGTCACTGAAGGACAAAGCTCTTTCCCTTAGGCGGGGGCGTGCTGGGCAGCTAGAGCTCCCGCTGACCAGCTTGTTCCCTGAGGGCTCCTGCAGCCCCAGCCTAGCATTCAGAACCTTGCCCTGGCGTGAGTCTTACAGTATCCTTTTTAATTAAGCAAAGGGGATATGCCAAATAGCTGTCTAATGTCCAAAAAACCACCTTTCTGATACTACTCTGAGGTTTCCATTCACAGACAAGAATGGGGGTTGGCACAATAGGAAGCTGTGACACAGATGGCAGCTCTGTCACACGCAGCAGTAGTATGTGGCTTTTGTACATTTTTTAAAATGTCACTCTTTCCTTTCCCCCAGCAGTCCTTCGAGGTGTAGAATCAGATACAGCAGTCACAAATGCCATTTTAACTTGTACAACTGTGTGACGATGCTTACCGTTTGGAAATGTAGGAATCTGGCCCCGTTTCTCCAGACATGAGGTGCAGGTAGCGTAGTTACTTTTTAAGACTTAGTGTCATGATGTTTGTGATCAGGCCCTCCTGTAGTCGCATTGATGCGACTACAGCAGCAATGGTTTGTCACCAGCTGTAGTCGTTTGTCCTGAGGCCGGCAGTTGAGGAAGGTGTGAGCCGTGGGCTGGGTCCCAGAGCAGCAGACAATCGGAGACCGAGGGAGAGCCGGCAGCTGCCAGTTCACAGCGCGGGGTGTGGCGTGCACGCTTTCTTGAGGGCTGTTGTTTCTGTTCTGTTTTGTTCATTAAGACTGGAATCAAGCTTATGTGTAAACTATTGGTAATTTAAGTTTCCTTTTGTGTCATTCAGTGTAAAACTGTCTAATTTGAAAAAAATGTAGGTTATGAAAAATAAAGATTTAGGCACTGTTCAGTTTTTCTTTTGATTTTTTTAAATTAAAGTTTTCTTCAAGAATGCATCTTTTTAAAAAACAATTTTTTGCTCCTGTCGTGTACATGAGAATGAAATCCGTGTCTCCTCCAACCTGTGTGTCGGTCACGAGGCTTCTCGGGGCCTGTGTGTCTTGTCCGTAGTGTGAGGGTTCTCCCTGGTCAGCTTGATATTTATGTCCTCAGAGCAGCAGGAACAGCAGTGCGTACTCCTGACGGAGCCAGCCGTCGGTACACCCGAGTTACCACAGAGGTCTCCACCCCTGCGTCAGCTTCTCGTCTCTTGTGTTAAAGGGCCACGTCTCAGGAGATGTCTCCATAAAGTCGCTCACAGTTGGTATTGGGGACCTGTGAATTTCAGACCAGAGGTGAGCCTCAAAACCCAAGTCATTGACTTATCCCTGAATAATGGTGACACGAGCAGTAGTAACAGGCTGGACGTGGATGACGCTTCTTACTAATGTTACTGATTTAGTGGACAGATGGTCCAGTTAGTTGTGAGTTGACTGGTTTTCTATGAATTGCCTGTTCATATCCTTTTCTCATTTCTCTACAAAGTTATCGTTTTCTTACTGTATTCTTTATCTGTTCCGGCTATTCTTTGTCTGTTATATATGTTACAAATATTTTCTCTCAGTCTCTACCAGTTACCCTAACTTTATTTTAGAGTATCTTACAGTTTTTAGTTATTATGTAGTTAAATTTGTCAGTCTTCTCTTTTCTGGTTTGAGTGTCTTGGTCTTGTGTTTGAAGTCTTTCCCTACTCCAGAGTCATAAAGATAATCTTTCATGTGTATATGTCGTCAGTCCATCTGGAATTGCTTGATGTGTATGTGCGCCGATGGTCTGAAGTAAGAGCACGACTTTACTTTTTGTCATATAGAAAGTTCCTTTTTCCCATGTCTCGTGCTAATTAGTTCCTTGTTTCCCCTGATGTGTGATGTGCCGTTCTTGTGACTCAGCACTGCCATGTACAGTGCATCTCCATGTACGCTCTCGTGCTGTCCTGTCTACGGCTCTGTTTCCTTGCTGACACCGGAAGTGCCACACACCCAGCATTTGCAGACTTGCCAGTGATGATTAAATGTGCTCCATGAAGGCAGACTTAGTTAAGTCCATCTGGATCACCATTGTGTCCTGTGACATAGTAGCTGCTCAATAAATATTTGTTAAGTTAATGGAATATTTATTGAGCATGTATGCTCCACGTGCAGTGCTGGCCTAGGAGATTTGGGGACAAATAGGGGGATGTGTTCATTGCTATTCCACATAACCACCCCCAAAGTCACTGGTTTAAAATGATAGTCATACGTGGGCATTGGCTGGTGTACCGTGTTTCCCCGAAAATAAGACGTAGCTGGACCATCAGCTCTAATGCATCTTTTGGAGCAAAAATTAATATAAGACCTAGTATTTATATTATACTATTGTTATGTATGTTATGTTATATTATACCCGACCTTACATTATAGTAAAATAAGACCGGGTCTTATATTAATTTTTGCTTCAAAAGACGCATTAGAGTTGATGGTCCAGCTACGTCTTATTTTTGGGGAAACACGGTAGGCTCAACGTGGATGCACTTGTGTGCGTCCACTGGTCGGGCCTGTTTGGGGGCGGTGCACAGCTTGTCACCATATGCTTTCTGTCTTTGGGCCAGCGGCCGGCCAAGACATCCCTTCCTTTCTGTCTGCGCACTCCTCCAGGGCAGTCTCCTGCAGTTCCCTGACCAGTCCTCTTCAAAATGCAAGTTAATTCCACAGCCCCTCGGGTCAGCAACAACAAAACGTATGTCACTGAAGGGGAACCTCAACATGTCCCCAGGCATCCATGCTGCCACCTTAGGGTCAGTTTCGTCTTCAGACGGAGCAGGGTGCTGCATGTAGCCATGCTAAATAACATCCAGCGAGAGGAGGGGATTTCTGTGTGGCAGTTAGGATTATGCCAAGCCACCAGTAAATTCACATCTCATGGTTAGAGTGGGACCCATGTCTATTCTGGAACCAGTGACAGCCTTCTGGACTGGTTAGGTCTGAGATAGGGCCAGGGAGGCGTGGGCACTGGACACATTGGGACTTGGTTAGGAAGAGGGCGGTGACCACCAGCTCGCCACTGGACGCTGTGGCTATCCCAACGTAGGCAGCCCTGAGTCCAGGGCGGTGTACCTGACTGCCCACGTGACGTAGCCATCTGAATTTGGTCTGTATCTCAGACTCACTACACCCAGAGTGCACCCGTTGTTTCCACAAGACACCCTCAGCTGGCACCAGTACCTCCCCATTTCCTCTTCCCCATGTCTAATTTATCAACACTCCTATCACCTCTTCCTTCATTAGATGCCCCAACCCTCTCGTCACCCTGCCTGGCCATGGTCACCAGATGAGCACCTCCTCACTGGCTGCCACCAACCAATCCCGTCACTCTCCGCTCCTCCACACAGGCCGGAGGGACCCTCTTGGCATTCCCTGGCACTCCCTGGCGTTCCCTGGCACTCCCTGGTGTTCCCTGGCGCTCCCTGGCACTCCCTGGCATTACATGGCACTCCCTGGCGTTCCCTGGTGCTCCCTGGTTTAAGGTAGCCTCGGGCCCCTCGCCGTGAGCTTCCCAAGTTTGTGGCTGGCATGACTCCATGCAGTGGGCCTCTGCCTGCTCCCCTCACACCAGCTGCCCCACCTGGGTACTTCCTGAGCCTGGAACCGCCCTCCCTCCTCAGTGACTGCTCCTCCTGCCCCTTGGACCCAGTTCACTTCTGGGCCCTTCACAGAGCCTGAACCTGAGTCCATCCAGTCACCTCATTCTGTCCAATTTGATTTTGTATTTCATCTCATCTGTTTACTTGCTTTTGGCCTTGAACTCCACGGGCCTTGGGTGCATATATGCCTCTGTCTCCCTGTCTCTGGAGGGCGGCCCAGCCCACAATGGGCATCTCAGAACTCATTCATGTATTGATGATTCAGCAGTTGTCCCAAACACTGTTACTTGCACACTGAAGACCACTAAAGTTCCACGTGACCCCGACTTCTCCCTTGAACTGTGAGCTCGCTGTTAGTGCGTGGACGTCTAAAAGATGACACAGCTGGATTTCTGACTGTGTGTTAGTGTGTTTTCTTCAGGCGGTGGCAGCCCCACCGGTCACTCCATGGGCCCCAAACCAGAGCCTCCCCCTTGACTGCTTTCTCCCCCACATCAGGACCTGCCTCTGGATCAATGCAGTGACTGTGGCTCTTATGCTTGGCCTTCCCGTACTTTCTCACACAGCTGCCAAAGTGCCCTGTGACCTCAGCCCTGTTCAGAACCACCCAAGGGCCCACTTCCTGCAATGACCGGCATGACCGGACTAGTGCTGGGCCTCAGCCCTGCGCCCCTCGCACAGTCCTGCAGTTACCTGTGTGACAGCAGAGGCTCATTTCTACCCAGCCTCCCTGATCCGGTCCCACCCGCCCACCCTTCCTGCTGCATTTTCCTCTGTCCCAGCCACCATCTGACAGGATGTATCCGTGTGTCTTGTTTGCAGTCAGCTGACCTCCCCTCAAATGCACACTCCATTAGGGCACAGAGGGGTCTTGGGGGGTATACTTTGTGCTGTTTCCCCAGGGCCTGGAACTGTTTAAAAAGTCCTTTAAAAGGTTTTGTGAATAAATGTTGAATGAAGCGACTTATGTTATAAGAAGGTCATTTTTGCTGCCTCTTAGGAAGTGGAATGGAGGGGAGGGGTCAGGAGTGGAGACGCGTGGCCGGACTCTCTGCCGTCGCTCAAGGACAGCCTCTGGGTGACAGATGGACTGCGTAGAGATAGGAGGGAAGGAAGTCATCAAAGGTAAATTCACTTTGTGCAAACCTGTAAAAATTTATGACTTCATTTGAGCAAACTGAGCACAATTTCCAGGAAGCAACATCTTAAAGGACTGAGCAGCTGCTCCGGGGAAGAGCAGTTTTGCAGCTTGTTTCATATGTTTAGAATCGAAGGAGACGGTATAAAGAAGGTACATGAAATTCACTGGGGGCAGATGAAGGAGGCCCCAGAGAGCAAAGCAGGGAAATATCGAGGATCCGAGAGGTGCACACTTCTTTTACACGGGTGGGTGCCGGGTGGCTAGTAATTAACATTCAAGCACTTCGAGGGACAAAAAAACAGTGACGGGCTCTGTGGTCTCCTCTGGTGCCGAGGCTGTGCCCAGAGGGGTTGGGAGAGAAAATTACTTGGACGTTTCGGAGGTAGGTTATCCTAGATTTACAAGAACAGTGCACAGGGCTCCTTAAGGTAGAGACTGACCTTTGCTAAAGAAGCCGCAGGCCTGGGGTGTGACTCCCCGCTATGGCCTGCCCGGTTAGGAATTTATTGTCACACCATCCTGGGTGGTTACTTTTAGTCGCTGAGCTTGTCAGGTTCATTGTGTCCCCCCTGTAAATCCACAAGTTCCTGGCTGAAGCACATTAGTGCACCGCTGGTGATACATCACTGAGAGGAGGAAGAGTGGATGGAACACGCTGGATAGAGTGGGGCACAAGAGTTCTGTCCTGGATCGTTTAACTTTGTGAGGCCCCTGCAAGCACAGTGGAATATGGTGTCCAACAGACAAGTGGTACCTTAACTCAGAGCTCCAAGGAGGGAGGAGAGAAGACAGAGGAAAGATCCAGAGAAAGGCTGGCAGGCCAGCCAGTGGGAAAGCAGAGGGGAGTGGCGTGAGGGGACTCTCTGAGGCCCTGAAAGGCTGGAGCAGTGTGTGTCCCTTGGATTTGGCAACCTGGAGTATCAAGGTGTCCTTGATGAGACCAGTTCTAAATATGCCCAATATTTCCTCCTAGAGAATAGTCGTCAGGGTTGGGAGGGAGCAGAGTCTCCGGGTCCAGGCCACAGCTCTGTCTTCCAAAACCCGGTGCCAGCCACTGTTGTGTAAAGCCGTTAATGTTTCACCATGTCCAGGCATCACAAAGGGGCCCTTTCTTGGCCTCCACACTGCCCAGGAGGACTGTTCTGATCTCTTTCCTTTTAAACTCAGGCCGATAGCCAGTGTCCTTTGGGCAGTAATAGCCGCTGAGGACAGCCCAGCCGGAGACAGACCCTGGCTGGGGCAGTGGCTTTGTTTTTCTCACAATACCTGCTGCTTCAGGGTGCCATCTCCTGCTGTCACAAGTCAAGTAGCCACAGGGCATGGGCGTAGGCTACCCACAGCTCACATTGACATTTACACAAAACAACGGAAGCCCAGTGCCTCTGCAGCAGTGCTTCCAGGGAGCAGGAAGGGTCTGCAGGCACAGCCCTATCCTTGGGCGGGAGCTGGTGTCACCAGGGACTTCTCCTGCCTGCTCTGCTCAAATTGGTTTTACAAGCTTCTCACACTTGTTTTTGACTCAGGATTGCTGCTGTAAATAATGCCTTGGCACTCTTAGTCTCTCTTCCTCCTATAGTGAAAACCTCGTCAATTTCATCCCAAAAAGCTTTATGTTGTTCTCGATATGGAAGAGAACCAGCTTATTTAGACAGGTTGATGGGTGTTTTGGAAGGGACCCAAGTCCCTGCCTCCTGCCTCCCCCATGAGGTCTCCTGGCAAACACAGTGGTTGATGAGATCCTGGGGCCACTGCAGCCCCATTTCAGATGATAGGCTCACAGCTCTCATTCTTACTGCCTTTTTCTCAGCTACCCCTATGGAATAATTATAGCCACCGCTGTCCCTTGCAGCTCACACATGTCTGCACACCCAAGTCCTGGTCACATGTATACATTCTTTGAGTTATATTTGGTTAAACCGTCTGAAATGGCCATTTTTGGAAGTAAAAACTGGTCGAATGTCAGCGATTTCATATGATTTACCTAACATTAGGGAGCACTGCTCCCAGAGGCCCACGCTGTCATGGGCTGGGGGCCTGTAGCTAAGCCCCAGCAGGCCTCAAGTTGGGACAAGTTGATTGTCCCAGGGTCCCCGGTGGCCGGTGGTGAGCTGTGCTGTTTTCGTGTTATTACTGAGTTTCCTGACGGGTTACTGAGGTCTCCTTAATTTCTCTCAGTGAAGTTTCGTAACTTTAATGCAAGGTCCTGTGCATCTTCTATTAAATTTATCCCTCAACATTTCATATTTCAAAGCTATTGTCGATGAGACATCTTTTCAATTTCTTATTTATCGCTAGTGTATGGAAACAATTAGCTTTTGTGTATTGAACTTCGTTTCCTTCAGCCATCACTGCTGGTTCAGACCCCAGCCCCACCACTGATTGTGGTCCGTTGCTGAGTAAGATTTGGGACAAGTCTTATCCCACTGAGCCTTTGCGAATTTGTCTTTAAACTGAACCTAAGCAGCCACCCCTACCCATTTCACAGGATCAAACAAGCCCACTAGAAAATGAAAAGGCTCGTCCATGCAGACAGCTGGTGACACTGCTTAGCCTGTGGCCCTACCCCGAGAGTATCTGGCACATCTTCTCTCTCAGGAGCCTCCCTGTCAGCTTTGAATGTTAAAAATATTCAAAACCAGTTTAAAATGTGAAGGGTGTGGCTTGCACTGGTTTTGCTCTCAGACTCATTTACTTTAAGGAAATGAAAGTACTATAGAGAGCCAGGGAGCCAAGCACAAACACCAGATTTTAGCTCAGTTTCTAAACTTCTGTGTCAACTGTGTCACATGGTTTCTCTCCTGGTTTCCAGCCCATCTCACCCCATCTATCCATTTCTCTGGAGTTTTTCCACTCCTCCCCCCCCAAGATTTTATTGGGGAAGGGAGCAGGACTTTGTTGGGGAACAGTGAGTACTTCCAGGACTTTTTTCCAAGTCAAGTTGTTATCCTCTCAGTCTTAGTTGCAGGGGGCATTGCCCACCATCCCTTGGGGGACTCAAGGAATCGAACCGGCAACCTTGTGGTTGAGAGCCCACTGGCCCATGTGGGAATTGAACCGGCAGCCTTGGGAGTTAGGAGCACGGAGCTCTAACCGCCTGAGCCACCCGGCCGGCCCTCTTTGGAGGGTTTTCATGCACCAGAAACCCATGAAAATATAGGCTGTCATCACGCAGTAACCCTCACTCAACTTGATAGAGCGACCTGGATTTTGGGCCCTTGTTGCAGCGCCCTTCGACAGCGAATATGTAAAAAACAGTTTTTAAATGTTTAAAATAGTTTCTAAATATTTAAAGCATGCTTCTATGTTTTCATGTCGATTATGCCAGTGGATGGGCCATGCCCTGAAACTAGGGTGCCACAGCGGCCTTCCAAGGAGCCGCGTGCCCATTGCTGCCCTGTCCTCCCGGGACCACGCTGCTCCGTTTGTCGCAGGGTGGCACAGCGCTGGGGCTCTCCGAGGCCAGTTCCGTCGGACCACCTGGGCTGCTGCGGGAGCTCGGGCTGCGGGCCGCCCGACTCGCTGCGAACCCCAGCGGGTGAAGACGGGCATCCGGGCTTGCCGTCCCGCACCGCACGGTGAAACGCAGTTGTGAGCCCCCTCCGCCCCGCCCAAGTCCGTCCGAGACGGCTACAGTCGCTGCGCACGCACGCACACGCAGGGCACGTGTTCGCGAGCGCACACGCACGCGCACGCAGGACATAGGCGCGCACGCAGGCGCACAGGTTTCCCGCGCGCGCTGAGCGGCTTGAGGCCCGCAGAGGCGGGTCAGCCGGGTCCTGGCGGTCAGTGGGCTGTGTCCGCAGCCTTCGCTCCTTCAGGGCCGCACTCGCACGTCGAGTCCAGTCCTTGTCGCGGCGGGTCCCCAGGCCAGGGCCCTGCAGCCTGGAGCTCCCAAACCTGCTGTCTGGACCGTCAACAACACAAACAGCTGCCAACAGACAGACAGGCGACCGCGTGTCCCGAGCCTTCCCGTCAGGAACAAGCAGGCCGGCGCGGGCTCCGTCGCGGCAGGTGAGGGGCCATCTTTGTGGGGATTCGGTGAAGCACCGGCCTGAGGGACAGGCGCAATGGCGTCGTTTCGGGAGCCCTAGGGGTGGCAGCGGCGAGAGGGGGAAGGGGGCGACCAGCCCGACCGGAAGTCACGTGTCCTCAGTGGGGCAGGCCCTGCATGTGATGGGGGCTGGCGCAGGCCCGGCGGTCGTGGCGGCGGTGGGTGCTCCCAGGGACCCTCCGTTTCCTAAGAGGTGGAACCAAAGGGTTCCTTTTCTCAGTCACAAGTGATGAGTGTTACCGTTGCGTGTGACGGAATGATTCCACGTTTGTGAACGTTGTGGGATATAACTGACAAGTCTAGTCATCTTCCGTCACCTCACATAGTCACACACAGTTGTCTTAACAGCTTTCAAATCCCTGAGTGACTTCGTTTTGTTCATCGTGGTTTCACGATAAGAACTGCTTCCCGTCGGGGGCCACTGTGTGGGGTGTCTGTGGGGGTTTTCTCTGGGGACCCCGGGGTCCTCCCACGTCCCCTAGACGTGCGCGTGAGGTGAACAGGTGTCTGCATTGACCCGTGTAGTGAGTGTGGGTGTGAGCGGCCCTGCGGTGGACGGGCGTCCCTTCCTGTCCAGGCTGGGTCCCATCTGCACCCTGAGCCCCCGATGACGGCTCCGGCACCCTTGACCTTGTGCTGGGAGGAGCAGGTGGGAAATGACGATCTTACTTGTTTTTAGTCGTCTCCCTTAAATGTATGGGCAGCTGAGGTTTACTTCAGTGTTTACCAGTAGAAGTGTTTGGGTCTCTATTTAGACGTTTGCTGATGGTTCTGTGACATAATGTCGTGGGGACTTGTGTTCCTGTCCGTTACCTGGGGGAAACCGGGCTACCTTATGTTGTTTCACGTAACGTGAGTTTCCGGGACCGATCGAGCTCGGTGACTGAGGCCTCACTGTACATGTACAATACAACAGCCCCCTCGTCTGAGGTTTCAGTTTCTGTGGCTTCGGGAACTGCAGTCCAGAAATATTAAATGGAAAATGTCAGAAGTAACCAATTCCTCAGTTTTAAATCGTGTGCCATTCTAAGTAGCGTTATACTATCTTGCACTCCCCCACCCCATCCAGCTTGGGGGGTGCCTCATCCCTGCCGCCAGCGTCTCACGCCGTGGACGCTCCCACCCATTGCTCACTTCATAGCCCTCTCAGTCATGACATCAACTGTGGTGCTATCTATCAGAGAGCTCTTGTTCAAGGCACCCCTATTTTACTTCATAATGGCCCCAAAGTGCAAGAGTGGTGACGCTGATTCGGATACACCCAAGAGAAGCCATTAAGTACTTCCTGTAAGTGAAAAGGCAGTAGTATAGAAATGCGTATAGATAAAAACAGAATATACAGGGTTAGTGTTATTCGTGGTTTCAGGTATACACTGGGGGACTTGAACCGTGTCCTCCGCGGACGATGGTATAGTAGTGTTAACCGTATTCACCGTGTTGTGTCTTATGTCCTCAGGACTTATTTTGTTTTGAATCCTTCACCTATTTCTCCCGCTGGCAACTACCAATCTGTTCTCTGTAGCTATGGGTTCAGTTTTTTTTCCTTCAGATTTCACATATAAATGAGGTCCTACAGTGTTTGTCTTATTTCACTCAGCACAATGCTGTCTAGGTCCATCCACGTTGTCACAAATAACAGGATTTCATTCTTTCTATGGCTGAGTAATACTCCATTGCATGTATGTACCACTTTATTCATTCAGCTATTGATGCAGGTTGCTTCCAATATCTTGGCTATTGTGGAAAATGCTGCAATAACATAGGGGTTCAGATATCTTTTTAAGTTAGTGTTTTTCTTTCCTTCACATAAATACGCAGGAGTGGAATTGCTGGGTCATAAAGTAGGTCTATTTTAAATTTTTGAGATACCTCCATACTGTTTTCCATAGTGGCTGCACCAATCTGCAATCCCACCAACAGTGCATAAGGGTTCCCTTTTCTCCACATCTGCGCCAGCACTTGTTGTTTGTTGATTTATTGATGATAGCCATTCTGATTGGGGTGAGGTGGTATCTCATTGTGGTTTTTATTTGCATTTCTCTGATGGTTAGTGAGGTTGAGCAATGTTTCCTATACCTATTGGTCATCTGTATGTCTTCTTTGGAAAAATGTCTAGTCAGATCTTTTGCCCATTTTTAAATAGGATTGTTGTTTTGCTGTTGAGTTGTAGGAGTTATTTATATATTTTGGATACTAACCCTTTATTGGATATATGATTTGCAGATATTTTCTCCCATATCATACTTTGTCTTTTCATTTTATTGATGGTTTCCTTTGCTGTACAAAAGCTTTTTAGCTTTATGCAGTCCCACTTGTTTATTTTTGGTTTTGTTACCTATGCTATTGGTGTCAAATCCAAAAAATCATCACCAAGACTGATGTCAGTGAGCCTCCTGTTTATGTTTTCTTCCAGGAGTTTTATGGTTTCAGGCCTTACCTTCAAGTCCTTGACTCATTGAGTTAATTTTTGTGTATGGTATAAGATAGTGGTTCAGTTTCAGTCTTGTAATTTTGGTTGTCCAGTTCCCCAACAGCATTTGTTGAAATCACTGTCCTTTCCTTATTCTTGGCTCTTTTGTCAGAAATTAATCGACCATATATGTGTGGGTTTATTTCTGGGCTCTTTTCTATTCCATTGATCTGTGTGTCTGTTTTCTGCTGATACCAATCTGTTTGGATGACTGTAGCCTTTAGTATAGTTTGAAATCAAGTAGTGTGATATCTCCAGCTTTGTTCTTCTTGCTCAAAATTGCTTTGGTTATTCAGTGCCTTGTGGTACCATATACATTTTAGATTGTTCTATTTTTGTGAAAAATTCCATTGGTATTTTGATAGGGATTGCGTTGAATCTATAGATTGCTTTAGGTAGCATGGACATTTTAATGATGTTAATTCTTCCTATCCATGAGCACAGAATAGCTTTCTATTTGTTTAGTTTTTTTCATCAATGTCATATAATTTTCACTGTACAGATCTTTCAATTCCTTTTTTAAATTTATTCATAGATATTTTAAGGTGTTTGATGCAATTGAAATGAGAATGTTTTCTTAATTTCTATTTATGATAGATTGCTACTAGTGTATAGAAACAAAACTGCTAATTGTACATTGATTTTGTGTCCTGCAACTTTACTGAATTCATTCATCAGTTCTAATAGTTTTTTGTTTGTTTTTTTGTGAAATCTTTGGTGTTCTCTCTATATAGTATCAAGTCATCTGCAAATAGTGACATTTTTACTTCTTCCTTTCCAATTTGGATGCCTTTTATTTCTTTTCCTTGTCTGACTGCTGTGGTGAGAGCTTCCAGTACTATGTTTGCATAAAAGTGGTGAAAGTGGGCAACCTTGTCTTGGTCTTCATTTTAGAGGAAAAGCTGTCAACTTTTCACCGTTGACTTTAATGCTAGCTGTGGGCTTGTCATATGTGACCTTTACTATGTTGAGGTTAGTTCCCTCTTTGCCCACTTTGTCTAGTGTTTTTATCATGAATGGATGTTGGATTTTGTCAAATGCTTTTCTGAATATATTGATGTTCATATGACTTTCATCCTTCATTTTGTTTATGTGATGTATCATACCACATTGATCGATTTGCATGTGTTGAGCCATACTTGCACCATAGAATGAATCCCACTTGGTCATGGTGTATGATCTTTTCAGTGTATTGCTGAATTCTGTTTGCTAATATTTTGTTGAGGACTTTTGCATCTATGCTTATCAGGGATATTGGTCTGTAATTTTCTTTCCCTGTGGTGTCCTTGTCTGGATTGGGTGTCAGGATAATGCTGGCTTTGTAAAATGAGTTTTTAAGTGCTCCCTCCTCTTCTATTTTTGGGGGAGTTTGAGGAGGATTGGTGTTATTTCTTTTTAAAATTTTTAAAATTCTTAATTAAAGTATAGTTGTCACACATAGTTCTTTAAATGTTTGTGGTAGAATTCGCAGTAAAGTTGTCTGGTCCTGGGCTTTTCTTTGTCGAAGGTTTTTGATTCCTGCTTCAATGTCTTTACTGCCTATCGGTCTGCCCAGAGTTCTGTTTATTCCTGATCCGATCTTCTAAATGATGTGTGAGGCACACACACACTGACTGTCTGAGATGATCTGGAGGCCTGTAATCCTCCGTGGGCTGCTGGCAGGTTTGGAGGCCGGTGCACTGATCCCCCTGAGGACAGGGCAGTAAGGGTGACGCCAGGGCGGCAGGCAACCCTGATTAGCCTCTGCAAAGGGAGGGGAGCATCAGATGGAAGGGAGGCCCCGTGGAAGGAGGGCCAGCAGGACTCATTGCCCCCACGGCAGTTTACCTGCATGGGCACCGCCTGTACCTAAGCAGTCTGTGGCTTCAGACTCAAGCCAACATCCGTCCCTGTCACATGGACCAATCAATATTTGTTCCTGCGCTGGCCGGAAGAAGGGTGCCCACATTTCTCCTCCCGGGCTCAGTCCGTCATGCACTACCCCTTGTGACATCAGCATCTGCTGGACCCAGCCAAGCTGGCCAGTCTTCACTCCATAAAAGGGAAAGTATGTGTCTCCAGTCTGCGCCCCAGTTCTGTCACTAGAGGGCGGCAGAGAGACTCTGAAGCTGCAGCCAGGGCCTGTCCCCATGGAGATGAAATCAAATCTCAGCTTTGTCCTTACAGGATCGGGCTCCATCAGTGCTTAGGCCTCTGGGCGGACAGCCCCTCAGCACTTCTGTGCCCTGGGCCAGGGGCTGGTTGGACAGCTCCCTGTCCTGTTTCAAGGCCAATTTCTGGGGTGTACATGGTTTCTAAGCAGGACTGGTCAGGTCCTGAGGTGGCCCCAGGGGAGCAGCTATGGGCCGCGCTGGGTCTGGGGACATCCAGGGGAGCCGGCTCTTCCTGTCTCCTTATCTTGTGAAACTGGCAGACTTTGCCTGGAAATGTTGGTGACATATTTTTACCTGAACCTTTTCCCCTACATTTTCCTCTCCTAAAATGGAGGCTTCTTCCTTGTAAGCAGTAGGAGTGAGCCCAGCCCTGACTCTAGCTGGCTTTGTCGCCCTGTTGTCCGCCTCAAAGTGGACTTGGAGTCTTCCTCCCCAGGCCCCGTGACTCGCTCTCTGGCTCCTGGGTCCTCAGGCACAGTGAGACAGAGCTGTGAGCTGGTTCGTGGCCTGCAGCTCGAGAGGTGGATGGCAACACTGGGGTGCATGCCGCCTTGGTAAGGATGGCCCGGGCTCGGGGAGAGCCCCCCAGAGCAGGCCACCCAGCTGCATTAGCAGGCCACCTCCCTCCCTCGCCTGTTGACCGAAACCAAGGTCTGCTGCCTGGGCCCAGGCCACCTGCTGCTCTCTGGTGTCACCTTTTGTGCTCTGAAATTTCAAAGACCACCCATAAATTCAAATACATGGGTTGGGGGGAGGCATGGTGGGGGTATCTGCTATCAGCTGGGTCACCTGTGCCCATCATTGTTCTGGGATCAGCCTCAGCAGAGAGTGGAGCGGAGGCTCATTTTATGTGGGAAGGAGGGTAAAGTTCTGCATAACTGGGCAGTCCTGGCAGCACACGGTGGCTTTTGCGTCTGAGGCATCTCAGAAACCTGGCCTCCTTATGGCGACAGCGCGCTCAGAAATGATGCCCGTGGCGGGTGATGGAAATGAACATTCTTGCCTCTCAATGAGGAACAGGCTGGGGCTGCGGCGGGGCTGCGGCGTGGCTGGGACGGGGCTGGGGGGCGGGGCTGGGGCTGGGGGCGGGGCTGGGGCGGGGGGTGGGGCGGGGCTGGGGCGGGGGCTGCGGCGGGACTGGGACGGGGCTGGGGCTGGGGGCGGGGCTAGGGAGCAGTTGCGAATTTTGCTCTTGGGAGCCTTACGGAAACAGTCTTAAAATGGGCTCCCGCGGACGCTTTTGATAGCACAAATGATGGCCCAGACAGGCGCTACAGTGACGGGACCCAATGCACGCCTCGCTTGGCCGCAGCTTCCTTGTGGATTTCTCTAATTGGAAGGAAGCAGAAGCTGGTAGGAAACCCAGCGATGGGTGTGCACTTCCGTGCGCGGTGTGCTCAGAGCGGCAGCTGCATTTCCTGGAGGTGCGCCACCTGAATGCAGTAGCTTTCAAGCACGAACAGCACCATTTCCCTATTTATTGGGCTATGAATTCCTCTAATGTTTTGCCAGTTACTCTCCGGGTGCACATTAAAGCTAGTCGTCTGAGTAAATAATATAAAACGAGAAGAAAAGGAATCGGCAACGAAACACCAAGAAATAAAACCCCTTGGTGCCCAGTTATATGTAATCGGGTGATTCTCTGACCTTCAATGCGCGGGGGGAAAAAGACACTCTCGTGCAATTAAGTCAAACAGTTGCAACTCTGAAAAAATTCAGGGTCAATTTCCGAAAGATTAGAAGAAACACAGAAGATACAGTGCTGCGTGGTAAGCAGAGGAGTTGCAGCCAGGGCGCGAATGCCAATGGTTTCTCCCAGGCCCTGCAGCAGTGACTGGCAAATGAAACTCTGACACGCACCCTTGTGATTCCGGAAGCCGCGGCGCTGGGTCACGGACAGTGCACGTAGGAAGGAGGCAGCGTGCGGGCTGACATGGGGCTGGGCGGAGCCAAGGCTGCAGTCTCGCTTCTGGCAGGAGGCCGGTCGGCAGGTGCAGGCGCTGTCACTGTCATCCTGCGGCAGCTCCCGGCTTCCTCCTGCTCTGCTCCAGTCCTCTCTCTGCAGACGTGGGCTGCAGGGATGGTGACTAAGGGGCCTCACAGAGCCGCGGGAGTGATTCGGCTCCTTCTGTTCTGCGATGCGCCGGGCCTGGGAAGCGGTTTGCTGCCGGATGCTGCGTCCCCGGTGTGACACACCTGTGCGCACAGGACTCTCCTCCGGCGCCTGATGATGGAGGAGGCATCGTGGGCTGCTTTCAGGGGCGGTGGGAGCAGCGACATGGCCTCCCAGCGCACTTTGGGCGCCGCAGCCAGCCTGATGGTGTTGCTGCAGAAAGGGGGGTGGGACCCACAACCCCGCTCCAGCGACTGGCGCTCTAAGGTTCCTTCTAGCGCCAACAATAATTCTGTGAGTCTAGTCTGAGAATTGGGGACGGACCGGGCTGACTGGGCAGGACCTGCCATCGCCCCATTGAGAATGTTACCCGCAGTGTGTTGACACCCACTGTGGCTGTGTGATGGCACAGGCGGGTAGGGCCAGCGCCACCCTCCTGCCAGCACCAGGCCTCTGTGTGGTATTTCCCAGACTCTAGACCAGCACTGTCCAGTAGAAATGGAATGGAAGGCACTGATGTTATTTCAAATTTCCCAGTAGCCACATTTTTTACAAAGTATACAGGTATACTCATTTTAACATTTTATTTACCCATGTAACATTTATCAGTGCAGTCTGTTGCGTTCTTTTCTTCACACTCATCTTAGTGAACCAGTGTGTTTTACACGTACAGTGCCTCTCATTTTCTCAAGAGCCTGCAGCCTGTGGCCAGTGCCCCCCCCCCAGCATAGGTCTTTACTGGGTCCGTGTGTTTGGGGTTGCTCTCCATGGCTGAGGATTGTCTAAAACCACAGGCTCATGGCTAACGGAGGTGTCCCCTTGCCAGCCAAAGTGTAGCTCTGCTGAGACGGGCTGGGGCAGTGTGGGGCCCGAGAGGTGTCCAGACTGCTTCCCATCGGCTCCAGGCAGGACCAGCCTGTGTAGAAATTCCCAGGTAGGAAATGAAGAGCCATTGTGTGCCGGTGAGGGCTGTTATGGGCAGACATAGTTTGCTCTGTAGGGAAAGCAGCGTGCCTACACGTTCATGTGTGCACATCCGTGCATGTGTGTGTATACGTGTGAGTGCGTGCAGGTGTATGTGCACGTGTGTATCTCTGTGTGTGAACCTGTTTGTGTATGTCGTGCATGTGTGTGGACATGTGCACGTATTTGTGTATGTGTGTGTGTGCATATTTGAGTATGTGCATACATCTGGATGTGTTTTGTGTGTGTACACATGCGCATATGTGGGTGCGGGTGTGTGAAAGAGAAAGATGAAATGTGAGGGGATCCACGTTTATAGTGCTTCCCGTTTTATTTCTCCAGTAAAACGTTTTTGAGAAGAGACGTTACACTGAGTGGGGCTACTTTGGGGATAGCTTCCAGGGCGCCGTGCACACCACATTTGAGGACCTTCGGTGCTCACTGCATGTCAGGGTCAAAGCACTGTGATGTGCAGACCTGGGCTGCAGCCGAGGAGAAGAGGGGCACTCCTTCCCAGGACAGTCTGAGGCTGGGGGGCTCCCAGTGCACCCCAGGTCCGCCCTGAGCTGCTTCCCCTCTCTCAGCATGGCAAGCAGAGCTCACAGAGCTCGCAGTCTGGGCCCAGCAGCACCAGCTCTGCCTCATGCTGGGCAGGGGACTTGGACAGTGGCCAGTGTTGGGGACACAGGTGTCCTGTCCCAGCTCCTGGCTGGCCTGTGGAGGCGAGGGGCTGCGTGGGTTTGAATTCTGGTGTCGGTTAGTAGCTGTGTGATGAGCATGTTACCTGACGTCTCTGCCTGTTTACTCAGATGACAGATGGGGGAAATTGAACCTACCTGTTGGGTCTTTGGAAAGGACTGAGGAGATCATGCAGGAAAATGCCAGGATCCAGAGGGATTCGATCCATCTACCCCCCACCCCGCGTGTATGTGGGGAGCAAGGTCTCCTGGCTTCAGTGTGGGAGCTCAGCGCCATGAGGGAGTGATCTGCCCTGGGCCACGCAGCCCAGGCCCAGCCCCACCCATGTCTTGTCCTCCCCCCCCCATGATTCTCTGAGAGGAGACCAGACACCCCCCCCCCCTTCTCTGAGCATTGTCCCCCAGCCCAATTCTCAGGCTGCACCGAAGTGGCCACGTTGGCTTATGTGTCAGCTGAGGCAAAGACAGACAGAGCCAGGCTCCTGCAGGCCCTTCCTGTGGACCTGGCCTGTCCTGCGCACACCGCCCTTGTGGGCTGGGTCACCTCTCTCAGGAGGCGGGGCAACAGGGCCCATTGTCCCATCGCATGTCTCCTTTGCTTCCTTTATGCCTCCTGCAAACTTCAGTACAGAAGTTCTGACTCGCTGGCATTGCGCCCTCAGCGAGGTTCTAAAAATGGCACTTCTGGGCACTGATTCAGTGGGTAAGGCGGCATTTGGTGGGTTTGTTCCTGTGGAGGAGGAAGGAATGACTCATCCTGCTGCGCTGGGGATGGAGCGGGAGTCTGATGCCACGTCTGAGTTATTCCTGCTCCGGGGGCCCTGAGAGGGGAAATCAACGACCTCTGCCTCCCAGGAGGGAGGAGTTTGCTCACCTTTCCCCAGGCAAGAGGGACCCTCCCCATCAGCCCCATGGCTGTGCAGCCTGCCTGCTCCTCACTGCTCCTCACTGGGTCAGGCAAATCCTGGGCTCTTCAAACTGCTTGCTTCTGTCAGGAGCCCATGAGAGGTATGACTTAGGCTGGGGCTCCTCCCAAGCAGAGCTGAGGTTGGAGGCAAGTGCAAGTAGTTTATTTGGGAGGTGGTCCCAGAAGAGCTGGTTGAGGAGGGAACAGGGAGGGTGACAATAGACCACAGGTGCCTTGTCCAGCATTGCACAGCGTGGGCAGGTCCAGGGGTTCCCTGGGACAGGAATCTAGGGCATTGCCCACAACTCCATGCAGGAGCACCCCTGCAGCCCCAGGCCAGGTCTCAGGGGACCTGAGGGAGATGCCAGCACAGGCAGGACCCCGGTGGCCACAGGTGTCCAGTCCGTACCATTCAGCTGTCTCAACAGCCTCAGGTCAGACTGGCATTCTCTTCCTATCGGGGCCACAAGAAGAGGGTGAGTGCTGACAACAGTCTTTAGAATACACCGAGGTGGTAATGCTTGAAATACCAGGGACACATCAGCCACTGTGAGAATAAACAAAAGAGCAAAAGCTCAGAAGGACGGGAAATGGGAGGAAGAGTGTGATGGGCCCTGTCTGCGTGCCACAGGTCAGCACACGGGCGCTGGGTGGCCCAGTTCTATGGGGCACCAGCGCCCACCCTGAGGACTGCCTTCCACACAACAAACCCGCTTTGTGGCTTCCGCCCTCCTGGCAGCCCTGGACGGTGACAGTAGACGGTGCGGGCTCTGAGTGCAACCCTGGCTGCCTGCCAGCTGTGGAAAGCAGCTGCTGATGGCTGAAATGAGTCGCATTGCACCTGACTCATCAGTCACCCAGCAGTGAGCTGCCCGTCCCGGGTTGGGCCTTCTGTGGGCTTCGCCCAGGTACTCAGGCGAGCTCAGTGGGGTTTGACTGCTCTGATTTCTCAGAGAGGGTGAACCTTTTGGAACCGTTCTGGCTGCAGCACAGAAGGGTCTCATGGCCTGTGTCTGGGATTGACAGCTGCTGCCTTGGAAGTAAGTTGAAGGCAGAAAACTGAGTTCAGGCCAGGCCTTCTCATCGGCAACGCCCTGGAGTCCCCTGGAGAGCTCATTGAAATGCAGGTTCCCAGGCTGCTTCCGGAAGGCTCATCTTGGCAAGATGAACAGCAGCTCAGGGCACTTAGCCAGGACCACAGACTGTCTTCGTAGATGTGAAGTACAAATGGCACCTTTACGCCAGAGGCGCTGCATTGGGAAGGAGCCAAAAATCAAAGAAACGGTTCACATTCAGAAGTTAGGGCTCCTGGTCAGAGTTGTGCCTGGCCCTGCCCTTGGGGTGACCTTACAGCTGGACTTTGGGGCCCCCCACCAACACTACAGCTACAGTGTCACCTCACCCCCCACAGACTCTTGATGACCGAGAACAGGTTTACCCCAACACCCACTGGGCAACCAGAGGGCTTCTGCCCTGACTCAGCTACCTCTTCACATGGGACAAAGGGCCTCACAGAGCAGTGTGGGCACTAACTACCCTGGCCATGCTGGTCCCAGGCCTTCCTGTGGCTTCTCCCTGTGTCCCCCGAACCCCGCCCTTTCTAAGGTCACAATTCCACTGGCATCTACAGGGAGCTACCCCTGAGCCAGGAAGAAAACGTCAGGCTTTTTTTCAGACATTGTCTCACTGAGCCTCTCACAAGTTGCCGGCTCATAGGTGGGCGGGCAGCTGAAGCCTTGCTCCTGCTTCTGTACCCAGCCAGCCCTCTGCTGGTTTCAGATTTCATGTCACACATCACTTCTTTGAGGAAGTCTGCCCTGACTTCTCTGCCTAGGGAAATCTTTGTGGTTTTTTCTTGTGCCCAGAGAACCATCTTCTGCTCTTTCACTTATTTGGTGCAATCACCACCTTCCATTGGTTTGTATGACTAGTTTTCTTCATTTCCACCACCAGACTTGCTCTGATTACTATTGTTGCACAACCTCCAAGACTGAGTGGCATAAAATGCGTTCGTTTTATTTTGCCCGTGATTTTGTGGGTCAGGAATTTGGGCAGAGCAGTCTCAGTTGGGGCAGCTTGGACTCCAGGGCTGGCTGAGTTGGCTCCACTGGAGCTGGTTCCTTTACCTCCACGTGACCTCCACTGGGGCAGGAATGTGCAAGATGTCTTCTTCCCCCACAGGGCTGGGTTGGCTGGAGCATGGAGAGGGCAGCACCCTCTTTCTCAGCGCTGTCTCCTGACATAGCTAGCTAGCTTGGGCTTCCCCACAGCATGGCAGTCCTGAGGCGGTCAGACCTGGTGTGTGGGAACTGCCTTCACCACCGTGTTTCTGGAGAGTGGGCCTTTCTCGGCACGGTGTCCAGGTTCTTGATGTCTCGAGCAAAGAATTGAACGAGACACAGAAATACAGTGGTCACAGAGCAGTTTATTAGAAGCCAAAGTACACTCCAAAAAGATAGGAGTGGGCCCGAGCACAGGAGGATGGCTCAAGGGCCCCAACTAACGGGGCCTTGGTGGTTTTATTTTCTCTTCTCTAGAATGGGCTCTTCCTCTCCGTGCGTGAGACTACTTGACTGACACCTGTGATTGACAAGAGCTATTACCTCATCTTTTCAATGCACATGTTCCTTCCCAGAATGCAGTCTGTTATAATGATATTAATGAACTTCTGGACATGTGTATGATATTATAATGATGGTGTAACGAGGCACAGGTGAAATGAAGGTCATTGTGGCCTTTACTGCATAGGTGTGGGTGACCGGGCTCGTCTAGTTAGGTGGTTAGTGTCTTCTAGTGCCCTCATAGTGGTTAATGGTTATGGTAGATAAGGGAAAAGTTTGGGTGTAGAGGGGAGGTTTCTGGGAGGTCTCTGGGCGGTCGCTTTCAGTAGCCAGTGCTGAACATGCAGGAATGTCTGGACACCCCATTCCTATCTCTTAACTGCCTGCCTCATTTCCCCTGAGAGGCGTGATCCTCATGAATCTCTGTGGGAAGTTGAGGGACAGGAGACCTCTTCCTTCTGCATCTGCTTCCTGCTGAATGTGGCCGTTGTCCCTGCCTATCGGGGAACCCCGGAACTCCTGCCCTATCTGTTCTCAGATGAGAGGAAGGGGTCTCGGCATCGCCTGGAAGGCCGCCTTGGCCTCCTTGGTCGGGTGCAGTGGAAGCCTTTCTGGGGCCTCACTTGTATCCTGATGGCCCCTAGATGAGGAGAGATCAATTTGGTTAATAGATGAAAAGCGCTGGCCCCACGAGCAGGACTCCAAGTCCATTTAGCTTCATTTCGGGTAGCATTGTTCACCTGGGCGTTGGGTGTGGAATGGCCTGGGGAGAATGCTGGGCCACAGTGATTACAATCAACAAGCTTAAATCACAGGCTTCTGGGTAGTTATCTGAGGGGAGGGGGGAGACATTCTACGATTCAGGCTGGGGGCAGTCTTTAGTTTAAGAAACTGATTCAAAAAGTGATTAAGACCAAGGACTAAGGAGCTAAAAAAACTAGGGAAAAGGAGACTTAAAATTTCTGTAGTGGCGGTGGGGGTGCTCTCCTGTATCAACAATAGAACCCCTAGAGGGCAGGATGGCAGCCGCAGGGCTTCTAATGCTTCTGGAAGTTTCCGTCACATTCTGCTGGTGTTGTAGAGCCAACCCTGCTTCAAGGAGAGGGAACAAAAGGTGGCACACACACCAAGCAAGTTCATTAGGGGACATGTCTGGATACCAGCCACCGCTGACTGAGAGCCAGGTGTGAGGAAGGGGCCGTGTCTGCTGTGTACAGCAGCGTCTGCCCAGCACCGTGTCCGGTCTCTGCTCCATTGAAGTCACTCAAGATATTGGCTGAACGAATGATACACGCATGCACACGTGAGACTGACATTTGGGAGATTGCTGAGCCAGTGAATTCCTAAAGAGGAAGGACAGTGAATGTTCAGTACCTGCAGCACCTCTAACGGCACTTGCATTCTGCCTGACACGACCTCACTTCACTCATGTTCCCTCTGGAACCTGCTGTACCATGTTTCCCTGAAAATAAGACCTCGCCGGATCATCAGCTCTAAGGCGTCTTTTGGAGCAAAAGTTAATGTAAGACTTGGTATTATATTATACTCATATCATATCATCATATATCATATCATATCACAAGACCCGGTCTTATGTTATAGTGACATAAGGCCGGGTCTTATATTAATTTTGCTCCAAAAGATGCATTAGAGTGATGGTCCAGCTACGTCTTATTTTCAGGGAAACACGGTAGCACCCAGCCTCTGTTGGCCAGCATTGGTCCCGATTTATAAATTAGGGGGAACCTTGCGGCTGACTCCCTATCTAATGGAAAGCAGCAGGACTGGAGGCCAATGATGGATGGAAGATCCTGGAATTGCAAAAGTATCTAGAAATTCTCAAAGCACAGCAAAGGGTTTCCTTATTGTGCTTTCAGCTTGTCCCTTCATAACCTTTTTCTTGATAAAATGCTTCCCGCTAAACCTCTCAGGACAGTATTTGACTGTGATTTTGAAACGGAAGTTGATTGGAGAGTGCGGTTGGCGCATGCACTTTCCGGTCAGGCTGTGTATTGGTGAATGATGCTTTCTGATGGGATAAGACCCCACAGGCACTAGACCCGCATGAAAGGTGGAGCTCCACAGCGCCACCCAGAGGCAGCAGGCGGGGCTCTGACTTGGGCCTTTATTTCATTTCTCCTGGGTGAAGCTCAGGACTAGGTTTCCATGAATTATTTTGCAAATGAAAAAGTTCAGTAGACTAAATCGCTTACTGTGTGTGACTCGAGTTTCTTGTTGACTTGAAATACACAGAGAATTGTTCCTGCCTGTGGATTAGTCTCAGGGATGTGGGAAAGCCACACAGGGCCACTCTAGCTATCCTCCCAAGCAGTAATGTAAATTTAAATTCAGGCCTCCAGGCAAACATTTCAGAAAGAGCTTTAGCGTCAGCAAACTCCACCGAAACCTCCTATGGAGCCAGAATTAAGATGGGTGCCGGGGTACTGCCCCAGGGCACCAAAGCACTGGAGGGAAATAATAACTTTAGAGGATGGTGCAGAATTTCCAGCCTCCTCACTATTCTTGAATGTCCTAGCTCAGGTCTGAGACTCCCTCCGGCAGCTAGAGGACAGAGTCCGTGAGATGCTCTTGCTTCCCAGAGTGTGGTCCCCTCAGCAGCATGCCCGTCACCTGGAGTTGTGAGAAATGCCTGGCCCCACTGCCGTTGACCAGGTGAGACTCTGCAGTGTGGCCAGGTGTGCCTGTGATTCACAAGCACAGAGAGGTGGGGGAGCACCGGTGGGGGAGCTGGTTTCTCTCCCTCCTCCTACCCCCCTCCCTTGGGACTTGAGCAGCCTGGGCTCTACCTTCTGTTTTAGGTGAAAGAGCCCACACCCGTGACAGCCCTCCTCGAGCACCAGGTAGCATTTTCCCTTCTGTTTCTTGGGGACAGCTCCATTCATTTTGTTTCTCTTCATCCTCAGTACTTGGGCATTTCAAACAGGCAACCCCTGCTCTACTTTCCAAAACTGAGTAACTTGGCCCTAGAGGAAAAAGCAGTCTTCTGAAATGAAGGGACTGCAGATGAGCTTTTGTCCACAGAAGAGCCTCCCACCTACAGCTGCTGGCTGGAAGCCAGAGGTGTTCCCTGCCCCCATGGTCGCAGGCAAAGGGAGCAACGGTTGTGAGTGAAGGTCACCTCCGCACTGAGCGCAGTCTGCAGACTCCCCAGAGCTCCCTAACCTGGGTACCACCACCCAGCACCCAGCAGACTCCCTTGAAGGGCCAAGGTTGGTGGGTCTACAGATGTGTATCTCAGCCCGCAGGCACGGGACCAGCCTTCTCCTGTCTCAGCCTCGTCTGATGAAGTCGTTGCTCTGTGATCTGCTCTGATGGGCAGGGGCAGGATTGGGGGCTTCAATCCCCAGAGCCCCCAACAGCCCCTGCCCCCTGGAAGCCGCTCAGGGCCCTGAACCTGAGATGGCACAACCTGTCACTGGTGCCCGAGTGTGGGCAGCGCTGGGACTGGGGTGGGGTCACTCACCAAAAGAGAGATTGTCAGGACCTCCCCAGACCCCTGAAGAGGGCCCTGCGCTGCTTGTGGTCAGAGATCGGCATGTGAGGGGCTGTGATGGGTGGGCAGCACCCTTTCCCAGGCAGGCCCCTTCTCCCAGAACACTGACTTTCAGGGTTGGGAGGGAGCCCATCATAAGGACCTCCACATTTGTGCAGTAGGGTTGGCTCAGTGCAGAAACATGCCTGTGTCTCTAAGCTGAATCTTGTCAGAGTTAGTCTCTTCAGTGGGCCAGGAGCTTTTCGGAGATTGTTATCATCCTGAGCCCTCTGAACGGCTTCAGTTCCCAGCCTGAGGGGCGCCAGGGGGTGTTCTCCCATCGCCTCACCTGAGCATACCTGGCTTGGTCCCCTCCTTCCGGGTGCGTGGCTATAGTCACAACGTACCCCTCAGGTTATTTTTGATTTCCTAGCAGCCACATTTAGGGAGTAAAAAGAAACAGGTAAGATTAACTCTAATAAAATATTTTACGTAAATACCACATCCATGATATCGTTTCAGCATGGAATCAGTATAAAATTATTAGTGAGATCATTCATATTATTTTGTAAAAGTCTCAGAAACGAAGTGTTTTGCACTGATAGCCCTCACTCCAGACCGCCATGTTGCGTGTACACGCCCTGCTGTGATGACGACTCAGTCCTGACCTTCCCTTCATAGTCCCTGAGTCTGTCACCCAGGTGTCTTCTTCTCCCACCCCACCTGCTGTCACTACCAGGGTGTCTCCCCGCTCGGACCTTGCTCGGCCCACCTGTGTAGGTGGACAAGTGCCGAGGGAGGACAGCCAGAGCCATGGGCGGGGCCTCACTGGCCGGACCTGCCTCTGACACGTGGGGCCTGATGGGGACCTGGCCGGGTGGGCAGTGCGCAGCTGAGTGACAGGGGGCTTTGTCAGTCTTCGTGTGAGCAGCACAGCCCAGAGGCTACTGGTTGCTTGGCACCTGGGCAGAGCATGGACGAGGACCCATGGAGCTGCCAAGAGCTCATGTCCCAGGTGCACAGCGAGCCGTGGGCGGGGCAGGAGGCAGGCAGCCTGCGTATTTTCGTCTTACTCCTTCCCCCTGCAGCTGGCGGCCCTTCAGTACTGTTACTGGGAAATGACGTTAACCCAGCTTTTTGTCTTCCTAAAGGAATGAATTCAATCAAAAGAGAGAGTTTTGGGGCTGGCCGGGTGGCTCAAGAGGTTAGAGCTCTGTGCTCCTAACTCCGAAGGCTGCCGGTTCGATTCCCACGTGGTCCAGTGGTCTCTCAACCACAAGGTTGCTGGTTCGACTCCTGCAAGGGGTGGTAGGTCCGCCCTCTGCAACTAAGATGGAACACGGCACCTTGAGCTGAGCTGCCGCTGAGCTCCCTGATGGCTCAGTTGGTTGGAGCACATCCTCTCAACCACAAGGTTGCTAGTTCGACTCTCGCAAGGGACGGTGGGCTGCGCCCCCTGCAACTAGCAACCGCAACTGGACCTGGAGCTGAGCTGCGCCCTCCACAACTAAGACTGAAAGACAACAACTTGAAGCTGAACAGCACCCTCCACAACTAAGATTGAAAGGACAACAACTTGACTTGGAAAAAAAAAGTCCTGAAAGTAAACACTGTTCCCCTTCCCCAGTAAAATCTTTGAAAAAAAAAAAAAAAAAGAGAGTTTTGTGTTGCAATAAGACAATAAGAAATTTATTAGTAAAAGATAGTATGCTCTGAGACATAGAGCAGGTTGACCCAAGAGAGGGAAGCAGCCACTTCTTACATTGTGTGAAGGCTTCTACTTCTATGGGTAGAATTCTCCCCCTTCTCTTATCTCTTCTCCCTGTCCCATCCTGAGGAGCTCCAGGGGGTGTTCTCAGTTCCCACCCTGAGGGCTCGAGGGGTGTTGTCCCATCACCTGACCTGAGCACACCTGGCTTGGTCCCCTCCTTCCGGGTGCGTGGGTATAGTCACAACAAACCCCTCTCTTTTCTCTTACCTCTCCTTCTCCTCCTGAGGTGCCTAGACCTCCCTTCTGTGGCATTTAGCAATGCATTTCGATTTACGGGCCTGTGTAAACACATCTCTTAGGGGTATGTGTGAGTCTGGAGTCCTGCTGGACAGCTGCAAGGGGTCTTTACCCAAGCAGGAGCTGCCGCGAGGGGCTTTCTAACCGAGGCTAAGTCTCTCCTGCTCATTTGTATCTACCTACTCTGTCAGTATCCCAGCCAGCTGCCGTACATTGCAATGTACAGGCACATTGCAAATGATGCCTTCCATGCTGAGACAAAGTTTGGTTCCCAGATCTATTCGAATTGTCCTAAGAAAAGGCTACAGTTTGCATCTCCATCAATAGTTACAGGGCTCTGATGTCCTCACATGTCATGCATGTAGGTGACAACACGGTATGTGCACTTCAGATCTGTTGAGAGGGCAGGTCTTATGTTAAATGTTCTTACATAACAGTTTTTAAAAATTAAAAAAAGAAATGCCCACATGACAGGAAAAGGAAAGGTGGGGGTACAAAAATCTTAGATAAAATCCCAACTTTTAAAGTGGCTGTAAATTCTTTTTGTCCCCTCTCTGAGCACTTCCTCATTGCTAGTGGGTTTGTAGAGTTGAAAATGCATTGTTAGAAAGTCTTGTAGAGCAATTACATGTGGCCATTTTAAGGATACATCCTGATGTACAGAAGTTATGTTTTCTAAAGCAAGTTTGCACAGTAAGATCTTTGGAAAATATTTCATTTGGAAGCTTTATGCAAAATCAGTGTTTTTCTTACCATGACTACATAATTACAAAGAAAATTAACTTTTTTTTTTTTGCTGAGCTCCACATCATGCTACCAAAGTCTCTAGTTTACCCCGAGTCTCCCCAAGACGCCTCACCACACGTTGTCCACGTGTGTAAATCTGGATAGCACTGTGATGGGTCAGCCGCCTTGTCACCCAACTTGGCACCTGCCCCCAGCCCATTTAATCTGCCTTTTCACCCCATCTATAGTGAGTCTGCTCTTTTAGAAAATCAAAATTTCAATTCCCATCTCCTAAATCCTGTAAGCAGAACTAGGCAGGTGATTTTTCTCAGTGTTCTGTGCATACTGTGCAGTGTGCTCTGCTCTCTCCTGTCTGTCCTTCCCCAGGTAGCAGTGCACCTGTGACCCTGTGAAAACCCCTCGGCAGGGTGGTGATCTGCTCTGCCTCTCATGAGAACAGCCCTGCAGGTGTAAAAGGCCACTCTCCCCGCCTGCCTGGTGGTACAAGGGGCGAGAAAGGAGTGGTGTGACGGCCACCCCACCTTCTGTTTCACGCAGAGCAGACACGTGTCTATTTATTGCGTGGCACTGTGAGCTTTTGCGGGCTAAGTGCACCCCTTCTGGTTCTGACTGTCCAGGTGGTCAATGAGATGGTACTCCGAGTCTTGCGGGGGTGCGGGCCAGGGGGCAGAATATGGGGCAGCTACACTGGAATTAGGTTGGAGTTTGTCCACCTTCTCACTCCACATACAGATAAATGCTGCTATAATGTGGACATTGAAATATGTAAAGACGGGAAGCCCGGTGGCTCTGGTGGTTGGAGCACCATGCTCCTAATGCTGAAGGCCACTGGTTCGATTCCCAAATGGGCCAGTGAGCTGTGCCCTCTACAGCGAAGACGGTGTGAACAGTGTCTCTCCCTGGAGCTGGGCTGCGGTGAGCAGACGGAGCTCGGTGTGAGCTGCTGTGAGCTGCTGTGTGTGCTACCATGCAGCCGGCAGCCAACGAGAGCCACTGTGAGCTGCTGTGAGCTGCCAACCTATGACTGGAGACCCACTGCCTCAGCAGGGGATAGAGCGGGGCGAGGAGGGGGCGGCGGCAAGGCTCCTAACACCAGCTGGGCCAGGGAGCTGTGTCCTACACAAGTAGACTGACAAAGGCTTAAAAATGGGGTGGGGGGGCAAAGAAAAGAACAATACGTAAAGTAAAAAGAGAATGAATCACAGTGAAAGTGAACTGGGTGTAAAACAGGAAACGTGTTGGAGGTGGGATATGCTCTGCCAGCCACCAGCTTCATTGTAGGCCCTACCATACTCTTAGCCAAGGTTTTGTTTGAAGCCAACAGTGCAGACAGAGGGGTTCACCTGTATGAATGTTGCAGAGAAAGCAGTGCCCCTTTGCAGCAATTTTTAGAGACATTATCACCGCTAAACTTGGAGAGAGAAGGCGGTTCTGGATGGTTCCAGACACCCATAGCCAGCAGCTGCCTTGACTCCTGTTTTGGAAGGAGGGAGGCAGGGAACAAATTGGGGAGGCCTGGGTCACATGCAGGGCTGTCATGAACGAGAGGGAACTTGCTCAACCGACAGAAGCTTTTGCTTGCCACCTGCACTCCTCGTGGGTCACAGTGAACATTTGTGGGTACCTCCAGGGTGCAACACCAGGCAGAGGAGGGAGCTGTGCTGATGGCAGTCCTGGAGCCCTGTGTGCGGACTGACAGGAGAGGCTGGGACCCCTGCCTGGCCCAGCTGACAGGACCTGGGTCTGGGGGAGGCCTGCGAGAGAGGTCAGGGTCAAGGGCATGACCCCTGCTGCTGAGCAGAGGCCGCCATGCAAGCAGTTCTGCCGAGGAGGCCGGGGCGGCAGGCTCATCCAGCAGCTGCAGCATCACTGAGCCTGGACTCAAGCTGCATAGCCCAGCTGGAGTTGCCATCTGCACGTCCTCAATCACACAATACTGTGTTCCCGTTTGTGTCTGTAAAGTGTGATGGGAGAGTGCAGCACGGACCTGCCCCTCTGTCCCCTCTCCCACGGCTGTTTTGTCTCCACGACTGATTGTGGCATCACCAGGGTCAAGCCAGCTCACTACTGTGTCATTTCAGTGTGCGCGTCTGCATACAAGCTAAATGCTCTGATATTTGCATTTAAACCTGCATCACACGATATAAAAATGAATCGTAAAATTCGTGCTAATTGAAATTCCTAGATTTTCTCAGAACAATGGGAAATAAAAAATATGAAGAGTTGAGAAAGTGATGGAAGAAAGAAAAAGCTTTCAATGCAGTTTTCTCAGCACTTTTTCCCTGCCATTGAATGAGGGACTGCGTTTTCACACTGGACCAGGAAATACTGTGGGGTCCTGGCCTGCATGTCGCAGATGGAGACACGCCCAGAGCGCACACTCTTGTGCACACGAAAAAGTGACAAAAGCTCGCTGTCCAGAGCTGCGTGTTTGTGCAGGTTCACAGAGAGAACGCTTTCCCAGACATCATGTCAAACATCCCATCACCGGTCAAGGATCCAGGCTTTTCAGAGCCAGTGTTTGACCTGAACTCCTGAAAGGAGTTTCTCAGGGACAAGCTTCATGGAATGTGGGTTTCAAGATGAAAATAATTTTTATTTATCAAAAAAGTACCACAACCCAAGTGCCTGCTGATGAATGGGAAACGCAATGTGGTCTGTCCGTACAACGGGATGCTATTCAGCCCTAAACACGCTGCAACGTGAATGGACCTGGAGGACATTATGCTGAGTGAAATAAACCAGCCATGACCAAAGGGACAAACACTGTGATTACACTTCTATGAGGTATCCTGGGTGGTCACATTCATAGGGGTAGAAAGTGGAGCGATGGGTGCTAGGGGAGGAGGACTGGGGAGTTGAGGTTTGACAGGGACAGAGTTTGGTATCCTGGGTGGTCACATTCATAGGGGTAGAAAGTGGAGCGATGGGTGCTAGGGGAGGGGGACTGGGGAGTTGAGGTTTGACAGGGACAGAGTTTGGTATCCTGGGTGGTCACATTCATAGGGGTAGAAAGTGGAGCGATGGGTGCTAGGGGAGGGGGACTGGGGAATTGAGGTTTGACAGGGACAGAGTTTGGTATCCTGGGTGGTCACATTCATAGGGGTAGAAAGTGGAGCGATGGGTGCTAGGGGAGGGGGACTGGGGAGTTGAGGTTTGACAGGGACAGAGTTTGGGAAGATGAGAACATTCTGTGGGTGGACGGTGGTGATGGTGGTGGTGACTGTACCTGATACCACGGAACTGCGTACATGCAGTGCTTAAGATGGTAAATTTTCTGGAGTGTGTATTCTTGCACTATAAAAACAGTAACACATGCTCACTGTTAAAATGAAGAGCAGATGCCAGGAGAAACTGTAGGTGGAAGGGTGGTAGGAAGGGCCTACCAAGCACACCCGTGTCTGGCACAGCAGGTCCCACCTGAACTGCTCAGGACTCTCACTATCAGCTGTCCTGGGTCTCAGGGATCCAGGCCGGGCGCTGCGGCTGCTGGAGATGCCGTCCTGGTAGTGAGAGTCTCCCATGACTTGCACTTACACAATTCTGGTGTTTCGGGAGTGGGCCCTGGCCATTCTCATCTGCACAAAGGTGCAAGCATGCATGCCCCAGAGGGCCCTGGGAAGAGCTCATTAAAAGAGATTATATTTTAGCTATTATAAACGGCTAAATTTTCATCTCTAGATGAAAATTTTTCATCTCTAGAATTTCCATTTGTTTCTATCTTCTATCTCTCTTCTCATTTGGTTTATATGTTCCATTGCATTCTTGAGCATATTGAACATATTTATAATTATGTTTTTGTGTGATAATTTCATTATCTCTGTCATTTCTAGGTCTGTTTCTATTGACAGACTTTTGATTATGTTTCACATTTTCTTGCTTTAGTGCATATCTAGTAATTTTTTATTGGATGCCAGCCATTGTGAATTTTAGCTGGTCATTTACTAGATTTTGTTGTATTCCTTAAAAAAATATTGGAGCTATTCTCATTCCTGTTTGATTATTTCGGGGTCTGTTTTAAAGCTGTTTAAAGGCATGTCTAGGTTAGTCTTGCCTGTGGGACTACTTTAGCTTCCCTACTAAGGCAATCTACTGATGGCCCATGCATTCAACAAGGTCTCTCCAGCCTGACTGTAGGGAATGTGAGCTGTTTCTAGCCCTGTGTGAGCTCTGGAAATTGCTCTGCTTATAGCTCCCCGGTACTTCTTCATCCCCTAGGATTTACTCTTTGCAAACTAAGAAGTTTTATCTTGATCATAAGCAAATGGTTTCGAGCTGGACGTTCAAGAGAACTCTTATGCAGATTTTTGAGGTCTTTGCCTGTATCACTTCTTCCTCTTCTGTATTCAGCCTCTACATGCTCCAATCTCTGCCTCCTCCACTCAGTGAAAGCTCTTGGCCCAGTTTTCCCTACTTGTACCTTCAGGCAGAGTCTAGGTTGCTTAAAGGACTCATCTCCGTTGTTTTCATTATCTTATGGGTCACAGTCTTCTTTGTTGTTCAACATCAAAAAACAATATTACAGGGCCGGCCCTGTGGCTCAGGCGGTTAGAGCTCCATGCTCCTAACTCTGAAGGCTGCATGTTCGATTCCCACATGGGTCAGTGGGCTCTCAATCACAAGGTTGCCAGTTCGACTCCTCAACTTCTGCAAGGGATGGTGGGCTCCACCCCCTGCAACTAAGATTGAACACGGCACCTTGAGCTGAGCTGCCTCCCGGATGGCTCAGTTGGTTGGAGCGCATCCTCTCAACCACAAGGTTGCCATTTCCATTCCTCGATTCCTGTAAGGGATGGTGGGCTGCGCCCCCTGCAGCTAGCAACGGCAACTGGACCTGGAGCTGAGCTGTGCCCTCCACAACCAAGACTGAAAGGACAACAACTTGAAGCTGAACGGCACCCTTCACAACTAAGATAGAAAGGACAACAACTTGACTTGGGAAAAAAACCCACAATATTACATACTGTGACTATTTTGCAGATGGTTTGTTTAAAATATTACGTCTAATTTTCTAGCTGTTACAACAGAAAGACAAGTCTGGAGACTGGTTACTCCCTTGCAGCCAGAAGTGAAAAACTTAGTTTTATTTTTTAAAGTAATTTTTCTTAAATACAAAAATGATATATTTATTTTAGAAAATTTAGAAATTGCAAGTAGACACACACAAAAAATAAAAATCATACACCATAAAAAATTACTAACATTATGGTATATCTTTCTAATAGAGTCCTATGAGTATATGTGTATGTATGTGAGTGTGTACGTGTATATATACTGTGTTTCTTAACAAAAAGAAAGATGTTTCACATACTATTTATAATCTAATTTTTGTCATTTAATATTATACCATAAATAGGTTTCCATGTCATTAAAGTCTTGAGACCGTCTCTCACCTCTTTATATATACACACCCTGCTCTAGCCACCTCCCTTACCTATTTCTGCCCTTTCTCTGATTCTGATTTTTTCTCCAAACTTCTCTGTAGAGTCGACTCCACTCCAAATGCTGTCCTAGACATTGCATCCACTGTGTACAAAAAAAATAGAGGTCATGTCTCTGTGCTTGAGGAATTTAAAGTCATACCTGGAAGAGAGACATAAGTAGTGTGCCTATCTGGAGAACAACGGCAGAGAACGTAGAAACAAGTACTTGCAGAGTGGGTCGGCTGTGTAAGTGTAGCGTGGAAATGGAAATGGGAAGGATTATTATAAAAATAGAGTCAATAAAAATAATATTTTTATTATTATAAAAATAGTTTAACTAATGAACTGAGATCTCTCAAAATTCACCTCTTTAGAGATGATACAGTATTAGAGACATGTAATGAGTCATCATTTTTGTGGAATTTTTAAAGCTTTGACTGATTTGCTGGATAGTTTTACTCTCTCATCATAGAAAAGGTTGCTGTGCCTAGCTTTAGCTTCAAATTCTACCATGACCCTGTTGTTAAGGATAGCCAGAACAAATCCACAATCCTACTAATAGTTTGACCACTTAAAACACAAGCAGAAGAGGGTCTGTTCTGTTTGCTGTAGTATTTTGATAACACAGAGTTATTAGGATTCCTAAAAGTGTGAGTGGGAGCATTTTACTTGTGGGACAGTAACCTCAGAGGGTAAATCAATGATTAAAAAAAAGTCAACTTCCCAATTATGTAGGGGGTGAAGGGCTAGTATTTAGAAGTCTTCCTCCCTTAGGGTATGTTCTTTAATATGTCAATTAAATTAATTTCTGAATTTTTTTAATCTCAGATGATTTCACATTTTATCCCACTCAATAGGTATTCATATTTACAAGTTACAAAAATTATGAAAATTAAATTTACAAATATGAACAGGTCTATTTCTGAGCTCTCTTATGTGTTCCGTTGGTCCATCCATGAACCAGTAGTACCATGCGGGGCTAATTAGTATCACTTTAGAAGTCTAGCCATTGGGCAAGTCCCCACGGTGCTCTCCTTCAGGAGTGGTGAGATATTCTTGGCTCTTTGCCCTTCCACAGAAATTTTGTAATTAACTCATCAAATTCCACAAAAATCCCTCTTGGGATTTTGATTAAAATTATTTTGGATCTATGTATTAGTTTTGGGGAAAATAACATCATTATGATCTTGAGTATTACTAGCCATGGATATATTCCTCTATTTTAAAGTATTTTTTCATAAAGTAGTTTTTAATGGTTTTCAAATAAGTTTCAAAATTTTCTTTGTGATGGTCTTGCAAATAATTTTTACATATATTCAAAGTTTACTAGAAGTACATTGAAAACATTTTTGCCAAATAACCAAGTGCCAAAACAGGTATTTAGCTAAAGCTGAATATCAGAAAACTAAATGTCAGAAGCACATTGCATAAATGTAAAATTTTATAAGAAAAATTTGTTATGAAAAAATTTCAATTTTGATACTCAAATTTTAGTATCAAAATTTTAAGTTTGATATTATAATGCAGAAGCCATTGGTTCTCAGCGGACAGCTCTTACTGCTTCTGCGGGACTGCACGTCTGCAGTGCCCTCACTTTCCAGTGAGGTGCAGGGCAAAGCGAGATGCTTGAGTGATACAGTTTTCTTTTCTAAACTTTCATCTTTTTGTTTTTTCATGTATTTATGGACTGGATCTTTTCTCCCTAGAGACATTTTGAAGTTTCCAACATGACAGTACACTTTTAATTTATCTTCGAGGGATAAGAAGTCCCAAATAATACTTTTTCTCAAAGATCTCATTAAATGAAATTAAGTAACTAAACATTAAATGCAGGTTTTAAAAATTATTTTGTTTAATGTGAGTGCTAGTATACCAAACAATTCTATGATGACTAGAATAATTACATAATCTAATTCTTAGTATTGTGCTTATATAATTACATAGTGTGAGGAATGTTTCTTGGTTCAAAAATGACATAATGTTCATCCTAAATTTATCTAGCTAATGCATTCTCTTAACATTCTTATAAGGTTGAAGTCTTTTCCCTTACTTATTCAGCTATTTGGAAGCTCTTAATCATTTTTTTTACATTTTTTCTACATTTTTCATTAATTATTGCAGAATTTTATTTCTGCAGTAATATACAGTTACACTGTAACCAACACTTCACATGGAAAGAACTTAAGATTTTCCTGCCAAGTTACATGTAGAATGTGCACCTATGTTCATAAAGTAAATATTAATATTTAAGTGCTAGCAATAAGATCTAGTAACATGCTTTGCTTGTTACTGCAGTCGTATGGTGGTGCAGAGGCTCAGGGATACAAGAAATGACATCAACTTAGACACTGGGCCTTCCCACACCCAACACCAAAGCCAAAGAGCAGATTTCGCCAACAGACAGAGGTTGAAGATTGTCAGTGCTGGGGGCTAGTAACTTTTTCTTAGTTGCTATTATAAATGGCATTTTAAATAAGTTACATTTTCTACATATTGTTAGTATATAGAAATGCAATTGAGTTTTGCACATTGATTTTATGTCTAGCAACTTTGTCAAATATTCTCCCAAATTTTAATGCTGTGTCTCTGTATTTTCAGGGCCATTTTGAAGACCACTGTAACAGCTATGAGCAATGACGATTTGTTTTTCTTTTACAATGTTTTCCTTTGTATTGCTTTTTATTTAGTGTGAGGGCCTCAACGATGTTGGATAGAGGCAGAGCTAGCAGTCATCTGTCTTATTTCTGATTTTTTAAGGGAATGCTTTCACCATTACTTCATTCATTATGAAGTTTGCTGAGTTTTTCAGAGATACTGCGGAAATAAAGTTGTAAACCCCGTATGTTTTGATTCAGTAAGTCACTTTTCCAACAAGTCCTACATGCTTAGATTTAGCCTGGCCCAGAAACACTAAGTGTATGCCAGAGTTTAGGAGCCTCTTGCTAGCATTTGTTAGAAGGAACTTTGGGAATATGAGGACTCTTGACTCAATAGGAGAGGAAATCAGGGATAAAGTTCGCATGTACTTATGAGACATTTGCAGATACCAGGAATGAAAGTCTTTAGTTTTTAGTTTTAAAAAATTGTGGTGTAATTCATATAACATAAAGTTTACCATATCCAAGAATCAGCCAAATCCAGAATCATGACCCTTTCTCCCTATGTTTTCTTCTAAGAATTTTATAGTTTTAACTCTTCCACTTAGGTTTTTGACCCGTTTTTGGTTAATTTTGTACATGGTATATGTTAAGGTCCCACTTCATTCTTTTGCATATGTTTCAGCACCATTTGTTGAAAAGACTCTCCTTTCCCCACTGAATGGTCTTGGTGCCGTTGTTGAAAATCATTTGACCATATATGCAAGGGTGTATTTTTGGGCTCTTTATTCCTTCGTTTTATCTATCTGTTTTTTGCCAGTGCCACACTGTTTTGATTACTGTAGTTTCATAGTAAGTTTTGAAGCCTCATCAGGAAGTGTGAGGCCCTCAACTTTATTCTGCTTTTTCAAGGTTGTTTTGGCCATTGAGGCCCCTTGACATTCCATATAAACTTTGGGATGGACTTTTCTATTTCTGCAGAAGGCATCATTGGTATATTGATATTGATTGCATTGAATTTGTAAGAGAATATAAATCTTAAGTTGGGGTCAAGGCCCTTTAGTGTTAACATTTATACCTGTTCTAGTAACTGGGAGAATTTATTCCCTAGAAGTACCTTTTTGTGTCATACTTAATTTCCTGTGGAATATAATAACCTTTGTGCTATACACACTAATTGCTTGTTTGGAGAAAATGTATTTTCTGTAATCTCACTTGTCTTTAAGGAGATTTGTAGCCTTTTGGTAAGGAGAAAGTTTCAAGAACTTTGCCTAGTTTTCTCACTTCAAGCTTGATTGCAATTAATCAATAATTTGTACAGATTCAGTTCTTAAAAACACATGGGACAGATTTCAAATTACACTCTTTACCGTGTAAAGGAAGCTCTCATTTATTCCATATTTGCTAAGAGTTTTTATCATAAATGGGTGTTGAGTTTTATTAAATACTGTATTTATTCATTTATTGAAATAATCATATGAGATTTCTCTCAGTTAACTTTAAAGACGGTGAATTACATTGATTGATTTTCTGTGTCAAACCAATTTGCAGTCTTAGTGTCAGTGTAAGTTGTGCTGGGTTCTGTGGCTGCAGTTTGTTCGGATCCTGCCTGTGTGCATAATGATGAGGTGGCTCGTCTTCAGAGACAAACCGGGGCATTCAGAATTCACGTCCCGTGTGGGCCCTTCCCCTCCACATGCAGAAGGGTCGCGCAGCTCAGTTTCGATACTGGAATGTAGCAGAATTAATGCTGTGCTGGTTCTGGGCATTCATCTTAGAAAAGGCCTGGTAGGTTCAGTGTTCGCACCTTTGAGAGCCCTCAGGCTGGAGGAACCACCTAGAGAGGCCGTGTGGTCCAGCGGAAGTTTGGAGACCATGCATGTAGACTGTGCATTCTAGCTGAACGCAGACTTCCTGCTGCCACCACCCAGGCGCTGCATGTATGGGAAGCCATCTGGGACATGCCAGCCCAGCTGAGCCACATGGAGTAGAAGGACCTGCCGTGAATCATAGACAAATGGGAGAGAATGAAGGTTTGATTTTTAAGCCACTAAGTTTTCGAGTAGTTTGTTATACATCAATACACAACCCAAACAGGTTTTTTTCTTTTGGTACTAAAATTAAATTAGCTTCATAAACTAAGTTGGGAATACTCCCTTTTATTCTGTTTCCTGGAAGAGTTTGTGTAAGTTTGGAACGAACCTTTCCTTGTATGTTTAGGAGAATCTGTTGATAAATGTTCGTGGCTCTGATGTTTTCTTTTTTTTTCTTTTTTTTTTAATTTATTGGGGTGACAATTGTTAGTGAAATTACATAGATTTCAGGTGTACATTTCTGTATTACATCATCTATAAATCCCATTGTGTGCTCACCACCCAGAGTCAGTTCGCCTTCCATTACTATATATTTGATGATGTTTTCTTTGTGGGAAAATTTTTTAACAGTTGGTTCTATTTACTTATTGATGAAATCTGTGGTTCTTAGGGCTCCCCGGGTGTTGCAGGAAAATCATAGGGTGTAGCAAGATTTTTCAGGTTTAGAGGGAAATACATTGTGACCTGATATTCCATCAGACACTGCACAGACCTCGAACTTGAGGTAGATCATGGTTTCAACGTCAGGCTACACTACATTCCTATAAGTGATATAACTTTATTAAGCCAGTTTAAAGGTGCAGATTCTGATAAAAAGCATGTGGAAATCAACATGGGACAAAATGAGGGTGGTGGTGGTCATTCTGAGTCCATGGCTGTGAGAAGCTGGGGAGTGCCCAGTGGACCCCTCAACCCCAATAGTATGTAATTGTGGTTACTTAAGAAAACAACCTATTGCTTTTTTCCCCATTTATGTGTTTTTTCAAATGACACATAAGACATAACATGTGCTTTCTCTCTGTTATCTTTGTCCATTGGCTGGAGGTTTATGAATTTTATTGATTATTTCAAAGAACCAGCTTTTGAGTTTACTGATATTTCATGCTGACTTTGTTTTCAGTGTCACTGTTTTCTGCTCTTATCTTTTTATTTTCTCCCTTCTACTTCCTTTGGGTTATTTTTGCGCTCTCTCTCTCTCCCTCTCTCTCTCTTTTTTTAAGATTTTTTTTGGGGGGAGGAGGAGCAGGACTTTATTGGGGAACAGTGTGTACTTCCAGGACTTTTTTCCCAAGTCAAGTTGTTGTCCTTTCAGTCTTAGTTGTGGAGGGCGCAGCTCACCATGCCTTGCAGGACTCAAGGAATTGAACTGGCAACTTTGTGGTTGAGAGCCCACTGGCCCATGTGGGAATCGAACCAGCAGCCTTCGGAGTTAGGAGCATGGAGCTCTAACCGCCTGAGCCACAGGGCCGGCCCCCTCTCTCTCATTTCTTAAGGTGTAAGCTTTGATTATCCATTTAAGAACATTTTTTTTCTCTAATATAAGCATTTAATGTGTTTCTCTTGTTCCTCTCAAGTTTAGTCTTCTGTGGAAGTTTGCGCATGATGGGTACCTTTTTTTATCCATCTAGTTCCGTGTTTATTGAGCATCTTGAATCTGTCAAGTTTTATCTTTCATAAGGTGAAAAATTTCAGCCATTATTTCTTCAAATGCTTTTTCTGTCCCATTCTTTCTTCCCCCCTTTTTGTTCTTCATTACACATATGTAAAGATTGTTTGATGTCACCCAGTAGGTCGCTCAGGATTTGATCTTTTCTTGACCTATGTTCTCTAAACTTCTCGCTATCTCATTTCTATTTATTGATCTTCAAGGTTATGTGTTCTTTCTTCTGTCATTCCGTTTGGCTATTAAGTCCACCCAGTAAATATTTTGTTTCAGATATTAAGTTTTTTGATTTTGGAAATTTCTTTTGGTTCTCTTTTTCTTGTCCTTTTATTTATCCGTGAACATACTTTATTTCACTGAGGATATTTAAAGTCATCAGTTAAAATCTTTGCCTGTTAGTTCCAACGTCTGAGTCATCTCAGGCTTTCTGTCAGTTGATTTTCTTTTCTCTGGAGATGGGTGCCATTTCCCTGGAGTTGGTCGGTTTGCCTGTGAGGTAATTTTGTATATCCTGCACATTTGAAATGTTAAGTTATAAAGACTTAGGATTCTGTTCCTTTTCTCTGGCGGTGGTCGTTCCTCAGTTTTTAGCAGGCAGTTATCTTTTTGGGCTACAGAAATAGTGTCAGTTCAGATCTTCTCTCTTTAGCAGATATTCTTAGAGTCCATCCCACATATGTGTAGTTCAGAAACACACACGAACAGGATTTGGGGATCCCCTGGATTGTGCAGGCCACGTGTCTATGAGCACCTTGGGGCCTGCACTATACCACAGAGATAGGCAGTGGCTCGTACAAGTGTCCTCTGGTGTGGACTCCCCGAGACTCCACAGGTTTCCTCTCATCTGGGATCCTGCAGACGGCTGCTTTTGTCAGGTGTCTGGGATTACATTTGTTTCCTGCAGGCCTGTGGCCTGATAGGGTTTTGTTAGTCATTATTAGAAACAGAAGGCCATCCTTATCTCATAAAAATGCTTCATAGTTTCTGTCACACGTGCTATTCCCCTTTTTCTTTAAAAATTTCAGACGTTTTATATTTTTAGGTCCCGTTAAGAATGGTAGCATGCTTGTACATGCTCCCTCTCTCTCTTTCCATGTTTTCTAATTAGTCATTGCTAGTTTATAAGCATGTTATCAAATTTTACATGCAATCACTTCCCCCACATGCAAATAATCACATGCAAATAATTTTACATGCAATCATTTCCCCCAAAAATTTATTTTAATTTTTTAATTTGATTTTTTCATTTCTAGAGGAAAAATTGTAGCCTCTGGAAGTAATAGTTGTATCTTTTATTATTTGTATTTCCCTTCTTCCTGGAATGTCCTGTATTTTTGCTTCCTGCCCTCTGCTGACACCCCCTGGGCCCTCACTCCTGGCCCTGTACTCCTCCCCCCGTGTCATGCTGGACCTCCCGAAAGATGAGGGGATAGTTAGTTTGCAGGAGCCATTCGGAACAGCTAAGTGGAGACCCATTTTTCTTTCTCCATCTTGACTCATTAGTTCAGCCAAAGTGGCCAAAAAGAACATGCTTAATATGAGGCCTTGGAAGATTTAGGTAAAAACAGTAAGAAAGGCTTTGTTAGAAACACCTACTGAAAATAGGAAAGCGGAATTAATGTCTAGTGTTAGATTTTGGTTTTGTTAAGGACAAAGTGAAGCGATATTTTATTTCTACATTCTTCAAAGTACAATGGAAATAATCTAACTTTTTTTGACTGAAGCTACAAAATAAAGCAGAGAACTAAAGAAATTAAAGAGATAATTCATACCAAAATTTGCCTGTGGAATAGCCAGATAATTGAAGGCAAAGTGAAGATTTTATTTGCTTGAATTACCCGAGAAATTGTTTTAGCCTCCATTTCACCCTTATAAATTAAGACAGTGGTCTAAGGAAGGAAAATTGAGTCCTTGCTTTTCTCAAAAAATATTTTACCATCTTTTTTAAAAAAACCAGTAGACAAATTGGAAAACTATATGAAGAGGTCATTCACAGATGAATACAAATAGCCAATATACATATAGAGATCAGATATACCTCACTGGTACCGTGTGTTCCCGAAAATCAGACCCAGCCAGACCATCAGCTCTAACACAGCTTTGGAACAAAAATTAATATAAAACCTGTTCTTATTTTACTATAAGACCCAGTCTTTATAATATAATATAATATAATATAATATAATATAATATAATATAATATAATAGTACAGTACAGGACAGTACAATACAATACAATACATATAATACAATACAAAATACCTAGTCTTATGTTAATTTTTGCTCCAAAAGATTCATTAGAGCTTTGTCCGGCTAGGTCTCATTTTCGGGGAAACATGGTAGTGCAGGAAGTAAAATTTAAAACAATGATTAATATGATTTTTTTCTTACTAGATTAGCAAAGATTTAAAAGTAGAAGTATCCAATGTTGATTAGGCTATTGTGAAATGTTTGTGTCTGACATTGGAAGGACTGTAACTGGCTCCCACTGCTGGCAGATGGGGGTGGCAGATAGGACTGTGTCCTTAGCACTCCTTATCCATCACTGTGTTCTCCCTTTGGAATCACTTGATAGCATAATTTCTTCTGTGATTGCTTCCATCTTGTTTTGTGTTATCAGTCGATGCAGCCTAAGTGTGCAGTGTGATAAAGCTACAGTTGTGCACAGCGTGTCCCAGGCCGTCAGCCTGTCGCACTCACTCACTGACTCACCCAGAGCAGTTTCTAGTCCTGCAGGCTCCACTCACGGTGTGCTGTTTGTCATCTTTTATAGCATATTTGTAGTGTACCTTTTCTGTTTAGATTTGTGTAAACACATGCGTACTTCCATGTGTACAGTTGCCTGCAGTGCTCAGTCCAGTGACGCGCTGTGTGGACGTGTAGTGCATGTGTGCCGTGGGCTGGGCCATGGGCGTTTGTGCAGCGCACTCAGTGTTTTCACTCGCCGACTCTGACGCCTTCTCAGAACATGTCCCCTTGGCTAAGCCGTGCATGACCATACTCAGAAACAGTGCAAGGGCAGGAACGTGCCAGGAAGTTTCACATCAGGGAAAGAAATATGGTGGTCTAAAAAATCCAATAAATCTCTTCATAGTTTTCCAATGGAAAACTATTTGAAGAGTGAGGCATAGTAATTTTTAAAAATTATCTCAGTTAAATTCCATTCTGCTTATCATCAGATTTGTAAGGCATTTCATAAGGAGTAACCTTAGTCCCAGCAGCACATTAACTCAGATATTTGACAAATACGAACCAAGTTTTTTTGCTGGGTGCTATTGAATGAGAGAGAAAGGGAATAAATCTGATGTTCAGGCTGCCACTCCTATGTACTTAATGATAAAAGAAATAATATTTTGCCCAAAATCTTTATATGGCTTCAGAAAAGGAGAGGATTCAAATTCAGCTTTGATCATAGTTTGTCTGTCAGGTTTCTCAGGACAGAAGTAGCCAGTCATTTGGGTTCCAGATGTGTGTCTGGGTCGGTGCGTGTGTGGTGGTAGCCACAGGTGGAAAGCAGACTTCCCAGTAAGGAGAGGCAGAGGTTTCAGCTGCAGTGAGTGGTCCGCGGAAGGCAGCCGTCTGCATGTGCGGAAGGAGCTCTAGCAGGAACACTTGCCACCTACTTACCTGAGTGTTGCTGTCTCCTGGTGGCGGCCTGGTTGTGGCTGACAGGTGTCCCTGTGTCGATGTCACTGCTCAGACCTGGGTTGCTTCTTGCTCCGTGGACATGCGTGCACACTGCTGGGCATTTGGTGGATGTCAGGAATAGTCATTGTTTGCCATCATTTGGTTGGTGTGCAAAGTGGCCAGAAATGACCATCTGCAGTCTTAGGTCTGGTTTAGAAGACCTGGATTCTGTGGTTTTTCAAGCTGCGTGCCCCAGAGACTTGCAGGATCATTGGTCGTTTCTGGCCTGGTCTGCAGAATGAGGCTGCAAAGCCACGTCCCAGTCAGAGGACATGTTAGCGGGTGTGCACGGACTGCACCAGGCAGCTCCCTGCCGTGCCCGGGTATCCAAATTACAGCTGGGGAATCAGGAGCCAATGAAGAACCACTCAGCTTTGGGGTAATCTGGGGGAGTTGCTGTGTGGCACCACACAAAGATTTGGGTTATCTTTCTCTTTCTTATTTGCATGTAGGCTAGCTGTGAACATGTACATAGAACTGCCACTTAAGACCCCTTTAAATAACAATTTTGTAGCTAAACATGCTTGGAAAACCTGTTCTGGTTAAATGTTTTGCTTAACTGAAATTTCTAGCATAATGAAGAATGATCAACATTTTTGGAAATCTGAGATTTATAATATTCAGATATTCAGTACTGATGTCCTAACATGTGCCCACAGTCTCTTTACTAGTTGTGCCTCTGATCTCTTTACTAGTCGTCTAGCGACAACTATTTGATTTGATCTCTAGTACACTAGTTGGCTCTAGATTTTTTTTCATCCTGGACTGAATATCTTTTTTTCTGCATCCTTTAAAATTCCCCCCAACAGTTAAATTTTTCAATTCCAGCAGTTTGTTTCATAGCTGAATGTGAAACATCGGATGTCCACCTCTAGTCCTCTGAGGATATGCACCATAGTTTTTAAATTTCCTGCTCTAATTTTTTTTTTTAAAGATTTTATGGGAAAGGGGAACAGGACTTTATTGGGGAACAGTGTGTACTTCCAGGACTTTTTTCCAAGTCAAGTTGTTGTCCTTTCAGTCTTAGTTGTGGAGGGCGCAGCTCAGCTCCAGGTCCAGTTGCCATTGCTAGTTGCAGGGGGCACAGCCCACCATCCCTTGCGGGAGTCAAACCGGCAACCTTGTGGTTGAGAGGACGCGCTCCAACTAACTGAGCCTTCTTGGAGCTCAGCGGCAGCTCAGCTCAAGGTGCCGTGTTCAATCTCAGTTGCAGAGGGCGCTGCCCACCATCCCTTGCGGGACTGGAGGAGTTGAACTGACAACCTTGTGGTTGAGAGCCCACTGGCACATGTGGGAATCGAACCGGCAGCCTTCGGAGTTAGGAGCACGGAGCTCCAACCGCCTGAGCCACCGGGCTGGCCCTCTAATTCTTATATTAACTTCTTGCCTTAGTGGACGTTTTCTCCCTGTTGAGTTGGCAGTTCCCCTTTGTGGATGACAGTCCCCAAGTTCTGCAGGTGCTGCTGGGGCGACTCGCTGCCCTGGGAGAGTGGTGCCCTCCTCAGAGATATGCAGAAGCGTGTCAGTGTCTGTGACATCCTGTGACATCTCGCTGGCCTGGCCTGGTGGCCTCCAGAGCACAGGTCTTGGCAGAAGCCGGGAGGCTAGTGTAACTCTCCCGGGCCGGTCTCGGAGCGTCTGGGTTAAATGTGCACACTCACCCTGGTGTTGACCTGCACAGCTTCCCATGAGTGACGTTGCTTTTTTCTTTCAACATAAGTTAAAACAGAGGATCACACGTGTCAGCAGCAGGAGGAGACACAAGGTAAAGGGTGAAGGTCACAGCCAGGGCACATTCAGGGAAGCAATGTGGCAAAATGGGGTTCCAGGAGGGCTCAGTGATGGGGTGGCCTGGTGAGGACGCAGGATAGTGCCCGTGGGCAAGGCCTGGGTCAGTGCCCACTGTCTCTTCACTAGCGTTTTCCTTTGGAGTAAGAGGCTATCAAGAATTCTGTTAATGTACAAATGTCCCCAGAAGGAGATGGACGCTTTCCCAGGAACCTGCCCACACAGCATCGTGTCCCCAAGTGGCAGCTGCCTGGGAAGGCTTGGGACACAGACCCTGGTGGGCTCGAGGCTTGAGCGGCCCAGGGAGGGCTGGCCCTCGAAGGTTCCAGGACCTCTAGGGCCAGTACAATACCATTAAACCCCCAGGACCGGGAGCAAGAGCAGGGAGGACACAGGGTGGCAGGCTGGCGAGGAGGCTGCGCATTCAACCCGGCTGGCAGGAGTCACAGAGAAAATAGATTGGGGTGTGTGTCAGGAAGGCTGTGCGTCAGTGACACGTGTCCCGTGAAACTCTTCTTTGGTGCCAGCCACAATCTGCCCAGCACACTCCCAACTGGCCTTCTCCTTGGTTTCCAGAAGAGAAACCAAGATGTCTCACTCCTTCTGACAGAAGCTCTAGACTTCTCAACATGTGTAAAGTGCTGACACATTTGTCTTTCAGCTTCTGAAACCCAGATTTCAAAAACAAGTTAAAGGGTAATGAGTCTCTTCACTTAACCCAAGGATTTATACAGGAGGCTTTCATTAAGGTAGAATTTCATCTACAAAATTTTGATTTGCCTAGAATTTCAACGTAACATTAGTGCACAGCACACATTGGACCAAATCTCCTACATTGATGAGAGGTGGCTGTTTTAACTAAGAATTGCTTTTAAAGGGGTGGCAGGTGTTCTGCCTGTAACTCCGAGCTTTGTCCGGAGTGCCTGGCCTCGGCCCGGTGGAGTTGAATTGTTGCAGTCACCGCACAGTTGGTTTTATACCAAAATGTTAGACACTTTCGCCCTAAGCTGAGGAGGCAGAGGAGTGTTGTGGGATCGGGAGGCCCCTGAATGGCGGGCTCCGTCTTCTTTGTCTGTACTTCCCCGGGGCTGAGCACAGTGGCATCTAGCAAGTAGTAAATGTTTGCTGAACGTGTACATGAATTCATGAGAAAGAAGAAATGAAAACTGGGTTGGGAAGCCCCAAGGCCTTGATTCCAGCCTCGGGGGTGTTACATGTAACGAGTGCCTGTGACCTTTGCTCCCTGGCAGTGGGCATCACCTGACATACTACACTTGTGGGTACCTGCTGTGTAACACGGAGCAAACCTACGGCACTTTCATGCCTTGACGTCCTGTAGTGCATTGCGTCTGTTTCCTCACTGTGTGCCGCTCGCCATTGGGGAAATGACTCTTGTCTTGTTCCTTGCTCAGTCCCATGAACTGAGCTATCCCCTGGCATATGGTAGGTGCCTCAAAATATTTGCTGAGTAAATGAAATGAATGACTTTTGTCATTTCCCCTCTTTTCTTTTTGCCTTAGTTTCATGTTTGTGCTTACCTCCTTGAGGCTGTTGTGAGGCTGGAAAGATCTTATGTAAATAACAATGTCCTGAATTAGTGATAGTACAGTGTAAAAAAGGAAAGAAATGGACAATGAAAAAAATGACCAAATTTACAATAGAAGCAAGCATTTCAGATAATAGGAAATAAACATAGGAGACACTCTCAAAGCCATCGTCACTTTGATCCCATTTTCTATGAGTCCCTTGTATAAATGGTCACTTTGGTCAAACTGCGTAAACCACAGTTTTCCTCAACCCCCCCTTCAAGTGCAAATGTGACCCTGGCCTGGAGTTTGCTGTTTGCTGCTCATCCTTTCATCCTTTTTGCCATGGCGGGCAGGCCTCCCAACGGAGCCACTTACCCATGTGACCCAGCAATCCCACTCCTGGGGATTTGTTCAAAGGAAGTGAACTCAGTATCATGAAGAGATACCTGCACGTCCATGCTCATCGCAGCAGGATTCACAGTAGCCAAAATCCAGAAGCAGCTTGAGTGCCTGTTGATGGATGAATGGATACAGAAAATGAGGTGTGTACCAGCGATGGCACATTACTTGGCCAGAGAGAGGAAGCTGTGCTGTGTCCACAGCGTGGGCGGGCCTGGAGGGCTTGTGCCCAGTGAGGGAGGTCTGCCAGGGAGACATACGCTGTGTGCGCTCGCCTAGAGGTGGGCTCCATGACGAAAGGAAGCAGTCAGATCACAGAAACCACTGGAAAGTGCTTGCCAGGCCTGGGGGCAGAGGGTGGGGAGACGCAGGTCAAAGGGTACAACCTCCCTGCTACGAGGGGAAGGAAGTTTGAGGATATCCTGCGTAGCATGGGGACTGCATTGATAGCACTGTCTTGTATAACTGAAATTTGCTGAGAGAGCAGAGCTTAAATGTTCTCACCAAACAAAGGTAAGTATGTGAGGTGATGGAGGCGTTAAGTAACTCGATGGGCGAGCTCTTTCACTATGTGCAAGGGTATGAAATCACCACGAGCACACGCTAAATCTCTTACAATTTCATGTCAGTTATACCTAATCAGAAGTGAAACTTTTTGAAGAAATCATGTTTTATACAAAACTAGGTATTAATAATAATGTCAACAGATATTCACAATATGTAATTTTGGCTTTATTTAGTATGTTTATTTGTGGTGTGTTTAGTGTTAGTATTTGCTCAGAAAAGTGAGCTTACTTTTCCCTCCAAAATAGAAACATCTTTATATTTTCTTATGAAAGTAGTGCACTGTTGTAAAATTTTAAGTAATTTTTAAAGTTATGTAAATTTGAATGTGGAGCTTTTCTGTAACCTGTGCCTGACCTCTGCTCCCAGTGCCAGCCTGTTGGCTTATCAGGAGGGCCCGAGGGGATGACCGCCTTTAAATTGTCTTTGCATAAAATTGCTTCCTAAATTTTATTTAGGGAAATATAAGATAGCATTCAGAAGTAGGAACATTGTATAGTTCATTAGATATTTGAATATTTAAAGATATTTACTAAAGAAAAAAAGAAAAAAGAAAAAAAAAAGACATTTACCAAACTCCTGTCACTCTTTTAGAAAGAAGTCAGCAGACATGTTCAGTATGTGAGAAACACTAAAAATCATTTGGGGAAATATGAATTTTTCTATCTGTTATATGTTACTTGTGGTCTGAGCTGGAGTATAGTCTTGGTTGATAAAGAAAAAATCATTATGCTCCTTTTTCTTTCGTCAGATTCCTCGAGCGCCTGCGGAGTCTGGGCACTGTGACAGCGTGTGCTGCAGTGACCTCCCTCTGGACTCCTTATCTTTCTGTCCTAGGAGCTGTCAATGTAAAGGCGACACAAAGCAGAAGGCTAACAGCTCTAGTGTTCTTGGAACTTATCTCTATCTCTTTTTATTTACACAAAATGCCATCACATCACTTAAATGGTCCTGAGAATGACATATTTATTTCTGAACACACTAAAAAGGCTTCCTCCCCTTTGTTGTATTTAGATGATTTTGATCCTTATGTGGAAGTTCACAACATGAGTACGAGACTTTGTGAAGTTTATCAGTAGAGATAATCTCCTTCGGGGCTGCTACACTAGTGCCGTGAGCAGGAAGCCGTGTGTCTCCACTGCCAGCAACCGTCAGTCGTCCTGACAGCCTGACACTCTCCACGAAGACCTGCTCGTCTGCTCCACATTTGGGAGCAAGAACCACACACAACCAGCGATCAAAAGGTAACTTCCAAACTCTCCTGCAGCTCCCTGACCCTTTGGTTCTCTGGTTCCCAAGTAGCTGACAGGCAGCAGCACTCGGGAGTGTGACCTGTGTGCCCTGTGCAAGAGCTTCTGATGCTCAGCTCTGTCAGTAACAGCCTCGGTGGCCGGCGGCTGTTACGATGCTCCCAGGGACGGTGAGTTCTCTAGAACCTGGAGCCGACTGCCCAGGATGTTTAGCCTGAAATGGAGGCTCTGGTGGGATTGCGAGCTAATCCAACAGCACGTCTCCTGGGCGTGAATCCCTCGGTTAGACTAGGTGGTCCTGAGCACCCCGTTTTTGCTGTCACTCCTTGGGTTAGGTGACTGCTATTGTTCACTGAGTGCCAGGCCCTCTGGCACCCAAGATTGACATAGCCAGTGTGCTCTGATGATCAAGTCCTGCTGTCTATTTAAAAGACTATCCCCAACCTATGTCCTGAGGTTAGCAAAATCAACAGTTCACTTTCTGAAAGGTTCTTTTCCATAATTCTCAAGTGCTTCATGTTTACAAGTTGCCTTTTTCCTGGACAACTCTTTCCTTAAACCTACAAGCATCTGCCAAATGGTGCAGTGTTTTCTGCAAATGTCACCTAGTGACGTAATCTGTATGAGTAGTTTACATTCCCAGAGAACACGCATGACCACCTACTGCACACCAACACATAGTAGGAGTGCTTTGTGATTTATAAAATACGCTGCACATTATTTAGAAAATCCTTTTCTTTTTTTGTTTTAAGTAACAATGACTGTGGATCCAGCTTGAAGAAAGTCCATATTTTTTTGTAGCGGAACAAAGAATAATACTTCAGTGTTGCTAAGTATATGCAAGGTTCTCACAGCAAATGGAACAAGGAGGCAGAAACGTCATCAGATTTTTCTTTATTCAAGGATCATTGAAAGTTGTGACTATTACAGACACTAAGCCCCAGAAAATTGAAAAATGAAATTTACTGGCGTCCTGATGAAAGCTGAACGTTTCTTCCTCCTTGTGAGCGCACAAGCAGATATGCAATCACATGTTTTGCTGCTGCCTGTGATTTACTCAGCAGCGTTCCTGACTCCTTTTCTGTTACTCGAAAACATGCATTTTGAAGACATTTATGGTAAGACTTCCTTGGATTAGACAGATGAACATTAGGTTTCTATTTTTATTCCTTGAAATGACGACACTAAGACATTTGCTAACTCAAAAAATGTTTAAGTGTAAGCTTGTGTTTTTGGAATTTGTGATTGATTTTGAAGTTGCACCTCCCTGTAGGGTACTGCTGATGTTATTCTGTAGAGAAGAAAACAACAGTTCTAGCCAGCCCACCTTCTGCTGTATCACAGGGTGAAAGGAGCATCTACGGGACAACAGGGTAGCTGATGCTTCTGTTATCTGATGATGTAATTAGGCTAAACCTTCCTGCTGAGGTGAAATGAAATGAAACAGACTGCATTTAGGAAACAAAACACCGTGGTGGCACCAACGGTCTGATGTAGTAGGGAATTGTGGGGTCCATTACTGGATGGAAACAAAAGTACGGGAGAGCCAGAGTCACATGGCCACTTGTGTCTCAGGGGTGCTGCCTGGAGGACAGTACGGACAGGGCCTGACCAGGGTGGGAAGTCCTGTGAGGACTTGCCCACATTAAGACGGCCCCTTGTCCTGCTGAAGCCCTGGGGTCCCCCAGGGGACGTCTTAGCCTGTGCCAAGCAGAGGAGACAAGGAAGACAAGCCCTCCAGGAAACTGCCTTTGGGACGGGGTGAGGGGAGGGGTGACCTTGGTGAGCTCTAGGAAGCTTTTCAGGAACCACTAGCACTAACCTTACAGAAATGATTTCAGGAAACAGAGAAGAAACACATCACAACTTCTTGTATGAGTTGGCCATAATCTTGTACACGAACCAGATAAGGACATTGCCAGAAAGGAAATTACAGGCCATTTGCTCATGAAATCCTGAACAAAATATTGGCAAACTGAAAGCAGTAAAAGAAGAAGGAAAAATACCTCATCGCCAAGTTGGATGTATTTTAGAAATAGACTGGCATTAGAAAATATAGTTCTTCATATTAATACATTAAATGAGAAAAAAAAAATATGATCGTCTCAGTAGACTTATAAGAAGCATTTTTTCAGCCTGCACTCCATTAAGAAAAAACCCACTCCTCTTAGCAAACTGATAGTAGACAGGACCTTTCTTACTCTGATGAAGGGCAACTGCAGGAGACCAACAGCCAACATCAGCCAGTGCTGAAGAGTAGAGAACTTGGCTGAGAGATGAGAACAAGAAGGATGTCAGCTGATGGCACTTCTACCTAACTTTGTATCTGAGGTCTCAGCCTGTGTAGAAAGTACTAAAAACATAAGTTATAAGGATTATAAGTACTAAAAACATAAGTTATAAGGTAAAGCAATAAATAAAACTGATGACTGTGTACATAGAAAAATCAAAGCAATCTATAGATAAGTTACTAGAAGTTTTGAATATACCAAATACTGCATTCTGCGTACCCCAAATTGCATATTATATTGCATTGTAATATAACAAAAAATCATTTAAAATATAGTAGCATAAAAAAATGTCAAACACTTAGAAATAAATCTAACAAAAGACCTCTACAGGGAAAATTATAAAACTTTATTGTTAGACATTTAAAGAGACTAAAGAAATGAAGAGCTAAGGGATGTCCATGATTACTGACTCAACACTATAATAAAGGTTCTTCCCCAGTCGACTTACTAATTCCAGCTCCCCCAGTCACACTTTTAATAGGCTTTCAGTCATTTCATTTTATTTTACTTTATTTATTTATTTTTTGTTGTTGAGAGCCCGCTGGCCCATGTGGGAATCGAACCGGCAGCCTTCGGAGTTAGGAGCATGGAGCTCCAACCGCCTGAGCCACCAGGCCGGCCCAGTCATTTCATTTTAAAGTGTAACCTGAGTGACTTGCAGAGTGCCACGAGTGCCAGGATATCCTTGAGTAAGGAGAGGACTTGCTGTGTCAACTATGAAGTCATAGTATAGAGCTGTGTCACCACACGCTGTGGAGTTTGCAGACAAGTGAGCTAAGTGAGTGCACTGGAAAACCTGGAAACAGATTTGCGTGTACCCGACTTGTGGCGATATGATATATGACAGGCTGCAAGAGCAGTGGGGCAAGGATGGTGGTTTTCAATAAATAGTATTGGGAAAATTGACAAGCCAAACAGTTGGAAGGAAGCAGGGCGGGGATGGATAAGAAACCCTTATTAACAACATACACAAAATGAATAAAGCAACTAAAGACTGAAATGAAAATTCCAGCATCTGGAACCAAACTTAGAGTCAAATGCAACTAATTATCTTTTCTCTTGAAAATATGTTCTATTTTCTTGTTTCTTCGTGTGTTGGGTGGTTTTGGGTTGTTGTATCCTGGTCATTATGAGAATTAAGGTGTGGAGTTCAGAATTCTATAATTTTTCTCTATGGGTGTTTCTTCCTTTACTTACTAGGTAATTTTCTTGGCTATGCTGGAATTGTAGTCTCTTGAATGACAGTTTCAGTCCATTCAGACCTTTTGTCTCCAGCAGGGAACTTTGAGGTTGTTGCATGCATGTGTGGTTCAGGGCCAGCCAACCATGTGGGAAGGTGATAAAAACGTGAAATTTATGCAGGAAACAAGAAACTATAAAAAGTGGTGTAGTCCACTTGAAAAACAGAACTTCTAGAAATAAGTAGAATTTATTTCAACTCAGTGGATACCTTATAAGACAAAGAGAAAATCTTAAAATCAGTCAAAGAAAATGGACAGGTCACCTTCAAGTGCTTGACAGTTACACATAGCTGGATTTTCAGTTGCAACAGTTAAAGCAGAAAATTGAATGGCATTGATCTCTTCAACTGCCAACCTAGTGAATTTATATTTCATGAATGAGAGTGAAATAAAGGCATTTTCACAAGTGAAAATGGAAAGAATTCATCACTGACTAACTCTCACTAAAGGGATTTATCTTCTGAAGGAGACAGAAGATAAATGATCCCAGCTACAAGTTTTGAGATACAAAAGAAGAATTAATACTAGAGAGAGTGAATATACAGGTAAATGTGAATGAACATTCATTGAGTATAATATTAATATTTAATGGGGTCGAAAGAGGAGAGATAAACTATGGGATGTAAATGATAGAGTGTTCAAAGTTCCTTGTATTATCCAAGAAAATAACAAAGGTTTTGATTACATTTTGATAATTTGACCATTGGTGTTATAATTTCTAAGTAAGAATATTAGAATGCATAATTTCCAAACTAATAGAGGAGAAAAGTTAAATGATAAGGAAATCTTAGCCAATCAAAATGCTACAGAAAAAAGAGAGAATAAATAAGATAAAAGAAATGAGACAAGTAGAAATCACAAAATAAGATGTCAGGTTTAAACCTAAATATCTTAATAATTACATGAAATGTAAATGACTAAACTCTTTGGTTTAAAAAAGACAAAGAATAGTATACTGAATTTTAAAAATTGAACTATACATATCATGAGAATACAGGGAGAATAATGGTAAAAGGATAGAAAAGATATTTGTATTTACAAAAGATATTTTGTATAAATGGATTAATGCCATACAAAATAGACTGACTGTAAGGCAAAAAGCATTGTGAGAGATGAGGAAGGATGCTTCATTATGATAAGATTTTCAATTCATCAGGAAGATATGATTATCTAAATTTGTAGGCACCACATAAAAATAACACCAAAGTACATAAAACAACTTGATAGAACTATGAGGAGAAATAGACAAATTCACAGTTATAGAGGGAAATTTTACTGTACCTCTCTCAGTGCTTGAAAGAAATAATCAGACCAGAAAAACAGCTAAGATATAAAAGATTGAACAATATAGTTAACAAACTAGATTTATGGGTGTTTATTGAACACTATAACCAACTATAAAAAACACATTACTTTCCATTACACACAAAGCTTTTACAAACAATGAATGAAGGCAAGAATTAAAACATTTCAAAGGATTGAAACACTATCCAAATATTTTCTAGTCATAATGTAATTAAGGCAGAAATCAGTAACAAAAGAGAAAATTCTCGTATCTTTGGAAATTAGAAACATCATTCTAAATAAGTGATATGTCAAATAATAAATTATAATTAAAATTAAATTTTGAACTGAATAATGTAAATGCTGCTTATTGAAACCATGGATGAAGCCAAAGAAATGATACGAGGAAAATCTATAGCATTGTATCCATGTATTAGAAAGAAAGCTGAAAATTAGTTTAATATACATGAAATAAGTTTAAAAGCAAATGCAAAATTAACTCCAAAAAGAAGAAAGTAAATTATAAAGATAGGAGCAATAATTAACTGAAACAACAAACATATAATAGGAAGGATCTAGATAGCTATAAAAGCTTGTTCTTCAATAACACTAAGAAAATTGACAAACCTCTTATAAAATTGATCAAAAATAGACAGTACAAATAACCAATACTGGAATAAAAAAGGGACCATCACTACAGATGCCACACACACGAACATATTAGAAACAAGATATTAACAACTCTGTGCCAGTACGTTTGAAAATCTAGATGAAGTGGACAAATTTGGGGGAAAGTATATCAAGACTGACTCAAGAAGAAACAGAAAGCTGCCATAGTTCAAAAATCTTTAAATAATTAAATCAGCTGTATGTTTCTTCCCTTAAAGGAAAACTCTGGACTAGCTGGCTTCACCAGGTAGTCATTCCAGACACTCAAGTTAAAAACAAGTGCGCTCTTGTGCATAACCTCCTTCAGGCAACAGAAGAAGAAGACACACTTTGCAACTTATTTCATGATACACGAACCTGAAACTGAAGACCAACGCGTAAGGAATATTTCCGAGCTAATTTCACTCATGGACATAGATGTAAAATTTCAAGGTCTGCTAGTAAAATCCCACCACAATATAATAATGAGATCCGAATTAAATACATTTATTTAATCAATCCATTAAAAACAGCTGGATCTGTGGGGATTAGGCTGGGAGGATATTGGGAGCAGGGATCTGTCCTCTACTCTCCACTTCCCAAGAATTAATTGATTACGTACAGCTACCCTAGCCCCCTCCACAAACCTTGAAGAGGATAAGAACTTTAATCAGCCTCTGTTTGAGAAAAGATAGGAAAAATTGCCAATCAATTACTCTCAAGTTCAAGTTATTTGGGGTGAGTTATTGATGAATTTTATTGAAATAATAAACCAAATTCAGCAATATGTTAAAAGGATATGTTTAAAGAATAATACATTTTGACTTAAGTCAGATTTATCCAAGGTATGACAATTAAGTTTGTGAACTTGTTGCAATGATATTGCTAACCTTTTTTGATATCAGAGGAATTATTCATTATGAATTTGTACCAACTGGACAAACAGTTGACCACGTATACTATTGTAAGTAAACTTGGAAGTGCTGAAAAGGCTGTGTGAAAAAGTTAGACATGAACTTTTCTCCAGCAATTCATGGCTCTTACATGACAACAGTGTACCAGCTCACAGGGCACTGCCTGTGAGGGAGATTATAGCCAGTAAACAAATAACTGTATTGGAACACCCTCCTTACTCACCTGATCTGGCCGCCAGTGACTTCTTTCTTTACCTGAAGATAAAAGAAATATTGAAAGGAAGACATTTTGATGACATTCAGGACATCAAGGGTAATATGACAACAGCTCTGATGGCCATTCCTGAAAAAGACTTCCAAAATTGCTTTGAAGGTTGGACTAGGCGTTGGCATCGGTGCATAGCTTCCCAAGGGGAGTACTTCAAAAGTGACTGTAGTGATAGCCAGCAGTGAGGTGTGTAGCATTTTTTCTAGGATGAGCTCGCGAATTTAATTGTCAGATATCATATGCAGCATTGGTTTTCCATGTTAAAAAATCAGTGACTTATTTTCCATAATAGCAAGTTAATGTAGGAAAAATTATATGAGCATTCCAGCAAGGACAGCATTTGATAACATTCAGTATCATCTTAAAAAGTGAGTAAACTAGGGCTTTTTAAAATGATTATTTTTTATTTCAGAAACTAGGGCTTTCTTAATCAGATAAAAGGAAGCTACAAAAATCTACAATAAATATCATATTTAGCAAATGTTTGAAAACTTTCCCTTTGAGATGATCAACAAGAAAGGGACGCTGCTATCACCTCTGTCCCCCCGTCACCACTGCTGCTCAACACAGACAGGAGGTCCTGGTTGTTACAGTAAGAGAAGAAAAAAGAACAAGACTATTAACTTTGGAAAAAATAAACTATCGTTTTTAAAGAAAATGATTATATATGTATAGAAATTATTTACAGATAAAATATTAGAATTCATGAGAAACTTTATACCAAAAAATAAAATCAATATAAAAATTCAATTGTATTTCTATATAAGAGCAACAATAGAAAAGACAATTTTAAAATGTGCCATTTACAAATGGCATCTAAAAATAGCAACTAGAATAAATAGACAAGGATGATGTAAAAAACCTTTATGAGGAGAATTATACAACTTTACTGAAAGACAGTATTGAGAACCTAATTAAATAGATACGCCATGTTTATACAATGGAAGATGCAAAACGCAAAGAGGTCATTTATCACTATATTGATTTCTTGGTTTAGTGCAGTCCCACTTGAAATCCCAAGAGGTGTTTTGGGGAAGGGGATGACGTATGACAAGATAATTCAAAATAGAAAAACATTCCAAAGAGAAGAATAGCCAAGGTACTGACGGAGGAGAAGGGAGGAAAGGAAGGATAGGGACAGAGGAGATGTCCCCTGTCGGATGTTTAGAGATCATGGAGCTGGGTTTATCGGTATCTTGCTGTGTGGCACAGGAAGAAACAAATAGATGAGTTGAACAGAAAAGCATGTGGCGGACGTCATAAAAATGGCGGCATGAGGTGAGTCTCTTGAACTCTCCCCTGGAATTTACAACAAATTGAACAACTATAACTCCACAAAGGACTCCCTGTGCAGCAGACATGCAAGATTTAGAGGGACACTACTGAAATCACCTAAAGGTGGGTAAATTGCGTGAGCAGGGGAGGAGGAAAGGGAGAAGTGAGGAGAGGGCCTGCGCGGGCACAGGATGCAGACCTAGCTCAGTGCTCCGAGCTTGCTTCATCCTGGAGAGGGAAGAACTTGGACTGCTAGGGCTCCGTTTAAGGCCCACAGGGCTGAGGGGACAGAATATAACACAGCTGAACCCAACGCTCACGGCAGAGACCTCGGAGAAAAGACTGAGGGAAGAAGGCTGAAAACGGTGGTTTAAGCCCTCACTAACGGGCACGGAAGCCTTAGGCACTGAGACTGTCGCCCCCTCACTATCCTCCCAGAGCTCGCCCCGTCCCCACCTGCCCGATGCTAGAAGCGGAACAGTTGCAGTGTCAGATCAAAAGAATAGAATATTTGCTGTTCTGAGAAATGTGGACTACAGACACAGAGTCACAGCCCAACTAGTTCTGGCAAAGGAGAGGGAGCTGTGGAAGCAGGACTGGCTGTGATGGTTGTCGCTGCCATTGCTCTGGCCCCTCTCACAACCCACCCCACCTCTGGCCCCACCTATCTGGGCAGATCCTTGCAGGAGTGAACAGAACTGTGAAACACACAGGCTCTCAATTTGGTGCAGGAAGAGCTTTGGAACTTCAGAAGCTCTCCACAACCCCCATTCAGAGACGGCGCCATATGACCCAGGTGAACTGTTCAACGAGGAGAAGCCCGTCTTCCAGGGAATCCCCCCATTGTGTGAGAAGCTGGAATAGTGCAGAGAAAACATAACACTATAGTGTGAGAAAGAATAAAAGGCTGCAGTTGGAGAGAAAATAAAATATTTTACCAACACCTAATGGAAAACAAAAGAAAGACCTCTTTCTATAAACCTGTTGCAGAACCCACTCCTATAGATGTCTAGGAAGAGAAATAATAAATCATTAATTACCATGAATAACCAAGGCAACACGACAGCTCAGAAAGAAAATGAAAAGTCTCCAGTAAATGAACTTAAAGATATGGTAATATGTGACTTAAATGACAGAATTCAAGACTGCAGTTCTGAAAAAAACTCAACGAGATGCAACAAAACACAGAAAGGCAGTTTAATGAACTCAGAAACACAATCAAAGAACAACATGAACATTTTACCAAAGAGATTGAAATTTTAAAAAAGAACCAAATAGAATTTCTGGAGATTAAGAACTGAATAGAAGAAATGATGAATGAAACAGCCAGCTTAGGTAGTAGAGTTGACCAGATGGAGAAAAGAATCAGTGACATTGAAGGTAGAATCCAGAAATGACACAGATGGAAGAAGAAAGAGACTTGAGACTTAAAAGAAATGAAAGAACTCTACAAGAACTTTCGGACTCCATCAAAAAGAGCAATATAAGAATAATGGGCATATAAGAAGGGGAAGAAAGGGAGAAGGGAACAGAGAGTATATTCAAACAAATAGTCGATGAGAACTTCCCAAACTGTGGAAGGAGCTAGATCCTCGAATCCAAGAAACAAATAGAACACCCTAAATACCTCAACCCCAACAGGCCTTCTCCAAGGCACATAGTATTGAAGCTGTCAAAAATCAATGACAAAGAAAGAATCCTCAAGGCAGCCAGGGAAAAGAAGACGGTAACCTACAACGGAAAGCCCATTAGGTTATCATCAGATTTTTCAGCAGAAACTGTACAAGCCAGGAAGCGGTGGAATCAAATTTTCAAACTATTGAAAGAGAAATTATGAGCCAAAACTAATATATCCAGCAAAGATATCCTTTAGATATGAAGGAGGAATAAAAGACCTTTCCAGACATACAGAAGCTGAGGAAATTTTCTAACACATGACTTGTACTACAAGAAATACTGAAGGAGGCTATTCGACCAGCATCAATAGGGATAAATTGTGGCAACCAAAACATAAAAGCAGGGAGAGTAAAGGCCTGAACCAGAATAGGGGAATGGAGAAGGAAAGCGTGCTGAAGAAAATGGAATATTCTAAATATCAAACCTTCTTTTACATAAACTTTATGGTAACCACTCAAAAAAAAAAAATCCAGAACTGAAATATATAACATAATAAAAGAAGAAACAGAGGGAAACATCATAGAATACCACCACACAGAAATAATAGACAACAACAAAAAGACAAACCATGGAAACACAGTTTTACCAGAAAACTAAAGATAGAATGGTAGGAAATACTCACATATCAATAATCACCCTAAATGTAAATGGACTGAATTCACCAATGAAAAGGCACAGAGTAGCAGATTGGATCAAAAAACGAAACCTAACCATATGCTGCCTCCAAGAGACACATCTCAGCTACAAGGACAAACATAGACTCAAAGTGAAAGGGTGGAAATTGACACTCCAAGCAAATGGTATCCAGAGAAAATCAGGTGTAGCCATAATGATATTAAATGAAACAAACTTCAGGGTGAAACAGATAACAAGAGACAAAGATGGACATTTCATAGTGGTAAAAGGGACTATACAACAAGAAGACATAACAGTCGTCAACATTTATGTCCCCAATCAGGGAATACCGAAATATACCACACAACTATTCACAGAACTAAAGGGAGAAATTGATTAAAACACAATTATAGTAGGGGACCTAAATACATCATCGACAGCTATGGATAGATCATCCAAACAGAAAATAAATAGCAGCCCTAAATGACACATTAGATGAAATGGACATAATTGACATTTATAGAGCACTTCGTCCTAAGACATGAGACTACATTTTTTTCTAGTGTACATGGGACATTCTCAAGGATAGACCATATATTGGGACATAAGACTAGCTTAGCAAATTTAAGAAGATTGAAGTCACACCAAGCATATTTTCTGATCACAAGGCTTTGAGATTGGATATCAACTGCAAAAAGAAAGCAGGAAAAACCACAAATATATGGAGATTAAACAATATACTTTTAAAGAACAACCGGGTCAAAGAAAATAAGAGGAGAGATCAAAAGATATGTGGAAAGAAATGACAATGAAAATAGATACTACCAAAATTTTTGGGATGCAGCGAAAGCAATTTTAAGAGGGAAATATATATCATTACAAGCCTATCTCAAGAAACAAGAAAAATCCCAAATAAATAACCTCACGTTACACCTTAAAGAACTAGAAAAAGAAGAACAAATGAAACCGAAGGTCAGCAGAACAAAGGAAATAATAAAAATCAGAGCAGAACTAAATGAAAGAGAACAAAAAGACAATAGGAAAAATTAATGTGACAAAGAGCTGGTTCTTTGAAAAGATTAATAAAATTTAGAAACTCTTGGCTAGACTCCCTATGATAAAAAGAGAAAAGACACAAACAAAATCAGAAATGAAAGAGGGGAAGTTATCACGGATGCCACAGAAATACATAGGATCATCCAAGAATACTATGAAGGACTATGTGCTACCAAATTCAATAACCTAGAAGAAATGGACAAGTTCTTAGAAACATATAGCCTTCCTAGGCTGACCCATGAAGAACTAGAAAATCTAAACAAACTGATCACCAGTAACGAAATTGAATCAGTCATCCAAAACCTTCCCAAAAGCAAAAGTCCTGGACCAGATGGCTTCACTGGTGAATTCTACCAAACTTTCAAACAGGATCTAACACCTATCCTACTCAAACTCTTCCAAAAAATTGAAGAGACAATACTCCCTAACTCATTTTATGAGGCCAACATTACCCTGATACTGAAACCTGGTAAGGATAACACAAAAAAAGAAAACTACAGACCAATAGCTTTGATGAATACAGATGCAAAAATCCTAAACAAAATTCTAGCAAATCGAATGCAACAATACATTAAAAAGATTATTCATCACGATCAAGTGGGGTTCATTCCAGGGGCACAAGCATGGTTCAATATATGCAAATCCATCAATGTGATACATCACATAAACAAAATAAAGGACAAAAATCATATAATTATATCAATTGATGCAGAAGAAGCGTTTGACAAGATACAACATCCTTTTATGATTAAAACACTTAATAAAATAGGTATAGAAGGAAAATACTTTAAAATAATAAAGGCCATATATGATAAACCCTTAGCTAATATCATAATTAATGGTGAAAACCTGAAGCCCTTTGTTCTATGTTCTGGAAATCAACAGGATTGTACCCTATCACCTCTGGTTTTCAACATAGTGTTGGAAGTCCTTGCCAGAACAATCAGGCAAGAGAAAGAAATACAAGGTATCCAAATTGGGAATGAAGAAATTAAATTGTCACTCTTTGCAGATGACATGATGCTGTATGTAGAAAACCCTAAAGCTTCCACCAAAAAGCTATGAGAAGCAATCATCGAATACAGTAAAGTTGCCGGTTACAAAATCAATGTACAAAGGTCCATTGCATTTCTATATACTAACAATGAAATCTCAGAAAAAGAATGAAAAAAAAAAATTCCTTTTGCAATTTCAACAAAAATAATAAAATACCTAGGAATAAACTTAACCATGGATGTAAAAGACCTATATGCTGAAAACTATAAGACATTTTTAAAAGAAATTGGAGAAGGCACAAAGAAATGGAAAGATATTCCATGCTCATGGATTTGAAGAATCAACATAGTTAAAATGGCCATAATTCCCAAAGCAATATACAGACTTAATGCAATCCCCATCAAACTCCCAATGGCATTTTTTAAAGAAATAGAACAAAAAAATCATTAGATTTGTATGGAACCACAAAAGACCCCGAATAGCCAAAGCAATCCTAAGAAAAAAGAACAATGCTGTAGGTACCACACTCCCTGACTTTAGCTTGTACTGCAGAGCAACAATAATCAAAACAGCATGGTATTGGCAGAAAAACAGACAAATAGACCAATGGAATAGAATTGAGAACCCAGAAATAAAACCACATAAATATGGACAGATAATTTTTGACAAAGAAGCATAAACCATGCAATGGAGTAAAGACAGCCTCTTCAATAAATGGTGCTGGGAGAATTGGAAAGCCACGTGCAAAAGTATGAAACTAGGCTGGTATCTGTCACCATATACCAAAATTAATTCCAAATGGATCAAGGACTTAAGCATAAGACCTGAAACAATAAACTGCATAGAAGAAAACATGGGTACTAAACTTATGGACCTTGGGTTCAAAGAGCATTTTATGAATTTGACTCCCAAGGCAAGGGAAGTAAAAGCTAAAATAAATGAATGGGACTATATCAAACTGAAAAGCTTCTGCACAGCAAAAGAAGTCATCGACAAAACAAAGAGGCAACCAACTGAATGGGAGAAGATTTTTGCAAACAGTGCTTCTGATAAGGGCTAATATCCAAAATACACAAGGAACTCATACAACTCAACAACAACAAAAAAAACAATCACCCCAATTGAAAAATGGGCAGAGGACCTGAAGAGACGTTTTTCCACAGAGGACATACAAATGGCCAGTAGGCATATGAAAAAATGCTCAACATCACTAATCAACAGAGAAATGCAAATAAAGACTACAATGAGATATCACCTCAGTGCTGTTATAATGGCTATCATCAACGAGACAAATGGTAACAAGTGTTGGAACGGCTGTGGAGAAAAAGGAACCCTCATACACTGTTGGTGGGAATGCAGATTGGTGCAGCTGCTATGGAAGGCAATATGGAGATTCCTCAAAAAATTTCAAATAGAATTACCATGTGACCCAGCAATCCCTCTGTTGGGTATCTACCCCAAAAATCTGAAACTATTTATCCATAAAGACAAGTGTTCTCCAATGGTCATTGCAGGTTTATTTCCGGTGGCCAATACATGGAAACAACCAAAATGTCCTTCGATAGATGAATGGATAAAGAAGTTGTGGTACATATACACAATGGAATACTATTCCGCGGTAAGAAAAGATGAAATAGGACCATTTGTGACAACATGGATGGACTTTGAGATTACAGTGCTAAGTGATGTAAGTGAGAAAAAGCAGAGAACCGTATGATTTCACTGATATGTGGGATATAGAACTGAAGGCAACAAAGGAACAAGACAAACAAATAAACAAAAACTCATAGACACAGACAATAGTTTAGTGGTTACCAGAGGGTAAGGGGCGAGGGGTATGGTAGATGAGGGTAAAGGGGATCAAATATATGGTGATAGAAGGAGAACTGATTCTGGGTGGTGAACATACAATGGGATTTATAGATGATGTAATACAGAATTGTACACCTGAAATGTATGTAACTTTAGTAACAATTGTCATCCCAATATTTTTTAGTTAAATTAAGAAAAAAGCTGGTGGCACAGGGAGCAATGCAGTGCTCTCAAAGTGAGGGAGGTGTTCCTCAGGATCCCACACATGAGACATGCACGTCTGATATGTGTCATATAATACATCTCACATGTCTGATCAGTATCAGACGTATCAATATTATTACATTTTCTCCATAATTACCAAAATCTGAAAACAACCTGAGTGTCCATCAACAACAGTTGAATGGCAGAATGGATCAAGAAATACTGATGTACTCATTTGAAAAAATACCCAGGGGAAAAAAAGTAGGTTACATGAAGCAAAATGGTTGAGTCTATAAACCTAAAGCTGAATAAATAAAAAACAAAATATAAAAATTATACTCACAGTCTAATGCTATTTATGTGAAGTTGAAAAGGAAGCAAAGTTAAAGTATATTTCATAGGGATACATGCAAGTCTAGTTAAGAAAGTCAAGGGTACAGTCACATGGTGGTGGGACAATGGTCTGTCTGGGTGGGAAGGAGGGCATTGTACAGCCAGGCTGCACAGGCACAGGGTGAAACTGTATGACTTAGTAGAGATCACCTGCTGCAGGCTGAGAACCAGATGGTGACACCGGAGGGCATGCAGTCCTGGGTGACATTGGACTACCAGTCTAGGCAGTGGAGAGAGACCTCACTGAAAATTTTTAAATGGAGTGGAGATTCTGGAGAGGCCAAACTTAAGAGGGAAGTCTATACTCCGCAGTAAAGGGCATGTTCTAAAAATGCGTTCTAAACCAAAATAGATCCACTCCAACAAAGAATAAAACCGAGACTGACAAGAACAGAAGTGCCAGTAGTTTTCCTGTGTTAACAAACTGAACATTCTGTATAGGAAGAAGTCATGATTTTCTGTCTCTACCAGGTGTCATACACAATGTTCAGCATACAGTAAAAATTACTAGATATGAAAAGAAATGGAGAACATGAGCCATATAGTCAAGAGAAAAATGCGGTTTTTGGAAATTGTTTCTTGGTTACCCATATGTTGGAATTAACAAGGAAGAACTCTCAAGCAACTATTACAAATAATACATATTTATGAGTGAACAAGTGCGGAATGTCAGCAGAGAAAAGTATTTATAAAAATAGAGAACTGCAAAGTGCAACATCTGAAATAAATTCGTAGCAAGAGCTTAACAGTGGATTGGAGAAGTTACAAGGAAGGGTCAATGACCGTTCAATCTGGGAAATAGAAAGAAAAATACTGAAAAAATGAAGACCTGGACAGAGCAGTCATTGAGCATTGTCTGTTTCTCATGTGGTGGAACTAATCTCTTTCATAATCATTTTTCATTGCTTTTGTTTTAGTTTAGTGTTCTCTTGTTATTCAAAAATTTAAGGGGCTGGTCAGGTGGCTCAGGCGGTTAGAGCTCCATGCTCCTAACTCCAAAGGCTGCCCGTTCGATTTCCACATGGGCCAGTGGGCTCTCAACCACAAGGTTGCCAGTTCAACTCCCGCAAGGGATGGTGGTCTGCGTCCCCTGCAACGAGCAATGGCAACTGGACCTGGAGCTGAGCTGCGCCCTCCACAACTAAGACTGAAAGGACAACAACTTGACTTAGAAAAAAGGCCTGGAAGTACACACTGTTCCCCAATAAAGTCCTGTTCCCGTTCCCCAATAAAATCTTAAAAAAATTTTTTTAAGAAGTTGTATTAAATGTTACTTATAATTTCTTCTACTGCTTCAGTCCCATTCCATAATTTTGGTTTGTTTGTTTTATAATGTACTTCTTAGTAGTTAGCTCTTTGTAATTTCTTGGTATTTGGGATGTAAAGTTTTTATCTAGATTTGTTTTGCTTCCCATATAACATCTGTTATGGTTGAATTTTGTCCCCAAGAGCAGATATGTTGAATCCCTAATCCCCAGGAGCTCAGAATGTAACTTTATTTGGAAATCAATCTTTCCACAGCTAACCAAGTTAAGATGATGTCACTAGGGTGGGCCTTAATGACTGGTGTCCTTGTAAGAAGGGAAAATTTGGGCACACAGAGGGACGATGACGTAATGACGCCAGTGTGATAACAGAGGCAAAGATTGGAGTGATGCAGGAGGAGCCAAGAACCCCCAGGAGCTGGAAGAGGCCGGGAGGGCCTGTCCTCTAGAGTGACCGAGGCAGTGTTGCCCCGCGACACCCGATTTCAGACTTCCCAGCATCCAGACTGTGAAACAATGTTTCTCTTGTTTAAAGGCATGGCTTTGTGCCACTCTGTTATAGCAGCCCTGGGAATCTCCTACAGCACCTGATTGCCGTAGCACCATCTCAAATTAGTGTTTCGCTTCCCTATTTGAGAAATGTTACCTGGTTTCTCGCATCTTAAAAATCATTAGTCTGGATCCCTGTTTGCCTGCATTTGTGTTTTGTTCTATCAGTCTCCTTTTCTGTTTTAACACTCTTCTTTTTCCTTGAACAATTAAGTGGTCTATGTAATAATCTTCCTTCTTTGCTGCATCCTCCATCTTTTACTCTTCCTCCATTATAACCTTTCTCTTTCCATCTTCTCATCTTTCTTTCTTGTGCTTAAGAATGTCTTCAGTAGTTTCTTGGAGGACCACTGGTCAGAGGGAAGAGACAGCAGTACCTGTGAGTGAGAGCAGGTGGAGGAGGGTCTCGTGAATACAGCTTCACCTTTAGCGAATATGCTGCAGATCATATTTGGAAGGTTTGGTGAATTTCCTAAACTAACTTCCTCATTCTTCACCTTCCTCAGAAACACATTGCCCAGTGGCACTTACCACATCTACTTTGTCCTACTGGGTTTGCATGCATTGCTTTTCTTCCCAAGGTCTGAGACCACTGAGAGAATTTGTGAGCCCCGGTGAGGCTGCCGACTTGGAAAAAATGGACGCAGCGAGGGACCAGAGGGATGGGGCAAGCCGCTCGGGACAGCCAGGTGGGTGAGACTAACTGCAGCACCGCCTGCATTAGTGTGGGCATCTGGGGCTGTGGGTCAGCTGGTGGCCTCGACAACTAGTGAACTGTATGCGTAGTCGTGGTCTCCCCCATCTCAGGTTATATTCTCAAGAGGGCTCTCGCCTTGGTTTTGGCGTTGAGTCCGAGGCCAAGAGATGAGGCTTTCCCTACTTGTGAATCTAGAAAGGGGCTCTGAGATGTACCAGCTTGTCCCCAAACTGGGGACAGGAGGGAGCCCAGAAAGAGCACAAACCAGACAAATCTGTTAGGAATCTACTCAAAGAGTGTGACCCCCACGGTCTTCTCATGCTGATGCGCGAGGCCTCACCAGGAGGGGAAGCACTGCTGTGTGGCACCCGGGAAGGGGGTGCAGCTGGCCTACCAGATGCCTGCCTCCTGCTCTAGGAGGATGGAGGCACCATGAGGTGTAGGTGGGCAAGGAGCTTTTTGAAGCAGACCTTTTGGAAAATATGGGGTGCCTTATCCACATACTGTTCATCTGGTGTGTTGACAGCAAATGCAGACTAATGGCCTATAGAGATGCTGCTCCTGCTTGTCTACTCTTTTGCCTCTTGATCAGGCCACATGCTTCCAGTACCGCTGTCTCCCAGGGCTTACCGGCAGTGTCTTCTGTGGCATCCGCACAGGGCTTTGCATGGTTGCTTTGTAAAAGCTACATGAATGATTGGGCGTCCTTACAATTGTTCTCGAGCCCATGCAAAGCTGCAAAATAAAGTCATTTCGAACAATTCTTTGGCTTATTAAAAAAAATAATATTATCGTACAAAATAAACCCCAAACATGCAGTCACCTAAGTGCAGTTACCCAGGAGATTTGGCATTTCCTGACCTCCCACAGTCTGTCCCCCCAGGCCAGCTCCATGCAGGGTGGAAGCTCGGTGTCCCAAGTCTCCGCCCACTGACGGGCAGTAGGCGACGTGGTACCCGCCGGAGCCTATTACAGGCTGGTGTGCCGTCCCTTAGCTACTGTAAGTGTTGTTGCTAACGGGTCACAGTGATCCATTTTCCTGATCGACTGATGGGGGCCTGGCCCCACCACAGCTGCAAGGCTGGCCGTCACTGGCGCCCCATCTTTGTGGACTGTGGTCTGCTCCTTCCATCCTGCCCGGATGCGCTCACTCCCCACAGGATCTTGTTTATAAGAACATGGCCAGTGAAGCATATACCCTGAATCCTTGTCTTGGGGACCCCCTGTGCATCCCCCCAGTCCATTTGCACTGAGCAACTAAGGTAAGGTTTTCTCTGTAGTGGGATTTGGACATCCCGCAATTGCCCTTCCTCTCCTGATTCCACCTGGTCCTGTTTGCAAAGCGTAAAGTGTATCTTCTGATTAGGGGAGGGGGATGGCTAGGCAGCCAAGGGCCTGGACTCCTCAGGTCTCTAAGACCAGTGTATGGTCAGCTGTGGACAGTGCCAACTGCACGATCCCTGTTTTTATTTACTTTGTATGCCAGCTAGGGCACTCGGACTGAAAAAGACTGCTTTTAGTTATCTTTATAATAATGAGATTTCTGCACTTTACACAAGTGACCTTTTTAGACTCTAGTTACGGACAAGATGGTAGAGGTTTGCGTGGCACAGTAGAAGCCATTTAGGAAAGCGTTTGACTCCGTGTACATACATGTGTACATACATACTTTTTTCCATTTTGAAGAGATGAAGTCAGTTTTAAAATTTTATTTAGTGATGCTGTTTCACTGTGTGCATTTTTGATGGTTAAATTTTAGTCCTCAACTACTCCTTCCTCTTCTGCTTCAAAAGCTTATGTTTTAAACACTCAACAAAATCTTGTATTTTAAAACACTTTCTAAAATCTTGAAGAAAAAAGGCTTCTGTGTCACTTATCTCAGCCATTAATTGATATGAGTTCTGGGAATGACAATTAATTTTAACATTAGCTTAATTAAGCCAGACATTAGTCAATCATAATTGGCAAAGGAGATATGCTGTAAAGTATGATGCAATCTAAGACCAAACAGAATTAATTTCGGGATAATTTGTTGTTTTGTGCTAATAAGAGTTCACTAAAATGATCAGAAATAGTGACATTATTGATAATTGCATATGGATTTGTAAGAACTTATACAAGGAAACGCTTCAGTTATTTGTCTAAGACAAATCTTACTTTGGTTTTCCATCAGACACCTTTGACTCACAGTAGAATTCTCCAGCAGTTAAATTAATATGGAGGAGTTCATGGGATTCCTTCCTGCCCCTTGTCTTCTGCTGGCAGACTGGTTCTTAGTTAGGTAAATGGGTTGGGTAGCAGAAAAGCAGATGCACACTTGGTTACCGGCCTCGCTGACCTTTAGATTTGTTCCATAATGATGTAAAAAAGTCACAAAATGTTAATGAACTCTTGCATGCATAGAGTAAGTTTTGTTCAAGGGTTCAAGCTGCTGTCTAAGCTCTTAAGTCATTAAACCCAAACGGTGTGTCAGATTATTCAGTTTCGTCCTTTCTTTTTTTTTTTTTTTTTTTTTAATTTTATTGGGGTGACAATTGTTAGTAAATTTACATAGATTTCAGGTGTACAATTCTGTATTACATCGTCTATAAATCCCATTGTGTGCTCACCACCCAGAGTCAGTTCTCCTTCCATCACCATATATTTGATCCCCTTTACCCTCATCACCCACCCCCCACCCCCTTACCCTCTGGTAACCACTAAATTATTGTCTGTGTCTATGAGTTTTTGTTTCTCATTTGTTTGTCTTGTTCTTTTTGGTTTATATACCACATATCAGTGAAATCATAGGGTTCTCTGCTTTTTCTGTCTGACTTGTTTCACTTAGCATTATTCTCTCGAGATCCATCCATGTTGTCACAAATGTTCCTATATCATCTTTCCTTAACGCCGAATAGTATTCCATTGTGTATATGTACCACAACTTCTTTATCCATTCATCTATCGAAGGACATTTTGGTTGTTTCCATGTCTTGGCCACCGTAAACAAAGCTGCAATGAACATTGGCGTACACGTGTCTCTATAGAGAAATGCTTTTATATTTTTGGGGTAGATACCCAGGAGAGCGATTGCTGGGTCATATGGTAATTCTATTCGTAATTTCTTGAGGAACCTCCACACTGCCTTCCATAGCGGCTGCACCAGTCTGCATTCCCACCAACAGTGTATGAGAGTTCCTTTTTCTCCACAGCCTCTCCAACACTTGTTACTATTTGTTTTGTTGATGAAAACCATTCTGACTGGGGTGAGGTGATATCTCATTGTGGTTTTCATTTGCATTTCTCTGATGATTAGCGATGTTGAGCATTTTTTCATATGTCTATTTGCCATTTGTATATCCTCTTTGGAGAAATGTCTCTTCAGGTCCTCTGTCCATTTTTCAATTGGGTTGTTTGTTTTTTTGTTGTTGAGTTTCATGAGTTCCTTGTATATTTTGGATATTAGCCCCTTATCAGAGGAACTGTTTGCGAAAATCTTCTCCCATTCAGTTGGTTGCCTCATTATTTTGTCAATAGTTTCTTTTGCTGTGCAGAAGCTTTTCAGTTTCATATAATCCCATTTGTTTATTTTAGTTTTTACTTCCATTGCCTTTGGAGTCAAATTCATAAAATGCTCTTTGAACCCAAGGTCCATAAGTTTAGTACCTATGTTTTCTTCAATGCAGTTTATCGTGTCAGGTCTTATGCTTAAGTCTTTGATCCATTTTGAATTAATTTTGGTACATGGTGACAGATAGCAGTCCAGTTTCATTCTTTTGCACGTAGCTATCCAATTCTCCCAGCACCATTTATTGAAGAGGCTGTCTTTCCTCCATTGTATGTTTTTAGCTTCTTTGTCAAAAATTATCTGTCCATATTTATGTGGTTTTATTTCTGGGTTCTCAATTCTATTCCATTGGTCTATGTGTCTGTTTTTCCGCCAATACCAAGCTGTTTTGATTATTGTAGCCCTGTAGTACAAGGAAAAATCAGGGAGTGTGATACCTCCAGTATTGTTCTTTTTTTTTATAATATTGCTTTGGCTATTTGGGGTCTTTTGTGGTTCCAAACAAATCTGATGATTTTTTGTTCTATTTCTTTAAAAAATGCCATTGGGATTTTAATGGGGATTGCATTAAATCTGTATATGGCTTTGGGTAGTATGGCCATTTTAACTATGTTGATTCTTCCAATCCATGAGCACGGAATGTCTTTCCATTTCTTTGTGTCTTCTTCAATTTCTTTCAAAAATGTCTTATAGTTTTCAGCATATAAATCCTTCACATCCTTGGTTAAGTTTATTCCTAGGTATTTTATTCTTTTTGCTGCAATTGCAAAAGGAATTGTTTTTTCTATCTCTTTTTCTGAGATTTCATTGTTGGTATATAGGAAAGCAATGGACTTTTGTACGTTGATATTGTAGCCAGCAACTTTACTATATTCATTGATTGTTTCTAATAGCTTTTTGGTGGAGTCTTTAGGGTTTTCTATGTATAGCATCATGTCATCTGCAAAGAGTGACAATTTAACTTCTTCATTCCCAATTTGGATGCCTTTTATTTCTTTCTCTTGCCTGATAGCTCTGGCGAGGACTTCCAACACTATGTTGAAAAGCAGAGGTGATAGGGGACAACCTTGTCGTGTTCCTGAACGTAGAGCAAAGGGCTTCAGCTTTTCATCATTAATTATGAGGTTAGCTGAGGGCTTGTCGTATATGGCCTTTATTATGTTGAGGTATTTTCCTTCTATACCAATTTTAGTAAGTGTTTTAATCATAAATGGATGTTGTATCTTATCAGATGCTTTTTCTGCATCAATTGATAGAATCATATGATTTTTGTCCTTTATTTTGTTTATGTGATGTATCACATTGATGGATTTGCGAATGTTGAACCATCCTTGTGCCCCGGGGATGAACCCCACTTGGTCGTGATGAATAATCTTTTTAATGCATTGTTGTATTCGATTTGCTAGAATTTTGTTTAGGATTTTAGCATCTGTATTCATCAGAGATATAGGTCTGTAGTTTTCTTTTTTTGTGTTGTCCTTACCAGGTTTTGGTATCAGGGTAATGTTGGCCTCATAAAATGAGTTAGGGAGTACTGACTCTTCTTCAATTTTTTGGAAGAGTTTGAGCAGGATTGGTATTAGATCCTCTTTGAAGGTTTGGTAGAATTCACTGGTGAAGCCATCTGGTCCAGGACTTTTGATTTTGGGAAGGTTTTTGATGACTGATTCAATTTCCTTACTGGTGATCGGCCTGTTAAGATTTTCCAGTTCTTCATGATTCAGCCTTGGAAGGCTATATGTTTCTAAGAACTTGTCCATTTCTTCTAAGTTATTAAATTTGGTGGCATATAGTCCTTCATAGTATTCTTGGATAATCCTTTGTATTTCTGTGGTGTCCGTGATAACTTCCCCTTTTTCATTTCTGATTTTGTTAATTAGTGTCTTCTCTCTTTTTATCTTAGTGAGTCTAGCCAAGGGTTTGTCGATTTTGTTAATCTTTTCAAAGAACCAGCTTTTTGTCACATTAATTTTTTCTATTGTCTTTTTGTTCTCTATTTCATTTAGTTCTGCTCTGATTTTTGTTATTTCCTTTCTTCTGCTGACCTTGGGTTTCGCTTGTTCTTCTTTTTCTAGTTTTTTAAGGTGTAACATGAGGTTATTTATTTGGGATTTTTCTTGTTTCTTGAGATAGGCCTGTAATGATATAAATTTCCCTCTTAAAACTGCTTTCGCGGCATCCCAAAAATTTTGGTAGGATGTATTTTCATTGTCATTTGTTTCTATGTATCTTTTGAGCTCTCCTCTAATTTCTTCTTTGACCCAGTCGTTCTTTAAAAGTATGTTGTTTAATCTCCATGTATTTGTGTTTTTTCCTGCTTTCTTTTTGCAGTTGATATCCAATTTCAAAGCTTTGTGATCAGAGAATATGCTTGGTATCATTTCAATCTTCTTAAATTTGCTGAGGCTGATTTTGTGTCCCAATATATGGTCTATCCTTGAGAATGTTCCATGTACGCTAGAAAAGAATGTATAGTCTGATGTTTTAGGATGAAGTGCTCTATATATGTCAATTATGTCCAATTCATCTAATGTGTCATTTAGGGCTGCGATTTCGTTATTTATCTTCTGTTTGGATGATCTATCCATAGCTGTCAATGATGTATTTAAGTCCCCTAGTATAATTGTGTTTTGGTCAATTTCTCCCTTTAGTTCTGTTAGTAGTTGCTTGGTATATTTCGGTGCTCCCTGATTGGGGGCATAAATATTGATGACTGTTATGTCTTCTTGTTGTATAGTCCCCTTTACCATTATGAAATGTCCATCTTTGTCTCTTGTTATCTTTTTCACCCTGAAGTCTGTTTCATCGGAAATCATTATGGCTACACCTGATTTTTTCTGGGTACCATTTGCTTGAAGTGTCAATTTCCACCCTTTCACTTTGAGTGTATGCTTGTCCTTGTAGCTGAGATGTGTTTCTTGTAGGCAGCATATGGTTGGGTTTAGTTTTTTGATCCAATCTGCTACTCTGTGTCTCTTTATTGGTGAGTTCAGTCCATTTACATTCAGGGTGATTATTGATATGTGAGGATTTCCTGTCATTCTGTCTTTAGTTTTCTGGTAAGGCTGTGTCTCCATTGTTTCTTTGCCTTTTTGTTGTTGTCTGTTATTTCTTTGTGGTAGTATTCTATGATGTTTCCCTCTGTTTCTTCTTTTATTACAGTATATATTTCAGATTTGGATGTTTTTTGAGTGGTTACCCTTGAGTTTATGTAAAAGAAAGTTTGATATTTAGAGTATTCCAGTTTCTTCAGTACGCTTACTTTCTCTATTCCCATATTCCAGTTCAGGCCTTTACGCTCCCCCTTTTTATGTTTCGGTTGCCACAAGTTGTCCCTGTTGATGGTGGTCTAATAGCCTCCTTTAGTATTTCTTGTAGTGCAGGTCGTGTATTAGAAAATTCCCTCAGCTTCTGGATGTCTGGAAAGGTCTTTATTCCTCCTTCATATCTAAAGGAGATCTTTGCTGGATATATTATTCTTGGCTCATGATTTCTCTCTTTCAATAGTTTGAATATTTGGTTCCATTCCCTCCTAGCTTGTAGAGTTTCTGCTGAAAAATCTGATGATAATCTAATGGGCTTTCCTTTGTAAGTTACCGTCTTCTTTTCCCTGGCTGCCTTGAGGATTCTTTCTTTATCATTGATTTTAGACAGCTTCAATACAATGTGCCTTGGTGAAGGCCTGTTGGGATTGAGGTAATTAGGTGTTCTATTTGCTTCTTGTATTCGAGGATCCAGTTCTGTCCACAAGTTTGGGAAGTTCTCATCGACAATTTGTTTGAATATATTCTCTGTTCCCTTCCCTCTTTCTTCTCCTTCTGGTATACCCATTATTCTTATATTGCTCTTTCTGATGGAGTCAGAAAGTTCTTGTAGAGTTCTTTCATTTCTTTTAAGTCTCAAGTCTCTTTCTTCTTCCCTCTGTGTAAATTCCAGGTTCCTATCTTCGATGTCACTGATTCTTTCCTCCATCTGGTCAACTCTACTACCTAAGCTGGATATTTTATTGTTAATTTCTTCTATTGAGTTCTTAATCTCCAGAAATTCTATTTGGTTCTTTTTCAAGATTTCAATCTCTTTTGTAAAATGCTCATGGTGTTCTTTGATTGTGTTTCTGAGTTCATTAAACTGCCTTTCTGTGTTTTCTTGCATCTCGTTCAGTTTTTTCAGAATTGCGATCTTGAATTCTCTGTCATTTAAATCACAAAGGTCCATATCTCTAAGTTCCTTTTCTGGAGACTTTTCACTTTCTTTCTGAGCTATCTTGTTGCCTTGGTTATTCATGGCAATCACTGATTTACTATTTCTCTTCCTAGACATCTACAGGAGTGTCTTCTGCAACAGGTTGATAGGTATGCGAAAAGCTTTTGGAGTTCCAAAGCTCTTTCTGCACCAGATTCAGAGCCCGTTTGTTTCAGCAGTTCTGTTTACTCCTGCAGGGATCCGCCCAGATAGGTGGGGCCAGGGGCGGGGTGAGTTGTGAGAGGTGGCCCAGAGCAATGGCGGCGACCACCACCACAGCCAGTCCTGCTTCCACAGCTCCCTCTCCTTTGCCGGAACTAGTTGAGCTGCGAATCTGTGTCTGCGGTCCACAGTTCTCAGAGCAGCAAATATTCTGTCCTTTGATCCGACACTGCTACTTTATCGCTTCTAGCACCGGGCAGGTGGGGGCGGGGCGAGCTCTGGGAGGGTAGGGAGGGGGCGGCTAGTCTCCGTGCCTAGGGCTTCCGTTCTGCGCTCGGCAGTGAGGGCTTAAACCACCGATTTCAGCCCTCTTCCCTCAGTCTTTGCTCCGAGGTCTGCTGTGAGCGAGCGTTGGGTTCAGCGGTTTTGTATGCTGCCCCCTCAGCCCTGTGGGCCGTGAGCGGAGCCCTAGCAGTCCGAGTCCTTCCCTCTCCTGCAGCTGCGGTAGTTCCGGGATGCAGCGGGCTCCGAGCACTGAGCTAGGTCTGTGTCCTGTGCCCGCGCGGCTCCGTCTCCGCACTTCTCCTCTCCCTCCTCCCCCGCTCGCGCGATTCACCCACCTGGAGGTGAATTCAGTAGTCGGCCTCTTCGTCTTGCCTGTCTGCTGTGCAGGGAGTCCTTTGTGGAGTTATTGTTGTCCGATTCGTTGTAAATTCCAGGGGAGCGTTACAGAGCCTCACCTCACGCCGCCATTTTTTTTCGTCTCCAGTTTCGTCCTTTCTTTAAACCCACCACTACCCAAGCTGCACTTCTGTTACCACGGAGAGACCAAAATGACACATAACCCAAAGCAAAGATCGCCAGGCATAGCTCTGTAGGGACATTTCACTTTAGGAAAACTGTCCTAAGAGGGTTGTGAGCACCTCTTCCCCCAGGACTTAGGACGTAAGAACTGAAAAAACTCCAACCACAGTATCCAGCTCTTCCTAGTGATTTTGGAAAAGGTAAAAATTCACAAAATTGGGATTACACAGGCGGGATCACAGCGTGAACAAATGCCACATGAGTCTGATGAGGATAGAAGTAATCAGCTCTTATCAGTGGTGAGACTGAGGAAGTGAGGGTTCCTGTGAGATGCGTCCCAGAGGGCACCAGTCACCTGAGTGTGGAGTGTCGAGTGTCTGCTTCCCTCCTGCAGCCACTGACGGCTAATTACCTCCGGGCGCGTTCTGATTGAGTACATTCCTTTACTGCTCTGCCACCGCAACCAGGTTTCGGACAACTAGGGCTCAGTTTTCACTCAGAATTAACTTGGAGTTCAGTGAAGCAGAAGAAATAGAGGTGGGGTCCTGCAGGTAGGTACATAGTGGTGACAAGTTACCCACAGCAGACAGTAAAGTGAGATCGAGACAAGAGTTCCCCAAGCCCTAGTTGGCATGGTGATGAATTAATTCATTAGCTTTAGGTAGCTGCCACTCTGTGGAACCCAAAACACATTGTCTTCAGAGCTTGTCTGGGCGACACGGTAGAGGGGCAGAAATAGCTCACAGTGTCTCATGTCAGCACTTCTTCACTCTGGTCTCTGGCTGGCTGGCCACCTCCCAGTGGGCCAAGATGCTGGGGGAGCCTTTCTCACTTCCTGGACACCCGAATGTTTGTACTGCATCTCTCACCTTTTGGGCTTTGTCATGCAGAGGCTGGCTATTGGATACATTATTCCAGGTTCAAGTGTTAACAAATTCTAACGATGTGTAACCCCTTTAAGCAGCAGATTTTACAGTGGTTTTCTGAAGATAACTGACCACAGTTCAAAGATGTAACTCTGACGACAGACTTTTCAGGGCTTTGGCAGAGCTTTTGAAGAAAATAGCCCTTAGCATCCATTGAATTCACTCTAATAAACCTCCACTGGGTACTGTTATGCCCACCTGGGCACATGGGAGCCAGGTTCTTAATACACAGACACACATGACTGACAGGTTTCCTTGAGGCTGCCCTGGCTGGAGCAGGAGAGACAGGGGACAGCCTGCTGCTTCTTTTGTATCAGTGCCAGACTGCACTTTGAGAAACAATGGGTGGGAGAATTATAGATAAACTGGCTGCCAGATACCCCGCACAGATAACCTGCTAATCCAGGTCGATCTGGCAGGAAGGAGGCTATGGCTCCGGAGGTTAGGAGAGAAGGCTTCATGGAAAAAGTGGTATTTGACCAGGAATTGAATGGGTGAAGTTTGATGTGTGGCTGTGACTCGGGCTGGGGAATAAGGGAGAGAGCATGATAAGAAAGGGGAACGTGTCAGCAAAAATTGGCACAGGAAGTGGGGGACTCTCCATGGACACCTGGCAATCTGGGTGAATACAGGCGTGTGACTGGAAGCCACAGAACAGAGCAGAGGAGGGGGCTTTGTGCCGGGGCCCGTGAAGCCTTCAGTGTCAAGGCAAGGAGCTCTTGGGTTTGTAGGCCGAGAGCCAGTGCGGAATGCAGAGCAAGGGCCTGTTGCCTTTTCCAAGTGGCGCTTCAGACCAAGTGATCTGGCAGCCATGTTAGGAGAGATTAGCAGAGAAAACCTCAGGTAGGGGTGCTCTGAAGGCCTGAGTTAGGCAGTGGCAGTGGGCAGAGGGAAGGAGAGGGGCATGTGAGAGACAGGAGGTAGGTAGAAGTTACGGAAGGATGGTAACAAGCGTGGCTTGAGGCCTGAGGAAGCAGGAGCAGCAGGCCAGGACCAGAGGTCACGAGCAGAGACTGACGATCGGTTGGTACAAGGAGTCTGACTTTGGATGGACCGTGGTTTGGGTACATGGCAGGATTTCCAGCTAAAGATGTCTGTCAGGCTGTTGGAAATGCCATGAGCACACTCTCGGATGTGCCTTTGTACTTACACAAAGGCCTGCTGAAGTGAAGACGTGTCAGCTCAGAATCTCAGTCCTATCGAAGTGCTTGATGCAAAGGAGTAGTCTTCTTGGGGACCCAACCTTAGTCATAGCACAGTATGTAAAAGACCAAGACCTGCTGTGCATTATGAACTGAATACAGATTTTTAATTTGGCTTCAGCCTGCCCTAGAGTGACGATACCTCTTTCCATGTGGCAATGCAGTCCCACAAGCCCAAAGACTTGTCCTGCAGACTGGGGCTTGAATCCTGCTTCTGTGCATTTTATTTCTCTAAGGCCTTTCTTTCATCTGTGGCCTGAAGGGCTGGGCCAGGTCCTCTGTAGGGCTCCCCATACCGCAGCTGTGTTCATGAAAGGAGGGGCACCAGTGTCCATTGGCTTTATGTCCACAGAACAGAAAGCACTGCCATTTGGGGTGCATCTTTTCTAAGCTCATCACTGTCCGTTGCCCACTTCTCTCTCATTAGTCCCCACCAAAGAGATCTGACTGAGAAATGCTGACAACTCTGTGTTGTCACCACGATCATGTTACTGGGAAGGAGGCCCGTTCTCTGTCCTCAGGAGCTTACACCGGGACTGATGAGGACAACAGAAGATCAGCCGAGATAAGTGCAGTGAGCAATTGGGAGCATGGTATGGGGTGGACCTCTGCAGACTTGCCATTAGGGATGGATGTGGGGTGTGGGCGCCCAGAACGAAGGTGCTGTAGGTCTCCAGAGCCAGAGCCGGTGGAAATGTGTGGGACTGCAGGTAGAGCCCTGCTGCGGAGGGCCTGTGTCTCCAGCTAAGAAGCTGGAGTGCAGTCAGGAGGCAAGGCAGAGTCCTGCCTGCCTTGGAACCGGGAAGAATACCCCTGCACTGCTGGGAGCCAGCGGCCCTCCACAGGGTCAAGTAGCCGGTGGTGGCGAGCCGACCAGGAGGCCGTCAGAATGCGCCAGGCGCCTGGCAGTGGTCGAACTGGACAGAGCGCTTACAGGAATGAAAATGAGGTCAGATGATGGAGGCTGTGTCACAGCCTGGAGAAGACTGTCAAGACCGAAGAAGACAAAAGTCTGGCGACTCTACGGCCTGGACAATTTGGAAAATGGTGGAAGGTGTTAGAAGTCATGAGAAGACGCTGGCTGAATTTTGGGCGTGTGAGTTCAGAGTATAAGGGCGTCTAGTGGAGGTTGTTTATATTTAGTGGGATAGTCGGAGGCGTGAGGTAGCCTCCCCCAAAGGTCAGGCAGGCCGGGAGGCACAGATCTGGTAATTACCTTGGAGGTGATGCTGGTAACTCAGGGAAGGAGGCACACGAGTGGAAGAGCAAAGGGATGGGCTCCTGGGCGGTCATGGAGAGAGTGTGGGGGACGGAGGGGGGGGACAGGACCTGCCAAGGACCACAGGCGCCCCCAAGCCAGCTGAAGGTGGGTGCTGGGGCCCTGTGTGATCTGGAAGTGGACAGTGGGTGACCCCACCTCTCCTCCAGCTTCCTTTTCGCGGGTGGGGGACAAGCCCAGGCAGATGCTTTGGTTAGACAAAGGCACAGGCTGGCGGGTTCTAGATCTAGAGTTAGGAACTTCAGCCGGGTACTCGCTCCACGCCAACGCTGTCTTTTTACACCCCCCCCCCCCCGCCCAAAGAAATTATTCAGAAAAAAAAATCGGCCCTTGAAGACCCACAATATTTTAAGTTTCAACCTCTGCGTTAAGCCAGGGCTCCAGCAGGTATTTTTTGCCTTAAGCCAGAGGGAGGCGAGGACTGGGCGGGGCGGGGCGGGCCCGCTGGGCCGGTGCGCGCGCCCACGCCCCGGGAGCGCGCACTGCGCGGGCCCCGTGTCCCCGCCCTGGCGCGCGCTCCCGCCCCACAGCCTCCGCCACCCCCAGCGCCGCCCGCACGCCCGCGCCCCACGTCTCGGTCCTGGGGCCCGTCCTGCTGCGCCCAGCTGCAGGCGCGCCCCCTCCCTGCGCCCCGTCCCCGGTGCGCGCCCCCGTCCGCAACCCCGCCCCGTTCGCGCCCTCGCCGCCGCGCGCACCGGGGACCACCCGGCGGAGCAGCGGAGCCGCGGCGGGACCGCGTCGGGCCGGGGGCGCGCGGGGGCGCGGGCGCGAGGCCGCCCTGCGGGGCCGCGCGGAGGAGGTGCCGGAGGAGGAGCGCTGCCCGCCGGTTGCCGCCGCTCGGTGCGGGTCCGGGGCGCAGGAGCGGCGGAGCCGCGGCCTGGAACAAAGAGGCGGGCGCGGCGCGATGGCGGACCGCAGTCTGGAGGGCATGGCGTTGCCACTGGAGGTGCGGGCGCGGCTGGCGGAGCTGGAGCTGGAGCTGTCGGAAGGTAACAGGCCCGGCCGGGCCGCGCTGCGCTGTCGCTGGGAGGCCGCTGCGGGGCGGGCGGGCGCGGGGTCCCCCGGGCGTGGGGTTCCTGCGGTGCGCATGGCAGCCCCCGCCCGGGCCGCGGCGTGTCGCCGCCCGGCTGCGCTGCGGCGGGGCCTGGGGCGCGGGGTGGAGCGGCCGGCCTGGCGGGCCCGTGTCCTTGTGCGCGTCAGCGCGCTGTCCCCGCGGCCCAGGCTGGGGACGACTCCGCGGCGCTCGGCCTGCGGTTCCCCGGCCTTGTGCTAACACGAAACTTGTCCTTGGACATAAGGGTTTGATCCCCGATGTGCCAGGCGTCCTGGCCCTCAAACGGCCTGTCCTGCTGGGGAAGGTGATGCTACTATTGTTCGTGTGTGTTGTGATGCGAAGGGTGGGAGACGCAACCTTCCTCGGGCCAGGTGCCGTGCGTGCCTCGCGCTCCCCCGTTCCTAGTTGGCATTGGTGACAGATTTGCTGCCGTGATTTCATGGAGTGTCATGTACGGTTTCTTATTTGCTCGTAATGGTGGGGTCATGTGCTCAACTGTCATAAGTTTAGATCGTGCTTTGCTATGTCTTGAAAAAAAAAGCCATGAAAGTTCCAAAATGCTACTGTTTAATATATATTTAGTGTTCACCGGGCTCACCCCGGAAAGGCCACTAACGTGCTGTGGCAAAGTGGGGATGGGCTGGCTGGTCTCAGATTTCTACTTGGAGCAGTGCAGCGTGGTAAACTTGTGTGTGTGTGTGTGTCTGTGTAACGGTTTTGGGAGGGCCAGCAGCCAGGAAGTAAATTCATTCGTGCCAATTTCATCAGCAGGGAGGAGCCCATACTGACTTTATGTTTTCCTTTTTAACACTTGCAGGGCGCAGAAGGGAATAAACGTGGGTGCTGCGGTGTGTGTGGTGTTAGCTGCCTTTTCAGATGTCCATGGATGGTTTCCTTGTTTCATGTTGGGCTCTGCAGGGCCTCCGTGTTCTGTAATGTTAAACAGCCGGGTAGCAGGAGGAGGGGCTGAGCAGACACTGCTCCCCTGGCCGAAGACGTGAGGGCCCAGAGGCAGGACATACAGGGTGCAGCATCCCCCAGCCCCCAACACTTAGATTTGCGCTGGTGCTAAAGTGAGCGCTGTGGACAGTGCGCTGGCAGGGTGAAGTCTGTTAGCAGACCTTCTTTGAGTGTGCAGACCTTCTTTGAGTAGCAGAGTTCTTTGAGTGTGTCATTGTGCAGAGGGGATGTCTCCCGCACTGACCAGCCCTTCAGGCTCGTTTCTTGTGGGCACCACTGTTGTGCCATCTCCCAAAAAGTGCTCCTGCTGTGTCAGCATCAGACTCAGGTCAAGTGTCAGCACCCCATCAGTGTTGGCAAAGCGGGAGTCACCTGAACTCCATGGAGTGGCTCACCTGCCCCTCCAGCCTTGGGATTGGATAGTGCTCAGAACATGTGTCCTGGCCCCTTGCTGCGCTGGGAGCGTCGCTTCTGGTCACTTCTGAATGCATACGTGGGGCGCGCTCACCTGTTAGATGACACTCACCTGTCACCAGCTGTGGCTCTTGGAGGGTGAGTACTATGTTCCTGCTGCCCAGTGGATGGCCAAACCACTTTAGACCAATGTGTGATCAGCCCTATTCTCTGAGAACACCTTGTGTGGCACAGATTTTGAAAAGGGCTGAATGAGTTTCTTACCAAGTGTCTGGGCAGGGAGAGGGGTGTGTGTTTGCATGCAGGAAGCACATTATTGTTTTCTTTGTCCATAAACCTTGCTAGACCTGGCCTGAACATGGAAAAATGGAAGAATGATCGGGAAGGTTGTTGGCCCAGCGTCAGCCTCGCCATACCCCGCTCCCACTGGCTGTGTCTCCTGTGACTTGCTTTGTCTAGGCTGCGTTGATGGAGTCAGTCTTTAAGGTCATACGGAATATCAGGTCTTGTAGCCACATAGAGTAGTTTTACTGGCTTAAATTCAATGAACCATTGTTTTCCAGCATTGCCTAAGAGAAACCAAGGAACAGTAGGATCAGAAATTTCCATGTCTCTTTACATTTTGAACTTAACGAAATCCCCCAGCACACCCACTTTCAAAGCAAAAAGTTAAAACCACTCTGTGCTGAATTATTTAAGTATATTGCTTTCCCGTTTTCTCTTCAATCAGGCTTCACAGGGAGAGGAGTCTTTAAATTAGCCTTCATCATTTTATGGACATGTCCGGGAATATTGTGGAAACCTATGTGGAATTTCTAGTGCTGAGCTCCTACAGATGAGAATGGAAAAACAATTCCATTTTACGCACATACTATAGACTGAAAAAACAAGAGTGGCCTCTTCTGTGCGAGTTCCTATGCTGCCTGCCAGCCATTGCCGGTTGCGTATCTGGATTTGTGGGCAGCGGCCCCGTTCTGGTTTGCACTGTCTACTGGGTGTCGGCATAGGTGCTAATATTGTCTTATTTTATTGGGCCATTATCTGCAGTACTCCGGTTTCACTTCTCTGCTCTGCTAGTTGCCTCTGTGCTGCTTTCCATTGACAGTTACTACCCAGCGCTCCCTTCTCCGGGGAAAGCTAGCTTCTCTCCCCTACAACAGCCGTGTCAGCAGAGAATGAAGTATTCTGGGGAAATGTGGCAGAGGGTCCCTCCTGTGGGGACGGGCAGCGCCAGGGTTGGTGGTGGGCCAGGGGTTGTGGGTCTGCTCAAATACTTGGGAATGCGTGTTAGACGGGCAGGGAGCCAGCCGGTGAGCTGGCTGCTGCAGGACGCCAGGTGGAGTGGCCCACACTCCCTTTCCTAGACTGCTTTTCTTCCCTTCTCTCACCTACATGCTTGCCTTTTGGAATTGTGCATCTTTCTTTTTGGCTTTAAGATGGCCCTCAAATAATTTTATTAATAAGTGAATAAACACTGTTTGTTTGGCTTAAGGAAACATTTTAAATGGAAATGCCAAGCAAAGTAGAAAAGAAACAGAAAACTACTCAGTAAAGACAGACTCACGGAAAATTAATTTGTTGTTTGAAATTGCGCAGTAAGTTTCTCTGTGAACTGACACTTGTTCCTGGGGCTGTGTACACACCTGATTTGCAACTGCAGAAGGCACTCTCCCCACCCCTTCAGGAGTGGCTGGATTCTGACTGTGGTAGAACTTAGGTAAATTGCCTTGTGATATTATAGCCGGTGAAAATTAACAGGTGTTTGCAGAAGAGATGGCTTTTAAAAAGCGTATGCCATCCTTTACCCATTGTTAGCAGCATGCCTGCCTGCTCACTTCCTAACTTCTGGGAATTACTTAGTCGAGGCTCTGTTTTGCTAATACACCAGATTACTCCAAGTATTAGTTATGTTCCATCACAGGGTCCAGCTAAACATCTTAGCAAGTGTGGAACTGCTTGTGGAAGATGGTGAGTGCTAATTTAAACATCAGCCCTTTGTGTTGGCCAAGGAACCAATAATTGGTTTTTTAATTGCAAATGACTAGCACAAGCATCTTGCACATTCCAGTCACCAAAGGATAGAATCTTAAAGAGATTGCCTTGGAAGGTCTGTAACTTTGGAGGGTGGCATTTTCAGGGCTCTTGGGTACCAGGTAACTGACACACTTAGCTCTAAACTCATGTTCTGTCCCTCGCCTCCTTTCCAGCCCCCATGCTTTTCTTGGAGGTCCCGGTTGTTACACAGCTAACAGGTCTCCCAGAGCTTAGAGCTTAGGCCCACCTTCCAAAGTTAGTAAGAGAGACACAGCCACCCCAACTGTGCGTACATTCTCCTCCTGAAAGGAAACAGTTGACTCTGGAGACAAATGTATGAACAGTATTTCCTTCCAGAGTCTCATTGATATTGGTTGTCTGGGGGGGACGGATGAGGACGGAGAGTGCTCAGCAGGTTCAGCCAGGTCCTACCTGTAGTAGGTCCTACCTGTAGTAGGTCCTACCTGTAGTGCTCCCAGCCACGCAGCTGCAATCACACCACAGCATCGGCCCTGAAATTTGCTGACTTTGTTCCATCCTTTTCAAAGTTGTCACACAGAGCTGTGAGCATCCTGGTGAATGACATGGAATACGGCATGACACCTAAAATGTTGTTACCTGTGTTCAAAAAAAAAAATATATATATACATATATATATATATAATGGCAGCATTGACATATGTAGGATTTGAAATGTGTGGACTTGAATTCTGAGAGCTCTTCAGAGTTATGAAAATTGTTACATTTAATGTTCTTTTCTTGATGAATAAATACAGATGTCAGAGTTAGCCAGGAAGCTAGGAAGGTAAACACACACGTTAAAGGCACAGATCCGTAAGACTGTGCCAAATGCTCACAGATATGTATTTGCAATGCTGTCGTCGTGCTTAGGTCTGAACTTCATGAGGTTAGAGCCAGAACGACTCTATTTTGTTTGAGCTGGGCCCATGAGTTTTATATTCTTGTTATGGTTTCAGGCTACAAGCTGCTGGATGCTGTGAGTCACTTTACTTCCTCCCCCCCGCCCCCCCCCCCCCCCGCCTTTTCCAAATGGTTGTCTCTTTTTAGAGCAGATTTTTTTAAAAGCACTGATTTAGGGGTGAGTTGTACCATCTTCTGAATTGCAGAGAATATGTCTCTCTTCTTCATTTGGATGTCATGTGTGTGGACTGACTCACCGGTCCAAATCTTAGTTGTATTATTAAGTTCATTTCTAGTTCTTCTCAGAATAATTCAGGCACCTTAAAAAACAACAACAAACCCTTAGTTGCAGTGACTTAATTTGGTTTGGCACATCAGAATTTGTCCTGGGAGTAGGGGACATTTCAATGGATGAACGTGAACGGCACCTCGGTGACGTGATGGGTTTCAGCTGCTTCTCAGGGGTTTGGGTTCTTCCTACCCTCCAGTCTCTCTGCACACCTCTACTTTCAAACTTGCCGACCTTTTCCGTCTCTTGTGATTTGTGTGCCGTACAAAGGCACTGCTCTCTGTTCTTTGTGCTGATCAAAACCTTAAGTAATCGTACCCATTTGTTCCTGATGACGACAAATAGGGCTGTCAAAGAGGAGAGGCAAACTGGGGGTCCCAGCCGGTATGGGGTGGGGTACAGGTTCAGTGTGACAAGGAACGGGCTTCCTGCCCTCTGAGCACGTGGATACTGCCCTTTTCTCTTCAGGACCCTTGGGTTACTCATTTTAATAAGCCCTGGAGGCAAAAGTGGGAGAAGGCGAAGACGCTGAGTTGTCAAGGTCAAAATAACGAGTAGTCTTTTTTTTGGGGGGGAGGGGTTGCTGTTTAGTTTTTTTAAGTTCTGTTGGATTCTGTTTTGAATTCTACTTTTTGAATATTCTGTTGCTATCTTGTGTAGGAAAATGGGCTCCCTGTACTGTGTGAGCTACACATTGAGAGAGTTCTTTACTCAGGCGCTTTGTACAGCAGGTACGAAGAATCAGGGATGAAAACTGGCCCCGCGGTGAGGAATGGTGGACTCTGACTGGTGGGTACCGTGTTTCCCCGAAAATAACTGGCTCTTATATTAAGTTTTGCTCCAAAAGATGCATTGCGACTTATTTTCTGGGGATGTCTTATTAAAAATCATACTAGGGCTTATTTTCGGGATTAGTCTTATTTTCGGGAAACACAGTAGTAGGCAAAACAGAACTTTTCCTTGAGGGCTGCTGTTTTAAACCTTTTTTTGCTTATTAGGTTGGAACTGTTTCCGTGTCCTAATGAAATGATCGATGACCATGGGAGGGAGGGAGGCCTCCCCGTCTGACTTGTCTTCTAGACACTCAGTCCTGCGCAGAGAGAAACTTGACTTAAAGTCACAGGAGTGATTCTGCTTGAGTTCAGACCAGGCGTCTTACGACTGTTGCTTGCCATGTGCCAAGAGCTAATAAAACAGATAAAGCTTTAGGGAGAGGAGAGGCCCTGGGTCGGTGAACTGTCTGACATTCCCCAGAGACGTTTGTGGATTCGCTTCAGCCACTCCCTCGCCTGGACAAGGAGCCTGCTTCCTTGACTTTGTCACTCAGGAAAAACAGGAGAAGCTACTTTGAATCCTTGCATACTCTCCAGTCCCCTTTGTCACCAAGCTTGAATTCACTTCCCATAAAGGTGAAGATGGCATGGCCCCACCTTGACCGTCTCCTGAGGACGCATCAAGGCGTGCTTCCTGCGCAAAATAGATTTGCAGGCCAGTTTATCTGCGATGAAAATGGAACTGTAGACTAGTGTCTGAGCCCTACTGGAAGCATCGGCCATCTTTATCAGTAGAACAGAGCTGCTCTGTTACTTTGCAGTTAAAGCATGGCTGGTTCTGGGCGTGTTCCAGTTACCTGTATGCTGACCTGTAGCTTAGGAGGCGTCCTGTAAGGGTGTGAGGTGTTTCTAAGCAATGGCAAAGCCTGGTACTGTCAGGGGAGAGGAATGGATGAAGTCTTTTAGGTGGCTAAGTGCTTCAGAAAGGACAGGTTCACTAGGAGCCGTCAGCTTGAGGGGCCTGGAATTTAGTGCCTGGGGATCTTAAGTACCAAAGGACATTTTCAGCTTGTGGGCCACCTTCTGTGCTTCTCGAATCTCTTTGGGTCTTTTTCTAATTCCTATTTGCTGGGATTCATGGGAGGGCCTTGAGATTTCTCTGGGCTGAAGGTCTGATCCATTGAGAAGCCCTCTTTCTGCTTTTCTTTTTCTTTTTTAAAAGATTTTATTGGGGAAGGGCAACAGGACTTTATTGGGGAACAACAGTGTGTACTTCCAGGCCTTTTTTCTAAGTCAAGTTGTTGTCCTTTTAGTCTTAGTTGTGGAGGGCGCAGCTCAGCTCCAGGTTCAATTGCCGTTGCTAGTTGCAGGGGGCGCTGCTCACCATCCCTTGCGGGACTCGAGGAATTGAACCGGCAACTTTGTGGTTGAGAGGCCACAGGCCCATGGGAATCGAACCGGCAGCCTTTGCAGTTAGGGGCCTGGAGCTCCAACCGCCTGAGCCACCGGCCGGCCCCTGCTTTTCATACGTCAGACAGTGTGTCAGGGCTATGCTGGTCCTGCCACTCACTGCGTCGTCTTGAGCTCGCTCGTCCCTCCAGCCTCAGTTTCCTCAGCTGTCAGGTGGTCCTGAATGTCACAGTGCGTGCCTGCTTAACACCCACTTCCGCTCTTTTCCTCCCAGGTGCTGGGTAAGCTCCTTTACTTCCTACTCCTGGTGCTCCCCTCGCCCCCAGTTAAGTGGGTGATTTGGGGTTACAGTGACTGTAGGAGCTGCCTTAGGAGAAAGGAAGTGGGAGGAGGAGCCCCCTCAAGGCGCAGGCAGGGTGTGGGAGCACTTTGACTAGGCTTACCTGACCACTTACTGCATACTGGGAGGGTTTCACAGCCATGGTGCCTTTTTTTTTTTTTTTTTTAAAGACAAAACTTGTTTCTTCCTGGTGGTGTCTTTGAGTCAATGGAAGCCCCTCTTTTTAGCTCCTTTCTGCTTTCCAGAGGAAAGTTGGGGAAGGATTGGCATATCTGGGCAGGACCTCCTGTCTGGGTCCTGCTGCAGGTGTATGTGGGCAGGACATCCTATAGAGGCTCTAGTCCTGGCATACCTCAGGACTGCATTTGACCCTCCTATCAGAGTTGTTTCCAGGTTTGCTGGAGGAGCTGCCCCATGTCTTCTGCAGTGTCCCCTCCTCTGTCTGCTAACTGACAATGAAGTGCAGAAGTCCACTGGCTGTGACTCTGCAATGTCTTTCTCTGGATGTGGGGAGAGGAAGCCATCAGTGTGTGTGGGGAGAGGCCGAGCTGACACCCTTTCTTGTCATGTCCCCATGTCTGGTGATGTGTGCACATAGACGCTGGCTGAGGGCCTCTACAGGTGGGATGACGCAAGCCGGGACAGTGCTGAGAGGCCAGGCCACGCCCTGCGCAGATCCTGTCTGCCATATGGGCAGGGGCTTGCTCTGGCCTTGTGGCCTGAGGCCTGTCCCCCGCTCGCCAAATACCAGGGACGTGCTGCGGCTTTTTCCTTACGATCCCCCTGGTAGTCTCTTGGGTTGAACACCTTTGGGTTTGTGAGTGTGAGTGGGATCTTTTCCTTATCGACTCTCATAAGCTTCTTCTTTTAAAATAAAGGCAAGAGAGAGAGTTTTAAGCCCCACCCCCCTGTGAACTTAATGGTTCGCAGAAGTTATGGCTTCAATTACGTATAATAACTATTTAAGAGTACTATGCTAGATTCTTAAGTGAGCATTATCAGGCTTTGAAAACATCTTTTCTTATTTATTTCGGCAAATATAATGGATGCTTAAACGCTGTTGAGATTTAGTAATACAAAGTAATCTTTAAGGAGTTATTTAATACAGGGCATGATTCCATTAAACTGAAGTCATTAATATACACCTAAGGAAATAAGGTATCCATTTACCAGGGTTGAAATTTCGTTACTAGTGTCTCTAATATACATTGTAATGTTCCCTCTTGCCCTGGGTTGGGTTGCAGAGCTGTGTCAATTCCGTCAGTAAAAGCACAACTGCTATGTCTGGTGGCTTTATTGTTTTATTTTTCTTCTAGCTCCTGTTGCCTGGCCCTCTCCCACAGACTATGATGTTTACGTGGCCAAGTGAGAAACAGTGCTTGGGGTTATTTTGCTGCTAAAATCAGAGTCCAGACATTGAGACTTTTTTATTAGTTACTTGTACACAAATTAATGTGAAAAGGAAGGACAATTCATTTTTGTTTGCTCTGTAGATGGTGATGCATTACTGTTCAGATCTCATACTAGTGAGGGATTGTTGCCTGTTGGTATTTTAAATTCCCTGTTATGAGGACACAGGGCAGGAAGTAGCCTTGATTTGTCTTGCTTCCTTGATGACTTGTTTGGTGTTTGACACACAGGATTTTGGATGAAATCCACCTTTGATAGAAAGTGTGTAAATAAGCAGGGGCTTTCAGAAAGTGCCATGCTCTGTTCTCTCTCTGTGCGGGCAGGAGAGCGAGGCTGAGGCCTCGGGAAAGGAAGGTGGGCAGAGGATGGCGGGGGTGGAGCGGTCCTTGGGTGGCCGTGCTGTTCAAGATCTGGTTGAGAAGGTCCCAGGGCTGACTGTATCAATGGGATCCTAGGGCAGCTGTGATAGCTAATTGATTCTTGAAAGAATGTGGAGTGGGGCGCAATATTTGGAACACTAGCATTTCCTGAAACAAATATATAAAATAAACTTTATAATTGCATGCTGCATTGTACTGTGTTTCCCCCAAAATAAGACGTAGCTGGACCATCAACTCTAATGCGTCTTTTGGAGCAAAAATTAATATAAGACCCGGTCTTATTTTAATATAAGACCCGGCCTTATATAAGACCAGGTCTTATATAATGTACTATATAATGCAATATAATATACCCATAATGTAATATAATATAGTATAACATAATACAATACAATATAAGACTGGGTCTTATATAATATGATACAATAGAATAGAATAGAATACAATATAATATTGGGTCTTATATAAGCCCGGTCTTACATTATATGATGTAATGTAATATAATATGATATGATATGATATGATATGATGTAATATAATATGTAATATATATAATTAATATAATATAATACAATATATAATATCAGGTCTTATATTTATTTTTGCTCCAAAATATGCATTAGAGCTGATGGTCCGGCTAGGTCTTATTTTCGGGGAAACACGGAATTTCTGTGCCTGAGAATTTCTTGTGTTTCTTGTGGAATATAAAGAAATGCAGCCCCTTGGGGTAACTTTTCTGGGCTGCATTCTTTCCAGTCAAGAGTCTGGATCTGGTATGGTTTTATGAGAAATCATAATCATTTTGGTCAGGAGGCAGTGCGGATAATTCTTGGTTGTGTTCTTTCTGGGAAAAATATTCTAATTGAGATTCCAAGAATAACCTCATTAGCATCTCTGTCAGAAAAGAGTGACCTTTTTCAAAGCTTCCCTGTGCCTGACCAGGACAGTGACCCTTGTGTTTAAGCAGCCACCCATCACTCAGGGGCAGTCAGTTGGACGGGGGTGCTTTTACTCGCACCCAGGTGCAGGGCCTGGCCCACATCTAATGCACGTGACCCATGCTCCCCTCTGGTTCTTAGAGAACTGGCGTCGTTTCCATGGGAATAGATGGTGCTAACATTCACCTTTAAATCAGATGTTTCAAATAGATGACTGGTGCTGTGAACAAAGTCTGTCCTCGTCCATGTTGGAGGAGGCTCCAACATGTTTGTGGTCACCACTCACTGATACCCATTGTGTGGGCTGCGATGCTGTAGGCTTCTCCCATGTATTACCTTTTAGCACTTATATGACCCGAGCAAAATGACATTTGTCTCACAGAAGAAGGCAAGTGTTCCAAGAGCTTGCCCAGGCCACGGGGCGAGCGCTGGGTCCAGCCGTCCATCTGCTTTCACTTGGGCTCTTTCTGACACAGCTGCCACCTGCTTTTCAGGTGACGGCTTCCCGACACGTGACTCACCCTTGTGCAGTAAGTTAGGCAGATCAAAACAGGACACAGAATTTTTTAAGAGATGCCAAGTTTCATGGTATATGTAATTTTTCTTTTCTTTCTTTTTCTTTTTTTACCTATTTACTTTCCTGTATCCTAAATAATATATTTTTTCCACCTGATATAACAGTCTAATTGATTACCAGCCATTACCGGTACAGGCACCCTTGTTTTATCGTCTCACAGATATCGTATTTTTTCAAATGGAAAGCGGGACCCTCCAGCAGCAGGAAGATTTCGGCTCACTTTGCTGCGTGGTGGGGGCCACCCTGCAGTGTCCCCGAGTGTGCCTGTACGCAGTTCTGTGAAGGACATTTTAGGGGCTTGCAGTATCAAGTAAGATACTTTATTTTCATAACTATGGTCTGCTTAATAAAGTTGTTGGGGTTGTTGCTTTGTTTTGTGGTCCTATTTTAATTTTTAGACCCTTGAGAGGAAGATATTTAATGATTACTCATAATTGTGAGAATAATCTAGTGATTAGGGCATCTTGTTAGGACAAATCTGATAGTTTCCTTTCCTCTAAGTAAATAAAAAAATCTTAATCTGGGTAAAGTTGACAGGAACGACCATGTGTAACACGGATAAGATTTTTGTGTGACATGGCCATCATGGGATACTGTGTCCAGAATATTCTCACCAGTTTGCACCTTCCCTATTCCGTGATTATTCCTGTTTGCGCCAGATTTTTGAATCCATGTATCTAAGATGGTAATTATCCGTGTGTGTGTGTGTGTGTGTGTGTGTGTGTGTGTGTGTGTGAGCTGTGTGTGTGTGTGTGAGCTGCATCTGCCTATAATCTGGGCCTTTTGTGTCTGGGTTTGGGACGTGCAGCTTCCACTTTCTCAGTCAGAGAGCACGTAGCCCTCACTGATGAAGATATGTTCTAGCATCGGGAACCCGAGGACTTTTCCTGTTGCATAAATACATAAATCCCAGAACAAAGGTGGTTTTGTGTCCTCTGCATTTACCATGGACTTTGTTGAAAAAGTGGAGCGATTGCTCCTCCACATACTGGAAGTCACACAACTCGCTTCCATAGAAAACATGGAATATTAATTCTGTCTTCAGATCATATCAGCTGAGAAAGCCACTCAGTCCTGGCCACAGTTATCAGGATTAATGGAAACAAAGTCCTTTGCCAGCTTAAGTATTTCAAATCTAAAGCTGCCCTCTGACTGCATAATAACCTACTTCTAAAAAGATACAATTTGATTTTCAGTGGATAATCTTAATTTGGTTTCCCGTGACTGAATCATTACACTGCATTGTGAATTAATTTTATTTTTCGATTTATCCTCCTAATATAGAGCGTTTCCAGAAGATCGATTGTAGGCTCAGATGAAAGCGTTAATGTTACTTGTAACAGACCAACTCTTGGTTTTTATGAGATGCTAGCCATGGTCACGGATTTCATTTACATTTTCCACTTTGTTCTAAATTCTAAGATCCTTCTTCTGTCACTGTTTCTCCCGTGTTCTTTCCTTCCTCTCTCTCCATCTTTTACTCTGTTTTGTCTTTATGACTCAGAGTCCCTTAGTACCTGGTGTGGGGAGGTCCTGCTTGCTGTGACCTTCCCATACCCTGTGGGAAGTAAGTACCTTTTCTTTTGAATGAGACTGCTCTAAACAAATTTCAGTTGCCCAGGTGTCACCTGTTTTGTGGACTGTCTGTGGATAGTTTTCACCTCTTTCCCGGGTGGTTTTGGCTGACCTTTCTGTGTCTCATCGAGGACTCCACCAGCCGACACCTGTTTCAACACTGGCCGTGTGCATAGTGGTTACACAGAGCCCTGTAAGTCACGCTTCCACGTGGGCACCCTTCCCTGGCATTTGAGCCGTGTTTTGTAACCGTGATTAGTGACCCTGAGAACCCTAGCCTTTGGGGGCACCTCATGTGGGAGGGCACACGGTATTGCAAACTATGGGCAGTGTTACTACAAATCACGGGCAGAGCACAAAGGTGCTTTAATCTGAACAGCAGCTGAAAACTGGAACATGTTAGCTTTAGGTGTGGAGGCCCTCTGACAGAAGCGGCTGGCTTTGTCAGGCCTTGAAGGCTGTGCTATATTGTTTTTTGTTAAGAATTTCTACGCTTCCTAAAGGAGACATTTGCTAATTTTAAGGAGGTAAACTACTTTAGCAATAAAAATGCTCTCTGGAAATGTAAATTGAATAGGTTGTCCATGCTGTTTGTTGTTTACTACGTAATAGTATTAACAAACAGAGGTGCTGTGTAAGCGGTGCCGTGTGCACAGGGGGAAGTGTGTGTGTGCAAACTTCTCCTCAAATAGAATCAGTACAATTCTATGTAATTCCAGAGGTAGGCAGAGGTTGCTTTTGCTTTTGGACTGTCTTCTTTCCTTAAGCATTTATTTCATCAGCAGTTTTTTGAGTGAGGCTCTGTATTCCAGTCCACGGGAATGGTGACAGACGTTTTTATAATCCAGAAGGAGCTGGGACGAAGGCTGTGGGGAAGTTCAGTGCTGATGGAAAAGACAGCTAATCGAGTCCATGTGGAATGCGGGATGAGTGGCCTCAGCAAGCAGAGCTCTGAGTTCAGGGGAGGAGCCTCTGGGGGCTGGAGGCTGTGGTCCGAGGCCAGGGTCCCCACCTTTGCGGAGGGGCGGAGGCCAGCTGCGCCAGCTGTGGCGCCTCAGTCAGTGGCCGGCCAATGCTGTCTGCGGGCGCCTGTGTTCTGGGCGAGGCGTCCTGACCCCGTCCTTCAGCCCGGCTGGGGTGGGGCATGGGGCGCCGGGCATCTGGGCCTCCCCTGGTTTTCAGAGGCACATGTCGGTGATTGTCCTTTGCTTTCACCTCAGTGTCCCTCCTGTCCAGTGGAGTGACTGTGTAAGGGTGACGTGTGACTTTCCACACTCTGATTTTGAGAAGAAAGTTAGACTGTGACTATGAGGCACTAACCTTGGAGGTGACCTTATTTGACCCTCCCACTTCCTGAGCCAGTGTATGGAAGTGGGAGGTGTGGCCACTTGTCGAAGGGCACCTGTCAATGGCAGCACCCGGCAGCAGGCTCCCCTCTTGGCCCAGCACACCGGGCTTCCTTGCCAGCACTCCCAGGGTCGGGGCAGGAGGGGAGGCACGGGCCACAAGCAAGCAGCGCTCTTCAGGTTTTCTGTGTGTGTGTGTGTGCGCATACATGCACTGTGTGTGCCATGCGAGTGTGCGCCGTGTGTGCTGTGAATGTGAGTGTGCAGTGGGGTCCACGCTGCCCTCCCCCGTCTTGGTGCACTGAACCCTCTGGAGGTCAGGAAGCAGCGGGCTGTGGTGTGGGGGTGACGTGCACCCCCAGGCTCAGCCCTAAGCTCTGCCTCCCTGGGGGCCGCCCCCACCCCCTCAGGCCTCAGAGCCTGTTACCTTCTGACTAGTTTCCTTTTCTTTCTGCTGCCAGTCTTCCCCCTCAGCCCACTGTGGGGTTAGCGGGAAGTGAAAGCTCCCACGCAGGTGGGATGCTCTCACCGCGGCGGCTTCACCCCTGCTGGCAGTGGGAGGTGGAGGGTTCTGGTGCCCAGGACACCCTCTGGGGAAGGCTCCCCAGCAACTCTGCCGCTGTGACCCTGGGAGCGGCAGACGAGCACCTTTAGTTACCTAAGCTGTGAAAGAAAGACCTGTTCTTATGATCAGAGAACACAACACCCTTTGTGTGTCTGCTTCTGGTTAGGACGCGTACACCTACGTTTTAGGTTCTCCTGTACGGGAAAGAACAAGTATTTTCTTGGCGTTGCTGTTGATTTGCTGTATTGTTAGCAGAGTGAGTGGTAGGGCAGCCTTCCAGGTAGGGTGGTCGAGGGGTCCCTGGTGAGTGAGGGTCCAGCTGCAGCGACATACAGGATTAATATGGCCACATAGGTGAGCCATTTAGCTTAGTAATACTTGACAGACAAATATTTCCGAGTCTATAAAATGCAAAAGGGCAGTGAGTGGTGTAGACCTTTGCCTGTTCCCGAGTGTGAGAGGGAGACTGAACGGTGACCAGCAGCCTCCTGGTGGACCCCTGGCTCCCCCGCCCCACTGTTCCCATCCATCCTGCACCTCTTTGCCAGAAGCCCCCACCTCCTCTGCACCAGTCGTGCCCACCCCACAGGCTCACCTTCCCTCAGGCTCTGCTCTGCGCTGGAGCCTGTCTTCTAACTGCCCGGGGTATTTACCCTCTGAGACCTGTGCAAGCGGGTCCCAGTGCAAGTGTCAGTCACCTTCCTCCCACTGCAGTGACCTCACTTTTTCACACTGATAATCAGACAGCACTGTTCCTGCGAAGCTTGCTTGTTGCCGAGCACGGTGCGTTATAATCCCACTTTTGTAAGCAGGAAGTCCGACTGTGCTTAGAAGGCCCCGAGCACTGTCACTGGAGTCTTTCTTTGGGAGACATTAGTGTTGAGTACACCGTCCCTTCCCTTGACAAGTTTCTGTATGTTTTCTTAAACAAAGAGCTTTTGCGTTCCATAGAATGAAAATGATGATTTACAGTATGAAATCTTCTGAAATAATAATGCAAATGTTGGCAACATGAAACAAGACAACAGTTGGTCATCACAAGTTACCTCTTTTATTCTAACTGACCCGTTCCCTTGTCCTGTCCCCACGATTGAGGCCAATCTGTGTTTCTTCCCACCTGATGTTTCCTTGTGGATTTTTCCCTGGGGACTGAGCCCATTGTCTGCTTCCAGTGTGGGGAGCAGTGCTTCTCGGGTGGCATGCACGTGGGGAGAGGGGTGCCCTGGGTAGCCCGCCGGCTGTGACCTTGCGTCTTAACAAAGGCACCTTCCACAGCCCCCCCCACCCCCTGTGCAGCCCACTGTTCAAACCCAGGCAGCAGGGTGTGTGGGGTCCAGGGCACTTCCCCGCAGGCCGTCTGCAGAAAGCCAGTCAGTGGCCACTGTCATTGCTCTTGAAACTTTGAATAGGTGTGGGCAAACTCAGGCCATCACATGGACCTTAGCTCTATTTTACCACTTGTTTGTGCTTTCCTGCCACGTAGAAACCTGGCCATTTATTGCAATCATGTGGGAAACTGATTTCCAGCCCTGAGGCCACCTTCAGAATCACAGGGTGGGTTAAGGTAGTGTCTGCAAGCGATTCCAGTGTAGCTGGCCAGCCATTGGGAGCCAGTGGCTTCTCCCACTCATATGAAGTTAATCATATATTTCTTCGTGTAAGGGTATCAGAGTGGAAAATAAGTAGGAGGCAGGAAATTCTGACTTAGTCCTGACTCTGGGTTGTGTCAACATTTGGAGGGAGATAATGGTGTCCTGTGCTTTATTGTCAGCTTTCCCAGGACGTACTAAAGGGATGATTGTTTCTAAGGCCAGTTTGAAGACAACTGAAATTCAGAATTATGTTATGTGAACTTTTATTAGCCCCCCCCATTAAGGCAGATGAGAAGGGACCCACAGTCGGTGTGTACAGCAAAGGCGCCCCCACTGGCCCAGTGTCCCCCTGTGACTGCGAGCCCTTAAAAGCCCAAGCACCACACCAGGGCCCGTGAGGGTGACCCTCTGTGGAGGGGGGAAGAGCTCTGTGACGCCCCCCGATTAGTCACCTGTGGAGCAGGTAACGCCGAGGGGCGCTTGCACCAGTCCCGGGGAAGATCCGTGGCACATTCCTGGCCTTGGTCCTGGACGAGGAAAGCTCAGCTCTTGTGTTTGTTTTCGTCTCCTACATTTTGCCTGGTTCTCATGGCCAATGGTTTTTGTGGAAGCTGCTATTGAGGGAGCTGTGTCAGGTCCCTTTTCGGGCTGTGGTGTCCATGGGCAGCATTTACCTGACAGGTGCGCCTGGAACGTGGGGGTAAAAACATGACTCTCCAAGCCTTCCGTTGGCGAGCACTCAGAATCCTGCCAATAGCTCCGTCTTTTATTTTTCTTCGGAAAAACTAACTCATATACTGTACTTATTTCATTTAGTGTTTCTATGTGAAGTTTCTGGATTGTTAAAAATATTTTCCCAACTAGGTGACACTAGTACTGGACTCGTACAGTTACAGATCTTGCTGTAGACTGCAGTATTATTTCTTTGTCCCCTCCCTTTGTTATTTTGATTATAGAATGAAGTTAATAATGAAATCAAGGTCACAAACATGGAACATTAGATCACAGAATATGCACGTGTGCTGTATAAGTCACCGGAAGTAAAAGGGAAGTGAAAAGAAAAATGGAGAACACACACCAGGGCAGAAATGTTAGGATGATTTTCTTGGGTCCAGGAGACCCAGCGGTTTCCTAGACGGGCGGAGCCACGTCTAGAGTTGCTGTGCGCAGGTAACTGACATGGCCTGAACAGGAACCTGGGGCTCAGTGACACCTGCGCAGCGGCGGCCCTCCGCGCGTGGTCGGCGTCCTGTCACCGCCGCTTCTCCGATTGGGGGCTCCGGCCACTTGACCCCGTGTCCCCTCCATCACTGCCAGTTTCCACTGCTCTAAAAAGGAACAAGGAAACACTTGACAGATGGTCTGAGTTTGGAGTCTCAGGTTTAAGACATTGTTATGTCCCATAATATCTTCATTGCTTTACCCACACCTAATTTGAAGACAATTTTTTTAAATTAAAAAAATTAAAGAAAAGTTTCCCTATACCCAGTCTTTGCAACACATTCTACTTAGTTTCATGGAGTCAGCTACTCTCTTTGGAGTCGTATTTTATCATCTTAAGTCTTCAGGTGGAACCGGCATGAACCAGTTTGGGCGCACACACCTGCTTCAAGGTCATGTGCAGCGCAGCTGGGGAGAGGTGGCGGCCGTGTAGGGGTGCGGCTGTGGTGTAGACAGCCTGCGGCAGGGCGGGGCCGGGGGAGCTGATCAAGGGGAGCTCTGATTTTGCAGCAGTTGACTTTTTCTAGCAATGTCACGATTCTCATCAGCATAGTTGGTTTTTTTTTTTTTAAAAAGAATGTACATTCAATTAAAATGTAAAAAGTATGTGGATGGCTCCCACAACGTTTGTAGGAGGGGCTGGGGACCCAGCGGCGGATACAGGTGTGTCGCTTCTAACCTCTGTGGGGATGAAATGTGTGTGGACACGACTGAGCCCAGGACCTGGACTCCCTGCACTCTCAGGTTACTGGAGAGTCACAGGGGTCTCCGCAGGGGGTCATGAGCTGACCGAGGCTATGCTCCAGACGGGCAGCCTGCTGGGGCCAGCACACGCTGGGATGGGCTAGGTTCCACCGCCTGGTGATGGTGAAGGTGTGAGGGGGCAGGTGGGAAGAGGAGCGAGAAGGGGATGAGTGTGCTGCTGGGTGGGAGAGAGAGAGACAGACATAGACAGAGGGAGGCAGAGAGAGAGAGAGAGAGAGAGAGAGAACACGAGAGATGGATTTGGGGGACGCCCGGTTTGCGGCCGGGCATCAAGATCTGTTGGAAACAAGGAGGACATGTTCGTTGTGGACGTGACTTGGAAGCTGGGAGATGCCCAGAACTGTCTGGACTGAGTGGGTTTGGAGCCGTCCATGGGGACGTGCGCTTGAGTAGCCAGCATGGACGTGGGCCCCAGGTGCAAAGCCAGGAGGCCAGAGGAAGGTGCATTGTTGCTGTTTAGGAAGTGGTCAGGAGCAGGAGGTGCGCTTAGGGTTCCGGGAAGACGTGGATGGTGGGGTTCCTGGGAGCCCAAAGGTACTTTTCTGGAAGAGGGCTGCACATGCTGCTGACACCAGGGAGCAGTCAGGTTGGAGGCTGAGGGTGATGTCACTTCCCCCGGGAGGTGCCTGGGGGCACAGCTGGTGTGTGGCTGCTGAGCACGCCTGCAGGTGACACAGAGCTGGCGGCAGGAGAGGCCGACACACATGGGAGAGCACTGACGGTGGAACCACGATGGACAGCCTTGCCCCGCCTGCTTCGTGAATTGGCTATTATTCTAAGTTCACAGAACAAGGAACCTTTGGAAGGAACCTTAAAGCCAGAGTGTGCCCTGTGCTTTTGGAACGCTGTGCACTTTGGTTTGGGTTTATGGCTGATGACGAACACTTAGCACGTGTCCTGGTGAAGTGCACAGGGGTCCCCCACAGCGTCCCCCCACTGCACAGCCGTTTGGAGGAGCTCCTGCCGCTGAGAGCCGCAGAGCTGGTTGGGGGTGTGACTCCTGAGTCGTCCAGGTCCACTTCTTATGTGTACAGGGAATGAGCAGTGCTTGCACTCACGGTCCTGTGCCAGCACCGCCCGGGAGGCAAGAGGCTCCCTGTGTGCACTTCGTGTCTGCAAGCAGCTTCTGCCTTTGTCAGTCTGCATGCGTCTTGTCACCTCTGCGTTATAATGAATGACAAATACAACTTAGCAGTCAAATCTACCAGCAGGCTTCAGTGCACACACGCCCCAGTGCACACACGCGACGCTGCAAATGAAAAGCAGAAGAGGATCCAGGGAGGTCAGCGAGTGGACCCTGCATCGGACACACCAGACCCCGGAGGGTGAGGGGGCCCATGCGGGGGCTGGGCAAGGGTGAGAAACAGAAGCTGTGTGATACGGACGGCGGTAGGTCCTCATGGAAAATACAATGTTGGCATCCTTGTCAAACCGTTTAATCATTGTGACTGATCGTAATCTGGATTATATGGACACAGGTGACTAATGTAGAAAAAGGTTGTGAGAACTTTAGGGGTGTGGCCTGTGCTCTTCTGGTTGCAGGGTTTTGTGTGAAATGCCACTTCTGTTTTTGGATAGGTGGTGTTAGCATGCGTGTGCGGCATTGCGATCACTATTTTTTGTGACATGTTGGCTGTGAAGAGGTTTGAAATTAGATTCCTAGAAATCGCACGTGGGAGCTCCTGGCCATGCTGCATAGGTGACGTGGGAGCACCTGGGCGGGACATTTCCCCTGCGGTGTGTGGAACACTGATCTGTGAGGCTGGAAGCTGTGGTTTGCTTCATACGTCGGAGGATGTTTGCTTGGGTGCCTTTATAGCTCTTTCCTGTGAGCTTGAACGTCCTCATGCCCCTCGTAAAGCAGACGCACGTTTTAAAAGTTGTCCTGCTTTCTTTCTCTTGTCTGCAACTCTGTCTTTCATTTCCTTCACTGTAGCTTCGTGAAGCCAGGCCACACGAGATGGAAGCTTCATTTTAGACACTGGGCGGCTGGGCTGCCGAATGTGCCGGTGGCATCTGGTGTTTCCGACTTGAGAGGGACCTCTTGATGTTTGGCTTTGCACATTCGCCCTCTCCGGTTTCTCCTGCTGTGGAACTACTTCTGAGGGCTGTTTCTTTGCCTTCAGTTTTGACAACTGAGATTTAGTTTCTGGGATGATGAAAGGGTAGTGAAAGGGCATGGAAGGAGCCAGCAGGAAGGGAATGGATTATCTCATGGTTGTTGAAGGAAATCACTCAGAAAAAACATTCTAAGTGGGTTGGCTCCCAGGAAGTTACATTGAATAAGTGGCACCATGTCACTATGTCAAACAGTTCCTTTTTACATACCCGTTCTTGCCAGGGTAACGAAGAGAATGAGGACATTCAGTCTGAGGTGAAAACACATATGTTTGCTGACTCGGACATAATGAGCAGAAATAGTTCAAGTTTGAGAGAAGAGGGTCTTGCTCAGGCCTCATTTTTTGAAATCGAGAAATGTGCAGCAAGTGGGCCCATTAATTTCCAGAGGTACCTTTGGGGGGATATGCCCTCTTTTATAGAATTGAATGATTGGGCCTTGTCTGAGTGTGTGTGTATATGTGTACGTGAACGTGTGTGTGCATGTTTGAGTGCATATGTATATGTGTTTGTATGTGTGTGCACGTGAGAATGCATATGTGCAAATGCACGTATGCATTTCTGCGTATACGTGTATGGATATGTGCATATATGTGTGCATGTGTGTGTGTGTATTTACTTGTGAAGTCCTCTCTGGGAGGACGTGTCACTGGATAGCCTCTGCCCGGGACCCTTCATCTGTCCCTTCAGGGAGGAAATTGTAAATGGCCCTGCCACTTGGTAGAAGCAGCTGAAAGTATATAAAGTATATCTGCATCGTGGGAGTTAATGTTTTAAATGGGTGCAGAGGCGTGACACACATCGTAATAGAAGTGACACCAATGCCTTCTTGTTAGAAACTTTGTGAATGACTCCTGGACACGTGATAGAAATGCTGCTCAAAACCCAGGCTGTTAATGATCAGCGATTCCGGTAATAATCGTGCGGTGTGAACTTTTGCAGGACTTGCAGGGTCATGGCTCCTGTGCCACTTCCATGACACCAGGGTTTCGGCTTCTTCCTGGTGCTGTTGGCTTTGCACAGAGCGGGGGCAGCTGGTGTCAGTCCATTTTACTTGCCGCTCTATAAACCTGAAGCATTTGCGTCCCTTACAGAGCAGAGGGAGGACAGCAGCCTGCGTGGGAGCCTGTGTCCTCCCTCCTTAGAGCAGCGGTGCTTAGTAACCTCTGCTGCTTCCTCCTGGGTCTCGTTAGGGCAGATTTTAGCGTTCGTGTCCCCGTCATCTGCAGTCCACTATGTGCTCATGCTGGGGGTCCCAAAAGGAGTCTGGCTGTCCTCCTGTCACGCTCTCGACACTGGGACAGCAGGTACATGATTGTGATTCTGTACTGATGCTGGCGTTCTAGAATGCTGCTCCTCACTAGGAAACTGGAGGCTGTAAAGCCTTACAAAAGTGCCCAGAGAGGCCGGCGGTAGGAAATGTTAACTGCATGAGATAGGCAACGGCATTGGCTGCAGTGAATGTGCACTTACATACTACTAACATTATTATTTTAAAAATGAGTATCACATGTGAGTATTGTACTTGAGAAGCACTAAGAAAAGAGACACTAAAAAAAATAACTGGCTATACTCCAGTATACTCCAGTAGAGAGGGCAGACCATAGCAGACTTTAGAATAGAAGAGAATAAAATGATTGTATAAGGACACTAGAATAGCATAGTACAAATGCTGTGTAGTGTAGAATAGGGTAGCATAGTATAGCAGTGTGTAGTACACAGTAGGGGAGCGTAGTACAGCCTGTGTGGTACACAGGAGGGTAATGTAGTACAGCAGTGTGTAGTACACAGTAGGGGAGCGTAGTGCAGCCTGTGTGGTACACAGGAGGGTAATGTAGTACAGCAGTGTGTAGTACACAGTAGGGGAGTGTAGTGCAGCCTGTGTGGTACACAGGAGGGTAATGTAGTACAGCAGTGTGTAGTACACAGTAGGGGAGTGTAGTGCAGCCTGTGTGGTACACAGGAGGGGCGCGTAGTACAGCAGTGTGTAGTACACAGTAGGGGAGCGTAGTACAGCCTGTGTGGTACACAGGAGGGGCGCGTAGTACAGCAGTGTGTAGTACACAGTAGGGGAGCGTAGTACAGCCTGTGTGGTACACAGGAGGGTAATGTAGTACAGCAGTGTGTAGTACACAGTAGGGGAGCGTAGTGCAGCCTGTGTGGTACACAGGAGGGTAATGTAGTACAGCAGTGTGTAGTACACAGTAGGGGAGTGTAGTGCAGCCTGTGTGGTACACAGGAGGGTAATGTAGTACAGCAGTGTGTAGTACACAGTAGGGGAGTGTAGTGCAGCCTGTGTGGTACACAGGAGGGGCGCGTAGTACAGCAGTGTGTAGTACACAGTAGGGGAGCGTAGTACAGCCTGTGTGGTACACAGGAGGGGCGCATAGTACAGCAGTGTGTAGTACACAGTAGGGGAGCGTAGTACAGCCTGTGTGGTACACAGGAGGGGCGTGTAGTACAGCAGTGTGTAGTACACAGTAGGGGAGTGTAGTACAGCCTGTGTGGTACACAGGAGGGGCGCGTAGTACAGCAGTGTGTAGTACACAGTAGGGGAGTGTAGTACGGCCTGTGTAGTACACAGGAGGGGCGCGTAGTACAGCAGTGTGTAGTACACAGTAGGGGAGTGTAGTACAGCCTGTGTGGTACACAGGAGGGGCGCGTAGTACAGCAGTGTGTAGTACACAGTAGGGGAGTGTAGTACAGCCTGTGTGGTACACAGGAGGGTAGCGTAGTACAGCAGTGTGTAGTACACAGTAGAGGAGTGTAGTACAGCATGTGTGGTACACAGGAGGGGCGCGTAGTACGGCAGTGTGTAGTACACAGTAGGGGAGTGTAGTACAGCATGTGTGGTACACAGGAGGGGCGCGTAGTACAGCAGTGTGTAGTACACAGTAGGGGAGCGTAGTGCAGCCTGTGTGGTACACAGGAGGGGCGCGTAGTACGGCAGTGTGTAGTACACAGTAGGGGAGTGTAGTACAGCATGTGTGGTACACAGGAGGGGCGCGTAGTACAGCAGTGTACTATGTATAGTAGTGTACAATAGTAGTACAGTGGAGGATAGTATAGCACAGTGCCGTGTAGTGTAGAATAGGATAACGTGGGACAGCACTGTGTACTGCAGAATAGGGTAGCATAGTACCACGCACCCGGGCAGTTCTAGGCACCCAGCATATGCCTGCTGACTTGACCTAGAGGGTTTTGTTCGTGCCTCTTTCTCCTATTACAGCGCAGCTATGTGTACCCCCCGCTGGCTTCTGCAGGGGCCCTGGAATGAAGGAGTTGGGAGATGGACAGGTAGTTTCAGTTTCTCAGAGTCCTTAGGATTCAGGGGTGCTCTTCAGTCAGGAGCTCGATACCCCAAACTCAGCCCTCTATCCCCCAAATAAACGTCTTATGCGTTTTCCTTCCTTTCACTGTCATTACCTGGCACTTGGAGCTTTCACGTGTTACCCGGCTTTTATTGGACCTGGACTCTTAAAAAACTAATTAGGGAGATTCATGTGTAAGGCTCAAGGTGGTCTCAGAATGTGTTTCTCGAAGCATGTTCTCATGAAACCATGTTTACACCCCAGATGGCATGTCTTTCCAGGAGTCACTCCCGGTACTGTGGAAATAGGCGTTTGTGCCAATGGAGGAGGGACTGCGTGGGCTGCTGTCCTAGGACAGCAAGGTTCAGTGAAACTTTAAAGGGATCACCTATTTGCCAAGTCCATGGGGGGCGTTTTTACCCATTAGGGCTTTTCAGGGTGTGCTTGCCGCTGGGATGGTACTTTCCTTGAGTTGCCCAGTCAGCATATTTGTGCATGGCTGTCTCCCACAGAAGTGCCACCCCAGCTGCATCCTCGTCCTCCTGAGCCTTACCTCTCCCTGTGCTAAGTGCTTGGAGATACTATTCTGGAGGAAAATGCCCCCCCTCCTTCCAGGGTTTCTTGGACAAGTGTGTGAGCATCTGGACCTTGGCCATGTAAGTGCAGTTGCTCAGCGTGGCTGCAGGGGAACTCAGGGCTGCGTCCAAAATTGAGAATCAGTTCCGGGAACAGAGTGACTTAGGTGTGCTGGTGGGAAGGGCATGGAGAGATGGGGCCACCAGTGAGGGCCTTTGCCTTGTTTTCCTTTCTTTAAATAAACGAGACCCAGGGAAGCAGGGGGTCAAGACTGTGCTGCCCCTATGGCGGTTGGAGGGGCCTGGACCTGACTTGCATCAACATGGGCTGTCCTCATGCCTCTTGTTTTTGTGCCCTGGCCTCCCGCCCGTCAGACAAATGCTCCCTGCGGCCAGCGCCATCCTGGCCGGGCGTCTGGGGACTGAAGAGGCTGCAGGCTCCTGTCATCACCCGGAAGCCAGCAGGAGTGGGCGTTCCGGATCTACGTTCTTCTCGGAAAATTTTAGTCTCTAGAAATCCAGATGTTGTCTTCTGACCATAAATGAGTGATTTCAGTACGAGGAAACGTGAATGACGGTTCTCAGTGACATGTGACTGAGGGCTTACATCCTGAATCTGGAAACATTTAGCCTTGAATGGAGATGCCGCAGCTGTGTCCCCCGCTGGGGGACGTCTGGGAGCATGGAACTGAAGGCTCGGGGGCACGGTGTTTGGATATTCGGTTCACCCCCTAAATAGGAGGATAGAAGTTGTCATTTGTATCAGAAGAAAAGAATTGTGTGGCTGCAGAATGAGAGCCGCTGGGGGGCCCCTACCCAGGTTTTGATTGGCCCCCAAATCAGCATTTTCTCGATTGTGCTGTCTGAGGGGAGGGAAGCAGTGCCCCAGGTGGTTCTTTAGGGCCCTGATCACCACAGGGAACACTGACTCCCCTTGTCTGTCCATTGTCTGCAGATGCTGCTGAGGGGTGGCTGCAGTCAGGAAGCCCAAAGGGCTCTGGGAGGTGAGCTGCTGGGGGCCTGGGGGCTCTCAGTCTGGGCGTGAGCCTCCTGGGCAGATGGGCTGCCTGGGGGCGGGGCTCTGCCTGGGACTAGCTGGTGCCTGATTTGGTGGGGAAAGGTGACCGATAGCCAATAAAGGACGTTCCTGGTCCCCTCGAGGATTACCCTGTACCATGAAAGTTGTGAGTATAACATCGAATATCTGCATTTTCTTTTCCTTCTTAAGGGAACACCAACCCCCCCCCCCCCATACCACTGCCATTCACTCTCCAGGCACACAGGACACGATGGATGTCAGGGCTGCCCAGCTTGGCCGAGGGGCTGGGCTGCCATAGCTTAAAGCAGGGGCTTCCAGGGGCTGTCATGCTGCAGCATGTTAAGCGTCGCTGGTCACACCTTCTGGGACCTAGCAAGGATTTGAGGCATCCAGGGAACGGTTTGCGGAAAGTGCCATAGCATGGAAGTCATGCTGGCACTGCTAAGAAGGAAAGAGCGGTATGTGTTTGCAGGACTGGAAAGGTCCTCAAGAAAGTAGAGAAACAGGACAAGAAAAGGTCATCTCCCAGGACCCCGTTTCTGTTAAAAACAGAACAAAACCGAGCTGTGTGTGTTCCATGCTTGTGTATGTGGCCAGCATGCAGAAACATGCACCATCTTACAGTGGTTCACAATGGGACGTGGCTTGAGGGCTGAGTAGGTAAAACCGATGCTTATGTGTTCCTTTTATATGGTTTTCTTTTTCAGAGCAAATGATTAAAGTGAAATTTGAGTGGTGGGTGGGCCTGGCTGTGGGGACAAGTAGACATACATGTGTAACAGCTTTGAATGGTGACAGTTGTTTTCAGATCCCCGAGAAGTTGGGGGTCCCAGGTCTTGGGCTGGAGGTGGCTGAGGCACCTGTGTCCTGCAAGGGTGCAGTGTGGTGGCCTGGCTGTCCTCCGCAGTGACCTCAGCTGAGGAGGGGATGCGTTGGGAGGGTGTGCGGCCAGGCTGGAGGGACACAGCTCACGCGGCCGTGCCTGGGACGCAGCCCTGCCGTGTAGTCTGGGTGGAGAAGCAACTGGGCTTAGAGCAGCAGCCGGCGTGGTCTTTACCACAGGGCTGTGCGAGAACTACTGAAATCCACACTGTTCCAGCAGGTGAATTTTGTTCATTTACTACGCCAGCTCCTTGAAGATACCGGTCTCCTCAGTTGACATTTGTGTCAGTTGGGTACTTTAGTGGTATTCATGTCCTCAGGGGTGTACTAATGTTTTCTTTCCTACCTACGGCAGGAGTTCTACAAGTTGCTTCCTTTATGTGCTTTCTTCATAAGTTACTCTTCTGCACTTTCACTAGGGGGATAAATCACTGGCGTGAGGGTATCCGTCTTGCTCCTCTAGAAGCTACGCGCCAAGCACAGCTTAAATGGACAGACGTTTCTTTTTTGTGCCAAGGTTGCTGCTGGTTGGAAATCCCCCAGATTTTAGGGAAAAGAAAATTTTGAGGCCGTGATTTCGTTTAAATAAATATTTTAAATGTTTTTCAGTGGTTTATATTCTTAGAGTATAAAAGGATGTACCTTTCTGGAGAAATATGTATTTTTTTTTAAATTTATTGGGGTGACAATTGTTAGTAAAATTACATAGATTTCAGGTGTACAATTCTGTATTACATCATCTATAAATCCTATTGTGTGTTCACCACCCAGAGTCAGTTCTCCTTCCATCACCATATATTTGATCCCCCTTACCCTCATCTCCCTCCCCCCACCCTCCTTACCCTCTGGTAACCACTAAACTATTGTCTGTGTCTATGAGTTTTTGTTTCTCATTTGTTTGTCTTGTTCTTCTGTTGTTTTTGGTTTATATACCACATGTCAGTGAAATCATAGTGTTCTCTGCTTTTCCTGTCTGACTTATTTCCCTTAGAATTATACTCTAAAGATCCATCCATGTTGTCACAAATGTTCCTATGTCATCTTTCCTTAATGCTGAATAGTATTCCATTGTGTATATATACCACAACTTCTTTATCCATTCATCTATCGAAGGACATTTTGGTTGTTTCCATCACGTGGCCACCGTAAACAAAGCTGCAATGAACATTGGAGCACATGTGTCTTTATGTATAAATACTTTCAGATTTTTTTGGTAGATACCCAGGAGAGGGATTGCTGGGTCATATGGTAATTCTGTTCGTAATTTCTTTTTTTTTTTTTTTTTTTTTTGAGGAACCTCCACACTGCCTTCCATAGCTGCTGCACCAGTCTGCATTCCCACTAACAGTGTATGAGGGTTCCTTTTTCTCCACAGCCTCTCCAACGCTTGTTACTATTTGTCTTGTTGATGATAGCCATTCTGACTGGGGTGAGGTGATATCTCATTGTGGTTTTTATTTGCATTTCTCTGATGATTAGTGATGTTGAGCATTTTTTCATATGTCTATTTGCCATTTGTATGTCCTCTTTGGAGAAATGTCTCTTCAGGTCCTCTGCCCATTTTTCAATTGGGTTGTTTGCTTTTTTGTTGTTGAGCTTCATGAGTTCCTTGTATATTTTGGATAATAGGCCCTTAGCAGAGGCACTGTTTGCAAAAATCTTCTCCCATTCATTTGGTTGCCTCTTTATTTTGTCGATGGTTTCTTTAGCTGTGCAGAAGCTTTTAAGTTTGATATAGTCCCATTCATTTATTTTAACTTTTACTTCCATTGCCTTTGGAGTCAAATTCATAAAATGCTCTTTGAACCCAAGGTCCATCAGTTTAGTACCCATGTTTTCTTCTATGCAGTTTATTGTTTCAGGTCTTATGCTTAAGTCTTTGATCCATTTTGAATCAATTTTGGTACATGGTGACAGATGGCAGTTCAGTGTCATTCTTTTGCACGTGGTTTTCCAAATCTCCCAGCACCATTTATTGAAGAGGCTGTCTTTTCTCCATTGTATGTTTTTTGCTTCTTTGTCAAAAATTATCTGTCCATATTTATGTGGTTTTATTTCTGGGTTCTCAATTCTATTCCATTGGTCTATGTGTCTGTTTTTCTGCCAATACCATGCTGTTTTGATTATTGTAGCCCTATAGTAGAAGCTAAAGTCAGGCAGTGTGATACCTCCAGTATTGTTCTTTTTTCTTAGGATTGCTTTGGCTATTCGGGGTCTTTTGTTGTTCCAAACAAATCTGATGATTTTCTTTTCTATTTCTTTAAAAAATGCCATTGGGATTTTGATGGGGATTGCATTAAATCTGTATATGGCTTTGGGTAATATGGCCATTTTAACTATGTTGAGTCTTCCAATCCATGAGCACGGAATGTCTTTCCATTTCTTTTTATCTTCTTCAATTTCTTTCAAAAATGTCTTATGGTTTTCAGCATATAGGTCTTTCACATCCTTGGTTAAGTTTATTCTTAGGTATTTTGTTCTTTTGCTGCGATTGCAAAAGGAATTGTTTTTTGTATTTCTTTTTCTGAGATTTCATTGTTAGTATATAGGAATGCAATGGACTTTTGTACGTTGGTTTTGTAGCCGGCAACTTTACTGTATTCGTTGATTGTTTCTAATAGTTTTTTGGTGGAGTCTTTAAGGTTTTCCACATATAGCATCATGTCCTCTGCAAAGAGTGACACTTTAACTTCCTCATTCCCAATTTGGATGCCTTTTATTTCTTTTTCATGCCTCATTACTCTGGCAAGGACTTCCAATACTGTGTTGAAAAGCAGAGGTGATAGGGGACAGCCCTGTCGTGTTCCTGAATGTAGAGTAAAGGGCTTCCATTTTTCACCATTAATTATGAGATTATCTGAGGGTTTGTCATATATGGCCTTCATTATGTTAAGGCATTTTCCTTCTATACTATTTTATTAAGTGTTTTAATGATAAATGGATGTTGTATCTTGTCAAATGGTTTTTCTGCTTCAATTGATATAATTATATGATTTTTGTCCTTTATTTTGTTTACATGATGTATCACATTGATGGTTTTGCGGATGTTGGACCATCCTTGTGCCCCGGGGTGAACCCCACTAGGTCGTGATGAATATTCTTTTTTTTTTTTTTTTAGATTTTATTGGGGAAGGGGAACACGACTATTGGAGAACAGTGTGTATTTCCAGGCCTTTTTTCTGAGTCAAGTTGTTGTCCTTTCAATCTTAGTTGTGGAGGGTGCAGCTCAGCTCTAGGTCCAGTTGCCGTTTTCTAGCTGCAGGGGCACAGCCCACCATCCTTTGCGGGAGTCATACTGGCAACCTTGTGGTTGAGAGTACACGCTCCAACCAACTGAGCCATCTCAGAGCTCAGTGGCAGCTGCTCAAGGTGCCATGTTCAATTTTAGTTGCAGGGGGCGGAGCCCACCATCCCTTGTGGGACTTGAGTTGAACTGGCAACCTTGTGGTGGAGAGCCTACCTGCCCATGTTGGAATTGAACCGGCAGCCTTCTGAGTTAGGAGCATGGAGCTCTAACCGCCTCAGCCACCGGGCCGTCCCGTGATGAATAATCTTTTTAATGCATTGTTGTATTAGATTTGCTAGAATTTTGTTTAGGATTTTTGCATCTGTATTCATCAGAGATATAGGTCTGTAGTTTTCTTTTTTTGTGTTGTCCTTACCAGGTTTTGGTATCAGGGTAATGTTGGCCTCATAAAATGAGTTAGGGAGTACTGTCTCTTCTTCAAGTTTTTGGAAGAGTTTGAGCAGGATTGGTGTTAGATCCTGTTTGAAGGTTTGGTAGAATTCACTAGTGAAGCCATCTGGTCCAGGACTTTTGCTTTTGGGAAGGTTTTGGATGACTGATTCAATTTCGTTACTGGTGATCGGTCTGTTTAGATTTTCCAGTTCTTCATGTTTCAGCCTAGGAAGGCTATATGTTTCTAAGAACTTGTCCATTTCTTCTAGGTTATTGAATTTGGTGGCATATAGTCCTTCATAGTATTCTTGAATTATCCTTTTTATTCTGTGGTGTCCGTGATAACTTCCCCTTTTCATTTCTGATTTTGTTAGTGTCTTCTCTCTTTTTATCCTGGTGAGTCTAGCCAAGGGTTTGTCGATTTTGCTACTCTTTTCAAAGAACCAGCTCTTCCTCACATTTAATTTTTTCTATTGTCTTTTTGTTCTCTATTTCATTTAGTTCTGCTCTGATTTTTGTTATTTCCTCTCTTCTGCTCACCTTGGATTTCATTTACTCTTTTTCTAGTTCTTTAAGATGTAACATGAGGTTATTTATTTGGGATTTTTTTTGTTTCTTGAGATAGGCCTGTAATGATATAAATCTCCCTTTTAAAACTGCTTTCGCTGCATCCCAAAAATTTTGTTAGGATGTATTTTCATTGTCATTTGTTTCTATGTATCTTTTGATCTCTCCTCTAATTTCTTCTTTGACCCGGTCGTTCTTTAAAAGTATGTTGTTTAATCTCCATGTATTTGTGTTTTTTCCTGCTTTCTTTTTGCAGTTTATATGCAATTTCAAAGCCTTGTGATCGGAGAATATACTTTGTATGATTTCAATTTTCTTAAATTTGCTGAGGCTGATTTTATGTCCCAATGTATGGTCTATCCTTGAGAATGTTCCATGTACACTGGAAAAGAATGTATAGTCTGATGTTTTAGGGTGAAGTGCTCTATATATGTCAATTATGTCCATTTCATCTCATGTGTCATTTAGGGCTGGTATTTCGTTATTTATTTTCTGTTTGGATGATTTATCCATAGCTGTCAATGATGTATTTAAGTCCCCTAGTATAATTGTGTTTCGGTCAATTTCTCCCTTTAGTTCTGTTAGTAGTTGCTTGGTATATTTTGGTGCTCCCTGATTGGGGGCATAAATATTGATGACTGTTATTTCTTCTTGTTGTATAGTCCCCTTTACCATTATGAAATGTCCATCTTTGTCTCTTGTTATCTTTTTCACCCTGAAGTCTGTTTCATCTGATATCATTATGGCTACACCTGATTTTCCCTGGGTACTATTTGCTTGGAGTGTCAATTTCCACCCTTTCACCTGAGTCTATGCTTGTCCTTAAGCTGAGATGTGTTTCTTGGAGACAGCATGTGGTTGAGTGTTGTTTTTTGATCCAGTCTGCTACTCTGTGCCTTTTTATTGGTGAGTTCAGTCCATTTACATTTAGGGTGATTATTGATATGTGAGGATTTCCTGTCATTCTATCTTTAGTTTTCTGGTAAGGCTGTGCCTACGTTGTTTCTTTGGCTTTTTGTTGTAGTCTATTATTTATGTGTGGTTCTGTATATTTATGTGTGGTATTCTTTGATGTTTCCCTCTTTTTCTTCTTTTATTACAGTATATAATTCAGTTCTGGATGTTTTTTGAATGGTTACCCTTAAGTTTATGTAAAAGAAAGTTTGATATTTAGAGTATTCCATTTTCTTTAGCACTCTTCTCTTCTCCATTCCCATATTCCGGTTCCAGCCTTTACTCTTCCCCTTTTTATGTTTTGGTTGCCACAAACTGTCCCTGTTGATGGTGGTCGAATAGCCTCCTTTAGTATTTTTTGTAGTGCAGGTCGTGTATTAGCAGATTCCCTCAGCTTCCGTATGTGTGGAAAGGTCTTTATTCCTCCTTCATATCTAAAAGATATGTTTACTGGATATATTATTCTTTGCTCACAATTTCTCTCTTTCAATAGTTTGAATATTTGGATCCACTCCCTCCTGGCTTGTAGAGTTTCTGCTGAAAAATCTGATGATAATGTAATGGGCTTTCCTTTGTAGGTTACCGTCTTCTTTTCTCTGGCTGCCTTGGGGATTCTTTCTTTGTCGTTGATTTTAGACAGCTTCAATACAATGTGCCTTGGAGAAGGCCTGTTGGGATTGAGGTAATTAGGTGTTCTATTTGCTTCTTGGATTCGAGGATCCAGTCTGTCCACAAGTTTGGGAAGTTCTGTTCGACAATTTGTTTGAATATATTCTCCGTTCCCTTCTCTCTTTCTTCTCCTTCTGGTATGCCCATTATTCTTATATTACTCTTTCTGATGGAGTCAGAAAGTTCTTGTAGAGTTCTTTCGTTTCTTTTAAGTCTCAAGTCTCATTCTTTTTCTTTCTGTGTAATTTCCAGGTCTCTATCTTTGATGTCACTGATTCTTTCCTCCATCTGGTCAACTGTACTACCTAAGCTGGCTATTTCATTCTTCATTTCTTCTATTCAATTCTTAATCTCCAGAAATTCTCTTTGGTTCTTTTTTAAAATTTCACTCTCTTTCATAAAATGCTCATGTTGTTGTTTTTGTTTCTGAGTTCATTAAACTGCCTTTCTGTGTTTTCTTCCATCTCATTGAGTTTTTTTCAGAACTGAAATCTTGAATTCTCTGTCATTTAAGTCACGTATTTCCATATCTTTAAGTTCCTTTTCTGGAGACTTTTTTTTTCTGAGCTGTCTTGTTGCCTTGGTTATTCATGGCAGTCAATGATTTATTATTTCTCTTCCTAGACATCTACAGGAGTGGCTTCTGCAACAGGTTGATAGGAAGAGGTCTTTCTTTTGTTTTCCAATACTTGTTGGTAGAATGTTTTATTTTGTCTCTGTCGGCAGCCTTTTTTTTTTTCTCTCTCACACGGTAGTGCTATATTTTCTCTGCACTTTTCCAGCTTCTCACACAATGGGGTGATTCCCTGGGAGACGGGCCTCTCCTCTGTTAACAGTTCACCTGGGTCATAGGGCGCCACATCCCCTGGAGGTGCGGAGAGCTTTTGAAGTTCCAAAGCTCTTTCTGCACCAGATTCAGAGCCCGTTTGTTTCAGCAGTTCTGTTTACTCCTGCAGGGATCCACCCAGATAGGTGGGGCCAGGGGCGGGGTGAGTTGTGAGAGGTGGCCCAGAGCAATGGCGGCGACCACCACCACAGCCAGTCCTGCTTCCACAGCTCCCTCCCCTTTGCCGGAACTAGTTGGGTTGCGAATCTGTGTCTGCGGTCCACAGTTCTCAGAACAGCAAAAATCCTGTCCTTTTGATCTGACACTGCTACTTTATCGCTTCCAGCACCGGGCAGGTGGGGGCGGGGCGAGCTCTGGGAGGGTAGGGAGGGGGCAGCTAGTCTCAGTGCCTAAGGCTTCCGTTCTCCGCTGGGCAGTGAGGGCTTAAACCACCGATTTCAGCCCTCTTCCCTCAGTCTTTGCTGCCGGGAGCGTTGGGTTCAGCCATGCTATAAGCTGTCCCCTCAGCCCTGTGGGCCGTAAGCGGAGCCCTAGCAGTCCGAGTCCTTCCCTCTCCCGCAGCTGCGGAAGATCCGGGAGCAGCGGGCTCCGAGCACTGAGCTAGGTCTGCGTCCTGCGCCCGCGGGGCTCCGTCTCCGCACTTCTCCTCTCCCTCCTCCTCCGCTCGCGTGATTCTCCCACCTTTAGGTGAATTCAGTAGTCGGCCTCTTCGTCTTGCCTGTGTGCTGTGCAGGGAGTCCTTTGTGGAGTTATTGTTGTCCAATTCGTTGTAAATTCCAGGGGAGCTTTACAGAGGCTCACCTCACACCGCCATTTTGATGACGTCTCCTCAAAATATATTTTTTTAATGTATATTTTATTGGAAAAGCATTGAAACAAAGTTAAAGACAACAACTTTTTATTTATTTATTTTTTGCATAATACCTTTCACATGGATACTTTTTATCACATGGTTGTAACTGTTTCACATACATTCTACTGTGTCCTCTATATTTTTACTTAATACTTATCTGTTCAGTCCCTCACTGGGTCGCTCCAGAGTTGTGTGTGTGTCCCTCAGGTCGTGGTGTGGGGCTGAGTGCTGGGTCACAGACAGAAATGAGAGGCGGACATCTGGTGGGGGAGGCTGATGAAAAGTGCTGATGGGGGCCCTGGATGGGTGGTGGATGTGGGAGGGGGTGCGGTGTTGGTCCTCTGCAGATAACACCGGACTTCTGTTTGATCCTGAGCGCCCAGAGTGGTGGGGTTTGCAAGGTCTTGTTACAGCAGGCAGGAGCACCTGAGATCCTGAGCTGTGACTAAGCCGCCTGCGGTTTGCAGGCGGGTGGCCTGCATTTTCAGGGACGGCCCTGTCAGGTTCCCACCTGGTAGGCACAGCTAGAATGGGCTGTGTGCATGGATGCCGCCTGTCCTGTGCTCGTCCGTTCTGTAAGTATGTACCCCGCCCTGACACTGCAATCTCTGCAGGCGCTGTCCTTACCGCAGGCTTGTCACTGTTCTGAGAGTTCCTCTCTCCTGTGGCTAGTGTGGGGGGCGTAACCCCAAATAAGAGGGTCTCTGGGCAGCTGGTGGCCTGGCTCTTCCCAGTCCCTTGGCTGCTTCCTCCCAAAGTGGTCTCCCTAATAATGGACATGTGCACCTTGCTGGACAGCCTGAGCTTGGGAACTTTTTGTTTTGTTTTTTTTAAATTTTATTAGGGAAGGGGAACAGGACTTTATTGGGGAACAGTGTGTACTTCCAGGACTTTTATTGCAAGTCAAGTTGTTGTCCTTTCAATCTTAGTTGTGGAGGGTACCATTCAGTTGTTGTCCTTTCAGTCTTAGTTGTGGAGGGCGCAGCTCAGCTCCAGGTCCACTTGCCATTATTTTTTTTTTCTAGTTGCAGGGGGCACACCATCCCTTGCAGGAGTTGAACTGGCAACCTTGTGGTTGAGAGCCAGTGCTCCAACCAACTGAGCCATCCGGGAGCTCAGCGGCAGCTCAGCTCAAGGTGCCATGTTCAATCTTAGTTGCAGGGGGTGTTGCCCACCATCCCTTGGGGGACTTGAGTTGTTGAAATGGCAACCTTTTGGTTGAGAGCCCACTTTCCCATGTGGGAACTGGCAGCCTTGGGAGTTAGGAGCATGGAGCTCCAACTGCCTGAGCCACCGGGCCGGCCCCTGAGCTTGGGAACTTTTGACAACAGAATCTGCCTGCATCTTCTTTTCTGTTTAGATGTGTCAACAGTATGTGAAAGCAATGAAACACTTGCATGTTGGTGACTCTGGATGGTCACCTGCAAGGGAGCCTTGAGTGTGTGTGATGTCAGCGGCACATTCTTCTCTTATCTCCCATGAAAAGTTGAATGGTTTTCTGCCAGGAAGAACCTGCACTTCATTTAAAATAAATAGTGGACCATTTGGGATCTTGGTTTTAACTGAAAATAAATTAACTTCAGTTTATAGCCCTCTGAACATGGTACTTGAGTTAATTATTCATTGATAATTTGCATAACACTTACATTCTATTCTGGCTTCTGATTTCTGTCTAATTTGTGGTATTTGCTGTAAAGTGACAAACTCTAAATCGGAGAATTGCTGGGTAATGTGAAAAAAGGAGATGTATTCTCTGGTGGTATTTTTTTTTAAGGAAGTTGCATCATTTTACATTGATTTAATTTTCCCCTTTTCTAATAAGAAAATTTTTCCCCCTATGAAATATGAAATTATCTGAAAATTAATAAAAATAAAAGCGCATTCAGAAATGCATACATTTTAATTAAGAAGCACTGTTACCACAGAATGTTTGACATTTGCTCTGCTTTTCGTTTGTCCTCTCCCACACCCTCACATCACTCATGTTCAAGGTTGCATATGAAAAGATAAACATTTGCCTTCATAAGGATTTAGTGCAGTGGTATCCAAACTAAGGAATAGGATGTAATTTCAGCAATGAAAATTCTCAACTGAGTGGGTCTGTGCAAAGTTTAGAAGACAAAAAAAAAAAAAAAAGATTTTAGATTTCTCTCCCTTCTACCAGTGCCCACAGCTCTAGAATCAGGTTTAATTAGCTTAATTTCCAATGTGAAATATTGGGTAGCCTAACAGGAACTCCCACGATCCTATACAATTCTGCTTATGTGTTTTGTTTAGTATTTTTTTTCAGTTGCTTGGTTTAATAATGATAAATGCATCATGAATTATTTTAGTAATTTCTATAAAAATTAACGTGTTTTAACTGAGTATCACAAAATTAACAGCAAACTAAAGTAAAATTGCGCATATTTCTTTCATAAGGGATGTTGCCTTGTCTTAGAACATCCACCAGTGCTTAGAGGGTGGGTCCGCTGCTCTTCCCATCGGGTCTCCAGGTGGCGTCATGTCTTCTGGCTTGTGGTAGTTTTGGGGGTCCCCACACCCTACTTGGGCACCTACTTGAGATAGATAGGTGGGTGCAGATTTGACATCGGCACAGTTATTCAGGCAGGCAAGGAAGCAAGAAGTGAGGGTGGCTGGTTGCAGTGACTCTGGGGTATCCTCAGCGCTATTCCAGGATTCCATGGGCGAGGATGGCAGGTGGTGGATGGTAGCTCCTTTCTGCTGATGAGTGGCCAGTGTGTCCTGAAGAAATGTATATAACTTTTACAGACCTTCTTCCAAAATGTGTCTGAGTCAGCATGAGTGTTAATTCGCTGTAATTTAAAAGTAATGATACTATGTGCTGCTTTCTAGAAAAAAGACCCACTTGATTTAAGAAATAAAAGCAGAGTGATGGGTGGGAGAACAACATTTTGAGGGAGACAAGGCCTAGGGATGGACAGTGTTTCCTAAACTATGAGATTTGTTACTTTTGAAAAGAAAAAATAAAAGATTTGTTAAACATAGGAAAATAGAGGAAAAAACGGTCCTCACGCTCCCCACCCCCCATCAAGAGACACACATTAGCCACCAGCAGAGGTACTTCTGATAGTGTCTTCCTGTCTGATTTTTATTGTGTGACAATCACATCATAGATGCGAGTTGTTTACGACTTAAAAAGCACCTTTACTGTTAAAAATTGCATGTGCTCATTGTGGAAAATGGAGATGACCTTTTAAAAAACTGACTTATCCCAGTAAGTCATTAATCATTTCATAAATTTTCTTGGCCTTTTTATAGTTAAGTATAACTTTCATGACTAGTAGGTATGTACTTCCTTGGACTCGGGAACGGACAGACAGGACGCAGCAGCGCTGGTGGGGAGGCCTGGCACTACTCTGGTTGAGTCGCAGGCATTCCGGATGGGTGTGGGGGGGTCACACCGGCCTCGGCGGCACCACCCTCCCGCCAGAGCCCCTGAGCTTTGATTTACCTCTTGAGTAGAGTACGTACCTGGGGACTTTGATGTTTTTCCAGGGGACTTTGATGGTAGTTTCGAGCCCCTATGCGTCTGAGGCCATCTTTTTGCTCTCGGATGTGGCCACACGCCAGAGCTTTCTTCAAAACCCCATGTGTCACCTTGTCATCTTTTGGAATTCACTGTGTGGAGGAGAAATCTGAGGCCACTTGATTTCTGTTTCACGATAGGATACTTACATTTTTCTCCTGAGCGTTTTGAGGGTTTCCTCCCCTTTATGTTTATAGTAAGAATAGTGTTTGGCTCATTGTGCTGCGATCTGGGCCATCACTGTCCCTCACACATGCGTGTTCAGGTGTCATGCCACGCTCAGTGTCCTTGTGGTCCTTCTCCATCCCATTTTAATGTCACCGTTATTTTCCCGTTTATGCTGGGTTCTGGCTCTTGTTACATAGATGCCAGGTTGTGTGATGGGAACTTTTCACAGCTTGACTATGTTTGTGAGGTTTTGGTGGCAGTGTTTTACTCTCTGTGCTGCCCTAAGAAGTTTCGAGAAGTAGGGCAGCTTAGATCAGGCTGCCCCCCAGATGCTTTTTTTTTTTTTGAAATGTATATACATTTTTTTTTGTTGTTGTTGAATTTTTTTATTGAGGAATATTGGGGAACAGTGTGTTTCTCCAGGGCCCATCAGCTCCAAGTCGTCCTTCATTGTAGTTGTGGAGGGCGCAGCTCAGCTCCAAGTCCAGTCGCCGTTTTCAATCTTTAGTTGCAGGGGGCGCAGCCACCATCCCATGCGGGGAATCAAACCGGCTACCTTGTAGTTGAGAGCTCTAACCAGCTGAGCCATCTGGCCTCCCCCCAGGTGCTGTTTTAAGTGACTTCCACAGGGCGCTATGAATGGAGGGCGGGGCTCCTGGAGGCAGTGGCAGCTGGGTCCCCAGTTTTCCCAGCACGGGAGGAGAGCACCGCCTGAGGGCAGGCCAGACTGGGGTGAGACTGTGACCTTCCCAGAACAGAGGGCTGTGGCCTTTCCCCAGCAGTGGATCTCTCTGGAGAGCAGGACAGCTGACGTGTGAGAAGGGAATGCTGTGTGCTGCTAGTTGTTAGGAGCTTCCGGGGCGGGCCGCTGGGAGGACGCCCAGTGCAGAACTGTTCACAGCTTTCCCCGTCTCTGCTGAATTCCTGCCCTGGACCCTATCCATGCTTGTCCCCCTCCTGTGTGGTGTGTCCTTTGTCTCCTGAGGTTCGAGGAGGCTTCTTCAAGACCGGTCATTTCTGTTTTTAAATCTTGAGTAGGTTTACAGAGCCCAGTCTTTTACGTTGCTCTGTTCTGTAAGACAGCTTCCAGAGCCTGCTTGTGCCTCTGCTATGTGAGCCGCTGTCCTCTTTCACTGAGTGGGTTCGTAGGTCCAGTGTGGAAGGAGACAGGTGTGCCCATTGCCATGTTCTCGCCTCTTCCTGGTGCTTTTTCCGGAAGTACACCGTGTGCTTCTGCTTGTTTCCTCCCAATTCTGGGCCTTCATTCCACCCTCAAGTGGAGTCTTCTACTACTAGTAAGATTTAATAAAGCAATGCAGCTAATGACAGTTCTTTTAAAAATGGGGGAGGAGGGGATGGAAGTATTGATATGTATAAATTACAACCCAGCTGGAATTTAGTACACATTCTTGGTGAACTAAGGGATGGCATTACATGGCTAGAAGGGACGCTGGGCATCGTGGGGCCTCATGCATATTTATTGACTGAAATAGGCCTAATGGAAGGGTGAGCAAGAATGGAAGTCCCTTCCAGTCCTCATGTTCTGTGATTGGAATAATGAAACAGTTTGGGTTGTTTCGGTTAAAGACCATGCATGACAGTAGTACGTTACTGTGTGACATGCAGGGTAACACGTGTGGGGGGCGCAGGATTTATCCTGAGGGCTCCTACATGGGACTGTTACGTCTTTTTTTAATCTCCCTCCCCAAACCACGCGGGAAGGTAGAGAGAGTAGAGCTCACATGTATTTGTATCATGTTCCTTTCTTAAATTAGCTGCTATCGAGTTTAGAGAACAGTAGAGGCTGAAAGGACTGTCATGTCTCAGTGTCAGAGCATGGAGGCTCTCTACAATTGTGGTGGAGCCGTGCGTGGCCATCGTGTGACAGTGGTGGGCGTGGGGTCTGTGTGGGGCCTGGAGTCTTGACACTTGAAGCCATTCTTTTGTACAAAGTTAGAGGTAGCAGAAGGTCGAAAGTAAGAGTGATGCATGTGGTGGTGTTGGCCCACGTGTCACTCGGAACAGAAATCTGTGCAATGAAAGCGGCTGTGTTATTTCATGTTTAAGCTGGCCCTGGACGTCAGGGCGTCTGGAGCTTGCCCTGTGCGTGTGCTCAGTTTATGGCTATGGCTCAGGGATCTTGTCAGATGTGAAAACAGCTCCACCCGGACCTCTGGGAGCAGAAATTCTAGGTTGGCCACGTGGGAGCCCTCAGCACACCCTCTGGGCGATTCGGAAGGAGCTCGGTGCAGAACGCTGGTCCCTGCCGTGGGGAAAGCGCTGTGCTCACACAGAGGCCGGGCTCAGAGTGGCTGCAGTGTCGTAAGCAGAGAGGAAGTGTCCTGGTTGGGAAGATGACTCCAGCAGGCGCTGTTTGGGCTAAGGGCTCCCAGTGACTTGTATGCCACTGGGGCAGGGGTGGCCTAAGTGCATGCTGTGCTCCACGGTCACCTGCCAGGACTTGCACCAGTGACATGGCTATGATGGACCAGCACAGGGGCAGGTTAGAGTGGCCCTGCGTCACCCTGGGTGTGTTGGCCAGCTGGGACTTTCCTCATGCTCAGCGGCGACCAATAGTGGTGTAATGTGGATTTTCTTCCCCACGTGAGCCGGGAGGAGGGTGCAGTCTGTAGGCACCTGGGATCTAATCATGAACACGAGCCGAGGGGAGCAGTGACAGATGAGCGAGGACAGACCAGGGTGTGGTCTCCCGGTCGAGTGCGCTGGGCGTCGTCTCACGGTCTTTGCAGCCCGGCCGCCCCACCCGTGGCCTGGGTGTGGGGACAGGCCAGGGAGCCAGCGCGGGTGACAGAACATCCCCGAGTACAGATGAGCCTGCGGTCGCTTGTCCTGTGAGCGGTCCTGAGAAGTGAATGCTGTGCAGTTGCACGGAGCCCGTGATGGAGGTGAGTGTAGTGTGTTCCTTGTGACCTGGAAGAAGGAGGTGTGACCTTGAGATCCTTTCAGATTTTCAACTATAACAATATTTGTCGTGATGACCTTGGACCCATTTTCCTTTCCCTCCGTGGGAAGGAAGGCACAGTCCTATACCCTGCAGTGGCACTGTGCCAGTGAGGCCCAGACGAGCACCCTGCTGACCAGTTCTGTGATGCGTGTCAGTGTCACCTACACTGTGGGCCTGGTGAGTCAGGGCACGTGGCCCCCACGCACCCCTCGGGTCAGTCCCTGAGTGGGCCTGCGTGGCTCTCTGCCCTCCCCTCCCTGCCCCCCTCTGTTGTCAGTGTGGAATTTCATATGCAGGGCCGGCCAAGGGTAGTGGCAGCAGCAATTTTGTTGAAGGTGGTCTCCCCTGCCAGCTACGTACGGCGATGCGGTGGGTAGGTCTCAGAGCCTTCCGGCCAGATTACAGCTTTGGTGTCTGTTCAGCAAACACGTTCACCACATTTCCTGGGAGTCGCCATCCAGGTGGCCCTCGGAACATGGCCGTTTGAGAAGGTGAGGCCACCAGAGCCGTGTGCCTAAGCCAGGCAGGGAAGTGTTCCCTATGCCCATCTGGACCTCCGCCTGAGGACAACTCTGGCCTTCATCCCAGACGGATTGTAGCGACGTTGCACATTTGCGTGTGATCTCGGACAAGCCTCGATCTCGTCAGGAAAACAGGCACAATATGCCTATTCCCAAGGGGCAGTGGGCCACAAGGCATGCAGCCAGCTGTCTGGTGCTGTGAGAATATGTGGTTTTCATTAGCGAGTGAACCCCATGGCTGACGACACTGGACATGAGCAGTGGAAACCTGCAGGAAGCCTTCCTGTCAGGCATGCCCCCCGTTTCCATGGCGACCGCTTGTGCACAACTAGTATCAAGGTGACATTTTCTCTATTCCAATGACTCCCCCTGTGTCCCTTACAGTCCTAAGAACATGTCGGACTCTCAACATAATTATTATTACTTGGAAAAATAACAGCGCAGTAGGGCTAGTTTTCTCTCTCGATGTGATAATAGTCACTCAGTTGGCTTGGCATCTGTTTTCGTAGTTTTCCGGCTTCAAGGGGCAGAGTGAAGCCCGGGGAAATGAAAGTGTTTTGATGGGAAAGCCTGTTGGGACTTTAGTGGCACAAGAAGAATTGTTTATTTCACAACAGAAATGAGATGTTTGGGGACAGAGGACCTTTCTCACTTGGGCAGGAGGTGGTGTTACCCTAACCTTGGGAGAAGACTTCAGAATAAGATGTGGGCGTCACAGTTTATCCTCCAGACCGTCCAGGAAGCCAGGAGAGCAGTGGAGGTCTCTGTTCCCTCCTGGTGGCCAAGGTTCGTATTGAGGACATTTTGCGAAATCGCCCTGAGACGGAATCGCAACCTGCACAGGAAAGGACAATGTCTTGGTTGGCAGCTTGGGCAGCTTGTGCCACCGAGTGCTCATGTGACTTCAGATGCACGTACCCTGGAGACCTGCAGCTTCCCAGTTTCCTGGGTGCATTAGTGCGGGAACCATCCAATGCCCTGAAACTGGGGCCTCTGACCTCACTGTCAGTTTTATTACCACAGCGGGCTGTGAGGGGAGAAGGCGTCGCCCCTCCACCTGGAATGCCCCTCTGTGGCTCTGAGTCCAGCGCTGGCCGCTCGGGGGGCCGCTTCTGCTTCAGGTGGCAGAGTTGTTCACGTTGATGTCTTGTGAGTGCTGTGCTTCGGAATTTAAATATTCAGGGTAAATGGTCGTGCTTGATTCAGTTGGCAGTATAATTTTAGTCTTTGCAAAGGCTTTTGGTTTCGCATTAGAATTATTTGCCTTTTCTTGCGTTAACTGAAGGTAAACCTGCTGTCAGTATGAAGGAGCAGCTTCCACAGCATTTTCCTAAATAGCACACGCTTTCTCATCAAGCATGGATGGAACTCCTGTGACTCACTTCCCTAGTCACTGTTCACATGTATTTTTAAAGAGTTACTTCTGTGTAACTCTGAAATAAGAACAGCTTCAGAATTTGGCTTAGAGTGAATTAAGCAGGATGCTTTCACACAGCAGTTACGTTTTCATTTTTGCTAGAAAACGTCTTCTGAGACGGGGCCCCCAGGTGACGTCCGGCCCCCCTTGCCTGGTGCACGTCCCCTCTGTCTACCCAGCTCAGCTGTGTCCCCACCTTCATCATTCACAGGATGAAGGCACATCTGAGTCATCCCCCGTTTCACATTTCCTGGGGGAGGGAGTCATTCTTGGGCAGAGTTTTGGTAATTCCCGACTCGATTAGTTCTCTCAGTTAAATCTCTTCTGCTAATTTTGGGAAGACGCGAAAACATGAATTGAACAGTGACATGGGCCTTCTGAGCATGTCACTCAGAACATGTCACAGCAGAACACTTGAGCACCCAGGACGTCACAACCATCCGTGTGAACAGGGGCCCCTCAGCAGGTCTGGAGCGAAGTTGGCGGCTTCAGACGGTGCCCTGTGGGAAAGACTTAGGGCTTCAGTTCTTGAAAGCCTCCCCTTCTTTCCATGGAATCCTGGGTCTTCTCAGAAGCCTCTCCGTGGGATGATGGCCTTTGTGATCAGGTGCTGACTTCGCTTGCCATGTCTTGTTGCCTCAGACATCCAGGAGGGCTATGCCACTACCTTTCTGATACTGTGATTTAAGAGAAGTGTGGATTTGGTCTCATCCATATTCCTGGCTCACAGTCCCTGAATTTCCTAACTCTTGGAATTTCCTAAGTGTTGAGGAGCAAAAAAGGTGTCTTTTGTTATGCTAGTGAGAGGAACCATCCTTGTGATGAGAGAGTAGGAACTTTCAGTCCCATTCCCAAACCTCTGGGAGACAGGAGCCGAGGCTGCAGGTTGAATCAGTCACCCACCAGTGATTTAATCAGTCATGCCCATTTAACGAAGCCACAAGGACGGGTTGGAGAGCTTCCAGGTTGGTGAGCCCCTCAGACGTGGGGAGAGTGGTATCCTCAGAAAGGGATGGGGAGATTGGGGGTTTGGGTGGGTTGGGGGGTTTAGAGGGTGGAGGCGGAGGAGGTGTGGGGGTAGATGATAGAGAAAGCAAACTGCTAAATGTTAACAGTTGTGGGTCTACGCGGAGAAAGTTTGGGTACTTTCATTGTAGCGTTCCTTCAACGTTTCTGTATGTTGGAACATTTTCATGGTAAAAATGGGGGAATTAAAAGAATTTACCATCAAACTGCACCTTTTTGGGATTAGGACACTTCATGCCTGTGACATTGTTGCAGTTTGCCAGGGTCTCACCCCTGTGGGTTTTCCAGAGATTTCCTTCTAATAGAGTTGTTATTTTACACAGTTAAGAGTGTGCATCATACTAAAAATATCAGTGTGGATTGTCTGACAAAATTAGAGACTGGGTGTGAGAAGCAGTTTATAAAAACTCAAGCTAAAACTCCCTGTTTAAATTTCCACGACAGCACTCCTCCTGGGTGCAGTGAGAGCTGTTTGCATTGTCTGTGTTCCTGGTGACCTGTCAGCACTGCTGAGTGCCACCACCCTGGGACCTATGAGGGCCCTTGTTACCTCTCTGCGCCATTCCTTCACCAGCCCATGGGCCGGGAGGGGGAGGGCTGGAGGTGGGGGCCCTGCCTCAAGGCCTCTGCCCCGCTGTGCCGTTGTGTAGACTGCTTGGGGCCATCTGCTCACCCAGGGAGAATGCTGGATGCAGGGACTCATGACTTGGGCGGCACCCAGGCTGACCTTGACCGGACGCCAGGGAAGCAGAGGCCGGTCATCTGGGCTGTTCTGACAGTGGCAGGCCGTGCCCTTGGGTCGTTCCCACGTGGGTGGAAGAAAGGGTAACTGCCTTGGTCCTGGCTAAGCTCCTCAGGGTCGTGAACCCAGGGGCTGGCCTGGTGAGCTTTCCAGGTCAGCTCCGAGGACTGGCCATTCGGCTCCTGCTTGTGTTGTCTGTATGAACCACCAGCCCCTTTGCCTCTGCTTGCCCTGGGCCTTTGTTCAGTGTCCGACGTGCACATCTGTCTGACCACTGTTGACTGGCTGCCCCTACACTGTCAGGAAGAGCAGAGTTCATGTGGCAGCCGTGTGGGCCATTGGCACAGGACCCCTGCAGCTATAGAGAGTGAGCTCGCTGGCCGGAGGGCCCTGACGGTGACAGCCTGTGTGTGAACAGGCGGGAGGGAAGCTGTGCCACATGTGCATGCTGTGTGTATGTCCTTTCCTTTCTCTTTCTTTCCTTCCTTCCTTCCTTTTTTCCTTTCTTCCTTCCTTCCTTCCTTCCTTCCTTCCTTCCTTCCTTCCTTCCTTCCTTTCTTCCTTCCTTCCTCCGTTCCTCCCTCCCTCCTTCCTTCTGGCTAACCTCTTTTTATTCCATTAAACCTGGAAGAATCCACAAACGTCTGTTTCTTCAGCACTAGTGATGATAGAAATCTTGAGTCCTTGCTTACCTTAGGCTGGAAAGCTGGGTTTCTGCCACCAGTTGTGAGTGCCTTGGTGCGTATCTTGTGTATCAGCGAGGACTGTTAACAAGGTTCTCTCACGAGCTAGACTCAGGGAAGCTGCCAGGGTCGCTTAGCTCTTGTGTGTTTGTGGTTCTTCCTGGAAACCATCCTCGGTCTGCTTAAGTCCTGAAGAATTTGGTGCCAACTGGAAATACACATTTGAGTAGGTGTACTGTTGAGGACAGAATTTTGATGGACTCTCTTTTACGTTGTGTGTGTGACACTTTCATGCTACCCTTTGGAAGAACTTCGCATTTTGAGGGCTCATGAGAATGTGTCGAGGAAGCTGACTTTCCTGCAGGCTCGTCCTCTGCGCTGGTGGTAAGCGGTGGCCTCGGCGCCGCAGGAGCTGGCCCGGCATCCCGGGAAGTTTCCAACCAAACCTCATCTCCAGTGTCACTTTGAACTCCCAGGAGCTGCTGTCACTGCGGGCAGAGCACATGGTTTATTGCAGCTGTTTCACAAGGCGGGTTACAAATGACAGAGCATTGTGAATGTCAGGCTGATGGTGTCAGGCGAGGCGAGGAGACACGGGAGGATGGGAGGCATTCCCCTTCTGCTGCTGGTGTGGAGCTGGACGTGTGAAAGAGCGTCTTGCAGTTCCTGCCGTTTTTTATTAGCCTTTCCCTAAATCGGATGCTCGGCTGCCAGGTGGGGAGGCAGTCTTCCTTCCGGTCCCTGGGGTTTGCAAGTGAAAGTGCTTGTGGGTGGAAACCCGAGGCCACGCTAACCGGGGCTCTGAGATGGGCGGCCTGTCTGCCGGGACGGTAGGCTCGTTCTGTCACTGGGTGCAGTCACACACAGCATCTGTAAGTGAAAACCCAAAGTTTCAGGAAAAGAGCTGCTTCGGTCCACATTTTGGGAGCCGGATGCGGTCCGCATTTTGACTCCGAGTTATTCTTTTTCACTGACTACCAGCCCCCTGCTAGCCGGCAGGGTCAGGCCGTTGTCAGTCATGTCGGCAGACTGTCTCTATTCTGTGGTGTCCCAATGAGTAGTGAGTTTTCTTCACAGAGTTCTGGGGTCAGCTTTCTTAATTCTTCCCATTACCATTATAAGTTGTAGCATTCAGGAGTTTCTAAACAGGTCTTTGTATTTTGTATGGGGAACATTTTTGTCCCTGCGCCTACTCTGGAGGTGGGCCTCAGGTGGCGGAGGGCGTCCAGAGCGGCTTTGGAGAAGTAGGTCGGCCCGAGGCTTTGTGTCGCCCTATAGACCTGGAGTGAGCTTGGGGAGAGGCAACGGGGGCCCCACTACACGAACACCAGGCACGTAGTTTGGGAAAGGTGGTCCACTGCTGGCAGGAAACCGTCTCATGCATGAGAGGTTTATAAAAAAAGGTGGTTTTGGAATTCACCTTAGACATTGGGTCTTGCTCTGGGGTCTAATTTCTCTGCACGGTAGGCTCGCTGTATGTTGTTTTAGCCCAGGAAGCACAGAGCCAGGCAGGTCAGAGCTTGGTTTGTTTGTTTGTTTGATTTTAGATTAATTAAAAAACATTTTTTTCACTTACAGTTGATATGTGATACTATATTAGTTTCAGGTGTACAGATTAGTGATTAGACATTTATGTGATTTACAAAGTGATCTCCCGATAAGTCTAGTTCCTACCTGGCTCCATACATGGTTATTATCATATTAGAGACTGCATTCCCTATGCTGTGCTTTACATCCCCGTGACTACTGTGTAACAACCAACTTGTACGTCCTCATCCCTCCCCCTTTCACCTAGCCCCACGCCCCCCGCCCGTCTGGCAGCCATCAGTTTGTTCTCTCTATCTGAGTCTGTTTCTGCTTTATTTGTTTTGTTCTATAGATTCCACATATAAGTGAGATCATGTGTTTTTTTCCTTACTCTGACTTATTTCACTCAGCACAATGCCCTCTAGGTCCGTCCATTTGTCACACATGGCAGGATTTCCTTCTTTTTATGGCTGAGTCCCACCTCTTCTTTATCCATTCGTCTGCTGAGGGACAGCAGGCTGCCTCCTAGCTTGTTGTACGTGGTGTGCCGTGCACAGGGTGCTGACTGACCCCTGGTGCCCGCGTCCTGGCCAGTTCTTAGTAGAAAGACAGCAGATGGAGAAAATGGGGGAGAGGTTGTCTCTATCTCGTGAGAAGGAAAGCAGCGCTGAAGCAGACAGGAAAGTGCTGAGTGTACGTCGAGCCCACCAGCCCCAGCTGGTGCTCAGCCCTGGCCGCACATTGGTGTCAGCTGGGGTCAGTCCTGGAGCTGGGCTCAGGGCGAGCAGTGGTGGCAGCTCCAGCTGGGACCTTCTCTTGGTCAGCTAGGGTAGAAGCCTGTAGACACGTATTTCGTAACACGCGAAGGGTTGCTGTTGCTTCCGTCCGTCTGTCGGCGCCCACATGCACCGTAGAGGCATTTGGATCTCGTTTTCATATCTTGGTGCTTCTGCTGTGACAGGGTTAGGGACCGACATTGTATGGCATGAGCAATGGTGTCTGCTCCACCCTGGGGGCTTCAGGCATGTTCCTTGAAGAGATGAGCGAGTCTATGTCCTCTGAGAGCCTTGGAGGGTGGGGAGCTTGCCAGGATGGGGCCGCCGCACCCCAGCCTGGGCTCTGAGGAGCCAGTGAGGGGCTGCCGGCATGTGTCAGCAGGTCTGGGTGGACCGGCATGGAGCCGTGGGCGTGCTGCAGTACGAACGTGCTTGTGAGAAGAGGTCCAGCCTCAGTGTGCGGGCCAATGCAACACACAGGTCATGGGGCTCCTGGCGTTCACAGTGGTCGGTGAGCATGGCTTGTCCGTTAATTTCCTGCACTGGAAAGAGAGTGAGTGTGGAGGCTACTGACATCCAAGGCATTTGCAGTGAAGTCTTTTATTGAAAATCACCTAAGAAATGAAATCACATGTAAGGTGGAGCTCACGGATAGACAGGCTGCATGCTTGTCCCCTGCAGGGCACTTTTGCAGAAGCAGTTTCGAGTCCAACAGAAATGGTGGGGTCCTAGGGTCAGGTGGGCGATGAGAGAAGTGACTAGTAGCTGTCACCCAGAGCGCGAGTTCCCATCCTGCAGTTCCCACATGGTCCCCAAGTCCTTTTTGAGAAGGCGAGGACTGGAACTCACCCGATCCAGGTATAGTCTTTTTTTTTGTTTTTTTTTGTTTTTTGTTTGTTTGTTTGTGAATTGGCCTTTATTAGAATTAAAAATGCCCATTATAAGAAAACATTCTAAATTCTTATTTTTCTCCAGAATGGAGTGTAATGTGATTTTTTTCATTTTTATTTTTTTAAATTATTTTTTCTTTTTTTTCCTTTTTTCTTTTATTTATTTATTTATTATTTTTTATTTTATTTTATTTTTACATCCCTCACACCGTGAACCCCCCTCCCCCCCATCCACCACCACCCCTACCTCACACCGAGCCATCACATTATACATATACAATTATAGTTGGCATTCATTAATGTCCAGCCTCTGGTGTACAATGCCATGACCAGGCATCCACAGCATCCCTGAGGTGGTCTCCCAAACAGGACACATGTCCATCGGACACCCAACAAAATCCCCAAACACTATTGAATAAGTTCCCCAAAGTAATTCTCAAAAAACCCTGAGGCCGGTTGGGGATGGGGGGAAGGGTGAAGGGATTGGGGGGCGGCTGGCGGCCGGCAGGTATAGTCTTCATGTTGCTCGTTGTCTCATCTAAGATGTGGAAGGAGGAGCGATGAACCATGTGCCTTGTCTGAAAACTTTCTATGTTGTTTTACAAAATGACACTGTCTCTTTTATGAACTGTCACTATTTACGTTGTGTGCTTTCTTTCCTATGCCTCACTTTCCCTTTTCTTCCATGATATAGGTTCTTCCTAACTCAAAACTTAGAAATAATCTTTGATCATATGTAAGTTTCTAAAAGTTTTTTTTTAAGTTTTCCCCCCTTTATCTGCCTCCCCCGCACTCTGGTTCAAGGCATTGTTTCTCAGTCTAGTTGTGTAGGACACAGCTCCCTGGCCCAGCTGGTATTAATGAGCCTTGCGCTCCCCACTGCTGAGAAAGTTGGTCGCTAGTTGGCCACTTACAGCAGCTCTCACCGGCTACTGGCTGCTCACGGTGGCTGCTGGCCACTCATGCTGGCCACCGGCCGCTCATGGCAGCACATGGTAGCTTACGGCAGCACACAGCAGCCCACGACAGCCCGCAGCAGCTCACGTCAACCTTCGTCTGCTCAGGGCAGCCCAGCTCCAGGGAGAGCCGTTGTTCACAGTCTTAGCTGTAGAGGGTGCATGCAGCTCACTGGCCCATGTGGGAATCGAACCCTTGACCTTGGTGTTAGGAGCACGGCACTCCAACCACCTGAGCCACTGAGCTGGCCCTAAAAGTTTTAAAAATCCTTTGGAATATTGGGAATTGAATATTTGTGGTTTACTTAATAGAAAGTTGTATTTTGAGTGTTAAAGTGGCAATGGTGCTTTGATTTTATTACGGATCTATATAAAGGTATTAAAATGCCTTCACTGAACTTCACACTTATTTATGTACTGTGAAAATGTCAGAGCTCCAAGTTCCCGTGTGGACACTGCATAGGAACGCATTTGAAAGTGTCACACCTAAATTTTAGGTACCTCTTACAGGATTGCTGGAGGGGGTTGTTTAACATTGAGTGAACATTTGATAAAGATTTGTTCCAATTAGTGTGTAATATTAGTTTGAAAAAGTCTTCAGAGTTTCCTGTAAAGGTCCACTCTGTAAAGAATACTCTTGTAAAAATGTTTTAAGAGCTCTTAACACTTAGAGGTGCTAAGTGCTAAATGTCCTGCGCTGTGGTGCCAATTAGTTGTTACAAAGCGACACATTCAAGCAGTATTAATAACTGTGTATCAAATGTGATCTCAAGTGTCACTCTTTTTGAAGCAAAATTGAATCTGTACAGATGATGTAGTCTCACTCAGATTTAGGTAACTTGGAGGTCGCTATGAAACTATAAACACCGCAAGAGACAGATAAAAGCCTGGGAAAATCAGACTCCAGAATACTCACTGTGCTTCCTCTAAGAGATGGGAAATGCAGTAAGTAGAAAGTACTAAAGCAAATGGCGCTTTAAAAATTATTTGAGCTATTTTAATACATTAATTGAATTAATAATTGAGACAATTCATCTGCATTAATTTTAATTATTTTAATTAAATTCATAATGAAAACAATTATGTGAATTGAATTTATTTTAACAATACATCAAATAGCTTTCATTATTGATCTAACTTGTTGAATGAATGATTTGCCCCTACGAAGACTTGGTGTTCTGGAGGGCAGGGTGCCTGCCGCTGCTGCTCCTGCGTTCACCGCAGCCTTTCCCGAGGCGCCCCACTCTGATGGCCCCGCACGCAGGCCCACAAGGTGGGGGCGAGTCTCAGAGTGTTTCCCACAAAGACGTCGACTCCGTCCTGAACCACAAGGTGGGGAAGCTACCACTCCATATTTTTGGGGCAAATGCTAAAGTCTGAAACTAATGGAAATTTTCACCTTATTTTAAGGCAGGGTTAAATGCTTATTATAAGCTCCTGCTTTGGTATGAGATATTTGATTTTTTTTCTCCCAGTAAGATCGTCCTCATACCAAGGAGATAGAGCCTGTTAGCATTGCATCTCTGGTCTGAACCAGATCAAAGAGGTCTTGTTAATTATTCATTATGACATTTTACACGTCATTTCAGTTTTATAATTACCAGTCCATATAATTAACCTTTCATGGAGTTGAAGTGCTTAACATTAAATAGGGCTGTAATTACAACTATTAAAAAAGTATATGGGAGAATTTAAAATCTTTAATTAGAAATAGAACTGTTTTTTTCAGGTCCATAGTGAATTTTTCCTTTTCAACAAGTATCTTTAATTATTTAAACAAAAAGAGTAAAACAAACCAGAAAGACAGAGCAATCAGTAATTGTTCTGCCTGTTGAGAGCTGTGTAGTTTCCTTAGCCTCACAGTTTGCCCCTTGGGTTAGAGATGTGGTCAGGTGTGTAACACACATTCCTCTATGCAGAGGGGGTTCAGTCCCACGGTGGCGTTTTATGGCTGAGGAGGCAGCTGGCGTCCACATGGCCCCTGGGGTTGCTGTTGCCCTCCTTGGGAGTGGATGTGCCAGGGGTCAGCGCCATGGGTGCTTCACCTGGCACAGAGGCCAGGCTCTTCCTGGCGCACGTACACTGGAAAGAATTTAGTTGCAATCTAGTTAGAATGGACTAGACTGAAACAATACCAAAGAGATGAGAGGTACCTCGCTTTCTGCACAGTAGTCTGTCTTACAAGTAGTCTCGATGGGAAACCAGTTACCCTCCTTGAGGACACCTCCTGTGGGTGTTGAACACCAGCCACAGTGACTCACGTTTGATGACCTTCAGGCTGTAACCCAGGAGTAACGAGGTTACGTCTGAAGGGCCGTGTGCTACCTGTTCAGTGGGGCTGATTTCATGGAAACCGTCGACCTGGTTTCCATATTGTCAGGTTTCATCCTTCCAGCATAGGCTCCATCTGGTCCAGTTCCAGAGGTTTCTATGTAGGCCAGCAACCCTCGACCTGACACTTAGTGCTGCTCTCCAGTGCCCAGATCTCGGGCTTCGCCCCTCCTCCTTGCAGCCCTGGGTGGCTCTGTGTCTGGGTGGCCCTGGTGCCCAGGAGGGACCTAGGCTTTGGAATTAGCCTGAATCCTCCTTCTGTCCTTGGAGAAGGGGACGTCATGGCACCTTTTAGGGTTACTGTAAGAATTCTGCGTTAGGTGATGGCTTGGAGAGCACCTGGCACATGGCTGAGCTGAGGGCTGGAGCCCCGTCGGCCTCCAGGATGGAGCCTGGCGTCTCCCACCACCCCTTTGTCCTGTGCCCTCTGCCGCCACGTCAGGCCGCCGTTCTTTTCCACGGAGCCGGCGATGAGCGTCAGCCACCCCTGGTAGCCCCCTTTCTCCTGTGTGCTGCGTGCTGCTGCATGCTGCTGCGTCTTCCCGGTCCTCCCAGGGGAGCCCTGATGGAGCTGGCCCTGGGGTCCCAACGCGCACAAGCGGAGGACAGTGTCTTGTTAAGCTGTTCACAGTCCTCCGTGCCATGGGCCAGGAATCTACCTTGTCCGCCTGCTTGGCTCAGCGGCTCCAGCCACAGCGATCTTGCTGCGTGGGGCTGGGGTCACTGGTGGCGCCTGGAGCCATCTTTTAGCTGTAAAAGGAAACCAGGTGGCTTAAAGAATTCCTGGTATAGTGAGTGACATACTTAGATCTGCCTTAATGACACGAGGACAAAGCCAGAGGAAGGAGATGAGCTCTTATCGATCTTATTTCCTACAAGTAACTCACAGGTGAATGGTGTCTGTGACCAAAGAATAAATACAAATGGGCCTTGGAGGTAAGTAATTAACAGATTCGTTCAGGAATGGTCCAAAATGAGACTTCTAGTGAAAAGAGTGAAACGGGGATTTTAGTCCTGACTCACTGTCTGGTGACCTTGGGCTGTCCTGTTCTTTGTGGGGTTCAGCGCCTCCTGAGTTAGACTCACCCAAACGTTCTCAGAGGTCCTGTTCTGCGGTGGCACTTTCCCCATGTCTGCATCTCGTCCCTAATAGGTGAGGGTGCAACACTGAGCCTTTTGAAGCTGTGGAGCCGTGTGATGGGCTCAAGGTAGAAAGGAAGGAAAATGCCAAGTGTTGTGGGAAGCAGCAGGGAACCCAGAGTGGGAGATGAGCTGAGGAGACAGGCGGACGGGCAGCAGCCATTTCTCCGGGTACCCTCTCCTGCCCGGCCTCATCCTGTGGGAGGTACCCGACTGCAGGGGGTTTCAGAGTTCTGTCAGGACGGCGGCTCCACCCAAATCCTGTGGGGCCCCCGGCGGGGCTCCTGCTTGGTCACCATCTGCTCTTCACTATGTGGCATTAGGCGGTTCCTTGACCTCCTTCTGCTCGTTTTCTCATCTGCAGAATGGGGATCAAATGCATCTCAGTCACAAGGTGATTATGAAGGTCACAGGCTATGCACTTAAAACAGCGCCTAGCACGTCACAGGCACTCAGCAAGTATTAGTGGGTATTAGTGTTTATGTGGATGTGACTGAGGGTTAATATGGTGGAAGTTAGGAAGGAGCACCCATGGAAATACTACTGGTTCCTTATTTCTTTTATTATTCCATTTAGTCATAGCTTATCGGCTTTTTGGAAATAATTTAAGTAGTTTTTTTATTTTGGAATGAGTCAAGTGATTTATTATGTAGTCCATTAGGTACAATTCTTCTGGTTTTCCAGTTTATGAAAATCTCTTTTGACATGCCTATTATTGACCTTTTTCAAGGGACTTCAGGGGTAATTGTCACTGTTTTAGTTCATTGCTATCTAATGCAATGTCCTTCTGCAGTTCTTTCAAATTGAAAAAGTTATCATTTAAACATTTTATTATATACAATTTCAGGTTAGTTTCCTTTTTTGGTATTTTAGGCAACTATTCCCCATTTGAAAGTAATTAGAAAGACTCAGTACTTTATAGGTATCTGTATGTATTTGGACACACGAGGAAGTTGTAACTGATGTCGCCCTAAGAGAAATAGCACGGCAGTAGGCCCGAGGCCTTGGATGACTTCAATCCTTTGGAAACTTAGGAAGAATTCTTTTCTGTTCTGCACCGAACCTTCTCAGCCATGCTCACTCCGTCTCTGTCCTTCCCCAGCATTTGGAAGCTGTGACAAAAATGTTTGACGGGGTTTGGATGTCTTATCTGGTGACGGTAGTGAGGCCACAGAGCAGGCTGGACGTAGCTTAGCCCACAGGTCCAGACAGAGTCCAGCCTTGCCAGCAGAGCAGAGAGTGTGAGCCTGTCATCAGAGCTATGCTGGCTAAGAAAGCCCTCTGAGCAGCGTTTAATTTGGGAACCGGCTGCCACGACTACCAACTGCCCATTTTTAGGATGTATTTAAATTTTGACATGATTTTGCCCCAGTGCTGAAGCTAGTGTGTGACTGTCTCTTAGTCATCGTCATGGGCCTTAATGTCAGTTTGACTGGAACTGGCAGATGTGGGGATGCCGCCCAGAGTCTTCACCAAGCGATTCCACAGGGATGGTTGGCCTGTGGATAATAGAGGGTTTGTTGTCTGCTGGTTGCAGTAGAGTTCAAGCTGCTTTGTAATTGTTAGCATAAATGGTGACCAGCTGAAGGAGCGACTGTAATTGAGTTTGACATATTTTTATTTTCATGGTTGGCATCAGGAACCTGGATGTGAAATGCAGGAGACTGTTGAGCGAAAGGTGACCACCCGAGGTCACCTTTCCTTGGTGTCTGGAGGAGATGAGCTCCTGGAAACCTTGGGTGGGTGAAAGTGGGGCCTTCACCAGGCCTGTGGGGCTGTGGGTTAGCTGTGTGCATGCCAGAGAATTTTCAGGATGCTGGAGGGCCCTTAAGGTTTTTTGCTTATCGAGACCCAGCTCTCTCTTGCCCAAATACAGTGGTTTTGAGCTCTCTGTTGTCATGGCAACCTGTGTGCCTCTCCATCTTAGCACTGTTAGTGTTATTCTGTCATTTTCTCGTCAAATGCTGGCTTAAGGTTTGTTGAGGAAATCCTTTATGAGTAAGTTACTTAATTATGTATCTTGAATATTTAAAGTATTTATAAATGGGCTTTATCAAGGCTCTCTGGCTAACGTCACGGCCCATCTTGTAATGGACGAGTTCTGCCTGCTTTCAGCCGGAGTACATTCGCAGCCGCTCAGGGATGCTGTACTTTGGTCACCATGCTGGGAAAGTGCAGGCACGTTAAAATTTAATATAGCAGCTTTTTGTGCCTTCTGGATATGTGCACACTACGTGGAAAAGAAACCAGGTTTCCAAATGCAGCTGCGTGGCCAAGTCAAGACCTCAGTCTTCGCCTCGTGCAGGTTCTCCAAAGCTGTCGGGCGCTTCTTCATGGCCCGGCTCCCTCTCCTCACAGCCCTTCGCAGGAAGTGGGGAGACGCGGTGCACTTTGAGGACGTGGAGGCAGGACTAGGGTTTTGGGCTCAAAGGATGTGCTTTCCTGTTGTGTCATGCTGACGCTGGGACACATGAGAATGGTCAGAGCCAATAAAATCGATTTTATCAGGAAGCTTTAAGAAAGCATACTTTCCCCAAAACATTTTCAAACAAATAAAAGTAACTGATTTTTTTCCCCTATACCAAGTAGTGTTAATTTAAAATTATTTGGCGAAAAACACAAGTAATCGCACTACCAGAAATAACTTGTTAACATTGTAACATACGTCCTCCCAGGGCTCCTCCGTCCTCACTGCCCAGGCACTTTTATAACCAGTGCCCATGTCCTGAAACACAGCTTTGTCACTTGCTGTTTCCTTCTTGCCAGTAGTAATGCATCATGCAGAATTTCTGTGGTAATAAACATCCTCACCAGATGTCATTTTGAATGGCTGCTTACTAGGTAGCAAATCTTTGAGTCACAGAGCATGTGTTTCAGATGAGGCGGACGGAATGACAGTTTTTGAAAATCACGGGGAACATCATCACCGTGTGGACTTGGCTGGGACGAGGAAAATGGGACGTGAGTCCGTTCCTTGGTGCCATGGAGGGTCGGCTTGGGGGCGGTGGGGGGCCTCATGTGTGGTTCAGGGGCCGGGGGTCAGAAGTGTCTGTGATTGGGCCCCACCAGCCCTGACTCAGAAACTGGGAGGGACCCAGCACTCGGTCTGACCAGTGGTTCCAATGCAGAAGAACGTTTGAGAACCAGTGCTGTGTGATTGGGTCAGTTGGGCTCCGTCCCACCTGGGAATAGAGTCCTGGGGTAACATTGCTGTATCTGCTCAGGCACGGCTGGTTCAGAGCTAGCTGTGTGCTCGGGAAAGCAGAGGTACAGGGCATAACCGCAGCAGGTGGGAGATCACGCGGTACCCAGGCTCCGCTGGGGCCCAGTGCCCTGCACGAGGACTGGGGGCTGTGGTCCAGATCCATCCAGCCGCACGAACCAGTGTTTCCTTCTCCTTGCCAGGTGATAGGTCTGTGCTGGAGTCCGGGACTGAAAGCGGATTCAAGGGTTTAATAGTTGAAGAGGGGTGTGTCAGCTTTGAGTTTTCTCCTTGTCGAGAGCTGCTTCACCAGCTGTTTTGGGATAAATGCTGCAGTGCTAACCAGCGATATGAGAGAGTGGTCCTTTCGTGGAGTGGCTGCTCCTTTCATTCACTCAACACATACAGCCAAATGTGAACCCCGGGCTTCAGGCTCGGAGTCAGTACTGGATTCTCTTTCATCAGAAAGGATTTAAAAAACTTGTGAACAGATAAAGAGCTTATAAAACTCAATAGCAAACCAAAAAACAATTTGTTAAAAAATGGGCAGAGGACCTAAACAGACATTTCTCCGAAGAGGACATACAGGTGGCCAACAGACATATGAAAAGATGCTCAACATCACTAATTATCAGATAAATGCAAATAAAAACCACAATGAGATATCACCTCACTCCTATCAGGATGACCATCATCAATAAATCAACAAATAAATGTTGGTGAGGGTGTGGAGAAAAGGGAACCCTCGTGCACTGTTGTTGGGATTGCAGATTGGTGCAGCCACTGTGGAAAAGAGCATGGAGGGTCCTCAAAAAGTTAAAAACGGAACTAACTTATGACCCAGCAATTCCGCTTCTGGGTACTTATCTGAAGAAAATGAAATCAGTATCTTGAAGAGACCCTGCTCCCCCATGTTCACTGCAGCATGTTCACAGTAGTTAAGATAGGGCAGCAACCTAAGGGTCCATCGATAGACGACTGGACAAAGAAGTGGTACAGACACACAGTGGAATATTATTTGGCCAAAAAAAGAAGGAAATCCTCCCTTTTGTGACGTGAATGAAGGGGGACAGTATGCTGAGTGAGATGAGTCAGACAGAGACAGTACTGCACGGTACCACTTCTGTGTGGACCTCAGAAAGCCAAACACATAGAAGCAGAGAGTAGAACGGTGGTTTGAAATGGGGAGATGGTAGTTGAGGGGTACAAACTACCAGGTATAAGATGAATAAATTCTGGGGACCTAATGAATAGTGTGGTGACTGTAGTTAATACTGTATGGTATACCTGAAATTTGCTAAGAGAGTAGAACTTAAATGTCCTCACCAAAGAAAACAAAAAAAGGAAACTACGAGTATGTGGAGTGATGGAAGGGTGAAGGAACCCGTTGTGATCATTTGTGATGTATTTGTGTATCAAATCAGCATGTTGTACACCTTAAACTTGCAAGGTGTGATCAAACAATATGGTGAATGTTTAAATAAAAAAAATTATTACAGAAAAAAGACACATTGCCATTAATCCCCCTCAAAATGCTCCTCTTCCCTTTGAACACACTCATCCCATCGTTCTTGCCACTTTCTGAAGCAGTTCTGGAAGTCCTCTTTCGTGAGTGTCTTCAGTTGTGCTGTTGTGGCTGCCTTGATGTCCTAAATCATTTTGACTTTGGGGAAGAGCCAGAAGTCGCATGTTGCCAGATCCGGTGAATAAGATGGATGAGGACACACCGTAATGTTTTTATTTGACAGAAATTGCCGTATACCAGAAGCGATATTGACACAGAGCGTTGTCATGATGGAAGATAAGAAGTAGAGACACTCACGAAAGAGGACTTCCAGAACGGCTTCAGAAAGTGGCAAGAATGATCGGATAAGTGTCTTCAAAGTGAGGGGGGCTATTTTGAGGGGGGATTAATGGCAATGTGTCTTTAACTGTAATAAATTTTTATTTAAACATTCACTGTATTTTTCGGTTATACCTCATACACAATGTTATATGTCAGTTATGTCTCAACAAAGCTGAAAAAAATAACCCTTTTGAATTTGTCTTGAGGAGGGTACCTAAATTCCAGTTTCGTGGCAGCCCGTCCCCGTTTACCCACCTGCTTCCTGCAGGCATCTGAGTTTGACATTGTGGTTGGAACTGCTGACTCCTGAGACACTTCTGTGCACAGGAAGCAGATATGGTCCATCTCTGCTGTCATCATCCCACTTCTTTTGTGGCGTTTCCGTTGGGATTTGGTGACAGGGAGGGAAGCAGAGCTTCAGATATGAGACTCTGAGGCCCTTTCCAACCTTAGGGCCCCAATGGTTCAACCTTAGGGCAGGCAACCTTAGGGTTCACGATGTTACAGATAAATCCATCCAGTTGTTACTTTGTGACTCAGTTGGCTCTGGTCCTGATGGGTAGCAGTTGCCTCACCTGGGGCCTGGAGGAACTCCACGAGGGAACAGGCGTGCAGCGTCTTTCTTACACACTTGGATGCATGTGCAAATCACTTGGGCCGCGAGCTGAGTGGCAGAGGGAGGATTTGAGTGCTGTGTTGGCTTGGTCTTCCCAATCATTTTTTTGGTTATCGTGCAATAATAAATGAAAAGAAAGCTCAGGAAGAGTTTTGAATGATTTTATAATCTGTGAGTTTGGAACTCACTTCACCATGGCAGCGCAGTCTGGGCCTGCTGCGTGTGTTGCCTTGACCTTTGTTCCTGCTGAAGGTGACTGTGGGGTAAAGACGGCAGGACTGGGACCATTGCTCTCGGGGTCTGGAGCCCTCTCTGTGTTCTGTGGGGACATGTCTCTTGTCTCTTCACTCCAGCCTTAGTGTGCCCCCTGGCCCGATTCTTAGGAGAACGGTGAGATGCTCCTTGGAACGAGAAGCTGCCGCACCTTCTGTGGCCTGACCACCTGTCAGGAGTCCCTTCTGAGAACTGACCTGAGGCCTTGTCAGTCTTGTCTTGTCTGATGTCACCTGCCTCTCATCTTGTTCTGACTCTGCACATGATTGTGCTTTTTCTGTTCGCACGCTCTGTAGGCCCCTTGGGGTGGTCCCCATGTCCCATCCTCGTTGGAGCCCTTCCTCTTGTCTGCTTGATGTTCCAAGTGGAATAATTACTTGGTGAATAGTGATACTTTGATATTTAGAATTGGAATAGAGTAAAAATGAGTTAAACATTGTAATTATTGGCTGAAATCGGCTAACGATCTTAGGTACTTTTAGAAAATTGCCTTCTGGAATTTAAGGTGAAGACGTCTAAGCTTCCTGAGGTCTAATTCACTGTCTTTGTGTCCCACTGTCCCTGGCCTGGCAGTTTCTTAACAAATGCTTCCCTACTGTACGTCACTGGGTGTAATATTCCCACCCTGAACTAGAAGGCCAGTCACCCAGCAAACTGCAGTTAGAACGTAAGAGGTACACTAAACCGTCGTAATTACGTCAGTGTTGGGGATTTCAGCAAAGGGACCTCAGATCCCTGGAGTTGTTATTAGAGCACTGATAACAGCACTGTGCTTTTGACTGGTGGAAGGCATTTTTATTTTATTTTTGAGGGGACAGGATGAGGGCGAGGTAGTGGGGAAGAGGAGGGAGGGGGAGACGCTCTTGGAATCTGTGCTCGCCCAGCAGACCCTGAGAGCCAGAATTGCAGCTGCTTACTCGTCCTGGCAGGTGTCCCAGGATGGCACCACTAATAGATATCCTAAAATAATGTCTTTTACAGTGCAATGGAATTGGTTGGAGGCCACAAACTGAAATGGGATATCAGCATTTATGAAGTTCTTTGATTTTCTTATTTATTGGACTTTTTTGATCAAAACAAATACAGTCACTGAATTATGCTAAGGAAGGTAAATCATTTTTCAGGGTAACCAGAATATGGTATTTCTTAAAAAATACCTTTTTGTTTGTTTGTTCTGAGACCTCAGCTTTCTGAGCAGGATCTCAAGTCCTGCTTTGGGCTATAAACGAGTGACTTCCTTCCTGAGAGCCTCGTCAGCCTGTCGCTGTGTGTGACGTCAGCACAACCCCACAAGCCCGCGTTCACTGGCTCTTTGCCTAGCGGCTCGCTCTGAGCTTCAGTGTAGTGTCGTAGCGTACCTCTTGACTAGCTGTGAAGCGGCTGTGTCATTACCCACGTGTGTGCTGAACACGTGCTGAAAATGGAGGCCGACGTGTCCAGGCGGACCTGCTTGCCATGGGAGGGAGGAGCTGGGACCTGAACGGGTCAGAGCCCTCATGCTGTGGTGGCTGTGGCAGGGTCCACGCCGGCCCCCAGAGTGGGTGGTGGGACGGTGCCTCAGCTTTCCTGCTTGGCATGTGCTGTGCTCTTTGTTTGCTGTCCATGAAAGCCTTAGAGGATCCTTAGCCTCCGTGTCTCGTGGGGTCAGGGCACAGACGCCGCTGCGCCAGGGGGGACCTGGCGGTCTCTCCAGGAACCTGGTGAAAGTCGGGCTCCAGGGACTGCCGATGGTTGTCACTTGCTGGCTGTCCCCCACTGACGTCACCCTGATCGCTGTGCCACATGCACTGTCATTTTCTGAATCGAAAGTCTTACACGGCTTGTCAATTTCAGGATTCCTCAGAGGGTCTCTTCTGTGCAGTTTTGGGTCATTTTGCTGCAGAGTTGATCTCATCCTGAAGGCGGCTGTAAGAGAGAGGTGTGTCTGTCACGTGTGCCCTTGGATGTGGCTCGTGAAGGATAGTGCTCGGGCCGTGGCGTGGAGTCAGCAGGTTGCACACCTGGGTACTCTGTGCCAGTAAAGCCCTCTGGGTCTTTGTCCTCATGGGCACAGAGTGGCGTTTTATATCTGGGACGCTGTTGGGCCCTGTGTTGTGAGTACTGGTAATTATGAGACGAGTTTTATTCCCCAAGCCAGTGTTGGGACTAGTAGCCTGTAACTGAGAGATAGTGTCTATCTTAGTTACAAAAAACCTCAAAAAGACAGAACCTGTAATGATGGTTTAAACATTATTCAGTAGTCATGGCTGTAAATACATGTGATTTATGGTAATGACATAGAATCAGCTGCATTGTAGTTTAAGACCACGTGGCCCGTGACACAACCTACTTGCTGATGGTATTTCCATTTGGGTGGGAGTCGCACGTCCCAGGGTTGGTTTGAAGTGTGAGCAGCAGCTAAGTGTGGGACAAGTGAGAAATGTGGCAGGTCAACCCCTCCAGCCAAGCCAGTGTGTGACTGTGTAACTGGCTGAGGAGTCTGGACGAGGCCGCCTCGGTGGCTAGTAGTTGGGCTTTGTGTCTCAGCAAATATGCCGTCTGCCCACGAGTCGGCCAGAGCTCAGCTCAGAGCTCAAGCTAGAAAAAATTATTTCTCACGGAGTACTAATAATTATATAAATGGAGCATCCAAATACCCAGAATATACATAAGAAAATGTTATTAGTTTCAAAACCATAAAAACCTCACTATTTGGCAAATTTGTAACTTATACATTGCTCGATCACACAGTTGGAGGTATCTGTTTTACCTTTAAATTTTTAGCATTTTATGCACAAAGTAAATGTCAACAGCATTTGAAAATAAAGTATTTTGGGATTTTGAAGAAACTTAGAATCACTGGGGTGACATGGCGCTGGGTCTGAGTGAAGCTGCTGAGTGGGGTGTTGAGTCCCGTGTTCTCCTGAAGTCGGCAAGCCAGGACCCGCTGTTCTTACGTTATGTTTGGGCTGTCCTGAAACAAGATAGTGAGTTTCTTCAAAAGTGGGTTTAGGACCACTGTACACCAATAAAAATGGCCCAAATCCAGGATGCTGATGAAACCAAGTGCTGGTCACTGGGGAGGACTCAGAGGGTGTGGCCACTCTGCGAGACGTTCTGGTGGTTTCTCCAAATGTCCTCTTACCACACGATTCCACAGTCACACTCCTTTGGTGTTTGCCCAAAGGAGCAGAAAACTCATGTCCACGTAACATCTCCACACAGATGTAATAGCAGTTTTATTCATACTGGCCAACGCCTGGAAGCAGCCAAGCTGCCCTTCCGCAGGTGATGGATAAAATGTCCATCCAGACTGGGGGATGTGACTCAGCACTAATGAGAAATGAGCCATCAAGCCATGAAAAGACATGGAGGAAACTTAAATACCTATGACTAAGTGACAGAAGCCAATCTGAAAAGGCTGCATACTGTATGATTCCAGCTCGATGACATTCTGGAGAAGGCACAGCTATGGAGACAGGAATAGATCAGAGGTTGTCAGGAGTTGGGGGTGGGGACGAACAGGGGAGCACAGAGGGTTTCAGGGCGGTGAGACTGCTCTGTGTGACACGAGAATGGTGGGTACATGTTATTACACATTTGTCCACTCACAGACTGGACACCACCAAGAGTGGCCCTAATGTCAGCTGTGGATTCTGGGTGATGGTGGTATGTCAGTGGGGGTTTGTCAATTGTGACAAATGTACCATTTGGTGGGGATGTTGACAGTGGGAGAGCCTGTAATTGGGGGGGCAGAGGGCATATAAGGGACATCTCTGTACCTTCCCCTCAATTTTGTTGTGAACCTAAAACTGCTCTAAGAAATAAAGTCTTTAAAAAAGTGAGATTAGTGCAGTAAGAACGAATAGGCAGTTCTCATCGGGAAGGGAGGGCTTCCTGGAAAACGCGCTTCCTTTGGGACAACTGGGAGCTGCAAGGTGTCCCGCAGAGGAGGGGCCTGCTGTGACCACCAGAGCGGGGCAGGCCGCCTGGGTCCCCCGAGGTGACCACTGAGTGGCAGAAGGTCTGTGTGTGGCAGGCAGGGCCTTTGTAGATGAAGGGTGGATCATACAGAACGTCCTACAAACCCAGTGGTTTGGATTGTATTTTTACAGTTGAGGAGCCATTGAAGGAGTTCCATCAGAGAAGTGACAGATACGCTTGAGTAAAATTTTAGTATGTGCTAGGATTGCACGTGATCTCATTCTGTTGTCACAGGATCCTCTGCAGTGGGCTCCATTATTGTCCCCATTGTCCGCTTGAGAAACCCGAGGAGAATTTACAGCATCTCTGAAGGGTCACATGGCTGGCTCGTGGTGGAGTAAGTGTCTCAGAGCCCATGGCCTGGCTGGTGGCTCGGTGCGGGTCTGCCGGGAGTGCGGGTGTGACACATAGCCAGGAGCCTCCTGTGCACTACAGCAGCTGGAAGCAGTGACAAGGAAGGGACACAACACGCAGGAGGCATTAGGAAGGCGGCCTGGGCCACACTCGATGGCTGTGGAGAGCGCTGAGAGCCAGGAGTCTAGCAGGGAGGACAGAGTTTCGGTTGGGACAGGAGGGAACAAGAACAGGGAAGGAGGGATGAGAGGTGTGACTGTGTCTGGACGTGTTGAGATGGAGGAGCCAGCGCTCAGCAAAGAGGGCTTGTTGGTGGTTCATACACAACAGGTGTTGCTCGGGAGAAATACCATTCGAGCCAACTCATTTCCCAAGGCACAGGCTTACATGTGACAGCTGACATCAGGAGGACATGTTGGCACAGCATAAGAGAGCCTAGGAAATACGCACGTGGGGTGGGCCTGATGCCCACCAAAGGAGATGGAGAAAAAGCCATCGATGAAATGGGAGAAAAGGTTAAGGTTGAAAATGTCCCCTGGTTCAGCCAGCAAGGTGTCTTTGGTGGCCTCGATGAGGTTGTATGTTACAGTGTTTATTCAGGGAGTGAATGCGTCTGGTCACCAGTGATCAATCGAGAAAGCTATTTCACTGTCATCCCAGATGATTCAACGATCGCTTCTGCACTGAGATAAGCATCTGTGAATCTGGTGATACACAGTTTTTTCCTTGGTTGGCTATATTAAATGAGGTTCTTTAAATCTGAATTTTGCACAGATTGCTAAGGGTTTTTAAAAAAGTGTGTTATGGGAAGAGACTGTCATCTTAGATTTTCAAACGATGATAATTACGATCTTCCCTGGAGACATGGGCACTACGTATTCTTATACATTTTGTAGACTTTATTTGCGTCTGCCTGCAGCAGATCATATGTATGTCTTCTCTTTCTCGGCTGTTGTTTCAAAACACTTGGATTTGAATGGATGGAAATAAGTGATTTTATCCGTTTTTCCTGCTCCCACACAGCTGTAGGACATGCATCTGCTGGGCAGGGAGTTTTTGCAAAGGGAATCCAGGGTGAGTGTAGCTTGACAAAGCTCTCTGGATAGTTCTGTAAGCTTCCTGGAGGGGGGAGTCTCTTCCTGTGGAGAATCACTTCCAGTAATGTCAGGCTTATCCTGCTCAGGACTCTTGGAGCTTCTGGAATCTGTGGTTTTATGTCTTTCAGTTAATACTGGAAATTCTTGGTTGTTATCTCTTCAAAATTTATTTTCCCCATTCCTCTCTGTTTTCCTTCCTTCAGAGTGTTGGATGTTGTCCCACAGCCCTTAGACGCTGTATTCTGCTTCCCCCACCCACTCTTTTTTTGTTTATATTTCAGTTTTGTTAATTATTGATCTGTCTTCAAGTTCATTGATTTGGGTTGAATCTACTGATGAGCCCATTGAAGGCATTCTTCATCTGTTACCACGTTTTTATTTTCTTGTGTTTACGTTTCACTTTTTCTCATGGTCTCCTCCTCTGCTGAAGTTCCCCATCCCTTCATGCACGTCGTACGTCATCCCCATTTTCCATTAGAGCCTTTGACATCCGAATCATAATTTTGAAGACTTCCCCATTTGATGGTTCAAACATCTGAGTCGTCAGTGTGTCTGGTTCTGTGGCTTGCTCTGTCTGCCGATAGTGGGTTTTGACCGCTTTCTTGGTGTGTCTTGATTGAATACTTGGCACTAACAAGACTGAGGTGCAGGTGCTTGTGCCGGAAGTGGTCCCACACTCCGCTTGGTCAGTGGTGTAGGAGGCTGAGTCCCTCTGGCCAGGGTGTGAGTGGGTTTGGCGTTGTTGTCATAATAGTCACCTTCTGTTCCTCGAGCTCCACCTTGATCCTGGGCTGGGGGTGCCATAGGTCTTGCCCCGTATTCCTGATGTAGCCTCAGGGCAGAATCGGGTGTCTCTCCATGCCCAGTCCCCACCCATCAGTAGATGCTGTTGCTGTTTGGTACTTCTTGCTACTGTGTTTCCCCAAAAATAAGACCTAGCCGGACCATCAGCTCTAATGCGTCTTTTTTTTAAAAGAATTTTTTAGTGGAGAAGGGATACAGGACTTTATTGGGAAACAGTGTGTACTTCCAGGACTTTTTCTTTTTCCAAGTCAAATTGTTGTCCTTTCAGTCTTAGTTGTGGAGGGCGCAGCTCAGCTCCAGGTCTAGTTGCCATTGCTAGTTGCATGGGGCACAGCCCACCATCCCTTGAGGGACTCGAGAAATCGAACTGGCAACCTTGTGGTTGAGAGCCCACTGGCCCATGTGGGAATCGAACCGGCAGCCTTCGGAGTTAGGAGCATGGAGCTCTAACCTCCTGAGCCACTGGGCTGACCCTCTAATGCATCTTTTAGAGCAAAAATTAATATAAGACCCAGTATTGTATTGTATTGTGTTGTATTATTATATGTTATGTTATGTTGTATTGTGATGTGACGTGACGTGACGTGACGTTCCCCATCTTATAGTATATTAAAATAAGACTGGGTATCATATTAATTTTTGCTCCAAAAGATGCATTAGAGTTGATAGTCCAGCTAGGTCTTATTTTCGGGGAAGCATGGTATTGGTCCTGAGGTCAGAAGTGGTGTCCCTCCAGGCCTGGCTCACTCTCAGCCCCTGGGTCTAGGGTGAAGTGGGGCTTTTTCAGTGACGTCAGTCTGATTTCTCACAGTGGCCATTCTCAGCCTGGAATTGTTGGCAGGAGACATTTCCTGCCCTCTTTGGGGGTGTTTTTCTTTCCTTTCATCCGGGGCAGTGGTCTCCCCTATGCCCTGGGGGGCCTGCAGGGACAGCTGCTCTCCTTGGATGTTTCTGGGGGGAAGGGTCCTGCCTCTGAGCTCCATGCTCTTTTGCAGGAGTGGCTGCTGCTCCCCAGGCCTTGTCTCCCCCCCCCCCGCCAGCACTCAGGAGAGGGCTGTGAGGATGCTGAGAATGGGGTCAGCCCAGGGCTCTGTGTGCTCGGGCTGCCCAGCCTTGGCCTCCAGCAATTTGTCGCTCAGTGTAGGTACGTTCCCACTTTTGTGTCCATAGAATCACAGTAAAATGCAGACGCTTAGGCAACGCCACAGCATTTCTGTGCCTGTGCCTGAGTGTCCTGAAGAAGCTCTGTCCCTACACCGAGCCGTGCTGCAGGCAGGATTCCCGTTTGCAGAACCCCATCTGTGGCAGACACAGTGCCATGTCACTAATGTGCAGGACCGTGTCAATCCGACATGGCCCCAGGTCCACCTGTGTTCGTGGGGAGACTCCGGCTTGGCTCCAGGTGCCTCGCTGCTGTCTGCTGTGCGGCTCTGTTCTGCCCGGTGAGCTCCCTGGCGGATGTTCAGGACTCTTCCTGTGCCTCCCTGTACCTGAGGCTGGAGGGACAACCGTACTCAGAAGTACAGACTTATGAGATGTGCCCCCAAGAGCACAGATTGAAAAATTCATACTGGAAGAGAGAAAACAAAATCTTTGCAAAGGAAGCAAATTAATTTGCGTTTGACTGGAAACACGCGTTGCTTGACTAGTTGGTTGGTTTGTGAGGTTGGTCCCACAAACAATCCGCACGGAGCAGCGGGAGTTCCCTCTGTGTCCAGCAGTGGCGCAGCCCACAGCCCGCAGTAGCGGTGGGTTTTGTGTCAGGCTGTGGTCCAGATGACAGGCTGCTGCTCGATAATTGGATAAAATTGTTAGAAATGCTATACTTGCTTTGGAGCCTAAAGTACAGAGAACTGAGTTTGTTTTCACAAAGTGTGTAAGCTAGAGGGGAGCTGGGTGGTGGGAGAGGGCCGGAGCTGCTGTCCTCTGCTGCGTGTCAGCGCCCTCGGCACGCAATAGGGAACACTGCCACCAGGGCCTTCCTGCCTGTGCCGCCAACCTGTCCTGCTCCACCGAGCCGGGTCGCTCAGCCTACCAGCACACGGAGAGGAATTCTTCTACAAATACAGTAACTAGTAGCAGTTGGTCCATAGGTAACGTTTCGTTTCAAGAGCCCTCGTGGATGCCATGACGTGAGTCATGGTTCCTGTCATTTGGAGGGTTGTGTAACCTGACGCATAAGGTACAGGCTTGGAGCACCAACGCCCGGGAATTCTCCCAAGTGGGTTGGTACTGTGCGTGCTGTTTCCTCTGTTGGTAAAATCTGTTGGTGACGTTGTTGCAGACGAGTGAAAGTTGTAGTGAAGAAAGGGCAAAGGGGGCCCTGTTCTTGGCTCTCCCTCGTGAACTGACGTTGTGTGAGCTTCTGTGCATTTGCTGGTGCGTCCTAGAGAACGGCAGCTGGCCATGCCAGTTCTTACCTGTCTCCTGTAACTGTAGGGCTGTGGCTGCGAATGACTGATGTCTCGGTGCAAGTTCGAGGAGTTAAATGCATCAGAGGGGACGAAACTCCCGCACAGTGACTGGTCACGGTGCTCCTGCGGTTAGGTGGGAGCACAAACTGTGTGATAGTCTTTCTTAACACCGTGCACATGACCTGTCCTGAAAGAAGAAAGCATATGGCCACACAGACTTCCATTTTTGTCCTGTGTATGTTGGCAGGGCCGCGACATGAAGGAACCTGCCTGGGGCTGCCCAGCTCACGTTTCCAGGGCTGTGAGGTGCCTGCGGACTCGGCCCTCAGTCCTTCTCCTGCAGGCCTGGAACGACATGCCCTGCCTGCTTTGCACAGGTGACGGCGCTTGTCTTCCAGCGCCATGGCTCTGTCATCCCTGTCCTTGTCCAGGTGGGGACCTGGGCCGGCGGCAACATGCGTCAGGGCGGGGTTCAAACCTGTCTGTCTCTGTCCAGGGACCGAGCTCTTCCCCTGACACATGCTGTCTCCTGTCACCGAGATCATGTGTCAAGTTTGAAGAATAGAAGAGCTTCTGGACATCACGCCTTCCCATGTTTGCTCTGTGATGTCCACTGTGGTAGCTTACAGCCACAGACTTTTACGTGTCAATTTAATTAAAATTTAATTATACGAATTAAATACAGTTGCGCTTGAACATGGGTTTGAACTGCGTGGGTCCACTTATGTGTGGATTTCTTTTCGATAAATACTTACAGCAATGGAGATCTGTTTTCTTTTCCTTACGATTTCCTTAATATCATTTTCTTTTCCATACCTTACGTTATTATAAAAATAACAGCATATGATACATATAACATACAACATGTGTGTTGGTAAGGCTTCCAGTCTGCAGTAGGCTATTGGTAGTTACGTTTTCGGGAACTCACCAGCTCCACGTAGATTTCCAGCTGTGCAGGGGCCAGTGCCCCTAATTCCCACGTTGTTCAGGGTTAGCGGTACGTTGGGAAGAGAAGTTTATTAACTGAAAGTTTAGCCCTTCCATCACACTAGCCACCTTTCAGGTGCTCAGCATCCCCATGTGACCATTGGCTTCTATTTGGAGAGAGCAGATATGTCCGCCCCGGGATGTTCTGTTGGAGGGGGCCACCCTGAGGAAGGGTGTGAACGTGAGAGCCGAGGGGCCGCCCTGCCCGCACAGCGCCAGGCACAGGCAGCCGAGACAGCTTCCGCCTTCATCGTCCTTGTGCGGGCCAGATGGGGGCTCGGGCAGGCCCCCTGCTTCCCTGGCCACCAGCCCTAGTGCCCAGGTCTGTGTTGGTGGGAAGCCGCCAGCGCCCACTGTCCGCACCACGCTCGCCGGAGGAAAAGGGCAGGTCCCTGTAGTATTGGTCTCGAATGGTGAACTCAGCTGTCACTCAGCCTTCATTCCTGGCCAGTGCGGAACCTACAGTTGTCTGTAGTGTTTGTATGGCCAAGAAAGTGTGGCCACTAACTCTTATTTTTTTGAATCGGAATCATTTTTACAAGTATTCCTTCCAATAACAAGAGAAGAAAATAACCACACAGAACCATCCTCCGGCTTCTTCATCTTTCGCCTCTGACAATACTGATTGCAAGAGATTTTGAAAGAAGTCCAGTGGAGAAATAAGGCCTAAGTTTTTCTGTAAATGTTCCATGAATCTACACAAATATGACCTGACACTCAGATTATTAGATGAAATCTCTCCCAACTCATAGTCCAGAAAAATGCCACCTGCATGCCTCCCACTGGGGCACGTGTATCGTAGGGGGGTGTGACACAAGCATTTCTGAGGAGCAATTCTGTACGCACCTAAGGACCCTTCACCTGTGCCTCTTACTTCTTTCTACCTGCCAGCATCAGATCCCTCAGGACTCAGGACAGCTGGGCAAGCAGTAAACGCCTGGGATTATGAAGACAGGGTGGTGTCACTGTCCTAAATATCACGTTTTCTATCTTTTGGCATAATCAGATTTGGGCAGGCAGTTTCAGGATCTCGTGTCAAATCCACCTGAGACGTGCTGCTCATTTTTTGCAGGCCAAAGGCATATGTGTGTGTGTGTGTGTGTGTGTGTGTCTTTCTCGAATTTATATGAAATGCACTGGGGTTTTCAGGTGTTCATATCTGTGGATATTTCCAGTTCCTGTCAGTAAATCCGAGTCTGTCTGCAAATACATCTCTGCTGTTTTGCGTAGTAGCCTGTTTGATCCTGACATGTGCTTTGGACCTGCCCTCTTTTGTCTTTCGTGCAGCTGGCGTGGCTTCCCGAGGGGGGCGCATCCTGCCTCCCCACGGTGTCATCTCTCCTGCACTTTTCTTTCTTTTAATTATTTTTAAAATTTTATTTTTTGATATTAGTTTCAGGTGTAGAAAACAACATAATGATTAGAAAATTACGCCCCTTACAAAGTGATAACACCCCCAACTCTGACACCGTACATTAGCTGTTACAGTACCATTGACTATATTCCCTACGCTGTAATTTAATTTACATCCTGTGACTATATATATGTATATTTATATGTATATTTAATTGTAGTTGACATTCAGTATTTTCTACATCAGCCTCAAGTGCACAGCACAGTGGTCAGGCACCTACCTACACACTCCCTGAAGTGGTCTCCCTGATAAGCCCAGTGCCGTCTGACACCCTACATAGTCTTTGTTGACTGTGTTCCCCGTGCTGTATCTCACATCCCCATCACTGTTCTGTGACTACCAGTTTGTAATTTCCAACCCCTTCACCTTCTCGCTCATCTTCAAACCCCCCTCCCATCTAGCATTGATCAGTTTCCTCTCTGTATCTCTGAGACTATTTCTGTTTTGTTTGTTCTTTTTTCTGTTCTTTAGATTCCACATATAAATGAGATCTTATAGTATTTGTCTTTCTCTGTCTGACTTATTTCACGTAGTATAATATCCTCTAAGTCCCTCTATGTTGTTGCAGATGGTTAGATTTCATTCTTTTTTATGGCTGAGTAATAATACTCCATTGTATAAATGTACCACAATTTCTTTATCCAATCATGTAATGATGGGCATTTTGATTGTTTCCATATCTTGGCTATTGTGTATAGCACTGCAATAAACATAGGAGTGTATATATTTTTGTGAATTAGTGTTTTGGATTTCTTTGAATAATACCCAGGAGTGGAATTGCTGGGTCATAAGGTAGCTCTATTTATAATTTTTTGAGGAAGCTCCATACTGTTTCCCATCGTGGCTGCACCAATCTGCAATCCCACCAACAGTTCATTAGGGTTCCCTTTTCTCCACATCCCCGCCAGCACTTGTTGTTTGTTGATTTATTGATGATAGCCATCCTGACCGAAATGAGGCGATACCTCGTTGTGGTTTTGATTTGCATTTCTCTGATGATGAGTGATGTTGAGCATCTTTTCATATGTTTATTGGCCATCTGCATCTCCTCTTTGTAGAAATGTCTCTTCATGTCCTCTGCCCATTTTTTTAAATTGGGTTGTTTGATGTTGAGTGTATGAGTTTTATATTAATTTTGGATATTAACCCCTTATTAGTTGTATCATTGGCAAATATCTTCTCCCTTTCAATATGATGTCTTTTTGTTTTGTTGATGGTTTCCTATGCTGAGAAAAAAAATTTTTAGTTTGATGTAGTACCATTTATTTATTTTTTCGTTTTCCTTGTCCAAGGGGATATATAGTAAAAATATTACTAAGGGTAATATCTGAGCATTTACTTCCTATATTTTCTTCTAGGAGGTTATGGTTTTGGGTCTTGTATTTAAGTCTTTAATCCATTTTGAGTTTATTCTTGTGTATGGCACAAGAAGGTGGTCCAGTTTCATTTTTTGCATGTATCTGTCTAGTTTTCCTAGCACCATTTATCGAATAGACTGTCTTTACCCCAATGTAAATTCTTGCTTCCTTTGTCAAACATTATATGACCACATAGGCATGGATTTACTTCTGGGCTCTATTCTGTTCCATTGATCTCCATGTCTCTTTCTATACCAATACCATGCTGTTTTGATTACTATAGCCTTGTAGTATAATTTGATATCAGGAAGCATCATACCTCCAGCTTCTTCTTTCTCAGGATTGCTGTGGCTATTTGGGGTCTTTTATGGTTCCATATAAATTTTAGGATGATTTGTTCTAGTTCTGTGAAAAATGCCATTTTGGCATTTCAAAATGGTATTTTGATAGGGATTGTGTTAAATCTGTAGATTGCTTTGGGTAGTATGGACGTTTTAACTATATTAATTCTTATCCATGAGCTTGGTATATGTTTCCATTTAGTTGTATCTTTAACTTCTCTCTTCAATGTCTTATAATTTTCTAAGTACAGGTCTTTTACTTCCTTGGTTACATTTATTACTAAGTATTTCATTTTATTTTTTGATGCAGTTATAAATGGGGTTGTTTTCTTAATTATTTCTCTTTCTGATAATTCGTTATTTGCATATAAAAATGCAACCAATTTCTGAATGACTAGCAGGACTTTGGTAAAGTCCTGTTATTTTACCAAATTCATTCATCAGTTCTAATATTTCAGTGGAATCTTTGGGGTTCTCTCTATAGTATCATGTCATCTACAAATAATGACAATTTTATTTCCTCCTTTCCCATTTGGATGCCTCTTATTTCTCTTTCTTGTCTGACTGCTGTGGCTAGGACTTCAGTACTATGTTGAATAGAAGTGGAGAAAGTGGGCAACCTTGTCTTGGTCCTGAGGTTAAGGGGAATGGTTTTAGCTTTTCCCTTTTGAGTATGATGTTAGCTTTGGGTTTGTCATACATGGCCTTTATTATGGTGAGATATGTTTACTCTATTCCCACTTTGCTGAGAGTTTTTCTCGTAAGTAGATGCTGGATTTTATCAAATGCTTTTTCTGCATCTATTGATATGACCATAGGGTTTTTATTTTTCATTTTACGTGGTGTATGATGTTAATTAATTTGCGGATATTGAACCAAACTTGCATACCAGGAATGAATCCCACTTGATCTTGGTGTTTGATCTTTTTAATGTACTGCTGAATTTGGTCTGCTAGCATTTTGTTGAGGATTTTTGCATGTACTTTGTATCAGCCTATACTTTTCTTTTTTTGTAATGTCTTTGTCTGGTTTTGGAATCTGGGTAATGGTGACTTCATAAAATGAGCTTGAGAGTCTTCCCTCCTTTTGGAATTTGTGGAATAGTTTGAGGAGAATAGGTGATAATTCTTTTTTGAATGTTTGGTAAAATTCACCTGTGATGCCATCTGGTCCAGGATTTTTGTTTGTTGGGAGCTTGTTAATTCTTTTTTTTTCCTATAGATTTTCCATTTCTTTTTTCCCCCATAGATTTAAAAAAAAAATTTTATTGAGGAATATTGGGGAACAGTGTGTTTTTTTCCCTCAGTACCCATCAGTTGTTGTCCTTCAATCTAGTTGTACAGGGCGCAGCTCAGCTCCAAGTCCAGTCGCTGTTTTCAGTCTTTAGTTGTAGGGGGCGCAGCCCACCCTCCCATGCGGGAATTGAACTGGTAACCTTGTTGTTGAGAGCTTGCACTGTAACCAACTGAGCCATCTGGCTGCCCCCTGATTCCATTTCATTGGTAGTAATCAGACTGTTCAAACTTTCTGTTTCTTCTTCGTTAAGCCCTGGAAGATTGTATACTTTTAGGAATTTAACCATTTCTTCAGGATTGTCAAATTTCTTGGTATGTAGTTGCTCATAGTATTATCTTAAAAGTTTTTGTATTTCTGTGGTGTCTGTTGTCACTTCTTTCATTTACGATTTGATTTAGTTGGGTCCTCTTCCTTTTTCTCTTGATGAGTCTGGTTAAAGGTATGTCAATTATGTTTATCTTTTCAAAAAGCCATGTCTGGTTTCATTGATTTTTTTGGTCTCTATTTTGTCAATTTCTGCTCTGATCTTTATTATTTCCTTCTTTGTACTCACTTTGGGCTTATTTTACTGTTCTGTTTCCCGTTCTCTTAGGTGTAAAGATAGACTGTTAATTTGAGATTTTTCTTGTGTCTTTACGTATGCCTGCATTGCTATGAATTTCCCTCTTAGGACTGCTTTTACTGTATTTCATACATTTTGGGTCATTGTGTTTTTATTTTTGTTTATCTCAAGGTATCTTTTGATTTCTTCTTCAATCTCATTATTGACCCATTCATTAGTTAGTAGCATGTTATTTAGTCTCTATATGTTTGTGTGTTTTTCGGGTTTTTTCTTGTAATTGATTTCTAGTTTCATAGCACTGTGGTCAGAGAAGTTGTTTGATATGATTTCAATCTTCTTCAATTTATTGAAACTTGTTTTGTGACCTAACATTTTTTTCTATATTGGAAAATGTCCCATGTGCACCTGAAAAGAAGGTATATTCTGCTGCTTTGGGGTGAAATGTTCTAAAATGTCAATTAAATTCATCTGGTCTAATGTGTCATTTAAGGCTGCACTTTCTGTATTGATTTTCTGTCTGCAGAATCTGTCCATTGGTGTCAGTGGGGTGTTAATGTCCCCTACTGTGATTGTGCTACTGTTGATCTCTACTTTTATGTTGGTCAATATTTGCTTGAAATATTTAGCTGCTCCTATGTTAGGTGCATAAATGTTTACTAGGGTGATATCCTCTTGTTGGTTGATTGCTTTTGGTGCATCAGTGGGTGGGATTGACTCCCAGGCTGACTGATTGTCTACACCCACAGTGGATGAGCTGCTGTGTGGGGACTGACCCCTTAGCGGGGGATTCACCCCCTCGGGCTCTTGTGCCTGCTGAGACCACTGTTTGGATGTGCTGCTTGGGATAAACAGGCAGTGCTTTGGTGTGGTCTGTAGCCGGCCTTTGGTTGTGTTGTTTCTGGTGTCTCTTGAGAGGGGCTCCTGTGCAGGCCACTTTCAGCCTTGTCTGTTACCAGCCTGCAGCTACCTGGTAGGAGCCTCAAGGCTGTATGTGGTTGGCTGCTGCCTGTGCTGGACCTGGAGGCATGTGAGGGTGGCCTCTCTGTGAACCAAGGCTGGCTGCCAGCAGTATTGGTCCTGAGGCAGCTTAGAAAAAGGCCCAGGGCCTCCTAGGCCTGTTGCCACCCTCCAGCCACCCATAAAGCCCAGGTGTTGAAAGGGGCTCCTTAGGTGTGTGTCCCAAACTGTTTGCCCTGGTATTGACAGTGCACTAGCTGGGTGGGGTGGAGTTCAGGGTCACAAGATGTGACCGGGAGTTTTTACAACGTCAGTGCAGATTCATTTCTTACACCAGTGCCTGGCCTGTGACCACATTGCCTAGCTCCCCCAAAACACTGCAGCCCGCCACCACTTCAGGCTCACACATTCCTGAGAGCTGCCCCCGAGTGGCTGCGGTGCAGTTGTTGGGTCACTGTCCATCACCAAAGTCTCCCTAGGCCCTGGTGGATTGTCCGCTGCTGTAAAAAAAACCTCCTCTGTGGCTTGTGGGGTGGGGCCAGCTGCCCAGGCTCCTAGAGTGTCCCCACAACGCAGCTCTAGATGGGCGGGGCAGGGCTCCAGGGAGCTAAGGGGAGTGATTGGTGGTTCTACAAATGCAATGCAGTCTTGGCTTCCACACAGGTGCTGGGTCCAAGACTACCCCACAGAAACGCCTCAAGAACACAATGGCCAGCTGCCTCCCATCTTAGGCTCACCAAGCGCCCCCGTCTATGCTGTGGCACAGGTCTTGGGTTACTGCCCTCCAGCGTTCAACCTCTCTCTATGGGTTTGGGGTCAGCCCATTTTGTGTCTTTTCCTCTCCTACCAGTCCCGATGTGGCTTCTTTATATCCTTAGTTATAGGGGTTCTGCTCACCTAGTGTTCAGATGATGCTTGAGGTTGATTGTTCTGTAATTTACTTGTAATTTTGGTGTGGTCCTGGGAGGCAGTAGGCATAACAGTTACCCGATCTGACCTCTTGAAAAGTCTTCCTCCTCTCCCGCACTTTTCCGGCTTCCTCCTCACCTGGACAGTTTTCCAAACCTGCTCTTCACACCTGGTTTCAGCCTCCTCAGCCTGCATCCTTGGGGGCTCCAGGCAGCGTTGGCACTTCCTCTGTGACAGCTGCCGCTTGCTCAGTGGGCATCAGCGCTGGTCCTGTGATCGGAGGGGACCCCGCACGGGGGACACAGCAGCTCCAGGTCCTTCTCTCAGAACAGGGGATACCCAGGGTTTCTCTCCCTGCTGTTTCCTCTGTTCCTCGTGAAGGACAGCACTTGACGGTGTCAGTCCTGGACATCATCGTGTGTCAGGGCAGGTGGGACAGGGCACGGTGGCCTGTACACCTTCCCAGCGCTGGTGGCTGCAGGGGCGACAGAAGTGCTCGCTGTCAGCGTCACTGCGTCTCTCCGGTGGTCCGTAGGCAGCTGGCTTCTGCTTGGAGCGTGGCCCTGGAGGCTTTGAAGGCCGTTGTGTGGTGACAGTGTCTAAGGACACTCAGTCAGTGTGGCCTCAGGAGCTGAGACACGTGAGCAGCCCACGTCCCCTGAGGACCCTTGCTGTCCTCTGGACGGCAGCTGGCCGCTCAGTGCAGTCTTCCTATTGCCCTCTCCTTCAGTGTCCTCAGCTGAAGGTCAGTGTGGAGTGCTCGTGGTCAGGTCAATGGTGGCGTCTAGGGCCGGGGGTGTGCTCAGGTCTCCTGGCTCTGCGCTGTTTCCTGAGGACCTGTGGGTGCTGCCGTCCGTCTCACCAGCACCGTGGGCTCCCTGCCTCCCTCGCAGAGCAGATGGCCTTCTCAGGCCGGCCAGAGGGCACAGCGTGGCCGAAGTGCTGTGGTCAGTGTCACCCTGTGGCTGTAGGTGGAGGCCCTGTGTCATCCACTGGGACATGGGAGATCCTGGGGATGGGTGCTGACTTTAGTAACTGTCACAGTGCTGTAGGTTGACAACTGGGAATGCCATCCGTTGGATAACAGGCTTCCTGGCCATTCGTTTATATGGAAAAAAGCCTCTGAATATTTGAGGCGGGAGGAGGCAGAGGTGGGGGTTGGTCTGGGTAGTGGGTTAGGTTTGGGATGGGTGAAGTTGCGACGCGAAGGCCCCTGGGCCGCGTGCCGTGGTCCCCCTCCCTCGGAAGCCTGGGGCTGAAGGAGTGGTTGCAGGGCTTCCGTCCCACTCCAGGTGGGAAGTCCACGCCGCCTGGCATGTGTGCCGTTGTCAGTCAGCGGTAAATGGCTCCATTGGTCTGGTTGCCTGCTGTTCGGCCCCCATCTCGGTTAGCGTGAGGTGGAAGCACTGACCGTCACTAAAGCAGGAAGGAGTCGGAGCCCTCAGGGTGGGAACTGACGCCGTCGTTTGCCGGGCCCAGCCTTGCCAAGTGTACGAAGCCAGTGGAGCCAAGTGTAGGTGCCTGACTTTCCTCCCGGTTGGTCTGTCAGCCGGCTGGCGTTCGTGCAGCTGTGCCAGCCACTCCCGGGTCTGGCGGGCGCATTCCAGGCGTTCACTCTCAGTGTGGGTGCCAGCACATGCCTGTTATTTATAGAAGTCACACCGCATTATTTTATGTCTGTTCTGGCATTTTGTAGGTGCGGACACTGAGGCCAAAGGAAGTGACACCTTTTGGTTGATTTTAATGTCATCTTAGTGGTAAATAACGTCCAGGGGGTGGACATGCTGTAAATAATGCACAGATGCTGTAAAAGTCAGAGTCCTTTTCTCGTCCTGTTGTGCAGGACGAGGTCACAGTCCCCGCACTGGCTGACGGGGGCAGTGCTGGGAGGAGAAGTCAACAGGGAGGTGACTGTTCCCACTGATGCTTTCTGCCTGACATGGCTTCTTTCACTCAAGGCAAAAATGTGCAGGTTCCATGGGCAATCCGGGGGACGGGGACATCCTTTTCATGAGTCATTTCATCACCTTACTTGTTAGGTGACCTATTGCTAAATCCAGACAGGCTTCTTGGAGGGGATCTCAGGAACTGGTGGTGAGAAAGGCTCTTGGCAGGGAGGGCCGAATGGCCCGGGCTTCTTTGGGAAACATTGTATGGGACTAACAAGATGACAGGCCCGGTTTGCCTGACATGGGAAAAGTAGATAGAACAGCCTGGGGAATTCTGGCAGAGGGCTTCCAAAAATAGGTGAAACCCAGTGACTTGACCTTTGTTGGATAGAAGAAAAAACATTTGCCAATCCTGGGGCCCTTGTCCTGCTCCCACCCCCACACCGTGCGTGCATGTCAGCTGGTTCTGTCAGTTTTATATTAGGGAAATTGAATAATTAGCTCAAGCTGGAGACCCACCAAGCCCTTAGGGAATGCCTGGTGCTTCTGTGCACGGACATCTTCACTTGTCCCCCTGGTGAGGGAGCAGCTGAGGAACAAAAGACCAGTCTGCTTTCCATCTGTAATTCGCACACCAGCGGGACTTGGCCTGGTGGCGTCTGGGCAAAAGTTGCACTGCTTCAGGTTGAGACCCAGACCTGCAGTGGGATTTGTACTCTGTCTACTTATGCTTAAATCTGCCTGTACTATGGGACTCTCAGTGCTTCTGATATTTAAGAGCCGGTGTATTTTATTTTCTAAGAAGTCAAGGAATGTGACAGAATCCGTTAAATACTCTCAACCTTAGATTAAACTAAATCATTTGAAAGAAAGAAAAACTATGTTGGGGAAAATTGTATCGTATTTGAAAGATAAAAGGATGGCATATTTCTGAGTCGAGTTAATTGTTAAATGGATGAGGTAGTTCTGAAAAGACACTGGGTGCTACAGTTCATCGAGGAAACTGCTCTTGGTCTTGATTTAGAAAATCGGCTTTGCTACAACCTGTTGCGAGTCTTCAGTCATTTTCACTGTGGCTGCTTGGAATGGAAGTAAATGGAAAGAGAGTGGAACCCTCCCTCCCACCCATACTTTGTAAAAGAAAAGTTGCTGACAGCTGGGGAAACAACCTGCCGCTGATTTCCTCTGGATTCCATCACCAGAAAAAGTTGTCCGCCTGTTAATTCTAGAGTTTACTTTTGGAAAGTGTTTGTAACGAGAAGAAAGGTTACAGTGCTTGATTTGAATGTAGGTGGAGGTTGTTAAATAAGCTCTAATCTTATTTGTCTCTTGATATTTTTAGCTGTTTTACACTAAATTTAGAGCAGTGAGTCCTAACAGCCAAATATGTCCTTATCTTTCCCTTTGGTGAAGCAATATTATTTGTTTATACGACTGTCAGTCACCATGTTATGGTTGCGGTTGGTTAAATGACTGGCAGATATTGGTGAATTTAGTTTTGGGGCATCAGTGTAGAAAACAGGCAGACAACGTGAAGGGCAACACGCTATGGTTTGGTTTGGGACGTTTGCTCTGTGTTCTGAATTAGAGACCTGCTTTGGCAAGAGCCTTCATATTCAGATCCAAATAGGGACAGTGAAATTCCTCGGCTTCTTGTTTCTGCTGACATTTGCCTCAAGAGGAATCTTGTATGAATAAGTTTGTGTATATAGATCAGTGCCACGGGCAGGGTGTCAACTGGTCTTGTTATCTCTCCTGATGTTACGTGTTTTGGGAAAGGAATTCAGACTTTACTAGATTTGGCAGGAAAGCCTGAGTAGCAAATTGAAAGAATGTTTCAGGACATTCTGGAAGCTGGTGAAATCAATAGATTCGGATTCTCATGGTTTCCTGAGATGCCCCCAAACCAGTAGTTGAATAGCTGTAGAAATCCCACTGGGCTGCGCCAGCCCCCATTATAGGTACAGATGGCCATGACACTGCAGGTATCACCCTCTGCACTGAGCAGGTGGGATGGATGGTTGGGTAACGTCGGCACTGGGAGGGTCTCCTGTGAGATGGGAGAATGACCCCCTACATAGGCACACAGACACACACACACACACGCATGCCAGGTGTCCCCAGTTCTCACCCCGTTTCTAGATGCCTCCAGTGTGCAGCGATCTCCCCTCGACACTTAGATCTTCTGTATTGTCTTACAATAGTTTCATCGTCCGTGGCTTCTGATTTACCTGTGCTTTGTGGATTTTTTTCACATTCCGGTGGCCGTTTCAGCATTCTTGAAGTCCAGCTTTTGTAAGAAACCTGTACTGAGAATGTGCAGGAAAAGGAGCAAGCCAAACAAACTGATTGAGAAAACCCAGAATATGTGACCTGGTCCAAAAAGCAAATTCATGCTTTTCCTTCTCAAATTTTGGTATCACTGCTCCCTAACTGGCCGGGAGTAAATCATGCTTGGCCAAATCATAGGCAATCGTCGCCCCGCCCCCAATTAACTTAAGTAGTTTTTTTCTTCAATACACCTGCTTAGTTCATATGGGATAATAGAATTGAGAAAAGTGTTTTGTGAAGAAAATTCATCTCTAATTAATGGAGAAATAAATATAAATTTTTTTCTGGATAGTTAACTTTAAAAAGAAACCCCATACTCTAAAAGTGTATATAATCAAGAGGCAGTTTTATTGTAATGAGATAGATTTAGAGTATTAAAGTTGAAAGCTCTTTGTACTCGATTTTAAGTTTTTGGGGGTGCGCATCTGTTTGCATACATGTCTGTGTGTGTGTCCATGTGCATTGGTGTGTGTGCCGGTGTGTGTACGTGTCTGTGTGCGTGTGGCTCTGTGCATTGGTGTGCATGTCTGTGTGTTCTCCACACCAACGGCTCTGGAAATATGTTGGGTACTCAGTATTTATTGGTTGGCTGATTTTTTTTTTTAAACTCATATTGGTTGACATTTCCATGACTGTTGTTAATGATTAATAATGATTAATGATTAAGTTGTCATGTGATGTGATATTTGGATCCTAAATTTAAGTTAAATTGAAAATTACCATAGACATTTTTACTTAGCATTTGTGATAGCAGAATAATGGCCTCAAAGGACAAGGGATGAGGCCCCCCCCAGAGCCTTAGGAGGAAGCAGCCCTGTCACCTTCAGCTCAGCCGGGTGAGATGTGGGAGCTCCAGAGTAGAGAGAGAATAAATGTGTAGGGTTGGAGACCACCAACCTGGTAATGTACAGCTGTGATGGGAAATGGATAGAGCATTTCCAGTCTTCTTCCCCTTGCAGTCTTTAAAATGGCTATTTTCTATCAGCCTTTGAAGCATGTCCTACGTTACAATGAGAGGAGGTTTCTGGGAGAGGCATTTCAACTATGGTGGAAAAGAGACGGACAGAAATAGTGGCTTTTCTTTGGATGTATTATTTGGGCCTTTAAAAAGAAATGTTGGTCACACAGTCTGATCTCGGCAATAACATACATTGTATTGGAAACAGTTGTTCTGCTTTCCTGTGTTGTGTGTTAAAATAAAAAGTTAAAGCTTATCTGAGATAGGAGTCCTGAATCCTGTTAATCCATGTTTGAGTCTGGGATACAGAATTCACTCACATTACTGGTTGGAACAGTCAAATTTCATAATTTGCTGAACATTCTTATCGTCCTATTTTATGTACTTTGTAATAAATAATGTTCACATAGATTTCATCTATTAATTGACATGTCGGAACTTGAACATGACCATCAGACATTTCCCAAGCAAATTGGTGGTGGCGGGGCATTCCTGGGCAGGTTCATTCTGCTTTGTTTTATGAGCTGTAGGGCAAGTTCTTGGCTTGTTGCAGCTGAGCTCAGTCTGCAAACATCAGTGCTGCTCTCCCTCAGCTTTCCTGGAGGGTGTTCTCACCCCTGCTGCCCTTGTCGGATGGGAAGCAAGCTTAGACAGGTGACACTGCCACCCCCTTCCTGCAGGAGATGCTCAGTGCTGTGGTTCTCGGTGGAATTTCTTTCCTGAACCCATCTCACCCTCCAGGGAATTCCACTTGTGTCTTGTCGCATTTCCCTGAACTGCCCTGGCCTTTGAGAAGCAGTGGTTCATGACTCACGGATGCGTCCTGTGCTGCAGAGTCAGGGCGGCTGTGCTGGTGGCACTAGAGCAGAAAACAGCAGTGAGCACATGACATGGGGTTGGTGCAAGGCACAGAAACCCTTCTGGGCACTTTCGCAGCAGGACTGTAATGCAGGGACTCGACGTGGGACCTGCCATGAGGTACCCGGATGGTACAGAGCTGATGTCTGACACCAGGGAGCTTTCCTGAGCCCTGAGTCCTGCTGGATGGGATGGCTGAGAAGGCCCCCAGCCCTTCGCGTACTGCAAAGAACTTGCTTTCCCATGTGACCTAGATAAGACGCCCAGTGCCCTGTGTACCCGGGCCAAGCCCAGACAGACCTCCATATTCTCACCCCTGCTTGGAAGTGATGAGCTGAGCTGCTCGCCCCACTGATCAGTGGGAGCAAAATGCTAACCAAACTCTGGTCAACCTTCTCCCTGGCCATTGAACTCGGAGCCAGCAAGCAGCCCCACTTAAGGCATCTCCCAGGGCAGGCTGGCCTGGGATAACCCTTCTCTGACCTGTGTCTGGTAAGGCTGCTCCCATGCACTCTCCACAACAGGCCCCCCCTAGCTTGCTCACTCTCTGCCCCCCTCCAGATGCAGGCAGATTTGGGGCCCAGTGTCCTTTCCTCCATTGCAGCCATCTGCTCCTGCTCCCACAGCTGTCCATTTGAATAGTCTGTCCTTACGAAGTCGGTTTTAACTGCCACGCAGCTTCCATCACAGAACAGTGAGAGTGACAGGAAGATCCTGCACTCACGTCTGTGTCACACGGGGGTCCCCCTGCTGCACGAGGCAGGGAGCATGCTTTCCCAGCCTTGTTGGGTGGACTTGAGACCGAATGTCATGCGAGGTCTCTGGTCCCACTCCTCACATAAGAACGCAGGACACGGTGAGGCCAAAAAGGAACACCCACGGAGCCATAGGTAGGGGAGTCACATCACTATATTCTCGCTGGCAGCTGGGTTGGAGCCACAGGAGGCAGGAGCCACACGATCCGCAATCTGCCAACCGACCCCACTTGCTAGCTGCAATCCACTGCGCTAACTGCGGTCTGCGTTTGCTGGCTCAGCCACGGCAGTTATATCAGTGGCTAATGACTAACTGGTAATAGCTGATGGCCAACTAGTCACAGCTGATGGCCATGAGCCATCAGCTCATGGGGTGCTACCTGAGCCAGCACCCCTCCACGTGAGGCCGAAAGCCTGGAAACTGCTCTCTGGGACTTTGTCCCCACACCAAGTGAGGCCATCCATCTACAGCGTCCGTCCGGACTGTAGTTGCTGTGGACTGTAGCTAACAGGGGTGGTTTCTGTGTAGGTTGCAAGAAATTGGAGTGCATTCTTGTTTTTCTCATGGGCATTTTGACATCTAAAATGGGAATGGTGATTAAAAAAAAATTTTTTTTTAATTGGGGAATATTGAGGAACAGTGTGTTTCTCCAGGGCCCATCAGCTCCAAGTCGTTGCCCTTCAATCTAGTTGTGGAGAGCGCAGCTCAGCTCCAAGCCCAATCGCCATTTTCAATCTTAGTTGCAGGGGGCGCAGCCCACCATCCCATGTGGGAATTGAACCGGCAACCTTGTTGTTGAGAGCTTGCGCTCTAACCAACTGAGCCATCCGGCCTTTCCGGGAATAGTGATTTTTGACACCTGATTGTATTTTTAAACTATTAAGTGTTGTAAACCTTAATAAGCGTTTTGATTTTTGCCTGATTAGCTGGAAATTTGCCGACTTTTTGGAGTGGTGATAATGACATCAGTGTATATTTGTGTGACTTTTTTCTATGAAGTGATCAAAGCCTTATAATTTAAAACCCAGGTAGTTGTGTAAAGCAGGTGATTGGCTGGAAAAGAAAGCCAGCTGTTTAGTTTTCTTTTAACCACACGAGGAAGTGACGTGGGCATGGACAGACTGGCACGTTGGCGCAGGGCACAGGCCCGGAGGTGCAACAGTCCCGGCAGTGCAGTTCGTCACGTTGTTGTGTAACGTGTCCTAAGTTTTGGCAGAGCTGGCTGTGGACATGGCTCATCGTCCAGGAACGTCACAGCTCAGCGAGGCAGCTCGTTTTCAGTGAGCCCTGGGAAACAGTTCAGTTTCTGGATCAGCCCTGCTGTCCGACGCGCCCCGTGTCCGGGCTGGGTGTCGGCGTGGGCGCCTGCGGACTGCACGGGCCCGCACGGCGGTGACAGCACGTGTGGGTGAGGGCGGAGGGGGCCGCCATGCCCACGCCCGCTGGCCAGGCATCTCCATGCTCCCGGCCATTTCTCTCCTAAGCAGCCCTTCGCCCAGGCTGCAGAGGCAGTGGGGTGGGGACCGCCAAAACCCCCGCGAGATCATCTTCCTGTTCTGCTGACAGTGGAGTCAGAGAAGGCAGGCTGAGGCCCCAGAAGCCGTGGGCAGCGAGCGCGCTGGGCGTGGGGCCCGGGGCTGGCGGGGCCTCCCGACACGGGCCATGCCAGGGTTTCTGTCAGCTCAGGCTCCTGTCACAAACACCCCGCGCTGGGCCTCGACCACGGGCGTTGGTTCCTCACCGGCTGGAGGCTGCACGTCCGAGATCAAGGCGCCAGCAGCGCTGGTGCCAGGGCCACAGACGGCGTCTTCTCCTGTGTCCTCCCGGAAGGGGCGACGGGCCCTCTGGGTCTCTCTATAAGGACACCAGTCTCAGCTCGAGGGCTCCACCCTCGCGACCTCGTCGCCTGCTGACCCCAGCGCCTCCTGACCCCAGCGCCTCCTGACCCCAGCGCCTGCTGACCCCAGCGCCTCCTGACCCCAGCGCCTCCTGACCCCAGCGCCTGCTGACCCCAGCGCCTGCTGACCCCAGCGCCTCCTGACCCCAGCGCCTCCTGACCCCAGCGCCTGCTGACCCCAGCGCCTCCTGACCCCAGCGCCTCCTGACCCCAGCGCCTCGTGACCCCACGGCCTCCTGACCCCAGCGCCTCCTGACCCCAGCGCCTCCTGACCCCAGCGCCTCCTGACCCCAGCGCCTGCTGACCCCACGGCCTCCTGACCCCAGCGCCTCCTGACCCCAGCGCCTCCTGACCCCAGCGCCTCCTGACCCCAGCGCCTCCTGACCCCACCGCCTGCTGACCCCAGCGCCTGCTGACCCCAGCGCCTCCTGACCCCAGCGCCTCCTGACCCCACGGCCTCCTGACCCCAGCGCCTCCTGACCCCACGGCCTCCTGACCCCAGCGCCTCCTGACCCCAGCGCCTCCTGACCCCAGCGCCTCCTGACCCCAGCTCCTCCTGACCCCACGGCCTCCTGACCCCAGCGCCTCCTGACCCCAGCGCCTCCTGACCCCAGCGCCTCCTGACCCCAGCGCCTCCTGACCCCACGGCCTCCTGACCCCAGCGCCTCCTGACCCCAGCGCCTCCTGAACCCACGGCCTCCTGACCCCAGCGCCTCCTGACCCCACGGCCTCCTGACCCCACCGCCTCCTGACCCCAGCGCCTCCTGACCCCAGCGCCTCGTGACCCCACGGCCTCCTGACCCCAGCGCCTCCTGACCCCACGGCCTCCTGACCCCAGCGCCTCCTGACCCCAGCGCCTCCTGACCCCAGCGCCTCGTGACCCCAGCGCCTCGTGACCCCAGCGCCTCCTGACCCCAGCGCCTCCTGACCCCACGGTCTCCTGACCCCAGCGCCTCCTGACCCCAGCGCCTCCTGACCCCAGCGACTCCTGACCCCAGCGACTCCTGACCCCAGCGCCTCCTGACCCCAGCGCCTCCTGACCCCACGGCCTCCTGACCCCAGCGCCTCCTGACCCCAGCGCCTCCTGACCCCACGGCCTCCTGACCCCAGCGTCTCCTGACCCCACGGCCTCCTGACCCCAGCGCCTCCTGACCCCAGCGCCTCCTGACCCCACGGCCTCCTGACCCCAGCGCCTCCTGACCCCAGCGCCTCCTGAACCCACGGCCTCCTGACCCCAGCGCCTCCTGACCCCACGGCCTCCTGACCCCACCGCCTCCTGACCCCAGCGCCTCCTGACCCCAGCGCCTCGTGACCCCACGGCCTCCTGACCCCAGCGCCTCCTGACCCCACGGCCTCCTGACCCCAGCGCCTCCTGACCCCAGCGCCTCCTGACCCCAGCGCCTCCTGACCCCAGCGACTCCTGACCCCAGCGCCTCGTGACCCCAGCGCCTCCTGACCCCAGCGCCTCCTGACCCCACGGTCTCCTGACCCCAGCGCCTCCTGACCCCAGCGCCTCCTGACCCCACGGCCTCCTGACCCCAGCGCCTCCTGACCCCACGGCCTCCTGACCCCAGCGCCTCCTGACCCCAGCGCCTCGTGACCCCACCGCCTCCTGACCCCAGCGCCTCCTGACCCCACGGTCTCCTGACCCCACGGCCTCCTGACCCCAGCTCCTCCTGACCCCAGCGCTTCGTGACCCCACGGCCTCCTGACCCCAGCGCCTCCTGACCCCACGGCCTCCTGACCCCAGCGCCTCCTGACCCCAGCGCCTCGTGACCCCACCGCCTCCTGACCCCAGCGCCTCCTGACCCCACGGTCTCCTGACCCCACGGTCTCCTGACCCCACGGCCTCCTGACCCCACGGCCTCCTGACCCCACCGCCTCCTGACCCCAGCGCCTCCCGACCCCAGCGCCTCCCGACCCCACGGTCTCCCGACCCCACGGCCTCCCGACCCCAGCGCCTCCTGACCCCAGCGCCTCCTGACCCCAGCGCCTCCTGACCCCACGGCCTCCTGACCCCACCGCCTCCCGACCCCAGCGCCTCCCGACCCCACCGCGTGGCTTAGGGCGTCAGCACGTGACCTTGGGGCCACACCCATCGCGGCGCCCCCCAGGGCACCGCCCCCTAGCGGCGGAGCGGGCGGCCTTGGCCTGTGGCTTCTGGGCCTTTGCTCTGCTCGTCCTCTGTGTGAAGGCACAGACTGGACCACACTCTGTCTTTGACCCACACTTGGTGGGTTAGTGACCCGCACTCTGGTGTCTTTGTCCCTTTGCTGAAAAACACGTGTTCTGTGGGTTCTGAAAGCTCAGACGAAGTGTTTCTTGATGATCTCGTCTGTTCACATGAATGCTATGGAACAAAACTGTCCTGTAGATGCTTGAAGCTGAATACCCCTTTTATGATAAAGCAGAGAGAGATGAATACGTGTTTTGTGGTAGGGACTTTAAAATGATATTTGCCTTTTTCCTGAAATGAAATAACTAATTATTTGTTGGATTATTCATGCATTCAAAGGGAAAAAGGAACAAGGTCACAAGTGAAATTTAAAAAAATGGTCGAGGCTGAATTCATCTGATCTCCTTTTGGAAAATTAGTTTTGATTTTGGGTATTTGGTAAACTGTATTTGAGTTAATTTCTCAGACTTTACCACTTCTTTAATTTTTTTAGCTTCTATTTTGTGTTCAAAATCTGTGTTGTTTTGAAACTCTGACTTTCACATTTCTTTAGTATTTGTAAACACCATGAGATGTGACAAGCCAGGTAGAAAGAAGGTGGCTGGTACGAAGGTAGGGCACCAGCGTTCAAGGTCTTGGTCTCCCTTAGCTGACATTGAACTTTGGGCGAGTGACTGTGGGCCCACAGTTGTGCAGTGAGGGGCTTGGTTAGATGACCTCGGAGGCTCCTGCAGCCTTGGGGTCAGCATTTCGCCTTGCCCTTGGCTGCCCAATTTTCATCGCTGACCGGATTCACAGTCCACTGGGCCGTTGGTTGGTGACGGGTGGCCAGAGGATTCACTGTTCCTTCCTTTAATGTAAAGCTGGTGATAAGGTTGTGCTTTGATAGGGGTTTGTCTGTTTGTGACATATTATTTATTGCTTGTTCCCCTTTAGTTTCATCCTGATCTTTCTCATTCTGCAATTTGGGTTTGATTTGGGATTAGGAAGAGATGGCTCACCAGGTTTGTATGTAAATATCTTCCAGATAACAGAATTGCAGTTGAATGACTTGACGTTTCTGTGAATTCCTTTAACTTCTGATTTTGCTGGGTATTGTATTCCAGTGGGATGTCTTAGTAAGTCCTTGCCCCTTCTGTGCCTCATTGTCTAATTCTGACCACTTCAGTGAAGGGCCACTTTTGTTGGACATGAGCAAGTGAAAGGCTCCTGTTCCCCCAACTGGGGTGGGGGTGGCATTTGTTCTGTCCTGTGAAGAGAGGAGGGACTCGGGCTCTGAACTAAGATTACAACCAGGAGAGGCTGTGATTTGCAGAGCCCCAGCAGCTGACTTGTTCTTTCTTTGCTTATTTTGTTTCTGGTCTCTGGTGCCACGTGGCCCTGGTCACGTCAATTCAGGAAGGAGGGACCCACGTTTTTCTGATGCAGAAACATCCATGGCATTGGAATGTGCCCCTGGGTGGCTGTAGTGGGGTTTTACATACTTTTGACAGAAAGACAAAACCTCACTGGCTTTGATTCTGCCAGTGGTGGTTTAAAATGAACTGTGGGAACTCGTCATGGTGTCAGAGATGCCTAGAGCCTCTCCGGCTTCTGACATTTTGCTCAGCTTCATATGAAGACTTACTTTGTTGTTCTCACACTGAAGAGATCCAAGACATAAGCTGGGCATAGGGCGTTCTCTTAAGCCCCATGCCCCTCATTCTTTGCATTTGAAGAATGAGTGACTTGAAGGAGGGCGCGTGACCACAGGAGGCCCGGGGGTGCAGGCAGATGGGGACGGGACCCTGTGGCCAGTGTTCTATGGACTCGGATTCTCCGTGGGGCCTGAGTGGGATTTTGACCTGTTGCCCATGGGAAGTGCATGTCATACTTGTGTGTGTGCTGCGTGGGGCCATGTAGATGGAGGATGGAGAGTCCAGATTGTCACCCTTTGTTGGTGTGAAGCTTGAACCAAAGGGTTAGTGCTCAGTTGTGGGGGTCTTGTGCGAAGGCAGGGGTGTGGGCTCCAGCTGCCATGGAGGGTGCAGGGCGGTGCTGGTGGGGCTGAGGCTGGTGCCAGCATCCGCCCCCGTGAGTCATGCTGCTCTGTGTCTCTCTCGCCTTCTTCTGTTTTTCTGTAAGAACTAAACTCTACTTTTTTAAGTGGATTCACTGGGCACCATGGGGTCCTTGACTGGAAGTTCATGGGGGGGTTTCCTTGGGGTGACTGGTCTTCAGGTCAGCTTCATCCAGCTTGGACTTGACTGTGGGCGCTAATGGTGTCCAGAGGAGGACGCCACCATGGGCCCGAGTGGTGACACAGGCATTGACGGTGGCGCTGGGACACTTGACAGCTCTGCAGAACCGTGGGGTGGCCCTGGTACACAGTGTGCACGGAACGGGGATGGGTGGGTCCCATGCTCAGTCCTGACCCTTCGTTTCGTCCCTATGTTTTTTTCCGTATTTTTTTTAATCTTCCTTTTTTTTTTTTTTCAATTTGCTTTCTTTTGTTAGTCCCTATTTTTATATATAGAAAGGAGAGAAATTGGGGTTGGTCAGTACCTTACGGGTGTAAGTTCTGCCCTCATGTCATCCCAGCCATTGTCAGTGATATTATTTATACTCTTCAGACCTTAGGCTCATTTGATACGAAAATTCGAAGGGACAGAAATAGTTCAAGAGCATTTAAAGACCTACATAATTGTGATTGGTCTAGTGATATGATGTCTCAAGTATTAGGAGCACATTATGAAACAAATTCATTTAACTAGTTTAAAATACCTTTACTATTCTCCATTTGTGGCACACATTGATTACCGATAGGGACGTAATGAAACTGTGACATTCTTGTCACTGATGCCGACACTGATGATGTCTCTGTGTTTCCTGTTCACTCGCTGTCTCCTGCCTGAGTTCTGTGTGTGGCCGGGCAATGGAGGGCACTGGACCTCAGGGCCACGAGGAGCCTGCAGGTCACGCCAAGGAAATAACCGTGTGTGTCGATAGCTTTTTTACACACTATTTGCTTGTTTGTCTCCGCACATGTTGCTGACGTGCTTTACTGTCACGCCCTCCGTCTGCCTAATAAACTCATCACACAGGTGGCTCCGTTGTATCTTTATTGGGCTGGTGATAATTTCTTCTGAATTTAGGGACATGAGCAGAAGCCGGCACAGATGCAGACGGAGGCTGGCCCTGTGTTTGTTGGTTCAGATCAGAGTGTGATGCTTCTGTCCACCTGGATTTCAATCTTCTCCCAAGGAGAAACTCTCTCATTCGTCTTTATGTCACCTAAAGTGTAGTATTTGTCATAGTTGAATAAATATCTGTACAATAAATGGTTTGTCTCATAAGGAGGAAAGTGTGATACCAACCATAACTTGACTTTAATGGATCTGTTAAATCTTTACATTAATATACCGAATTTCATTTAAAAACACAAGGATATTTTGTGATCTTTGTTTTCAAAGTTCTATTGCTTGTATGTCACCTGTGCTCTTCGCAGTAAGGAACGTGTTGTCCCTTCTGACAGATGGGACACTGAGGAAAGAGACCTTGTGTGTGTCCGAGCCCCGTAGCTGACCGGGCCGTGGGCCTCATACTTGTGCCCTTTCCACATAGCAGGTCCCACTGTTGATTGTCAGCTTAACCAGAAGCCCCTGCTCCTAACCAGTGCAGTCGACTGTTTGTTTGAGATGTCATTAAAAATGGTTGCTTCCAGACTTCTGATTCTCACACAAACAGTAAACAAGTATTCAAAAGTTTACTCCCTGCCTTGTTGTAAGGAGCCCAGGTGTGTATGAAGTGATTTCGTTGTTCCGTTTTCTTGGTGTGGCCTCAGAGCCCGGGGGCCCTCTGCCATCCCTGAGGCCTTTGGTGCTCACCCTTGAGGATGTACGGTCCCACTGCCGAAGGCCCTTCACCTCTGCAGCGGAAAGTGGCCCCGTGTGCAGCTCACCCCAACTACCGCCTCCTTCAGAAAATTCTGAATCCTGTGTGTGCCAGCCCGAGGGACCTGGCCCGTCAAGGGTGAATGACAGAACCGTCTGGCACATGTGCCTGTAGTGGGGAAGCCGAGGGAGACTCCCAAAGTTCAGTGCAGGGGGGCTTCGTGGTGGGCGGTGGGCGCAGGCGTCCGTCTTCTGCACGCACTGTGTGATTATCCACTCCGCCATCCTCCAGGGCCGTGTGGACACGAGATGAAAGTAGTTTAAGGCCTTGCCCAGGCACTCAGTGAGCCAGGCAGAGATTTGGATCTTCTTAGGTTCTTGCCCCGGGTGATGGGAGCGCAGAGGGGGGCTCCTGGCTTTGCTGGAGAAGAATGGAGGTCGTGGGTGGGTAATCGGGGGGCTTCCCCCGAGGACGTGGTCCCCCTGATCCTTCAAGAGAGAGTGGGTTTTCCCTGAGTAGCAGAGCAGGACAGTGCATTCCAAGGTGAGGAGTGTAGGCGTGAGGGGCGATAGGTGCACTGAATGAGAGGAGGTGGGTTCTGGGTGAGGCATCTTGAGGGTTGATGAGAGTGGGTCCTGCTGGGGACAGCAACGGTGAGATGTGTGGGCAGTCGGACTTTCTCCTGTAAATGCGGAGTCATTTACATGATTTAAGCCAGGCAAACAGCCGTGGAGTCTCACTGAAGAAAGAAGATTTTGGTGATGGAGGACAGAGGGCTCTGCCGCAGGAAGTCCTGAACACAGACTTCTGAGCAAACTGGGCAAGGGATGATGAAAGCTAAACATGAGCTTGTGAGTTTGGAGACAAGCAGCTGGGCTGAGAGATACTTACAAGGGGAAATTATGGGAATCAGTGGTGTCTCGAAGGCCTTAGAAAAAATTAGTGAAAAACTCAGGTAACTTTCTGCTTTCTGATTTGGGACAATCAGTTGGACGCTAGTATCGTTTTCCAACAAGGAAGGTAGGAAGAAGATGGGATTTCCAGGAGGCAGTGAAGGAGGTAATGAGTTTTATTGGGGTGGTTGTTTGAGATTGAGGGGGCATCTCAGAGTGAGGTACCCAATGGGATGTGGGCGGGTGACCAGAGTGGAAGACGGCGCTATTCAGTCAAGCTGGGAAGACACATAAATCAGGACGCTGGGCAGACTTACTCTTACTGGCACCCTAGATGGGGCGTCTTTGGGCTTGGAAGATGGAGATTTCCGAGTCCTCAGAGTAAATTTGGGCCAAGACAAGGGCCAGCCTCCTAGGTGGAGTTGTTGAACCAGGGAGGGCAAAAGTGGAAACCTCAGTGAGCAGGGGATTGGGTAAGAAGGAATTGGCCAAGAAACTGGCAGAGGAAACAGAAGCCCTTAAAGATCCAAGTCGCTATGGGATCAAGACTACACGGAACCAGTTCAAAGTTTTGTGTAGAGGTTTTCGCCATTTGTGGGTGCATGTGAGGCAAGCTTTCCAGTTGTGATTCCATAGACTTCATGGGAGCCGTTTACCCGTGGCGTTAGTTTTGAAGCTTGTCAAAGCAAGAGCTGAGGAAAAAAGCTGCAGATTTTTAGAATTTTCATTGTAATAGCTAGAATTTACAAAGAACTTTGAATTATGTAGTCATTATTATGCTTTTTTTCCAGACATAGCCCTAACAGCATTGCTAATTATGATTTTTAAAACACAAGGTTAATAGTACCGTTTTCAAGCAAACATCTGTGATAGATGCATTGTGTCCCTTAATGAATGTGAAATATGGTTTTCTCTGTGCTGGTTGATACCTACAGCTCTGGTTTCTTTGGTTTTTCTGGCTGTGGAGTATGCCATGTGCGAACATCCCATAATTCATCTGTTTTCGTATTGAGATTTTTGGGGAGTATGTGTGCTATTCAAGTCTTCAGTTTTTCAGGGTTTCCTTGTAGAAGATAAGAATGTGATAACATTATCTGTCATTGAACCAACTTGAGTTCGGATTACAGCCGTTTTTTATTGATAATACATGGAACCATTTTCTTACATTCAAATACTCAATACTCACAAATGTAGTACCTAAAGTTGCCCAAATGCTTCTGAGATCTTAAATTTGTAATATATTTTATTAGTTGTTTCTCCAATTCAATAAATTATACAGAAATATGAGATTGTAAAGTACACATTCAGAAAGAAACCACATTTTATTAATACCCCCAAATATATGCAATCAGTTTTTCCTTTTATATGACCACTGCGGTTTTCAGTTGAAGCGTGAAGTTATATTTGAATATGGTTTTCCATCTCTACTCCCAGATGGGCGCATAGTAGTTCTTCACTGAAATGTAAAAATTTACTGCCTGAGAAGATTCACCATTTGTGGGGCATAGTTTCGCAGTCAGCTGCTGCCTGTCACTGAGTGTGCCAGGGGCACGGCAGGCTCACTAAGCACCGAGGGGAGGTTGGATCCTGCTGTCCCTCGCATCCTGATGTCCTTAATGTTGGGAGGTGGCGGGCACTGTGCACGAGATTGTAGTTTCTTTCTGTTTATCCCTGGGGTTTTTACCTAAAGGTTTCTTTGCCTTGGTATTTCCCATGTTTCTAATTCATGGGCTTAGTGCTTTTGTCTGTTTATAAGGTAAATAGATGAAAAGGGAAATTTCAGTCACCAGCACGACTTTCTGTGCAAGGCTTGAATCAACTGGGATTTGGCAGCTTCTGTGGAAATGGATGTTTTGTTTTTTTAAATCGTGTGTTATTTGTCCTGCAAATGGTGGTTCTATGGAGAAAACAATACAGCCATGAAACGCGTTGTAAAAGATTCAGGGGTGGGTGTGAGAAGTTGGCTTACAAATCAGACCAATAAAGAGAAGTGCCTGTGTCACCAGGGTTAAATGCAGCAAATTATTTGTTTTAGTGACAAAAGCTGGGACCTCATTGCTGTGTTGGTCTTGACAAGCCAAAGGTAAGAACGGATACTTTGCTCAGCTCAAGCCTAAGCGTTCTGAGACAATTTTTGTGGGTCCCTTTGGAAGCACAGAGTGGGGGTGCTGTGACTGAGCTCTGATCAGCTCGTGGTGATGAAGGAAGAAGGCAGCGGGCCCCGGGGTCCAGGCGGTCCAGTCGCCATTTCCTCCCAGCTCAGGTTCTTGTGTGCCTTGCGGCTGTGTCGCCTGACCTCCCTCAGATGCTGGCAGGTGGACACGGGTGGGGTGCCCGAGGGCCAGAGAGCAGGAGCTGATTCTGATCACTGCCCCAGAAGAGGACAAAGACTGGCCTCCAAAGACAGCGATCCTCTCTCCCTGGGGTGGGGCGTTTCTGGAAGGTTGGGCTGGAGGGGAAGGGTGGCTCGGCTTTCCTCCTTCAGGATCAGGAAGGTGAGGAGCAGCCCCTGCTCATGCAGACTTGTCCCCAGGTTACCACGCCCTGCTCCCAGGAGGAGCAGCAGCACTGACCACGGCCCCTGCCCCCTCCCTGGACACTGAAAGCTGGCTCCGTTTGTGGGTCCAGCTTCCTAGAGCATCAGACTATTGAGTTCCACATGGTAGCTCTGTGCCTGTGTGTCTGTAGCCCAGGTTGTTGACCACATGTGAAAAGCCAGGCACATTAATTTGTGCTCATACCTGGTGTTTGATCCACCTGAAATCGTTGTCTGTCTCGACTGTGTACAAAAAGGCCCTTCTCCAGCGAACGCTGGTGTCCCATGCTGGACACACAGCACAGCCTGGCTGAAGATCGTTGGTTTGGGAACCATATTATTTTGCCTCGGACCTGAACACTGGAGATTTATGGTTTAATAAGGAGCTCTCCAACGTCTTTCCCAGCTCAAAGAATTTTGGGAATTTTGTTTTGAGCTACTTTGGATGGAAGGACAAGGAGCATGAAGACACGTTCCAAACCTATTTGTGCTTTGCTGTTAACTTATTGGGGTGAATGTGTGGCTTTCTCTCGTGGCTCTTTTGAAAGGGACGACACTCTGGATACAGGCATTTTAGTACGTGTGTCACCAGAATGTGGTCATGCCGTGCGGCTTTTGCAGAGGGGTCAGTGTATCGCCCTGCCCTGTCTCACCATGGAGGGGCAAGGAGGGCTTAGCCGACGGATACGCCAACAGCATAAGTGGATGCATGTTGTTGTCTGTGTGTATTTCTGCCAAGGCAGGACTCGCTCCCCTCTGATTGACCCTCCATCAGAATGATTTTGGCCGGATATTTGATTCTCGTATTAGTAGAGTTTCCAGGTTTGTCTTCTATTTTTAATTTGATTTCCAGTACCGTGAAGGCAAGGGAATGGGACACAGCCCGTCTATCTCACAGGGGCTGAGCTTTGGCGTGTACTCATTTAAAGACTGGAGTAGACGTCTCCTGATCGGTTGGTGCCTTCTTCATTTGATCGAAATGAGGGAACTGAAGCTGGCACGTGTGTTGTTTGACGCAGCAGATGCCACAGAGAGTCAGCATCCAAGCTCTCCACTGAGCGTGTTGGTCAAAAGGAGCCATGGGGCCATGCGCCACCCAAGCGCCATCATCCAGAGAAGATCCGTGTGGGCGATAATGGTCCAGCCTTCCCAGGGATGACGAGCAGGCCTGTGTGTTTGTGACAACTGTGTGTGTTGCATTAGTTTGTCCCACTCAAGGCAATGTACTGTTTTAGACCCTTCCTTTGACCGTGTACTAGTTTTTTGTCTACCCCCAGTAATTACTTCCCTGTTTTGCTCTTATCCCAGCAACATTTGAGCCCTCGTTGATGGGCTGCGAGGCCATCTGGATGGAGGCCATCATGTGGCAGGCCCTGGGCTGCATGCGCGTCCCCGGTTTAGCGCCTGTCAGTGTGGCCTATGATGTCGTCCTCAGCACCTGCCTCTTAGAGGGTGTCTGCTTTTCGTGCCCATCAGGGGTCTCGTCAGGGTCACTCCCCTGGTAAGGAAACCATGTCAGTTTGTTAGCTATTGTCTTGTACCTTCAAGATACGTATTATCTACTCAGTGTTGGTCCAGCCTCCTTAATCTGAGGATATGTTTATGTTACCAATTTACTTCAAAGTTCTTTCTGAACTTCATTTGCTTGTTAAATTCTTGGAGTTCCTTTGGAAACTATTTTGAAATGACTTGTTTTCCCCTTGAATGTGTTCAGATGTCACGTGTGTGTTTGTCTGGGAGCCGTTAAAGCCGCTGTCTGTTTAGGGCTGTGCTACCAACTCCTCCTTACGAGAAGTAGGATGCTGACAGGGTCGTGCAGAGCGCCGCTGGTGTGTTTCTGCTCCCAGACAAAATCATTTCCTTTCCCCACAAATAGACATTTACTAAAGTAAGTAGGGAATTAGAATATGCTCAGAGTAGAATGTGGATCAATAGACAGAATAGAGTCCAGAAATAGACCCACACAAATATGGCTGTTGATTTTTCACAAGGTGCAAAAGCAATTCAGTGGCAAACAAAGTATTTTCAACAAATGGTGCTGGAGCATCCATGTGCAAAAAAGGAACAACCCCTCGTACAGCAGTTAATGGTAACTGGAGCCTACGTTAAGTATCAAATGTAGAACTCTAAAACTTCTAGAAGAGAACACAGGAGAAACTCTTTGGGACCTGAGGTTAGGCAAGAAGTTCTTAGATGTGATACCAGGATTCATGAAAGAAAAGAAGTAGTTCATCAAAATTAAAAATTTTTGCTCTGCAGGAGACAGTTCCGAAAAGTGCAGAGACAACACCCTGGGGGATATATCTACAAAGGACTTGTGTCCAGACACAAAGAGCCTCATTCAAAAGTGGGCAAAAGGTTTGCGCAGACACGTCATTGACAAGGATGGAAGGATGGCAAATTAGCACATGAAGTATTCACCACGATCTGCCCTCCTGAGATGCAGAACCCTCAGCATGAGACGCCTTGAACGTGGGCCAGAGTGGCTGACACAGCAGCGACAGTGCCCCGAGCCGGCAGTGGGAGGGGAGGCCACCGTGGGGACCGGCTCAGCAGTTTCTTTCCAAAGTGACCACATGCCTGACACATGGCCCAGCATGGGGCCCTCGGACATTACTCTGGAGAAGTGAGACCTGCTGTGCTCGGACTCCTGTACTTGGCGTTTGCAGCAGCTGTGTTGGGAGCTGCCCCATGCGGGAGAGTAAATGAGCCAGTGCGTGTGTCCAGCCCATGGGCAGACCTCTGAGCACTGCAGACAGGGAACTGCTGATGCTCGCAGCGCTGGGTGTTCCGCCAGGCATTATGCTGTGTAACAGGCACTGACCTCAAAACACTGTGTTCTGTAAAATCCCCCTCACAAGGCCTTCCAGGAAGGTAAACCATAGAACGGGGGGACAGGTTGGCGAGGGCTGGAGGCGCCTCTGCTCTCTTTTGTGACTTGGCTTTTGGATTGTATAGCTAGGCGAGAGCATGAAGTACCTGTCTTTCTCTGTCTGACTTTTGTCACTCCGATGACGCCCTCAGCATCCGTCCATGTTGTCACAAATGGCGGGCTTTCCTTTCTTTTTAAGGCCAAGTACTACTCCATTGTGTGTGTGTGTACACTACATCTTTTTTATCCGTTCTTCTGTCTGTGGATAGACACTTGGGTTATTTCCATATCTGTCCATTGTGAATAGTGCTGCAGAGAACATGGGGTGCAGAGATACTTATTTTATTTCCTTTGGATAAATACCCAGGAGTGGAATTTCTGGGTCATGTGGCAGCTCTACTTTTAATTGTTTGAGGACCCTCTATGCTGTTTTCCACAGGGGCTACACGCATTTGCAGTCCCACCAGCAGTGCCGAGGGTTCCCTGTTTTCCACATCTTCCCAGCACTTACCTTTCGTCTTTTTGATAGTAGCTGTCCTGACAGGTATAAGATGACATATCACTGTGGTTTGGTCAGGGTCTCCCTGATGACAAGTGACGTGGACCAACTTTTCCTGCACCTGTTTGCCATTAGTTGTCATCTGTTCAGGTCCTCTACCCATTTTTTAATCAGATTCTTTGTGTTTTGCTGTTGAGTTGTACAAGTTAATTTATATTTTGGATATCAGCTCCATATCGAATAGATGGTTTGCAAGCGTTTTCTCCCATTCTGTAGTTGACTTTTCATTTTGCTGATGGTTTCCTTTGCCGAGCAGAAGCTCTTTGGGTCGATGCAGTCCCACTTGTTTATTTTTGCATTTGTTGCCTTTGCTTTTGGTGTCAAGTCCAAAAAATATTGCCAAGACCTATGTCAAGGATCTTTTTTCTGTGTTTTCTTCTCAGAGCTTGACAGTTTTGGGTCTTACATTTACGTCTAATTCATTTTGAGTTAATTTTGGTGAGTAGTATATGTGAAAGGTCCAGTTTTACCCTCTTGCAGGTTTCGCAGCACCAGACTCCACCCCCCCGAGTGTCCTTGGCCAACCCTTGACCGTGAATGCAGGGGTGGATTTCTGGGCTCTTGATTCTGCCCCGTGGGCCTGTATGTCTGTTTCATGCCCTGACCACCCTGTGTTGATTACTGTAGTTTTGAAATGAAGTTTGACATCAGGGAGTGGGGTGCCGCCTGCTTTATTCTTCTTTCTGCTTTGGTTTTTTGGTGTCTTTCGTGGTTCCAGATGAATGTGAGGATTATTTCTTCTATTTCTGTGAAAAATGCCATTGGAGTTTTGATCGGGATTGCATTGAATCTGTGGATGGTTTGGCTGGTATGGACACTTTAGCAATTTTAATTCTTCCAGTCCACGAACACAGGGTATGTTTCCATTTATTTCTTTCATCTTCAGTTTCATTCATCGCTGTTTTGTAGTCCTCAGGAAACACTTGTATTTCTAACTGACAAAATAGAACTGGAATTCATGACTTTTTTCTTTTTTTTCTGGAGTCTTAGGAGATGGGGAAGACAGCATACTACAAGCTAATTTTAAGACAATTAAAAAAATAATTTTGAATAACAACATTAATAGATCTAGGAAAAGTTACCCTAAATTACTTTTTGGAAAAACAGGTTTCCTCAGTATGACTTTGCATTGAGTTTTATTTCTATGTTTTGATGTGGTAAGTTAGTGAATTGAAGGAAAAGCCATACTCACTGATGGGGGCTGCAGAGTGGGGCAGCTGAAAGGGACGCAGCCAGCCCGGTGGCTGGAGCATTATGGAAACCTGCCTTTGCAGCTGGCAGGGGCTGCTGGGAGGGAGCGTCAGCCTCTGAGCAGGATGTGGGTGGTGGCTTCGCCGCAGCGGTCAGTGCCCGGCCCTTTAGCCGGAGGCTTTGGGCCCACAGCTGGAGGAAGGTCCAGCTTCCATGTGCACCTGTTTGTCTCATGGCCTTCAGTTCCTTGGCTTTTTCCCTGCCGGTGAACCGGGGTTTGGTCAGCAAACCTGTGTGCTTGGAGGTGCCTCCTGGGAGGAGCCCTTCCTGTTTGCACGAGGGCCTCTCGAGGGGGTTGGGGGGTGTCTGTTAGATTCCTCTGGGGTTTGGGGCTGGGAGACCTGACCTGCTGCAGCCTCTTTCTGCAGCACTGGGTTTAGTCTGTTTTCCCTGGATGAAAGCCTTGCACGTGACTACCCAGTTAGTACGTAGGGTTTAGCATCTCATGGAGTTAAGACCAGTGACTTCTGTAGAAGGTAAGTCACCAGGAAATCACTGTCACCGTCCCCATTTTACCCACAGGAAATGAAAGCAGGGGGCTAGTAACTTGTGTAAGGTCCAACAGTTGGCAGGGACCTGGCTCCAGCTCTACAAGTTGCATTCGCGCTCTTAGCCTGAGCCTGTGGCTGTTTCCCCGCTTCCAGGCTGCGCATCATGCTTTGTGAAGCTGGATTAAGACTTCCGGTTAATGGATGAGCCCTTATTGTTCTTTGGAGACCCACGTGGTCCCTGGAATATTGACTGGACCGCTGAGCAAAGGTGAATACAAATGTTCTACTGGGTGTGTGTAGGTTTGTATTTATCTGGCTCCTGAACGTGTTTTCCACAGTGGAAATTTCACTTGTGGAAATCTGTTTACTAAATGGTACGTAAACAGGTTTTTCTGGATTCTAGTTTGAAGGTTTCTTTAGAGCCATACAAGTAAGTGAGCTTCAAACCAGCAGGGGAGGGGGTGAGCATGGCTGAGGCCCCATGGGAACGGCAGTTAGCGGGGCAGTCATCAGTGTGACTGCAGTGCTGTGTCGTGCTCCCAGTGATTTTCCCCCTCAAGCAGCCGAGGGGTGCTGCTGCTGATTCTGTGATCCTGGCGCCTGACGCGGAGCTCTGTGTGTGCAGGCGCGCAGCAGAGGTCGCTGGCACTGCCGGCTCACCTGCTTGAGTCTTGCTGGCACGGGCGTGCGCTCTCCGCTCATGCTGGCGCCGTCAGCTCCAGTGTGACCGAGTGGTACAAACAGCTGAAGAAAGACCCCCTGAGGATAGAAAGCTGTGTGGCGCTGCGTGTCCGTGATGCTGAGCCTTCAGTGGAGGCGCAGGCCGCTTCTCACCCCATGGCCGAGGATTTGATGTCATTACCTTTCCCTGGTTTGAAGGCATAACCTCCTTGGGCCTTTCAGGTTTCTTGAAGAGGCTGTTTCCTGGCTGAGCAAACTGCTTGTCCTTTTTATAGGGCAGTTAGGAATGTTTGATGTGAAACAAACAGGAAGCCCACAGCCCAAGGTTTTCTGTGGTGATGAAAGGTCATCACGTGCAGATCACAGCTTTGTCATCACCGGGTCTTGTGTGATTGAAACGCCCCCGACCGCTGTGTAAGACCGTGGCCCTCAGCTTTGATGGCACTTGCTCCTTGCAGAGGTGTGGGTCAGTCTGCGGATCTCACTCAGACACCCGTGCTAGTAAGACTGTGTGCCCTGCTGTCATCGAATCATTCCCTCTGGGATTGTGAGATGTGAATGTGCCTGAGAGGCATTCGAATGCTCTTTGCTGAGCATAATTTACCTGCACGTCTTCCAGAACATTCTTACCGAGATGCCGGGCGCCCCCCATTCTGCACACAGCTACTTGGTTCCGCTTGCATTTCGACCAGAACTTTCTTTACGTGAAGATTTCCTTTTTGTTTTGTCCTAAGTCCACTGTTGTCTGAAGCTGTAGGGATGCTCTCCCTTGTTCACAGGCTGTAACACCACAGGCGGGGGCTTATAAGCACACACTTGTCCCTCCCAGGCTGCAGGCCAGACGTCCAGGGGCAGGGAACCGGCAGGTTCAGTGTCTGGTGAGGACCCGCTTCCTAGTTCACAGAGAACCAGAGTCTTCTGTGACCTCACAGGGTGGGAGGGGCGAGGGGTTCTCTGGGGTCTCCTTATAAGGACAGTCATCCCATCACGGGGGGGGGGGGGGGGGGGGGGGGGTGTCTGCCCTCGTGACCTCATCCCCTCCTGAGGCCCCGCCTCCTGACCCCGCCACCCTGCGGGCGGGATGTCAACTGTTGAATTTTGGGGGCCACAAGCATTCTGACTGTAGCATCTTTCTTCAGCGGGGCCTTCCTTACCTGAGCTGCGTGCCATGGTCCGAATGTGTGGCCGCCCGTGTGTCATCTGCCACCCTATCTGTCCGCACCTGTCTGTGCTGTCATCCCCTGTTGGGTTACCTGGCAGGACTGTGTTGTCAGCACAACACTTCGGGAGAAATAGATTCTTCATAATCATTGAGAATGACGAATGGCCCACTGTCAGACCTTTCTGGAGGCACAAGGCTACTGAGCCTTATTTACAGATAAACCCTCAAAAGCCCCACGTCAGAAAATTCCAGATCCTGCAGACCCGGTCCTTGCGGTGGGTTTTATGTGGGCGTCACAGTCTGCCTTGCAGCATGCTTTGCATCAGCTCTGGGTTCTCTCCTGTGGGGAGACCACGCTCTGGATGAAGCTAACCTACCTCTTCCTCACGGCTGCTCAGGTCCTGTGGGCAGGTGTCTGCCGGCCCCCATGGCCGGGTCCTTTGGTTGCACTGTGTCTGATTGCTGCCATTTAGAACGAGGAAGGAGTGTGCATAGCTGCTTGGTGAGGCAGGTGAGTCAGAATGCACATGATTATCAGGAGAAATAAGACACCCGAGCCTGGCTCTCGCGTGGCCGCAGGTGAGCTCACCGCCCTCCCTCCTGGAGAACCACGTGCTGCTGGCTCTGCCAGTTCTCTCGGCCAGGCAGGGCTGTGGTGCTGGGTGTGGGAAAGCAGGGCTGCAGCCAGTTTCTCCTCTGCCCGGCAGGGTGCTGGGTGGCGCCTGTCCGCCCGCCTGCCCTCATCTCCTTACGTTTCAGCCAGCTGCTGGGGAAGGGGCGGCTGCCAGGCACTGATGCTTCGGGCGGACTTGATCAGACTCGGCCCCGTCAGCCATCGTCCCACCTGGGGAGTTGAGAAGTAGCCTCTGTGGGGCGCCCCTCCTGCCAGAGCTACCTGCTTTCAGCCGTTTCGGAATATCCCTCCACTCACGTGCAGCTGAAAGTGTTATTAAATTTTAATGTTGAAATTGATGGCTGCATTTTCTGGTCTTCATTTGATTTCCCTCTCAATTGATTTTTCTTTTCTCTGTTCAAGAGGAGGCATTTGAAGGCAGACCTGTTCGGAGACCCACAGTGCGTTCTGCAAGCCTGGGCCGTCGGAGAGCCACGGTGATGGTTGGGCCTCTGCCTGGGCATGTGTGGCCCCGGTGCTCCGCTCTGCCTGTGCTTCCTCTTCGCCAGGAGGCTGTGTGTGTGTGTGTGTGTGTGTGTGTGCGCACGCGTGCGTCGTGGGGCCGGCGTGGTTTTGCATGTAGCTGGCTAATCAGAAGCAAGTGAACAGTGTGTTGAGGACACTTTCTACGACTGCAGTTTTTCTCACTAGTGTACTCACATGGCTGAGTGTTCCCTGGAGGAAATGTCATCATGCCTCCTGTGTATGTCCCGTCCTGCTGGGGCAGAAATGCTCACGCACGGTTTATAAATCCGCAAGTGGTCCAAGTGGAGATGTGTGTGAGGATTTATGACGACTGACGAAATGTCCTAGTGCCCTTTATCGTATGTGGCAAAATGAGCTTCTGTGTCTATTGTTTGTTTACAAAGGAGGTGGTAGTTATGATATATATCAGAAGTTTTCTTTGTGATGGTGGGAACTTCCTTGCATAGCAATTCCTGTATTCAATGATCGCTTCTTCTTTCTGTAGAAGTACCGAGCGCCTAAAGGGACTTCCTTCATAGCTCCTTGTGTCATTTGTGTTTGGCTCCATTTTACTAAAAACAAGAACAGGAAAAGCATGTGGCCTTGTCCATGACTTCCACAACAGGCCGTGCTCATCGCTCTCCCTGGACACACAGGTTGTGCCTCATGTATGTCTTCTAACGTTGGTGTCCCTCCACTGCAGTCACTGGGTTCCCTCCTGTTTCTGTAGTGAGTGTAGTGAGGGTTTGCACAAAGACGTTTCAGTATTTGTTTGAATGGGATCAGCTCCAAAGAGAAGTACCAGGACAGAGTGCTCTCTCGGGTTTCCTTCTGAAACACTGTCGCGCAGGCTGGGCTGGGCTTTGTCCGGCTAGTTGTCCGGCTATGTCTGTCTCCACAGGGAATCCAGTCTGGACTTTTGCTCAGGTTCTCGTGTAACCAGGAATTCTCATAACTGAGTAAACCTAAGGCTGTGGGACCTGGGGCTCCGGCAGGTGGGATCGAAGGCTTCTAAAGACAATTTTCGTGTGCTGCGTGTGGGGGGACGCAAGTGACACAAAGCTCAGAAGCCACAGATCCAACCAGTGCCCACTGTTCGTGTCCTGACTCCGCGACCTCAGCGTTTGCTCAGTGGTTCCCTCCTGGTGACTCACTCCACTCGCAGCTTCAGATGAGCAATGACTAAAACGGTACTTTCATGTAACTTCATCGAAAAGACTTTACAATCACTTTGTGTGAACTCTTGCATACAGATAGTGGTGATTTCATTCCTAGTTTCTTCCATAGGTGTCTAAGCATTGCAATTAAAAAATCTGCAAGTACATTTTGAATTGCAGCTTTGATGAATGGTTTGATGAACAGTTTTCCTTACATAAATTTCCTTGATTTTTGTCTTTCCAGAAACTTGTTTACGTTTATTTGGAAAAGACTTTGTGCCTTTACTTTTCCCACACTGGCCTAGTAACATTGAATTTATAGTATACTGTTACCATATAGCAGACGTATATCTGATTTTTTAAAAGAACGCCGATGTCATTGCTAATCCGCTGTTGTGCTTACTGCATTAGGAAGTGACAGAACATATATGCACATCATACATGTTTATGTGTAATGTGTGCATACACGTATGGATATATGAGGTTCACAAACTTTTGCAACGATGTTGCTAACCTTTCTTGATATCGGAGGGATTATTCATTATGAAATTGTACCAACTGGACAAACAGTTAACCAAGTTTACTATCTGGAAGTGCTGAAAAGGCTGCATGAAAAAGTTAGGTCGCCTGAACTTTTCACCAACAATTCATGGCTCTTGCATCACGACAATGCACCAGCTCACACGGCACTGTCTGTGAGGGAGGTTTTAGCCAGTAAACAAAGCACTGTATTGGAACACCCTCCCTACTCACTTGATCTGGCCCCCAATGACTTCTTTCTTTACCTGAACATAAAGGAAATATTGAAAGGAAGACATTTTGATGACATTCAGGACATCAAGGATAATATGATGATAGTTCTGATGGCCATTCCATAAAGACTTCCAAAATTGCTTTGAAGAGTGGACTGGGCACTGGCGTCAGTGCATTGCTTCCCAAGGGGAGTATTTCGAAAGTGACTGCAGTGATATTCAGCAGTGAGGCATGTAGCACTTTTTCTAGGATGAGTTCGTGAACTTAACTGTCCAACCTTGTATTTGGACACTATATGGTACCAGGAATCAGGCTCCCGCCAGCTCCTCTGAAGCACCATCTGTCTTGCAGGGGCAGAGTACAGGGTGTTCATGGTTGTTCTTTGCTACATAGCATATGAAGTATGGCAAGTTGTTGGACCTTTGTGACGGTGCAGGAACCAACCACGTCATTGACACATGTGTGTGTTCATTTCATCATCATAACTGCTCTATAAAGTAGTTGTTCCTCAGATGAGAACATTGACATTTAATAGTGACTAGATGACTTGTGTAAGTAAAGGAAACTGTCCTGTAATATTAGCGTCCTATCACGTATCTCATTTTCCTCACTTCCTTATCACAAATTTTGTTTATTACCACTTAACTAAATAAATGGGAAGTTGCCACCCACCAGGAAGTATCTGTTCGTCTCTCTACTGTTTATCTTCATTCAGAGAGTACTGAGTGCACTGTGTGTTCTTTGTGTTTATGTAGGAGAATCCCTCTGATGTTGCCAATATAAACAGTTCAAAAGAAACACAGTATCACTGTCAAAATTGCAAGTGATACTACATAGGTTCGCTTGGAAGGATGAGAGTGAAGACACTTAGGATGCGAGAAGAATAGAGAGGGCTTTTAAGTAAACAAGGAAAATAAGAACTTGGTGCAAAACTTCTCCAAATTTGGGGTTTGAGAGTAAGATGCCTCAAATCTTAGATTATCTGTCTGGACTTCTGGAATTTTAAGTAAGTACTTTGAATTTGCCATTTCTTTGGGAACTTCGCTTTTGACGGACTCCTGGTACAATAGTCTAGTTTTTTCAGAACAAAGGGCGGACTATCTCAGAGGTAAATTTCAGCTTCTACTTTTGGAGAAACAAGTTGCTTTCAACTTTTAAAAGATACCTTTTCGGTTCTTCCCTCTTTAAAACTTAAGGAAAAAATCTTTGGGTTTAGTCTCAGTCAAGTTACAGTACCACCAGTTTGTCACTTGTGTGCACAAACTTTTTGGTCATTCGTGGTTATTTAACCTTCACATAGGGAAGTCTTATAATAATTGGAGTTAAGTGCCTTGAAGGCGGGAATTGTTTCATACTTTTCATGAACTACATACATGAAGGGGCTACCAACCCTTCATCTGGCCATTTTTTCCTTGGGCAGACATCATGGGGTCCTTCCTGTGTGCCAAGCATGGTGTTGGCAGCTTAGATACAAAGATGAACCCAAGGTTCTTTAATTTGGGAAGCTCTCACCACACTGAGGAAGAGAGTTTGTTGATGATTTAGTGTGACAATGTGTAAAATCAGGTGTACAGACTGTTTTGGGTACATGGAAAATGGGGTTGATTTGAATGTGATAAAGTTTCAAATTACTTTGCCTTTATTAATTCTTACTAGGAAATCCTGATGTTTTTCTTCTTCATTAAAACAAAATCATTGCTAATCAGTGGGGAATTGGTGATAAACTATATTTATGTCTTCTAAATTTATCGATTTATTCATGTAACTGGAGGCCATTCCCCTCGTTAAGTTCCAGTAATATGTCAAAAGATGTTTCACTTTTACATTACCAAAGGATTAATAAATATTGCAGTGTGCATCCTTACAAGAATTTGCTCATTCATGAAATGTAAGCATTTTGTCTTCTGCTGATAGGCACATTCAGCAGGTGTGAGTAGCAAACATTCTGAGCAATGTCAGAAACATACGCATGGTCATAATGAATGAAAATACATATGTAGATCAAGTACCAGCTAATGAATTTTATCTTCAGTTAATGGAATGTGGACATTAACTCGAGATCAGTCTGGTCAGATGGGTGAAATTCTGTTCTAACATATTTGGTATTATTTAGTCTCAGTATAAGCATTTGGTTTTATTAAACTGGGTGCGTAGTGGGGGTGTGGGGACAGAGTCCCAGAGAGCAGATTCTAGGCTCTCAGCCTCACATGGAAAGGTGCTGGCTTGAGTAGTACATGGCCATCAGCTGTGGCTAGTTGGCCATCAGCTGTAAACAGTGAGCCACTAGCCACTAGTATAAATGCTGTGGCTACGCTGGCAAGCGCGGATTGCGACTAGCAAGTGCGGTTAGTAAGTGGATTGTGGATTGCGGGTCATGTTGATCCTACTTCCTGTATCTCCCCGCCCGTCAGTGAGACGGGGATGCAGGAAGACCCCTCACTGGGGTACTGGCGGAGGTTTGCTTTTGTGTCTTCAACCGCCATCGAGACTATAGGTGTGTGACTCCCCTACCCATGGCTCCGTGGGTGTTCCTTTTTGGCCTCACCATGTCCTGTGTTCTTGTGTGGGGAGCGGGAGCAGAGACCTTTATGACAGGGGTTAAGCTGAAATGAACTTGCTCCAGTCCTTACTGGAAGCCACCTGTATGCTGCTGATTTATGTGCCAGCTCATTTCATTCTCATGCAGTCTTGTGAGGAGGGTTTGTGACTGAAGAAACTGTGGATGAGGAAACTGAGGTCAGAGTGGGTAGGAATTTGTGGACGGTCACAGCCAAACTACTTCTTAACACTGCCTTTCAGCACACAAACAGTTGTCAAAAGTCAAGTGAGGTATGATCAAATGCAGTGAAGACTGAAGTGTGATTTAATCTGTGGTGAGTCAGACTGTACCTTACAGCATGGTCATGGCTGATGATCCCAGTTAGCAATACAAGCTCCCTTCTTTGTGCTGTGTGTGGAAGTGCCCTAAGGGAGTGCATTCATAGACAGTCATGGGTGTGACAGGCTGCTGGCACACTGGGATAGGATAGCACAGTTAGGCAGAGTCTTGGCCAACACACGTATGCAGTCATTTTAAAACCCACATTGATTTTGTATTAGTGTGTGTGAGTTGTTTTAAGTCGCCACAGCCGATTGCAGCAGGGCACACGGCTCCTGAGCAGTTGGGAATGACGCCCGTTCCAGAACAGCTCCGTTAGTGAAGGGGAGGCCTGGCGTGACAAAATGCAAAACCTTTAAATCGCTAGCTCAACTCCACTGCGGTAGAGCAGAGATGGGTAAGAGAAGACTGTTTCATTGCTGTGTGGCCTGAGAATGAGCAGCACTGGAAGTTGGTGCCCTACATTCAGTTGTCTACACGGGGGGCCTGCCCTGAGTCTCCCCTGGTCCTCCCCTGCGCCTCCCCGGGTCCTCCCCTGCGCCTCCCCTGGTCCTCCCCTGAGTCTCCCCGGGTCCTCCCCTGCGTCTCCCCTGGTCCTCCCCTGAGTCTCCCCGGGTCTTCCCCTGAGTCTCCCTGGGTCCTCCCTAGAACTTCCCCTAGTCTTCCCCTGCATCTCCCTTGCTCCTCCCGAGTCTCCCCTGGTCCTCCCCTGAACTTCCCCTGATCCTCCCCTGAGTTTCCCCTGGGCCTCTTCTGGTCCTCCTCTGGTCCTCCCCTGCGTCTCCCCTGGTCCTCCCCTGCGTCTCCCCTGGTCCTCCCCTGCGTCTCCCGTGGTCCTCCCCTGCATCTCCCCTGGTCCTCCCCTGAGTCTCCCTGGGTCCTCCCTAGAGCTTCCCCTGGTCCTCCCCTGCATCTCCCCTGCTCCTCCCGAGTCTCCCCTGGTCCTCCCCTGAGCTTCCCCTGGTCCTCCCCTGAGTCTCCCCTGGACCTCCCCTGGTCCTCTCCTGGTCCTCCCCTGCGCCTCCCCTGGTCCTCCCCTGAGTCTCCCCGGGTCCTCCCCTGCGCCTCCCCTGGTCCTCCCCTGAGTCTCCCCTGGACCTCCCCTGGTCCTCTCCTGGTCCTCCCCTGCGCCTCCCCTGGTCCTCCCCTGAGTCTCCCCGGGTCCTCCCCTGTGCCTCCCCTGGTCCTCCCCTGCATCTCCCCTGGTCCTCCCCTGCATCTCCCCTGGTCCTCCCCTGCATCTCCCCTGGTCCTCCCCTGCATCTCCCCTGGTCCTCCCCTGAGTCTCCCTGGGTCCTCCCTAGAGCTTCCCCTGGTCCTCCCCTGCATCTCCCCTGCTCCTCCCGAGTCTCCCCTGGTCCTCCCCTGAGCTTCCCCTGGTCCTCCCCTGAGTCTCCCCTGGACCTCCCCTGGTCCTCTCCTGGTCCTCCCCTGCGCCTCCCCTGGTCCTCCCCTGAGTCTCCCCGGGTCCTCCCCTGCGCCTCCCCTGGTCCTCCCCTGAGTCTCCCCTGGACCTCCCCTGGTCCTCTCCTGGTCCTCCCCTGCGCCTCTCCTGGTCCTCCCCTGAGTCTCCCCGGGTCCTCCCCTGCGCCTCCCCTGGTCCTCCCCTGAGTCTCCCCTGGACCTCCCCTGGTCCTCTCCTGGTCCTCCCCTGCGTCTCCCCTGGTCCTCCCATGGTCCTCCCCTGGTCCTCCCATGGTCCTCCCCTGAGTCTCCCCTGAGTCTCCCTTGAGTCTCCCCTGGTCCTCCCCTGCGCCTCCCCTGGTCCTCCCCTGAGTCTCCTCTGGTCCTCCGATGGTCCTCCCCTGAATCTCCCCTGACTCTGGAGAACCTACCCCACCACCATGCTCACCGGTGTGATATGCTGAGTGTGGACAGCTGCCCCTCCCATCCACCCCACCGGCTGTTGTCTGTGTGTCACTCCCCTGGGACAGGTTGAGGTTCAGGCTTAGCCCCTCCTCCTGCTCATTGCCTGTCTCAGGTTGTGGGCCTCTGCTGCTTTCTCGTTTGCCACTGACCCCACAGGAAGGAGCCCTGGCCTATTGAGACCCTTCGCTACTGTGCAGTCAAGGGTCTCTCAGTGGAGCTCCCTGCTTAAATTCTGTGTCTCTGGCCAAGGGCTGGGCCTGGAAGTGTTGTAGGCACCAGTAGTGCCGTCCCCCGTCCCGCCTCACTGCCCGCTTCTTCTTTCTTTTTTGTGGAAAAGAACATAGATCACGAAACTTACCATTCCCTTCCTTTTTTTAAACAAGTGTGAGTTAGCTGCTTTGGGCATGTTAGCAAAACTCCTGTACCTGCATGCCCTTTGGATCCCTGGGACCTGGTGTGTGGGGCCCCCGCTCCGTGTGAGGCTGTGTGTCCCAGGGGTGCCTCTGGGATGCCGCGAGCGAAGGCTTTGTTGCTCCAACGTGAGTGTCGTGTGCGCTCCTTTCAGAGGAAGACCTGAGGGCCGCAATGTTGATGGCAGTTATTTTTGTTGTAACGTTGCTTGTACTGTAAACGCAGAACCAAGTGTACATCCCCTGATGCTGGAGCTCTTCTGTACCTAGATCCGAAGCCGTTTACAAGTTGGGTAACAAAACTCCGTAAGCCATGAAACTGAAATTAATTTAAATGAACACTTGCAGAAGTGACAGCTGCCTGCGTCCTGCACGTGAAGGGATGTGTCACTTGAGTCCCCGTCCTCTGTCACCAGCGGCCTTAGCGGGGGAGGCCGTGCAGCCGTGCACACGTGATGGGAGTCTAGCGCGCATGTGGGTTACAGGGTGCCCACCCAGGTGTGCTGAGACATGTTGACGTTTACGTGGGAATAATCATTGCAATGAAAACAGAATGAAGGAAATTCCCCAGTGACCCTGGTGGACCCGGAAAATAAGTTGCTATTTTTTTCTGAGAACCCGCCCCCAGGATCATTGAGAACCAGGAGATGAGAGAGAATGGGGAGAGGAGGCAGGAGAGGAGCAGCCGGGCAAAGAAGGGGGAGGGGCAGGGGAAGGAGCCATGCCTTCTTCTGTTGGGAAGTGAGCCCCGGGCGACGGTCCCTGCTGTTCAACACGTGTAACTCTGCTCCACTCAAGAGACTGTTGTCACAGTTGTCATTTGTGTCCAACTGGAAAGAAAAGCACTCCTCCCTTTAGGTCTTTTTTATTGCATGGTGTTTGTCACCGTCAGGTTGGGGGTTATCGTGGGAACCATAGGGACACTGCAGAGTGATTGCCAGTTTCAGATTCTTGACTTGTCGATGGGGACAGCCCTGTGTGTGCTGGGCTGATGCAGGTCCCTGTGGCAAACCTGAGGTGATGCGTGAGGTCTCTGTCTTGCAGTTGTGATAAATGTTTCTACTGAAAAAAATAATAGTCTCTTATCAGATTTTGTTGTTACTTGCTGAATCCCTTGAGATGTTATTTCTTTGAATGGAAATGTTCTACTGATAACAAGTCGACAATCCATTGGTTGCTTAGCATGTGGAGGGTGGGGAATGAATTAACAGGACGTCCTACTCTCAGTGGACCTACCCATTGGGTGGGACCACACGGGGGTGTCTGTGAATCCTGTCATAGAGGAACAAGAAAAGTGAGGGCTCATACTGAAAACACTTAGAGGGAGATGCCTCTCTCCTAGGTTTTAGAGAACCTTCTGGATGAAGTGGTGCTTGACCCGCATGGAAAGGTGGCAAAGCATGGATGCAGGGCTGGGGATGGGAGGCGCAGGGTGTGTCGGGAATGGCAGCAGCCTCAGGAAGGTGGGCACCGTCCAGGCCTCAGAGTCAGGAGGCCATTGCTGGGCTTCCACCTGTGTCACTCTGGACAGCGTACTTCGCTGCTTCGAAACTCAGTTTTCCTGCTTCCAAAATGGGTATAAGAAAGCACGCGGCAGGAGTTTGAAGACCAGTCGGCGCGTATGGATGCTCATCCTTCCTGTCACGGAGCAAGCGCAGGAAATGCGGCAAGCTCTGGGCACAGCAGGAGGCTGGGGACAGACCCCCAGGGGTGTTGGGTCCCCTGCACCGTGTGGTGTGCGTGGTCATTGGGAGCGCAGGGGCCACTGCAGTCGTGGAGGGCCGAGCTGATGAGATGTGAAAACACGGGTAAGGTACAGGACGTGCAGAGGCCGTCCAGCTGCCAGGACTTGTTGACTTCTGTGCATGGAAGGTGGTGATGTGGAAAGAGCCCAGATTGCTCCAGAATGTTAGTCTAGAAGACTGTGCTATGGTGCAGCTGTTACACGAGTCAGGGTTTCCTGTGGGTTCTTTCTGGAGACCCTGTTCCCCCGAGTCCTGTTGCGCTCACACCTGTCAGGTTCACGCTGGCTCACTGACAGCCCGGCACGCTGACCAGTCCCGCTTAGTCTCGTCTAGCCTCACGTTACAAGTCTCTGGATTTTGCAGCAATACCCAGAGAAATCTGAAGGGTGGTTGTAAAGTGTTCAAACTTGTACCTGTCACCTCGCAGATTCACCGGGAGTGGCTGGACCATCCTCCGTGGCTGTTGTATTGAACTTGACCTTTGAGCGCGTTTCTTTTCACAGGGGAACTCCAGTTAGCCGTTCTCCCGTCACACCTCATTATGGATCTCAAGTTGTATTGCCTCTCTCATTTCGGCTTTTACCAACATCAAGTCTGTCCTAAGCACACGATGGCTCTTTTCCGCTGAGGGTGTTCAGAGCGTGTTCTGCAAGTCCCGAGTCGCATGTCATACGGCGTCACTTCTAATCTGTTTCCATCTACTCATCCTGTGCAGTCGGCTTATCTTCCCGCTCCCATTTGGATCTTGTGGGACTTGGGGAAAAATACACTTTTCCTCCCAATTTAGAACTTCAGCTCTGATTTCACAATTGGATTGTTATTTTCACTCTCCTTTCGAGTTCTAAAAAACCCCAAACACTAAAAAAACAGACCAAATTCAACAGGTGCTCTGTCTGCGGCCCTCCACACCTGACACAGGCCAGGGCAGCCCCTGCTCTGCCCTCCACACCGTTTCGTCGCTGCTTTCTGGGTGCGAGCTCCGAAGCCTAAATGGCTGTAAAAGTAGTGCACCGCCAGTGTGAGCAGTGGTCATTTTTAGAATGCTAGTCAAACGAAAAGAAAGGCAACCATAGAAGAGAAGGGTTGGTTGTATGTCCTGTTGGCTAATAGTTTGTGTATTATAAAAAGACATTAATAATAGTGCAGCCTTCTGAAATGTACACATTTACACTATAAATAAACAAAATCAAAAAGCGTATTTGTAAGATTTCTGACAAAGTAGGCTTTTAATAAATGGTAGTCATTACTATAGTTTTAAAATATGCAAAAATTACCTTGTGACTCTTTAGGTAAGTGAAAATGTAAATTATATTTTTTGGACCGAGGATTTTAATATAAAAAATCCCAAATAGGTATTGATTTTAAAACGTTTTATTCCTTAAAATGTGCTCCACTTTTGAATAGGCTTCTTTTTTGGTGTGGGTTAGCACCCCTTTTCTCCAGCATAGAGCTGCACAGCAAAGGGCTTGGGAGGCAGGTGTGCATGTGCAGTGGGGAGAGCCCACCACCGGGCGGCCTACCGTGGTGCGGGCACATGTGTTCAGAGGAACAGCGCTTGCACATGAGAGACTTCCGGTGAGTGTCTGTTTTCCCGTATGTTATGAGTACTGATCAGTGTGTCTTGTTCAGCTTTGGCAGGATTTGTATTGCGTCATTAATCTATCAGGTACTCTGAGCAGTGTATCGAGCTGGAGTGCGTGTAACTCACGTGTTGGTTTTCTGTGCTGGGGTCTCACTTTCCACCACTGTGTTTGTAACTGCCTCTCTGTTAGGTTCGGGATGACCTGTGGGCATGACATTTAAGTGCATTTGACGAGATGCTGCTGGAACCGAACTTGCAGGTAGGAATTGTGGGAAAAGCACACTTTTATGTCTTATGACTTTAGCACATGTGGATTCTATGGTTTCAAATTCTAGGTGTAGTCTGTGGAAAATGCCTTCTTTAAAATTGGAAAAACTGATTAATCTTTATATTCATTGTTTAAAAAGCAGAACCAAGACGGAAAATAAATCTCTGGGCTGTTTCTAGTTGAAGACAGTTTCTCAACTAGAAATGTATATTTTTGGACAGTCCAAATAGTGACTTTGCATTACCATCTGTGTGTATGAAAGAAAGAGAGAGAAAGAGAGAGAAAGGGAGGGAAAGGGAGGGAGAGCGTGACTTTGGGAACTCAGGTACTGTTTGTATTTTTAGGAGTGACGTTATTTCCTCAAGTGAATTCCAACTTGTGGAGAGCAGTGCTCTTTTTATACTTAAAGCTGTGTACTTGCTCTAGCACTTAGCTCAGAGAGAAGTGTTAGTGACCATCTATTAAAATATAGAATTTTGTCTATGAGGTAGAGATTTATAACTTATCAGGTAGGAGTCTTGCTTCATGTTTCAGATACATGAAACTGAAATGATACAAAATGATAAATCACGTGATTTCGTTAACTAGTGAGTCTTTGTTCTTAAATATCTGTATATAACTTTTTTAAGAGCTTATTGGTTGCGTGAGTTGTCAAGTGAACTCAGTTTCCCAGGCAGGAAAATCATTACCTTTTAAAGTTTATCTTGATGTTGCTGAGCAGAGAAATTCTTTCACATGGATGCCTGTGTATAATGTTCTGACATCAGAGAGTAGCCTTTTTGTACTTGGGGACCTTATCTGGTAGGACTGTTGACAGCTTGAGTAACGCGGGGTAGCAGCTGTGATGCAGTAAGCCTTGTGGGTCTCAAGGAGGAGATATCCTGCCGCATCCTTTCAGCTCATTGATTATCTGAGCGCAGTGCGGCCCCGGCCATCTGGGCTGTTGCCCGCAGTCCATTAGGAGCTGCCATTAAAGCACATGGCCTGGCAGCTGAGCAGGTCGGGACCCACCCGGCAGCAGGGGGCCCCGGGGATGCCCAAGATCGTGGCGGCCGCTAGCTGGGATGGGGACGAGGCTCCCACACTGCGTGGGCGCTCTGTGCTGATGGTCTTGACACCGTCTGGATGGGAGCACGGTAGGCGGGCTCTGAGGAGGAAGAGGTACTGCCTTCGCAGTGCTTCAGACCCTGTCTGGGGGAACAGCGTCATTTCTGGAGCCAGGAGCCCCCCTTCCTGGCATACAGCCTATGAGGGGACCAGAGCCAGGTGTTGTGCTCACTTGACTGGGAGCTGGAAAGTAGAGGCTGGACCGTGGCCTCTTCATCCTGCGTCGGATGCTCTCACTGTGATTGTTGGAGGAACAAACTCCAGGAGAAGCAAGAGAGAAACACGCAAAGCAGCCCTGGACACATACTCTGCCGTGTGGAACAAGTTGGGGGCTTTACTATTGGGATTTTGAAATGAGAAGCCCTACCAGGTGCAGTTCTACCAGTAGACCACTGAGTATGTGTGAGAGTGTGAGTGTGTTAGTGAATGGGAGTGTATGAGAGTAAGAGTGAGAGTGTGAGTCTGAGGGTGTGTTAGTGTGCGTATGTGAGTGTAAGTGTATAAGTGTGTAAGTGCGTGTGTATGTGAGTGTATGTGTGAGTGTTACTGTGCGTGTATGAGTGTAAGGATGAGTGTAAGTGTGAGTGTAAGTATGAGTGTGAGTGTATGTGTGTGTGAATGTGAGACAATGTGTGCATGCACGCATGCGCACACACACACACACACACACACACACACACACCTCATTGGGTGTGGGAGGCCTCCGCCGGCCAGAGGTGACAGTCAGTCCCATACTGTGAGGCTTTGTCCGGCGGGATGACTGCCTCCTTCTGTCCATTGTGAGCATCCCCTTACTCCCCGCAAGAAAAAGAACACACGTCCGAACAAACACCGGAAAGTGATAAACACCGGAAAGTGGTTTGTTGTTTTTGATGTACCATGTGGTAGTTCATATTTTCTTAAATTAGCTGATTGCTGTGGAAATCAGTGGGTTTCAATCTGTTAATTACTGAGTTTACAGCAAAGGGGAAAAGTCCTTTGAGGGTAGCCTGAGAACCAGTGGCATTTCAGAGAAAACAATGGGACGTCTTCAGAGCCTGATCAGGGTTTACTGCCAGGGACCAGGACACCTGAGAAGCCCGCATGCTGATATGTCAAGCGGTTCCAGAGCTTAAATGTTGATTGGCTCTTAATTAACAGTGAGGTATTCTACTTTAGAGAGCAGTGTTTACAGGACTCACATGTCACTGTGGGTCTTTTGTTTCTGTTTGTCTCCGGTTCCAGCCACTGAACGCTTGTTCACTTTGGCCGTCAGTCATGGCTGCCTTCCCTGAATTCCCGCTCTGTCGTGGAGTTCCCCACAGACGGTAGTCCCAAGGGAATCCTTGCTGGTGCCTGGTACACAGTAGGTGCTCAGTAGCCGCTTGGTTGCTATGGCTCCTTTTCTTTGTAACGGTGATTGTAAAATCACCATTGTCTTGATTCCCAGGAACTCCATCAGACTCAGCGGCAGATGAGAGACAGAATGGGGAGGGCGTTTGGCTAAGGGCTGAGGTGACCATCTGGAGTTTTCTGTGCCTCTGGCTCATGGACTAATTGGTTACACGAGTGGAAATTCCCCTCGTGTGACGGGGCTTGCACGTGGCCTGCCCGAATCCTGACTCCCACACCTGGCCACACGTGCTCACCTGCAGCCTTCCTTTGGGGTTGTGAGGGAGCCCCAGAAGGTTGATCTGAGCACACAGAGGTACAGAGTAGGGGGAGACACGGCCCTGAACTCATCTTGTTCTCAGGCTTTCCTGGCCAGAACTTTCCCCAAACTGCAAATAGGACTTTTGGTTTTCCTATCACTGGAACATGCTGGGAGCTGGTGTAGGATTTGCTGTTTTGATGTTAACATGAAGAATGATGCCTGTTGGAGAGGTTGAGGGTTTGGGGCTGTGGACATTAGCATTGTTTTGGGCTAATATGTTTCTTCTTGAATTAAAAAAGAAAAAAAATTCCTGTGGTTGACTATGTAGCGGAACAAAAGTAATTTTCCCTCAGTCCATCTGAGCTCTTTAGCTGAGACCCCTGTGATAAACGACAGAGTAACAAGAGCAAACAAACAATTTTATTTAACACGTGTACCTCTTGTGCATATGGGAGATGTCCAGGGAAAGATGAGTGACTCTGAGGTGGCACAGAACTCAGGCTTAAATACTTCCCTGCAGGGGCAAGGGGTGTGGGCCTCTCAGGGGAGAGTCAGTGGTTTAGCAAAGATGGCTGGGTCCCTGGGAGAACTTATGGGAGGTATGACGGCTGGTGACAGTCTGGCTGGGTGTAGTGTCCACGTCTAGCCTTCTGTCCTGTGACAAGCGACAGTCCTCCTGGTTGGTGAACCTGCTGGGAGGGGAGTGACAATTGAGTTGCTTTTGGAGCCTCTATTTTGGCAGATGAGGGCAGTTCTGTGAAGGTCTCTCCCTGCACCTGCTGTTTTTCGGATGCCTTCAGCTCAAAACAGTCAGTACACCAAAGTGGCACTTCCTGAGGTGGCGTGTCCTGTACCCCGCAGTCATGTTTGGGGTGGCGTGTGCTGTACCCCTGCAGTCATGTGGGGGGGTAGCGTGTCCTGTACCCCACAGTCATGTTTAGGGGTGGCGTGTGCTGTACCTCTGCAGTCATGTTTGGGGTGGCGTGTGTTGTACCCCTGCAGTCATGTGGGGGGGTAGCGTGTCCTGTACCCCGCAGTCATGTTTAGGGGTGGCGTGTGCTGTACCCCTGCAGTCATGTTTGGGGTGGCGTATCCTGTACCCCTGCAGTCATGTGGGGGGTAGCGTGTCCTGTACCCCGCAGTCATGTTTAGGGGTGGCGTGTGCTGTACCCCTGCAGTCATGCTTGGGGTGGCGTGTCCTGTACCCCTATAGTCATGCTTGGGGTGGCGTGTCCTGTACCCCTGCAGTCATGTTTAGGGGTGGCGTGTGCTGGACCCCTGCAGTCATGCTTGGGGTGGCGTGTCCTGTACCCCTATAGTCATGCTTGGGGTGGCGTGTCCTGTACCCCTGCAGTCATGTTTAGGGGTGGCGTGTGCTGGACCCCTGCAGTCATGTTTAGGGGTGGCGTGTGCTGGACCCCTGCAGTCATGTTTAGGGGTGGTGTCCTGCACCCTAAGTCATGTTTGGGGTGGCGTGTCCTGTACCCCTGCAGTCATGTTTAGGGGTGGCGTGTGCTGGACCCCTGCAGTCATGTTTAGGGGTGGTGTCCTGCACCCTAAGTCATGTTTGGGGTGGCGTGTCCTGTACCCCTGCAGTCATGTTTGGGGTGGCGTGTCCTGTACCCCTGCAGTCATGCTTGGGGTGGCGTGTCCTGTACCCCTATAGTCATGCTTGGGGTGGCGTGTCCTGTACCCCTGCAGTCATGTTTAGGGGTGGCGTGTGCTGGACCCCTGCAGTCATGTTTAGGGGTGGTGTCCTGCACCCTAAGTCATGTTTGGGGTGGCGTGTCCTGTACCCCTGCAGTCATGCTTGGGGTGGCGTGTCCTGTACCCCTATAGTCATGCTTGGGGTGGCGTGTCCTGTACCCCTGCAGTCATGTTTAGGGGTGGCGTGTGCTGTACCCCTGCAGTCATGTTTGGGGTGGCGTGTCCTGTACCCCTATAGTCATGCTTGGGGTGGCGTGTCCTGTACCCCTGCAGTCATGTTTAGGGGTGGCGTGTGCTGGACCCCTGCAGTCATGTTTAGGGGTGGTGTCCTGCACCCTAAGTCATGTTTGGGGTGGCATGTGCTGCACCCCTGCAGTCATGTTTGGGGTGGCATGTGCTGCACCCCTGCAGTCATGTTTGGGGTGGCATGTGCTGCACCCCTGCAGTCATGTTTAGGGGTGGCATGTGCTGCACCCCTGCAGTCATGTTTAGGGGTGGTGTCCTGCACCCCTGCAGTCATGTTTAGGGGTGGTGTCCTGTACCCCTGCAGTCATGTTTAGGGGTGGTGTCCTGCACCCCTGCAGTCATGTTTGGGGTGGCGTGTGCTGGACCCCTGCAGTCATGTTTAGGGGTGGTGCCCTGTACCCTAAGTCATGTGCTGGTGTGGCTTGATCCTCTGCCCTTTTTGCTGATTAGCTGTAAGCAGGAGGCAGAGTACTTGTTTTGGGTTCCCTGCTGCCCTTCCCTGTCCTTCCCTCTAAGGTCCCCCACGAAGACCAGACATCCAGGCCTGGCTGTTTTCCCAGTTGTACGTCATCTCAGTGTGTTGGTCCAGACACTTGTCTCATTGTTAAAGTTCATCAGAGACACATGACCACGACAGAACTTCCTTCCGGTCAGCATGAAATGTAGCCAGTGCTGCTACACCACGTTGATTATAATTCTAAAGAAAAGGAGAAATTTCACTTTTGATTAGTTTGTGTGGCTGCACAGATGCAATTATACAATTCCCATTGCACTTTCAAAATCTTGAAAGCCTCTTTCCCACTCCGTGGGAGGTCACGGGTCTGGCCCCACTATTTCACTGTCCTTCCTCCCAGGAGGAAATTGAAGGTAGATAAGTGACTCCTCCAGGGTAACAGAAGGTGACAGAGGTGGGCCTCTGTCTCCTTCTCCGAGGTTCTTCCCATTACACCATGGACAAGACAGCATGAACCCTTCACTGGCGAAGTGGATTAACTGACAGTTTTCATAATTTTGTTCCAGTGTTGCCTCAATTAACTTAGAAAAATAACATTTACCAGAAGCAAATAAATGTAGGGCCTGGCCTTTGTGCTGCAGTGGAATTCTTTGTTCAGAAATGCTTTCTACAGAAGGTACCTTTTGTCAATAGAGAAATATTACAGTTTCAGAGCTGGAAACAATGTAGCAGGCTTCTTATCCTACAGATAAGTATCTGACAAAACATCGACTTTTGAAACGTTAATTTATGCACTCTTTCTCGGGGACACACTTTCATGTATTAGACTCTCGTTGAGGAAAAGTGACCTTTCCTAACCAGTGACGGGAGAGTCCCGTGATGGTCTGGTGACAGGTGGACAGTTGTGTGCAGGTTATGCCAGTCTTGCACCACAGCATCTGAATCTCGGGGCGTTTTTCATGAAAATTCAACAGCTCAGAGTCCTGGGACGTCTAAGGCAGACCCTGTCAGGTGCCACTGACTGTAACTCCTGGCAGGTGCCAGTGTGGACCTCTTCCTGTCTGCTTCTTGTCTCCGCCCCCTTCTGGCCCCTCCCTCCACCTTGAGAGCTTGCCTCTCTGCCCCACAGACTGACCAGGTTCCTGGGGTGTCCCATAAACATTTACAAATGAATTCACGAGGGACATGCTTATTTCGAGAAAGGAAGAAACTGTTGGTTTTGCAGAACGCCTGTGTGAGCTCAGGCTTTGTTTGTGTTAGGCTGTCTGTCCTGTTTGGCTTGTGATTATGACTGATTGTGAATCGACGATTTCTGAACGTGTGTGTGTGTGTGTGTGTGTGTGTGTGTGTGTATGAGGAACACTCACTTTTGGAATAATGTAATGATGGAAGTATGGGAAAAGCTATGTTTCATAGAAAAAACTGCCTTAGAGACCCTCTGTACAAGGTATGTGGAAGAAACACTCAAAACTGTTTTCGTAAGATGCCCAAACACTGAGAAGTTGTTGGAATTAATCAATAAAAAGCAGTTTGCATAAGGGTCATTTCAGAAAACATTAATCGTTTACCCCGATGTTCTATTTAGAACAACTATTTAGTTGGAGAATGAGATTCTTTTCAAAACCACAATGAAGAACTAATTTATTTCGTGAAATTGGCATTTGTCACTTCCCATTGTCATTCGGTGACAGGAGGTTTGCTGTACACGCGGCTGGTCCTTACATTGCCCAGTCTTACTGTAAGTTGGTCAGCCGCCACTTTCAGGCAGGTCCAGGTCAGCATTTGCCTTGACTGGGCTCTGCCTGCCTTGGGGCAGAAACTGTCACGCTGTATGCAGACGGAGCGGTGCGGACCTGGCTGGCGGGAGAGCCGTGCTGACAGTGCCTCGCTTTGTGAAGAGCCAGAGTCTTGGCGGGTTTGCAGCTTCCATTGGTTCCTGGCCCTCCCTGCATGTTGACTGAGCCCTCCTCTCCTACTGTCACGTTGCTGTATGGGTCCCAGTCCGGAGCCCTCTGGAGACACATCTCCCTCAGCCTTCCACACCCGCCCCGGTGGCAGTGGGGCCCTCAGTGAGCGGGCAGTCTCCTTGGACAGGAATTGGAGTTTCTGCTAAGAAGGCTGCAGCAGTTCAGCTCTTTGAAATTAAACGTAGCCAAGAAAAGTGCAGACTCTTACAAATCAGTACAGCATTTATTGTGTTTTCCTGAAAATAAGACCTAACTGGAAAAGAAGCCCTAGCATGATTTTTCAGGATGACATCCCCTGAACATAAGCCCTACTGCATCTGTTGGACCAAAACTTAATATAAGACCCGGTCTTATTTTCAGGGAAACATGGTAGTTTGGTAGTTTACGGACATGTCTTCCCTGCTGTGTTTATGGATAATCCGATTTTTAGGTTTGGGGGTTGAATATCTAAAATTCTGACAAGTATAACTGGTTACATGGCTTCTGCAGATGGCTTAGGTTTCTCGTTGCAAGAGAAGAGTAAGGAAGGGGGCTTACTCTTGTGTCTCTGAGCCTGTGTGTTTGTTGGAACGTGAGTCAAAGGAATCCCTGCTATCACGTGAGCACCAGACCGCCGCTGCGTCCGGCCCTGTGTTCTGAGGTGCGATCTTGTTTTGATTACATTTGGTGCTTTGGTAGCAATGTGTCTTATGCTTGTTCCTTTAGCTATTCTGCATAGCTGATTAAAATGGTGGGGTATGGAAGGTCAATGTAAAGTCAAATGGGAGAAAGAACATGGAACAGGTGCAAGAAAATGAGGAGAAACCAGCTTTGAGAAGGGAGTCGCAGGGGCAGAGCATGCCTGTGAGGAGAGGCCGCGGCGAGAGTTCGGGGGGCCAAAGACGGGGGGGAGGGTGGGCAGCTGCCGGGCTGTTGGCCGTTCCCAAGGCCCTGCGGTGGGCTGGCCCCATTGGGCTCCATGTAGGTGGCACTGAGGCCCTCGTCCCCAGGCCGCCACTTGTTGAGGTCACTTACAGTCTGGTTAGTCGGGTGTTGACTTGCCGTCCTCAGCTTGATTCCCAGGCAGGTCCCCAAGAGACTCCCAGGTGCCAGTCCCCAGCTGGGGGCACCCACAGCTCTCGCCTGCGGCGGTGGTGTGTGGGGCAGTCCCGCTCCTTATGTGGGTTAATTTCCGGGAACAGGTCGGCTGCATTGCCACATTGCACCCCCGTTCTCTGTCCGTGGCTGGCATTTTCCTGCCCCCCGCTGGATCCTGCAGGTGCGGGGCCATGCTTCTGCAGCAGCACGGGGTACACTGCACGTGTTGGGTTTCTGGGGGTGGGGGCATCAAACAAATACCTGTCCTTCTGCAGACTGTACACTTACAGGCCAGGAGCCTTGTCTTTATGCCGTTTTGCCTTTCAGTCCCAGTGTCTGAGAGACTCTCGGATGTGGAAGGCTGTGAGGGAGTGAGTGCTGAGTGAATGAATGGATGGCTCCATCACGATGTATTCCTGTAATGAAGCAAGGTCGTGGAATCTTCCCCAAGGTCCCCGTTAATAAGTGTCGTTAGAGGCCACTTCGCATCACACTGCCCCCCGTGTGAGAGCCACATCGTGATTCTTCTCTCCCGAGAGCTTCCCCGGGAGGGAGGGAGGAGACCGTGAGTACGTGAAGGCCCACCGGGCAGGAGAGGTGTGTTGTGCCCTGCCGGTGCAGGCAGGTCACCAGACACTGCGTGTGGGACGCGATGTGCAGAGCTGCCGGTCTCGGCCCAACTTTCAGTCTTGCCCAGGCTGCCCTGGAAGACTAGCCGTTACTTGGGCCCAAGACCTATTAAATGAGAACCTTTGGAGGTACTGCCTGGAAATCTGCATGTAAGACAAGGCAGGGCATACAGAAGCAAGTCCTCTTTAGGTGGCCGTGATGTGCCAGTCTGGGGACCACAAATGCAAAGGTGACATGAATAAATGCATGAGCAGGAGCAAGGCAGCACAAACGCCTTGGGATGTGAGAATGCACTGCCCTGAGGGAAGTCAGGCTCTAATTCGTATTAGTTATGGAGGCCATGTGGATTCAGGGTGTGCTTTTTTTTTAGTTGAAATTGCCAAGTTATTGTGCAGGAGGTCGAGCAGGTTTCTGATTGGCTAAGATGTGTCAGTATCTGGCACAAATTAGTCCGTGAGCAGGCATCAGAAAGTGAGGGGCCAGCTCCCAGCCTTACCTGTGTGCCATGCTCCTTCTTCCCAGTTTTACTTTCATCCCTCAGGAACCTTGGTCGTGCATGACTGACTGCACGTGGAGAGCAGATCAGTCACAGAGGTCATGAACTGGCTTACGTGAGGCATGTGGTGCGCAGACGCCGTAGGAGGCCCCCTTGCTGCTCTGCGTTCTCGCTGGGATGGGGAGGAGACGCGTCCCCTGGCGTGGGGGACCTGGCTGAGAGTGTGGACAAGGCTGCAGTTCAGGGTCCTTCCAGCCTCAGGAACGCAGGCCCGGGGAGCAGGTCTGAGCAGCGTCATCCCGGGCCCCAAGTGGGGCTCACCCCTCCTCCATGCCCTTCCCGCAGGGGGACGAGCACGGGATTTTCACCCCTCAGGAGACATCTTGGATGGCACTTGCCTCCCTGGAGGGCTTTCCTGGAAGCAGGGTTCTCAGGCCTGTAATCTTCTGAGCTTGCAAAACTGAAGCACATCCACGGCTGTGAAAAAGCTCTGTGAGCTGCCATGCCAGAGGAACAACGGGGCCTTTTTACACTTCCTGGGCGGTCACTGCCAATGCCACCCTGGTCCTCCTTGCCCTGTGCACTAGGCACCACGCCTCCCTGTCTGTGGCCCGGGGCTGTGTTCCTTCTCGTCACAGTGAGGACTGCTTTTCGGTGATATGATGTTCCCATCTGTCCCTCCCTTCTCTACTTCCTGCACTGACGCCATCTAATGACTGCATTTCACTGCCTTTGCTTCCTATCGTCTCACCCAACCCGATGGTCTCCATGAGTTCAGGGACTTCTCTTCTGGTCACTGTGGCCCCACGCCCTGGGCAGCGCCTGCACACAGTAGGTGCTCAGTAACCTGTGGGCACCTGGGGGATGAGCTAATGGGCGTTGGGAGACCCACTGCCCTGCCTGCCGCCAGGTGCTGCGTCTCTCCCTGTGGCAGGAGGTAAGGACCACCCCTCAGACGTGGCCCAAGGCTTAGGGGCTGGGGTGCATGTGGAGGTGTGGGCAGAGGCCAAGGACAGCCTGCTGTCCGGGTCGCACAATTAGGTGGCAGGGAGGTCACTTGTCCCTCATCGACACTGGGTGAGCCTGCAGACGGACTGCATCCTGCGCTCCTATAGAGCGAGCTTTTCCAGAGAGAGCCGGGCAGGTCACTCCCTCCCATCATGTCTCCAAACCCTGAGGTATATGAGACGTGGGGACATGGTGGGGTGGGAGAGCCAGCTGCTGGCACCGGCCATGGGGATGTTGCCTTCGAGATGCTTCTCTGGGCAGCGTGCGCCTGATCTCAGAGCTGCTTTCAGTGCAGCTCTTGGTGGTGTTCCAAACAGAACTTGACCGTTGGTATCCGCTGTGGTCCTCAGGACCATGCGGGAAACACCTGGGGCCACAGGACGCATGTAACCAGCCCCCCGGGTTCATTCCCCTTCCTGCTGTGGTCACCTTCACCTCCCTCCCTGCGCCAGCCTCTGTGTCCCCTCACCAGGGAAGCTCTGAGGGGCCCTGAAAGGCACGGCGTCTCCTCCTGGCCTGGCTGGTGGGGACATGCGGCATCTGTGAGTTGTATGTGCCCTGCGTGTGACTGTCACATCCCACAGACAACGCCTTGGTCCCTTGTAGAGGGAATGAGCATCGGAACTGAAAGAAAAAGACAGCAGCGTAAATACAAGCAGAATCGTTGAGTCGGAGGGGAATTTTGTCAAGTGCTGGTGGCCTGGGGCAACTTACTTGGAAGCCTCCAGGCTGGCAGTGCAGATTCTTAGAATAAGCATAATTAAAGAGCTCTGAAATGGTGCGAACGGTGCCATGCGGCGGACGCTCCCTCCCGCTGGACAGGACCTGGAGGACCCGGTGCTCCGGCTCCTGTGGCAGGTCACTCGGGAGGGGCCCGGCTGTGCTGACAGGGTCGGGCTTCGTCTGAGTTGGAACGTCTCGGCGCTGGAAGGCGCAGCAGCCTTCAGCCTGCGCTGCTCCGTCGTCTGTAAGACATGGGTCACACAGAGTTTGTTGTTCCTCGTGCCTGGCCTCAAGCTGGCCCGCTGGACCTTCTCTGCGTTTCCTTCTGAAACAGCTCAGAATACATCTGCTCTTGCTTCCCCTGTTGACACTTCAGATATTGGGGACAGCTGTCTCCTGTCTCCACCCTCCCCTTCTCCACATACACAGACACTTTCTTCAGCCACTTAGCATGTGACACGGGTGCCTACACTTCACTGTCTTACTCCCTCTTTAGGGAAAGTTCTGGCAAGTCATGTTAACTGAAAATTACCTACTAAACACCTCATGTTCAAAACGTATTTCCTTTTGTGTCTGAAGGTCATGTGATCGCACCGATGGGAGAGCCGCAAAGAGCACGGGCTTGAGCGCCAGCCGCCTGCTCTGGGCCTCGGTGCCTGTCGGAGCAGTGGGCCCCTCATGGTGCCGATCTCCCAGGCCTCTGACAGCACGCAGTCTGCTGCTGGGGAGACGCCCTCTCACTGTGCTCCTGAAAGGCCCTGTGCGGGGTGGGTAAGTCCACTGTGTCCGAAACTGGCATTGTCCGAGGTCGTCGCTGTTGGGCACAGAATAAAATTTCTCCCTGTCCGTCTTTCTCCCATCACTGTCAATCTTTTCCATCTGCTGTGTGAGTATGGCCTGGGGAGCGGCGGGGCCAGGGCTCTGTGAGGACGCAGGGACAGAACGGACACCTAGCATGGAGATAGAAGCCAGTGCACTCACTGGAGAGCCTAGCTTTTCAGAAAACCGCGTGTGTTTGGAGAAGCCCTGCTCCCTAAGCATGACATGAGCGTACCCGCCCTGGGCACTGTTGTTATGGGGAGCTCTGAAAACCAAGGGTGTTGAAGACTGGGCCAGCGCCGTGGCATTCCGTAAATGGAGAAGAGCTCAGCCGCAGAAGAGTGCAATGCGTCCCATCAGTTTTGAGGCTGGGAAGCAGTCTGGGGGCTCGACCAGTCTGCACTGGGCAATCGGCGCACGAGATAGAGTTGTGTGTCGCAAAAAGGAAATCAGGCCAGATTCATTTGCTTTCCTTCTGTGATCAAGTGGCTGACTTCTGTAGGAGGACAGAAAGTCTGTCCAGACTTCAGTAAGCATTTTGATGGTGTGCGATACCGTGTGCTCGCTGGTAAGGCAGGCGCTGTGCCTTTGTCCCCTCCTCCGTGGTGAGGGGAGCTGAGAGGTGGATCTACAGAGCTGAGGTCCATGGGACGGTGGCTGCTACCCTTGTGCAAACCCCATGTGTTCGGATGCCTGTCCTGTTTTCTAAAAGTGCAGTTTGAGCTATTTAAAGAAATTTGTTGATGCCTCTCTTCTTACAGGGCCCACACCTGTAAATTCCTCTTTATACTCTTGTTCGGGGATAGGATTAAGTCTTTGTTGATGAAAGGCTGGGGAATCAAATCTATTATTTGTTGTTTAAATAGCAATGATGGGTAGCACCTGCCCATAGGTCTTTGTCACCGTGTCCCCTCAGTGTCACAAAGCCCTAGCTGTGACCGAGTTCATTTCCATGAAGCATCTAGGTTTGTGTCTGGTACTGAGTAAGAGCTATGAGTCGCTGCTGTCATTCAGTCTCATTGGCAAACCGGGCGTGACATTGAGTACTATACAAAAGGTCACATGGGATTCAGTGACCTCCAGCCCTGGGCTTGGAGGAAGGTGAAAACACATCTGCGAAGGACAGAAGGAGGGCACAATGGTTTCCATAAAAGTGGGTGCGCTGGGCCAAGGCTCAGTGCAGGAAGGAGTCAGTGTTCCCACGGCTGTGGGCTGTCCCTGGGTCCCTGAAGCTGCATATTTAGACAGGAAACCCAGATGTGCGTCTTTAACGAATGAGTGCCCCAATGTGCCTGGGCTGTAACACCCGTCTGCAGACCAGGTGGGACAGTATAGGCTGGAGTCTCCATGCCTCCTGCTAGACTCTTGTGTCCTGGTTTTAAGGACTGAAGTCGTTTGTCCGGTTGTCCAGTAAGGAAGGGGCTGCTGTTACCTCCAGCTGGTCCACCTGACCCTGAGATTGCTGTTTGTCACAGCGTCGTGGTGCTGCTTGTGCCCTGGGAGGCTCTCACATCGTCTTGTGTGTCCCCTCGGTGGTCACCCATTGTGCCCACTTACAGAAGTGACAGAGGACAGGTTTCCTCACGGTTCCTGCTTTGTCCTGCCTCCTGGAGGCATAGGTTCTTCAGTGAAAGGCCCGTTACCCATCTGACTATCTCTCCCCAAAGGTTTGTGTTTTCATCATGGAGTAGAAAGTGTCGGGCCTGATCACCAGGACCCTGGTTCTAGAACCATCTCTGTTCCCTCACCTGGAGGTTGGGGAACGGGAGGAGAAGGGTGCTGCCACCGTCTCTGTTTCTCAAGAACTCTGGGGACAACAGTGGAAACAAGTGTGTCCTTGTCCCCAGGGTCACTTGCAGGTTGCATGAAGCATGTAAATTATTTTATGATAACTTACAGTCTTGCCTAACAATGATGTGTTTTACAGAAATAGCATGGAGAATGTGGTCACCTAGGATCAGAATATGTATATACTTATCAGAATGATAAGGAACTTGCTCCTCCATTTTGAAAGCAAAAGCATAAACAACCATTTTACTTGGCAGTGACTTTACTATGTTTCTAAAAATCCAGCAAGCACTGTTCCTAAAATAGTGCCATCTGTTCCTCTGCCCACATCCTATTAAAATCCTGGTGAAATTTCTGCTATCTCGATGTGACAGATTGTAAAAAAATTTTTTCTCTTAGAACGTCATGATGCTTTCTTTCTAAATACTGAATAGAAAGTCTGGAGAGTAAATCTCCAAAATTAGTTCTAGTTCTTGGTCTTTATAGAGCTGCCATCGACAATGACAGAATGTGTATCACCATGGCAACTGAACCAGCGTCACCAAAGATGCAGAGCACCATTCCCAAGGCAGTAAGATCGGTCGTTCTCCACGGAGATGACAGGCCATTCCCTTCATTCACACGTGCGGCTGTCCCAGCACAGCAGCCGTTTTGAGGATCTGGAAGGGACCTGGATAACAGGGAGGCTGGGTGTTCTAGTACGTCACCTCACATCTGGATGAAGGGTAGTGATGTGAAGACCTGTGTGTTGTCCAGGGGCCACTGAGGGGAACCGAAACCTGGGGCTGGAGAAACCAGGCTCACCCGTCATTGCTCCTCTGGGAGAGCTGCGGGCGTCATTGTGCTTTTGCGTGAACGGGGCTGTTTCTACGCGCCCTGTCGCAGGATGGGGAGGACAGTTGTGGGCAGCTGTCGGAATCTCGAGCCTCCTCGTTGCTAAGATTGTGTCGGATGGTGAATATACATTGCTTCTTCTCTGCAGCCCACGTGGCACAGGCATTTTCACAGAAGATGCTCCCATCCGTGGAGACTGATCTTTAGTTAGTTAACATCTGGCATGTCCTAGAAAAGCTGTGCAGGTGCCTGGATTGCTCTGGCATGTGATGGCTCAGCAGCCGCTGTTGGATAGATGTCAGGCTGACCACTTGTGGGCCTGGGAGGCTTCTCTCTGGGAGGTGGGAAGCTTTCCTAAAGCCAAATGTGCATTGATGCCCGTGGAACAGGAGCCCTGGGTGTGGGGTCAAGAGCCAAGGCCCCTCCCTTTACAAACTGGGTGCGGGAGCTCCACATCCACTAGGGAGCCACACTGCTCCGGAAACAGGGCCAGAACCAGCTGAGTGGATCATGACGCCCAGACTCCTGGTGAGGGCCCTGTAGTGGTGTGCTCGCGGCAGTGCTGCTGGTGGCAGTGGTGGTGCTGGTGGCAGTGGTGGTGCTGGTGGCGGCAGCGGCGCGTGTTGGAGAAGGTGGAAGGAGAGAGGGGACAAGCTTGTAGGTCTGTGGGGCAGAGGAAAGAGGGCACCTGTGCCATGACTGTCACTCACCCTGGGCTGGGGAAGCCACAGGTGAGTCCGAGGCTAGGACCTGGGTCGTCTTCCTTTCCTGTCACCAGATGTCCTGGGGATGTTTGTTTGTTGCTACTCTGGCAAGAATCCTGAATTTTAAGGGGTGTAAAATTGTGGGGGGAAAGAGCAGGGATTTGATTTCGTTTCCAACTTTCTAGAATTTCCAGTTTCTGCCATCCCTTGGCTGGGAGTGGAGCTCAGGTGTTCTGCAGATTGTTATAAAGAAAGAGGAAAGACTGTCAGGAGACAGTCAACACAGACTTGGTTGTTGGAACAGCCTGACTGTTTTAAGTGGGAAGAAGGTAACATCTACAGAAAACAAAACCACAGTAGCTTCAGCAGATGGGTACTGAGCCAGCGCTGTCCCATGGACCCTCCCGACAGCAATGGAAGCAGCTCGGAGCTGTCCCCACACGGCTCCTAAGCTCTTGAAATGTGCCGAGTGCAGATGGGGAGCCAAACTCTTATCTGATTCAATTTTAATTGATTTTAAGTAGCTACGTGCCACCAATGGCTATTGGATGGGACAGTACAGTTCTGGAAGATAAACTGTATGTGGATAATGTCACAGTATTAAGTGTGTCGCCGTGGACTCCTTTTTAAGCAGCATGTGTCCAGTTGGTGTCCGCCCACCTGTAGCGTGTGTCAGTAGTTTTGTGGGTAAATCCAGCTGTGAGCCTCAGGGCCAGAGAGGAATGGAGTGAAAAGTGACGGCTCTCAGCTGTGTCCCCACAGTCGCCGGCCTTTGATGGCAGGCGGCACACACGGCCTCTCCTTTGGTGACTTTCATTTTCCTTTTCATGTGCTGTATCTTGCCTGTCTAGCAGATAGTTCATTTTTACAGTAGGCTCTTTATCCATATGTGTGTGTCGTGTATTCTCCACAGGGCGAGTTCTCCTGGGGGGAGGGGTCTGAGAGCTACTCTGGTTTGTGCCGTTCCACAGGGCCTCAGCACATAACCGATACACAGCTTACCTGGGGTGGGGCGCTTAGGAGAAGTCTAAGAAGGCTCATGAGGAGTAGGCAGTAATGAAGAACACCTTTCTACACACAAAGTGACTTAATTGGACAGAGATGGACTTTTAATGTGGGGGTGGCTCAGGCCATTGCTTGTAGGGTGCTTGATGTGTGTCTTGTTTTCTGTGAAGTGCAAAGTAAACGTGAACAGTTTTGTTTTTAACTCTGTTGATATAGAATTTACACTCCTGTTTTTCTCATTCACAGCTGGTGAGGGTTGGACTTCTTTCTGATCTTCAGTGATTTTTCTTTGCTCCCATTTTGGGGGGGTGAGTTGAGCTGCTGTGTTATCTCCTGCCGGTGCCCTGTTCCTGGTCCCAGAAGCGTGCTATATTTGTACTGTGCTTTTAGTGTACACAATGGTCTAAATTGCTACTTTCCTTTAAAGTTGGGTATAACAGTTTAATTAAAATGTCATCCATAAATCACACTTGGACAGTCCCCGAGTCTGTGTAAGTGCAGCCATTCCACAGTCTGGGGATTTGGGCACTCCTTTCGGTCCTGAAAGCCATCGTAAGACATGCGCATGATGGCCCTTTTTTATGAGTGCCCCAGAAGCGTGTGCTCAGGCAGGATATCTGACCGTGGATGGACCACTGGATGGGCCCTTTTGGACATGGAGTGTGGCTTCCTCCATCCTGGCAGCCAGAACTGGGTGGGCATCAGCGTCCCTGCAGAAGAGAGGGGACTGTAAATACACATGGTTTGTCACATGTACATCTTTTATGTGTGCCTTGTGTGTGAGATATTTATAACTTTAAAAAGTATTTTTTGGGAGCCGGCTGGCAGAGCATATGATCATCTCCAATTCTCTGGATGTCAGTTTTCATACTTATAAAATGGAGGAAAGAATAATGTCTGTTTCTCATGAGGTATGAGGATCAGGCTGGATAATCTGTGCTGAAGTGCCATCTGTGCCAGTTTGTGCCCCTCCAGTACCCACTCCTCCTTACTGACGGGAACCCTGGCGTTCACTGGGCACATACTATCCAGCTGCAAAGTGGCCCTTTTCCCTTCCTGTAAGCCACGTATTTGTCACATGGCCACAGTAGATGAGGGAGTTGTTTGCTGCTCAGAGAGGCTTTTAACATGTAGGCACCTGCTTCCCTTGGTGGCCAGAGTGCTAGCGGCCGGCTGGGACCAGAGGCTAAGGACTTGACGGGGGGGTGTGGGGGTGTGGAGGAGCTCAGGTTCCATGATTTGGAGGCGCCTCCTTGTTCTCATGTGAGCAGGACAGGCTGGAGTGTTGTTTAGGCCCCTGGAGATAGTTTTCTACTCCAGTGAGTTGAGCCGGGTCCTAATGAATCCATGTCATGTGATGTAGAAATGGGAATTAGAAGTCAATACGGTCTGATTTAAGGAAAGCTTGTTAATAAAATTGCAAGTAATTTCGAGAACGGAATTTGAAAGTTAAGCTAATGAGTGCTAGTAGGATAAGGAGCAGGAATGATGAATAGGTTTTATGTATTTGTAACTTGTTCAGTGTACTTGGTGCTTCAGTCCCCAAACAGTCTGGTTTACAAGTATGTAATCCCCTCTGAAGTCTTGATAATAGTAATTTTATTCGTAGATTAAATTATTTCTTATGGATAAGTCACGAGTCAGTCTCAGTGAGGAGGAGACTGCATTGAGCTTTTTCTCTAGTTAATTTCTGAGGTCTTGGTGGTTTACACTTTTAAGTAAGTCTGGATATAAAAGTAAAAGAAACAGCTCTAAATCAAAATGGTGGCATGAGGTGAGCCTCTGTAAAGCTCCCCTAGAATTTACAACTCATCGAACAACAATACCTCCACAAAGGACTCCCTGCACAGCAGACAGGCAGGACGAAGAGGCCCACAACTGAATTCACCTAAAGGTGGGCGAATCACGCGAATAGGGGAGGAGGGAAGGGAGAAGTGCAGAGACGGGGCCACACGGCGCAGGACGCAGACCTAGCTCAGTGCTCCAAGCTCGCTGCATCCTGGAACTACCACAGCTGCAGGAGAGGGAGGAAATCGGACTGCTATAGCTCTGTTTATGGCCCACAGAGCTGAGGGACAGCATATAACACGGCTGAACCCAACGATCATGGCAGAGACCTCGGAGCAAAGACTGAGGGTAGAAGGCTGAAAACGATGGTTTAAACCCACACTACCAAGCAGAGAACGGAAGTCTTAGGCACTGAGACTAGCCACCCACTCCCTATCCTCCCAGAGCTTGCCCCGCCCCCACCTGCCAGGTGCTAGAAGCGGAAGAGTAGCAGTGTGAGATCAAAAGAACAGCATATTTTCAGTTCTGAGAACTGTGGTCTGCAGACACAGATTTGCAGCCCAACTAGTACAAGCAAAGGGAAGGGAGCTGTGGAAGCAGGACTGGCTGTGGTGGTTGTCGCTGCCATTGCTCTGGACCCTCATACAGCCCACCCTGCCCCTGTCCCCACCAATCTGGGTGATCCCTGCAGGAGTAAACAGAACTGTGAAACATACGGGCTCTGAATCTGGTGCAGAAAGAGCTTTGGAACTTCAAAAGCTCTCCGCATTCCCACACAGACGCCATGCCTTATGACCCAGGTGAACTGTTCACAGAGGAGAAGCCCACCTTCCAGGGAATCCCCCGATTGTGTAAGAAGCTGGAATAGTGCAGAGAAAACATAACACTACAGTGTGAGAGAGAATAAAAGGCTGCAATCGGAGAGAAAATAAAACATTCTACCAACACGTACTGGAAAACAAAAGAAAGACCTCTTCCCATCAACCTGTTGCAGAAGACACTCCTGTAGATGTCTAGGAAGACAAATAATAAATCATTATTGACCATGAATAACCAAGGCAAAAGACAGCTCAGAAAGAAAGTGAAAAGTCTCCAGAAAATGAACTTAAAGATATGGAAATACGTGACTTAAATGACAGAGAATGCAAGACAGCAGTTCTAAAAAAACTCAACGAGATGCAAGAAAACAGAACGACTGTTTAATGAACTGAGAAACACAATCAAAGAACAACATGAAAATTTTACCATAGAAATTTTGAAAAAACACCAAATAGAATTTCTAGAGATTAAGAACTCAATAGAAGAAATGACGAATGAAATAGCCGGCTTAGGTACTAGAGTTGACGAGATGGAGGAAAGAATCAGTGACATCGAAGACAAACCTGGAAATGACACGGATGGAAGAAGAAAGAGACGTGAGACTTAAAAGAAATGAAAGAACTCTACAAGAACTTTCTGACTCCATCAAGGAAGAGCAATATAAGAATAATGGGCATACCAGAAGGAGAAGAAAGAGAGAAGGGAACAGAGAGTATATTCCAACAAATAGTCAGTGACAACTTCCCAAACTTGTGGAAAGAACTGGATCCTCGAATCCAAGAAACAAATAGAACCCCTAATTACGTCAATCCCAACAGGCCTTCTCCAAGGCACATTGTATTGAAGCTGTCAAAAATCAACGACAAAAGAAGAATCCTCAAGGCAACCAGAGGAATGAAGAAGGTAACCTACAAAGGAAAGCCCTTTAGATTATCATCAAATTTTCAGCAGAAACTCTACAAGCTAGGAGGAGTGGAACCAAATATTAAAACTATTGAAGGAGAGAAATTATGAGCCAAGAATAATATATCCAGCAAAGATATCCTTTAGATATGAAGGAGGAATAAAGACCTTTCCAGACATACAGAAGCTGAGGGAATTTTCTAATACACGACCTGCAGTACAAGAAATACTAAAGGAGACTATTCAAACACCATCAACAAGGACAATTTGTGGCAACATAAAAAGGGGGAGAGTAAAGGCCTGAACCTGAATATGGGAACGGAGAAAGTAAGCATGCTGAAGAAAATGGAATACTCTAAATATCAAACTTTCTTTTACATAATCTTAAGGGTAACCAATCAAAAAAAATCCAGAACTGAAATCTATACTGTAATAAAGAAGAAACAGAGGGAAACATCATAGAATACCACCACCAAGAAATAATAGACAGCAACAAAAAGGCAAAGAAACAATGGAGACACAGCCTTACCAGAAAACTAAAAATAGAATGACAGGAAATCCTCACATATCAATAATCACCCTAAATGTAAATGGACTGAACTCACCAATAAAAAGGCACAGAGTAGCAGATTGGATCACAAAACTAAACCCAACCATATGCTGTCTCCAAGAGACACATCTCAGCTACAAGGACAAGCATAGACTCAAAGTGAAAGGGTGGAAATTGGCACTCCAAGCAAATGGTACCCAGAGAAAATCAGGTGTAGCCATAATGATATCAGATGAAACAGACTTCAGGGTGAAAAAGATAACAAGAGACAAAGATGGACATTTCATAACGATAAAGGGGACTATACAACAAGAAGACATAACAGTCGTCAATATTTATGCCCCCAATCAGGGAGCACCAAAATATACCAAGCAACTACTAACAGAACTAAAGGGAGAAATTGACTGAAACACTATTATAGTAGGGGACTTACATACATCATTGACAGCTATGGATAGATCATCCAAACAGAAAATAAATAACGAAATAGCAGCCCTAAATGACACATTAGATGAAATGGACATCATTGACAGATACAGAGCACTTCATCCTAAAATATCAGACTATACATTCTTTTTGAGTGTATATGGAACATTCTCAAGGATAGACCATATATTGGGACATAAAATCAGCCTCAGCAAATTTAAGAATATTGAAATCATACCAATCATATTCTCTGATCATAAGGCTTTGAAATTGGATATCAACTGCGAAAAGAAAGCAAAAAGAAACACAAATACATGGAGATTAAACAACATACTTTTAAAGAACGACTGGGTCAAAGAAGAAATTAGAGGAGACATCAAAAGATATATAAAAACAAATGACAATGAAAACGCATCCTACCAAAATTTTTGGGATGCGGCGAAAGTAGTTTTAAGAGGGAAATTTATATATTTACAGGCCTATCTCAAGAAACAAGAAAAATCCCAAATAAATAACCTCATGTTACCCTCAAAGAACTAGAAAAAGAAGAACAAGTGAAACCCAATGTCAGCAGAAGAAAGGAAATAACAAAAATCAAAGCAGAGCTCAATGAAATAGAGAACAAAAAGACAATAGAAAAAATGTGACAAAGAGCTGGTTCTTTGAAAAAATTAATAAAATCGACAAACACTTGGCTAGACTCACTAAAATAAAAAGAGAAAAGACACTAATAAACAAAATCAGAAATGAGAAAGGGGAAGTTATTACGGACACCACAGAAATAAAAAGGATAATTCAAGAATACTATGAAGGACTATATGTTACCAAAGTCAATAACCTAGAAGAAATGGACAAGTTCTTAGAAACATATAGCCTTCCACGGCTGAACCATGAAGAACTGGAAAATCTAAACAGACCAATCACCAGTAAAGAAATTGAATCAGTCATCCAAAACCTTCCCGGAAGCAAAAGTCCGGGACCAGATGGCTTCAGAAGTGAATTCTACCAAACCTTCAAACAGGATCTAATACCAGTCCTGCTCAAACTCTTCCAAAAAATTGAAAAAGAGTCAGTACTCCCTATCTCATTTTATGAGGCCAGCATTACCCTGATACCAAAACATGGTAAGGACAACACAAAATAAAAAACTACAGACCTATATCTCTGATGAATACTGATGCAAAAATCCAACACCAAATTTTAGCAAATCGAATACAACAATGCATTAAAAAGATTATTCATCATGGACCAAGTTGGGTTCATCCCTGGGGCACAAGGATCGTTCAACATCCGCAAATCCATCAATGTGATACATCACATAAACAAAATAAAGGACAAAAATCATATGATTATATCAATTGATGCAGAAAAAGCATTTGACAAGATACAACATCCGTTTATGATTAAAACACTTAATAAAATAGGTATAGAAGGAAAATATCTTAACATAATGAACGCCATCTATGAGAAGTTCTCAGCTAATCTCATAATTAATGGTGAAAAACTGAAGCCCTTTACTCTACACTCAGGAACGCGACAGGGCTGTCCCCTATCACCTCTGCTTTTCAACATAGTGTTGGAAGTCCTTGCCAGAGCCATCAGGCAAGAGAAAGAAATAAAAGGCATCCAAATTGGGAATGAAGAAGTTAAATTGTCACTCTTTGCAGATGACATGATGCCATATATATAAAACCCTAAAGACTCCACCAAAAAGCTGTTAGAAACAATCAATGAATACAGTAAACTTGCTGGCTACAAAATCAACGTACAAAAGTCCATTGCATTCCTATATACTAACAATGAAATCTCAGAAAAAGAAATACAAGAAACAATTCCCTTTGCAATTGCAGCAAAAAGAATAAAAAACCTTGGAATAAACTTAACCAAGGATGTGAAGGATTTATATGCTGAAAACTATAAAACATTTTTGAAAGAAATTGAAGAAGATACAAAGAAATTGAAAGACATTCCGTGCTCAATGATTGGAAGAATCAACATAGTTAAAATGGCCATATTACCCAAAGCAATATATAGATTCAATGCAATCCCCATCAAAATCCCAATGGCATTTTTTAAAGAAATAGAACAAAAAATCGTCAGATTTGTTTGGAACCACAAAAGACCCCGAATAGCCAAAGCAATCTTAAGAATAAAGATCAATACTGGAGGTATCGCACTCCCTGACTTTAGCTTGTACTACAGGGCTAAAATAATCAAAATAGCATGGTATTGGCAGAAAAACAGACACACAGACCAATGGAATAGAATCGAGAACCCAGAAATAAAACCACATAAATATGGACAGATAAATTTTGACATGAAGCTAAAAACATACAATGGAGAAAAGACAGCCTCTTCAATAAAGGGTGCTGGGAGAATTGGATAGCCACGTGCAAAAGAATGAAACTGGACTGCTATCTGTCACCATGTACCAAAATTAATTCAAAATGGGTCAAGGACTTAAGCATAAGACCTGACACAATAAACTGCATAGAAGAAAACATAGGTACTAAACTTATGGACCTTGGGTTCAAAGAGCATTTTATGAATTTGACTCCAAAGGCAATGGAAGTAAAAGCTAAAATAAACAAATGGGACTATATGAAACTTAAAAGTTTCTGCACAGCAAAAGAAACCATCGACAAAAAAAAAGAGGCAACCAATTGAATGGGAGAAGATTTTTGCAAACAGTTCCTCCGATAAGGGTCTAATATCCAAAATATACAAGGAACTCATGAAACTCAACAACAAAAAAACAAACAACCCAATTGAAAAATGGGCAGAGGACCTGAAGAGACATTTCTCCAAAGAGGATATAAAAATGGCAAATAGACATATGAAAAAATGCTCAGCATCACTAATCATCAGAGAAATGCAAATAAAAATCACAAGGAGATATCACCTCACCCCAGTCAGAATGGCTATCATCAACAAGACAAATAGCAACAAGTGTTGGAGAGGCTGTGGAGAAAAAGGAACCCTCATACACTGTTGGTGGGAATGCAAACTGGTGCAGCCGCTATGGAAGGCAGTGTGGAGGTTCCTTAAAAAATTACAAATAGAATTACCATATGACCCAGCAATCCCTCTCCTGGGTATCTACCCAAAGAATTTGAAATCGTTTATAAATGAAGACATGTGTGCTCCAATTTTCATTGCAGCTTGGTTTATGGTGGGCAAGACATGGAAACAACCGAAATGTCCTTCGATAGATGAATGGATAAAGAAGTTGTGGTACATATACAGAATGGAATACTATTCGGTGTTAAGGAAAGATGATATAGGAACATTTGTGACAACATGGATGGATCTTGAGAGTATAATGCTAAGCGAAATAAGTCAGACAGAAAAAGGAGAGAACCCTATGATTTCACTGATACGTGGTATATAAACCAAAAACAAGACAAACAAATGAGAAACCAGAACTCATAGACACAGACAATAGTTTAGTGGTTACCAGAGGGTAAGTGGGGTGGGTGGTGGGAGATGAGGGTAAGGGGGATCAAATATATGGTAATGGAAGGAGAACTGACTCTGGGTGGTGAACACACAATGGGATTTATAGATGATGTAATACAGAATTGTATGCCTGAAATTATGTAATTTCATTAACAAACGTCACCCCAATAAATAAATTTAAAAGAAAAAAAAAGAAAAAAAAAGATTATTCATCACTACCTAATGGGGTACATCCCTAGGACACAAGGATGGTTCAACATCCGCAAATCCATCAATGTGATTCATCACATAAACAAAATAAAGGAGAAAAATCATATGATTATATCAATTGATGCAGAAAAAGCATTTGACAAGATACAACATCCGTTTATGATTAAAACACTTAATAAAATAGGTATAGAAGGAAAATATCTTAACATAATGAACGCCATCTATGCCAAACCCTCAGCTAATTTTGTAATTAATGGTGAAAAACTGAAACCGTTTGCTCTACGTTCTGGAACATGACACGACTGTCCCCTATCACCTCTGCTTTTCAACATAGTGTTGGAAGTCCTTGCCAGAGCCGTCAGGCAAGAGAAAGAAATAAAAGGCATCCAAATTGGGAATGAAGAAGTTAAAGTATCACTCTTTGTAGATAGCATGATGCTATATATAGAAAACCCTAAAGACTCCACCAAAAAGCTATTAGAAACAATCAATGAATACAGTAAAGTTGCTGGCCACAAAATCAACACACGAAAGTCCATTGCATTCCTATATACTAAGAATGAAATCTCAGAAAAAGAAATACAAAAAACAATTCCCTTTGCAATTGCAGCAAAAAGAATAAAATACCTAGGAATAAACTTAACCAAGGATGTGAAGGATTTATATGCTGAAAAGTATAAGACATTTTTGAAAGAAATTGAAGAAGATACAAAGAAATGGAAAGACATTCCATGCTCATGGATTGGAAGAATCAACATAGTTAAAATGACCATATTACCCAAAGCAATATAGAGATTTAGTGCAATCCCCATCAAAATCCCAATGGCATTTTTTAAAGAAACAGAACAAAAAATCGTCAGATTTGTTTGGAACCACAAAAGACCCCGAATAGCCAAAGCAATCTTAAGAAAAAAGAACAGTGCTGGAGGTATCGCACTCCCTGACTTTAGCTTGTACTACAGGGCTAAAATAATCAAAATAGCATGGTATTAGCAGAAAAAGAGACACATAGACCAATGGAATAGAATTGAGAACCCAGAAATAAAATCACATAAATATGGACAGATAATTTTTGAGAAAGAAGCTAAAAACATACAATGGAGGAAAGACAGCCTCTTCAATAAATGGTGCTGAGAGAATTGGATAGCCATGTGCAAAAGTATGAAACTGGAGTGTTATCTGTCACCATGTACCAAAATTAATTAAAAATGGATCGAAGACTTAAGCATAAGACCTGACACAATAAACTGCATAGAAGAAAATGGAGGTACGAAACTTGTGGACCTTGGGATCAAAGAGCATTTTATGAATGTGACTCCAAAGGCAATGGAAGTAAAAGCTGAAATAAACGATTGGGACTATATGAAACTTAAAATCTTCTGCACAGCAAAATAAACGATCGACAAAATAAAGAGGCAACCGACTGAATGGGAGAAGATTTTTGCAGACAGTGCCTTTGATCAGGGGCTAATATCTAAAATACACAAGGAACTCATGAAGTCAACAAGAAAAAAACAAACAACCCAATTGAAAAATGGGCAAAGAACCTGAAGAGACATTTCTCCAAAGAAGACATATAAATGGCAAATAGACATATGAAAAAATGCTCAACATCACTAATCATCAGAGAAATGCAAATAAAAATCACAAGGAGAGTTAACCTCACCCAGTCAGAATGGCTATCATCAACAAGACAAATAGCAACAAGTGTTGGAGAGGCTGTGGAGAAAAAGGAACCCTCATCCGCTGTTGGTGGGAATGCAGACTGGTGTAGCCGCTATGGAAGGCAGTGTGGAGGTTCCTCAAAAAATTACGAATAGAATTACCATATGACCCAGCAATCCCTCTCCTGGGTATCTACCCAATAAAATGAAAACATTTATACATAGAGACACATTTGCTCCAATGTTCATTGCAGCTTTGTTTATGGTGGGCAAGATATGGAAACAACCAAAATGTCCTTTGATAGATGAATGGATACAGAAGTTGTGGTATATATACACAATGGAATAGTATTCGGTGGTAAGAAAAGATGATATAGGAACATTTGTGACAACATGGATGGATCTTGAGAGTATAATTCTAAGCAAAATAAGTCAGACAGAAAAAGCAGAGAAACCTATGATTTCGCTGATATGTGGTATATAAACCAAAAACAACAAAAGAACAGGACAAACAAATGAGAACCAAACACTCATAGACAGGGACAATAGTTTAGTGGTTACCAGAGCGTAAGGGAGGTGGGGGGGAAGGTGATGAAGGTAAGGGGGATGAAATATATGGTGATTGAAGGAGAACTGACTCTGGGTGGTGAACACACAGTGGGATTTATAGATTATGTAATCAGAATTGTACACCTGAAATCTATGTAATTTCACTAAGAATTGTAACCCCAACAAAAAAAAGAAAAGAAAAAGAAAAGAAATTATTACAATAAAAGACATATTTCCATTAATCCCCTTCAAAATACTGCTGCTCACTTGAAACACACTTATCCCATCATTCTTGTCACTTTCTGAAGCAGTTCTGGAAGTCCTCTTTTGTGAATTGCTCTGTTGTGGCTGCTTCATTGACCTGAATTATTTTGACTTCACGGAGGTGCCAAAAGTAGCAGGGTGCCAGATGGGGTAAATAAGGTGGATGACAACACACTGTAATGTTTTCATTTGATAAAAATTGCCGTACCAGAAACGATATGTGACACAGAGCATTGTCATGATTAAGGTTGAAGTAAAGACAGTCACGAAAGAGGACTTCTAGAACTGCTTCAGAAAGTGGCAAGAATAGAATAAGTGTGTTCGAAGCAAGGGAAGTATTTTGAGGGGGATTAATGGCAATGTGTCTTTTACTGTAATAAAGTATTGAAAAAAATTTAAATATTTACCATATTTTTTTTATCATACCTTGTAGTTCATTTAGAATATCCTGCAAACCACTGAAGTGTACCTTTTAAAAGGAGGGATATTTTGTTTGTAAAGTGTTTCAATTAAAGAAGAAATTAAGTGTAACTTTTTTGTGGGTGTCTGTATGTTGGAATGTGAAAGGTGTTGCATCTACAACTTGTTACCATGTAACTCATGTCCGGAAAAAGCACTAAAGTCCTCCATCTTCATGGGACCTTTAACTGTGTCTGAGCCTGTTGGCCACAGTGACAGCCCACAGCCTCGGGGACAGGCTTAGCTATGTCACAGCCCAGATCATTGGTTCCTACCTTTCTAACAACTTAGTGCTGTTCTTGGTATGAAGGGACAAGGCCACAGACACGTGAGCCGACTGAGATACAGAAGATTTCTTTTTCCCGGGTAGTCTCAGTAGATGGCAGGAAATGCACTTATAGTGCATCAGTCTCTTGTGCGTTGAAACAAGTTTGGCGCGTTTCAGCCTTTAGGTCTTTCTTGCAGAGTTGCTGACGGGGTTCCCCTGCCGTGTGTCCTGCGCCTGCGCTCCCCACCGACATAAGGGAGGAGACGCTCAGACGGCCGTGCAGGCCTGGCGGGGCCAGGTGTGCTGACTCCAGCGCCGCGTGGGGAGGTTTTGGTAGTAGCTTGAGCTGTGGGCGGGCCCTTCGGGAGCAGAACCGACAGATGTTACCTGTGTCTGCCACTAGTTACCATGGCCACGAGGGCGCGGAGGGCGCATGTTCACCGCCTTTTCTACATTCAGTGAGCCGGCCTCGCAGGAGCTGAGCGGCCACTCGTGTCTCCCCGCGCTCCTCAAGGCAAATACACGCCCCAACACCCCGAGCCTGGCGGCTGCAGCCTGGGGACGCTCCGCGGTAGATGGCTCCCTTCCAGAACTTTCCATACCTGGCTGCCACCGGAACCGCCTGGGGCTTCCGGGAGGAGCCGTTTTCCTGGCTCCACCCCAGGGACTCTTGTGTCTTTCCCAGCAGCACGCCGGTGAGCTCACTGACGGGTTCCCAGAGCCACACCGTGTTGGGCAGACACCTTGACTGAGACGCCCAGGCCCAGGTGACCATGGCAGCTGGAGAACTGCAGCTTTCTCAAGACAGTGGTGTTACTGTGGTTTCCTTCCTGTCGCCTGGAAAGATGACCTCATCTGTGGGTGAGGAAGCCAGGGTGGGGCGTTTGGAAACTCGTATTGGGGTGAAGTTGACTTCTTGACTTGGGCCTCAATGACATTGGGCGTCTGCTTCAGGCTCGTCCGCAGGCTGTCCACGTAAACTGGATGTGAGTGACTCGTGTCCAGCTGTGGCTTAATGTCTGAGGCTCTTGGAAAAGCCTTGCTTATCTAACAGACTCTTGCTGGAAGCATGTGAATGGCTGTGCACCTTGTGTGAGGACTGAGAGTTGGTTTTTCTGTTTTGGAAATAAGGACACTTCCTAGTGGTTGACTGTAATATATTTAAATTTGAAGCTCACAATGGGTTTTAAATGGTTTGCAGAAAAACACTAATTTAAAAAATAATCAGTATTTGATCTTCTGTGCTACAGAGAGGGACAGGATTTGAACACCCCACACCCCAAGTCAGACAGTGTGAAAAGTGTTTGGCTTTGGAGCATTTTCGCTTGTTTTTCATTGCTTTTAGTTAAAGTATGAAATTTGCATTCCCGAACCTGGCTGTCAGTGTGGGCAGTGTGGGAATGACCTTGGGGTTGGGGTGACCCCTGGCGGGACCACACTGAGCTGCCCCTGTGGTGACCCTGCTCTGGTCTGTTTTCGAGCATTGGAAGGAGGACTTGAGCACCTGCTCCCAGGAGGAGAAAGGAGATGGCCACACTGCGGGGTGGGGGTGGGGGGGTGGGGTCCCAGGCACGGCACTGTGCGTGACACTCCAAAATTACACCCCGGAGTCAAGACAGTTGTCATCTGGTCATGGTTGGAGGTCACAGAGATGGGATGTAGCAGAGTGGGGCTTGGATCCAGGTCTGACTGGAACCCTGAATCCAAGAGTGGCCTCTGTGGGACCACGGCCGGAGCCGCGGAAGTCCAGGCAGAAGCTTCTGGGGACTGGGCCCTTCTCAGGGCAGCTTCCTGGGGGCAGCCGTGGGGCAGGTGCCATCCCCTGGTGTCCTTCCTGCTATCCCCGAGGTCATGAACGGAGCATGGAGGAGACTCAGTGCCCCTGCCCCACCCAGCGAGAAAGCAACAAGGGGTACTGCCAGGAGGGGTGCTTTTGGGCAGCTGTGCTTGGACCTGGGGGGGCATTGTGTTTTGTCCGTCTCTGAGTAGTTAGGGTTCGGAGCCCTTTGTGCCTGGCCACAGCTGATGAACAGCAGTGGCATTTCTTGGTGCTTCTGGGGCAGAACACGGCAGGGGCCAGGACAGTGTCAGCAGTGGTGGCCCAGTGTGCCTCATGGGTGTGACGGATCGTGCGCGCTCAGCCAGGCCCTGCTGCCTGTGAATGCCTTCTCTCCAGGTCTAACACACTTGGCTTTCTAGCCAGGCCTGAAACACCTTAAAAGACTTGACGTGTTTTTGCAAGCCACAGCGTATATTCATCTTTCAGAACACAACCAACTATTTACAAAAGTAAATGTACCTTAAAGGATGCTAAGAACTGGGAACAGTAGTTACAGATTGCTTTTTATTTTTTAAAACTTTTTATTGTAAAATTTACATAACATAAAGTTTACTATTTTAACCATTTTTAAGTGCATAGTTCAGCAGCATTAAGCACATTCCCCTTGTTGGGCTGCCATCCCCACCGTCATCTCCAGAACTTTCTCATCTTCCCAAACTGAAACTCTGTCCCCACTAAACACTCACTCCCCACCCCCTCTGCCCCCTAACTACATGGATTATTAATAAGCTTTTCAGTAAGAGAGGGGCGGGGGAGGGAGCTCTCAGAGAAGAATGTGTAGGTGTGAAGAAGTGCTTTGGGTTTTCTTCTGGTTCCCGTGGGACATGGGGGCAAGCAGTGGTCATGTGATGGGGAATCCTGGGGCCTCAGTGTTGGGTTTCCTGAGGGGACCAGGCTTACACCTTCACGTATCCAGGAGAAGCGTGGGGATGATACTGTCCATATAAGAATTCTGGACTGTCTCTCTTTGCAAGTTTTCTTTCTAAGTCCATGAGGTTTGGTGATTAACTTCTAGTATTTAAGGGAGATTGAGGATCGGAACATATATTTGTTGGTTTTAAAACACACATATCATTTTCATCACTCTCCACCTGTCATAAAAATGAAATGTTTCCCGTTTTGTTTGTTTTGTTAAAGGTCTGTGTTGCAGTGGATGCTACTTCTGTTTGGTTCACGTTTACTGCTGAAGCATAAGCTCCTAGGAACACTGAAAAATGAAGTCGGAAAAGGATACGCAAGGCCCCCCTTTTTGTAAACATTTTATTGGGGAAGGAGAACAGGGCTTTATTGGGGAACAGTGTGTACTTCCAGGACTTTTTTCCGAGTCAAGGTGTTGTCCTTTCAATCTTAGTTGTGGAGGGTGCCGTTCAGCTGCAAGTTGTTGTCCTTTCAGTCTTAGTTGTGGAGGGCGCAGCTCAGCTCCAGGTCCAGTTGCCATTTTCTAGTTGCAGGGGGCACAGCCCACCATCCCTTGCGAGAATCGAACCGGTAACCTTGCGGTTGAGAGGACGCGCTCCAACCAACTGAGCCATCTGGGAGCTCAGCGGCAGCTCAGCTCAAGGTGCCGTGTTCAATCTTAGTTGCAGGGGGCAGAGCCCATCATCCCTTGCGGGACTCGAGGAGTTGAACCAGCATCCTTGTGGTTGAGAGCCCACTGGCCCATGTGGGAATTGAACCGGCAGCCTTTGGAGTTAGGAGCATGGAGCTCCAACCGCCTGAGCCACTGGACCAGCCCCAACAAGGGCCCTTTCAAACGTCTTGTTTCTTTTGAAATATTATTGTCGAGCATTTTAGTGTTCATGGTTTTGTAATGTTTTACACTGTGATTAGCTTGGAAGTCGTATTTTTGCCTATTACTGGTCTGCTTTGTTCTATTAGCCTATAATATCGCCAGTTTTCAACACTATTGGTTATTTCACTTTAAAAACCAAAAGAGCTTTCTTATGGTATAAAATGACTTCGATAAGAATTTACTTTTAAAAATTGATGTGTATTCAGTAACTATATTGGGATGATTAGTTCAGTAATTGGCCAAAAAAATTTTTTTAATGTTGTATTTTACATGAAAACAAACACACAGGAAAGTGAGCATGTACTGAGTGTCTGGATTAGGAAGGACTCCGAGTGACATAAGTGATGGAAAGCATTTCTTTTTTTTTTTTTTTTTTTTTTTTTAACCTGGTCAGTCAGTCAATGTTTATTGAACACTCTGTGTCAGGGCCTGGATTTCCCAGCTATAACATAAATCACAAATGTATCCCTTACCCCTCAAATACCTGTCTGAACTTGGCCCAACCCCCAGTTTCGTGACCTAGAACCTGTCCCCACCCCTTCTGTTGGCAGATTTCTGACCTTACTTCCTCTGGATCCTGCTTCTAGGCCTGCATTTGTGCCTGTCTTTTTGGATCCAGACAATACGAGTTTCCACAGAAATCCCCTTGTACCTGATATGTCCTAGATATAGTAACTCTATTAAAGGTATGGCCAGAACTGGGTGGGGGTGCAGGGTTTGTAGAAAAGATCCCATCTCCTAGAGGCAAGCCAGCCCCTCCACCGGTGCCTCCCTCCTGGGGAACAGCCCATCCCCCATCGCCTCTAGTTCCTTTGGTGTTTTTTTTTTTTTTTTTTAAATTAATTTTATTGGGGTGACAATTGTTAGTAAATTTACATAGATTTCAGGTGTACAATTCTGTATTACATCGTCTATAAATCCCATTGTGTGTTCACCACCCAGAGTCAGTTCTCCTTCCATCACCATATATTTGATCCCCTTTACCCTCATCACCCACCCCCCGCCCCCTTACCCTCTGGTAACCACTAAATTATTGTCTGTGTCTATGAGTTTTTGTTTCTCATTTGTTTGTCTTGTTCTTTTTGGTTTATATACCACATATCAGTGAAATCATAGGGTTCTCTGCTTTTTCTGTCTGACTTGTTTCACTTAGCATTATTCTCTCGAGATCCATCCATGTTCTCACAAATGTTCCTATATCATCTTTCCTTAACGCCGAATAGTATTCCATTGTGTATATGTACCACAACTTCTTTATCCATTCATCTATCGAAGGACATTTTGGTTGTTTCCATGTCTTGGCCACCGTAAACAAAGCTGCAATGAACATTGGCGTACACGTGTCTCTATAGAGAAATGCTTTTATATTTTTGGGGTAGATACCCAGGAGAGCGATTGCTGGGTCATATGGTAATTCTATTCGTAATTTCTTGAGGAACCTCCACACTGCCTTCCATAGCGGCTGCACCAGTCTGCATTCCCACCAACAGTGTATGAGAGTTCCTTTTTCTCCACAGCCTCTCCAACACTTGTTACTATTTGTTTTGTTGATGAAAGCCATTCTGACTGGGGTGAGGTGATATCTCATTGTGGTTTTCATTTGCATTTCTCTGATGATTAGCGATGTGGAGCATTTTTTCATATGTCTATTTGCCATTTGTATGTCCTCTTTGGAGAAATGTCTCTTCAGGTCCTCTGTCCATTTTTCAATTGGGTTGTTTGTTTTTTTGTTGTTGAGTTTCATGAGTTCCTTGTATATTTTGGATATTAGCCCCTTATCAGAGGAACTGTTTGCGAAAATCTTCTCCCATTCAGTTGGTTGCCTCATTATTTTGTCAATAGTTTCTTTTGCTGTGCAGAAGCTTTTCAGTTTCATATAATCCCATTTGTTTATTTTAGTTTTTACTTCCATTGCCTTTGGAGTCAAATTCATAAAATGCTCTTTGAACCCAAGGTCCATAAGTTTAGTACCTATGTTTTCTTCAATGCAGTTTATTGTGTCAGGTCTTATGCTTAAGTCTTTGATCCATTTTGAATTAATTTTGGTACATGGTGACAGATAGCAGTCCAGTTTCATTCTTTTGCATGTAGCTATCCAATTCTGCCAGCACCATTTATTGAAGAGGCTGTCTTTCCTCCATTGTATGTTTTTAGCTTCTTTGTCAAAAATTATCTGTCCATATTTATGTGGTTTTATTTCTGGGTTCTCAATTCTATTCCATTGGTCTATGTGTCTGTTTTTCCGCCAATACCAAGCTGTTTTGATTATTGTAGCCCTGTAGTACAAGGAAAAATCAGGGAGTGTGATACCTCCAGTATTGTTCTTTTTTTTTAATATTGCTTTGGCTATTCGGGGTCTTTTGTGGTTCCAAACAAATCTGATGATTTTTTTGTTCTATTTCTTTAAAAAATGCCATTGGGATTTTAATGGGGATTGCATTAAATCTGTATATGGCTTTGGGTAATATGGCCATTTTAACTATGTTGATTCTTCCAATCCATGAGCATGGAATGTCTTTCCATTTCTTTGTGTCTTCTTCAATTTCTTTCAAAAATGTCTTATAGTTTTCAGCATATAAATCCTTCACATCCTTGGTTAAGTTTATTCCTAGGTATTTTATTCTTTTTGCTGCAATTGCAAAAGGAATTGTTTTTTCTATCTCTTTTTCTGAGATTTCATTGTTGGTATATAGGAAAGCAATGGACTTTTGTACATTGATTTTGTAGCCAGCAACTTTACTATATTCATTGATTGTTTCTAATAGCTTTTTGGTGGAGTCTTTAGGGTTTTCTATGTATAGCATCATGTCATCTGCAAAGAGTGACAATTTAACTTCTTCATTCCCAATTTGGATGCCTTTTATTTCTTTCTCTTGCCTGATAGCTCTAGCGAGGACTTCCAACACTATGTTGAAAAGCAGAGGTGATAGGGGACAACCTTGTCGTGTTCCTGAACGTAGAGCAAAGGGCTTCAGCTTTTCACCATTAATTATGAGGTTAGCTGAGGGCTTGTCGTATATGGCCTTTATTATGTTGAGGTATTTTCCTTCTATACCAATTTTAGTAAGTGTTTTAATCATAAATGGATGTTGTATCTTATCAAATGCTTTTTCTGCATCAATTGATAGAATCATATGATTTTTGTCCTTTATTTTGTTTATGTGATGTATCACATTGATGGATTTGCGAATGTTGAACCATCCTTGTGCTCCGGGGATGAACCCCACTTGGTCGTGATGAATAATCTTTTTAATGCATTGTTGTATTCGATTTGCTAGAATTTTGTTTAGGATTTTAGCATCTGTATTCATCAGAGATATAGGTCTGTAGTTTTCTTTTTTTGTGTTGTCCTTACCAGGTTTTGGTATCAGGGTAATGTTGGCCTCATAAAATGAGTTAGGGAGTACTGACTCTTGGAAAGCATTTCTTAATAATAGATTGGCTGGATTTGCTACGCAGAAACTTTTTGAAAACCTCTGTATTTCCAAATACAAACAGAATTTTAAAAAATCACATACAATGAGGGGTTAAAGGGTAGTGTGATTGGTTACTGTCTGAAGGGTTTATTGCAGTGGGTAAGAAACGCCATAAAACTAGATGAATGTGCAAAGATGCCATGAATAGCCACTCCACTGCTGAGGAAAGTGCAGATGGTGCACACGACAGGAGGACACGGGGTCACACTCACCTGTACTTAAAGTAGCAGCTGCTTCTTGCACCTCGAAATAGCAGACTTTTCAAAATCACATTGCACAGTGCAGTACTGATACAGTTCTTGGCAGAAGAATTGACAGATATAATTTCTTTTTGTAAAAATATTTTATTATAAGTCGGGATTTTACATATTTCTATCTTTCTGGGTGTTCTGAGGTGCCTAGACTTACATTTGAGGCTCTGACGCTCCCTCCCTCCCCACACGGAAGTACATCCAGCTGTAATAAGGGGCCCTTTCTTACTGGCCACCTGTGGGCATTTAATAAAGAACTAAGCCTGAAGGACTAAGCTCGTTCCACTCCGTGCCCAGGATGAAAGGCTCAGGAAGACACATTCTTGATACCTAGATATTGAAAATGATCTCCTGTCGTTACAAAGTGAGTGGTATTATAATGGCATGTGTAATATATCCCGGGAAAAACGTAGAATGAAAACCTGATACTTGTTGACTAAAGATTTTTAAATGGGGCCTTTGGAATACTTGAGAATTAAAAATAGATCATGGCAACTCAAGGAAAAGAAAGTGGTTTCAGACCTTCACCTTCCCTCTTCCAGTTTCACACTTTCCCTTTTCTGCCCATGGAGAAGCGTCATGCGGTTAGGACGGTTAGTCAGTAAAAACCTAGTCACGGAGGAGATTGCAGATGTCCCTGCTCTCTCGAGGCTTGTACTTGTTCCACTCACCAAGAGTAGAATTCCAGAATTCGTGATCCCTTAGCATTTGTCTGGGGTTAAATCCTATCCTCCCAACAGATACGTTCATGTCCTATGTTGTTAGCTCACGGAAGGAGAGCCTTTCCCAATGCGAGGCTCTCACATGACGTCATCCTGGATTTAGGGTGGATCCCAAACCCAGTGACTGGTGTCTTTACTAAAGAAGGAGAGGGGAATTAGACACCGAAAGGCCCTGGGAAGACGAGGAGAGTTAGAGTGAGGTGGCCACAAATCACGGGGTGCCAGGGCCCACCCAATGCTGGAAGGGGCAGGAGGGGGCAGGAGGGGGCAGGATGGGGCCCTGCCGGCATCTGGGTTTGGGCGTAAGGCTCCCCGCCTGTGACCCGAGGAAACGGAGGGAACAGCCACTGACTGTACTCTTTGCACACAATCACAGCTTCAGGATGAAGTTCATGTGAAGAATGGGAGATAAATGCTGAAAACATGGCTTTGTAGTTCCACCAAAGGCTCAAATTCAAGAACGAGCCACTCCACGTGTGACACAAGATGTTGGACTTCTGAATGAACACCAGTGGCTCCTTGAGCAAGCCTAGGAGCCTGGTCAGTGGCTGACCTGGAAGGTGGGAGTGAGGGTGACCAAGCTGGCTGGAGCCACACAGGCGCCAGTGTTTATCAGACGAAACCTTTATCTTGTGGTTAAAAATGGCAATAGTAAGTGAACAAGAATCCAGGAATGAAGGAGAATCATGGTCAGCTGTAAAGTCCTGTGGGGGTCATCCTGCCTGTCACCACTTGTGACATGGGAGGGTAGATGAGGCTTCGCCGTTCGTCCCGCGTGCCTTCTGGGCCCCCAGACCCATGGTCCTTGCAGCCGGCACAGCGCCTGGTTGCTTCCTGATTTCCCAAAGTGCACAACAATCTGACTGACTGTCAGATTTCCTTGGCTGCAGCCCTGCCTGGTGCAAACGGCCAGCCGGCCGGCCTGGTTACTCTGGAGCTGCTCTCGGGCAGCAGACCCCTGGGCCTGGGACCAGAACGCCAGGCAGACTGGGCGTTACTTGTTCTCCAGCACTTACAGTGCGCTGCTCTGTGCAGTTGCAGTGAACTCTGTTCACTTTATTAATTTACGTATTCATTGCCACCATGCTGAGACCTGCCTGGCCCTGCCCTCCTGCCCCCTGGAGCACACTGGTCAACCCCCTGCAAGCTGGGGTCAGGTCTCTGCCCCGTTGTTGTTCTCTTTTCTTGGGGCTCAGGTTGTGATAAGAACAACAGGTGTGAAATGGACATTTCTTGGTTCTTCTGCATAGAAAGCCAGAGTCTCACCAGTATAGATGCTTGTCCCCAGAAGTCCGAAAGCTGTTTTGCATCCAGCCCATAGCCAATAACTGAGAATCTAATAAGCTCACTTCACATTCCACTTGATATCTGAGAAATGTGTTAGTTTCTAGCACCTTTTAGTCCATTGTGACTTGTCTCATCTAATCATGAGAAGCAGTTACAATTAGAATGACACACTCACAGTATCAGGCAAGTAATTTCTGGGCTGTCATTTATATGCAGCTATCGCTTGGCCTGGCAGCTATGCCAGCCTCGGCCACAGGGCTCTCAAGGTAAGAACCACGTGGCCTGGTATCATGTGCAAAGCTTTGCGACACTACAGTGTAACTCGTGTCACAGAGACTAAATAGTTAGTGAGGGGAGGGTGTCAGGATACCTGGCCTAACCTGCCAGCTCCGCAGTGAGTGGTAAGAATTTGTTAGCAAGGAAGTATGGTTAATCCTTTCTCTCCCTAGCAAGGAAACCTTTCCTATTTAAAATAATGCAACGGAAATCTTAGAAGATGCAACTTAAGAGCTTACAGGACATACCCGGGCTGCTAGTTCATGGAAGGAAACTGAAGTGGCTGACGGTTGCCTCTTTACTGCTCTTCCAGCCAACACACTGTACAGCTCCCCCAACTCAAAGATGGTTGTGAGAAGATACACAATGTGAGTCTCCAGCAAAGAGCCATGTGTTTCCTGAATCTAAAGTAGTAACCCAAATGGGTTAGATGTGAACAAAATTAAGGTGAACAACAAATCTTTCCTCTTTTTTTATTGGGACAAAATACACATAACAAACAAAATCGCCGTCTTACCCATTGTAAGTGTACAGACCAGTGGTGGTAAAGGACCAGTGGGTGCTGCTTCACCCCCATCACTGCCCATGTAACTCATTTCATCTTGTAAAACGGCAAGTGCACCTGTTATACAATAACTCCTGTTCTCCTCTCCTCTTCTACTTTCTGTCGAGATTTTTATACTCTGAGTACCTCATAGAAGTGGGATCACAAGTGTCTGTCCTCTCGTGACTGGCTCATTTCACTCAGCACAGTGTCCTCCGGGTCCCTCCTTACTGTCGCATGTGGCAGGATTGTCTTCCTTTCTCAGGCTGGGTGATGTTCCGTAGCCTGTACACACCACGTGTTGTTATCCAGGCATCTGTCGGTAGACGCTTGGGTCACTCTCACGTATTAGCTACTGTGACTAGTGCTGCTGTGAACATGGGTGTTCAGATCTCTCATCCAGACGCTGCTGCTGTCAGTCCTTTGGGTGTGTGCCCAGGAGTGGGGTTGCTGGGCCGAACACACAGTGGTGTTTATGTGGATGAATTCGTGGTGCGCATGGACGTTTGACGTGTCTTTGTTCAGTGACGGCACTGTTAAGTAAAGGCGCAGTGGCTGCTGTGTCAGGGCAAAGTGAGCCACTTGTCCCAGAGGCGCTCCGTAACATAGGGGTGACAGAACAGGGAAATGTCTATCACACAAGGCTGCTGTGCCCGCTCCCTAGTCACTCACCCCTGTGGTTCCACTGCCTGGCCCCGCACATCCTCCCCCAGGTGATTGCAGCCGGGGTGGGTGTGCCCACTGTCCTGGGACGGGGCCAGAGTGGCCGAGCGCTGAGCCCACTCCCGTGCCAGGGCCTTCTCCTCGGTGCTCTTCCGCGGGCTGGGGACGGTGGTGCAGCACGGTGAATGGGAATGCGAACAGAAGGTGCCTCCCAGTTAAGTTTCCCCTCCCTCTATCCAAGTGGCCTTACTTTCCTTTTGTCGCTGCTGTCAGGACGAGAGAAGCAGTGGTTCCAAGCTGGCCACCGTATTGATGTCATCACATCATGTTTTGTCCCTCAGCCAACGCATGCCGACTTTCGAAATACCACCAGTTGGCATGCGTTTCTCAGTCTGGGTTAGCCACACATTTTGCACTTGTGTTCACATCTGCATTTCTATCTGTGTAGTTGTGTGCTGCTCTGTGAGACGTTTCTCGCAGAGTTCTGTTTTTCCGAAGTTCCTGCCAACACCTCTCACTGCGAGTAGAAAGAAGAGGGTAAGAACCAGGTCTTGGTGTTCTTGTCTGTGTTATTGCCCTCAAAGTCGCCCCAAGGTCATTGCTTTCCAGACAGGTGTGGGAGGACCCTGCCTCGTAGCAGTGACTCACCGGAGAAAAGGTGCCCCAACAGAATGGAGACGCAGAGGTGCCACACTTTGGAGAGTACATCCCGGTTTGCTGTTAGAGTGTGGATTTTGATATTTTGACGTGAAATGCCTTTGGAAGGTGTCCATGTAGAAATAGCTCAAGCCGTGAGTGTAGGTGTGTCCCTGGAAGTAGAGAATTGAGAGCAAATGCACTTTTATTGTGAAACCATTGTATTTGACAGTCGTTGGGGAAATAACACCAAATAGTTTCGTCTCCAACGATGTGGTAACACTAATTTTATTAAAATTACTTTTGAGTTAAGAAACTTTATGGCTTTTGGTTTCTTGGTGGGTGGGCCTGAGTGTATGATGGATGCATAATGGGAGTTAGAATATAGCTATTGCGTGAGGGTCCTGAGCACGTGTGTGGAAACACCAGAAATGTGTCACAGTGGTAAACACCTGGATTATGCATTTGGCATAAAAACAGTCACACGGTGCCTCCATCTCTCACCAGCTTTCCAGATGGAAACTAAAGTGCTTGGGGTTGATGGTGCTCACTCTGGACTATTTGCACAGTGCCGCTGCCATGAAAGGTGGTTAATGCGTCCTGTAACCTGTATTCTGCTTTTTTTTTTTTTTTAAGTCTTGCTTTGGGCTTTTTTCTTTAAATTTTTATCGGGGAATATTGGGGAACAGTGTGTTTTTCTGGGACCCATCAGCTCCATGTCACGTCGTTGTTTTCAGTCTAGTTGTGGAGGCCGGAGTTCACTGGCCCATGTGGGAATCTAACTGGCGACCTTGGTGTTATGAGCACTGCTTTCTAACCAACTGAGCCAACCTGCTGCCCCTCCTGCATTTTCTTTACGTCAGACACCTCACACCCCAGTTAACTGCACTGCAGGTAAACTCCCTCTCCTACTGACTTCCATGAGCTCTCGGTCACCCTTTGCCTCCTCTCACCACTTTGTAAGTTTGGGTAACCCAAGCCAATGGGTGTTGGCACGTAGGGAGAAGCGGAGCGCCAGGTGGAGCAGGGCACTGTCTCTCGGCCACGTGGGTGACGGGTGACGTGACCTGTGTGGCTGCACCGTCAGCGACTCCCCCAGAGTTTCTCGGAAATGCAGGTCCGTGGGCCCAGAATCAGGCTCCACCCTGCCTGAGTTTGAGAACCGCTGAGCTGGCCAAGTCCCGTTGACCTTTGCGTCTGGATTCCTGGACTGGACATTTGACCTCAATCCCTGTGAAGATTAAATATGTGGCCTGCTGCGTTTAAACAGGTGCTCAGGGCTGGTTCCGTTTTCCTGGCTTTTCTTTTTCAGTTCAGTGCTTTTCAACAGGCCCTTTTAAGGCCTGTCCCGCTTTTATTTCCCTGTCATAGGTGGGCCAACTTGATGTCCATGCTCAGGTACAGATGAAGATGTGCTTGTAGTCCTGACAGCGGCCATCGTCCCCTTCACAACGTTTGGCTCCTTGTGTCAACTCCCCTGCTTGTACCTGACAGGACACCACAGCCCTGGCGCTCTGGATGAGAGCAGCGTGGGTCTCCCCGCTTTGCTCAGTAGTCAGTACCTCCCTAGGCTGCTTTCTGGTGTCCGTCCCAATGCACTTACTTCCGTTTTGTACAGGGGGAAGCAGCTCTGTGGTCCCTGGGGGTTTGTGCCTACATTTCTCAGCAAGCATTTCCATCAAAGACTGCATTCTGGACAGTTTTTGACACACAAGCTGTTTGCGACTTGGAGATGGCTTGTCTTACAATTTCAGGTTTTAGGCATTTTAGGAATTCTGAAAATATAAAATAATAATGTGATATATTTTCTTTCATTAAGTAGCTGTTTTAAATTTGATGTAAAATGATTTGTCATTGATATGCTATGCTGTGGTTTTAGGAACCATAGCCCATTAAGAATGGGTTTTTGTACTTTGGACTTGGATGTCTTTCCTGAGGATGTCTTATTTATTCCACCCAAATCATACATATGTGAAATATTTTTAATATCAGTCAGTGGAAAGCGACCTTATTCACTATATCCTGAGTTCATTCTTGGTCTTCTGACTTTAGGAATGTCATTCTGTTGTAAGCTTTACGTGTAGACCATCTGGATTGCTTCAAACAAATCTGCAAGCCCACCTTCTTATTCTTAAAAAAATGTAATTTTTTTATTGAGATAAATTTACATGTAACATATTACTTTCAAGTGTGCAATATAGTGATTCAGTATATGTATATGTTGCAAAATGGTCACCAAAATAAGTCTAGTTAACAGTCCTCACCACACACAGTTACAGTTGTTTTTCTTGTGATGAGAGCTTTTAAGATTTACTCTCTAGGCACCCTTTCAAATATACAATGCAGTACTGTTAACTCGAGTCACCATGTGGTACAGTGCCTCCCCAGGACTTCTACATAACTGCAAGTTTGTACCCCTTCACCCAGTTCTTTCTCTCCCTAAGTATTCCTCTCCCCTAAGATTCCACAAATCTGGCCTCTTTGTCTATAAGTTTGTTTTGGATTCCACATATAAGTGAGATCTTATGATACTTGTCTTTCTCTGTCTTAGCATAATGCTCTCAAGATCCATCCATGTTGTTGCAAATAGTTAAGATTTCATTCTTTTTTATGGCTGAATAATATTCCTGTGTGTGTGCGCGTGTGTGTGACATCCATTCATATGTTGATGGACATTTAGTTTATTTTCATTGCTTGGCTATTGTGAATAGTGCTGCAATGATCATAGGGATGCAGACATCTCTTTGAGATTCTGATTTCATTTCCTTCAGATGAACGCCCAGAAGTGGAATTGCTGGGTCATAAGATAGTTCTAGTTTAAATTTTTTGAGGACCCTCCGTACTCTTTTCCATGATGCTGCACCAATTTGCAATCCCACCAACAGTGTACCTCACCAACACTTCTTTTTGTCTTTTTGATAATAGCAGTCCTGCCAGGTGTGAGGTGGTACCTCATTGTGGTTTGGGTTTGCATTTCCCTGATACTAGTGATGCTGACCATCGTTTCAGATGTTTGTTGACCTCTTTGGAGAAATGTCTGTCTGTTCAGGTCCTCTGCCCATTTTGTATTTGGCTTGTTTGTTTTGTTTTGCTATTGAGCTGTATGAGTTCTTTATATATTTTGGATATTAACCCCTTATTAGATACAGGATTTGCAAATATCTCCTCCCATTCCGTAGGTTGTGTTTTCGTTTTGTTGATTGTTTCCTTTGCTGTGCAGCCTTTTAGTTTAATTCAGTCCCACTTGTTTATTTTTGCTTTTGTTACTTGTGCTTTTGGTATCAAATCCAAAAATTTATTGTCAAGATAGATGTCAAGGAACTTACTGCCAAGTCTTCAAGTCTTTAATGCATTTGGGGTTGATATTTGTGTTTAGTACATGATACCGGTCTTGTTTCTTTTGCATGTGTTTGTTCAGTTTTCTCAGCATCGTTCATTAAAGAGACTGTCCTTTCCCCACTGTGCATTTTTGGCTCCCTTGTCATAAATGAATAACCATATAAGCGTGAGTTCATTTCTGGGCTCTATTCTGTTCCATTGATCTGTGTGTCTGTTTTGTGCTGATACCAACCTGTTTGGATTACTGTAGCCTTTAGTATAGTCTGAAGGCAGGGATGTAATGCCTCCAGTTCTTCTTTCTCACCGCTGCTTTGGTTATTCAGTGCCTTGGGGGACCATACATAGTTTTTTGAAAATGCTATTTTGATCGGGGTTGCATTGAGTCTACAAATTGCTTTAGGCAGTATGGGCATTTTAACAATACAGCTCTTGCAATCCATGAGCATGGAATAGCTTTCCATTTCTTTGTGTCTTCAGTTTCTTTCATCAGTCTTAGCAGTTTTCAGTGTAGAAGTCTTTTATATCGTTGGTTAAATTTATTTCTAGATATTTTATCCTTTTCATACAAGTGTAAAAAGAATTGTTTTCTTAATTTCTCTGATAGTTTCTTTTCTTTATATAGTTTCTTATTAGTGTATAGAAATGCAGCTAATTTTTCTGTATTGATTTTACTGAACTTTGCTGAATTTGTTTATTCTAACAAGTTTTTTGGTAGGGTAATTAGGATTTTCTCTACATAATATCATGTCACCTGCAGATAGTGCCAGTTAATGTTGCATATCAACTTTCTCTACATAATATCAATTTTCTCTACATAATATCATGTCATCTGCAGATAGTGCCAGTTAATGTTGCATGTCAACTTGGCAAGTTTTAGAATTTCTGAGTAAATGTCATTGGTTGGTTAAAAGGGAAACTTAGGGAAGAAGTAATGCATCCTTAGTTTTCAAACTAAAATGCCCATACTTCAGAGCACTTTATTTTCGTTGCTAGGACTTAAACATTTTAATCTCCACATCTAGTTGGCAGGTTGTAGAAATCTGCTTCAGAGACCCACTGTCATGAGGTCAGTGTGACTGTCATATCTGGAAGCTTGTTTATTTTCTGTGCTGTGTTCTGCAATTAATTTCCTGTACTTGTGTCAGATACATGTCTAAGTTACAGTGGTTTTACTTTGTGGTCGTGAGGGTGATTGAAAGATTTTTCTGTCTTCCCATATTTGACTTTTCAAATGTGAGTGTGGATGTCTGCGTGCTCCACTCTCCTGGCTCCACAAAGCACATTCCCATTTTTGGAAGCTCATTTTTGGAAACAGAGCTTCTGGAAGCAGCAGGTTGCTCAGAATAGCCCCAGATGGGCCCCGGGCGTCTGCGGTCCAGCCTCCCCTGGGTCCATGCTGCTCCTTCAGGAGCCTCAACATGGAAGTTAAGGCCTGGGCCGGGGGTGGGAGGGTGGGCTGGGGGGGGGAGGGCACACACTGCAGGGGCGTGTCCAGGACACCACAGGTCGGTGTGAGCACCGGGAGCCTGACCTCTGTCTGGGAAGTCTCAGGTCGCCTGCTTCACAGCTGACCCACGGGGATTCATGGTTAGGGCCCTTCTTTGAGATCCTGGGAGGCCCCGGCTCCAACCCTCATGTTCCTAATATTGTTAGGCTCCCTGGGCTGGGAAGTTTAGGTGCTCCTAGGGTTCCCTTCGGTTTGGTACAAACAGTGACCAAGCAAGTCATTCAAAACAGTTGCTGTTTTCTCATTCAAGGGTCACCCTTCTGTTTCTTTGTTAAAGAAAGGCCTTTGATAGTGAAATGTGATTGCCCAGTGGGAGGGTTGGGTTGCTGAGGCTCTCCTATAAATGCCCCACTACCTGGATCAGGCCCACGTCACTGTCCTGGGGGACAGGAGGGGCATCTGAAAAGCCTGACCGTCCCACTGTGTGCCACCAGCAGGTCAGCTCCTTTACGCCTGTAAATTGCCTTCCTTAGAAAGTGGGTAGAGACCTGAGATGCAGAGGAAAACTGAAATGCCTCTGGGGTCAAGCAGAGCATGGAGACCCATGAAAGGAGTGAATGGGGGAGGGGCGGGCACACACTGTGATGAGCTGAAAAGTCCATGTTTCATCGGGAGATTTAAAAACACACTACGTACTGCTTCTAGAGAACAGAAGACAGGCCACAGATGAGAAAATATTTGCAGAAGACACATCTGATAAAGGACTGTTATCCAAAACATACAAAGAACTTTTAAAACTCAGCAACAAGAAAACGAACCACCCAATTAAAAAATGGGCAAAATGCCTGAACAGACCCCTCACCAAAGAAGAGACACAGATGGTGAATAAGCATATGAAAAGAGTGTACATTCTAAGTCACAGGGGAAACGCAAGTTAAAACAATGAGACACCGAGACACCACCGCACACCTGTTAGAATGGCCACAGTCCAGTACACGGATGACACCACGTGCTGGAGGACGTGGCCTCGCAGGAACCTGTCACTGTGGGGGGACGCGGTGCGGCCACTGTGGGAGACGGGTTGCATTCTTTATAAGACAAACGTCCTCTTTCTTTATGATCCGGCAGTGTGTTTCTTAGTGTTAACCCAAGGAGCTGAAAACTTGTGTCCACACTAAAGCCGGCACACGGGTGTTACAGCAGTTCTGTTCATAATCGCCAAACTGTCAACGCAACCAGGCTGCCCTTCAGCAGGTGATGGACAAATAAACTGTGTCCATCCAGACAGTGGCTATTACTCAGTCCTAGATAGAAATGAGCCATGAAGCCATGAGAAGACAGGGGGAACCTTCAATGCATATGACTAAGTGACAGAAGCCAACCTGAAAGGGCTGCCTGCTGTGTGATTCCAGCTCGATGGCACTCTGGAAAAGGCACAACTGTGGGGACAGGAAAAGATCAGAGGTTGCCAGGGATCGAGGGGAGATGAATAGACAGAGCACAGAGGACGTTTAGGGCGGAGAGGCTGCTCTGTGTGACACTAGAATGGTGGGTACGTGTCATGACACACTTGTCCACACCCACAGAATGGACACCACCAGGAGTGGCCCTAGTGTCAGCTGTGGCCTCTGGGTGAGGGTGACGTGTCAGTGCAGGTTCATCAGTTGTAGCAAATGTCCCATCCGTTGGGGACGTTGATAATAGAGGACTGTGCATAGGGAGTCAGGGGGTTAGGGGACATCTCTGTCCCTTCCCCTTAATTTTGCTGTGAACCTAAAACTGCTCTGAAATAGCCTATTTAGAGGAGCAAAGCCTGTAATACTAGTCAAGTAAAGTCTGTGAGTGGATGTGGCCTTGCTGCCGTGTGTCCAGCAGTTACCTGAGTAAGACCGGCTTTGCAATGACGATGACGTATTGGGCGCCTGGCAGGCCTGCCACTGTCCTGAGTAAACATCAGGCTTCTGACTGTGATTTGCGGGCACCCAGAGCACTCGGGCGTCTGTGATCCCACCAGGATGAGTCCCTGGGTAGGGCGGTCACGCCTCCTTTGTTCGCTGGCACGGCTGGCGCCTGTGGCGTACTCAGGAGACACTGGCAGGGCGAATGGATGGTTGGATGCCTGAGTCACGAGACGGCCAAGTTCATAATGGTCCAGTTTCAGGTGTAGCGGCTCCGTGCCATTGTGCAGGCCTGACTCTCATTGTAGTGTGCTGGCCGTCGTGCTGCTGTGGTCTCCACACAGCAGCAGCCCTGGAATGCCGTCCTCCGTGTCCGGCCAGGACCCAGGAGGCTGTGGGAAGGCTGGGTCTGTGGCCACAAGAATGTGCAGTGCTGGTCAGCATGGGTCTGGTTGAACGGGCAAGTGACCACTGCAGGGGCTGGGTCAGAAGACTTTGGCTGCGAGGGACAGTGGTGGGATCTGCCTGTCACTGGGAAAGCAGACAAAGAAGCAACTTGAAAAGTCCCCACCAGCTGAGTGTGCAGAACCCGGCATACAGCTCCTTGTGGGTTTTCCAGGAAAATGACCATCGATATGGGAGAAATAACGAAATAGCTTTAGACGACCTTTGAGTGGGCTGCTCTAAAGCGGACCTTCTTTTGTTCTCTAATAGAACCGCTGCTTGCTTGGAGGGAGCCAGATGTTTTACTGTGTGGGGGGAGAAGAGGGCATTTAGGCCAGTTTTTTACGGGTCAGAGTTACAAGGTGACCTGGTTTGGGAGCCGGCGTGTCTGCCCCCTGTCAGAGAGGAAGGGGGACCCTGGTGTTTCCCTTGGTGTGTGAAACACCCTCCCCCCACCCCAGACTGTGGTCGGGGAGGGTCAGGCATGTTTCCATGTTGTCTGAAGCATGGATTTCGTGTGGGACGTGGAAGTAGCATGATGTCACCCACGTGTCCAGGACACGCTGGCTGGCACTCCAGAAGCCTCGGTGAGATGGATGCTGGTCGTCAGTACGGGGACCTTTTATATCAGCACAAGCAGGGGTGCCTTGGAATGAGTTCTGTGTCACGGGGCATGTTTGTAAGCTGTCAATTCCCAAAGAGGGCGCCCTCTCTGCTAGTGATAAACCTGCTTGCAGTGCTGACTCTGCTGCAGCTCTGGTGGGCAGTGCGATGGGTATTCAGGACCCTTCTGGTGTCACATGTCGTTTGGTTGCTTTTGTCGCTCACACTCCGGGTATAATGAATCATTTTTGTCATGTCACCAACAAGACTTGCACTGAACACCCTTTCTCGGGCGTGTGCTGTAAGCAGGTAGCTGTGCTCACGAGGCAGACCTGGTGTGGCAGGAGTGTGGGCGGGGCGAGGGCTGCGAGAAGGGGCATGGGTTGGTGTGGTGCGAGGCAGCTTCACAGAGAAAAGGTTCAGAGGTGCCAGGCTGCCCACCCGTCTCCTTTTGTTCTCTCGTTTGGCGTCTCTGAAGTGGGACGTGTCACAGGTGAGGTAGTGGGAGTTTTGTCTTGTGGCAGACATCTGCCTTGGTTGGGGAGATTCGAGTTGACGATAACAGCAGGCACGCAGTGACCCAGGGAGAGTGGCAGCAAGGTAGGGACGTGTCCTTGGACAGGGTGCTGGGGAGGAGGGAGCAGGACGGGACTTGGCACCAAGCCGTGGCCTAGAGAGCCGCGCGCCTGTGGGAGGGCGGAGGGCCCCCCACTCCTGATTCTGTATTTGGAAGCCCCCAGCGGAGAGAAGTGTATGGTTGGGGTGAGTTGTTTCTAACGGCGTCTCTGGAATGGCTGGACTGTTCTCTGTCCAGGTGACGAGAGCCTCGGGCCAGGAGCCCTGCAGAGCGGGGTCTGTCCTGGTTTGGACGCAGGACTAGTGCACGGTTCAGATGACCCAGATCCCCATCTTGTGACACAAGGCTCATTGGTGCCCCGAGCAGGCCCCATGTCAGCACCCCACCCCACACCTTGCAACATGGAAGTGAGCGTGGCTCCATGTCTGCGTAGGGCATGTTGAGGACACTGCCCCTGCATGCGTGACCCACTGTGTCCCCGCTTGGGGGCCTTTACAGTAACAGGTCCCCATGGGCCAGTGGGCACACTTCCTGTTTCCTCCTGTCCTGGTTGGAGACGGCTCTCCGCCTGGTCCTGTCCCTCTTGTCCCTGGAGCTCGAGCTCACTCAGACCTGAGGGTCGGTCCGCCCGTGAGCTGCCGGTGTTAGTGGTCAAGCAGGAAGCTGAGGGTGGCGCTGGGTCTGATAGTGTGACGCACATGGGGCGTGCAGTGTCCAGCGCGTCCTGCCTGTGTCACTCAGCAACACGCCCTGTTCCCTTCCACGGCGTGCGGTGGTGGTGACACTCTGCCCGCCACCCCACATCTGCGTCCTTGGAGAAACGCACTTGAAGCCAAAGCGTGACTGGCTGTCAACCTGGGGATATGCTACTGATTTTAATAGGGACGAGGAACAGCCACGGAGTTCTGCCTGTCACTTTCACTCATGGATAGTCTGACGTTAAAAAATTCCTCTACCTGAGTTGTCGCCAAACTGGGCAGAATAAACAACCCCCTGACTGATTCCAGGAAAGGGGTCAGATTACAGAACTGGGGACATTTCCCGTACTCCTGCTGAAGTGACCAGGAGTCCTGGGAAGCCACCATGACCCTCAGGGCCTGGCCTTCATGCCGCCCCTGTTACGGGTTCCCCAGATGGCCAGGGGTTCCGACCTCCGTCCACTGAGGGTGGAAAACCGCCCAGTTTCCTTTGCACTCAGAAGTGGAAGCTGTCACCTTACAGGCACCCTGGCCCCTGACTCAGATCATCCAGTTTTGAGCACCTGTGGCCCTCGTGTCATAGCTTTCATGGCCGAGCTCTGCATGGGGCCCGTTAATCAGTCCTGTGTGTCTGGGTGTCAGCCCCGGCGTGTCCTGTGTTGGTGGTGACTATTGGCCACTGTGCGGAGAGGCAACTGAACCCCGTCGTCCGGGAGCCAGAGGACAGAAGTGCTGCATGCGCGCCGGGAGGGCGCCTCGGCTTTCTGAGCCTTATTCTTTGCCCTCCCCACCTTTTGCGGCTGACTTGCGTAGCAGACGTCAGCTGACGTATGGAAATCAGCATTGGAGCAGAGAAGGACACTTCAGCAGAATAAGTAACAACTGTGTGTGTATTAAACATTATCAGCCAAGAATTACCCCAAGTGTTAACTCTTCTGTTTAGCACTTTTTATCCATTTATGGTTATTCTTTCAGTATCAAAAATTTTTAAGGTTTTGTGATCATTTTAATTATGGACAAATTACGGTCAAAACAGCTGTGTTCATAACACTTTAAAGAACTAATTGGATTACATTATTCATTAACTTTTCCTGAGGCATTTTGCATAGTTACATAATTAATGTTTATCTTGTTGCCAGAAATCAATTCTTTTTTTTTTCAGATCAGAAACCTGAAATGAAACCTTCCTTTCCATTAAATCATATTTAACTGCGTGACTATCAATTTGTAAATGTGAGAACGAGATAATCTTGTATCTTTGGGGATAATTCTTAATGGTGATAGTGGTAAATGGTAAAAGGATGGAACAACTGGTCTTCTTTGGAAATTAGTATTTGCATATGTTTGCTAATTAGTATATGTATATGCAAATTAGTATATGCTCACTGGGAACTGTTGAAAATATGGACGTGAAAAAATTAAATTGCATCGTGTCTGTAGAGAAAGAAGACGTTAAAAAGACCCACTCCCCTGGGGTTGCTTAGCTACAGAAATGAGGTCTCTGCAGGCCCGTGGCTTCCCTTTTCCACCTCCACAACCGGAGGAAACTCTTGGCAAGCAGTCGCCTGCCATTCTGACACTCAGACTCCTGAGGACCAGGTTCGGTGGACTGGATGTGCCGTACGTGAGAGCTGGTGTTACACGGCCATCTTCACTTGGACGGCTGTGGGGAGCAGGGCCACGGGGCCCGAGGGCATGGAAGGCACATCATCAGGAAAGAAAATGCTAGTGACTGAGCGGCAGCAGTGCCCAGAGAGTTAGAGTCCTGGGGCCTTGCAACTAAGAGGGGAGGCAGACGCCTTCAAGCGAGAACCTGGAAGAAGCTGCGATGGGAGGGCCCTGGATAGGGGGTGGTGTGGCCCCCAGCGGTCTGGCTCGGCTCCCAGGGGCTTGGTGGACAGATGTTGACAGAAACTGTCCCCCAAGGAGGTTGTGGAGCTTTAGTGGACGCTTGGGACTGTGCTGGCCGTCCTGACATTCTCATGACGGTGGAGTGCCAGCAGGTGGGGACACTGAGCGCTCAGCGTCCTTAAGTGGGATGGAGTCTGTGTGTCAAACCCTCTGGACACGCCCCGTGACATCGGAGTTGGGGAGCCTGGGATGGAGGTCACTTGTACTGAAGGGCCTGACATACCCACTCTGGTCGGACTGATGAGATGATGTGTTTCTCCAGCACCGGCAGGTCCTCGGGGGTGTGTATGCGTCACTCAGGGTGAGCGAGACAAGCTGAGCCCTTCTTCCACTGCCGTGGCCTGTGGCCCTGTTATTCCTGCTCATCGTAGACACGGGGGTGTCCCAGGAGAGCTGGCTCACTTTCCTGTCTTCTGCCCTGTTTGTTGTGGCACAGCGATCCTAGCCAGCCTTCCCTGGTCCTTACATACGCGCGACATTCGATCGTTCTTAGAGCAGCTGTGTGTGTGCATGTGCGCACACTCCCTGCCAGGAGGTGTGGCCGTGAGTTAAAGTGAATGCCATGCTTTTCCCTTCCTTTTCTGTGGGGCCCACGCAGGACCAGCGCCGCTCTCCCCCATCGCTGTGGTTTGCATGATAATCATTATGGTCAGGGTTAATGAGGTATTTTAGTACTTTAAAAGTGCGAATTAAAATGTGCACTGCTTTCTCCCCTTTTCTCATGGAGTTCCTGGCTCCCGGGCATTGCAGCCAGATTGCGGAAGTGTCACTCAGCCTGACTTTCCCACGGGACTGACTTTGTAACAGATGTTTCATTAGAGGATTTAAAAATGCTTACTGTATTTTATTAGTGTCTTCTCCTGTAAGATGCCAAAAGGTTGATAAATAAACACGATCCAAAGCGAGTCACTTTTTAAAAAGGTTTTTAATTTTACTGTATGCACAGACATGTACAAACACAAACAGACATGCCTAGACACATGCACAGACACATGCAAACACACAGCATGCCTAGACACTTGCACATCTGCGCATGCCTACAAGCATGCGCAGACACATAGGTACACAAACATACATGCACACACACACGTGAACAGAGAGACATGCATAGACACACAGTACCCTGCCTCCCAGATTTTAAACTTCCATTAATCTTAATAGCAAACTTCTTAAGAGTCCACTGTGCCCCAGATATGGCAGGAGAGCCGCTTCTCTGTGACTTCCTGAGCATGCCTGCTTTTTGTAAATCTTACGCACTGTTGGTTGTTAGCTTGGTGCCAGAAGCCTGCGTGGTGGGTAAAGGAGGCTGGGGTACTGGGCGGTGCATCCATAGCACTCCCTGCAATGGTGTTCCAGTGAGTGGGGCGCGTGAGTTGGCTTCCACGTACTTCCCACGGTGACGAGTGTGGGCAGGGCACTGACGTGTCCGTGGGGAGCTGTGGAATGACAGCACTCGTAACCCAGGTGACTCATGTGTCCGTGGGGAGCTGTGGGAATGGCAGCACTAGTATCCCAGGTGACTGACGTGTCCGTGGGGAGCTGTGGGAATGGCAGCACTAGTAGTCAGGTGCCCACCACACCTGTGCTGCCAAGTCCTCGCGTGGACACGATCCCTGTAACAGGCACCACCTCTGGCCTCTGTGGGCTTCCCAGCTCCTGCTTTTCCTCGGGCAGGACATGTCCTGTCAATATTTGTTATATTAAAGTTGACTCATGCTTCATGTGGAGCAGGCAGAGGACAGGCCGAGGTCCTCGTGGGGTCCGCGTCATGTGACAAAGCGTCTGCCCACACGTACTGCTGTCACAGTGCCCAGCAGGGATGGGGGTGACGTCTTCTCACCGGGGCTACTGCAGAGAAGTGGAGGCTGGGATGAGGGGTCCTGGAGGGCAAGGGCTGAGAAACGGGCCCTGTCACCTGCATAGGACAGAGCCACCTCCAGAGGCTCAGCCTGTCCCCTCAGCAGCGTCTCCAGAATTCCCAGGGCTCCTGTGTCTGGCTCCACACTCTTCAGATGTTGTGAAGAAACTGACTGGGTATCCGAAGCCCTCATGTACAAGGCAGTGACCGTTATTTCCTGCAAAGGTTTGTGGCTGGTGTCGCCCCTCAGCACCCCTGACCACATGGCCATCCCCTGTTTAACATGAGTCTTTCTACGCCAGAAGAAGCACATGTGCTTGTCCCACCAGAACCCAGGACGGACCATGCTCCCTGCAGGGCCTGTGAAATGTCTGGTGAACAAACGAACAAATGAACAAATGAAAGAAAACACCAATCGTTCACACGAGCTCAGAAAGAAGTACATAGCATGCCCCTGAATGACGTCGTTTCAGTCACCCTGGTTTCATGATAAGAATTGCTTCCCGTCTGGGGCCACTGTGTGGGGTGTCTGTGTGGGTTTTCTCTGGGGACCCCGGGGTCCTCCCACATCCCCTAGACGTGCGCGTGAGGTGAACAGGTGTCTGCATTGACCCGTGTAGTGAGTGTAGGTGTGAGCGGCCCTGCGGTGGACGGGTGTCCCTTCCTGTCCAGGGTGGGTCCCATCTGCACCCTGAGCCCCCGATGAAGGCTCCGGCACCCTTGACCTTGTGCTGGGAGGAGCAGGTGGGAAATAAATCTTACTTGTTTTTAGTCGTCTCCCTTAAATGTATGGGCAGCTGAGGTTTACTTCAGTGTTTACCAGTAGAAGTGTTTGGGTCTTTATTTAGACGTTTGCTGATGGTTCTGTGACATAATGTCTTGGGGACTTGTGTTCATGTCAGTTAGCCTGGGGGAAACCGGGCTACCTTATGTTGTTTCACGTAACGTGAGTTTCCGGAACCGACCGAGGGTGTTGACTGAGGCCTCACTGTATAAAAGTGACTCCTTGTGTTAAGAACAGGAATTTAAACATATCACCTGTCCTTTTGACTTTAATTTGGAGCAAGTTCTGTGTGGGACAACGAGGGTTTGCCATGCACAAAAAGGGACAACGCTAGTGTAAGGTGTGATACCTGTAATTTTGATTTGTTTCTTATAAGATGAAAATAACAGAATTAGCTGTCATGTTCTGTTACTCAGATAACTATAAGCTGTCTTTTAAAAGAAGAAACAGTAAATTGTTTAGTTGCAAAGCGAGAGAACACAAAATACCAGGAAAAAACTCACTCCGTTACTCGTAACTTAAATCACAGTTTCCAGGGTGTTATCCTCTTTTTATTCATCTATCACCACCTCCGTCGTAATGGGACACGGGTGATGGAGGTGGCCGCCAGGACCTCGAGGTGGCTCTGCGCAGAGCTGCTGCTCTGTCTGGGGACCTCAGGACCGTCCCCTTGGAAGTGGGAGCAACGAGCCCCCTGACCTCAGCTCCTGACCCCTGGCTGCTCGCATGGGGCGCTGACTTTGCACAGAGCTTCTGAGCGGATCTGTGCTCGTGGCCTGAGGACGATGGGCGATGTTCTCTGTTGCCCAGGCAGGTGTTGGGGTCGAGGCCGGGGCTTCCTGGGCACTGTGTCTCGTCCACATGGTTAAACCAGTTCTTGGGTGAAGCAGCCGCGATGGGGACTGCTGTTTCCTTGGGCTGAAACTTGCAGTGACTGGGAGGATAGGGACAGTCCCCAGAACAGGTTCTGACTGCAAGTCTGTGACAGGCTGCAGTCCTGGGTGACGTGACTATGAAAAGCAGAGTGGGAAGAGCAGACAGACTCTTCGTGGGGTAGAAAGTGTTAAAACGCAACCTGGTTTCTTGTGTAAAGGTCCATCCAAATGTAGCCCCGTTTTCAGTTTGACTGTTTGGTAGGAACTGGAGAAATGGTCCTGAATTGCACAGAGGTAGTCTTTTTTCTTTCACCCTGGTGTAAACCATCGTTCCTACAGGCACTGGTGGGGATACTGGCCCTGCGTGAAGGCGGCAAGCCACCCTCTCTTGGTCCCTGTCAGCTGTGCCTGGTGGCCCACGATGCCACTTCTGTTTCTCCCTAACAGCAGTTTCATTTTGTTTTTAAAATTAGCATCTAGTGACATTGACTCTCTTTTTGGTGTCCAGGCCCGTGAATTTTATTGTGCTTATTTGCAAGCTGTTTATTCACTTTGTTGAAGTGTCTGTTCAAGTCTGTGCCAGTTTTTTAATCGGAAGGTTGTCCTTTGTCAGGTATGTGGTTTGAAAATACTTTTCCCCAGGCACTAGCTTGGTTTTTTAAGAGTGCCTTTTTACGGAACAGTATTTAAATTTTGATCAACTCCATTTTGTTGTTATTTTTTTTAATGGTTCACGTTTTCAGTAATCATGTCTATGAATTCTTCGTCTAACCCAAACTCATGAGGATTTTACCCTGTGTTTTGTTTTCTTCTACAAGTTTTATGTTGAGGTTTTCTGGTTGTAGTTTTTTTGCAAATAGGTGACCAGTTCCTATGTCGAGAAGACTGTCTTTTCTCTGTTTCACACATTGCGCACGTTTGTGGCGTTGCTTCTGGGCCCTGTTCCTCTCCACCTTCACCAGAGCTACACTGCTTTGACTGTTGTCTCTTTGTGGTAAATCGTAAAAACAGGCAGGTGATTCCTCCCACCTTATTCTCAAATATCACATTTCTTTTGCTATTCTAGTTCCTTTGACTTTCCATTTAACTTTTAGAATTAGCTTGTCTATCGCTATAAAAAATCCTGCTAGCATTTTAATCGGAATTGTGTTAAATCTATAATTTCCAGAGACTTGACATGTTTGTTATGTTGTTTTTGTTACACGTATGCACGTCTCTCAGTGTACATGGATCTTCTCTGATTTCTTCTGTCCGTGTTTTGTAGTTTTCAGGGTCCTAGACATGTTTGTGTGTTTCATTAGATTTATGCCAAAGTGTTTCTTTTGGTTTTTTTCTATGTACCTACTTTAAATGATGTTGTGTTTTTTTTTTAAATTTTAGTCCCAAATATTCATTGCTGGAATATATTAACATGATTTGTTTTGACTTTGTATGTTGTAATCTTGCTAGAGTGAGTTATTAGAGCTAGCAGTTAATGTTGTGTTTCCCATGGGATTTTCTGTGTCGGGTTTTGGTTTGAATGATTTTTGTCTTTTTTTCTGTTTTCAATTTTCTTGATTTCTGCTCTTTATTATTTCTTCCCTTTCACTTGCTTTGGGTTTATTTTACTTTTTTTCTCTATTTTGTACAGTGGAAGCTTAGATTATGGACTTGAGACTTTTCTTTTCAGATATAAAGCTTTCCTGCGTCATTTTTGTTCAGTTGAAAACATTTTCTACTTTGTTTTGAGAGCTTATGGTAGTTTTATGCCGGCCTGAGGATGTGCCAGCCACAGACAGGTGGGTGTGCGTGGAAGCACCAGGGCACCGCCGCTGGTCCTGATCTTGTCGGGACCCTGGGAAGGGACAAGGGACTCAGCCTCAAACTTACAAGCCTGTCACTACACAGCACTCTCGCCAGCATTTTGAAAGTTTAAAAAGCTCGATTGGGACTCTCGTGTTTGAATTCCTCAGGGCAGCTGGGGCCCCAGGGCCCTGTGCTGGTCTCCTCCACCAGCAGCATCATGGGGGCCCCACCAGGCCATTTCTGCTAAGCCCTCTGACAGCTGCAGCTCGGGACACTCCAAAAAGAAAGCTACCAGGGACGTATGATGAGTTTTTAACAAAAACAATGAAAAGTTGAAACATCCAGGACCGTACAGTCTAGAGCAGAGGTGTCCAAACGTTTTTCAGCGTTTTTCACCAAGGGCCATATGCGGTAAAATACACAAACAGCTGGGCCACTCACTCGAGGTGAAGTACGTATTGCCTCACCTGGTTTATTTAAGTAAACTAAATATATTTTTGGAATTTGCTGCGGGCCAATTAACAATGGATTACAGGCCGCAGTTGGCCCGCGGGCTGCAGTTTTGACACCCCTGGTCTAGAGCTATGACTGTGACGCGTGGCATATTGAAAATACATGTTTTTCTTTCTGGTCCGACCATTAAGTAAATGCTGAAAGGAACTTTCTGGTCATTGACATAAACAACCTGTATTTCTGAGAATTGTTCCCCTTCGTACTGAGTTCAGGGTAAGCCTCAGTGACTATAATCCTCGTGCCACTTTTAGGTTTATCCTGTTTTCATTCTTGAAAACAGCCTATGGGACTTAAGTTTCTAACTTTACCATTGGAAACATGACAAACTAAGATGCGGTGACTTCAGCAGCACAGAAGAAAGCATGACTGTAGTGACGTCATGTCGTCACAAGTGGGCCAGGCAGGGGTCTGCTGGGTAGCCTTGCTCAGGCCCCAGCAGCCCGGCTTCCGCCCCAGGCTGGGTGCCTTCTGGGCGTGGGCATGGGGAGCTAGCTGCTGGCCTGACAGTTAGGCTGACAGGATGCAGGAGAAGCAGACGACGATTCCCTCCGGATCTGCGACTCTTCTGGAGCCCTTCTTGGCCTCGCCTCCCCGGAGGGGCCATCGCAGAGTCCCCTCTGGCTTCTTACTGTGCACGGCTTGCTGGCGCACAAGCGAGGCCGCCCCGCATGTCGTCCTACGCAACTCAAGGACAGGAATTGCCCCTGGCGTCCCTTAGTATTTGAACTTGTAATAAACAGGCCAGCATGAGTGCTTCCTGAGACAGGTCGCTCTGTGTGTGTGAGCTTTCTAGTTGCAGTAGAAGGTGATAGCTGTGTTACCAGTACTTCACCAAGAGAAAAGTGAGAGCTGAGAAGTCAGCCGCCTGTGTTTGGGGGAGGCAAGGTCCCGGTCTGCCTGCTCCCAGTCCCCAGGACTGGGGGCTACTTGCCTGGACATCACAGGGCTGACAACTGTCCCTCCTGCAGAGCGGCGAGAGGCCTGTCAGCCTTAGAAAGCCATTGGCGTAGGAGAAAAGCACCAGGAAGGTTCTTGCCGGCCACAAAACTCCAAACATGGCAATGGCTGCCTTGTTACATGAAGCACTTGTTCCAGTATTAAATAATGATCTCCTGACACTAGAATGGAGCCCGTTTACTCATAACTGTCGTGACGTGGCCACGGCTCGCATGTTACCATGGGACATACTCTCTCCCTGAGACCACCGACAGGGTCTGGCTGGTGGCCACACACCGTCCTGGCCTTTTTCCCAGAACGAGGCTGCCATGCAGTGTCACCTTCACCCCTGCTTCTGTTTTCCCTTCTTGTTTCTGAGCCTCACACTTCACTCTGAAACTTTGGCTACAGTTTAAGTAGGAAAAAGAATTCCTTTGAGGGAGGGAAAGAGGGGTGATCTCTTCCGTCTCAGTGTGTTTCCACCATCTACTCATTGCATTTTCATTTTAAATCTATGACTGGTTTGTAACTGTCATTTCTTTGTAACAGAACTCACGGCAACTTGATTCTACTGTCCAAATTTAAAGTTTTATGTAACTTCTTTGAAGGTAACACAAGTCACATTTTTATCACATTTTTCTTAAGTGGGAAGTGTTTCAGAAGATCACTTATTTTCCACTCCCTGAGGTTGCCAACCACTTTTGTGTTTTCTGTTACACGTTCTTATTTTTAAAATGAAAAGGGAGTGAATGAACAACTGGAGCATCCAAGCTCTGTGAAATCTTATGTGGAAAACACTCGAGTGGGGCCCCCAAGGTGCTTTGCGTCTTGGAACCTTAGATCTTTCCAGGAGCAGAACTGTGGCGACGCCATGGAGGTGGGTGGCGCATCTCGTCATGGTAACCTTGTAGCTGCCGGGTTGAGCGAAGGCTCGTTAACCTGCTGTGCACACGGGGTAGTCCTGGGAGGGGGCGGTGACAGGGGTTAAATAAGACTTTGCTTAGAGATGGGACTGCAGCAGTGGGCCTGCTTGTTGCCTTCCTGCCTTGAATTTACAGAGTTTTACCTGGGGGACTGTGCTTGTGACAGACCCAAGGTGAGCAGGAGAGAGCAGGTATAGCCAGTCGCTCCTTCAGCTGGAAGTGACACAAGTGGAGGAGAGGCACCATGTTGCCATGGTGATGTCATGGCCCTGACTTCAGGTCAGCCCATGACAGCCCAGGAGGTATTCCGGCTGTGTGTGTATCTGTCATCATTTACCTGTCACCTAGGTACAGCTGTCATCTATCAATCACCTATTCCATCTATCAGTCATCCATATTATTTGCTTATCATCTACTGTAGCTTATCTGTCTTTATTATTGTATTAGCACGAGAACCTCATGGATACCTCAGAATAAAGGGCAGAACACACCGTTTGCTTTGGTCGGCTCCTGTGAGATTTGTGTGGGGGACCGCTGTCCACCAGGTCTGACATGGTTCCAGAGATAAAAACACCCGACTTTCTGTATGGGAAAGATGGTCTGGCCAAGGCGTTCTTAGCCCTGATGCGCAGGGCTCCTGAGCAAACATGGTCCCTTGTCACAGGACTGTCTGGGTAGTGCACAAGTTGAGCTGTTGTCTTATACACGTGGAGAGCAGAAGCGTTACCGACTGTCACCTCTATGCTTTTCCTTCATGGTCACTAAGCAGTGAACAGTCACCTGTGTTTACTTTGATTACGAATGCAGCTCTGTCCAGACTGAAGTCACTCTGTGACACTCATGCCTACTGCTTGCCTGTGTGACTTAGACCCATCAACATGCAATCCTTCTTGTCAAAAAGCAGGGCCGGGACTTGGCTTGGAGGACACTGACCCATGAAGTTCTCACGACCTAGTTTTGAGGATAAGCCACGTGTACGTAGGCAGCGAGCGGGGCCTCATGGGGAGACCACCACCAGGAGCCCAGACACTCGGTGTCGTTGCGCTGGGTTGTGTCTGGGGAGAATAGCAGGCAGTGTGTGTGAGGTGGTCCCGAGAGGAGGGCATCCTGGGTGGGTGGAACCGGTCCGGTGGTTTTGGCTAGAGTGGTTCTGGGTGTGCTTTCAATGGGGAAGTTCTGCACATGGACAGGCTTTGTTTTCTTTTTAGATCTGGGGCGCTGAGTGAAAAGCCTAAGTGCTATTTGTGCCTCAGTGTCTTACCTATAAAATCCGTAGCAAGGATTAGGAGTGATTGTTCAGGACGCGAAGCACAGGGCTCTCAGGGGGCCTTGGTTTCGTGGGGAAAGTGCATTATTTTCTCTTGCACCCAAGGTCTTAGCAGTTGGAGTTTTCCAAAGGCAGAATTCAGAGTTCAAAGTTCCTGTGAATTGGGTGATACTGAGATTTAAGGGACCTCCCCTCACCCCCACAATACTTAGTGTTCATTTGAGAGATTTTTAAAACGAGCTGAGTTTTGGCTGTGAACAGACTGAAATGGGTCTGGTTTGCCAGGGCTGAGGGTTGGTGGTGAAATTGTGTAAACCCCTGTGAGGGAAGCAGCATGGAACGCCCGGGGGGACTGGCGGGGGGTGGGTACAGGTAAACAGGTGTGTCCCCAGTGTGCAGGGAGCCCCTGGGTCCACGTGTGTGCTGATGACGCCCCACCACGTGCCTCGCTCACGTGCTCCTGTTCCGGGCCCTCGGCTCTGGGGACAGACCGGCTTTGAATCTGCAGAAGCCTGAGCATGACCCAGAGTGGCTTAAGCGGGAGTACAGTTACCATGGGAACTAGCTGCCGCAGTAGTTTTGTCATTCCCAAGGACTGACAGGGAGGCGCGCCCCAGTGAGGCACAGCGGGATTCTGGGAGGCTGAGGGGATGGATGACTGGCAGATGCGCCCCTCTTTGTTGCGAAGAGACAGGATGAGTGCTCCTATGGAGAGAGGTCGGGGGTAAGGCGTGAGAGCCACCTCCCAGCCAGTGTCCCATGCGTTTGCTCCCTTGTCCTGAGCAGTCACAGAGCTGTTACGGAGTGTTCAATCACACCTGGGGGCTCGGGTTGCACGACCGACCTGGGGAGCTGTGTGCTTCACGTTGGCCGTTTGGTATCAGGAGTGCTCGCCAGCCGCCAGCAGGATGCACTCATGCATTTCTAGGGCTGACGGACGGCGCTGTGTTTCAAAACGAGTTGTGCATTTTGTGGGGTGGGCAGGACTCTACAGTGAGCCGTAAGTCCGTGTCAGGCTTCAGACGCCCAGCGTGCTTCATGGGCTGATCATGCTGAGTGTACACCCCTGGGAAGAGCACATTTGCCAATCGGTGTGTCACTTACAACATTTCATTTGTTTGCTGTATTTTTATTCAAACTTAAATTTTTGGCTGTTCTGGGAATGATGTTTGGTCAGAATATTAGGAAAAAATAGCAGGTTCTAAGAACTTCAGGGGCAAAATTGGTATATTGTGTGCATTAGCGCTCGCAATTGGGAGGGGCTGTTGTGTCAGAGATGATTTTGTCCTGGGACTTGGCACTGAGGACGAACGTCAGTGGGGGTAGCGGGGGTTCTGTCTTCTGCTTGTGTGTGTGAACCTATGGCTGTAACACTTAACGTGTGTTTTATCGAGAAGCACTTTTCTCACGTTTTGGGTTTCTATGCGTCCCGTTAAAATTAGCTTTGTTTTCTTTAGTGTTTAATTTGGTCTAAGTCACTAGCAGTTTAAAGCCCTTGGACCGACATGCCTGGTTAGGAAAACCTCGCTAATGGAAAAGGTGCCAATCAGTAATGGTTTGCGCAGCTGTCACCAGCATCAGCGCCCGCATGACCTGTGCTTGATGGAGTTTTCAAGAGCCATGCAGATGGGGTCTTCTGCTCCAGCAGATGTGAATAAGATTGCGAGAGCCGGATTCTGGACCCCATCAGAGCTGAAACGTCTGAGGAGGGCTGGGGACAAACATGTTCTTAGAAAAGTGTTTTCATGATGTATGTATGTTTGTGTAGGCAGGAGAAGAGGTCACGATGAACAATGTAAAGTGCTTTCTTTCTAAGTTGTAACTATATGTCTTCTCAGACACCATGGAGTGATCAGCTCTGCCTGTGGGGACGCTTCTGAATCCTCCTTTCCTTGTCTTACAGGTGACATCACACAGAAAGGATATGAAAAGAAGAGGTCGAAATTAATTGGAGCCTACCTGCCCCAGCCTCCAAGTATGTAAACCTTGCTGACAGCATGAATTATCTGATTTTAAGTGTTACCTGTAATGTGCAAGAGAACATTTCATCACAAGTCCTGCATTGGTCCCTGGTCTAATGAAGACCCTGCTCCTGATTTGGCACCGGCCACACGTACTCCTCTGAATATACCAGGCACATATGATTTTCTATAAGTGCGCCTGATAGATTTAATAGGTATTATACTATAGAGGGCAATAATGGAGTTGATTACTTCAAAATGCTATAAAAAATATGACAGCATTTATGATTTAAGCATGACTTTTGGCATAGTGAGTTAAAATTATTTCTGTTATTGCTTATGGTTTAAATTAATCCAAGGTTTTTGTTGGTGTCGTTCAGGGTTAGGGCAAATCTAGAAAATGATACAATATCCTGCCTTGGTTATGAAATCATAAAGCTTGGTTGTACTTTGAAACGTGACTGTAAAACGCAGTGGATTCTCCCCAAAAGCAGAGTCTGTTTCCCTCCAGCGTTTTCACGTGTCCAGGTTTGTGGTCCTTTTGCACTGGAGCCAGGTTCCATGCATTTCCAGAAGCAGAGAACGATGCCAGGCTAGCGTTCTCACAGCTCAGCTCGGTTTGAGGGTTGCCTTGAATATTGCTAGGCTTTGGGGGTGGCTTACAATGAACACAGGTAATGCTGTACTTGAGGAGGAAGCATAGCAACGTAAGTGTTGAAGGTGATGCCTGAACACCGTTTTCACTGCTGAAACAATTTCTAAAGCTGCTCAGATGCTTCTGCTAGAGAAGGTTTAAGTCTGCAGATGCACAGAGCACACAGACCCCCAGTTCTGCCTTCTTGCTCCCCAGGCTGTGACATGTCTAACAGTGCTCTGCTGGCTGGGAGGGAGCACTTCCAGAGGCTCACATCCCAGGAAACTTGATTTGTGTGTTGCATATCTGCTGTGTTTATCATTTTGCTTTGATAACGTGTGTGTGCTTTGTTTTTCCTTGATTCTTAAGAGAGTTAATCTAAAGATGGACCGGTAGTATAAGCTAACTTCCTGTTGTCTGGCTTACAAAAGGAAGAAGCTCTGTTGTAATTGGGTGAATTAAAAATAAATCAGTGTTTTGGTGGGCTGGCACCCACGTGTGAAATGCTTTCGGAGCAAGTGGGCAGAAGGCTGGGCGCTGGTCTCCCTGTTTCCTCTCATCCTCTGGCAGGACTGCATGGTGACCATGGTCCTCACGGCCCTTCACTGTGAATCCCTTTTGGCAGGTGGCCCCTCCATGCCTTGGAGGAAGGCTGGCGGGCTGACCGGAGGCTCTTGACAGTGTTGGATTTCCACCTCTCTGCCTTTCCAAACAAGAGTGAAACAGAAGCAGTGCCCAGAACAAGGCTGGGCCTTGGTGCCAAAGTGGGCTTGACCATGTTGGCTGGGTGCTCAGGGCGGCCCCCGTGTCGTGTGGTCCCTTTGGTGTCCTTTGTGCTGTTCTGCATGGGGTCGGCAGCCCTGCTCAGCGCTGTAACAAATTTAAAAAAAACTAAAGTTTGAATTAATTAGTTTTTTTTCAACTTGTTACAGCAGCGAATGGAGCTGCCGTGGCCCGGTGTAGACTGCCGCACAGTGAAGGCGCCCCGAGGAGACCGCCACACTGCAGCCACATCGCGGTGTGTGACATCCGAGAAGCCACCGGCAGGGAGCGTGTGGCCAGCACCGTGGGAAACCGGCCTCTGTTTTACTTTCGTTTCGGTGAGCGCACTTTCCTGAGAAAGACTCCGCAGCAGGGACCCGTTGGAAATGGCCAGCCATCCTTCCAGACAGGACTGCAGGGCTTAGCTCTGGAGGCCCTCAGGGTCCTGTGTCAGAGACCGGCCCTCACAATGAGTGGTCACAGAGCTGCCTCAGATCCCGGAGCCACCCCTGTCTTGCTGGCCCAGGGCCAGTTCTGAGTGTTTTCTGTTAATATTAGAATAGAATACACCATTTTCACAATTCTGTTTTCGCAGTTGGGGCACCACATCCAAAACACTAGAGAAAGGAGAATGCATGACAAGTCCTAAAATTCTCTCTGAAATGGTTGGTCTTCCACTGGCCTTTGTGTTGTAACCAGAGTGCTGAGAAGTTGGAACTAGTAGGTCCTGACATCAGAAGAGGGCGAGGGGGCTGAGAGCTGCGCCCATTGAAGGCCTGTCCCCAGAGGGCAGTGATGGTTTGAGAGAAAAACAAACCAGTTACTCGCAGAGGTATTCTCAGAGGCAGGTCCCCACTTCAGAGGTCACAATTATGTGAGTGGATAATGCTTTGAATAGGAGCAGCCCCCAAAGGTGAGTTTAGTGCACCTTAGTAGAATAAGAAAATAAGCATTTATAAGTTTTAGGCTTATCTTCAGGGTTTTACTTCAAATGAAGGGCACTGTTTTTTTGTTTGTTTGTTTTTGTTTTTTAATAAATTTTAATGGGGAATATTGGAGAACAGTGTGTTTCTCCAGGGCCCATCAGCTCCAAGTTGTTGTCCTTCAGTCTAGTTGTGGAGGGTGCAGCTCCGCTCCAAGTCTAGTTGCCGTTTACAATCTTAGCTGCGGGGGGGGGGGGGGGGCACACACAGCCCACCATCCCTTTCAGGAATTGAACTGGCAACCTTGTTGTTGAGAGCTCGCGCTCTAACCAACTGAGCCATCCAGCAGCCCCTCCGGCAGCTCAGCGGCGATCGTTGTCTTCGATTCAGTTGTGGAGGGCACTGCTCACTGGCCTATGTGGGAATCCGGTCGCCCCCTGAAGGGCACTGTTTTGAGTGTCATCCACAAATTATAGGTAAGCTACAATGTTACAGCTGGGCCCCAGGATTTCAGAAGAGGTGCCCAGCCTGGCTGCCCCATGTGGCTTCTGTTGGTCCCCTAGGTCACGTGCTGATGGGTACAATGAGTGTCCTTGCAGGAAGAACAGAGGGTTGGTGAGTGGGTGGCAGAGTTGGGCGTGCTGTGAGGCCCTTTTCAGTTATGGAAGCCCCACGCACCTGGTGAAATGAGGACGAGGGACCTGCTTGGGGGCGCTGCTCTGTGGCCCCCGTGAGCCATCCCTTCCCACTGGGAGGCAGTGCAGCGAGTTGCTCACTGTTACTGCTAACCTGTATTTCGGAGGCGTTGCAGCAAGACCGGCTCCTCTTACGAAAGCTGGTCTCTGCGAAGTGATGAGGCGAACATTCGCTTCTAGACCAAGAATTCCTTCTTGACCAGCTCGGGCTCAGAAGTAATTCTTTTGGTAGAGGGTGTTTGTGCAAAACACCTTTTGTTCTTTTTCAGCCTCTCTTATCCTGCCTCATACTTTCTTATCAGGGGTTTGTGTTTTGATGAACTTTTTTGTTTTTATATTATTTTTATTTATCAGAAAGTTCTAAGACTTCTCCAGAAAGCATTTTAGAAATATTTCTCAGATCTTGTTTGGGACACACTGTTGTGAGTTAGAGCAGCTTGGTGCGATCAGCAGAAACCAATGGCTTGAGTCGTAGGTCCCAGAGAAGATGCTTGGGCACGTTTCCTGATTTTCGTCCCTGCTCAGAAGTGAGTGACTGTCACAGAATATGTGGTGTGACTTGGTTTCCCCTGAAAGATACACTGTCTTCAGTCAGTGCAGTGTTGAATTCTTACCTAAATCTACGTGAGCAAAAGTGTCCCAGAAGCTACAAAGAAAAGTGAAAATTACATATTTAATGAAGGAAGGGATCACAAAGCGTGCACTAGAAATCATGGTCAAGGAGAAAGTGTACTTAGGAACACTTACTCAGTGCTTATCTCCCTGCTACTTTTGGCTGCGTAGTGCGTCCTTCAAAATCATCTTTCATTAATGTCTAAATCTGACAAAACTTGTAAAAAGAAATTCAAATTCACCTTCTTCAGGACCATCAGCATCGTGTGAATGTTTTCCAGTGTGTGTTCGCTGCTCTCAGGACAGGCCGTGACGAGAAGCAGGGTGACCCCAGCGTCCCCCCAGGTGTGAACCTTTGTGGATGTCACGCGTGTTCCTCCCAGTGTGCGTGCAGATGTGGCTTCTGTACCACCGGCCAGCATGCTCCTCGGCGGTCGTGCAGACCCAGCCTCCCTCGAGCCGCTTGGTTTCTCTTGCATAGCCATGGCTTGGGCTCAGTTACGAGGGTTTGCCATGGCCACTGGTTGTGAGGCTCTCAGGGCTGTGTCTTGGGTCACTGGAGGGCAAGTCTGACTCTGTCCTTCTGTCCCCTGGGAATCAGCTGCGGGGTCCATGGGGCTGGTCTCTGAGGAGGGGCCCCTGGTCAGGGTGACTTTCTGTGCGCACGTCTGCTGCTGTTGGAGGCTCACACAGGGGGCCTGGCCTTGCTTCAGCTCCTGGACTCCTACGGGAGCGTCCTGCCTCTCCTCCCTCCCCCGCCCACCCCCTCCCCCCCGTGACATTTAAAGCTCAGGTTCCTTCCCCAGATGTCAGTGGTTCTGGGGCCCACAGCCTGGCTGCTCTACGTGAGGCCCTGGAGTTTTGTCAGAGTTGGCCATGGGGGTCGTCAGGCATCACCGTGGACTGTCAGAATGGCTTCCCATGTGGCTCTTGTCCATGAGGAGCAATGAGAGTGCCCCACCTGATGCGCCTTCCCCGACCACGTGCCCTCACTGCCTTCCGATGAGGAAGACTGGCATCCCGAGCTGCCTGTCAAAGTCTCTCAAGCTCTGTGTCTTTTCCGCATTCCCGTCATGAGTCCCTAATCAAACTGAAATATTTTAATAGGAAATGCTTAGCAAATTTGTACTGATGCACAGCGAGAATTTATGACGATGAAGGAGGAGCTAGAAACTAGTAATGAAGACTCAGGCTAGTACACGTGGGGTCGACCTTACCTACGACTAAATGTCTGTGTGCTTCATGGGGTCTCCAGCTGAGCCAGGAGCAGCAGATGTAGTTGTCTGACCCACACACTCAGCAGCCGTCCTGTCTGCTTCTGGCAGATTCCGCAATGGCGCCTGCATGGAAGTCTGCTGCTGTGGACTGCGGTCGGGGCGCAGGACTCAGAAGTGCTTTGCATGGAATTGAAATGAAGGAAAACCCTTGGTGGCTTCACCAAGTCCTTAGCCCGGGACCCATGGGGGCCCAATGGATGCCAGACGCAGGGGGACAAGCAGGAGAGGCTTGACTGTCCACGCGGGCTGGAGGTGCTCCCACGTGACCCACAGCCGGTGGACCCGGGCTCAGAGCCCGTGTAGTGTGTCCAGTTTCACAGTTAGTAAGAACAGACCTCCTAGTGTTAAATGAGTCCCACACGCATTCTCGTTGACGTTGTCCCCCACTTACCCCACAACTTCCTTAAAACGGTGCCGGGAACCTGAATTTCCAGGTCCCTCATGCTCTGAGTTTCTCTTTGTAGAATAGCCTCATGTCTGTGCTGCAGGTCTGACCTGTGCTCGGCACTGTCCCCATGTCCTTAGGACACCAGAGGGGTCAAGTGACTTCCAGTGTCTGATTTCCCATAATTAGTGAAGTGACCATGTAGCTGTTTGGGGACCCAGCTACGTCATTAGGAATTGTCTTTGGGGGGGAATTGTCTTTGGGGCTCCTCTGTGTCACATGATAGAAGTAAGTAATTGAAGGTCTCATAGAAATGGCCTGTTTCTCTGCCCTCTCTCTCCCTTTGGACTTGAATGAGGTTTCACGTGTGGAGGGGAAGAGCAGGACAGAATGACAGATAGCGACTACCTCTAATTGCTGGGCCCCTGGGGCTCGAGTGGCAGATGTGGCTGGGCAGGGGTGGTGAGGTTTGGGGGGAGGAGTCTGAGCTCTGTTTTCTGCCACCAGGATGCAGTACTTGGACTGGGTGAGCCCTGCTGGTCAGAGTGGGGACAGACTGTGGGGTCCTGGGGGTGGGTGGGGGCAGGAGGTGGCCTCTGTCTGAGGCCTTGAGGATAAAGTGGAGGGTGGGAAGAGAGACTCATGGGAGGTGGCCATCTGGGAAGTGGCAGCTCACGGAAGGTGGCTGTGACTTAGCCACCCTGTACTGTGCTTTCGTGTCCTCTTTATTGTATGCACCTTGGGTCTCGTCCTTAGATACAGAGCATTTTCCCAGTCACTTTGCAGTTCTAGAGAAAAGCAAACACATCACCGACGTCATATTCAGATTGAAGCGTTCCAGCCCCTGCACGGCTTTGACCATATCGTTTACTGGTTCAGAAATGTCCCCTGGTCCCATCCTGTGGGCCAGGTGCAGCGCGGCGGTGGGAGACGATAGGAGCCACATCACCTCATGTTGCCCGTCTCCCAGTGAGGGTTTGGTGGATGCACTTGTGCCAGGTGGCAGCTGTCACCTGCTTTGACTACATCCTGGGCAACAATCTGAAGTTGTAGCAGTTTCCTTCTTATAAGGCTGCTGCTGAATGAATGGTTCTGTGTAAGGTCTCAAAAATACTTCTTTGCAGCTTCACTTTTGTCCATGTAACACAGCTACCGTACACCCGGTCTTGTTTTACTATAATACAAGACCCGGTCTTATCTAACATAAGACCCGGTCTTATATTAATTTTTGCTCTAAAAGACGCATTAGAGCTGATTGTCTGGCTCGGTCTTGTTTGCGGGGAAACACGGTATTGCACCAGTGTACGGCACCAGGCAGGACACAGCCTCCGCCTCGAGGACCAGGCGTCCTGGGGACAGGACACTGAGGCCACCAGAGCACTCTAAGTGACAACAGGGTACCTGGAAGTGCAGGGAGGGGACACCCATCACAAAAGAAAGGGAGTTCCGAGTGGATGAGAATGGCCTTGACTTGAGTGGAAATCCTGGTTCTGGGCCTGTTTCCTCATCTGTGAGGTGACAGAAGCCCCAGCACTTGCCTTGTATTTTTACGTTACTAAGTGCAACTCAAACATAAAGTGGTTACGCCCGCGTGATCAAGTGGTGGCTGCTCTTCTCAGTTCTGTCTAAAGGTAGGAAACTGAGGCCCAGGGTCACAGGTCATCTCAAGGGCATGACGCCGTCCTGGAGCTTTTCCTTGCAGTGTCTGTGGACTGTGCAGCCACTTGTGGCTCGACCCCCCAGTGGGAAAGGAGCCATGTCACCGGAGCAGAGCTAACTTTTGTCCCCCGGCTTCACGTGATTCTGGACAGTTACTCTTCTCCCTTGGGATAGCTCATGTCCCCAGGGGCCTCTCAGCCTGTGCTTGTCTCAGACACTCTGGTCGCCTATGGCTTCTAGCTCTCCCTCACAGTGTGAGGGTGAGACCTGAGCAGTGCTGAACTCTGAGCTCTAATTACGGGTTTTACTGACCATTTGTGTGGCAGCGTTGCCAAGAAGACACCCATTCCAGCTGCAGCATTCGCTTAGGTGCTCAAGGTGGACCACAAGAAAGACCCTCCGGGCCCTCCTGGGGTGACTTTGGAGTCGCATATTGAACTGGCAGCCTTTTCCTGTGAGAAGTGCCGTTAAGCTACCTTGTATTCCATTCCCAGGGAGGTCAGATGAAAATCAATGATTGAATGTGCACAGTAATATTTTAGTTCCTTTAATGGCCAGCTCCGAGTGACCTGTCGAAGCCATTCTCCTTTTGTCAAATTCCTTTCTTTTTAAAACTTGTGTTGTAAACTTGTCAATGCCATATGGAAATACGGTATGTTCGATTGTTGAGCTTCAGACATGGTTCTGAAGATTCCAGAGAGTTAGAAATTTTGAATGAACAAAGTTTGTGCTCAATACTGGATACCTGACTTATATTGTTAAACTATGGGATTTATTTTAAAGTTACTGTGGATAAATGTAGTTTCATTTTTCTCAGGTATTTTTAACGCTTTATATATGTTTGTTAGATAAAGAAGATCATAACGTGGTTCTGGGTTTTGGGTCCCATCGTTTCATTTAAACCCCAGTGGTTTCCGTGGCTTCTTAGGGCTTAGCTAGTGTCTCTTCCCAGGACACTTAGATGTTTATGACACGCAGGAGCCTGTGCTGTTTCTGTGGCGTCGAGCATGGGTCTGCCCTGCCAGGACGCATGTCCCTCTCCTGCTCATCTTCCCTAACTCCCTCCCCCCCATGCCCACTCTGGGAGAGCTGTCCTGGGCTGTGGGCTCAGTGAGTCAGAACTGCATTCTGCCAGGGGATTTGCCCCACAAAGTAGCTTAACTCCAGCTTCCAGGTAAAGCCTCACCTCACTTTGCCATTTTCCTCAACCCAGGGGTGGACCAAGCGTTGCCACCAGAGCGCCGAGCACCCGTTACTCCGTCCTCCGCCTCTCGCTACCACCGCCGGAGATCCTCAGGGTCACGAGATGAGCGCTACCGGTCAGGTAAGGCACCAGATGTGGACATGGGGTCACTAATGCTCTGGTCAGTAGCGCTGGCAGTGGAGGCATGGATGCGTGGGCCTGTGTCTGCAGCAGCTGCGTGCGTGAGTGTCCTGCTTGGGCGTGCGACTCATGGTGCTGCTGTCCTGTGCCACAGACATTCTCTGTAGGGCTCACATATAATTCAGTAAATGGTAACTATTTTCACTTTTGTTTTACTTTATTGGGGTGACCATTGTTAGTGAAATTACATAGATTTCAGGTGTACAATTCTGTATTACATCATCTATAAATCCCATTGTGTGTTCACCACCCAGAGTCAGTTCTCCTTCCATCACCATATATTTGATCCCCCTTTACCCTCATCTCCCTCCCCTCCCCCTCCTTACCCTCTGGCAATCACTAAACTATTGTCTGTATTTTCACATTTTTAATGGTAGTGTTTTTCATTATTTAGAAGTTCATGATAATTTAGAAAATAGTAATTTCTCATGAGCCACATTTTGCCCATTTCTTTTAGGAGTCACTGTTCAAGTTTGGTTATACTTTTTACAATCTTGGTGGCTATTATGATATTTTTCTTCCCTTTTAACCTCAGTGATTTCTGTCTTTCAAGTACAGTTTTCAAAAAAGAAACAAAATCCTTAAAATGCTGCATATTCTCTGTTTACTGTTGCGTCTGTGCTTTACGATGCTGCCTTGGTGATCCCCTTTCATTGTAAACATCACATGACCTTGGCTGGCTTGAATATATTTCCTTAATTGAACATCAGAAAACTTGTACTGTGGTTGAAATTTTAATTCCTTTTCAAGAGATTTTTCCCAACATCTGGATTAAACCTGCTTTTCTCTGCTTCCCTAACTGTGATGTTAAAAGGGTGTCATCACTTAGGTTGTTGTCAGGCACCGTTCAGGACATGTGTGGGTTGCTGATGGGAACCGTCTGAGTGCTAACATTGGTACTTTCATAGACATTATCACACTCAGTTTTTCTAACAAGTGGGTGAAGACCTTATTCCTGTTTCACTAGCAACAGTGACGTGGAAGCTCAGGCTTGAGGAGAGGAGGTGGCTCCGCCAGTTCACACGGAGCTGGGCCAGTGCGCGTTTCATGGATCTTCCCACTAACAGGCACTGACTTACAAGATAAATGCCACCGTGTGCCCTAAGGAGCTGTCTGCCTGACCTCCGGGCTCTGCTTTCCTTTCTGGGGGAAACAAGGGGTAAGACAAGGTGTATGGCATCAGGAGCCAGCATGTGCTCGTGCGGAGAAAGGACTTGAGACATTAGGGAAAGGCCAGGTGCAGCCTCACACTGTTGTCCTGTGTCCTTCCCCTCTCAGGAGGGCTTGATGCCCGACACAGAGTAAGCAGGCCTTTGTTCCCAAATCTGCTGTCAGTGTGTCAGAAGAATTTCAACACCCAGCACATATCAAGAGTCTAATTCCTGCAGGTATCTCAGAGGCCCCTTTTCGGTAATATTAGGAAAGTGGTGGCCTACACTTGTGTGCTGTCGGCTTACTGTGAAATGCTTCCATGGATTCCTTTGTCTTGGTACTGTGCTAGGATTCTGTAGATGCACACGTACACACATGTACACATGTAGATGCACACAGAGACCCTCACGTAGACACACATGTACATGCATAAGACACACTAGACATATATTTAGACACACAGAAGACACGTGTACACATGTGTAGATACATATGGAAGACACACACATAGGCACACGTGTAGACACATAGAAGACACACACAGACACAGAAGACACACATGCAGACAGGTGTAGACACACACACAAGACAACGCAGACATGTGTTTGCTATCATCAGTCTCTTCAGTCCTAAAGAAACTAGTCGCTGGGCCGGCCCGGTGGCTCAGGCGGTTGGAGCTCCGTGCTCCTAACTATGAAGGTTGCCGGCTCAATTCCCACATGGGCCAGTGGGCTCTCAACCACTAGGTTGCTGGTTCAATTCCTCGAGTCCCACAGGGATGGTGGGCTGTGCCCCCTGCAACTAAGATTGAACACGGCACCTTGAGCTGAGCTGCCGCTGAGCTCCCGGATGGCTCAGTTGGTTGGAGCGCGTCCTCTCAACCACAAGGTTGCAGGTTCGACTCCTGCAAGGGATGGTGGGCAGCGCCCCCTGCAACTAGAAAAATGGCACCTGGCCCTGGAGCTGAGCTGCGCCCTCCACAACTAAGACTGACAGGACAACAACTTGACTTGGAAAAAAGTGGAAGTACACACTGTTCCCCAATAAAGTCCTGTTCCCCTGCCCCAATAAAATCTTAAAAAAAAAAAAATCAGTCCTAAAAAAAAAAACAAAAAACAAAAACAAAAAAACTTTAAAAAAGAAAAAGAATTGTACAAATGAGAAAAGTCAAATAGGAAAGTCAAGTTCAGGAGGGAATGTGATTGTCACCAACAGCTCGCCAGCCTGGCTGTGTCTGGCTCTGTCATCTGACTTTTAGCATGCAGATTGGGTCTTGGGTCCGTGTCTAACCTACAGCTCTCTGTGTCAGGTGGAAATTCAACCTATCACAGTCTATTTCCGACATTATCTGTCTTTCCTAATGATGGGTGGGGCATGGTAAGCCCCGATGTTTATATGGCCTTTGATAAGGGGCACGTGTTTTACAAATCCTCTTGATTATTTTAGGGGATGAGTGGGACAGTGGTCACACAATAAAAGTCTGAGAGAGGCTGACACAGTAGGATGATGATCTCTCGACCTCAGGTACATCTCACTCACCTGTGCACATCACCTCCGGCCTTAGAGGGCAGAGGGGAAGATGTGGGCGAGCCAGGTACCGGGGAGGGTGGGTCTAAGGAGGACAGCTTCAGGGCTCCTTGTGACCGGCCAGTGCGGCCCTCCAGGAAGGAAAGTAGACCCTCCTGGGCCCAGCCCTACTTTACAATCACTGTCCATTCCTCACCCTCACCACTGTGAGGTGGGGGCTTGTGAACAAAGCTGAAGTCCGTGAGCCCTTCCCCGCTAGAGCTCCGCCTCCCCGGGAGATGCTGTGGAGCGTTCCGACAGCCCTGGCCTTGTGGCTTCCTTTCTGGGGGCACCTGTCCGGGCACCCTGCCGGCTTCCTCACAGTTTTGGTTTCCTCTCACTTGGTAGACCCCCGCCAGTCATTGAACTCAGCCTTCTCTGTAGCTCAGAGACTGTTGTAGCCCTCCAGTGGCCAGCGCCCAGGAGTACCACGAAGCCTGCTTCCCCAGGTGCTGGGTGCTAGAGAGCTGCAGAGAAAATAAGACCCCCCCCACACACCACCCTGCATTCACAGTCCACTAAACAAGAGGCCATAACGTGCACAGGATAGATGTCACTGTGCAGACTGGTCTCTGAGGCGGCTGAGCTCAGAGCGCGGAGCTCGTTTCAGCTGGTGACACTCCTCTGCTCCCATCAGAGGTAGACTCATGTCGCAGAATGGCCCGCCATGTGTGTGGTCTGGCTGGCGTTTCTCTACAGTCTTGCCCTTCAGTTCCCCCCACCCCTTCATATATCATGGCAGCCCCTAAAGGAGAGATGAGGAGGCCACCCTACCGCCTTACCCTCTGCTATCTCTTGTTGTTCAAATCATCGGTCACGAGTGTCGGTCACGTGCCACTGATAGAAGGTACTTTCTCTTAGAGGTTAGCTTCTACGTCATTTTTAAAAGTGCAGTATGAACTCAGCTGGTCTCTGTCTACTGCCAGTGTCCATATTTCAGGATTTTCTGGTTTATTTTCTCATCCAGCGTGGACATTAAGATATTCACAAGAAAAAGTTTTGTGACCCTCAGGAAATTTTGCTTTCTAAATTTCTTTGACCATTAAACTTGATGTAGAGTTCCTTTGGTTGCTTCAATGACCAAATTATATCAGCCAAGAAGTAATTCTGTTATCTCTTAGATAATTCACTAATTAACTGTCAGTCTCGTCAGCCATATCTTCTCACAGTTGATCTCTCCTGCCATATTTCTCTATTTCATTTTAAATCCATAGCCGTACATTGTTACGAACTCCTACTAGAACTCTTGATAATAGTGTGCAACTTCCCTCTTTATAACTAATTTTCTTTGGAAACAAATTTAATTTGGAAAGTGAATGAATGATGAACAGGCATCTGCTGAGTACCTAGAAAATGTCAAATTCTACATCAGGTGCTTTATTACTTCTACTTGATAAAGACTAAATTAGAGTGTAAAACATTCTAGCTGTTTTTAAACAGCCCTTTTTCCCAACCAAAACTCTTAGAAAAGAAAACCTTGAGATATGTCTTATTTTTCATTCCAACCAACACTGATTATGACAAAAAAGAATATTAAACCTAAAATGCAGCTCACTATCTCCTAACGTGTTTTTATTTATTTATTTATTTATTTATTTATTTATTTTTCTTTTCTACTGTCTTCTAATCCCCTCACCTTCCCCCTGATCCCCACCCTCCCACCCATCTAACAACCCTCAGTTTTTCCTCTTTGTCTCCAAAACTGACTCTGATTAGTTCATTCACTTATTCTTTTCTTTAGATTCCACATATAAGTGAGATCATACGGTACTTGTCTTTCTCTGTCTGACTTATTTCACTTAACATAATGTTCTCTAGCTCCATCCATGTTGTTGCAAATGGTAAGATTTCTTTCTTTATGGTTGAGTAATACTCCATTGTATAAACATACCACAATTTTCTTAATCCAGTCATCTACCAATGGGCATTTCGGTTGTTTCCATATCTTGGCTATTGTGTAAAGTGCTGCAATAAACATAGGAGTGCATAAAGATTTTTGAATTGGAGTTTTGGATTTCTCCTGATAGATACCTAGGAGTGCAATTGCTGGATCATAAGGTAGTTCCATTTTCAGATTTTTGAGATACCTCCATACTGTTTTCCATAGTGGCTGCACCAATCTGCAATCCCACCAACAGTGCACAAACATTCCCTTTTCTCCACATCTGCGCCAGCACTTGTTGTTTGTTGATTTAATGATGATAGCCATTTTGATTGGGGTGAGGTGGTATCTCATTGTGGTTTTTATTTGCATTTCTCTGATGGTTAGTGAGGTTGAGCATTTCTTCATATGTCTGTTTGCCATCTGTATGTCCTTTTTAGAAAAATGTTTCTTCGTGTCCTCTGCCCATTTTTTAATTGTGTTGTTTGTTTTTTTGGAGTTGAGTTGAGTGAGTTTTTTTTATAGATTTGTGATATTAACCCCTTATCAGATATATCATTGGCAAATATCTTTTCCCATTCAGTAGGATCCCTTTTTTTGTTTTATTGATGGTTTCCTTTGCTGTGAAAAAACTTTTTAGTTTTATGTCATCCCACGTTTATTTTTTCTCTTACTTCCCTTGTGCGATGGGATATATCAGTAAAAATCGTACTCTGGGTAATGTCTGTGAAGTTTCTTCCTATATTTTCTTCTAGGCATTTTATGGTTTCAGATCTTACATTTAAGTCTTTAAGCCATTTTGAATTTATTCTTGTATACGGTGTAAGGAGGTGGTCCAGCTTCATTTTTTTGCATGTGTCTGTCCTGGTTTCCCAGCACCATTTATTGAATAGACTGTCTTTACCCCACAGTACATTCTTGCTTCCATTGTCATGGATTAAATGGCCATATAGGCATGGATTTATTTCTGGACTCTCTATTCTGTTCCATTGATGTATGTGTCTGTTTTTATGCCAGTACCATGCTGTTTTGATTACTATAGCCTTGTAGTATAATTTGATATCAGGTATTGTTATACATACCACTTTGTTTTTATTTCTCAAGATTGCTGTGATTATTTGGAGTCTTTTATGGTCCCATATAAATTTTAGGATTATATCTTCTATTTCTGTGAAAAACGTCGTTGGTAGTTTGATAGGAATTGCGTTGAATATGTATATTGCCTTAGGCAGTATGGACATTTTAACTATTAATTCTTCCTATCCATGAACATGATATGTGTTTCCATCTATTTATATCTTCTTTCATTTCTTTCTTCAGTGTCTTATAATTTTCTGAGTACAGATCTTTTACTTCTTTGGTTAAATTTATTCCCAGGTATTTTATAGTCTTTGGAGCAATTGTAAATGGGATTGCTTTTTAAATTTCTCCTTCTGATGTTTTATTTTTGGTATATACAAATGCAACTGATTTCTGAATATTAATTTTGTATCCTGCTACTTTACTAAATTCATTGATCAGCTCTAATAATTTCTTGGTGGAGTCTTTAGGGTTCTCTATGTATAGTATCATATCATCTGCATGTAATGAGAATTTTGCTTCCTCCTTACTAATTTGGATGCCTTTTATTTCTTTTTCTTGTCTGATTTCTGTGGCTAGAACTTCCAGCACTATGTTGAATAGAAGTGGAGATAGTGGGCAACCCTACCTTGTTCCTGATCTTAGGGGGAATGGTTTTAGCTTTTCCCCATTGAGTATGATGTTAACTGTGGGTTTGTCATATATGGCCTTTATTATGTTGAGATATGATCCCTCTATTCCCACTTTCTTAAGGGTTTTTATCATAAGTAGCTGCTGGATTTTATCAAATGCTTTTTCTGCATCTATTGATATGATCATGTGATTTTTATTATTCATTTTGTTAATGTGGTGTACCACATTAATTGACTTGCGGATGTTGAACCACCCTTGCGTACCAGGGATGAATCCCACTTGATCGTGATGTATGATCTTTTTAATGTATTGCTGAATTACGTTTGCTAATATTTTGTTGATGATTTTTGCATCTATGTTCATTAGAGATATCGATCTGTAGTTTTCTTTTTTTGTGGTGTCATTGTCTGATTTTGGGATCAGGGTGATAGTGGCTTTGTAAAAAGTGTTTGGGAGTCTTTCCTTCTTCTGGATTTTTTGGAAGAGCTTGAGGAGAATAGGTGATAATTCTTTTTTGAACGTTTTGTAAAATTCACCTGTAAAGCCATCTGGTCCAGGGCTTTTGTTTGTTGGGAGATTGTTGATTACTGATTCAATTTCCCTGGTGGTAATCAGTCTATTCAGGTTTTCTGTTTCTTCTTGAGTTAGCCTTGGAAGGTTGTACGCCTCTAGAAAATTGTCCATTTCTTCCACCTTGTCAAATTTGTTGGCATCTAGTTGCTCATAGTAATTTCTTAAAATTTTTTGTGTTTCTGCAGTGTCTGTTTTCACTTCTCCTCTTTCATTTCTGATTTTATTAATTTGGGTCCTCTCCTTTTTTTAATGAGTCTGGCTAAAGGTTTGTCAATTTGACTATTGGATTCATTGATGTTTTGTATTGTTTTTCTGGTTTCTATGTCATTTATTTCTGCTCTGATCTTTATTATCTCCTTCCTTGTGCTCCCTTTGGGCTAATTTTGCTGTTCTTTTTCCAGATCCCTTAAGTGTGAAGATAAAGTGTTGATTAGTGATGTTTCTTGTTTCTTTAGGTAGGCCTGCAATGCTATGAATTTCCCTCTTAATATTGCTTTCGCGGCATCCCCTAGATTTTGGGTCGTCGTGTTTTCATTTTCGTTTGTCTGGAGATATCGTTTGATTTCTTCCTTGATATTCTGCTTGACACATTCATTATTTAGTAATAAGTTATTCAGCCTTCATGAATTGGTGTGTCTTACAGTTGTTTCCTGTAGTTCATTTCTAATGTCATAGTACTGTGATCAAAGAAGACAATTGGTATGCTTTCAGTTTTCTTAAATTTATCAAGACTTGTTTCGTGGCTTAACATATGGTCTATCTTGGAAAATGTTCCATGTGCGCTTGAGAAAAACGTGTATTTTGCAGCATGGGGGTGAAATGCTCTGAAAATATCAATTAAATCCATGTGGTCCAATGTATCATTTAAGGCTGTTGTTCCCATATTGATTTTCTGTCTGGAGGACCTGTCCCTTGTTGTCAGAGGTGAGTTGAAGTCCCCTACTATGATAGTGTTACTGTTGATCTCTGTCTTTTTGTCAGTCAGTACCTGTTTTATATATTTAGGTGCGCCTATGTTAGGTGCATAGATGTTTACTAGGGTTATGTCCTCTTGTCGGTCGATCTCTTTATTATTATATAGTGCCCATGTTTATCTTTTAATATGTTCTTCATTTTAAAGTCTATTTTGTCATATATAAGTATTGCAACTCCAGCTTTTTTCTCATTTCCATTTGCATGAAATATCTTACTCCAACCCTTCACTTTCAGCCTGTGTGTGTCTTTTGATCTGAGGTGAGTCTCTTGTATACAGCATATACAAGGGTCTTGCTTTCTTATTCACTCAGCTAACTTATGTCTCTTGATTGGAGCATTTAATCCATTTATATTTAAAGTGATTATTGATAGGTACATAGTTATTGCCATTTTTAAATTTGTAGCTAGATTGTTTTCATCTTTCTTCTATTTACAGAAGTCCTTTTAGTATTTCTTGCAATGCTTGCTTGGTGGTAATAAATTCCTTTAGCTTATTCTTTTCTGGGAAGCTCTTTATCTCTCCATCAACTTTAAATGATAGTCTTGCTGGATAAAGCAATCTAGGTTGTAGGCCTTTGTTTTCCATCACTTTGAGTATCTCCTGCCACTCCCTCCTGGCCTTCAATGTTTCTGTTGAAAAGTCATTTGATAGTCTTATGGGAGTTCTCTTGTATGTAACCCTCTGTCTTTCTCTTGCTGCTTTTAGGATTATCTCTTTGTCTTTAAGCTTTGCCAGTTTAACTGCCATGTGTCTTGGTATGGACTGGTTTCGGTTTATCGTGGTTGGAACTCTCTGCACTTCCTGGGCTTGCATGTTGGTTTCCTTCATTAGGTTAGGGAAGCTTTCGGACATTATTACTTCAAGTATGTTCTCAATCCCTTGCTTCCTCTCTTTACCTCTGGTATTTCTATGATGCGCATGTTGTTGCGCTTGATGTTATCCCAGAAGTCCCTTAAACCATCTTCATTGTTTTTTATTCTTTTGTCTTTCTATTGCTCAGTTTGGGTGATCTCTGCTAACTTGTCTTCTAAGTCGCTGATTCGATCCTCTGCTTCATCTAACCTGCTGGTAATTCTTTCAAGTGAGTTCTTAATTTCGGTAATTGTGTTCTTTAGTTCTAACTGGTTGTTTGTTATGGTTTCTACATCCTTCTTTATGTCTTCTCTAAGCTCCTTAGACATTCTTATCATCAGTGTTCTGAACTCTGTCTCTGATAGTTTGGTTACCTCTGCTTTATTTGGTTCCAGTTGTGGAGGTTTTTCTATTCTTTTATTTGGGACACGTTTCTTTGTTTCCCCATTCTGGGTGACTCTTTGTGTTTGCTTTGATGTATAGGTAGATCCCCTAGATCTTAGTTCTTGCTGGGTTATCTTATGTAGTGTGTGTCATTTATATTTGACTTGCACTACTTCGTTCTTCTCCTCTGCGTGTGCTCCAAAGGTGACCTTGTGTTGTGTATATTGTCCTATTAAAGAAGATCTTTAATTGCTTTTTGCTTGTGAGTAGGTGGGGTTAACTCCTAGGCTGACTGGTTGTGAAACTTGGCTCTGCCCACCGCAGGGTGTTCTGCTGGGTGAGGGTTGACCACTTAAATGTGGTTTGACCTCTATGGGGTCTTGTGCCTGCAGAGAATTCCCTCTGGGTGTGTGACTTGTAGGTCAAACCCGGTAGTACTCTGGTTTGGTCTGGAGTTGGCGTCTGGGTGTGTTGAATCTTGTGCCTCTTAAGCTGGACCCTCCTGGCTTTTGTGTTCTCTGTTCCGCCCTGGGTTCCCGTGCGTCTCTTGAGCTGCGGATGCCGCCGCGTTTCCACTGCTGCCGCCGGCTGTGATTCCACCACTCCGCTCCCTTCCTTCTTCCCCTGGTCGCCCAATTAGCGCATCTTCAAGTAATCCTTCCACGAGTCTCATAGCTGTTCTGCGTGATGAGCAAAGAGTTCTTTCCTAATGTGTTTTTAAATGATATGTTTTTTGGTCTTTTTAAGAGCTTAGAAACAGTTTTAAAAATCACATCACATACTTTGCATGTGCCTGTATACAAGGCAGTTGCCTCTTAGGGGTCAGGTGCCCTGACTCCCCCACCTCTCTGCCCCTAGTGCATTCCAGGGAGAGAGTCATGGAGCCTTCTCTTCCTCTAGGACGGCAAGGGTCGTGGGGGTCCCCAGACCCTAGCAGGGTTGTCGGACACGTCAGACTATCTTTCCAATAACACCAACATGTTACCTTTTTTGCTCTTGTTTTTTCATGAATGTACAATCAATTTTTCCAGAGGGTGCCAGACATATGGTGATGTTAATGGTTCTGACATCCAGTGGAATCTGTGATTGTGAAGTCTTGTATTTTAAAAGTTTTAAAATTTGCTTTCTAATACAGTAAATATCAAAGTAGTACTCCCATAAGCAAACACTTTTAAGGGTTTTCAACTATTTTTAAGAGTGTAAAGCATTCTTTGGGTCAAAGAGTCGAGAACCATTGCTATGAGACTTGTAAAAATGTAATTTTTTTTATTTTTTAATTGAGATATAATGTGCACTAGAAACTTCTACATCTGAACCCACCCTGAGAGTGATTTTCTGCTGAAAGCAGTTTAAAGTCTGCTTTGTGGCAGTGTTCAGTTTCTGAGTATTCATTCACTAGTATCCTAGTATTCATTCACTCAACAAATGTGCAAATAAGTTTGTGTACTGAGTACTCTGCTGTGGCCTGAAGGTGAGACAAAAATATAGAAAATACCGCATTTGCTTCTAAAGAGCTTGTTTACCCTATAGTAGGTTCTTCTTTGACATTAAAGTTTAATTTTTTAGATTGAGAAGGTGGTTCTTTCTCTATTCAACTTGAATTTACTGATATTAATGTGGTTCCTAACTCTGTGACCTGTGTTCTCTGAACAGCTCAATTTTTTTGTTAATTTATTTATTTTAGTATAAATCAGGAAATAACATATTTCGTTACATAAGAGTAAGAAAGAAGAATGTGCTAAGTCAGACTGCATACTCTACTAAAGAGTCCCTGTGAAGAGCAGGCTCGCTCCATGTAGAGCTGCACTGCCCAACGTGGAGGCCGAAGTCCACATGGTTCCTTTTAAATTTACATTAATTAAAATTAAATAAAAGTTAAATTTCTTTTCCTGTGTTTCACTAGCCACATTTTAAGGCAGGTGGCTACTATACAGGGTAGTGCAGATATGGAAATTGCCAACACAGTACAAAGTTCTTCACAGAGCTATTCTAGGACCAAGTTTGTGTAAGAGTGGGGGCGAAAGTGGGAGATGCAGTTAACACAGATCAGTAAAGTCTGCTTGTCCAAAACTAATAAAAATGAACTCAATCTGGATGGATATCTGTGCCTAGTTATTTAAACAGAAAATGACACAGTCAGATTTGCATTTTAGAAATGTCAATGTAGCAGGAACGTGTAGGGCAGATTGGTTGAGTTGGGGTGGATTCCTGGATGAAAGCAGGGACATGTTAAGAGGCTGTTGTGTTTAAGGTTAAAAACTGATTAATCAAAATTTGTATGATGTACCAAAATGGCACTTAGAAAAAAATTGACAGCCTAAAATATTTATATTAGGTAAGCAGAGATCCTGGAAATTGAAGAAATAGTGATTTAACTTAAAAAATTGGAAAAGGAAAATTGAATAACTCCACAGAAAGGAGAAATGAAAAAAAATAATAAAGAGAATAAAATGGAATAGAGGATAACGACTTGGTTTCCATTCCAGCATGTAGTGGAAACATGAAACCTTCCCCATAACAAGAGAAAAGCTTAAGAAATGGGAAATCAACAACCCTTTTTTGATCCATCAAAGAACTGAGGTTATTGGGCAAAAAGACACCCCCAAATTGGGGATGGGTAATGTAAGCAGAGAAGCAGAAACTCTAAGAAAGGCTCTAAAGGCAATGCTGGAAATAAAAAAACACTGTAACAGAAATGAAGAATGGGCTCATCAATAGACTGAAGGTGGATAGGTCAGATAGTCAGATCTACATAAAGAATGCTTGGAGATAAAACAAAATACCCTAAATAACACATGGATCAAAGAAAAAGTCATAGAGAAATTTAAAAAATATCTTGAACTAAAAAGAAAATGAAAATGCAAGTGACCAAAATTTGTGAGCTGCAGCAAAAGCATTGCTTAGAGGCAAATGTATAGTATTGAGCATATATTAGAAAAGAATAAAGATCTAAAATAAATAATCTAAGCTTCAACCTTAGGAAACTAGGAAAATAAAGTAAATCCAAAGAAGAAAAGAAATAAAAGTTGGAGGAGAACTAATGAAATTGAAAACACAGAAATCAATAGAGAAAATCAAAGAAGCCAAAGCTGGTTCTTTGAGAAGATCAATATAATTGATAAACTTCTAGTCAGGTTAAGAAAAAAATAGAGAAGACACAAATTACTAATACTAGAAATGAAAAGGCTGTGCTCGCTTCAGCAGCACATATACTCAAATTAGAAATGGAAAGGCAATCATCACTACTGACCCCACTGACCATAAAAGAATAGTAAAGGAATACTGTGAATAACTATGCCCACAGATTTGATAACCTAGATGAAACGGACCCAATTCCTTGAAAGACACAGTCTGCCAAAACAAAGAGAAAATAGACAATCTGAATGGGCTTATGTCTATTAAAGAAATTTAATCAATAATTAATAACCTTGCAAAACAAATCACCAGGCCCAGATGGCTTCAATGGTGAATTCTACCAAACATCTAAGGAAGAAATTATACCCATTTTTTATATTTTATTCCTGTAGATAAAAGCAGAGGGAATATTTTCTAATTTATTGTATGAGGCCAGCATTAACCTAACACCAAAATGAGACAAAGGCATCACAAGAAAGGAAAACCACACACTAGCATCTCTCTTGAACATAGATATAAAAATGTTTATATTAGGTAATATAAAATTCCTCAAAATAATAGCAAATCAAATCCAACAATGGATAAAAATAATTATACACTACTACCAAGTGGGATTTATTCTAGATAATATATCCAGGGCTGGTTTAACATTTAAAAATCAATGAATGTAATTCATCACATCAACTGAAAAGAAAAACCAATAGATGCAGAAAACGCATTAGACAAAATCTAACATCATTCATGATAAAAACTCTGAGCAAATTAGGAATAGAGGGGAACTTCCTCAAACTGATAAAGAACATCTAAGGGAAAAAGCCTACAGTTAATATCATACTTAGTGGTGAGAAACTAGATGACTTCCCACTAAGGTCAGGAACATGGCAAGGATGTCTCCTCTACCTACTACTTTTCAATGTTATACTGCATGTCCTAGCTACGCAATAGGACAAGAAAAGAAAACAAAGTATACAGATTGGGAAGAAAGAAATAAAACTGTCTTTATTCACAGATGACATGATTATCTATGTAAAAAATCACAGTGAATGAAGAAAAAAATCTGAAACTAATAAATGGTTATATAGCAAGGTTGCAGGATATAAGGTTAATATCCCAAAACCAGTCACTTTCTTATATACCAGCAACAAACAAATGAAACTTGAAATTAAAAACACTGTCATTTACATTACCACCAAAACATGAAATACTTAGGTAGAGCTCTAAAAAAAATGTACGAGGTCTATATGAGGAAAACTATAAAAGTGATAAGGCAATCATAAGATCTAAATACATGGAGACAGATTCCATATATGTAGATAAGAAGACTCAATATCATCAAGATTTCAGTTCTTTCCAATTTGATGTATGGATTCAATGCAACCCAGCCAAATCCCCACGTTACTTTGTGAATATCAACACACTGATTTTAGAGTTTATATGGAAAGGTAGAAGATCCAAAATAGCCAACATGATAGAGAAGAACAAAGTCGAAAGACTGACGCTACTCAACTTCAGGACCTGCTAGAAAACTAGAAATAGGACAGTGGGGTATTGGTGAAAGAATAGACAGATAGATCAATGAGTCACATGAGCCGTGAAATAGACCCATATAAATATAGTCAACTGATATTTCACAAAGAAAGGCAATTCAGTGGAAAAATGAGTCTTTTGAACACATAGCACCAGAACAATGGGACATCCACATGACAAAAAAACAAACCTAAACTCACATATTACATCTCTCACAAAAATTATCTCAAAATGGATCACAGACCTAAATGTAAAACAATCTATATAAATTTTCAGGAGATAATATAGGAGAAAACCTAGGTGACCTTGGGTTTGGCGTAGACCTTTTAGATAGAACACCAAAAGCACAATCCATGAAAGAAAAAATTGATAAGTTGGATTTCATAAAAACCTTCTCATAAAGAATACATTAGGGGTGGCCGGTTCGCTCAGTTGGTAAGAGCCTGATGCTGATAACACCAAGGTTACCAGTTCGATCCCTACATGGGCCACTGTGAGCTGCGCCCTCCTTAGGAAAAAAAAAACACACCAGAGTCAGAAGGTTTTATATTTAAGTTATACTGCACTTTCAAGAAATTAACCAGTATGATTCTGTACAATAATTTCAGAGAATGGAAAGAAAAAAAGGTGTCCTTTCCAAATACATTCTAGGACAGAGGCCTCTGTCAACAATAGACCAGGATAGTCTGAGAAAATAAAATTACAGGATATTATCTACACGGAAACCCCCAAATAACCCACAGATTATTAGAAAAAATGAGGGGTTAGTATAATTGCTCAATATAATCTGAATAAAAATCAATCATTTGTATACCCTAGCAACAAATGCAAGGATATAATTTTAAAAAGTCAATATACAGTAGCAATAAAAGCTTTATAAAGAAGCTAATGAAAATTTAAACAAAAGACTTGCAAGACTTTTATGGCAAAAACTACAAAATTTTATATTAAAGAAGGCCGAAATGATTGGTACACTGTGGTAATGGACAGAGTGTCATGGCCCTGTAGAGACGCAGCTCTCCTAAGCTATATTCAGTCATAATGAAAGCGTCCGCAGGCCCATGATGGTGCTTAGGCCGACTGTGCAGCTGGTGTGGATGAGTAAAGGGCCTGGACAGGCGAGGTGCAGTGAAGAGAAAGGGACTGCTGCAGATGTGCCACGGTTAGTCTCCAGGAGTCATGCTCACAAGAAGAAGGGGGTTTGACAGACGACTTTCACACAACTCCATCTGTGTGAAATTCTAGAAAACAGAGAGCAGTGGGAACTGCTGGCAAGTACCCCTTAATATGGCCTCCAAAACACACAGCACAGCCTGACGTTGCTTCTACGTGGTCACAACGCTAACGCTGATGAGCTGTTGCTAAGGTGACCGTTCTGTCAGCTTTGTACCCGGCATATGGTGGGTGCTTTCCCCTAATGACTCGTGTAGTCTCCCTCTCACACCACTCGAGTCTCTCAGCCCTCACTGCATGGGTGGACAAAACCCCTGGTCTTTGTTTTTCTAATGCACTGTTGGTGCGCTTCCTGTATACTTAGTTTATAGCTGTTATAAAATGTTATCCTCTGTATCACTCATGAGGGACAGAAGCATGAGTTAAAAGTGTTAAACATGGGACGAGTTTATGGTGAAAAAGAAAGGAGAGATAATTTATGCCTAGAGCAGAGCCTGGCACGGGGGACATTCAATCCATATTAATTTACTGGTTGAACAGTGACATTATTCATTGTTTGTCGGCAACAGTTCTCAAGGCCAAAGACCAGGCAGTGACCCTGTGCAAGGCTGTGTGCCTGTGCAGCTACCAGGGGTATTAAAGGAGAGGAAAATCGATTGGGAGGTGGGAGGGAGTATGCATGTGTCTGGAGGCTCAGCTGCGTGTCTCCTCTTGTCGAGACCTCTCCTGACGGCGTGCCGCAGACTCGCCCACCTGTGTCCTTGCATTCGTCCTTAGGACATGCTGTTATCATGTTCGGTACCCGTCTTTGTCCTGAGACAGCCTCCTCTGAAAGGCGGGACTAGGCAAGCACACAGTAGGTGCTCAGTGAATCAGCTGTCGTAACCAGAACTCCTTCCGTGCACTGTCCTGTCTCACAGCGTACGCATCTGTGTGACTACACGTTTCTCCTGGAGGCTGAGAGGTGGAGGGGATGGAACTGAAGCAGCAAGTAGGTGACAGCCGGGTGACTGGCATGTCTCCTGGTGCCTGGTGGCGACCAGGACAGCGCTCATGGGAATGCGCCGTGCCTTGCTGTTCCTTTCTTCTGCTGGCACTGCACTGTCACCGTTACACAGCTCCCCACAGCGCTGTGGCTGCAGAAGCTCCTGGGGAATGGAGCCCAGTGGCCTTGACACTGACGGCACGGGAAAGCTGGTCCCCACCTAGCTCTTCCGTGCAACGTTGCTTGTCCCACACTTGGCTCCCCTCCGCCAGGCGTGGCGCTGATGTGAGTGGCAGCACATGCTGCTGCGTGCCCGCTCTGCCTGCACCCCATAGCACATACGCTCACATAGGACCTGCCACCTCCCTAGTGCACAGCTACTCCCGCTCCTTCCTTTTTTTGCACAGAAGGAAACTGAGGCACAGAGAAGTTAAGTAACGGGTGCCAGGTGCCTAGAGGAACTGGATTTGAACCTGAAGTCTGGCTTGAACCGTGGCCTGACTGCTGCGCTCTCACAACACAGGGAGGCGTCCTGGAGAAAACAGTCTCTTCTATTGACCCACCTTTTCTGTCACCTGTTGTCGATCGTGTGATGTTGTGAGCTCTAGGAAACGCATCGTGCTTTTTGACTTCAGGAGGTGGAAAGGAAGGGGCAAGCAGCAATTTCTCTTAGATTGAAACCCACTAATACTCATGGGTCCACCCTTTGTCTGAGCAGCTGAGGGTGTCTGATTTTTTGTACTTTTATTCTTTACAAATCCCATTGTTGGCTGAGTTACAGGATATGGTTTCTTCCAGAGTGAATGAAAGTGCCATCTATTTAAAGAAACCAAGAGGAAAGTGGAGGTTTCTGTTCAGTCTTCAGAACTTGTATCTGTTCAAGGGCTTACTGAGATGTTTGGCCCAGGAGTCAAAAATGTGGGAGTCTTGAGAAGGGCAAGGATGCTGGGCCGAGTGACTGCCCTGTGCGATTTCCCTTCAAGATGCAGACGGGAGGTGGTGGGTAGTGGGGGGTGGTGTGGCCTGGTGCCTACAGGGTCTTCAGCACCGGCACCCCTGTGCCTGCTGGGCACAGGGCAGCGTTCCCGGGTTACCCCATGGTCTGTAGCTTGCGCCTGGCTAGGACACCGGCGTCAGGGTTCCCTGTGAGAGTTCGGGCTCTGGGGTGTGAGCACGGGCTGGGCACTGCCTGCAGTTAGATCCCTTCTGGCCTTTTCTTCTTATCAGCCCCCCTGGCCCAAGCCCATTGCTTCAGAATGCTACTGAGGGCGCTGTTGTCAGTGAGTGCCGCTGTGACTGGGACAGGTGGCTAAGGACTGCTTGGTATATTTTTTCTCACATTGTCCCACAGTGACGCTGTGATTTCATTCCCATTTACAGGGGGCCACATCAGGCTGACGGATGAAAATGTTTCAGTGTTTTACAGCCAGTAGGTGGCAGAGCCAGCATTCTGACTGCCTTCCCTGGACTCCCATGTTGTCATTTCCCAGAGCAGTGGGAACGTCTGTGCTGCTGTGTCCCCATGGAGCCTCCTGACAGTAATACAGGGTCTTAGCTCATGGATCCAAATGGAAAGAAAAACTTTGAAAGTTCTTTGAGGAAACAGTAGGTGGAGAAATTGTGAGAAGTCAAAGAATAGGGTCAGGTCCGTCTTTCATTACCTTTTTGGTGTTCATTCATTTTTTAAAAATAAAAGAACTTTAAGACGAGCATTTTAATTATAATTACCAAATCATGATCAGTTAGGAAATAGGAAAAAATGAAAAGAATACCAAGTTTGAGGCAAAAGAAGAAAGACGCCGTGCAAAGCAGATGTGAGGCTCCCTAAACTTTGTTTCGCCTGTGTTTGTTGTAAATGTTAGAGCTCAGATTACAGCACTGAGCACTGAGGCCCAGGGGCAGTGTGTGTGTGTGTGTGTGTGTGTGTGTGTGTGTGTGTGTGTGGTTTGATGCCACACAAACCCAGGGCACATCCTGTCTCTTACTAGACCAAGCACGTGTTTCGGGATCGCTGTTGTTGTTTTGGTTACTGTCCTAAAAATTGGTGTTTGGAGGAAAAGGCTGAAAAGAGAGAGTAGGAGATGCATCTGCAGGGATTGAAGTGACCATGTGTGGGTGTGGGTGTCATTGTCCCTGATGTGGTGCAGACGGAGGAGGATACGGGTGGTCTGCTGCTTCAATTGGCCTCCCCCCAGGGTGGGGGGTGGGTGCGGGGTGGGGGGGGCTCTCTGTGCTGCAGGGCCTGGGGCCTGAGACCCCCGCCCATCGCCCGAGGCGTTCTCTGGCTGTGTTTAGTATGTGCCATTTGTGTGGCTATCTGAATTTGATTGCATTTTCCTGGAATTTTCCAAATACCCTGTCGATTTCTACAAAAAGCCTGCTGTGGGTCAAACAGAGCAGAGAGTTTCCTTTTTGAAAAGAATTCATTTGCTAGGTCATTTATCTTATGGGTAGTCCTACAGAACCTTACTGATTGCCCCACGGTGAGTGTGTATGCTGAGGTTTTCTTCCAAATGGAAATTGCTGATGGTGCCAGACGCTGCCAGAAAGGAGGAGTACAATGATTCATCTTATCTGGCCCATCTTGTCACTGGTCCCACGTGTCATTTTTGAATCAGGTGAACACATCTCAGATCCATGTGAGAAATCAGGTGAGTAGCTGTTAGTTGACGTGCATCTCTTTGGCTAATTACAGGTTAACTTGTAATTAGAAAACTAACAAGTAGCAATATTTTTCTTAAAGCTACTGAGCCGAGACATGAAAGTCTATAGGTGGTAGACTTCAATTTTTAACAACTTCTTCAACAGTATAACTTAAAACCATTGTAATGAAGAGCCAAAAAAACATTGAATCCCATAATGTGTGCCTCTGACTTCAAGTTTTGGATGTTAGTTGCTGTTCTAAATAATTTTCTTCTGAGAGGCATAGTCAGGTGATGGTCAGAGCTATTCTTCCCTCTTAGCTTCAGGGATTTTCAGTTGATCCTGTCATGGTTCTTTCCTACAAATGTCACAAATTGAACAAATCATTTTATGAAGGATTTAATTTAGGTAAAAGTCTTCCATTAAGATGGTTACAAGTCGGGGCCGGCCCGGTGGCCCCGGTGGCTCAGGCGGTTGGAGCTCCATGCTCCTAACTCCGAAGGCTGCCGGTTCGATTCCCACATGGGCCAGTGGGCTCTCAACCACAAGGTTGCCAGTTCAATTCTTCGAGTCCCACAAGGGATGGAGGGCTGTGCCCCCTGCAACTAGCAACGGCAACTGGACCTGGAGCTGAGCTGCACCCTCCACAACTAAGACTGAAAGGACAACAACTTGACTTGGAGAAAAGTCCTGGAAGTACACACTGTTCCCCAATAAAGTCCTGTTCCCCTTCCCCAATAAAATATTAAAAAAAAAAAAAAAGATGGTTACAAGTCACTCTCATTCAAGTGGGGTTTGAAATTATATTTTACTTGACTTAGATAATCTTGTTAAATTCTTTAATTAAAAAAATGATGTAGGGGCCAGCCCAGTGGCCAAGGTGGTTGGAGCTCTGTGCTCCTAACTCCAAAGGCTGCCAGTTCGATTCCCACATGGGCCAGTGGGCTCTCAACCACAAGGTTGCCAATTCGATTCCTTGACTCCTGCAAGGGATGGTGGGCAGCGCCTCCTGCAACTAAGATTGAACACAGACCTTGAGCTGAGCTGCCGCTGAGCTCCCGATGGCTCAGTTGGTTGGAGCGCATCCTCTCAACCACAAGGTTGCTGGTTCGACTTTCACAAGGGATGGTGGGCTGTGCCCCCTGCAACTAGCAATGGCAACTGGTCCTGGAGCTGAGCTGCGCCCTCCACGACTAAGACTGAAAGGACAACAACTTGACTTAGATGGAGCTGATGAGTCTTGGGAAAAACACACTACTGTTCCCCAATAAAGTCCTGTTCCCCTTCCCCAATAAAAAAAAATGATGTAGGATCATGAATCCAAGTCGTTCATTTGTCAGTTTTTAGTCTGAGTTTAAGAAAAGGTGATCAGAAACTCAGTTTTTCCCTTAAAGCCCTTTGAGTCTAGTTGAAGAGAGAAGAGTGGTGCTCACAAGCTGAGCAAAATAAAGCGAGACGGGCTGGCTGTATTTGACACGTGACGTGTGGTGAGACAGGCTGGCAGACGTTCTGTAAGGGACCAGGTGGGAGATGTTCAGCTTTCTGGGCTGTTATGGTCTCTCACGTCTACAATCTACTCCAGTGGGAAGGCAGCCGGTCTGCACGGAGGAAGGGTGCAGCTGTGTGCCATCGAGACCTTATCACAGGAGATGGCAGCTGCATGTGGCCCATGCTGTGGTGCCCAGCTGGTGTAACACGTTAGCAGGGGCAGTGGTCACAGGGATGGCTGGAGGGCAGCACAGTCCGCAGGGACGGCAGTGCTGTTCAGCAGGTCGATGACCTGGGTGGGAGGTTTCTCCTCTGTGGGCGGGGACTCAGAGCACCTGTTCTGTGGACGCGTGCAGACTGTGCATGGCTGGCACATCGCCTGATGGCTGTCCTTCCTGCTTTCTCACATCCACTCTTGTCCTCCTGTGGCCTTCACAGCGGCCAAACAACCCCACCAAACAGAATCGGGTTCATGCCGTCCGTCATTAGTGCCCCAGTGTCCTGGTCACTTAGCACGTGTGCCCTGCTCCAGGGTCATGTTCGTTCTGCTAGCACCATCCTGGCCCCCAGTTTCAGCTTTAGAGCTGTTTTCCCTGCTGCAATGTGAAGGCAGCCTGCAGCTGCCTGGACATGGTTACCTTGGCAGACGGCTTGTTCATCCTCACCACTGTGATTTCACATTGAGAGAGCTCCCTGGGCCTCAGGAGGAGGCCTCGCAGGCAGTCTGTTCTCCCTGTTCCAAGTCTGCCCATTTGCTCATCTGTGACCTGTGTCACTCGGTGGAGAGTGAGGGCTCCACCCACAGGTCTCCCCCACCCGATCGTCTACCACGCCACCCTGAGGATGTAGCCTCATGTAGTCATGGCGTTAATGCCATGGTCAGTTATACAGAACACCAGCAGTGACTGGCCCATAACTGAGTGCTTGTGAGTGTTAGCTGAAGCCATTACCAACGGCCTGTGAGGTGCACATACCTCCCTTAGCAGTGAAATGACTTATGAGGCTTGAAAATGAGACTGAGAAGCATCTGAAGGTCAGGGTCCACTCACCCTGAGAAAAGACAAATCACAGAGCCACCTACAGCCAGCACTTGTCATTTAGGCAGCCTAGGGTAATAAAATGAATAATTGAATGTCTGTGAGTGAATTTGCATGTCTTCTGGGGAGCTTCCAGGCTAGCAGGTTCACACTTTATCTTCCGTCTGTCCCCACACATCCACTTGTGAGTTTCTGTCGGAGGAGAAACTATTCCACAGGACTAGAGAAAGTGGAGAAAGGCAAGGGGCCTTTGGGATGTCTCTGAACAATGGGGTAATTGAGCTCTCTTTTTGTTTAGATGTCCACACAGAAGCTGTGCAGGCAGCACTTGCAAAACACAAAGAAAGGAAGATGGCAGTGCCTATGCCTTCCAAACGCAGATCCTTGGTGGTGCAGACCTCGATGGACGCCTACACGCCTCCAGGTGAGGGGCAGGCCACCCCTGTGTTGTGAGTGGTGATCGTGCTTAGAACTAATTCAGTGCCAGCTTTCAAGTAATGGTGCTCTGGCTTGGGTTTTGTGAACCATAAGTCCAGAAACAGTATATGTGTTCTAACTTATACTTGGAAAGAAAGTTACCATCATTTTGTAGGTATCTGTGCAAAACTGTATTTGAAACTTTTTATCGAGACTCATAAGTATGATAGATTTAAAGTATTACAAAATTTTACTTAATTCTTCATGTAGCAGAAGAGAAGCAGTAGAACTTGTCTTCTTCTTAGACTGGTATATACATGTTTTCAAGTCTTTAAAATATAGATATATTGTAAAGTTGCATTAAGAAACCAAATGAAAAATTTAGGCAGTTACCTAATTTGGGGTCATCAAACTTTTCTGTAAAGTACAGAGTATTTTGGTCTCTGCAGGCCATGAGGTGTCTATCACAGCTGCTTACTCTGGTATTGTAGAGAATGTGCTAATAAAACTTTATTTATAAAAACAAGCAGAGGGCTGGTTTGGTCCACAGTCTTGCTGATCCCTGATCTAGGTGGTTGAAGGTAATATACCATTTAGATTTCTGATTTTGATACTGCTTCTATTCAATCTTGAACTTAATATAACTACCTAAGTTTTTTTACTTCACTCTGCCAAATAATTATAGTCTATATCTCATGACCTTCAAAACCTAAGTGAAGCATACAGGTAACCCTTCAGGTACCTGCTACAAACATGAAGGACTGAGCCGAATCTACTTGATGTTTTCTCTATGATTTTGGCTCTAAAGTTATTCACGTCATTGTTGACACAGACCTGAGTTTCTTTTCTACAGACCTACGAGGTTGGATAATTAAGTTTGCAAACTCATCCTAGAAAAAGTGCTGCATACCTCATTGCTGAATATCACTATGGTCACCTTCAAAGTACTCCCCTTGGGAAGCTATGCACCGATGACAGCTCCTGGTCCATCCTTCAAAGCAATGTTGGAACTCTTTTTCTGGAATGGCCATCAGAGCTGTTGTCGTATTACCTTTGATGTCCTGAATGTCATCAAAATGTCTTCTTTTCAATATTTCCTTTATCTTCGGGTAAAGAAAGAAGTCATTGGGAGCCAGATTGGGTGAGTAGGAAGGGTGTCCCAATACAGTTATTTGTTTAATGGCTAAAAACTCCCTCACAGACAGTGTTGTATGAGCTGGTGCATTGTCGTGATGCAAGAGCCATGAATTGTGGTGAAAAGTTCAGGTCATCGAACTTTTCATGCAGCCTTTTCAGCACTTCCAAATAGTAAACTTGGTTAACTGTTTGTCCAGTTGGTACAAATTCATAATGAATAATCCCTCTGATATCAAAAAAGGTTAGCAACATCGTTGCAACAAGTTGGCAAACTTAATAATTGTCAGACCTCGTAAGTTACCTTGCGCACTACTTTGAACAGTTTTAAATGCTGCCAGTTTTGTTCACAAGAGGAAATTAAGGTGCAATAAGAACAGTTGAAGATCTACAACATTTTTTGGAGTGTTTGCAAGCAGTGAGGGAAATAGAACACCCACGTCACCTCAGATTTGTGGTAGTTCTCCAAATAACTCCTAAATATTCACCTTTACACATCTTTAAAGGTTCAAGTCCTGAGCTTTCTGAGACAAATCTTAGGTATGGTATACCATAATCATTATGGTTTTTATCTACAAATAATCCAACAACTCTTCTTCATCTCATGAGTATATATAATTTAAAAAAAAGAATATAAATAACACTCTTGTAAGAAAGGGAGTCCTTTTTGCCAGTTTCCTTACTTACTCTCTTTCCTTTCATGCTGAGTCTCAGTGTAATTTGGGACTATTTAAAAATCAGCATAATTAATATGCTTAATTCTGTTTGTATACAAAGTTATAATTTGCCAAAATGTATAATATGGAACTTTCATTTTGTGTGTGTAAGTCCATTCTGTGCAACAAACAGAATGGACTTACAAGGATAACAAACACACTTAAAATATTTTTAACAAATCTTTGGAAGCAGGCAGAATTCAGAGAGATACACATTTTTCTGGGCCACTTTTTATGAGAAATGCTGAATTTAAAATGCAAGAGGCAATGTGATTATTCATATATGTGCTTTTTCACATGCTTTTTCTATCTTTAGAAATATTATTGTACCAGACAAAACTTTCAGAAAAACAAACCTTGTACAAATATCAGCAAAATATAAAAGAACATTATTGAAAATGTTATTTTTGATGAAACATTTGCATTTCATTATTTAGCATTTTCATGTAAAGCGTAGAATACATTTTGTACACTGTCACTCAGGAGTCCTGGTGATAGTATCACACGAGATGGTTTTGTACAATCATAAATGCCTATTTATAAGCATATTTGCTTGAACAGAATCTTGGCTCAGGGTCATTTTCTTCATTCTGTTTTCCTTGGTTGCTGGTAACTTTTGTTAGAACTCATGTCCACTGCTCTTTAAGGACTATTCCTGAAGTTTATTTTCTCTTCATGAGAAATGACTGGTTGCTGACCAGTGTCATAGTTTCTGGAGAAGATCGAATTAGGACTGTTCCACTGCAGTCTGCTACAGGGAAACTTTCCTTTAGTTTTCACATATAAAAATATAAGAATAATGTGCCAGCACGTCTGCTTCTAGCCATCATGAAGTAACTGGTACCAGACTAACCCGTGCACTATAAACAGCTATGAAACTGCACAAAAACAAAGGAGACACCAGTGATTAGGCTGTGGGCCTGAAGCAGTGTGAGACTGCACTGACAACAGGAAAAGACATGAGGCAGGCCCCCCACTTCCAAGTTCTCTGCCTGGATGAAATTTTAGGACCGTGGCACAAAGACTGCTGTCTGAGCCAGCATGTCCATCCTGCTATGTTGAGGAGTCAGAGATCCAACTTCAAGGAAGATAAAGGAGCTGCAGATTTCCACAGACTCACACTAGCAAAAAAATGACTTCAAGTCTGCCCAAGCTCAAGAGGGTCACCAGTAATTGAAGTAAATGCTAAAGTAGAAATCACAAGGCTTCCGAGGAAGATTATAGAATTCAGAGTCTCCTCAACGGACCATCCACAGTATCTGGTACTTGAGAAACAATCACTAGACATTCAGAGAAACAGGATATGTAATCTGCGGCCACAGAAATAGGACTCAGTACAAAAGGAACAATAGTTGGCCTCTGCTGTGCTCTCAGTAGCCACTAAGCACTAGGCTGTCCACAACAAAAATTGTGGCTGGTCTCAATTGTAGTTGCTGTAAGCGTGAAATACACACAGATCTAGATGAGTTGAAAAAAATGACTGGAAAATTTCATTAATTTTGGTATGTATTTCATGTTAAAACGATATTTTGAGTTAAATAAAAATACATTATTGAAATTCTACCTGTTCATATGTTGGAAAGCACTGGTGTAGGTGTTTGATATAGAAGAAGATGGGATTTTCAAATCTGTAATTATAAATATTTATTCAGGGAATCCAATGAGAATATGTCAAAGAAATAAAGGAAAATATCATCTTAATAGTTGAGCTGAACAGACAAAGGGAAAAATATTTTTTAAACTAATGGAAACTCCAGAACTGAAATGAAATATCACTGGATCAGTTTAATATCAGATTCGAGAAAGCATGTGGAGGCTGTGAAATTGAAGAGACATCAAGAAATACTTTACATACAGGAAAACAAACACATGAAGGATAAATGACTTATATGAAGACATTGTAGAGGCCAGAAAACAATGGAAGGAAACCTTTAAAGTTCTAAAAGGGAATGAATTAAACTGTCAACTCATATCTAGTGAAAATATTTTTCATAAGCAAGGATGTTAAAAGAAACAAAGACAATGAAACACATGAAAGCGGAAAAAATATGGTGCCAGCAGACCTGCACTGCAAACATGCTGACAGATGGCACTTAGGCTGATGGGAAAAACCACCAGATGAAAACTTATGTCTGTGAAAATACTTAAAACAGTGAATAACTGGGAAAATGTAAAATACTTGTAATTTGCTTTAAAAAAATAATTGCTCAAAAGACAGGGACAGATGAATGGAAGTAAACTGTTGTGTGGTTATTACATTTGTGAAGTAGGAAGCAGTTTGTATTGTCGCATTTGAAGGTCAAATTTCAATATTGACCCAGTATAGACCCCTTAAGCAGCACACTGTTTCCCTAGAGCAACCACTAAAAATGGGAAGTATAGGTTAGGAGTTAATAGAGGGTATGAAATAAAACTCTTTATATGGTTAATAGAAAAGAAGTCAGGAAAAATCAACAGAGATAAAAATAGAAATGAATAGAAAACAAATAGCAAAATGTTAGATTTAAACCCACTCATGCCACTGATTACTTTAGATGTAAATGCACTAAAAACCCAATTTAAAGACAGAGACAGACTGGCTAGAAAGGGGAGATAGACACATCTATATGTTGTCTACAAAAGACATATTTAAATGAAAAAGCAAGGATATTTAAAGGGATGGAAAAAGATCTAGTGCAAACCTACAGCTCATGAAGGTGAACAAGTGTTTGTTACTGTCAGACAAAGCAAACAACAGGACAGTGCAGGACGAGACACAAAGAGGGGCAATGTGTAATGGGAAATGAGCTGTTCACCAAAAAGACCGCAGAATGAATATGTATACATAAAAACAGAGCCTTGTAAGTTATAAATTAGAAACTGGCATAAGGAATGGAAAAATGGAAAAATCAAGAATAATAATTAGGAAATTTTAAAAGTACCCTCCTTAAATACTCTTAAGAAAGTTGTCAGAATACTGTCAACCAATTTGACGGAGTTGATATTCACAGAAGATGACATCTAACTATTGCAGAACACACATTCATTTTTAATAAGTTTCTTGAGATATAACTTAAACTCCATAAAATTAACCCATTGTAAGTTTATAATTCAGTGATTTTTAGTAAATATATCGATTGTGCAACCATTGCCATCTGGTTTTAGAATATTTCCGTCACATCCAAAAGTTTCCTTGTACTGAGATTACATCATAAAAATGGCAGCATGAGGTGAGCCTCTTGAAATCTGCCCTGGAATTTACAACTAGTTGAACAACTTTAATTCCACAAAGGACTCCCTGCACAGCAACAGGGAAGATTAAGATGCGGGCAATTGAAATCATCTAAAGGTGAGCGAATTGGGTGAGCAGGTGAGGAGAGAAGAGGGAAGTGTGGAGACGCAGGCCATGTGGACACAGCAGACCAGAGCTCCCTGCATTTCAGAGCTTCCATAGCTGCAGGAGAGGGAAGAACTTGGACTGCTAGGGCTCCACTTATGGCCCACAGTCCTGCCTGAGGGATCAGTGTATAACATGGCTGAACCCAACACTCACTGCAGAGACCTTGGAGCAAAGACTGAGGGAAGAAAGCTGAAAATGGTGGTTTAAGCACTCACTTTCAAGCAGAGGACTGAAGGCATAGGCATGGATCCTACCTGCCCCCTCTCCACCCTCTCAAAGCTCGCTCCACTCCCACCCTGCCGTTGCTAGAAGTGGAACGGTAGCAGTATCAATTCAAAGGAACAGAATATATGCACTTCTGAGAACTGTGGTCCGTAGACATGGACTCGCAGCCCAACTAGTTCTGGTGAAGGGGAGGGAGCCTTGGGTGCAGGACTCGCTGTGCTGATGGTCGGCGCCACTGCTCAGAGCCATCTATCACAGCCCACCCCACTCCTGTCCCCACGTATCTGGATGGATCTCTACAGGAGTAAACAGAGCCGCTGAGACACACAGGCTCTGAATTTGGTGCAGGAAGAGCTTTGGAACTTCACAAGCTCTCACACCCTCTCCTCCCACCCCCCCGCGGAGGTGGTCCCCTTCGGCCCAGGCAACCTGTTCACGGAGGAGAAGCCCCCCTTCCAGGCAATCCCACCATTGTGTGAAAAGCTGGAATAGTGCAGCGAAAATATAACACTACAGTAAGAAAGAGACTAAAAGGCTGCACTCAGAGAGAAAATGAAACATTCTACTAACACCTACAGGAAAACAAAAGAAAGACCTCTTTCTGTCAACCTGTTGCAGAACCCACCACTGTAGATGCCTAGCAAGAGAAATAATAATTCATTAATTGCCATGGTTATCCAAGGTAACAAGACAGCTCAGACAGAAAATGAAAAGTCTCCAGACATGGAAATATGTGACTTAAATGACAGAGAATTCAAGATTGCAGTTCTGAAAAAGCTCAACGAGATGCAAGAAAACACAGAAAGGAAGTTTAATGAACTCAGAAATGCAATCAAAGAATAAAATGAACATTTTACTAAAGAGATTGAAATTTTGAAAAAGAACCAAATAGAATTTCTGGAAATTAAGAACTCAATAAAAGAAATGAATAATGGAGTGACGTCATAGGAATGGCGGCAGCGGGGTGCACTTTTTGAGTTCTCCACCAGATCTTATCACAAAGGGGACATCTATAACCTATCAAAGGACTCTGCTCATCACGCAGAACAGCTAAGAGACTCGTGCAAGGAGTATTTGAAGGTGGGCAAATTGGGTGAGCAGGGGAAGAGGGAAGGGAGTGGAGTGGAGACATGGCCTGCGTCAGTGGCTATGGAAACACGGCTGGCATCCTCAGCTGCAGAGACGCAGGGGATCCTAGGACGGAACAGAGAACACAAAAGCCAGGAGGTGGCCTCTTTCCCTGCATCCCACAGCTGATCTCTCCCGCCGAGGGAGCAGCATATCCAGCATTTGAGGCAATAACCTTAGCTGAGATCTCCAGTTGGGCTCTACCTCAGACAAAGGACACAAACTCCATACCTGGGCCCCTCCCCCTGCTCTTCCAATCCTCCCCCTCCCCCCCGCCCCCTTCCAGAGATTGAAACTGGCTCCTAAACTGAGGAGTAGTGTCAGATTACAGAGGAGCCTTAGTCCTCAAGCTCTGGGAAGACTGGCGTGCTGCTCTGACCCAGGGAAAAGGCTGGGAAAAGTGTGATTTTTGCTGGGCTGGGAGAGAGAAGACCCCTCCATCCCCAGCTCCCACCCTTTCTGGCCTGCCTAGGGTAGGGCAATTACAACTGTGGAGGAATTCCCAGGGATCAGCAGTAAGCGGCAACACATCCCTGGGCTTTCAGCAGCTCAGAAATCCTCCGCCAGCCACACACACACACACACACACACACACACACACACACCATGGAAGAACTGCCCTAAGACTCAGGAGAACTGGACACAGAGCTGGTGGTGCTACTCTTAGTGCGCATATGTGCAGGCAAGGAGAGAAACTGCACTGACTTTGTAGAAACTACCATCCAGACCCCTCAGCCCCACGAATCTAAATCTGCAGTACCAACGTCACTCTGGGCACCAGGTGACTAGCTCTGCCTGCACAATACACAGAGGACTCTTTGGTACAGCAGAGGACAACCTGGAGAATACTTGGTGGGCTGAAGCCAAGACTGTCGCAGCTTTTTTTTTTTTTTTTTTTTGGTCTTTATATCTTTGATATCTTTGCTTGTGTTGAGTGTGGATTGTCGGTTGTTTTTACATGTCAATATATCTGAGTTTTTCTTTGTAGTTGTTGTTGTGCTTGGTGATTTGCTTTGTTCTGAAATTGCCCTACCAGGGCCCATCATAAGAGGCACAAGATTCAACACACCCAGAGGCCAACTCCAGACCAAACCAGAGTACTACCAGGTTTGACCTACAAAGACACGCCCAGAAGGAATTCTATACAGGCACAAGAGCCCATAGAAGCCAAACCAGATTTAAATGGTCAACCCTCACGCAGCAGAACACCCTGCGGTGGGCAGAGCCAAGTCTCACAACTAGTCAGCCTAGGAGTTAACCCCATCTACTCACAAGCAAAAAGCAATTAAAGATCTTCTTTAACAGGACAATATACACAACACAAGAGTCACCTTTGGAGCACACGCAGAGGAGAAGAACAAAGTAGTGCAAGTCAAATATAAAGGACACATACTACATAATATAACCCAGGAAGAACTAAGAACTCTAGGGGATCTACCTAATATATCGAAGCAAACACAGAGAGTCAGCCAGAATGGGGAAACAAAGAAACATGTCCCAAATAAAAGAACAGAAGAAACATCCACAACTGGAACCAAATGAAACAGAGAAAACAAACGTATCAGAGACAGAGTTCAGAGCACTGATGATTAGAATGTTTAGGGAGATTAGAGACAACATAAACAAGGATAGAAAATCATAATGAACAACCAGTTAGGACCAAAGAACACAATTACTGAAATAAATAATTCACTTGAAGGAATTACCAGCAGGTTAGATGAAGCAGAGGATCGAATCAGCGACTTAGAAGACAAGTTAGCAGAGATCACCCAAACAGAACAACAGAAAGGAAAAAGAATAAAAAACAATGAAGATGGTTTAAGAGACCTCTGGATAACATCAAGCGCAACAACATGCGCATCATAGGAATACCATAAGGTGAAGAGAGGAAGCAAGGGATTGAGAACATATTTAAGTAATAATGTCCGAAAACTTCCCTAACCTAATGAAGGAAACCAACATACAGGCCCAGGAAGTGCAGAGAGTTCCAACCAGGAGAAACCCAAACAGGTCCACACCAAGACACATTATAGTTAAAATAGCAAAGGTTAAAGACAAAGAGAGAATCCTAAAAGCAACAAGAGAAAGACAGAGGGTTACATACAAGGGAACTCCCATAAGACTATCAAATGACTTTTCAACAGAAACATTGAAGGCCAGGAGGGAGTGGCAGGAGATACTCAAAGTGATGGAAAACAAAGGCCCACAACCTAGATTGCTTTATCCAGCAAGGCTATCATTTAAAGTTGATGGAGAGATACAGAGCTTCCCAGAAAAGAATAAGCTAAAGGAATTTATTACCACCAAGCCAGCATTGCAAGAAATACTAAAAGGACTTCTGTAAATAGAAGAAAGATGAAAACAATCTAGCTACAAATTTAAAAATGGCAATAACTATGTACCTATCAATAATCACTTTAAATATAAATGGATTAAATGCTCCAATCAAGAGACATAAGTTAGCTGAGTGAATAAGAAAGCAAGACCCTTGTATATGCTGTATACAAGAGACTCACCTCAGATCAAAAGACACACACAGGCTGAAAGTGAAGGGTTGGAGTAAGATATTTCATGCAAATGGAAATGAGAAAAAAGCTGGAGTTGCAATACTTATATCTGACAAAATAGCCTTTAAAATGAAAAACATATTAAAAGACAAAGATGGGCACGACATAATAATAAAGGGATTAATCCGACAAGAGGACATAACCCTAGTAAACATTTATGCACCCAACATAGGAGCACCTAAATACATAAACAGATATTGACTGACATAAAGACAGAGATCAACAGTAACACTATCATAGTAGGGGACTTCAACAAACCTCTGACAGCAAGGAACAGGTCTTCCAGACAGAAAATCAATATGGAAACAAAGCCTTAAATAACACATTGGACCACTTAGATTTAATTGATATTTTCAGAGCATTTCACCCCAAAGCAGCAGAATACACGTTCTTCTCAAATACACATGAAACATTTTCCAAGATAGACCACATGTTAGGCCAAAAACAAGTGATAAATTTAAGAAAATTGAAATTATACCAGTTGTCTTCTCTGATCACAGTGCTCTGAAATTAGAAATGAACTACGGGGAAAAAAACTGGAAGACACACCAATTCATGGAGGCTGAATAACTTGTTACTAAATAATGAATGGGTCAAGCAGAAAATTAAGGAAGAAATCAAAAGATATCTCGAGACAAAGGAAAATGAAAACACGACGACCCAAAATCTAGGGGATGCCGCGAAAGCAGTCTTAAAAAGGGAAATTCATAGCATTGGAGGCCTACCTAAAGAAACAAGAAACATCACTAATCAACAGTTTATCTTCACACTTAAGGGATCTGTAAAAGAACAGCAAAATTAGCCCAATGGGAGCACAAGGAAGGAGATAATAAAGATAAGAGTGGAAATAAATGACATAGAAACCAGAGAAATAATACAAAAGTTCAATGAATCCAAGAGTTGGTTCTTAGAGAAGATAAACAAAATTGACAAACCTTTAGCCAGACTCATTAAAAAAAGGAGAGGACCCAAATTAATAAAATCAGAAATGAAAGAGGAAAAGTGACAACAGACACTGCAGAAACACAAAAAATTTTAAGAAATTACTATGATTAATTAGATGCCCACAAATTTGACAATCTGGAAGGAATGGACAATTTTCTAGAGGCGTACAACCTTCCAAGGCTAACTCAAGAAGAAACAGAAAACCTGAATAGACTGATTACCACCAGGGAAATTCAGTAATCAACTGAATTCAGGGAATCAGTAATCAACAATCTCCCAACAAACAAAAGCCCTGGACCAGATGGCTTTACAAGTGAATTTTACAAAACGTTCAAAAAAGAATTATCACCTATTCTCCTTAAGCTCTTCCAAAAAACCCAGAAGGAATGAAGTGTCCCAAAAACTTTTGACGAAGCCACTATCACCCTGATCCCCAAATCAGACAAAGACACTACAAAAAACAAACTACAGGCCGATATCTCTAATGAACATAGATGTAAACATCCTCAACAAAATACTAGGGAACAGAATTCAGCAATACATTAAAGATCATACACCATGATCAAGTGGGATTCATCCCTGGTATGCCAGGGTGGTTCAATTCCGCAAGTCAATTAATGTGGTACACCACATTAACAAAATGAAAAATAAAGATCACATGATTATATCAATAGATGCAGAGAAAGCATTTGATAAAATCCAGCAGCCATTTATGATAAAAACCTTTAATCAAGTGGGAATAGAGGGATCATATCTCAACATAGTGAAGGCCATATATGATAAACTGACACCTAACATAATACTCAATGGGGAAAAACTAATACCATTCCCCATAAGATCAGGAACAAGGCAAAGTTGCCCACTTTCTCCACCTCTATTCAACATAGTGCTGCAAGTTCTAGCCACAGCAATCAGATAAGAAAAAGAAATAAAAGGCATCCAAATCTGTAAGGAGGAAGTAAAATTGTCATTATATGCAGATGACGTGATACTATATATAGAGAACCCACTAAGAAACTATTAGAGCCGATAGATGAATTTAGTAAAGTAGCAGGATACAAAATTAATATTCAGAAATCAGTTGCAATTGTACATACCAATAATAAAATATCAGAAGGAGATATTTAAAAAAAAATCCCATTTACAATTGCTCCAAAGACGATAAAATACCTGGGAATAAATTTAACCAAAGAAGTAAAAGATCTGTCCTCAGAAAATTATGACACTGAAGAAAGAAATAAAAGAAGATACAAATAGATGGAAACACATACCATGTTCATGGATGGGAAGAATTAATAGTTAAAATGTCCATACTGCCTAAGGCAATATACATATTCAGCGCAATTTCTATCCAACTACCAACGACATTTTTCACAGAAATAGAACATATAATCCTAAAGTTTATATGGACCATAAAAGACCCTCGATAGTGTCAGCAATCTTGAAAAATAAGAACAAAGTGGTAGATACAACAGCACCTGACATCAAATTGTATAAAAGACTACAGTAATCAAAACAGCATGGTATTGGCATAAAAAAAGACACATAGATCAATGGAACACAATAGAGAGTCCAGAAATAAATCCATGCCTATATGGCCATTTAATCAACGACAATGGAAGCAAGAATGTATGGTGGGGTATAGACAATCTATTCAATAAATGGTGCTGGGAAACCAGGACAGACACATGCAAAAAAATGAAGCTGGCCCACCTCCTTACACCACATACAGAAATAAATTTAAAATGGCTTAAAGACTTAAATGTAAGCTCTAAAACCATTAAATTCCTTAAAGAAAATATAGGAAGAAACTTCACAGACGTTACCTGGAGTAAGATTTTTACTGATATATCCCCTCGCATGAGGGAAGTAAGAGAAAAAATAAACATGTGGGATTACATCAAACTAAAAAGTTTTCTCACAGCAAAGGAAACCATCAATAAAACAAAAAGGGATCCTACTGAATGGGAAATGATATTTCCCAATGATATATCAGATAAAGGGTTAATATCAGAAATTTATAAAAAAACTCACTCAACTCAACTCCGAAAAAACAAACAATCCAAATAAAAAATGGGCAGAGGACATGAAGAGACATTTTTCTAAACAGGAGATACAGATAGCAAACAAACATATGAAGAAATGCTCAAACTCACTAATTATTAGAGAAATGCAAATAAAAACCACAATGAGATACCACCTCACCCCATTCAAAATGGCTAGGATCAATAAATCAACAAACAACAAGTGCTGGCGCAGATGTGGAGAAAAGGGAACACTCGTGCACTGTTGGTGGGATTGCAGTTTGTTGCAGCCAGCATGGAAAACAGTATGGAGGTATTTCAAAAATCCGAAAATGGAACTACCTTATGATCCAGCAATTCCACTCCTAGGTATCTATTTGAAGAAATCCCAAACTCCAATTTAAAAATCTTTATGCACTCCTATGTTTATTGCAGCACTATATACAATAGCCAAGACATGGAAACAACCGAAATGCCCATTGGTAGATGACTGGATTAAGAAACTGTGGTACATTTATACAGTGGAGTATTAAGCAGCCATAAAGAAGAAAGAAATCTTACCATTTGCAACAACATGGATGGACCTAGAGAACATTGTTAAGTGAAATAAGTCAGACAGAGAAAGACAAATACCATATGATCTCACTTATATGTGGAATCTAAAGAAAAGAATAAGTGAATGAAGTAAGCATAAACCGTTTTGGAGACAGAGGAAAAACTGAGGGTTGGTAGATGGGAGGTGGAGTGGGGATAAGGGGGAAGGTGAGGGGATTAGAAAACATTCGTAATCACAAGAGGGCCACAGGGTTTTGAAAATTAATTTGGGGAATATAATCAATAATGTTGTAAAGATTTTGTAGGATATCTGATGGACTCTTGTCTCATTAGGGACACCACCTCAGGGATGATGTAGATGACTGATTGTTCACCTGAAGCAGAAACTGAACAATAATGAATGTCAACTACTAGTGTGTGTGTGTGTGTGTGTGTGTGTGTGTGTGTGTGTATGTATGTATTTAAAAGAAGCGGAGTATAGCATTAGGAATAGAGACAATGGAAATGTAATGGCTTTGTGCGATTTCAGAGAGATAGTGGATGGGGGAGTGGGTTTACACAGTGTGAGGTATATAAAAGATAAACGTCTAAGTATTACTTTGTCTTGTGCACCTGAATCTAATAAAAATTTGAAAATATATGAAAAAAAGAAATGAATAATGAAATAGCCATCTTAGGTAGTAGAGTTGATAGATGGACGAAAGAATCAGTGATATCGAAGATAGAAACCTGGAAATGACATGATGTAAGAAGAAAGAGACTTGAGACTTAAAAGAAATGGAAGAACTCTAGAAGAACTTTCTGACTCCATCAGAAAGAGCAATATAAGAATAATGTGCATACCAGAAGGAGAAGCAAGAGAGAATGTAACCGAGAGTGTCTTCAAACAGTCGACGAGAACTTCCCAAACTTGTGGAATGAACTAGATCCTCAAATCCAAGAAGCCAATAGAACACCTAATTACCTCAATCTGAACAGGCCTTCTCCAAGGTACATTGTATTGAAGCTGTCAAAAATTAACGACAAAGACATAATTGAATGAAACTGGCATTGATGCAGGGACAGGAGTTGTGATCCGAGTTTGTCACTTTAGAACCCAGTGGGCACTGTCCTGTGTGGCGATGGGTTTTTCTAGATTAATTGCCATCTACATGGCATAACATGGGTGCACACATTTATTTTATTGTGATTAATACATACACCACATAGCTATCCACTCACGATGCCATGAGATAGGAATGTTTTAGTGTGAGCTCTCTTTTTTTAAATTAAAGTTTATTGGGGTGACAAAAAAAAAAGTAACGACAAAGAAAGAATCCTCAAAGCAGCCTGGGAAAAGAATCCAGCAACCTACAAAGGAAAGCCCATTAGATTATCATCAGAGTTTTGAACAGAAACTCTACAATCCAGGAGGGAGTGGAATCAAATATTCAACTATTGAGAGAGAGAAATTATAAGACAAGAATAATATATCCAGCAAAGATATCCTTTAGATATGAAGTTGGAATAAAGATCTTTCATAGAGAAGCTGAGGGAATTTTCTAACATACAACCTGCACTATAAGAAGTCTTGAAGGAGGCTATTCTGCCGGCATAAGTGGGGATAATTTGTGACAACTGAAAAACATAAAAGGGTGGAGAGTAAAGGCCTGTCCTGGAAAAAGGGAATGGTAAAAGTTAGCATGCTGAAGAAAATGGAATACTCTAAATATGAAACTTTCTTTTATGTAAACTTAATGGTAATCAGTCAAAGAAAAATCCAGAACTGAATTATATAACATAATAAAAGAAGATTCAGTGGGAGAATTCATAGAATACTACCACACTGAAATAATAGACAGCAACAAAAAGGCAAAGAAACAATATCTTACGAAAATATCAAAGATAGAATGATAGGTAATCCTCACATATCAGCAATCACCCTAAACATAAATGGACTGAACTCACCAATAAAAAGTCAAAGCGTACCAACCAGATTGGATCAGAAAACTAAACCCAATCATATCTTGCATCCAAGAGACACATCTCAACTACAAGGACAAACATAGACTCAAAGTGAAAGAGTGGAAATTGACACTCCAAGCAAATGACATCCAGAGAAAATCAGGTGTATCCATACTAATACCAGATGAAATCGACTTCAGGATAAAAAAGGTAACAAGAGACAAAGATGGATATTTCATAATGATAAAGGGGACTATTCAACAAGAAGACATAACAGTCATCAGTATTTATGCCCCCAATCAGGGAGCACCGAAATATACCAAGCGACTACTAACAGAACTAAACGGAGAAATTGACCAAAACCCAATTGTAGTAGGGGACATAAATACATTATTGACAGCTATGGATAGATCATCCAAACAGAAAATAAAGAAATAGCAGCCCTAAATGACAAGTAACATGAAATGGACATAATTGACATTTATAGAGCACTTCATTCTAAAACATCAGACTATACATTCTTTTCGAGTGTAGCCTACTGAGGGGCAGCCTGATGGCTCTGTTAGTTAGAGCCCCAGTTCCCAACAAGGTTGCCAGTTCAATCCTCACATGGGATGGTGGGATGCGTCCCCTGCAACTAAAGACTGAAAACAGCGACTGGACTTGCAGCGGAGCTGCGCCCTCCGCAACTAGATTGAAGGACAATGATTTGGAGCTAATGGGGCCTGGAGAAATACACTGTTCTCCAATATTCCCCAGTAAAATTAAAAGAAAAAAAAAGAAAACCCAGCCAACAGAGGCATAGCGGTTTGTTTAAAAAAAAAAAAAGAAAAAAAAGTCTATTGCATTCCTACATACTAACAATGAAATATTAGAAAAAGAAATTTAAAAACACATTCCTTTTGCAATTTCAACAAAAAGTTTTAAATACCTAGGAATAAACTTAACCAAGGACTTGAAAGACCTATATACTGAAAACTGTAAGACATTTTTAAAAGAAATTGAAGAAGACACAAAGAAATTGAAAGGCATTCCGTGTTCATGGATTTGAAGAATCAACATAGTTAAAATGGCCATATTACCCAAAGCAATGTACAGATTTAATGCAATCCCCATCAAAATCCCAGTGGCATTTTTAAAAGAAATAGAACAAAAAATCATCAGATTTGTATGGAAACATAAAAGACCCCAAATAGCCAAAGCAATTCTAAGAAAAAAGAACAATGCTGGAGGTGTTACACTCCCTGACTTCAGCTTGTACTACAGGGCAACAATAATCAAAACAGTATGGTATTGGCAGGAAAACAGACACTCAGACCAATGGAATAGAATTGAGAACCCAGAAATAAACCCACATAAATATGGGCAGATAAGTTTTGACAAAGAAGCAAAAACCATGCAATGGAGGAAAGACAGCTTCTTCAATAAATGGTGCTGGGAGTATTGGAAAGCCACATGCAAAAGAATGAAACTGGACTGCTATCTGTCACCATGTATCAAAATTAATTCAAAATGCGTCAAAGACCTATGCATAAGACCTGAAACAGTAAACTGCATAGAAGAAAACATAGGTACTAAACTTATGGACCTTGGGTTCAAAGAGGATTTTATGAATTTGACTCACAATGCAAGGGAAGTACAAGCTAAAATAAATGAATGGGACTATATCAAACCAAAAAATCTTGTGCACAGCAAAAGAAAACGACAAAATAAAGAGACAACCAGCCGAATGGAAGAAGATTTTTGCAAACAACGCCTTGATTAGAGGCTTATATCCAACATATACAAGGAGCTCATGCAACTCAACAACAAAAAAACGAAGAACCCAATTGAAAAATGGCAGAGGCCTTGAAGAGACATTTCTACAAGGAGGACATACAAATGGCCAATAGACATGAAAAAATGCTCAACATCACTAATCATCAGAGAAATGCAAATAAAAACCGCAATAAGATATCACCTCATTCTATTTAGAATGTCTATCATGAACAAGACAAATAGTAACAAGTGTTGGAGAGGCTGTGGAGAAAAAGGAACCCTCATACACTGTTGGTGGGAATGCAGATTGGTGTGGCAACTACGGAAGGCAGTGTGGAGGCTCCTAAAAAAATTATGAATAGAATTACTGTATGACCCAGCAATCCTTCTCCTGGGTATCTACCCAAAATATCTGAAAACATTTATCCATAAAGACAGGTGTGCTCCAATGTTCATTGCAGCTTTCTTTACGGTGGCCAACACATGGAAATAACACATGGAAATAATAATAATAATAAAATGTCCTTCGATAGATGAATGGATAAAGAAGTTGTGGTAGTTATACACAATGGAATACTATTTGGCCATAAGAAAAGATGAAATAGTACCATTTGCAGCAACATGGATGGATGTTGATATTATCATGTTAAGCTAAATAAGTTAGACAGAAAAAGTAGAGACCATGTGATTTTACTGATTTGTGGTATATAAAACTGAAAACAACAAAAGAACAAGACAAAAAAAATTAAGAAATAAAAACTCATAGACACAGTCAGTAGTTTAGTGCTTACCAGAGATTAATGGGAGCGGGGGCCTCTGGAAAGGGCAAACGGTCAAATATATGGCGATGGAAAGAGAACTGGCTGGATGGTGAACACACAATGAGATATATAGATAATGTAATACAGAATTGTACACCTGAAACCTATGTGACTTTACTAACAATTGTCATTCCAATAAACTTGAATTTTAAAAAAGCATTTTCTTTTACCTATTTCCAGTTAATTCCCATTGTCACTCCAGAGCTTAGGAAGCCACTGATCTAATTTATTTGCCTCTCTGAATATTCTGGGCATTTCAGAAATGAGATCATGAAATACGTTCTTTTGCATCTTGCTTCTTCTGCATCATGTTCATTGCTGAACTTTGTCCTCTTAGATAGACCACCTTTTGTGTATTCATTCACTAGTTGATGGAAATTTAGCTTGTTTCTGGGTTTTGGCTATTATGAATAATGCTGCTGTCAACATTTATGTACATATATTTGCGTATTATATGAGGATTCCATACAATACCACATGGTATTGTCTGTATTTTTTAAGCCATTCTAGTGCATATCAAATTATATCTCATTGTGGTTTTACTTTACATTTCTCTATTAATACTAATCATTTTTTCATGTGTTTATTTTCCATATACATATATATTCATTGGTGAAATGTCCAAATTTTGGCCCATTTTTAAAGTAAGTTGTCTGTCTCTTCAGTGGTTAAGAGTTCTTTATATAATCTGAATACGAGTCTTTTATTAGATATAATTGTTAACTGTGGTTTGTCTTTCTTTTTCTTAACAGCATCTGTAGTACACAGAATTATGGCCCCTCCAGAGATATTCCATGTTCTAATTCTTAGAACTTGTGAATATATTACCTTATCTTTCAAAAGGGACTTTGCAGATATGATTAAGTGAAGGCTCCTGAGATGGGGCCATTTTCCTGAATTAACTGTGTGCGCCCACTGTCATCAAAGGATCCTTATTCAGACATTAAAAATAAAAAAGAAAAACTCATAGAAAAACATTTGTGGTTACCAGAGGCCAGGGGTGTGGGGAAGGATTAATCGTTTCACAATATATGTAAGTCAAACAATTGTGCTGTATGCCTTAAACTTATACAGTGATGTTTATCAATTATATCTGAATAAAATTAGTAGAGGGGGGATGTCCTCTTAACAGAGGGAAGACTGTCAAAGTCAGAAGAAAAGACAATGGAACCAGAGACTTTAAAGAGGCATAAGCTTTAAAGATAGATGACGGGGTCAGGAGCCAAGGGTGCAGGTAATGCAGGTGGTCCCTAGAAAAGACAAAGGAACTGATTTGGCCTGTAAGACTCCAAAAGGCACGTATCCATGCTGACGTCCAGCGCTATGAGATAATAAATGTGTCATTGTGAGCCACCGAATTCTTGGTGATTTGTCCCATTACCCATAGCAAAGTAATAGTATCTTTTGAAGCTTCAGAGTTTATTTTGATGATGTTCAGTTCATCAATTATTGTTTTATAGATTGTGTTTTGGGGAGTTTTAGAAGTTTCATTTAGGTCTCTGATCCATTTTGAGTTAATTTTTGTTTATGGTGTGAGGTAAGAATTCATGGTGATGTTTTGTTTTATTGTTTTTTGGTATGAGGATTATCCAGTTGCCCAGCAACATTTGTTGAAAAGATGATCTACATATCATTAAATTATCTTGAGAACATTGTCAAAAATAAGTTGATTGACCATAAATATAAGAGTTTATTTCTGGGTTCAGCTTTGTTACATTGATATATGTGCGTATTTTTGTGCTGATATCACTGTCTTGGTTACTGTAACTTCATAGTAAATTTCAACACCAGGTAGTGAAATCCTCCATCTTTCTTAAAATTATTTTGGCTATTTTGGTATTTCCAAGTAAATTTTTTTTTTGTAGTTTTGTATAAAATCCTTTGTATTTTTTTTAAAGTATAAATTTCTTTTTATTTTTTTGTATAAAATCCTTTGTATTTCCAAGTAAATTTTAGGCTAAGCTTTAGGATTTTTATTAGCTATTGCCTTGAATTTTTGTTAGATGTATTGCTAAGGTTTTTATCCTTTTTGATGGTGTTGTGAATGGAATTTTTTTTATTATTTAATTCTCAGATTATTCACTGCTAGTATCTGTGTAAAGATCATTTTTCTTTATCTTGTATCCTTGCTAAACTTATCTTGTGACTTTGCTAAACTCATTTCTTAATTCAAGAATTTTATATGTGTTCCTTGGGATCTCCTACATACAAGAGCATATCTGTGAATAAAGACAATTTTACTGTTTTCTTTCCAATCTGGATGCCCTGATGTATTCTTTTTGCTGTATCTCAATGACTAGAAACTTCCAGATAATGTTGAGTAGAAGTGCAAGAATGGACATCCTTGCTTTGTTCTTGGTCTTGGAAATGTCTTCAGTCGTTTACCATCGAACACCATGTGAGCTGTGGGTTTTTATGAGTGTCTTTATCAGGTTGAAGACATTGCCTTCTGTTTCTGCTTTGTTGAGAGGTTTTCTCAACAAAGTGAGTATTTGATTTTGAGAAATGGTTTTTTCTTTTTGACTTTTAAGGTTAACTTCGGTTTGTTTGTTTTTATCTTTTCACTCTGCTAGCATGCTATATAACAACAATTCACTTTTGAATGTCAGATCAACTATAATTTACGTTCATATGTGTAATCCTGGGCACACTTGGTCATGGTGCCCCATCCATTGTGTATGTTCCTCAATTCTGTTTGCTAATATTTTTCATGGATTTTTGTGTCTGTATCATGAGGGATGTTGTTCTGTAGTTTTCTTGTGAAAAGGTGGGATGAGGAATGAAAACTGACAGTAAAAGGGCATCAGAAAACTTTCTGGGGAGATGGTAATACTCGGTATGGATATATGGGCATATACATTTCTCACAAGTGTTAAGTCTGAGGACTTGAACAGACATTTCTCCAAAGAAGACATACAAATGGCCAATAAGCACATGGAAGGAGGCTCCGCGTCACTAATCAGTAGGAAACGCAAACCACAACTGCAGTGAGATGCCACCTCCCACCCATTAGGATGCCTACTATCGTGAAAGTAATAGAAAACAGTACGTGTTGGTGAGGATACTGAGAAATTGGAACCCTGATGCACTGTTGTTGGGATTATAAATGGATGCAGCCACCATAGAAAACAGTGTGGAGGGTCCTCGAAAAATTAAAATTAGAGCTGCCATATGATCCAGCAGTTCCAATCCTGGGCACACACCCAAAAGGACTACAAGCAGGATCTCTAAGAGAGATTTGTACACCATGTTCATGACAGCCAGAACATGGAAGTAACTGTGGAAGTGTCCATCGACAGACAACTGGATGACAAAATGTCCATCCTCTCAGTGGAGTATTATTCAGCCTTAGAAAGGAAAGGAATTCTGACACAGGCTACAGTGTGAATGAGCCCTGAGGACATTATGCTGAGTGACATGTGTCAGTCACAAAAGGGAGAATACTGCAGAATTCCACTTCTGTGATGTACTTAGAGTAGTCAGAATTATATATATAGAAAATAGAAGGGTAGGTGCCAGCGGCTGTTCAGAGGGTCACTGGGGAGTTTAATGGGTATGGAGTTTCGGATTTGCAAGATGAAAAGAGTTATTGAGATGGATGGTCGTGATGGTCACACAACATTAGGAATGTCTTTAATACCACTGAACTGTACACTTAAAAATGGGTAAGATAGTAAATTTTATGTTATGTATTTATTTTACCACGATAAAAAAATTGAAAAAAATCTTTGGTCTGAATATAAAAATTGTATACATTTTATTTCTATGTAAATTATAATTCGAAGTTATTTTAAGCGGCAGGGCAGGGGGACAGAACTTGTCAGGTTGCTAATATTGTAGCTTTTCTAACAAATTTTTAAAATGTTTTCACAGAGCATAGGTCATATCACAATGATAATAAAGTATTCATGTAAATATCCTTTACAAATATTGTGTTTAAAAAAGGTCCTACGCCTTGATTCAAGACAGACTCATTTCTCTTGTTCTCGTTAAATGTTCTAGAGCTACTCACATTCTTTTCCCTCGTGGCATGTCACATAAGTCACCTGTAAGTAGGGTGCTAAATGTCAGGGTTACATTGAAGTTTAAGTAACAAGTCCACCAATTTTGTCTTGAAAACCTTGCTGTTAAGTGAAAAGACATTAAATGAAAAATATTTCCCTTAATTTTAATGAAAAGTGACATGTTTTATCTCAATTCAAGATAAACAATTTTCACAGATAGAAAAATAAACAATGAAAGAATTTGTAGGAGACAGATGTAAAAGTAAATACATTGCGCTGGTCCATAAAGCGCACTTGGTGATTATTGTCCCCTGGAAGAAGGAAGGCCTGGCGCTTGCAGTTCAGTGACTGGGGCCCCTCCGTGTTCTTCGCTGGCACCTCGCTCTTTGAGGAGGCGCAGAGCTGTGTCGTACTTAGACTGTGCTTGAAAGTAAGTCACAGCTCAGAGAGCCCCCTCGGGACTGAACACAGGCTACAAACAGTCTCACTTTGGAGCCCGTGCAAATCCAGCATGTCTGAGAAAATGCTGCCCATGGCTGCCTGCTTTGGGTTTGTGCAAAGAATACCTTTGGTTTCTTCCCAAACTGTTGAGTGGAGAGAATTGGAAAGTCTGAGTCCGAGATTGTAATGTCAGGAACCCTTTTGATAGCAGTTGGAGGTGTTTTGGATGAAACATTTCTTAGGCTGAACCGTAACTCGTGTGAGCCATGGCGTGGCCTCGGGGATGACCGGGAGATGTGGCAGCCATCAAGGGTGCAGCAGGCCTGTGTTTGGGGGGCTGGGTCCATGTGTGCCTCCTGGCTTGGCCGCACTGCAGCTCTGCTCTGTCCCATAGATACCTCCTCTGGCTCGGACGACGAGGGCTCGGTGCAGGGGGACTCGCAGGGGACGCCCACCTCCAGCCAGGGCAGCATCAACATGGAGCACTGGATCAGCCAGGCCATCCACGGCTCCACCACGTCCACCACGTCATCCTCATCCACGCAGAGTGGGGGCAGCGGCACCGCCCACCGGCTGGCGGATGTCATGGCCCAGACGCACATAGGTGAGTGAGTGCTCCCGCCCGCCCGCTCTGCCTTGGCTTGCCCTGGGTCGCCCTCGCAGGTGTCCTCGCGCTGGAGCCATAGCCTCTGTCGGGAAGGAACGCATCTGCTCCACTGGGACGCTGGTGGCCGTGTCTGTTAGCGTGCTTCCTGCTCACACTAAAGTGTGCACCTAGGTGGGCCTTCACAGTGAGTTTACCTTGACCTTGGAAATCAGCTTGTACGTAGCTTCTATGACAAATGATGTCCTCTGTGTTGGAAAAAGCACAGTTAGGACGTATTGCCTGAAATGTCTGGCAACAGTGTGGAAAGGAGATTTGATAAGAACTACGAGAGGAGAAGAGTGAGTGGAATGACTACTTTTAGGCAGGTCAGTGGGGTACACGTTTTCCTGCCTCCACTTATGCTGGTCACTCATTTAGCCACGGAAACGAGTCCTTGTCAAGTGTGGAAGGGACATGTACACAGGCCAGATCAGCTCAGTGGCCTAAGATTTGCAAACATTCCATTAGTATCAGGAATGAGACCAGTGGGTGGGGGCAGGACGCAGGGTCTGGTCTCAGTTCTCATGTGAACGCTGTGTCTTCAGAAGTCACTGCTTTCTGGAGTAATTTCTTTTCTTTGTCCCTCAGAACTGTTGTGAATAAAAAGGAGAAAATAGGAAAGTTCCTCCAAATTTTTAAAAGTAACACTCAGATACAAAGTGGGGTTAAATTTCAGTGTCACGTGTTCTTAGCAACATGTACACTGGTGAACGTGCCCTCAGAACTTCTGTTTGAAATCACAGTAAGTTAAAAGTTAAATGGAAATGTGTGACCGTTAAGTATTTCTAGGTGGTCAAGCTTCTTCCTGTGTGTTTTGGAGCCTGAGCCAGTGGCTGTGGTCCAGCACATGCTTCACTTCGCACCCACATGGGGCTTTGCCATGGGGTTATTCTGTCACCTGTGCCACTCACCCAGCCCTGGAAATGTCTGTGATTGTAACTGAGTCCCCTCTAAGGGAGTGCCAGTCTGACAAGGGAAACACATCATCTGAATACACGAATCAGTGCATTTGTTTCTCCCTTTGTGAATTTGCATGTGGGGTGCCAGAGGAAGTGATGGCGTGGAGGATTAAATTCATCCAGACTATAAAAGTGTGCATGACTCCTGTACATAGTTCTCGGTGTAACCTAAATATAGCTTCTGAGTGTGTGACATTTCAGCAATTTCTATTTTGGCACAAAGATAAGTTCCTAGACTATCGGGGAATTTTGTGTAAATATGAAAAAAAGTGGTTTTGAAAAAAAGCTGTGGCAAAAAAATGAAATGAGAATTAAAATTCTTTTTTCCAGTGACAAAGCAGAAGAAGTAAAAATCAGACTTGGCAATATTTGACCGGCTGTTGAGCTCCAGAGTCTACAGATAAGAAAGTGTGTGTGTGTGTTTGTGCACATGTGCACATGTATATTTTAAGGAATTTAGGGTAAAATGAACCATCAGCTTGTGCTTCTAACCCTGTGGGAAGGTGTTGGTAACACGCAGACACTGCTTTGCCTCCCCGCAGGGAGGAGAGTAAGAGGCTAAAGACCACAGAGGCCGGAAGCAACCGTCGTGTTAGAGCGAAACCCCAGGTCCTCCTGGGTTCTTATGACACACACATTTGTCCCCACGTCAGGCAGATTTTGTGTGCAGTCACAATCCCTTCCACAGCTCTGCCTGCTGCCTGCTGCTATGTCTCGCGTGACGTGCTGTTAGTGTCACCTATAATCCTGACAGGGGGACCACCAAGACTTCCCCATCCTGAGATGTGAGGATGGACCTGAGCACACCCATGGCACAGGCAAAAGAGCCCTGCTCTAGATGTTCCCCGCGCCGCAGACTCAGTGACACCTTCTCTTCACAAAGGCCCTCGCTACACAGCGAGAACAGAAAGTTCTGCATCGTTATCAGAAGGTGCTTACTCAGGACCTCTGTGCGTAACATTCTGAAGACAACTGGAGAGGAAGGGATTTGTGTCTCTAGAATGTTCTGTCAGCCCTCAAAGCTGACAGACATAGCTTAAAGTAACCAGAATCACTGGAACACTTTTAAATATCAAGAGGCACATTTGTAAAAACCACCAGAGGAAGATTTTATCGGAATTAGTTCTCTATGTAGAAGTGGATAAATTGAAGAGAAATTGACTATGTTTCTAGGCTAAGAAATAAGAACAGAGCGGATAGACAACATTCTTGTATATTCAGAACCAAATTTCATGTGTTCAGGGAGTTAACGAGGCTTCTACAGAAGCTATTCTCAGGTCTCTGTCACCCTTTGTTAACTGGCACGTCTGGGACATCATCACATGTGGGTTGCATAACCATGTGTTGGGGACGCGTTATTAGATATTCATGGAACTAATTACCATTTCCAGAATCATTGAGAGTTTGTTGATGTGAACGCTGCTGGTGGTGTGTGCTGTTTGCATCAGCAAGCGAAGTGTCTTTAGGTCCTGTGAGAAAGTGGTGGTCAGAGGTCACCTCATGCACTGGCCTGAGGAGCCTGAGCCCGAGTCGAGATTCGGGTTCTCTAGGGAGTTTATTCAGAGGGCTTGAATGGCCATCATTGTGATAAAGTTCATCAGAAGTATCAGAGAATTCTTTTATAATCTCTCTACTGATGTGTTCAAGCGTTTACAGTCTCAAACTATTCAGTACGTGGGGACGGTGATGATGGCTTGGGGTTGGGTCTCCCTGCTGCCCCCCCCGCCCCACTCCAGCTGAGGAGTCCTTGCAACTAGAGCTTCTAATCATAGCAGGGCAGAGAACTTTTCCTGCAAGGGGGCAGGAGATAAGGCCTCAGGCTTCGTGGGCCAATCTCTGTTGCAACTAGAAAGGAAAAGGATTTTGCCTTAGAAACACCAGGAAGAAATGAGCCTCTTCCATTAAGTACACGTTTCTCGCGGCTTGTTGGGTCAGGCAGTAGGAGAGAAGCCTGGCTTGGGTGGGGGAACCTCTCACCAGCTGACGTGACTGGGAGTGTTTGTTAGGTCCCAGTGCCGGCTTCTAATCCTGTGTCGTCATGTTTACTAAGCGGTAAATAAAGCTTCTTAGCTCTTCTGCAGGAGAGCTAGCTTTGGGGGTTTGCCTGCCACCTGGTGGCTCCATGCCTGGCCTCCTCCCCTACTGGTGGCCCCACACCTGGTCTCCTCCCCTACTGGTGGCCCCACAGCTAGTTCTCTCCGCTTCTGGTGGCCCCACACCTGGTCCCTGCCTCTTCTGGTGGCTCCACACCTGGTCCTCTCCGCTTCTGGTGGCTCCACACCTGGTCCCTGCCCCTTCTGGTGGGCCTACACCTGGTCCTCTCCCCTTCTGGTGGCCCCACACCTGGTCCCCTCCCCTACTGGTGGCTCCACACCTGGTCCTCTCCCCTTCTGGTGGCCCCACACCTGGTCCCCTCCCCTTCTGCTGGCCCCACACCTGGTTCCCTCCCCTACTTGTGGCGCTACACCTGGTCCCCTCCCCTACTTGTGGTGCCTCACCTGGTCCCCTCCCCTACTGCTGGCCCCACTTGGTCCCCCTCCTCCTGTACGAGGCCCCTCCCCGGCCCTCTCTCTACAGTTTTGTCCATTTCATCCACTCCCCGTTTTTAAGGCTATCTGCTTTGTTCAGCAGCCCACATTCCAGAGTGCCCCTGGATCTGACACACTGGCCCCACCCCGTACCCTCGTGTCCTGTCAGTGTTATTAGGGCCCAGGTCTGATCCTGTCTCTTTTCCCCCGAAAATGCTTTGGAGTTTTTTATCTATCAAAACTGACCTTGTTTGTCTGGATTTTATACTTAGAATCAAAGTAATGATTTGGGGACCCATGAGTATCCAAACTCTGTCCTCTGTATGCCCCATTCTGTGGCGGTGCATGCTGACTTCACCCATACCTGGTGTACACAAGAGAACTCCACCTGTTTACTTCCTGACTTTTTCCAATATTTAAATGCATTTACCTCAGTCGTAACGGCCACTTGCATCATTATGCATGTGAGAGTTGCAGACTTTCTTGGAGCTCTTGAGAGGAAGGGTCCCCACGCAATGGGAGACATGACCTGGGCTTGATGAGAGCGTGGCAGTAATCACGTCACTGCGGCATGTTGGGCAGGGCGTCACTTAGCTCCCTCAGCCACTGTGCAGAGTGGGGCTTAGAGATCTGATGGGATGACCCAGAGACTCAGCTGATGAGTCAGACGCCCACCGGCGGGGGCAGCGCCTGGGTGGCGCTGCTGTCTTGCTGTCTCCTCAGTGTGGTTGTTCTATTGCTTGTTACAAACAGAAAGAGAGCTCTTTCCAGCCAAGCACAGTGACACTGCGTACACAATAAAGATTTCGGTGCCCCCGTACCAACCCCACTGTGGGCTGTGTGACAGTTGGAGCTCCCTCCTGAGTTTGTGTTTGTGGATAGAAATCAGGAAGCTGTTTTCTGAGGTTGGAGACCCATGTTCTGACATTAGAGCATACTTCTTAGAATGTGTCTACCCGTCACAGTCACATCTTTATGTGATTGTCCTGCGTGAAGGTGGGGGACAGGTGTTGCGGGTCTGAGAACCTGTGCAGCCTGAGCTCGCCCCTGACCCGCAGGATGCTGGCTGAAGCTGCGGGAGCACAGGACCCTGAGCCCTTTCTAAGCATCTAGGCTAGTCCCCACGTGATTCGCTTGCCGCCGAGCAGCAGCCGTGAGTCCCATTAACAGTGTCACAGGCTCCCACATGCACTCACACATGCCCACACGCACACTCATGCTCACACCTACGCCGCCTTGCTCACTGACATGCTAACAGCACAGAATCACAGTCACGCGCTCCTGCTAGCGCACAATCACACTCATCACACACATACACTCAACGCTCTCACTCATGCTAATGTGTTCACACTCACACCACACATGCTCACACTCACGTGCACACACAAACACACAAGAAAAGTTAATCTGCCACAGAAGACAAGGTAAACCACATGTTTTGTTCCTCAGTGGTCACTAAAGGAATAAGATAAATCCTTACGTGATATACTGTCGTGTGTCACTTTTGGTCAAGACACCAACTGGAGCGTCCTGGTGAGGTGCCTTCCATGAGCTGGACAGTGGCCTTCACTGCCGAAACCAACGTGTAAGTCCCCCTTCTGTTTGGTGGCACGTGGACGCAGCACGGCTCTCCCCCAGCGTCACTGTTCGTCACCATTCAATTTTATTCACCTGCACGTTTTCATCTAGGGGCCTGGTTTGCCATGTGCAGGGCACGGTCCTGTCCTCTTAGGCAGCTGGGCAGACCCGATGGGCTGAGGGCCTGTATCGCAGGGACCGCCCTTTCTTCCTTCCTTCTCAGTGACAGTGGCAGTCGAATTGACTGTAGGAAACCTGGGATGGGACATCTTGGTGTTTGGAAGGTTGGGTTCCTCTGAACGCACCACTCACTGTCCATCATCAGTTAGTGAACCATGAGCACATTGCTTTCTGCATATGAAAACCAGATTTCCTTTTCTCTTCATTTAGAAGGGGATTGAAAATGGATCTGTCACCACTGACCCCAGGGGTTCTAATTCACGCAGTTAGAATTAAAGAATGCTACCTTTTAGCGGGCATTAGACCCAGACTCGTCTGCCTGTAACTTACCTGCTTGTTCTTTGAACTGCTCCCCCAGACTTGCTGAGTGGACAGTGTGGGCCATGGGCAGGTGACTTCAGCCTCTGAAAAGCACACAGAGCCCACCTGAGCCGGACGCCTGCACAAGCAGAGGGAGCAGGGTTTCCAAGGTGGGGTTCCGCGGGACCCGGAAATGGTCCCAGCCAGAAACAGCTATGCTTGTGGGGTGACTTGTTGGAAAAGAGACGGAAGCCCTGCTGAGGCGGTACCAAAGTGGTGTGCGAATGCTGTCGTGAAAGTGGTTGAGTGCACTCCCTGCCCTCCTTCCCTGTGCCCGTCTTGCATTACAGATTCTTGGGGACCCATGCAGCAGCTGAGAGCGAAAACCACTCAGGGCTGGCTGAGGCAGAGCGCATCCTGTGGGGGCACATGTGAGGGCGTCACGGTAGCTATGTGGTGGCGCTCACGGTTGAGGGGATGCTTGGCAGATGGCTGGAAGGGTGGCCGCCATTGTTCTCTTGACATGAAATGACTGCAAAGTTGATCTGACGAGCAGTGGGCTGTCTGCTCAGGACACAGCCCGACTCTGCTGAGTGGCCTAATCTTCCAACTGCTCCTGGAGCGCGTGTCCTCATGGCCTCGTGCCTGGAGCTGGAGCATCTCAGACCTACATACCTACTCCTTCAGCCTGACTCTACTTTCTTCCCCATCGACAGGTGTTCCCTGAGCATCTGTTACGCACAAGGTTCTGTTAAGGGCTCCCCAAAAGATAGGTAGCTGGTTAAACACTTGGAATTTTGACCATCATCAGAATAACAGGGCACAGTATGTCCCTGCAGTGTCAGAACGTTTTCTGCTTCCTAACAGATGCAACTGCTGGGGCGATACCCCCACAGGCAGCACGTGTGAGGAGCTGGACAGCGAGTGGGAGCGGAAGTGACATCTAAACAAATTTGGAAAGCACTTTGAAGTCACCCAGCTATCACTATTCCTAATTTTTAATCACCAGATATACTAGAATTATTATTTTTCCTAAGTTCAAAGTGGGAACGTGGCAGTGTTCCTGCCGCCCAGCGTGGAGACGGACTGGCCGCCTGTCACCCGTGATGAGGCTACAACTTCACAGACAGTGAATCTGAATAAAATTGAAATGCAGTGAACTCACATTTTAGCTGCTTTTGTTTTAGGTGCTGATTTGAAGCAAATGTCATTGGTAGTGTTATTTTACCTGCTCGAAGGTCTTATTCACAGCTGTGCCCTCCCACTTAACCACTGAGCGCCACTGTTGTCATGGACGAGTGCTGTGGGGCTTGCTGCAGGTCTCCCTGTGTGCCCGGACCCGAGGCACACATTGCACACACACGCCCAGTGCTCATCCTCTGCCAAGCAGTGTCCTGAGAACCTTACGTCCCCTGCAAGGAAGTCACCACCATCCTCTGTGACAGATGGGGACACTGAGGCACAGAGAGCTTGGGACACTGCCCAGAGCTTGAATCTGCAGAGCTCGGCCTCGAACCTTGAGCTCAGCAGCTGCGATTGTGACAGATGGGAAAATGGCTCTTCTGTGGACATACAACTCACACTATCTCTTTTTCCATTGGCTGCTTGAAAATGTTATTTTAGTTAAATTGATGGCACCTGTTATGCTATTATATCTGAAGTTTTGCCTCACTTTGTTCCATTTTGTGCAGTTTGAATTATCTTAAAAGTCACTTTATGCTTAGATTTCTGTAATGGACTTTGATTCAGAATCACGGTTTCTCGTAGAACATGGCAATTTCTGAAACCCTGTTGCTTCCTTCGCCTTCAGAATAACTGCCATGAGAATCAGGGAACCTGTGATGTGCTTCATTACAGAAAACCACTCTGCACCTCCTGACGTGACCACGTACACCTCAGAGCACGCGATACAGGTAGAGAGGCCCCAAGTCTCAGCCACGTCGCGGACCGCACCCAAGTATGGCAACGCCGAGCTCATGGAGACTGGCGACGGTACGTCTCCCAGCTCTTTTCTCCCTCCTTCATGGGCAGACTTCCACTAACTTGCCTTTCAGCCCACGATTGGATGTGTTTCTTCCAGATAAACAGCTCGTTGAATCTAACTCACTAAGCTCTTTACACGCGTCACATAGAAAGTGGCATAGTTCCAACAAAGCACATTGTCTCCAAGTTGACCAGATGATATTCCTTGTAGGAAAACGATGATGATGTAGGAATTTGGTCTGAGAAGGAAATTGGATAAAATTCTGATGTTCTTGTTGATGAACAATTAATGTTGGTTCTGCAATTAACAAATTAGTGTGCAAGTGTAAGTATCGTGAATGGTTACTCAGAGAGGCAGGATGAAGTCAGACATGAACAAAGTAATTGACAGATGTGGGGCAGTGTGGTACTTGAGACTTTGGAAGAAAGAGAGTTGTTTCTTCTTCGCATTGGAAACAGTATTAGTGGTTTGATAAAATGCAGCAGTAGGGGTTCTCTTTTATTCCTCATAGCTTTAATCTGGATAAGCTCTCATGATGGGCCGTTTCTGTGACCCAACCTGCAGCAGCAGGCATGAATGTGAACTGCATGCTTTATTCTGCTTTCCCTAAGTCTCAGTCCTTTCAGGGCCATGAAAGTAAGAATAGACCCCGATGATGACATGAAATGCTATTCCCGTGGCCTCAGTGTGCCATCCACCCCACTGCTTGTGTCCCGTGACACTGTGTTGTTTGGAGGTGATGAGGAATCCTGGACCCAGCCTCTCACAGGCGGCAGACAGCTCCATGATGGCCAAAGCCCAGAGGTACTGGGGTTCATGAGCCCTGTTCGTACATTTGAAGTCCCCCAGTTTCCAATTTGGTTAGTTCCCCTGGAAAGCTCTCAGTTTCAGTGTTTGCTTTATTTCTCCACCAAGTTTGCTGTTTATTAAATTGGTCGTTGCTATTCTTCTGGTCACTGGCATTTTGGTAGCTTGACTATGAGGTCCAGCATCTTCCCCCACCCTCGTGGGTGGGTTCAGACGTGTCCCTGTGACTCCATGAGACACGTGTAATCCAGTGTTCCTCAGTGTGTGGGGAGCCCAACTCTCAGAATCCCCTGGGGCACTTGCTGGAAAGCAGTTTCCGGGCCATGCCCCAGACCTCACCTCGGGTCCTTCATGTTCTGAATGCAGCTGGAGAAGCAGCAGCCTTGTGAAATGACCTGGGTTGGTCTGGACCGAATCAGGTCTGACTCTTTACTGGGGAAACACTGTTCAGGTACTGAGGAGTCTGGGTTGTGTGTTTTTATATATTTTCAAAACTATAAAATATTTCACATCTCAACTTTGAAGGTCCTCATGAAGTATTTTGAGGCAATCGTTAAAATGCTTTCGTTTGATAGAAAGTTTTCCTTGAATCTGTTGTATTCATTACAAAGACCAATGTCTGTTTCTGTGATGCCTGCTGTGGAGGAGGAGACCGCCGTGCAGCTGTGGTTCTCAGACAGCGGGCCCTGCACAGTGCCCAAACCATGGTCACCGAGCCCCTTGCAGAGGCCTCAATGTGACCTTTGAGGACGGCAGCATCTTGGTACTGCTTTCGTTCATTAATTTGGGTTATTTTAAACTTTGAAAAGCCCTTGCCTTTTTCAGTGATCATTTATTTCACTTACTCAGTTTTCAAAATGATGTCACATTCGTTGTTGTAATAAATGTATTATACAACGTGAAATTAGTTTTCCTCAGTGCTCATGGATAAATATATGCCAGCATTCTGTGCAAGAACTGAACTTAGAGACTTTCATTGCTGTGCTTCTGGAATGCACTGCCTGAATGTTCACTCAGGAGAACGGAAGTGAGATGCGGGAGGGACCCAGTGGTCATGAGCAGGGGTGGGCAGTGCTGTTGCTGTGGGGCACCCGAGTTTGTATCCCCAGAGGAACATTCTCTTGGCCCCAGGAGGACAAACACCACAGTGGTCTCATCAGAGATGGCCTCAGGAAGGTCTCACTACTTCATCAGCTCTCTTAGCCCTGTTGATAGAGGGGACCTGAAACCATGTGAGTAAGGAGGTGACAGACCCTGTTTCAGGCATTGGAGGTGGAACCCTGCCCGATCTTTGCAACATCACAAGAGTAGGACGTTCTACAAAGTTGTGAAGCAGAATCATGTCTGCTGTCACTTTGTCTCTCGCAGCTTCCCAGCAGCGTCCCCCAGCAGAATGTCCTCCCTTGGCACATCATCCCAGGTGGCACTTTGTGGGACACTGGTCTTAAGGCCATCCCTGAGATGGAGCTGTGGGTGCGTGTCACGGCCACCGCACTGTGGTGCTTGTTCAGTATGCTAAGGCATCCCTCTGCCCGGGGTTCTGTGTTTCAGGAGTGCCGGTCAGTAGCCGGGTATCAGCGAAAATTCAGCAGCTTGTCAACACCCTCAAACGACCTAAACGACCACCCTTACGGGAATTCTTCGTTGACGACTTTGAAGAATTGTTAGAAGGTAAGAGAACTCTTTCCCACCCCCTTTTGTTTTAATGGTGTCTGATCCCATACACTATGATAATCATTTTTCCAGCAAGGCTACTTTACCTTTTAAAGACAATAACCTTGGCATTCACTAGAAGGCAGGACTCCTCTCTGGAGACTGGAGGTTCCGTGAAGGTGTGCGAGTACTGTACCGTCAGCCATGCCTCTTTCTAAGGACTCTCTCAGGTTCAGACATGCAAGTAAATCATGGAAAACCTTGTCAACAGTGACACAGTCCCCTGAGAATAAGCCTGGGATGTACACAGAGAACAGACAGCTGCTTCTACCCTACTTTACGAATCCAGGAGCTGTGCTCATGAGCCTCTTAACACAAACCCCAAAAGTGGAAACAAAGCACACCTGTCACATCCAACGCAAGCCCCTAGTTCTGTTCTCTACACCATAGAAAGATGCAGCTAGTTCTCTCTACTACGTGGAAGCTGTCCATCACAAACTGAGAGAAACCTCTTCCAGGAACAAAAAGAAAAATCTCAGTTTTTCACCTCTTTAAATACTTGGGCAAATCGTATTTCATTTTGAGGCATTCTTTTTGTTTTACTCTAGAAAATATGATCTGTGCTTGTCATTCATAATACTTCTAGCAAACTTAAATTTGCATCTCAGTATTTAAGGGCAGAATATAATTTAGCAAGATCTGAGCTCTTTGGAGTCCAGAATTACTTGTATATGAGGTGTGGTCACAAAATACGGTGAATACTACTGCCGAGTGCCATCCAACGGAAAGGCAAGGATCTTTGATACAAGAAGCAGAGCATCAAACCTTAGTAACAGTGTGTGACAAGTTTCAACTTGTTCGGTACAGTCAGGTGTGAGGTACGGTTGAGAGAAGGTATGTTTTAAGTGTGCTGTAAATCATCCTCCATCATGACAACACTCTGTGTCACACATCGCTTTGGTATACGGTAATTTCTGTCAAATAAAAACATTACGGTGTGTCCTCATCCACCTTATTCACTGGATCCATGTGACTTCTGGCTCTTCCCCAAAGTCAAAATGATTCAGGAATTCGAGGCAGCTATGACAGTGCAACTAAGGACACTCACTACGAGGTCTTGGTCACGAGGGGGAGGAGGATGTGGTATGCGGAGGGGAAATGGCTGCCGAAAACAAGCTGGAAGAGCATTTCCCAAAATATATTCTGCAGAACTAGCACCTACTGTGTTCTCAACACCATGCCATCTCTAGGAGATGATCGTGGGAACAGCAATAGTAATCATGTAAAAATCTTTTTACCAAAAAAAATGCTTGAATGTCTGCCGAAATGTTCAAGTTTACCCAGAGAGAGGCACCGCTGGAACACTAATGAGCGATCATGACACAGCCATCCTTTTGGACTTCTTTTTTATAATGTGTGACCCTTTACCTTTGATCCCCTGACCTGCATTACCTTGGTGTAACCATTTCATTTTTCAATTTAATTTAATTTTTAAATTTTAGTGTACAAGCTGTAGCATTTCATCTCTCAAAGATAGCATGCTGATTTCCACAGAGATATCCCTTTGAGCGATAAATTTGCAAAATATGGTCTTCATTTTCTGTATTAAAATTCACTTTAGTTTAAAAAAAAAAAAAGAAACGAAAGAGGACTTCCAGAACTGCTTTGGAAAGAATGATGGGATAAGTGTGTTCAAAGCAAGGAGGAGTATTTTGAGGGGGATTAATGGCAATGTGCCTTTTACTGTAATAATTTTTTAATTTTTATTTAAACATTCACCGTGTTATTTAATCATACCTTGTATGTAGATAATCGACATCTTAAACCTAAGTGTTGCAATCCTGTACTCAAGGCATGTTTATATATATAGCTTTACTTGCTGTCAGTTCACAGATGCATTCAGGTGCCTCACCCGACATCGCTGGGGAAATTGTAAGAATTAATTGCCTCCGTTACACTGTGATTCTGGAAAAGCATGTGTGCGTGCTTTCCATGCTCTAATAAGTTTATGCCTTGAGTATATATCTCCTAGCTTCTTTAAAGGGGATAAAAATGTGATCATGCTGACATGGATATGTTTTTTTTGAAAACCTCTTGTGTTCACATGTATTTAGTTCAACAACCAGATCCAAACCAGCCAAAGCCGGAAGGAGCGCAGATGTTGGCCATGCGTGGTGAACAGCTCGGTGTGGTTACGAATTGGCCCCCGTCTTTAGAAGCCGCGTTACAGCGATGGGGAACCATCTCGCCAAAGGCCCCGTGCTTGACCACGATGGACACGAATGGGAAGCCCCTGTACATCCTCACTTACGGTAATCCCATGGGGCTCAGTTGCCTTTGTTTGCTTCTGCACACACCTGCCACTCCACGTGGCTAACTGCACACACCTGCCGCTCCCAGGTGGCTAACTGCACACACCTGCTGCTCCAGGTGGCTAACTGCACACACCTGCCACTCCCAGGTGGCTAACTGCACACACCTGCCACTCCACGTGGCTAACTGCACACACCTGCCGCTCCCAGGTGGCTAAGTGCACACACCTGCCGCTCCAGGTGGCTAACTGCACACACCTGCCGCTCCCAGGTGGCTAACTGCACATACCTGCCGCTCCCAGGTGGCTAACTGCACACACCTGCCACTCCAGGTGGCTAACTGCACACACCTGCCACTCCACGTGGCTAACTGCACACACCTGCCGCTCCCAGGTGGCTAACTGCACACACCTGCCGCTCCAGGTGGCTAACTGCACACACCTGCCGCTCCCAGGTGGCTAACTGCACAGACCTGCCGCTCCCAGGTGGCTAACTGCACAGACCTGCCGCTCCCAGGTGGCTAACTGCACACACCTGCCGCTCCCAGGTGGCTAACTGCACACACCTGCCACTCCAGGTGGCTAACTGCACACACCTGCCACTCCAGGGGGCTAACTGCACACACCTGCCACTCCGAGGTGGCTAACTTATATTTGTGCTGCCTTATGTTTCCAGTCCAAAATACGTAGACTCTGAAAGGAAATATTTCAGGGAAATGTTTTGGTTTGAATAAGAAAAGTTACTATGGTTAAATGTTTTCTGAGTCTGGATCCAAAAACGTAGTGACGACCACTCTCCCAGGGTGTTGGGTGTTAACCTGTTGAAATGTGTCTTTGACATTCGTGAGATGAGAAAGGGTTGGCTCTTAAAGGTGTGTCTAAACTCTGACATGTATCATTCAGAAGAAGCAAAATCTGTTTCCAAACTGCTTTTTCAGAAAACAAAAGAAGCTTTTCTTTAATTCTTTGTTCAGTGCAATTAATGCAGTCTATAAATTTTCAGAAATAGTTAATTGTACCAGAGGGGTCCCTTTCTCTTTGTTCCGTGGACAAGAGGCCGTGAGAAATCTGATTGGTAGGTTCTGTTCACACCGTCTGCTGCAGCTATGTAAAAACCAGCTTCATAACTCATATTACATCTGCATGTGTGAAGTTAGATTACTTTTTTTAAAACTTTGAGTTTTTACGTCAATAACACTCTTCGAAGTGCAGGTAGGGAAGAAATAGATGTCTACATTGGCAGCTGAGGCCAAGAGCCTGACGTTACATGAACTAATGTGCAGTCCAGCCTTCTGGGGTGCGGGGCCCCAGGAACCACCAGCCAGACTCAAGCACTGTCCCAGACATCTTTTGGACAGCAGTTACCTGGACCGTAGCAGCGTGTTTCATAGCCATTTTGTTTTCAATGGCTTCGTTGCATAATTCTAAGTAGATAAAGGGTAGTTCGCCCATGACGAGGCATAAGCTGAATTTTTTTTTGATTATGCTCCTGGAAATGGGTTTTATTCAGTCAGAAAGCTGGAAGGCTCTCTTGGGTGAGCGTCATCTCCTGTCAGATGCAGCTCCTTACTGGTCCTTCAGGGCTTGCCTGCCCACGGTTGGGGAATTCTAGCCGCCACCTGTATGCACACATGAACGCTGCCTTGTCCGTCAGCCACAGGTGCGCAGTCACCTAAGGTGTTTGAAGCACTCCGTGCCCCACACAGCACCAAGGCGTGGGGCTCAAAGAGGAGTTACACGCCGTCCCTGGTGCTGAGCCAGACTGGAAGCACCGCTGGACGGGAGGATGGATGGTGCTGACTTTCCTAAGGTGAATTTGAGGTTCAGCTCCAGCTCAGCTATCTAGGACAATTTGGTGTGTCTATAGTAAGGAATCAACTCCTGCTTTTCAGTCCTCTATATTTTGCTGTGTTTTAATCACTGATACGAGACATAGACTGAGGGTCAATCTCTGTTTTTGCTTTGTTACAGGAGCATCGGAAAGCTGTGCCTTTCCAAATGTAAGATTACAGTTTATCAGGATGTAAAATGAACGTGTGGGCTAATACAATGAAAACTTTAGAAATGTGCTTTCTACGTAGAAACACTAAATAGAGGAACACTGAATGGTGGATGTTGCTGAAAAGACACAGAAAAGTTCATGCGTAAGAACTGTTCTAGTACCAGGTAACTTGGTATAAGCGAAGGACCAGACCTTTAGAGCATGGTAGTTTCATCCAGCCCCAAGTGTAGCTTCCTGCCAAAGCCTTGAGTGGCAGAATTCCCAGCCAAGAACAAGGTCTTCAGTAGAAAATACAAAGGGCGAATAAAGGTAGTGAACAAACTTATTTAAGAAATCTTTCGCTTTTTATTTACCAATCTAGATAAAAGAACATGCTAAAGAGAACCCATGCTGCTTCATAATCCTACAGTGATACCTTGGCTTGCTTGAGGCTTTTCTCCCAAGCAAATGCTCATCTTTTTCTTTCTTTTCTTTGCTTTTTGGCTTTTGCCCCATATATTTAGAGGGATTTAGATGCTTGAACTAGAAAAGCGTCGGGCAGTCTTTCTGTATCTTTTTGGGTTTCTGCGCCGTTGGCAATGGCCTCTCAAGCCCCCACGCAGTTTCCAGGTGAACTAGCCACCAAGCTCCCCACAGGCTCTGACCACCTTCCCTCCCCAGACCCCGGGTTCCACGCTCCACAGTGTCTGCTCCTCACTCAACCTGAAGTAAAGTTAAAATCCATACGTAATAGGATGGTGTTTTCATCTTTCCCACATGTTTTGTTCTCCTACATTCACATTGCTGTCTGGGTCCCAGGATCTGTTTGCCCAGTTACAACATCTGTGGAACTTGTCTTAAATCGGGCAATTTTATGTCTAATTCCCAACTTTCAAGTATGCAATACAGTATTATTAACTGTTATTAGCTGTAGTCACCATGCTGTGCATTAGAACCTCATGGTTTATTTTATAAGTAGAAGTTTGTACCTTTTGATGGCCTTCCCCCATTTTGCCACGCCCCACCACCACCTCTCCCCGCCTTCACCTCTGGCAACCACCAGTCTGTTCTCTGTGCCTATGAGGTCAATTTTTTATTTTTATTTTGTTTTTATTCCACATATGAGTGAAATCATATTGTATTTGTCTTTCTCTGTCTGACTTATTTCACTTAGCATAATACCCTCTAGGTCCATCCATTTTATTGCAAATGGTAAGATTTCCTTCATTTTTATGGCCGAGTAACATTCCATTGTGCATATGTACCACATCTTCTTTATCCATTCAGCTATTGATGTAGACCTAGGTTTATTCCCTATTTTGGCTGTTGTAAATAATGCTACAATGCAAGGATTACTTGAAGGTGGGCAAATTGGGCAAGCAGGGGAAGAGGGAAGGGAGCGGAGACACAGCCCACATCTGCGGCTATGGAAACGCAGTCCGCACCTGTAGCTGTGGGGATGCGGCCCGCACCTTTGGCTGTGGAGAGGCAGCCCGCTTCTGTGGCTATGGAAACGCAGTCAGCATCCGCAGCTGCAGAGACGCAGGGGATCCCAGAATGGAACAGAGAAGACAAAAGCCAGGAGGGGGGCTCTTTCCCTGCGTCCCACAGCTGATCTCTCGCGCCGAGGGGGCAGCATATCCAGCATTTGAGACAATAACCTCAGTGAGACCTCCAGTTGGACCCTAGGCCGGACAAAGGACACAAACACCATACCTGAGCCCCTCCTCCCGCTCTTCTAATCCTACCCCCCGCCCTTCCAGAGACTTAAACTGGCCCCTGAACTGAGGAGTAGTGTCAGATTACAGAGGAGCCTTAGTGCTCAGGCTTTGGGAAGACTGGCAGGCATCTCTGACCCAGGGAAGAGCCTGGGAAGAGTGGGATTTTTGCTGGGCGAGGAGAGAAGAGACTGCTCCACCCCAAGCCACCACCTTTTCTGGCCTGCGCAAAGAGTGTGACACGGCTGAGCTGGGAGAGAGAAGACCCCTCCATCCCCAGCTCCCACCCTTTCTGGCCTGCCTAGGGTAGGGCAATTACAACTGTGGAGGCACTCCCAGAGATCAGCAGTAGGCGGCAGACTCAGCTTTGGGCTTTCAGCTTCTCAGAAATCTCCCACCTGCCACACACACACACACACACACACACACACACAAAAGAAGTGCCCTAAGACTCAGGAGAACTGGACACAGGGCTGCTGATGCTACTCTCAGTGTGCATCTGTGCAGGCAAGGACAGAAACTGCACTGACTTTGTTGAAACTACCATCCAGACCCCCCAGCCCCACGCATCTAAATCTGCAGTACCAACGTCATTCTGGGCACCAGGTGACCGGCTCTGCCTGCACAATAGGCAAAAGACTCTTTGGTACAGCAGAGGACAACATGGAGATTACTTGGTGGGCTTAAGCCAAGACTGGCACTGCTTTTTGTTATGTTTTGTTTTGTTTTCTCTTTACATCTTTGATATCTTTGCCTGTGTTGAGTGTGGGTTGTCGTTTGTTTTTACATGTGAATGTATTTGATTTTTTTCTTTGTTGTTGTTGTTGTGCTTGGTGATTTGCTTTTTTCTGAAATTGCCCTATCAGAGCCCATCTTAAGAGGCACAAGACTCAATATACCCAGAGGCCAACTGCAGACCAAACCAGAGTACTACCGGGTTTGACCTACAAGTGACACACCAAGAAGGAATTCTCTGCAGGCACAAGAGCCCATAGACGCCAAACCACATTTAAGTGGTCAACCCTCACACAGCAGAACACCCTGCAGTGGGCAGAACCAAGTCTCACAACTAGTCAGCCAAGGAGTTAATCCCATCTACTCACAAGCGAAAAGCAATTAAAGATCTTCTTTAACAGGACAATATACACAACACAAGAGTCACCTTTGGAGCACACGCAGAGGAGAAGAACGAAGTAGTGCAAGTCAAATATAAAGGGCACATACTACGTAAGATAACCCAGCAAGAACTAAGAACTCTAGGGGATCTACCTAATACATCAAAGCAAACACAGAGAGTCAGCCAGAATGGGGAAACAAAGAAACATGTCCCAAATAAAAGAACAGAAGAAACATCCACAACTGGAATCAAATGAAACAGAGGTAACCAAACTATCAGAGACAGAGTTCAGAACACTGATGATAAGAATGTTTAAGGAGCTTAGAGACAACATAAAGAAGGAAAGAGAAATCATAATGAACAACCAGTTAGAAGTAAAGAACACAATTACTGAAATGAAGAACTCACTTGAAGGAATTAACAGCAGGTTAGATGAAGCAGAGGATCGAATCAGCGACTTAGAAGACAAGTTAGCAGAGATCACCCAAACAGAGCAACAGAAAGAAAAAAGAATAAAAAACAATGAAGATGGTTTAAGAGCCCTCTGGGAAAACATCAAGCGCAAACAACATGTGCATCATAGGAATACCAGAAGGTGAAGAGAGGAATCAAGGGATTCAGAACATATTTGAAGTAATAATGAGAACTTCCCTAAACTGATGAAGGAAAACTTCCCTAAACTGATGAAGGAAACCAACATACAAGCCCAGGAAGCGAAGAGAGTTCCAACCAGGATAAACCTAAACAGGTCCACACCAAGACACATTATAGTTAAAACGGCAAAGGTTAAAGACAAAGAGAGAATCCTAAAAGCAGCAAGAGAAAGACAAAGGGTTACATACAACTCCCATAAGACTATCAAATGACTTTTCTACAGAAACATTGAAGGCCAGGAGGGAGTGACAGGAGATACTCAAAGTGATGGAATACAAAGGTTACAATCTAGATTGCTTTTTCCAGCAAGGCTATCATTTAAAGTTGATGGAGAGATAAAGAGCTTCCCAGAAAAGAATAAGCTGAAAGAATTTATTACCACCAAGCCAGCATTGCAAGAAATACTAAAAGGACTTCTGTAAATAGAAGAAAGATGAAAACAATCTAGCTACAAATTTAAAAATGGCAATAACTATGTACCTATCAATAATCACTTTAAATATAAATGGATTAAATGCTCCAATCAAGAGACATAGGGTGGCTCAGTGGATCAGAAAGCAAGACCCTTGTATATGCTATATACAAGAGACTCACCTCAGATCAAAAGACACATACAGGCTGAAAGTGAAGGGTTGGAGTAAGATATTTCATGCAAATGGAAATGAGAAAAAAGCTGGAGTTGCAATACTTATATCTGACAAAATAGACTTTAAAATGAAGAACATATTAAAAGATAAACATGGGCACTATATAATAATAAAGGGATCGATCCGACAAGAGGACATAACCCTAGTAACCATCTATGCACCCAACATAGGAGCACCTAAATATATAAAACAGGTACTGACTGAAAAAAAAGACAGAGATCAACAGTAACACTATCATGGTAGGGGACTTCAACACACATCTGACAACAAGGAACAGGTCTTCCAAACAGAAAATCAATATGAAAACAACAGCCTTAAATAATACATTGAACCACTTGGATTTAATTGATATTTTCAGAGCATTTCACCCCAATGCTGCAAAATACACGTTTTTCTCAAGTGCACATGGAACATTTTCAAAGACAGTCCATATGTTAGGCCACAAAACAAGTCTTGATAAATTTAAGAAAATTGAAATCATACCAGTTGTCTTCTCTGACCACAGTGGTATGAAATTAGAGATGAACTACAGGAAAACAAACTGGAAGACACACTAATTCATGGAGGCTGAATAACATGTTACTAAATAATGAATTGGTCAACCAGGAGATCAAGGAATAAATAAAAAGATATCTCAAGACAAACGAAAGTGAAAACACAACCACCCAAAATGTATGGGATGCCACGAAAGCAGTCTTAAGAGGGAAATTCATATCATTGCAGGCCTACCTAAAGAAACAAGAAACATCACTAATCAACAGTTTATCTTCACACATAAGGGATCTGGAAAGAGAATAGCAAAATAAGCTTAAAGGGAGTAGAAGGAAGGAGATAATAAAGTTCAGAGTGGAAATAAATGAAATAGAAACCAAAAACACAATACAAAAGATCAATGAATCCAATAGTTGGTTCTTGGAGAAGGTAAATAAAATTGACCAACCTTTAGCCCGACTCATTAAAAAAAAGAGAGAGAGGACCCAAATTAATAAAATCAGAAATGGAAGTGGAGAAGTGACAACAGACACTGCAGAAATACAAAAAGATTTAAGAAATTAATATGAGCAATTAGATGCCAACAAATTTGACAATCAGGAAGAAATGGACAATTTTCTAGAGGCGCACAACCTTCCAAGGCTAACTCAAGAAGAAACAGAAAATCTGAATAGACTGATTACCACCAAGGAAATTGAATCAGTAATCAACAATCTCCCAACAAACAAAAGCCCTGGACCAGATGGCTTTACAGGTGAATTTTACAAAACGTTCAAAAAATAATTATCACCTATTCTCCTCAATCTCTTCCAAAAAATCCAGAAGGAGGAAAGACTCCCAAACACATTTTATGAAGCCACTATCACCCTGATCCCAAAATCAGACAAAGTCACCATGAAAAAACTACAGGCCAGTATCTCTAATGAATATAGATGCAAAAATCCTCAACAAAATACTAGCGAACAAAATTCAGCAGTACATTAAAAAGATCATACACCATGATCAAGTGGGATTCATCCCTGGTATGCAGGGGTGGTTCAACATCCGCAAATCAATTAATGTGATACACCACATTAACAAAATGAAAAATAAAAATCACATGATCATATCAATAAATGCAAAAAAGCATTTGATAAAATCCAGCAGCAATGTTTGATAAAAACCCTTAAGAAAGTGGGAATAGAGGGATCATATCTCAACATAATAAAGGCCATATATGATAAACCCACAGCTAACCTCATATTCAATGGGGAAAAGCTAAAACCATTTCCCTTAAGATCAGGAGCAAGGCAAGGTTGCCCACTTTCTCCACTTCTATTCAACATAGTTCTGCAAGTTTTAGCCACAGCAGTCAGACAAGAAAAAGAAATAAAAGGCATCCAAATCGGTAAGGAGGAAGTAAAATTGTCATTATATGCAGATGACATGATACTATATATAGAGAACCCACCTAGAAACTATTAGAGCCGATAGATGAATTTAGTAAAGTAGCAGGATACAAAATTAATATTCAGAAATCAGTTGCAATTGTACGTACCAATAATAAAACATCAGAAGGAGAAATTAAAAAAACAATCCCATTTACAATTGCTCCAAAGACTATAAAATACCTGGGAATAAATTTAACCAAAGTAGTAAAATATCTGCACTCAGAAAATTATAAGACACTGAAGAAAGAAATGAAAGAAGATACAAATCGATGGAAACACATACCATGTTCATGGATAGGAAGAATTAATATAGTAAAAATGTCCATACTGCCGTGCTCGCTTCGGCAGCACATATACTAAAATGTCCATACTGCCTAAGGCAATATACATATTCAACGCAATTCCTATCAAACTACCAATGACGTTTTTCACAGAAATAGAACATATAATCCTAAAATTTATATGGGACCATAAAAGACCCCAAATAGCCACAGCAATCTTGAGAAATAAGAACAAAGTGATATGTATAACAATACCTGACATCAAATTATACTACAAGGCTATAGATATCAAAACAGTATGGTACTGGCATAAAAACAGACACATACATCAATGGAACAGAATAGAGAGTCCAGAAATAAATCCATGCCTATATGGCCATTTAATCTACGACAATGGAAGCAAGAATGTACGGTGGGGTAAAGACATTTTATTCAATAAATGGTGCTGGGAAACCAGGACAGACACATGTAAAAAGCTGGACCACCTCCTTACACCATATACAAAAATAAATTCAAAATGGCTTCAAGACTTAAATTTAAATGTAAGATCTGAAACCATAAAATACCTAGAAGAAAATATAGGAAGAAACTTCACAGACATTACCCGGGGTAAGATTTTTACTGATATATCCCCTCGCGCAAGGGAAGTAAGAGAAAAAATAAACGTGGGATTACATCAAGCTTAATAGTTTCTTCACAGCAAAGGAAACCATCAATAAAACAAAAAGGGATTCTACTGAGTGGGAAAAGATATTTGCCAATGATATACCAGATAAAGAGTTAATATCAGAAATTTATAAAAAAACTCACTCAACTCACCTCCAAAAAAACAAACAACCCAATTAAAAAATGGGCAGAGGACACGAAGAAACATTTTTCTAAAAAGGACATACAGATGGCAAACAGACATATGAAGAAATGCTCAACCTCACTAACCATCAGAGAAATGCAAATAAAAACCACAATGAGATACCACCTCCCCCGAGTTAGAATGGCTATCATCAATAAATCAACAAACAAGTGCTGGCGCGGACGTGGAGAAAAGGGACCGCTTGTGCACTGTTGGTGGGATTGCAGATTGGTGCAGCCAGTATGGAAAACAGTATGGAGGTATCTCAAAAATCTAAAAATGGAACTATCTTATGATCCAGCAATTCCACTTGTAGGTATCTATCTGGAGAAATCCAAAACTCCCAATTCAAAAATCTTTATCCACTCCTATGTTTATTGCAGCACTATACACAATAGCCAAGACATGGAAACAACCGAAATGCCCATCGGTAGATGACTGGATGAAGAAACCGTGGTACATTTATACAATGGAGTATTACGCAGCCATAAAGAAGAAAGAAATCTTACCGTTTGCAACAACATGGATGGAGCTAGAGAACATTATGTTAAGTGAAATAAGTCAGACAGAGAAAGACAAATACCATATGATCTCACTTATGTGCGGAATCTAAAGAAAAGAATAAGTGAATGAATTAATCAGAAACAGTTTTGGAGACAGAGGAAAAACTGAGGGTTGCTAGATGGGCGTGGGGGCGGGGATAAGGGGGAAGGTGAGGGTATTAGAAAACAGTCGGTAACCACAAAATGGCCACGATGTTTTGAAATTTAATTTGGGGAATGTATTCAATAATGTAAAGATTTTGTAGGGTATCCGATGGACACGTGTCCCATTTGGGAGACCACCTCAGGGATGATGTAGATGCCTGATCACTGCACTGTACACCTGAAGCTGAACAATAATTAATGCCAACTATAATTTTATATATGTATGTATATGTATGTATATACTTACAAGAAGGGGAGTACAGCATTAGGAATAGAGACAGTGGAAATGTAATGGCTCTGTGTGATGTCAGAGGGATAGTGGATGGGGGAGAGGGGTTCACACAGTGTGAGGGATGTAAATGATAAACGTTCAAGTATTACTTTGTCTTGTGTACCTGAAACTAATAAAGAATACTATATGCATACAAAAAAACGAAATACATGACTGGAATCTAATCACAAGGAAACACCAAACAAATCCACTTGAAGGCCACTCTACAAAATAACTGACCCTTTAATCTTCAAAAATGTCAAGTTCATAACAGTCAGATATTGAGAAACTGTTCCAGAATGAAGGGGACTAAAAAAAACATGACAATAAAATGCAACGTGTGATTCTGACTAGGACCCAAAGAATATTATTAGGACAACTGGACATCAATGTTAATTTCCTAAATTTGGATAACTGTATTGTCATTATCTAAGAGAGTGTCCTCATTTATTGGAAATATAAACTATTTTCAGGTATTCAGTATTCAGGGGCGATAGGGCATCAGGCTGGTAATTTACTTTTAAATGGCTTGAGGAAATAATGTAGTTTGCTGTACTATATTTGATATTTTTAGTGAGTTTGAGATTGACTCAAAATAAGAAAAAATTATACAATAAAGAATAAGTTTCTTCAAAAAAAATAATAATGCTACAATGAACATGGGCTGCATATATCTTTTGAGTTAGTGTTTTTATTTTCTTTGGATAAATACCCAGAAGTGGGATTTTTGGATCCTATGGTAAGTTCTATTTTCAGTTTTTTGAGGAACCTCCATACTGGTTCCATAATGACTGCATAAATTTGCAATCCCATCAATGTTCCCTTTCCTCCACATCCTCGCTAATACTTGTTTGTTGATTTATTGATGATAGCCATTCTGACTGGGGTGAGGTGATATCTCATTGTGGTTTTTATTTGCATTTCTCTGATGATTAGTGATGTTGAGCGTCTTTTCATCTGTCTGTTGGCCATCAGTATGTCCTCTTTGGAGAAATGTCTATTCGGGTCCTCCACCCATTTTTTCATTGGATTGTTTTGGGGGTTTTGCTACTGGGTTGTACAAGTTCTTTATAAATATATTGGATATTAACCCCCGTTAGAGGTAGAATTTGGAGATATTCTCTCCCAGTCAGTAGGTTGCCTTTTCATTTTTTTGATGGTTTCCTTTTCTGTGCAGTAGTTTGATGTGCCCACTTGTTTATTTTTGCTTTTGTTGCCAGATCCACAAAATCACCAAGACAAATGTCAAGAAGCTTATCGCCTGTGCTTTTTCTAGTTTTATGGTTTCAGGTCTTACATTCAAGTCTTTACTCCATTTTGAGTTAATTTTGTGTATGGTATAAGAAATAGTCCAATTTCATTCTTTTACATATGGCTATCCAGTTTTCCCAACACCATTTATTGAAGAGACTGTCCTTTCCCCAGTGCATATTCTTGTCTCCTTTGTTGTAAATTTATTGATCATATGTGCATGGATTTATTCCTGGGCTCTTTATTCTGTTCCAGTTATCTGTGTGTGTTTTTCTGCCAACATCGTGCTGTTTTGATTACTATAGCCTTATTGTGTAGTTTGAAATCACGGGTTGTGATGCCTCCAGTTTTGTTCTCCTTTCTCAAGATTGCTTTGGCTATTAAGGGTCTTTTGTGGTTCCATATACATTTTTGGATTGTTTGTTCCATTTCTGTAAAAATGCTATTTGAATTTTGATGGGATTAGATTGAATCTATAGGTTGATTTGGGTAGTGTGGGCATTTTAACATTACATGCACACCTTGGAGATATTGTACGTTATGTCCAGACCACTGCAATAAAAAGAATATTGCAGTAAAGTGAGTCACATGAATTTTTTGTTTACCCAATGTATATAAAAGTTATGTTTACACTATATTGTAGTCTAAGTTTGCGATAACATTATGTCTGAAAAAAAGTACCTTAAATAAACGTACTTTATTGCTAGAAAGTACTAGTCGTCATCTGAGCCTTCAGCAAGTCATAATGTTTTTATTGGTGGCGGGTCTCGTTTTGATGCTGGTGAAAATGCAATATCGGTGAAGTGCAATAAAACAGGTATGTCTGTATTAGTTCTTCCAGTCCATCATCACAGAATATTTTTTCATTTATTTGTGTCTTCAGTTTTTTTCATCAGTGTCATTGTTTTCAGCCTACAGGTCTTTCACCTCCTTGGTTAAATTTATTCCTAGGTATTTTGTTATTTTTGATGAAATTTTACTTGCCATGCTTTTCTTAATTTCTCTTTCTGATAGTCCATTATTAGTGTATGGAAATGCAGCAGATTTCTATATATTGCTTTTGTATCCTGAACCTTTACTAAATTTATTTATTATAAGATTTTTTTTGATGGATTCTTCAGGGTTTTCTATACATAGTATCATGTCTTCTGTAAATAATGACAGATTTACTTATTCCTTTCCAATTTGGATGCCATTTATTTCTTTTTCTTGCTTAATTGATCTGCCTGGGGCTTTTAATACTGTGTTGAATAAAAGAAGCTGGGGTGGACATTCTTGTCTTGTTCCTGATCTTGGAGGAAAAAACTGTTAGCTTTTCACCGTTGACTTTAATGTTAGCTGCAGGCTTGTCACATGTGGCCTTTATTATGTTGAGATATGTTCCCTCAATACCCACTTTGCTGAGAGTTTTTAATCACAAATGGCTGCTGGAATTTGTCAAACGCCTTTTCTGCATCTATTATGGGGATCATACAACTTTTATCCTTCATTTTGCTTTACATGATGAATCCCACTGACTGATTTGCATGTGTTAAACCAACCTTGCATCCCTGGAATAATGAATCCCACTTGATTGTGGTATATGATCTTTTCAGTGTATTGCTGAACTTTGCTAATATTTTGTTGAGGATTTTTGCATCTATGTTCAGGAGGGATAATTGCCTGTAATTTTCTTGTGACACCCTTGTCTGATTTTGGTATCAGGGTAATGGCGGCCTCAGGAAATGAGTTTGGAAGTGTTTCCTCCTCTTCTATTTTTTGGAAGAGTTTGAGAAGTGTAGGTATTATTTCTTCTTTGAATGTTTGGTAGAATTTGCCAGGGAAACGTGTGTCACTTTGCACAACATAAATTAGTGGTAACGCACTATTGCCATGGTCTTTGCCCTACTTTACTCCCTAGAAATCTTCCCTCACAACTTCTGTGATAATTAAATTTCTGGCTTTGCTGTAGGCATTTTGTACACTAAGAGTATTTGTACTAGTACCGTATTCCAGTGTTCAGGCTTCTCAGATTTCATGAGTCAGAATTGCTGGCTTTTATTGCCCATCTTGATTCCAGGGACTCAGAATAAACTGAGGGGTTGAAATGAAAATGTAATACTCTCTTTGCAGTTTAATGTGCACAAATGTCCATAACTGGGAACACACTTGTCCAGTTACTTGTGTCTGTACTTTGTATTGATAGGCAAACTGTGGACAAGAAGCATGAAGGTGGCTTACAACATCCTGCATAAATTAGGTACGAAGCAAGAACCGATGGTGCGGCCTGGAGACAGGGTGAGTGCAATTTAATTCGTTGCATCTGCAAAACACATTGTCTTAGTGAAAAAGTTACCTACTGTCATAAAGTTCCAGAGCCCAGTGTCTCTTCATACTAATGCTGCTAAGTAAGGCTTTCTTAACATTTACTATGAACCCGGAGCAATTACACATAAGTCATTTAATTTTTACAGCAACTCAGTGAGCCAAACTAGAGTATTTCCCATGCATTATCCATGCGGACATTCGGACTTGACGGGTCAAGTATCATATCAGATGCAGGCACATAACTAGTTGGTGGTGTAGCCAGCACTCATATCCATTTCTGTCTGACCCCCAAAGCCTGTGTCCTAACCACTGTCATATAGTGTCTCCAAGTTTGAAACATTTTGTGTTATCTACCTGGGTAGGCAGGACAATTACATTTTAAACTCCTCTTACATTAGTGAGATCGACGATCTCAGCAGTAAACTTCTGGTACCATTCCTTCCCCAGTGTTAAATTTCTTGATCTTTCATTGAAAATCAAATTTTATTCTTACTGCAACCTGATAAGTTACAGAGGACAGATATTAGTATTTCCCTTTAATGTTACTCCCAGAGCAGTTAATAACCTTGTCCAAGCTTCACACCCAGCTTAGAGGTGGGGCTGGGTATGTAACCGAGTTTTCTTGCCTTTTTCCCCACAAGCTGCTATGTACCTTCAATGCCCCGAGACTGGGTTTTCCTACCTGCACCCAAAGGCCTCCCAGTGAATTTTATTAAGATGTCACCACAGAGCACCATAGAGCATCATAGAACACAATCTACGATTCATTGAGGAGATATTATAAGGACATGGGCCCATTACAGTGAATTTTTAAAAGATTGTGATTGCTGCTGACGCAGGATTCTGTGTGAACTATGTTTCTTTCCAATTTTTTATTTAACCTGTTTCACCTTTAGCCTTTAAAAGTCTCTTGTAGCACTCATACTTCCGATTACACAACTTATGATAAACCTACAGTAATCTAAATAGTGCAGTACTGACATAAAGACAGACGAGACCAATGGAATGGAATAGAGAGCCCTGACATAAACCCTCACATATATCGTCAGGTGATTTTCAATCAGGATGCTAAGACATTAAATGGGGAAGGACAGTTTATTCAATGGTGGTCTTGGGACAATTGGACATCCACAAGCAAAAAAACAAAATTGAACCATTATACCATATATAAAAAAAAATCCAAAATGGATAAAAAACCTAGACATAAAAGTTAAAACTATAAAACTCTTAGTATAAAACATAGGGGAAACTTCATGACATTAGATTTGGTAGTGATTTCTTGCATATGATACCAGAAGCCCAGGCAACAACAAAATTGATAAATTGGACTTCATCAGAATGAAAAAAACTTTTGTACTCTAAAGGACACTGTTGATAGGGAAAACACGACATAAAAAATGGGAGGAAATGTTTGCAAATCATGTATCTAATAAGTGGTTAGTATCCAGAATATATAAAGAACTCCTACAGCTCAACAACAACCAAAAAAAAAAAAAATGTTTGAAAATGTTCAAAAGACTTGAATACACATTTCTCTAGAGAAGAATCATAGGTGTCCAATAGGCACATGTAAAGAAGTTCGATATCACTAATCATTAGGGAAATGCAAATCAAAACCACAGTGAGATCCCACTTCATACCCACTAGAATGACTATTATCAAAAGTAGAAAATAATAAGTGTTGGCAAGAATGTGAAAAAATTGGAGCCCTTGTATATTGCGGTAGGAAAATACAGTTGTGTATTTGCTATGGAAAAGAATATGGTGGTTTCTTAAAAACTAAAAATGGAATTACTTTTTGGTCCAATTCTACTTCAATTTCAAAATTATTAAAAGCAGAAACTTGAACATTTGTTTCTACACCAATGTTCACAGCAGTGTTATTCACAAACCAAAGGTGGAAGCAAGCCAGGTGTCCATGGACAGATGAATGGACAATATAATGTGATCCAGCCATGTAATGGAATATTATTCAGCCTTGAAAAGGAAGGACATTCAGACATATGCTGTAGCATGGATGAACCTTGAGGACATTATGCTGAATGAGATGAGCCAGCCACAAGAGGACAAATATTGTGTGATCCCACTTCTGTGAGGCACTTAGGGTAGTTAAATTCATAGAGACAAAGAATAATGGTTACCAGGGGCTGGGAGATGTGGGGGTTAGTGTTTAGTGAGACAGAGTTTCCATTTAGGAAGATGACAGTTCTGGAGATGATGGTGGTGATGGTTTCATACGAATGTACTTAATGCCTCCGAATCGTATACTTGAAAATAGTTGAGATGATCAACTTTGTTATATGAGGTGTGATCAAAAACTACAGTGAATATTTAAATAAAAAAACATTTACAGTAAAAGACACGTTGTCATTAATCCCCCTCAAAATACTCCCCCTCACTTTGAACACACTTATCCCATCGTTCTTGCCACTTTCCCAAGCAGTTCTGGAAGTCCTCTTTCGTGAGTGTCGTTAGTTTCGCTGTCCTGGCTGCCTCAATGTCCTGAGTCATTTTGACCTAGGGAAGAGCCAGAAGTCGCATGATGCCAGACCTGGTGAATAAGGTGGATGAGGACACACCGTAATGTTTTTATTTGACAGAAATTGCTATACCAGAAGTGGTGTGTGACACGGAGCCTTTCTGTTGTGATCACAAAATGTGGTAACTGCTGCTGCCGAGTGCCATCCAATGGAAAGTCAGGGATCTTCAATATGGGAAGTGGTGCATTGAACCTTAGAAACAGTGTGTGACAGGTTTCAACTTGTTGGGTGCAGTCAGTTCGGTGTGAGCTATGGTTGAGAGAAAGTGTGTTTTAAAGTGTCCCGTAAATTTTCCTCCATCATGACAACACTCCGTGACATACATTACTTCTGGTATATGGCAATTTCTCTCAAAAACATTACAATGTGTCCTCATCCACCTTATTCACAGGATCTGGCACCGTGCGACTTCTGGTTCTTCTCCAAAGTCAAAATGATTCAGGATATCGAGGCAGCCACAACAATGCAACTAAAGACACTTATGAAAGAGGACTTCCAGGACTGCTTCGAAAAGTGGGAAGGATGATGGGATAAATGTGTTTGAAGAGAGGGGGTGTATTTTGAAAGGGATTAATAGCAATGTGTCTTTTACTGTAATTTTTTTTTATTTAAACATTTACCATATTGTTTTATCACACCTCGTATATATTTTACCACAGTAAAAAAAAAAATAATAAAAAAGTCAGTTGTAACATATCTTCCTTATCTATAATTTGGTTAAAAGTCTTAGTAATTTTTTAAAAAATTCTCTTGTACTGTGGCCTGCAGATTCTTGACATTCCCTTATAATTACAAATAAAACTGCCTCTGTTTAGCTGAGATGTTTGTAGAAATGTGGAATGCAATTCTGAGAGAGTAACACGTGCAAAGGGATTTTTTAGTCAGGGGCTGGTTTGAGTTGTATGAGGAAGACTGCTTTCTAAATTATTCCTTAAAAATGATTCATGTGGCATGGTTGTATAAGTGCTTATTAAATAAGCTTACATAACTATATATTGATAAAAAACCTGTTGCAATAAACAAGATTCTTTTTTTTTTTTCGTTAAATTTATTGGACTGACATTGATTAATAAACTTATGCAGATTTCTTATCAAAGAAGTACGGCAGAAAAGTTTATCATTGTCTAATTTAGCATTTACTTATTTGACCATGATATTCTCTCATTTAGCTTCTACTAATATCTTTTTTTTTTTAATTAAATTTATTGGGGTGACAATTGTTAGTAAATTTACGTAGATTTCAGGTGTACAATTCTGTATTATATTGTCTATAAATCCCATTGTGTGTTCACCACCCAGAGTCAGTTCTCCTTCCATCACCATATATTTGATCCCCTTTACCTTCATCACCCACCCCCCACCCCCTTACCCTCTGGTAACCACTAAATTCTTGTCTGTGTCTATGAGTTTTTGTTTCTCATTTGTTTGTCTTGTTCTTTTTGGTTTATATACCACATATCAGTGAAATCATAGGGTTCTTTGCTTTTTCTAAACAAGATTCTTGACCCTCTTCGAAAATTATTTCTGAATTAAGCATAATTTTTCCCAGAATAATGAACATGCAGTCCTTAGCATTAATTACAAACACTTTTCATTTGTGTGGCCCTTAGTCCAGTCTGTGGAGTGCCCTCTTGGGCCTGAGTGACCAAGTGTCCAGATGTCATAGGAGGGCCGTGGGTGCTACAGAGATGCATTGTGTGTGGAGCCTGCCTTTAGGGAGCCAGCAGTGTTAAAGACTAAACACGCTGTAACCAGCTTTTCTACAAATTGCAAAGAGATACAGGTCCTCAAAGGAGGTGATGAGACATACAGCTGAACTGTTGGGAAGGAGATGTCCCTTTTGTTTTGGGAGCAGCTGGGATCTGAGAAGTCTTCTTGGGGAGAAGTAAGTGGCAAGCTCTGGGTCCGGTTCCAGGAAGAGCATGGGAAGGAGCTGAGGGGCCTGTGGTCGGGAAACAAACCATGACTAAGCATGGGAAGAAGGTGGGCCTCGCTCAACGGGATTGAACCTTGGCAAACACCAAAGGGGCTTCCGCTTCTTTATTTGTTCCTGCTGTTCTGCTCTGAGGATAAGTAGGTGCAATGAAATGTCAGAGGAATGCAGAGACTCAAATGAATGGAAACCATGTGGGTTTATGAAAACGAAGCACCTTTTTCTTGTACCTTGTTGCACTGGAATGACTGGAGTAATCTGCGCAGACTCGGAACTGGTCAGACATTAACGGAAGACTTAATGAGAACGATGTCAGTAGACTTCCCTTCCAAAAAATTCAAAACAACTTTTCAGTTTTGATTCTAGAGGAGCCTTTTCTGTCCATTATTTTTATGTGTGAGAGCATATAATAATGTAGAATTTTATGTTCCACTTTTATTCATTTTACATTAATGTAGCATTGCATCCTGTTTTAACAACTCTGCAAGGCTCTGTACTCGTGCATTATCCGCACAAACTAGTGGGAAAGCGGGGAATTTAAGTCCTGGATCAAGTCTCTCTTCCTTTGAGTGGAGCTGGGATGGGAGCTAGACCCGAATCTCAGAAACAGGACCGATCCAGTGTGGTTCTGGGACGTCACCTTTTTTCTCTTGGTTTTCTGCTCGTGACAAGGATTCCACCTGCATAGTAGGTATATTCTAGAAGAACAAGTCATTGTTTAGCTGATCCTTCGTGAATGAGTGATCCCGTCAGTGTACATGGAACTTCATCAGCTTCCTCACACGCTGAGGTCCACTTTCGGGAAGAAAGTGGTGTGGCAATGGTGCCCGGGAAGATTTGCAGACATTTAGTTGCATGTTGTTGCTTTGCCAGGTCCAGATCTAAAAACATGCTGTCAGTTTTGGCCCACCAGTTGAAGGCAGAACACCTGAGACTAATGCAAACCTCAGATCATTTTTTAAAATAATGGCTTGTGGTTCATATGCACAGGCACACAAAAAGTCCTCTTATTCCTCCTCGAGAGTTGTCTGATGGTAGCCTACCATCTGTCTGGGTCTGGGTGCTGTTAGGACGAAATAAGGATTAATATCTAATTAATAATTATTTCACAGGGTTTCTCAAATAAAATTCATCAGTAGTGCAGAATGGCTTTTATTGGCCTTACAGTTTTGTTTTTCTCTCATTTAGCTGATTTCAGTAAACTTCAGGAATACCACATAGAAATGAAGTCTTCTGAAACTTACTTTTGTTCCCACCAACTGTCTGTGCTGCTAAATTGCCAACACAGCCACATTTAAGATACAGCCTACCCCATTCTCAGCTGCCATCTGAATTCTTTTATGCCAACCTGTCTCTTTCGATATTGAAATAAAGGGTTTTAGCTAACTGTTTATGACAAAACTAATAACTTCTAGTTAAGACATTTTTAAAGAAAAAATTGATTAAATTACTGAATGAGGTACTGTAAAAATACTATGCATGTGCTAAGTCATGGGATTGATGTGCTTATAACAACACACCAAACCCATACGGAGGGGTGCCTGCCGAAGTGAAGCAGAACTCTGTGCAGCATGGGGTGGGGTGAGGGGACCGAAAGAGGACTATCTGTCACAACTTCACACCGACAGCCTGCCTTCTAAAGCTGCCTGCTGCTGGCTACTCCAGAAGGAGCCCTGGGGTGACTGGAGCACAAGTTAACTACACTGCAGAGCTTACAGTGAGCTCCTAATGAATTTAAATTGGATGAAATATTTGTTAAATGATGGGTGATAAAGGAAAGGTTTGGCAAATTTACATAAAACATTAAATGCACCAATAAGAATAAAACAGGAAATATTATCTCAAGAAGTCTATACATCAAATGTAAGAGGCAATACTCTCAAATTTATATAAAGTTCATCCAGATTTTAGGGGCAGTGTCAAAATACTAGCAGATAAATAGGCCGGGAAAGGAAAAGCCATTTGTACGAGGAAGGATGGTTAGAAGCCATCCCATGGAAAATTGTTCATTACTAAGATACCCTAAGGACTGTCAGAAAACATTTTAAAATCATACTACCCATATTTGTTTATTTGCATGGCAATTTGAATGAACCTGACTTAGAGCCTTTATCACAACACTAAGAAGTAGGTTCTACTAGTGCTCTCGTTTTTCAGATGAGAAAAGGTGTAGCGGGGCTAAAACTGTGACCGCGGCCTCAGCGCCGAGACTGCTGGGGACTGAACTGTCCTGAGTGGGTCCAGCTGCCTACGCAGCATGGGAAGGAGACGCTCAGCGCTCCTCAGCTTAGTGGACAACTCATGGAAACACGAGGACATGGTTATAAAGACTAGTGACAAGAGTGGGAAACAAAATAGTGCATGCCCTAGAGTTTCTTCATAAAAATATGCTGATGTGGAAGATAGGATGCAGAAAATGAAGATAGCTGTATTCTGGTGCAGTATTAGGAATGACCGTTGGTAATATGTTTGTCTTTCATGTGCATTAAAGGAAAAGTATATGCTGACACACTTTTAAGTAGGGCACTGAATGTGCCAGTGTCTGTTCCAGGGGGAATGGGAACCCTGCTGTGCATGGCAGTGCACTCACCCTTCCCCGTGTTTTAAACCCAACCCATGTTCATGGTGCGTCCCTCCCCTCTGTGTCCTCCAGGTGGCACTGGTGTTCCCCAACAATGACCCTGCTGCGTCCATGGTGGCCTTCTACGGCTGCCTGCTGGCCGAGGTCGTCCCCGTGCCCATCGAGGTCCCACTCACGAGAAAGGTAACGGGCATGTTGTGTCGTTGAAGCCTGTGAACGGGAATGCGGGCTTGGCTGTGCTGGAACATTGTGTCGTGAGGTCGGGATGTGCAGGCGCTTTCCACCTCGGCAGGATGTGGATCAAGAGGGACAGGGCTTTCCTGTGTCTGAGGTGCCAGCGGTCCCCTCAAGAGAGGGGACAGTAACTGCGCACTCAGCCCAGCTCAGCGGCGGGATTTAGTGGGAGTGTGTGCCGGTAATGGCGCTGGGCCAAGTCATCTGCCAATCAAGTGTTTGGGTATCCTGTCCCTCAGCGTAGTGACACTGGAAGTCTGAGTAAATGGCGGGTGTTTTATTATCCGCCATTGTTAAAATGGTGGTGTGTTTTCTTCTTTCTGCTGTTATTAAAATGGTGGTGTTTTTCTTTGTTTCCGCCATTGTTAAAATGGCAATGTTTTTGCTTATTTTGGGCGCTGGTGGTTTTTGCTTTTATGCAGGTGTCTGGACATTCACAAGTCCCAGGTTCGCCTGTAGTTTGTCAGCTCTCATTCTATGATTAGCGTAAATGTCAAATCTTGCTGTTATAATTACACAGTCAACCCTTGAGCAATGTGGCGCTGGGGCACCAACCCTCCCTCCCTCCCCCGCCGCCATGCAGTTCAAATTTCACATGTAACTTGACTTCTTGAAAACTCAAGTTGTCCCTTGAAGGCTTCTAGGACCCCAGATCCACAGATGCTCAGGTCCCCTAGGTAATGTGCGGTAGATCAGTACACACAGTCAGCCTTCGGATGTGCCGATCCCAGTCCCCAAACCGCAAATCAAAATCAATAGGGTTATCTACTGAACAAAATCCATGGGTGTGGGCCTGCGTGGTTCAGGGTCACCTGCAGTGTGAGAAGCAGCAAAGCACTGTCCTGCTCACCGGCACACATTTCTCCATGCACATCACTGGCTTACTCGTCCACACTCCAGAGCCGTAGTAGCTGTAGGAGAAGGATAGAGGGAGGACACCTACTGGCGTGGACGCCAATGGTCACCCAAGATAGTCTGCTATCATCCCAGAGACGAGCTGATGGCCATAGTGGGCGGGTCCCCTCTGTCACTCAGGCTCTGAGACCTCAGAACATGACCCTGGTTGTAAGAATCCCAGGCTCGGCTGCATGGAGAATGGGGCCATGGCCGTGATGGCTGGGACTGCTGCTGTCCACCAGCTCTGTGCCCAGCACACTGGATGCTGCTTAAGGGCCCTAACGGTTCAGCCCTGTGTACACGTAGCCTCCATTCTGATTCCGGGGGTGATGCCTGGAGTGACAGGAGCGCTCCCTTCCCGGGAGAAGTTCACAGCAGAAGTCGGGGTCCCTGTGGTGTTTGGCCAGGTTGCCAGGAGGAGGGACAGGGCATCTGCAGCCTGTGCCACGACAGGCCCTGTGCAGTCACAGCATGGCGGGAAAGCTCTGTCCAGGTGGCCGAGCGGGTCTGTTAAGGCCAGCTGCCAACACATCTGTCAGCTGCAGAAACTAGGCTGAGCCAGAACTTCCCTGCGCGGACAAAGGCTCTGCCATAAGCATGTGTGTGTGACAGGAGGAGGGGCAATTTGTGACTTCTAAATACAACAGAACCAGAGTCAAGATGGCTCTTGGGCCGCAGGAGACCCGGCCAGGGCCTGGCCTGTCAGCACTTGCTTCTGAGCCTCTGGACGCACAGGCTCAGGTCTGTTCTGCGAGGGGCTCGCTCTCCCGACCGATGGCAGTTCGCCCTTGTTAGAATTCTAGCACACCACCCGCCTGTTTGCTAGAGTAAAGGTTTTGAAATATCTTTTTAAAATGAAATCTCTCTGGAACAAGTACCATCGACATGTTGTCACGATTTTACAACCTCCTGTGACCAGTCACGGAACCCCTCTCTCGGGAAATGCGAGGCAGCGAGGGGACAGGGGACCAGGTGTGGGGGACGGAAACAGCACAGCCCGGGCCACAGTCACCTGCCGAGGTGCCTATGTGTGAAAGGCTGTACCCACATGCGGGATTCATTTTAAAATACTGCGGTCTGCGTGTGCATGTGCATGTATGTGCACACACATATGTGCGGTGAGACCAGATTTGCCAGACATTGATAGTTGTTGAAGCTAGGTGATGATGCGTGAGATTTCTTTTTCCTTTTCTTTACATCCTTATGTGTGCTTGGGAACTTCCATTATAAATAAAAAGCTAGAATTAATTGGCAAAATACTTACCTGTACAAAGGACTAGCTCGTCTTGGTATTGATAAGGAGTGTCTTGTGTCCACGTTCTTTGATCCTCCATGCTCCACAACCGTAATAATCCGTAAAGCCCGTCAATCTGCAGTGTTCTTGTGTTCGCTCTGCAGACAGTGCATCTGAGCCCGTGTTTCCCTCTGGCTCTGTTATTGTCTTACCCTTCCTGAGAGCCAGCCACCCGTCAATCGGGATTTAAGTGGCAAGGAAAGGACTGGATAAACACCACTGGTTGTGAGGCCGCAAATCAAAAATGAGTTCATGGGAGAGACTTTGCATGAACTTGCCTCACGCTTATTGGTGCGAGAATCCTTTTCACAGATGTGATTAATGCTTTCTGATGGGAAGCCAGGACGGGCATGGGGGAGATGACGGTCAAGTGGCATGTCCATGTGGCCTGTCCTGCTGCAGGACGTACTTGTCAGGGTGGCAGTGGTGAGGTGTGGCTCCCCAGGAAGTGACACTGTCAACTCTGTATACTGGAGAAAGATGGAAAGCAAGGGGAAGGTGTGAGCTCAGTGTGGTCCACTGTTCTTGATACCTGAAAAGAGCCATCAGCGAGATTCTGTGATGGGAGCTGACCAGCTGTTGTCCTTGACAGCATTTCAGGAAATTGTCCATTTCAGGAAATGGGCCCCAGGCAGGTAGCGTGCATTCCGGGAGGGCGGTGTCACCATGTTCTTCCTGAAACGAGGTGACTGTGCCTGATGGTGCGCCATGTGGATGGATATGCAAGGCACGTCCAACGTCCAGTCGTCCTTGTCCCAGGGTCCATGGAGGACGTGTTGAGTATCTCTATGTGCAGGCCCTGCTTCAGGCTCTGGGTTCAAGCATGGGTTTGTTTGGGGGTCTCAGTGCCTGATGGGGACACACAGCGTGCCCTGAGAGCCGGTGAGTGTGGCGGGCAGAGCTAATGCTGCAGTCAACGTTTGACTGGAGCTCCGAGTAGGAATTGCCCGGATGACAAGGACAGGAAGGCCCTTGCAGCCAAGGGACAGGCAGATGTGCAATCTGAATTCCAGTGAGCTGTTCCCTGTCTCTTCTCTCCCACGCAGCCCCTCTGCATGTTGGGTGTCTTTATCATTGCAGTGTCATCATTTTGGACATCAGGTCATGAGCTGGTATCAGAGGGCAGGGTTTGGAGACGAGAGTTCCCCACCCTAGTCAGCGTGCGCCCTCACAGAGCCGGGCAGGCACTGAGCGCTCTGGCAAAGTCGTGCCCACAAGAGACGCCTTCCCACTGCAGAACCTGACCTCAGATGCCATCCCCGCTGCATGATTAGTGTTGGCGATGTGATATCCACACTCACATTGAAGTGAGTGATACTAGGTTGGTGCAAAAGTAATTGTGGTTTAAAAGGTTCAAAATAATTGCAAAAAAAGCAATTACTTTTGCATAATAACTCTGTTTGCAAAAGCATTGCTTGAAGGAAGAGTACCTCAACAGCCCCAAATGTGGCCCCGTCTGCGGATGCCTGACCTCTGCCCCCTGGGGCTGCGCAGGGCGTCTGGTTGTCTGTGCACAGCCCCATATAGAGAGACGGGGTTTCCTCTGGGGGTTAAATCTGCAGTAAGAAAAGGAGGCATTGGTCACCTGAAAGATGACACTTTTAAGATGTGAATGCTGCTGATTTAACCTGGGTGCAGACACCATGTCACGTCACCCTTTTCCTGGCAAGGTGACACCAGGTGTCTGGCCTCCCATCGGGTTTAGGCACAACTAGTGGGGATGGTGGGAGGTGACAGGGTCACTGCAGACATGACACTTCTAGCGTGCCAGCTCCTTCACAGTATGCATCACAGCCCGTGTGGCTGGTGGGGGTAAAGAAAGCCACTGACCTGCCGTGCTGCCATCCCTCTTCCCATGGGGCAACTGACAACACTCACAGGACCGGCAGTTCCAGGGGCTGCCCCAGCCACAGCATCTGGTCATTTGGAGGATTTCAGTACTCAGTGTCACAAGAGCCAGTGTCATACAGAGGTGGCCTGTCTGACATATGTTATTTTGTGAGACGTGATGTGCTCAGGCGAGGAACGGTGAGCAGGTCTCCATTTCTTCGACTGAGAGTGGGTGCCTGGCCCCACGCCAGACAGGTGGAACAGCACTGCCCTCTGTGGAGTGTTTGGGGCTGGCCTCCATGATCGCGCAGACGAAGATGCCCTTGTGGGCCGGCCGTCCTCCACAGTCATTACACCCTGTGTCCATCCACAGAGCTGTGGGTTTTCACGCCATGTGCTGAGCACTCGCGTGTGGCCACTGGTTTGTCTCTCCCTGAAGACCTGTGAGCTGGCTCTGCTTCACCCGCTGCTACAGATGAGGACAGCGGGGCCATGCGAGCTAGCTGCCCCTTCTGAGGTCACGCAGCTGGCCAGCGACAGCCGCTGTGTGATGTGCTCCCACAGATCATGTCGGTGCCCAAACTGTGGGCCACTCCAGGAAGCCATCCCAGGACCAGGGCTGAGGCCAGGTTTCTCTCTTCCCAGGATGCAGGAAGCCAGCAGATCGGGTTCCTGCTTGGCAGCTGTGGAGTCACCGTCGCCTTGACGAGCGACGCCTGCCACAAAGGACTGCCCAAGAGCCCGACAGGGGAGATCCCGCAGTTCAAAGGTAGGACCGCACGAGGCTGGCTCCTCCCTGCGGATGCGAGCACTGCATCACGTCTGTTCCAGGACACGCTTCCCTACATGTGACCGTCTTGGCTAACACGTGCCCTGCCACCAGCCTGCAGTGTGGCGCACGGGGCTGTGGGTGTCCTTGGCTGGATGGGCACCCAGAGGGGTCCATCTGGTGCCTCGCGGGGAGGTGACCCCACCCTCCTCTGGGAAACACTTGCCTAAAAGGAATGTGTCCTTTATTTCCAAGGTTGGCCAAAGCTATTGTGGTTTGTCACAGAGTCCAAACATCTCTCTAAACCTCCTCGTGACTGGTTCCCACACATTAAAGATGCGAATAACGACACTGCATATATCGAGGTAAGTCGCTGATCTGTAGCTTCAGTAACTGAGTCACCGCGCTTCCCGTGGCAACACAGCCTCTTCATTCACTGGGACAGCCGGTCGGTGTGGCCCCTGCTTTGTCCTCTCAGTGGTACTTGTCCACACCTTGTCCTGTCGTTTCAGTATAAGACGTGCAAGGATGGAAGTGTCCTTGGGGTGACGGTGACAAGGATCGCGCTGCTGACCCACTGCCAGGCCCTCACGCAGGCATGTGGCTACACAGAAGGTATGGGCGGGACCCACTGCCAGCCGCGCCTGTGACATGCATGGTGACCTGCTGACGACCGTGAGGGGCTTGTTTGTTTGGTGCCCAGACAGCTGAATGTTCACTTGGACTGTTCAGTGTCCCAGTTACTCCGGCCACTGTGACAAACACTGCAGACTAGGGGCTAGAAACAGCATTTCTCCCAGTTCTGGAGGCAGGGAGCCTGGCATGAGGTGCCCTCAGGGCTGGTGGCTGGTGGTGAGCCGTCTTCCCAGCTCGTGGACGGCCCCTGCCCGTCGAGTCCTCACGTGTGGGGCGCTGAGGACAGGCCCCGCCCCGTGGACTTGTGTAACCTCAGTCACCTCCTTAGAGGTCCTGTCTCCAAATTCCACCACATCAGGGAGCAAGGCTTCAACCTGTGTCCTGGGGAGCCTGACTCAGGCACAAACAGGTAGTTGGTACCTGCACGTTCACCTCTGGGCACACTTCAGAATCTACTTGGCAGCAGTAAAACGTGCCCATACTTGGGCCCACCCACCTGTGGAGCCCAAACCTCTGAGAGTGGGCTCCACCTCGGGGACAATGGGTTTTCATGTTGTACTTTCTTCCCCTGAACGGGATAGTCATGGAGGCAGAAGTGGGGTGAGCAGCGCTGCCTGGGCTCCCTGGCTGGGCGCTGTGACCAGCCCGCGTGGGGATGACTGGCTCACAACGGGCTGGTCCCCGAGGAAGCTGGTGTCACCGGTCACTCCACTGTAGGATGAAATGCTTTTCTTCTGTTATCCTCCCTTTCTCTCTCCCATCCTCTGGTAGTCTCACTTTTTAAAATAATTCACTGTCGTGAGGCGTTCGGTCCCTGGACCCATTTCCCAGACATTTTCACACATGAGACACATTGCCTCTAATTGTTACCACCCTACTTATCATTGTTTTCAGTTTAATTTCTTACAATCTCATGACCCGATCCCTTGCCCTAATTTTTTGAAGTCTAAGGTTGTCATTCCGATGGGGGTCGGAGAGGGAATACATACATACGTACATACATACATACAAATATATAGTATACATTGTTCCTTATTTCTCAACTGAAACACAGTATAAAAGTACAATCTAGGCTGTTTCCTTGGAGAGTGTTTATTTTAGAAGCCCCTGTGCGGGTTCCTCTGAAAGGCTATCTTTTGGGAATATCGCTGGAATGAATAAGTAGGAATGTAAGACGAGGCATTGGCAAGTGCCTGGGCTCAGCAACGGGCAGTGTGGGGCAGATGTGTGGGCAGCCAGGCCACCTGCCCAGGCCAGATGACAAATAGGACATCAGAGGCACCGTTCATGGTGTCGCTGGCAGCAACTTCCACATTCCATCGTTGTTTTCAGCCATATACTTTTAGCTCCCTTTTATTGCCCCCCAGCTTTCAGGAACCTCCCCCATAACCCTTGAATGCGCTGTATCTTGTACTGGCAAAGCTCTGCCTCCTCTCCCACCCCAGCCCCACCCCAGGGCTTTGGTGGTGCAGCAGATGATATTTGCTGGAAGTTGCCTCATGCTCCCCATTTCCTGGGAGGACATGTGATGGAAATGAAAAGAATCTTTAAAAAAGAAAAAAGGCAGGAGGGGGAAATAAATACATAAAAAGCAGGATAAGGAGCTTTAAGTGATGGTGTGACCATCACTGCTCTTGACGTGCGTGTTAGAATTTTCACCCGGAACACATTCCAGGCAGTCAGCACTTTTAGATGGGTTTGGAGGCTGCAGAATTTCTACAAAGATACAGGGAAATGATGTTTTTCCAAGACGTGCCATGACCCCTGATGTGATGCTGGGTTTTTTTTGCCCTTTGTCCTATGCCTGACTTTCATAAGTAAAACTCTCTCTACTGTTTTTGTTTGTACAGCCGAAACAATTGTGAACGTGCTGGATTTCAAGAAAGACGTTGGGCTCTGGCACGGGATCCTAACAGTAAGTGTGACACCCCTGGCCCTGCTGCGTCCTGCTTACATTGGAGGTGCTCGTGTCAGAGTCAGAATTAGGATCTGTGTCCTTAGCGGCTCGGGTGAGCCGCTACCTGCCACATTATAAAGACAAGCCGTCATCGCCCTAAGTTTGGAGTTGTCAGCTAACATAACTTCCGTGGGTGTCACAGCCTCTTGCCTGAGTCACTGAACCTCGTCCTGAGGCCACAACTGTGAGGTCAGCCTTCCGCGGGCCGGGAGCTCAGCACTTCCCCCACTCCTGCACTTCCGGGCCCACGGTGCTGCTCCCAGTGCCTCGTGTTTGGGTCACTGTCCCATGTGTCTGCCTCGGCTATGACATTCTTGTTCCTTCTGTCTCTATGAGTCAGTGTTTATGAATATTTAGGGAGCCTCCTGTCTCATTCTGCTTCTGGGGGAAGGCCCTGATCTCCCCCGATGAAAATTCAGCACGCGTTGTGGGAGATGCATGACTCATTGTGGTTGGTGCCACTTGGTGAGTGACAGCTCAAAGCTGTAGGCACATTTAATAGAGAAATACCTCGTTATTTAAGTATGTTTAGTACTTAGAAAATGTAGCATAATTGCTTCGACTCTCCTTGTGTCCGTGCAGTATTTTCACTTGCGCAGTTTTGTTTTTAAGTTGCTTATGCTGAAACTTTGTACATTCTTTTCAGTAGAAAAATCTAGTTCCTGCATTATTGATAGGAACATAAATACAGAAAGTGGGATCTGTTGTTCCTTGATAAATCAGAAGTTATTAGAACACGAGCATGTAAGCACCACATAGACCATAGGCTTGCAGTGGCCGCCCGGCAGCCTCTTGCTACGATCCACATGGCTCATTCCTCCCCTTGGGACACTTGTGGGTGACAGCACACAGGCACGACTCCGCGTGCCCACTCACACCGCCGTGATGTGGTAGAGGGAGGGGCAGGGGGCAGAGAACCCAGCTCAGGCTCAGCCGTCCCCCTCCAGCCTGGTGACTGCAAGCCAGTCACCCACCCACACCTGCGTCACACTGAACCTCACCTTTCCTGTCCGTCCGCTGGGAATGGCAGTGCTGTGTGACAGTTGTGTGGCCTGATGTTTAAAGGGCATGTGGTCTGTCCCCATGCTCAGTGCTGTGACAGCTGCTGTGAGTGTTGCTACCAGAGTTTCTCTCCCTTCCACGGTCCCCGAGGCAGGCCTGTGCTAGACCTTGTCAATGTTGCCACCACCTGCTCGCCTGCTCTGGGGCACGGCCCCAGGAGGCTGTGTCATGGCCACTACCTGCAGCATGGCGGGTCTCTGGCCAGACAGCCACACGCTCCTCTGCGGCATTTTGTGTGGTGGGAGCGACCGGAGTAGCAGGGGTCAGTATCCTTCAGAGCGTCCTGATTCGGACAGGCGTGTCTGACGTGTCCGTACCCTCTCCCTCTACCTGTGGTCACCGTGGCAGAGCCGGCCACCGAGGGTTGTGGCCAGTGCTACCACCTGGTGGACCCCCAACTGCCCTTTCCCAAGTGATGTCAGGGCATATGTGAGTCCTTCCTGCAGTGCAGGGACTAACCATTTATTTTAAAAGTGAGTTTGGGTTGCACATCCATTTGAAAAGAGCCCCTGAGGGGTGTGATCCACATTAGTATGGCTGGGTGGAATCCTGAGGGTGACACACACATACCTCCTGCTGAGGGCGATGGAGACAGACCTCCTGCTGAGGGCGATGAAGACAGACCTCCCGCCGGGGGCGATGGAGACAGACCTCCCGCCAGGGGCGATGGAGACAGACCTCCCACTGAGAGGACGATGGAGACAGACCTCCCGCTGAGGGCGATGGGGACCTCCCGCCACTCTGTGACATCTCAGTGGAACATCTGATAAAGGAAATTTTGTTTTCAAATTAAGCACTAGAAAGAATCAGCTTCCAGACTATGGATGATGATCACTTGACTTAAGGTTTTATAAAACAGGATTTGCACTTAGATTCTTTAACTGTGTCAGGAACTGCAGGAGTGAGAGGACTAGACAGCCTTTAAGATGTCACTTCCTGATCATTCCAAAATGCACTGGGATCAGCTCGCACCAGGCACCGTGGCGGTGGGATAAGCCCTTCCCTACCACTACCCCATCATGTCCCCACGTAGAGCCTGGTTCGGGTGGGGAGGGCCTGTGCTGTGTCACCGCCATGTGTGTCCTTGTTTCAGAGTGTCATGAACATGATGCACGTCATCAGCATCCCGTACTCGCTGATGAAGGTGAACCCACTGTCCTGGATTCAGAAGGTCTGCCAGTACAAAGGTGTGTCCTCAGTGTGGCCTCTGTGTCCCCACCGTCACAAGCCCCTCTTTTAATATTGTACGCCTGGCGGTATACAAGTTAACCCCCTCCCCTGCTGCTCCCTCAGCAAAAGTGGCCTGTGTCAAGTCCAGGGACATGCACTGGGCGTTGGTGGCACACAGGGATCAACGAGACATCAACCTGTCCTCTTTGCGGATGCTGATCGTGGCCGACGGTGCAAACCCTTGTAAGTGATGTCTCCTGCTCAGGCGGAGGCGGGCAGGCTGCATGCAGGTCCACTCTTCACACTCTGGTCTTCCTTTTCTTAGTCTTGACCTTAGTTAAGAGGTTGTAAGATAACAGCCAAACAGAATTATGGGCCAGAGGCACTGGCGTGAAGGGAGTAGGGGCCAGCAGACATGGCCCAGGGCTAAGTCCTGGCTCCCTACCTCCTGCTTCTGTAGAGAACGTCACTTATCTAATCTTTTTCTTTCTTTAGTTGCAAATGGTACCTAAATCATACGATTTTTATGAGGATTAGATGAAGTAATCCCTGTGTGCAGTTCCTTGGGATATGATTTATTATTTTATGGTCCGTAGTAGTTTTATTGATCAGGAAATTCACTTGTCATTTTCAATGGAATTTCATTATCAACCCTATAGCAAAAAGCTCCCAGGTCAAGTTAATTAGCAGTTTCACAGATACCTTTAGTATATTTGAGAAATAGTTCATCAATTGAAACAAAATGCCAGCTAGCTTTTTTTTTTTTTAATCAGAGGAATGTATAAGCCAGAAACAAAGGAGATGAATGAAAGTGAATGGAATGAAAAAATGTTGGTTTCTTGCCACATGTGTAAACTGTGCAATGTACATATTTGTAAGTTAAAACTGCCTGTACCGTGTTTCTCCGAAAATAAGACCTAGCCGGACCATCAGCTCTAATACGTCTTTTGGAGCAAAAATTAATATAAGACCTGGTATGTTATGTTATGTTATGTTATGTTATGTTATGTTATGTTATGTTATGTTATGTTATACCAGATCTTATATTATAGTAAAATAAGACTGGGTCTTATATTAATTTTTGCTCCAAAAGATGCATTAGAGCTGATGGTCCAGCTAGGTCTTATTTTTGGGGAAACAGTACTTTCTTAAAGGACATCTGATATGCAAAATTGGACTTACAAACAAATAATTTGTTACTGTTACTCTGGTATATGATCTTCCATTTAAAAAATGACTCCGTGAATCGTGAGCTACTTTAACGCATAGTTGGTTTTACGTGTAACTACAGAGTGGCGTGTCATATGCAGCCCGGTAAAGTCATATCAGGAAACTTACAGCTGACAGGTCCCTAGACAAGTCCCTATAATCATACCTGGATCTTGTCGTTGAAGTCAGTACTGTTTCCTTCATTGAGCTGAGGTTAGATTTATCACCTTTTAGAACATGCATATTGAAAAATGATAGATGTGTCTCAGAAACGTTATTAAAGTTCATCAGCCAGCAGATATGTTTCGATGAAGCACAGAAATGTATTTTGTAAGCTCTTAAGTTCTAGGTTAGAGGTTGTTACCTTTCGTGGGAACACAGGACCCACTGTACTAAGTGAAGTGTGTCCATGCTGCCTCTTCTCCATGGGGTGTTTTAATCCAAGTCTGATAACCGTCCCTTCTTCTGTCACTCCAGGGTCTATCTCTTCCTGCGATGCGTTTCTCAATGTGTTCCAAAGTAAAGGGCTGCGCCAAGAGGTCATCTGTCCCTGTGCCAGCTCGCCAGAGGCGCTGACAGTGGCCATCCGGAGGTACTGCCCCGTGATTGCCGAGGACAGCCTGGGAGTGGTCACAGTTCAGTACTGGGGGGCTGCTGTCCTAGCTGTTAATCTCAGTGAGGGATCGAGAGAAGGACCTGCCTTTCCCAGATGCTAGCATGGCATCTTTCCAAGTCTGGGCTCACCAGCTAGGGACACCCCTCACTGGCATGTGGCTGATCCCTATCTGAGGGGAAGCCACGGGGGACGTTGGATGTCACCCCTTGCAGGTTACTCCCTGTCTCCTCTGCTTGTGTCAGGCTCAGGTCGAGTTTGGGGGGCTAGCCACTGTTGGGTGAAGCGGGATTTTTGTCGCCTGTGCCCTTTGACCTGATGTGCAGACTCCAAGTCTCCTCCATGTCTGCCCTCTGTGGGTCAGTGGTGCGTAGGGCGCTGGGCACTCCTGAGCCGCTCACTCGGTACCCAGGGTCAAAGGTCAGCAGCAGCGCCGCTCTCTCAGAGCAGGGTCAGGGAGTGGACAGGGATGCAGGCAGGCTTGTCCTGGATCAGAGCTGCTAGGAAGGCCCTGATTGTCATCAGCCTCGGTTGTCCGCACTAATGAGAAGGCGTCTGCATCTCCTGGGTATTTGCAGCTTGCACCATGACCTAATTCAGCATCCTTGGGTCCCGTCTCTAATTAGGTTTTAGGGCATCACACAGGTATGCTGCATTGTAAGACAGGCTGACAGCTTTCAGGACGCAAAGCACGTGAGTTCTGCTCTTGATGACCAAAAGGTTTGGCTTCCAAAATATTCACTGGAAGAGCATCCTTAAAAGAGAAACCTGATGCTTTTAGGTATTTGTTAATGTAAAATTAACCAGAGTGCTTGATAGGCTGAGAAATGTAAGATCTTTAAAAGATGAGAAGCAACTTTTCATTTCGATTGAGTTGGAAATTGAGTCTCTCACATAATTTAGATTGATGAGGAAACATGGCACCATTAACTAGATGCCAATCCTCCTTTTGTAAAGGCTGGTGGCACTGTCGCCTAATAACAGGCATGTTAACAGATGATTTTCTGACAGTTGTGTGTGACCTTGGATAGTAGTACACTTCAGGCCCACGTCCGTGGGATCCTTCAGACCCTCTTCACGCATTAAAGCGTGTGTCCTCCTAACCTCACTGTGCGTCCTGGCAAGTCCCTGTCCTCCAGGGCCTCAGTTTCCTGCCCCCCCCAAAACATGGGGGGTTGGACTTAGTAATCTCTCCTTTCCTTTCACCTCACCCATGAATTTTAAGATTCTGCGGTTCTGTGACACAGCACCATGGCCACAGGTAACTCACATACCTTGTTTCCCTGAAAATAAGACCTAGCCGGACCATCAGCTCTAGTGCATCTTTTGGAGCAAAAATTAATGTAAGTCCCAGTATTATATTATATTATATTATATTATATTATATTATATTATATTATATATATTACATTATATTATAAGACCCGGTCTTATATTAATTTTTGCTCCAAAAGACGCATTAGAGCTGACTGTCCGGCTAGGTCTTACTTTTGGGGAAACCTGGTAGGTGCTGACAGGCCACTGAGCTGACCACCTGGATCTGCCCCTCCTCACGGGCCTCCTGTCCAGCTCACAGGTGCCGTGATGACAGGCTAGTCACTGTGCTGAAGTGCTGACGCAGCACCCTGCAGGTGACCCCTCAGCGTGCCTGTCTGCTGACCGACAGCACGTAGTGGGGTGCAAGGTGCTGCAGGTCCTAGGGGACGCTTAGGCTTTATTGAAGTTAATGAAAGTTGTCAGTGTACATTTTTGGTTCTTCTGTTCCCTTTCTAAGTATGTGTCTAACGGAAATATTTCCGACTGTATAAAATTAAATATAATAAAATATGTGCGCATATATTCATGTTATTGAATGCTACCTAACAGCTCGGTTCATTACATGTGCAGTTCACTCACGACACACAGTCACACGCACACATACATACTACACACACACACAGGAAGATGTGCTAGACGCTTTTGGTGACAAAGCAGTGGCAGAGACCGTCATACTGTGGTCCTGCTCTTTTTTTTTTTAAATTTATTGGGGTGACAATTGTTAGTGAAATTACATAGATTCCAGGTGTACAATTCTGTATTACATCGTCTATAAATCCCATTGTGTGCTCACCACCCAGAGTCAGTTCTCCTTCCATCACCATGTATTTGACCCCCTTACCCTCATCTCCTACCCCCCACCCCCTTACCCTCTGGTAACCACTAAACTATTGTCTGTGTCTATGAGTTCTGGTTTCTCATTTGTTTGTCTTTAATGTGAATGTGTTCGCATGTGCACACACGTCACACGGACTTGTGCGGTGGTGTCGGCAGCCTGGGGCGGGGACCCAGGGGCTTTTGCCCTTTGCTGTGCCCTCCACACAGACCGCAGTGTTGGACTTGTATCTACAAGGGGGTGCTCACATCATTTCTTGTAAAGTCTCATAAAAGGAAACGGCATGAACTAGCACATGCTCCGTCTCTAGGGCAGAGGCCAGGAAAGTGTTGGGAAAGGGCACGGCTGGTGCCTACGTCCCACCAAGCCCTCCACTCACACGGCCAGCCAGGCTGGGACACAAAAGCGTCAGCTGAGCCAAACTTTGTCATAAGGGAGCTGGTACTGTCAGCCGGCAGATCCCACAGAAAAGTCGGGGGGCAAGGCTGAGTCAGGGGTCCCCAAGCTTCTGTTCTGCCTTTGTGCACATCTGCCAGGAAAAGAGCCCAGGGTCTGAGTTGTCTCTGCATGGCAGGGACTCATCACATAGTAACACGGAGCAGGGCATTGAAGTGCCACATGGTTAATGTCACATGGTTAATGTCACTGGTGGGCATTGTAAGTGAGAAGACTCAAGTCTTCTGTAACCATCACTTTATTCACGTCACTGAAAATGTCCTGCAGTAAGTGCAGTTTTAATTTAGGGTGTTTGTTTATCACCCTTAGGAGTCTTGCTGCTTGTTCACTGTCAACATGAGAAGCTGGTCTCGTGACTGAGACGGCAGGCTGCACATTGTTGCATCTTAACAGAACTTGTCCGTCAGGCTTGCGCTCACCACACGTCGGGCTGTGCCTTGGCTCATCCTGTATTTTGCTTTCATGTGGCTTTTTAACACAGCGTGTCTGTTTCCTGTGGCTCTCATGACAAAGTGCCTCAAACTGGGTGCCTTTAAACAGCGGAAACCTGTCCCCTCCCAGTCCCAAGTCTGGAACTCTGGAATGCAGGGGCTCTGGGCACCCAGTTCCAGGCCTCTCCATCGTCCGCTGGTTCCTGCAGCTCTTCCTGTGCCTCAGCGAATAGGCACGTCACCCCACTCTCTGCTTGTCATCACACAGCCTACCCCACCCCGTCTGTTTCTTTTTTCTCTCTGTTTAAAGTACACTGGTCATTGGATTAGGGGCCCATCACCCTACTCCAGTGTGACCCCATCTTATCTAATTATACCTACAAAACGCCTGTTTCCCAATAAGTTTCCATTCAAAGCTTGGGGATTAGGACTTGGACATGCCTTTTTGGGGACACAGTTCAACCCACAACAGATACTAAGGCTTTTGAATTCTGACTGTCACCTGGATTTTTGCTGGGGACAGCCACAGGTGAGGGTCCCGGCATCAGGGCTCCTCACTGGCATTTCCAGTCTCTGATGTTGGGGTCTTTGGGTTCCAGTGTTTGAGCTCGTCATTCCCGGTGGTTTCACGTGGGTCAGACTATTTGGGCAGACTTTTGTATCCAGTTGGCTCTGCTCTTTTTGATTCCTACGAATAATTCTATTTCCAGACTCGTATGCTTTTTTTTAAATTTATTTTTCGAGCTATAGTTGACATATAACATATATTTCTTTTTAAAACACACCAGTTGCTTGATTGAAACAAGAGTTCGTTTTACAAATTTTACCTTTCACGTTTCTCCAATTACGCTTTTAGGTTTGTTATAGACCTTCCTGATATTTTGTATATGGAACATTACAGGCTTGGAGGTGCTGCTGCCCTAAACTGTGTTGTCACTCAGCTCACAGGAATGAATCTGTGACCTTGGAAACGTTTTCTTTGTTCACTGATTCAATCGACAGACATGTATCGCTTGGCACTGCTGCAGGGGAGGGAACAAGTTGACTTGAGGAACCCGGCTGCCCTCAGGAGGTTCAGACTCTGATTGAGGTAGTCAGGTGGCACCAGCTGTGGAGACAGAGGGGCAGCGCTGTTTTTATGGGGTGACGAGCAAGTGCCCCTTTGAGCCTTCCTGGAGGAGTGAGGGGTCTCAGGTGGACGTCTGTGGGAAGAACCCAGGTGGGGGTTGGGGGGACAGGCCTGACTGTGGCTACAGTGACAGTGCTGCATCCAAAGCCCGCAGCCCATGACCGTAAAGCAAGTGATAGCATGTCTTTTGTCGGGCAGTGTCCCTAAGGACCTGGGATCCGGATGGCATGGTGTCCACCTCACTTCACAGTCAGTATCCCTCTGGATGTGAGGCTGGACAAGCTGAATTCCTGCCATTTCCAGTCCCTGCCATCGTCTGTGTTCTTGGATCATTCCTCTCCCTTTTGTACCATTTTCAAAACTGGAAAATGTAGCCTCGCAGAAAGAGGGCGTGGGGACAGCCATCTGCGGGCTCATGTGAGGATGGGTGCCAGGAATGCTGCAGTGTCTTCTTGCGTCAAAGGTGCTTTTACAGACGCCGGAAGCCCAGAGGTAGGCTAGGGGTCACTAAGCCTCTCGGACTGAGAAGGCGGGGCCCCTGGTGTAGGCACAGGACTGTGAGCTTTCAGGAGCCCTGCGGGGCCCAGATGCGCTGCCTCTGTCACCATGGCTCATCGCTGCCACGTGTTCATGGCTCATCGCTGCTCTTACAGGCCTACGGATGACAGCAACCAGCCCCCGGGCCGCGGCGTCCTATCCATGCATGGGCTCACCTACGGGGTCATCCGCGTGGACTCGGAGGAAAAGCTGTCGGTGCTGACCGTGCAGGACGTCGGCCTCGTGATGCCTGGAGGTGAGTGGGGACCCCGGGCCCCGACCAGCGCTGGCCCACTTATCAGTGCTCCCCTAAGGGCACCACAGCCTTGGGTGGAAGCTCTGTGCATGCTGCTTAGCTCCAGCCTCCCCAGCCCGCTAAGCTTCGTGGGTTTGCGGTAATGCTGCTCCTCCTGATAACAGAAAGCCCAGTGTTCCAGAGGCTGAGGGGGACGCACTGGGGATGGGGTTCCCTCCCCTGGGTCCCCTTCCCATGGGGTCTCCCTCGCCCTGGGTGCCCTGTCCATGGGGACCCCCTACCCTTGGATCCCCTTCCCATGGGGGCCCCCTCACCTTGGGTCCCTTTTCCCCAGGGTCCCCCTCCCCATAGGTCCCCCTTTCCCTGGGTCCCCTTCCCGCAGGGTGCCTTCCCCTAGGTCCCCTTCCCACAGGGACCACTTCCCATGGGGGGTCCCCCTCCCTGAATGCCCTTCCTGTGGGGGCTCCCTCCCCCTGCGTCCCCATCCCCCAGGGTCCCCCTCCCCCCTGGGTGCCCTTCCTGTGGGGCCCCCTCCCCATGTTTTGCTGATGGCATGGCTGTGGTTGATGACTCTTAGGTTTACTCTGAGTGTCTTCCTCATGTCTAAAGAGCAGAAAGTGCTACTCCCCTTAAATGGAATTTGCACATTAAAATTAAAGCAGATGGAATTATCCACTGATGTCACAGCCATGAAACCTGACATTTGCTGCAACATGGAAAGTTGTGGCTCCCTTGAGGGACAGTGGCTTCCCGGTTCGTTGTCTCCCTGTCACACTGGTTTTGTCCCATGCCGCTTCTGTTTGTGTGCATTTCCTCTATATTCATTTGTTCCCCCACGTTCAGCCATCACATGCTCTGTGAAACCGGACGGGGTCCCACAGCTGTGCAGAACGGACGAGATTGGGGAGCTGTGCGTGTGTGCGGTGGCCACGGGGACATCTTACTATGGTCTGTCAGGCATGACCAAGAACACCTTCGAGGTAGGTCAGGCCAAGCACCATCGCCAGGGGTTGGTGTGAAAGAGGAGGTGGTAATTTCTCAGTAAAATGTTTTCATAGCTGTTCCAGTGGTTGCACTTTCTCCTGCTATTTTTTTTTATAGTTTTCAGTAAATTTGTGCTATCGGCGTGGTTTTCACTTCGTAACCAGTGTCTAGAAAGGACACGCACAGTTGCTAAGCAACAGGCCTTTCCAGCTTATTGGTGTTCCCCCTTCACCTATCTGGTCCAAGCACCAGAAGGCGGGGTGGGAAGAGGAAGTGCACGTGTGGCACAGCCTTGCTGGGCGGGGGCTGTCCCCTGCGGCCTCTCAGCCCAGGACACACTTGGCCGGCCTGGACAGATGTGCACGTAAATGACTCTACATGGCATGAGCAGGTGTGTGTGCTCTGTGCACATGTGTGGTGCGTGTGCACGTGACACCTCACGTGTATACACGTGGCATGAGCACACACATGCACACAGACACTGGTCTCATGAGTGACAGGTTGAGGGACGTAGTCCGGAGCTCAGCATTCTCAGAGTCTGTCATTGGCTGAGTGATGTGGACCCTGGCAGGGACACACTTTCTCTTGAAGTGGTTTGGGGTCATGTGTCTTAAGGTCTGGAGCTGTGGCTGTTGCGTGTGACTCAGTTTCCTCGGCGTGTAAATGAAGTTCCATCTCCTTTTCTATGCAACCCACCTGCCAGATATGATGGAAGGCGGCTGCAGCCTGAACGCCCGTGGTTTGCCTCCATACCTTCTTTTCAGTGTGGTCCCAGTGAGGAAGTGTTATTTTAGTGAACAGTGACCATGCCACGGCTAAAAGATGTTGCTTAAAGTGCACCTGGTTCTGCACTGCTCACTTTTGTGCTGTGGCCTCAGACATGGAAGAACCAGTGTTTCCTGGGCTGTTGTGATGGCCTCTGGGCCCCGCCCTCACAGGGCTCCAGGCCACTGAGTCGAGAAGAGCTGGGGACAGCAGAGCCGTCAGGTCTGTGGCGCAGCCAGTGGCCACCTGGACCGTCCTCTGCAGGGGGTTCAGGGAGGAGGCAGCGGGACACAGGGAGGAGAGAGCTGGGCACTCGCAGCTGCTGCTTCCCCAGGTGTTCCCCGTGACGAGCTCGGGCGCCCCAGTCAGCGAGTACCCCTTCGTGAGGACAGGTCTGCTGGGCTTCGTTGGCCCCGGGGGGCTCGTCTTCGTGGTGGGCAAGATGGACGGGCTCATGGTGGTGAGCGGGCGGCGGCACAACGCGGACGACATCGTAGCCACCGCCCTGGCGGTGGAGCCCATGAAGTTCGTCTACCGGGGGAGGTAAGTGTGCCCCCGGGGACAGCGCCCGCTCCCCGCGCACCACGGTTTTTATAGGAGATACATGAATTCCTTCCACTCGCCCGACTCGGCTTCCTCGTCTGTGAAGGATGCACTAGAGCGCAGTGACCTTTGAGGTCCACCTAGTTTTTTGAATGTCCAATTTTGTAGAAATTTCCCAAGCACCATAAACATTTTCATTAACTTCCCCTCTAAGTTAGGTTAAAATGTCCATTTGAAAAACTTATTTTCAATAAATAACTATCCAAAAAGCCAAATACTCACCTTGGTGCAGGTCCTGACAAAAGACCCAAAGATACGAGCTGAGCGACAGACCTGCACAGGAAGCTGGCTCCCAGGCCTCCCTGCCTGACTGCAGCCCCGGCTGGCCTGGCACTCCAGGTCATGTAGCCCCTGCCGTGGGGCTCACTTTAAGAAAGTCACGAACTGCTTTAGAATCCTTCTTAACGCAGCCCCTTTGTGCAAAGGGGTGCCGGGCACTGAGTCACGGCGGCCCTGTGCTGGGTGACAGGCTGACTAGCAGAAAAGCCTGCTTCCCCAGCAGAAGGGGTCCACTGATTTGGAGAACGTTGCTTCACACATGCAAACCCAGGATGGGAATCGAGTGTTGTCTGAACCTCAGCAGCTCTGATGGCCATAGGGTCTCCTGTTGGTGCGCAGAGGTGGGATGGGGCGCTGTCCCCCAGCCTCGCAGCCATGCCTTCCTTATCAAGTGTCTGGCAGGAGACGGCCGTTCTGAAGTGGTCACCAGCACTGGACCCCCCCACCCTGTGAGCAGGGCCCTAAAGTTCCTTGTTGCGGACTGCTTGTCCCCGAGCGCCCCTGGCCTGTGCCCACAGTGCCTTCCCTCTGTCCCACAGAATAGCCGTGTTCTCGGTCACCGTCCTGCATGACGAGAGGATTGTGATTGTGGCTGAGCAGCGACCAGACTCCACGGAGGAGGACAGCTTCCAGTGGATGAGCCGCGTCCTCCAGGTAGCCCTTCCCCCACCTGGGCCTGCGGCGGCTCCTGCAGCATCTCTTAGCACGTGGCCAAGCCTTGTCGCCAGGGCATCTGCCCCTCGTTGTCACTGCATTTGACCAGAAATGCACCAACTCTGAAACTCAGATGTGCGGTTAGACCAAGGTCGCGTCAGGGGTTTGCAGACTGTCCTGCCATCCACATGGGGGTTGCGAGTTAGGTTTGTTACGATTCCAAGGGCGTTTCTTCCCCGACCTCCCATCCAGGTGTGTGTCCCCAGTCTCTCTGACCCTTGGCATGGCGAGCATGGCGGCAGCCCCCGTGCCCCGTGCTGCGGGTGGCCTTGCGTGTCCTGTGTGTGCGGGTCTCTTCTCGACCCCGTTCTGACACCATCCCCTCTCGTGGCTTCTAGGCTATCGACAGCATTCACCAGGTCGGGGTGTACTGCTTGGCCTTGGTCCCAGCCAACACCCTCCCCAAGACCCCGCTTGGTGGCATCCATCTGTCAGAAACGAAGCAGCTTTTCCTGGAGGGCTCGCTTCACCCCTGCAATGTCCTGATGTGCCCCCACACCTGTGTCACAAACCTGCCTAAACCTCGACAAAAGCAGCCAGGTATGTCCCAGAGCCAGGCATGTTTGCGCAGCCTCAGGTGGGCCTGGAGCCAGTGGAGTTGTCTCCTCCAGGTGTCCCCTCCTGGGGGAGTGGCCGCCTTGCCACAGCAGTTCCTGTGCAGACATCTGTGTGGCTGTCAAAATGCAGCTCACGCGTCGCAGGGATTGCATTAGGTCTGCTCTTATGTTTCCATCCAGGTTTCCATAACGGATGTTCCTCCCCCACTTCTTTCTCCTCCTACATTTATTCTTTCTCTCAATCCCTGGTTTATACGACTGCTGTTGTGACATGTAGGCTTGTGTCGATGTGGGCACCCTGACTTCAAGTGGGGACCTCAGAAACAGTGAGCAGCGCATAGGGTGACATTCGCCGCTTTGTCTCATCTCGGCGTGGATGCACTGGGGACGCGCTGTCTGGGCACGGTGGTCTCGGGTGTGGAATTGCTAATGGTGTAGGCTCCCTGGGCTCGTCGTGACAGCAGAAGATAACGGGAATGTCCCTGTCACTGTCTGCCCAGGTGGCCCAGGTGCAGAGAAGGTCATCAGTGTGTGATGGCGGGATTCAGGACAAATGTCTGTGGGGGGGTCATTTGCAAATGTGTATGGTCCAGAGCTCCTGGCTCAGCTAAGCTGCCAGCTGTTGAGGAACCCACACGAGAAGCGTGGCCCAGGGGCAAAGCCCAGGCGTTTGGCTGTGGGGATGGCCTTCTGCCCGGGGCGGGCCTGGCAAGTGTTACCAGGGAGGTGTGGGTCCGCTTTACCCTGCAACATGGTAAATAGAGCTTATGGTGACTGATAACTGTAAGGAAATAATTTTCTTAATGCTATTTGGTCCCACCTGTTCTTGAGAGGTTATGTGATTCTGTGTCTTCAGAAAATATTTTTTTAACAAATACTGAATGGCAGCTGCGAGGTGCCCATCAGCTTCCCTAGCTCAGCTGATCTGTGATGTCCCTTAGGCAGGTGACGTTTCCCAGAGGCCTCAGTTTCCATAAGTACAATGAGGAGAATGGACTGGATGACTTCTAAGGCCCCTGTGGAATAAAAATTATGACCTGGAACAGGTACTTGTGGGCAGAAAGCAAAATTCAGTGAGGCCACTTCTGTGTAAGGGTGTTGCTACATGCTTGAAACAGAGCCCCTAAAATGTAGCTAATTTGTAGACAACCTAATAGCCTTTTTAATGGGATAAATTTCTGTTGTTAAAAGACCTTTAACCCCGGGCAGCCAGGGTTAAGTGGTTAGGCGCAGTGCTCGTAACACCCACGTCGCCAGTTTGAGTCCCACATGGGCCAGTGAGCTGCGCCCTCCACAACTAGATTGAAAACAACGACTTGACTTGAAGCTGATGGGTCCTGGAAAAACACACTGTTCCCCAACCTTTAACCCATCAGCTGGCAGTGTTATAAAAATTAGGGAAGCAGTTGAATACATTATATCAAAGATGCTGGAGTGGACCTGAGAAATGGCCTGGAGAGCTGGGGCCCCTTGGAGCAGGACGCCTCTGTCACATACAGCTGCCCATGTCCCTGCATGAACCAGTCAAGTGTGATAGGGCAGGGGCTCAACAGCACTGCAGGTTTGTAAATCCCAAAGGGGACCGTGTGAGGAGAGCGCGCGTCATGCTCTTCAGCACACTCAGGTCTGTCTCAGCCGCACACTTTCAGATCTAAGGAAGTTTCTAAATTACAGAAGCAGGAAAGCTGTCTCCCGGCAACTTTCGGAAAATATAATACAATTTTTTTTATTATTATTTTTTTTATTTTATTGGGGAAGGGGAACAGGACTTTATTGGGGAACAGTGTGTACTTCCAGGACTTTTTTTCCAAGTCAAGTTGTTGTCCTTTCAATCTTAGTTGTGGAGGGTGCCGTTCAGCTTCAAGTTGTCCTTTCAGTCTTAGTTGTGGAGGGCGCAGCTCAGCTCCAGGTCCAGTTGCCATTGCTAGTTGCAGGGGGCACAGCCCACCATCCCTTGCGAGGATCGAGGAATTGAACTGGCAACCTGTGGTTGAGAGCCCACTGGCCCATGTGGGAATCGAACCGGCAGGCTTCAGAGTTAGGAGCACAGAGCTCCAACCGCCTGAGCCACCGGGCTGGCCCTATACAAATTTTTAAGTCCATGTAGGGAGAGAAGCATGTAAGACCAAAGCTTTGCATCCAGAGAACTCCTGCAGAAATCAACTCAGTGACCGGCGACAGAAGCACAAAATAGACACCTTGAGAACCTGACCCTGGAACAGTGCTTGTCCTACCCTAGTTTGAATTCTTAAAAATAAGTTATGGAGATGCCTTCAGACTGGTTTCAGCCAGTTTCCAGGAAGAGCTTGGGGCACTTTGTCACAGAACTGGAGACAGGAAGCAACTGGCGAGCGCAGCCATGGACTGAGGGCATTCGTCTGTCTGTCTGGCATCAGCTTTCTCACTCCAGACACACAGCAGTGCCCGGCATTTCTGCACCCACCATGATGCCTAATTGTCTTTTTCATGCTTCTTTATTAAGAGCTGAGAAAAGAAATTGACTCATCCCAAACTCCCACACATGAAAATTCAAACGCAGTTTAGCTGAGTGCATAAGGTATGTCCTGTGACACATGAAAACTGCAATCAAGGCTCCGACAAACGTCTAAAACCAAAGACACCCTCAGGCAGGAGCCCAGAAAGTTGCTCTGCTACAGGGCATCCTCCTGAGTCTGATCCACCTGGAAGCACGAGGCCACGTGTCTGTGGTGATGTGCCCACAGGGACAGTGGCCCAAGGGACCCAGGCACTCACCTGGCACTCCCCATCACTCCCCGGTGATTGTTGGGGCGGTTGTCATGGCAACTGTGTGCCTTGTTCAGTGTTGCCACACCCTAAACCCACACGCAAGTACACCCCGATTTCTAAGCCTGTAACTTACCTCCATCAAAAGCTTAATAAGGGGGACGGCCGGTAGCTCAGTTGGTTAGAGCGTGGTGCTAGGTTGAGCAAGGTAGAGCAAGGTTGTTGGTTTGATCCCTGCATGGGCCACTATGAGCTGCGCCCTCCTTAATAAAGAAAAACAAAAAATAAAAAAAGTTTCGTACAAACGTCCTTAACTTGCATTTGGTCGCACAAGGACTCAGCACTGACGTCATCTTTGTTACTTTAAGCTGCAGCTCTTTTGGGCAGCATCTCTCAGCCTTCCTCTCCTCCTGTAGACTCGCACACGCACACACGCTCACAGTCACGCTCACACACTCACATTCACACTGTTACATATGCTCACAAACACACTTGCACGCTCAGACACACGCTTGCATGTTCATATTACACATGAACCCGCTCACACTCACATGACACTGTCCCACTCACACACTGTCACATGCTCCACTGGCATGGCCTCCTGGAACCCCTGAAGCCCCTAAGCTCTTTGCTATTACATGTATGCCTCGGTTTGTTTGATGGAAATAAACTGCGGATGGTTGTACTTTAGAAACCTGAGGGGATCCAGGGTTTGCTACTGTCAGAAATTCTGAAAGTGTTACCACAGTTCTTTAAGAAACCTTTTTCATTAAAAAAGAAAAGGAAAGCTGCCACAAAGACTGTATCTGCTTTTTTCTTTGAAATGTGGCATAAACTGTGGAAGGAGCGTGATAAGCAAGTTGGGAACTTCGTGCAGCCGTGTCTCGGTGGGGCTGGAAGAGAAACTAGGCCTTTCAGTCAGTGGAGCAGCAGCGTGGTGTTTGTTCGTGGCTGGTCAGTGGTGTGCAATGCCACCAGGCAGCCAGACGCCCCGTCCGGGAGCCTTCCAGTATTTCCACTGAAACAAGTCTCGCGTGCGGCTCCTGCTTGCCCTCTGCAGCGTTTCTATAGTCGTAATGTGACAAGACCTAAATAGCCCCGAGTGCACAGTAAGGCCAGCGGGCTCAGTGGCACTGGGGCTTGATCCATACATTCCTTCATGTACCCTGACCGAGGTTTGTTTGTATTGCCATTGTCATCACAGTGACCTTTCAGAAACCCTGTTCTGAGAAGATGCTTTGAAAGTCAGGTCGTTGAAAGGGTTTTCCTGGAGTAAGCACTTGGCCAAGGTGGGACGTCGTGTTCTGGGGATTTTCACTGCTTTCCTCATGTGTGTGCTATCGTTGCTTTCCAGAGATCGGCCCCGCCTCTGTGATGGTGGGGAACCTAGTCTCTGGGAAGAGGATCGCGCAGGCCAGCGGCAGAGACCTGGGGCAGATAGAAGACAATGACCAGGCCCGGAAGGTGAGTGCTGCCCAGGAGACACCCACATACCTTTATAAGGAAAGTGTATGTTGGGGATGCAATGTTGCAGAACACGTGGCAGCGGCACAGAGATGGGTGGGTGACAGTCGCATGGCTGGCAGGCTTGGGGACTGGGAAGCCCTTCCAATCCTGGTCCCCTGAGCACATGTTCCCAGTTCCCCGTGGCCCTGACAGGTAGGCACCACAGTGCCTCACGGCAGCCTTGTCCTTTGTACAAGTGCAAGGGGACTTCGGGTCAAACCAGGTTTGGGAGCCAAGCCTGCTTAAAGTAGCCTCAGGGACGTAGGAGAAGTCCCTGACCCCATGCCACCAAAGGCACCTCACAATTGTCACGAGTGGCAACCAGTCCTGTTATAACCATTCAGCAAAAGGTGGGCCTGCTTGGTAGTATGACTACCAAGAAATGTGACAAAACCATTTGAAATACTGAGAATTTGGTAACACACAGTGATGTGCTCACTGAAAGCTGTGGTCACCGTGTCCCCACCTCCCGGCTCATTTCCATACTAAAACAGATGACAGGCACACGTGGGGTTTCCAGGACGCTGACATGAGGGAACCTGAGATTTTCACTGCATCCTGAGTCGGGCTGGTGCACGTGGTCCCTGCCCTCTGCGGTGCCCTGAATGGCATCCGCCTGCCCACTCCCAACACATTGACACGAGCCTGTCACAGCAGGATAGGGCCGTTCTGCTGCGGCGGCCCCAGAAGTCACATGGCAACTCTTGGAAGTCCCGGAAGGTGGTTTTCTGGGTCAGCTGCTGGCGGGGGTGGGATGGGAACTATGATGACAGTCAGACCCCAGTGGCCACATGAACTCCAGTGCAGTCTTTGCCGGAGGACACTGAGCTTGTTCTGTCTGCTGCTCTGGTCAGGGCGTCCCCCTTCCTCTGCACATAGATGATGTGGGGATGAGCCCCCTACCCCGGGATCCGATCCTAACCCTGTGCTTTGTTCCAGTTCCTGTTCCTGTCTGAGGTCCTGCAGTGGAGGGCGCAGACCACCCCCGACCATGTGCTCTACACGCTGCTCAACTGCCGGGTGAGCTCTGTGCCCGCCCTGCCCCCTTACCCCTCCTGTACCCTCCCTGCCACCACACCATCCACTGCGCCTACCTCTCCCTACTGAGCAAGTCTTAGGGACTCCCTGTTGCGTTGACTGAGGCTTTCCCTTAGGAAGGGTTTCTTCCAAATGCAAGGGCCAGTGCATCTGCCTGAATGTGTGTGCGCACATGTATCTTAGCGGTTGGTCCGCAGTTCTTCCCCGCAAAGTGGTCTCTACGACACAGAACAGTTAACGATCTATGGGCTATCGGTGTCTTTACTTTTATTACTAGACTGTTATTTATTACTAGACTGTTTATTTATTACTAGACTGTTATTTATAAGTAGGAAATTAGGTTTTAATTATAGATTTTCATTCTAAGAATGAAAATCATTTCTATTTTACAAGTATAATTAAAATACATCAAATAAATTAAGGTATTGATTTACTTTACTTTACAATTTCCTTTAATCTCCATTAACCCGTGTGATGTGCATTTCCTGACCCAGGGTCGGTCACTTGCTATAGCCAGACACTGGATGTTTGGGAAAACGTGTTCACTGGAGGTGACTGGTATATTGTCTTTTGATACCCCTGGTCATTCGCAAAGTGTGAAGGAATTAATTCACGAGGCACAGAAAAGTGAAAAGACAAGGAGAAGTTTTTATTACGGTTAAGAGGTAGGAAACTGGCAGTGTCTCAGGGAGACAGCTGCTCTGTACTCTAGGCTAACTTTTTCTTATTACCAATGGGTAGATAAATTTTCTTATAGCGGGAGATGTGACGTCCCTCTGAGGTCATTTGATTGACATATGTTGGTTATATAACTAGTTTCTTTCTGCACATGCTCTTACCCATAATGTATACAGAAAAACCCAAGAGGCAGAGATTGGCCAAGCTTTAATGTTCATTTTATTTTATTTGTATTACAACGAGGCTAGACTTCAAGGAACAGGGAGGTTTCAGCAGTTTGCGCATGTGCGAGGAACCAGTTAGAACCAGTCGGGTCTTAGCTCCTCTTTTTGGGAATGTTTGGACATTTTGACTTATTTCTGGGGGATGAGCTTTGGCGGTCCCTGGGGAAGGGATGCAGGCCTGGGAAGTCCCGCTTTAGGCTCACTTTTGTTAACTCCTTTTTTGCCTCATCACCTGGGACCCTGAAAGGGACTCCATCAGAAATAAGAGATGGGAGACCAAAGCCAAGCATGGAGAGTGGGGTACATAGAAGGGGCCCTTACACGCAGCCCACCTTTTCCTGTGGACCTGATGTGGGGGCAGCGACATGCTGAGCCCTGCTCGGCAGTGTGGCATCAGGGCTGAGTCCGGAGTCTGTCCCCACCCCCTCCCACCCCATATGGCCTCTCATCACAAGCGCTCAACCTGGACTGAAGGTCAGGGGCATCATTTCTGTGGTTGTTACAAGTTCAGCTTCCACTGAAATCAATCTTCCAGGTCATCACTGTCTGATGTAAATATAATGCAAGGCACACATAAGGTGAAAAGCTAGTGAAATTCTAATAGTTTGCCTTACTATAGGTCTGACAATTAAGTTCATGAACTTGTTGCAACGACATTGCTAACCTTTTTTGATATCAATGGGATTATTCATTATGAATTTGTACCAACTGGACAGTTAACCAAGTTTACTATTTGGAAGTGCTGAAAAGACTGTGTGAAAAAGTTACACGACCTGAACTTTTTGCCAGTTCATGGCTCTTGCATCACGACAATGCACCAGCTCACAGGCATTGTCTGTGAGGGAGTTTTTAGCCAGTAAACAAATAACTGTATTGGGACACCCTCCCTACTCACCTGATCTGGCCCCCAATGACTTCTTTCTTTATAAGATAAAGGAAATACTGAAAGGAAGACATTTTGATGATATTCAGGACATCAAGGGTAATACGATGACAGTTCTGATGGCCATTCCAGAAAAAGAGTTCCAAAATGGCTTTGAAGGGTGGATTAGGCACTGGCGTCAGTGCATAGCTTCCCAAGGGGAGTCCCTCGAAGGTGACCATAGTGATATTCAGCAGTGAGGCATGTAGCACTTTTTCTAGGATGAGTTTGCAAACTTAATTGTCAGGCCTCGTATCCATAACACTGTTTATTCCATCACGTGGCCCAACAACCACCAGCCTCGCCGCCTGGATGGCGCATTCTGTGCACTGTGACCTCGGCCCCCGATCACAGCTCACATGAGGTACAAGCGCTCATACCTGACTGAGCGAGGCTCCTGTTGGCTGCGCCACTCTCCCGTCCACAGGATGGGTCGTGTGTGACATTTGTGGTAGGAAGCAGGACACCTTTCACTGCAAACACGAGAAGCTTACATTGTGGGGACGTGTTTACCTACAAAACAGCATCTGTTATTTTTTTTAACAGAAACATTGCCAACTCTTTGAACCTTTTTATAATTTGTAGCAACTTCTTTAGAATTTTAAAATATAAATCCTCTTTGGCTTTTTCTTCATTCCTCAATATTTCTTTAGTTGTCATTATTCAACGAAATGTAAAACCCTAGAATGGTGCCAGACTTCGTGAGTGACACTGATATGTGTTGTCCGTGGCAGGGACTGGACAGTGGTTTCCCGGCACGGGCTGTCATCTGTCATGACCATGTCCAAGATCTTTTTTAGGGAAAGTCAGACCTGACTTCTCTGGTGAGACCGCTTGTGCTAGAACTTTCTTCTTGGGTGGTGAGTTTCTGTTTAGAAACCCCATCTTTCCCATGAATGTTGATGGTGCCAGGTAACCAATGGCTACTACCTCATGGACCCCTCACCTGTGACATTTCATGCTTTTCTGGGAAATGAAAAGTGTCACTTGTTCTGTGAATGTTTGTCTCTGCAAAGCTCAGGTGCTGCTGTTTGTGTCCCGGTGGTTAGAAAGGCCCGCTCACGCCAGCCCGTGCAGGCGTGTCTTTCCCCGTGACGCCACCAGTCACCAGATCACCATTGTCCTTTAATGGCCTGAAGATTCTGGTCTCTCTTATCCACACCACATCTACTCCCATAGTCGGCAGCCAACCCCTTTGGACCCCTTTGGACTTCTTCCTGCACATGTGGCGTTCGGGTCCCCGAGGTCTCTGTATCTGGCCCTCCCCCTGTTACCCACTCACACTCCTGGGGAGCTGTGGCCTAAACACAAGTGTTTAGGGGCAGAGTCACTTCTCAGCTGCAGGGTTCTCCTGACGTGGACACTGCTGGACAGTTTCCTCATTCTTAATTCTCTGTTATCACTTTAAATGGATTTGATCACAAAGAAGCAATTTTAGATAGCTGCAGACAGTGATCTCTTCATGCCTGAGAGTTCATGCAAATGTACCTCCGTGGTGAAGTGCGTCCTCAGGAAAAGCGTTTTTGGGTTGGTCGTCTGTTCATATCTGCAATGTAGCCACACTTTTCTTTACAGTTTAAACTGTAAATCCCATAGGTTTTACTTCTTAGTGTCTGTATTGCTACTAATCTTCCCTAACAACCGTTTTTAAGGCCTTTGTCAATGCAAATGTGTTTTCCATTTGTTCAGACATGTTTAAAAATCTACATGAAATGAATTTTTGACAGTTCATTTTTTTCTTTAGTTTCTTTTTCTACTGTTTTTGAGGGGGAGGTGTTTGTTTGGTGACGTCCTTGACATTGATGTGGTCTTTTTTTTTTTAATTAAGTTTATTGGGGTGACAGTTGTTAGTAAAGTTATATAGATTTCAGGTGTACAATTCTGTATTACATCATCCATGTATCACATTGTGTGTTCACCACCCAGAGTCAGTTCTCTTTCCATCACCATATATTTGATCCCCTTTACCCTCATTTACACCCCCACCTTTACCCTCTGATAACTAGTAAATTATTGTGTCTAAGAGTTTTTATTTCTTCATTTGTCTTGTTCTTTTGTTGTTTTCATTTTTATATACTACATATCAGTGAAATCACATGGTTCTCTGCTTTTTCTATCTGACTTATTTCACTTAACATGATAATCTCAAGATCCATCCATGTTGTCACAAATGTTCCTATATAGTCTTTTCTTATCGCCGAATAGTATTACATTGTGTATATATACCACAACTTCTTTATCCATTCACCTATTGAAGGACATTTTGGTTGTTTCCATGTCTTGGCCACACTAAATAAAACTGCAGTGACATTGGAGCACGTATGTCTTTATGGATAAATGTTTTCAGATTTTTTGGGTAGATACTTCGGAGAGGGATTCCTGGGTCATATGGTAATTCTACTCTTAACTTTTTGAGGAACCTCCACACTGCCTTCCATAGCAGTTGCACCAATCTGCATTCCTACCAACAGTATATAAGGGTTCCTTTTTCTCCACAGCCTCTCCACCACTTGTTACTATTCCTCTTATTGATGATAGCCATTTTAACCGGGGTCAGGTGATACCTCATTGTGGTTTTTATTTGCATTTCTCTGATGATTAGTGATGTTGAGCATTTTTTCATATGTCTATTGGTCATTTGTATATCTTCTTTGGAGAAATGTCTTTTCAAATTCTCTGCCCATTTTTTAATTGGGGTGTTTTGTTGTTGTTGAGTTGTATGAGTTCCTTGTATATTTTGGATATTAGCCTCTTATCGGAGGCGTTTTTTGCAAAAATCTTCTCCCATTTGGTTGATTGCCTCTTTATTTTGTTGATGGTTTCTTTCGTTGTGCAGAAGCTTTTTAGTTTAATATAGTCCTATTCATTTATTTTAGCTTTTACTTTCCTTGCCTTGGGAGTCAAATTCATAAAATGCTTTTTGAACCCAAGCTCCATAAGTTTAGTACTTATATTTTCTTCTATGCAGTTTATTTTCTCAGGTCTTATCCATTTCAGGTCTTTGATCCATTTTGAGTTAATTTTGTTACGTGGTGACAGATAGCAGTCTTTTGCATGTGGCTATCCAATCTCCCAGCACCATTTGTTGAAGAGGCTGTCTTTTCTCTATTGTATGTTTTTTGCTTCTTTGTCAAAAATTGTCTGTCCATATTTATGTGGTCTTATTTCTGGGTTCTCAATTCTATTCCATTTTTCTGTGTTTCTGTTTTTCTGCCAATACCATGCTGTTTTGATTATTGTAGCCCTGTAGTACAAGCTAAAGTCAGGGAGTGCAATACCTCCAGCATTGTTCTTTTTTCTTAGGATTGCTTTGGCTATTCGGGGCCTTTGTGGTTCCATACAAATCTGATGATTTTTTGTTCTATTTCTTTTTAAAAAATGCCATTGGGATTTTGATGGGGATTGCATTAAATCTGTATATTGCTTTGGGTAATGTGGCCATTTTAAATATGTTGATTCTTCCAATCCATGAACATGGAATGTCTTTCCATTTCTTTGTGTCTTCTTCAATTTCTTTTAAAAATGTCTTATAGTTTTCAGCATATAGGTCTTTCACATCCTTGGTTAAGTTTATTCCTAGGTATTTTATTCTTTTTGTTGCAATCACAAAAGGAATTTTTTTAAATTTCTTTTTGTGAGATTTCATCGTTAGTATATAGGAATGCAACGGACTTTTGTATGTTGATTTTGTATCTGGCAACTTTCCTGTATTTGTTTATTGTTTCTAGTTTTTTGGTGGAGTCTTTAGGGTTTTCTATATATAGCATCATGCTATCTACAAAGAGTGATACTTTAACTTTTTCATTCCCAATTTGGATGCCTTTTATTTCTTTCTCTTGCCTGATTGCTCTGGCAAGGACTTCCAACACTATGTTGAAAAGCAGAGGTGATAGGGGACAGCCCTGTCGTGTTCCTGAATGTACAGCAAAGGGCTTCAGTTTTTCACCGTTAATTATGAGATTTTCACCGTTAATTATGAGGGTTTGTCACATATGGCCTTTATTGTGTTAAGGTATTTTCCTTCTATACCTATTTTATTAAGTGTTTTAATCATAAATGGACGTTGTGTCTTGTCAAATGCTTTTTCTGCATCTATTGATATAATCATATGATTTTTGTCCTTTAGTTTGTTTATGTGATGTATCACATTGATGGATTTGCAGATGTTGAACCATCTTTGTGCCCCTGTGATGAACCCCACTTGGTCATGATGAATAATCTTTTTAATGCATTGTTGTATTTGATTTGCTAGAATTTCATTTAGGATTTTTTTCATCTGTATTCATCAGAGATACTGGTCTGTAATTTTCTTGTGTGTTATCCTTACCAGGTTTTAGTGTCAGGGTAATATAGGCCTCATAAGGGAGTATTGTCTCTTAATTTTTTGGAAGAGTTTGAGTAGAAAAGGTATTAGATCCTCCTTGAAGTTTTGGTACAATTCACTAATGAAGCCATCTGGTCCTGGACTTTTGCTTTTGGGAAGGTTTCGGATGACTGATTCAATTTCCTTACTGGTGATCGGTCTATTTAGATTTTGTAATTCTTCATGATTCAGCCTAGGAAGACTAAATGTTTCTAAGTGGTCTTTCTCAATAGACACTTTTAATTGGTGTTATTTTCCAGGGTCCTGCAGGCTGACTGCTAATTTCACTGCCCATGGCAATTACACTTAAGTACCAAAAATTTATAGGTTTTTGTTGTTGTTGTTTTGGTTTTTTGTTTTTTTTGATGTTTTTTTTTTTTGGTAAGTTTAGCTAGTTTAGGTCAAGTGATTATTTGTAAATACATTTTATTAATGTAAGGATAGCTGGATGCCTCTTTGGTGCTGTACTTCCTGGCTAGAGAGGAGGGAGGGAAGTGACAGCGGACGGTTTGGAGTCTTGATGAAAAGTCCCTATAAGTGGCCGGTGGTTGCACAAGTGTCAATATACTGATATCCACGTGATTGTACATTTTCATAAGTGAACTGTATAGGTCATCTCACTAAAGTTGTTATGTGAAGGAAACCTGGCTTCCCCTTTGTCTTGTGACACTCAGGGGACAATAGCGAACTCACTGACATGTGTCCAGCTGCACAAACGAGCGGAGAAGATAGCCGTGCTGCTGATGGAGAGGGGGCGCCTGCAAGATGGGGACCACGTTGCTCTCGTCTACCCTCCAGGTAAAAGGCAGGGCCAGCCACTGCTCCAGCCACCTCACTGCACGTGTTGGTGCTTGGTGACCTGAACTGCAGTGTCATCCCCGACACCTCACCCTGTACTCACATGCGTCTAGTTACTATCACTGGTAGGGACTGTGCCAAAGCTGTGTGCCTTTCACAAAGACTTATGTGTCTAAACTTGCTTTATTAGCTACGTGAGGTTATCCATTTAATCAATAGTAGTTAAGTTCTTAATTGATAGGTTGATAATCACCCTTGAGTAATTCCTTAGAGGAGTGACGGAAATTGAACTTCAGGGCTGTTTCGGCACCTCAGGGCTGCAGATTGGGCCAGGTGGAAGTTGCAGCCAGAGCTTAGCCAAACCCTCAGGATGGGAAGGGTGTGCGAGCTCTTCGCTGTCACATGCCCCGCTGACGTCTCCCAGATGAGCGTTCTGCTGGGGCGCCAGCCATTCCATGAGACCCTCTCTTCTCTCGTAGGAATAGACCTGATTACAGCGTTTTACGGCTGCCTGTATGCGGGCTGTGTGCCCATCACCGTGCGTCCCCCACACCCCCAGAACATTGCCACCACGCTGCCCACCGTGAAGATGATCGTGGAGGTAACCGCGCCCAGCCCCGTAGGTCAGAGCTGGGCTTTAGGGATGGCGGGGGGACAGCGGGGCGATACACGGCCTCTGCCCAGGACCTGACCACAGCTTGTGAAGCAAGTTTCCCCCTTTGGGTGCATGTAGGACTACAGGGCAGCCTCTGATCTGGACATCCCTTCCACAGTGTAGCTCCCCAGGGCCCGTCCCTGAGGTCACCCAGGCCAACCAAGTGAAAAGGCCACATAATTTTGTAGGGACAGAGCCAGGAGTGCAGTTTCTAGGCTCTCGGCCTCACGTGGAAAGGTGGTCAGGTAGTAAATGGCCATCAACTGTGATTGCATGGCCATCAGCTGTAGCTAGTTGGCCGTCAGCTGTAACCAGTGAGCCATTGGCCACTAATATAACTGCCGTGGCTATGCTAGCAGAAAATGGGGGCTAGCAAGAAGATGGTGGCTGAGCTAGCAAGCGCGGACTGCAGCTAGCAAGTGGGGTTGGTTGGCAGAGTGAAGTGGATGGCGGGTTGCGGATAGTGTGGCTCCTGCTTCCTGTGTCTCCAACCCAGCCGCCAGTGAGACTATAGTGGTGTGACTCCCCTATCTGTGGCTCCGTGGGTGTTCCTTTTTGGCTTCACCATGTCCTGCGTTCTTATGTGGGGAGCGAGAGCTGAGACCCCCACATGACACTCCGCGTGACAAGTCTGTAAAGTCTTTTCCTCAACATTTGGTGGTGTCCTGTCCTGTTTTGAAAGCAGATTTGTTTTTATTTGTTTTATGCTGGGGAAGTTTAAGGGAATCAGGAAATGTCTCCTTGGAGGAGGAGACGAGGGACAGGTTAGTGTGGGGACACCACAGGGGAGTACTTTCTAGTCGCTATGTGTTAGAACTTTCACCGTCATTCTGCCTGTTTCTGTGGACACACGTGGACTTACAGTAGGACAGCTAACGGTGCCAGACTGCATTCAGAAGCCCCTTTCTGAGTGTGACCACAGCACTGTGGACCCTTCTCGGCTCTAGGAGTTTCCAGGGACCGCAGGGCCCTTGAGATCTGCATACAGTGTCAATATCCTGACACGCTGGGCCTCCAGGTCAGACTCCCAGCTGCCTGAGCCCCCGCTGGCCACTCTGGCTCCTCACAAGGTGGCCACGCTCTTGTTGGTCCAGCCACTTTGGGCGCCGCAGGTTGCCATGTGTTAATGGGCAGCACATGTGAGCAGGAAGCACATGCGTGTGCACAGCTGTCTACAGCTCACCTCCCTCTTTTGCCCTCTGCCCCTCAGGTGAGCCGTTCTGCCTGCTTGATGACAACACAACTCATCTGTAAGTTGTTAAGGTCCAGGGAGGCAGCTGCGGCCGTGGACGTCAGGGCGTGGCCCCCCATTCTGGACACAGGTCAGCCTGCCAGCGGCCCGAGCGCTTGTTGTTCCATGCTTTTCCCGTGAGCAGATGGGCTTATTGCTCCGCTTTGCTCTCCAGATGATTTGCCAAAGAAGCGGCCGGCCCAGATCTACAAGCCGTCCAACCCCGACACGCTGGCCTACCTGGACTTCAGCGTGTCCACAACGGGGATGCTAGCGGGAGTGAAGGTGAGCCACGGGGCCTCTGGGGGCCTGCCGGGAGTGGGTGGGCGTGCACAGGCGTGCCCACTGCGCTCAACCAGTCTGCCCGATTCTCTGTAAGTGGTCCAAGTCTTCATGTAAGCACAGCCTTCTAGCCCCACCAGGAAGCGGCCTGTTTCTCTCTGTCTGCTTCCCGAGTCCCAACGAACTATCAGAAAACTACCTGGTAGCTTCTTGCTTTTTTAATTCGGGTTTCGTTATGACTTTCAGTTTGCTGCTTATAGCAGCTGCAATGACCCCTTTTCCTATCAGTGAATAGGCTGTTTGTCCCCAGAATTAGGGCCATCCCAGTCAAGGAGCTGTTAAATTCTCTGCATCCTCTGCAAGCCCGTCCCCACTGTCTACCTCTGGAGTCTGACTGCTGACTTTATGCAGTTCAGCTCACATCTCTTGCTATGTCCATGTTCTTCTCCAGTTTTTTTATTGTGGCAAAATACACGGAATGTAAACTTACCATCTTAACCAATTAAAGTCTACATTTCACTGGTATTAAATACATTCAAAAGTACAGCCGTCAGCCCCATCACTCACCATGTAACTCATTTCATCTTGTTAAACTGAAACCTTCATCTGTTATACTCCCGCTTTCCCCTCCCCCGCCCCCGGCACCCACCCTTCTACTTCCTGTCTGAGATTTTTATACTCTGAGTACCTCATAGAAGTGGGATCACAAGTGTCTGTCCTCTCGTGACTGGCTCATTTCACTCGGCACAGTGTCCTCAGGGTCCCTCCTTACTGTCGCATGTGGCAAGATTGTCTTCCTTTCTCAGGCTGGTGATGTTCCGTAGCCTGTACACACCACGTGTTGTTATCCAGGTATCTGTCGGTGGACGCTTGGGTCACTCCCATGTATTAGCTCCTGTGACTAGTGCTGCTGTGAACATGGGTGTTCAGATCTCTCATCCAGACGCTTCTGTCAGTCTTTTGGGTGTGTGCCCTTCTTTTCCTCCTATAACTTTTTTTGATTTAAAGTCTGTTTGTCTGATATTAGTATAGCTACCTCTTTTCTTTTTTGGTTACCATTTGCATGGAATATCTGTATCCATCTTTTCACTTTCAAACTATTTGTGTCTTTTGATCTAAAATGAATCTCTTGTAGGCAGCATATGGTTGGATCATGGTTTTTATCCATTCTGCCAGTTTCTGTCTTTGATTGGAGTGTTAATCCATTTATATTCAAAGTGATAAGAAGGGACTTCTCACAGCTTGCTATTTTCCATTTGTCTTAATAGCTTTTCTATTCCTCATTTTCTGCATTACTTTCTTGTTTTGTGCTTAGTTGATTTTTTTGTGGTGAAACATTTTAATTCCTTTCTCATTTCTTTGTGTGTATATTCTATAGCTATTTTCTTTGAGGTTACCATGGGGATGCCATTTAACATCCTAAAGTTGTAGCATTCCATTTTGAATTTATAGCAACTTAACTTCAATAACATACAAAACTGTGTTTGTACAGCTTCAACCCCACCTTTTTCAGTTGTTGATGTAACAAAATTATATCTTTATACATCGTGTGTCCCAAAACATACAGTAATAATTTGTTTAAATGCGTTGGTCTCTTAACTTATGTTGGGAAAATGTGAAATTAAAATCCAAAGTTATAATAATAGTTTTTAGACTAACAGTTGTTTTGTTTTAATGTATTAGTCTCTTAAATCATGTGGGGAAAAGTAGATTTACAAACTATTGCTACAGTTATACTTGCTTTTATAACTGCTTTGAATTTACTGTTACTAAGATCTTTATTTCTTCAAGTGCCTTCGACTTATGTCTAGTGTCCTTCTATACAACCTGCAAAGCTCTTTTGAGAATTTCTTTCATGGCAGTATCAATCTAATAAACTCCCTCAACTGTTTTTGTAGCCTTGCATTTCATAATTCCTCCCAAATTAGTTCCAGTTTACCGTTGAAGTCTCTGGAAGTTGTAAGCCTTCTACAGACCCTAGAGAGAGTCCTAAACTGTTTACATCAGATTCTGCTAGTGCAGTTGTCCCACTGACAGACATTCCTGGGGTTTCTGTTCTACCATGTTCCTAGAATTCTCTCCTCTGATTTTTAGTAGAATTTGAGGTGATACACCAAATAAAGTACAATATACAATAAAATAATTCTCTAAATTAAAAAAAAATTAAGATACATGTTCAGACCATGCTTACTATAGTACTGAAATTAATTTTGAGCCTCCTACTGTCATAACCAAAAGACAGACGCACTTTTGATCATACATTTTCTTCATGGTCTACAGAAGTGGGAGCTATAATATTAAACCCTAATTCAATAAAGATATTTCTGCTTGAAACAGAGATAAAGTAATCTACGTTATGGCTTCCTAATGCTTCCAGTTAGTATAAGTATAGACCCTAGAAATCTCAGAGAGGTGAACTACTAGACTTTCTGTCAAATTCCTAAACATTTTTCTTAAACTTTTGACCGTTAAATTTATTTGATGAGTACCTGAAATGAAATACATTGTGATGTCATTTAATCTGGTTTAAATACTGAGAGGCATAAATAAAGTTGAAATCATCTGGCTTAGAGTCTTCTCCAGAAGGAAATCCCTCTACCTGTGTGTTTGAACAGGTCACCATTTTACTCAGGAAGAAATTCCAATTTAATTTCAGCTTTTGGACAAAATGTTGAGTGTTCAATTACATACCAAGAGGTGAGAGAGAAGATTTTCTGGAAGACTGTTTTCCCCACAATGGGCTATAAAGTATCTGATTTAGTATAACACCCATGATATATGTTTATATGTTCAATTAAGTTTTATAAAATTACCTGTTTAAAAATGTAATTTGAATTCTGAAGATTCCTAATAGGTGTTATTGTGTTTCCCTGAAAATAAGACCTAGCCAGACTATCAGCTCTAATGAATTGTTTGGAGCAAAAATTATTATTATGATATTATAATATAATATGTTATATTATATTACATTATATTATACCCAGTCTTACATTATAGTAAAATAAGACCGGGTCTTATCTTAATTTTTGCTCCAAAAGACGCATTAGAGCCGATGGTCCGGCTGGGTCTTATTTTCGGGGAAACACGGTGGGTCCATGGGGGTCATTGAGGAAATCAGGTAGGAGATGCGCAGCGCACCTGCAGTTTGCGTGGATCACCTGTGGCTCCCACAGGATATCTAAGAACTCGGGTGGCCCTCCCTCCCACTGAGTATGCTTCTGCACACTTTCCTGTGCACTTTAACTGGTGTGCACCCGAGAGTGGGCATATACTTTGCTTCAGCCAAACCGGCCCAAGATCTGTGGCAGACACCTCCTGACAATAAGCCCAGGCGGCGTCCTCCTGATTCCTGCACGTGCTGTCCCCACTCTGCATGCCTCTTTTACAGGAGAACATCAGCGTTTGTTGTATGGGCTTTGGGGAAACCATCCTTTCTTTTCCTGATAATTTTTTTCTTAGTTTCAGGTGTACAAAGAAAGGTAATAGACATTTACACCCCTCACAAAGTGATAACCCACCCCCCAGTCTGCTACCCCTCTGACATTGTATACAGCTGTTAAATTCCATTGGGGAAACCATTCTTTATCCAAGTACAAGTGTGTCCTCGTTAGAATTGGGACAGAACCCTCTGAAAACCCCAGGGTGATATACAGTAGGGTCCTTTCTTTGCTCTGTTCCCTGTGCTCACAGGCACAGCTCTCAGGCTGTCTCTGAATTTCCACTAGATTGCAAGCCCCTGAGGACACAGGCAGGACTTTTTTGTTTTTTGTTTTCTTTTTGTCCCAAGTACCTAATATGAAGCCTGATACTAACAAGTCCTTGGGTAGCTATCTTTCTTCTTGTTAGCTGAGCTGAGCGGAACCACTGGGTTGTCGAACTGCAGGCAGTGCCTGTACAGAGCATGCTTCAGTAAGCACTGATTTAGTTGCTAACCTGAGTGAGTGACTCGGGTAGTGCGGGTTTTACTGACTCCTGATCCAGGAGGCAGGAGGCTAAAGGAATGGTTTTTAAAGCCAGCCTCCTTTCCTCTTTAAATATTGCAGCTTTAAAAAGCAAGCGACAAAGAGCTACTTGTGTTCGATTCTAGAGTAATTAGACGTTGCTCGTATACATTCAGTCAAAATACCCGTGCGAAACCTCCAGGGCAGGGCTTGTCCCAGTGACCCTGAGTGCAAGGGTTCTCGCACGCTGCTTTTCAAACAGCTTTCACTGGAGTGACCAGCGAACGCTTCCCAGGCATTTTGCGGGGTCCCCTGCACGTTGTGATCCTCTTACTGGTCCTTTTAGAGTCCCTCTCTGATGCTGCATCACATTAACTTGGGACCTGGGACCGGTCCCTGCACTTCTGCCACTTTCCTTTTCCTCTTAGGTTTGATTGACTAAAAAGCTTCTATGAGAAAACTGGTTTTATTAGATATGTTCTACAGCACTTTAAAATAAATCGTGTTCCATACCGACCATAGTGGGACTGACACTGGAAGTGGGGAAGCACGTTCCTGTCCCTCAATGGTGGGCTGAGAGTAGATTTTGGCTGCTGTCACATGATAGTGTCTCAGTGCACCGGACTCTGGTTCCAGCTCAGACGTGTTGTGACCTTCAGCCATCTCTGTACCTTCTCTGAGTCTCATTTCCTGATCCCCAAGACAGCCCACACACTCTGCTGGCCCCTGTGCCATGACAGGCGTAGTATGGGGCCTGGAGATGAACATGAATAAGATGTAGTCCCTGCCCAGGGAGGGGGTGCTACGGCGGGTGACAGAGGAAGCCTTTGCGTACTCACCTCTGTGCTTCAGCTGCTCGAGTGCTGAGGCCCTGGGGACCAGGAGGTTGTGTGTGTGGCCTTCTCATTAGGACGGGAAGGCTGATGAGCACATAGCAGCCCACTCTCGCCCAGAAAACACGACTGTCCGCGCGACCCGTCCTGCTGACCCTGGGCCCTGCTGTCTCGTAGATGTGTCACTCAGCCACCAGTGCCTTCTGCCGATCCATTAAGCTACAGTGCGAGCTCTACCCCTCTAGAGAAGTGGCCATCTGCTTGGACCCCTACTGTGGACTCGGGTTTGTCCTGTGGTGCCTCTGCAGGTGAGTGTCCCCTTAAATATCTGCCAAACAATGAACACCCCCACTCAGCCTGCCTGTCAGGCTGACTGCTCTCCACATTCTGTGGCATTGAAAAAATTAGTCTCTGTGAAGAATGCTAAAAGCCACAGAGATGGCAGCCTCTGGGGACATTCTGAGAGCTGTTTGTTGGGAACTCATATTTTCCCAAGCAGAGCACTCACAGGCCCCCAGCTTTGTTCTTTCGCCTTTAAATCCTAACAGTTCTCCCTGGTCTGGAATTGGTGTTAAATTAGTGGTTGTTCCAGGTGCTGTCCTCCTTCAGGGTTCACCCTGATGCAGGTGGGATGGACGCAGCCACCACTCTCCAGGTCACACTGTCGTCCCTTCCAGTTCAGACTGCCCCCCCTCCAGGTCCACTATCCTCTCCAGGTCACACTGCCCTCCCCTGCAGGTCACACTGCCCTCCCCTCCAGGTCACACTGCCCTCCCCTCCAGGTCACACTGCCCTCGTCTCCAGGTCACACTGCCCTCCCCTGCAGGTCACACTGCCCTCCCCTCCAAGTCACACTGCCCTCCCCCTCCAGGTCCACTGTCCTCTCCAGGTCACACTGCCCTCCCCTGCAGGTCACACTGCCCCCCTCCAGGTCACACTGCCCTCCTCCAGAGTTCACACTGCTCCCCCTCCAGGTTCACTGTCCTCTCCAGGTCACACTGCCCTCCCCTGCAGATCACACTGTCCTCCCCTCCAGGTCACACTGTCCTCCCCTGCAGGTCACACTTCCCTCGTCTCCAGGTCACACTGTCCTCCCCTCCAGGTCACTCTGCCCTTCCCTCCAGGTCACACTGTCCTCCCCTCCAGGTCACTCTGCCCTCCCCTCCAGGTCACACTGTCCTCCCCTCCAGTTCACACTGCCCCCCTCCAGGTCACACTGCCCTCCTCCAGAGTTCACACTGCTCCCCCTCCAGGTTCACTGTCCTCTCCAGGTCACACTGCCCTCCCCTGCAGATCACACTGTCCTCCCCTCCAGGTCACACTGTCCTCCCCTCCAGGTCACTCTGCCCTCCCCTCCAGGTAACACTGTCCTCCCCTCCAGTTCACACTGCCCCCCTCCAGGTCACACTGCCCTCCTCCAGAGTTCACACTGCCCCCCCTCCAGGTTCACTGTCCTCTCCAGGTCACACTGCCCTCCCCTGCAGGTCACACTGCCCTCGTCTCCAGGTCACTCTGTCCTCCCCTCCAGGTCACACTGTCCTCCCCTCCACGTCACACTGCCCTCCCCTCCATGTCACACTGTCCTCCCCTCCAGGTCACACTGTTCTCCACTCCAGGTCACAGTACCTCCCCTCCAAGTCACACTGTCCTCTCTTCCAGGTCCACTGTCCTCTCCAAGTCACACTGCCCTCACCTCCTGTGGAGCCAGGCTGATAGCCGGTGTTTATAGAGAGGGTGAACATGGAGGCTTACTGCCATTTTTTTTCTGTTAAACATATATGTTCACTGTACAAATGTTAGAAAATACAGAGTAATATAAAGAAGAAAATAAAGCTATCAATAATCATACCACCTACTGATACCATGAAATCTTCACTGTTAGAATTGGCATATATTCTTTCTGAGTTTATCTTCTTATGCAGTGTAGCATTTTTTTTTTTATTAACACAGCAAGTGTATAAATGCTGCAGTGGACTCCAGTGCCCACCGTCCAGATTCACAGGGTTCACCTGTTGCCTGTTTTGTTTTATCCATCTTTCTAATTTTTCTGTCCCTTTTTTATATGGAACATTTTAAAGCAAACACCAAACAACACATGAGTTCACTCATAAATCTTTAAGTGCACATATGAGGTGTGATCAAAAGATATGGTGAATGTTTAAATTTTAAAATATTTATTACAGTAAAAGACACATTGCCACTAATCCCCCTCACAATATTCTCCCTCACTTCAGAAACACTTATCCCATCATTCTTTCCACTTTCGGAAGCAGTTCTGGGAGTCTTCTTTCATGAGTGTCTTTAGTTGCGCTGTCATGGCTGCCTCGATGTCCTGACTCATTTTGACTTTGTGAACAGCCGGTGCTAGATGCAGTGCATATGGTGGATGAGGACACAACGTAATATTTTTATTGGACAAAAATTGCCATACCAGAGCGATGTGTAACATGGATCCTTTCCATTGTGATCAGAAAATACAGTGAATGCTGCTGCCCAGTGCCATCCAATGGAAAGGTAGGGATCTTTAATACGAGAAGTGGCGCATCGAGGCTTTGTAACAGTGTGACAAGTTTCAACTTGTTCGGTGCAGTCATTCAGGTGTGAGCAGTCAGTCGGTTGAGAGAAGGTGTGTTTTAAAGTGTGCCGTAAATCATCCTCCATCATGACAACGCTCCTTGTCACACATCGCTTCTGGTATATGGCAGTTTGTCAAATAAAAACATTACGGTGTGTCCTCATCCACCTTATTCACCAGATATGGCACCATGCGACTTCTGGCTCTTCCCCAAAGTAAAAACGATTCAGGACATGGAGACAGCCACGACAGAGCAACTAAAGAACTCACGACAGAGGACTTCCAGAACTGCTTCAGAAGGTGGCAAGAATGATGGGATAAGTGTGTTCAAAGCGAGGGGGAGTATTTTGAGGGGGATTAATAGCAATGTGTCCTTTGCTATAATAATTTTTTTTAAACATTCACGGTATTGTTTCATCATACCTCGTACAATTTTGAAAATGTGCATCAGTGTATTTATAAAACCGATATGCAACAGCATGAAATGGCTCATAATTTCCCTTTTTCCTTAATCGTCTGTAGTAGATATTTCCTCATGTCTTCAGACACTTCTGAAACAATTATTTGATGCATTCATAATATTTAATAGTATTAGATTGGATTAAAATATAGTCCTGTATCTTTAAAAAACACTAACATTCTAGTTAGGACAATTAAACTTTTTGAGAGGGCAAATAGAACTGAACAATTAAAATATTTTAATGATTTTTGCCTCAATCTAGAATGCAGTGGCATTTCACTGTGGGTGACATTTTTCTTGGGAAACATTTCAGAATATTCCATCCCAACAGTAGAGCCAAAGTGACCTCACACATATTTGGCCAATGGAGAAGGAAGCCTATTCGGAACCACTGACCTCATAGGACCCCTGTCTGTGTGTCAGAACTGGACCTGGGAGCAGCCAGCTATAGTGAGGAGCGCCCAGCGTCTGTAAATATGGCACATGCCATTTTCCTCCCAAATGAACCAGGCTCCTTCGAAAAATGGCTGATTCCAGGGCTGTCCCAGGAAGTCTACAAGATGGCCTGCACGTCTTTTTGTGCGAGAAAACAAGAAGTGCTCACAGAATGATGGGGACCGAAAGGACCAAAGCACCAGCTTGAAAGGGATTCCACTGGCCAAACTGGGCAATTTGAGCGTCAAAATGAATAAAGGTTGTAGTAGATTACTAACACTTTGAATAAAATAGGAAATTGTCTGACTCTTCAGATATAAATAGATGAACATATTGCAAGCACCGCGAGGGACAGGATCTACCTGGTAGGTGTTAATTACAAAGGGCAGGGGGGAGGTTTCACAGAACAGAAGCCTGTATCCAGAGGTCAAAGTGAAGCTGGTCAACAGTGGGACACTGTCACTGGGAGGCTCACAACGAGGAAAAGAAGTGTCTGAAGACATGTGTCCTGCATCTAATCATGGAGACATCAGACACTCAAACTGAGGGACACTCTGCAGCATAACTGCCTGTCAGCTCCACGGACGTCGTGGTCGTGGCTCAAGGAAGCTCCGGACAGGGCTGGCTGTCAGCTTCACGCAGCAGAGACTCTGAACTTCATCTTTTCGCTGTGTGGTATCATTAGGCAGAACTTGAGTAGGGTCTGAGGCTTAGATGGAAAAAATGTCTCAGTTTCCTGAGTTTGATGTCTTAATTGGCTTACAGAGGAAAATACACTTACTTGCGGGAAATACCCCCTCCAGTGTTCAGGGGCAGTGACTCACCCTCAGATGACTCCAGGGGGAAGTTATTTTTACTTACTTTGAACTTTTCTGTAATTTTGTAATTGTTTCAAAGTGTTTTTAAATAATTCAAACAATTTTTTTTTTATATCTTCATCCTAAAGTTTCCTTCAGTCATGAAGTACAAAAGGGTTTATCTAAGAATCATTGATACAACAAAGTCACCCGAAAATATTTTAAATATTTTAATACATGTTTTAAAAAGCATGTCAGATAGTTGATATTCACTCATTATAAGATTCAATATTGTTAAAATGGAAATTCTCACCATATTGGTCTAGGGATTCAATGTAATCCCTGTTAAAATCTCAGCCAGGTTTGTTTGGGGGTTTTTTTGGCCAAAATTGATGACATGATCCTAGAATATAAATAAAGGACCCACAATATCCAAAATAATTTTGGAATAGAATAACAAAGTTGGCAAACTCAGACTACCCAATTTCAACACTTATTAGTATAACCAAGACAGCATGATACTGACATAAAGATATAGGCACATAAAATACCCACTGAGACAGGATGGAGAGTCCAGAAATAAGCCCTTAGATGTTTGGTGATTTGATTTTTCAGCAAAGGAACCAAGGCAACTCAATGGAGAGAGGACAATCTTTTCAATAAATGATTCTGGGAAAATTGGACAGCCATATGCAAAAAGATTAAATAGTTACCTAACATCATGTACATAAATTAACTCTGCATGGATCCCAGACCTTAATGTAAGAGTGAAAGTATAAAACTACTAGAAGAAAACATCGAAGTTAATATTCATTGTTCTAGGTTAGCAAAGAGCTCTTAGATATGACATCAGAGGCACAATATGTACATGAAATGTTGATGAATTGGACTTCCAACAAAATTTAAAACTTTTATACATCAAGACACCATTAAGAAAGTGAAAGGACAAGTCACAGACTGGAAAAGATATTTGCAAATCATCTATCCGATAAAGCCCTTCCAAACAGAAATAAAGGAACTTTTCAAAACAGTGAGAGACAAGCAACATGGTTTACAGATGGGCAGCACATCTGAACAGACATTTCACCAAAACACACATCATAAAGCATCGGTAACCAGCCATGTACGGAACAGACTCTCATACACTGTTGGTGGGAATGGAAAATGGTGAAAGCACAGTTTGCATGTTCTTAAAACTTAAGCGCACATTTACCATGGGACCCAGCAGTGCCACTCGTAAGCACCTACCAAAAAGAAAGGGACACGTGTCCACACAGACACTTGGTGCTTGCAGTGCTCACAGCAGCCTTTGTTTAAAAAAAATCCAATGTCCACCAACTGGCGAGTAGATACTCTGTTTGTCACATCCATATGATGGATGACAGCTGCCACACTGATAAACGTCCCATGTGCTCAGTGAAAGAAGCCAGACCCAAAAGCCACACGTTATGTGGTGTATCATGAGGCCATTTATCTGAAATATGCGGAAAAGGCAAATCTATAGAGACAGAAAGTGGAATGATTGTGGTGAGGGTTGGAAACAGGACTGAATGCAAAGGGACGGACATAAGCCTGCGTTTAGGGTGATGGAATGTTCCAGAACTGCATTGTGATAATTCTACAACCTGCAATTTACTAAAATTCATTTAATTCTAGGCTTAAAATGGGTGGGTTTTAATAAAATCTTTATTAAAAAAGAGAACAACACACAACCCTGTCAGTTAAGAAGACACGCCCATATCACACGCGGGGTAATGTGTGTCCCAGTGAGCCGTGTGGCTGCCCTCCTGAGTGCCCAAGTTGTGGTAGTTTACAATTGTTTATATTAGTTACCACAATGTCTTTTTTTTTTCCCTCTACTGGTTACCCACGTTTTTATTTTTTTAATAGACGTTACTTTTCAGAGCAGTTTGAGGTTCACAGCAAAACTGAGTGTAAGGCACAGATTTCCCATCCTCCTGTGCCCCTCACACACAGCCTCCCCCCTAACTGCCCGCCCACCTGATGGGACATTTGTTACAATCTGTTGTTGAACCCACATTGACACGTCATCATCACCCAGAGTCCAAAATCTACATCAGGGTCACTGTTGGTGTTGCAGAGAGCCAGGACTAGCCCCACATAAATACAGCCACCCAGTCTTTGGCAAAGGAGCAGAGATAACACAATGGAGCAAAGATGGTCTTTTCATCAAATGGAGCTGGAGCGACTGGACATCGACAGGCAAAAAAATGAATCATGACACAGACCTCACAGCTTTCGCAAACATTAGCTCAAGGTGGGTTAGAAACCTAAGTGTGAAACATAAAACTATGAAACTCCTAGAAGATAGCACAAGAGGAAACCTAGCTGACTTTGGTATTGGCGATAACTCTTTAGATAAGACACCACAGGCACGGTCCACGAAAGAAAGAATCGATAGACTGGCCTTCATTAAAGTTAACAGTTTCTGCTCTGTAAAAAACACTGTCAAGAGAGCGAACAGAGAGGCCACAGGCTGGGAGAAATATTCCAAAATGCCTTTTCATTCATTTTGTTGTTTTTGAAGTTAAGATCTAAACTAGAAAAATTCAGGTTCCAGAAATTATCAGAAAATAACCGTCTTCACTAAAAGCTACTGAGAAAGGCTCTAGTTCAGTCATGCCAGATGTGCATGCTGATTCTGCCACACCGGCCTGCAGGTGACAGAAGAGGACTGAAAGACTGTGCCCACGGTAGCAAAACAAAGCTGCATCTTCCACTGAGCCAGTTGTGGGCATTCCCTCATTATAACTGTTCTCGGAGCTGCCTGCCTCTGAGAACCAGGGTCCCAGGGGGAGAGGACATGCTGTCTTACTTAGCTCTCACAGGCCCTTGGAGACAGGCGGCCACAGGACCCATGTCCTGGAGACATTTGGTTTGTTCTCAGACCCCAAGTGTATAGTTCTCAGAAGGTTATTTTAAGAATAATATGGTATGTTTCCAGTGTAAGAAACAACACATGCCAACTGTCAGTGTTTTGTCATGTAGACATGTTTGTTGTAATGTTATTTCATCTCTTGAATATACCCTTACTATAAAGAGATCTTTAATGACCTAAATTAATATCCCAAGGACAAATTTCAGATAATTAAACCCTTTAAGAAGATAACAGAAAAGGTCAGCGTTTTCTGTCTTTCCTTCTGACAAACATACATGAAACTTTGGGATGGAAAATAAAGAAAAATGGAAACTTGCCCCCCAAACACCCTGAAGAATACTTTTCCTTCTAAGGGCCGTGTTTAAAGTAGGTTTTGTGATCCAACTTAATTTCCTTACATTTTTAAACCAGTTGGATTCTATTGTAAACATTCCTGAAATTTTTAATGTAAGGTTGGTTTTATTGAAGAAGAATTGGCTTTAGTGTCATAACATAGCCATTGTGCTATTTTATCTATGAGTTTTTTGTCCCTAGAAGATCCTTTTTACCGTATTATTCTTAGAAAGTGATCTGTTGGGATCATTCTGAAGAATTGAGTGACAGAGTTCATGTGCTGAGTTCCCTTTCATTCATTTCCGCTGCATGTCGGTTTTCTACAGCAATGGGCATGGCTTCCCAGACTGCAGAGTGGTCGAGGGTCTGTGTCTCTGTCACGTGCTGAGTCTGCACGTGGACTCTGAGCGGCCGTGGCCCAGTGACACCATTCCAGAGACAGGCAGAGAGTTTGCTGACTCCAGTCTAAACTTCCAAGCATCTTACCAAAATCCAGCCCCATGTTTTCTGCTGTGGAAAAGAACCCAGTTTGTTAAGTGTCAGCTTGAGAGAAACCTCCATGTCACAGCTCAGATGACTGAGGCGTGTGCTCAACAAAGTAGTAACCCTGGGTCATAATTCCGAGGGCTCTTTTGTTCAAGGATGTTTTCACACACACGCTTTCATTTGGTATTTGGACGTCCCTCAGAGCAGAGTTGCTGGGAATGCCCTGTCACTCATGGACCACGGACATCTCGGGGCCTCGGGCAGCCTGTCCTCAACCTCGCTCACCCTGTCTCCCACGGGCATCTCTGGGCCCCAGGCGGCCTGTTCTCAGCCTCGCTCACCCTGTCTCCCCTGCAGTGTGTACTCCGGGCACCAGTCCATCCTCATCCCACCGTCAGAGCTGGAAACCAACCCTGCCTTGTGGCTGCTTGCCGTCAGTCAGTACAAAGTCCGCGACACGTTCTGTTCCTACTCGGTGATGGAGCTCTGTACCAAGGGACTGGGCTCGCAGACAGAGTCCCTCAAGGTAAGCGGCTATCACCGCCCCGTAGAGCCTGGGGGCACTTTAAGTGTCTGAGGCCACTGCAGGGGCTGCTGAAGCGCAAACAGCCGTCACAATAGTCGAGGGCTACCCCGCTGTCACCTGAAGCTTGCAGGTTGTTTGCTGTGAACCCGGTCACAGCGGGAGTGTGTCCCCTGCTCACACAGACACGGTGTTTCATTCCCTCGCTCGACACGAGTGGCCCTACATTGCTTTTCTGTTTGTTGCTGAATTAGTTCTCCAGCACAGTTAATTTCATTCTGACACTGGTTTTGAAGTCACACGTTTGAATTCAGACACTCACTTTTGTTTTCTCTGAAGACTCTGATTTGTAGGTCTGGGTCCTCACCGAAATTCACTTTTGCAATTAAGTGAACAGTGGTTTGGTGTTTTAATATATAATTATCATTATCTGACAATAATATCATCTCCCTTCATTTAAACCAAGGACACTGGGATGGACATATTTTTCTGGTAAACTGAGTCGTTCTTTTCTAAGTAACTAGGGAATAATCACACGGACTGCCGTGGTTTATATTCCAAGCACTTTTCACTATCACAGCCCAGATAAGTGGGTGCCATGTGCACAGATCACATCCATGCGTGTCGGAGCTGTGTGCACAGATCACGTCCACATGTGTCGTCGGCACTGTGTGCACAGATCACATTTACGTGTGTGTGCACATACAGACGGCAAAGGGATGCATTTGTCTCTCCTGAACTTTGTTTCCCATTTCACACCTAGTGTATTAAGCTTGAACTGGGAAGTAAAATGCAAGATAACTTTGATACTAAGTTACATAAATAAATGTATAATTACCTGACGTTACATATTTATACAGTGAGATAAATTAATAAAACATAACTATTACTCATGTTCACCTGTATTACATTGCAAAATGATTGTGTACATTTGGAACAGTGTTATCATAAGTGACTCATTTCACCTTTGCCACAGGTCTCTGAAATAGAAACCATTGTCTTCCTTTTTAAAATGAGGCAACTTAAGTTACAGAGAACTTAGCACTCTTCCAAGTTCTTGCATTTCATAACTTTGGGACTCAGTCTTGAGTCTCTGGCTCCAGGTCCAGCACGCCAAAGCATCTGGCTGCATTGCCTCCCAAACATACACCTGTGCAAAGCACTGTGTCATCCAGATTTTACCGTTTCCTGTGTGACTGTGTGGATATCAAATCCTGTCTATGCACTAAATTCCAGTGTTAAAGATTTCTTGAATTGTGCTTCCCTCCTCAGTTCAGGAGCCCTTGTCAGTTGTCCCCGTACCAAGGCCACCTTGCAGGTGCTTGAAGGACCGAGTGGGTCTGCCTGTGGCCATTGGAGTCAACGTCACTGTCCACTCCCCTCATGTTTAACCGCAATTCTCAGCACACAGGGAGTGCCAGCTGTCACCACAGAGAGTGTGTTTTACTCCCTTGAATTCCTCCTCCCCTGTGTTTTGCCATTTTTCTCAGTTGACTAAATTTGGGGCAGAACTGAGGTACACTTAGTCGTATGCGTCCCTTAGAAGCCTATGCCCTTGGTCACAAAAGTTATCTGTGACCTTTGAAGTCTCATGGGGCTCAAAAGGAGAGCTACCTTTTAAAAGTTGGTTGTCCGTCCTGTATTAAAATGGGTCTTGTCATTCTCTCCAGTGTGTGCTCCTGTGTCCATGTCTGCAGGCATGCTTACGAATGCTTCCTTTCTCCCGCAAAGCCCGGCCTTTATTTTGCCCCGAACCCTGTGTTTCCCCTCATTCTCAGGGTTGCTTCTGCTGTTATTTAAAATATGTTTGTCCCAGCCCTCATCACCTAGGAATGTGGTTGACTGGCTGATTTTTTTGCACAGACATCCTGGAAGGTTTCAGTGGATGCATGGAGCCTGGAGATGGTTATCTGTGTGGACTAGGCTGTGTGACGGTCCTGGTTGAGGTCATACATCCAGGCTCTTGCACAGCTGACCTCTTACCACTCTTGTCTCCAGGCACGAGGACTGGACTTGTCCCGCGTGCGGACGTGTGTGGTGGTCGCTGAGGAGCGGCCTCGAATAGCACTTACCCAGTCTTTCTCGAAGCTGTTCAAGGACCTGGGCCTCCACCCGCGGGCCGTCAGCACCTCTTTTGGCTGCCGCGTGAACTTGGCGATTTGCTTACAGGTGAGTGTTGTTGATGCACATAACGCTGGCGGGAGAGTGGCTCTGGTGACAGAAGCACACACACTCCAGCCCAGCCCGCTCCCTGGCTGATGCTCAGCTATGTTGAGAAGATACCTTGTAATCTAACATGTGACTGGTCCCGTTTCTTTCTTCCTTTCTTTTCTTCTGTATTTGTCAGTAAACCACCTTTCATAGCAGTTATCCTGTCCTGAACATTTTAATTTTTGAAACAGGGATAGCCGTTTTTCAAAGATTAGGTACAAATGTTTCGTCAAGGCAAGAAATCCTGTCTCTTGCAGGGCTTGTTCTCTGTGTGACAGTGACTTCTGGAGGAAGTCTCAGTACTTGAGGCAGGTTTAGGTATTTGCTGCTGTGACAACTTAGAAATAACTATGAGTGTGTTTCTATGGCTCAGATGTGGCGAGGCCACCCTCTTGAGACAGGCTGGCCTTCCCCATGGCTGAAAGTGCTTGTCTTCTTTCCCCGTTCACTAGCCCACTTCTGAGTCTCCCCACCACTCCCCGCTTTCTGAGCTGACACAAGGCCCAGTCCGTGGCGAGCACTGTGGCAGGGCCGGAAGCATGGGGGCACTCTGCCCAGGGCCCTTCCTCCAGCCTCACCTTCGAACATGGCAGGTGCACAAGTCATCCCGCTCCCCGCCCCCCACTGTGACCCATCTGTGACCCCACCCGTGGTTACATATGACGGAGTTCTTGCTGTCACTGACCGTTTCCTTATAACCCACGAGATGGACAGTGAATGTGCACATATGTTTGTCAGTAAGTGAATAAAGCGTTCTTAGTAAAAGTGACCAGCGTGATAGGGGGAAGAGGGGCATGAACACACGGGAGGTGACTGGGAGGGGCCTCGGAAGGCCTCTCGACGTGACGTCCCCGCTAGGTGTCCTGTGAAGTGGAGGGACTGCAGAATTTGGGTGACGGTGGCAGCAAGTATGAAGCCTTGAGGCCAGTCACTGAAACGTATGCTTTCTGTCCATTTTTGCAAAAATTTGAAATCTGTGACGATGGTACCACACAAACAGAGCAAATGTAGCCCAGGTACTGAGGGCAGATAGCCCGTGTAACCTGCTCTCCGCTGTATTTTTACAGGCCTGACAGAGAATAAATGCCTAGAAAGGCTTGTTAAATGTTCTGACTAAAGCTGAATTGTTGTGACTGTTTAGACAACAAGGGAAATAACCTGAAAGTTTTGGAATTTTTTTATAGGCTGAATTTCTTTTTGTTTTTTAATGAAAGAATATTTATTTTAGAAAACAAAACCAAAAAGTACATATTTGGCAATAAGTAAATAACAACACCCATAACTCCACCTTCCCAGAATGACCATTAAAAGCACAGAGAGCCAAAGTGTCCCAGACCCTGTACCTGAATCTTTAAAGCCCTGAACGCTTCACTGTCTTCCCATGGAAGCACCGCAGTGAGCACTGTGTCTGAAGTAGGTCAGAGGACATGTTTGCTTTGTTGGATTTGTTGTTTTTTGACGACGCAGTTTTCTCAGTTGATTGTCTGTGCCCTTTACTCATCAGGGTCCCAGTGTTTCTCCAGGCATCTAGAGGAGGGCAGTCCTGTTACAGCAGAGGCGTCTGGTCCATTAAGGGACCCCATTGTCCAGATGAAGGAGGGGGCCGTGTCCAAGCGTCCAAACCCTGCAGTTCACAAGCTGTGGTGTCCGGGAGTGTTTGCAGAGCCCAGTCCCGCTTCCCCAAGGGTCTCCTGGTCTTTGGGAAAGCTGATGGTTGTTGTGGCTGAGAATCAGACGTGTCTGACACGTGAGGTTTAAAGTTAGATGGTTAAGTTAGGGGTTGGTTTTTGCTTTGCAAGAATAGTCTTCATTGATGGCATCCTAAACCTTTCATAATTCAGCCTCAAGCTGCTCTATCCCCACTTTATGTTTTGACAGTAAATGATATTGTCTGCCTTACAGTCATTCATGCTGTCACTTCCTGGCCTCGCACATCCCGCCACTCTGGGCCTCAAACAGGCCACCCCTATCTCCATAGGGCAGAGGCAGCTCTCTGACCCCCAGGGGTGTTCTTCTTGTGAGTTTGTCCCTTCCACGACTTCATGCTTCTACCATATTTCGTTGTCACGCACATAACTGCCCCGTCCCCTGTGCTTGGGACAGTTTGTTGGGGACCCAGTGCCTCCCATGGTCACACAGTCCCTTGCGGACGTGAACCCTTGTTACACTGCACTCTATCCCCACCTGTCGTGTGAGTGACATCCTCATCCACAAAGAGCCACAGTGGGAATCGCCATCAAATACGAGTCCATGGTGTTGTCATGACCAAGTCCTCCTTCCAAGTAAAGCTCATCGTCGGCAGCGTCCGCATCTCAGACCGTAGGTCAGGGCGCCTTGGAGAAAGAGGCATTTACCCTCAAAACAGACAAAACCGGGGCCGGCCCGGTGGCTCAGGTGGTTAGAGCTCCGTGCTCCTAACTCCGAAGGCTGCTGGTTCGATTCCCACATGGGCCAGTGGGCTCTCAACCACAAGGTTGCTGGTTCGAGTCCCACAAGGGATGGTGGGCTGTGCTCCCTGCAACTAAGATTGAACACTGCACCTTGAGCTGAGCTGTCACTGAGCTCCCGGATGGCTCAGTTGGTTGGAGCGCGTCCTCTCAACCACAAGGTTGCCAGTTCAACTCCCGCAAGGGATGGTGGGCTGCGCCCCCTGCAACTAGCAATGGCAACTGGACCTGGAGCTGAGCTGTGCCATACACAACTAAGACTGAAAGGACAACAACTTGACTTGGGGGGAAAAAAGACAAAACCACCAACTGGACAGCACACGGTGGACCCCGTGCCCCCAGGCAGCATGTATGTAGCTGGCTCTCCCCTTGCTCAGGAGGGCAGCCCAGAGCTCTGTGGTGTTGAAGAAGTGTGACGTCTGGGCCTTTGTGAGTGCCAATTCTGTGTGTGGCCGAGTGACGCGTGAAGCAGTCCCTCTGACAGCTGTGTGCAGAGTAGCCTGGCTTCGGTTTTCAGCTGTTTCCTTTCCTCTGACATCTTAAATCAGACCTGCTGTTTCCATGTGACCGAAATCGAGTGGTTCAAAGCCATATCTGTATCCAGTGTGTGGTGGGACATTCTGGGAGCAGTGTTGGGGGCTGTGCTTCCTGCTCTGTGACACCTGCTCTCATGTGAAACCCTGGTATTTTAATGTAAGCGAAATCATGAGCACTGACGAGTATGTCATTGTCAGATACACAAATGGGCAAATATAAAACCTTCAATGAGACAATTCCAAAAATAGAAACATTAAACTTGAGACAGTAATTTCTGCAAAGCTACTGTCTCAGTCCTTTCATCTTAGAAACTGGTGACTTGTTTTACCCTTTATCATTTTGAGGCAGGAATTGCCACTTTAATTATTTTGCCATTGTCCCTTTGAGTGCCATGTTGTGGCACCATGGCAAAGGAACGGACTCATAAAAAGTGTGGATGACTTCGACTTTACATGACCTGTTGGTATATTTTAGACTCTGCAGAAGAAGGGAACGTACGAATATAAGCCATTTGGTATATGCAGAAATGACATTTCCCAGAATCCTTAGCTGTTAAAAATGACTTGAATTTAAAACAATTTTGATTGGTTGAGTTTATGACCAAGGTGGACCTTAGAAAGATCAAATTAATGACTTCTCAGTTTAATCAGCTCTAACATAAATTTCCCTTGGTGTTCTCAAGTCTGTCAGGTGCTTATTAACCTCTGCTGAAGAAGACATTGCCTGCGGCCACAATTACTGCACTCAGAGTGTGAGCCGAGAGGCCTTTGGTCCTGTTAGACTTAGAAAATCACTAAAGTGAAACAGAAAAGTGAGTGTCCTCCTTGCCAGCAGAAGGATGGGAAAATGAGGTCTCCTGTTGTCCAAAGGAGACCTCAGTTTTCGCTTTATTGGGAAAAAGCTTTGCAGCCACCTTACACAGAGACATTGATCTTACATAATGATTAATTTATCTGAGAGATGAGCTTTATTTTGAATAGCTGTGTGAATTAAATCAATAGTAACAGTCACAGCCTCACATCTTGAAGCTCAGACAGTGGAAGAGAAAGACGGCCACTCTGGTGACACGAAGAGAGAGCACAGGGTGCAGTCACACACTTCACACTTTGGCATGTCCAGTGCGCTTGGCCTGGGCGTCCCAGAATGGACAGTGTCAGCTCTGCCATCTGAACATGTGGGGACAGTGGGTGTGAGGGGCCATCCAGCCGATGTGTAGCCGCTCGCTACACAGGCACATGTTCGCTCTGGTATGGGTCCTCTCTTGTCACGCACACACGTGATTCCTTGTCAGTCATAGAATGTTTTCCATCTGTGCCTTGAACCAAAAAAGCACAGAAACATCTGAACTTCTCCTTTGTCCTTTATCTTCGGCAGCCACAGAAACGGATGTGCTTTCTCAAAAGTGTTTAGGTCTGCAGTCCCCGAACACAAGCCATCAGTGGCAGTTTTTCTTGAAGGGAATGAGAAGATTTTGTGACAAACAGTTTTGGGACAACTGAAGATGAAATTAAGTAACCTTAATTTCTTCCTCATAAAATACACACACACACAAAAAAAAAACCCTGGATGGATCACAGACCTAAAAGTCTATACTAAAACTTCCAGAGTAAAGCTCCTAGAAGAAAGTATCAAAGAATATCTTCATGACTTCTGGATATACAAAGTTCTCTTAGGACTAACAAGAAGCACTAACCATAAAAGAAAAACATGATTCACTGGACTTCACTGAAGTTAAAATTAATTTTAATCAACATATTTAAGAAGATTAATAAGAAAATTACAGACTGGGGAAATATATTCGTAATAATATATCAGGAATATATTAGAAACTACAAATCAACAATAGAAAACCTAATAAAAAATGGACAAAAGGCATGAGTGGACACGTCACAAAGAAGGTGTTGACTAATAAGTGCGTGATATGGCGCCCTGGTCATCTTTTATCAGGAAAATATGCATTTAAGCTACATGGCGTGCTGGCTTCGGCCTGTGCAATGAGGACGCACACCTGCTAGTGGTCCTCATTTTGTATCATTCCCAAAGGCCCTTTGTGGGTCAGCTGCAAGGACAGGACACGAGTCAGGGCTCAGCGTGCAGTGCCCTATGCTGAAGCTGTGATTTTTACTAGAAAAGAATCGTGTTCATTCCGTTTGTCACCGTGATGGTTTGGGGAGTGATGCCAGCTTCTTAGGAAGTTCATTGCATTTCAGCTCCATGAACAGTGAGCATGTCTGGAAGTGTGCTGGGAAATTACGTCCACAGACATTTGTGTGAGAAGCTTTACAGCAGCTTTTTCATGGTGGCCCCATATTGGGAGTAAGGCAGATGGTCAGTGGCCGCAGGACAAAGGTGGTGATGACACATACAGTGGACACCTGTCAGAACTTAAAGGGATAGCAGCCACTTAATGGACTCTAAGGGTGGTGTGCTCAGTGACAGCAGCCGACACAGAGGAACGCACAGTGTGCTGCGCCATTTACATGAAGCCGAGGCCAGGTTGGACTAACATTCACGTGGTGTGAGCAGCCGGAAAGTCAGAGTCTTGGGGAATGTGGTCGGTTGACCCAGTTTTATGTGCTATTTGGGGTGGTGTCCCTGGTGTGTACACTTGTCAAAGTTCACCTAGCCAGACACGTGAGATCTGTGCCTTTCACTGTGTGTAAGTTAGACCTCTATCAAAATACTGTTCCTGCGTGGCTCTGCTAGGACGGCCAGAGAACACGGCCCAGTGTCCTGCAGGTTGGACACTGCATGGCACTCAGCTGCCGATGTGGGCCCGTGTTAAGCACCCATCACCCACGCCTGCGGGGACTGCCCCCCATGACCTCCCTGACCCCTCAAACACCCAGCACAGCAGATGTGCCCAGTGTCAGTCACTTGTGTCTGTTTCACACGTTTCTACTGAGAACATCTGCATAAACTCAAGGAGGTGTGTGCTGATCCTGGGTCATCCTAATACTACAGCATGCGAGTCAAGTGCCACTTGGCTGAAGCGGTATCGTGTCTGTGCTCGGCTTTGTGTTCCGTGTGCTGTGTCTGCACATCTACAGCTGAGCTTTAAAAGTGACTGTTCAGGAAGTACTTAGCCCCACCTGAAGCGCTACTCCTCCACCAAAGAGAAAAACAATGTCAGTACAATCATGGTATGTGTCCACACGTAAGACATTTTTTTCAACACTGGACTTAAGGTTAATCCTCTCTTCTGGTTAATATAATTTGCAGTTTCAAACAGTTTCTCTTCATTTCTGATCAATTTGGGTTAGAATGAGTAACTTCTCTTTCTTGCTAATTGTTTCTGTAACTATTTGATGGTCTTTAAGAATTCAAGGACGTTTCTGTGCATCAAGGATCTTACTCAAGGAGATTTCGCTTGTGTTCCATGGCAGAGGGTGAATTTGGTTAAGCATGCATTCCTAACACGTCTTGCCGTCTCAGATTCTTGAACCTTTGGGTTTTGGAATCTGGAAACTCCTGCATAAGAATTGTCCTCTGTGACCCGTATTGAGGCAGTGGGCAGTTTCATTCCAGATGCTGTGTTGTGTCCCCCCACTCATCGGGGTTAGGAAACGAGTTCCCATTCAGGTTTTTTCAGATACTACCCTGGAGCCCCTATAACAAAGTTTAAAATTTAAAATAATTTGGAGAGAACACTAACTTACTTTTGTTCCAATTAACGTTCGGGATTTGCGGAATCATGAAGAAAACCATTCAAACCATTGCATTCAGCCTGAAGAGATGCAGTGAAAGTCCGGAGCGCCTCCGACACGTACACCTTGCAGCCCTGTCCTGCTCCGTCTCACGCCCAGCCTCAATGTCCCGGAGATAAGGAACACAGTTACCATGGGGGGGGCATCACTCACATCTGGGACCAGATAGACTCGCCTCCATGTTAACTGGTAGTGGTTGTTCAGTCTGGCTTTGTCAAGTTAAGACTCCTGTTTTAACTGCTGCTGTTGTCACCTCTGGGATCCCCTGGTAGTGTGAGGGAAGAGAGAGGGGCTTGGCGAGGCCATGTGCACAAGTGACTGCAACAGTTCAGGTGCCTGTGGGACAACTTCTGTGTCTGGGAATGTGTGGGAAAGACACGTAAGTCACCTGGGAAAACATATTGTATCAGGGAGATTGCTTTCTAGAGCTTTCCTGCCAGGCCAGTTGTAGGTAGTTGAATAGGGATGGAGGTGGGTACGAAAACCACAGAGCACGAGGTGGAAATGAAGGAGGTATCTCTGGGGCAGCAGCTGTGAGGGTGCTGAGCTAAGCGTGTCGGAGCCCGACATCCCCTACCTCCGTGCTGCGTACATCCTCTGGTCTCCTCCTTGTACCCAATCTTGTGTGAGGAAGGGTGGACCCCTAGCTTAGCTAGAAAGCCTCCAGGTTCCCTGTAACAGGAAACTTGGAACCGTTTCAGTGAGGGACACTCACGCTCGTAATTCATGTTCCCCACTGCGCTCAGGAAAGAAAAGCCATTTCAAAAGAAGCCACCATAAATTAAACTACCCAGTGACTTTACATGTTAGAAAAATCTCTCAGGTCTGTGTGTCCATGGCCAGTCATCTATTACTCGCTTCTGTTGCTCTGTGGATATGTTGACATCTTTTTAAGATTTTTTTAGCCTTTAGTGGTATAGTGATTGATTTTAATGATTTCCATATTTGACATTGCCTTTGATCTTCTTTTTACTTTGTTCCCTGCTTGTTGCATTGTCCTCCCTTCCCCTTCCTCTTATTCATCCCATTTTTAATTGTTGGGTTGTTCTGTCTCTATGTCTTTTGTGTGTTGTCTGTTCTTGGTTTCTGTCGGTCTGGTGTTCTCTCTTCTTGTCCCCACCTCCTGCTGCTGTAGCCCCACAGACTGTGGAAGCTGGCCGAGCAGGTAGGGACCCCTCTCCCTCCCACCCCCACAGACCTGTCAGCTCCCAGCGGTGGGACAGGCTGGGACTTGAGTGCGGGGATCGACTGGGGCTTCCAGACCCTGTGTCAAGGGCACTGACGCCCTGCGTGCCGTCACCTCTGCGAGCACTGCACTTCCTGATTGTACAGGATGGGCGGTTTCTTCGCCTCTTTGGGGCTCTCTCCATCTTACCTTGTTTTCCACTCTTGGTGGCCTGTTTTCTGATTTGCTTATTTGTCGATCGGTCTTCTGGTTTTACTTTTCTTTCGCATTACTCAGAACATAGAACCCCTCCTCCATTCGGTGCCAGCCTGTAACAGCCGCACCGCGCAGCCACAGGTCAGACAGGACATCTCTGCGTTGTACTGTGGTGGCCGTGTGCTCCTCTGTCATAGTGGGCAGGTGCTGGTCACCAGGATTACTCAGTAGCACAGTATGTCTTAATGACAGCGACTTCATTTGTGTCTTTTTCTTATATTTAAATGTGCCTTTGGTCCAAGATTCTCTCCTAAAGAACTTTAGTGCAGTTCTTCAAATAAATTCTGAAGGGCTCCCTTATTTTTTTGGCCACTTTGTTTGAGGTTCCATCTTTTTCTATTCAATGTATTGCATTGCCTTCCTAAGAAATGTACGTAGATTTTTGGTTTGTTCTTTAGCCTTAATGACAATCAGAGCTCACTGGTCAGAAGTCAACTCAGCATATGGTTTGAAGGGATTCATGGTACAGGATAAGATTCTGGGCCCGTGGGTTCAATGAGAAGTCAGATGGCTCAGACCACAGAGTGCCACTGACTGACGAGCAGTACACACACCTCTCTGACCCCCATCTCTGACAAAAATAAGCTCCCTTGGCTGGAGGAAAACAAAGACACAAGTAAAACCTAAAAGAACAAGATAATTATCTTTTATCTCTTCTTTTTTAGCCTGTCATATGTCCTTTTTAATATCTTGAGCTCTAGGTATTTGGGGATGCCTGCAGTAAAATTTCTCAGCAAATGAAGCTTCATATCCATGACAGCCTGCTTTTGCCCAGCAAACGTGGTCTCAGCAGAGTCAGCCTTCTTGTGTGTGGCAAGACATGTGGCATGCCTCTTTCCTTTCTTATTTTTATAAACGAGATTGGGAAAATTGGCTGTCTCATATGACAGCCATGCCATATGAGAGCCTAGTATAACCCCAATGAGTTCCTCTAGGAATGTAGGTTAGCAAACTGAAGGTTAGCGGAGAGGTGTGGTTTTGGTGCGTTTAGGTTTGTTCAGTTTCACTTTTCACCACAGAAATGCTCACTGGCCAGTAGACAGCAGACCTAGACTCCTCCCACTCACACGTGACCTAACCACACTGTGATCTTGCTTACAGGGGACCTCGGGACCTGACCCAACTACCGTGTATGTTGACATGAGAGCCCTGAGACACGACAGGTATGATGCACTGTGATGTTCCCTTGGGGGCCGGCCATTCCCCGGGAGTGGAACGGTCAGTTTTGTTCACAGACCTTGCTAAGCCAAGCGAGTTTTCATTTGAGATACAAATGAAAATTGTCATCACAGCCAGGTGCCACCAGAGTCACTTTTTCTAAGTTTCATGGGAGCACTTCGCTCTTTTCCTCGGCCATTTCAGGGAAGTGCCACTTGGCACCTCGTAAAATATCAACACATTTCTTTACAAGAGTTGAAATTTTTGTCCAGGTGTTTTCATGAAAAAGTAAGGCACAAGCCCAGTTGCCTTCCTTTTCAACTCCCTAAGCCTCCCTGAGCGAGAATGAAGGTGTAGGGGGGCTGTTTGTGAGCCCCTAAGGGACAGGAGGGGAGCAGTGGGAACGAGAAGACAACCTGAACCAGGAGGAGCTGTCAAAATGCTTGAGGGGGAGGAGAGAATTTTACATTTCTCTCTAGACTTTCCCCGTCAGCGTCAGCTCGTTTCTGTTTGGGAATTATGTAGATGTCTGTTCAATCACTGCTTATATGACATGACTGATGGTGGCAGCGGATCCCAGTATGGGTGTCTTCTGTCATAAATCACTAGCGGTGCTCCGTGAGCGTGGTCCGATGGCCGGTCCCCCACTCCTGCTCTACATTTTGTTCTGTGCTCAGCCACCAATGGGTGTCATTGTGCCACACAGCTCATGGGAACAGGAAGTGAGACTGGGACATCGGCCCCGGCCTGACTGAGCAGATGTCCTGAGCATGTTCTCCTGAGACACTGAATGCCACGTGCGAGTGTGGTGGGGCCAGGTTGTGGAAGCTGACGGGGGTGCAGGGAGCCTGTACCTGCTCTCCCCAGCCCCCACTCACACCAGGTGTTCCTGGTAGGCTGCTTGTGCTGCCAGCAGACCCCTGGTTATGTCTGAGTAGCATAATTTCGGGTGTTTTATAGCTGGCATTGGGGAGGTAGAGCCAGGGACAGGGACAACACATGACCAAATAAATACCAGTTGTGCTGAGACTGATAAACTCTTCATATGACCCTCGTGTCACACACAGAGGTGGCCTGGCCCGTGTAGCCCACGTTTTATACCCTGCTGTTCAAAGGGAATTGCAGGTTAGTGTGGCAGGAGCCCCTCCTGGGAAACTGGGGTCCCCCAAGAGGACACCAGCTATATCGTCCAAGTCCCCTCTGGACTGATTTCAAAAATCAGAAACTTATCTTTGAAGAGATTAAGAAACTGGCTCAAGGGGCGCACAAATGTCCAGATGGAACTTCTAGGCTTCACTCCCTATAAAATTATTTGAAAATAATGTTATAATTTAAAAAGGTGAGCAATAGCTCAGCAGAGACTCTATATGAGTGACATTCACGCAATTCTGTCTGTGGCCTGGCCCTCAGAACACGTGAAGAACCAGCACTCTAAGGTCTCTGGCTGAGGACCGCTGCCCTTTGGGACACAAGAGGGCACACTGCATATTCAAACAACTTATCACAAAGGTAATTACAAAGAGCAGTCACCTCATTTTGCATTCGATTGTCCTGGCATATTGGGGTGGCTGGGAACAGGGGCTGAGGATTTGTCCTCTTGGAAAAGGACAAAGACCTCAGGGCATCCTTTCTAACAATTTTCAGACCCACCCCTTTGACTGTTTTCATTGTGGCAAATCTCATATGGAGAAAAGGTGTGATTTGGGAAAAGAGACATAAAATCAGAACCAGTACAGTGTGACAGTAGAGTGCTGAAGTTTCAACATCAGACCCGTGTCTGTTCTAGAAAGAGCCATCTTCCGAGTCCTAGAAACTTCTTGGTAACTACTGAGTCCTCCAGTTTGGCAAGGCCATAATCCTCATAAATGATAGTTTGTCCTCGTCTGTGAAATAATCTCTAATACATTCTTTTCCCTAACGGGGTCACCCGAAAGGTAAGTGACAGTGCTTTGTGAGCTGGGAGTTGCTGTGCATTATGTCACTGGTCATGACAGTTCATGGCAGTGTTGATTAGTGTCGGAGTGGCCTGACAGGATGCTCCGCGTGCCCGTCGGGGCCACCCGCAGGAACGCCTTCAGAACTGCACCGCGCCTCGGTTGTTCGTGGGCTCGGTTGCCCCACCCCAGACATGTTTCATGTTTCCATCCTCAGTTCTGTGTCCCGCGTCAGAGGACCTGTGTGCCGGAGCTGAGGGGAGCACATATGCATGGGCTTCTCTTCTTCTGTCCCCAGAGCTTCGTCCCTGAGGCATTCCCCAGTCCCTGACTTCTGCCTGGCTCTGGCCCTTGCCCTCTTGCTGTCACGTTTTTCCTCAAAGACCTGTCATCGCAGGTTCTATCCTGGGCTTTTCTGACCCTGTCTTTTCGGCTGGCCGTGGCCCTGCTCGTCCTGCCCCGTCTGCCCGTCTTGAGAAGTGGGCAGAAGTACTCAGAGGTGCGCCTGTCCCTCCCCAGCCGCCCGGTGCCACTCCTGTTCTGCCCCTCCCTTCGCTATTGGAGTTCCTATTCTTTGAAGCATAGCTCAGACGCTGTCCCCTGAGTAGTCTGCAGCGAGCAGCCCACCCAGCGTGCAGTCCCTGCGTCACTTCTGACATCATGAACACATGTCAAATGTGCCTTACGCTGCGCCCACATGACGGAGAGGCCCACAAGTCCGGCCTGTCAGAGTTGAGCTCTCTCTCCTCCAGTCCTTGGCAAGCTCTGTGACCTCAGGTTCCCTGTGCTCAGACTGAAACCAGCCCCAAGGGACCCATGGGATGCCAGCATGGGTAGAAGCTGTCCCTGGGAGCGAGTGGGTAAGAGGACTGCCACCTGGTGCTGCCCTCACAGAGAGGACCCAGCTGGGGGAGGAGTAACAGGAGATCCTTTTAAGATAGTGACCCTCTCTCTTTCTTGTCTCTATTTCTATTTAAAAAATGAGGGGGACTGTTTTTTTCCCTAACTTGAGCTGGGCAAATTACCTCGTTTTACTGTACTTTTACAAACTGAAAGCAAGACCCCCTTCCACCCACATAAACGTCATTTCCCACAGTCCTCCCCTTCCCGTGGTTGGTCCTCCCCTTCCAACGGTTGGTCCTTCCCTTCCCACGGTCGGTCCTTGCCTTTCTGTGATCACCCCTTCCTGTGATCCTCCCCTTCCCATGGGCAGTCCTCTCCTCCCCACAGTCTGTCCTCCCCTTCCCACAGTCGGTCCTCCCTTTCCCATGGTCCTTCCCTTCCTGTGGTCCTCCCCTTTTCATAGTCGATCCTTCCCTTCCCATGGTCAGTCCTCCCCTTCCCGCGGTCGGTCCTCCCCTTCCCGCGATCGGTCCTCTCCTTCCCGTGGTCAGTGCTCCCCTTCCCGTAGCCAGTGCTCACTTTCCCATGGTCCTCATCTGCCTGCACTCAGTGATCTAGAGCGGAACTGCTGACGTGTCCAAGTTCCACTATGTAATATTCAGTTACAGGATCAATTTGTGTTCTTATATCTTTAGCACATTCACCTGGGAGCCCCAGGGCACCTGCCCAAATGACAATTAACCCAGAGAAGGTTAACTTGTCAATACGTGTGTGCACTTTCTCTAAGAGATTGTGTGTGCACGTGCATGTGAGACACTTGTACTCCTACTTCTGAATTGATTTAATTCCCCCATGCACAAAGGGATGATGATGAAACTGCTGTGACACTATGTGGAAGTGACTGCTACTTTTTAAAATATCTTTATAATGAGTTTATTTAAGACAAATTCGCAGTGTCTCAATCCCTTTCAATTTGATCCTTCCTTAAGCACTCAAATTTTCTGATAGGAAAGAAAAAAGTTATTTTCATCATTAAAAGAAACAGTTTAGGAGTTAAATCTTAGCACAAAGGCTGGAATGGAAGCTTTTGTGGCTTCCTTACTCTCTCTAGCTGAAGTCAGAATTGAAGCCTCAGAAAAGCGTGGACGTCACTTACTTTCTGGTGAGTGGTTGGCCGAGGATCACGGAACAAAAGTACAGGGAATACTGATTAGCCAGCAGGAGAGGGTGGGGACATGCATCTGGCCAGGTCTCTCTGCACAAGTGTGTCACCTGTGTGTGTGTGTGTGAGTTCGTCTGAGCAGGGTTTGCTGGGAGGGTACTTGAGTGTCCGCCTTACTTCCTGTTGGTTCGTCACGGCCGTTTGTGGGGTGGGACCTTCAGTGGGGTTTGCACAGCTCCCGGTGACATCGGATTGTACCATCTAGTGTTCTTCAGTTATCAATGAAAAGCTAAGGACAATTACGTAATTGTTTGCATGTGGCTGTTATATGTCAGTCAGTCTATTGTTAGAAAGTACAAATTATTGTAAAAGAATCCTAGATCCATTGAACTCAAGCATCCGTTTGCTTAGATAAATGCATTCTTGTGGAGAAAGAGCTGATGTCCCTGTGGGATGTGAGCCCACCCTCTGCCCATGAGCAGATGGGGACCAAGCTTGGGGCTGGTGTGACAGCGTCACGGGTGATGGTCGGCTTGTATCTCACCTGGCTTTGTTCGTGTCTGCGTCTGTAGCTTACAGGCAGCTTTCTCCTTTACCTCACTCTCCCCCGCATTGCACAGAAGAGCTGCAAGCTAAAAAGAGGCATGCTGATATTTTAAGTGCATTCCCTTTCATTATTGACCGCTGGAATGTTCTGTTATAGGGACAAAGAATTAACAAGCTCAGAAACAAAACCCAAGGCGCCACGTGGACTGATGGGCCTCCACACAGGATCCCATGGGGGCACAGTGCCCTCTGTGGCAGCCCGTTGAGCGCTTGGTCTAGTCACCAGGAGATGTCAGAGAACTCAAGTGATGTCTAGTGATTTCTAAATTGTGGTAGATACACATATCAGTGACAATGAATACATTAATTGTTGTGCAACCATCACCACCATCATCTCCAGAACTTTCCATCTTTCCAAACTGAAGATCTGTCCCCATTGAACATTAAATCTGCCTCCCCTCCCCCACCCCTGGCACCTACCCTTCTACTTTCTGTCTCTCCGATTCTTCTACTCTTAAGTACCTCATAGAAGTGTCTGTCCTCTTGTGACTGGCTCATTTCACTCGGCACAGTGTCCTCAGGGTCCCTCCTTACTGTCGCATGTGGTAGGATTGTCTTCCTTTCTCAGGCTGGGTGATGTTCCATAGCCTGTACACACCACGTGTTGTTATCCAGGCATCTGTCGGTGGACGCTTGGGTCACTCCCACGTATTAGCTCCTGTGACTAGTGCTGCTGTGAACATGGGTGTTCAGATCTCTCATCCAGACGCTGCTGCTGTCAGTCCTTTGGGGGGTGTGCCCAGGGGGGTGTGCCCAGGAGTGGGGTTGCTGGGTTTAAGGTAGTTCTGTTTTTAATTTTTTGAGGATCCTCCATACTGTTTCCACAGCAGCTGCACCCATTGCATTCCCACCAACAGCGCGTAAGGGGTCTGATTTCTTCGCATCCTCACCAGCACTTGTTTTCTGGATGGTTCTAACAGCAGCCATCATAACGGGTGGGTGGTGGTATCTCAGTGTGTTTTCATTTGCGTTTCCCTGTTGACTAGTGTGATTTTAGTGCGATTGTCAGCCATTCGTGTGTCTTTTCTGGAGAAATGTCTATTCAAGTCCTTTCCCACTGATTTTTTTTTCCTTTCCGACTTTTAAATTGGGTTGGTTGCTATCAAGCTGTAGCAATTCTCCATGTATCCTGGATATTAATCCCTTACGACCAGATGTTCTCTACCTTTCCACGGTTTTTCCACTCTGTTAACTTTGTCCTTTTATGTATAGAAGGTTTTAATCTTGGTGTCCAGTTTATCCATATTTTGATTTTGCAGCTTGTGCTCTTGGTGTCATATCTGAGAAATTTTTACCAAGTCCAATGTCATGAAGTTTTTGCCGTTTTCTCCTAACGTTTTTATAGGTTTAGCTCTTAAATTTAGGTCCTTTACCCATTTTGAGTTAAATGATTTTAAATAATATTTTCATAAAGCAGGGGCTGTATTCTCCAAAAATCTCAATATCATAAACAAGGAACTTTGGAAATGCCCCTTCTTAATGGACATTAAAGAGACGTGACAACCAAATGCAGAGCCTGATGCACCCCTGGGCCCTATCCTCAAGGGGGACGCTGTGAAGGCCACCCTGGGGTTGATGGGCCGCGTTGCAACATAGACGGCAGGTCCAAGTGTCACTTTAGTGGTCCTTCACTGGGGATGACCCCTCTGTGCTTCTGGAGGAAGTGACATTCCTCTTAGGAAACATACGCTGAAATACTCAGGAGTAAACGGTTACGACATAATCAGCTCACCCTGAAAAGCTCCTGAAAATTGTGTGTATGTGTGTTTGTGTGTTTGTGTGTGATCGAGCACCAATGAAAAAGCAAATGCAATTAAATATTAACAATAGGTGAAGGTGGGTAAGGATTATTACAAGTGTTCTTTGTACTATTTTCATTTTAGTACATTTCATTTCCTATAGTTTTAAAATTACTTTAAATATTCATTTTTAAAACAAAGCTCATGACCACATCAAATCTAGAAATTATTAGGTCTTCAGTTATCACTCAGAAAAGGAAAGGAGGTCCATATTACTTAAGACTTTAGAGTAGGAAGTGACAGGAAACAGAACCACTTTGACAGAGGTGCACTGATGGACAAAGCGAGAGTGGTGTCTCATGGGACACAGGGAGAAAGGAGCCCAGAAGGGCCTGGGAGTGTCAGGCAGGGGCTGGGCCTGTCAGGGAGGGGCTGGGCCTGTCGGGGAGGGGGGAGGGGCTGGGCCTGTCGGGGAGGGGCTGGGCCGGTCGGGCAGGGGCTGGGCCGGTCGGGCAGGGGGGAGGGGCTGGGCCTGTCGGGGAGGGGCTGGGCCTGTCGGGCAGGGGCTGGGCCTGTCGGGCAGGGGGGAGGGGCTGGGCCGGTCGGGGAGGGGCTGGGCCTGTCGGGCAGGGGCTGGGCCTGTCAGGGAGGGCTGGGCCTGTCAGGGAGGGGCTGGGCCCGTCAGGGAGGGGCTGGGCCCGTCGGGGAGGGGCTGGGCCCGTCGGGCAGGGGCTGGGCCCGTCGGGGAGGGGCTGGGCCCGTCGGGGAGGGGCTGGGCCCGTCGGGGAGGGGCTGGGCCCGTCGGGCAGGGGCTGGGCCCGTCGGGGAGGGGCTGGGCCCGTCGGGGAGGAGTGGGCCCGTCGGGGAGGGGCTGGGCCCGTCGGGGAGGGGCTGGGCCCGTCGGGGAGGGGCTGGGCCCGTCGGGGAGGAGTGGGCCCGTCGGGGAGGGGCTGGGCCCGTCGGGGAGGGGCTGGGCCCGTCGGGGAGGGGCTGGGCCCGTCGGGCAGGGGCTGGGCCCGTCGGGCAGGGGCTGGGCCCGTCGGGGAGGGGCTGGGCCCGTCGGGCAGGGGCTGGGCCCGTCGGGGAGGGGCTGGGCCCGTCGGGGAGGAGTGGGCCCGTCGGGGAGGGGCTGGGCCCGTCGGGGAGGGGCTGGGCCCGTCGGGCAGGGGCTGGGCCCGTCGGGGAGGGGCTGGGCCCGTCGGGGAGGAGTGGGCCCGTCGGGGAGGGGCTGGGCCCGTCGGGGAGGGGGGAGGGGCTGGGCCTGTCGGGGAGGGGCTGGGCCTGTCGGGGAGGGGGGAGGGGCTGGGCCTGTCGGGGAGGGGCTGGGCCGGTCGGGCAGGGGCTGGGCCGGTCGGGCAGGGGGGAGGGGCTGGGCCTGTCGGGGAGGGGCTGGGCCTGTCGGGCAGGGGCTGGGCCTGTCGGGCAGGGGGGAGGGGCTGGGCCGGTCGGGGAGGGGCTGGGCCGGTCGGGGAGGGGCTGGGCCGGTCGGGGAGGGGCTGGGCCGGTCGGGGAGGGGCTGGGCCTGTCGGGCAGGGGCTGGGCCTGTCGGGCAGGGGGGAGGGGCTGGGCCGGTCGGGGAGGGGCTGGGCCTGTCGGGCAGGGGCTGGGCCTGTCAGGGAGGGGGGAGGGGCTGGGCCCGTCGGGGAGGGGGGAGGGGCTGGGCCCGTCGGGGAGGGGGGAGGGGCTGGGCCTGTCGGGGAGGGGCTGGGCCTGTCGGGGAGGGGGGAGGGGCTGGGCCTGTCGGGGAGGGGCTGGGCCGGTCGGGCAGGGGCTGGGCCGGTCGGGCAGGGGGGAGGGGCTGGGCCTGTCGGGGAGGGGCTGGGCCTGTCGGGCAGGGGCTGGGCCTGTCGGGCAGGGGGGAGGGGCTGGGCCGGTCGGGGAGGGGCTGGGCCGGTCGGGGAGGGGCTGGGCCGGTCGGGGAGGGGCTGGGCCGGTCGGGGAGGGGCTGGGCCTGTCGGGCAGGGGCTGGGCCTGTCGGGCAGGGGGGAGGGGCTGGGCCGGTCGGGGAGGGGCTGGGCCTGTCGGGCAGGGGCTGGGCCCGTCAGGGAGGGGCTGGGCCCGTCGGGGAGGGGCTGGGCCCGTCGGGGAGGGGCTGGGCCCGTCGGGCAGGGGGGAGGGGCTGGGCCCGTCGGGGAGGGGCTGGGCCCGTCGGGGAGGGGCTGGGCCCGTCGGGCAGGGGCTGGGCCCGTCGGGGAGGGGCTGGGCCCGTCGGGGAGGAGTGGGCCCGTCGGGGAGGGGCTGGGCCCGTCGGGGAGGGGCTGGGCCCGTCGGGGAGGGGCTGGGCCCGTCGGGCAGGGGCTGGGCCCGTCGGGGAGGGGCTGGGCCCGTCGGGGAGGAGTGGGCCCGTCGGGGAGGGGCTGGGCCCGTCGGGGAGGGGCTGGGCCCGTCGGGCAGGGGCTGGGCCCGTCGGGGAGGGGCTGGGCCCGTCGGGGAGGAGTGGGCCCGTCGGGGAGGGGCTGGGCCCGTCGGGGAGGGGCGGGCCCGTCGGGGAGGGGCTGGGCCCGTCGGGGAGGGGCTGGGCCCGTCGGGGAGGGGCTGGGCCCGTCGGGGAGGGGTGGGCCCGTCGGGGAGGGGCTGGGCCCGTCGGGCAGGGGCTGGGCCCGTCGGGGAGGGGCTGGGCCCGTCGGGGAGGGGCTGGGCCCGTCGGGGAGGGGGGAGGGGCTGGGCCCGTCGGGCAGGGGCTGGGCCCGTCGGGCAGGGGCTGGGCCCGTCGGGGAGGGGCTGGGCCCGTCGGGGAGGGGCTGGGCCCGTCGGGGAGGGCTGGGCCCGTCGGGGAGGGCTGGGCCCGTCGGGGAGGGCTGGGCCCGTCGGGGAGGGGTGGGCCCGTCGGGGAGGGGCTGGGCCCGTCGGGGAGGGGCTGGGCCGGTCAGGGAGGGGCTGGGCCGGTCAGGGAAGGGCTGGGCCGGTCGGGGAGGGCCTGGGCCTGTCAGGAAAGGATATCCGCAGGTAGCTGTGTGGCAGCACCTGGGCTGGCCTGATGTAACCTGCAGCTTCATTAAGTGCCATTTTCAGAGGCCAGCCTCCTTGGCAGCAGTGATCCTGTGGAGTTGTTGTTTTACTGCTTTCGGTGGGTGTGCGCAGTGCCTCCTGTGCCCTCAGCACTCATTTGTCAGTGTACCTCTGGTTGTCCTGTCTGTGCTTCAGCAGCAGCAAAGGAGACAGACGACGTTAATACCGGTTTTATTTTCTGTTGTCTGTTTCTTGGTGGCCAGGAAGCTGGTGTTACTGTACCCAGTCATAGAGTCTGGATTAAGTGACCTGTTTCTGGAATGTGGCATTCTAAAGAACTTGTTCCGATGGTCTTTTTATGTTTGTTGCGTCTTTTAAATGCTTCAAGTTATTGCTGGACGAAGATGTTGAATTACACGTCACGGCTTGTTGTCTCACATGCTCCTGTTGGATGGGTTGCGCAGAGACCTGTGTGTGCTCTGGTCGTTCTCTCCTGTCCCTGCTGTGATGCCACGTCTGCGTTTGTCAGAGCCTGTGGGTTGTGGCAGTTGTAGACGTAGATGGCGCTTGTCCTCACAGGATACAGGAGCCTGTGGGTGGCTGAGGCTGGGCAGCTTGTGGCCACCAGGACGGACACCACTCTAGTGAGCATTGCGTCCGCCCTGGGCTTTTTGTCTGTGATTCTGAAGTGACCACTCTGGCAGTAGCCGTAGGGACACTGTCACTCCTGTCGGGCAAATAGTGTGATTCTCGGTTGTTACATGTCTCCAGAGCCAGTGGTGTGACAGGTGGTCTGCCAGTGGGTGACAGCAGGCCGCGTGGGCCGTGTCTGCAAGCAGATCTGGTCCTGGGAGGCAAGGTGAGCTCTGAAGGCGGGAAGAGGGCAGAGGGCACTACTGATCAGAGCTGACAACTGGACCGCGTGCACATGGCCGGGAGCCCCACCCACTCTGCCCATGTGTCACCGAGGAGGGATGTGGGGGCAGTGTGAGCATCCTGGCACAATTGCAGAGTCAGGGACATTGGGCCCTCATTCTCTTGTCTCAAGCAGCCTTGTCATAGCAAACGCAGAGCTATGAGTGCTTCAGGACCGAGCACGGCTGTCAGCGGTCATTGACAGTTTGTGGGGACACAGTTAATCCTGTGTTTTTCCTTTTCCACAAGTGCGAAATTGCCTCCTGGTTCCTTTATTTGCAGAATCATTTTCCCATCACTTTGTGGATTTGGCAAATGGCACTTCCTGGGCGTCCTTCGTGGTCCTCTCCCTGGGAGCACGGTGGCACCCTGCTGTCTGACTGTGCTCTCTTGGGCGTCTGAGCTGCAGTTACAGGGTCCCCGCTGCCGGCCAGGCACTGCCAAGGGGCTGATGGTGCACAGGGCAGCCACACTCAGACATGCTCAGTAACACCCTTTTTCCCTTTGTAGGGTCCGCTTAGTAGAGAGAGGGTCGCCTCACAGCTTGCCGCTGATGGAATCTGGAAAAGTAAGTATGAGAGGAAGAAATGTGCATTTCTGTATAAGAGTGAGCCTGGCATTTGGGCTTTGACATTTTAAGAAATGTGTGCTGTGGAATATTTTTTCCAAAGTGTTTTCTTGAACGTAATGTATCAGGACTAGGTTTGGCCTTGAGTACAGAAACTCAAAACAACAGCATTTCAAAGTAGTTAGATGTTATTCTGTCGCCTAAAAGAGCCATAAAGCCACCAGGGCCGTTGCACTTTTCTGTTCTTTTCTCTGCGTGGACTCTGTTCCTAAGTGTACCTCAGGCTGCAGACTGACTGCTCCAGCTCCAGCCGTCATGCCTACAGTTCAGCCAGCAAGAGGACAAACGGAAAATGAGGTTACAGACCGTGCAGACCCGAAGGAAGGCTCCTAAGCTGCCTTAACACGCTCAAATCCCATTGGCCAGAATGTGGTCACACAGTCACACCAAGTGAAGGGAAAGTTACAGGTGTGATAGTTGGGATTAGCGACTCCTGTGGACGTGGCGATGCGTCCTTGTCCGGGGAGAACTAGTAATAGTGCCTGCCACCGTGGTGACAAGAAACTTACTTAAACCTAAATGAAGACCTCGTTTCTCTATTTGCCCCAGTTGTCAAATCTGGTCTCCACTGGATTCTACAAGCACCTTTAGACTCTGTGTCTACATGGCTGCCAGTCGGGCTTCTTCCTTCTAAGCTGTGGTGTTGGCAGGAGGCGGTGCTTACCCCAGCCTGGCAGGCGCCCCACCAGCCACGGGGACTGGAGCCCCACGTCCCATGCAGACGTCAGGACAGCCGTTCCAAGCACGTCTGCCGCAGCTGTTCCGCCTGCTGGCAGCCACACTACGTTAAGCTGGCAGAACCAGGTGGGCTGCCGTCTACATGTGCAGGGCCAGCATCTGCTTCCTTATATACGTGTCCCAGTGGGATTCAGAATGTCGCCAAGCAGAACTCCCCCTGAGAAGGAGAAACTGAGTGCGGACATAATGACACAAGATGCTTGCCTGCAGAAGATGCTGAGTGCATACTGAAGCGGCGCACGCATCCCCATCTGGACCCGCCAGGCCACACAAGAGATGACACATGTCTCTTCTGGCTACCGCGAAGGTGGCTTTGCATGACATTGCCCGGCCACGCCTGCCATACTTTGGGTCACACCACACTCACCTCCGGAAACCTTGTCCCAACTTCCTCAGTCAGTGTGTGCTGCAGACATTGCCCTTCACTCCTGCTCATAGCCATGCATAAGGCATAGTATCAAATATAATGGAAGGAAATGAATGGAAATAACTGAAAATTCATATTTTGTGTTAGTGTCCAAAGCTGCAGAGAATTTTGTAAGAGTTAATTTGAGCAAGCTGACAATATACAGGGGAGCAAGATCTTACATGTTCCCGAGAAGAACAGCTTGCAGCTTCTTTGTTTGGACTTGAGGACGATGACAGGAGCAGGCAGCATGGCGGAGCTGGGTTGCAGGACAGTTAACATGATTGTGGGCTCTCTTGAGGCTGGTCACACGTAGTTTAAAGGCGTGCGAGTCCAGGTGCACAGAGCATTGGGCAGAGCTGGCTTACGGCAAAGATAAGCCTTTTGCCAAGGAAGCCACAGGCCTAGAGCAGACTGCCCCCCTCCCGCCCCGCCAGGAGTTTATCAGACCACCTGTAAGGGTGCCTTCCTTGGGACCCCTTTCCATCCACATTTGCAGACATCAGCCTATGTTAAATTACATTTTTTATCATATTTTTTTCAATGCCTAAGTTTGAGATCACTGTGACAAAAGTTCTATTGTAGTAGTGACAATTACAGCGAAATGTTTTAGTTGTGTCATCTTGATTTAAAGCCACACCACCTCCCAAACGATTTCAGAAAGGACGACGGGCATGAAGGCACCGGGGCTGGCTGCTGAGCGGCGCCTGCCTGTCTGTTTGCTGACGAGGGGCTTCTTCCTCATGCAGATCCTGCCGGGGGTTCGGATCATAATTGCCAATCCAGAAACGAAAGGGCCGCTGGGAGACTCACACCTGGGTGAGGTAAGTATGGGCTATCTGCCCAGTGAGGGGACTTAGGGGGTGTCCGCCCAGTAAGGTGACATGGGGTGTCCACCCGGTGAAGTAACATGGGGGTATCTGCCCGGTGAGGGGACTTAGGGGTTGTCCACTGGTGAGATGACATAGGGGTGTCTGCCGGATGAGGAGACTTAGTGGGTGTCCACCCAGGTCGGGGGATTTAGGGGTGCCCAGGTGAGGGGACTTAGGGGGTGTCCACCCAGGTGAGGGGACTAGGGGGTGTCCAAGCCAAGCCCGCCCAACGGGGTTGTCCTTGCTGTGCGTGTCCCCTGCCCTGCGTCCGCTCTCTCTCCCATGGAAGGGCTTCGGCCGCACACAGCCTGTTGCTGTGGCTGACATCTTATGAAAACACACAAGGAGGAGTAGGGTGGTGCCCACCATCAGTGGTAAACAGGAGCTCACGGGGAAATCACGCCCTAAGCTCCTCTGCTCTTTGTCCTCTCACTTCATACATGAAGTTGGAGCTGAGATGATAAAATTCCACACAGATCTTATTTGGGTACTCCCTTCTAATCCATCCCCAGAAATGCAATGGGGCCTTGGGGGTTGCTGCTGGGCAGCCCCCTGCTGTGGCCCTGGCTTGGGCCTGAGGGCAGCGTGCCAGGTGGGGCCCATGCCAGTTGGTCCCTCCGTGCGACTATGTCAGGGAGCAGAGCGGTGCCCTACTGTGTTGGGCAAGTATCAGTCGAGTACCTGCTGTGCCAGGCACTGTCCTGGGTGCAGTGTACACACAACAGTGTTTGTGGCTCTAGGGACTGAAGGTTTTGGTGTAAAGATCAAGGGGACGCTCAGCCCAGCACCCTGGGTCCACCCACGTCACGGCACAGCTGTCATCACAGGCAGCTGTGTCAGGGTTTCAGGAGCTTTGCTGGCCTAACTGTTTCCTCTCGTGCTTTCCATGTGCTGTGTGACCCATGCAGCCGTCTCTTCTGGATAACCTCATCCTTTGCCGTGTCCCCAAGTGACCACACTCGGGCACTTTTGTTTCCCGTTTTCTGATGTTAGAGCTTCTCCCTCTTAGAGTTTGTTGTGTAGTGTTTTTCGCAGCATGTTTCTGAGAGTGAGCAAACCGGGTGGGAGGGGAAAACAAGCCAGGTAAAGGAATAAGCCGGAGGGTGGGAGGTGAGGCCAGGGCAAGCCGGCAGCTCTTGCACACTTTTCCATTGTGCTTTGGAAACAGCTGTCATATTTGAATGTGTGCAATTAACCACTTGATATATTCATTTTGAAAACCCTCCGTCACCTGCTTCACCAGAATCCCACAGTGGCCATGGGCTTGCCGTGGCGCATTCTGTGGCATCTGTGTAAGCCCAGAGATGGGTAAGTGCACATCAGCCCATCTTTGTGTCGCTGAGTGTAATTTGCTGCCCGTGGTAGCAGTGCCGTCCCTGGAGGGCCCCTGACCGACTCGCCCTGCGTCCTCCCTGCAGATATGGGTCCACAGTGCCCACAACGCCAGCGGCTACTTCACCATCTATGGGGACGAGTCCTTGCAGTCAGACCACTTCAGCTCGAGACTGAGCTTCGGGGACACCCAGACCGTGTGGGCGCGGACAGGCTACTTGGGCTTCCTGCGGAGAACGGAGCTCACAGATGCCAACGGAGGTGAGCACGCAGAGGGGCAAAAGGCCAGGTCCTGACACTGATCCCTGTGGGGCCCGAGGTCCCAGAGCCAGCAGAGCACGTGCACACTGGCTGCCAGCAGCTGAGAGCAGAGAGCTGAGGCTGGCATCACAAGCCCTGGGCTGTCCTGTTAGCCACGGACAGATATTAGACAGGGGTGTCCCAACCTTGTCACTTGGGGGAGCATCGTGAGGATGAGGGCAGGAGTGCTGCCCACAGGAGCCAGGGGACATATGTGGTGGGGGCAGATCCCACCCCGGGAGTGGTTCGGTCCTGGGACCTAGGCCAGCAGGCTGCGCCCCTGCCTGGCCGTGTCCTGGGGGCCTCTGCTGAGAGCTGGCCCAGCAGAGGGGGCCACTGTCCCCAGCTCAGTGACCTCCTTTCTTTGCGTCTCTTTCTCTCTTAGGAGTCGCTTTAATCTTTTCTTTAAGGGGCTTGAGCGGCTTGCGGTGCAGCTCACCTGTTTTTCGTCCCCTGCACAGAGCGCCATGACGCCCTGTATGTGGTGGGGGCCCTGGACGAGGCCATGGAGCTGCGCGGGATGAGGTACCACCCCATCGACATCGAGACCTCCGTTATCAGAGCCCACAAAAGTGTCACCGAATGGTGAGTGGGGGCCTCTGCCCACGAGAGCGGGCAGAGACTGTACCGTCTTGGCTGTGACATGGCAGGTCGGGCAGGTGTGCCACACATTTCCTGACAATGAGCCACGGATGGCTGGGTAGCACACGTCTCCCAGTAGCGCAGTTGTTTATTTGGTTTGTAATTCCCAGAAACATGGCATAGGGAAGGTACACTGCACACACACACATAGGCAAAGGAGACACTCCTGGCTATCAGCATGGGGACTGCGAAAGTTAATGTGACGTGTAGGGGGACAGGGCAGAATTGCCCAAATGAAACCAAAGCTGACAGTGACAAGTCACGCATCCCCAGCAGGCAAGGATGGGGGGACTTGGGTTTTGGCTTGCTGTGACAGAACTGTGTTGGCTGTGCCTGGGTTCCTGGGGCAGTGCTAGGGGCTGCAGTGGCCTCAGGTGGCATTTAGGAAAGAGGTGTCCCCGCCTTGTTGGCTGCGGGTTTGCTCATTCATTTGGTCCTTGAGCTGCCAGAGGCCTGATAAAGCCAGTGTCAGCACAGGTGCCCACAGCCCCAGGTGCCCTGGGTTGGGCTGAGTTTTCACACCTGTTCTTAGTGGTTGCAGGCTGGCATTTGTTGTCATTTGTTGCTCTGAGCATAGAGGGCTTGGCAGGCACCTGAGATGCCAGGATGGGCTGTGCCCATGCTGGTCCTATGGCTCAGACACTGCGTCCCACTTGCCCTGACTCAGTTGGGCACAGGCCTACCTGTTTCCATCTAAGTAGCTGTAAATAGCCACTACAGCCTCCTGCTTTGCATTTTTAAGATAGTAATTTAGACTGGCTGGTACACCTCCTCAAGTGTTTCCTGTTTCCACCTCACAAGCCTGTGCCCACGGCTCCCTGGTGAAGCCTCTTGGGTCCACGATCCTAGTTTCTGACTGAACGTCGCTGCGGTCCCTGCCTTGGGGTCCCCGATGGGTATAGGTCTACACCGGCCCAGGTTCACACAGCACCAGGAGGACAGAAGAGTGGGTGGTCCCACCCTGCTGGGCCTCAGCAGTGGGAACTGCCATCGTCCCCAGCAGCCTCCACTTGCCCTCAGCCACCCATGGTGCTCCCCCAGGTCACCCTCGGAATGAGAAGGAGGTGACACCCGTATCACGTATCGTGACTTCCACTGTCACACAGTCCAGCCAACAGGATCTTCCCTTCCCATCGGCTGTCATCTGTGGTGACTGTGTTCGGCCCCTAGGAAAGCTGTGGCACACACAGGAAAGTCACGAGCAGCCAGCCCGCAGCTTCCCAGCAAACCCAGCTCAATACAGAAGTGAGCAACTCCTGACCGCATCCTTTCAGAGTGGCCAAGACACACATCACCTGTGGTGTCACCACTCAGTGTGGGCCATGCAGAGAGCACAGCTTTACTGTCACAAACTGTATTATGGGCATTCTTGGGGGACACGCGGTCACAATGCAAATCCAGGAGACAATCTGTTGAGCATATTTCCCACTATTTCCCTTTCATTTTACATATATGTATTTTCTGCTGAAAAATAATGTGTTTATTTCCTAATGGACACACTTCCACATTTCAGAAAACAATACAACTTTCCTAAATGCTTCCTGCTTCAGCTGATATAAAACGTTCTGTGTGTTTGGCATTGGAAAGCAAATATGGGCAACTCGTCCTCCACGCCCCCCCCCCCCGGGACCCTCCTGGCCTCTGCTGCCAAGTTGACCCTGTCACTAGGCGCAATGGGTGTTATGGTCCTTACACAACCACTTTGTAAAAGCCCACCATGTAAGGCTAATTTGCCTTACTGTGTAAAGTCCTGGATTTAGGCTTTCGCTAATCAGGCAGACTAAGTACTCTGGGTTACCCGCCTGTGGGAAGATCCTAGTGAGACAGTGGGGTTGAATCTGCAACGTGGTCGAGAATAACCCCCATATGGGTCAGCTTTCGCTGCAGTACAGCCACTTAGCCGTAATCAGTTGTATCCCCCATATCTGTAGTTGACTGCTGGGCCCACGGGTCAGCTGGCGGCTCCCGGAAGGTCTCCCTCTGCTGTGGCAGAGACAAGTCAGCACCAGCCCCGTTCAGACCCACAGGCCACGCTGCATGTGGCCTGCGCTTGAGGGTAGGACACAGACTCACCCTGTGGTCACAGTGCACAGATCCAGGGTGGGACTCTGACCTCCACTGCCATATGACAGCAGCTGGGGACAGGGCCACGTGGGCACAGAGAGCTCACAAGTGGCCACCCTGAGAGAAGGTTGGTGGAAAAGGCTGGTGATAGGTGCATGTGACACGCTCACAAGCTAGAGGAGATGGGCTCAGAGAGGGCCATGTGGCCAAGGACACTGCCAGGCTCAGGCAGACTGCGTGCTGATGCTTCTCTCTCTCTTCCAGCGCCGTGTTCACCTGGACAAACTTGCTGGTGGTGGTGGTGGAGCTGGACGGGTCAGAGCAGGAGGCGCTGGACCTGGTCCCCCTGGTCACCAACGTGGTGCTGGAGGAGCACTACCTAGTTGTGGGTGTGGTGGTGGTGGTGGACGTGGGCGTGATCCCCATCAACTCCCGGGGCGAGAAGCAGCGCATGCACCTGCGTGACGGTTTCCTGGCCGACCAACTCGATCCCATCTACGTGGCCTACAACATGTAGCCCGGGGCTGGCCGTTGACGCCAGTGCTTTCCTCGTTATCACTGAAGTGTGGATGCCAGGGCAACATCCGTCCGTGGGACAGAGCCTGTGTCACGGGCGGAGCGCAGGGGACTTCCCACAGCGATCCTGGTTGGCATGATGGAGGAAACATGAACCGCCACCGAGCTTCGCTCAGGGGACCTCGAGTCACTGCCTTCAGTTTGGTGGAAAAGCCCATTTTGAAACTTTTCTTTCTTTTTTCTTTTTTTATTAATTATTGGATAAATGCTTTCTTCGTAAATGTGGTATTTTGTTAAGCCAAAATAGCAATTAAAAAATATTCTGCCCTCCAGGTGGGTTCCTTTAAACAATTTATGTAGCGTGACAAAGAATTGTTTTCTCTGTTTTAATGTGTCCTTAACAACGACATGGACCTGTTCCTAATCTAAGCCATGGCTCAGTCTCACCCTTCTAGGAAAGTCTGTTGAGGTACGAAACCTTCCACATAGCACCTTCCAGTTAGATCTTAGCAGCTTCTGTCAGAACCGTGTGAAGAAACAGAGGCTCGCACGTGGCCTCTGACGTTAGCATAGAAGGAGAAGAAATTATAAATAAGGTGTATTTCGGCAATTACCTTGCAGATATCTTTGTACTAAACTAAAAAGATGAAATAAGTTAACTTCTTCATATGTAATTATGTATAAAACGTTTAATTTATTTTGATCTCTCTAGAAGTATAAAAGAGAACATTCAAGAGTATTAAAATCTTGTAATGTTTGCTAATATAAAAAGTGTTGTATCATCTTACGTGGATAGTATCACAACAAGTATATATATATGAAATGTAAATTCACTAATGAACAAAGGAGATTTAAAGTCTAACACGCAGACCTGTCACTTGCATGGCGTCCCCCACTGTACTGTAGATAAGAGACTCTCACGCCCACTCTGCTGATGGGAGCGACCAGACGGCCAGGAGCCCAGTGTGAGCGTTTCTTCCAGAACCGGAGACCAGCCAGCGACATTCTTGTAGATCATCTTGAAGGCAGTGGGGGGTCTGAGGCGGACATGCATACCCCCCTCGTGCGGGGGTGACACGACGACGGCGTGAGCCCCTCAGGGAGGTCAGCGGCCCACATACTGCTCCCTTAGCTGCACAGTGTTTTTCATCCTTTTGGTTAGTGTCACACTTTTTGGTCCTCGGTATGAAAAGGAATGATATTCTGCAGCCACCTGAATTGGTTGTGTGGAGTCCCCTCAGCTGGTCACTGTGTGGAGTGGACAGTGTCCAGGACAGCTTTAAGGGAAGAGACTCACAGGCAACGGTCACCTGGGCCAACCCACAGGGACCCCCACAGCCACTGGCGGGAGGAAGAAAGCCTCACAGCTGCCTTCATTAGCAACCTGTGGATGACACATTCCTGACGCCCATCTGTCACGGCCACTGTAGCCTCAGGGGGCCCATTTCCAGAGCTCATCTGCACAGTCCTTGCCTGAGCCAGGACTTTGCACATGTCCCGCCAGGAGCAGGTGCCAGGCCTGCGAGCGTCATCTGTTTTGTGACTGCCCCAGTGTGAGCCTGCAGCGGCCCCATGTGCTTGACCAAGATGGCCGCTGAGCAGATAACCAGGCTGTCTCACTGCACTGCCTTTGCTGACACACCGGCACCAAGCCCTTTGCTGAAAGAGTTTTGTTTGACTTCTGAGATCCAAGGCTAATTGTTTTCTCAAAAATTTAAGTGGTGTATTTTTTTAATTTGTCTGCATGTGGGGTGCACCCTTCCATTTCCACGAATCATTGGGCTTTTACAATATTGTTTGACTTCATCGCGGCAGGTGACCATTTCCCCTACTTGCCTCAGATACACATCCGTGCACTTGCCAGCTCGGCAAATCCACCACACACAGAAGAGACACGTTCTTACATACCTGCCGGGTTTGGGGGGGCTCCAGGGTTTCAGGTGAGGCTCCAAATAGGAGACACGATTGCAGGGTCGGAAACAGCAAGTCAGGTGTCACTCCAAACATGGCCCTCACATCCCCCCTGTGTCAGCCCTCCAGGCCAGACGGGGCGGTGTCAGTGATGTCCTTATCACCTCTGCTGTTGGAATTGAGGTTCAAAGGGTGGGGTGCTGGGGTTGAAGCTCTGTCACGCAAGAAAGAGGCAAGGAGACACTTTCCACCGTTTCAGCAATAAAGAAGGATTGTTCTGTAGATAACTCGTTCACGGGAATGTCACCAATGTTTGCTTGTGACCCGTGTGTGCTTTTGAAGTCAGACAGATGCGCGTGATCAGCTCGCACAAAGGAGGGCACACACGAACATTGAAACACAGACCTGACCCAACAGGGCGGCTTCCTCATGGTGCTTGTTTATTATAGATATCTCACCCTGCTTGACACTTTACCCCGGAGACCGTCCCTTTTATCAGTTGAATGTTAGCAGCGTTATTTCATAGTGTGGTGACTGGTTAGGGAAGTTCATATACTGAACCAGTCACGGTTTCACGCAGAGTTTTTCTGTGCGAAGGACGGCAACCTTCTCGTATGTTGAACCACCAGTAAGCTTTGTACATCTGTGATAACGCCTGTTTTATATTCAAATGAACAAATAAAAGCTTTTATTTTTGTTGCTCTGAAAATAGCAGTTTCTTCATTGGTCCCCTGGCCCACTGTGTGGGACAGCTTCAGTCCACAGGCGGGTGACTCCTCCAGCGGCATGGGACACGTCTGCCTCTTTCCATGATTTGCCGCGTTATCTATCAGTGCAGGACATCATACTTTGAACCCGTTTAAATTTTGATGTGGGCATGTATTGCCTTTAAAAAAATCCTATGGCAACAAATGTTTTGTGAAATGTTTTTTTAATTCTTTTAAATATATCTAAATATATTTGTTCACATTTTGCTGCAAGTGCACTGATTATTTTGGTAAGTTTGGGGACAAAGAGGAAGCACAAGTTTTGTGTGCAAACACTTGCTACCACCTGTATGGCAGGGAACCTTTGCATATCAGGAAGTAGGTCTAGCTGGCTATTCCAACCCTTCTCTTCGTTCATTTGACCTCTTGCCCAAGATCTGAGAATTCGTATGGCTTTGTCTTTTGGAAAGCAGTAGCAGGCTAACTGACCTCCAGCCTAAAGGTTATGCACTTAGAACTCAAGTGTGCCTGCAGATCCCCAGGTCCAAGCTGGATGCCGGCCTTGGAGCCCCACCCCAGCTTGTGTTCAGGACCAGCCCATACTCGGGGATGATGCTTTGGGCAGGTGGAAGTGGGTGGCTGGCAGATAGTGATGGGTCCAGTACAGAGAGGGTGACCGAGAGGCGGCCCTGGGCCCGCGTGTGTGCGTGTCTGGGTGTGAGTGTCGCATGGCTCCATCCCCAGCACAGTGCTGACTTCCTGGGACACCGGTAGTTTGGTTGTGGTCGATTGCTGTTCTTCATGATAATAACGCTCCCTGACGCCTCGGAACACGCCCCCGTGCTGTTTGCTGACGTGTGGATCATATTAACTATCTCTTCATCCATCAGCTTCCTGTGGGAGGACAGGGCTGTCTGCTCCACCCAGAGCGCACATTCAGAAAACACACTGACCTCCCCACAGGTCAGTGGCACCAAGGGCCGAATGACGAGGGCTCACAGCCTTCCCGGAGGTGGGTAACAGCGGGTGGATAGAAGGAGCTTCTGGGAACGTGGTGAACGTGCCTTTCTCATACGGAAGGTGGCAGCGCATCCCGAGAGCCCCTCGGGCCTGTTGCCGGTGTGCTCATTCTGATCACCGCATTGGGCACCAGTGTCCCTGCCATGTGACAGATGACTGGGAATAGCAGAGAGAGGATAAAGAAGGACAAGGAGAAGGGGGAGGAACGGGAAACAAACAATGTGCTCAGCGGACAGGCTGTTTACCCACAAGCCAACAGCACGTTCGGGCCCTGAAATGGCAAAGTGGGAAGAAAGGCTGCGAGCGAGCGTCATGGCAGGCAGAGGGGGCCCGGTCTGCGTGGCCATGGGTGCTCGAGATGAGGCGGGGGAAGGTGAAGGGGCTGCTGCAGGCCTCAGAGGGCACACGAGCCCCAAGGCTGATGGAGCCTGGCACCTCCCCTCCAGCTCAACCTCGGGAGCATTGCCTCAGAACCTGCCCTCAGAACCAGCGGTGCAGATGACGGCTGGGACGGAGCACATGGTGCCGCGACTGAGGTGAGCTGGACCTGCGCCCACACCCTTTACCCTTGGGACGGCGTCGCAAGGGGCTGGGTGCAGTGCAGCCAGTCACTGACCGTGTCTGTGCCTGCTGAGCCAGTGCAAAGGCAGGCACTGGGCCTTCCCCCCTGGGCGATGGCAGGTGACCAGCTTGTCCACCAAGGACTCAGGTGCTCTGTGGGGTAGGTAGTGTCAGAAGGACCCAGTCTAAGAACCGAGAGCAGCAGGCTTGTGCTGTCTCTGATGAACGCAGGTGCTGCCACCATCCAGAGTGGCTGCCAGCTGCTGGGGTGTGACAAGGGCCATGTCAGGGTCACGGATGGAACAGTGAAAGTGTGCTGCCAGCCCCTGTTCTGGGGGACAAAGAGGGGGCTGTGGAGAAACCTGAGAAGAAGCCCTTTGACACTATAACGAGAGTGATTAAAGCATCCATTGGTCTGTTTAAAGGTCAAGTCCATATTTTGGTAGTAAAATGTTAAACATTTTGTTCCATCATGTGAAAGGGTGGCCTGTGGGCAGCGTTTTCTAGGGCAAGCTCCCTCCCATCACCACCTCCTGCCAACGCTCAGCCCAGCGCAGCCTCAGGCTTGATGTCACGGCCTCTGAGGAATTCTGGGTTTAAAGCACGAACCTGGGGGTAGGGAAGGTGTCAGGAGGCTCAACAGTACCAAAAAAAACAAGCTGGGTATGGAGCTAAAGCTAGGAAGTGCACATGAGGGGAGTGGGGTGCAGACCTCGAGTTAGGGACAGTTCTGTTACCTGCCTGGGCTGTTAGGAAAACCAAGTCACCACTTCTGAAAAAAATGTCATGTTTTAAATAGGTAATCCAGTCACATGGTCCAAGTATGGAAACTATATAAAGAGGCCTTCATTGTGAAACCATGTCCCTCATCATGTCCCTGTCCCTTCCCTAGAGCCCCTGGCAAGTAACAGTTGTGCTCATTTCTGCTGTCTCTTTTCCGTGTTCCTTGAATCTGTCATTACTGTCACCCCCGTTCTGATCCCACACGCACCCTCACATGCTGGGTCCTGCCCTGGGTAGCGTCTGCTTTTCCTGTTAAAGAAGCGCCCTTCCTGTCAGTGGACACGCAGCCTTTCCAGTCTTTGGTGTTGTAAATAGCCAGCTTTTGTTGTGACAAAGCCTGGTCCATTTCCAATGTGGGCAAGGACATGTAACAAGAGAGCGGGTTTCTGGGAGACAGGGCCAGGGTCTGTCACCTGTGTTCTCACCCTCACCAGCAGAAAGTATTGATTTTGGTAGCCTCCGTCTCATTATAGGAAAGGCCGAGCATTTCAGGACTATTTCAGAAGGCCGTTGGTGCTGCTCTGTCTGCAAACTGTTCCTGTCTCTTGGACTACTGGGTTGTTGAGCTTCCCAGGAAATACTGTTAAAGGTTTTTATTGGCTGTGCTGTCCAGCTCCTCTACCCAGGTTCTCTCTCTGCCTTTTATTGTCTCTGAGTCACTTTACACTTTGTAAATTATAGAAAACCATGATGATATGAATTATTCTTGTCCATATAAATGCAAATTGTGTCCCAGGAACCCAGTTGATTATTGCACTGTGAATACACCTGTTTCACTATTTGTGAGTTCGCTGCAGAATTCCTGTTTTCTGTGTATGCGTGTCCTTTCGATTATGCTTGGAACCTGCTGTGACATCTCATGTGCTTCCTTGTCGTGAGCTAAGTGAAAGCTCGGCTTGCGTTTCTGTAAGGGGCTCATGTCTGCAGCTCTGACGTGACCCGTCACTGCTACGGGCTGTCAATCCGGGACGTCAGCCTTTCATGTGTGATGAGTTGAAAATGTTTTCTTCCCACTTGGTCACTTATTTTTTTAATTTGCTTTTTTGCTAAAATTTTTATTGTTATGCAGTTGAATTTCTGCACCTTGAGTCATGTTTGAGCGCACGGCACTTTTAGCCCACCCCTATTCAGTTCGGGAGTTTCCATTTCTTAACTGAGACTTCCTGGGGTCTCAGATGGCTGAGGGCCTGGAGATACTCTTTCTGACAAGTGGTTTGTTTCCACTAAGAAGGCCTTTCCCTCAGGTGTATTACTGGACCGGGAAAAATTCTGCTTTGAATTCTGATTGTGCTAACCCTTATTTACTTAAAAAACAGTCTCCTCTCTCAGCACGCACTCTCAAACAGAACTATTTCAAGGGAAGAGAGGTGGGGGGGAAAGGTGTGCACCTCAGACTCTGAAGCCAGTGGCCGCAGCTGATGACCCGAAGAGTGTGTGTGCGCGCGTCACGACCGAATGCCATTGCTGCACACATAAGGACCCGGTCACACCAGTTGGAAAGGACTAACAAACAAAAGCTCAGTATGGGACCTGAGTTTGATGTTTAAAAACACCTGAGTTTTGGCCATTACTGCAGGAAAAGGTCCGGCAGAGCTGAGCAGTCAAGATGTGTGACTTCACCGAGGACCAGACCGCAGAGTTCAAGGAGGCTTTCCAGCTGTTTGACCGAACAGGAGATAGCAGATCCTGTGCAGCCAGTGTGGGGACGTGATGAGGGCCCTGGGCCAGAACCCCACCAACGCCGAGGTGCTCAAAGTCCTGGGGAACCCCAAGAGTGATGAGATGAATGTGAAGGTGTTGGACTTTGAGCACTTCCTGCCCATGCTGCAGACAGTGGCCAAGAACAAGGACCAGGGCACCTATGAGGACTATGTCAAAGACCTTAGGGTATTTGACAAGGAAGGGAACGGCACTGTCATGGGTGTCGAGATCCGGCATGTTCTCGTCACACTGGGTGAGAAGATGACAGAGGAAGAAGTAGAGATGCTGGTGGCAGGGCACGAGGACAGCAATGGTTGTGTCAACTACGAAGAGCTCGTCCGCATGGTGCTGAGCGGCTGATGACATTCCCGGTGTGCCCAGCGCCCTGTGCCTTCCCCTGTGTGAGACTGTACGTAGCCCCGAAGGCTTCCTAGCTTCTCTTGTCACAGCACTTTCCCCAGCTTGTCTCTTGATGTTTGCTATCAGCAATCACCAAATAAACTTGCTCTCTGTGCCCTAAAAAAAACCTGAGTTTTGTTTAAAAAAACAAAAGTGTCAGCTTGGACGGTTAGGGCTGGGACACAGCTGTCACTCCAAGAATTGCACTGAGGATTTAGATCAACTGGCATTGGTTTTGGTTGTGTCAAAAATGGTGGTGCAAAGACAGACTTGAGGCAAAGATCACTTCCCAACAGGTAAGGGACCTGATACAGACACCTTGAAGCATTGGTGACATGTTGCACTTACAGTTGCTTTTCCAATAGGCTCAGTTGGCATGAAAAGCAGTGACCATACACATTGTACCTGCTTCCTTGAAATGCAATGTCTTTGAAAATTCCAACAACAACAGTGCTTCTGCCAGGCTTACTTCAAGTCTCCCACCTTCCACCCCTTGCCTCATCCAGTCTTTGAGCTCTTCCTAATTATCATTTTCCCGTTCAGGCCCAGGCTCAAGGCCCAGGGGGAGGAGGCCCCCAGGCAACTGGGGGACCTGTTGCAGCCAATCCCCAGAAGGCACCTTGGGACCTTGGGAAGTGCCCGAGGCCATTCTTTGTGCCTCTGGACGACTTCCTGCAGACCCTGGTAAGATCCGAATTAAAGTGCTTGGAAAGGAATGGATTTATTTCTAAGCTGAGCTCCACTCTTTGACCTGAAGATAAGTAAGAGAAAGAAAAGGAACACAAATCACAGGTTTCTACTGGAGGCAAGGCAGTCAGAAGTGTGAGGAGGTCACATCTGCCTGGCTCTGTTTCTGGAATTTATAAAACATTATAAGAACTATAGCTTCAGCTTTCCTAATCTTTGTGATTCTCTTTAAAATGAGCTAGAAATAAGTGGGAGACCATTCCTTTTTTTCTTAAGCAGAAAAAAATACAATTTCTTTTCTGCTGATAAAAGTGAACTGGCATCTTAAGATGCTTAACCATAGAGCTGGGAGGACTATGGGTAGAGCTGGGCCCCCTGTTAACTCTCTAATCCTGACTTCCTGTTAAAACTTTGTGGTAACTTCCGGGGGAGGGATGATAATAAATAGGATAGCCATCGTGGAAGCAGAGCTGTTCTTCCCGTGGGCGGCAGGTTGGAGCCCTGGGTTGGAGGTGTGTGTTCCCACACTGCGGGGGTGGATTTTGTTTCTTTTTTCTTTTCCTGAATAACTGCTCTTTTGGTGGATTTTCTGGAGAATTATTTTTGTCAGTCGATAGTGCAAACCCAACCTGGCCTATTTTCTGAGACCCACTCAGTGAACAGGCCAAGTTCGATGGAAAGCTTGGTCCAGTTTATTGAAGGCGTAGATTGTGAGGCGAGACCCTGTAGGGGTGGAGTGTGGGGACAGAGCCCCAGAAAGCAGTGTCCAGGCTCTCGGCCTCACATAGAAAGGTGCTGGCTCGGGTAGTAAATGGCCATCAACTGTGATCAGATGCCAGCAGCTGTGGCTAGTTGGCCGTCAGCTGTAACCCGTAAGCCATTGGCCACTAATATAACTGCTGTGGCTACGCTAGCAGAAAATGGGGGCTAGCAAGAAGATGGTGGCTGAGCCTGCAAGTGGTGCAGTGAGGGTTGCGAACAGTGTGGCTCCTGCTTCCTGTGTCTCCAACCCGGCCACCAATAAGAATATAGTGGTGTTACCCCCTACCCATGGCTCCGTGGATGTTCCTTTTTGACCTCACCGTGTCCTGCGTTCTTATGTGGGGAGCGGGAGCTGAGACCCACACATGACACCCTGCGTGACAACGGTTAGGTCATGTGCAGCCTCTTGGGCCCTGAGCTAACTGCTCCCCCTCCAAGAGTGTTTATCTCGGGGGACACATGTGTCTTCTTCCCCTGGATCAAGGTGGACAAAGGTGAAGGGCCTTTGGACCCATGAGTGACCTCCACTCTGCCTGCTTGTCTCTAAACCATGTTCCTGTCGCCTGGTCTCTGGTTTTGAGCTACTGCAGCTCAGGGCCTGCTCCCTGACGTGACTGGCATCTGCTGGTGTGAGGGTTCCCTTCCCTGCTGTGCACCGGCCTCCTGCCCCCTCCCCCGCGTCCCCTCTGGCGCGGGAAAGCTCCACCTTGGCCTCCAGGAGGACCAACCGCACAGCCAGTGCAGGTGCTTGTTTCCAGGTTGGTGTCCTAGTCCCTTTGGAGGCGCTGTGACACAGACACCACAGGCGGGGGCTTATAAGCACACACTTATCCCTCCCAGGCTGCAGGCCGGACGTCCAGGGGCAGGGAACCGGCAGGTTCAGTGTCTGGTGAGGACCCGCTTCCTGGTTCACAGGCGGAGTCTTCTGTGACCTCACAGGGTGGGAGGGGCGAGGGGGCTCTCTGGGGTCTCCTTATAAGGACAGTCATCCCATCATGGGGCTCGGCCCTGGTGACCTCATCCCCTCCTGAGGCTCCGCCTCCTGACCCCGCCACCCTGCGGGCGCGTGTCACCATATGAATGTGGGGGGCATATTCAGCCCACAGCTGTTGGGATGCTGTCATCCTCAGAGCCCGGCTTGAGAAGGCAGTGGAATCCTCGAGGTTACTTTTATTTCTCTACACACTTTTCTCTGGGACCAAAACTAGACCCACCTATGCTATGGTTTTATTCTCCTCACTCCCCTTCCCCTTCCTCCATCCAAACTTCAATCTCCAAGTTCAGTTCTTTTTGTTTTACTTTGTTTTCCAGTGTTTTTACTGTGGTAAAACATTATAACATAAAAGTTACCATCTTAACTGTTTTAAAGTATAGAATTCAGTGTATTAAACACATTCATAATATTGTGCAGCCACCACCACCGTCCCCATAACTTTTCTTCCTATACAACTGAAGCTCTGTCCCCATTGAACACTAACTCTGCATCCCTCCCCCGCCCCCAGCACCCACTCTTCTACTTCCTGTCTGACATTTGTATACTCTGAGTACCTCATAGAAGTGGGATCACAAGTGTCTGTCCTCTCGTGACTGGCTCATTTCACTCGGCACAGTGTCCTCAGGGTCCTTCCTTACTGTCGCATGTGGCAGGATTGTCTTCCTTTCTCAGGCTGGGTGATGTTCCGTAGCCTGTACACACCATGTGTTGTTATCCAGGTATCTGTCGGTGGACGCTTGGGTCACTCCCACGTATTAGCTCCTGTGACTAGTGCTGCTGTGAACATGGGTGTTCAGATCTCTCATCCAGACGCTGCTGCTGTCAGTCCTTTGGGGGGGGGGTGCCCAGGGGGGTTGCTGGGTCACGTAAGTTAGGAACTGTTCCCTCCTCTTCCATTTTGGGAAAAGTTTGGGAAGAGCTGGCGTTAATTCTTCTTTAAATGTTTGGTAGCATTCACCAGCAAAGCTCTGGTCCTGGGGTTTGTGTTAGGTGATTTTTGGTTACTGATTCAAATCCTATGCATTATTGGTCTGTTCAGATTTTCTGCTTCTTCCTGATTCTATCTTAGAAGGTTGTATATTTGTACAAATTTCTCCATTTCTTTCAGGTTGTCCAGCTTGGCATATAATTGCTCATGGACGTCTCTTGGATCTTCTGTATTTGTCTCAGCTGTAATGGTTTCTCTTTCATTTCTAGTTTGAGTCCTTTTCCTGGTGAGTCTAGCTAAAGGCTGGTCTATTTTATCTTTTAAAAAAACCAGCTGAGTTTCACTGATTTTTTTTCGTCTCTATTTCATTTACTTTTTCTCTGATGTTTATTATATCCTTCCTTCTGCTAACCTTGCACTTCATTTCTTCTTTTTCAGAAAGTTCCTTGAGGTGCACAGTTAGGTTGTTTATTTGAGATGTTTTCTTAATATGTGCATTTATTGGTATAAACATCCTTTTCGGAACTGCTTTTCTATCAGCCCGTAAGTTTTGACTGTTTTGTTTCCATTTTCACTTGTTTCAAGATATTTTCTAATTTTATTTCTTCTTTGATCTCTTGGTTATTCCAACGTGTATTGTTTAACTTCCACATATTTATGTACTTTTCAGCTTTCTTCTTTTTGATTTCTGATTTCATACCATTGTGGTCAGAAAAGATCATACTTGATGTGATTTCAGTCTTCTTAAATTTGCTAAGACTTGTGTCCTGTCTGCCATGTGACATATCCTGGAGAATGTTTGTGCACTTGAGATGCAAGGTCTGTAAATGTCTGCTCGGTCCATTGGTCTAATGTGTGTTTCAAGTCCAGTGTTTCCTGGCTGGTTTTCTGAGTAATTGATCAGTTGCTGAAAGTGGGGTATGAATCCCCTACTATTATTGTATTGTTTTTCCCTTTATCTGTCACTATTTTCTTAATATATTTAGGTCCTCTGATGTTGGGTGCATATGTACGAGGTCTGACAATTACTTTCACAAACTTGTTGCCCAATGATCTTGCTAAACATTTTTTTTGATGTCAGAGGGATCATTCATTAGGAATTTGTACCAACTGGACAGTTAACCAAGTAAACTGTTTGGAAGTGCTGAAAAGGCTGTGTGAAAAATTAGAAAATGACCTGAACTTTTTACCAACAATCCATGGCTCTTGCATCACGACAATGCACCAGCTCACACGGCACTGTCTGTGAGGGAGTTTTTAGCCAGTAAACAAATAACTGTGTTGGAACACCCCCCTATTCACTTGATCTGGCCCCCAGTGACTTCTTTCTTTACCTGAAGATAAAGGAAATATTGAAAGGAAGACATTTTGATGACATTCAGGACATCAAGGGTAATACAATGACAGCTCTGATGGCCATTCCAGAAAAGGAGTTCCAAAATGGCTTTGAAGGGTGGACTCGGCACTGGCATCGCTGCATAGCTTCCCAAGGAGAGTACTTGGAAGGTGACTGTAGTGATATTCAGCAGTGAGGTACGTAGCACTTTTTCTAGGATGAGGTCGCGAACCTAATTGTCAGACCTCGTATTTACAATTGTTTTATTAAGATGGATCAGCCCGTTTATTATATATTGATTGTCTTTGTTCGTGTTACCATTTCTGGCTTCCAGTCTAGCTTGTGTGATCTGATGCAGTTGACCCTGCGTGTGACAGCTGTCCGCCCTCCCATACCTGGGCTCCCAACCGCGGACCTGAGCCTTGAACAACGTGTGTTCTTCAGTTGAGCTGCAGTTCAAACTGAGTTCTGTCCCTGCTGGCCTTTGTCTCCACGGGCACGAGTTATCTTTTCGGTCCCTTTATTCGGAGCCTGTGTTGTCTTTGTAGCTAAAGTGGGTCTCTTGTTGGCAGCCTGTGTGTGGAGCTTGTTTTCACCCATCCAGTCACCCTTCTCTTTTGATTGGTGAATTCATTTACATTTAGAGTTATTCTTGATGTGTAAGGACTTACTACTAATGCCATCTTACTGTTTGCGGCTGGCCTTCTACTCCCCTTGCTGCCTACCTTGGTAACGGCCGTTTCCTGTGGCCACGTGCTGTCTCCTTTCTTAGAGCATCCAGCCTCAGTTTTCGCTGTGATTACTGTGAGGCCTCCGTGGCACATCTCAGAAATAAAACGGCTCACGTTCCACTGTTAGCATCTGGATTTTGATCATCTACAAAAGCTTCACTTTTTTACTCCCCCGTTTAAAATTTAACGTCATTATTTACCTCTTTTATGTTGTGTATTCAATAACAACTTATAGTAGCTATTATTTTTAATGCTCTTTTCCTTGACCTTTATACTGCAGGTAAGTGGTTAACACACCATTCTATTGCAGAATTAGAGTTTTCTGACGCTGACTGTTCCAGTGAGTGCATTGTATGTTCTTTTCATTTCGGCTTGAAGACTTCCTTTCAGCATCCGTGTGAGGCAGGTCAGGAGATGGGCAGCTCCCTCTGCTTTTGTCCAGGAAGATGTTTATTTCTCCTTCATATCTGAAGAATAACTGCCAGGTAGAAGACTCTTGGCTGGCAATGTTTTTCCTTCAACACATGAATGTTAGTCTACTCTTTTCTGGCACGTAGGGGTTCTGCTGAGAATCCACTGATAGCCAAGTTCCTTTGTAGGTTAATTTTTTCCCTGGCATCTTTTAGGATTTTTTATCTTTGATTTTTTTTTTGCCATTTTCGTTATAATGTGTCTTTCAGAAAGTCTTTTTGCATTGAGATAATAGAATGATCTATTAGCTTCACTAACTTGGATGTCCAAATCTCTCCCCAGGTTTGGGAAGTTCTCAGCTTTTATTTCTGTAAATAAATTTTCCACTCCTTTCTCCCTCTCTTCTCCTTCTGAAACTCCATTTATTCCACTGTTTGTTCTTTTCATGGAGTCCCATACATCACATATGCTTTCTTCACTCTTTCTTATACTTTTTTGTTTGTTTTCTTACTGGGTTATTTCAAAGCACCGTCCCCCCACACACACACACAACTTCCCACTTCTGCCTTTCGTGTGCTCATGTGCTCTGCATGCCGTTTTCCACAACTATCACTGAGGTCTTCAGCTCCACAGTTTCTGCTTGGTTATTTTTTATGATTTCTGGCCTTTGGTACATATCTCATTTTGAATCTGCATTTTGTGTGTGTGATTTCATTGAATTGTCTTTCTTTCTTGTAGCTCGTTGAGTTTCTTCAAAACGTCTATTTTGGATTCTTTATCAACTGGATTGCAAATGCCCATGACTTTAGCTTGGTCATTGGCGAACTGTTACCTTTTGATGACGTGCCTAGTGGTTTTGCCTTGCTGCTCTCGCATTTGAGGACGCTCCTTCTGTCTGCTGTCTGCCTTCAGATGGGGGTGTTCTGTCATCCTGTCATTAGCCGGGGGTTTTCTCTGCTCCGGGTGGCTCCCCTGTCCCACTCCTCTCGCTCCCTCTTGGGGCAGAATTCTTAAGCTTTTGTCTTCTCTGGTTGTGACCACTGGGTGGGTGGGCTGCTGGAAACGTCTCCTGTTTTCCCGAAGGTGTCGCTGTTGCCCGTTTGTGGCCTGTCCCTCTGCTGCAACCCTTTTCTCAGCTGTCTTGCCCAGTGCGGGCGTAGCCTTGGGGCTTTGGGGTGCCCATTAGCCGAGAGGACTGCCAGGTGGGTGACGTCCAGCCAAGCATGGACAGCAGGACCTGCATCCCTTCGTGGCCCTTTGGTGGCCTTGCCTGCATCGCCCGTGTGCCCGATCGCTGCCCCGTGGCGTCCCGCACCCACTCGCAGCTGTCTGCTCTGTTTTATGGGTGGCTCTCCACTGAGGAGGTGACTGCGGTCCTGTGGTCTGTGGGTGTCGCACATTTTCTCCTGATGGCGGCTTGTTGGTCCGTGTCACGGTGTGTGCCTGGTGCCAGCCACAGGTGGGCAGCACTCCTGCAGGTCCCACAGCTTGTTCATTGCTGAAAACAGGACAAAAAGGAGCACCTCTCACTGCATGATGCCCATGTCACCGTGTGTCCCCTTGGCTTCATTTCCGTTTTACTTCTCCCAGTCACTAACCAACTTCTCCAGAGGAGACTTCTCTAACCTCACTCCTCTGTCACCCGGCCTGTAGCCCGAGCTAGTCTCAGGCCACCACCCTCATTCCCTCTCCTGCCTGTTGGCTTCCTTGACCTTGTCACATCTCATTACTGGAAAACAAAAACCAGCCATCTTTCCTATAACCCTTAATCCTGTCGACCTCTATGGTGAGGCCTTTTATGTTTCTAACTTTTTTCCCTAATTTTGAAAGTAATGTTCATAGCACAAGGAGCGAGCTGTCAGTGGTGTCCTCTGGAATGCCTTTCTGCTCCCGCCAACTCCCTCACCTTTCACGATTCAGCCGACACGTAACGCTTAGCTTTCCCCAATTCTTTCCCGTCCTCTGTTAGGTTTCCTCTGCATTTTCCTTCGTTGTGCCCAACCGCTGTGTAAGTAGAATGTGGTATTTGATTGATGCCCTCACTAGAATGTAAGCTGTGTGGGGACAGGAAATGTCTGTTCTGATCATTATTATCTACTCAGCATCAAACACATGCCGTGGGAGCTCAGGTGTTTGTTAAATGAATGCATGTATTACACTGGCTTCCGATTCTCATCTATGCCAAGACTTTCTTAAGCCCCCTCATCCTCAGGCGGCCATAGGAGAGGAGACAAGATGGCAGGAACAGGTCTGGAACTCCAGGAACAGGGTCGAGGTTAGGACGCCCAGGGGCCCCAGAGCTTCAGGGAACCTCAGCCTTCCTGGGGCTACTCACTTGCACTCGCTGGCTGGTGACGGAGCTCCCCCAGCTCAGACTGAAGCAGACCACAGGCCTCAGCCAGCTGATTCTGACAACGGATTGTTTCTCCCTGTCAGCTCCTGGGATGAAGCAGGCCCTCCACCACGCACGCTGAGTACTGACGACAGGGGAGGCGTTCTCAGTAAGACAAAGCTGTTTTGCGGCTGCACTGTGCAAGGTATGTTGTCACCAGCCGCCTGTGAATGCATCTGGCTCTTCCAAGGGCAGGTATGCTGAACACGTGATACACTGGAGTTTGGATTTAGTGCAAAACAAGAATGTAAAATATTTCATTCATTATATTAATTAAATATTGAAATGATGTTTTGGCTCTATTAAGATACATTAAAATTAATTTCACCCTTTTGCTTTAATATGCTATTTGAAAATTTTACATTCTTTTGTGAACGTACATCCCCTTGAACACCTTGCCCCTCAGTGTGAAGCCCTGGCTGGCACCATCGCGGTCACGTGGAGGCTTTGAGACACGGCAGCATTATCAGCTCCACCCGCCCCAGACCTACTAAACCAGACGCTACAATTGAACTAGACGCCCAGCTGATCTGTGCACACCGACCTGAGGCTCCGACCTCGAGCCCAGTAACGGGGCTCCATCGGTCTCCCCGCCCAATCCCGCTGGTCAGGGATTCTTAACCGGAGGGACGTGAGTCCCGCTGGGGGTGGGGATGAGCACTAGGCATCTGTGAAATACTAACTTTTATACATATGTGCATCTTTTCATGAAATGGCCCACTCGCTCTTTTGATTTTCATGAGGAAAGAAGTGCTTATGAAAGGACTGTCCCAACAGCAACATGGCGGCTTCTTAGCTATCCAGTGCGGGGTGGGGCGGCTCTGTGTGGTGCTGACGGCAGACATCTGGGACCACTGGGTTACATGCTGAAGGTGAAAGAGATGCTGCCTGGCCTGGGGCGGCTTCACATGACCTGGTTGGAAAAGTGAGTGACACAGGGAGAGATCCCCAGAAGGATTTAGGACCACTGGGTTTGATTCTCAATATATTGAAATTGATTAATATGGATTAAAGTGCTTTTTGAATAATTTTCTATCTGTATGTTCAGCCTAGTATAGGAGTTAGGAAAACAGGCTTTGTGGTCAAGCAAACCTGAATTTTTTGAGAAGTGGTGAAAGTACTTTGAGTCTTTGAAAGCTGGCAAATTTCAAGTTAAATGTTTAGTGAATGAATTATTTTTCACACTATCTTTACATGAAACTTCTCCACCTGTCAGGGATGATGACCATGTGATCTGGGCTGTCTGGTTTGGTGCGGGGGAACGGCGTGAATCAATAACGTAGTGAGGCCGGTTTTTTTAAATACATTTATTACCAATGTTAACACATTAAATGAATCTATATATTGCTAGTCAGAGCAGCTTACAAAATGCCAGAATGCATCGTAGAACTGGACAGCCACAATGAGTACTTACAATGTGCAGAGTGGCTAAGCTCAACATCTCGATATAGCTTTATGATTTGCAGAAAATTTTTAATCATGATTCCTAAAACAATCAATTGTAATTTTACCTAAAACTTTTACAAAACCAGGCCACAATCTTTTTTTAATTTTTTTTTTTTTTAAACACACAGTTTTCACGCTGTAGTAACTTGGAAATGTGCAACCGTGTCAACGGAGACAAAAAAGCCAAAGTAACACGAATCTTACGTTCATGCAGCTATCAGTAAATAGTACACACTCTGGAATGGTTTTACACCGAAAGTATTTCCACAATAACTTGCTCTCATAGGGGTGGATCGAAGTTTTAAAACTTGAAAAACGATCAGAGAAGGTAAGTGTCTTGGTGGTGACGTCTCAACCGGGCCGCATGGCACGGTGGCAGAACTGAGGCCTGACAGTGACCAGGAGGGACGGGGATGCCGAGTCACTGTGTCCTGCAGGTGCAGCGCTGAGACGGCCATGGCCATGCTTACGAGCCATGGGCACCACTGGCAGCAGCTTGTCGATTAACTTGTGTCACCAACACCTGCAACAGCACCAGGACTGATGGGTGATTATGTCACAGAAGACTTAGTTACATTTTTATCTTTAGAGTGACCCTGACAAACCTGGAGAAAACTTTTTAAAAGGTTTTTCTCCTGATTCTTTCACTTCCATTGTGTGTAATTGCTTTAATAAATATCAAAGGTCTAAATAAATATTTACAAATTATTCCTCTAACCTTAAAAAATAACTAAACGATAAGTGGGAATTTGACTTGGTCTAAGATCAGTCTTTGAAAAAACATAATTGTGAGATTTTTCTTAAAAAAAAGTAATTTAAGTTTTTTTCCTGGTTGTATTTTATATATCTATGTATAAAAAAATCATTATTCAACTATCGATCCATTCCTATTGGTAATGCTTCTTAATCCAGACATTCCGCAAAATACAGACTTTTTACAAATCACGGCATCTTTAATACAAGAAAATTAACATGCATTATTCTTCATTCTGTGTACAGTGATGGAGCTCATTAGTAGGCAATGATCCATTACTACAAACATAACGGCTTCTGTGAAACTTAAGTGCTTTCTTTCCTTTTAGCATTAATTAACTCACAATATACGAGGTGACACCAGATAATAGGCAATCAGATGATATTTGGGGAGGGACGGGAAGCATTAAATAAATTTGTATGCCTCATCTATAATTTCATGTATGGATTAAGGTAGTTTTTGGCTTATTTTTCTTATTTTGTTACAAGCACTCATGTTAGGACAAAGATGAAATGTGCAAACTTTAAAATTTAAATATTCATTTTCTCTAAGATCCAGCTCAGTAAAAGATTACCCCAGTTCCCTGCAATTTTAAACTACAAGATCAAAGCTAATAATTTGTTATAAAAGTTATATATTGAAAAGAAATAATGAAAAACACAACTGGGAAATATTTAAGAAAAAATACGCAGGACCAGCACCTGCTGTGTCAACCCTGTTCCCTAAATTCAATCTCATACCCACTGGCATAACCAATAGGTAATGCCTTTAAACGGTAAATTAAGTTGAACAAAATGAGCTCAACAAGGTTAAGAAATAAATTTCACATCAAGGTAGTATGGTTTTTTTTTTCTGAAACAGTTCTGTAGTTCTTACATTCAGATCCATTTTAAATGTTTATTTGTTAAACTCACTTGTATTCATTTGTTATTTTTTAAAGATCTGTTTGTTGTTTAAAGGTTAAAATCTCTGTAAAACCTAAAAATGTTTTAAAATTTGCTGTAAATGCAACAAATTCTCAATTAAATTTCATTTAAAATAATACCCTCCACTGATGGTACTTTTACCCCCTGAAAACTCCAGAGGGACATTAACAAAAGATTCAAACTACTGTGCAAAATTTCTTCACGAAAAGTGTTTAAAGGCTGGTGCAAAATGGGAAGCAAATTCTAAACAATTTTGGCTTTTTGGAAACAAAAACCGTCGTGTCTGAGGAGTGGCCGCGGCGCTTCCCAGCGGGAGCCCGCCTTCATCTTTTCCGGCGACAGGTGCGCTTGTGCTCGGCGTGCCAGTGCTCCTGCTGGCACTTGATGGAGCAGTAGGACGTATTCCAGCAGCAGTGGTACATGGCCTCCTCCTCACAGTTGTAGCACTGTGGGTGAGAGACCGAGCCGGGTTAGACAGGGCCTGAGTGCACAGTGGCCGGCTACGACAGCACATTCGGGAAGCGCTTTTACAGCTCCTCCCGGCTCGTCCTGGAGTGAGCACTGCGAGAACAGAGTGTGGCTGACGCTCGAGCCCAACAGCAGCGGGCAGAGGCTGCGCAATGCGGCCACGCTTAGCTGAACAGCCTCTTCCATCTGTGCTGGGTTATTCTCAGCAGCACACAGACTAAGTAATTTCTATTTCCTTAAGAAGGTCTTGAGCAGCTTCTGGAAACACAATGAAAGGCACCAGGAATCTGTCCTGCCCTGACCACAATCTGTGTGAAGTGACTGGCAACTCGGGTGTGCTGAAGGTTTCCAGGGGAGGTGTGGACAGTATGTGGTTGATTTGGGTCAGTCTCCTCTCTTAGCACATCCACGGAAGGCAGCTGTGCCTGTGGGAGCCAGGCTGAACAAAAGGCCCCTGCCCACCAGAGCGCAGAGCAGCGTGCTGACTGCTGCTTCTGGTCAAGGGGGCAGCGAGGGGACAGCCGCTGTTGTATCTCTCCCCACTGTTACAAGCCCTCTGCTCTCCAGCTGAAGTGACTTACAGGACAGTTAAAGAGCCAATGCCCTTTAACCTCCCCTCCCAGGAACTAGACATTAAAGACTAGGACACTCAAAACCAACTGCATATAAAGGGAACATCAGCGAATGTGCGCGCCCCAGGAAAGGCCACGAAGACACTTAGTTTACACTTCAGGGTGATTCTTGGCACAGCCATCAAACAAGCCCGAGAAGCGGGGGAAATAGTGTTCCAGAGGTACCATATTATTAGATTCAGATGTCCAGTGTTCAACCATGAACCATGAAGTTACAAAGAAATAGAAACACATGACCTTCAAACACCCTAATGGCAGTTATATTCAACAAAGACTTTAAAACAACTAATAAAAATGCTCAAAGAACTTTGTTTCCCCAAAAATAAGACCTAGCCAGATAATCAGCTCTAATGCGTCTTTTGGAACAAAAGTAAGACCCAGTCTTATTTTACTATAAGACTGGGTCTTATATAAGCCCGGGAATATGATATATGATATGATATATCTTTTTTTTTTTTTTTGCTCCCAAAGATGCATTAGAGCTGATGATCCAGCTAGGTCTTATTTTTGGGGAAATATGGTAAAGGAAGATGTGGAGAAAGTCAAGAAAATGATGTCTGAACAAAATGGAAATATCAATACAAGGAAACCAAAAGGAAAATCTGGTACTGAACAGTTCAGTAACCGAAGTGAAAAAATCACTAGAGGGAGTCCAAGGCAGCTTTGAAGAGGTACAATGCAAATTAACAAGTATGAGGAAAAGAAAAGATTGAAGAGAAGTGGGCAGAGCCTAAGGGACTTGAGGGACAGCACAATACACATGTTTGGATTCCCATAAGGAGAGAGAGAGAAAAGGGCAGAAAGAATATTTGAAGACATAAGGGCTGAAAAGTTCCCAATCTGATGAAAGGTCTGAATAGAAATATCCAGGAAGCACAATGAGCTCCAAGAGACCCACATCAGGACACTTATAACCATACTTTCCAAAGTAAATGTTACTAGAATCATGAAAGCAGTAAGAGAGAAGCAAGCAAAGGATCATCAATGTATGGTCCGAGTTCTCATCAGAAACTCTGGAGGCTACTGGATGATATATTAAAGTGCTGAAAGAAAAAACTGTTAACAGAGAATGCTATATTCAGCAAAACTGTCCTTCAAAAGTGAGGAAAATTTTAAAATTCCCAGATAAACAGAAGCTGAGGGAGTTCCAAAGACCTCAGTGAAGGTTCACCTTGGACAAGTGTAAAAGCTAGTGCTATTGTAACAATGCCTTGTAACTATACCTTTTGTTTTCTACACGATTGAAGAGATTGAACAGATTTTTAAAAAAGTTGTTAGTATAAAAGCTAGTCAGTCCTATTGTACATTTCATTTGTAACTCCAAAACTCCAAATCTTGTTTTCTATATAATTTAGAAGAGTAATGCATTTAAAAGAATTTTTAACTTACGTTTCTGGACACACAATGTGCAGAGATGTAATTTAGTGACAACAGTTGAAACAGGTGGGGACAGCTATAAGGGAGCCAAGTTGTGTATGTTGTTGAAGTTAAGCTACTATAACTTTAGGTGCTTAAATGTAGTCCCCATGGTCACTACAAAGAAAAGAGCTATAGAATATACACAAAGAAAATAAACAATTCACTCCAAAAAAATAATCTATTAAACACAATAGATAGATATTCAGGAAATGAGGGACAAAAAGCTATGGGGTGTATAGAACACAAACTGCCCCCTTATCACTTTTTTTCCCACATTTTTTAAATTAGTTTCAGGTGCACAAAACAATGTAATAGTTACACAGATTAAACTCTCTAGTCAAAAGACAGACTGGCAGAATGGCTAATAGCACATGGTCCAAATACATGGTGCTGTCTGTAGGACACTCACTGGAGAAACACACAAATAGTTTGAAAGTGAAAAGGGTGGGAAAAGATGTCGCGTGCAAATAGTAATCTAGAGAGCAGAGTTGCTGTATGACTGTCAGGCAAAATAGACTTCAAATTAAAGAGGGTTACAAAGAGAAAGATACTATATAGTTGTATTTTCTTGCTGTATTGAGCCTTCTATTAATATGAACATTTACATACCTAATAACACACCATCAAAATATATGAAATAGAAATTGACAGAATTGAAGGGAGACACACTTTTACAATAACAGTTGAAGATGTCAACACCCAATCACAACTGCATAGAGGAACCAGACAGAAGATAAGGAAATGGAGGACAAAATCCACAATAAACCAAACAGACCCAGAGCATGTACATGGGACATGTACAAGCTTGACACTTTTCTACTGTATTTCTACGGTGGAGAAGCAGCTCCCTGGCTGATCCAGGGCAGGGCCAGGGCACCGTGTCGGGTGGGCCCCTCACCTTTTCCAGGGCTTCATGGGACATTTTCCAGGACAGACCATATGTCAGCTTACAAATTACGTCTCCATATATTTTAAAAGATAGATATCAAAAAAAGCATCTTCTCTAACAACAATAATGGAATCAAGTAAGCAACTAAAAAGAAAAGTAGAACTGGAAAATTCACAGAGTTGTCAAAATTAAACAATATACTTTTGAACAACCAATGGATCAAAGAAGAAATCACAGGAAACTCTAAGCTCAACATACTGAAACTTAAGGGACACAGAAAGGCGGTGTCAAAGGGAAAATTATCATTGCTAATACCAACCATAAGAAAAGAAAGGTCTCAAATCAGTAAGCTAAAAGTCCACCTTAAGGAATCAGGAAAAACAAACTATAAACCCAAAGCTAGAAGGAGGAAGGAAATAATAAAGATTAGAGAGTAGAAAAATAGAGGGGGAAAAAAAATCAATGAAAGTTGGTTCTTCAAAAAGATCAACAACATTGACAAACTTTTAGTTAGATGGACTCAGAAAAAAGAGGGGGCTCAAGAAAACCAGAAACAAAAGTGGGGACCTTACAACTAATTCCACAGAAATACACGATTATAACACACTATTAACAATTATACATACCAAATTGGACAACCTAGATTAAATGGACAAATTCCTAGAAACACAAAACCTACCAAGACTAAATCACAAAGAAGCAGAAAATCTGAGTAGACCCCTAACTAGTAAGAAAAGTGAACCAAAAATCAAAGATATCCCAATAATAAAGAGCTCTGGACATGACAGCTTAAGTAAATTCTACCAAACCATTAAGGAAGAACTAACACCAATCCTTGAATTTTTCCCAAAAAACTGAATAGGAGTAAACACTTCCAAAACTCTGGGTCCACCAAACCCTGATACCAAAGCCAAAGACCACACAAGAAAACTACAGATCGGGCCTTACGAACACTGGGACAGAATCCTCCACAGAATACTAGCAAATGGACTTTCAGCAGCTTTTTAAAAAGATTACCATACTATGACCATACAGTCCTGTAACGTGTGGATGGTTCGAGTGAAATCGACCAATATTGTAACACCACATCGACATAATGAAGGAAAACACAAGTATGATCATCTCAACTGATGCACAACAAGCATCTAACAAAATTCAATACCGTCATGATAAAGACCCTCCACAAAACAGGAATAGAAGGAAACTACCTCCATATGACGCGAGCCACATATGACGAGTCAACAGCAAACACCACACTCAATGGTGAAAGACCGAGTTTTCCTTTAGACCAGGAACAAGACAAGGGTGCCTGCCGGCTTTCACGCCTGCTTTCAACACCATCCCAGAAGTCCTAGCCGGAACAGTTAGGCAAAGAAGAATAAAAGCATCCACGTTGAAAAGGAAGAAGTGAAATGATCTCTGCATACGATGTGATCTATCTAGAAAACCCTGAAGACTCCAGAACAAAGCTGTGAGATCTAATACATTAATTCAGCAAAATAGCAGGACACAGACAACACACTACAATTGGCTGCATTTCTATACACGAGTGATGAACAATGTCATAAGGAAATTATGAAAAAATTCTATTCAAAACAGTTCAAAATAAGAATAAAACCAAGGAGGTGAAAGACGTGTACGATGAAAACTACAAAATGTGTCTGAAAGAAACTAAAGAACAAATGTTCACAGTTTGAAAGACTTAATATTATGAAAATGTCAGTACTACTGAGAGTGCTCTACAGATTCAATGCAATCCTATCAAAATTCCCATGACATTTTTAGTAGGGATAGAAAGCCCCTCCTAATTTTCATGTTGAATCTTAAGGGATCCCAAATAGCCAAAACACTCATGAAAAAAAGAACAGCACATCTGGAGGACTCTCGCTTCCTGATTTCAACTTACTACAAAGCTATGGTAATCAAAACTGTGCAGTAGTGGCATAAAGACAAACAGACCAGAGGAATAGAATTGAGCACCCAAGAAATAAACCCTCATATTTTTGGTCAAATGAGTTTTCACGAGGTTGCCAAGACCATTTAATGATGCTGGAAAGAAGTTGAACTCTCACCTAACACCATACACAAAAATTAACTCAAAATGGATCACGGATGTAAATGTAAGACCCAAGACAATAAAACTCTTCAAAGAAAATATAGGACAGAAGCTTCATGACATTGGATTTGGCGATGATTTCTTGGATATGACACCAAAGGCACAGGTAACACAAGAGAAAGTAAACCAACAAGGACTTTTTGAAAGTTATCCACAGAATGTGAGAAATGAGAAATGATTTGCAAATCATATAGCTGATAAGGGATTAATATCCAGAATATATAGAGAGCTCTTAAAACTCAACAACAAAAAAACCTCAATTCAAAGATGGGTAAGGGACTTGAGAATAGACATTTATCAAAAAAGATATAGGAATGCCAATAGGTACATGAAGAGATGCTCGACGTCACTAAGTGTTGTCAGGGAAATGCGAACCAGAACCAGTGAGACACCACCTCACACTTCTGAGGACAGCTATCGTCATCATAACACACAAGTGCTGGGAGGCAGTGGAGAAAAGGGATCCCTCATGCACTGTTGGTGGGATTGTAGATTGGCAGCTGCTATGGAAAACAGTATGGAAGATCCTCAAAAAGTTAAAGATAGAACCGCCTATGACCCAGGAAAGTACTTCCAACAGTCAAACATGGAAGCAAGCCAAGTGTCTGTCAATGGGCAGATGAATAGAGAGGGGGCGGAACATATATATGACGGAATGTTACTCAGCTACAAGGAAGGAGGAAATCCTGAACTATTTCTCAGATTCTAAGTGCAGTTAAAAACCAGTGAGATGTCATTATTATACAGTAAAAGTAATCAATTTCTTTCATAGACTACTGTGTAAAAGTCACGTAAATTCTGAAAATCCCAATCTGCTACCGTGACACTGACATTTATAATTTCACAATTTAGATATCCCCTATCAGGAGGCAAAAGTCAGGGTGAGCGGGTTTATCCACATGAAACAGAAGCAGAGATGGAGAAGTCATGTAAATTAACTACTGTGTTTCCCCGACAATAAGACCGGGTCTTACATTAAGTTTAGCTCCAAAAGACACATTAGGGCTTATGTTCAGGGGATGTCATCCTGAAAAATCATGCTAGGGCTTCTTTTCCGGTTAGGTCTTATTTTCGGGGAAACATGGTGTACTAACAAGCTCTGTCCAGAAGCGTCAGTGTCAACCTGACACACCACCCTGAGCAGAGCTCAGCTCTGCGGCGTCTGGCGCCGAGATCACAGATTTCAGTGGAACTGTACAGTGACACCGCCAATTCCACGCTTGATCTGTGTGCACAGACCTCCCGCCTCCGTCCCACGTCTGTTTTCGCCCCCCCCCGTCCCGCCCCCTGGCCCGTCTGCAGCCGCCAGGTTCTGAAGCACACTGCCTGCCACTCACTCACCCACTGCTTTTTCTTGGTCTGAGAGATGAGCTGCTTGTGCTGCGTTGCCAGCTTCTTGATCTCCTCCACAAACTCCTCTTTGCACTTGTCCTTCACTTGCTTACATTTTCTGTCCACCTCGCCTTGCATGTTGGCCACGGCCTTATTTACAGCTTGTCTTTTCTCTTCTTCCATCTCAGAACGCAGCTGAAATGAAAACCAAGTCAGCCCACAATGTACAAGACCATGGACACTCAGAACAAAACTGTAACACATAGTTTGTACTGAAATGATGTACCTCATCCCCTTATGTGACTAAGGGCTGCAAATGGTTAGGGGAGAAAAGTACTACTGCTGATGGAAGTATTAGAAAAGACACTTTTCTACTGTATTTCTACGGTGGAGAAGCAGCTCCCTGGCTGATGCGTGAGTGGAAGCTCCCCGGCCACAGGAGAGCTGCCCGCCGTGTCCAGGGCAGGGCCAGGGCACCGCGCCGAGTGGGCCCCTCACCTTTTCCAGGGCTTCTCGGACGACTCTTTCAGTTTCTCGCTTGTGGTCAGACTTCATGCGGTCCTTGAAGTCGTTGAAAATCTTGGTGTACTTGTCATGACACATGCTCTGACACACGCCGTCACTGGCGGTCTGGGTGCTCCGATGCAGCATCCTTGGTGAAGAGGCACTTAACTTCTTGGTCTGAGTTGACACAGAAACTTTTTCGATTGGCTGAGGCATGGTGGGGATTTCCTGGCTGGAACTGACAGCTTCCGTTTCAGGTTCTGGTTCCTGGAGGGCAAGAGTGCTTCAGTGTGAAACCAGTTCAAGAACAAGCCACAGAATACACTGCTGTTAAAAACCACATAATTAAGATGGTGAATTCTATTAGGTATATTTTACACACTTAAAAATAAGCAAAAAAATCCATGCAATAGCTACAATAATTCTAAACAGTAATTTCATGTTTGCTTTTCAAGTAGGCTAAAAATAACTTTATCATACAAAATATGAAACCATTACCAATGTATAGTCACTTCCTCAGACTCAATTCACCAAAAATTTTCCTAAAGTCCTGAACCACTTTTCGCCGAGTCTGCATGTGGCCTATGCCCAGATCTACAACTGGTTTTAAAACGTGTGTGGGTTATTGACTTTTAAAAGTCTGGGCCTCGCCATAGTTTCCTCCAGTTTTAAAATGTTGGGCTAACTGGTGTGTTGGATAAAACTGCATGAGCAAACGTGAATCCCAGGAGTGCCTGCCTCCACCCCCATGCGCTGGGTCAGAGGGTGGGGCCCACTCCTGGCTGACAGGACTGGAGTGATGGCCACGCATCCCACAGGCACATATCCCAGCAACTGCCTTGACAACAACTTTGAAAATATTATCTGTTTCCTGCCTCCTGGACTCTGCCAAGTGCACAACTTACTTCTTTTTTGGGTTCCACACTTTGATTACGTCGTCCTTTCTTTGCTCTTGGTTCTTGAGTGACCTTCAGCTGTGGGCACCATAAAAGTAATAGCACATTATTTTGTGGTGAAAACACTAGTGATGGACCTACAGGCAATGGGGGTGACTTGCTCCATGCACCTGGAAGCTGCCCTTTCCAGCCGCTCCTGCAGAGTAAGGTGGAGGCCCGCAGGGCAGCGTGCTCTCCGCATTGGCATGGCCAGAGCAGGGCTGTGGGGGTTTATCTGTCTCTCTGAACTGGTTGGGTCTCCTTTGCAGAGCACTTTACAGGTGTTTATGGGAAGGAAGGAGAAACCTGAGAACCTGACGTCGCAAAGAGGGGTGAAACTAAGGATGTTCACAGGTGGTTCCTCGCAGGACACTGCTCACCTGCTCATTGCTGGTAGAGGAGATACTGGACTCGGCCTCCTCTTCCCCGCGGTCCTCATTCTTAGACTTCCAAAATCTTCCCTCACGAAGGAAACGCTGATGTAGCTCTAGCTCATCACAAGCCTTTTTCCAACCCATACTGCGCTTGACATGCAGCCGATGGACGTTCACTGTAATATCCTGTATGTTTTCAGAAGGGATCCAAGCCCTGGCAACATTGCAAGGTGTAGTTAAGAGACTCCCCAAGTGGCGCTGCGCCGTACCCACCATACAGGACAGCCTACTGTGTCTGGCAGCTCTGGCTTGGAGCTGAAACAGGTGAGGTGGGCATCAGAGAAAAGCCTCGGAGGTGGAGCGGCTGTCAGAGCCTCAGAAGTGCTATTTCCTTCAGCCAGCTTAAGCGTGACATAGTCTCTACCTGCATTCTGCATAAGCCCTTTCCAAAGGGTTAGCACTATGCTATTTAAAATCCAGCTCTTTGTAGACTAAAACTACAGAATCACTTGAAAATGCCCAGAAATTTTCATGAGATACGTAATGTGAGGGCATCTGAAATCTGTTATCTAGTAAGTCGTATGTACATCACATCCTACTCATTAGATGAACCCCGATTAACGAGGACACACATCCAGCAAATCACAGCTTTAAGTGTGTCTGAATTATATGCATTACTGACCTAACACCGTAGGATGAAACACTGTACTTGGTTCTATCAGGAAAAATGGTAAAAATTCAAGCAACTTTTCCGGGGCCCTAATCACTAAACTGGACCGAAGCGGGCCCATCTGGAACGCCGTGCGCTGTGCTTTGTGCCAGCGGGAGGCACCACACCACCCACAGCTGTGGATGGGACCTGTCTGCACCTGTCTGCCCAGGGTGACCACCTCTCAAACAGCTGGAAGACGTGCTGCCCAGATGGGGTGACGCTAGGCTAGTTAACTGGTGGCTGGAGCCCCGTGACGGCACCAAGGAGCCTGGCTACTAGGATGGCACTTCCGCATATCATGCCATTGTCTTGAAGGACCTTACACTTTGTCAGGAATGATGCGAATGCAGCCCAGCCCAGGTGACGCCAGGGTGCTCTAGACAGGAAGAGGTTGTCACTGGGGCTCCATGTTCAAAGACCAGCAGGATTTAGACAGGGACCGTGTAAGGATGGAAGTCCAGGTTGAGGGGGCGTCACAAGTGAGGTAGGAAACTAGGCTGCGTGCCTGACAGTAAGCCATTTTCCAGAGCACAGGCTTCACGGGGGGCTACAGCACTGTGAACACACCAAGATTTCTTCTTTTCAGTCTCCTGTTTACATGTGTGAGATGTCATTCCCGGCCTACAATTTCAGAGTTTCAGAAATCCCAGGCCTGTGACTGCTGTGAAGGCATCTTAGAGAATCACAACTCACGAGTCCACGCCATAAATGCAGACTTCTAGCTTGCTTGTAGAAACTACGCTATTTGCTTTACAATTTAAAAGCACATTTTAAGTATATAATAATTCAGACTGTTATATGCTGACAGCTAAAATTATTAAATTTGAACTGTTATGTAAATGTTTATAAACATTACATCAACATAGTCTCTTCTGACACAAGTGCTTGTTAGAAATCAAAGAAAACATACTTTGAAAACGTCTAAGCTCTAATGCGAATAGTGCACAGGAGAATGTGCTATGGAAGAGTCAATTCCTTGTCACTAAATCTTTAGGGAACATTTTATCTCCTCTTTCAGTGAATAGGTACCTACTGAGCACCTGTTACGTACCAGACAATCAATAAAAGTATGTTAGTTCATGTTTAAAAGCAGTAGGTTTTTGAGAGATATTTCTGTTACAAGCAGTGCTGACTGACTAGGACCAGCACTTGGATTTTCCCCTTTGCTTATCCATTTATGCCTTGGATATAATAAAATCGATTCACATCTATTCTTAACATGGGATTTAATTCTGTGCTGTTCATACATACATTCCTATTCTCTTTTAATGAATTCCATGACTGTAGACAATCAGATTTCAGTTTTAAAGACTATCACTGGGTAGTCAATCTGAGCACCCAAAAAATAAAAATGAAAAAGGCAAACAAAGAACACTCAACAGTTCAGGGTATCTAATAAAAAAGTGTTCTAATCTAATTTAGCTGTACCTATGCATTTTGGGATCCTGAATGCTCTGAATACATGCAGAACGCAAGTGGCTCAGAGATGTGCAAGCAAATGAACTCGAAACGTTTCCACTGTTTCTTGCAGGCCCCCGATTTCCTGCCGGCTCCAGCAGAGAGTCAGCAGGGCCGCCAGGCAGACCTTGTGCACCCCTTCCTGGCTAGCAGGCAGGCAGAGCCCCACTCGGACTCAGCAGACGAGGCAGCTGGCCTCCTGTAGCATCACATTACCCGGAGCTCAGGGCCCAGGGATGGGCACGTTGCAGGGTGCAGAAGGGACTAGCCCGGGACCACTGACACTTTGTTTGCTCCCACTGATATGGAAAAGACATGATGCATATTTCCTGGTGGTGACATAGCACAACAGTGTGAAATCACTCAACACCACTGAACTGTACACTTCAAAATGGTTAAAAAAAAGAATATTAAGGAAAACTTGAGGCTGGTAGTCCTTACTGGCCATCAGCTTTTGGTGTTGCTTAAGTAATTAAAACGCATGGTTTTAATTTTTGTATAGTTTGTTTTTCAATACATCAAATATTCTGATATGATAGAGTATAAATCATTCATTCACTTCAAAGATCTTACTGGTCACAATGTAACCAGGAAAAGCACAGCAAAAAGACTAGATTGATAGTAAAATTGTAGATTTTATTTTCTAAAATAAAGGCCTTAGAGACCCATCTGCCCGAAATTTTTTAGATAAAATCTGCATAATTTGTTTTATGTCATGCAGTATATTACCTCATATTGGAGATACTACAAAGCTGTTTGAAAAGTGATAAAAAGAAAAAAAAAACAGAGTTAAAACAATTCTGCCAGTTATTCTCACCTGGCAGTACGGTTTTAAAAAATAACTGTTGGATTCTTGTTTTATTCTAAGCTAACTTTTATTTAATGAAATTTTAAAACATGAATCAAACTCTTCCTTTCTTGTTCACACATTTGTATCACAAGGCTAATGTTGAGTAAGTATCTCTACCTGGCAGGCACTAAGCTTAGGTCTTTATATACAACGTCTTTAAATCTTACAACCCCTATCAGATAGGTACTACTGACGCCCCTATTTTACAAATGAGGAAACAAGGCTCAGGGAGGCTAAATAACTTGAGCGAAACTAGAGCAGGAAATGATGGTGGCAGGACACAAGCCTACGAACCAGCCACCTGGCCGAGCCCACCTTTCCCCACTGCTTCACTGGGACAGAAACAAGCGAGGGTGATCACCACTTACTAAGCACACAATTAGACACTCATTTTGTACTGAATTATGGTATCATTATTTAATTAATGTTTCTTGCCATGAAAGCAGTGTCAGGTAAGTGTGCGTCTACAGAAAAACAAAACGACTTTTTTGGAAATTTACACTAGCCACTGGTTTCTTGTAACTGAAATTCTGTTTAAATTAAATGAAGATCAATGAAAAGTTCACTACTGAGAGGAATGAAGCCCCTTCTTCTATAGCATCTCACAGTAACAACTGCACAAGACAGCTGCCCCTCAGGCTGACAGGAGACACTTCACAGGCTGTAAACTGAAATCCTTGCAAAAGTATGACTTTGACCCTGTAGCTGACCATTGGCACTTCTTCCTTTTAAAAACCTGTGTTAAATCAACTCCAAAAAATGACACATGAATTCTTTTTCCTATTGTGGTCTGATTAGTTAGACTCATTAAATTTCTGAGTCCTGTGATAGTTCAGAAAACTTGAATTTCACATTTTTAGAATCAATGTGAAATTCAATGTGACTCTAAAATTCACATTTTTAGAGTCAATGCTGTCAGTGACACATTGGTTAGGATAAGATTTTAGACTTTTTAATTTTCAATGTGCAGTAAATTTTAAGGCCTTAACATCACAATGAAGGAAGTAGCTATAGTTTTACAGTATAGTTTAGCATGCTTGGTATGAAATACTAACCATGCAACAATAATTTTATAGTAATAAAAATAGTTTTTACCCTTGGGATACATGTTTTTATATTATGAAAATGTAAATTTTTAAGCTTTGCTGTATACATCTCCCCAGCAACAGAAACTTTGAAAATCTAGACTGGAAACGTCTGGTAGTTCTATGCATGTAATTCTTACACACATGTGAGGTACTCATAAACGTTCTCAGATCATGAGATTGACACTCTCTTCTACTCCCGAGTTGTAATTTTTGTCTGTGGCTTTTTTAACACCCTGAGAAACCGTCCCCTTCACAGCCACTATGAATGCAGTCCCAGTGTCAGCGACTGAAATGGTCCTATTTAGTAAATAACATCTGAAATATACCCAGAAATAACGATTTATAGACATCCTCGACAAGCTGCCTAGTCAAGTCATGTGCTGATTCATTTCCTCCATTTAAAAGCAGCTTCATGCTGCTTCCCACAGGCTCAGCTCTGACTGCTGCCCGTGGGGACGTGGTTACCTTTGGTGGTGGTGACCAAAGAAGCGGACGTCAACCTGATTGTCCTCTTTCTGCATGACTTTGGCTGGCCAGAATCCAAAACCTTTCATTTTAGCCCAAACCAGCTCATGATTAGGTATCTGGAAATAAAATGTTTTACCTTGTCATATTAAAGCATTAAGTACAAGTATACCATTAATACTGAACTTTTTGGTCAAGTGTAATTCATCATGTTGAAGATTTCTTTTCTAACTCCGAAACACACAGAACTTTTTTTTCTGTGATTGATTCGCTTTGCCTCCAAGAAAAACACCCCAAAATTAGAATCTACGTTACAGTAGGAATACAGACAGGAGAGTCTGCCGGCAGCACTCTGGGCTGTAATGGTCTCAGAGCTGTGTGGGTGGCAGGGGCACACGGCAGGCTGTCACTGTGCTTCACGAGCCCGTTACAAACAGGAGGATTTAGGCCCTGCTTCGGACCTACCTCATCAGAGGTCCAAATTTTAATGAAACTCTCAAGTGACTGAGAAGCACAGCAACTTCTGGAAGATTGGCTGCTCGAGGCGGCCTCTGACCCCCGTGCCTTTGGGGTCCCCAGAACACTCACAGGCTTCTTGTCAGCACCCTTCCTGAAATCATGTAATTTCAGGGGAAATTACACAGCCATAAACATATATAAAGCTTTAGATTTCTTGTGAAAGAATGAGAGGAAAGGCAAAAATCTACTCCATTCTAATGTTAAGGGACCCAATGTTTATTCTTAGATCCTCATTTTAAAGTCAGAAATGAATCGGGATCCCAAGTTGTTTTCCTGTGTCTAAGGTTTTACACTCATTAAAACCACATGTACTACGACACAAAGAAACATTTAGGAAAGAATATAATCTTTAAGCATATTGGAAGTAAACTTCCTCAGAGCATCATATACTTAAGAGGTAAAAACCCAAAACCACAAAATGTCACATACACAAGGGTAGCAGAACCAGTTGTCAGGACGAGCATTTGACAAATAGAAGCAGTTCTTGCAAAGCTGTAGTTCATCCAACTGAAAAAGAAAAGCAACCATGTTAGCCTGCATAAAATATACATGTGCATTAAACTATGCAAAATAGGTCCATGTAAATTAATATTCTCTTCCATGTGCACAGATAGCCTTGAATTTCGTTCCAGCTTACATTTTTAAGTTTTCAATAAATACTGGAAAAGCCTGCCTTTTCCCCATGGTCCCAGAACTGGGAATAGAAGACAAATTCCTTGCAGGGCCTGGCATGTCTGACCTCTGCCTTCCGGCCTCACGATGCCTCTGACAGGTCAACACCCAAATATGCTTTCTCAGAAAGGCCTTCCTCATCTACCCGCACAGAAGGCCCACTGCCAGTAACAGCAGCCTTTACTTCTTTGCCTATTCTCTACTTTAGTCCCTGATTTCTTCTGTAACATTCTTTTACAACTTGTAAAGTAATCTATTTTGTCAGTTTCTGTTTGAGTCTCCCTCCTTAGAATACACAGCTCCATGAGCAGGAAGCCAGTACCTCCATCACCATTTCACTCCTCCTAATACACTGCAAAGCATATAGCAGACACTCACTAAATATTTGTTGAATGATCAAATTTGAAATTAATTCAAGAAAAAACTTTTTACATAGCTTGAGACACTTTGGCAAAGATAGGTAGTATGGTTACAGGTTGGAGGTTTCAAATAAGAAAGACCACACAGAAAACACCTGTCCTAAATGTGTATTTCATTCACTGTATAAATATGAACTTTGTTGTTTGGTTGTTATTTTGCTTGTGTAGTCTAGTAGGAATTCAAATTTGAATCTTTCATTCAAAGATGATAACACTAATTAAGCATCTGCCAGGTGCCAGAATGCATTATGGGACTCAGACCCTTCAGGGTAGTCATAGCAGAGCAAACAAAGTTTCCTTGTAGAAGTTACTTAGAAACTACATCTCCCAGGATCTCTCTGAGAAGTGTCTACCAGAATTCTTCCCCCTCTATTTGCATTATTTCCCATGTATGTCAAACACGGAAATAAAATTATGTTTAAAGGAAATTACAAAATTAAAATGTATATAAGACAGGTGGAATTCTGAAATGAATTCACATGGACCAGAGCAAGAAGGTGGATTACTGCGCCTGGACAGCACCTCATGGCAGGTGTCTTTATACAGCATCCTCGCTATGTCCGCTTGCTCGCTGTCTGCTGTAATTAAAGACATAGCTATTATCAGGCATCTGGAAACAAGACTATCAAAGTTAATAGCCGGTTACATTTGCAGTGTGACGAAAGTGGACATGTACCGTTTAAAATGAAAATGTATACTTAAAGTTCAGGTCACAAAATAAAATTCTACAGGCAGCTTTAATTTGGTATCTAACATAACACTAATTCTCTAGGTATAGAGCAGCCTCTTTCTTCACCTTTAAATGATAGGATATTAATAGGGAAACGACCAGAATCAATCACAATGCTTTTAAGAAGCCTCTCAACTAAGTTTACAAGTTTCAACATAAAACTATAAAGAATAGTATTTTCATCATTTAGTATACTAGTGTTCTGCTGTGCGGCAGTCAATTCTATAAGCTATGACTACATTACCAAATATTTTTAAGAGTTAAACCATAATATTATTACTTAAGGATCATTAAAATATTAACTTAATGTAATGTTTTATAAATGATATTTTTAACCTGAAATGTAAATGGTATGGAAAAACATGCAAACGAGAAAAAACAAATACTATTCAACCTCCATAAAAAATCACTGTGTTGTGGAGAAGCAGCTGAGCGTCAGCTTTGAACTCTTCGTAACTTCGGTATTTCCCTTCATTCACTTTCTGCAGAGGCCAAAAAACAAAAAGGCAAGAGTCACTAGTGAATACATTTGCCTGCATTATGCTACCATGGCTTGAGCATGGTCAGAGCAGAATCTTCCTGTGTTGATGGACTGAGCGTAAGGAACGCCCATGGCTCCATGTGCAACGCAGGTGGGACGTGACAGCATGGGCAAGTGCAGCAGGCCTGCTGTCCTGCACCACCGCTGTCCCCGGCGCTGATTCATGACAGTGAACTTGGCAGCCTACGCATCTCACTGCAGCGATGATAAGAGCTGCTGGTAACTGTTGGAAGAAGTGAAAGCTTGGGCCTGCATACATACCTCCCATTTTTATAACACCGGAGAATAAAGACTGAAAAACAAAAAAAGGAGCTGTTGGCTTCTGTGCTGGTTTGCCATACTATGAAGGAGGTGTGTTTATAATTCTGAGTTGGGACGAGGTACTAACATGAATAACTAAAAACAAAGCCTTCCTCTAGGCACCGAGGCAATGCCAGGCTTTCTCCTACATTGGTGTTATACGTCAAGGATTTCCATCACTGGATTCTCTGTAGCTTTGCCTTTAGCTGCCAAAGGGAAGGGTCATGGAGGAAATTTGAGGGCTTTTTCTTTGGGGGGGGATGGGGAGACACATTTTTAGAAGAGGGTATGACAAAGTTAACTAGCAAAGTTAACTTGTATAGCAGGGAGGCATTATCTTATCCTGGTGATACTTTCAGGAAATATGTTTGAAAATAGCTTGGCCTTTAAATGCTAAAATGCTAAGGCCTCTGAAGAATCATTAAGAACCCACCTTTCTGTCTCCCAGCTGGAGGTGCCTCCTATTTGTCACCTAGGGACACAGGGCTTATCTACAAATGTTGACATCTGAGCTCCCCCTGGATTTCAGGTAGCACTGGGCTTTACTACGCTCAGACACATCCATTGGCCAGAGCTCCCCAGGGGCCCAACATGTACCCAGATCTCCAACTGCACCCCAGATCTCAAAGCACCTTTGTGATTTGTGAGGTGTACACCCTCATGGCTTGCATGTTGGTTTGGACTGTAAGCTCCTGAAAGCATAAAAATCACATCTTCCCCTATATTCGCTACAAAATAGAGGTGCTTATGCTCATGGCCAGCACCTGCCAAGACACCACCCACCCGTCTAGTATTCTCTGTGGAGCCAAAAGGATCAGATGGGATCTGCAAAGATGCCGGGTGGGGAGAAGGGGCTGCGGGAGCAGAGGTGGGTAAGAAGAGCAGCTGGTTCCCCATTCTTTAGAGGCCTTAGAGTTTAGGAAAAGAGGCTATAAAATGTGCAGCGAGGAGGTGAAATTAAAATTACTTGTTTTCCTTCCAGGATTTGCCAGCCACTTTAAGGGAACCTTCATTTACCCTTTTCTTCCATTGAAATAATACATCTTCAGTCTTTCTTAGCTGATAAGGGGGTTAGGAAACTTGTAAGATAATTTCAAATAATTAGTATGGTCTCTCTATAAGCTATTATGGCCAACCATAAGATTTTAAAATTTCAGAATGACACATAAGGTACAGAATCAGTAATTCACAGCCTTAGGTAGAAACACGGCTAAGTGTTCTATTGGGTTTTACTGTAATTAGTAATTAAGTATTAACAATTAAGTTAACAATGTTTCCCAAGCCTCCACCCCTGATGGAACATGAAGGGACGTTACACTGCCCACGCCCACACAGTCGCTGTAAGCAGCAAGTAGCAAGGTCTACAGGTTGCTTAAAGCCAGGCCTTTTACTGGGTGCCGCCACGCATGCACCAGAGCAAGCGTATGACCCTTGCGTGTGCTGGCCATGCCCATTGGCCATAGTGCCTGACAGACGGGCACCAGATTGGCACCTGGCCACCTGGGAGCTATTGGTGAGCCTGGGGTGCACGGAAGGTGGCTTTACCTCCTGGATGGTGGGGACGTCGACCGCTGAGTGCACCAGCCTCCGGTACATCGGGTGTTTGCTGTCTTTCCCCTTTTTGTTAAGGTCTATAGCCTGAAAGGTGGTTAGACACATCAGTTTTAAACATGGCTGCATCAATCTCTAAACAAGTACTTTAGAACTGAACAAAAAATGAACGTGCCCTGTGGAGTTTCACGTGACAGTCCTCGAGGTTCTGATAGAAAGGACGGTTACAGTGGCAAGTCGCAGTTCATTTTAAACAGTAATTATCCACAGAAATGTTCATTCTGATAAATGAATTTTTAAAATGTGTTTCTAATCTAATGAAGCTAAAGGAATAAATGCCTGTTCACAAAGACAAAACAAAAAACTTGAAAGCCTTTTATAGAACTATTCACTGTACAATAGAAACGTGACAGCAGGTCCCCACCCTTCACACTGCCCTAATCTATTGGGTCATCGTTGGTCACAGAGATTTACAGCGTCTCTGGGGACTCAAACACCCTTCAGACTCACCCGCTCCTTCATGCGGGAGACGATAAACCTCAGGTATGTGCCCAGCTCCTGTTTGTTCGCATTTTTCTTCTTGACACTCTGTTAAAACAGAAAAGGCCAGATGTGAAATCTGGTCATTTACGTCTCTAGACTCCCATATATGACAGATAGTGGTATTCAAAGATTTCATTAAAAGATGCACTGTTTCCAACATATTTGGTACAGAGAAATCTTTGAAATTTGCATTGCAAAAATAGCATTTACTGTAACAAGAATTGAAAGTATTATGTTGTACTTGACATAATACCTTAGGTAATTATACACTTTCTACTTTCTTAATATTTTGAAACTTAAACCAATTTTCAGATAAAAAGAAATAATGACGATAAAGATGATATAACGACATAATGTAGAATCACTTATTTTACAAAAAAAAAACAACAACAACAATGAAGTCCTGTAGTATTATTTTAAATTAGCAAGAGTGAATGGTGAATTTCAAAATAATATCCTTCTTCCTTACAGAAGGTTACCAGAAGTCCGTGTCACTTAGGGACTGTGTGGTACACTGGGGTGGTACATGCCTGCGTAGTGCTTTAAAGTGCTACTGATCTGTTCAATAAGAACTCCAATTTCTATTAGTCTGGCCTAAATGCTAATTAGCTTTTTCAACTTTTCTCCCAGAAACTCTAACTTCACATGAAGAAAAAACCCAGAGGATTCTACCTTTCATGTCCTTTCTGGACAGCTAGGAGACAGGACAGACGTCCCCTTTGTCCAGTCAAGGTTAAGACCCCGCGGCAGACACCCGGCCGTCAGAGGTCTAGACCACAACCAAGCAGGCGCTTTCACGGCGTCAGGCCACTAGCTTCTGACTCCCAGCAGAGCTACAACACAGGAAGTCGTTTTACTATGCTCAACAGTGAAGGGAGATGCAGACATTTCTCATGTAACTGATAATTCTCAGCTAGACCCTAAGCAAATTGATAATACACACACAGTAGTAAAATGTCTGAGATGAAAAGTGAATGAAAATGAACCATTTTCCTAACTAGTTTCCTGACTGCACGTCTAAGGTGCCCCACCTCCACTTCTCGCCTGCACGGACAGTGGATGTCTCTCCTCACCTAGCTTTATGTGTGAGCTGTGCACAACTCCTGGATTTATGCCAATAATAGGGCAGCTCTCCCAGTCCTGGTCTCACCCAAAGATGCCGGCGGAACTTGTTAAAATGCAGCTGGGCTTCACCCCTGAGCATCTGAGCTACACTTTTCTCTGTATCTTCTTGTTCACCCATGTATCCGTTAATTCATCAGGGGGTTGTGACACTTGGTCAAGACCAAGCACCAAGGGTATCGATGTGGAATTGAAGAGGCAACGACATTTCCTGACCCCAGGTTTATAATCTTTGGGGGAGGGGAACTTCGATGTGGCTGATAAATTCTCATTTGTGTCCAGCTCCCCAGTGAGCCTTGCGCACACAGCCACCGGAAGAGAACGGCCGTTCCTGAACGCCCAGCACACGGTGGTGCAGAGGGGGTGGGGGCTTAGGTCCGGAGCACAGGCAGCTGCTTACACTACAGACACAAGTCTTTGCAACACAAACATATTTCCATGTCTTTCTATACTAAATAAATGGTCTGATAAGGAGAGAAGAAAGCTAAGTGGGCCAAGAAGCTGCTCTGTGTTCACCTCTTGGGAAACCTACATTCCCTGAAAAAGAATCATCACAGGTGCTTCCAACTACATGCTCGATCTTGACAAACATAGTGGGTACAGTGCTCCAATTGCTGACCCCAAATACCAGTGTGATCACTAAATCCTAAATTGTGTCAATTCACATATAACAGCAATCTCCATCAGGTTGTGTAACACTATCTGTGGGGATGTCGTTCCTTTAATTAGGTAACATTTCACAGGGGAAATATAGTCACCACTTTATGGAGGCTGAAATACAAGTTACTTTTCCCTAAATCTGGTCTGCAGTGTCCCGAGGGATGGCGGTGGCCAGGGTCGCGTCATGTCCTGCCACAGCTCGCCCCTGTCCCCAGGGAGGTATATTCCATGTGTGAGCAGGAACACGTTTTCATCACCTCATGAGTGCTTCACTGTCAGTTGGAATGAAACCTCTTTAGTTTTTAGAGCCTTGGAAAATAATGCAACTCAGTGCTTCTGCCTGGGCAAGACGAGGCCGTGCTGGAGTCGGAGTATCACCAGAGCTGAAATGTCCTAACTAACGTGCTTTCTGTGAAACAAATTACTGAAACACTCTGAAACAGTAAGGAAAGCCCCATTTTACTTTGCTAAATTGGGTAACTTGTGCACTAGATTGCTCGCATTTAAACAAAGAAAGGTCCATTTTCAGTGCCTGCTTCCAGTCACAGATGTACATGTAACGCGATGTCACATCGCAATGTTTTCACTTTGGTGTCATCTGTGCAAACAGTTTTGAATGAACTGCTCAACTGGTGCCACCACATACTGCAACATTTCTTTCTTGTTAGCAGATTGCAAAGGCAGAGTCAGGCGGAAGGCCTTAATCTGACAGAAGTTAAGTGGTACACACAGAGCACTAATCTGCTTCTATGCTGTGTCTGCACGTGCTCAGAGCCAAGCTGCTCGAGCTTTTCTCCCTCTACGTGCAATTAAAACTGGTGCTGAGATCCTGGAAAGGACTACCTCCAGCAAAATGTAAAAGGAACGTGGACTGACGACCTCCACGGTTACGCAGACATGAGTCCCCCACCCTCCTTCCCAGCGTTACTCCAGAGGCCCCCTACCCCACTTAACAGAGTGCTGCCCAGACCCGCTCTCCTATGTCAATGCTGACCGACTCTGTGCAGGACAGCTGCCCAGGAAGCCTTTAAAAACACCCATACCCACTTCTGTCAAGTTCTAGAGCAGGTGCCACGGACCTGTAATGAGAACAACTGCCTTGGGAAGGGGATTCAATAGTCACATTCTCCGCCTCGGTGGCACTTGGAAACACAGGTGTGTGTGCATTTATCTGTTCATCAAATGGTATGTTCAGGACTTGTGCGAACCCCTGCAAAGGACATTTTAGCACAAAGAGGAAGGCGCCACCCGAGTATGCCAGTGCTGCCGGGGGAGGAGCCTGGCACTCGTGGCGCTGACACCCAAGTACTTCTGACATGCAGCCCTGACAGAGCCACTGCACAGCAGCCTAACAGAGGCTGTGCCCTCACACAGACACATGCAGTGTGTCTCAAACGGACAGAAATGCTCTTCAGTTTTAATTACTTTTTCACTCTTTGCAGGTACTGTATTAGGAACGTCAGTGGTTGGGCTGCATGGAGGACACATCAAAAGGAGTTTCACAGACAAAGAAAATGATTTTGTGAAAAGCCTCTGTTACCTGGTTTAATTTTCTTCCCTAGTGCTGCCCATGTCTCTGTGCTGCTGACAAACACGGCACTCTTCTGCACATGCAGGACAAGAATGGAAATGCACAGTTCTTGGGGCGGGGAGTGCGCGGCCATCCTGGCACAGCTGTGTGCTGGCCCCGTGCTGCCTGCTCGCAGCTGGAGCAGACGAGAGAGGACCCTGAACACAGGCAAACCCTGCCTCAACGATGTGCAGGGACAACACATTTGCTGTCAGTGCTTCCACGTTGGCTAAATGTGTGAGCTTTACTGCTGACAGCATCCAGTTATAAGTTAGAGGCTGAGAATCCACAAGGAAGTCACCGCCACTGCAGCCGGTCCCTGAGCTGCACCTAAGGCTTCCAGGGATGCCTTCGGTAACGTCCTGAGCTGCCTTCCGGGACATACACAGACCAAGGCGTCTATAATGGCTGGAGAAAAAGCCACTCTGACTAACCTAAGCACAGGGCTAGCTTCTAAGGGAGCACTGTTGTCTTTGGAACATAGCTAAGCAGACAGCTGTGGACAATAGACAAGTTCAGAAAACGTAACGTGACGCTGTATGATGTCTGCAGATCATTTCAGACCCAGCCCTTCCTCAGGCTTTTAAGAACGGCAGCTCTTCTTTACTTGCCGGCCTCAGGACTCGCTCTGTGACAGGGTACAGCTCAGAACACACCCTAGCCAAGCTCAGTGGGTCCTGGTAACTGTTTCCATCACCCGGCAGCCCACAGGAGTGATTTGGGTCAACATCTGCAAATTGTCAACAAACTTCCTATTCTGTGGACAAAGTCGCTGCAACCATTTTAAACAGTCCCTTGGCAGCAGCTGTGTTGGTTACAAATAACGCAGAAGATGCTGAGGGGGATGTAGCTCAGTGGTAGAGCACTTGCTTCGCATACGCAGAAGATGCCCACTAAAGGGAGCAGCTCTTGGAGACGCTGCACTAACTGAGGGGCCGCTTCCATTTACGGGAGAAACAACAGAAAACCGCAACCATCTTCCTGAGTAAGGGATTTAAGCCAGTTACCAATAAGCGCTGGGTCAGAGCAAATCAAAAGAGTCTCGGCAGATGCCAGAGAAAACCCATGAATAAAGTGCCACCCTCAGTGCCTTATGGGTGTGTCTGGCTGAAAGAAGGTACGAGCAACTATGACTGACTGCAATGCCCAGGGACACTGAGGGGTAAATTGTCCGGAATGTCAGTGTTCCCTAGAGACCCTGTTCTTCAGTTATAAAACCATTTTAGCTCAGCAAGCCTGTGCAAGTATTCCAGTACAGCAAATACCCAGAAGAAAACAAGGAGTGCAAAAGCGGAAATTACGGCATCTTCCACATGAGAGTTCAAATCCAAGCCCCCAAGTCTGTGACAAAGACAAGGGCCTCGTACTTTTTGGACTTTCAATATCCAGAATGTTGTCTGGCAGCAGACTCCCCAGGGCTGCAAACCTTTCCTGTGGAAGGAGGGCCAGCATGACTGTTTAAGCTTGGAGGGCTCGGTGGCGTCTGTCCTGGCCACCCTGCTGCCACTGTGGAGAGGAAGTGGTTGTGGCTATGTGCCAAGAAGACTTGTGCAGACATTGTAGTTTCTTGTAATTTTCACAAAATTCTATTCCCCTTTTGATTTTTCTCCAACCATTTAAAAACATAGCACCCATTCTTAGCTCATGAGCAGGACACAAACAGGTGGCAGGCTGCAGATTGCCTACTCCTGACTAGACTCTTTAGTTCTGGAAAGCAGCACTAGTTGGTCTAGTTCAAGGTTCTCCTGCCAGAACGCCTACGCTATCTAGTACACAGTAAATACTCGGTGAATGGAACTAACAACAGCTCCCTGCCTACTGGAAAAAATATTCTATGTAGATGAACTCGATAACAGAAGATCCTTACAAAACGTGATACAGTTAATCACACCCAAGCTGGACTAGCACATTCTGGCCACTATAAACGATTCTGTTTACTTCTGTTGTGTGAACCATTTCACCACCAGAGGACACCTACATATCACTGTTGACTTCTAATCACCAAAGGCTCATTTAAACGTTAGTGAGTTCACAACCACCTGGGTACTTGCTGGAAAGCAGATTCCTGAACCTCAGCCAGGCTGTGTTCTAAAGCAGCACAGCAGATGATTCTGGGACAGGTGGCCCTTGTATGCCACTGGAGAAACATGAATCTGCATAAATACCTGTATCATTTGCAGAATCAGGAGCTCCAAGCTCTCCTCTATAATAATGCAGAACCACAGAACAGAAAAGAATCATACTGTTTCCCTGAAAATAAGACCTAGCTGAACAATCAGCTCTAATGCGTCTTTTGGAGCAAAAGAAAATTAAGACCTGGTCTTATTTTACTATAAGACCGGGTATAATATATTATAATATGATATCAGGTCTTATATAAGACCGGTCTTATATAATGCAATATAATGTAATATAAACCGGGTCTTATATTAATTTTTGCTCCAAAAGACGCCATTGGAGCTGATTGTCCAGCTATGTCTTATTTTGGGGGAAACATGGTAGTAAATTTTATGTGCACATAGATTGTCTATGCTGTTACTGAAATCAGGCTCCAGGGTACCCTCGACCAACACCTGTAATGACTGACTACAAAGGAAACAGTATTCACAAGAAACCCCAACACCTGATACTTGAACAGTAGAACTGGTCTGGCAAAAGTAGCCCAAAGTCCTGTCATTCCTCTTCCCACACCACTGGGACCCTAGTAGCCCATCGATGACAATCATTTTTTAGGATAAATTTAGAAACACATACCAACATTCAGTCTTTTTCACCCCCACTACCGACACATTGAATTAACTCTCTATACAAGAGCAGAAGATTAGAATGCACACTTACTGCGGGTGTTAATGGTGGTAAACGAGGCTTACTCACTTCCGCACATGGTTACCACATGGACCCTTCTAACCCCACTGTCTCCACAATCAATTCAGCAACACTCATTTGCACATGAGTTTCTGGCAATTTATTTAAGTTTTACAACTTCCCTTAAGCTGTCACAAATATGCCTTCTTACAGCTGAAAGCTGGAAGTTGGAGGATAACTCAAACTACTAAGAATATCTTGAGGTGGACCCATGGGGCATGTTGGGAACACGAGGCCACCCACTCGGCCCATGGGGAGCGGGTCCTGCACGATCTCTGACGCGGACGCGCGGTGCCCCAGACCTGCTCCAGATGTGCAGACAGCACTGAAGCTGCTCCACCTCAGCTGATTCATGTCCACAAAACAACTCTTTGCTCTCTGCTTGAGGTTAGCAAGCTTTGACTAAGTTCGGATGATAGAATCAGCTCTGCAACAGGCAATCTTGAGCGATTTAGCCACTGCTAGAGGATTTCAAATTAACTACGTGCCACAAAACCAACTGGTGTTGTAAAAATATGCAGTATTAATAAGTCCACTACATGCACATAGTCACAAAAACTTGCTACAGACAGAGGGGTATAATTAATTACACATGTCAGGAATTCCATCATTCAATACTGAATGTACTTTTGGGGTAACTTTTGGCTCCTTTGTGGCATATTCTAGGGACTTGAGAATGGAAAGGGACATTCAGAGAAACATCATGGAACCAGGTTTAGGAACCACGTGTTCCACCCCTTCTACACAACACTAACCTTTAAAAAAAGAACAAGGTTCAAAAGGCAGAGGCAGATACATTCCTCAGTGGAGTAAGCCTTTCCATTTTCTTCTGAAAGTAAGTTCGTATGTCTGTTTTCAGGTCATGAGCTGGTATCACTTGCTCTCCACTGACTGGGGCTGACCACCCGCCAGCAGGAAGGCTCCTGCCCTCCTGCCCTAACTATCCCCCCTATTTCTGCATCTGCAGATGGTGAAAGGAAACTGGGTACTTTACTAGCAGTCTATCAACATTTCAAAACATTGAATGAGCTTTCTGTTTATCTAGATTAAGTGGTAACCAGCCCAACTATTGTCTCCTTAATCCCTTGGAGTTAAAAATCAAAGATAAAATTTAATTAAGATTCTAAACATGCCACAGAGTACATATATCACAAAGACCAAATGCACCACCCCCCAAACATTTTGCACACACATCCAAGACTTGCTGACCATAACACTGTGAAATTTATCATGGACGGCGATGTGGAAAACATGCAGTTTTTTCTTTCTTGTTTGGGTCCAGGTAGCTTCACAAAGAGTCTAGGTAACAACAGTGAGACTTTACAGTTTTATATCCCAGATCCAATTTTTAAAATCCTCTGGCTTTATCAATGTCCCCATTACTTTTTCCCCTAGTCAAGCTGGTGACGAATAGTAAAACTGCCTTATAAAGTACTTGATTCAGACAAGGAACTTTTTAAAATTAATTTTCTACTTAGTATAAAAATGGTATGACCCATTTGGCTTTTAAAATTGTAAAAAATATTTGACGTTCATTCATAGTTTAATACTATGATTGTCTATCATTTTTAAAAAAAGACCAAAGAACCCCCCCCCCAAATGGGGCTTCTATTTCTATTATATTTAAAAATCGTATCTCCATTCCCGATTCATTAATATGCATCTTGACGGTAAAGTATGTACTTACTTTCAGGATAAAAATATTACTGAATTCCCTCATTAACACGAGAAGACTGACCAGAAAGCAAGAACTGTAGTGTCATAGTAAATACATAGTAAGGAATTTATGTTCAAAACATTTTCATTGAGCATGTTGCCCCATTTCATTCTGAAAATTAAATGAGCATTCTCCTGACTTCCAAAATAATAATTTAAAAAACTGTATTGCCTACATAACCAAAAAAATGAACAATGGTTTCAGAATTAAGTTTCTTCACCAATTTCAAGAAAGAGCTTTCATCTTTTCTGAACAACCAAAAGTCTCAGTGCACATGACTGAAAATATAACTAACTCACCCAGAACTAAGTCAACACTGACAAGCCAGTACGTGCCACTTGATAAACTCCAGGGGGCCTAATGGTGACCTAGTCTTGGTTTTGTTTTAGTTGACAAGTTAAATTCTTTCATTTTCAGTATCTGCCAAATGAATATACTATAACCCATGTGAAAAAAATATATAGTACCTGGGGCTAAACATTCAATTTAAAGGTTAATTTGAAATGGCTTCCTATAGACTATTTTCTGTGTATATATTTTTAAACTATTAAATTTCGTGCAAAATACATATCTTCATTCCAAACATTTTAAAGAGAAGCTGTAGTAGTAGGAAATTTTAGGAACAGTTCCAATCAGCTGGAATGACCACTAATGGGGCGCTCTTCCTCAGATCTCTGCAGACGCCTGACGGTGGGAACAGGGCTCAGACCATCTGGACCACCACACTGGGAGAGACTCCAGGAAGAACCATCATACTTTTAAAATTATTAATAAAATTCTCCCACAAAGATTCTTCTTCATTTCCTTATCTACATTTTCTTGTGTTTCTGTATTTTATTAATGGGCTAGGTTGACTCACCACACAATTTGTATATTAACACAATTTAAAAATTCGTAAGCCTTAAACAGAACATTGCCACCTGAAACGTGGGGGATGAGTATTTTCCAGTTTTTAAAGACACAATGGAATAACAAATCCCATTACCCATTACCTTGAATTCCTTTCTTTGTGACTTAAACTGATCCTTTCATATAAAATCACCATAAGTATATCATAAACGGGAGGTAAACAGAACCAAAGTTGGGTCATAAAAAATCATAATATGAAAGTTTTATATTAATATAAAATAATTATAGAAGTCTAAGATAAAAATCTTTGGCTGGGTTTCACAGGAGTAATGTTCCATCTCAGAAGCCCACACATGGAAAAGGGGACAAAAGTAGGTCACTGTGTCCCATTCTAGTACTTTCTATGTGTTTACAGTAAAGGCACATACTACACAATTCAGAGCACTAAATTCTGCCCCCTAATGACGTATTTTACTCCACATATAAAATTTTCATTTATCTGAACGTACAAGGGAGCAGTAATATGGATCTATAACTCCTCCAACTTATGAAAACAAAATTCATGTATGTAAGAAACATGAACATGTTACATGAGGTAGAGATAGGGGCCCACTTTTCTATTCCATCTCAAAATTAAGCTAAAAAGTGCCAACTATTTTGTTTTGCCATAGTATTTCCCCCCTAACGTTAACTTTCTGACATGTGACGAGATACCATCAGAGCATATGCAACACTGTCAAAGTCAAATGTGACAGCCATTAATCTGTGCACTACATAATATGTTACACTGAACTGTCTTACAGCCGTGATGCAGGGTCTGCTTATCCCATCTGCTGTACACACAAGGGAAAAGCTGATTTATCTCCTTCCGTTAGAATTCTTCTAGGTCATAATGATGGCTTGATGGGAAGACAAAATGCCAGGCCAGTCATAGGCCGACATTCCATCCCAAAGAGCTTCTCTCGGAGTACTATGGGTATTTAGAACATGAAGTTCTAAAACTGCTGTCTCATACACTGGGTAGCCATGAGCCACAGGTGCCCAATCGAAACCTAGCTCCTGGGTCTGACAAGCCACATTCAAGTGCTCTACAGACACACGTGGCTGGCAGCTCCTCCTGGACAGCACAGAGAGAACATTTCCATTCCCACAAAAAAGCCTTCAAAATGCGCTGCTGTCAAGGGCAACACAGTGTCAGCCTTGGGGTGGTCCTAGGCTCCTTATAACACATCACCTTGCCCATATATTACAAACATTTCAAGCAGTCATCACTCACACCGTGTCATGATATTCCCGAAGGACTGGAGGCCAGCAAGCATGCAGTGCACGCACACATGCACGCTTGCTCACACAACACATGCACACGTGCCCCTAACTCCCACACACATGCTTGCACACACGCTCCCATGCATGTACGCATGCCAGCCATGCAGCATGCATACATGTGTGCATGCACACGCACATACACACGCAGGTACATGGGCTTGTGAACATACCCAGGCCTGCCCTCTGCAACTAGAGAACCAAAGGATAAAATGACTTTTTAATTTGGAAAATATATATATGAAAATGAAGCAACATTAAAATAAGACATCCATTTTTACCCTATCAAATTAGTTAACAAAAGATAGGAAAATATTTTCATGTTGCCATAAATGGGTATAATTTTCTGCAGACCAACGTAGTCATTTTCATCACAAATGTAAATGTGCCTATCCTTTATATTTAAGAATTCCACTTCAATGAATTTATCTTATGAAGGTGATCAGACAGAATTACAGATACATGTAAATTTATTTGTCTCTTTTTAAACAATACAATTGATTATTGTCAATTAAACAATACAACTGACAGTTTTAAAGATATATCCTTTAAGCAAATAAAACCTCAAACGCAATATTCACACAGGGGTGGCCCGATGGCTCAGTTGGTTAGAGCGTGAGCTCTGAACAACAGGGTTGCCGGTTTGATTCCCACATGGGCCAGTGAGCTGCACCCTCCACAACTAGACTGAAGGCAACGAGCTGCCGCTGAGCATCTGGAGGGGCAGCCGGATGGCTCAGTTGGTTAGAGCGCGAGCTCTTGATGACAAGGTTGCCGGTTCAATTCCCGCATGGGATGGTGGGCTGTGCCTCCTGCAACTAAGATTGAAAACGGCAACTAGACATGGAGCTGAGCTGCGCCCCCCACAACTAGATTGAAGGACAACAACTTGTCTTGGAGCTGATGGGCCCTGGAGAAACACTGTTCCCCAATGTTCCCCAATAAATGAAAAAAATAAGGTTTTCTCTTATTTTTCCTGGAAAATTCATGGCTACTTCTGGAATACAAAATTCAAATACATCCAAATAAAACAAAATATAAACTTTAGTTTCGTGCAGAAATAAAAGTACAACGAGAAGACTGCTATTGAGACTAGAGAGCATGGCCTGACGGGCATAGCAACATGAACATGACTCTGTCTGGTGTCAATGCAATGTTACTGATCAGACGGGACAGTGGGAACAAGGTGATGTGCATCAGTGGGAAACTGGCTGAGCAAATTATGGCACATCATGATGCCTAGAAAAAAGACCGGGACACTGCTCAAAGGAAGCAAACTGGCTCTATCCAGAAAGTACACAAAGTGACACAGACGCTGATCCAAATGGGCAAGAGAGCAGGGGAGGTCTGAGAACCTTCGCCTGCTGTGTGAAAGCATCTCCAGGAACTTTATGTTTGTTTTCACCCTTCTCTAAATCATTTGATTTTTTAACAGCAAACTTTAAAAAATTTTAAATCCCTTTTTATTTTTTTTTTAAATAATGAGAGTTCTCAGTAACAATAGTGTGAAAAAGAACATTACTCAAATTTTCTTCAAAAGGCTACTTTTCAATAACAATCTACTGTGTCTGTAAAGTAATAGTTTAATTATTTTTCAGGAAGGCAAACATTCCAAAGAAATAGCCTCAAGGTTATGAGATTCTTGAGATTTACTATGAAAATTGATAAAACTGTTTTAAATGGAGAAAAATTCCTATCACTGCCCTCTTAAACATTTCAGAAGCAGTCAGACATTTGAGATAAATCTGCTTAAGCTGACTGGGTGATACAACCTATTCTCAGTGACTTTTTTTAAAACAAATCCTCACATGTACTTTTATTTTTATTTTTAACTAGAATTGATATTCTCAGTGACTTTTTCAATACTGTAAGGGACAGAGATTATGTAAAATGAAACAGTCTTCTGATTGCTCTAAGATATTTGAAACACTTTAATCTTCAATTTTAGATGGCTGGCTTCCATCTATCATTTGATATGTCTGCACTGAAGCTGGCTCTGGACACCTTATCTTCAAAATTCCTCATTAGTATATCTAAGATATCTGTATTCTTTCCAAACATTAATGAAAAACAAAAATAGAGAAGATCAATATTCTGGTTTGGAACAACAGTTCTTAAGTTTCAGTCTGTCGGTTCTTTTAGTCCACAAATGTTTAGATCTGGTCAGTCACCCTCATGTTAAGATTATAAAAAATAGCTTTACTTGAAGTTTTGACACTTCATTTAAAACAAATAAGTCAACCAAAAACTTTAAAGGCATTCAAAATTCCATTCAAATTTAAAGGTTATTATTATTACCTCTTGTCCCAGGAAAGGAATTGTTAACATTGATCTTTTTCTTAAACATAAAAATTAAAACTGTAGAATAATGTAACATAGAAAAAAACTATTTCTTTGGAAGTTTTAAAGCTCAAGATAAAACTCACCATCCCCACCCAGACCTAAGCCTTTTGAGCTTAATCAAAGAGTAGTCCACAGTCTATGACACAAATGAACTGATGATGTTTTTATTGACTCACAGCATCATCTCAGTAAGCCTGGTTTTATCACAATGTGAGAATATCTAGACTGACAAAGACAAAGAAAACCAGAGGGAAGAAAAGAAAAATAAAGACAGGTAAGCTAAGTTCTACTTCTGCTATCATGTTTCTCTGAGCCAGTAAAACATCTGAAATGTAAAAAAAAAAAAAAAAAAAAAAAAAAAATCGTCTAATCAGTAAAGAGTAGAGCAAACAAACATATAGAAAATGGAATCTGACAATTTGATGGTAAATTCCAATGGAAGAAGTATCACACGTTTCCTTTACAGGTATACCTGTTCAATTTCCATTCTTCATGTCAAAAATATGGAACACTCATCCTCAAAAATCCCTGTTTTTGTTTCAATTCTTTACTATGAAAATAAGGACTACATATTAAATATTGAAAAGCTCTGGCTATAAAGACACAGGTATGTCCAGAATTATATTTCCTAAGTTCCTGCATATATACTATTTGATGGGTGACCCCAACCTTTCATTAGTTTTACTACCATAATAAGATCTCATTAATTCTTTACTTCCTGTAGTGTCACCTCGTACCAGAAACAGGATACACATTTGCTTTTACAATGCAAACCCAAATCCATGAGAATATGAATAGCAATGCAGTTCCCACACCATCACTTACAATAATTTCTTGTAGACACATACATGCTTGCAGAGCTCAAAGAGGAGGCCGACACCAACATGTTCAGACCTCGGGACTTATCGCCACTCAGCCAGCACTCAGCATTTTATTGTAAGCCATCATTATGTTTTGAATGTGATCCCAACTGTCTGCTGTCTATGTAGGTAATACAAAACCACAGGGACTAAGGGAAGACTAGAATGTATGCTGTATTTTGTTCATCATACAGGAGAAAATGTTTGGCTGATACCAAAGAAGAGAAAAATTATGAAGACAAAACTTTTTTCGAAAGAATAAATGAATATTTAAGATACTTTAGTATTACACAGCATATTCACAAATTGAACTCATGAGTAACCTGGGTAATTTGCACGGTTCCAAATAAGTATCTTAATAATTTTAAGTACAAAATAATAGAGCTTCTAGTCAAATAATTCCTTGCTAATCGCTATCAATGCCGTACGATGTAGTATTCAGGTATGGCACACCTCGTACATGCGCACACAGACCACATTCTGAAATCAACAAGCACAGTCATGTACACTTTTCAGTGGGGTAGTAATATGAATGAAAATAATTGTGCCAAGTACCTATTTTACCTACCAACCTATTTCATTTTGCTTTAAATAAAAATTCTTTATATACAATTGTCCCATCCCTCCACCCTCCAAATAAGTAAGCAAGAAATAAACTAACCCATGATATAACAAAAAATAAAGGCAACATCACATGGATATAAATGGGAAGTAGATACAGAATGTCTCCAACAATGTGCCTTTTGCTGTGTTTTCTGAGTAGCACAGATGACACATCGAACAGATCCTGGGGTGGGAGAAGGTTTCTTTATTCCCAAAGGCTATCCGTGAAAGGGATCACACAGCCAGAGGCAAGTGTAAAGTGAGGGAAGAGAGAGTATCTTTATGTGATTACAACTTTCTAAAACCCATACCCTAGATGTGTCAGGTGTGCTGTGACGTCCATCCGTAAGTGCTCTATGTTCATTTACCATCATTTCAGTAGACAACCCCCACCCTCCAGTACTTTATCCATCAACCTGGCGCAACCACCTGCAGTATCTTTGTGCAGCTAGTGTTAATGAATTCCAACCCTCTGACCAGCACATTAAAGCTCAGATAGGTACTCACCCTGCAAACTGGGCACTGCCAGTGACTACTGCTGTCTCTAAGCCTGTACTCATCAGACAAACACTTGGAATGATACACACGAAAACACAGGTCACATATCAACACCTCTCCAGGCAAATGGCATTCAAAACAATACCAGTCATGATTTTCTGTTTCCCAGTCCTACAAAAAATACAAAATAATTTCGTATGACATTTTGTCAATATCTGCAATGACTAAGAACAAAATTGAAACTAAAGTCCATCAGAAGTTAGGCATTTTAAACAATTTCAGACATTTACTGTGTTAAAACAAGAGGGAAAAAATATCTAGGTATTTGCTTCTTTAAATTTCAAATTCTTTCCTAAACAGTATTAATATTCAAAATATCTTAAGGTGATCTGATAGCAAAACCAGTCCAAAATGAAGTAAGTCCAAAGCCAAACCCAGTTCTAACATTATCTTTTATTTTTTAAAATATAATCTATGGGATAATTTCTTCAGTGAACTGAACACCCCAACGAACATCTATAGCTTACTATTTCAAATAAACAAACCTCTGTTTTGTTCTGCTCTTTTAAAAAAATGTAGTTAAGTACTTAAATAGCACACTGTGGGAACAGAGAAAATAGTAATAAATGGTGATGCTCACTATTCTTATCTTCTCATCCATGGTATTGGATGCTTTATTGAAAATAACCATTAATCAGAATGTCCATGTTGTGATAGGTTGTCAAATTTTCAGGGTCTGTTGAATTTGGAAAAATAAATTGAAAATGTGAAACTAAAGGTTTAATCACATTCTCCAAAGGACATTGCCGTAAAAAACAAAAAAGGAAGGAGGCTCATTTTCTTATTAGGACTATTCCTGAAAATAAAAGAACATAACTGCAGGTATACAGGTTTTCTTCAACATATTTTTGGTTACGCTCTTTTTTATACAGCCAATACCATTTAAACATAAACAGGAAGATGTTATCAGCTCTCTTAATTTAGAACTCGTTCTTCGTAATTATCACTCTTAGCTTTTGTCAAAAAATACCTGTGTTAAGAGTGAATTCATTCTCAGCTTTCTTTTCTAGATATGGTAACCAAACGAAGAAGGGTTTAACCCACATTTGGTGTAATCAAGGCCACTGCCAATGGAGGTCCTGAACCTCCAAATTTGTCTACACGGCTGGTTTTCTCTGATGTTGGTAACACTCCAATGGCTTTGACACAGCACGTGCGTGGCAGGCAGTGACCTGGCTGCACCAAGGGTGAACTGTGTTAACTTCTGGCTGCTGATCACCTGGAGGAGCTACTACCCCTTCCTATAAAAAGGAAGGCTCGCTAGTGTTCCAAAATTCACATCTTCCAACACATAGAGTCATGGCTTGAGCCCATTAGTCAATTCAGCATAAAAGTAAACTTTTTGGTTTGCTTTTTGTTAAACAATTGGTGGTCTTTATTGACCAAAATGATAAAGAAAAAAAAAAAACACACACCATTTCTAGCAGACATATATGAAGGTTGGGCAATTAAGTTCACGAACTTCCCACCATGTGATCACATGGTGGAAACTTCGTGAACTTAATTGTCCGACTGTCTTATATGCTTTGTAAACTCACATTGGTAGAGTAACCTTAGTCAGACTGCTTTAAAAATCACAAGATACTGAATCTGACATAAAATCCTAATCTGTGCATGATAGGAAAAAAATCTACATCACCAAGTCTGGCACAGTGGCAGAGACAAAGCACGTGTGTGGTCTTAGCTGCACAAAACGACAGTCACTGTGCAACCATTGCACAAAGCTCCTATATGTGGCGTTTTAGCCATTTTAATTTTGGCATCAAAAATCACTGATGAATTAGTAGGTTTCAGAGAAGATACTTTGTTCTCTTTTTAATGAACAGAACTCTTTCCAAGTTTCAAATAAAGTATTTCAGAATATTTTCCTCATAGCTGTTGGTAAACATCTTAAAGGATTTCGTGGCTTATATTTGACTCATTAACAAAGAAACTACCATCCTTCATCATTTGACCTTTTTCACATTAATTCACCTTCCTGTGATTCTTAAATTGGTAGTTACTAGGTTAACTAAGTACAGGGAGCAAAAGGATGTAATTGTGGTGCACAGCTCCAGCCTCTCCATGCTACCTCCTCCCTTTTCCTATCCCCACCCTCTCCCATCCACCCAGGAAACGAGATGACATGGATTTTTCTTTCATGGGGTGTTTAGTAGTTGACCTAGTTTTTCATAACAATTATAGAAATGACAGTATAATTCAAATGAAGTAAAACAGAGAAACATTGGATACAGGTTTATATAATGGCATATAACTAACTCTGTTATCTAACATAAGAGAACATATGTGTTGGGAATGTACGTGCTGTTCATCAGAGCAATAGCTATTTAGAATATACAAAATATGCAAAAGTCAAGTTCAACAGTTTTTGGATTCCAAACCCAGGACACATTTTCGAGGTGTAACTCATATAAGCAAGCTTACGCTAGGTAGAGTGGCCTACAACCTGTCTTTTATATAGTGCTTTGACTAATAGTCAAAAACATATGCACAAAAACTAAGCCTGCATTTTCCTGGATTTCACCAGATGTCAGCAGCTACTCTGATACACTTGACCCAGCATGTGTGAAATGCCACTTTGATACTACAAGAAAGTTTTTAAAAAGCAAATCTACTAGCACAAAATCCAAAATTACAAGCAATGTAAAGACAGTATGGTTTTAATGAACAATTTTAGTAAGAGTTAACTAAACTAGCCTAAAGAAAGATAGAAATGTAATACAAAAATAAAAGAATTAAAGTAAAATAACAGTGCAAAATTAGTTCACCTTGTTTGGGGTTGCTGTCCTGAAGAAAGGCTGCATACTGTAGGCCTTTCAAAATAAAAACAAAATCATCTTGGTCTCTCTATCATAACTTGACTCAATATCAGGCAATACACAGAACTAAAGGGATTTCGTACATAGTCAAACTATTTGCTCTATGACTTACATTATTTTGCAGATAACGTCAACTGATAATCCATGAATGTGCTAATCATGAATGACAAGGCAGCAGCATGCAAACCCAAGAGTCTAGTTTAAGAGGAAACTTTAGATACTAACATAAAAGCTATAAAAGGACAGAGAGAAAATCTCTCTAGGAAGTCTGCCATGAAATCTATCATGATGTTAGGAAAACATTTTACTAAAAATAAATTTGGTGCCATTATAAATGTGCACATAACTGATTCAAGCTGGTTTTTTAATAATCAGGAGTGATGAATGTGAACATGGTAAACTCAATACCTCCCACAGTGTAAACAGACCCAGGCTGTCTTCAGAACGTCCTAGAAAACATTGCACCATCTAGAAGCAGCCTGCTGCTTAGTCTCGGTCACCATTTACAGCACTTAAGACTGGAGCCAGACCGGCTCAAATCTGGCTCTGGCACTCACAAGCTATGTGAGGCAGAATCCTTAGCGTCTCTATGTATTATTTTCTATCTGTAAAATGAACCAAATAACGCCTAGCTTATAGGGTTTTTATAAGGATCAACTAAGTTACTATGCTAAGTGTTAGCTGGTGTTAAGATGATCTGTTTGCCATAGTGCACAAAACAGGAATGAACAAGTCAAAAAATGATGTGACGCTTGTCATGCATGTGCCAATCCTTCTCCAGGACTTTAAGTTCATTACAACTAATTCTCACAACAGTTCTGTAAGCTAGACGGAGCAAGAAATATTGTTAAGTTAATTGAGAGATAACAGTGATGTAGGAGGGCCGAGCGGAGAGCTGTCTGGAACAAGGGCCTCCTAAACTATAATCCACTTTCATCAGATGCAAGAGACTCTAACTTTTAAACTCTAACTTTTAAAGAAAAGTTAGAGTTAGGTATATTCCCTTTTTATTCATAATGAGCAGATAAATCTTACATTATCAAATATGTGTTTGATGTGGTATTTCAACATAAATACAATGTAAAATTAACTTCTCTATAATTTGAGCTTTAATTTAATTCTGTTAATAAATTCAGTTAACCACTGAGGTAAGAATTTGATTAAATATTTCTATTAATTTTAAAAATTAATCATTTGAATATAAATATTGTAACATTGCTTGATGAAATAGTAAAATTTAGACAGGAGAAAAAAGATTTCTCTCTCACCCACACATACATGTGCATACACACACATACAGTCAATATTAAGCTGAAAAGAGTATAATAAAGTAAGTAGCATGACCCAAAGTATTCTGCTGAATAAAGTGAAAATTCTTTACCAAAGCAAGAATCATTTCTAAGTGTAAGTACATCAGTTTGAATGCACATAGAACCATAGCATAACTGGTTTCTAATTAACAATCGCCAATATTTAATACTTTACAGAATAAACAAACATTTACATTTTTGTACCTGAGATAGGTAATGAACCTTTGGAAGAAATGTGTAGTTCTGCACATAATTAACATAAATATAATAAAATATATTTCACCTTTTAAAAACATCAAAGGTATCCAAGGGGCGTGAACTTTACACTCAGGATACTGAACACGATTAATTTATGACAACTGTAATCACAACAAGGAAAATGCAAAGACCGAAACTAAAAAGTTTACTGCGCTTGCTATCTTTATGAAGTGGGCTGGGAGAGTCGAGCTGTTTGAATTCAGCAAGCCTCTCAATATTTTTTCAAGAACAAAGTAAGGGAGCTCTCCTTGCCTCAGCTATTTAACGGTGTCATTTCTGAAGAATAAGACATAAGTGCAATCCTTCCTCTGATCTAAAACGTATGAGTTTAGCTAAGTTTCAGCAGCTGCACAAACCATAGCTTCTTTTGTTTGGGCATTTGGAATCAGGATAAGCAGATGATGACAGCGGTCAAAGTGCCCATCTCGGCCTTGTGTCAGTTAATACTAAATCCATTTATCCCCAATATAACAGGTAAATCTCTCCAAGAAACCACAAAATGTGTATTTTCATTAGTTATGTATCAAAACCTTAAATGAAAAAACGGCAAAGATACAGAATTCATCCCACCATTTCATTTAGTCCTACTTTAAAAGTAGCACGAGGTCCTGCTTGGTGGGGCAAACTTGATTACATGAAAAGCAAACACTCAAACTGAAGCAGGGCATAACTGCCAAGACCTGAGCTCATGTTTGCAGTTGCTCCTGAATCATAAGTAACAAAACTAGTACAAGGATTCTAACTGAAAATGCAAGCTGTGGTTCCTACACTAACACATTTTTGAACTGGCATTAAGTAAGAAAGATGGAATGAAACCCTGAGTCCAGATTTGGCAGGTGAGTACAGATAGTAGTAGTTTCACAGCAAACGTGATTTTTTTACACTTTTAAGTCATCCTCTACACTGGTGGCCACATTATTTAATATCAGATCAAAAGTATCTGTCAAATAATAGGACAGAGTCGTAGCTTGTGCCAGGGACTATGAATAAAGTTGAAAAGTCACCAAATAATATGAACAGCCTCAATATCAAAACACATATTTGATATGTTTTATCTGCAAATGACCCATAACTCAGTTACCTGCAAAACTATATTAAATATTTCTATAAGACCTTCCTATATTTAGTGAGCACCTTGAGTTAAGAATTTAACTCATAACTTATGTTTATTACAAAGGGAACTACTAAATACCAAATCTGAGCCCAACAAATGGTAAAATTCTGCCCAAGAAATATATTTCTCAAGTTGTTAGAATAAATGTCATGTAATATTGTGATCAAATGTGGATTGAATGTAGCCATTCATGTGTATTTCTTTAGAGAAAGCAAATGAAGCAATCTATGAGAACATGTATGAATCTTTTTTTAAAAAAAATCGAAAGAAGAAAGGCCTTGATATAACAAAACACTGAATGGTCTGACATCACAAAGTTTCACTCTCTGCCCTGGTCTATAAGCCTCTTACCAATAAAATTTCAAAGCTATGAAAAACATCTAGCAAAAAATTATTCTGGAAGTTTAAGATGACCACAGAAAATTTACAAGTTTCCCAGGTTCAGCAATCATGTCATTTTAAAAATTGATTGATAAATTTTTGCTTGTTTATTGACCAATATTTAAGCAAACCATTTAAATTGAGGGGCTTTATTTTTAGTTATATTTTTCATTCTATTATTTCCAATGAATATATTTAAAATATCACCATGAAGATGCTTATCTATTGCCTAATTTTATCACAGCTTCTCCAAAGGAATTACCACTTCAATCAGGTTACAAATGGTGGTTGAGATCAGCATCTCAAACTGTCTAAAATTCATTCCAGTCTACAAGGAATCTCAATACAATGGAGGCCACCACCTCCCACTTACACAGGCTTCTTCCTTTTAAAGAGATTACATATTATTATATCCAGACAATTATTAGAGTTAGGCTTGTATTATATCATTGCTGGATATAATAAAAATAATGTTGCTCAAGATATGCATATTTTTCAATTGAATCGAGTTTTTAAAAATAAGCACTGGAAAAACAGGTAACAGGTGGAATGAAAAGTGACACCAACAAGCCCTGTGCTCAGCCATAGTTGTGGGGCATAAAGGAAACCACACTCTCGCCTACCTTGTCTTTCCCACCATAGATGTGAAAACGAAGATGAGGAGAGCCCAGCCTCCTTGCTAATACAAAGTATCTCAGGGGATACAAGTTGTGGGGCTTATCAAGAGAAATTAACTTTTTCCCTCACCCCTGAGCTACTGCTAACTATATTTAGAGGCTACAGAAGAAAAAGAAGTGCTTTGTTATCCATTTTTTAAATGATAGAACTTCCCTGAGCCAAGAATATTTGTAACTTTGAATTAGAGGCTTAAAAAAGTCCTATTCCTTTCCTTCCCAACACCATATATATTTTCTTGACTTCTTTCTTCTTGACACTGAGTCAGAAAAGTAACAAGATGAATAATAATGTAAATCCTTCGATTTAAAAACTCAAGTTTTTAGAGGCAGCATATCATATACAAGGTAGAGAAACTATAAAGGAGGGTCCCAGACTCAAATGCCAGCGGGCAGGGCTGTCATTAGCCCATAGAGTTCTTTCGTGCAAATCAGAAATGTTGGCTCTTCCCTAAGATTGATTTTTGTTACAATAGGAATTTTATTGCCATATTCTAGAAACTGCTGAATAAACACACTGCTGTCTGAGGAGTGGTCCTTTCTAAGTTATGTAGTTCACAATTGGCCCCCATACACAGCAGTGGGACACAACAATCCCTACAAACACACACACAGTTGGCCAGCGTGAGATGTTTGTGCTGTGCCAAATGTTATACATGTCAGCTAGGTGTCCTTCTAGAGTATTCTCAGGACACGAAAACTGTAGTACATGATAGCCCCTGGGTAGCCAGGTGGTAAACCAGCCACATTCATGAGATAAACACATATAGGTCTCAACACTTGATGGTTACATCTTAAATGTAGGTCCAGTGACTTACAGGAAACATCTATACAAATGTCCTTTTGTTTGATATAGGTCAAAAAAAGTAAAAAGAACCTGATGAGAATTTTTGCATGTATGGTTAGTAAGAAACCTGTGTGTTTTTGCTATACTATATATAGGCATTTCATGTTTTAAGCATATTTATTATTCACTGGTCAAAAATTTGCTTTGAGTATACAGTCATATGCTTTATATAATCTAATTTAACCCTTAAAACAATCAAATACACTAAATATTAATATGCCTGTATCACGGTTAAGGAATGAGTATCAGAGGTTAAGAAATTTCCTCAACTAAACGCTTGAGGTGGGATTGAAACCCTGCATATTATTACATATAAGCCCTTACCTCTTTCTACTATACTACCGTGTTTCCCCGAAATAAGACCTAGCAGGACCATCAGCTCTAATGCGTCTCTTGGAGCAAACATTAATATAAGACCCAGTCCGACTAGATCTTATTTTCGGGGAAATACAGTATATTACTGCCTCTGAATTTTTAATATTTGTGTATTTCATCGATTAGAAACAATTTTTATACACTCACTTGTACTTACATCACACATGAACACTTAGTATAAAAATGTTTGTGAATAAGAACCAACATGAATAAATAAAAATTGTACACTGGTTGTTTGATTTTCATGAGATTTCATCTAGAAAAAAGAAAAGGATGCTGTTATAAATATGTTCAGTAAGAACATGTAAAACTAAAAAATAGAATACAAAATCTAATGTAGTGCTGAACTCATTACCTACTTGTTGAATTAAACTAAACAAGAAACTTCACCTTGAAGAGGAAAAAAAGCATGTAGAAAAGCACAAATCTAAAAAGTAAAGAGAAATAAAATCACTTTTATGAAAAAAATGTATACAGATCCACAAAGCAAAATACTGTGGATTAAGTTGTACTTACTATTGATAAATCTCAATAATTATCAGGCTAGCCTTCTATACTAAACCTGTAAGTTTCCAAGTGTTTTGAGATTAGAAATTTTATATTATTTGAATTATTTTGAGTATATATTCTATTGATTATCAATGGCCCTCACTTAAATGTCTGATGGAGACAGATTTCCATCATTTGATATTATTATTATACCTTGGCATCCAGAGTTTCTTTAAAAGTAAAGTAAAAGCTTTACTTTTCCATATGTAAGTCATCAGAAAATTTATTTTGATAAAAGCATTTTTACTCAAGCTTTAAAGAACACTTCTAATGTAAAAATCAAATGATACTACCAAAATTAAACATGTTTTCTTCCATGTCTTTTGTTTGTGGAAAGCATGAGTGTTTTTCCTGAGATTCTGGAGGCACACATTAAACAAAAACAGTGTTAAAACTGAACTTCTCTAAGTTTGTAACTTGTCCTAGCTGCCCCCATGGACCAGCCCATGAGTTCACAGCGCAGAGCTGACCGCTGAGTGTGTGTCTGCTGGCTCGTCTGCTGTAGACCCAGAAGGGAAACACAATGCAAGGGTTTTGGGAAATGTTTCCACAAAGAATCAATTTTAAGACTTTTGTGTCATTTTTATATTTTCAGCTTTTCCAGAATTCACAATAAAAACACCCTCAAAATACCTAATTGTTAAATCTATTCCTATCAGAAACTAAAGAAAACTAACATCTATTAAATTTGAAACCTATCACCTGCAATGATGTTCTGCTGCAAAGACTTTTCTAATCAAGGTATTAGAAACATTGAACACAAATGAGGTGGGAAGACAGAAATTTACACGTGAATCTAATCTTTACATAAGAAAAAAACTATACTGTTTATGTGTGGGAGTATAAAATTACATACCAAAAGGAAACAGAAGATTAAATCGGCATAACTTAAAAGAGGAGTCAAAGTAACAAGAACTAGGTAAAAATATAACGAAAATTAACTTTCTGTCTTTCCTGTGATTTCTGTCCATGTGCCACAAAACCCACTATCATCACTAGTCAGCGAAGAACTGGCCAGGGGCATCTAATGCTGGAACCTCGTCCTCTGCAGACCCCTCCTGAAGCGTGGCTCTGGGCTCTGACAGCGTCCAACCTGAAGCGAGATACTCCCCTGGGTAGAGTTTAGCCCTCCAATCTGTCAAAACAGCATCAGGATTATCCTGCATTGAAACATTTTTCACTAATATTTATTACAGGAAACACAGGAATACCGTTAATTGTGTGTACATTAAAAGGACTTTTGCTTGTTTTGCTTGAACTTTTCCAATTCCAAGTAACGTACACAGAAAAAGCAAGCTCCTTATAAAAGTGAGTTTTCTACTAGTAAAAAAACAGAAGGGAGTATCCATCTGACCACCACACGTCCTTAACGTGAATAAAAATGTTAAAGTGAAACATTACTAACTTCCGAAAATGAGTTTCTGTAGGTTGTATTTAAGTAAGGTTCAAAAACGGAGAAGCCAGCTCTCCCAATTTATCAGCTGAAACATACTTACAATCTCATCTCCTGGCAACCAATAGCCTTCTTGTTCAATGCCAGCTTTTGAGCCTTTGCAGCCCACAGTGAGGGTTTCAACAATAAGACCATCTTTCACAGCTAAGCTCAGCTGGCGGGTGGTCTCTTTTGGATGCATACCGTGGACTCGAGACATGTACCTGAGCACAGAGAAAAACAAATTTAAAAATCCCTTAGTACTAACACATGAAAATGAATAAAAATAAGAAGCTAGAGGTGATTTATTTCTCTTCTGGCATGAATGATACTCATGAGAGCTGTGCTGAAAGAAAGGAAGGAGTCCTGAACACTTGACTGGATGACCATGGCATTACAAACCTTAATTCTGTTCTGTATGTTTAGAGAAATGTTTGTTCAAAATAGTCCCAGACAAGCAAATATAAATCACTTAATAGATTGTAGTCAAACATCCCATTTAGTTTTAGTCTCTGGAGCAATTACCACTAATTTTCACTCTACAGATTCTAAATTTAGAATTTTATACTCTCTAGCCATAGAACTTTGGAATAGAAAATACTTTTACCCAAAACTTAGGAAATAACACCAAAGAAAATACAGGAATTACATGAGTGGTTGTCAACATATAAAGAAAACAATGCATGTTCTGATTAATAAAACAAAAGTTGATGTTCAATAAAATAGACCTGGGACTGGATCACTAAAGCGTACAAGCTCTCCCTGAGTTACACGGCATTTTTTTTAAGTTTAAAAAAATGTAGTATTTCAAACATACCCTGGACCACAGAGAGTAATACTGGAGACTCCCTTGTATTCACCAATTATACTGAATTCATATTAACATATTGGCATATTTGCTTCATATCTTCTTTTGTTTTTTAAGGAAATAAAATGTTACAGACACAAGTGAATTTGTACCATTTTCCATTCACCTCCAATCAAACCCCAACACACACTATCAATAAACTTCTGGATCCATGAGGTCACTAGATATCCAGACACAAACACCTATCAGGATACCAGTCAGGCTAGCCTCAAACCCTCCGAGAAACCGTCCATGCTGGCAGGCAGGGGCCAACGCCCACAGTCCTGGAGGAAATTAAGTAGGGTACAAGAATTTTAGATCAATTAATCTGTCATTTAAATATCAGCATTCAAAACAAATCATTTTGAACATGCAAGAACTCATTGCTGAAGAATCTTCTAAACTCAGAGGACAAATTTCAGCAAAGAAAAGTAAAGCCATCAGAGGGCTGGGGGGCACGCACTCTGCTTTGCAGTTTGTGGCAGGCAACAGTGTCTGGTTTCTCTACCAGTGCAGTTAACGGAAGGTCTCAGAAGAAAGAGGCTGGGATTATGGTGATAGTAACGTTGGCCCTGACACAGAAGGATGAAGTGAAGTTAGTCCACATACACTGATTTTGTCACCTTGCTAACTAAAGGTCTAAGTGATAAATCATGTATATGTTTTTATATAAAGGTCGACACTAACAGAAATAAACTGAGGTTTTGAATGTGGGGAAGGGAGATGAGCCATAACAAAAATGTACTAATTTCCTCACTGTTCACTGCAGGAAGCCAACCGACATTATCTTAGGAATTAAGCATACTACTTAAACTTATAAAGGTAGCCCTTAGAACAAAATCACAAGCCTTCCAAATTAAATGAAAAAACTCATAAAAACACATTATGTAGTGAAACAAAAACAACAAAAGAAACAATAAAAACAGTATATCAAATAGGAAGAGAGGACCAAAACCAAGTCTGTCTTTTCAATAAATGCAAGTTGGCTGAACTCAACAATTAAAAAGAAAAAGACAGACAGAATCACAAAACAAAAAATGCACTGTCTATAAGAGACACACAAGTGACTCAGAAAAATTGAAAAAGAATGAGCAAAGACATATCATTAAAATGCAATCCAAATGAAGCAGGGATCAACACTGCAATTGGGCAAAACTCTTAAACTTTTAAAAAGGCAAACAACACGGGCAGTTATAAAGCAAAAACTATAAGAGATAAAGGGAGTACTGACAGGAGTACAGAACTGAGACTTTAATTCACTTCTCTTAGTCCACAAAAACATCAAATGAACAAAATTCAGTGTGGATACAGAAGACCTTTAATTAAGTTTATTAATTAATAAAACAGATCTAGTCAAATTTATTCTGAAACTCAAACACTACCTTCAATAGGTCCAAGAAACATTCACTAAAACTGAGGAGAAAGTCAGCCACAAAAATGACCGTAATATATCTCAAAAATGATAGACATTTGCTAGTCACCATGGAATTAAACCAGATATTAATAACAAAACTAGAAAACTCTCACAAACCACTGATTCAAAAAGATTTTCTAAAATTGCAAAACATCTAAAAACAATAATTAAAAAGCTAAAGCAATGCTGGTTAAAAACCAAAAACTGTAGAACAATATTAATGCAAGTGCTCCTTCTTAAGAAAAAATTAAACAGAGATAACATTAGCTAATCTAATCAATTATGAAGAAACAAAATACAGAAACATACAAACTAAGAAATGTCTACAGAGACACAGCCATATGTAAAAAGGAAATTACAAGTCATAAGCAGCTACTTTGTTCATTTCTGTGCAAAAATGTTAAGAAAAACACTATGATTTTCTAGGAAAACAGACATGCCCAAAGCTTGCTCACAGGAAAAGCTGACTATTTAAACAGGAGAATTTCCAAAAAAAAAAAAAAAAAACAACAGAGGAAAGTTGACAAAGAGCTTCCCCCAAAAAACACAAGGCAGGGACATATTCACAAGGTAATTCTGTCAAACTTTTCAATGACCACATTACCTTCAATGTGACTTACTCTTCCAGCACATAGTAGAGAAGGAAAGCATGGGATCTGGCATAACAATGATAACAAAACCCCACAAAAATAGCACAGATAAACTAGTGTCCCATAATAATACTGGTATAAAAATCTTAAATATTTAAATATATACTCTGTTAAACATTAATATAAATTAATAAATGCTAAATACATTAATACATTCAAGTGTCAAAAGAATACACCATAAGCGAGTGTTTAATTCCAGGATTTCTAGGAATATTTACTGTTAAGAAATCTAGAAATATAATTCATCCCATTAATAGATCAAAAGTGAAAAATCATGAAGATGTCTATACATGTTGAGACAGTATTTAGTAAAATTCAACATCCAGCTCCCAACAAAATAGGAGTAAACACTTCCTTAACACAATCAGGAATGTTCAAAGATGTCTTTAACACTCTATCAAAAGTATTAACCAACACAGCTGAAACAGAGAAAGTAGTGGGGTGTAAAAGTTGGTAAGGAGTTACAATTATTATTATTTGCATTATCACATAGCTAGAAAACCCAAGAAATCAGCTGATGTGCTGTTTTAAATAATCAAATAATTTAATCAATTATTTGTTTGGATACAAACTAATATACTAAAATTTACTGCATTCATATAAAGAAACCAAAAACAGGAGATTTAAAATAAGACAAGATCCAATCATTTACAATAGCAGTAAGAAAAATAAAACAGTAAAAATAGAAGAAATGACAAGATCTTTACGAAGAAAATTCTGAAATTCTACTGACACAAAAGAAGACGAATTGGAAAGACATAACTGATATTTGGATGGAAGACAACAAAATCCAAATTGCCTATGAGATAATTTAGGCAAATACTACCACAAAGTAGGAATGTTGATTCTAAAGTTCTATAGAGAATTCAACAAGAACTTCCCTGGAAAATTAAGAGTACTATCAAATGTGTAAATGTTATAATGCCAAAGTAATTAAAGTATGGTCGAACTAGTGCATGGAGAGCAGACCAATGGAACAAAACGAAGTCCAGAAAGAAACTCAAATACACATTTGGATTTTAATAAAGCTGGCATTTCATATTAGGGGAAAGACTAATTAATCAACACACAGCATTGGGACATCAAGCTGGATAAATTGAAAAAAATAGAGATGGAGCCCTGCCCTAGCCTGCACCCACATCTGCAGATCACTTTGTGGTTCATAGCAAGTGATGTGCTCCCAAGAGGTCCCAGAACCAAGATGCCCACTGGCCAGCTTCCGGCCGAGACAAGCATTCACTTGGCTGCCTTCACAAACAACACATCCCAAGGACAGACTGGGCAGGCACCAGAGCTCTGCTAAACTTAATCTTGCTCTATAGGATCAGCCCCTGCACAGCAGCTCCTCCACTGTAGTAACGACCAATCCTCACAACCCATCAGCCTGAGAGTCTATCCTTCCCACTGATGTGCAAACAGCAACCAAGGCAACTACAACAGGGGGGCACAACAACACACACAAGAAACACACCTGTGTGGCTCAGGTGTGTGGCTCAGGTGACCAGGGAGACTGCACCTCTGGGCCCCACAGCACACCTACTACATAAGGCCACTCTACCAAGACCTGGAGGCATAGCAGCCCAACTACAACATAGAAACAAACACAGGGACGCAGCTGAAATGGGGACGCAAAGAAATGAAAGAACAGAACAAAGTTCCAGAAAAAGAACTAAACAAAATGGAGACATGCAATCTACCAGATGGCAGAGTTCAAAACGCTGTTTATAAGGATGCTCAATGATCTAAGAAAGAACTTCAACAAAGAGAGATAGGAAGCATAAAAAAGGAGATGGAAAACATTTTAAAAATAAGTCAGAAATGATGAATACAATAACTGAAGAATACATTAGAGGGGATCAACAGATTAGATGAAGCAAAGGATTGAATCAGCAACATAGTAGGTAGCAGAAAACACCCAATCAAAACAGGAAAAAGAATCCAAAAAAAGGAGGATAATTTAAGGGGCCTCTGGGACAACATCAAGCATACCAACATTTGTACCAGAAAGTGGAGAGAGAGCAAGGAACTGCAAACCTGTTTGAAGAAATGACAAAAAAAAAAAAAAAACTTCCCTACCCTAGTGAAGGAAATAGACATACGAGCCCAGGAAGTACAGAGTTGAAACAAGATAAATCCAAAGAGGCCCACACCAAGACAGATCATAATTAAAATGCCAAAGGTTAAACACAAGGCAAGAATCTTAAAAGCAGCAAGAGAAAAGCAGTTAGTTACCAACAAGGGAGCTCCCATAAGACTGTCAGCTGATTTCTCAACAGAAACTTTGCAGGCCAGAAGGAATTGGCACAAAATAGTCAAAGTGACAAAAAGCAAAGACTTACAACCAAGATTACCCAGCTAAACTATCATTTAAAATTGAAGGACAGATAAAGAGCTTCCCAGACAACAAAGAGCTAAAGGAGTTCATCATCTCCAAACCACTATTACAAGGAATCTTAGAGGGACTTGTTTAAGAAGAAAAAAAAAAGAGATTAAAAAATATGAATAAAATGGCAATAACCATACATCTATCAACAATTATTTTAAGTATGAATAGATTAAATGCTCCAATCTCAAGACATAGGGTGGCTGAATAGATAAGAAAACAAGATTCTTACATATGCTTCCTTCCAGAGACTTACTCCAGATTGAAAGACTCGCATAGACTAAAAATAAAAGGATGGAAAAAGATATTTCATGAAAATGGAAACAAATGAAAAAGCTGGAGTAGCAATATTTATAGCAGACAAAATAGACTTTAAAACAAAGGCTCTATCAAGAGACAAAGAAGACCCCAGTTATCCCATTTCTGGGTATTTATATGAAGAAACCCAAGCACTAGTTTGAAGGGACATATGGATCTGTGCGTTCACTGCAGCATTATTTACAATGGCCAAGATATGGAAGAAACCTAAGTGTCCATCAACAGACAACTGGATAAAGAAGGGGTGATACACACATATAATGGAGTATTACTCGACCATATAAAAGTGAAATCTTGCCACCTGCAACAGCATAGTACTAAGTGATAAATAAGAAAACCACAAATCCCATATGATTCCACTTATGTGTGGAATCTAAAAAACAAACGAACATACAAAACAGAAACAGACTCATAGATAAGGAGAACAAACCGATAGTTGCCAGATGGGAGTGGGGGAGAGGGGCTGGGTGAAAAAGTGAAGGGATCAACAAGTACAGATTGGTAGTTACCAAACAGTCACGGGGATGGAAGTACCACATAGGATACAGGACAACATAGTACAACACAGAATGGAACAACATAGAATATAGTCAACAATATTGTAATGACGTATGTATGCTGCCGGGTGGATACCAGACTTATTAGGGAGATCACTTCATAAATTATATAAATGTAATCACTATGCTGTACACCTGAAACTAATACAATATTGTATGTCAACTGTAACTGAAAAATGAAAAATAAGTTTAAATACAAAATAAGTCACAGAGATGTAATGTACAAAATGGTAACTACATTAATAGTTATATTAATACCGTATCTTTCAGCAACTTTCAAATACACAACATGCAATATAAATACCATATTGCATATTTGAAAGTTGCTGAAAGTAGATCTTAAAATTCTTAATCACAAGAAAAACACCTTTTTATAGTTATTGTGGTGATATTTTGCAATATATACGAATATCAAATCATTATGCTGTACACCTGAAACTACTAGAAGGTTGTTTGTCAATTATACCTCAATTTAAAAAAAGAAAAAAGAAAATCAGTGAAAAACTATCATGGTATAAAATGGCACAATTTCTCAAAAACATTATGGAAAAAGTTCCTTTCTCCCACATAAGCTTGCCAATCTTGGTCAGTTAGCCCTTTTTCAAACTCATCTTGGTTCTTCCTTATCTGTTATTCATCCATAATAATTTTTGCATCAGTTAGCATCCATGAAAAACACTGTTGAGATTTTGATTGATTAATTTGAGGAGAATACCACTGATATTAAGTCTTTGCCCTGATAAACTTGGTATGTCCATTTATTTAAATCTTCATCTATGTCCTTAATAAAGGTTTATAATTTTTCTCCATAAAAATCTGCATCTTTTTGGATTCTTCTAGATACAGCATATTTTTGTTTCTTTGAAAAGAGGATTTTATTTTATATGGTATTTTCTGGTCAGTGGTTGCTGGTATATATTCAGAAATCTTGCTAAACTCTCTTATTAGCTCTAAGTTAAGTCTATTAAACTTGTCCTTTCTTCTTGCACTGATGAGGACTCTAGAACAATGTACACCCTAGGTAGCCTCGTTTCAGATTCCGCAAGGGATTCTTATAACAGTTCAACCATTACACGTTGACATTTGCCAAAGGTTACTGATGGATACATTTTATCAGTATAAACTGATAAATATGATGCTTGCTACAGGATACCGGTAGCTAGCTTTTATTAAGGAAATTGCTTTTCAGTCCCAGTTTTCTGTTTTGTCTGGCATTACATTCTATTATTCCGATACATTATAATCCTCTGAATTCTGCCACACAAATGGGTCTTCTCAGCCACTGTGCACTCCAACATTTGGAAAGCATGGAGAGTAAGACACCAAGAAGTTTTATTTTCTCTTTATTGACAGCATGTTGGGCTCAACTTCCTTAGTTCAAAGAGAACTGAAGTCAGCCATTGACTCCGCTCCTTTGTTCTTGAAGGACCACAAAGATGCACAGGGCTAAGGATGGAGAACAGATCGGGCAGCCCTTTCCCCAGATGCAGGCTGAGCAGGAGAGGGTGTGAATGAAGGGCTAGTTCTGACTGAAACATGAGAACGGCGGCAGGCAGACAGTGCTTCCTCCTAGTCCCGCCACAGCCTGGGAACGCAAAAGCTCTGAGTTAAGGGGTTTTGTTTTCCGAACAAGAAGTCTGGGTTTAGGAAAATTAGAATAAAGAGTAAGATTTAACATGCATTAAAAAGTGTTGCCTAAAGGCTAAGAACATGTATACATTATTTAAAATAGTTGTTATAGATGCATTTACATTTTTTCAAACAGTCACTATTTACTTCCCTTTAAGGCCTTTCTAATCACGATCTATTTGCTGATGTATCTGCAGCTGCAGCCAGGAATGGTGCCACCAGTGGGAGCAGATGACAAGTTACTTCAGATAGCTCCTTGCATAAAACTGGTACTCGGTAAATAATTGTTGAATACCGTGTTTCCTGAAAATAAGACCTAGACGGACCATCAGCTCTAATGTGTATTTTGGAGCAAAAATTAATATAAGACCGGGTCTTATTTTAATATAAGACCAGGTATAATATAACGTAACGTAACACCGGGTCTTATATTAATTTTTGCTCCAAAAGATGTATTAGAGCTGATGGTCCAGCTAGGTCTTGTTTTTGGGGAAACACAGTATATACATGAGTATTAAGAAATTTCAATGGGATTTAAAAAAACTATTTTAAATTAATTCTAGATTTGCAGAAGAGTTGCAAACTAGTAGAGTTCCCATATACTCTTTACCCAGCTTCTCCTAATGTTAAATTAACATCTTATATAAAATAGTACAATTACGAAAATTTCTTAATTTCTTTTTCTACACATTTACTTATGTGAGATATTTGATATACAACATTATATTAGTTTCAGGTGTACAACATGATGGTTCAATATCTGCATATTACAAAATGACCACAATATGTCTACTTAATATCTAAACATTTAGATTATTAATTTATTAACATTGGCACACCTTCACACTTTGGAGATATTGTGTGCTTGGTTCCAGACCACCGCAAAAGCAAGTCATAATGTTTTTGCTAGTGGAGGGTCCTGCTTTTCATTCGTAAAAAACACAATATCTGTGAAGCACAATAAAGTGAAGTCCAATAAAACGAGGCATGCCTGTACTTTAGTATTTTAAACTACAGACTTTATCTAGGCTTCACCAGTTTTTCCACTGTTCTTTTGTCCCAGGGACCAATTCAGGATTTCTCAACATGTGATATATGAAAAAACATCCAGAAATTAAACAAATGATATCAAAAATTGTTTAAGAGGAAGAAGAAAGGTGAGTAATGATTAATCCTGCCCAATAGAAATTATTACAAAGTCTTCTATTAAGACAATGGCAACAATGAAGTTGACCTGAAATTTGCTTATAGCTGACAATACGAACCATTTAAAAACAGCGTAGTATGACACAAAAATTCAAACAAAAGAACAAAAGATCAGAATACCTAGAAATAGGTCCAAATACACAATTACCTAAATGTGAAACGTAAGCATTACAAAGGAAGGGAAATGTAACAATATTCAGCAAGTGATAGTGAAATAACTAAAAGGCAATGTGAAGAAAAGTAATTTGTAACAATATCATCTAAACTGTGAATGACTTAAATATCACATATAATACAAAAATAAATGAGAACACAGTATCAGTTATTTGGGGGCAAATTATGAATTATAACAATGGAAGAAACAAAGAAAAAGGCAGATTTGAAAACATAAAATTAAGATTACAAAATGTAAGAGTAAGAAAACTAAAACGGAACAATGAATTAGCAAAAAGACCTATCGAGCATGACAAAAGGTTAAAAACATACCTATCAACATAGCTTATATGCCAGATGTGTGTGTGTGTGTGTGTGTGGTCTATACAATGAACCCAAGCCTTATTATATGAGAAATACATGTAAGATGTTTGGCTTAATATTTGTGATAGAAATCATCAATAAAGTAGCAAGTGTCAACAAACACAGGTTCATAAAACAATGCCTATACTTGAGGAATTCCTACTTTTCCCCACTCTTCTATTCTTTTAAACTATGTATTGATTCTAATCTATTTGTCTTAAATAGCAGAATTAAGGCAGAGTGCTACAGATGTTAAGTAAATGAGGAACGCTCCTCTTACTGAGCATTGCAGGCTAAGTGTAGCTGAGTTAGTATAAATCCTGAAGAACTGAGTGATTTATCACACCATAAATATCAGGTCTGATACTTAAGTTCATGAATTCATCCTAGAGAAGTGCTACATACCTCACTGCTGAATATCATTATGGTCACCTTCAAAGTAGTGCCCTGGGGAAGCTATGCACTGACGCCAGTGCTTAGTCGACACTTCAAAGCCATTTTGGAACTCTTTTTCTGGAATGGCCATCAGAGCTTGTCGTCGTATTACCCTTGATGTGCTGAATGCCATCAAAATGTCTTCCTTTCAATATTTCCTTTATCTTTGGGGAAAGAAAGAAGTCATTGGGGGCCAGGTCAGGTGAGTAGGGAGGGTGTTCCAATACAGTTATTTGTTTACTGGCTAAAAACTCCCTCACAGACAGTGCCGTGTGAGCTGGTGCAGTGTCGTGATGTGAGAGCCATGAATTGTTGACGAAAAGTTCAGGTCGTTTTAGTCTTTTTCATGCAGACTTTTCAGCACTTCCAAATAGTCAGCTTGGTTAACTGTACAGCTGGTACAAATTCATAATGAATGATCCCTCTGATATCAAAAAAGGTTAGTGACATCGTTTTCACTCTTGATTAGGACTGACGGAAATTTTTTAGTCGTGAAGAACTGGCTGATTTCCACTGCGCATTTTGATGCTTTGTTTCAGGTACCAGGTACTGGTACATTCATGTTTCATCACCAGTGATAATATGGCCCAAAACATCGTCTTGCCTCTCCAAAAGGTGTTGGTAAACGTCAACTCTCCTTTGCTTCTGTTCATCGGTGAGCTCCTTTGGGACCATTTTGCACACACCAAGATTTCTCATGCCAAGATTTTCAGTTCAGATTTTCCTGTTTCTCTGTTGATGTTTACTTGGTCTGCTATGCTTCTCACAGTCAGCCGATGATTTTGTCACACAATTCAAAGCATTTTTGTAATTTCTTCATCAATTCTGCTCGTTACTGGCCGCCCTGACCTCTCTTCATCAGTGACACATTCTCTCCCCTTAGAAAAACATTTAATCCATTTGTACACTGCAGTTTTCTTCATGGCATTATCCCCATAAACTTGGACTAACAAGTCCCTGATTCTACTTCCACTCTTGCTAAGTTTAACAAGAAATGTAATTCAAGCTCAGACATTCTCACCACGGCACACAAAAACACGCAACAATAATGAATGCTACTCAGCAAGACACTCGCCATACGTCGACACAAACACAGCTGTGAGACACTGATATACCAAGTTATAACACCTTACCGAGCTGTTTGTACAGTGCTGCCAATGTAAGCGCAAGGTGGCAAGTTTGCAAACGTTAATTGTTAAACCTCATATAACGAAGGGTCCCAATCTATTATTCCTTTTCTTAGATCAACTACTCAGGCAGGTTACTTCATGTGAAAATACTTTTATGCCAATAATTCAGGTTACGATCATTCTAGGAATCTCATTTTCTTACAAGCTGCTTCCATCAATCACAGGGACTTTTCTTCAAATAAAGAGGCAAAAATAGCAATTTGGGTTTGAGATACATTTACAGTGGCCATCTAATCTCCTACTTTAATTTGACTCAGCATAATCATTTCAATGTCCAACATTTAAATGTTATGTTCAATTTCTATGAATTTTTTCATTTTTTCCCACCCCTTCCATTTCCTTTCCTATAATTTCCCTCCCTATGTCTCCACTCTGCTGTTGAGCACTGAAGTGTATCCAAAACACAGATGTCATCTCCCCTGAGATAATTAAGCATGTTCCAAGACAAAAAATATATAGCTAATGGTAAAAGTCATTGTTGATTTAATATTTTTAGAAAAGTAAGAAACCTCATGAGTCATAATTTCCTAAAAGTAATTATCTGTCTTTAACCCTTCTAATAATGACTTACTCTCAGGACCTTGTCATGTCGTCTGACAGGGACAAATTGGGAGCTGGGCACACCAATGAGAACAGTGTAAATACGACCGTATCTTTGGGGAGAAGGAGCCAACCCAAAATAAACATACCGTGTTTTCCCAAAAATAAGACGTAGCTGGACCATCAGCTCTAATGCATCTTTTGGAGCAAAAATTAATATAAGACTTGGTAGTATTATATAAGACCCGGTATATTATATTATACTCGGTATTATATTATATATAAGATGCAGTAAGTGTTATAAAGATGCAGTAAGACAGCCACTCTCAACACAGTGTTGCTGAGAAAACTTCTGGAAAGTACTTTTGCATTATACAGTAACACTTCATGGGTGCTCCTATCACTTGAATCAGTAATTCTCTTCCTTTGGAGATGATCTGAGATGGGACACAGATTTATATAGAAAAAAGTTCCTCACATAATGAAATGTTGTAAGGAAAAAAAAGGATCTAAAATGTCCACAACAATAAAACAAATTAGGGATATAAAATAAGTTATATACCCACCCAATAGAATACAATGCCTTTAAAAAAAACACTAATGTTTCAAAAAAACATAATGGTGTGAGAAAATGCTCACAAAGATAAAAAGAACAAAATTTAAAATTATATATGCAGAGGGTGCCAAAAAAATGTATACACATTTTAAGAAAGGAAAAATCTGCATTAAAATAGTAATACTCAACATATACCAATAACAAAAGATGAATACAATTCACGTTTGACTTCTACAATTACAAGAGGTGCTCAAAGTGGTTACCATCAGCGTAATTTTAATAGTCTTTTCTTTTCTTAAAACGTGTATACATTTTTTTTGGCCCCCTTTGTATGTATGCATACAGAGAGAGTTCTGCTACCAGTAATAGTTGATTAGGTTATTCAAGTCAATCAATCCTTCCACCGAAAACTAGAAAAACCAAACAAAACACTAAAAAATAATTCATTTAATTTTGGAGCATCTGCCAATTCTGGAAGAGGCAACTGAGTCTCAGAAGCCAAGCAGGGTTTTCACAACATCATGGGGGCAGGGAGACGAGAGCTCTCGCTGAGGCGCCCTAGCAAAAGCAGCCTTCGTAAAAACCCAGACTTTGGATTGTGATCCTGACCAGTTACGCTGAGGGTGAGGCTAGAAAGAGACTAGTTCACACAAGCACTAGATCAAGTCAATTCCTGATTAGATTAAAGTGATGTGAAATTGATGGTACACCTGTCAGAAGGAAACACAATTTCTAGAGGAAAAGACAGCATCATCTAAGAGCCTGCATATCTATCTCTGTTTCATATGCATACCTGGCACACAATTAAAAAAAGGCATGTAGGAGTTAAAAACATGCAATATGAAAGTATCTCTTTGTTTTGCAGGTCCTAGGTTACAATATAATAATCCTCCTTCCATAGTTCTGTCCTCGCTAAATACTAGGCACAGAACTATTTATTCATCACAGATCTCCAGAGTAACTATCTAGGAAAAAGGCCAACAGAGAGGTGAAATTTGTTATTTTTTCCAATATCCTTTTCATACTTCTTATTTACTCATAACTGCTAAATCTTAATTTCCCTCAATTCTGAAATTGTTAAAAATAATTTAGTGTTCTCTGAATATAGATACACTCTGAAGATTTGGGGGGATTAATTAACAGGAACCAAAAGGAAAAACAGAGTTTCCATTATATTTTTCATTAATAACAAAGGTATTAAAACTACTTTTTCTTTCAAAAGTTGCTGTATTATGATTACCCCACAAATGGCACAGTGTAAATTACTACCTTAGATTTTGACCTCCATTATTTATGCAGTGACTTTAATTATTAGGTTGGTGCAAAAGTAATTGCGGTTTAAAAGGTTAAAAACAATTACAAAAACCACAATTACTTTTACACCAACCAACCTAATAAAATCAGTAAAGTAAAATCTATAGTTATTTTAAAGTTAGGTGGACACTTAGATATTATTGCCATAACAGGCAAAGTTTTCATTTGGGGGGGAAATTTTTTTTATGTGACACAGGAAAACTATTTTATAGTTAATATTGGTTCCATTACATAAAAAGGAAAATATTTTCAATTCAAAAAATCTCAATTTCAGTAATGATGAATTATATATTTTACGGCTTGCTCCTTTTTACACGATTAAATCAGGCCTCTTAAAAAATCTTTTTTAAAAGCATTACTAGCCTGTACAACGACACAACTAATGAAAATACGTATCTGTGTAATGATTCAAAATCACTATAGGTTTGAGAGTAACGTAGTTGTTTCCTACCTGAAATGGAAATATATTGCAAGTTGTATGTTTCAATTTCCTTTGTAGTAGGAAAAACAGCACAAGCAAATGTAGAATACCATTTTGGCATACTTTTTTTCGTAACAGTAACATTAATTAATAGTGCTTGAAATCTCAGCCTAACACAGACACAGGATGGGACTCTGCCATTTGGCATGAGCTTTGCAACAATACCCTAGAAATAAATTTTTTTCTGGTTTCAGTACTACTAGAAATAGTTATGGTTCAACTCAGCAATTGGTTCCCTTACGGACATTATTAAAATGGGGATACTTCCTCTTTGTATTAGCTACCAGAAAACGGAAACCAGATCTATAACATCTTTAGTAAGTGCGGGCTTCACAGGACTTTCTTCTGTTAGCTCTATTCCTGGCTCCATTTTATGTCCTAAACTTCATTTCTCCTTTCCCCATCCTTCTCATTCCCGTCTCATATATATTAGCTTACTCTATTTACTTACATCTTTTTCTAGTTGTTCCTAAAATATTTTGGGAACAAATGATGCTCTAATAAAATATACTATGTATTTCTTCGATATGAATATAACATGCACACACACACAATTAAGACCATTTACCTTCCATCCTTTTTTCTAGACTGTTTTATATGATGTACCAGTATAACTACTAACAGTGGCCTTTTCACTCTTACTCCACTTACAGGTATTCTACTTGTAGGTATTTATCCAAATACACATCACCTACAACTGTACACGAAAGGACATTGTTGCCTTTATCAGAAGAACCCCCAAATGGAAACATCCTCAATGCCCCTGAGGAGATGAACAGATTTTTTAAACTCTGGTGTACCCATGTAGTGCAATACTGCTTAGCAACGAAAAAGAATGAACCCCCAATATATGCAGCAAAGAAAAGCCAATGATGAAAAAGAATATATTGTGTGATTCCATTAAATAAAATTCTAGAAGAAGCAAAGCTAATTACTGTGATAGAAAGCAAACTACTGATTGGCTGGGGCTGGAGACAATCATAAAGGACTGAACCATAAAGAAAGAAAAGGGATTTTTAGGGGGTGATGACAACTTTCTGTATCTTGATTAAGATGGTGGTTACTGAGGGACATTACTTAGCAGATAGAGGAAGGAAAGTGACCTGCTTGAGAAAACACAGCTTGTTAATTGGAGAACAGATATTAGAATCAGTCTCATTCTAGACAATATTAAACTTTTCTGTTGAAAAAGACTACTGCTGCAGAACAAGAGCCTATATTCACTCAACATTCAACAAATATTGCTGAAGACTGCTGAGTGTCACGTGCCAGTCACCATTTTTTGGTGCTTGGCAAACCCCAATACACAGAAAAGAAAAAGATCTTTACCTGTACAGCTTACACAGTGGTGGGAAGGGGCGTCAGGGGCCGATGCCAACAAAGAGGGACACTGCTAATGCCCGATTACACTATGTGGCGCGCTTGCTAGAAGGGCCCCGAAAATAGCTCCCACAAGGGTTTGTTGCCTTTGAAGTTTAAATTCTGAAGAAAGCAGACTCACAATAGAAAAACACTGGATCCTTTCCTACCACCACACAGAACTACAGATGTATTAAAGACCTAACTGTGAAAGGAAAAACTACAGCTAATAAAGAAAATGTAGGGGGATATACTTGTGGCCTTATTATTTAAATAAAATTTCAAAAGCACAAACATTAGGCAAAAAAGATTGAATATGATTACATTAAAAATTAAAATTTTCTGTCCAACAAAGCACACTATGGGAAAAGTTAATAAACAGATAACAAAATGAGAAAAAATGTTTACAAAGCAGAAAGTGTAGAAGGAACTTAACATCTAGCATAACACGAGCTTCTGCAAATCAAAAGAAAAAAGACACCAATCCCAATGGGAAGACAGCAAAGGATAAGCACAAGCAGACACAGAAAAGAAAGCCCAAAACCGTCCAAGAACACTGGGAGCTACCTAAAGTCCTTAATAAATACAGAAGTGCAAATTAAAATATCTGACTGACAGCATTTGTGCAACTGCACGTCAAGTAAGCAGAGACATCTGGGGACATCGCTGTGAGCATTAGAGCGAGGCATGGTCCTGAGCATCGTCACATGAAGTGCGTACATGTCTCTGGAAATGCACACCCAGCCCCTCACACAGGTCAGAAAGGAGATGGGGGTGCGCGAATGCACAATAGGAATGCACAATGCGCATGGTGTTGTGTGCTAGAGGGAAAACTGGAGACAACTAGTGTACATTGTAAGGAAATAATTCAAAGCATGGGAAATGCTTGATGCCAGATTAATAAACACAGTAGGGGAAAAAAAGTAAACACGCAACTTATCCAAGAATACAGCAATGGCAGAATGGTGACCAAAAAAAGCAGATGATAATATGTACCTATAGAGTTGCAACAAAAGCTAAATGAGGGGACAAATGTAAGGTACTCAGCCCAGTGCCCAGTACTTAATATGTTCTAAGTGTGTGGTTCCCGCACTAGTTATCACTGATCCCTCTGAGCTTTCACCTTGATATTTGTATTACTGGATATCTGTATAATTAGAACACTTCAATAGATGACATATGGACAATATGAAAGTACAATGGGAAAAGCAAGGCCTTTGAAGTCCCATGGATCTCGGTTCAAACACCAGTTCCACAATTTACTTGCTGCTTGACCCTGGACGAGTCACTTAACCTCTCTGCATACCAATGTGTATTTCTGTAAGTAAAATTCGTAGTGTTAAGACCTGTAGTACTTTTGAAGGTAAATAAGATGACATAATGTAAACCTACAATAAATGTGTATGTTACTGAACAGTCTCAACAGATGGATTGCTGTGCAACCATCACCAATAACAATCCACCGGGACCATGGAACAGCACTGAAAAAGGCTAACCAATGCTGAGGAAGAAACAAGCATCAACAATGACCAGAAATAAATCAATTAAAGTGGGTCCCTTACTTGAATTTGGGTAGAGGAATTGTAGGTAATTATTTTTCTGCTTTCTATTTTCCAAGAATCCCACATATGGTTATGTTATTTAAAGCAATAAAAAATAAAATTTAATCATAATACTCTGCCACTGGGTGCTTTATAGACGCAAGGATAGTTCAACATATGTAAATCAATCAGTGTAATATACCACGTTAACAGAATAAAAGATAAAAATCATATGCTCTCAATGGATGCAGAAAAGCATTTGACAAAATTCAATACTCCTGCAATTCAATACTCTTTCATGACAAAACCACTCAACAAGTTGAGTACAGAAGGAAACTACCTCCCCATAATACTATATATGTGTTTGTGTGTATATATATATATAAATATACATATGTACATATATATATATAGAGAGAGAGAGAGAGTGAGAGAGAGAAATCATGTATTAAAAATGCCATACATTAAAAACTCACAGCAAATATCATTCTCAGTGGTAAAAGACAAAGCTTTTCCTCTAAGATCAGGAATAAGGCAAGGACGCTTACTGCAAATCAAAATTCACTTTCACCACTTCCATTAAACACAGTAGTAGAAGTTCTAGCCAAAGCAATCAGGATATAAATAGCATCCCAACTGGAAAGGAAGATGTAAAATCATCTCTGCAGATGATATTACCTTATATGTAGAAAACTCTAAAAGACTTCACCAAAAAAAGCTGTTTTAACTAATAAATGAATTCAGCAAAGTAGCAGAGAACAAAGTCAATACGCAAAAATCAGTTCCATTTCTATATACGAAAAATCAACAATCTAAAAAATTATGAAAATAATTCCATTTACAACAGCATCAAAAAGTGTAAAATACTTAGGAATTAATTAACAAGGTGAAAGATTTGTACAATTACAAAACATTGCTGAAAAAAATTAAAGATAAAATTAATGAAACACATCCCATGTTTATGGATTAGAAGAATATTGTTATACTGTCAACATTACCCAGAGAGATCTACAGAGTCAATGCAATCCCCAACAAAATCTCAACCACGTTTTTTTCAGACACAGGAAAACCCATCCTAAATTTCATATGTAATCCCCAGCCAAAACAATCTTGACAAAGAAAGAAAAAAAATGTGGAGGAATCCCACTTCCGATTTATTATTACAAAGCTACAGTAATCAAAACTGTTTGGTATTGGCATTAAGACATATATATATAGACCAATGGAAAAGAATAGAGAGCCCAGAAAAAACCCTCACATATACAGCCAAATGATTTCTGACAAGAGTGCTAAGACCATTCAATGGGGAAGAGTCTTTTCAACAAATGGTGCTCGGAAAACTGGATATCTGCGAGCAACAGAATAAAGCTGGACTCTTTCTTACCTAACACCATATACAAAAATTAACTCAAAATGGATCTAAGACCTAAATTAAAACCTGAAATAAAACTCTTAGAAGAAAACATAAAACAAAAGCTTCATAACATTGGACTTGGCAATGACAATGTTTTGCATATGACACCAAAGGCACAAGCCAAAAAAGAAAAAATAGACAAACTGGACTTCATGAAAATTAAAAAATTTTGTACAAGAGACACTATCCACGTAGTAAATACGCAATCTATAAGTGGAAGAAAATATTTGCAAATCACATAACTGATAAGGGATTAATATTCAGAATATATAGAGTACTCCCAAAACTCAACAAGAAATAAGTAACCCAATTCAAATATGTGCAAAGGACTTGAAAAGACATTTCTCCAAAGAAGACATACAAATGGCCAATAAGCACATGAAAAGAGGCTCAACATCACTAATCCTTAGGCAACGCAAACCACAACTGCAGTGAGACGCCACCTCCCGTTAGGATGCCTACTATCGTGAAAGTAACAGAAAACAGTACGTGTTGGTGAGGATGTGGAGGAGTGAAAAAGAAGAAGGGATTAAGATGTACAAATTTCCAGTTATAAAAACAGTCCTGTGGATGTAAAGTACAGTACAGAAAACATAGTCAATAATATTGTAATAACTTTGTATGATGTCAGATGGATAGCAGTTATGGAGGGGAGGTCACTTCATAAGATATATAAATATCTAATCACTATGTTATAAACATGAAACTAATATAGAATTTAATGTCAAAAAAATTTTTTAAGAAAGATGATGATTTAAAAATGTAATGGAGGGGCTGGCCCGGTGGCTCAGGCGGTTGGAGCTCCATGCTCCTAACTCCAAAGGCTGCGGGTTCGACTCCCATATGGGCCAGTGGGCTCTCAACCACAAGGCTGCTAGTTTGGCTCCTCGAGTACCGCAAGGGATGGTGGGCTCTGCCCCCTGCAACTTAGATTGAACATGTTACCTTGAGCTGAGCTGCCGCTGAGCTCCCAGACGGCTCAGTTGGTTGGAGTGCGTCCTCTCAACCACAAGGTTGCCGGTTCAACTCCTGCAGGGGATGGTGGGCTGCGCCCCTGCAACTAGCAATGGCAACTAGACCTGGAGCTGAGCTGCGCCCTCCACAACTGGGACTGAAAGGACAACAACTTGACTTGGAATAAAAATCCTGGAAGTACACACTGTACCCCCAATGAAGTCCTGTTCCCCTTCCCCAATAAAAAAAAATGTAATGGAGTTATTAGGAAAATGCAAATCAAAACTACAATGAGATACTACCTCACACCATTAGGATGGCTGCTGAAAAAAAAAAAAGAAAACAGAAAACAAGTGTCAGTGAGGATGTGGAGAAAAGAACCCTTGTACACTGCTGGTGGGGATGTAAATGGTGCAGCTCCTGTGGAAACAATATGCAGGTTTCTCAAAAAATTAAAAATGGAAATCTCATATGATATGGTAATCTCACTCCTGGGCACCCCCCCCCCCAAAGGACTGACAGCAGCAGCGTCTGGATGAGAGATCTGAACACCCATGTTCACAGCAGCACTAGTCACAGGAGCTAATACGTGGGAGTGACCCAAGCGTCCACCGACAGATGCCTGGATAACAACACGTGGTGTGTACAGGCTACGGAACATCACCCAGCCTGAGAAAGGAAGACAATCCTGCCACATGCGACAGTAAGGAGGGACCCTGAGGACACTGTGCTGAATGAAATGAGCCAGTCACGAGAGGACAGACACTTGTGATCCCACTTCTATGAGGCTCTTAGTCACAAAGAAATTAGAAATTAGAGGGGCAGGGCCAGGGGCTGGGGCAGGGTGACGAGGAGTTATTGTTTAATAGGTAATGAGTTTCAGTTTTACAAGGTTGAAAAAGTTCTAGAGGTGGATGTGGTGATGGCCGCATAGTGTGAACGTATTTAATACACTGAATTGTCCACTTAAATAAGGTCAAGATGGTCAAGTTCATTCTATGTGTATTACACTATAAAAAAATTAAAAACAGTAATAATGACCTGCCTCTAGGCGCTTTAGAGATGGATAGGTATACATATAACACATTTCATTTTAAATTTGCACTGAACAAAAATTAATGAACTTCAAAACCTAAATAGCACATCTGTGGATCTTTCATCAATGAATTTATTTAAAAATTTAGAATGTACTCTGAAGAACTAGGTTTTTCCTAATTCTAATACTTAACCTGGGACAAATAATTTACTCATTCAGCCTCACATTCTTCACCCATGAAGAAGGTGTAATTTGAATGTCAGAGAGTTGCTGTTAGGGTGAAATGAAATAATATGAACGCACCATATACATGACTTCAAAGTTTGCAAGGATACAAATATAAATTCATTAAATATCAAAAGAAAATATTCAACAGTTAAGAACTTAGACTATGAAATCAGATAGAACTACATTCAAATTTCAGTTCTGCTGACAACCTGTGTGGCTTTAGACAATTTATTTCACCATCTTCATAAGGAAAACAATGACAACAGACCTCGTGGAGTTGCTGTGAAAATCATACAAAGCACAGTGCTTGTCACAAAATAATGACTCTGTGTTCTCAATTATTCTAATCCTCCTTGAAACGCCACTTCAGTCAATGTAACTGCATACTTACTAAGAAACTTCTCCTCACTGCCTTGCCCCAACCCACTATGCTTCACACTAAGATCCAAAGCCAAGAAGCTGTGTGGCCTGCTCTCCAGGTGCTCACACCAGCAATGGAAGAACTGTCTTTCAAAGTCTGTAAGAGACTGTCATAAACAATGAAACTGAATTTTCTACATATCAGAATGTGAGCACAGAAGAAGGGTACTGGGATTGCTCACAGTGCGGAATGGATGAATTTCTCAAAGGAGATGAGGTCTGAGTTGGATCTTAAAGGAAGGGGTATGTTTGTTAACCCCTTCCCAAAGAGTAGAGTGCTCAGGCAATGGCGAACTCTCATCAGATGGAGCTGAGTGGGCACAGGCAGGCGGGAAGGGGAATGGGAAGAGTTCTCTGCACAAATGCAGAATGGGGAAAGAAAGAGGATTTTAAGAAGAGCATAATCAGACTTAAAATCTAGAAAAATAACTGGTAAAATGAGAAGTTTAGGTTGACTTAAAGGGGTGGGGAGATGTGACTTTAAGTGTCTGCCCAGGAGAGGAGCCCAGGAGAGTGTGGACATGGGGTACCTGGTGCGTCTGGGGTGCAGTGTGGGGCAGGAAGCAGGAGAGAAAGGCGAGGCCCTGATGCCTGGACAGGAAGTTGGACGTTATGGGCAACAGGAAAAGGCTTTCAATCATGGAGCCTCTGATAAGATGGTGTTCGGAAAAACACCTGTGACACCACTGATAGGAAGAACCAGCATAGCAAGACCAGGAGGCCAGAAGCCCAATCAGGAACCAGCATAGGCAGGAGGTGACAGAGGCTAAAATCCAGGCCAGAAGAGGGAGGAACAGGAGAACTCAAGACACCTTTACTGAAGAGCACCATTCAATCCACCTGGGGAGGAAAAACGACTATTTACTTTTACCATTTCTGTATTCCAAACACATTCATTATTCCCCTCTAGCTACAGGATGAAAGTCTCAGGGCTCGTGTACAGGCCCACTAGTCTGGCCCTCTCCTCTTAATCCCCTTTCCCTTAAAATCCTGCAATCTCTGCGTGGGCTCTCCTCTCTGCCTGACGGAACCCCACCCAACTTCCAAGGACTGACTAATCCCTGCCCCCCACAAGGCCTCCCAGACTCTCCCACAGGGACCCCCCAAGTCAGGCCTGCAATGCCATTTATTGCCCCCACTCACAGGGGCTGAGACATGCTCTGCCGTACCGCTCCTATTACATGATACCGTTTTATTCTTTAATGGTGATTTACACGTTTCTGTGCCTCGTCTGTATGTTTCCTTCACAGAACTGCAGAGAGATGTCACACATGAAAACAGCTACACAACAATGCAACCAAGAAGAATGCCATTAAGATATGGCACTGAAAAAAACACACTGTGGAGTACGGTTATTCAGAATCAGTTACTTCTTCTGCAAGGCTGTTATTATGTTAAAACAAAAGTACACCTGCCATCTGCTACCATAAAAAGATACTTACGAAAGAATAAGTTAATGTAGATTGAAGTGACAATGTAGTTAGTAATGCTGTGAAGAATTCTTGGGATTACACATACAGTATAATATTAACTGGTGGTTTTTTTTTTTTAACTAATTTATTTCTAAAGAAGAATTAGGTTGGTGCAAAAGTAATTGCGGTTTTTGCCATTACTTTTCTTTTAACCTGCAATTACTTTTGCACCAACCTAATAATCTAGGCAGTTGCCATTTTCCTCCTTTAGAGTGAATCTAAGGAGTGAACAGAAATTGACAGAGACACAAAGCAAAATTATAACTTCAGTAAACAGTTCCTAAAAATTATGGGTTTCATAAAATTAAATTGTAATAGATAAATAAAGTACACTTAGCTGCAACCTACACACAAAGAAGACTTGCAGTTTGGTCTTATGAACTCCAGAACTCAGAAATCTCAAAGCCAAACATGTCACAAGAGGTCAGAGGTCACATTTTCTAACTGGGGTTTGACCCTCAAGTAAGCAATACATGGAATTAATTGATGCCCTAATGTGAAACATTAACTTGAATGGGACTGGTCTACCAATCCAATGTTCCTCTAGTCACAAACTGATCACCTCTAGAAACACAAAGTCAAAGTTACCAAGACAGGAAGGAACCATGAAGGCTCAACTGCTTTTCACAGCAGTCACCAAAAAAATAAAATGCCATCTCCCAATGACACCAATGTGGCAATCATTCTGGTAGAGACTAATATAAAATCCATACTTACTTCAAAATATGTCTTTAAATTATCTTATTAACTATTACTGAGAACGAAATTCAAATGCCATGTTGTAATTATCCAAATTAGATGTGAATAATCTGGATTAAACAGAAAAAGGAAGTCCTGTAACTTGTTTTTCTTGTATGTTAAAATATAGGTGACATTTAGAAAAATAACATGACAATGAGTTATAAATTAAAGTGGGAACCTTAGGAATTTAAAGTATATTTCATTTCTGTTTCTGATTTTGTCATACGATTGTCAGAGAGGAAAAGACAAATGTCTTGGCTATTGTGTATAGTGCTGCAATAAACATAGGAGTGCATAAAGTTTTTTGAATTAGAGTTTTGGATTTCTCCAGATAGATACCTAGGAGTTGAATTGCTGGATCATTAGGTAGTTCCATTTTCAGATTTTTGAGATACCTCCATACTGTTTTCCTTAGTGGCTGCACCAATCTGCAATCCCACCAACAGTGCACAAGCATTCCCTTTTCTCCACATCCGCGCCAGCACTTGTTGTTTGTTGATTTATTGATGATACAATGGAGTATTACGCAGCCATAAAGAAAAAAGAAATCTTACCATTTGCAACAACATGGATGGACCCAGAGAACATTATGTTAAGTGAAATACGTCAGACAGAGAAAGACAAATACCATATGATCTCACTTATATGCGGAATCTAAAGAAAAGAATAAGTGAATGAACTAATCAGAAACAGTTTTAGAGACAAAGAGGTAAAACTGATGGTTGCTAGATGGGCGGGGGGGGGGGGATAAGGGGGAAGGTGAAGGGATTAGAAAACAGTCAGTGACCATAAGATGGCCCCGGGGTTTTGAAAATTAATTTTCAATGTATCAATAATGGGAATGTAATCAATAACGTTGTAAAGTGCAGGGAATATAGTCAATAACATTGTAATAACTAGGTATGATGTCAAGTGGGTACTAGACTTATCAGGGTGATCACTTCATAAGTTATATAAATCTCTAATCACTATGTTATATACTTGAAACTAATATAATATTGTATGTCAACTGTAATTTAAATTTTTTAATTAAAAATATATGTAATATAAAAAAAGACAAATGTCATATGATTTCACTTATAAGTGGAATCTAAAGAACAAAATTAACAAAACAGAAACAAACTCATAGATACAGAGAACATTTTGATGATTGCCAGATGGGAGGGGTTTAGAGGTAAATGAAAGGGGAAGGGATTAAGAAGTACAAATTGCTTATTACACATGGGGATGGGGATGTAGGGTATAGCATAAGGAATATAGTGAATACTATTGTACTAACTATGTATGGTGGCAGATGGGTACTAGGTCTATCCGGGTGATAGATGGGTGGGGGTTTGCGGCAGGGTGAAAAAGGTGAAAGGATTAAGGAATACAAACTGACAGTTACAAAATAGTCATGGGGATATAAAGTATAGGAACTATAATCAATAATATGGTAATAACTAACTATGTATAGTGCCAGGTGGTACAAGTCAGGGGGATCACTTCATAAATTATACAAATTTCTAACCATATGCTGCACACTTAAGACTAATATAAAATAATACCGAATGTCAAAGCTAATAGAAAAATTTAAAAAGGGGGGAAAGATCAGTAATATTGTGATAGCATGGTACAGTGTCAGATGGTTGCTGGACTCATCATCGTGATCACTTCTTTAGCATAAGTAATGTAATCAATAATGTAACAACTCTGTATAGTGCTTGGTGGGTATTGCTGAATAATACGATGTATACCCGAAAGTAATATAATATTGTATGTTCGCTCTATTTTAATAAAAAACTTTAAAAAAAATAAAAATAAAAACTGTAACACAAGGGCTAAATGTTAAGCATAAAGCTGTATCATAAATATTTGTTTTATGTAAATGCTAAGTAATCAAATATTTCGAAGCTTCAATTTCATGACATCTATCCAAATACCATAAAATTGATTAATTCGTATCTGCTAATTATAATTTGGTATTTACACTTTTAAACTAAAAGAGAAGCTGTTCTTTTAAGATAGAAGCCTATGTTTATCTTCATCTAAACTGACTACTGTACTTTCTTTTTCATGACAAAATGACTCATGTTTACATTATGATTAAACATCACAAAACATACTCCAATTTCTAAGAATGTAAAATGTTTTTAGTGAGACCAAAATTTTTTGTGCTTATTTAACTCCCAAATTAAGACATCTATGGAATTTCCTATTATCATTAAATCAAACTTATAAACATCAGCTTTTAAATCAGAGAGACAGGCTAACCATTAAAAATGAAAAATAAATCAAACTTAATCCCACACATGCATTTTGATTTCTAATCTTTTTTCGTAAAAATACTTTCTACCCCCAAATAGAACTTGTTAAAGAAAAAGTTACTTAGGTGTATTTTTAAATACTTGAAATATTCAAATCTCAACAGTGATTCTCTTAATTTATAGTACCTTTCAAACTACTTTTTTGAACAGAACAGTAGCAGTTTTAAAAAAAGGTAAAATTAAAAGTGGTAAAAAGGACTCAAGACTCTTTCCTAGGGGTGCAGTGACGGCCAATAGGACACCACTGCTATCAACCCCAAAAGTTAGGTGTCATCACATTAAGTGAAAGAAACATTTGCAACACAGAAAAATTCTTACTTTGTTACAGAGATAAGGAAATTATTATTAGACCCTAATTATTCAAATAAGTCTGAGGATCTGAGGCTTCCACTCATGGAATTTCTTTTTAAAATTCAACACAAATCTTAATATTCTAACCATCCTGTGCTTGAAGCTGATACTGCTGGAGATTTTGGTGTGTCTAGTGTTACATACAAACATACAGAATGTTCCTTGGACTTGCTTCTGCTAGAAGGAACTTTTATTGCTTTTAGCTCTGCTTTTGGACTTCAGAAAATACCAGTGCCTTTAGCAACTATATTTTTTTTATTTTAAGAAAAATCAAAAGACTGCTATGAGCTGGAAAGATGGTGGAGATAACGTAGTTTTTAATCTCCCCCAAACCTCAGACAGTTACTAGAAGAGTTAGCAATAAACAAACAAAAAAAACCCACCCTTGGACAACATAAACAACAAAATTAAGTGCTGAGAAATCCCCTTAAATCCCAAAATTTGAGCAAGTGAGGGTTTATATCCAAGAGCTACAACCCCAACTGGTTATCAGCACCGGTGAAGGAGAAAGCAGAGGTCAGTATCTAATGAGATAGTACAGGAGGATAAAATAACAGACAGTCACAGGAAAGTACAGCCGGCCAATCTGAGAACAGCAGCTGAACCTGGATAGGGTGCTACACACCCCACTTCCAGGTGTTCCACAGTAATTCATGAATTCATAGTAAAGTCTTATGGACTGGGGCTTACTGGGCCCCATGAACAGTCAAACTTAATCAGCCAAGGCTCCCTTCCAGGCAGAGCCCCACACTGTAAAGAAATTGTTAGCAATTAAACCATCAAATACTACTGGAGTAAGGTCAAAAAGATCTTCAAAGTAAGAACAATACCAGGTACAAAAAAAAAGGGTGGTTCCAGAAGAAAGCAGTGGAGAAAAAAGTGAAGAAAAAGCAGGAAACCATGGGAAATATAAGGCCGTATTTTGAGCACTGCATTAAAAATGAGGTAGGAAGGAGATTTGGGACATGGCTCAATCTAGAAAAATTATTCTAACCAGTTTTCCCTGATCCAAGTTCAGCAAAACTGATTTCCCATCAAAATGACCAACATGAAAGGCTGCAGATAAAGGAGAATAACAACATTCCCTTACATTGTAAGTACACCCGAGATATGTGCCTACAAGACAGAGGAAAACTTTAACGAGTACTCCAATAAAGACACAAAAAAAATGAATAAAGACACAAAGAAAACCATTAAAGATGAATTGGAAAAACTCAGAAATGAGTTAAACGTTATAAATTTTAAAAATTACTTCAGAAGTGAGGTCAAAATTGAAAGGTACACAAGAATGAATACATAGCAGAAAATGTTTTAAAAAAATGAAAAATATATTGCAATTTTACCCATAACTGCCAGAACTTGGAAGCAGCCAAGATGTTTTGCAAGGTAAGTAGATAAACTTTGGTCCATCCAGACAACAGGATATTATTCAGCACTAAAAAGAAATGAGCCATCAATCCATGAAAAGACATGGGGGAACCTTAAATGCACATGACTAAGTGGAAAAAAAAATCAGAAAAGTCCACATACTGTATGATTCCAGCTCAATGACATTCTGGAAAAGGCACAACTATGGGGACAGGAAAAGATCAGAGGTTGTCAGGAGTTCGGGGGAGGGATGAACAGGGGGAGCACAGAGGGTTTCAGGGCAGGGAGACTGCTCTGTGTGACACGAGAATGGTGGGTACGTGTCATTACACAGTTGTCCACACCCACAGAATGGACACCACCAGGAGTGACCCTAATGTCAGCTGTGGACTCTGGATTATGATGATGTGTGAAGGTAGGTTCAACCATTATAACAAATATACCATCTGAGGACACTGACAGTGGGACAGGGATATGTGGGGGGGGTGCAGGGAGGTTATGGGAAATCTCCACACCTTCCCCCCAATTTTGTTGTAAACCTAAAACTGCTCTTTAACAACTAAAATCTTTTAAAAAGAGAGATGAAAAGAATTTATTAGGTTGGTGCAAAAGTAATTGTGCATTTTACAATTATTTTTAACCTTTTAAACCACAATTACTTTTGCACCAACCTAATAATGTAAAATAAACATAGAAGATGGGAAAAGATCCAACTGGGAAGTCAGGAAAAAAGACAATCACAACAAAACGGAAATCAAGTTAGCGGACTGTTTTACAGTAACGCTTTAAGTCAGAATATACAATACATAAAAGAACCCCAAAGAAAAAATATAAGCTAAGGATTCTCTGTCTAGTTAAACTGACTTTCAAGTAAAAAGGTTGCAGATCAACTATCATGAATATGCACGAACTCAAAAACTTGTTCCCATGAAGTTTTGATTAAGAATCTACTAGATGGTGTTGCCACTATGGAAAAGAGTGGGGGTTCCTCAAAAAACTAAAACAGGAGCGGACAGGTAGCTCAGTTGGTTAGAGCGCGAGCTCTGGGCAACAGGTCTGCCAGTTCGAGTCCCACATGGGCCAGCGAGCTGCGCCCTCTGCAACTAGATTGAAGTCAACTAGCTGCAGCTCAGCTCCCAGGTGGCCAGGTAGCTCAGTTGGTTGGAGCACCGGCTCTCAACCACAAGGTTGCTGGTTCAACTCCTTGACTTCCGCAAGGGATGGTGGGCAGCGCCCCCTGCAATGAAGATTGAACACAGCACCTTGAGCTGAGCTGCCGCTGAGCTCCCAGATGGCTCAGTTGGTTGGAGCACGTCCTCTCAACCACAAGGTTGCCGGTTCGACTCTCGCAAGGGATGGTGGGCTGCACCCCCTGCAACTAGCAACGGCAACTGGACGTGGAGCTGAACGGCACCCTCCACAATTAAGACTGAAAGGACAACAACCTGACTTGGAAAAAAATCCTGGAAGTACACACTGTTCCCCAATAAAGTCCTGTTCCCCTTCCCCCCAAAAAAACTAAAACAAAACTACCATAGGACCCAGCAACTCCTGAGTATTTATCCAAAGGAGGTGAAATCACTATCTCAAGAAGATACCTGCACCCCCATGTTCATGTGTCATAGCAGCCAAAACATGGAAACAACCTAAGTGTCCAATGACAAGATGACTGGATAAAGAAAGCGTGTGCACGCGCGTGAGCATGTGTACAATGGAATTATTACTCAGCCACAAAAAAGAAAATTCAATCATTTTGTGACAATGTGGATGAACTCTGAGGGCATTACGCTGAGTAAAATAAGTCAGAAAAAAAAGGGACAAATACTGTGTAATCTCACTTATATGTGGAATCTATAAAAACCAAGCTCAGAGATACAGAGAACAGATTGGTGGCCAGAGACAAATGTTTTTGTTTTTCTTTTTCTGGTGCAGGGGGAGAATTTCCATTTATAAAATAAATGGATGTAATGCACAGCACGGTTACTACAGTTAATAATATTGTACTGCACATTTGAAAGTTGCTAAGAGAGTAAATCTAAAAGTTCTCAGCGGAAGAAAAAAACTCTACGGTGATACATGTTAACTAAACTTATTATGATGATCATTTTGCAATGTATACATACAGTGGTACCTCGGTTTCCCCATCAAAAGTAATGCAAAATGGAGTAATCCATTCCAGACCTTTAAAATCAGCCCCTAAAACTGCAAATTTAGCATGAATTTTATTACCTAAAATTAGATAAAAATAGATCCATAAAATTTACGGCATTCGTAAACCGAAATGTTCATCAACTGAGATGTTTGAAAACCGAGGTACCAATGTATATCAAATCACTATGTTGTACAATTTAAACTAATGCCATGTCAACTGTGTCCCAATAAAGTAGGGGAAACAGAATAAAAAAGGAATCTACTAGAGAAGGATCTTTCAATATCAACCACAGGACTAGTGGTAAGCATGAGCTGGATCTTAGAGAAGACTAACGGTGGCTGTAAGAAAGTGTATGTATTTGCTCCAACCGTTCACAACCAGTATAATTGTTTCAAGACAACGGATAAAGAATTCATGTGGTCTCCACGACAGACTGTTGATTGTTATTTGCAAACAGCTTGGTGTGTGATGTTACGTAAGACAAATGGAGGGATGACATATTCTAAAATGTTACCACTCACGATGTCCCTGGGAGCTATGACCCTTAGTGTGTAGAGAGGAGATACAGATTTCAGATACGCGTTAAGCAATACCGAGTAGTCAAAAATTCAAGTGGAAAATAACAGTATGAATTCATGAGGTAGTTTTTCTTTTATAGTTATATTTATTTCCTAACTCTGTCCACTAAAAGTCACAGGAAAAGAGCAATGAGCACACCGAAGGCCAAAAACATGCTCCTGAAATGCCGTTTTTTAACTGAGAGAAACCAGAGGCCCCTGGAGAAATCTGGGGCAGCGTATGTGTACAAGACGAACCTGAAAAACCCTGTTGTATCAGAAAACAGGGTAACTTAGCAGCCAGCATGAAGAGGCTCCAACGGGTCAAAGGTGGAAAATTTTGAGCGTCAATAAGCATTATGTCAGAAGTGGATTGAAATATATCAAATGTATTTAAATGCACGGATTCTAAATGACACTTAAAAACATGAATTGGGTTCCATCAGAGGATGTTATTTTGAAAACTGGTAAACACAGAAAAAGAATCAGTTATTCTACTTTTCCAGTATGAACCATACCACACAGTAACCAAATACTAAATGATGGGAGGCTTATGTCCCTGCAGAAGTATTCCAGTTGAAAAGGGAAAGGGAAAGTAGATTAGCACCACTTTGCAATCCTTGAAGGGTTATTGGATGTAGCCCCTGCATCAAGGCTACTAACGTCAACACGTGAAGACGCACGGCCTCCTGAGAACAGGACACAGCCGCCCCACCCCAAGCCTCCAGAGAAAATATCAATTTCCACGAAACACAGAGAATGAGCAACGGGTCAAAGTACACCGCAGGGATGTGGTCAGCAAAAGCCAGACTATGGGCAACCACAGAGCAAATGAACCAATTTCTTCAATAAGTGACAAAGAAAAACGACACAAGATGAATGAGAAATCTACAGAATAAAAGTGACTTATAAGACACATCAAACAAAATACACAGAACTAAAATATTACACACAAGTAAACTATAGTGTTTAGGGTGTGCCAGGCTTCCAAATATTATAAGGAGCCAGGACTCAAAAGTCCAAAACTTTGAATGCACGACTAAGGCAGTATAGTTTTCATTTTTATAATGCAGTCACTCACCAGTCAAATTCCAGAGTAAAACCTAATGACTAATATGTAGCACTCTTTTCAGTAAGTCCACTACAGCTTTCAGTAACTTAAGATACTTGTAAAGATGAAAACTATATGTTCACGATCAGCTAGAACTAAGCAGGGCAACTTGCTATCAAATTTGTCCAAGGCTTGAAAAGTACCTACATTTAGAATACAGAAGACGAGTACCAGGCTTTCCAGCAAAAGACCTGAATTCCTGTCATGGTCCCATGCTTCTTCCTAAGCTACATTGTCAAGTGTAACGAGCAAGCCAAGGCACTGGGCTAGGCAGTGAGCTACACAGCTCCTTCCCGTGACAATCGTGCAAAAAGAAGTACAGCATGCTGCGAAGCGTGGCCCGGTAATAAAAGGAAAATGGCGTGTTCTCAGATCGGATGCGGCAAAAGAGACACTGGCAATCGCTCAAACATATACCCTTTGATTCTCTTAGTTTTGTTTTTCACCTTTAGATGATACTGATAAAACAATGACTATTTGGTAGGCAAATAAATTTACTCACATTTATCTTAAGATCTGTGGACCTTAGGATATGAAGAAAAATAAGGCTGTACTGATGAAGAAAGGAGAGGATGCTGACCAACAATCCATAATGTAGAATGAGTGCAATATTAGCACTCCTCACGCAGTGTGTTTGTTCATTTAATCCACTCCCGTGCTGAATATGCTATTAATCTGAGTAAGGTATTTACTGCTATGTGACTGAGCGCGGCCCAAGCGTTACTTCCATAGAGAGTCCTCATCTGGGTTTGAATCAAGGCCAAGTAGCCTGAGAGAAACCGCTGAGTCCTTTTGCACACTTTAGGAGCAACCTCTGTGTAACTTCTCCTGTGATCTGACACGTGCGTGGGTCCTCACAGACACTGAGATCACCTGCTGCTGTGGGGCTGATTCTCGGACCCCCACATAAGCAGAAGGGCACAACCTAACAGCAAGTAGATGGCCGAACCATATACATCTCACACTGGGACAGTCCCACAGCTTCCTAGACTGTGTCCCTAAAGTTTTTAGAGAAAGATGCTATGGCTTAGAAAGAAGTATCAGCCCAAACAATTCAGTTTAGTCACGCTTCAATAACTTTCATTTTAAAAATCAAAATCCAAAAAACATCTTATTTGCACTGCCTCCTATAAATAATTTGCTTTAAACTAGGGTTTTTTAAAATCCCAACCATAGGAAAATATGGCTTTTAAGTCTTTGAGGTTTTTAAAAAAATGTTTTTATACCAGTATCACCTCACTATAATTTGTATTTAGTTACTGTGACTCAAATTATTTGCTGTATTTAGAAACATAAGTCATTTTAATTATTATGTACTATTCGTTTTATTATTTCCCACATAGGTATTACCTATTTCCCCTCTAATAGCCTAGGGGGCCAGGACTTTACAAGGGAAACAAAGTATTCAACGGATAAATACAGAGTTAGAACAACAGGTTAACACCAGCTTCCCTTTCTCTTTCTCCAATTCCTTGCCTCTTAACTAGCTTTTATAATTTTCTCCATGAGAATATAGGTAAGGGACAAAAATACAAGGTATTCAATTTTGTTACTTATTAATAAGAAAGGGCAAAAACAAGCATTTAGTTAAATGAGCTTTTTTAAAATCATGTTTTCTATTTTTACAGATAATATCTAAAAACTGTGTGGGAGAAATAAGTAAAAAGAATTCTAGTTTACCAAAAAAAATCATTCAAACATTTTAAAAAGATAAATTTAGGTTTATTCTTTTAAAAATACCCAGAGAAACAAATATAATAAAACAAAATCAAATTCTGTTGGAAGACTCCCTTATAACTAATGTATAACACGTGAAGTGGACATTCATAAAGTAGCCTGATTTTTTTCTATACTGCATCTTGGTCTACCAAGGTAAACAGCACTGGAAACTGGGGGGGGGGGGGGGAAGGGGGGGAAAACTATCTTTTTTAACTGAAGATTTATTTAATATATTTCTAAAGTATAGAATGAAATTGTTAAAAGCTCTTGGCTAGTGGACTATGAACTAAAAAGATGGTACTTACTACACATACCATGCTTGTCCTGTATTAAAATGAATAATGAACAAGTAGACTGGTTTTAGACAGTTTACATAAAAGTGATCAACTAAAAGCCTTTTAAATAAAAGACTCAAAGATTTGTTTCAAAAGTTAAATTTTTGGTAACTAAAAAGCTATAATAAATAGTATGCACTGGTATTTTAGTTATCTAATATTTATTTACAAAACCTCCAAAGACAAGTTGCTTGTGTATGTTTCTGTCTTTATTTTTCTAATTGCATATTCCTGCAAGGCAACCAAGTGACTGGTACCTTATAATATACGTTGGTTATCATAATAAATAAGTCACTTTTGAAACTTTTTTCCCAAAATCTTATAAGCAATTTTACAGGGACATTTTTGTTTAAATTTACTTACTTTGTAATACGATCAATGTTGGCAATTTGCTTCTGGTTCCGTATAATCTCAATAGCAGCCCAAAGATGCTGGATAGCTTTTGTATCCGCCTGTCGTCTTTTTGTTAAACGTGCCATGTCCTGTTAACTGCTTTAGCTGTAGGAATACACAAAAACATAAGGGAAAAAGCATGGATTACAAACTGAATGATTACCAACAGAAGTAACATTTGACTAACGCTGGGTACACTGATGTAGTGCGTAGTACGGCCAACATTTTGTTTTATTTTCTACAACACACATCACCAATTACTTCATAAGAATTATCATTCATTATTTCATAAAGAATGACACTTTAAGACCTAAAAGTTAAAAAACGTTTTCCTAAAAAGAACAAGTGGCCACCTTATACCAATATGTCAAACACATATACATTTAAATTTTAATCTAAAACAAATTACAACACAAAATTTCATGTTTTGACATTACATTGTGTGTAATTTCACAGATCAATACAGAATGGATTTTAAATGTCCTAATTCTTTGGTTCTTTACTTTATTGTATGCATCGTTCAAAATTTTCAATTTTACATAGACATAATGAAAAACGAAAACAACATTCTTTTTTCTAAGAACACCATAAGCAGAAAATACAAGACAGTCATTTCTGGCTGAGATGTGCCACCCTAGTGCCACCCTATCAGAAATGTCACGTGCTTGGGCAGGTGTTGGTTGTGCATTATGTTATTTGCAAACAACGTTGCTATTTTATTCAAATTTCAATATTCTGAGTGAACTGAGGAAAATGGCCAGCAGTGTGTCCTGGCAAGACTGGGGACGGGATGGCACCCTGGATGGTTAGTGAGTGCAGGCACTGCAGCAAGAGGGACATGGGACCTGAATGCTAGGAAGGCCCTATGCCTTCTTCCCCAAAGCACAGTCCCACAGGCATGCAGTAGACATCGAACCCTCTGGGATGGCTGAAACCTCCTTCCTCCTGTCTCTTAAGGAAAGAGAAAGAGTGAGGGAAACTCATTCTTAGCACTTAACCATGTTCTGTGACTGGCCAGCAGAGCCCTACAAATCCTGTTTCTCTACCTCTACATTTCTTTTCACAGCCAAGTCAATTCTCCCTCTTTCTCTGACAAACCCAAATAAAGTCAGCAATCGCCACCAAAGCTTGTCTAGAGACACTTCTGGTGAATTTGGGGTCAGCTGGATTTCTGGAATAAGGTCATTTTCAGAATTACACTACTAACAGAAGGATTGCGAACATGTCTCAGGGTACTCCTGAATATCCTACTTCTTCCCACTACTACTTATAATAGTTGCAAACTTTACTCCACAGAGAGAATCACCAAAAACTAATGCCAGTATTCATGTTTTAAAGAAAACTTCAGGAAAATCAGTTGGTTCAGTATACACTGAGACATATAACCCTAAAAGATAATAAAAACTTCAATTACAATTTCTTAATGTGTCTTAGAAAGAAACCAATTTAAAATGTATGGAGAGTCTCGGTTTAAATGCACTTGTATAGGAGTGCCAACTTTCCAAATCTCAAGCTTTATAGTAAGAAATTTATTGATAAGAATATATAATGGTAGAAAGTGACATCTACCGGTGAACTGTAGTAATACACCTTGGGGTATTATACAGAGAGACAAAAGAACAAAATTTCAGCCATTCTTCAGAGGACTTGAAGAGACATTTTTCTAAAAAGGACATACAGATGGCAAACAGACATATGAAGAAATGCTCAACCTCACTAACCATCAGAGAAATGCAAATAAAAACCACAATGAGATACCACCTCACCCCAGTCAGAATGGCTATCATCAATAAATCAACAAACAACAAGTGCTGGCGTGGATGTGGAGAAAAGGGAACGCTTGTGCACTGTTGGTGGGATTGCAGATTGGTGCAGCCAGTATGGAAAACAATATGGAGGTATCTCAGAAATCTGAAAATGGAACTACCTTATGATCCAGCAATTCCACTCCTAGGTATCTATCTGGAGAAATCCAAAACTCCAATTCAAAAATCTTTATGCACTCCTATGTTTATTGCAGCAGTATACACAATAGCCAAGACATGGAAACAACCGAAATGCCCATCGGTAGATGAATGGATTAAGAAGCTGTGGTACATTTATACAAAAGAGTATTACGCAGCCATAAAGAAGAAAGAAATCTTACCATTTGCAACAACATGGAGAGACCTAGAGAACATTATGTCGAGTGAAATAAGTCAGACAGAGAAAGACAAGTACCATATGATCTCACTTATATGCGGAATCTAAAGAAAAGAATAAGCGAATGAACTAATCAGATACAGTTTTGGAGACAAAGAGGAAAAACTGAGGGTTGCTAGATGGGCGGGGGGGATGTGGATAAGGGGGAAGGTGAGGGGATTAGAAAACAGTCGGTAACCACAAGATGGCCACGGGGTTTTGAAAATTAATTTGGGGAATGTAATCAATAATGTTGTAAAGATTTTGTAGGGTATCCGATGGACACGTGTCCCATTTGGGAGACCACCTCAGGGAAGATGTAGATGCCTGATCACTGCACTGTACACCTGAAGCTGAACAGTAATGAATGCCAACTATAATTTTATATATATATATATATGTACGTATATACTTACAAGAGGCGGAGTACAGCATTGGGAGTGGAGACAGTGGAAATGTGATGGCTCGGTGCGATGTCAGAGGGTTAGTGGATGGGGGAGGGAGGTCCACACAGTGTGAGGGATATAAATGATAAACGTCTAAGTATTACTTTGTCTTGTGCACCTGAAACTAATAAAAAAAAATATCATTTTGATTTTCAAAATACATTTCCAATGTAAATGTAAAGCTTCATAAGGTGTTTCTGCCTACCTAGAGCAATTAACAAATCTGTGGAATTCTCTTCATTGACAACCTTTCTGCAGCTCTTAAAAAGGAATAATGCATTGATTTTATCCCTACTATCTTCAACTGATATGTAACATTAATAGGAAATTTTAGGAAAAGTCTATGTGCAGTATGCAAGCAAGAGAGCCGGATATCAAGGGAGATGTAAACTCACAACTGATGCTGCTTCTGAAGAAAGGGTTATGTTTTAAGCATGCTTTAATTTGCATAACCTTACAAATAAGTACCATTCTGCTTTTTGATAAAAAAAAAAAAGAAAAAGAATTTCAGCCATTGTTACATACATAAAAAACAGTTGCCTAGTTTGTATAAGACACTATATTAGACACAAGGAAGCATTTTAAAATTAATAAACTGTAGTCCTTGCCAGAAAATAACCTAAAATTGGCAAAGGAAATGTGATATATACATGGAACTATAATTTTAATGCCAATGACATAACGTCCAAAATATGTGCTGTGAGAATCCAGATAAGGGAGACACCACCTCTAGCTTAAGTAGCACTACAAAATGGTAAACATGTGGGGAAAATTCACAAGAAATTTTAATTTCTTTGAAAGCTAATTGGCTGTTTAAAGCAAAGGTAAAAATAATGGTTAGGTATTATTAGGGTTATAATATACACAGACATAAAAATAGATGACACCACCACAAAGGGGGAAGAGGCAGTAATAATTTTATCATGCAAATTCCTCCAGTGTATGTGAAGTGGTATTCTATTAACTCAAGGGGGACTGTGGTAAATTGAGGATGCATATTATAATCCCTAGAGCAAGCACTAAAGCATACAAACAGGAACAGTTAACATTAACTCAACTTATAAAATACTTTTTCAAAATACGTATATGTAAAATTAATTCACCCAGAACTGCAGAAAATATATAACAGCAAAACTAACATTTAAAGACAATATCTAAATAAATAATATAACTTGTTATACAACATAATATAACAACCAGAAGAATACAGTAGGAGAAAGTAGATGAAACCTTAAACTTGATGTCATTTAATTCCTAGAACTGCTTAAAATCCAGATTAAAGAATTAAGCAATACAGGAAAACAGATGTAAGATAAAACCAAAGAATTTTGAGATCTGAACCAAGTCACACAGGTAGGCAGACATTCCCTGTAAAGAAGGGACACCTTAAAGGAGATGCTCATAGTTACAGGAGCAAAGAGAACATTGCAAAGAATACAAACCCAAGGAAGGTAAATGCAATGACGCTTGAAGCATGTCACAAAAGTACTAAAAACAACTGGACCTATTAGGACAAGATCTCTTTAAAGTATAACCACTGAAATTCTCCTTTCTTATGAAATCTAAAATCATTCATTCATTTAACATCTCAGGCATACTTGTTGTATATTAGATACCCTTCAATGTTATGGGAATACAGCAACAACAAAACAGACAAAAATCCATCATCTTGAAAATATGTTCAGTAATATGGGTGTTTATCAATCAAATCTCAGAAAATGAGTTTCTTAGAAATATGCACAGAAGGCTTGTCATTTTAAGTCTTCACTGATGTGGCCAAACCACACTTTTCAGTCCATTCTTTCCTAAATGTTTATTACTACTAAACTGAACTACTCAAAATTCTTAAATATGTCCAAAAACTTAATTCATATCTCTATCTCTCTGCTTAATTAATAGTTCTCTGCCTAGAATGTTCTACACTGCCCTGTTACTAATTATTAAAATTTTCCTTGTTCTTTCTAGGACTTACTCCAACGCACTTGCTGCTCACAAACCCTCTCCCCTAGAATCAAGCTGAATCAAACTCAATCCTCTTGGGTATTCTAGTATAATTTGCTTACACATCTCTTACAAACTTACTGCCTCATACAAATAATTATAAATTCCCCCAAAAGAGTCCATTAATTCAAGTTTTTTTTTCATCTGTTTTTCAAGGTGCCTAGCAGAGTTATAAACATGATAAACTTTTGATATAAAATTATGAAATTCAACTTTTGCAGCTATGTTATATAACTCTGATTATCAACCAAGTCCCAAAGTGAGCTTTCATTTATATTATGCCAAAGACTAAGACATCAGAAAGAAAGATGAGAAGACTTGTAGAGATATTAACACGATCCTCATCTTATTCTGGCCCCAACACATCTGGGGGAATGTGATAAAACTCCCGTCAGGAGGAGGAGGAGCTCCTTCACACAGTGATTCTCAAGAGGACCACAGTTTAAAAAATAAAAATACATAACCAAAAACTTCCCAGCAAATTGTTTCCAATTTCTTCTATTGTGATACACAACAAACAAAATCGCCATCTTACCCATTGTCAGTGTACAGACCAGTGGTGGTAAACACATTCACAGTGGGTGCTGCCATCACCCCCATCGCTGCCCATGTAACTCATTTCATCTTGTAAAACGGCAAGTGCATCTTATACAATAACTCCTGCTCCCCTCTCCCCTTCTACTTTCTGTCTGAGATTTTTATACTCTTGAGTACCTCATAGAAGTGGGATCACAAGTGTCTGTCCTCTCGTGACTGGCTCATTTCACTCAGCACAATGTCCTCAGGGTCCCTCCTTACTGTCGCATGTGGCAGGACTGTCTTCCTTTCTCAGGCTGGGTGATGTTCCGTAGCCTGTACACACCACGTGTTGTTATCCAGGCATCTGTCGGTGGACGCTTGAGTCACTCCCACGTATTAGCTCCTGTGACTAGTGCTGCTGTGAACATGGGTGTTCAGATCTCTCTTCAAGAGATCTCTCTTGACTGGCGCTGCTGGTGTCAGTCCTTTGGGTGTGTGCCCAGGAGTGGGGTTGCTGGGTCACGTGGTAGTTCTACTTTAACTTTGTGAGGAACCACCATACCGTTTTCCACAGCAGCTGCACCATTTTACATTCCCACCAATAGCACACAAGGGTTCCAATTTCTCCACATTTTCATCAACACTTCTAATTTTCTGGTTTTTTGATAGTGACCATCCTAATAGGTGTGAAGTGGTCCAAGTAACTTTGGCAAGCCCCCAGGTGATACTGATATTCTCTATTGCTACAAATCCATATTTAACGCAACCCCTTCCATCTACTTAAGTATCTTGTTTTATATCATACAAATGGTACAAACAGAAGAAAAAGAAGAAAGCAAGTCAGAAAGAATCTTAAAAATAAGCAAAATTAAACAATGCATTACTTCGTGATAAATACATATGTACAGAAACTTTTTATTGCAAGGAAATAATAAACATGATAGGCAAATAAGAGACTACTTAGGGGGCTGGGAAGAGAGGCTGACCAAGGAGGACACACTGATACATAAAATCAAGTATATTCTGACTTTATTCTTGGTGGTGGGCTCAAGTGGTTGTTATACTATCTAACAAACTACTTTGAAGTATTTCATCATATAATACATAAAATTTAAAAATTAATTTTACTGTGTAAGTACATGTCTTTGTTACCGAGGTTAGGCTGAAATTTTCCCAAAGTCTATTAACAATTTTAAATTACTTTCTATTGATAGTCTATTCATACTATCTTCTCATTTTTATGTTAATTTATTTATATATTAGAGATATTCATAAAATATTTTCCTGGTTGGCTTTTAGTAAACAATAAATTATACTATAACCTAGCCACATATCCTTTTATAACTAGAAATCCTTTGGCACTCGGGTCAGAAAAATATTCACTTCTATTTTCCTCTGGTCTTTTACAACTTTTTAAAATATAGACTTCCCAATCTATCTAGAAAAAACTTTTTTAAAAGTATTAACATTATGAAACTTTATTTAGGTTTTCAGTAGAAAAATAGAGTCCCATGTCTCTGTGTGCCCACAACTTCCCCGATTATCAATATCCCAGACTAGCGGACACATCCGTTAAAAATCAATGAATCTAAACCAACACACCATTATTACCCAAAGTCCACAGTGTACCGTAGGGTCCATTCTTGGTGTTATATATTCTAAAGAAAGCTTTTTCTTTAAGAACAGGAACCAGATAGAGATGTCCACTTTCACCACTATCATTCAACATAGATTTGGAAGTCCTAGCCATAGCAATCAGACAAGAAAAAGAAATAAAAGGCATCCGAATTGGAATGAAGTAAAACTGTCATTATTTGCAGATGACATGATACTAAACAGAGAGAACCCTAACATATTCACCAAAAAATTATTAGACTAAATTCAGTAAAATAGCAGGATACAAAACTAATATTCAGAAATCAGATGCATTTTTATACAACAAAGAACTATCAGAAAGAGTAATTTAAAAAACAACCCTATTTACAACTGCATCAAAAAGAATAAAATACCTAGTAATAAATTTAACGAAGGAGGTAAAAGACCTGTACTCAGAAAACACTGAAGAAAGAAATTGAAGCAGGTACAAATAAATGGAAGGATATACTGTGCTCATGGATAGAAAGATTTAACAATGTTACAATACCCATACTACCCAAAGCAATCTACAAAATCAATGAAATCCCTATAAAAATACCAATGCCATTTTTCAAAGAACTAGAGCAAATAACTCTAAAATTATATGGACCCACAAAAGACCACGAATAGTAACAGCAATCTTGACGAAGAACAACCAAGTTGGAGGTATCACACTATTTGATATCAAACTATACAACAAGGGCACAAAAACAAGACACATAGATCAATGGAACACAATACAGAACTCAGAAGTAAACACACATCGACATGGTCAATAAATCTACAACAAAGGAGGCAAGAATATACAATGGGCAAAGACCATCCTTTTAATAAATGGTGTTGGGAAAACTGTCCAGAGAAATACAAAAGAATGAAACTGGATCACTGTCTTACACCATATACAAGATTAAACTCAAAATGGATTATAGACGTAAATGTAAGAACCAAAACCATAAAACTTGTAGAACATAAGCAGTAAACTGTCTGACACTACTCTCAGTAACTTTTTTTGGATGTGTCTCCTCGGCAAGGGAAACAAAAGAAAAAAGAAAACAAATGGGACTATATCCAACTAAAGAGTTTTTGCGCAGCAAACAAAACCATCAACAAAACAAAGAGACAATCTACTAAATGGGAGAAGATATTCGCTAATAATACATCCGATAATGGGTTAATATCCAAAATTTATAAAGAACTCATACAATTCAACACCAAAACATCCAATTAAAAAATGGGCAGAGGACCTGAATAGACATCTCTCCAAGAGGACAGACACATTGGGAATAGACATATGAAAAGATGCTCAAGGTCTCTAATCATCAGGGCGATGCAAATCGAAACCACAGTGAGATGTCACCTCACACCTGACAGAATGGCTATCATCAATTAACACACAACAAGTGTTGGCGGGGATGTGGAATAAAGGGAACCCTTTGCACTGTTGGTGGGATTGCAAACGGGTGCAGTCACTACAGAAAACGGTATGTAGGGTCCTCAAAAAATTAAAAATGGAACTCCCTTATGACCCAGCAATTCCACTTCTGGGAATTTATCCAAAGAAACCCAAAATACTAATTTGAAAAGATATATGCACACTATGTTCATTTCACCATTATTTACAACAGCCAAGATATGGAAGAAACCTAAATGTCCATCAATAGATGATAAAGAAGAGAAGATACATATATACAATGGAATGTTACTGGGTCATAAAAATGAAAGAAATCTTGCCATTGACAACAACATGGGTGGACTTAGAAGGTATCATGCAAAGTGAAATAAGTCAGACAGAAAAAGACAAATATCATGATTTCATTTATGTGTGTGTTCTAAAAAACAAAATAAACAAACAAACAAAATAAAATAATTTCAGATACAGAGAACAAATTGATGGCTGCCAGATAGGAGGGGAGTGGGGGGGGTGAAAAAGAGGAAGGGATTAAGATGTACAAGTTGCCAGTTATAAAAACAGTCCTGGGGATGTAAAGTACAGTATAGAAAATATGGTCAATAATACTGTAATAACTTTGTATGGTATCAGATGGACAGTAGTTATGGGGGGGTCACTTCGTAAGATATATGTTGTACACATGAAACTAGTATTTAATGGCAATGAAAATTTTTTTTAAAAAGACGATCACTTAAAAATGTAATGGAGTTAGGAAAATGCAAATCAAAACTACAATGAGATACCTCACACCATTAGGATGGCTGCTGAAAAAAAAAAAAACAGAAAACAAGCGTTAGTGAGGATGTGGAGAAAAGAACCCTTGTACACTGCTGGTGGGGATGTAAATGGTGCAGCTCCTGTGGAAACAATATGCAGGCTTCTCAAAAAATTAAAAATGGAAATCTTATATGATATGGTAATCTCACTCCTGGGCACCCCCCCCCCAAAGGACTGACAGCAGCAGCGTCTGGATGAGAGATCTGAACACCCGTGTTCACAGCAGCACTAGTCACAGGAGCTAATACGTGGGAGTGACTCAAGCGTCCACCGACAGATGCCTGGATAACAACACGTGGTGTGTACAGGCTACGGAACATCACCCAGCCTGAGAAAGGAAGACAGTCCTGCCACATGCGACAGTAAGGAGGGACCCGGAGGACACTGTGCTGAGTGAAATGAGCCAGTCACGAGAGGACAGACACTTGTGATCCCACTTCTATGAGGTACTCAGAGTATAAAAATCTCAGACAGGAAGTAGAAGGGCAGAGGAGAACAGGAGTTATTGTATAACAGGTGCACTTGCCGTTTTACAAGATGAAATGAGTTACATGGGCAGTGATGGGGGTGATGGCAGCACCCACTGTGAATGTCTTTACCACCACTGGTCTGTACACTGACAATGGGTAAGACGGCGATTTGTTTATGTGTATTGTCCCAATAAAAAAAAATTTAATTCTTGGATTTGAATGCCAAGAGTCTTTTAATAGATTGCTTTTTAAATGCCTTTCCCAGTAGTCATTGCAATGACTGTTTACTGCCAACAGTCTCTTTTTTTCTATTAAAAGTACGAATGATTATATGAGTTTTTAAACCCATAAAAGTACTGTAACTTTTATGACATTAAATCATTCATTACCAGCAAAAGCACGCTGCGAGTTCAGGCAGAGGCATCATCTAACAACAAGCCCACAAGGAACCGCCAGGACCGCAGTGCGATGGAGCCCACAGTGCAGCCGGCCCGAGCTTTCAAAAGGAGTGCAGGGTCTTTGCAGAGAACATGTAAGAAGCAAGCAGTGCAGTACTTTTCCTTGTTTCATACCTTGTGAAACTGCATATACTTAATGTTCCACTTTTAAGACAAATAGTAAGAATACTTTGCTATAAAGGTAAGTTTATGTAAACCCTAAGACTCCTTTTAAATGGCATGTCTTGCCAAAGACTGCAGGGATGGATTCTGGATATGCGCTTCTTTTTTAACTTCACAAAAGATTCTGAAAGGTAGTAAGAAATTCTGGTGGGCAGTCAATAGTTTATGTAAATTCTACTTGGATTAGTAAAAAAAAATTACATCAAATACTAAACTATGTCAATGCCGGGGTAGTGTCAGAATTTTTGTGTCAGACTAAATTTACCTTTAATTTAGTCTGACAGAAGCAGTTCGTTAGCAAGGGCTTTAAAACCATCATTATTGTTTTACTTACACCTTTCATTTACACACATTCATTTGGTCACAAATATTAACTGCACGTCTGCAGGCACTAGGCTCCACACTGGAGGTAAACATGCTTGTGCCAGGCACGACCAACCCCTCACAACCCCTCACGGTGCTAAGGCCTGTGCTGGGGGACAGACCTGTGAGGAGACACCACTCAAGGGAGCCCCAGAAGGCAATTTATAGTGGGTGGGAGAGGACAGGAAATAAAGGCTAGCTTCATTTAAATGTCGACACCAATCAAGTCTCAAAAATCACTGTTATAAACACCTATTTGCGAAACTTCAGTCCTCAAACAAATTCAAAACCAATTCTTAATATGCCTACCTGAATCTGCAGAATGAATGGAGTAGCCACAATTACTTTGTTCCCTGTGTTTACTCTTGGCTTTGCATAAAAATCTATGGCCATGTTCAGAGCAAAACCTGAAATATCCTCTCATTCCTATCTCTCTATCACAAATCTTCAACCCACCATTTTCACAGGCCACTGTCTGAACCCAAACCATCCCTGATGATACAAATAAGAAAATCTGCCCCAATTGCAATTAGCCATGAAAGAAACTAAAATACTCCGTACATAAATCTGAGCCATAGTCATCTATAACCAGGAATAACAAATCTGACTTCACAAAAGGTGCAAAAGAAAGCTGGAAAGGGAAGGGGGGAATAAGCGGGAAAACGCAAAGAGGGGAGATAGGGAGAAGGGGGAGTGCAGAAGAAGTGGGGGGAGGCAAAATGGGTAAAGGTAGTCAGAAAGCACAAACTTCCTTGTATATTTGAAAATTGCTGAGAGTAAATCTTGAAAGTTCTCTATTCATTTATGCAGGAATAGAAAAAAACTGGAAAGATGTAGGTTAAAAGGTTGTTAGGGGTTTTTTACATCTTATAACATAAAGTTAGGGTTAAATATAACACAAATGTCTCTCCTTACACAGCTAAGATAAACAAGTATCTCCTAAGAATATTACACAGCTAAGAAGTGAAAATATCTGCTTCTAGACAACACTCCTAATTTTGCATTTCCATACTCAGGGCCAAGGAAGTTTTACGTTGTTTTTTTACCAGTGATCTACATCAACATTACAGTTGGAAGTTTAGGAAATTATAAGCAAATCAATTGTATTTTTGGTCAAAACTTTGTTTTGTATTGATTAATGGTAATTCCTTAACTACTTTTTCTAAAATGTTTCAAATACCTAAAAACACCCTACTAACATTAAAGGAAATTACTCTCAGTTGTCTATAGCAATTCACACTAAAGGTGTACCTAATCTTGTTTAATAGACATTAAAGGAAGTGGGAAAAGGGAAGCACTTCTATGAGAGTATAAATGTAAAGTCCCTTCAGTGGAAAATTCTAGATCCATCCAGCCATCATGTAGGGGATTCTTATGAGCACCTCCTGGCACTCAGGGTATGGTGGTGCACAGTTCACGAAGGCTCCTGTCCTTATGGAGCTGGTGGGGGGCGGACAATAAACATAAAAACAAGATTCATTTGGATAGTGTAAGTCCTAGGAAGAAAATAAAAAGAGGAAAATAGGAACAGCAGTGGGTAGGGCTCCTGAGATGGTTAATGTCCTTTGTCAGCTGCACTGGCCACAGGGTACGCCGACAGCTGATTAGACATTGTTTCTGGGTGTATCTGTGAGGCTGTTTCTGGATTCAGTAAAGCAGATTTCCCTCAGGGCCTGAATAAAACCAAAGGTGGAAGAAGGAGAACTGTGACCTGCTTTTATGTCTCACTGCTGAGCTGGGACCTCTCATCTTCTCCTAAGCAGAGACCCGCACGTCACCGTCAGCTCCTCTGACGGTCTTCAGGCTGGACAGAACTTCACCACCAGTTCTCCTGGGGACCCCTCAGCTTCTATAACCACATAACATCTTCTTCACACTAAATCTCGCTGTGACTGTGCATGAGTGTGTGCGTTTGTGTGTTCTATTTCTCTGGAGGACCCTAATAAAGCTACTTTACACTGGCTGCTCAAAATTGCAGAGCAGTCATCTGTGCTGCCCACCAAACACGCCTGGTTCCTGTCCCAGCACTGGTCGGAATGCACTTCCCCACGGACCTGAAAGGAGGTTTGGCCATGTGACTACATCTGGCAAACGGAATCTGTATGAACGGGATCTATGCCACTTCTGTTGTGGAAGATTGAGAATCTATCATTTGCTCTTTCTTTTTCTCTCTGTCATGGGTAATGGCTGTGCTGCTGATGGCGGCTGCTCTGTCATCTTACGTACCAGCCAATCCATGAGGAACATGTCAGGTAAGCATGAGTCATTGTTCTTTTAAACCACTGAGACGAGGAGGTTGCGTGTTATCCCAGCAAAACCTAACTGATCCTATCATACCAGTTAAGCAGATTCTATTGAAGACGTGAATGATGAAAACAACACAGCCACGGAAAGGCCTCAGTGAGTAAGAACGTGGGATGTTTGAGGGGTAGACAGGACAGTGGCTAGAACGCAGTGAATAAAGACAGCTGCGCTGTGACAAGGGACAGAGGTACACAAGACCAGACCACGCAGGATGCAGAGGCCAGAGTAATCGACTTACTTTCCACAGGATTTCAACTGCAAACAAGCGAGAGAATTGGACACTTCAGTGGGGTTGGAGGGGCGGTAACATACCTAATCTAAGACAGTCATCTTTAGACTACAGGTTTGAAGATGATAAAGGCCTTTACACTCCCTTCTCAAAAACTAACAAACACAAAAAACATCTTTGATGAACATATACTGTACAAAAATGAAGACAATAGGTACCTGTAGGAACTATGTTTTGGCCAAACAGAGGAAGAGCAAATTTACATAGGGCAACAGTGGTGAGAAGGAAGCCACTTGCACAGAGCTGGAGGACGAGTTGGGAACAGGATGCAGCAGGTCCTGGAATGATTAGAGATGCTGAATAAAGGGTATTATTTCATAGCCTGGATAAGAAGCACAGAATCTTGGCTCTGCACTGCTGGAAGCTGCAGTCAGACAGCTACCACCCTCATCCCTGAGGGAACGGGAGACACAGCTAAGAATAAGCTGAACCAGACAGACTGAGCCAGCAATAGTCAAAAGTAATGGTGAGATACAGACCAAAAACAGGGTTAGGTGAAGCTACATAATAAAATGTGAATAGTTGGCATTCTCTTTCTACTGCCAAATTCCAGGGGCCTTATCTTAGGCTCAGGCAAGAGGCCAAATGAGACCTTTCTGGAGAAATTAAGTCATGCCACAGAAAGGACCATTAGACACTGACATCTGAGGGAGCCTAAAGAAACAGCCATCGGCCCCGCCTGACACCCCTACACTCACTGATTTCCAATTAGCATCTCACCCTAAAATGTGAACAATGATCACCAGACATTTGAGAACAATTTCTCAATAAAAGAGAGAAAGCATTCAGTCATATCAAGCAAACAGAAAGGAGGGGAGGGAGGTGGTATGCAAATAAAATAGAAACAGTAAAGATTTTCAAAATGTACATAATCAATATCGAAGATTAGGAGAGAAAACAGCATCTCTAAAACCATAAACAGGAAAATACAGAAAAACTTGAAATACAATGAATAACAAATTCAGTTAAAGGGACAGAAGATAAAGTTGAGGCAATCTCCTTAAAAGTAAACAAAAGACAACACACAATAAGAGACCAGAGTAGAAAACTTTATGTGATACAGTACCTTATTAACAAAAGTTTCAGAAAATAATCTGGAGAGGAGAACATTTATCCAAGAACAATTCAAGAGAAGTACTTCGCACTGAAAATAGGCATTTCCAGATGGAAAAGGCCCATCAAGACCCAGCTTATGAATGGACGAAGGGAGGCATGAATCACGTCAACTTAGAATGTCAAAACACATGCGAGGAGAAAAAGAGCTTCCAGGCTTTATTTACACAGTGGTGGGAGAGGTCATAAACCAAGATGTACCAGATTTCTCAACAGCAACATGAAAGCTAGGAAATGATGGGTGACTGCCTTCTAATTCCGAAGAAACATTATTTTCAGCCTAAATTACTATAACTATTAATTTTTCAGTCATGTAAATTAATCCCAAATGTAAGTCCTACGCGCACTTTCTCAGGAAGTTACTGATATGAATAAGCCATGAAAAAGGAAGAGGCGGGATCCTGTGTCACCCAGGAAACAGGACTAACACAGGAAGGAAGCAACAGGAATTCCTGAGGCAAGAGCTCCACAGCTGTCCATAGTAGAGGGAGCATGAGGCATGAGTCATCTCAGGGAGTATGACGGAAGTGGAGCAACTATCAAAGAATCAATAAACACATAATTTTATGCTGTAAACAATAAACAATACATACAAATTATGGATATCTTTGCAGAAGTCTTAAAGTTTGGCAAACAGAATCAAACAGCCCATTAAAATGAATACATTATTTAGACATGCAATGGTGGTTCGATGCTAGAAAATAAATCACTGTAATTAACAACACTGGAAGAGCAAAGAATATGATCACTTCTTCAAGTGCTGCAAAAGCACCTGAAGTGATTTAATATCCACTCAAGTAAAAAAGTAATAATAATAAGGTACAAATTGAGGGATACTTTTTAAATATAAACATGCCATAATGCCAGCATTTTCTTAAAGGACAAATATTAAGAGCATTTTCTGCTAAAATGAAGAAAAGATTAAGGAGTCCTCACTACATCCACTCTTACTGAACACTGAATTGGAGATATTTATCAATGCAATTACACAGAAAAAGCAATCAGAGTAACAGAACTAGAAAAAGAGGTATAACTATCTTTATTTGCAGATGACAAGATTACACATCCAGAAAACTATAAAAAATGAAAAATACAATCAAAATAAGGACATTTAGTAAAGATTAGAAAATTAACATTCAGAAATCAATGCCCTCAAATAGATGAACAATAGTTAGAGAAAATGAAATACCTAGTCATAAACTTAACAAGAAATATGCAAACCAATATGGTGAAAATTAAAAATGCTCCTGAAAAACAGACATGTAACTGAATAAATGGAAAGATATTCCATGCTTTTGCACAGAGAGACCCAATATCATAAAGATGCCCATTCTCCCTGTATCAGTGTGTAAGGTAATGGATTTAAATTAAAACACTCTTAAATTCTTTTTTCCCCTGGAGCGAGAAAAGTGTTTTAAAAAACTCATTAGGAATAATACGCAAGAATTTCCAAAACAAGATTTGTACTCAGAAAATTATAAGACATTGAAGAGAAAAATTAAAGAGGATACAAATAGAAAGAAACACATACCATGCTCATGGACAGGAAGAATATCATTAAAATGCCCATACTGCCTAAGGCAATATACAGATTCAATGCAATTTCTATACCACGGACATTTTTCACAGAAATAGAACATATAATCCTAAAATTTATACGGAACCATGAAACACCCCAGGAATCTTGAGAAATAAGAACAAAGTGGGAGGTATAACGATACCTGACATCAAATTATACTACATGGCTACAGTAATCAAAACAGCATGGTACTGGCATAAAAACAGACACAAAGATCAATGGAACAGAATAGAGAGTCCAGAAATAAATCCATGCCTATATGGTCATTTAATCGACAATGGAAGCAAGACTATATGGTGGGGTAAAGACAATCTGTTCAATAAATGGTGCCGGGAAACCGGGACAGACAAATGCAAAAAAATGAAGCTGGACCACCTCCCTAAACCATATACAAGAACAAATTCAAAATGGATTAAAGGTTTAAATGTAAGATCTGAAACCATAAAATTCCTAAAAGAAAATATAGAAACTTCACAGACATTACCCAGAGTAAGATTTTTACTGATATATCCCCTCAGGCAAGGGAAGAGAAAAAATAAACATGTGGGATTACATCAAACTAAAAAGTTTTTTCACAGCAAAGGAAACCATCAATAAAACAAAAAGGGATCATACTGAATGGGAGAAGATATTTGCCAATGATATACCCGATAAGGGGTTACTATCCCAAATTTATTTTAAAAAACCTCACTCAATTCAACTCCAAAACAGGAAACAACCCAATTAAAAAATGGACAGACGACATGAAGACATTTTTCTTAAAAGGACATACAGATGGCAAACAGACATGAAAAAATGCTCAACCTCACTAACAATCAGAGAAACACAAATAAAAACCACAATGAGATACAACCTCACCCCAGTCAAACTGTCTATCATCAATAAATCAACAAAAACAAGTGCTGGAGAGGATGTGCAGAAAAGGGAACCCTTGAGCACTGCTGGTGGGATTGCAGATTGGTGCAGCCACTATTGGTGCAGCCACTACGGAAAACAGTATGGAGGAATCTCAAAAATCTGAAAATGGAACTGCCTTATGACCCAGCAATTCCACTCCTAGATATCTATCAGGAGAAATACAAAACTCTAAATCAAAAAAATGTATGCACCCCTTTTACTGCAGCACTATACACCATAGCCAATACATGGAAATAACTGAAATGCCCATCGGTAAACAACTGGATTAAGAAACTGTGGTACATTTATACAATGGAGTATTACGCAGCCATAAAAAAGGAAATCTTACCATTTGCATCAATATGGATGGACCTAGAGAACATTATGTTAAGTGACATAAGTCAGAGAAAGACAAATACCATATGATCTCACTTACATGTGGAATCTAAAGAAAAGAATAAGTGAATGAACTAATCAGAAACAGTTTTGGAGACATAGAGGAAAAACTGAGGTTCGCTAGATGGGCAGGGGGGTGGGGATAAGGGGGAAGGTGAGGGGATTCGAAAACAGTCAGTAACCACAAGATGGCCATGGGGTTACGAAAGTTAATTTGGGGAATGTAATCAATAATGTTGTAAAGATTTTGTAGGGTATCCGATGGACACTTGTCTCATTAGGGAGACCACCTCAGGGATGATGTAGATGCCTGACCACTCCACTGTACACCTGAAAGCTGAACAATAATGAATGTCAACTACAAGTTTATATATATATAGTTACAAGAAGCAGAGTACAGCATTAGGAATAGACAGTGGAAATGTAATGGTTGTGTGTGATTTCAGAGGGATAGTGGTTGGGGGGAGGGGGGTTCACGCAGTGTGAGGGATATAAATGATAAATGTCTACCTATTACATTGTTTTGTGCACCTGAAACTAATAAAAAAATTATCTTGGCCATTCTTGGCCTTTCGCACTGTTATATAAATTTTAGAATCAGTTTACTAATTTCTTGGAATTTGATTGGGACTGCACTGAATCTATAGATTATTTCGGAGGGCATCTTTACAATGTTGAGTCCCCTAATGCCTGAACATATATTTGGGTTTTCTTTAACTTAGCGCAATAACATATTATTATTTTTGCACAAAAATGTTGCACTTTGTCCATTCCTAGGTATTTAATATTTTAAACTATAGTAATGATGTAACACAATTTCAAATTTTCATTTTCTGATAATTTTTTGTATACAGAAATAAAATAGATTTTTTTTAACACTGAAAAAAAACATTTCCAAAACAGAAAAATAATAAGGAAGAACTAGCCCAATCAGGGATTAATATATAGCTAATTATTAATATAACATCAACACAGTAGGATATTGGCACATGAAAAGACACAGACTAATAGAACAAGATAGAAAGCTCATATTGATCCCAAATGCTTACTGAAATCTATTACATGATAAAAAAGACATCTCACAACGGTGGTGAAAAGGATATTTAAAAAGTGATGCTGCGACAACTAGGTTCTTCATCTTATACACTAGAATTAATTCCTAGTGTTTCAAAAACCTAAATAAAAAAATAATGAAATCAGCAAATACTAAACTAAAGCATGGATAAATTCCTTTTAAATATTCCACTCTGGATAATTTCCAGAGTGGAAAAAAAGCATTCCTGTGGTTCAAAATACAGAAGCAAAGCAATAGGTAAATCTGACTACCACGACCAACAACAAAATTCTAAAATCAAACACAAGTATAAACCTTTGCATGACCAGAATACTGTATCAGCAAGGTGAAATATAAATGACAAAATGTAGGTAAAAATATAAAAAGCATTTGTACTTATAGCATAAAGGAAGAGCTAATATGCCTAATGTGTCAGTAACTTCTAAACTTTCAGGAAAAGCTTAATAGAAAAAATAAAATGGACAAAAGATATGGACAGGAAGAAAACAAAAATACAAAAGGCCTGTAAACTGCTGGCCTTTTAAAGATACTTAATTGCTCTCATAACAAAAGAAATTTAACACTCCATTTTAATACATCTTTTCTCACCAATCAGACTAGCACAAATCTAAGAGCCTGGCAATATCCTCTGTAGAGCTGTAGAGAAACAAGCATTTTCAGACACTACTGGTGGGAACACAAATGTCACAGTCTAACCACAAAATCGCATATGCATTTACTCTTTTTTTAATACCTTTTTTTTATTTTTCCATTACAGCTGGCATACAATATTTCCACCACCTTGACCAGAACTCACATTTACTCTCTGACCCAGCAATATCACAGGCAAAAATCACACATGACGAGCTCACAAAGCCACTGACTGTAGCACTGTTTGTAAATCAATGGGGCACTGGATGATCACAGTAAGGGGCATCGTTCTATATAGTGGAGTACAAAGCGGGTATAAAAAAGAATGAGGTGTCATTCAAAAACATAACAAAGAAAATATAAAGTGGGCTTCGTCAAAATTAAAAACTTTTGTGCTTCAAAGGACATCATCAAGAAAGTGAAAAGACAACCCAGAAAATGGGAGAAAATATTTGCAAATCACTTATCTGATAATGGACTTCTACTCAAAATATACAAAAAATTCTTACAACTTAACAATAAAAATACAACCTATGGGCAAAGTTTTTGAACGGACTTTTCTCCAAGGAAGATGTACAAATGGCAAATAAGACACAAAAAGGTATCTAACATCATTAGTCACTAGGGAAATGCAAATCAAAACCACTGTGAGATACCACTTCAAAACCACTGTGAGATACCACTTCACACTCGGGATGGCTGTATGCAAAATATCAAACTAAACAAGTGTGGACACAGAGGCAAAACAACTGCTATCTTCATACACAGCTAGTGAGAATGTAAAACGGGCAGCAGCTGCTTCTGAACACAGTTTGACAGCCCCACAAAAGATGGGGAGTTGCCGTATAACCCAGCACTTGTTCTAGGTACATGCCCAAGAGATTCCCATTCTGGTGGCCAAAGGAGACAAGCGTGCATTAGAAGATGAATAAGCTGTGGGATCTAATGAACAGCACTGGGATCATATATAACTCTACATTATATACTTGAAAGCTGCTGAGAGACTAGACTGTAAATGTTAATTATGTGACCTGATGGAGTTGTTAGCTAACTTCTGATAGTAATCATATGGCAATATATACGTGTATCAAATCAACACTGTACACCTTAAATTTACACAATGTTACATGTCAATTATCTCGCAAATAAACCCTATATCCAACAAAAACTTACACGTGTATTTCATAGCAGCATTATTCATAATAACCAAAAAGAGAAAACATCCCAAAGATCCATGAACTGATGAATGAACAAAATGTGATACATCTACTGGAACATTATTCATATAATGTAACACTATCGAACCACACAAAAAGGAATGAAACACTGACATAGGCCATCTTTATGCTAAGTGAAAGGAGCCAGACACAAAAGGCTACACGTTGTGACTCCACTGATATGAAATGTCCAGAATAGGCCAATCCGTAGTCAGTAAGCAGATGAAGGGTTGCCCAGGCCCGGTGAGAGGGAATGGGGAGAGTTCATGGATTCAAGGTTTCTTTTTGCAGAATGAAAAGTGTTCTACAATTCGACAGTGGTAATGGCTGCACAACCTTGAGAATGTGCTAGAAACGACTAAATTGTGCACTTAAAACACAAGTCCCTGAAGCCAACTGACATGTCACTTTGTTGAAGAGCCTGGAGAGGATTATTTTTATAGTTTCTATTAAAATTTTTCAACTTAAAAAGAACTTTCAGACCACAGTCACTTGTTCTTAAATGTGTCTCCCCTCCCTTTCCCTGAGACCAGCTCCCTATCCTCCAGAAAGGAGCGCCTATTTTCATTGTTAACTTTTTAAAACAACTGTTACGGAAAATTTCAAGCATATATTACAAAAAAGTAGAATTACAAGAACATTCTGTGCTTCAATAGTTAACATTTTGCCATGTGTATTTTAAGTCTAAATTATTTTCCTAAAAACTCCCAAGCATCAGGTATCAAATGTTCATTACTATAAATAGCAATTTATCCTCAATAACAGAAAACAATGATTAAGTGTAAATTACAAAATTCTGTTAAAAAAACGAACTCTTTATAATATCCTCCGCCCCTCTACTACCAAAAAATATTGAAGAAACAAAAGATTATTTGTATGATCACCTCTCAAATATCAATGAAAAAATCTGTGCCTACATAATGTAAAACATTATTGTATTTTTTAAAAGTTCGTACTTCTTACTCTTATTTTGTGGTTTTACTAAATAAGTACTCTGACTCATGTCCTGCATATTTATGAAAACTCAGACCAAATAATCAGAAATTCTGCACTCTACAAGTATGCTACCTATCAAATGAATTTAATCCACCAACTACTTCTAAATGCATACTTTTCACATTACTGACAGTAAGGAAACTAGTTGTTTTGTTTTGTTTAAATAAGGGTCTTTAAGCTAGTGTGCATCGAGGTTGTGATTAGCATATTCCATTAAGAAATTACTCACATAAAAAGGAGGAAAGGTTTTTCAACAAGTTAGTTATGTGACTCACATTAGGTAAAATACTAGAACACAGTAATGCCTATTTTATCCTTATTTAAAGTAAGATGTATAAATCTTCCAAATAAGTGCTGATTTCTTTAAGCATTAAACATTTCTTTAAAATATATGACTGGAAATCTAATGACGATTATACACACCCATACCGGTTTACACAAAGTGTACAGCAAACACGTTCTCTTAGTACTTCAGGGCCATCATCACACAGTGGGACACCTATTTCCAGTAGGTCACACAGGAGCTTCCTGCCCGACACCAGAGGTCTCAACCTTGGGGCTCTCGAGGACCAGGTGACTCTCTGTTGTGGGGCTGTCCTATGCGTTCTAGGATGTCAGCAGCACCCCTAGCCTCTGCCCCCCAGATGCCAATAGTAGCCCCCAAGGCATGACAACCAAAAATGTTTCCAGACATTGCCAAATGTCTCCTAAGGGGCACACACTGGCTGCAAACCAAATGGCCACACTTTCTGCATCTGTGTGCTGGGATTTTATAATTTTCTACTCCTCCCTACGGTTACCACTCAGTGGCATGGCAGCCTCTTTTAAGTATGCACCCCCTTTCCCTTTTAAAATTATTTTAAATGTGTTGTCCACTAAAATATCAGCACAGCACCCTGATGACAGATGGTCTCTCAGCAGGACCTCTTTGGTCATGGTGGGAGAGGGTGAAACTCTCCTCTGAAGAAAGGGAATGCATTTTTAGACCACAACAATCATATTATATATACTAGTTAGCCTTTTTACATTATTTAGTCTTGTTTCAATTTTCACCAAAACCAAAAATTATATCCTGTTTTATTTTGCTTTCCTTAAGATTGCTATTGAGGCCACAAATCTTTTCAAGTATTTTTTTTTATACATACTTGTAGCTCTTCTTCAGAAAAGCACTTATTTGTGTTCTCTATGTATTGTATTGTTTGCCATTTTCTTAATAACGCTTCAGAATTTTCTACACACCAGAAGAAAAGTAACCTTTGGGTTACCATCTATGTTGCCAATATTGTCCCAGTTTCTTCCTTTATAATGGGCTTTTGTTCAGTTTAAAATTTTTATATAATCAAATTTATCCAACTTTTCTTCCAAGATTTTTGCCCTAGTGTCAATCGCCTTTCACAACTTAAAACTTAAAAAACACATACCAAAACAATGTACATTTTATCCCATAAAATCTCAACTTCTTTGAAGTACATTTGATTTGTTTAATCATATGAAATGCTTTCTGGAAAAAAAAAATTCTGCTCCTTCTTTTAAAGCCAAATTTATCAAGGGCCTAATATACACCGTATTTCCCCGAAAATAAGACCTAACTGGAAAAATAGGTAATAAGCCCTAGTATGATTTTTCAGGATTCTCATAACATAAGCCCTACCCCCAAAATAAGCCCTACCCCCAAAATAAGCCCTACCCCAAAAATAAGCCCCAGTTAAGATCGTCAGCCAGACGGATGAATTTAGTACGTCCATTGCAACACATGACAGACATACTGAATTATAAAATAATATTAATATATAATTAAATATAAATAAATACTATTGACATTAATACTTAAAATAAATGGTAATATAATTATTTATAAATACCCAAGCAGGCACCTCTGGACAAGAGGTAAACGCCTACGTAAATGATGAACCCGAGACTTATTGCTGAATGACCAACTGGAGTACAGACACAACACACGAATAACATGCAGACTTGATAACAAACGGACCTGGTTGTGTCTAATATGAATCTTCATAATTCAATACATCATGTGTTGTAATGGACATACTTAATGCACTCGTCTGAAATAAAGAAATGTTTTCTGAATTTTGGTGCCTGCTATTTTTCATCGCTTTTGTGTACACCATCGTTCTTAACTGTCATCATTTTTGTTGCCACTCCTGTCTTGTAAGTTTTCAATTAACACTTTATTTAATGGTAGATTTAAAGGAAGACTCCCAGGGCAAGAATCTTATGGTTTTCTGCAAAGAGAAGTTGGAACTCTGAATGGCCCGAAAATGGCAAGCAGAGTACAATAACCTCAGTCAACAGGTGGAGGGGGCAACCATTATTTCCTGAGCCAGAAGACATCATCTGTGAATGGATTGCTGACAGGAGAGCAAAGGCTTTGGTTGTGCACAGGGCTGATATTCAAGCATTTGCCCTTGCAATGGCAGCACAGTTAGAAATATCCCCAGAAGAATTCAAAGCATCACAACACTGGCTGGATGGCTTCCTTCAGCGATATGAACTGTCTCTAAGATTGACAACATTGTTCAAGCTGGAAGATACTGAAGTTATTAAACGTGCACTTACATTCAAGTCCTTTGTCAATGGCATCGACTTTTCTGAATACCAACTCTCCAACATGATTGCTGTGGATGAAACTAGTGTTTATGGGCCAAGGATCTCAAACAACAACTGATCAGAGGGGTGCCTCATCAATCTACACTCCCTCCATTGGTTACGGAAGTGCACATGTTACCTGTATTTTGGCAATTCGTCTGGATGGAAAGAAAGCCCCACCTCTAATCATCACTAAAGGCAAGAAAGATAAGTTTGAACACGTTTCAGGCATTTATGTTCTTGAAACGGAAAAAGTCTGGTACATACAAACAGGTATAAGGAAGGGGGTCGATTTAATGCTGCCACTTGTTTTGCAAGGTGTCCAAAGAGGTCTGCTAGTCTGGGATTCAGCCAGCACTCACCGTGCTAAAGACATGAAGAACTTCCTTGCAGAGAGAATAGATCAAATAATGATTCCCATAGGAATGACTGCCTGTCTCCAGACTTTTGATATTGAAATAAACAAGCCATTCAAGGGCCATTTGCACATGGAAATCAATGACTACACTGAAAATAGAATGGAGAGAAATCAGCGTGGAAACTTTGTGAAGCCTCGCCTGCAAGAGGTCGTGACTCGGGTGAAGAATTCCTGGGATAAAATCACTGACAGCTGTGTTGCAAATGCACTACCACCAGGATACATGGGCAAGAAGTGCTCATTTAAGGAGAGCTCTATTGCTGGACATGAGAGATCGGGGCCAATGGTTCTAAGGGAATTGGAGTCGCTAGAAATTCAAGCCGGAATTCGGGGTTTGGAGAGTTATGATAATGTTCCAGAAGAAGATGACATGACTGTATTTGAATAAATGTAGATTGTTGTACATGAAAAATAAGACATCCCCTGAAAATAAGCCCTAACGCATCTTTGGGAGCAAAAATTAATATAAGACCTGGTCTTATTTTGGGTGAAATACGGTACTAAGCCCTACCTAGGTTGGAAAAAGAAATTACAGGGAACAAAATATCCAATTAATAGAACTCAAAACAAGAACTTTCTTATATTTCAGGACAAAATATATATGAAGCCATGAAATTTCAGGACAAAATTTATTGTTTTATAAAATAAAATAAGAATTAAAAGATATGAAAATGAAACCATCCTAAAAACTCTGACACAGAAAAACTATGGCTACTGTGTCTACTACAGTGGACTCGCTTTATTCGCAGATTGCAATCTGCGAATCCGCATCTCCCTAAGATTATCTGCACCCCAATCAGTATTCAGGGCCATGACGTCCCGTGTCCCCCATGTTGCAGCAGGGTGATGCTCTGCCTGCCCCCTCCAGCTCAGCCCTTTTCCTTGGTGATGTTGCTCTTTAACATGACCCCAGCATGGCACTATCTGGTAGTCAGAGGCTGTGCTGTGTCAAAGGAGCTTCGTTCAGCCTCCAAAGTTATGGGGCTTTTGTGTTTCTCCAAAAATAAGACCTAGCCAGACCAGCTCTAATGTGTCTTATAGAGCAAAAACTAATGTAAGACCCAGTATTATGCATTATATTATATTATATTATATTATACCTGGTCTTATATTAAAATAAGACCGGGTCTTATGTTAAGTTTTGCTACAAAATATCAATTAGAGCTAATGATCCAGCTAGATCTTATTTTCGGGGAAACATGGTACGCACTCGGCCATCAGGTGCGCCCAGAACCGGGAAGAGGAGTGTGCCATCTGTGCCAAAGGCATCCTGGAAAGTGCGAAATAACACCTAAAGTGCATGATGTAGCTATGAAGATGAAAAAGCAGCTGAGTTTGTGGACCCACGAGATGACAGCCATGGTCAGGAAAATGCTAACCAGGCCCTCCCCCACTCTCCACCCCCGACTAGTGCTGGCGGGCATGTTTCAAGAGTGACAGATATTCTGGGGGAAACTTGCAGGCAAATATTACATAGGAAAAAGGTTATGTAGAAGAACAGGTTTTCAACACGAAGAATGGCTTTTTTACAAGAATGCTGGCAAACAAACCTATATAAATGAAAAGGTATTGGGTTTACAAAATGTGACCAGCGCCTCGCAGGAACCTAACCTTGCATTTCCCCAAGGAGCAAAGGGTCAGGGTTGGCCAATTCCGTGTTCGTGGTGACTTCATGGGACATAACTACAGCAAATAACCAGAATCGACTGTAATTGTAACAAAATGTGATCTTCACTATTTAAATGTTTTGAATAGCCATTTTTATGAGATTATAAAAATAAACCTCTGAAAACCATTTTAAACAGGCAGGCGAAAAAAAAGAAAAATACTGAAGATTTCATGATATTTCCAGTTAGAGATAGCTAACTTTGGATAAATGCGAGCATGGCTGAACAGGGTTACTGTGATCCTGTAATTTGCTAACATTATTTCCTAACAAGTCAGTTAAAATGACACAATTGCTGTCTTCCAGGAACTTAAAAATCCATGAAATGAAGAACATATAATGTTGATATTAAAATTATTTTTTTGCCGGCCGGTTGCTCAGGTGGTTGGAGCGCCGTGCTCCTAACACCAAAGGCCACCGGTCTGATTCCCACATGGGCCAGTGGGCTGCGCCCTTTACAACAGCTCTCCCTGGAGCTGGGCGGCAGTGAGCTGGAGGTTGGCATGAGCTATTGTGTGCTGCCATGAGCTGCCATGTGCTGCCAGGAGTGGCCAGCAGCTGCCGTGAGCTGCTGTGAGCAGCCGACCGGCGACTGACCGCCTCAGCCGGGGGAGAGCAAGGCTCCTAACACCAGCTGGGCCAGGGAGCTGTGTCCTACACAACTAGACTGAGAAACAACGGCTTGAACTGGAGTGAGGGGGAGGCAGAAGAAAGGGGGGAAAATAATTATTTTTAACAAGCCATTCATCTATCATAGCAATCATACCAGCCCATGCTAAGTCAACCAGAATATTTCTCTCTCAAGTATTTTTTTTCTAAAAGCAGTGTGTCATAATTCGTAGACTGTATAAGAATAAACTTCAAATCTGAAGTAAAGGACTGAGATTCTGTACTTCAGAACCGAACTTCAGAACTTCAGAGTTACTTAAGAGTATGTCTGAGCAGCATGTGGAAGGTACTCAAGAGCAGAGACAACAGGAAGTCAGCCAATTTTGTCTGATACTAACAGTTTACACTAAAGTAACAAATCTTGCTTATTGAAAGTTTGAATGACTTTAGAAAGTAGACAACTCAAATAGTGGGGTATACTTTCAGCACATTAACAGCCACGGCACTCTGCTACAGACAGATCTAGGCGATACCTCGATCTGTACTTACCTGCTTTTTCTTAATACATTTACCTTTAAAATTATCTCTTTAATTCATGAAATTAGACCAGTTTGCAAATGAACTTTTCCATTATTTAGATTCTGACTACATGAACATTAACCACGATTTTTTAGAAACCATCTATTATTGAGCAGTCTACATAAAGGAAATTTTATCATAACTAAGAGCCAATCTCATTGCACTCTTTATTTTGCTGTAATGAATAAGCAACAGAAGAAACAACGAAGAAATTACATGACCACGTTCTGGATCACAGACAGCAAATCCACGCACAGAGAGAGACACGTGGCCCACACTCCACACAAAGGCAAATATCATCCATGACAGCATGCATTTAGGCGACATGCCACCTCTTATTTTCTATACTGTCACACTGAGTTGATATAGCACACATCTCAAAGGTGGTATCTTTGAAAATTTATAAAATATTATAAGTACAAGAAAATCTGAAGTCTTACAATTATGTTACACACAGTGTGAAGTGTGTTGGTTCTTCCAAAAGTAAACTCTGTAAATACTTCTGATTAAAAAGTAGTAGCCTACCTAACAAGCTAATACAAATTCTATTCGAGCACATGCAACACTCATTTTAACCATAATTGAAGTCAAGGGTATTTTATAGCTCCCTACCATCTTTTGATTATTCTACATTAGAACACTCAGGTCATGTAATCAGTCAACATTTATTTCCATTACACAGCAATTCTGGTTGTTTTGAGTACAGATGCTACAGAGGTTGTGTCCCCTCGCCTCTGCTTGGACAGTCACTAATTTCCCTGAGGAGCTGACATTTCACCTCAGGCCTCTAGGACATTTAGGATCAACAAGCATGGTTGAAGCAAACAAAGACTGTAGCACTAGATAAAGGCAGCACAACACACGGGGCCGGTGATGTGGCATTTCATAAGCCCTCATAAAGGATCTGAGACTTTAACCCGGAGAACCGATCAGCAGAAGACTAAGGATTAGACTCCCAGCAGCTTTTCAGCTTTGAAGCTTAGTCTGTTCCAAGCCCGGTGACTCCACCTGCCTGATCACCTCGTATCAGGTTCAGTAACAGCTCTGTGACTCAGTGAGGGAAAGTGTGCTGCTTTTAGGGCATGTCCCAGCTCCTACGAAACGGTCTCTCCCTTCTCTGAATATCACCAGGTCCAGAAGTGATGCCACAAACTGATGCACCCATTCTGTCACCATGAGGGAACAGCGACAGAATCAAGCTGAGGGCGATGGACTGCACAAAGGAAAGTCGGTACTTTGGCAGCCTGGAGGTCACAGCACCCCTCTGGGGCAGCTCCAACCATACGATGGTGGCAGAAGCTGGACTGGAAGAAAGAAAATAAGAAGAAAGACGATGCTTTTGATGAGTGTTCAGGAAGGACACAGAAGAAAAGCAGAGCAGTGGGTGTGTCGTTTTGTTGTTTATTTTGTAATGGTAGATGTTGTGTACCGGAATGCAAATGGAAGGAAGCCTGTACAGAAGAGGGTGAAAATAAAAGAGGTGAGAGGTTTTTGGAGGGTATGGTCTTGGACACGAGAAGAGAGCGACTAAAGGAGACATGAGTGCAGGTGTTTGCAGACCTCACATTCCTTCCCAGTGATGTGAAGTGATGCAGTCTCTCTCCTCTGAAGAAAGAGGCCAAAGAAGGCACCAGAGCAAGTGGGAGGAGGTGAGGAAAGAGAAGAATGTTCAGTAAGTCACCACAGAAAGTGGAAGATGAGCTTGATCAGAAAAATAAAGTATGACTGAGGGCCCAGATGACCATCTATGTCAGTTTCCGAGAAGCTACAGTGTCACCCATCAGCTCTCTAGTCTCCTTCCAGGTGTAGCCAAGGAGACTGTGAGGAGAAATCCATCCAGAATGTGGGTTTTGCCTATACCTTGTCGGCACTTCAAAGATAAAGGGGCACTCTTCTGTTTACCTATGAACACTTATGCAACCTACTGTGCGTACCACACTGGACATACTAGGTATTACAATATTTAAAAGTCAGTGTGAGGGAGACACCAAGATGGCGCAGAAAACGCTGTGTCTACCTTCTCTCACGACCACATCAAAATTACAACTAATTACAACCACTATTGAGAATCTCCTAAAATCAAGCTGAACTGAAGCCTTTCAACTAAGGATGCGCAGAAGCAGCCACCTCCAGACGGTAGGAAGGTCAGAGATGCAGAACAGGCTGGTCCCACACCCGCGTGTGTGATTAAAGATCAGGAGGGCTATTTCAGCTGGGGGAAGAGGTCCCCCAACAGCCTAAAAAAGCAAGAGATCAGAGCCCCACCCCAGCCTAGGGTTCCAGTGCTGGGGAGGGAAGTCCCCATAATTTCTGGCTGTGAAAAGCCGCGGAGTCGGTGACTGAGACTGCGTGCGGCCGCACTCCCAGGCCCTGCAAGGGACTGTGTGTGGACTTACCCACCAACGGAATCACTCGCTCTGAGCTCCAGCACTGGGGCAGCAGCTGGAGAGGAGGTGAGGACATAAACTGAGGAACTGACTTGTCTGGCTTGAGACGAGGGCTGGAGGGGCTGCTTTCTCCTGGAAGGGGGAGCTGGCAGAGGCCATTGTTTCTTTGTTGAGCCCTCCCCTTTCCCAGTGTGTGAACACAGGCGGCAGCCATTTCTGAGTCTCTGCCATTAGTCTGCCACGGCCTAGCAATTTGAGACCTGGACCCACCCAACTTTCGGGCAAACCCAGGCAGCTTCCAGTGGCTTTATCGTGCAGACTGCCTGTGTAGGCTCATGCTGCAGACTTTCCTAGACTCTCAAAGATTCGTGGAACCCAGACAAGCAGCATCTGTCTTCCGTGTGTCCTGTACCTCTGGCTGAGGAGCCCTAAGTGCAGCACTAAGTGGCAGCCAGCCTTGGATTGTAGCTTGGCCTCTCAAGGAGCTTCAAAGCACAGCACGGGCGGCAGCCATCTGCAGATTTCTTTCTGGCTTCTGCTGGATGGCCCCAGATGGGGCACGGGCTGTGGCTGAAGTAGACCTAAAGCGATCCCCTATGAGGTGGTCACACAGTCGTCTCCAAGAACGACACACCCAGGGGGCGGATTAGGCAGGCACCAGGGCCCTGCTGAGGCAGATCCTGCTCCATAGGGTCAGCCCCTGCACCACAACTCTTCCCCTGTAGTCAAGGCCAGTCCTCACAACCAGTGGGGTTAAAGGTCAGTCCCTCCCACTGATGTGCAATTATCAACCAAGGCTCAACTACAAGAGGAGGGCACACACAGCCCACTAAGGGACACACCTGGAGCACGTGGCTCAGGTGACCAGAAAGACTGCACCACTTAACCCCACAGCACACCTACAACATAAGGTTTCTGTACTAAGACCAGAAGACATAGCAGTTCTACCTAATACACAGAAACAAACACAGGGAGGCAGCCAAAATGGGGAGACAAAGAAACATGTCCCAAATAAAAGAACAGAACAAAGCTCCAGCAAAAGAACTAAGCGAAATGGAATAAGCAATCTATCAGATGCAGAGTTCCAAATACTGGTTATAAGAAAGTTCAGTAATCTAAGGGAGAATTTCAACAGAGACACATAGGAAGCACAAAAACAGAGATGAAAACCACAAAAAAGAACCACTCAGAAATAAAAGATACAATAATGGAAACGAAGAATACATTATAGGGAATCAACAGTACATTAGATGAAGCAGAGGATCCAACAAGCAGTGTAGAAGGTAGCAGAAAACACCCAACCAAAACAGCAAAAATAAAAAAGAATCCAAAAAATCGATGAGAGTTTAAGGGGCCCCCTGGGAAAATATCAAGCATACCAACATTTGCATTATAGGGGTACCAGAAGGAGAAGAGAGAGCAAGGAATTGAAAACCTATTTGAAGAAATAATAACAGAAACCTTCCCTAACCTGGTGAAGAAAACAGACATACAACCCCAAGAAGTATAGAGAGTCCAAAACAAGATAAACCCAAAGAGGCCAACACCAAGAGAACATCATAATTAAAATGCCAAAGGTTAAAGACAAAGAGAGAATCTTAAAAGCAGCGAAAGAAAAGCAGCTAGTTACCTACAAGGGAGCCCCCATAACAATGTCAGCTGATTTCACCTCACAAACTTTGCAGGCCAGTAGGGAGTAGCGGGAAATATTCCAAGTGATGAAAATCAACAACATACAACCAAGATTATTCTACCCAGCAAAGCTACCATTTAGAATTGAAGGACATATAAGCTTCCCAGACAAGAAAAAGTTGAAGAAGTTCATCACCACCAAATCAGTATTACAAGGAATCCTAGAGGGACTTCTTTAAGATGGGAGGGGGATTAAGGATGGGTGAAAGGGGAAGCGATTAAGAAGAACAAATTGGGCATTATACAGTAGTCGTGGAGATGTAGGTTATATCATAAGGAATATAGTCCAAAGTATTGTAATAACTAGGTATGGTGCCAGATAGGTACTAGATCTATCAGGGAGATAGATAGGAATGGGATTGGGGGCAGGGTGAAAAAAATGCAGGTATTAAGAAATATAAATCGGTAGTTAATACAATTTGGGGAATATAATCAACAATGTTGTAAAGATCATGTAAGGTGCCTGATGGGCACTGGACTTATCAAGGGGATCACGTCATAGACTGTGTAGCTGCCTGACCAATGTGCTATAGGCCTGAAGCTGAAGTAGAATAATATTGAACGTCAACTATAACTAAATACATAGGTATGTATATATAGTCATGGGATACCCAGTACAACATAGGAAAATAGGCGATGGTATTATAACAAATATGTAAGACGTCCAAGGGATAGTAGCTTGCGGGTGGGTTATCACTTTATGACGTGTTTAAATGTCTATTACATTGCTTTGTACATCTGAAACTAACAAAAATAAATAAATAAATAAATAAAAGTCAGTGTTTTCAGGTCAAGTAACTGGGAAGATAATTATAGGGATAACAGCTAAATAATAATAAAATGCAACAGAATAAGAACGAATTGAGGAAAACATTAAATGCTGTAGAAGTTAGTGAGAAGACAAATCACTGTGGGATGGCAACAAGATGAAGACGAGTAAAACTGGATAGAGATCTCACGTCCCAACAAATTTTAAATTAAATTGTAGGCTGACTTCCAGTACTGGGGGTGGAGTGAGGAGGGGAAAAAAGGATACCTGAGCAAGGTAAAAAATATTACTTATACAACCAATACTATTTGTGCATTAAAAAAAACACTTGCTGAAAGAATAAACAGAATGACCAGCTGAAGAAAAAGTTTTACTTAAGGGAACAGGAGATGGGACTAGAAAGTCAGACTAAGAACAGAATCCAAAATATCCTGATTGACAGAATTATGAGGAGACGTTTACAATGACCTCATCTCACTGCCTAATAGCAAATACCAGGACACAGTGCAGAAAAGGGACCCCGAAGCAAGCAGTCTCCCCGAATTGAGGAGACTAAGAGCAGAGACTGTTGGCCAATTTTCAGTTTAGCATTTCATTTGCTCGAATCCAAAACAGACAATTACTTTCCATGAATCAGACATCAGATCCTCTTCCCTTTCTTTTACAATACTTAAGATCATTCTACCAAATGGCACCTCTACTAAACAAATATTGACTTGTAACAATATACCCATTTAACATTTCCACTCATTCCTCAAGGTCAAAATTTATATTCTATTTAAAATGCAACTCTAACAGTAGCGATTAATGGGATTCTTGAGTGTATCTGGTAACCTCAGACCAGTCACCTAAACGTCCCATCTGCTATGCGCCCTGGCATCCACAGAACTGATGGACGCTGCATCAGAAAGGAGGGGACAGAAACACCTGGACATTATCAGGCACTCCACAGGCTCCCAGGGCCACTGGATACTGCAGCATGCTAGCCAGCCATGCTCGAGTGACAGGGTTTCTTCCCTCACACTCCCTGGTACTCAGCTCAGACACTGAACCTGCCCCTGGAGTGCCCACGTCTCTGGGGAACAACCTGGAAATGAAATGACACTCCCAACCTGGTGAAATACCAAGGATCACCTCAAAGCCAGAGAAAGGCCAAAGGCCAAAGGCCACACTGCTGAGCAGAGCCCAAAAAAACGTCCTCGTATGATCTCACTCCTGCCTGCAGGCACAACCCACTGTGGCTGGCATGATGCCTATGGAAAGACATACACATTCCTCTGCAACCTGTCAGGGTTACAAGCTTCCTCCAGCACCTGCAGGCACTGGAGGTTGCTGCGAGGCTGCTGCTCAAATTACAGGAAAGCCCAGAGACACTGCAAATGAATGGCAGGCAGTCTGTCTACTGAAAATCATTCATCTCTGACATGCTGCGGGACCACCAGGACACACCACCCAACCCTCCCTCTGCTACCTACCTTCTCTGACCATCAGCACAGTGACAGTACAGAGCACTGTAGCGGAACCAGAAAAGACCTGAGGTCTTTCCTTCTGGGACGCATTTATTTTTCAGGCTGTCAATCCTCTTTAAAACACATTATGAATATTATTCTTGAAAGACAATTTCTGAGACATACAGCTAACGGTCACAGGGTACATTGTTTTCTGTAAGCCATCCCCAAAAGAAATACTTAAAAGAAGGTACATACACCAAGACTGTCTAGAAGAAAAAAAAAGACTTTTAAAAGTAGAGCCCAAATCCGTCTCCAGACATTCCTATTTAACATTTGAAGGGGAAAAAAAGCAATTCAGAAGCTCAGTCATGACTAAGAACCAGTGTGCTATGAAGAGTAGTCCAGGCAACTCTTGTTCAAAACGTGTCAACTAAAATCCAGAAGAATTTATTTAAAAGAGTAAGATCCAGATACTTCTGCAACTAAGGCCTGCAATAGTGTATTTTTCATTAACATTTGTTTAAAATATGTAAATGAACCAAAAGAAAGTCTAACTTTAAACTGACTGGTGGTTGTTCAGCTTTTAATTCACTTAAAAACAACTGAGACTAAAACTAGTTTTATTAATCATCCTAAGAAAATAAAATTCAACTTTCAAATCATCCAAATGGAAGTTTCTGACCTGAAACAATCCAACATGAGTACTGATCAGAAGCAGCGAGGGGCTTCTTAAGATTCCGTGTGTAGAATACACATGTGCAGCAAAATAAAACAAGTAGGTGCAGTATCTCAAAATACAACGTGTATCAGGTATTTTGACATTACATAATACTAAATGTGCTATTTTTAAACATAAGAAATGTTAGATTGTAACTACAGTGGAAAAATCAACAACCTTAAATTTTACATTCTCTATGCTTTAAAAAGACAAAATCTCTAACATAAATGAAACGTCCCCGAAATCTTTTAAGTGTCATTAATGGAAATCCCCCCAAAATTAGCCTCACTTGTTTCTCCCCAAGAACTGGACAAACTAGGTATATTTTATATTAACTCAAGGGCTCCATGTAAAAAGTCAATTGAAAATTAAGGACTTGATCTCCCAAACAGCATTTCTCAGACGCAGTTTTGAGACAGAAAAACCAACAAACAAGCAGATTAATCAACCTACAAAGAAACTAAGAAGTTCATAATGGCTTTCAAGTTGAGATAGTTTCCACACGCAGAGCTTTCCCCATGGTTAGCCTTCATTACAGAATATTTCTTCTTAAAAATCTTTTCATAGCTATGAAATATAAGAAAACCACATTTAATATTCCGCTGTCACATCCCTACTGAATATCAGGATGGTCGGATTCTGTGAACGCTACAACTCAGTCCCCTACTTCTCTTTCCACCATATGCTCCACACCTAGTACTTTATTTTAAATGATGGTGAACACCCACTGAACTCTGAAGCCTTCACACTTAGAAAAACTTTCAGAAATGCTAAAGGGCACCCCTTCTCATGCAGCAAGGGCACTCAAGTGTGGAGTTCACCCCAAATATTTTTCAAACATTTCTCTTCTATACATGTTAAAAGAAAGTTGTAGGTTCCTCCCTCCCATCGTGTGGCAAGTATCTTCATCATGTGAGCTGCCAACATTGACACTAAGAAAATGAGCCAATTATAAATGCTTGTTCTTAGGTTCCCAGTGGAACTGGAATTGACCAGAACTTCATGTATGGAATGTTCTGATTACCAGGAGATTTCTAATATTCCTTTTCTTTCCACCTCCTACTTCTGTAAAAAGTGTGAGCTTAGTTTTACATTCTTTTACTGTTCTGTTTCTGGTAGACTGGCACATCTGGGACATGACAGTGCATCAATACACAGATCCAACGACCCTGGGGGTTTTACGGAGACAGCAGAATGAGTGTAGGCGTAGCAGTCGTACACTGGAATTCAAATACCCACTTGTTCATATACTATGTGACCTCAGACACTGGGCACTTCACCTCCTGATATGTTCTCTTACTATAAGCTAAGGAATACTTATAATTGTACTATAATATTGTAATTTATTGTACCATCATACTGTAACACTACTTCCCTCATACTGTTGTAAGGACTAAATGCAGTATATAAATTGCCTTGTATGTTAGGTGCTAGATAAGCGACTTTCTTTTTTTAAATGGTGCTGCCACAAGCAATGTTTATAATAAAATCCAGCTTTCTAAAAACTGCTTACAAAGTAGACTTCTAAAGGGACCTAACGTGTATATATAATCAAATTAAAATTCATTTATGACAGCCTCTTCCAATAAACCACAGTATCTTCCTGATTTTAAAAAACATAGCATTTTGGGGGGGGGCCGGCCCGGTGGCTTAGGTGGTTAGAGCTCCAAGCTCCTAACTCCGAAGGCTGCCGGTTCGATTCCCACATGGGCCAGTGGGCTCTCAACCACAAGGTTGTCAGTTCAACTCACACAAGGATGGTGGGCTGCGCCCCCTGCAACTAATAACTGGCAACTGGACCTGGAGCTCAGCTGCGCCCTCCACAACTAAGGCTGAAAGGACAACAACTTGCAGCTGAACGTCACCCTCCACAACTAAGACTGAAAGGACAACTTGACTTGGAAAAAAAGTCCTGGAAGTACACAATGTTCCCCAATAAAGTGCTTTTCCCCTTCCCCAATAATAAAAAAAAAAAATCTAAAAAAAAACAAAAAACAAAAACATAGCATTTTTAATCCCAATCGTGAGCTCTCTCAATCTCAACACAAATCCATTTAAAAATACCTGCATAGGGGCTGCTGGATGGCTCAGTTGGTTAGAGCGCAAGCTCTCAACAACGTTGCCAGTTCAATTCCCACATGGGATGGTGGGCTGCGCCCCCTGCAACTACAGATTGAAAACGGCGACTGGACTTGGAGCTGAGCTGCGCCCTCCACAACTAGACTGAAGGACAACGACTTGGAGCTGATGGGCCCTGGAGAAAACACACTGTCCCCCAATATTCCCCAATAAAAAAATGAAATAAATAAATACCTGTGTGTGTGTATATATATATGTATATATATTTTAATGCTTACATGACTAATGCTTAAACCAGGAAAGAAGAATCTACCTTCTTCAAATCGTATTTTAAATTTACTTAGCTACAAGTAGATCAAACTACAAAAAAAATTTAAAAATTTCTGTGGGTCAACCTTTCACTTTAACGCTTAGAAAACCTGGAGAACATAAAAATTACTAATCATAACAGAGTTGTTTTTAAAAATCCTCAGGTAGTTAATATAAAATCACAAAGGTACATATTAGAATAAATTTGAAATCATGAGTGTTAAGATTTCAAAAGTAATCTTAGCTCAAATACAATGTGCCTTAACTCACACCCCTGTACTTACTTCTGTTACACTCTATTGCACTTGCTTCAATAATTGTGTTACCCAGCAAGGGTGTAGTAGATAGAATTCCAATAAATAACAATGTTTAATGAACGAACTCAAGATATGGAAACATATTCTACCCACTGTAAAACAATACAGTATTTTAATGTGATCTTATGAAACAGATTAATCATGGAGTTACTTGAACTATAAAAGCATATATTTGAACAAAACTAGTTTATCTACTAAACTTACTCAGTTTACACAAAATAAAACACTGTGTACAAATTTTCAGCAACACACATTTTCTAATGTGTAGAGCACATAATGTGATCTACTAAATATATTCCTCTCATCACTGAAGAATAGATAAAAGTCAATATGATCCCCTAAAAATGCTCATAGAACAGTATGCCTTACTTTTGTCATTTCTTTCATTTCACATAAAGTTAAACAAACGTTTAGCCACTTATTTATTGAATGAAAAATATACCCCAAAATAGAATGAAAGATTAACTGTCTAAATATTTACTAGTACTTCCATGTAAATTATATTAGTTGTAAAATTGAGTTATCAGTTTGCTAAATTTCCTAACTAAACACATAATGGGCATATAAATATTCTTGTATTTCCAAATAAATTTTTAACTTATTTGCATTTCTAATTTTGATATTAAATATTGTACAGCATTTTCACAATACAAACAACTTAATTTTTTAAGTGGAAAATCAGTAATAGCAGGCACACTTATGCAAAAAGATCTTTCCTTTAGGCAGCACCTATATTTAAAATATTAGTTACAACTGATATTTAGATTATGATTTTTATCTTCCTCCCATTATCTTCCTCTTTATGTTACCTCTTTTGACAGGGATTTTGTTACATGGATCACATTCTCACAAACCTCCTAGCTCATTCACTTGGCATTAGAGTGCACATGCCTGAATAGGTATGTGCTACGAGGAGGCATGACATTCCATAATTGAAAGGAAGACTGCTATGTTTTTAAGATGATTCTGTGCAAGATTTTTAAAACTGGGATAGTGTGTGTAAAGAACTTTACACAGTATCTGAGACATGGTATACATACAACATGTGATACATATTACCATCATGGTACGCAATTGTATACTAAACTTGTGGATACCAAAGCATTTCTAAAAGCACGACCACAGGAGGACAGGCCTCTGGTAACGTGCAGACCCTTCTGACCACTGAAGGTCTTCATGGAGTCACTGCACCAAAGCAGACCTGAGCTGTTTAGCAACTTTGGCAATGCCACTGCAAGGCACTAACTGGAAGTTATTCTGCAAGAGGCCTGGGTAGAAACCAAATTCAAATCAGTCATTTTTTCAGTTTTGGCAAAATTCCTAGTAAAAATGTTGGTGAGGGATTAGTTCCACAATGATCAAACCAGGAGGCACCACGCAGTGTTTACTTAGAAAGTTTATATGCTTCAAGCAAATATAAAACATACAACCTGATGCAGTTACAGAAAGGATAGATACAGGGAAAGACAAAAATTTTTAATTTAAAACCAATGGTTAAAATAAGAATGCTCACACTATGTACTGCAATTTGTTATGTTCATCAAATATTAAGAAGTAATGATAGGCAGCTGCCAGGGGCTGGAGAGAGGGGGGATGAATGGGGAGTTAAGTGTTTAATGGATACACCGTTTCAGGTTTACAAGATGAAAAGAGCCATGGAGATGGATGGTGGTGATGTCTGCACAATAGTGTCTTTTACGTATTTAATACCACTGACCTGTACTCTTAAAAATGGTTCAGGTGGTAATTATATGTTATGTATGTTTCAGCACAACAAAAATAAAACAAGCAATGATACAAAGATCCTCAGAACTGCTTCAGTTAAGTGAGGCCCAAGGAATATAACAAATGCTTATTTTCCAACCTTCAGAGATGACTAGAGATTCAGATGTATGCTACTACAGTCCAATTAGTAAGACAAGGCAAATGTGACCATGTCCTGCTGTAATTTCAGAGTTTCACACCTTTCTACACTACTGTAATTATTATTAACACTGAATTTGAATTGAATTGATCTAATAGTCGTTTATGAATCAATAATCCTATAGTACAATTACTATCATCCTTGTCTTTCAGATGAAGAAACCGAGGCCCAAGTATTTGGCTAAGATCCCTTTGCTAATAAATGAGGTGAGATTCAGACCCAAGCCATCTGGCCTCCAAGTCATTTCGCTATGCTACCTCTATAATCTAGAGAGAAAAAAAATCTCATTACCCTGTAAAAAAAAAAAAAAAAATTCAGTGTTAAGTCCAAGTTAAGGTTTTCAAACAGTGAAGTTTTTAACTATCCTAAGTCTATCCGGTTTCTCCTTAATTTTTTTTCTAGACACATCCTCTTTGCATAAGTGATGTTTTCCATGTAGGATTCAATTGAAGGATGGTAAGGGTAGGTAAGAAAAATCAAGACACCAGAGGTTCATGGCTTTAAGCAATACTAAGACAGCATTTGATACTTCCACTACAAATGTTAAAATTCTAAATTAGCTGCAGTATCTCAATTAAGGCATGCCAAAGTGTATGAATGTTTCTATTACACACTATCTGAACAACCCTTAAATGAAAATGGGGATCGGGTTACAAAAGGGTGGGAGTTCACATAAACACACAATTCACAGAAACATGCAAGATGACACTCACTCAAAGTAGCAACACAATGATATCTGAGAAATATTCAATAGGAACAAAGGAGCTAAATTTTAACATTGTGATTTTTTTCTTTGTAAAGCTGGAAGCACTTGCATGTTTATTTAAACACTTTGTTAACAGGTAACTGCAAAAATTAAATCACCCAATTACAGAATGTAAAAGGGAGATTCAATAGTCATATGAAAAACATATGTGAAAAAAATACGATGTAAAAAAGAAATTCTGTTAACCACAGGCAGAGCTCAGCAAGAAAAATATTTTACTATGTCATAAACACATTCTGTATCTTCTAATCTTTGATTTTCCAGCCTGGCCATCTTATAAAGAAGAGCCCACCAAAATAATGACTGTAACCAGCACGAATTAACCAAAGACAAGGAAAATAACCTGCCTATACAAAATTCGTATTTCATCTCCGGCTTGTACAAATTAGAATTCAGAAAAATCAAAGGTGACCTTGCTAACCAAAAAGCACTCCAAGTTTTCAAGTATAACCAAGGCTATCTGCCTGATATTCCAACCACTAATTAGAATCAGTGACCCCCAAATCCTGAAATGGTTATGCATCCCACAATTACTACATACACTGCAACTACATTTCTCAGTTTGAAAGTAAAATAAGTAAATGTTTTACTTTCTGCCTTTCGACGGACAGCGTGACGGACAGATGATGTTTCAGCAGGCTCTTGCCTCCATGGACGAGGCCCACAGTAGGATACAGAACACCCGGGTGAGGTAGACGGGAGGACCCAGGACCAAACGTCAGAGTCGGATGGCCCCATCCAACCTTCAGACACCCATCCTGAAAAGGCCACCTGGCCGCCTGCTTTGAGCTCAGACACGTCATACGTGCTAGGACCGGACACCCGCGGACACACTGCACGTAACACTGGGTATCACGTGCCCACACCAGGTACCATTCAGACACACATAACACCGGCCCCGTGGACTGCCGGCACCGCCACACACTGTACGTAACACAGGTACCACGTGCACATCGGGCACCATGCCCACACCACGTATAACGGGGCACCGTGGACACACCGGTATCATGAGCACACCGTATACAGCAGCAGGCACACCAAGCTCCGTGCCCACGCCACGCCGGGCACAGTGGAAACGCCGTATACAACCCGGCAGCGCCACGTACACACCGGACCACGACAGGCCCGGCACCAGGCCCGCACCGCAAGGCGTCCACAGCCGGCCCAGGCGAGCAGCGCGAGGGGCGGTGCACGTGGAGGCCGGGGTCCCAGGGCCACCCCAGGAGCCAGGGCCCGCAGCTCCCTGGCGGAGCGCACGGGCGACATAGTCCCAGGGGCCGGAGGGCCCGCTGAGGCGGCGGAGGCAGCGCTGCCGCGGGCTCCCAGCCCTGGGGAACGCGGCCCGAGCCCCGCGTGGGTCCTCGCGGGCCGCCTGCCCAGCCTCGACCATCGCTCCCGAACAAGGAGCTGCTCCAGCGAACGCGCCCCCCGCGCACAGAGCCGCGTCCGAGCCGGCCCGAGGCCTGGCCGCGCGAGGAGGGCCCGCCTGGCGGGCGGCGCTCACGCGACACCCCGGCTTCCCGGCGCCAGCAGGCCTCGCGCGGTCTCGCTTGGGGCCTCCTCCCCCTCCGGGCCGGCCGAAGGCAGGGGAGCGCGGCGGGACCCTCCAGGCCCGGCCCGCCGCACACAAAGCTCCGCGGGCAGAGAAGGCGAGCGACGGTCCCACCCGATCGGCGCCCGAGAGGCTGCAGCCAGCCGCGCTCCACCGGCCCCGCGCCCGCCCGGCCCCGCGCCCTTCCCACCGTTCGGCTCCGGGCCGCGCCGCGCCGCCTCCCCCGGGCCTGGGCGCCGGCCTCCGCCTGCCGCCCCGGCGTCTCCGCGGGCCCGGCCTCCCGCTCGCCCCGCCGCCCTCCTCCCCGGCTCCGCGGCCCGGGCCCCTCCTTCCCCGGCCCCCTCCCCGGCGTCGCCCAGCAGCCCGCCGCCCCCGCCGCCCGCGCCCCGGCGTCTCCCCGGCGCGCGCTTCGGGGCGCCATGTTTACAGCCGCAGCACCGCCGCGCGGGCGCCGCGAGGGAAGGGGCGGCGGCGCAGGGACGCGGGCGCGGGGCCGGGAGGGAGCCCGCCGCCGCCCGCACTTACGGGGTCTCCACGCCGAGCGGCGGGCCGGGGGCCGGGCGGGAAGCCGGTGCGGCCGCGGGGCAGTCGGCGTCCTGCGAGGCCCGCGCGGCTCCCAGGCGGCCTCCTCCGCGGCGCCCGCCCCCGGACTTTATTGTGCGGCCGGCCGCGCCGTGCGCTCTCGCGGCGCGGCTCCCTCCCGGCGGCCGGCGTCGTGCGCGCCCACACCCACCTTCCCTCCGTCCTGCGGTTCCAGCATATTCTCCCGGAGCCGCACATGCACCTCGCGGCCGCACACGTGGAGGCGACGTACGTGCCGGCGCGCGGGCGCGGACGGGCGCACAAAGTCCCGGCCCGCATTGTTCCGCGCGGCCGCGCCGCGGGCCGCCGCCTCTCGCCGCCCGGGCGGCTCCGGCCTGGGAGGAGCGCGGAGGCTCGCGTTCGCAAAATTGGGGAGGTGGCGTTGATCGCGTTTTAATTCTGCCCTCAGAAGGAGTTGCAGGGCTGTCTGATTCCATATTCTGTACAAACACACACGACCTCCAAAAGGACAGGGCCGCCCATGTAAGTTCGTGCAAGGAGGAAGAGGCTGCTCATTCTAGGTCTAACCGCAGAGGACCCCACTGTGTGGGGTAAGGAAGTCCCTGAGGTCCGAGTGCTTCTGCAGACCCCGCAAGTTTTCCCTCCTGACCTTTGTGCACTAGGAGTTTGGAAGGAAGACCTTTCGGCCAAAATTTCTTACTCTGCGTCCCATGGCACACATGGACCTGAAAACCATTGGGAAGAGACCGTCCAAGAAGTGTTGAGATTCTGATCCAAGTCGTCAATCTTTCTTAGCTGGCCTCTGGGCTGGGTTAGGATTTAGAAATGGGCGGTACTCGAACAGGTCAAAGAAACAACCTTTCAGCCATTCACAGCGCTGGTTCTGATACACCCCACAGAGTTCTTGGTTGTCTCAAGGGGCATCCCCAAATAACTTCAACTCGTTTTATTTTTACACATAAATATATGCCGTTTAAATCCAGCAGAGAGATTAAAGGGTGTCAAAGAAAGCAAGCTATACCCGGTCCGAATGCTGGAGCAAGGAATTAACAGCTTTAAGTAAATGACGGCTTAAAAAAAAATCATCCATAAAATAGACAACATTATTTATTAATATGTGTAAAAGGAAGCTCACCTTAGGAAACAAGTGACTGTATGACTGTATGATGCCACATTTTTCTCCAATTAAATGTTTTGGGCATAATTTCAATTTTTTATACCCAGATACTATCTCTCATTCTAACTAATGTAGGTTAGATAGGTTATCCCCAGGTTTCCTATGGATTTTGCCTAGAATTTAAAATCTTGGCTCTATTTTTCCCCTCACAACAGTTTTATTGACCTCATGTTTCTCTCAGCTGAGGGAAGACGGGGTGGGGGTCGGGGAAAATAGTCGGGACCAGTGGTTTGGGGCTGGGAGTTGGGGGGAGGCCCAAAGACTAAATAGTTATTTCCATACAATTTATGTTACACCACGAATTTATCTGCCGGATTGCAAAGAGAGGACAACAGAGCAGAGGAGAAAAAGAAAGAGTAGTGGGCCACAAGGAATACTGTGTTATCAACTCGGAAATGTTTCGGAGACTTAACACCACACAAAGAAGGACACCCGTACAACACCCCTAATTCTTCTAAGTGTGTTCAAAGTGAGGGGGAGTATTTTTGAGGGGGGTTAATGGCAATGTGTCTTTTACTCTTATAATTTTTAAAATTTAAACAGTCACCATAATTTTGATCACACTTCGTACATATGATCTCCATTCTTTAACTATTAGAAGGAAATACTGCAGAAGAAAATGTTAACAATGCATATTTCTTTGGGTTACAAAGAAATCTTTTTACAAAGGCATCTTTTTTAAAAAAAATCTTTGTTCATAATCAGGAAAAAAATTAATAACTAGCCCAAGACATTGGTTGCCCCCATGGAAACCACACCACGTAGATATTCCTTACTTGAAAGAATACATACTTTTCAGAAAACAAATTATAAACTTAAGTTGTATAGAATCTTGTTTTCCATAGATTTCTTTAGTTACTGCATAGAGCGATTTGTTCTGCAATCTACACATAGTTCACATCCCAAAATGTATATAAAAAGCCAAAACATATAAATATCAGGCAATTGAACGTAATAAAAATTAATGTAAAATGTATGTGGGTAATTGTCACAGAAGCAGCTCACCACAAGAAAAGGTTTATAAATGTGTTACTTATCAATGAGATTAACTACTGTAACTCACATAAAGTGGGTTTAAGTGACCATTACCTTACACTCACTATCTTATCACAATGACAAGGCAATGAGATCTTATCTGGATCCCATCGCAGAAAACAGAACAGACTAGCACTGTCCCTCAGACACAGTGCCTGCAGTATCTCCTGGAACCTGCCAATCAAGAAAAAGGAAGCTTAAGAAGTAAAGATTTGTCTATGTGCAGTACTATAAAATACATAGTTTTGCAATGTAAGATATGACCACAAGCCATCAGTTACTAGTAATGAGTGTGCACTGTCGCAAATGAGTGCATGCGAGTGTGCAAGGCTATCCCTGTCATGACATCTTCTTCACTCACTTACCTTTAGAGGTGTTTCCTGATGCGGGGAGGGAACTAAAACTCACAACCACAGGAACGTGTGGCCTACTATGAAACATGCAACAGCCCCTCTCTCCCCCCCCCCCCCCCGGGGTGGAGAAGAACCATTATTTACTACAAGATAGAGGCTGAAGTGAGTGGCCATGGAGCTGGCCACTACAGAGTGCAGAGTGACAATGCCTCAGGTGTCAAAAAAATGTTTTGTAGCTGTTGTTTGATTTTACAAACTTCCTTTGATTTTATTCTGTATGTTTCTAACTTCTGATTGGCTGATTTCATAGTCTTTTGTATTAGGTAGTATTTTAGATGTGAATATATATATATATTCTCTAAAGGTAAATTAATATTTTGGTATTAACTCGCTATATATGAGTTTAGCTACTGTTGCTTAGTTTCCAAGTGCCTAATCGCCTTGGATGATTAAAAATCATGTTTTTGAAAGCAGAAAGTTGTGGACCCAACCTTGTCACGGCAATTACCATTCACCGAGGGTGCGATTCTCGGTGGCTAAGTCTGAAGCAGGCGCTATGCGTATTTTAATTTAAGAAACGTTCTGGTGTAAGTAAGACAGGAGCTCTATTTGTGTGGAAAGCCCAGTGCCCCGCTACCTGCACGGCTCCGTGGTTCCCAGCCATCAGGCCTGGTCCCCCGGCGCAGGCCCAGGCGTTTCTTCAGCGCCGGTCAGGTTCGTGCTGCAGGTCTCCTGCTTCTGCCTGTGAACGTACAGTAGCTACTACAGGGGGACCGACCACAGCCCAGCTAGCACGCTTCCGGACATTTCAAGGAAAGCAGCTCGCCATAGCACATGAAAAGGGTGTTTGTGCACCTGTGTGTCTTTTCCCTCCTAAGATGGGACCTAGCTTTTGCCCTATCTCTTCTCCAACACCACATAGAAAGAGACAGGCTTTGGCAGTAGAACGCTCGAGTTCAAGTTCAAGTTACAACGCGCTCTGAGACGTGGAGGAAATGATTTCACTTTTTGAACCTCAACTTCCCCATTTGTCAGGAGCATGGATTTTTGACACCAGATTGTTTGGATTAGAATCCTGACTCCAACATTCTCTAGCTGTTGACCTTGGACAAGTTATTTACTAATTTGTGTTTCATTTTTCTTCATCTTTAAATTAGGAAAGATATCATTATCCTATTTCATAGAGTCATGGTGAAGATTAAATGAGAAAATGTGTAATTCCTATAATAGTGCCTGGCTGGAACAACTGCTCAATAATTAATAGCTCCTGTTATTATTATCATCTGTAAAATGGGGACAATAATACCCACTTTACAGGATAAACAAGGTATTAAATGAGCTACAGATTATAAAAAGTGCCACAACCTGGAGCCTGACACACAGGATAATAAAAGCAGGAGACCTGTCCATCACAGCCCATGTCCCCATCCCCCCAGGTGGCTTCCTCACACTTTCAGTTTCATCAGCCAAGCCCCAGGACAGATGGGGCCTAATCGCCATACCTTGGAAAAGAAGAAATGCAAGTATCAGCCCGCGTGGACCCAACAGCCACTTTCCCAAACACTGCTTCCAACTAGTTCCATAACTTTGGCAATGGCAGCCTTTCCAGGCATCTGCATTCTCCTTTGTAAAGTGAGGGAGCTTTACTAAGTGTGCTTTAAGATGCCACAACCTCCAGGGCTGTCCTCACACCTGTCCATGGAATCCCCGTTGTCTGTGCCTATTCTAAGGTCTTTTACACAAGCTCTTTATCAGCTATCCTTCCTGGTTCACACGCCCTTATTTGTCTTCACCCCTGGTTTCACTTCTTTCTTTCCCCCCTTCTGGTAGTTGTTTTGTTTGGGCTTAAATGACTCCTGGCCTCTGCGGAGGTCATCAGACTGGTTGGCTCCAGGTAGAGTCCTTTCTCCCTCTTCTCCGTTTAAACATATAAAACACCAGAAGATACATTTACATTTTTATATACATCCTCCAATTTCTCCTCGGGGATACCCTTTCAACATCTTGTCACTGTTTAGTGAGGACAAAGGTTTTTTCACATTCTACACGCAGGACAAGCCTATGCAGGATTTCAGTAGTGAGTTTATATTAGACAGGAGACACTGGCTTCCCCGTTCTCATCCAGGTTTACGCCCAGTGATGGTGACAGTGCATCTGAGCACATGGCCCTCAGTGCCACGTTGGGCAGAAATTCTTTTCTCTCATTACCACCTATTTGTGCTAACAAAGGAAAACATGTGAGAAACATTCTGAGCTTCTTTAACACCCAGTCCTGTGGAGTATAGTATTTAAGATTTCCCTTTTTATTCTCTTCCTTCATGATAGTTGTGATTGGTATTTATGCTCCTCCCCACACAAATCCATGTTTAAGGAAACATCAGTTTTCCATCAGTGACTTTGGAACTGTATCTTGTTTGGAAAGATACTCCATTTTCTAATATTTAGAGAAGATTTTTTTCAGATTTGCATAATTGACATAAAATTAAAAGTGACATTATCTTTATGGAGGTTTCAGGCTTGTTATACCAACAGAGTTGAGAGAAATTTTCAAAAGTCTTAGGTGACAAGTAACAATTTTAAATGAATAGTTCGTGAAAAAATTATCTTCTAAAAGTGAAACATAAAATGTCCTGTTGTATTCTAACCTTCTCCCTAGTATGTTGAGGAAATACCTGGTGATAAGTTCCATCAAACAGCTGAAGAAAATTATGTAAAACATTTTAGATTTCTTGGATGAAATGGGTAGGAAGTAAAAATCTAGGGGAGCAGCAAAATTAAAAGCAAATAATTGTAGTGCTAAATTACACTTTCTTAAAAATTATTACAGTCCGAAAGTATTTCCTGAATGATTTTGTCGCTATCTCTGCACCTACCGCTTGATGGTCTCTTTTGCTCACGTGCAATATTTAAAGTCGGAGAAAAGCTGAAGACAACACAACTTCCTTTTCTCTTTTTATTTAACTGCGCTGAGAACGTCAGACACAGGAAGTTCTGCTTCCTTGACAGCTGTGTGTGAAAACCAGCGCTTTTCTCTGTTTCTGCCCCTAACCTAGCCCTGTCTTTCCAGGCTTTCTCCATCTCCCTCTTCACGGGGAGCCCCGTGTTACCTTTCACACAGTGCCTGCCATTCAGGGGGCTTGCCCTTTCTTATTTTCATTCAGTTCTCTTTTTCTTAGCCCTAGTTTGAAAACTCCCTCAGAATGGGCAAAGAAAGTAAAAGAAAAAGTGAAACTTAGCACATTTTGGGGTTTTTATTACTAATTGTATTTTTTTAAAGGACAGTTGCTGAAAGAGAAAGTAATTGAATTTATAGATTACAAGATTTAGAAGTACAGAATTTTTTATATATTTACTAATATATTAAATTCAAATTATAAAACAGTTTTAGTGTGTACCTCCATTCTAGGTAAGTCTGTAACTGAATAAACTCTTGCTGTTTGTTTTAAATGCATATGTATTTATTTCGATTTCATATTCACTGAAGAGTTTCTATAAAGGTGCTTAGTTGTCATGTGTTAAACATATTTTGGAGTCCTGTATGTAAACTGCCGATTATGTCAGCAAGTTCACACACACACACACACACACACACACACACACACTCGCAATGTGGCTAAATAACTTGTGATTTATTCACAGAACGGATTTATATAATAATTAAAGAAGTTGTTAATAAAGGTTATTTTTCTATGTTAAATTAAAAACTAGGATATACGAGGTCTGACAATTAAGTTCATGAACTTGTTGCAATGATGTCGCTAACCTTTTTTGATATCAGAGGAATTATTTATTGTGAATCTGTACCAACTGGACAAACAGTTAACCAAGTTTACTATCTGGAAGTGCTAAAAAGGCTGCATGAAAAAGTTAGGTCACCTGAACTTTTCACCAACAATTCATGGCTCTTGCATCACGACAATGCACCAGCTCACACGGCACTGTCTGTGAGGGAGTTTTTAGCCAGTAAACAAAGAACTGTATTGGAATATCCTCCCTACTCACCTGATCTGGTCCCCAATGACTTCTTTCTTTACCCGAAGATAAAGGAAATATTGAAAGGAAGACATTTTGATGACATTCAGGACATCAAGGGTAATAACGATCACAGCTCTGATGGCCATTCCAGAAAAAGAGTTCTAAAATGGCTTTGAAGGGTGGACTAGGCACTGGCGTCGGTGCATAGCTTCCCAAGGGGAGTCCTTCGAAGGTGACTGTAGTGATATTCAGCAGTGAGTTATGTAGCACTTTTTCTAGGATGAGTTCGTGAACTCAATTGTCAGATCTCATACATTAAAGAAAATGATCACATCGTGAACATACCTATTAATAAAAAAAAAAAGAAAAAAACATGACAAAGTACTAAATATATTTATGTCTGGCAAATAAAACTATATATGACTTATGTTTTCTATTTTCTATTTTTATTTTCTTGATCCTATATTCATTTTATGATTATAAAAAAGTTCTGAAAATATTTGATGTTAGAAGCCTTGCTCTGTAACTTTAATTGTATTTAATATTAATGAGACTACCCTCAAAAGCAGCATACAATACAGTGAATGGAAAATTTATTTCCAATTAAAATGTTTATGAATACATTCATTCTGTCAAATGAGGAACAACTCTACTGTTCATAGTAATGTTTAACTAAAGTCATTTTTCTAGGTCAAAGCAATTGAATATTGACATTTTTCTATTGTTCAAACTACCAGCATTGGTCTTCAGAATCCATGAGTGAAATTTTGAAAAATGAAAGGTGAAGCCAGACATAAGTATGTTTGTTCTTTAGGAAAATAGTAATCCAATAGAATAAGCTAGTGCTCATTGCGTGTCATGAGTTTTCCCTCAAACTCAACTTCTAGAACTCAGTTCAATAGTTTATACTGAAATTTATAGTGACACTGACCTCATACTGCTCATGAAAGTAAAAACCTTGGAGTGATAGTGAGGAGGTGTAGTTAGAAAGTTTATTTCTTCTGTAAATGTACCTTCAACTTTTAAGTCCTGTCACAATAAGGACCTTTATTCATAACTACAATATTCTGAGCTCTGTGTGGTTGTGGGCGGGGGGAGCTGCACTTCGTTTTGACACACTCATTTCATCCTTAACAACTGAGAACCTCGTTACTCCTATTTTACTCATGAGGAAACTGAGATTTAGAAAGATGAAATGTCTTGCCTAGGCTCAGAGCTGGCAAGTAACTGAACTCAGGCTGAGTCCAGGATTATCTACTGACAGAATCTGAAGTCTGGGCTATTCCTGGTATCATTTGCAATGTACTCCTTAGTTAGGAACACATTTTTAAAAGAAGTACCTATAATGTCACACACATAAGAAACCTCCCTGCTTAGTATTAAAATTTCTATTCTGTCAATCAGAACAAAATAATAAAATTTTTAAATAAAAGATGTAGAGTCACTAAACAAGTGTTTTTAGATATGTGAAAAACTCTGACAAATACAAGAAAAAAGAAATATCGTATTCAAATGAGTCACACAAAACGAAAAAAATCTTTCCCATCGATCATCCACTGTTTAGAACCATAGAATTTGCAATTAGGTCCATCTTGGTTGTTTCATTTATTTCTTTTAAGACGTTTAATATTCTTGGAGTTTCCTCCGGCAAGATTAGGTTGATGATGACAGATACAGAGAAGGAATTGCAAAGCTGTGATCAGGTTTGAGAGTTACAAATATTAGGTTCTTTTAATAGTAATCCTTTTATCAAAGCATTAAAAATTTAGCCTGGATAACAACTTTTGAAGTTGCAATTTTAATTGAAATGTCTATTATTGCACTTTTATAAAATCACATTCACCTTATGTGCGACTCTGGCCCTCTGCATTTTCATGAAAGCTGGACAATTTGGTTGAGATTAAAGTCTACAGTTTGCCAATAACTTCTGCAATATTATGTATAATTTAAAAAATTATTAAACTTGAGAATAAAAGCAATAAAGGAAGCTAATTTTAAAATGAAATGCAAGGTCAAAAACAACTTAGTACAAATCATACATAGCCAAATGAAGGAAATTCACTAATATCACGTTTTCTTCATCTCTATTAAATTAAATTTGTTAAATGTATTCTTAAAAGTTGTATAAGTGTGCCGTTCCTAATTATGTAGAAAAATATGAAGGGTGCTTCCATTTGATATTTGGATTTTGCAAAATATTTTGAAACTATAACTTGGCCCTCCATCCCTCTTTCTCTTTCTTGTACCTCTTGTGAATATATTTTCTTCCTGTCTGTGGAGTACATACCCACTGTAAATTAGCTAGACCACTGTGATTTCCCATAATTTGTATTCCTAAAATACTACAAGTCAAAAGCAGACAGCCTAGCAATTAACATCATGCACAATAGAGGTAAAGGAGGCCTTCAAACACCCATCGGTGTAGAACTTTGTCCTTTTGACCGTGGAAGGACAGGAGGAAGTCGGGTCCTTGATAACGTCCCTGAGTATGAAATATGCATCCGTGCAGTTTCGTGGACGCTGGAGTCGGCTGGCAGCCAACAGTTTTGAAACATTTACAAGGCAGAGCTGACAGGCCTTCTGATTGTCTCGAATTGGAGCCATGAGGGGAAGGAAAAAAATTAAGCATGTCTCACAAATTTTTGGATGGAGTAACTAGAAGGGTATTGTTGCGATTTTTTAGATGGAGAATACATTGGGACGAACAGTTTTTAGAACAGAATCAGGAATTCTACACCTGATGTTTAGTTTGCTTGAGGTACACCAGGAGAAATATCAGTTAGGCACATGGGTATGGACACAGGAGTCAGAACTGATGAGAAAGGGGAGGCGTGGGAGATGCACCTGGGAATCACCGGCACGGAGCCCTTCCTCCGGTTGTGGGATGGATGCAGCTGCCTTCAGAGAGGACCCCGGGAGAAGGAAGGTGCTGGAAGGCAGGCCCTGTGGCTTCTGCAGGTACTGCTGGGAGTCGGCAGAGGACACTCAGAGTTGGCTCCTGAAGGAGGAAGGCTGGCTCTGTGTGGTGTCAGAGAAGTGAAAGCAGAAAATGTTTTGATGGCACGGCATGCTGTCCTGTGCTAAAAGATGCGGACGGTCGGAGATTACTTACTGGTGACGCTCACACAAGCATTTTCTCAGGACAGTGAGTTGAAGCCAGATTGGTGCGGGTGAGAGTGATGATTAATAATTTCCTTACTTCAGAAAAGAAATTTGAGAAACAAATTTAATATGTTTGAGAATAATCTATTGGCAATGAGGATATAGATTATAAAAAAATATTTTGGTAAAGAGGGCTCAGGACTGTGTTCCTCAGCTGTTCCAAGTCAAGATTTTGTTATTCTGCAAATAAAACTGTAGTCAATAGGAAGTAACATCCATTTATTTTACCATTACTTCTAATATATACAATTTTGTTTTATTCTATGTCTGTTCTGAATTATTGGAACAAGAAAATAATACCTCTTTCTGTTACTGAAGTATAATTGAGAGTAATTATTTTAAATGACATATACTTAATATATGACATATTACATATAAATAAAATATAGGGTAATATATTTTTTTACAGGGATTGTATCTATAGCACTTAGATATCAAAACTGATATAAAACTTGTGTTTTGTATTTATGAGTTTAGTTTCCTAAGGTGGAAACTTAGATGACTGATTTTAGATCTTTCTTCTTCTGTAATTTATGCACCCAGTGCTATCAATTTCACTTTAAACACTGCTTCTGCTGCACCCCACACATTTCGATAAGTTGTCTTTTTATTCTCATCTATTTCAAAATATTTAAACATATTTCCTGACTGAGAATTGTAATTTAAATTATAATTCAGTACCCACCATGTCCTGTTACTGGATGTATTGGGTAGGGTCCACACCCCGGTGTGACATAACTGTATGAACAATTTGTGTGCCTGACACATAATAGGTACCCAACAATCAGCAGCTTTTAGGATTACTGGGAAAATCATAAGTGCTTAATAAAGATTTGTTCATTTAAAATATGCTAGACAGATGACATTTCATTATTAATATTTGTTAATTTCATTTTTCACTGGAATAACTCAGGTCTTTAGCTGGAACCGCCTTTCCAGAGCATAGGAAAGACTAGGAGAAAAAGGGGTTTCTTTGTATTATATTACCTTCCAATAAAATGAATTACATATCACTATGCAATTAGTACAAAAGCAAGGTTAAACATTAAGCTAAGTCAGGTTAAACATCAGCACTCTAGACACAGCAAAATGCATTTTTTACCTTGCTTAAATTAATGAAGAACACAATGTAAGTGGTTTTATGTATCCTTGTTTTTCTCCCGTGTAAAACGAGCACTCTGCCGAGATTACTAGTTCTGTGGCTTGCTGAAAATGAGCGAGCATGAGGCAGGGTTTTCAGGGTCCTGTGCTTCTGACCTTGAGAAGCACCACCCCAAGGTGCTTTTGCCCTCATGTAAAACAAGCCACAAACGTGCTAAATTAAACAGAATGCCTGGGGATATTACTTTCCAGCCATTCTAACCCTGGCATTTTCCTTTCCAGATTTCTGATTAAAATTCTGAGTACAGTGGTAAATTCCTCCTATATCTCAATAAAACCAAAATGCATCTAAAATGGATGTGCCTAATAACACAAGGAAAGAGAAACACTTATCTAACACTTTAGTGACTCTAAACTCTCAATCAATTCATTCAAATAATACTGTAGAACCTCATAAACCTTACAGGTTCTGAAATTTCAATGTGTTAAATTGACCTAAAAATGACAAAAATGGTTTTCTGGAAATTTATCCAAGCAGAGGGTTGAGTACTAACTGCTCTGTCTTCATGTAAGCATCGAGAAATGCTAGATGGAGTGGCTGGTTAGCTCAGTTGGTTAGAGTGTGGTGCTAATAACACCAAGTTTGCCGGTTCACTCCCCACATAGGCCACTGTGAGCTGTGCCCTCCTTAAAAACAAAAAAAGAGAGAGAGAGAAATGCCAGAAATGTGCTCACTCATGTTCCACTCGGTTTGTACCACAGGTGGTGATGGCATTGGCAGTGACATTTGATGAAGGATTGCTGTCTAGTGCCCCATTACTTCTGATATCTCATCTTAGAGAGTTTATTCTGAATCTAATGTTATATTTAAGTAGAGTTAAACATAACAAAAGACCTTTGATAGTGTTGCATTTCATTATTAGAATCAATTAAGTGAATCAGGGAATTCCTATCCAGCTTTTAGGGTTTATTTTAATATGGAATTACTCTTTCACTTTCTTGCATTCCAGTCAGTAACATGTCATCTTCAACGGCTGACATCAGGGAATGTGTCTGCAGACATTGCTATAGCAAAATCTGATCTATAGCAAAAAAAGCCCACAATGTGTTTTCAATGTATTCGTTATAATGTACTCTTGACCAGTGGTGAAGTAGAGTTTGAAGTTAGCAAACCCACGTGTATTTCTATTTTTGCTAATTGTTGGAAGTTCTTTTTGAATGGTGTCTATTCATGACCTTCAGGATAGCAAAGGAAACAGTTCAGTTATTGAAAAGCCAGGGGAGCAATTTGAAATCATTGGCTTTTGGGGTTTTTTTTTGTTAATGGAGGGGAATGAAAAAGTGATTCTGTGTAGACACCAAACACAACTTTAGTTAATATTTCATAATAAGCAGATATAGTTTATGAATAAAAGTGCTTGATGGAATACATGGGAAAGAGATTCTTCTGTTCAATACTCTTTTAAATTCTTAACTGCCTTTTATTTATTCTTCAATAATTTCTACCACTTTGAATGTCAACCGACAAAGAATGCTGTGGTCTTGGTGAGAGGGCCATGAGGAAGCAGTAAGTGTTTCTAGAAATATGTAACCCAGTTAGGTTTTTGAAGTTTACAAAGGTATTAAAATTTCTAAAAGATCAGATGTTTAGAATGTGTGTTATTAATTTATAATTTTGTAAAAACAAGAGTGAAATTTAATAGACAATTTATATTTTTTATTTCATTCTCTTCCATAGCTGTTCTCCTTCAGAATAAGGGACACCAGAGAGAAGGGGGTGCAGGACTTGTCTAAATGGGGGTGGGCAGGAGGGTGCAAGGAGGGTGTGACAATCCCAGAAGATGTGCAGTGTCCCGAGCTGTGGCCAGCACACAGAGGTGACCAAGGCCCTCTGGGGACCACTTCTCTAGAGGCTTGCTCATGGCGCCCTACTCGCTCACTAGGTTCCTCGACCTCAGTCTGAGGAGGCACACACAGTAAGAAAATTGCCCGTATTCCATATTGCATCCTTTACGTAAAAAGAGACAGAGGAGAAAAATATTTTTCTTTAAACTGTCTTCCTGTTATCTTTTCCTCACTGTAACCGAAACTGCTTACACCACTTAACCGAAACTGTAACCCCACTTTTATATGACACTGCACCTTCTCAGAGGCCTCCTAATTGTGCTCTAGATGTAAAAGCTACAAAATCTGACCACAAATGAGGCGGTTATCTGGTTCCACGGTCATTACCTTTCCCTCTGCTCTTGCCCACTGAAGGTCTGGGTTCTATAGAATGATCGCCTTGCTTCCTCCTTCAAACTCAGTGTCCCAGATAAATAAGACTGATCACCACATCCCTGAGGACGGAGGGGCAGCCCACTCAGAACAAAGGTGCTATTCCCAGCTCACAGCCGGGGGGGGGGGGGGCTTTCTTCTTGGTGTCACCAAATGTCCTTATTTGGTTCTGAAGAAATCTCACAAAACAAAACCCACATTCAGCATGAGCTTAATGACTATTAATTTTTACCAAGGCAATTTATTGGTAATTAAAAAAAGTAAGTACCAAAAGTTTTCAATCTATATAATAGTTTTATAGGAAGTATTTACAGAGTACTTGAAAAATAGTACAATCCCTGTTTTACCTAATTACTAAAGTCAGTGAAATATTGTAGTGCTTATTTTCTTCCCTGGACAATGCAGAATTTCATTATTTTCATTGGAAAAAGAGTAGCAACTGGTTGTAGCAATCACTTAAAAGTGGTGTTAGCAGACATCATCACAAAGAATTTTTAACGTGATGCATGAAAATACATAATTCTATATAGATTTAAAACTAAAATAACATTATTCTATAAAATAATAATTCAAATAACTGAACTTAGATTACTTAGAACTAGCTTAGAATAGCGTGCCTGATGATGTATCAAAACTAACGTTAAGTGTATGCAGTATCTGTCACTAATTTCAGAAAGGTGGAGTCCCTTTTCCCATCCAACACACAGATGCCTATCTCAGTCAAGGAACTTACGAGTGTCACTTATGCCACTTCTCAGACGAAAGCCCTGTGTTAAAGTCCAGTGGTTATGAAATACAGAAACATTCCTGTTTTATCCTAGGGACTGTTCTCTAAAAGTTTGACAAGGTAACAACATGAAATAGAAATAAGTTCCCATATTTGATCTGATTCGATTCTCACAAAGAAGTTTTTCTTATTCTTTTATCAAAGGAGGTCAAATAAGGAGCTACCTTTTTAGAGTTATCCACGATTGGCGATTGCCCATGGACTCATCATCCTAAGCAGATATTTCCCCTCCTTCCTTCTGTGAGATTTAATAGATTACAGTCCTTTTGTCAGGGTAGTGTATGGCTTACATTCATATTTTCAGGGCCAGTGAGCCCCCTGGATGCTGGCCCAAGAGGCAGAGGTGACCTTCAGTTCCTGCACTTGGCTGTCATTTTCCAAATAGCACCATGTACACAAAGGAGAATTGGGAAGCTTTTCTCTCCTAAGATATCTTTTTGTCACATAATGACTTTTAGAAAGAAGTAAAATGTGCTTATCACGTGTGCTCACATATTTGGGTCAAGTTAAATTTCCAGTCCTTCATTTGAAAGTAGCCACTATTAGAGAAGTGTTTAGCAGACATGCTTGACCCTGGAAATGAACTCAGTAATAAAACCTCTGCGTACGTTGATGTACATTAGGAGTGCTCTCTCCCAGAATGTGCTATCTCCACATCGGTAAAGAATTCCCTCATTTGAGTCTCTGTGGGTCTTGGTTACATGGGCTCCGATTGTAACCATTAAACAAACCTCCTGGTGTCCTCTGCCTGTATTTTTATGCCTGGCTGGAGGGAATAATGGCCCCTAGTCACGGTGGCCTGCTGTGTGGTTGCTGGGAGAGTGCATTCGCTATGCCTGTTTTGGTTTTGAATGACTATACGCCCCTGGCAAGCCATGGAGCCAACATAGTTTCTTAGGTGTCCCATTTACAGAACTGGCAGCTCACCCTTAGAAGCACCCTGCATTGCTATGGGCTAAGCTTTCTTTGTCACAAATGCATACACAGGAACTGCACCCAAAGCAGTTTGCCTGCCTGCCTTTTTTACTTTCTTTCCTCCTTCTAGCATTTGAAAGGAGAGAAGAATATAGGGACATGTCCACAGGCCTTTCCGCTCTTCCATTCCTATCACATTTCCAGGAAAGTCAGACCAACTAGTTTATAGAAATGGTCTACATCAGGTGAAGAATCAATGAGAGCAGCTGGCTCTGAATTTTGTGCTGAAATATTGCTCATGAGAAAAGTGTTGGCCTGAAGCCTCTTTGACCCCTAATTGCCACTCCCAGTCTCTCTAACAGAAATGAGTATGTCATCTGAACACATCTGGAGCCGGTGTACGTGCAGGGACAATGGGCAGGGAAGGGTATATGGTTCTGCCCAGCCCCTGGAGTGGAGGGGCCCAGCAAGAAAGGTCCTGAGGACGCGGGGTGTCAGTCCCACTCAGGGGTGGGTCCACATGGCCCATGGGGAACGAATCTCCAGCGCACGTACAGCTGGTGTGAGGGTGGTTCTCGGTTCACAATGAAGTTTGGATGTCTAAAGAGTGGTGAACATGAGACGTCATCAAAATAGCGGCGTGAGGTGAGCCTCTGTAAATCTCCCCTGGAATTTACAACTAATCGAACAATAACTCCACAAAGGACTCCCTGCACAGCACACAGGCAAGACAAAGAGGCCCACTACTGAATTCACCTCCAGGAGGGAGAATCCGCTAGCGGGAGGAGGGAAGGGAGAAGTGCGGAGACGGAGCCGTGTGGGTGCAGGACGCAGACCTAGCTCAGTGCTCCGAGCCCGCTGCATCCCGGAACCACCGCAGCTGCGGGAGAGGGAAGGACTCGGACTGCTAGGGCTCCGCTTACGGCCCACAGGGCTGAGGGGGCAGCATACAGCACGGCTGAACCCAACGTTCATGGCAGAGACCTCGGAGAAAAGACTGAGGGAAGAAGGCTGAAAACGGTGGTTTAAGCCCTCACTGCCGAGCAGAGAATGGAAGCCTTAGGCACTGAGACTAACTGACCCCTGCTGACCCTCCCAGAGCTCGCCCCGCCCCCACCTGCCCGGTGCTACAAGCAGAACAGTAGCAGTGTCAGATCAAAAGAACAGAATATTTGCTGCTCTGAGAACTGTGGACTGCAGACACAGATTCACAGCCCAACTAGTTCCAGCAAAGAGGAGGGAGCTGTGGAAGCAAGACTGGCTGTGGTGGTGGTTGCCACCATTGCTATGGGCCACCTCTCACAACTCACCCCACCCCTGGCCCCACCTATCTGGGCGGATCCCTACAGGAGTAAACAGAACTGCTGAAACATATGGGCTCTGAATCTGGTGCAAAAAGAGCTTTGGAACTTCAAAAGCTCTCCGTATCCGCACAGGGACTGGCGCCCTAGGACTCAGCGACTGTTAACAGAGGAGAAGCCCTTTTCCCAAGGTGTCACCCCATTGTTTGAGAAGCTAGAATAGTGCAGAGAAAACATAGCACTCCTGTGTGAGACAGGAAAAAAAAGGCTGCAGTCAGAGAGAAAATAAAACATTCTACCAACAAGTATTGGCAAACAAAAGAAAGACCTCTTTCTATCAACCTGTTGCAGAAGCCACTCCGGTAGACGTCTAGAAAGAGAAATAATAAATCAGTAATTGCCATGAATAACCAAGGCAACAAGACAGCTCAGAAAGAGAGTGAAAAGTCTCCAGAAAAGGAACTTAAAGGTATGGACATATGTGACTTAAATGACAGAGAATTCAAGATTGCAGTTCTGAAAAAAACTCAACGAGATGCAAGTAAACAAAGAAAGGCAATTTAATGAACTCAGAAACGCAATCAAAGAACAACATGAGCATTTTAGGAAAGATATTGAAATTTTAAAACAGAACCAAATGGAATTTCTGGAGATTAAGAACTCAATAGAAGAAATTAAGAATGAAATAACCAGTTTAGGTAGTAGCGTTGACCAGATGGAGGAAAGAATCAGTGACATCAAAGATAGAAACCTGGAATTTACACATATGGAAGAAGAAAGAGACTTGAGACTTAAAAGAAATGAAAGAACTCTACAAGAACTTTCTGACTCTATCAGAAAGAGCAATATAAGAATAATGGGCATACCAGAAGGAGAAGAAAGAGAGAAGGGAACAGAGAATATATTCAAACAAATTGTTGATGAGAACTTCCCAAATTTGTGGACAGAACTGGATATTCGAACCCAAGAAGCAAATAGAACACCTAATTACCTCAATCCCAACAGGCCATCTCCAAGGCACATTGTATTAAAGCTGTCTAAAATCAACGACAAAGAAAGATTTCTCAAGACATCCAGGGAAAAGAAGACGGTAACCTACAAAAGAAAGCCCATTAGATTATCATCAGATTTTTCAGCAGAAACTCTACAAACCAGGAATGAGTGAAACCAAATATTCAAACTATTGAAAGAGAGAAATTATGACCCAAGAATAATATATCCAGCAAAGATCTCCTTTAGATATGAAGGAGGAATAAAGACCTTTCCAGGCATACAGAAGCAGAGGGAATTTTCTAATACACGACCTGCATTACAAGAAATACTAAAGGAGGCTATTCGACCACCATCAACAGAGACAATTTGTGGCAACATAAAAAGGGGAGAGTAAAGGCCTGAACCAGAATATGGGAATGGAAAAAGTAAGCATGCTGAAGAAAATGGAATACTCTAAATATCACACTTTCTTTTACATAAACTTAAGAGCAACAACTCAGAAAGCAATCCAGAACTGAAATATATACTGTAATAAAAGAAGAAACAGAGGGAAACATCATAGAACACCACCACACAGAAATAACAGACAACAACAAAAAGGCAAAGAAGCAATGGAGACACAGCCTTACCAGAAAACTGAAGAGAGAATGACAGGAAATCCTAAAGTATCATTAATCACCCTAAATGTAAATGGACTGAACTCACCAATAAAAAGGCACAGAGTAGCAGATAGGATCAAAAAACTAAACCCAACCATATACTGTCTCCAAGGGACACATCTCAGCTACAAGGACAAGCATAGACTCAAAGTGAAAGGGTGGAAATTGACACTCCAAGCAAATGGTATCCAGAGAAAATCAGGTGTAGCCATAATGATATCAAATGAAACAGACTTCAGGGTGAAAAAGATAACAAGAGACAAAGATGGACATTTCATAATGGTAAAGGGGACTATACAACAAGAAGACATAACAGTCATCAATACATATGCCCCCAATCAGGGAGCACCGAAATATACCAAGCAACTATTAACAGAACTAAAGGAAGAAATTGACCAAAACACAATTATACTAGGGGACTTAAATACATCATTGATAGCTATGGATAGATCATCCAAACAGAAAATAAATAACAAAATAGCAGCCCTAAATGACACATCAGATTAAATGGACATAATTGACATATATAGAGCACTTCATCCTAAAACATCAGACTATACATTCTTTTCGAGTGTACATGGAACATTCTCAAGAATAGACCATATATTGGGACATAAAATCAGCCTCAGCAAATTTAAGAAGACTGAAATCATACCAAGCATATTCTCTGATCACAAGGCTTTGAAATTGGATATCAACTGTGAAAAGAAAGAGGGAAAAAAACACAAATACATGGAGATTAAACAACATACTTTCAAAGAACGACTGGATCAAAAAAAGAAATTCGAGGAGAGATCAAAAGATACATAGAAACAAATGACAATGAAAATACATCCTACCAAAATTTTGGGGATGCAGCGAAAGCAGTTTTAAGAGGGAAATTTATATTATTACAGACCTATCTCAAGAAACAAGAAAAATCCCAAATAAATAACCTCGTGTTAGAGAGGTTACCTTAAAGAACTAGAAAAAAAAAGAACAATTGAGAACCAAGGTCAGGAGAAGAAAGGAAATAACAAAAATCAGAGCAGAACTAAATGAAATAGAGAACAAAAAGACAATAGAAAAAATTAATGTGACAAAGAGCCGGTTCTCGAAAAGATTAACAAAATCGACAAACCCTTGGCTAGACTCACTAAGATAAAAAGAGAGAAGACACTAATTAACAAAATCACAAATGAAACAGGGGAAGTTATCACAGACACCACAGAAATACAAAGGATCGTCCAAAAATACTCTGAAGGACTATATGCCACCAAATTCAATAACCTAGAAGAAATGGACAAGTTCTTAGAAACATATAGCCTTCCAAGGCTGAACCGTGAAGAACTGGAAAATCTAAACAGACCGATCACCAGTAATGAAATTGAATCAGTCATCCAAAACCTTCCCAAAAGCAAAAGTCCTGGACCAGATGGCTTCACTAGTGAATTCTATCAAATGTTCAAACAGGATCTAATCCTGCTCAAACTGTTCCAAATAATTGAAGAAGAGACAGTACTCCCTAACTCATTTTATGAGGCCAACATTACCCTGATACCAAAATCTGGACAACACAAAAAAAGGACAACACAAAAAAAGAAAACTACAGACCAATATCTCTGGTGAATACTGATGCAAAAATCCTAAACAAAATTCTAGCAAATCGAATAAAACAATGCATTAAAAAGAATATTTATCACGTCAAGTGGGGTTCATCCCCGAGGCACAAGGATGGTTCAAAATCCGCAAATCCATCAATATGCTATAAAGGACAAAAATCATATGATTATATCAATTGATGCAGAAAAAGCATTTGACAAGATACAGCATCCATTTATGATTAAAACACTTGATATAATAGGTATAGAAGGAAAATACCTTAACATAATAAAGGCCATATATGACAAGCCCTCAGCTAATCTCATAATTAATGGTGAAAAACTGAAGCCCTTTGCTCTATGTTCAGGAACATGACAGGGCTGTCCCCTATCACCTCTGCTTTTCAACATAGTGTTGGAAGTCCTTGCCAGAGCCATCAGGCAAGAGAAAGAAATAAAATGCATCCAAATTGGGAATGAAGAAGTTAAATTATCACTCTTTGCAGATGGCATGATGCTATATATAGAAAACCCTAAAGACTCCACCAAAAAGCTGTTAGTAACAATCAACAAATACAGTTAAGATGTTGGCTACAAAATCAACGTACAAAAGTCCATTGCATTTTTATATACTAACAATGAAATCTCAGAAAAAGAAATACAAAAAAGAATTCCCTTTGCAATTGCAGCAAAAATAATAAAATACCTAGGAATACACTTAATCAAGGATGTGAAGGATTTATATGCTGAAAACTATAAGACATTTTTGAAACAAATTGAAGAAGACACAAAGAAATAGAAAGACATTCCGTGCTGATGGATTAGAAGATTCAACATAGTTTAAATGGACATATTACCCAAAGCAATGTACAGATTTAATGCAATCCCCATCAAAATCCCAATGGCATTTTTTAAAGAAATAGAACAAACAAATCATCAGATTTGTTTGGAACCACAAAAGACCCCGAACAGCAAAGCAATCTTAGGAAAAAAGAACAATACTGGAGGTATCACACTCCCTGACCTTAGCTTGTACTACAGCTACAGCTAGGGCTACAATAATCAAAACAGCATGGTATTGGCAGAAAAACGGACACACAGACCAATGGAATAGAATTGAGAACCCAGAAATAAAACCACATAAACATGGACATACAATTTTTGACAAAGAAGCTAAAAACATACAATGGAGGAAAGACAGCCTCTTCAATAAATGGTGCTGGCAGAATTGGATAGCCACATGCAAAAGAATGAAACTGGACTGCTATCTGTCCCCATGTACCAAATATGATTCAAAATGGATCAAAGACTTAAGCATAAGACCTGACACAATAAACTGCATAGAAGAAAACATAGGTACTAAACTTATGGACCTTGGGTTCAAAGAGCATTTTATGAATTTGACTCCAAAGGCAATGGAAGTAAAAGCTAAAATAAACAATTGGGACTATATGAAACTTAAAAGCTTCTGCACAGCAGAAGAAACCATCGTCAAAATAAAGAGGCAAACAACTGAATGAGAGAAGATTATTGCAAACAGTGCCTCTGATAAGGGTCTAATATCCAAAATATACAAGGAACTCATGAAACTCAACAACAAAAAAACAAACAACCCAATTGAAAAATGGGCAGAGGACCTGAAGAGCCATTTCTCCAAAGAGGACTTACAAATGGAAAATAGACATATGAAAAAATACTCAACATCACTAATCATCAGAGAAATGCAAATAAAAACCACAATGAGATATCACCTCACCGTAGTCCGAATGGCTGTCATCAACAAGACAAATAGTCACAAGTGTTGGAGAGGCTGTGGAGAAAAAGGAACCCTCATACACTGTTGGTGGGAATGCAGACTGGTGCAGCCATTATGGAAGGCAGTGTGGCGGTTCCTCAAAAAATTACGAATAGAATTACCATATGACCCAGCAATCCCTCTCCTGGGTATCTACCCCAAAAATTTGAAAACATTTATACATAAAGACACGTGTGCTCCAATGTTCATTGCAGCTTGGTTTATGGTGACCAAGACATGGAAGCAACCAAAATGTCCTTCGATAGATGAATGGATAAAGAAGTTGTGGTATATATACACAATGGAATACTATTCGGCGTTAAGAAAAGATGATATAGGAACATTTGTGACAACATGGATGGATCTTGAGAGTATAATGCTAAGTGAAATAAGTCAGACAGAAAAAGCAGAGAACCCTATGATTTCACTGATATGTGGTATATAAACCAAAAACAACAAAAGAACAAGACAAACAAATGAGAAACCAGAACTCATAGACACAGACAATAGTTTAGTGATTACCAGAGGGTATGGGGTTTGGGGGGAGGGAGATGAGGGTAAGGGGAATCAAATATATGGTGATGGAAGGAGAACTGACTCTGGGTGGTGAACACACAATGGGATTTATACATGATGTAATACAGAATTGTACACCTGAAATCTATGTAATTTCACTAACAATTTTCACTCCAATAAATTAAAAAAAAAGAAGAAAAAAAAAGAGTTGTGAACACGTTCCGGAAGAAAATAAGTTTGAATGAAATCTCAAGACAAAACACTTCTAGCAAATTAGAGAGTAGAAATAGTCAGAAATTACTGATGAAAATTAATAGCCGGCACAGTTAAAACATCTATAGCACAAGTTCTAGTAAAGAAGAGAATCAGTTTCCCACTGCCAGATGCTGTTTTTCGAGATCCTGGGGTAGGTGGAGGATGGCTATCTTTTCTTTAGCTAAAGGGGGTTTATATGTTCAATTCAATTGTACTATGCTGATTATACCAATATAACCACGACAATTAATAATATATTTATGTACAAGGAACTATGCCAGTTCCCAGAGGGCATTAAAAGAATCAGATTTTTTCTTATTTTCCTTTATTAAGGGAGAAAGGTTGGAAATCTAATTTCATCTTTATTTTCCTTTTTCTTTTTCGCCTAGAAGTATGATTTTTATTTCATTCTTGCTTCATGTACTTGTTTTTCTCTTGACTTCACTGCAGGTGAATGTAGTTGCTTTCTGTCTTTTTTTAACTTCATTATTTTGTTCTCTCACTTCTTAAAGCCAGTGAGCGCTGTGGCTCTGTGACTTGTGCTTCGCAGTTGAATCTTTTCTGGAGATGACGTGACGCAGGGTGGAGCATTTGTCACCAGCTCTGCGACTCCCACTGAATCTGCCTCTCCCGGTGCTCACACAGCTACAAAAATGTAGCCAGCCACCTACACAAATACAAGCACTAAGGAGACTTTCTATTGAAGCAAATGACTTGAGTACTTTTTTTAATTCAAAGAAAGTATTGTAATGAAAACACACACTCTCCGGTTTACCTAGCAGCCATAGGAAAATAAATGCAATCTTCTGGCCCAAGTACAAAATCTTCTTCATGAAATCTTTAAAGACTCTATATCAAATCCTCTGCAATAGGTTTTTTTCTGTCTGTTCTGGCAATGTTTAAGTGCAAACACATTTGTCTCCTTTAGGTCCTGAAGTTTTCAACTGAGACACGTTTTTTTCCCCTTCTCTTTTCCAAAATTGTGCCCATTTGAACCTGTTTAGCAGCAGTTTAACAACTGCCTGCGTCTGTCCTGCAGAGAACTTTAAAGACTCATAAAGCTTAGAGAAGCTTTTTGTCAGAAGAGGCCATAGAGACCGCTAAAATGTTAAGTTCAACTTCTCCCAATTGGTTTGTCAAGGGTGTATTTTTCTCTTATAACTAGATTCCTATACCTTCATCAGTTGTTAGTTTACGATTAGTTATTTAAGGTAAGTGGAAACTGTATATGTTGGAGGCTTATTGGACTGTGTCTTGAATGTGAGAGTAAGGCATCATAATCAATTTTTTTGATTGAGCTCAGCACAGTGTAAGCAACACTTCTCTCGAACTCCAAAAGAGAGAAAAGCATTCATATATTTCCTTCCAAACAATGTGGTGAAACTGGTTTAAAAAGGAGGGGGCATAGCCTCACACAGAGGAAATAGTCAGTGAGGTCATAGCCCTCCCCACACTCCTGATCTCCCTATCTGCTCTGCGTTGGGAGGCTTCTCCTTCAGGCAGCAACAGCCAAAGTTAGGCTCTATGATGATGCAGATGTTCTGTGTCTCCTCCATTCGGTATGGTAGCCACCAGCCACACGTGGTTAGCAAGCACTTGACATGCAGCCAAGTGCAATCGATTGACTGAATGTTTAATTTCATTTAATTTAAAGTTTAGTGGTTAGTGGCTGCCATTTGGATAATATACCCTTATAGTTGTTTACCTCTGGCCAGTTAAGGAAATATTTGTTCTCTTCAGAAACAATTTTTAGAAGATTCTTGTCCCTAAGTGAATAAGAGTAATCTGAGCTGCTATTACAATGTAATATATATTACACATAATCTTTCTATAGGTTAATAACTTAATGTAGACTTACGAACTTTAAATGTTGTTCTTATGCCTAAGTATGATCATAATAAATAGAAAAATTTCAAAGGAACATATATTTCGTAAAATATACCTGGAGATAAAAGTGATTTAATCATCCTTATGGTACAATAATAGAATTGATGTATCTTGACATTACGGATATTTATTATAAATAAAAAGTAATCTGTCTAGTTAATCTGTTATTTATTTTATATATGACTTTAAGAAGTTGCTAGATTAGCAGTTTGGTAAGACATGCATATATTTCATTCTCCCGCAATCCTTCATGAGTCAACAGATTTTTCCTACTGTTTCTCTTGTTTCTTGCATATCTTCTTCTTTTATTTTTTAAAGACATGCTAGGCATTGTCAATCTCACCAGTTATGTTCAGCCTTTGTCCTATAAAGAGATTATTTATTACAATGGAAAAGCTACCAGTGTTTTACCATTGAATATGTTGCTCACATGGGTTTTTGATACATATATGGTTTTATTATGTGTAGGTAGTTTCCTTCTATTCTTATTTTGTTGAGTCTTTTTAGCATAAAAGGGTTTGAATTTTGTCAAAGTTCTTTCGGCATCACTTGAGATAATCGTGGGTTTTTTTGAACTTTATTTTGTTGATGGGGCATATTATATTGATCAATTTTTGAGTATCAACCCATCCTTACATTCCAGGAATAAATTCCACTTGGTTATGGTATAAAATTGTTCTAATATGCTACTCAATTCTGTTTGCTAGTACCCTGTTGAGGACTTTTGCATCAATATTTATAAGGGATGTTGGTCTGTAGTTTTCTTTTTTCATTTAAAAATTTTTATTAAAGTATAGTTGGCATACAATATTATATTAGTTTCAAGTGTAAAATAAAGTGGTTCAACATTTATATACCTTACAATATGATCATCTCAATAAGTCTAATAACCATAAGAGCTAAAAACTTCCAGTTACAAAATAAATAAGCCACATGGATGTAGTGTACAGCACAGGGAATATAGTCAATAATATTGTTTTCTTCTAGTGTCTTTTTCTGGCTTTGGTACCAGGATTATACTGGTCTCACAGAATTATTTAGGAAGTGCTTCCTCTTCAATATTTTGGAAAAGTTTGAGAAGGTTTGATGTCAGTTCTTCTTTAAATTTTTGGTAGAATTCCCCAGTGGAGTCATCATGTCTATGGCTTTTTGTTATTGGAAGATTTTGATTACTGATTCAATCTCCTTACCAGTTATTGGTCTATTCACATTTTCTATTTTTTCATGATATATCTTGATAGATTTTGTGTTTCTAGGAATTTGTTCACTTCTCTAGATTATCCAATTTCTTGGCATACAACTGTTTATAGTATCTCTTATAATACTTTTCATTTCTATAGAATCAATTGTAATGTCCCTACTTTCATTTATGATTTTAGTAATTTCAGTCTTCTCTCTTTTTTGCTTAGTCCATTGAGCTATAGTTTTGTCAATTTTATTGAGCTTTTCAATGAACCAACTTTTGATTTCATTTATTTTATCTATTGTTTTTCTATATTCTCTCTTCTATTCTGTATTATTGTCTTCCTTTAGGTAGCATTTTGTTTAGTTTGTTCTTCTTTTTCTAGTTCCTTAAGTTATAAAGTTTGACTGTTGATTTGAGTTTTTCCTTGTTTTTTTTTTAATGTAAGCATTTATAGGTATAAATTTTTCCCTAGCACTGTTTTCACTGTTTCCCATGTTATTTTTGCTTCATTACTCCTACTTTCCATTGTGATTTCTTTTTTCGTCCACTCGTTGATTACAAGTGTATTACACAATTTCCACAATTTTGTAAATATTCTTTTTATTTTTTTACTTAAAAAAAAATCTACTTCATCCCATTTTGGACAGAAAAGATACTTTGTATCATATCTATATTTTAAAATCTATTGAGACTTATTTTGTGGCCTAATATATGGTCTATAATACCTCCAAATACAGCAAGTAATATTTATGTAATGTAATCTTACTTTGTAAACTATCCATTAGCAGTTCTCTGAGAAATCAAAAACATTTTGAATTCTTGTCTGTCTTTGCATTGCCAAATTCCTTCCTAGAAAGAAGAGCTCTAATTCATTAGATGGGTATATTTTTGCAAATATAGATGAGTTTCTGAGTATTTAATATGACAGAGTAACACCAAGAAGTCAAATGTTGTCTCATGTTTTCCTGGCTATAGGATATCTGGAAAGAATGAAAATGATGCATTTGGTCTGTCCTTGGAGCATTTTGTATAACATTTGTTATTAGAAGTTTATAGTAACTATATTCAATGTACTGTATTCAAAATTCTCTAACCCAAGGAATTTATCATTAAATGCCTTCTAATGTGTTTGAATTAATCTGTGAATTAATTGATTCTTTTTGTAATACAACACAATTTAACAAGACATCTGAGAAGAGTATATGACAAAAGTTACCTATGAAATTACGAAACAGTGAGCAATCCACACAGGCAGAAGATACAGTTTATGAGCCCATGACACAACTTTAATTAATGTGTTAAACTTATTTGTTTATATACCTGTCACTATGTTGAATCTATAATCTCCTGAAGGGCACAGGCTTTATCTTACTCATCTCTGTATGTGTCTGGAAAACAGTAAATACCAACTTTATGTCTCAGAATAAAGTAGTAAAGGGATAGATGTTTAGTATATAGTGTGAACACACAGGATCACTTATTTAGAGCAACTAAACATAGCAAACATATTTTGAGTAAGACCATTAGGCCATGAAACAGTGATGGTCTTTTTAAGTGATTTTCGGGACTAAAATTTGAGAAAAGTAGCTGTTGATGTTCTTTCTGTAAAGTGCTACAGGTCTCTATAAATTGCTGTATCACGTGCACACAACACAAAGAGCTGTGGTATGAAAGGACCATCTATTTGAGCACTGCACACGGAATAATCACTCTGAGGTGTCTAGCACTTAACATGGAGCCACTGCAACTGTTTATGTCTTCATGTAAACCTTAGTTTAAAACTGTCACTCTCTCCTAAATGTGTGGTCAAAGTGCTTCTTTAGATTCAATTTTTCAAGGCATGAAAAGGAAAATATTTTCACTGACAAAATAAGAAATTCGTTACCACTTGCTGAAGTTTTATGGAGAGAATGTTTATGGTAGCCACATTACTGCCAAAGATGGCAGAGACCAGAGATAAGATTTCATCAGGTACCATGTATCTAGAAAGGCCATTCTTGAAAACTTGGAGTATGTGGAAAGTTACAGAGTTGTATTGTCATGGACACCTAGAAACATTGTGTGAATAGAAAACATGTTTGTGCTATGAGGAATTAACCTTAAAAACAGCCTTTCAAAAAGTAACATATTTTTGGAAGTTTGGAAAATTAGGTAGTTTGGACACCTGAAGGTAACTATAAAATTTAACTTGGTTTAAAAGTATTATTCCACTACATTAAATCAATAAATAGAACAATTCTCTCTCCTTTTCAGTTCTTCTAATTCCCTGGACCTGTGTGCGAATAATTTCTTTTCAATACTCCAAGCTCCCACCTCCCAGGGACACGAATGAGGTCTGTGTGCCTTCTGAGGGTACACGGGCTATTCTGGGCCAATGTTTGAGATGTGAGGACCCGATGCCCAAGGCAGGACCCTGGAGTTTACTATCAACAGCGTTGCTTTTTCAGCAAGTGGAAAAGCTTTTTGCCATTGTGGGACGACAGCAGCCCCCGACCCCGTGAGCCTTCCCTTACATTGGCTTTGGATCCCTCGGCTGTGCAGTGGGCCGTCAGTGACACTGGGACCCTCCTTCTGTGGACTTCGGATCCCTCAGCCATGCAGTGGGCTGTCGGTGATGTAGAATCAGTTGCTTTCCCTGACCCAGCATGTGTTTTCTGGCCCAAGTCCAGCATGTCAGCTTCCCTATGGGAATTCATCCCACCTGTTTCCACTCCAAACAGTTCCAGAGGGCTGACCCCACGCCAAGCCAAACCCCAGGTCCATCTTCTGGATGCAACGAGAAGAGAAACAGCAGGGGAAAAGGTCCCAGAACCCCACAACAATGAGAGGAAAACCAGCTGGGGGAAGAGGTCCTAGATGGCTAATTGATCTGTTGGCATTTTCCCTATTTTAGGGTTCATTTTATTAATGTGTATTTTCACTAGGAAATCACCCATTTCCTCTAGGTTTCCAGTTTAGTGCAGTGTGTTTCTCTTATTTTACTTTCAATGTCTACTCTCCAGAATTTTTACAGTTAGTGAACAAATACTGATACATTATTATTCACTGAAGTCTCTATTTTATAATATTTAGGTTACTGCATTCAAACTCAGTCTCAGTGCTGGTGCCTCTCTCTGTTAAAGCGCAGAGTGGTCACCCAGCCAGACAGGTTAATGCTGACAGCTGGTGCACCTGTGACCATATTGCGGTGCTATGATAGGAAATGAGATCAGGAGAAGAAATGGGCTGAAAATTCTCAACACTGCTGATGATAGAGACTTTATTCTCTGGCCTGCGGTGAAGCTGTTGGTGGTTCTATGCATAGGAAGGGACAGGATGCCTAATTTAGAAAGATGTAGCTGGTCACAGCGTGGAGGTTCACTGGACAAGAGAGGGACTGGAGCAGAGAGATGTGAGAAGGCTCGTGAGAGGCGCTCTGGCCTGAGCTGAGGTGGGGACCATGAGTTTGGAGATGAGCCGGGTTTGAAGACCAGGGAGGGGCTGTGGTGAGCGCTGCCCTGTGAATGAAGCTGGCACAGATGGCAGAGTCAGCACTCAGGGGACTGTGGCTGTGTGGACACCAACAGGAGAGCTCATTCTGCCACCAGGAGCATATTTGCTAAACTCTTGATCCTTCCAGCCCATGGAGGTAGAGAAAGGACTGAGAAGGGAAGAGGGAGGGGGAGTGAGGGCCCATCACGTGTGGGGCAGGAGCTGACCTGCATCATTTCACGAAACTGCACAGCCACCCCATCTGCTAGGTGAGGAGACTGACTTTCTAGTTCTTTGCCTGAAGTCACACAGCTAGTACTTGGAGGAGACAGAAGTCAGCTCTTCGCCTGTCTGGCGCTCAGGCATTCCCCCCCCCCCATTAGGAAACTGCCACCCCAGACTCCATTCTGAGCAGCCAGGAAACTCTTGTAAGTTGTGACCTCATAGGAAGGGAACATGGGTAGAAGCAGACCCGTCCTCAGGGCTGAAGAAGAACAGATTTAAAAAGGCCCAAAGGGTGGCAGGACACAGAAGTGGGGGTCATTGTCCTAGGGATCTGGTGCTGGTTGTACCCTGTGAAGGGCCAGGCAACATCCTGCCTCCTCACCTGTCCTTGTCCCCAGCTGCCTACCCTGGTCCCACCCTGAAACCAGCCTGGGGAGTACACCACAAGCTGAGCCAAAAGATCATGTACAGATTTTCTTCAAATAAAATAACCAAGTTTCAACCCCATGCTGCAAGGACTATGTGGATTACTACTCTGTTTGTCTGGCTCCCTTGTGCTCCTCTATTGGCCCATTTTGGCCTTGGTTCTGGACTCAGAACTGTGTTAGAATCAGCCTTCTGTTTAAATACCTGTGAAATGGAGTTAATAATTGTCTCTGTCTCATCTGAAAAATGGGAGCAGTAGGTGAGATGAAGCATGTGAAGGGCCTAAAATAGGATTTATCTCAAAGTAAGCTTAGTACCAGGGGCCTGGATTCTCATTTTAATGCAGAGCAAAGAAACGCTCTTCTCTGTTGCCATCTAGTGTGAGTTTCAGGAATAACACCGGTTTATATGTCACCTGGAAATGCTATACTCTGCTTCCGTCTATTGTACATTTGGGGAATTACAGCTGAGAGGAGGTCACCGGGAAAAGCTGGTCTTTGCCGTCATCTCGTGTGCATCTCAGGAATAACACCATAGTGGAGGTCACCTGGAAAAAAGTTCTTTCCAAAGGTCTCGGAGACAATGAAGCATGTGTCAGACCCAGGGCTGGGCCCCAGTGCAGTCATCTGTGTCCTGGAATTTGCCCATTGGGATGTGGAGTCCTCACGGGTGAAACACAGCACAGGGCTTGGCACACCTGAGTTAACTGCCTTCTCACCTGGCTGTCACCTATGCATGTCTTATGCCACCCTCCCCTCTTCTCTCCCTACCTTCCCCAGGGCCATTTTTGAACTAATAGTGTGCTTAGAGAATCTCTGAAAATCACCATATTTTGGGGCAGTGGGATGCAAGCCAAATATTTATTTTGCACGTAAAAGAGGCAGCCCAGGAAGACCAGGCCAAAAGGAACCCAGGTCTGAGAGCCTAATGCTTGGGTATGGAAAGTCCACAGAGAGGCCTGCAGGAGCCAGACTGCAGCCCCCAGGGAGAGCTGGGGAGGCAGGCTGTGGTGGGATCTCAGGCTCTGGCCTGGGTGCTGGGGTTGAAGGGGTCTCAGGGACTCCACTCCAAGTGCAGCATTTGCAGGGGGAGCTGAACACCAGGCTCCTGGGGGCAGCTTTGCTGGAACAGCCCCCCCCCCCCCCCCCCGCATAGCTGTGGTAGCTGGACCTGTCCGGTGGTTTGGGGTAGAGTCCCTCAGCTTTTCCCTGGCTTAAGATGCTTTGTCCAAGGCTGGGGCCACTCTCAGGTCCAGAGGGCTGCCTGGTGTGGGAACTGCAGGCCTGGGCAGCGGGTGTCTAAAGGCATATACAGAAGACCTGGGAAAACAGTGAGGATTCACCCAAGGCTACCCAAGAGATCCCCAAACCATAGGCCGTGCACTCAGTCAGCAACCATGGGTGGCAGCAGCTCAGCACCCACACCCCACATTATCTGTCTATTTCTGTCCCTGTCTGACCTTCTCCTTCAGTCTCTGTCAACATCCGCCTGTGTTCAACTAGGTTCAAGGTTCGTTGTTTTTCTCCCGTGTCCTCACTCTCTGATGAGGCTGAGCTCTTGCTCCTTGTCAAACCCCTTCCTATCTCCTCTCCTTTCCTCCCTGTCACTTCTTCCCTCTGTCTTCTCCTTCCCAGGCACTAGACAGATGCCCACTTTGGGTCAGTCCTCACCCCGCTCTGTTCCTCCACTATTTGCCAGGACTTCAGGGATTCCCCAATGAGAAGACTTCATCTGTGCCCCTCCACTACTTGCCCTGATCTCCGTTAGCACTTAGGGCCTCCTTGCTGTCTGTTGTGCCGGGTCTATTGCCAGTTTAAATCACCAGGAGGGCAGGGCCTTGTCTATTTTGTTTTGTTTTTAATGACATGCATCCACGAGAAAATAACTTCTTCTATAATGTAGAATCCTGCACGTGAAAATTCTCAAGACGTGTATGTCAAGATTGAGAGGGAAAGTACAAAAAGTGTATGCTCGTTCTCTTCTATGACAATTCTACTTCTTTTGAACATGTTGGTATAATAGTGGCACAAAAGATGTGCTCAAATTTTCTCTCTTTGTCCTCCCTTTGAAACACTCCCTAGTTGATAATACATTTGATCAGCCACTCCACTAGGTAGTTAAAAACTGGACACTTTTTTAAGAGTTAGCAGAACATGTGGGTAGCTGTGAAACTGTGGTTTGGGCTGATTTTCTAACTTTAAGTTTTCTTTGTTTTGTTAGAGGGTGTTAGTTCCCATACAATTAAATTTGTATCTAACTTCTACCAAACCTGAATATCAAGGAATTTTAACCACAGCAGCCTTACGTATGCCGCCCCAGAAACCTACCAACCTAAATGTGGATTTCTCCTGCAGGTCTCTGGCCCATGTCTGATTCCTGCCATGGATTAGTATCTTCTGCTATAACATTTCAATCTATTCATAACTTTGCTTATATCTGAGATACGGGGATTTTGGATTACCTTTTCATTCATTCTTTTATACATTAATTCCATGTGTTCAACAGATAATATTGAGTTGCCTTGGGACCAGTAAAGATAGAAGATCAATAAATAATTATTTCTACCATCAAGACTACCATTTACTTCTACCATTTACTGTTGGGAAATAGTCCAACAAACAGCCATCACAATACAGTGTGATAAACGCTACATATTTGTCCTCTGTTCCAGCCCTGTGCAAAGGAGAAGTTAAGGATAGATTGCCATTAGAAAGGGCATCTAATGGAGGAAGGGGGAGTCTTCCAGAAAAGGTGACCCCAAGTTTGGTCCTGAATGATGGGGAGGATGTAACCAGGGAAGTTGGGGGCAGAGGAACTGGGAAGGATGACCATGGTCAAACCAGAGTGAGCAGCTCCCCAAAACTTGTAGAAGCAAGAAAAATCTGCCGGGGGCATTGCAAGCTCTTCACTATGGCCAGCCCTCAGAAAAGCAGGGACTGAGCTCAGGGTCTCTCATAGCAGTGCTTATGAAATATGCGTTCAATGAAGGAGTAGACAGAAGTGAGGCTGGAGAGGAGAGGAGGAATGGAAACTTAAGAGGCCTTTTAAATCATGCTAAAGAGATTGGATTGCATCTTGCCCATTATGGGAGTCCGTTGAAAAGAATGGCAGGATGGGTGTGGCTGGGGGATGTAAGAAAGTCGTGTGATCTAGCTCCAATTTTAAATTTCTTACTTTGATGTTATCAAGAATGCTATAGGCGGACGTCATAAAAATGGCGGCGTAAGATGAGCCTCTGGAAACCTCCCCTGGAATTGACAACAAAATGAACAACTATAACTACATGAAGGACTCCTAACACAGAAGATAGGCAAGACTAAGAGGCACACTACTGAAATCACCTAAAGGTGGGCAAATTGCGTGAGCGGGGGAGGAGATAAAGGAGAAGTGCAGAGATGGGGCTGCGTGGGCACAGGATACAGACATAACTCAGTGCTCCGAGCTCGCTGCATCCCAGAACGACCGCAGCTGCGGGAGAGGGAAGAACTCGGACTGTTAGGGCTCTGCTTATGGCCCACAGGGCTGAGGGGGAAGCATATAACACAGCCCAACCCAACACTCACGGCAGAGACCTCGGAGAAAAGACTGAGGGAAGAAGGCTGAAAACAGTGGTTTAAGCCCTCACTGCCGAGCAGAGAATTGAAGGCTTAGGCACTGAGACTAGCCGCCCCTTCCTGCCCAGTGCTAGAAGCGGAACAGTAACAGTGTGAGATCAAAAGAACAGAATATTTGCTGTTCTGAGAACTGTGGTCCACAGACATGGACTCGCAGCCCAACTAGTTCCGGCAAAGGGGAGGGAGCTGTGGAAGCAGGACCGGCTGTGATGGTGGTCGCCGCCATTACTCTGGCCCCTCTCACAACTCAACCCGCCCCTTTCCCTACCTATCTGGGTGGATCCCTGCAGGAGTAAACAAATCTGCTGAAGCACACAGGCTCTGAATCTGGGGCAGGAAGAACTTTGTAACTTCAGAAGCTCTCCACATCCCTCCACGGAGGTGGTGCCACATGACTAAAGCCATTGTTCACAGGAGAAGCCCACTGTCCAGGGAATCCCCCAATTGTGTGAGAATCTAGAGTAGTGCACAGAAAACATAACACTACAGTGTGAGAGAGAATAAAAGGCTGCAGTCGGAGAGAAAATAAAACATTCTACCAACACCTACTGGAAAACAAAAGAAGACCTTTTTCTATCAACTTTTTGCGGAACCTACTCCTGTAGATGTCTAGAAAGAGAAATAATAAATTGTTATTGACCGTGAATAACCGAGGCAGAAGATAGCTCAGAAAGAAAGTGAAAAGACTCCAGAAAATTAATGTAAAGATGGAAATATGTGACTTAAATAACAGAGAATTCAAGATGGCAGTTCTTAAAAAACTCAACGATGCAAGACAACACAGAAAGGCAGTTTAATAAACTCAGAAACACATCAAAGAACAACATGAACATTTTACAAAAGAGATAAAAATTTTCAAAAAGAACCAATGACAATTTCTGGAGGTTAGGAACTCAATGAAAGAAATGAAGAATGAAATAGCCAGCTTAGGTAGTAGAGTTGACCAGATGGAGGAAAGAATCAGTAACTTCTATGATAGAAATATGGAAATGACATGCATGGAAGAAGAGACTTGAGACTTAAAAGAAGTGAAAGAACTCTATAAGAACTTTCTGACTCCAGCAGAAAGAACAATATAAGAATAATGGGGATACCAGAAGGAGAAGAAAGAGAGAAGGGAAGAGAGAATATATTCAAACAAATAGTCGATGAGAACTTCCCAAACTTGTGGACAGAACTGGATATTCGAATCCAAGAAGCAAATAGAACGCCTAATTGCCTCAACCCCCACAGGCCTTCTCTAAGGCACATTGTATTGAAGCTATCAAAAATCAACGACAAAGAAAGAATCCTCAAGGCAACCAGGGAAAAGAAGATGGTAACCTACAAAGGAAAACCTATTAGATTATCATCAGATTTTTCAGCAGAAACTCTACAAGCCAGGAGGGAGTGGAACCAAATATTCAATCTATTTTTTTCTTTTTTTTACGTTTATTGGGGTGACAATTGTTAGTAAAATTACATAGATTTCAGGTGTACAATTCTGTATTACATCATCTATAAATCCCATTGTGTGTTCACCACCCAGAGTCAGTTCTCCTTCCATCACCATATATTTGATCCCCCTTACCCTCATCTCCCACCCCCCAACCCCTGACCCTCTGGTAACCACTAAATTATTGTCTGTGTCTATGAGTTTTTGTTTCTCATTTGTTTGTCTTGTTCTTTTGTTGTTTTTGGTTTATATACCACATATCAGTGAAATCATAGGGTTCTCTGCTTTTTCTGTCTGACTTATTTCGCTTAGCATTATACTCTCAAGATCCATCCATGTTGTCACAAATGTTCCTATATCATCTTTTCTTAACGCCGAATAGTATTCCATTGTGTATATAGACCAGAACTTCTTTATCCATTCGTCCAGCGAAGGACATTTTGGTTGTTTCCATGTCTTGGCCACCGTAACAAAGCTGCAATGAACATTGGAGCACACGTGTCTTTATGTATAAATGATTTCAAATTCTTTGGGTAGATACCCAGGAGAGGGATTGCTGGGTCATATGGTAATTCTATTTGTAATTTTTTGAGGAACCTCCACACTGCCTTCCCTAGTGGCTGCACCAGTCTGCATTCCCACCAACAGTGTATGAGGGTTCCTTTTTCTCCACAGCCTCTCCAACACTTGTTGCTATTTGTCTTGTTGATGATAGCCATTCTGACTGGGGTGAGTTGATATCTCATTGTGGTTTTTATTTGCATTTCTCTGATGATTAGTGATGTTGAGCATTTTTTCATATGTCTATTTGCCATTTGTAAGTCCTCTTTGGAGAAATGTCTCTTCAGGTCCTCTGCCCATTTTTCAATTGGGTTGTTTGTTTTTTTGTTGTTGAGTTTCATGAGTTCCTTGTATATTTTGGATATTAGACCCTTATCGGAGGAACTGTTTGCAAAAATCTTCTCCCATTCAATCGGTTGCCTCTTTATTTTGTCGATGATTTTTTTTGCTGTGCAGAAACTTTTAAGTTTCATATAGTCCCATTTGTTTATTTTAGCTTTTACTTCCATTGCCTTTGGAGTCAAATTCATAAAATGCTCTTTGAACCCAAGGTCCATAAGTTTAGTACCTATGTTTTCTTCTATGCAGTTTATTGTGTCAGGTCTCATGCTTAAGTCTTTGATCCATTTTGAATTAATTTTGGTACATGGTGACAGATAACAGTCCAGTTTCATTCTTTTGCCCCTGGGTATCCAATTCTCCCAGCACCATTTATTGAAGAGGCTGTCTTTTCTCCATTGTATGTTTTTAGCTTCTTTGTCAAAAATTATCTGTCCATATTTATGTGGTTTTATTTCTGGGTTCTCAATTTTATTCCATTGGTCTATGTGTCTGTTTTTCTGCCAATACCATGCTGTTTTGATTATTGTAGTCCTGTAGTACAAGCTAAAGTCAGGCAGTGTGATACCTCCAGCACTGTTCTTTTTTCTTAATATTGCTTTGGCTATTCGGGGTCTTTTGTGGTTCCAAACAAATCTGATGATTTTTTGTTCTATTTCTTTAAAAAATGCCATTGGGATTTTGATGGGGATTGCATTAAATCTGTATATTGCTTTGGGTAATATGGCCATTTTAAGTATGTTGATTCTTCCAATCCATGAGCACGGAATGTCTTTCCATTTCTTTGTGTCATCTTCAATTTCTTTCAAAAATGTCTTATAGCTTTCAGCATATAAATCCTTCACATCCTTGGTTAAGTTTATTCCTAGGTATTTTATTATTTTTGCTGCAATTGCAAAGGGAATTGTTTTTCGTATTTCTTTTTCTGAAATTTCATTGTTAGTATATTGGAATGCAATGGACGTTTGTACGTTGATTTTGTAGCCAGGAACTTTACTGTATTCGTTGATTGTTTCTAACAGCTTTTTGGTGGAATCTTTAGGTAAACCACCGTTTTCAGCCTTCTTCCCTCAGTCTTTGCTCCGACGTCTCTACCGTGAGTGTTGGGTTCAGCCGTGTTTATGCGCCCCCTCAGCCCTGTGGGCCGTAAGCGGAGCCCTAGCCATCCGAGTTCTTCCCTTTCTTGCAGCTGCGGTAGTTCCAGGATGCAGCGAGCTTGGAGCACTGAGCTAGGTCTGCGTCCTGCGCCCGCGAAGCTCCGTCTCTGCACTTCTCCCTTTTCTCCTCCCCCGCTCGCGCGATTTGCCCACCTGAGGTGAATTCAGTAGTGGCCTCTTTGTCTTGCCTGTGTGCTGTGCAGGGAGTCCTTTGTGGAGTTATTGTTGTTCGATTAGTTGTAAATTCCAGGGGAGCTTTACAGAGGCTCACCTCACGCCGCCAGTTTGATGACGTCAATAAGAAAAAAAATTTCATTGCATCAAGAGTTCTTACTGAAGATAAGTGCTGGTTTTTATTCATGTCTATAGAAAAATTTGAAAATATAAATTAATCAGAAAGGAAGTGTTTATTTGTCCATGATTGTAAAAAGTTTCACGTAATACAGAATTGTACACCTGAAATCTATGTAATTTTACTTACAATTGTCACCCCAATATATTAAAAAAAAGTTTCAGATACTGCTCTATTCCTATAAATAAATAAAAAAGATTATTAAAAAGTGAATATTTTTGAACTTTAATAGTAAGAATTTGTTATTGTTTTCGCGCTCTCCACTTTCCCTGTACTATCAACTCACCCCACTTATAATGAAATTTTTTAATCCTTTGACTCTCTCTCCTGTGGCTTACAGTACGTTTTCACTCACCATTAAAAATACCACAGTCTACATAAGAAATTTTTCTGTGAAAGTAAGGACATGCAAAGAGTCCTTATTAGAGATGAATTGGCCATACAATTATTTCCACTCTACAATACCTATAGGTTCGAATTCCCCAATGCATAATGACAGAGTGGCTGTTTTGCTTCTAGGTTCTAAAGCATTTTTGCATATCTAACATTATATTTTTCCTTCATTTTTCGATAATTTTATTTTGATTTTCCCAAATAATTTTGGTAGTGAAGTTAAGGGTAGAAACTATTTCTCATTCATCATTATATCTTCCAGGTCCAACATAAGTTTTTCACATAAATATTTTTAGTACTGAATAATGAAGGAATGGAGTGAATATTCTGTGTTCTAATTCTTCAACTGAATTAAATTATAAATTGCAGAAAACTTTTTGATAGGATATGTATTTCTAAATCTTTTCCACCAAGTATTACTTTTTAAAACATAGCCTTTTTTCAAATTGTATTTTATTATTATTTTTTATTTTTTTATTTGTAAGAGTACTTTTAGGTTCACATCAACATTGAGAAGAAATTACAGGAATTCCTTTATACTCCCTGCTCCCAAACAAGCACCTGCTCCTGTACTATTAACATCCTGCCCCATAGTGGTACACATTTTATAACTGATGATACTGCATTGATGCATCCTTACCACTCACAGTCTGAAGTTTATATTAGCGTGCATTTTGGTGTTGTACATTCCATGTATTTTAACAAATGTATAATGGCATGTATTTACCATTGTAGAGTCATGCAGAATAATTCCAGTGCCCTAAGAAATCTCTGTGTGCTGTATGCCTATTCATTCTGTCCTCCCCCTAATCTTTATACTGTTTCCATAGTTTTGCCTTTTCCAGAATGCCATAGTTGGAATCATATGGTCTACAGCCTTTTCAGATTAGCTTCTTTCACTTAGTAATATGCATTTAAATTTTCTTCATATATTTTCATGGCTTATTAGCTTATTTATTTTTAACACTTAATAATATTCCATTGTCTGGATGTACCACAGTTCATTCATCCATTCACTTCCTGAAGGACATCTTTGTTGCTTCCAAATTTCGGTAATTATGAATACAGTTGTTATAAATATTGACATTCAGGTTTCTCTACAGATATAAGCTCTCAACTCCTTTGGATAAATACTAAGGAGTATAATGGTTGGATTGCCAGGTCCACTTTTATTATTTTCTTTTCAGGGAGCAAATGCACTGATGACCTTTATTGTAAAGATAAGCTTAATTCATTATAAAAATGCAAATATTTAGTTTTTAATGATAAAAGGGCTATAGAAATAAGCACAGGTACTGTGAGAAATAACAACACCTTTTTAAAAAATGTAAATAGCAAATTATTGCCTATATTAATTCATACAAATCTACAAATCCAAGGCAGTTATCCAATTCCCTAGAGCAGTGGCTAACTAAGGCCATACTATAGTATTATCAGTTTTATTTTACACAGGTAGAGAATGATAAAAGTTATTAACATAAGGTTGAAGTGAAATGCTTGCAATGACTACTAGACATTAATATGTCTGTGTGAGTTATTAGAAATGTCATTATCAATTACTAATTACAATATCTAATACTTCAAAGCTATGTTAAACATGTAATTATTTTGCTATTGTGTGTTATAAGAAACTTTATGTGGTCACTTTTTGCACAATAAATGAATCCTTGAGAATAAAACAAAATTAAAATGAAATCATAGAAAAGTTTCTTCTGCTCCTTACTATAAGTAATATAACAAAGTTGTGGTCCACTGAATAAATAGCAGCAAAGTACAAGCAATCGGTAGAAGAAAACAAGCATTTGAACTTGAAATAAAATAAGGTTTGCATATGTGCCTGGCAAAGCAATCCGATGATTAAAGCTAATTCCATCTCCAGTGTTTTAGGTTGGATGGCTGTCTGGAATCAACAGAGAACGATACATAGCGAGGGGGGAATCTCACAGAATGCTGCAGTTGGAGGACATCGATGCAAATATTACATTCCTCAAAATTAACTTTTAACTACAAATGTTACAAAAACCGGGATGCAAATAATAGAGAATTTGATTTGAATGTGAAATGGCAGAACTGAGACAAAAAAAAAAAAAAAAAAAAGGATCATGGTAGGAAAGGAGAGAGAGAAATAGGAAGTGGAAAGGGAGAAAGGCATTTCTAAATGCAGTAATACATTATTAGTAGATATCATACATAAATATACATAATTATATGTAAAATAACAAAATTTCCTTGATGTTTAAATTCTTTTAATTTGATATCATTTAAATTTTAAGTTTGAAATGAATTTATAGAGTTACAGTAAGATCGGACACTGGCCACATTGATACATAACACTTCCATTTAATATGTTGTCTTTTAAATTAAGAAATATAAAGTAGAACGTTTCTTGTATTAGGTGATAAATATAATATCATAGAAGTTCAAATTCAACAATTGTCTTCAGAAAATGGTGTCAGTCTCAGTAAAAACCCATAAAAGGATCCACAAATTTAATCTTAAAATATCTATCTATCTGCCTACTTACATATCTACCTATAATTATTATTATTATGGGGCCACAGGAGTCTAAAAGGAAAGTTTCAAAATTTGTGGAATACAGGTGTGAGAAAAATATAACAACTTTCTGAGAAAGGAGACATTCTAGAAGTCATGGCATAGAGTTAAGCAATAATTATAAACTCTACATTTTAAAAGAAAGTTTAAGGTTGAACAAAGACAAGAAAATAGAAAAAAATAATTAGTTCAAAAGTTGTTAAAGTGTTATACAAATCTAGAGCTATGCTAGAGATCAATGAATGCCATAGTAATGGGTTTGGGTTTAATTCTGTAAGACATATCTAACTTTTAGAAACAGTGTAGCAGAATAAAATGAAGAGGCATTTTGGGTATTGGTTTGCTAGAAGGTGAAAGTGTAAACAGGTCTCAAGATCCGGTTGAATGTTCATTGCCAATTACTTATTTACTTAGGATTTCGAACATATATCACCAAACAGCCACATCTTGGACTATATTACTCATTCCCTAAAGAACAGGCGTAACTAAATTATAGTTGAAAAGTAAAGTACAGCAAAGTATATCAATGAATTGATCATTTAGGGCTTCCCTGAGAGTAAATGTTATAAATACTTAGAAAACAAAACAAAAAAAAACAACTTTCTGCTAGTTTTTATTTCATCCCCATAAAATGCTCGGCTTCCTTTGCTTTATACTTTTTATGCAGGAGGAAAATAAAGGAACACAACAAAAACAAGAGGAGTGACAGTCTCATTGCTCATTCTTCTACCTCAGTACACATTAAGCCAATAAATAAGGCAGGAAACACATTTCACTTTTTTATTTTTTGAACCCTTAGCCCATACCAATAGTGGTAGGAGATATTTTTATAAAATGGCAAGATAACCATTTGATCAAAATTAAGGATTATCAAGGGATATCTGCAAAGACATTTTAAAAAGTTATATTTGTTATTTTTTATGTACTTATTGTTTTTATTATCATTGAGAGCATGCTATGCCATGGGTAAGGCACATGGCAATGGATTTACATACGTTGTTTTCACCTTGTAATGTCAATATCTATTGAATCAAAGAACTATATTGCATTAGGGATGATTTTCTGACTCCTAAAAATGTGGCCAAAAAAGAACCAAGAAAAAGCAGGGGAGTTGAACTATTATTTTGAATAACCACATCTAAGAAAGTAGACTTGTTAAGACAAATATTTCTTCATGTTATTATTAAATGTTTAACATTTTAATACAGGGGTGGAGAAATGAATTCTGGAATGAATGAGAAAAGCTTGGCAAATAATCTCCCCAAAATGTAATGATAAAATGCACAAAATTGTCAAAACAGTGGTTTAAGAACTCTGGAATTCCACCAAAATGATAGTATGATGTCTGACAATTAAGTGCATGAACTCATCCTAGAAAAAGTGCTACATAACTAATTGCTGAATATCACTACAGTTACTTCGAAGTCCTCCCCTTGGGAAGACACCAGCACCTAATCCACCCTTCAAAGCAATTTTGGAACTCTCTTACTGGCACGGCCATCAGAGCTGTCATTGTATTACCCTTGATGTCCTGATATGGTAAAAAAGGTGAAGGGACTAAGAAGTCCAAATTGGTATTTATGAACTCGTCATGGGGATGTAAAGTAGAGGAGACATAGTCATCAATGCTGCAGCAACTATATATAGTGCCAGGTGGGTACTAGACTTATGGGGGGATCACTTTGTAAATTATATAAATGTCTAACCATATGCTGTACACATGAAACTGATATAAAATAATATTGAATGTTAACTATAATTGAAAAAAATTGTAAAGTGGAGAAAAGGCAAAGTAGAATAGAAGGTTCAGATTTCCACGTGTAAAACAAATAATACATGGGGTGTAATGTATAGCATAGGAAATACAGTCAATGTAATGTACCACACATGTAATATAATCAGTAATACTGTGATAGCATGGTACAGTGTCAGATGGTTGCTGGACTTATCATGGTGATCACTTCTCTAGGTAAACAAATGTTGAGTAAGTGTGGTGTATATCGGAAACTAATATAATATTGAATGCTAGCTATATTTTAGTAAAAAAAAAAATTAAAAATGCTTTTAAAAAGAAAACATAGTCCTGTCAACAAAAGGTGCTAGAAAGACTGGACACCAAGTGCAAAGTAATAATAACTTTAATAGTGCTATTTAAGGTACATATTTATTCTTGAGGAAACAGTAGTAGCGTCTATCTTTCAAGAAATTTGTCCATTTCATCTTGAATCTATTGGCACAAAGTATTGTATAATATTCCTTTATAGTCCTTTTATTATCTGTAGACTCTATAGCAATGTCACCCTTCTCATTACTAATTTTGACAATTTGGGTCTTTTCTTGATCAAGCTGGCTAGAGGTTTATCAATTTTATTGATCTTCTCTAAGAACCATTTTGTCATTTCACTACCTCTCTGTTTTTGTGTTTTCCGTTTTATTTATTTCTGCTTTAATCTGTATTTTGTCCTTTCTTCTCCTTATTCTGTGATTAATTTGCTCTTATTTTTCTAGTTCCTGAAGGAAGATGCTGAAGAGGCTGAGTACTGCATTAGTAACATCACACATGTTGATATTTGTGTTTTCAAAATAATTTCTAATTTCCCTTTTGATTTCTTTTTTGACCCATAGAGTTGTATATTTTTTAGTTTCTAAACATTTGGAGATTTTTTTGGATCTGTTCATTTCTAATTTTATTCCTCTATGGTCAGAGAACATACATTGAATGACTGATATCCTTTTAAATTTATTGAAACTCATTTTATAGACAATAAATTCTCATGATAAGCAAGAATATGGTCTAGTTTAGAAAATGTTATGTGTCCACTTCAGCTGCTCAAGTTGTTTTATTAGTGCAACCAAAAGAGTTTTGTTTAATATAACATCAGAGAAAGAACCCAACCCAGGGTCCTCTAAGTCACAGTTCCAAGCCCTGTCAGTCTCCCACACTTTCCTAGACTGCAGAAAGTGTCTTGTCCTTGCCTACTATCCCTTTCTCTGTCATCACTCCTTGGGGTTCTGCCCACTAACTTAGTCCTACAGTGTCTTCCTCACCAGTTTTTCATGCTCCCGGTTCCAGATACAATCTCTCTTGCACAGTGGATGGTTGAGAGAAGACTAGGGCACTGCAGTTCTGAAAAGGAGAAAGAGAATACCTGTGAAAGCACAGAGGACAGTCCCAAAGACTGGGGGACACTGGCTCTCCCTGCCCAGGCAGGTGCCACTCAGGACTGAGTACTTCCACGTTAGGCAAAGCCTCGTGCCCATAGGCCCATGTAGACATCCTCTGCATGGCTGCTGGAGGTCAGGGGTGCCCAAGGGTGGGGGCAGGAGGGGCAAGATGACTGAGATTTGCTCCTGTTTACTACCGTAGTTCCTAGCCAGATTAGATGGTGCTTCACCCAATGCTTGGGAGTTTCTAGGGAAAGGAAATGGCAGAATAGGCAGCACAGGGACTGAGGGCAAGTCCTGCCTAATGAGGTGAAGAGCCAAGGACGTTAATCAGAGTGCGCAAGCACTAGTAGGTGAGGGGCGGAGTCCTGGACCTGTGAAGCCTCCTGGGTGGGGAGCTCTGAGGTGGGGAGTTTGCACTGGGTCTTGGTCAGACCATTAGCCAAAGACAGTACCACTTAGTGGTTAGAGCTGAGCCTCCAGGACCATGAGTCTGACATTCAGCACTGGTTCTATGAGCCTCAGTTTGCTCATGTGTAAAGTGGGGATCCTAACAGTTTCTCTTACATGGAAAGTTGGATGAATGAGCTATGCCTGTCACCTGCTTAGTATAGAATACACTCTCAATAATCGTTGGCTGCTGCCACTGCTCTATGGCTGCTGTCTGTGCAGAGACGTTCTGCATCTTGCTCAAGGACACAGCAGAATCTCCTAATGGGACCAGCAGTGGGGCCACTAATCAAAGCCTCTGCTCAGTGAAGTAAGTCCCTGATTCCTCGAGCCATCCCTCTGGGGGCGTTCCCAGGTTGTGAGTGGGAAGAGAGGCTCTGAGAGTGGAGACTGCTCCTCTCTCACTTCCCCCGCACAAGGGCCCTGGCCAGACCTTGACACTCCAGGTGGCAAATGTTTTCCGAGTGACTCTGGCGATCGGTGCACTAGAAGTGACTATTGATCTGGAATATGCTATAGTCAAAGCTACCGTCTGCGTTTTCATTGACCTTCAATATGTTGAAGTTGCTTTCCACAAAAGCCAGACACAGCACTTAGAGCAGGGAGAGGAGGATGTTTAGAAGCCGAGGGAGATGGAGGAGAAAGGAAGATGAGGAATCCAAAGGAAGGACCAAGGCCTAAGAGGCTACATGGGCCAGTGGGCTAGAAACACCCCTTGGCTCCTTCTCCCATCCTGCGGTCCATCCAGCTACTCATCAGTCTAACCATTCATCAGTCCATCTGTCCATCCATGCTTCTGGCACTTAATAATCACCTACTGTATACCAGGAACTGTGCAAAGCCCAGTGAGGGATATTTAGCTGGGACAAATGTAGATACTGCCGTCAGGGGCCTATAGTGTAAGAATGAAGATGTGTACCTAAAAAAACCCAGGAAGCAAGATCAAAGGAGAAAGCATTGTAAAACAGGGGTTCACAAATCCTGCTCCAAAGGGAGAGATCCCTCCCACGGAGTAGGACGAAGCCTTTGCACGGGCTGTTCCCTCTGCCTGGAATGCTCTTTCCCTAGACACTTGGATGATCAGGTCCTTTACTTCATTCAGCGCCGCTCAATGTCTCCTTGTCAGAGAGGCGTTCCTTGACTTCCCCTTGTAGAACAGCGTCGCCTACCACTCCCCCTGCTTTATTCTTCTGCTTGGCAGTTATCACCACCAGGCGATGAAAAGATTCCTGTGTTTTTGTGTCAGTGTATTGCTTATCTGTGCTGGAGAATGTGAAACTATAAGCGAAGTGGCCTTGTTTATGTCCCCAACACCGAAACGGTTCCTGGTACATAATAATTGCTCACTTATTAACTGTTAAATGAAGATAGAGTGCTGAGAAAGGTTTCATGGAGAGGGCTGGTTTTTGAATTTGTTTGAGAGACAAAGAGAGAAAGAAAGATGGTCACGTAGGGCATGACCAGGAGAGGAGGAGATGAGGGTGGAGATGCGGGCACTCACAGTCACTCGGGGAGTACCCCTCACAGCCGGCCATGTCCTCCTGGTGCAGCAGCTTGGCCAGGTCACAGCGGTCCATGAGCCTGGTCTGATGAATGGTAACGAGGCAGGCGACCAAGGAGATGAGTAGTGCCCTTCTCATCCTTGGAGGGGACAAGGGGCAGCTGAGGGCCCGCAGTTCTCTGGGTGTCACAGACGTCCTGCTGGTCTTCTCTGAGTCTCTGAGGAATCTGGAGAGGGCAGCCGAATGTCGTCGGTCACTCACTGCTCCCCACCTGGCTGTTTCCAGTCTCTTTCTTCTCATTTATTAGGTGGTGTTCTGACCAGGGATGTGTAACCAGTGTCTAATCCTGAGGGAACGTCAGACGAAGCGAGACAGAAGGAACTTCCGTAACGTAACTGTCCTGTATTCTTCAAAACAGTCAATGCCAGGGAATCAGAGTGGGGCTTTTCTGTTACCAGGTGTGTGTGTGAGTGTGTGTGTGTGTGTGTGTGTGTGAAATTCTCCTTAAACGAGGTATTATTCCTCGGGGCAAATGCCTCGGATCCTTATCCACCAGCTTCATGAATCAGGCACGAAGCTTCTGCTTGGACAAGATGGCCTTGTTTCCTCACAGATCTTATGTCTCCTAAGACACTCTCCATACTAGCCTGAGCTTGTAACCTTTCCTTTGTATCTCTCCCCCACCCTAGAGTAACCAGATTCAGCAAATAAAATTATAGGATGCATAGTTACATTAGCATTTCAGATAAACAACGAACCCTTTTTATTTTTTATTTTTTATTATTTTTTAATTTATTTATTGGGGTGACAATTGTTAGTGAAATTACATAATTTCAGGTGTACAATTCTGTATTACATCATCTATAAATCCCATTGTGTGTTCACCACCCAGAGTCAGTTCTCCTTCCATCACCGTATATTTGATCCCCCTGACATTCGCCTCCCTCCCCCCACCCCTTATCCTCTGGTAACCACTAAACTATTATCTGTGTCTCTGAGTTTTTGTTTCTCATTTGTTTGTCTTTTTTTTTATATATAGTTTTATTTTATTTTATTTTTTATTTGTTTGTCTTGTTTTTGGTTTATATACCACATATCAGTGAAATCATAGGGTTCTCTGCTTTTTCCGTCTGACTTATTTCACTTAGCCTTATACTCTCAAGATCCATCCATGTTGTCACAAATGTTCCTATATCATCTTTCCTTACTGCCGAATAGTATTCCATTGTGTATATATACCACAACTTCTTTATCCATTCATCTATCGAAGGACATTTTGGTTGTTTCCATGTCTTGACCACCGTAAACAAAGCTGCAATGAACAATGAAGCACACGTGTCTTTATGTATAAATGATTTCAGATTCTTTGGGTAGATACCCAGGAGAGGGATTGCTGGGTCATATGGTAATTCTATTTGTAATTTTTTGAGGAACCTCCACACTGCCTTCCCTAGTGGCTGCACCAGTCTGCATTCCCACCAACAGTGTATGAGGGTTCCTTTTTCTCCACAGCCTTTCCAACACTTGTTGCTATTTGTCTTGTTGATGATAGCCATTCTGACGAACCCTTTCTAGTACAAGTATGTCTCATGCAACTCTACCATGCTCTGACCAGTATGTTCCTTCAGACAGGTGTCACTGAGCCTTGGGAAGCAGGGAGCTCCATCTCTGCCCATGCTGTGCCCTCCTGGGGTGCCCTTGGGGAATACCGTCCATGGCTACCTCCCCTTGCAAAGCCTATCTTTCTCCTAGCCCTCTCCGCCCCCGGGTCGTAGCTGGCCCAGGAATTTCTGTGAGAATCTGTAGAACCAAGTTGTTTGGTGGGGGCCTCCTTTTCCTCATGAACTACATATACTCTAGCCTCACCCAGGTCACGGTTCTCCAGTTCTAAAGAAAGCAGGAGTGCAGGGCCACCCCACTCCCCTGCCTTCTGAAACCCCAGTTCTGTGACGTCATCACTCTCCTGGAAATGCTCTGGTCTTGACGACACAAATTGGCTCTGTCTTGAGGCCTGATGCAGCTTCAGGCAGATATGGCAGATGGGCCTGGAAGGATAGGTGACATCTGTGATGAAGACCACGGGGTGGGAAAGGGTAGAGAGCTCTGGTGGTTCTTTCTGCCACCGCCTTCCCCTTCTGGAAGCAGTACCACCTTTGGGTGAGCTCCATCCCCCGTGGGGTTTTAGTGGAGGCTCCAGTCACGGGCTCGGCTCTCCAGGTAACAGTATATTTTGAATTGAAACTACGTGGAGCAGCTCAGCTTCTCCCAGGAAGCCTGCTGGTGTGAGGCAGCCAGAGGCCAAGAGTTTGGAATCCTGTGGACACAGCCCATCTGAGAAGATCAGCCTCCTCTCAGCGGAGGAAGCGGATCCACACAGGCTTCCAGTCCCAGAGCCCACCTTTTCTGAGATCTAAACACACGCTTGTCCTACTGCAACCCTGCAGTTCAATAAATGTCCCTTCTTGTCTGAGCAAGTTGAAGTTGGGTTTCTGTCACTTGCAACCAAAAGAGACCTGCCTAGTAGAGTCGGCGTGAGCTTAACCTGATGACCTGACATCCTGTCACCTCCTCGTGAAGGCCACTCATCTTAGTATCGTTAGTCACCAATGATGGCTGGGAGACATTTCCACCAACTGTAGCAAAAGGAGACAAGAGAATGATTTGTTACCAATGGCCACTCTACCTTCTGAGACAGGATGGCAGGGTGTGACAGAAAGAAGTTAGGGAGCAATTTCTAATGGGGCTGTGCTGCCCCTACCCTCTGCCTGCGGACTTCTTCCTGTAGGGCAGCAGCACATTGCATTTGGGGATGTGAAGCCAGAGAAAGCTTGGGGGGAGGTAGAAACCCCAACACACAGAATCAGAGCCCGGGGTTTGGGGTGGGAGAGGCTTCTGCAGCCCAGGACCACATGCTGGAAATGTGGCCAGGAGAGGCTCTCCCTGTAGCTTCAATCTTGGAGGGGATAAGGTGAGCCTCAAAGGGGACCAGAAGGCCCCACTGTCCCCACCTCCCCAAGTGTGACACACAAGACCTGGGGTGGATTCCTACCCACGCAAGGGACTGGAAAACCCAAGCTGGGGCCCATGAATACATTTTGAAAGCCACAGCCTGTGGCATAGAGGCAAATAGAGGCCACAGATCATTTGTCTAAATATTTACAAGTTGTAAATCAAACTAACACGCAGTTAAATGAAGTATGTTCTATCCTCATATTCTGACAAAAATTCCGGTAAAAGGACAAAATTGTTAAGTGTGCGTGAAGCTATGATTTGTATATGACAAAATTATATGCATAATTAATAAATGATATAACTATTCCATGAAATTTATTTTCTTTTCAGCAAAATCATGAATCATGTTATTATCAAGATTTAAAAATATACTTAAGGATTAAAAGCAATTATAATCAAAGTATAAAATTTATTTTTTCATAAATATATAAATGTATGTAAATTTTTTCAATTAAATATTTTCCAGTACATTTTCCCAGAAAACAGCTTTTTCAAATATTGAAGAGTATTTAATAATTCAAATGGCAAAATACAGATTAGAAATAATGCATATCAAATTTTTATATCAAAATTATTTACATACATTCAAACATTTTCACTCTTTAAAAGCTTAACTCAATTCTAAGTTATTTTTAATTTTACATTTTAATTTAAAATTTTTTTAAAATTATAAATTTAACTGAAAATTTAATTGAAAACTTAAGGAACTCTTTAAATAAAAATGTTAAAATTCAGAATTCTAGTATTCAATGTCCATCTAGTTGCCAATGTAAAGAATCAGTATCAAGTTACTGCTAAAGTCTAGACATATCGACAAATATAAGAGTAAAGTGTAATGTGTATTATGTAATATTCCAAAAATAGTCCCAGCTTCCAGTTACAACTGAGGCAAATACTGTAGCAATTCATGTGTACTTCAAGAACCACTACCAGGAACACAAAAACAAGAAGAAATTGTACACTCAGCACTACTAGAAAGTGATATTTCATTGTGTTTAAATCTATTGCATTCAGGTGATCTGAGAGGAAAGCTCTGACATGGTCATTCATTTGTTTCTCTTACCTAAGTAATTTTCTACTCAGATCCTCTCTGTACTCCCTCACAGGGCATAGCAGGGGGCCCCATTAAACTTTCATTAAACCTTTAGCAGCGGTTGTATTTTTTCCCCATGGATATGGGATAAGATGTGAAGAAGCATCTCCCTGGGACTCGAACACTGTTAGTCCAGAGAGTGGATGTTTCTGGTTGGGTCCTGCTGTGCCAGTGCTGAGGCCAGGTCCTGACTGACAGAGGCCTCTGTGATCCTTAATAAATCTAATTATCTGGTATGAGGGGACTCTAAAGTACAGGGCCAGTACTGTTCTAAAGACAGTACTGGAAAAGCATGCTTCTGGAAATAAATTGCTGTAGAAAACGGAGGAAAATTTGAGGAAATGCCTGCATTGACTTTGCAATGAATCTTGAGAAACCCACAAAAATTATATGGCCTGCGGAAATGCAGAATACCAAGAACTAAAATCCAGTGACAGAAATGAAATGTGCAATAAAGGCAGAAGAGCACACTGCACAGGTCCATCAAGGCCGTAGGTGCCCATTTCAGAAGGTCCCTGACAAACGTGTGCAAAACAGTGAGACAAAAGATGGAGGTGGACAAGGAAGATGAGAGACTTACAGTGGGACAGGACACCAGCACGAAAAAGGTGAGTGTGCAGATCTGAGGGGTATGCTTCGTCCCAGGAAGAATACAGTCAAGAAGGACAGTCACCACTTACACACCATATATTAACGAGGCTGAAATGTTGGCTTTATTATCAGGCTTGTACTTTACCACACGGCATGTATACCTTCTCCAGTTCTTTACAAATTGATTATAAACACCGACTAAAACTAATATTTCAAGTTCCCCCAGAGGAGAAATTATACAGGCCCCATACTCTGCCAAAAATTATTAAAAATCCAATGTCTTGTAAATAAAATACACACATACACACTTTCCCACCTACATAATTATTGGGTCAAAGGAAAATGAAAATTCAGAAAACATGCCTCTAAACCATAAACGTGACATTAACATATCAAGTTTATGAAATCATAAGGTTGATATCCGTTTATGAAAAGGGAGTGTGGGTCCATCAAGGCTGAGAACTCCAGCATCACCAGACTTACAGGATAGCTTCTCCCAAATCCCCACCTTCAAGCAATTTATCCAGTGGCGACTAGAGGGCAGCAGCGGTCCACGCACAGGAAGTGGGGTTGCTGGACACAACACAGAAGAATTCCTTCCTCTGTGCTCACTAGCGGGGAGGTGGGAGTCAATACGTCCATTTTGCAGAGCAGTATAGTAGAGCTGGGATTTGGGCTGGGCCCACTGTAGCTCCCTGTAGTGCGGGGTCTCCTGTGGGGTCTCTGCTCCCGCTCCCCACATAAGAACGCAGGACATGGTGAGGCCAAAAAGGAACACCCACGGAGCCATAGGTAGGGAAGTCATACCACTATGGTCTCACTGGAGGCTGGGTTTACACGACGTGTGACCTGCTGTCCGCTTTGCTGCCAACCGACCGACTCTCCTCGACTCTCCTTCACTCTCCTTCAGTCTCCTCCTTCACTCTCCTCCGCTCCCCTTAGTAGCCGTGGCAGTTATATCAGTGGCCAATGGCTCAATGGCTACAGCTGATGGCCAACCAGCCACAGCTGATGGCCATCCACTATCCGAGCCAGCACGTCTCCACATGAGGCCGAGAGCCTGGAAACTGCTTTCTGGGGCTCTGTCCCCACACTCCCGATTCCACCTTGTTGGTTCCTAACACCAACAGAACTCCCTGTGCTACCACATCTCTTAAAAGAGTGTTTTGTGTGCAGTGAGGCAGCAGCCATCTCCTGTCCGTCATCTGCAGGGCTGATGTGAAGTAGCTGGACATGGCACCAAAGACTTGTGATTCTCAAGGTGCCTTTGGAAGACCTCCCAGATTGGAGGTACTCTGTACTGACCTTTCACCTTGCCTTAAACCCCACAATTTTAGAGCAAGGCAAGGTTCCATCATCAGACATTGCAACATCATAGGCTTAGGCTAACAGGCTAAAGAATGAAGCCCTGCAAAGATCATTTTTATAAGGAAGAGAAGGTTTCATTGGGAGTGGGGGTTGATGGTGGAGCACCCTTGGACGCTACAATGGAGGCCTCTCAGTAAGAATGATTGCTGATAATATTCAGCCCTCCCAGTGCGTGAGGCTCGAGGGTAAACAGTGCATGTAGTAACCAGGCAGAGGTCAGCAGGGGACTCACGGCTTAGACCAGGTGCTAGGCTGTCGCTGTTTCTATCCCTGTTGCTTTAGGTCCTGGAGCTTGGGCAAAATGGGATCATATGGTTCCAACTGTGGGGAGGGAGGAACTGCAGAGGCTCTCACAGGGCCTGGCTGTGGGGAGTCCCTGCTCCGGCAGCCACATGGGCATTTTAGCTAAACATGGCATCAGCCCAGGAGAAGCGTCAGGACAAGACAGCAGGTGTGCTTGTTGTGCAGGACGGGTACAGACTCAAGGCCAACAACTGCTGGAGGCTGTGAAAAGCATCCTGGAGACGATGTGTCCTGGGCCAGGCTGCCTTGGCCCAGGAGTCTGTGAAGTGGCTGAGGACAACCGCCTTTTTTTCTTTAGTTCAAAAAAAAGTATTTAGAAGTATTTTTATTATAGAATAATACGCAGGTAGACATGTACAGAAATCGTAAATGTACAGCTCAATGATTTTCAGAGAAAATGAACACACCCAAGTGGCCAGCACCCAGATCAAGAAATAGGACATTACCACAGCCCCAGAAGGCCCCGAGTGTCCCCTTCTAGTTCCAACCCACTACCCCTCCACCCAACTCCATACTTTCCCCTCCCTCTCATCATGATTTAAAAATATCTTTCCGGGGGTTCCCAGAGTCAATGGAGAATCACTGCTTTTAAAATAATGGTTATCAAACTTGGCTGCATGTCAGAATCAGCTGGGGAATCTCTGCCTTCTGAGGTAGAAGAGGGAAGGGGGACGGCTGAGAGGCCGTGTGGTACAGTGGAGTAACTTGGGAGCCAGACAGACCTGCCACTTACTAGCCGTGCGACCCTGACTGAGTTCCTTCACCTCTCCGATCTTCATCTGTGAAATGGGAATACTGTCACACCCCTGCAGAGGTAAGGCTGAGAGATAGAGGCTGTAAGCCCAGGCACAGGTAGGGTCGATATGTGGGCAGCTACTATTGTCATTTTTATTAAAGGCGAGCAGCCACAGGAAGACTGCAAGCCCTTCTTTGTGCAGATGGGACCCATTTGGGGACAGTGGATAAGGGTTACGTTGATAAGACGGTCAACAGCTTGTGTTGATGAGATGCCAGGGTCTTTCTAGGGAGCGTGGGAAAATTCCAGGGGCAGCAGATTCCAAGCCAAAGTCAATGAGAGGTGGCTGCTAGCTAGCTCAGCCACAGCATCAGAGACCAGCAGCTGTGGAGGAACTTGAGCAGGCCCAGCTTTGGGAAAACCAACCCTTGTCCTTCAGCAAGAATGGCAACAAGCTGCCTGGCTGCAGGCTGACTCTGAGATGCTTATGGAGAAAGACGCAACCTTTGTGAGCACCTGCTTCGTGGCAGACTCTGAGCATTCGTGCGTGATTTTTATCCTGGGAGGTGGCCACACTCACCCATGTTACACTGGTGGGGTCTGAGGCTTAGAGGCTGCAGGGCCTGCCTAATTCACAGAGCCCTGGTGTCTCCATGAGGCTGGGACGTGCCTCTCTGTTGGGCTGCAGGGCCAGCAGCCTTTAGGATGTGCCGTGTACACAAATGACCTGGTGACCCCTTGTTTAATTAGATGCTCATTTCTATACTTTGTCCCAAAACAAACTATATGATTTTTAAGATCTTATTTTTAAATCTTTTTTGTATTTATTACAAGATTGTAATGTTTATTGTAGAACACATAGAAAGTGTAGATAATAAAAAAAAATCTCAGAGATTTTTGCTCATCACTACAGAGATAAGCAGTGTGATGAGCAGTGTCAATTTTCGGCATCCGTTGTTCATATGTGGGCAGCAGTGTGCATTTGTGTGGGTGCATGAAGACATTTACCAGCAAGGAGTCAAACAGAACACTCTGTTAGGTAAACTGCTTTGCGTCACTTAACACTATATAGTGGCCATATTTCTATGTCACTGAGTATTCTCCTACAACAGCGGCTCTGCATTAGACACCCCCGGGGAAAGCTTAGCAAATATGGACTTGGATTTAATGGTCAGGATGGGGTTGGGCTGTGGGATTTTTCGACTCTCCAGGTGGTTCCAAAGTACGGCCAAGTTTGAGAGCCCCTGCGCTCCAGCAGCGTTTTCCAGTAGTGGCTTTGCACTGGATTTGCTGAAGGGAGGCCCTGTAATTTGATCCATCTCCTTGTCTTGGGCATTTAATTTCTTAGTTTTTATCATGATAAACCACGAATTAGCAAACTTTTCTGGTAAAGGGCCAGATAATACATGTTTTAGACTTTATGAGCCACAGGGCCCCATCATGACCTTTTGCCTGGTCATGAGCAGTGGCCTCCCAACTGACCTCCACATGGTTGCAAGAGTGATCATTTTCTTTCTTTTTAAAAAATATCATTTTACTTCTTACAAAAGCTATATGTGCTCATTGTCAACATTTTGAAAATCCCAAATTGTTGTTGTTTTTAATCCAGGGCAATGTAAATGCCTCCCCGCTGAAAGTGTCTCATGTCCTGGTTCCATCCTACTCTGGAGCCTTCTCTGCTGACACTCCCCCTCACTGCCTCCTCCTTCCCCCCCAGGGTTCTGTGACTACAGCCACGTGCTCCTCCAGGCCTCTGAGCCTTAGCAGGTGCTGTTCCCTCTACAGATGGCCCTGTTGCCTGAATTCTCCTCGGCTCTCCCTGCCACTGTCCCCCAGCACAGCACACACCTGGAAGTGGCTGGGATCACGGTGCCCAGGTCAGGGGGAAAGGGACCGGACCCACGAGAATGCTGTTGGAGTCTTCTGCTTGACCCTGCAGCTGCCCCGATCCTGCCTCTCACCTCTCCGCAGCCTCAAATCCCCCTTGGCGTCCGGACTACAGAGGGCAGCACCGACTCCCAGAGCCTTGTCGAGAGGGGTTGGCATCATGCTGGGTTCCCCTGTTGTGATGACTGGCAGCGAGGTGGTGCACAAATGGCCAACCCCGAAGGATCTTTCTCTTTCTTTTTTTTCCCTCCAGGTGGATTCTTTTGACTCAGGAAGCCAGATGCTTTGGAGTTTAATTACATGCTACAGTAGGAAGCTGGAAAGAAAGAACCTTATCATAAATAATAGCTACCAGCATTTAGTGAACAGTTACTTTGTGCCAGGCACAGTGGCAGGCCTATTTCCAGGTATTACCTCATTTAACCTTCCCAACAGCGGGCACCATCATCATCCATGTTCTACAGGGAAGGAAACTGAGGCTGCAGGGAGGTTATACGGCAGTTCCCAAACTGTGCTGAGTGGTACATAGTGGCAAAAATTATTAATTGGTGTTAGGAAAAAAGAGTTCCATTGTTAAACGTGCTTCCTGCACCCCCCAGGGAAATTCACAATGCACACCAACATAGTAAAGGCCCTGAGAAGGCCTGTAGTAAAGACACCTGTTTAGGTCAGTGTCTCTTCTGTTGCAAGCCTCACTGAACTACTGATTCAGAGAGCTCAGTGTGGGAAATGTGGGTATTACCCACACTCCTCATTTACAGAGGGGTTAAGGGAGGTCCGGCAGTGTTTCAGGCCTTGGGCCTTGTGCCCTCTGCATTCCGCAGAAAATATACAGCAGAGGAAGGCAGACGATGGCCCACCTGGCCCACTACCTGTTTTTGTAAATAAAGTTTTATTGAAAGTTATCTGATCTAGTTCCCTTGCTTTACAGATGAGCAATTAAGGCCCAGAAAGGATGGTTGACTTGTTCAATGTCACACAGACACTTAGGGGCAGAGGCAGAAATAGATCCCAGATGTTTAAAATCCAGGTATTCTCTAAAACACACATCAGACAGGTGGCAGGCGGTGGGGTGTGATACCTGTCTGAGTCCTTTCACCTGCTGCTTTGGGTAAAGCCACCTTGGCCTGAACTGCCAGGGGGCCCTCCTCTGCTGTCCGTCTGTCTCTCCTACGGCCCGAACAGGGCAATCTGTTTTTATTTAAATTCTGTACCAGATGCAAAAAGATACCTCTGTGAAATGTGACATTGTTTGGACAGGAACCCGGCGGAAGGCAACCTTTGCCCGTTCCAGGAAGAGTTTGCCAAAGAATAGTGTGAACAGCAGCCTAAGGGAGTTGTTGGAAAGCACTGCAGAAAATCAATTGTGTTCAAGGGCTCTGGGCCTCCCTGAAGTATGATGCCCTATGTGTCGTGCGGGGAACACTGCTCGCTGTGCCATTTGTCGTGCAGGGTGGCAGGCAGGGTCTCAGCTCCCACTCCCCGCCCAAGAACGCAGGACACGGTAAGGCCAAAAAGGAACACCCACGGAGCCATAGGTAGGGGAGTCAAACCAATATATTCTCGCTGGCGGCTGGGCTGGAGACACAGGAAGCAGGATCCACACAATCTGCAACCGCCGTCCTAACAGCAGTCCGCGCTTGCCAGCCACCATCTTCTTGCTAGCCCCCATTCCTTTCTGCTAGCATAGCCACAGCAGTTATATTAGTGGCCAATGGCCTACGGGTTACAGCTGACGGCCAACTAGCCACAGCTGCTGGCCATCTGATCACAGTTGATGGCCATTTACTACCCGAGCCAGCACCTTTCTATGTGAGGCCAAGAGCCTGGAAACTGTTTTTTGGGGCTTTGTCCCCACACTATGATACTCATCTATTTACATTGTGTGTGTGCGTGTGTGTGTACTATTGAATAAGCAAATAAAAGCATTCTTATGTCATTAAAATAGCTCATGCATAGAGTATTTTATTTATCTTGTTTGAAGTGTGAGCAACTTAAAGTATCTACAGATTTAAACATTTTAGTTCAGTAGGTACATCCAGCAAGTGCTAGTAATTAGGGAGGATTGCCCTACGAATCTCTCAACATAGGACAGGGAGGTGCCTTACTGACCAAGGCAAGTCAGAGTGCTAACGGTTCATCTAGAAACAGCTGTGGGGACAGCAGGGCATAAAGGGTGGCCTCTGGGTGGAGGCTCTTCCTGGGGCAGCCAGACTGCCCAGATGGCCTTTCCAGAGCTGGGAGATGCGGACCTGTCACTGAGGTGAAGGGTAAAAACAGTTCTGTGTGGGTGGCAGCTGGGCCCAGAGGCGCTGGCTTCCTTGTCTCTAGAGTGGGGAGGCAGCGCAGTTGACAGGCTCCTGAGGCCTCTACAGGGCTGGGGTGGGAGGGGGCTCTTTTCCTAACAACCAAGCAGCCCCCACACAAACGCGAAGTACTAGAAAGAGCTTGGGCTAGGTTAGAAGGTAGCTAAGGGCTTAAATCCTGGCTTTGCCAGTTACCAGCTCTGTGACCTCAGGCAAGATTTTTGTCCTTTCTGAGCCTCCCTTTTCTCATCTGTCAAATGGGGCTAATGACTGTCTGTGTTTAGCTGTGAAGATTAAATCATGACAGCTAACTCGTTTCACTCTGCAACCTCACTCTTCTGTCCCTCTCCCTTCTACCAGTTGCTCACCTTCCAGCACATTTTTCAAGAGTAACTGTGAGGGAAGCCAGCCACCATGTCACGAGGACACTCACACAGCCCTATGGGAAGGTCTAAATGGCCAGGAACTGAGGCCTTGAGACCACAGCCGTGTCAGAGGGTTCATGTCGGCAACCCATCTGCTACCCCCACTCAAACCTTCAAATAACTATGGCCCTGGGCAACACCTTGTGAATTTCCCAGGGGGGATGCAGGGCACACTGTTTAAATATGGAACTCTTTTAGTAAACTTAGCAAATATGTATTAACTCTGAGTTTCTGAGGGCCAGGAATCAGGAAGCAGCTTAGCTGGGTGTGGCAATGAATGGCTAATACACTTACCTTTCAGGGTTATTATAAGAATTGAGAGTTAATGCACATCGAACAGCAACCAGACTTGCTGGGACCAGTGGCTCCAGAAGGGCAGAAGAGAGAAGCAGAAGGAGGGACCCCTGGTGTCACGCGGGGGACCCTGCTCGCTGCGCCATTTGTCGTGCAGGGTCTCGGCTCCCACTCCCCGCCCAAGAACGCAGGACATGGTAAGGCCAAAAAGGAACACCCACGGAGCCATAAGTAGGGGAGTCAAACCAATATATTCTCGCTGGCGGCTGGACTGGAGACACAGGAAGCAGGATCCACACAATCTGCAACCGCCGTCCTAACAGCAGTCCGCGCTTGCCAGCCACCATCTTCTTGCTAGCCCCCATTCCTTCTCTGTTAGCATAGCCACAGCCGTTATATTAGTGGCCAATGGCCTACGGGTTACAGCTGACGGCCAACTAGCCACAGCTGCTGGCATCTGATCACAGTTGATGGCCATTTACTACCCGAGCCAGCACCTTTCTATGTGAGGCCGAGAGCCTGGAAACTGCTTTTTTGGGGTTTTGTCCCCACACCTGGATAGGGAGCACCCCGCACCCCCAACACACTTGAACTCTGGGGAGGAGAATGGAGACTGAATACACAAACAGAAAATGGCCAGATCATATATATAAAAAGAGATCTCTGACCTGCAGCAACAGCCCGGAAGCCAGACTACAATTCCTGTAGCAGTCAGCCCAGATGGCCAGCACTTGATCAATAACTGACAGCTTCCCTAATTTTGCTCCTGCTTCCAACATAGGACAACCTGGAGAAAATCAAATGTGCTACCCTAACTAATCACATGGGACGTCTGGCTCCGCGTTGGCCCACCTCCAGCTTTCACCTGCCAACAGCCTGAATCAAGGCACACCTGAAGCCTTCCCTTCTTCCCACCATAAAACTTTCTCACTCCTCTGCCTGCCTTTGAGTGTCTGCCAATCTCATACGATGGTGGCCGACTCCCTTGCTATAGCAAGTTCTGAATAAACAGCCTTTGCATGTTTTCATTTGGGTGCTCTCTGTGTATTTCCACAGCCCAAGTTCTCTCTCTCCTTTCCTTCCCCCAGGTAACAGCACCATCTTCCTCTCCCCAGCGTATCCAGAGAAACCAGCTTATGTTTGATGGAAGAGAGGAGGCAGACCGGAATAATCAAGAGTGCAGCTTTGGAACAGGACAGATAGGGCTCCAATTCTGCTTCTGATGTTCAACTACCTGTGAGGTCTTGTGTAGGTCAATTCATCACTCTGAGCCTCTGTTTCCTCGTGTCATGGGGACCATCCAGTGGAAGCCAAGGCTGGTGTAAGACTTGAGTGAGGGTGGCTAGTTAACGCCCTGAGCATATTATTATAGGTGCTTCATAAAGGAAAGGCCAAGCTTCAGCCTCCGCACAGCCTCTTGCAGAAACTGATAGGCAGTCCCCTCTCCCCGACTTCTATTCACACTCCCCTTTTCTGTGCAGTAGACAGCCTGACCTCAGCCGAATGGAGTCAAGGGCATAGACTCCATGTGGGGACAAAACCCCAAAAAGCAGTTTCCAGGCTCTCGGCCTCACATAGAAAGGTGCTGGCTCGGGTAGTAAATGGCCATCAACTGTGATCAGATGGCCAGCAGCTGTGGCTAGTTGGCCGTCAGCTGTAACCCGTAGGCCATTGGCCACTAATATAACGGCTGTGGCTATGCTAGCAGGAAAAAAGAAATGGGGGCTAGCAAGAAGATGGTGGCTGGCAAGTGCGGACTGCTGTTAGGCAGATTATGTAGATCCTGCTTCCTGTGTCTCCAGCCCAGCCGCCAGCGAGAATATATTGGTTTGACTCCCCTATCTATGGCTCCGTGGGTGTTCCTGTTTGGCCTTACCGTGTCCTGCGTTCTTGGGCGGGGAGTGGGAGCTGAGACCCTGCACGACAAATGGCGCAGCGAGCAGGGTCCCCTGCGCGACACATGGCGTAGTCGGCAGGATACGGTGCTGGCCAAAGCTTTCCGAAGGGCAGTGGAGCAGTTTGTGCGTATGAAAGCTCAGTCTGAGGAAGACCAGGAGGAGCAGCTGCCGGAGAGCTCGATTCCCGTGGAGGGGTGGAAAGATGTGGATGGTTCCCCAACCAGCAGAGGCCAGAGAAAGCGGAGAAAGCGAAGGTTGTTGCCACCCTGTGGGCTGGGAACTGCTTGCTGAGGCAGCCCGGATGCAGGACTTTTAGTCCCAGGAGGAAACGCTTGCTGAGTCCTCCGTGGGAGATGAGGGTGAGGTCAAGGTCATCCCTCCCCCAGGACAGCCCTGGTGAATGACTATGGACTATGAGGAATTGCCTTCTATCCCTAATTTAATGGACGTTTGACTGTTTGGGAACATACCACCATGTAGTGGGACTGGCGAGAATGTTTGCTTTTGTGTCTTGACTGGCCGCCATTGATAATATGTAAGCACCTTGATGTGAGCCGCTGTTGTTCCAGCACAGTACCCCGAGAGGCCCAGAGAGAGAGTGGCAGTGCCCTGAGAGCCCTGGCTGTGTCCAGGAAGTCTGGCTGTGCCCAGAGAGAGTGGCAGTGCCCTGAGAGGCCCTGGCTGTGTCCAGGAAGTCTGGCTGTGTCCAGAGAGAGTGGCAGTGCCCTGAGGCCCTGGCTGTGTCCAGGAAGTCTGGCTGTGTCCAGAGAGAGTGGCAGTGCCCTGAGGCCCTGGCTGTGTCCAGGAAGTCTGGCTGTGTCCAGAGAGAGTGGCAGTGCCCTGAGAAACTCTGGCTGTGCCCGGGGAAACAGGTGGTACCCTAAGAAGCCCAGGAAGTCTGGCTGTGCCCAGAAGTACTGTGGTGGTCCCCTGAAAAAACCTGGCTGTGCCCGGGGAGACAGGTGGTACCCTAAGAAGCCCAGGAAGTCTGGCTGTGTCCAGAAGTACTGGTGGTGCCCTGAGAAACCCTGGCTGTACTCAGAGAGCCTGGCTGTGTCCAGGATATTGCATTCACCTCCAGGCTCCTTGCACAGGGCCCCTCGCTGAAGACGCTTGTCGCGTAGATTGTGAGGTGAGACCCTGCAGGGGTGGAGTGTGGGGACAAAACCCCAAAAAGCAGTTTCCAGGCTCTCGGCCTCACATAGAAAGGTGCTGGCTCGGGTAGTAAATGGCCATCAACTGTGATCAGATGGCCAGCAGCTGTGGCTAGTTGGCCGTCAGCTGTAACCCGTAGGCCATTGGCCACTAATATAACGGCTGTGGCTATGCTAGCAGGAAAAAAGGAATGGGGGCTAGCAAGAAGATGGTGGCTGGCAAGTGCGGACTGCTGTTAGGCAGATTATGTAGATCCTGCTTCCTGTGTCTCCAGCCCAGCCGCCAGCGAGAATATATTGGTTTGACTCCCCTATCTATGGCTCCGTGGGTGTTCCTGTTTGGCCTTACCGTGTCCTGTGTTCTTGGGCGGGGAGTGGGAGCTGAGACCCTGCACGACACTCCACGTCCAGGGTACATCAAAGGGCAGAGGCTGGTCTCAGGAGGACGGACGTAACTGGGCAATTCTCTAAAGAAATCTGCTGGTCCAAAGCAGAGGACGAATGTCTGGGCCAAACACCTGTTGTCCTCCTGTTCTTTCCTGGTTCGGGAGAGGGCTGGTCAGAGGAGATTGTTGCCCAGAAAACTGGGTGCCCTTGTGCCAGCTGCTTTCCCGGACTGAGGAAGGTGGGACAATCTTCCGTGTGTGTGTGCGCGTGCGCGTGTGTGTGCGTGTGTGTGTGTGTGTGTGTGTGTGTGAACGCGCATGAACGCATGTCTATGGATATGTGTCCGTTTCTTCATCTTTAAAATGAAAATATTAATAGCTTCCCAGGACACACACACACACACACACACACACACGCACACACACGAATCAGTGTTCTGCTAAGGGTGACGGGGGGGAGGGGTATCACTTTGAGATGCTCAAGTGCTGAGGACATCTTGAATCCCCTCACTCCAATCTGACAAGCCTTTCCCGCCCAGTGTTTCTCAGTCCACTGCTACCACTGCAATCCAAGCCTCTAGCAGGTGGCATTTGCTTGGACTATTGCAAAAATTCCCAAAAGCTTTCCTTTCACAACAAAGAATGCAAATTAATGAAGGTGAGAACCCATCCCCAATCCCATAAAGTCAGGCAGAGATTTTTTAACATAATGACAATAACCATGATTGGATGCAATACCCCTTCCCACAGGGAGAGTGTAAACTGGTACATTTGTGGAGAACAATTTAGCAGGATATAATGTCCTGATTCTATGGGGCCATTTTTCAAAATATAAAAAAAAAAATTATAGTTTCTGCACAAAGACTTTGTTCCAAGGCTCTTTGTGGTGATATTGTTTCTGATGCAAAAAAAACCCAAAAAACCAAAAAACCAAAAAAACAACAACAAAAGGGGGGGTTAGAGGGTGAACAACTCAAATATCCCAAAAGAAAGTCTTTGGTTAAATGCACTGCAGGAGTCTGTCCTGTGGAAACCTTTCCTTCCTTAACACTAGGATGCAATGAGGGATTCTCCAAGAGCATCAGCAAGAGCAGCTGGAAGGCCAGGCCATTTGTTAGAAACACACATTCTGGGGCCCCACCCCCACCACTACTCAGAAAGTCTGGGCTGGGCCCCGCAATCTGGGTTTTAGGAAATCATCCAGCAATTCAGAATCAGAATAATGTTGTGGATTAACATTACTAGAAAAGATACACTGTTAAATGCAAACGGTTACAAAAACCGCAGGTACAAAAGAGCATGCATGAACAGGGCAGCCCTATTTTGCGTGCATGTATACGGAGAGACACAGAAAAAGGTCGGGAACGATTTTTGACCTAAGGTGATACAGACACCCCCTGGGCAGTGGGATAACGAGGTTCAATATTTTTAATTTTGCTATTTCATACTTTCTAACTATTAGGTTAGCCCAAAGGTGATTGCGGTTTTTGCAATGATTTTAATCTTTTAAACCGCAATGACTTTTGCACCAACCTAATAGTTTGCAGAAAGGCAAAGAAGAAAAAAAAACAACCAATAATTTAGATTAAAAAAATGAAATGGGACCGGGTGGAGGTGGGGGAATAAGAAATACCAGGAAGGGCAGTGCGGGACAGGCAACGCGGGGTGGGGGTCACGGCTACTCCTCTGATGTCTGGGATGACTTACTAGACCTAAATAAAGGGGGGAGGAAAGATGCACGGCCGACTTCGGGAAGGACGTAACTGTTAAAAGCACCCAATTCCGGCATGCGCGCCGTGGGGAGATTTTTCCAGCTCAGAAACCTCACCGCGGCTGCTCGGAGGAGGTCGATGCGCAGGCCCGAGGACTCGGCTGCCGGGACCTCCTGACCCCTCCCAGTCTGGGGGAGTCCGGGGCCGGGCAGGGCCTGGGGCCGGCGAGGAGGAGCGCGAGGAGCAGAGCGGGAGGAGCGCGGCGCTGTGGAGCCCGGCCGCCGGCGCCCGGGGCGCGCTCCTCCCGGCGGCCGCTCCCTGCAGGGACAGGGCGTCAAGGAGCCGGCTTCGTCGCCGTCTTCCTCTCCCCGCGCACAGGGGGCGCCCACGACGCGCGCCCAGACGCGGTGCGCGGAGCGCCTGGGAACCGGGCCTTCCCGACCCACAGCCGCGCGGAGGCCGCGGGCGGCGGGGCGGCGGCGGGGGGAAGCCCCGGGACGGGGCCGCGCCGCTGCGCACAAGCCACGGTGTCCCCGCGGGCTGGCGCCCGACGAGCGAAGTCTGTGGCTGTCGCGCGTGGCTCGACCGCCGTGCTCTGCGTGCTGTCGCTCAGCGCGGTCTTCGGCGCCTTCTTCCCGCTCATCCAGACGGAGAGCGTGGCCGAGTGTCTGGTGCAGGAGCGCCGGCCTCCAAGGCCGCGGGCGCCGGGTCCTGGGGCTGCGCCGAGCGCCGCCGCCGCCGCCCTCGTGGAAGGACGCGGAGACGGGAGGCCGGGACCCTCGACCCCGTCCCCGGGCTCTGTGCGAGGGGCAGCCACGTGCGCGGGCGCCCTGGCCCGGGACACTGCGCGGGAGGGGACTTCCACACGTGACTCGGTCCTGCGCGCGCTTCAGCGTTGGGGGTGGGGGCAGCACGGGGGTCTTAGCCGTGTTTACAGAATAAGTTGGGCAGGATGGGAGAGGTTGTGGGTTACACCTCGGGGCCAAGGTCACTAGCTGCTTAGTTTGTGTGTAAGTGGGGCGGTGTGGGGCTAGTTGTTGACGGATCCGAGTCGTGGAGCTTGTTGGCGACTTGATTTTGCATTTGGAAACGAATCTTGTAATAAACCCGCAGCTGTCGGGCTTCCGGCAGTTCCCCACGGGGGCCTCTGTGCCGTGTGTGTGCAGATGTGTTGTGGGAGCGCGTTGAGTGGGCGCTGGGTACCCAGGCGGCAATCACTTGAAGCCGGTCACTGGACGCCTGGCCACAGGACTGGGAGCCCTGGGGGCTCCTGAGGTTCCTCCCCGAAAAAGAGACGAGGAACCCTTTTCTCCACCGACAGCCAGCCAGCCGCGGAGGCGCAGGTCCTGCAGGACCGCTGCACAGCTGGTGAGATTAATTAAATCACTGGGAAATTTGAATCTATTCCGTGAGACCGCGGAGCGTGGGGAGGAATCAGTGCCTTGACTCCAAATGGGGAAAACAGCAAAATCAATACGTCAGGACCGTGAACAAATAAAATTTAATTTGGAGGGAACTAGATCTACTTAAAAATTATAGGCCGCAAACTCCATTTTAGGGCTCGTTTTGAACGCATCCTTGTAGAGGTAGGTGAGTAGATTCTGAAGTGCCCTTGGCTGGGGAAGGGGGCAGCGCGCTAACCTTGGGAGAGGGTTTTGTGGTGCCAGGATCCAGGACATGTAAAATGGTGAAAATGGCCTCCAAATGCTGCTCTGTTCAGGAATCTGGAACCTCCCATTATAAGATGCTCCCTGCTGCCCAGAACCCTGGCACCTCTTGTAGGTGCAGAATTTCCTGAAAGCGGTGTTAAGCAGTAAGGACCTTGGTGCTGTGTGGCCAAGGGGGAGAGGGGGCTCTGCTGTCTGCAAGTGTCTGGCCTGGGGGCTGGGGGACAGGACTACAGAAAGCTGGCCCTTGGAGAGCCTGTGTACCTGTATCCCCCTTAGCCCTAGTGCCAACCGCACTCTGGCACCCTGGTGCGTGGAAGGTTTGGCGGGAGAGTTCCAATGGATTTCTCCCTCTCCTCTCTTGTGCCATGGGTGGAAGTGAAGGTGAATGACAAGGAAGAAGGCTGAGCCCCACTTGACTTTGTTAAGAGAAGGGAAGGGAACACCACCGTCTCACGTCTTCAGCAGTAGTTACATAGGCGGAAGGGGGACAGTATCTCAGCGAAAGTGTAGGTGGTCACTGCCTGTCAAGGATCCAGGATCTTCCTGGCTCTTAAGTCCTGTGTAGTCAGAATCATCATCATCAGGTTGTGTCCCCTCCCCCCACACCCCACCTCAGCCTCAGACTGGGGAGAGTTCTTCCAGTTAGGACAGGTCACTAAAGGCCAGCGGCCAGAGACTACTTGTAAAGTGTCCATGGAGCAAAACTCCCATTGTGGAGACCGTTCTATTGGCAGTTTGGTGTGACTTGCACGTGGCCCAGCCTGATGCGGAGAGAGCAGCCTTTAATGATTTGGGCAACCTGGGGATCTGGTTTCCTGTAGCACAGGTGTCTGGAGCTTGGGCTGACCCAGTGGCCTGAAGAATGCAGCTCAGACAAACTCCAAATCACCAGAAAATGGGAGTTTCCTCAGGAACAGGGACTTAGCCACTGTTTTCCTGCTGACCAAGTGTCGTGCGGGCGGCCTGCAGGGTCTCTGCTTCCGCTCCCCACATAAGAACGCAGGATATGGTGAGGCCAAAAAGGAACACCCACAGAGCCATAGGTAGGGGAGTCATACTACTATATTCTCGCTGGCGGCTTGGTTGGAGAGACAGAAAGCAGGAGCCACACTGTTCGCAACCCTCACTGCACTGCTTGCAGGCTCAGTAATCATCTTGCTAGCCCCCATTTTCTGCTAGCGTAGCCATGGTAGTTATATTAGTGTCCAATAGCTCACTGGTTGCAGCTGACGGCCAACTAGCCACAGCTGATGGCCATCCAGTCATAGTTGATGGCCATTTACTACTTGAGCCAGCACCTTTCTTTGTGAGGCCGAGAGCCTGGAAACTGCTTTCTGGGGCTGTCCCCACACTCCACCCCTACAGGGTCTCGCCTCACAATCTACGCGACAAGCGTCCTCCGCAAGGGGCCCTGTGCGAGGAGCCTGGAGGTGAATGCTATTTCCTGGACACAGCCAGGGTTTCTCAGGGCACCACCATTCCTTCTGGGAACAGCCAGACTTCCTGGGCTTCTTAGGGTACCACCAGTCTCCCCGGACACAGCCAGGATTTCTCAGGGCACCACCAGTACTTCTGGGCACAACCAGACTTCCTGGGTTTCTTAAGGTACCACTAGTCTCCCCGGGTACAGCCAGGGCCTCTCAGGGCACTGCCACTCTCTCTGGGCACAGCCAGACTTCCTGGACTCAGGCAGGGCTCTCAGGGCACTGCCATTCTCTCTGGGCCTCTCAGGGTACCATGCTGGAACAACAGCGGCTCACAGTCAAGGTGCTTACATGTTCTCGATGGCGGCCAGTCAAGACACAAAAGCAAACACCCGCCAGTTCCACTACATGGTTCCTACTATGTTCCCAAACAGTCAAGCGGTCCATTAAATTAGGGATGGAAGGCAATTCCCCATAGTCCACAGTCATTCGCCAGGGCTGTCCTGGGGGTGAGGGACGACCCTGACCTCACCCTCACCTCCCATGGAGGACTCAGCAAGCATTTCCTCCCGGGACTACAAGTCCTGCATCCGGGCTGCATCAGCAAGCAGTTCCCAGCCCACATTGCCGCAATGTCCTTCACTTTCTCCAGCCTCTGCTGGTTGGGGAACCATCCACGTCTTCCCACCCCTCCACGGGGGTCCAGCTCCCAGGCAACTGCTCCTTCTGGTCTTCCTGAGACTGAGTGTTCATACGCACAAACTGCTCCACTGCCCTTCGAAAAGTTTTGGCCGACACCGTATCCTGCCGACTACGCCATGTGTCACGCAGTGGACCCTGCTCGCTGGGCCATTTGTTATGCGGGGCGTCCGGCGGGGTCTCAGCTCCCGCTCCCCACATAAGAATGCAGGATGTGACTAGGCCAAAAAGGAACACCCATGGAGCCATAGATAGGGGAGTCATATCACCATATTCTCGCTGGCAGCATCCGCCTCTCTGCAATCCGCTCTTGCTAGCTCAGCCACCATCTTCTTGCTAGCCCCCATTTTTTGCTAGCGTAGCCACGGCAGTTATATTAGTGGCCAATGGCTGATGGCCAACTAGCCACAGCTGATGGCCATCCAATCATAGCTGATGGCTGTTTACTACCTGAGCCAGCACCTTTCTATGTGAGGCCGAGAGCCTGGAAACTGCTTTCTGGGGCTTTGTCCCCATACTGCCTTTCGGGGAGCTTTGGCTGGCACCGTACCCTGCTCTCTGTGCCATTTCTCGTGCAGGGCGGCCTGCAGGGTCTCAGCTCCCGCTCCCCACATAAGAATGCAGGATATGGTGAGGCCAAAAAGGAACATCCACGGAGCCATAGATAGGGGAGTCTTATTACTATATTCTTATTGGTGGCCGGGTTGGAGACACAGGAAGCAGGAGCGACACTGTTCGCAACCCTCACTGCACTGCTTGCAGGCTCAGCCACCATCTTCTTGTTAGCCCCCATTTTCTGCTAGCGTAGCCACAGCAGTTATATTAGTGCCCAATGGCTCACTGGTTACAGCTGACGGCCAACTAGCCACAGCTGATGGCCATCTGATCACAGTTGATGGCCATTTATTACTTGAGTCAGCACCTTTCTATGTGAGGCTGAGAGCCTGGAAACTGCTTTCTGGGGCTCTGTCCCCACACCAAGTTAGAATGAACACTATGAGAGGTATCTTCTAGTAAAGTGGATCTGCTGCTAATTGTGACTGGGGCAAGAGGAGGAGATTCAAGAGTTAATTTTCCTGAATTGGCTGAAAGAGGAACGCCGGAGTGGGGAAGCTTTACAGGATTTTCTCACTGTAAAAAAGAAAAAGACAAGGAAGACATGTCTGTTCTAACACGTGTGTTTCTGCCCTCCATGCGATGACTGGTACGCCCAGGTGTACAAGTGTGCACACCTGGGCACACTCAGGGACACTCGGTCATGAGTGTGCGTTCATGCACGCAGATACAGGCAAAGATAGGCTCAAGCCTCAAGGAGGAAATCAGCAAGTGTGAGTGGGGTCCTGGGAAGGGGTGGAGGGTGAGATCGCACCTGTAGTCCACCGTAGTTCTCCCGCAGCCCTGATGTCCTGCAGGGTATTTACTGATCTGTCGTACATGAAGCACCGAGGCAGGAGTGAGAATGCAGTTACTTAGGAGCCGTGAGCCACACTGCTCCAGGGCGGAGGCCACACTGGATCCGAATCCTAGGCCAGGGGCATCGGGTGCAGGAAGAAGGGGCCTGGGTCTCCACGGCCCACCCCCATCCTTAGGCTCAAGAGCTCTTCCAACAAGGCCTGCCCAGGAAGCAGGGGCCAAATCTCAGAAGGTACTACATTCACAAGAGAAGTCCTGGACCCTGGTCATTGAAATCCTAGCTGCTCTGCTTCGTAGCTGTGTGACTCTGGGAAAGTCGTTCAACCTCTCTGTGCCTCAGTTTCTTCATGTATAACATGGAAGCAGTAGAACCCATAGCTCCCATGAGATGATGTGTGTAAAGTGGCCAACACAGTTTCTGAGATGTATTAGGCACTCGATAAAAATAATTATTATGATTGTTATTTTTGTTGATTATATAAATGCTTTCCCAGCTAACTATACTTGTTTCTCTGAAATGGGATCCCTGGACAGGAAAATAGTAATTCATATTTGCAAAGCATTTTGTAGTTTCATGCACGTTCATGAGCAGAACAAAAATAATGTCTTGCACGTGTAATGTGCCGAGCACTGAGCTCCCACCTTCGAGAGGACGATTTTGTTACCATTCCCATTTACAGATGAGAAAACTGAGGCTCAAAGAGATTGCCTGAGGCCACACAGATAGAAAGGAGACTTTGATTCAAACTCTGGCTGTACCACTGATAAGTTATAGAGACCAGGTATCTGAAGGCCCTGAAAAACATATGAGGAAATGGGCTACCACCCCCCACATCACCAGGTCTCTACTGACTTGCCATGTGAATTTGAGCAAGTCTCTCGGTTCCCGAGTTTCCTCCCATGAAAAATGAAGGGGTACAACTAGATGGTCTCTGAGATCACTCCAATTCTTTTCTCTCTCATTACATTCTTTTTAATTTATTTATTGGGGTGACAATTGTTAGTAAAATTACATAGATTTCAGGTGTACAATTCTGTATTACATCATCTATAAAACCCATCGTGTGTTCACCACCCAGAGGTAGTTCTCCTTCCATCACCATATATTTGATCCCCCTTACCCTCATCTCCCATCCCCCACCCCCTCTTACCCTCTGGTAACCACTAAACTATTCTCTGCGTCCATGAGTTCTTATTTCTCATTGGTTTGTCTTGTTCTTGTGTTGTTTTTAGTTTATATACCACATATCGGTGAAATCATAGGATTCTCTACTTTTTCTGTCTGACTTATTTCGCTTAGCGTTATACTCACAAGATCCATCCATGTTCCTATATCATCTTTTCTTACCGCCGAATAGTATTCCATTGTGTATATATATACCACAACTTCTTTATCCATTCATCTATCGAAGGACATTTTGGTTATTTCCATGTCTTGGCCACCGTAAACAAAGCTGCAATGAACTTTGGAGGACAGGTGTCTATATGTATAAATGTTTTCAGATTTTTTTGGGTAGATACCCAGGAGAGCGATTGCTGGGTCATATGGTAATTCTATTCATAGTTTTTTGAGGAACCTCCGCACTGCCTTCCATAACGGCTGCACCAGTCTGCATTCCCACCAACAGTATATGAGGGTTCCTTTTTCTCCACAGCCTCTCCAACACTTGTTACTATTTGTCTTGTTGATGATAGCCATTCTGACCGGGGTGAGATGATATCTCATTGTGGTTTTTATTTGCATTTCTCTGATGATTAGTGATGTTGAGCATTTTTTCATATGTCTATTTGCCATTTATATGCCCTCTTTGGAGAAATGTCTCTTCAGGTCCTCTGCCCATTTTTCAATTGGGTTGTTTGTTCTTTTGTTGTTGAGTTTCATGAGTTCCCTGTACATTTTGGATATTAGCCCCTTATTGGAGGCAGTGTTTACAAAAACCTTCTCCCATTCAGTTGGTTGCCTCTTTATTTTGTCGATGGTTTCTTTTGCTGTGCAGAAGCTTTTAAGTTTCACATAGTCCCATTCCTTTATTTTAGCTTTTACTTCCATTGTCTTTGGAGTCAAATTCATAAAATGCTCTTTGAACCCAAGGTCCATAAGTTTAGTACCTATGTTTTCTTCTATGCAGTTTACTGTGTCAGGTCTTATGCTTAAGTCTTTGATCCATTTTGAATTAATTTTGGTACATGGTGACAGATAGCAGTCCAGTTTCATTCTTTTGCACGTGGCTATCCAATTCTCCCAGCACCCTTTATTGAAGAGGCTGTCTTTTCTCCATTGTATGTTTTTAGCTTCTTTGTCAAAAACTATCTGTCCATATTTATGTGGTTTTATTTCTGGGTTCTCGATTCTATTCCATTGGTCTATGTGTCTGTTTTTCTGCCAATACCATGCTGTTTTGATTATTGTAGCCCTGTAGTACAAGCTAAAGTCAGGGAGAGTGATACCTCCAGTATTGTTCTTTTTCTTAAGATTGCTTTGGCTTTTTGTGGTCTTTTGTGGTTCCAAACAAACCTGATGATTTTTTGTTCTATTTCTTTAAAAAATGCCATTGGGATTTTGATGGGGATTGCATTAAATCTGCATATTGTTGGGTAATATGGCCATTTTAACTATGTTGATTCTTCCAATCCATGAGCACGGAATGTCTTTCCATTTCTTTGTGTCTTCTTCAATTTCTTTCAAAAATGTCTTAAAGTTTTCAGCATATAGGTCCTTCACATCCTTTGTTAAGTATATTCCTAGGTATTTTATTCTTATTGCTGCAATTGCAAAGGGAATTGTTTTTTGTATTTCTTTTTCTGAGATTTCATTGTTAGTATATAGGAATGCAATGGACTTTTGTACATTGATTTTGTAGCCAGCAACTTTGATTGTTGATTGTTTCTAACAGCTTTTTGGTGGAGTCTTTAGGGTTTTCTATCTATAGCATCATGTCATCTGCAAAGAGTGATAATTTAACTTCTTCATTACCAATTTGGATGCCTTTTATTTCTTTCTCTTGCCTGATTGCTCTGGCAAGGACTTCCAACACTATGCTGAAAAGCAGAGGTGATAGGGGACAGCCCTGTCGTGTTCCTGAACATAGAGCAAAGGGCTTCAGTTTTTCACCATTAATTATGAGATTAGCTGAGGGCTTGTCATAGATGGCCTTTATTATGTTAAGGTATTTTCCTTCTGTACCTATTTTATTAAGTGTTTTAATCATAAGAGAATGTTGTATCTTGTCAAATGCTTTTTGTGCATCAATTGATAGAATCATATGATTTTTGTCCTTTATTTTGTTTATGTGAATAATCACATTGATGGATTTGCGGATGTTGAACCATCCTTGTGCCCCGGGGATGAACCCCACTTGGTTGTGATGAATAATCTTTTTAATGCATTGTTGTATTCGATTTGCTAGAATTTTGTTTAGGATTTTTGCATCTGTATTCATCAGAGATATTGGTCTGTAGTTTTCTTTTTTTGTGTTGTCCTTACCAGGTTTTGGTATCAGGCTAATGTTGGCCTCATAGAATGAGTTAGGGAGTACTGACTCTTCTTCAATTTTTTGGAAGAGTTTGAGGAGGATTTTATTAGATCCACTTTGAAGGTTTGGTAGATTTCACTAGTGAAGCCATGTGGTCTAGGACTTTTCCTTATGGAAAGACTTTGGATGACTGATTCAGTTTCGTTACTGGTGATTGGTCTGTTTAGATTTTCCAGTTTTTCATGGTTCAGCTTAGGAAGGCTATATGTTTCTAAGAACTTGTCCATTTCTTCTAGGTTATTGAATTTGGTGGCATATAGTATTCTTCATAGTATTCTTGGATGATCCTTTGTATTTCTGTGGTGTCTGTGATAACTTCCTTTTTTTCATTTCTGATTTTCTTAATTAGTGTCTTCTATCTTTTTATCTTAGTGAGTCTAGCCAAAGGTTTGTCAATTTTCTTAATCTTTTCAAATAACCAGCTCTTTGTCACATTGATTTTTCTATTGTCTTTTTGTTTTCTTTTCATTTAGTTCTGCTCTGATTTTTGTTATTTCCTTTCTTCTGCTGACCTTGCGTTTCATTTGTTCTTTTTTTTCTAGTTTTTTAAGGTATAACATGAGCTTATTTATTTGGGATTTTTCTTGTTTCTTGAGATAGGCCTGTAATGATATGAATTTCCCTCTTAAAACTGCTTTCTTTGCATCCCCAAAATTTTGGTAGGATGTATTTTCATTGTCATTTGTTTCTATGTATCTTTTGATCTCTCCTCGAATTTCTTCTATGACCCGGTCATTCTTTGAAAGTATGTTGTTTAATCTTCAAGTATTTGTGATTTTTCCTTCTTTCTTTTTGCAGTTGATATCCAATTTCAAAGCCTTATGATCAGAGAATATTGTTGGTATGATTTCAATCTTCTTAAATTTGCTGAGGCTGATTTTATGTCCCAATATATATAGACATATATATATATATATATATATATATACATACATATATGTATATATATATATATATATATATATATATATATATATATACACACATATATATACCAATATACATATATATAGACCTATCCTTGAGAATGTTCCATGTACACTAGAATAGAATGTATAGTCTGATGTTTTAGGATGAAGTGCTGTATATATGTCAATTATGTCCACTTCATCTCATGTGTCATTTAGGGCTGCTATTTTGTTATTTATTTTCTGTTTGGATGATCTATCCATAGTGGTCAATGATGTATTTAAGTTCCCTAGTATAATTGTGTTTGTTCAAGTTCTCCCTTTAGTTCTTAGTTGCTTGGTATATCTCGCTGCTCCCTGATTGGGGGCAGAAATATTGATGACTGTTATGTCTTCTTGTTGTATAGTCCCCTTTACCATTGTGAAATGTCCATCTTTGTTTCTTGTTATCTTTTTCACCCTGAAGTCTGTTTTATCTGATATCATTATGGTACACCTGATTTTCTCTGGGTACCATTTGCTGGAGTGTCAATTTTCCACCCTTTCATTTTGAGTCTATGCTTGTCCTTGTAGCTGAGATGTGTCTCTTGGAGGCAGCATATGGTTAGGTTTAGTTTTTTGATCCAGTCTACTACTCTGTGACCTTTTATTTGTGCGTTCAGTCCATTTACATTTAGGGTGATTATTGATATGTGAGAATTTTTTGTCATTGTATCTTTAGTTTTCTGGTAAGGCTGTGTCTCCATTGTTTGTTTCCCTTTTTGTTGTTGTCTATTATTTCTGTGTGGTGGTATTCTATGATGTTTCCCTCTGTTTCTTCTTTTATTACAGTACGTATTTCAGTTCTGGATTTTTTTTTGAGTGGTTACCCTTAAGTTTATGTAAAAGAAAGTTTGATATTTAGATTATTCCATTTTCTTCAGCACACTTACTTCCTCCATTCCCATATTCCGGTTCAGGCCTTTACTTTTTCCCTTTAAGGTTGCCACAAATTGTCCCTGTTGATGGTGGTCGAATAGCCTCCTTTAGTATTTCTTGTAGTGCAGGTCGTGTATTAGAAAATTCCCTCGGTTTCTGTATGTCTGGAAAGGTCTTTATTCTTCCTTCATATCTAAAGGACATCTTTGCTGGATACATTATTCTTGGCTCATAGTTTCTCTCTTTCAATAGTTTGAATATTTGGTTCCACTCCCTCCTGGCTTGTAGAGTTTCTGCTGAAAAATCTGATGATAATCTAATAGGCTTTCTTTTGTAGGTTACCGTCTTCTTTTCCCTGGCTGCCTTGAGGATTCTTTCTTTGTTGTTGATTTTAGAAAGCTTCAATACAATGTGCCTTGGAGAAGGCCTGTTGGGATTGAGGTAATTAGGTGTTCTATAAGCTTCTTGGATTCGAGGATCCTGTTCTGTTTACAAGTTTGGGAAGTTCTCATCAACAATTTGTTTGAATATATTATCTGTTCCCTTCTCTCTTTCTTCTCCTTCTGGTATGCCCATTATTCTTATATTGCTTTTTCTGATGGAGTCAGAAAGTTCTTGTAGAGTTCTTTCATTTCTTTTAAGTCTCAAGTCTCTTTCTTCTTCCATCTGTGTAATTTCCAGGTTTCTATCTTTGATGTCACTGATTCTTTCCTCCATCTGGTCAACTGTACTACCTAAGCAGGTTATTTCATTCTTAATTTCTTCTATTGAGTTCTTAATCTCCAGAAATTCCATTTGGTTCTTTTTTAAAATTTCAATCTCTTTCGTAAAATGCTCATGTTGTTCTTTGATTGCGTTTCTGAGTTCATTAAACTGCCTTTCTGTGTTTTCTTGCATCTCATTGAGTTTTTTAAGGACTGCAATCTTGAATTCTCTGTCATTTAAGTCACATATTTCCATACCTTTAAGTTTCTTTTCTGGAGACTCTTCACTTTCTTTCTGAGCTGTCTTTTGCCTTGGTTATTCATGGCAATTACTGATTTATTATTTGTCTTCCTAGACATCTAAAGGAGTGGCTTCTGCAACAGGTTGATAGGTCTTTCTTTAGTTTTCCAGTACTTGTTAGTAGAATGTTTTATTTTCTCTCTGACTGCAGCCTTTTTTTCTCACTCACAATAGTAGTTCTATATTTTCTCTGCACTATTTCAGCTTCTCACACAATGGGGGGATTCCCTGGGTGACGGGCTTCTCCTCTGTTAATAGTTCACCTGGGTCACAGGGCGCAGTGTCCTTGTTGGTATGCGGAGTGCTTTTGAAGTTCCAAAGCTCTTCCTGCACCAGATTCAGAGCCCATGTTTCAGCAGTTCTGTTTACTTCTGCAGGGCTCCGCCCTGATAGGTGGGGCCAGGGGCGGGGTGAGTTGTGAGCAATGGCCCAGAGCAATGGTGGCTACCACCACCACAGCAGTTCGTGCTTCCACAACTCCCTCCCCTTTGCCGGAATTAGTTGGGCTGTGAATCTCTGTCTGCAGTCCACAGTTCTCAGAACAACAAATATTTTGTCCTTTTGATCTGACACCGCTACTGTTCTGCTTCTAGCACTGGGCGGGCGAGGCTGCAATGGTAAGGAGGGGGCGGCTAGTCTCAGTGCCTAAGGCTTCCGTTCTCTGTTCGGCAATGAGGGCTTAAAACACCATTTTCAGCCTTCTTCCCTCAGTCTTTTCTCCGAGCTCTCTGCCGTGAGTGTTGGGTTCAGCTGTGTTATATGCTGCCCCCTCAGCCCTGTGGGCCATAAGCGGAGTCTTAGCTGTCCGAGTTCTTCCCTCTCCCTCAGCTGCGGTAGTTCCGGGATGCAGCGAGTTCGGAGCACTGAGCTAGGTCTGTGTCCTGCGCCCAGGCGGCTCCGTCTCCGCACTTCCCCCTTCCCTCCTCCCCTGCTTGTGTGATTCACCGACCTTTAGGTGAATTCAGTAGTGGGCCTCTTCGTCTTGCCTGTCTGCTGTGCAGGAAGTCCTTTGTGGAGTTATTGTTATCCGATTAGTTGTAAATTCCAGGGGCGCTTTACAGAGGCTCACCTTATGCTGTTATTTTGATGACGTCAGAGACATTTATAAATTAAGAAGTGATCCCCTTTAACTAATCTAGTACCCACCAGGCACTATACATAGTTATTACCATATTATTGACTATATTCCCTATGTTTTATTTTATGTCCCTGTGACTATTTTGCAACTACCTATTTGTGTTTCTTAATGCCTTCACCTTTTTTACCCTGTTCCCTAATCCCCCTCCCATCCATCTCCCCAATAGATCTAGTACCCATCTCACACCATACATAGTTATTATATATTAACTATATTCCTTATGCTACATTCAACATCTCCATAACTACTTTGTAACAATCAATTTGTATTTCTTAATACCTTCCCCGTTTTCAATCATTCCCAACCCCCTCTTCCCCGGCAATCATCAAAACGTTCTCTGTATCTATGAGCTTGTATCTGTTTTGTTTATTTATTTATTTTGCTCCTTAAATTTTGTGTAAAAGGGAAATTGCATTCCATCTGTGTTTTACTGTCTGACATACTCCACAGGTCCAGCGATGCCACTGCAGATGACAGGAACCCATTCCCTTCCATGGCCGAGCAATATTCCATTTTATACATGTACCGCCTCCTCTTTACCCATTTATCCATCGATGGACACCCAGGCTGCCTCCACTTCTTGGCCATCATAAACAATACTTTAGTAAACATATGGATGCACATGTCCCCTCAAAGTAGCATTTTGGATTTCTATAGATCAAAAGTGGGATTACTGGGTCCTTCTTTGTCACTTGGTATAGCCTTTGTTTTAAAGTCCGTTTTGTCTGGTATAAATGCCATGGATTTATTATTATTGTCATTATTTTTCTCACTGCCATTTTCATGAAACATTTTTTTCCCACCCCTTTGACTACAGTGGAGAAACTGTTGTGCAGGGCTGACCTACAGGGCAGGATTCACTCTAGCAAGTCACTGGTGCGTGCACAGTCTGCCCTTTGATTGTGTCATCCTTGGAGGTGGCCAGTTGATGAGGGGACCTGCTGTGGGCCAAATGCTGTAGCCCCAGTCTGTGTCCTGTCTAGGGCCACCTGGCATGAGTCACAAAGCAATCCAGAAATTGCACTGTACTTAGAGGTGCTTTGAGAGAGTCCAAGGCAGGAAACAAGGCTGGCTATTGCTAGTGCTGAGCTTAGGGCTACTCAACCAGAGGTATGGGACATGCCAAAGCCACATGCTGCTTGTTTGAGTTTTGCAAACTTTGGAGAGATTTTTAGGAATGTCTGCAGCATGAGCCAAGGCAGTCCTTTTTGTACAGAAAAAAACACTGGAAGTGGCTTGGGTGTGCCCAAATGTTAGGTGGGCTTGGTGTCAGTGAATCAATCACCTGGGCAGGGCAGAGTAAATGTGATACCCGGTTTGATGGATACTCAGATGTAGAGTGGGCGTGCGTCTGCATGCAGAGAAGGGGAGGTCTCAGCAAAGAAACAATGGCTTCTACCAGCTACTCCTTTGGGGAGAAAGCTGTCTTTCCAGCCCTCACCCTGAGGCGAGACACTCAGTTCCTGCTTTGTATGTCCCTGTCACCTACTACTGCCCCAGCACTGGAGCTCAGAGCAAGTGAGATCATCACTGAGTAAGTCTATTTAAGAAGAGTGCCTGGGAGTGAAGCCGCCCTCTGTCTCACTCAGCCACAATCTCTGCTGGTTTTCACAGCCAGAAATTATGGGGACTTCTTTCCCTGGCATTGAAACCCTGGGCTAGGAAGGGACTGGGACCTCCTCACTCCTCAGTGGGGCGCCTCCACAGCCAAGATACCCCTCACTATTTTCAATGGTCACATGCAGGTGTAGGACCAACCCGTTCTGCATCTCTGCCCCTCCTACTAGTCTCGTCGTGGGTTCTTCTGTATATCCATAGTTGTAGGGCTTTGGTTCAGCTAGACTTCAAATGATTATCAATAATTGTTTTGTGGTTTAGTTGTAATTGATGTGGTCCTGAGAGCAGGTGAGCACAGAGTTTACCTACTCCGCCATCTTGACTGGAAATCCCGTACTTGCATTTTTTATCTCTCTTTTGAAGTTCTCACTGATATAATTTAGTCTTGTCCCAAGTTCACTGTGCATATCTCTCACCATTATTTGAATTCTTAATCTGGTAGATTGTGCATCTCCATTTTATTTACTTCATTTTTTTCCCCTGTTCTTTCATTAGGAACATATTCCTCTGTTTCATTTTGGTTGTGTCTTTGTATTTGGTTTAATAGTTAGGCAAAATAGCAACTACACTTAGTATTGAAGGAATGGACTTACGGAGGAGCTTCTGCCCTATAGATTGCATGCTGACTGTCTTAGGCACTGGCTGTAGCTGGTGTTCCAGTGGGTGTTGCCTGTGGGTGATCCCAATGGGGAGCTGACTGGGGCTGCCTTGGCAGACCAGTTGGAGTTGCAGTAGGCTTGGTCCACAGGTGGCCCTGGTGGTTTGCTGAGTCATGGCCACCTTGGCAGGCTGGTAGGTTGGAGCTGTAGCTGGAGTGGGCTTGGGCTGCAGCAGATGTTGGAAGCAAGTTGTGTCAGGGTCACCTTGATGGGCTGGCTGGGGCTGTAATTGGAGTAGGCTCAGGCTTGCACTGAGTCCTGGGTAAAAGCCTCACCAGAGCCTGCAGCTCTCACAAAGAAGGCTTGGGCCATGGGCAGTCCTGAGAGCAAGTTATACCTGGGCTGCCTTGGTGGCTGGTGGAAGCTGTAGTTGTGGTATATACAGGGTGCAGGAAGTTCCATGGGGTAGCTGCATGGGGGTTGCTTTGCCTAGCCAGTTGGAGCTGTAGATAGAGCCGGCTAAGGCTGTGGGGAAATCCTGTGGGCAAGCTACGGAGCTGGTGTGAAGCTGGTGCCTGAGGCACACTAGGATAGCCATGGCTGACCAGCTAGAATGCCTCCCTCAATTGAGTTCTGGACTGTTCGGTCAAGGTAGAGGGGGAAATCAACAAGTGGTGCTCTCCAATGCCTCTGACCGGATAAAGTTGCAGCAGTTCCCCTTCCATTTAGCAGATGCTCTAATGTTAGTAAATAGATTTTCTGCCTGTATAGTTTAGGTGTTCTTTAAGCCACTGTTTTTGTTGTTGTTTGTGTGTTTGTTTGCTGTGGCACAGGGCATGTGTGTCCACATGCAGGCCCCTCAGTGCTCCCTCCTGAATGCAGGTTGGTGCATTGGGGATGGTGTTCCTGCAATACTATGTCTTTAGCTCTCCTACCCATTCTGTAGTGTCTCTCTCTTGTTGATTGTAGAGCAGCTGTTCAGTCTGCCCTCAGTTCTTTAGAGGGAATTGCTCTGTAGGTGTACAATTGATGTGTTCATGGAAGGAGGTGAGTTCACGGTGTTCCTATGGCACCACCTTGGATCCCTTTTATCAAGTAATACAATTTTTCAAAACAGTTTAGCTTTTATCACTTAATAAACCACCTTTGACACAGGTATAGATATTATTATGTCACATTTTAACAAATGCACTAACAGTTTTTTGGGGTAAAAAGGTATGCTAATTGCTGTGGGAGATACTAGAATATCCTAAAAATAATGTGTAACCCAGAAGAGAAGGCAACACAAAGCACATGAATCGAATCCAGAGTGGAAAGGAATATATGATATAATGAAGATAAAACACAAACTCTCATGATGAGTAGAGAAGAGAGATATTAATTACTACGTGGCTTGCAAAAAAATGAAAAATTTATTTTTGGAATGGATTGCCGAATTATTTCTTTCTATTTCTTATAAATGCTTTGAAAGAACAATGGTTTTATGATAAGGACCTTCACTAGTTCTGCTACAAACCTAGACAATCGGAAGGGATATTTAATCACAGGTATATTTTGTATCTCTGTTAGCCTACAAAGAAAACATCCATTACTTCTATTCCATTAACCAATAGGCTTTCATATTTTATGATAACTCTGAGTGTAGCTTCTCAAATCAAAGTTCTGAACCCTGCATCTCACAATTTCTGGCTTTCGAGTACCATTTTTTTCAGAAAGTGAAATTTTCCATTCATTACTTACTTTTGTCCTCTGGTCCAAATCTATAACTTTATCTAGTTATTAAAAAAGAAAAAAAGAAAAAAAGAAAGAATGAAAGAAACAAAGAAAGAAACAAAGAAAGAAACAAAGAAAGAAGGGAGGGAGGGAGGGAGTGAGGAAGGAAACAAAAAACTTATTAACTTTCCTGGGTATCTCTCTGAGAGTTTTATATTCTGTTTCTGATACTCACAGCATCCTGTGTCCAAAGATCTCACACTGGATTCTTCTTTCATCCCAATATTTCACTGAATTTGCCTAGAATTGCCAATTTGCAAATGTGTGGCTGTTGATGCTTCTCTTAGGCTCCTGCTTCCATCTGGATTTCCTTGTTCCTCTTTGACTACTTCATCTAATAGGTTTGTGCCACAGCATAGCTCACTCCATTTTTTACTTCAAAACATAAGTAACAGATTATGGAAACTCTCATTTGTAAATCCACATTAAAATTGGAAACTTGAAAATAAAAATTATATCCTCAATTTCAATAGCTGTGTAAACCTGAACAGGCCAGTTCTCTAAATGTCATATCTCTTATTTAAAGGATACATTATCTGAATAATTTATAGGATCCTTTTCAGGTCAAAATATAATGACTTTTTACATCTCAACTCAATTCTTTGAAATAATGTTTGGAATTTTTTACCAACTGCACAAATACGTTACGATTACATTTGACTGTCATAATTTTATTGTGATATATAAAGTTTCTAAGCTGCTGACTTTGAAAATTATTTCAAGACATGGGATATCCTTTGCATATAACAGTGAACCAGAATTAGGGGGACAGCTAGAGATATATTTTAATGTTATGGCTTTTGTGAATTATTATGCTAAATTTTGTAAAATTTTATAATTTCCAGTTTATAAAATGGAAATTATACAAGGTTCAACCTAATAAAATTTGAATATAAAATATTTCTTTTTGACATATATAAAACTTTGATTTATAGTAGCCCTCATATTACACAAGAGGTCCTCTTGAGTCATCCACATGTAAATAGTAAGAGGTAGTCATTTTTGATATTTTTTAAAAGATCATATAAAGTCCCACATTATTTTTTACACAAATTTTACTTTGTTTTGACAATTAAGCATATTTTAATTATTCACATTTATTTATCTTCTAGGAAAAAAATGAAATACTTGTTAAGTCCACTATAATCTTATAAATATTCATTTAAATTGTATTACTGTAGCATATATTAAATTCATATTTATATAGCAAAAGTTTCTCAATGGAAATACAAAACACTCATAGAAAATATTTAGTAAAATATAAATTAAATGGCTATTCCACGTAATGCAAATGATACTGCAATACTTTAAATGTTTTTCTATCATTTGGGTTTTATTTACTTATTTATTTATTTATTCCTAAATTAAAATTTATTTGGGTGACAATGGTTAGTAAAATTACATAGGTTTTGATGACGTCATCAAAATGGCAGCGTGAGGTGAGCCTCTGTAAAGCTCCCCTAGAATTTACAACTAATCAAACAACAATACTCCACAAAGGACTCCCTGCACAGCAGACAGGCAAGACAAAGAGGGCCATTACTGAATTCACTTAAAGATGGGTGAATTGCGCGAACGGGGGAGGAGGGAAGGGAGTAGTGGGGAGACAGAGCCGCATGGGTGCAGGACACAGACCTAGCTCAGTGCTCCGAGCTTGCTGCATCCTGGAACTACTGCAGCTGCGAGAGAGGGAAGAACTCAGACTGCTAGGGCTCCGCGTATGGCCCACAGGGCTGACGGGGCAGCATATAACACGGCTGAACCCAACGCTCACGGCAGAGAGCTCGGAGAAAAGACTGAGGGAAGAAGGTTGAAAATGGTGGTTTAAGCCCTCACTGCCGAGCGGAGAACGGAAGCCTTAGGCACTGAGACTAGCCGCCCCCTCCCTACCGTTGCAGACTTGCCTGCCCAGTGCTAGAAGCAGAACAGTAGCGGTGTCAGATCAAAAGGACAGAATATTTGCTTTTCTGAGAACTGTGGACCGCAGACACAGATTTGTAGCCACTTTCCGGCAAAGGGAAGGGAGCTGTGGAAACAGGACCGGCTGTGGTGGTGGTCTCAGCCATTGCTCTGGGCCACCTCTCACAACTCACCTCGCCCCTGGCCCCACCTATCTGGGCGGATCCCTGCAGGAGTAAACAGAACTGCTGAAACACGGGCTCTGAATCTGGTGCAGAAAGAGCTTTGGAATTTCCACATACCCACACGGACACTGTGCCCTGTGACCCAGGTGAACTATTAACAGAGGAGAGGCCTGTCTCCCAGGGAATCCCCCCATTGTGTGAGAAGCTGAAATAGTGCAGAGAAAACATAGCACAACTGTGTGAGAGAGAAAAAAATTCTGCAGTAGGACAGAAAATAAAACATTCTACCAACAAGTAGTGGAAAACAAAAGAAAGACCTCTTCCTATCAACCTGTTGCAGAAGCCACTCCTGTAGATGTCTAGGAAGAGAAATAATAAATCAGTAATTGCCATGAATAACCAAGGCAACAAGACAGCTCAGAAAGAGAGTGAAAAGTCTCCAGAAAAGGAACTTAAAGATATGGACATATGTGACTTAAATGACAGAGGATTCAAGATTGCAGTTCTGGGACGTCATGGGAATGGCGGCAGCGGGGCGCTCTTTTTGAATCCTCCCTGAGATTTTCTGGCAATCGGGACATACAGAACACTGAGGAGTCCTTTGCTCATCACACAGAACAGCGGGGAGATTCGTGGAGGAATTACCTGAAGGTGCGAGCTGATTGCGAGCAGGGGAGGAGGCAGGACAGCGAAGTGGAAGCGCGCTCCCCCCCCACCCCCCACGGAGGAGCCCAGGCCAGACAGCGACCGCTGCGCGACTCCCAGGACGGAGCGGAGACTCATGGAAAATTTGCTTTGGGGTGTGCTAGTTGGGCAAGCGGGGGAGAAGCGAGGAGGGCAAGAGGAAACCTGCCGCACTCTCCCCACCCCCCACGGTAGAGCCGCGGCCCTGCAGCGTGCCCACAGCAGCAGCGGCAGGCAGCACCCAGGGCTCTAGAGTCCCACGGGAGCCCAGGGTGCAGCGGAGAGCGCAGGGTCCAGGAGGTGGGCTCTTTCCCTGTGTCCCACAGCTGATCGCTCCCGCCGGGGCGGGCAGCTCGTGGGCCCTAGGGCAGACAAAGAACTCAGACGCCACACCTGGGCCCCTCACCCCGCTTTTCGAATCCTCCCCCCGCCCTTCCAGAGACTTAAACTGACCCCTGAACTGAGGAGTAGTGTCAAATTACAGAGGAGCGTCTGTGCTCAGGCGCTGGGAAGATTGGCAGCCAGCTCTGACCTTCGGAAGAGGCTGGGAAGAGGGGATTTTCACTGGATGAGGAGAGAGGAGACTCCCACACCCCCAGCCACCACCTTTTCGGGCCTGCGGGAGGAGTGTGACGTGGCTGGCCTGGGAGAGAGAAGACCTCTCCATCCCCAGCCCCCACCCTCTCTGGCTGGCCTGGGGTGGGGCAAGGGCAACCGCGGAAGCACTCCTTGAGTTCAGCAGCAAGCGGCAGATGCAACTCCCAGCTTTCAGCAGCTTAGAGATCTCCCGCCCGCCCCCTTCCACACACCCATGGAAGGAGGGCCCTAAGACTCAGGAGTACTGGGCACAGGGCTGGTGGAGCTACTCTCAGCGTGCATTTGTGCCAGAAAGGACAGAAACTGCACGGTCTCCCTGAAAACTGTCATCCAGACCCCTCAGCCCCTCGCATTTAAATCTACACTCCCAAATTCAACCTGGGCACCAGGTGACCAGTGCTGCCTGCGCAATAGGCAGGGAACTCTTTGGCACAGCGGAGGACAACCTGGAGATTACTTGGTGGGCTTAAGCCAAGACTGGTGCTGCTTTCTGTTTTGCTTTGCGGGTTTTTTTTTTTTTCTGTTTGTTGTGATTTGCTTTTTTCTGTCTTTATTTCTTTGATATCTTTGCCTATGTTGAGTGGGGATTGTCAGTTGTATTTTACATGTGAATGTACTTGATTTGTTTTCTTTGTTGTTGTTGTTGTGGTTGTTGTACTTGGTAACTTGATTTGTGCTAAAACTGCCCTAACAGGGTCCAGCTTAAGAGGCACAAGATTCAACATATCCAGAAGCCAACTCTGGACCAAACCAGAGTACTACCGGGTTTGACCTACAAGTCACACACCCAGAGGGAATTCTCTACAGGCACAAGAGCCCATAGAGGCCAAACCTCATTTAAGTGGCCAACCCTCACCCAGCAGAACACCCTGCGGTGGGCAGAGCCAAGTTTCACAACTAGACGGCCTAGGAGTTAAACCCACCTACTCACAAGCAAAAAGCCATTAAAGTTCTTCTTGAACAGGACAATATACTAAACACACGAGCCACCTGTGGAGCACATGCAGAGGAGAAGAACGAAGTAGTCCAAGTCAAATATAAAGGACACATACTACATAAGATAACCCAGCAAGAACTAAGAGCTCTAGGGGATCTTCCTAATACATCAAAGCAAACACAGAGAGTCAGTCAGAATGGGGAGACAAAGAAACATGTCCCAAATAAAAGAACAGAAGAAACCTCCACAACTGGAACCAAATGAAGCAGAGGTAACCAACCTATCAGAGACAGAGTTCAGAACACTGGTGATAAGAATGTTTAAGGAGCTTAGAGAAGACATAAAGAAGGATGTAGAAATCATAACGAACAACCAGTTAGAACTAAAAAAGAATGTAGAAATCTTAACGAACAACCAGCTAGAACTAGAACACAATTACCGAAATTAAGAACTCACTTGAAGGAATTAACAGCAGGTTAGATGAAGCAGAGGATCGAATCAGCGACTTAGAAGATAAGTTAGCAGAGATCACTCAAACTGAACAACAGAAAGAAAAAAGAATATAAAACAATGAAGATGGGTTAAGAACCTCTGGGATAACATCAAGCACAACAACATGCGCATCATAGGAACACCAGAAGGCGAAGAGAGGAATCAAGGGATTGAGAACATATTTGAGGTAATAATGTCCAAAAACTTCCCTAACCTGATGAAGGAAACCAACATACAAGCCCAGGAAGTGCAGAGAGTTCCAACCAGGATAAACCCAAACAGGCCCACACCAAGACACATTATAGTTAAAATGGCAAAGCTTAAAGACAAAGAGAGAATCTTAAAAGCAGGAAGAGAAAGGCAGAAGGTTACGTACAAGGGAACTTTCATAAGGCTATCAAATGACTTTTCTACAGAAACATTGAAGGCCAGGAGGGAGTGGCAGGAGATACTCAAAGTGATGGAACACAAAGGCCTACAACCTAGATTGCTTTATCCAGCAAGGCTATCATTTAAAGTTGATGGAGAGATAAAGAGCTTCCCAGAAAAGAACAAACTGAAAGAATCTATTACAACCAAGCCAGCATTGCAAGAAATACTAAAAGGACTTCTGTAAATAGAAGAAAGATGAAAACAATTTACTACAAATTTAAAAATGGCAATAACTATGTACCTATCAATAATCACTTTAAATGTAAACGGATTAAATGCTCCAATCAAGAGACATAGGGTGGATGAGTGGATAAGAAAGCAAGACCCTTGTATATGCTGTATACAAGAGACTCATCTCAGATCAAAAGACACACACAGGCTGAAAGTGAAAGGTTGGATTAAGATATTTCATGCAAATGGAAGCGAGAAAAAAGCTGGAGTTGCAATACTTATATCTGACAAAATAGACTTTAAAATGAAGAACATATTAAAAGACAAAGATGGGCACTATGTAATAATAAAGGGATCAATCCGACAAGAGGACATAACCCTGGTAAACATCTATGCACCTAACATAGGCGCACCTAAATATATAAAACAGGTACTGATGGACATAAAGACAGAGATCAACAGCAACACTATCATAGTAGGGGACTTCAACACACCTCTGACAACGAGGGACAGGTCCTCCAGACAGAAAATCAATATGGAAACAACAGCCTTAAATGATACTTTGGAGCAGTTGGATTTAATCGATATTTTCAGAGCATTTCACCCCAATGCTGCAGAATACACGTTCTTCTCAAGTGTACATGGAACATTTTCCAAGATAGATCATATGTTAGGACACAAAACAAGCCTTGATAAAGTTAAGAAAATTGAAATCATACCAATTGTCTTCTCTGACCACAGTGCTATGAAATTAGAAATGAACTACAGGAAAAAAAAACCAGTAAGACACACCAATTCATGGAGGCTGAATAACATGTTACTAAATAATGAAGGGATCAAGCAGCAGATCAAAGAAGAAATCAAAAGATATCTCGAGACAAATGAGAATGAGAACACGACGACCCAAAATCTATGGGATGCTGCGAAAGCAGTCCTAAGAGGGAAGTTCATAGCACTGCAGGCCTACCTAAAGAAACAAGAAACATCACTAATTGACAGTTTATCTTCACACTTAAGGGATCTGGAAAAAGAACAGCAAAATAAGCCCAAAGGGAGCACAAGAAAGGAGATAATAAGGATCAGAGCAGAAATAAATGAAATAGAAACCAGAAAAACAATACAAAAGATCAATGAATCCAAGAGTTGGTTCTTAGAGAAGATAAACAAAATTGACAAACCTTTAGCCAGACTCATTAAAAAAAGTAGAGAGAGGACCCAAATTAATAAAATCAGAAATGAAAGAGGAGAAGTGACAACAGACACCAGAGAAATACAAAAAATTTTAAGAAATTACTATGAGCAACTATATGCCAACAAATTTGACAATCTGGAAGAAATGGACAATTTTCTAGAGGCGCACAACCTTCCAAGGCTAACTCAAGAAGAAACAGAAAGCCTGAACAGTCTGATTACCACCAGGGAAATTGAATCAGTAATCAATAACCTCCCAACAAACAAAAGCCCTGGACCAGATGGCTTTACAGGTAAATTTTTCAAAACGTTCAAAAAAGAATTATCACCTATTCTCCTCAAGCTCTTCCAAAAAATCCAGAAGGAAGGAAGACTCCCAAACACTTTTTACGAAGCCACTATCACCCTGATCCCAAAAGCAGACAAAGACACCACAAAAAAAGAAAACTACAGGCCGATATCTCTAATGAACATAGATGCAAAAATTCTCAACAAAATATTAGCGAACAGAATTCAGCAATACATTAAAAAGATCATACACCATGATCAAGTGGGATTCATCCCTGGTATGCAGAGGTGGTTCAACATCTGCAAATCAATTAATGTGATACACCACATTAACAAAATGAAAAATAAAAATCACATGATCATATCAATAGATGCAGAAAATGCATTTGATAAAATACAGCAACCTTTTATGATAAAAACCCTTAAGAAAGTGGGAATAGAGGGATCATATCTTAACATAATAAAGGCCAGGAATCTGAAAATGGAACTACCCTATGATCCATGACAAACCTACATCTAACATCATACTCAATGGGGAAAAGCTAAAACCATTCCCCCTAAGATCAGGAACAAGACAAGGTTGCCCTCTTTCTCCACTTCTATTCAACATAGTGCTGGAAGTTCTAGCCACAGCAATCAGACAAGAGAAAGAAATAAAAGGCATCCAAATTGGTAAGGAGGAAGTAAAATTATCACTATATGCAGAATATATGATAGTATATATACAGAACCCTAAAGACTCCACCAAGAAACTATTAGAACTGATAGATGAATTTAGTAAAGTAGCAGGATATAAAATTAATATTCGGAAATCAGTTGCATTTGTATATACCAATGATAAAATATCAGAAGGAGAAATTAAAAAAACAATTCCATTTACAATTGCTCCAAAGACTATAAAATATCTGGGAATAAATCTAACCAAAGATGTAAAAGATCTGTACTCAGAAAATTATACGACACTGAAGAAAGAAATGAAAGAAGACATAAATAGATGGAAACACATTCCATGTTTATGGATAGGAAGAATTAATATAGTTAAAATGTCCATACTGCCTAAGGTAATATACATATTCAACACAATTCCTATCAAACTACCAACGACATTTTTCACAGAAATAGAACATATAATCCTGAAATTTATATGGGACCATAAAAGACCCCGGATAGCCTCAGCAATCTTGAGAAATAAGAACAAAGTGGGTGGTATAACGACACCTGATTTCATACTATACTACAAGGCTACAGTAATCAAAACAACATGGTACTGGCATAAAAATAGACACATAGATCAATGGAACAGAATAGAGAGTCCAGAAGTAAATCCATGCCTATATGCCCATCTAATCTACGACAATGGAAGCAAAAATGCACGATGGGGTAAAGACAGTCTGTTCAATAAGTGCTGTTGGGAAACCTGGACAGACACATGCAAGAAAATGAAGCTGGACCACCTCCTTACACCATATACAAAAATAAATTCAAAATGGCTTAAAGACTTAAATGTAAGATCTGAAACCATAAAATATCTAGAAGAAAATATAGGAAGAAACTTCATGGACATTACTCGGAGTAAGATTTTCACTGATATATCCCCTTGCGCGAGGGAAGTAAGAGAAAAAAATAAACATGTGGGATTATATCAAACTAAAAAGTTTTTTCACAGCAAAGGAAACCATCAATAAAACAAAAAGGGATCCTACTGAATGGGAAAAGATATTTGCCAATGATATATCTGATAAGGGATTAATATCACAAATCTATAAAAAACTTACTCAACTCAACTCCAAAAAAACAAATAACCCAATTAAAAAATGGGCAGAGGACTTGAGGAGACATTTTTCTAAAAAGGACATACAGAAGGCAAGAAGACATATGAAGAAATGCTCAACCTCACTAACCATCAGAGAAATGCAAATAAAAACCGCAATGAGATACCACCTCACTCCAGTCAAAATGGCTATCATCAATAAATCAACAAACAACAAATGCTGGCGCGGATGTGGAGAAAAGGGAACGCTAGTGCACTGTTGGTGGGATTGCAGATTAGTGCAGCCACTATGGAAAACAGTATGGAGGTATCTCAGGAATCTGAAAATGGAACTACCCTATGATACAGTAATTCCACTCCTAGGCATCTACCCGGAGAAATCCAAAACTCCAATTCAAAAATCAGTATGCACTCCTATGTTTATTGCAGCACTTTACACAATAGCCAAGTTATGGAAACAACTGAAACGCCCATCGGTAGATGACTGGATTAAGAAACTGTGGTACATTTATACAATGGAGTATTACACAGCCAAAAAGAAGAAAGAAAGCTTATCATTTGCAACAACATGGATGGATCTAGAGAACATTATGTTAAGTGAAATAAGTCAGAAAGAGAAAGACAAGTACCATATGATCTCACTTATATGCGGAATCTAAAGAAAAGAATATGTGAATGAACTAATCAGAGACAGTTTTGAGGACACAAAGAAAAAACCGAGAGTTGTTAGATGGGCGGGGGCGGGGGGGTTGGGGATAAGGGGAAAGGTGAAGGGATTAGGAAGCAGCTGGTAACCACGAGATGGCCTCAGGGTTTTTTGAAAATTAATTTAGGGAACGTATTCAATAATGTTGTAAAGATTTTGTTGGGTATCCGATGGACATGCGTCCTATTTGGGAGACCACCTCAGAGATAATGTGGATGCCTGATCATGGCATTGTACACCAGAAGCTAAACATTAATGAATGCCAACTATAACTTTATATATATAGTGTGATGGCTCGGTGTGAGGTCGGAGGGATAATGGATGGGGGGAGGGGTGTTCACAGTTTGAGGGATATAAATGATGAACGTCTAAGTATTACCTTGTCTTGTACACCTGAAACTAATAAAAATAAATAAATAAATAAATAAATAAATAAATATAAAAAAAAAACACAATGAGATATCACCTCACTCCAGTCAGAATGGCTATCATCAACAAGACAAATAGCAACAAGTATTGGAGAGGCTGTGGAGAAAAAGGAACTCTCATACACTGTTGGTGGGAATGCAGACTGGTGCAGCCGCTATGGAAGGTAGTGTGGAGGTTCCTCAAGAAATTACGAATAGAATTACCATATGACCCAGCAATCGCTCTCCTGGGTATCTACCCAAAAAATCTGAAAGCATTTCTCTATAGAGACATGTGTACTCCAATGTTCATTGCAGCTTTGTTTACAGTGGCCAAGACATGGAAACAACCAAAATGTCCTTTGATAGATGAATGGATAAAGAAGTTGTGGTATATATACACAATGGAATACTATTCGGCGGTAAAAAAAGATGATATAGGAACATTTGTGACAACATGGATGGATCTTGAGAGTATAATGCTAAGCGAAATAAGTCAGACAGAGAAAGCAGAGAACCCTATGATTTCACTGATATGTGATATATAAACCAAAAACAACAAAAAAACAAGACAAACAAATGAGAAACAAAAACTCATAGACACAGACAATAGTTTAGTGGTTACCAGAGGGTAAGGGGGGTGGGGGGAGGGAGATGAGGGTAAGTGGGATCAAATATATGGTGATGGAAGGAGAACTGACTCTGGGTGGTGAACACACAGCGGGATTTATAGATGATGTAATACAGAATTGTACACCTGAAATTATGTAATTTCATTAACAATTGTCACCCCAATAAATAAAAAAAGAAAAGAAAAAAACAGTATTCTAAGGGCGGAAGAAGGAGGCTTTATATGGTTGTTGCAGAACACTGAGGATAACAGCTATTCAAACTGGGCCTGATTTGGCAATGATTCTTTCATATATATATATATATATATATATATATATATATATATATATACATACATATATATATACATATATATATACATATATATACATATATATATACATACATATATATATATATACATAGAGAGAGAGAGAGAGAGAGAGAGAAATTCTGTAGTTTTACTTCTCCATAACCACACGATTGCCTCAATTTCCCATTTTAAAAAGTTTGTCACGTTGTTGTTTTTCAGTTGTTACATTTATTTTTTTCCTGATTACAAGCTGTTGGACAAGATTTGGCTATAAGCTTCCCTCAAATATGCAGTCACACTATAAAACTAGGGTCACTGCATTAAATAATAACCCACAAGTGGAATAAGATTTGTGATTTGCATTGCTCGTACAAAGGCTAAATGTGGGGGAACGCCTTTTATGAATAAAGTGGATACTGCACTACTGTTGCTCACAAATGTTGCATTACAGACCAAGTCTCAAACTCAGTGCAATATATTGGCAATTTGATTAGCCCTTTCTCATGCAGACTCATCAGATTCCTTTCTTTCCTTTTTTTTTTTCTTTTTGGAAGCAGAAAGAGCAACATGACTCTGTTATTCACAAGCCAGGCAGTAAAAACACTAGAAACTAAGAATTTATTGGCATGCTTCAGATCTGGCTATACATGTTTGGTAACAGATTTTGAACGCATTTCTGCGATTGGATGGCCAAGAATAATAATTAAAGCAGTTTGCATCCAATTGGTCTCCTGCTGGCTTTTCTAGTTATCCTGCAAATGGAATTTAGATTTCTCCAATTGACTACAAAATAGCATTTGGCTAAATATTTATGATCACATTTTCTGTGGTGTTGGTGTTAAAGCAATTTAAAATCATGAAATCCTTTTCTGTCAGTTTTATAGCTCTGAGACTGACCCCAGCCTAGTGAGTTTGGGACAATGCCTGAATATGACGAGATGGCATCAGATTAAGCATGTTTGTTATAATTTTTTTCTGCGTTAGTTTACAAGTCTTAAAATGTGTGTCTCAAAGGACTTAAGGCAAAGATAGAATTTATTTCTCATTCAGCTGAATAATCCACAGGTGGCCTGGCTTCCAGGGCTGCTGGATTCTGGCCCCTCACCTGATGGACTCCTCTCACTACATCAATTCTCTACTTCTGTCATTTCCAGCTTAGACAGGTCTTTTCCTCAATGGCCAATCCCTCCACCTGTTTTGGATCCCATCTTCCTGTTCTTTCTTTAGGTCTTTACAGGAGTAACAACCTGTTCTTTATTTTGTAACTTCAGTCTCTACTTCTAACTGAATCCTCGCTTTAGCTTTTAAATATGTTCAAGATTCTCCCATTAAAAGTAAGTGTGCTTGGCACTCTCACATTGCCCCGCTACCCTACTACATCCCTCCCCTCCACCTCCAAACTCCTTCAAAACTTGTTAGGACTCACTGCATCCACTGCCTCACCCCCTACTTACTACTGCCTAACCCATTTCCATCTAGCCTCTGCCTATTGTGAACACCTTTCACTGAAGTCACCAGTTATGTCCCTGCAGTAAAATCCAGTGCACACTGTCCAGGCCTCATTCTTCTGGAGGTCTCAGCATCATTCAGGGCAGCGGGTCACTGGCTTCCTTTTGAACCATTCTCTCTTTCCTTGCCTTCTATGACCCAGCCCTCACCTTGTGTCCTCACTTCCTCTCTGGCTACGCCGCAGTCCCAACTGCAGATGTGTATCCCGCTTCCCAGCCCCTGTATTTACACCTTCCAACCACTGAATTTACTCTTTGCTCTGGTTTATCTCCCCTATGCCCAAAGTTTAAATGATAACCTATGTGAAGTTGATTCATAAATAGATGTCTCCGTTTTAGTCCTCTGAGTCCTTCCTGATCTACAGATCCTGTTAGTTTCTTGACATGTGCACTGGGCTGTCTCAGAGATTCCTTCAGCTTAGCAGTTCTTAAACTTGTTCCTCAACCTCCAAACCCAGTCCTATTTCTATGTTCCCTTTTCATTAATGGGCACCACCATTCATCAGGCTCTGCTAGCTTACCTCTCACCCAATCCATCACAGAATTATGGCAATTTCTTACGTCCAGACTCTTTTCTGAATTCTTCGCTTCCCTCAGTTTCCACCCTGGTCTAAGATAGCAACGTCTCTCCTGTGGTGTATTGCATTAGCCTGAAAAGTGGCTTTGCTGCCTCCAGTATGAGCTGTACTGGGCAGAATAACCCTTTCAAATGCAAATCTGACCGTGCTGTCTCCTAGATAAGACACTTCAGAAATTGCCCTCTACACATAGGAGAAAGACTAAAATTCGAACTGTGAGGGACCCGGGCCTGCATGATCTGGCTTCCAGCTCAGATGCTGGCTTTCCCCAGCTCCACCTCCCGCACCTTTCTTTCTATGCTCCCACCTCTTTGGCCTTTTTCAGGCTGTGCCAATCTCTCTCGTCACAGAACCTTCTCCCATGCTATTCCTTCTGTCTGGATCATGCTCCTACCCCTCTACTACTTACCCAGTTGGCTGCTGTCTTCCTACAGTAAAAGCTTAAGCTTCACGTCCTCATGGCACCCGTTCTGACTTCTCTTGCTTCTCTCTTGGCACTGATCATGGTTATAATTTTTCATTTGCTTGTTACGATTGGTGAATGTCTGGCTTTCCTGCTAGGCTCACGTTCTGCAAGGTCATGAATTCTGTCTGTTTTTATTAATCTTTATGCCTCTAGTCCCAAGCAGAAAAACACAATAGTGACTGAAGAGATATGTGTAAGAGGAAAGATGGCCTGCATGGCCCTATAACATTTTTCTATCTACAAGGAAACTGTGTATAATTACTGTTAGATTTGGGATGTCTTGAGAGTCTGGTGAAGTGACCAGCAGAAAGCTTCATGACACACATGAGAGGGCGTGTAACAGGCTATTGTGTGTGTTCTTTTAGAGGAGGTTGTGCATACAAAAAACTAATTTCCCAGAAGAAAAAGATTGTTGCCTTCACTTTATTTCCTCTATAGACACAGAATAACAATGAATGGAAAAAGTTAATTCAGGACAATTTTAGGTAAGGTCCATACTATGTCAAGAACAGAGAGAGTATTATAGGACAGTCAAGATTATCTAAGATTGGCTATGGAGAAATGCAGTGGGTGTTGTTCCCTACACATTGGGAAGCATAGAGAACGAAGTTTCAAGAAATATCACCCGAAGAAAAAACCTTGTGTTCCTAAGAGTTGGTCCCAACTTTTCTCCAGGTGCAGAGTATTTATTGTGTTCTTCTGTGTAGCTCTAACCCATGGGACTTAAGAGAGGTCACACTATCCATGTCCCAGGAAGAATTTCCATGTGATCCATGCCAGTCATTGTGATACAGTTTTTCGTGTCAGTTTGCTTATTCGTTTGTTTGTTTGTTTAATTCCAGGCCTACCACTTGCATTGCTCTGCCAAGAATTGCATGGCAGTGAGCCATGGCAGTGTAATGGAGGGTCTACTTTCTGGTCCCTCCTTCATGACATGCATTTCATAAAAGCAAGAGTTTCCTCTCACTCCCTCTGCTTACTGTGGTGCATTGCCCCAGCGCAGGCAAATCTCAAGGGTGCCACAGGAAATGCTGTTCTTTTAAAAAGTGAATGAGTCTATTGACTTAGTCATAAGTTGTTTTGCAACACACGTAATTTCTAATTCTTTGCTTTCATGAAAACTGAGGGAAGAACTAATTGAGTTGTCAGAGAATTAGATCATTAAAAATCATTTTGATGACAAATCAGCATATCAGAAGGAGCTCTGTAATTGACATCTGTATGATAAAATTCCTTTCATTCTCATCTACTTATTTTTATGAAAAAGTTTTCATAGTGCTTACAATAACTGTAACAACAATAATTGTAAAATGGGAATAATGTTGATGAGGAGCCCCATGTATTTTAGAAAGAAGTCTGATGAAGAGTAGTTTTTCCAATAAAATGTTACTTTTTATGTTTAATAATCACTTATAAAAATTATATTTTTTGTTACAAATGAATAAATTACAAGTGAATAGGGCCTACAATGATAATTTTGTCCAGAAATATATGTTTGATACCTAAAGCTATACGGGCATAGGAAATATTTTAAATTAATTTCAAATTAACTAAAGTGTGCAGGATTAATTTCATATTATACAGATATTCTTGCTGCAGTTAATTATTGTGGATGAGCAATAAAAGGATTTTAGGCATAAAATATATCACATTAACATAAAATTACTTGGGGAAAGTGGAACTGAAATATAGCTTTAAGGAGTGAATGAAATAATTTTTTGCTGATCGAAGACCAACTTGTTGGTGTATATTTAGAATGAATTATAATGGATACCAAATTGCTATGGTATTAGATTTCATTGGAAACATTTATAAAAGTCATATGAGTTTTATTCTTAAATGTTCAATATTTCCAACGCACCAGAAGTTATATCTTTTGCAACTACTTAAACTTTTGAAGAAATGTTTTAGATGTTAACTTAAACGGGTGTGAGAAGACATGTAGTTTTTAAAAATTATTTTAAGATGTAATCGAGCAAGGAGTTGAGGTTCTCGCATCCAATAGCCCATAAGGAGAACGAAAACATTTGGCTGAAGTCAGGCTTTGGGGTGTTCTGCCTTCCACTCACTTCATTCTTCCTCCCTCTGCAGTCCTTTTAGTCTGTCATCCATGCCTACCTAGGTATCGGTGCCCTCGGCCTTCAACTTCATGTCCCACATCACCGCTAAGCTCCTCCTCCCGGACACAACACTGATTTCTTTCGTACTTGATAACCAACCAGGGGCAAAGCCCTGTCCCTTACTCCCCACCTCATTCTTGCCCCAAATCCCACAGACCCTCAGATGGTAGGAAGACAAAGCAAGTCCTGTTCCCTGAGGCCTCGTCCATCCATCACCATCTCAACACTTAGCCTTAATTTGTACATTGGAAGTTTCCAAAGTGCTTCCCTCGCTATATTATCTCATTGATGTCTTGACACGGCTTGCTGTGATAGATGAAGAAAGTGGGACTCAGAGGATTGCAATGACTTGCCTGTGATTACATAGCAAGAAACGGCGGGGTTAATGTTTGGATTTAGATCATCTCTCTTCAAACTCTAGGCTTTATCCAAGACATCTCACTGTCCCAGGGGAGTCAGATTTAGTCACAGGCCAAAGCAAACCAGCTGGGATCTCCTGAGTCTGGGCTGGTCCACTTCTCAGTTCCGCTACTAAGCCCTCTCCTGAGAGATGGGAGATGGCGGTGGGTGTTAGCACAGCCTCTTGGTCTGATGACCAACTCTCTGGGGTCTCCTGGAAGATTATCTACCAGGCACTGGGATGAATTCACAAACAGCAAGAGGGAAATCAACACATTCGCCTTCTTAGCTCAGAACAACATATTGTGACGTGGAGCCAAGATGAGATGAGTATAAACAAGCATTCACATAAAAATGTGTGACATTTGCCGTGACTGGTGTCTTAGTCTGTGTACTAGTTGTACCTGAATAAGACTTAGGCAGATGTCAAAATACCAGTCATCTCACTTTAGTTTTGATTTTTAAAGACAAAGATTTTTAGAAACCAAGAGAAAAATAAGAAATACTTAATCTGTTTCAGTTTACCTCAAAGGGCCCAAATTAATAGGTATTCTGGCTGAATAAATCAACTTTAATTATGCTTTGTGTGTTAGTTTTGAAAACTTTTGAGGTTTTGCTTGTTTGTCTGTTTTTTTAGGTACATTAGGGTGCCAGACATGCATATTGGAAAAATCATTACTCTTTGTTGGGGGCTTGATTTTTTTTGTTCCTTAGCGTGAGGTATTTCACTGAGGCTGAGCCCTCAAGAACATTATAAAGATAACTGGGATTTCTCAAAGTGACTGACTCTTTAGGTCTTAAAGGAGTAAATCTGTAGGTAGGATGCACAGTAAATAATTTTAGGCCACTTAGTGCACACAGGAAATAACTTATTTTAAAAAGGAGGACAGCACTGTAAACAGCCCAAAGTCACCCTCAAAGCCCACCTAGAAGGCCCCTAGTGCAGGTGGCCAGGAGTTCAGCACCCTGGAACTTGTTATACCTGTCCTCGTTAGTTGGCTCCAGCTTTTTACTTCTGAATGCAACTCACCCTGCTGGTTAGTCTGGCTCCACTGATAGCCGTTTGCTTTGCTCAGAGTCAGTCTTGGCTGGGTGAACACGTTAACACAGTGTTACAGATATTAAAGTTGACAGCATTACAGATATTAAATTCTTGCTTGGAACTTAAAGGCAAATCTTGGTGAAACAGTGGGGGCCTTTGCCAAGCAAAATCTGGGTATCCTGAAAAATTTGCAAATGACAGCCTCCATGCCAGTTCTCTCCGTCACTTCCTAGTTCTGCTGTGTCCTCATCATGCTCACCAAGCAGGAGACAGACCACCTGAACAGAGAACCTCAGCTCTTTTCGACTGAACTTTCAGAGACTGATATGTCTATACTGTCACACTGGAAAGGAAGTTAGAGATCATTTACCTGTGCAAATGACCACCGAGGTTGCCTTTGGCATTTGCGACAGGAAACCCTTTTTCTAGGAAACTTTCCTGAGCAGGGAAAACAGCATCCTGGCCCCCTACATATCAATAATGCATCCACCACCATTCTTTTGACAAATGACAATCACCTCTCCCACATTTCCAAATACTGGGGGAGAGGAAGGGACAGTCACACACATTCAGTTGACAATGCTGTTTATAGGGAGGGCTCCTGTAAACTGGGAGGCGACTGGCTTGCCTGAAGTCATCATGCAAATTATTAGTGAACTCAGAATTTTGCTCTGGAGCCTCTAGACTTTAAGCGTCCTCCTGTTGCTACCTGTAAAGTCGAAAGTAACCTAACTGATTAATTTACTATTCGTGGCCAGTATTTGTGAAATACTTTAAAGTCCTAGGCAAAAGATACTGAATAACTACCCCAAATTGTTTATTTTCTATTTATAGCTCAAGGCACTGTCAGGAGTATAAATTATTGAAAAATAAATTACAGTGGTACCTCGGTTTTCAAACGTCTCCGTTGATGAACATTTCAGTTTATGAACGCTATAAATTTTATGGATCTATCCTTTCTTTGTGTTTTCAGACACAGAGCCCACGATCTGCAGATTAGAAAGGATCATAAGGCTGATGTTTGTGGGGCACCTTTTTCCAGGCAGCTGGGAGTATGCGGCAGGCAGCGTCTCGTCTCGCTGAAGCTGCTAGAGCTTGTGGGGGAGGGATGTACCAGCCGACAAGGGGACCTGTTCTGTGCACCTCACCTGGCATCAAGTGCATGTTTGGACTACAGCCCGCGTGTGTTCCCATTCTATCAGGGCTAGTTTTGAGGGGCCAGTTTGCTCACTACAATCAATCCAGGGGAGCCTGAACAAGCCCCTGTAGTAATTAGAAATGAAACTCCAAGAGCTACCTTTTGACAACCTATCTGGGAGAGCAGCGCAAATGCAAACTGCCTGTGCTTCATTCAGCTGGGATTGAAAACAAGAGCCAACTGTCACCTTCGTGCCACGTTTGGTGTTCAGCACGGGCGTGTAAAGAGAATATTCCAGACCTGCCCTCCCGGAGCTATCAGTCTGGGCACACTTCTGTTCTCTTGTCTACCTCTGACCTTTTCTTTTGAAAATACTTCCAGAATGGATTATACAGTGGTACCTCCGTTTTCGAACATAAACCGTTCTGGAAGACCGTTTGAGTTCTGAAATGTTCAAAAAACGAGGCACAGATTCCCCACAGAAAGTAATGCAAAATGGATTATATTATTAATGCGAAATGGTCCATTTCAGACCTTTAAAATCAACCCCTAAAACTGCAAATTTAGCATAAATTTTACTATCTAATGATACCATAGATCCATAAAATTTATAGCGTTCATAAACTGAAATGTTCATCAACGGAGACGTTTGAAAACCGAGGTACCACTGTAATTTATTTTTCAATAATTTATACTCCTGACAGTGCCTTGAGCTATAAATAGAAAATAAACAATTTGGGGTAGTTATTCAGTATCTTTTGCCTAGGACTTTAAAGTATTTCACAAATACTGGCCACGAATAGTAAATTAATCAGTTAGGTTACTTTCGACTTTACAGGTAGCAGCAGGAGGACGCTTAAAGTCTAGAGGCTCCAGAGCAAAATTCTGAGTTCACTAATAATTTGCATGATGACTTCAGGCAAGCCAGTCGCCTCCCAGTTTACAGGAGCCCTCCCTATAAACAGCATTGTCAACTGAATGTGTGTGACTGTCCCTTCCTCTCCCCCAGTATTTGGAAATGTGGGAGAGGTGATTGTCATTTGTCAAAAGAATGGTGGTGGATGCATTATTGATATGTAGGGGGCCAGGATGCTGTTTTCCCTGCTCAGGAAAGTTTCCTAGAAAAAGGGTTTCCTGTCGCAAATGCCAAAGGCAACCTCGGTGGTCATTTGCACAGGTAAATGATCTCTAACTTCCTTTCCAGTGTGACAGTATAGACATATCAGTCTCTGAAAGTTCAGTCGAAAAGAGCTGAGGTTCTCTGTTCAGGTGGTCTGTCTCCTGCTTGGTGAGCATGATGAGGACACAGCAGAACTAGGAAGTGACGGAGAGAACTGGCATGGAGGCTGTCATTTGCAAATTTTTCAGGATACCCAGATTTTGCTTGGCAAAGGCCCCCACTGTTTCACCAAGATTTGCCTTTAAGTTCCAAGCAAGAATTTAATATCTGTAATGCTGTCAACTTTAATATCTGTAACACTGTGTTAACGTGTTCACCCAGCCAAGACTGACTCTGAGCAAAGCAAACGGCTATCAGTGGAGCCAGACTAACCAGCAGGGTGAGTTGCATTCAGAAGTAAAAAGCTGGAGCCAACTAACGAGGACAGGTATAACAAGTTCCAGGGTGCTGAACTCCTGGCCACCTGCACTAGGGGCCTTCTAGGTGGGCTTTGAGGGTGACTTTGGGCTGTTTACAGTGCTGTCCTCCTTTTTAAAATAAGTTATTTCCTGTGTGCACTAAGTGGCCTAAAATTATTTACTGTGCATCCTACCTACAGATTTACTCCTTTAAGACCTAAAGAGTCAGTCACTTTGAGAAATCCCAGTTATCTTTATAATGTTCTTGAGGGCTCAGCCTCAGTGAAATACCTCACGCTAAGGAACAAAAAAAATCAAGCCCCCAACATAGAGTAATGATTTTTCCAATATGCATGTCTGGCACCCTAATGTACCTAAAAAAACAGACAAACAAGCAAAACCTCAAAAGTTTTCAAAACTAACACACAAAGCATAATTAAAGTTGATTTATTCAGCCAGAATACCTATTAATTTGGGCCCTTTGAGGTAAACTGAAACAGATTAAGTATTTCTTATTTTTCTCTTGGTTTCTAAAAATCTTTGTCTTTAAAAATCAAAACTAAAGTGAGATGACTGGTATTTTGACATCTGCCTAAGTCTTATTCAGGTACAACTAGTACACAGACTAAGACACCAGTCACGGCAAATGTCACACATTTTTATGTGAATGCTTGTTTATACTCATCTCATCTTGGCTCCACGTCACAATATGTTGTTCTGAGCTAAGAAGGCGAATGTGTTGATTTCCCTCTTGCTGTTTGTGAATTCATCCCAGTGCCTGGTAGATAATCTTCCAGGAGACCCCAGAGAGTTGGTCATCAGACCAAGAGGCTGTGCTAACACCCACCGCCATCTCCCATCTCTCAGGGGAGGGCTTAGTAGCGGAACTGAGAAGTGGACCAGCCCAGACTCAGGAGATCCCAGCTGGTTTGCTTTGGCCTGTGACTAAATCTGACTCCCCTGGGACAGTGAGATGTCTTGGATAAAGCCTAGAGTTTGAAGAGAGATGATCTAAATCCAAACATTAACCCCGCCGTTTCTTGCTATGTAATCACAGGCAAGTCATTGCAATCCTCTGAGTCCCACTTTCTTCATCTATCACAGCAAGCCGTGTCAAGACATCAATGAGATAATATAGCGAGGGAAGCACTTTGGAAACTTCCAATGTACAAATTAAGGCTAAGTGTTGAGATGGTGATGGATGGACGAGGCCTCAGGGAACAGGACTTGCTTTGTCTTCCTACCATCTGAGGGTCTGTGGGATCTGGGGCAAGAATGAGGTGGGGAGTAAGGGACAGGGCTTTGCCCCTGGTTGGTTATCAAGTACGAAAGAAATCAGTGTTGTGTCCGGGAGGAGGAGCTTAGCGGTGATGTGGGACATGAAGTTGAAGGCCGAGGGCACCGATACCTAGGTAGGCATGGATGACAGACTGAAAGGACTGCAGAGGGAGGAAGAATGAAGTGAGTGGAAGGCAGAACACCCCAAAGCCTGACTTCAGCCAAATGTTTTCGTTCTCCTTATGGGCTATTGGATGCGAGAACCTCAACTCCTTGCTCGATTACATCTTAAAATAATTTTTAAAAACTACATGTCTTCTCACACCCGTTTAAGTTAACATCTAAAACATTTCTTCAAAAGTTTAAGTAGTTGCAAAAAGATACAACTTCTGGTGCATTGGAAATATTGAACATTTAAGAATAAAACTCATATGACTTTTATAAATGTTTCCAATGAAATCTAATACCATAGCAATTTGGTATCCATTATAATTCATTCTAAATATACACCAACAAGTTGGTCTTCGATCAGCAAAAAATTATTTCATTCACTCCTTAAAGCTATATTTCAGTTCCACTTTCCCCAAGTGTCCCGACCCGCGGGACACTACACGAGGGACCCCGAAGCACCTAGAAGGGAGGAAAATGGGAGACACAAAGACCGGAGACAAGACAGGAGTTCTGATCAAGTCTCTCTTTATTGCAGCTCAATCAGGGGTTATATACATTCTTCTGCTGGGTGGAGGGGCATTAACATAAGAAGGGTTGCCGCAGGCTAGCATCTTAAGCCATCCAGACACCCCCTACAGAAATGTGGGTGTTATCTAAAGACCCAAGTAACTTCCTCTATCTCATGCTTCTCAGTTATGTGATGGTGCCTTATAGGCACCCGCCCCCTACAGGTCCCCCTTTTCTGTTTTATAAAAAAAGAGCTCTAAGCCCCTAGGGAACTGCGCCTGTCTTAGGTTGGGACAGTCCATCTCTGTGAAACCTGGTACAGTGACAGGTTTTTTATTTTTTATGTTACTTAGAGAGCTGTCCTCTTACCCGTCATTGGCTATCCAGTTCATCTCACAGGGGAGGAGTCCTGTTTTATGACTCCTGTCATTGGAGATAGGGATCTCCTCGCTCTTGCATCTCCAGTCGGGTGTAATGGACCTGTATGGGCTTGGCCTGCAAGGCCTCTATTTGTTGTCTGAGAAAGCCCATGAGTTTATTGAGGAGGATGGGTCCCAGTGATAGTGGGATAAAGCACCCATGGGGCCAAGCAGGGGTAGTAAGTAGGGAAAAAGTCCAGAGAGGGTTGGAAAGGAGGTCTCTTCTTTTTTCAAGGTCTTCTTGTCATTTTTGACTCTGTCACGAACAATTCCAGATTTGTTAGCATAAAAACAACATTTTTCTTCCGAGGGCCAGGCAGATGCCCCCTTTTTCTGCAGTAAGTAAATCTAATCCCCTCCTGTTTTGGAGGACAACTTCTGCCAGGGAATCAACTTGATCTTGAAGATCTTGGATAGTTTCTGAGAGTACCTGGACATCTGATATGAGTTGCCCAGATAATTTATGGTATTGTACTAGGGAATGTCCTATCCCTGCGGACCCGGTGGCAAGTGCGGTGGTGATGCTAGGCCCGCTAATAAGGGAATAAAATGGACTGCATGTTTAGTGCGTCCTGCAATATGTTCAAAAGTCGGGATAGGGACTGGCTCATCTCCTGGAATGATGGATATATCTGGGAGGAGGGAGCCTTGGGCACAAACTCCTGTCCAGTTTTGTGGTAAATAGGTGTAGGCATAATTATTTCCACAAATATATACCGATCCATTGGGTGCACACATAGGAGAGGATACATTAATGAAGGAGGAGCAATTTGTAAAGGAGAGGCTTCCTAAAATAAACCTCTGTAGTATATTGTTAAAGCCAAGGGGTTGGACTAAAAAAAAAAGGGAGAGCTATGTTGCATGAATTAGCAGTCATTTTTGTGCCTGTTGTAAAAGATGGCTTCTCAGGGAGCAGGGCTGTCCCTGGAATGGGGGTTAACATCTATTTGTTTTATAAGTCTCTCGGGAAGCCACCGGGCAGCTTGGGTTTTATTATCGAAAATGCAGACTGATCCTCGTCCCCAAACGAGGACGGGATCTGGGCCTGACCATCGATTTGTTATGAGGTCTTCATCACTATCTGCACTGCCTCCTTCAGTTGTTATTGGGGGGAATTCAATAACAGGGAAAAGATTAAGAGGGGGTTTTTTAGCACCAGAGGAGAGTTGTGAATCTAACTGTTGAAGTTGTTTAAGGAGAGTTAGATGTTGTTTTTTGAGTTGAACGTTTTTTTCTAATTGTTGGACTTGGTGGGAGAGGAGAGTTTGATCAGGATCGTGGATAGGAGCTGAAGGCAGTTGGGGATTATAGGGAAGGGGCAATTGATTAGAGGCCAGAGACTGCCAGTCAGGATTAGCGGCAGCTTCCTCTAAATCAGCCTCATCCTCAAGGCTTAACTGATCGTCCTCAGGTGGGCTCGAATTTACATTAAAATCAGGACAATTAGGTGAGGATTCTTTTAGTCCTGAGATAAACTTGTCATGAACACTAACCTCTTGTCCCATTATGAGAAGGAATAAAGACTCTCCTCACGTAGGCAGTCGGTTGGTACAATCCGCCAACACGGACCCAAACGAGAAGGCTCGGATGGTAACGACCCGCAGACGAATGTCTTTTGGGACTCACCCGGCCGGAGAGACGGGGGTGTTGGGATGAGAGGAGAAAAAACCCTTACGTGAGCAATCGGTTGGTATAATCCGCCAACACGGACCCCGAGAGGCGACGCGGCTGGTAACGACCCTCAGGCGAAAGCCAGTCGGGACTCAACCGGTCGGGAAATCCTCTGGGTGGACGATTGGAGCTCAAAGTAAGCAGGCAAAATCTCGCTCAAACGGTCCCAAACACCTAGAAAACTGTCTCGTTGGTGAACGACTAAAACCCAAAGTGAGCTGAGAGCAGATAAAAAAGGAGACTGGGACAACAGGTTAGGGGAAAGGGGAACCCTAGTCTAAGTGTCTGAGGGGAAGCCTGTAGACTATACATAAGTCTAGAACATAAATATATGTCCCATTTTTTGAAGGAGTCGTCCGCTTACCTGTACAGATCTCCCACAAGTTGGGTAGTCTTATGGTGATCAAAGAAGAAATATGCTGCAGCTCCTTAGACCGGACGAACTCAGACGTCTCGTCTTCTAGGAGACTTCAGGCCCCACGTTGGGCGCCAGTTGTCCCGACCCGTGGGACACTACACGAGGGACCCCGAAGCACCTAGAAGGGAGGAAAATGGGAGACACAAAGACCGGAGACAAGACAGGAGTTCTGATCAAGTCTCTCTTTATTGCAGCTCAATCAGGGGTTATATACATTCTTCTGCTGGGTGGAGGGGCATTAACATAAGAAGGGTTGCCGCAGGCTAGCATCTTAAGCCATCCAGACACCCCCTACAGAAATGTGGGTGTTATCTAAAGACCCAAGTAACTTCCTCTATCTCATGCTTCTCAGTTATGTGATGGTGCCTTATAGGCACCCGCCCCCTACACCCAAGTAATTTTATGTTAAGTGATATATTTTATGCCTAAAATCCTTTTATTGCTCATCCACAACAATTAACTGCAGCAAGAATATCTGTATAATACGAAATTAATCCTGCACACTTTAGTTAATTTGAAATTAATTTAAAATATTTCCTATGCCCGTATAGCTTTAGGTATCAAACATATATTTCTGGACAAAATTATCATTGTAGGCCCTATTCACTTGTAATTTATTCATTTGTAACAAAAAATATAATTTTTATAAGTGATTATTAAACATAAAAAGTAACATTTTATTGGAAAAACTACTCTTCATCAGACTTCTTTCTAAAATACATGGGGCTCCTCATCAACATTATTCCCATTTTACAATTATTGTTGTTACAGTTATTGTAAGCACTATGAAAACTTTTTCATAAAAATAAGTAGATGAGAATGAAAGGAACTTTATCATACAGATGTCAATTACAGAGCTCCTTCTGATATGGTTATCTGATATAGTGATGCACATTGTATTGTTTTATAAACCATTGCATTTTGGGATGATTTGTTTTTCAGCAATAGATGACTAAAACAGAAAGTGTTACCTGAAAATAGAGTTTTACCATAATATGTGGCATTGGTTTTGAGTCTGGTAGAAGAAATGGAGAAATTGGAGGAATGACAAAGAGATCATTAGTGGAGGCTGGGAGGGCAACGAGGAAGTTCCTATTGGAAGCTGAAGAAAAGAGAACTTGAATTATGTATTGGCAGAAGAATTAGCAAAACTGTTTGCCTATGGAAATACGGGAAACAGGAAGAGCACCTAATGAACTTGTGGATCTGGCTAAGGAGATTCCCAGGCAGAATGCTGAAAGTGTTGTCTGGCTTCTTTCAGCTACCAATGGGAAAGTACAGGAGGAGAAAGTTGAGCTCTAGGAAGGAAATACTCAGATTTAAAGCAGAATTTAGAAGGACTAAAAGAGAGCTAGAACTTGTGGGTTTAATAATAAAATTGTTTTTTATCCCCAGTCTCTCCAAGAAAAAAATTCTGAAAGTAAGAAATAGCTTTGGTTTGAAGACAAAAGCCAGGGTTCTGGCAGTAAAATATGGCCTCAGGGTCCAGGACTCTTTAAGGCATCAGAAAGATTTAAGGGGTATCTCAAAGATCCTCTCAGCTAGACAAGAAGAATCCTAAGGGTATTTTCCCATAGCACTCTGATTTGTAGGCCCAAACAGAGAGAGGACTGTCTTGAAGAGATTTGTGAGTGTGATTTTCGTTAATAGAGTGGATAATAATTTGATACATAGAAAATTACAAAATGTTCAATGAAGTTATACTATCCTAGATTAAAAAGACAGACATGTTACAAAATGAAAAATGCCTCAAAACCCCCAAACTCCTATGGGAAGGAAGCAAACAGAAAGAAACAGCTGTAAACCTGGGGTTCTCTCTTGGAAAAAGAATGATATCTCAGAGAACAGAGCGTAGAGCACAGAAGGTAGAAATACGAGCCATCGAGAATCACTCCAGTAACAGAACTGAGTCATAGTCGAGAAACTGGGTCCCTGTGCCTGGCTATATTTCAAAATTGCTATAGACCAGGAAGGGCTGCGTGTCTTCCATTTTCAACAATTTTAAGTGAGTGCAGTTTTCCTGTTCTTGCATTTTCATTGTATGTTGGTTATGTAAGGGCTAGAAAACACATCCCTGTTGTTCACACTTCTTCAGATCAAGAGCAGCTGCACCCGAGCCTTTGGTTGCTTCAGCACCTGATTTGGGTCATGAAATTCTATACCTGAGGCCATCAGGGGATAAGACCTTGGGAGCTTTATATTTTGCGTGTGGGAAGGACATGCTCCACTTGAGGCCAGAGGGTGCTGTGGTAGACTGTACTTTGGTGGCTTTCAGAGGACCTTATCTCCTGATATGCAGACCTTTGCGTCCTTCCCTCCTTCATTGACTCTGCGATTTGGACAATGGAACTATAGCAAGCATGATACAACTGGAGACTCGATAAACAAATGCACATTGGGGCTTATTTTCTTGGAGCAGTTCTCCTGGAAACCTGGGCATTACGCTATATGAAAGCCCAGGCAACCATGTGGAGGAAAACTGAGGCCCCAGCAAACACTTACGGTAAGTTTCCAGTCAATGGCTAGCACCAACTTCTGGTCACGTGAATGAAGCCATATTGGACTTCCTTGTCATTCCAGCATCCCAGCTAATAACATGTGAAGCGGAACTACCACATCAGCCTGTAGAATTGTGCAAAATCATTAAATGTATCTGTGGTTTGTTATGCCACAATAGATGAACCAGAAAGGATAAATAATTTTTAGATAAGATTGTATAACAGCCAGATAAAATATCTTTTACTTTGTATTTGAATTTTGCCATATGGTCACAAAAAGGGCTGTTTTTACAAAAATATTCAAGGATTTTATTTAGTTTTTCTCAAGTGCTTTGTCAATCCTTTGATATATGAATTTCTTTATTTTTTAAAGTATATTTTATGTCATCCTTGTTTATTTTTTCTTCTTCAATTGTTAACTGGTCAAATTGTGCCATATCCACATTTATTATTGGCTTACGTACAGTTCAAGCAATGCTGCAATATTTCTTTCATTAGCTCCATGAAATCCTGCATCTTTTGCAGTATTTATAATTTATTTTCACAGTAGACTTCTACTGTATTTTAATTTATTATCTGCTATAATATTGGTGGGATAGATACCAATGTCTTGAAAGGAAGGGTGTTTGGTTTTGGATTAATTTTATAAGTGGTCAGCTCATTAATAAATAGTTTTGCTTTGTGATGACTTTAAACAACTTCTCTTAAACAACTCTTAAACTGCTTCTCTTAAACAACTCAGATAAAGGATGCTCAGATAGTGAAGGCCCCCTGTAGTACTCTACTTAGAGCTAAGCAGCCCGTGGTACCAGACAATGCTGGACTTTCTTGGCAAAAGCTGAGTTGAAGCATGTAATTTAGGCTCATGGTCTAAGAACAGCTTCCTGCTTTTTACCCTGGATCTCAATCTTGGTGCAACCCCATCAGAAATATCTTGGGGGAGGGAGAGAACTAGAGAGAAGTCTGGACCTCAGGCCTGTTCTAGCATGCCATTATGTGGAAGAGGTGACAACAGTGTGATGAACGCTCTGAGAATTCAGCTTCTGTGTAGTCTGCAAGCAGAGGCTGCAAAGTGAGGTCTGCCCACCTGTGTTGTCCTTAAAGGCACCATGAGTCCACTCACCGGTACAGGTAACCTAGTGAATGCCTCGGGCTCTCATCAATAAAATTAGTCAATCTTTATCTTTAGTGGGAGGATGGAAGAAAGAAAAGGTAGAGAAATCCACGAGTAGGAAAAGAGGACTGAGGTATCCCATTGGTCAATATCTATCTTATCGGAGGATCTACCCATAGGGTGATGGGAAGTTGGGAAGTCACAGCGTAGAGAAAGGGGGTAGGTATTGTACTCAGAGGGCATGTCACTGTATTTCTCTCTTCAATCCTCCCAGTGGAAAGGATTGAAGAGTACTGAGCAAAGGAAGCGACACCCCTGAGGAGAATTGTTTTAGCAACAGGCTAAGAGAAGCTGGTCACAGGAATGTGGTTTTATCTGAATTGAAGTTCTCAGAACTTACTGCTAAAAAGAGCTGTAAGATTTCTTTAAAGCCAAGTTTTCCCAAAGTTTGTAGAACTAGAAGAGAGCTGACTCCAAGGGAAGACTGAAGTGGAGTGAGAAGCTCTTAGTGATGATCTGGAGATCATTGCAAGATGGAAATGATTGGTAATAAAAGAAAGAGGGAAAGGAACCAGTTGTATCTTGAATTGGTTTATTTTAAAAAGTTATTCCAGAAGAGTTATCTGCTTTTATTGGTAAATATTATTCTTTGTTATTTCCACAAAGAACTACATTTTTGAAAATAAAGAGTAGAACATTCATAGCTGGATAATATTAAAGCTATAATTGACCCCTCAAAGCTCACACTTTTGAGTTTAAACACATGATAAGAGAACATTTAAGTTGAATTAACAGTTTTAGTGTTGAATAAACTTCCAGAAATCTGAAAAAGTTCATTCTTAGGAATGGGACATTTTCATTCATTCATTCGTTCATTCATTCATTCAATAAATACTGAGTGCCTGCTCAGTGCCAGTCATTATATCTAGCATTCATATTATTAATGCAGGTTTGGAAAACGTTTTAAAGATATAATGTATAAAGTGGGGTCACTGGCACTAAGTCATAATATTTTTAAACAGAACAAAGTAATGGAAAATTTTGAAAAAGCAGATATTCTTCTACTTAGTTCTTTCCTTTATGGGTAGAAGTTGCTGAAATACTGACCACATTAGGCCTTCACAATGAGAGCACAGATAGAAAGGTTAATAAATGCAGAGAGCAAGTGAAAAAATAGTCTAATTGTGATGTCTTTGGACTTTTCCTAGCAATATCTAGTTTTATTTACATTTAAGAGCAATCTGTAGTAACCCTTTTAATGAAATGCTTTCGTCATAAATGTAAGAAGACCCAAACTTGTTCCGTACTTTCCATTCATTTCTCAGCGCTCACCGCCATGACCTACCAAGCTGAGAATTCTGTGCGAGCCTTCCTCTGGAGTAAGAGGCCATTTCTCCAGCATGCTTTTCAACAGGATTTTAACTCTTCTATGCAGCTGGCAAGAACACTGAACAAGCAAATTGAAAACACACAGTGGTATGTATACTTGGAGTCTTTATAAACTTTCCCACACATGTGATTCCATCGGCTTTACACATTCCCTGAGCAGAAACAGGGGAACTGAGCTATCAGGCAAGTGCTCAGCAGTGAAAATTGGTCTGGTGTGCACAGTTTGTGAATTTCTAGTCTATTGAGCAGGCCCAGCTGTGGGTCTCCCCTTCAGCAAGAGGGGTCTTGCCTTTTAAGAACTTTGTTCCACTTCTCCCACCATGGCTTTTGTCACCGCCCCAGGAGACTTCACTTCCTATGGGAAAGAGCTATGTACTGACAATACGTCAGGAACACTTGGAGCAGCTTTACGATATTCACACAAATTCCCTCTCTCCACTTCTCCCAAACTGTGGCTTATTTTTTGTTGTTGTTTTTTCAGTCCAAGGACATTGATGTAAAAAGAAGGTCAATGAAACCCACCTTGCTCTCAGTCTGAGGGTTGGTTATGCTGTAACATGTAAAGGGAAGCTTGGCTTCTTAGAGACTTAAGACCCATGTGCTTAATCTTAACCTTGTCAGTTACACAGACATTTAAATGTAAGTATTCAAAGGATGTTGAACAAGAAGATTGTCAAGCCATTCTTTCCCAGGTAAAAGTTATATCTTCAAAAGCAGGTTTTTCTCTCCCAAACTTATCCAATTGTACCAACTTGAGCATTGATAGATGTGTATTCCAAGAAGGCAGGTGTCTGTTTTATTTGCTGCTCTCTACGCAAACCCTAGAATAGTGCCGCGCACTTAGTAATTCAAGGGTGAATGTTGAGAGTTGTTTGTTGAAACGTAAATGTTGAATGATAGCTATAAAAGGTCAAAATGCTCAAGCCATGCCTAGTATTTCAGTTCAGTATCTAAAAAATTGCAGAGGATGTTGGGAATTTGGTCTGATGGCCTTAAAATTACAATAGGAGTTCTTAGAGTCTCATCTCAGTTACTTGAAAAATCAATTAATCTTGTTTCCATTTTCTCCAGCTGTGCAAGGCGCTATTGGCAGTGTCTTCAAAATGACAGTAGATGGAGGAAGCAAGCAGAGGGCTTAGCCAAAGTGCTCATAACACCTGACGAAGAGCAATACATTTCTGTGGGGTGCTTGTCAATCCCAAATTTAGTTCATTCTTTCTCTGAAATGCAGCTGCTTAAAATGGCATAGACTAAGATGTCTATCAACAGTTCAGGCCACTGGTTTCTTTTCTTTTTTAATAAAACAAAATTGTCATGGACTCATGATCATTGGCAGAGTCATTTAGGCTAAATATTAGTCCCCAAATTGTGTGAATTTGAAACTATTATAGACAATGGCTACATGTCCTAAACTTGACTTCTGAAAATGTACCATGTGTGAATGTGCAGGGGAAGAAAAACGCAGTTGTTTCTCAGCAGTCCCAGAACATTCCTTTTATAGAACAAGACTCCAACAGAGTTTTAATATACAAAGTTATCTCATAAGAAGGGGGCCCCATTTGGGAGCTAGGGGACCATAGGCAGGGATTCCTCACCCCAAACCCCATTCCCAGCATCCCCAACTGCCTGTAGTTATGTGACCCTGCAGAAGGCACTTAACCTCCTGACCCTTTAGCTTCTTTATCTATGAAATAGCATTGGCTTCCTGCCTCCCAAGGATACCAGAAGGAAGAATGAGTTAGCATTTACATAGCACGTTGGGAACCTCCAAGAAACATACCACATGAGTAGAAACTATGATATAATAGGAAAAATGTCTTTTGTTTTTAATTTGTTGGTCTCTGGCCAGGCTTGCTGGACCTATTCCTTTTATCCAGTATTAAAATAAAAGGCAAATGTCAGAAAGTTCTGAACCTAATTCAGGTAGGATAACCAAATTATAGCTGCTGGGTTTTTGTTTTGGTTGTTTGTCCATTATTTAACTTTGCGGGGAAAGAGCTATGTGGGGGAGGTAACTTGGTTGCTGCTAGAGAAGTATCTGACTTTGGACTGCATTTAGCTCTTTCATTGCATTAATTGACTTCAAGGTTTTTTCCCCAAAATGTATCGGAAATCCACAAAAAACAAAAAGTTGACATTTTGACTATTTTATGCATTTAATAATAGCAATTTGAGTTGCTTTGTGTATAAATGACATTTTTATTTATAAAAATGTCCTATTGTTATTCATTATTGAAAAACACAAAAATATAGAAAAATGTACATCTGCTTTCCTAAACATCCTTTCTGGAATACTGATACCATTTTTTATATTTTACTTTTGAGTGATAATTCTCAAAATAAGGAACAACACACATTGCTGGGTTTCGAGGACACATAGCACAATAATATGTGTTTTGTTTTCATTTGCAAACACCATTCCCATTTTTGCACATTGTGAGGGCATAGTGTTGCCCATGCAGCAATTAGGTTGCTTTTTCTTGTCCTCAAATTGCCTGGGAAAATGGCGCTTTGTCAGCTTAATTTTTTTTGGTGGAGACATCCTGCAACCGCCCTTATTTCCATCTTTTCTTGAAAATCCATCTACTAAGCCCTCTATCATTTTTTTCCCTGAATTTCCGCTGGCTCAATTTATTGTTTGGGTTTTGAATGTTGTAACATGTACAGCCATTTACTAGAGCCAGTTCAGTGAGAAAATGACATATGCTTTGATACCACTTCTTAGACTTCCTATCAAAAGGGTACGTGGCACAGAGTTGACCAAATCAAGCAACTCCACCCATAAATGCACTGTACAGAATTTGAATATTTGGTTTCCATACAGTTCTCATTCCCTTTTTTGATCTTACATGCACTTCCCTGACACCACCATTCCCCACAGTGGAGATCTTGTTAACTCTCCCCGTGTCCTGCCAAGTGTAAGCAAGCATTGAGCGATCATGATTTTCCCACATCACCGGGAAGTCACCATGCTTCAGCCTGCCAATCCTCACATTCGAAGGTAGTCCTCTCCTATTGGCACACACTGTACCACATGCTACAATGTTTCTCCATCTTAGACTCAATAAGTTCTACACTTGGTTAAAAATTGTCTGTACAAACTGCATGTCCCTTACCTTCAAATCCATTCAACACCCTGGACACCACCCTTGCTCCCAACCCAACTTTCCTGTCTTGAAATGAATCTTTACCTATATATGTATCAATCTATTCAGCAAGCTGGACACCACCCTCCTCCCAAACCTGTCCCGACCCGAGGGACACTACACGAGGGACCCCGAAGCACCTAGAAGGGAGGAAAATGGGAGACACAAAGACCGGAGACAAGACAGGAATTCTGATCAAGTCTCTCTTTATTGCAGCTCAATCATGGGTTATATACATTCTTTTGCTGGGTGGAGGGGCATTAACATAAGAAGGGTTGCCGCAGGCTAGTGGTCTTAAGCCATCCGGACACATCCTACAGAATGTGGGCGTTACCCAAGTAACTTCCTCTATCTCATGCTTCTCAGTTATGTGATGGTGCCTTACAGGCACCCGCCCCCTACACAAACCAGCTTTTCTACCTTGAGATGAATCTTTGCATGTATATACATCAAACTGCAACAGAAATCCTGTTTGTGAATCATGGTGACCAAATCTTTATGCCCCACTTTGTACTTGGTTTACTGGGAAGATATTGCTTGAAAAATAGAGGCCCTTTGAATTTCAACATGGACTCATCCACGCACAATTCCATATTGCTATTATAGGCGGAAATATACGTATCCTTCACTAAATCTATGATGGGCTTGATTTTTGCAAGCCTATCAGTCTTTGAAGATTCATCGTCAGTCTTGGAAAAATGAAGGAAGGACCTAATTAGTTGATAGTCATTCCTTCTCAAAACAGTGTTAAAACCAGGAGTTTGAGTCAACCAATAGTGCCCTGAAAGCATGACTCTAACTTTGGCTTTCATACCAACCCATCCCAATTCCAACAGCTACCAACACCTTAGGTGTTTCCTGTTCTTGCACATTGACAGCAGCTCTCATGGACTTCTGGCGCTGGATTCAAGTGCCTGAGAATATACTCGAACTCTGCAGTACAGGGAAACGTTTTTTTTGAGCTTGTGGGGTAAACTAGAATACCAGTAAGCAGATAGAAATATTCATTCAGATATATCCGACCATTGCAACAAAAGGGTTAGATAACAACAGATAGGCACTCCTCCTACTGAAGAACAGCTGTAGGCATAGATGAAACAGCTGAAATTTAAAGTTCATCAGGATGGTCGGCTCCTGGAGGGTAGGAATTTTGTCTTATGTGTCTTATATCTTCAGTACATTTCCAATGCCTGACATATAGCTGCTACTTAGTTTGTGTGTATCTAATGAATGAATTAACTAGGATCTGAATGCAGCTTCATTCTTTCCTAGCTTTGTGCCCCTTTTCCTTAATTGTAAATTGGGAGTAATAACACCATCTTTGTGCAACTGTTGTGAGAGTTAGATGAGTGATATGTGTAAAGTGCCTAGCACACTGTCTGACACGCCTGTGGGGTGTACAATCACAGCAACTGTTGTGACAATGGTTAGCTCTCTCACCACTCATGCTGGGGACACAGGTCAGTGTGGTGGCCAAAGCATGAATGAGTTTGTATCCTGGCCTTAGTAACTTCTCAACTCCTGGAGAACAATGGTTTCACCTTTTTGGAACTTGCTTCCTTATCTATACAAGAGGGTGATAACATTCGATCTACTTAGCAGCTCAATGTCTAGAATATAGTACAGTGTGATAAACGGTACTAAATGTCCTTTAAAAATTTTTTACTGTAACATACATCAGGAAAATATGTAAAACATACTTATGAAACAAAGTGAATGACCATACAACTACCACCAAGGTCAAGACATGGACCATTGCCAACACCCCAAGAGCCTACCATATGCCACTCAGTCATTTGTACTCTTCCACTTAACATTATATCATGTGCACGATATTTAGAATGTTTAAAAATATGTTTAATTGTGATAAATTATTTGAACATATGACTGTGCTACAATTTGTTAAGTTATTATAAATACAGATCTATTTTGTTCTCTCAGTATGCCTGTTGCTTCCTGCACAATTACCACACCGTTTCAAGCACTGTAGCTGTACAATCCTCTTTCGAAAACTTCTTAGCTTTTCCACTTATTCATTAATTTTTCTTCTCTTTTTTTATTCTGAAATTTATTATTTTATTCTAAAAATTCTCAAATTTATAGAATAGTTACAGGTCTAGCTCCAACAAATTTTCTTCCCAGACCATTGGAAAATAAGTTGGTTCATTATGTCCGATCATCTGAAAATATGTTAGTGTGTATTTCCTGCAATCAAGAGCATAGAAATTGAAAATTAGCCTTGATATATCACCATCATCGAAACTTCAGATCCCATTCACCTTTTGCCACTTGTTCCAAAAATATCCTTTATAGCAAAAGGATCCAGTTCAGAGTCATGTGTTGAATTTAGTCTTTTGCATTTTGTTTTTATCTCCTTCAATCTGGAAAAGCTTTTGGGTCTTTTATTGATTTTTGTGAACAGAAAGATTATAGACCAGTTATTTTTTACAATATTCCTCAATTTGTGCTTGATATTTCTTCATGATTATATTTATGTTAATACATCTTCAGAAGGAATATCATAAAAGTGATACTGTGTGCTTCTCGTTGCATTTTATCAGGTGGCAAATGATTTCAATGTGTTGCATTATTCAGGATGTTTACTTTAGTTAAGGTGGTATCTTTCAGGCTTCTCCAACTGTAAAGTTGTTCTTTTTCCCTTTGTAATGCATAAATATTTTGTTGGGAGCTATTTATAACTATATACATATCCCTAAAATGTTCTTTTTAATCATTCATGTATTTACTAGTGTGACTTCATGATTTCCTATTTATTCTATGGCTTATAAACAATTAATATCATTATTAATTTTAATTGATTAATGGGAACCCCTTAAGGGATGTGTGTGTGTTTGTGTGTGTGTGTGTGTGTGTGTGTGTGTTTGACATGTTCCAATTGTTATTTTGAGCACTTGTTCACTTTTTGGCACAGCAATATTCCTGGCTCATTTGAGAAATTGTATGTCCACTTCCTCAATTAGTCGCTGATATCAGCTATTTCTCCAAGGAGCCCTGGTTCCTTTTAGGGGAGAATGATATTTAAAAACCCAGATCTGGGAGTGAGGTGCTCTCATTGCTACTGGAGGATTACTGCTCCTAGGCCCTCTCAGCGGACAGAGCCAGAGAAAGTATGTGTGTCTATCAGGGTATCCCAAAAGTCTTACTGCAGTGTTAGAACTTCGAAAGTACAAATGCTATAAATCCACAAAAAATATCATTGGGAGGTTTATTTACATTTCTTTACACTTAATTTTGATGATTTTGAATAATATGGTTTTTAATTTTAAGGTTTTGTTTGTGACTGTGTTATGGATAAGCATTTCTGAGACCACTGAATTGACAGAGGAGATTCTCTTGTTTGGCCAACTCTTCACCTGATCCATCTCCATTAGATTTTTTTCTTGTGGGATCACATCAAAACTGTCATGTATGCATCAAAGCACCATTCTTCCAACAAATTAGATAACTTAGATGAAATGGGTGAAATCCTAGAGTACAAACTACAAAAACTGACTCAAAAAAAGATAGGAAAAAGGAAAAGGAGCAAAGAACCATGGCCGCTGTGGTTGCTGTTGGCAGTGGTCTAGGGAGGAAAAAGTTGACCCTCTTCGTAAGGGCTACTGTCTGCATCCCAAATCCCGGAAATCACGCGGTGCTGTGGAGAAGTTGTTCACAACATAAACATGTAACCAGCAATGAGGACCTGCCCACTCCAGTGGAAAATCCTTATAAGGAACCTCTTAAAAAGTGTATCTTATGTGGAAAACGTGTAGATTATAAGAATGTGCAGCTTTTGTCCCAGTTAATTTCTCCATTTACTGGATGCATTTAGGGAAGGCACCTAACAGGTCTTTGTGGGATGAAACAAAAAGAAATCACAAAAGTGATTAAGAGAGCTCAAATAATGGGTTTTATGCCAGTTACATACAAGGATCCTGTGTATCTCAAAGACCCCAAAGTTTGTAACATCAGATATCGGGAGTAAATTATCTAATGTTATCAATAAACTTATTTTTACAATAAAAAAAAAGATAGAAAATCTGAATGGATCTATGACAAGTAAAGAGATTGCATCAGTACTCAAAAAAACTTTTCACAAAGAAAAGCTGAGGAAAACATGTTTCACTGATATATTCTACCATACATTTGGTAGAAGAATTAACACCAATAAATCACAGATACTTCCAAACAAATTAAAAAGGGTACTCCCCCACTCATTCTATGAGGCTAGTATTACCCTGATACCAAAACCAAAAATAGGCATCACAAGATATGAAAATACAGGCCAAAATCTTTTATGGTAAAAGTCCTCAAAAAGAAAAATTAGCAAACTGAATCCAGCAACATATGAAAAGAATCATACACCATAACCAGGTGGTATTTATCCCAGGACCACATGATTTGTTCAACACATGAAAATCAACATACTATATTAATAGATGTAAAGGACAAAAATAATGATTGTATTAATAGAAAAAAAACAAACATTTGACAAAATCCAACACCCTTTATGAAAAAGCATTCAATGTATTAGATATTTGAAATAGAAGGGAATATTCTCGATGTGATAAAAGGCATCTGTAAACAAACCTACATCATACAAAGCTAACATCATACTTAATGGTGAAAGACTGAAAGCTTTTCCTCTAAGATAAGAAAAAAGACAACAATTTTGCTCTTGCCAATTCTATTCAACATTGTATTGGAAATTCTAACCAGGGTAATTAGGCAAGAAAAAGAAATAAAAGTCATAGATTGGAAAAGAAGCAAAACTATCTATTTGCCAATGACATGATAATTTACAGAAAAAATCCTATGAAATTGAAAAAAAACACTATTGGAGCAAATAATGACATCATCAAAGTTGCAGGATACAAAAATCAGTTGTATTTCTACAAAATAGCAGAGCAACCCAAAAATGAAATTAGGAAAACAATTACATTTACAAATAACATCAAAAAAGAATAAAATGCATAGGAATAAATTTGACTAAACAATTGCAAGTCTTGTACGTTGCAAACTACAAAACATCATTGAAAGAAATTTTAAAAGGCCCAAATAAATGGAAAGACATGCCATATTCATTGATTAAAAGATTTAATATGGCAATACTTTCCAGATTGATCTACACATTCATCCCAGGAATGCAAGGTTGGTTCAACACATGATGGCTAGAATAAAGAACAGAGATGTGTCATTGAGGATGTGGAAAAATTTGAACCCTCATACATTGATGGTGGGATTGTAAAGTGGTGTTATTGCTTTGGAAAACTATTTTGGAAAAATCTATATTCCTCAAAATGTAAACATAGATTTGTTATATGACCCAGCAATTCTGCTCATCGGTATTTTGCCCCAGATAATAGAAAAGATATGTCTGTATGAAAACTTGTCAATGAATAATCATAGTATCATTATTCATAATAGGCAAAAATGGAAACAACCCAAATGTTCAACAACTGATGAATAGATAAACAGAATGTGATCTACCCAGAATGTTATTCAACCACAGAAAGGACTGGAGTACTGATTCATATTACAACAGGGATGAACCTTATAAGCATTATGCAAAATGAAAGTGGCTTAACACAAAAGGACACATATTGTATGATTCCATTTATAAGAATTGTCCAGAATAGGAAAATCTATAGAGATAGAAAGTAGATTAGCAGTTCGGGGAGTTGAGAGCAGGGGGAAATTGGCAGTGACTGGTAATGAGTACAGGATTTCATTTTGGGGTGATGAAAATGTTCTGGAAATATGAAGTGGTAATGGTTACACAACCTTACAAATGTACTAAAACCCACAAAATTGTATACTTAAAAAGGATGGCCTTCATGAAACACTGATTACATCTCAAAAAAAAAAAGGCAAAACCAATGAAAGTCTTAAAAAATCCTCATTTGGGGGAAGATCTGAAGACTAGAATTATAAATGAAAGTTTTTATGTCACTGAGTAGCAACTGATGAAAGTTTTACAAAATTTGAGAATTAACTAAAATGATGAACTGCACATTATAGTAATTATGTTGACTTTAAAATATTTTATTTAATTATCATAGACACAGTAAACTATACGTCTTAAAATGTACAATTTAGTAAGTTTTGACATACAAATACACTCAGGAAAACATGATCACAATAAAAATAACTAACGTATCCCCCAAAGTTTCTTCATGTCTCATTCTTCTCACGTCTCCTCCCCAGGCTACTCCTGATCTTATTTCTGTTATTATATATTAGATTGCATTTCCTAGCATTTTATGTAAAGAAAACCATACAGTATATATGCTCTTTAAAAAATCTATATTCTTTCACTTAGCATAATTACTTTGAGATCCATCCATGTTTTGGTATGTTTTAATAGTTCATTCCTTTTTATTGCTGAGTAACATAAAGGAATCAGTTTGTTTATCCGTTGATCTGTGGATGAACATTTGAGTTGTTTCCAGTTTGGGGCTATTACAACCAATACTGTAATGACATTCATGTGACCTTAGCTTCACCTTTTTGACTGGGTGTTGTCTGACCCAACCAGCCATAAGGTCGTGTGTGTGCAGCAGCAATCTGTTGTCAAATGGTAGTGGTTTCTATGACCCCAAGCTTGAGCAGGTCCAGAAGGTACAAGTAGATGGCATGAGCAAGTGGCTTAGACTCCTCTGACTCTGAAGGTGCATTGTCTCTTCCCTCTCCTTAGTCTAAGTCCTCTTGGGCATGTTCCCGATGACTGGTTGATGGAGGAAGAGATCACTCAAGCCAGGTTTACAGATTGTTCTGTATTATAAGTGAGTATCTTGTAGCACCACTCAGGGTTGACCCTGAAAGACACCAGTGAAAGAAAATTCTCCCAGTAGGTAGAACTTTGGGCAGCACATTTCGTTGTACACTATGTCTAGACTGAGAGATGGCCAGTGGTACAGACGGACACTAACTCCTGGGCAGTTGATAGTGGTTTGGTTGGATGGTGTGTTAGGGTTCGCTAGAAAAACAGTATATTTCTATGTCTGTATCTATATCATCTATATCTATGTCTATATATTTTGTATTTCCTATATTTGGAGATCAATTGGCTTACATGGTTATGGAGACTGAAAGGGAACATGATCTGCCATCTGCAAGCTGGAGACTCAGGAAAGTCAGTAGTATAATTCAGTCTGAATCCAAAGGCCTGAGAACCAGGGGAACTGATAGAATAAAGCCCAGTCTGAGAGCAAGAGGTGAGATGAGATGTTCCAGCTAGTCCAGTGAGGCAGAAAAAAAAGGGGTGAAATTCCATCTTCCGCTACCTGTTGCTCTATTCAGGCCCTCAATGGACTAAATGATGCCCACCCACATGGGGGAGGGTAATCTGTTTTACTGAGTCAAATGCTAATCTTATCTAGATACACCCTCACAGACACACCCAGAAATAATGTTTAATTTGGGTACTCTGTGGCCCACTCAAGCTGACACATAAAATTAATCATCACAGATGGCTAGGAACTTAAAAGAAATAGGATGAGAAAATTGGTGACAAGGGCATCTGGAGAAGAAGCATATGGATGGACCTCTTGGAACGGTCAGAGTGTGAAGATACTCGTATTTGTGTCCCATGTAAATGATGGGCATTCACTGACAAGAAGCTTCTAGTAATTAAGTGAACAAATCATGTACTCTGTGGATGCCGGTCGCTTTACCCAGCCACCACAGTGCTTGTTCAATGGGCCCATGAGAAAAGTGGCCATGCATAGTAGGGATAGAGGCTATGCATTGATCTGACAACACAGACTTACCCTCTCCAAGGCCGACCTAGCAACACCACGGATGAGGTCTTACTATGTCAACAACAGAGAGCAACGTTGATCCCCTAATATGGTCCCATTCACTGGGGTAACCAGGTTGATTACAACTGGACCTCTTTCATCTTGGAGTGGGCAGAGATTTGTCTTCACTGGAAAAGACAATTCTGAATATGGCTATCCTTTCCCTGCCCCACATTGCTTGTGCCAGTAGCACTATATATGAGCTCACAGCACCCCTTACCCGCCATCACGGTATTTCCCATAGCATTGCTTCTGATCAATGATTTTCATGGCATCTCTTTTTTTACAGCAAAAGGAATCAGCAGTGGGCTCTTGGCCATGAAATTAACTGGTTTTACCACATACTCCATCGTCTAGAAGCAACAGGGCAAATTTTGAAAGCTTACTAATGTAATGGAATGGCTTACTGAAAACTCAAGTTATTGTGTCAGTTGGGAGTCAGCACCAACTGAAAGTATGAGGTGTTATCTTAAAGGAGACTGCATATTCTTTGAAACAGAACAATATGTGGTGCTCTCTCCCCCCATAGCCAGATAATACGGGTCTCGAAATCAAGGAGTGGAAGCAGCTCGTCTCAGTATCAAGCCAAAAGATTCACTTATAAAATTTTGCTTCCTATCCTGGTTACCTTGAGCTATGCTTGTTTGGTGTTCTTACTCCCCAGAGAGGAGGGGCTCCCCAAGGGACAAACCCATGATCCAGGTAAAGAACCCCAGTCAAAGAGGCACTCTGCCAGACCTGACGGAGAAGAAAAGCATGACTGATGTGTCTGTGGAGAATCTGGGCAAAGGACAATCTCTCAACTGGGCTCACTTCTGGAAAATACATTCTGGGTAGTACTGGAAGAGATTTGATTCTAAGTTTATACAAGAAGAGAGAAAACAACCATGCATACTGATTTTTATTAATTTGCTCATCTAAATGGAAAGAAAATTCACGATTTTAAGGTCTGTAGAAGTGGACAAATCTTTTCCAGGTCTCTGAGGCAATTGAAGGTGCAATTAAAAAGAAAAACTTTCTTACTATCTTGTCTGCATAAGTTATATCACAGGACTAAAATAGAGCAGGGCTGCTGCTTCACCCAGAATTAATGTTAATTCCTTTACGCACTCCCTTAGCCATCACTGGTGATTATGCCAAGGTTATCACTATTCATATTCTCTATTAATTCTAGATAAAGGATGCACTTGTGCCTTTTAAAGATTGCCTATTTTGTCCATATTCTAGTTGGTAGTTAAGCACATGAACTCTGAGGAGTCTGAGGCTAGGGTTTGCACTTGATCTTACTTAAAAAGCTGAGAAGCAATACGGCTGGGATTTGAATCCTGGCTTAGTCACTTTCCAGCTCCGAGATCTTGGGTAAATCAATTGAACTCTCTGTGCCTGAATTTCCTTATCTATAAAATGAGGATGATAGTGGTATCTCCTTGAGAGTGTTATTTGGAGAATTCATTAACATAACATATGCAAAGTCCTTACAACAGTGCTTGGCCCATAGTAAACAATGAATCAATGTTAGCAATTGTTAATATGATAATTTGGCAATGCTTGCTCTAAGTCTGCTTGCCAGGAATATAAACCATTTTATATCCTTCATCTCTCTTTCTCTAGCAAATCTGCAGGAAAACTGTTATGGACTGAATTTTGCACCCCCACCCTCATTCAAATGTTGAAGCCCTAACCCCCAATGAGACTGTATTTAGAGATAGGGCCTTTAGGGGAGGTAATTAAGGTTAAATGAGGTCAAAAGTGTGGGGCCCTAATCTGACAGGGCTAATAAGAACAGGAAGACCCCAGATCCCCTTTCCACTTCCTCTATCCCTTCTTATCCCTCTTCCTCTTTCTCTCTCTCTCTCTCTCTCTCTCTCTCTCTCTCTCTCTCTCTCTCTCTCTCTCTCTCCTCCATATGAGGATGCAATGGGACGGTAACTGTCTTCAAGCCTGGAAGAGATATCACACCAGAAACCAACCTTGACGGCACCTTGATCTTGGACTTCAGCCTTTGGAACTGTGAGAAAATAAATGTCTGTTGTTTAGGTATTTTGTTATGGCAGCCCTAGCAAACTAAGACAATGACATTAAGAAGTTTCCTATTCACATATTAAATGAGACAAATGAACCGTTCTGACACAATGTCTGATGTTATCCTTGAATATCATTTCCCTGTTGTGTGAAAGTCTGGTATCTACCGGGGTGGGGGTGGGAAGGTCACTGCAGGGAGTCATATGCCATCTTGACTGCTGCCCACTTGAATCCCTCTCAGGGTAACAATTCTTTTTTTTTCAGCAAAATGTATTGAGGCCCTAGACTGACTCCCACAAATGCAGGGATTTGTTATTACCTGTGAGGAGCTCTCACTCTTCTTTCTTTCTGATTTTAGGCTCATTCCAGAGGGTTTTATAAGAATAAGAATGTGGTCGATTGAGTCACTGATCAGATTCTGGACTAGTGCGACCTCATGTCAGCTGTGGCGTTCCTTTTCCTCAGGAGCTGGACAGCGCTGGCTGGAGTCCTTATCATTCCACTTCTGGGGATGCCCTCAGATGTCTTTGAAGTCCCTGAGGCCATCCTTCCCATGGCCTCTTCCTCCTGTCCCAAGGGGCTGGATTGTACCCCAGGGTCACCTTTCAAAAACTATGGTCACAACAAGCATGCATGAATTTAGTGGTCCTAACTGAAGGTTGAGAGATCACAGGAAGGAGACTTGGGAGTCACCGGAGGTGAGGCCCAGCCTTGCATTCTTCTCTATCCTCTTTTCTGCTTATCTTTCCTTCCATAGTTTCCCAAGAATACCTTACCCTGCAGTACATAGAAGGATGCATTTGAGTTCCAAGGCTCAAATCTACAGAAACCCTAGTTTGTAAGATGCTTGCAGAACAAAAGGGCCTTCCACTTCAAGTCAGTTTTCCTTAAAAAAATTATAAATAAATATATAATATGTATGATATATGTATGATGATATGTATATTATATATGCATATTTTATGTATGATATACATATTATAAACATATTTATAAATAACAAACATCTGTTTTTTCTTCTTACTACATTAGGAATAATTAAGACAATTTAGAGATAAAAGGAACTGCTGAATTTAGAGATAAAGATAGAACTGTTGAGTCTGGGTCTCCCCAGATTCACTCAGTGACTTTTGAAAAGCTGTTTGGAATTGACGTCAGAATATATTTCTTGGGTGTCGGGTGTTTAGAATCTGGAAGAAGGAATTATGTAAATCACGTAGCTTTAGAAAAATCAGGGCAAAATGGCTTTTCAAATATTTTATTAAGCCTTTCTTAAGATCATGATTAAATAATAAGCAGAGAGAAACGCAAAAAGTTCATTAGTTCCCACTGATTTTCGTAGCTAACACCTGTGAAGGTCAAGTCAGATTTGATTTCTATTGTATTTCGACTCAGAACGAAATGCACAGAAAATATAAAACCTCACGCAGAGTAACCATGCAAATTAACAACGACGTGCGAAAAGCCGTCCAGGATGCCGCGCGGGAAGCGCTGCCCCAGGGCGTCAGCAGGGCGCAAAGGGGGCTGGCGGCCACGCCCCCAGCGCCCTTCTCGGGCGCCTCGTACTCCCCTAAACGCCGCTCCTCGCGGGGGGCCTGCGGCCCCGCGGTCCCCGAGCGTCCCGTGCGCCCCCGCCTCGCGTCCCAACTCCGCCGGGGGCCTCCCCGCCTTCGCGCGCGCCGCCCACGCCCCCGTCGCGGGGGGCAGGGCAGGAGGCGGCGGCCGGCCCGCCCCGAGACCCTTTAAAGCGTCCGGGGCGAGGGCCCGGCACTGCGAGCCTGGCGGCGGGGAGCAGCGCGCCGAGCCCGGCGCCAGGACTGCCCTTCCCGGGCGGAGCGCGCCCGGCTCCCCGCCCCCTCCCGCGCCCGCGGCGCCCCCCCCCCCCGCCCCGGCTCATCCCTGCGTGCCCCGGGAGGCCCGGCCATGCGCCCTGGCTAGCGCCCCGCAGCGCAGCGCCCCCGGCCGCCCGGCCGCCCGCCCCGCGCCGGCATGCTGCGCCCGCTGCTGCTCGCCGCGCTCTGCCTGGCCCGCGGGCTCGCGCCTGCCGCCGGCTGCCAGCTGCCGTCCGAGTGGAGGCCCCTGAGCGAGGGCTGCCGCGCCGAGCTGGCCGAGATCATCGTGTACGCCAGGGTGCTGGCGCTGCACCAGGAGGCTCAGGGCCTCTACAACTACCTGCCCTGGCAGTACGACGCCGGCCAGGCGGGGCTCTTCTACTCCGCCGAGATCGAGATGCTGTGCGACCAGGCGTGGGGCAGCATGCTCGAGGTCCCCGCCGGCTCCAGGCTCAACCTCACGGGCCTGGGCTACTTCTCCTGTCACTCCCACGCCGTGGTCCAGGATTACTCCTATTTCTTCTTCCTCAGGTGAGCCGCGCACCTCATGCCCATACCACCTCCTCCACCTATCTGTGTGACCGCCCAAAGTCACCGTGATCTGGAGCCAGGTCGGGACTCCCAGGGAATCCTGTCTGTGCCATTTTAGAAAATTCTCGCCTGCGAGGTACGTCCGACATCTCCACCAAGGTCCGGGTACCTCTGGCTAAGGGTGGTGAGAAAACACGGAGGATTTCTGTGCTTCATCAAAGAAGAGTGTTTCAGGCAAACGCTCAAGGTTGTTTCCAACACTCCATTTGATTGAACTTCTTTTTTGCCTTTTTATAAAAAACTGGATTCAGTGGGAGTAGCTTGGATGGAGAGAAAAAAACAAAACAAAACAACAAAAAACATTTGAAGTCACACTGTTGGGATTCTGGTTCTGCTCCTTCCTAACTGATTTTGAGCAAGTTACTGACCTCAAGAACCTCGCTGTCCTCCCCTTAGTCATGTGAGAAGCAAGGCTGGTGGAGACTCAAACACAGAAAGTCAGGCAGACACCGATGCAGGTCTCCTGCCCACCTGCTTAAATGCCAGGATGTGAATGGCATGGAATGCAGCCCAGCTGTCCTCTTGTTTCACTCATATCAGCTGCCAACAGACCTCAATGGCAGGCTATTTAAAATAGCCAAGATTTGAGTTGGGATGGGCTGTGTGGGGGGAGGTTCCTCCTCAGTGTAAAACCTTGGGTGTCACTGCTTCCAAGAGGACAGAGGTGAATCAGGCAGGAGGACCTCTCTGATTGGAGACTCCTGGAGTTGTGTGACGTTCCATGAAAGTTAGCCTGTGGTCATGATGGAATGTATGTGCATAAAAATTCAGTCATTGTGTTCTACTGAAGTGTAAAACAGCAGCAGGTGGAAGCCTAAATGCATTGGTTGTCTGCAATTGAAATAGGAGAGTGATACCATAGCAACTACAAGAAACATCAGAATGGAATCTCACATCTATATCCAGATAGTGAATTAATCCAAGCTGTGATTAGTAATAGTTCCAGTCTGCCCAGTGGGTAAAGTCGCAATAAGGATATTTGAATGACTGTGACCTGGGTCTGCAGATTTGCTTTGAGCACTTGAGATTTCACATGTATCTGAGAAAGAAAGCAGTAAGTTCCCCAGTGGGCGTCCATAAGCCCATGGCAACACGTTTTCCATACTGAAGCCAGAATATCTAAGTTTAGAATGCATGATGTGCTTTGTTTTGGCTTGAGGGGTTTAGCTAGCTTCAGTTGAATTTTTTTCATTTCTGGGAAAGTGTAGTTTCTAAATAAAATTAGCAAGGTCTGAGACTGTACCTTTCTCTTACAGAGAAACTTGACTCAGATTTCTCATGTTTTTGTTTAGGATAAACACTGAGAACCCAGCTATAAAACTATTCAACAATGAAACTTTATTTTCCAAAGAAAAAAGAGCGAGAGTGCTTATGTAGACATTGTTGATGTTTTTTTTCCTGACTTTATCATGAAATACAGTTTTGTCCACTGGCTCTGTGGTGGTCAGCCAACTCTTTCATCTTTTGCTGTGACATATTTATAAAAAGTTAGGGCAGAAATACAGAGTCAAACAGTAGTCAAACAGTAGTCTGACAGATTTCCATTTCACAGGCCTGTGTTCTTCAGTGCGTTAAAGCTGCATACAAATCATCCCTCCTCTGTTTTTCGGGGACCCACTGAAATGGATTCTGGTCAGTGTCACAGGAGCTCCCTGGTGAGCTGGAGTTTAACGTCCATCTCTCCTTTTCCTTTTCATGACTTCTTTGTTTCCAACAGATTATTTAGGCACTATAAAAATGTTAACTAACATTTATACTGCACTCACTCTGTGCCAAATACTTTATTTATGTACATTTTCTAATGCAAGCCTTATACTGCCACCAAGAAGTCAGGCGTCTTTATCCTCTTTTTACAGATTGGAATACTGAAACTTAGAGAATTAAAAAAAAATCCATTTCATGTCAGATCGAAGGTAAGTAGCAAGGGCAGGATTTGAATCCAGGTCATTACAAATGGTCTTCTTTCACCAAGAAGCTAGAAACACTCTCTATGAGAAGGAAGTCCTCTTGGGAGATATACAAATAGACAAATATGCAAGCACAAACTTTCCCCCTTTTTACCCAGTCATCACTTTGAAAACCTTAAGGATAGAGGCACATAGTGTGAAGCAGAAAAACAATTAGAAACAGTAACTCTGATGACAGACACGTGAGACATTGTTGTGTAACTGGCAAGATTGTCTCAGTCTTCTCTGACTCTTGATTAAAGATGGTACACCCTATAGGTGACCGACCAGTGTACATCCCTGCTTTGTTTTTCTCTTTCCCATTAGGATGGATGAAAATTATAACCTTTTGCCTCATGGAGTCAATTTCCAAGATGCCATCTTTCCAGACACTCAAGAGAACAGAAGGATGTTTTCCAGCCTTTTCCAGTTTTCAAACTGTTCCCAAGGGCAGCAACTGGCAACTTTCTCCAGTGACTGGGAGATCCAGGAAGATAACAGGGTAAGAATTGGCTGTTCCCTGTGCAGCAGCAAAATAATAGAATAGCTACCTATTCTGTTGTATGAGTTTTGTGACCAAAGTGTCAAGAATACTCTTCCAAAAGCCCAGAACAAAGAGTCTTAACCTTCCTTCTCCCTCCCTGCCAGCAGTTGAAAAACACTGCTCGTAAACTTTGGATTCCCAGGGCCTTCCTATTTGGCAAAGGGTTCCTCACTAAGAGAAAGGACGAGATGAAGGTTGGCACACTGTGCTTCTGTTTCTTCTGTATAATGGAGACAACAGTAGCTTCTACATTAGAGAGCTGATGCAGTGTGACCTCACTGTGCAAAATATGTAAACATGTAAAGCCCTTAGCATAGTGCTTGCCAGAGTCAGTGTTGTACCCACGTGATACATCGTGAGTATCGTTGCGATTGATAGCAGGGTGCTCTAAGACATTTTCTAAAAGGAGAGAAAATGTCCTCAAGGAAATGAAGTGGAAAACATTATCAGAGTTAACACTTCCATGATTCGTAAATATGGTTGTTAAGACGTAGAAGTACAGGGTGGCCAAGCTGGTTGTGGAATGTGAGGGTCGATATTATTTGGGGGGACTAAAATGTAAAAGGGATCTTGCGTTCTGTGGCAGATGCCAGAGTTGGGGGAAATTTTGAGGAAAGTTACTTTTCCAAAGCAGTGGCATTGCCACAGTGGAGATGGGATGACGGTGGGACCAGGGCATCCAGGTGGTGTTCCAGCACTCCCGGTCCCTTGTCTGAGACATTTTTAGGGCAATGTGACAGACTGCTGAGAGAGTTCTGCTGCGTAGATATGGCTATCTCGTGCAACAATGACTCCTTTGTGGGTTAATGAACAATTGCATGTGTAGGGCGGCTTCCTTCCACCCTTATGTGATGGGTTTGGGCCGAATGCCCTTCTCTTGTCTGGTGGGTTGGCCTAAGAGAGCTGCGAAGTTCTTCCAAACTTCCTTATCTTCTGCCCAGGCCTCCCAGGCACCTGGAGGCCTTCTTCATGCTCTTGCCCAAAAACTGTTTGCATGATGGACAAGTACGTCTGACTAAGGAAAATGGTTCATTCTTATTTCCTTCACATTTTATCAAGAGGTTCCCGCCTTAGGCCTACCCATTGACAGCAATCTAGAGTCCTCTAACCCCTCCTCCATGGTTTGCCAGCATTTTCGGAACATTTGTCCTATAGTTTGCTCCCAACACAGTCCCAAGCGCTTCCCCCACGGATCTGCACCAGCCCCCACTCCGTACGGAACAGGATCTGGCAAGTGTAAGCCTGGGTGTCCCCAGCCCGAGTCATATCTTAGCGTGTTCCAAATGAAATCCTTTTAGCCTCTGCCCTTTGGTTCTCCATTTTGTGGGAACTTTACGTAAACTCCTAGATCCTGGGTAACAATATATTTATATCAAGAGATCAGATATTCCAAAAATATCTTAGTAGCTTAGCCTCCAAACTCTTCAGCTACATAACTTATTAGCCCTACGGTCACATAATGATGCCATTAAGCATTTTCCTGGAATTAGATTTTCCATCATTTGACAAACAGAACAGAACAATGGGACCATGGAGAATTGTTTCAGTGTGAAAACAGTCCTGTTTCTGGTGGTCAGATGTTCATTGGGAGAATTCTTTCCCTTTCCCTCTAATCACCCTGGCCGCTTAGATACCAAAGGGAGAGTGTGCTATGCAGCTCTGAGGAAGCATCAGGAGCTTTAGGGAGGAAAATCATTGTTCCAGACTGCTGAGCTCCTGTGTTGCCAGATTTAGAAGTTAGATCTGATGTACCTTGCGCTTTTCAACACTTCCATTTTTAATCCCTTGCCCAATTTGAAAGGTAGCGCATTAGCTCTACGTTAAATTAGTTAGCTTGCATAGAGTTTAAAATTAAATTGCTTTTTGAGTCAGTTTTATGATTTACATTTTATGGTGCTCCTTGAGAAATTTTTATGTACTCTGGAGTGATTAAAGTGGTTGTGAATTGACAATCTTAGGGGTAGATGAAGAATTATTGACAATTACTCGTTCCTTTCTTTGGGGGGAAAAAAGCTAAAAATTCTCCACATTTTCTGTGGGATGGGGTGTATCACATTGTGTATCCTACTCAGATAAGTACATCCTGTTATATCAGAAGCAGTCTATATTTTTCCTATGGTAGTCGTCATCATGGGAGTGATCAGAAAAGGTGCTCTGGTCACCTTTTTATTGCAGGAGGAATAGGTATGAGGATGCTTTGAAAAATCAGAACACACGAATCCTTCGCATGTTCTGAGACCATTATAAATGGCCCCGGACATTGCTGCTACACGCTTCTCCTGTATCACTCACATGCCATATCTTAGAGGACAAGATTGGTGAGTTCTTGCACTTCACACTGTTTATTCTGTGGCTCTCAGCTTCCGGTCAGTGTGAATAGTGGCTCTGGACTGTGGTGGTGAGAGGCGTATTTCATTCTCTTCACTGATGGTTCTCACTTGGTCTTGGAGGACCCCATGAATCTGGAACTCTAGAGTCAATTCGGAGGTTAAGAAATGGAAAAGGAAGAAAATCTTATGCAAGGAAATGTCCGCAATGCACACCAAGGCTGACATTCTCCCCGCTCACCATGTCCTCAGCAGCAAAATCCTCCTACTCTCTAGTTCCATCTTCAGATGTCCGACACATGCCTTAGAGAGCAGAAACACAATCTTGCTTTCAAATGTTGCCAGGAGGTCAGCAATGTTGCTAAGTGTTCAGTACTGCTCTGGTTCAGTGTCATGGTGTTAACAGGCCCTTCGGGGATGCCTCTGGCAAGTTTGGAGCATCCACCAGATTTACAGGAACGATTCTCTCCACACCAGCCAGCAACGTTTTTCTTCCTTCTTTTCTATCCTGCTGGGTGAGTGTAACCGTCAAAACAGAAGTTGGATATTTTCCCCTAGGACCAACACCCCGACTGACCTATGCTCGTATCAGTCTGTCACAGAATGTCATGGGATTGAAATAAAGTTTGTGAAAGTCCTTCTGCCATCTTTTTTTTCCCCCCCGGTTTTGGACTTGGGAAGGATGATGGGAGTTATTCTTGAAGCAGCTTTAGAAGGAATATAAACTTGTAATCCTAAAGTCTAGATTGGCTCCGCCATTTCCACAGGAATGACCTTGGGCAGGGCCCTTAATTTCTCACAGCATCAGTTTTCTCATCTATAAAATGGGGCTAAAGATAACATAAACTATCTAAGGTTGTTGTTAAGGACCTAACTAATTAGAGCATATTTGAAATTACTTCATAAACTATAAAGGGTTATGCAAGGGTGTATTACTGTAAATTGATCATTTGAAAGTATGACTTTAAAAATGACATAGTTTTTTCAATTTAAAGAGCTCCCTGCTACTTCCCAGGGATGGGGGCCAAGTGGTGGCAATGGAGGTGATGGGGATATGTGTTAGAGATGGGAACAGATGATGGGCAAGCCATCATGTGTGCTTTCATTCATTCAGTGGAATTTATTGTGTTCCATGCAGGGGGCACTGAAAAATGTGTCTACTGAGTTATAAACAGATAACGTATTCCCATGGGTTCCCATATCTGGAAGTATAAAGTGGTAGTGAATGCAGTTTCTCTCCCACCTCTGACACCTATCCACCAAGTTCTCACCCACTCTCCAAACAGGTACTTGCCATTGTTAGTTTCTTATAAACATTCAGTGAGTACTTTCATCCAACAAATAATACAAACGTATTATTTACCCTCTTCTTTGACACAAATGGCAGCACACTATGCATACTTTTATTGCCTTGCTTTATTCACAAGGATGTCTTGAAGATTTTTCCATATCAATGGATACAAAGTTGTCATGAATAGCTGCATAATATTCCATTGTATGGATGTGTCACTATATATTTAATCAAGTCCCCTATTGATAGGTAGTTAGGTTGTTTCCAATACATTGCTATTACAAAGAGTGTGAACACGTACGACATTATATATACCTCATTTTGTGGGATTGTTGAATTCAGTCTTGAGCATATATTTACTGAGTAACTACTGTGAGGCAGCTACTATGTTAGACACTAGAGTTTCAATGTTTAGCAAAATACAAAGTCCCTGATCTCTTAAAGCTTATAGTCCTAGTGTTGGTGATTGACATGATCAAAAGACCACATTAATGACTTTATAATTCCAAATGGGAAAAAATGCTCCAAAGGAAAGAAAGGAAATAATTAGAGTCTTAGTAGTCTTAGGGGTAAAGAAAGCCTTCTGTGTTGCATTGATACTGGGGCTAAGATCTGCTGGATGAAGAGGCTTCATGGGGAGATGAGAGCAATCCAGAGAAGGACAGTCTGTGCAAAGGCCCTGTGGTAGCAAGGTACACAGTGCTGTTGAGGAAATGAAAGGAAGGCCCTGTGGCTGGAGCAAAGGGAGTGAGTGAGAAGGATGAGGCGAGAGCATTAGGCAGGACCAGAACATACAGGGACTGATAGATCCTGAAGAAAATTTGGGCTTTGTCCTCACAGTAATGGGAAACCTTTAACGTTTTGAAAACAAGGAGGGATAGGATCAGATTTACATTTTGAAAAAAGGAGCTGGATTGGAGAGGATCTAAGTGATGTGGTGAGAGCAGGTGTGGGTTGTTATAAAGCTATCAGATTGATGCTGGACTATGGCGGAGGCGTGGGGATGGCGTGAAGTAGGCAAAGTTGAGAAATACTTAGCAAATAAAATCAGGAGGTGTTAATGACGGTTTAGATTTGGGTGGTAAAGAAGGTGGTGTGGTCAAAGAGAACTCCTGTGTTTCTGGCATGTACACTGCATGCCAGGACCAACACTGAGAAATGTGAATAGGACAGGTTTGGTAGGGGAACTCATGAGACTACTGTTGGACATACTGAGTTGTGGTGTCTTCGAGCCATCCACATGAGACCTTGAATAGGTAGACAGTTGGATTTATAAGTTTAGAACTCTGAGAGGAAAATATACCTTTGGGTCTGAACAATAATTAGATGTCAATTGAAATTGGATCTGAATGAGATTTCCAAGGGAGAGGGCATAGAGAAAGAAGAGCAGAGGACCTTGGGTTGGGCTGAGACTCGTGGAATGCTATTTTTGGTCAAGATGGAGCAGACAGAGGTAGAAGAAAACTAGGAGAGTCCACGGCACAGCATGTTTCCAGGAGAATGAGTGATGGACAGAGCCAAAAGCTGTTCAGAAGTCACTCAACTTTGGTGGCCTGAACGAGGACAACTTCCATATAGTGAGGGAGGAGATTGTGAGGGTGTGAGGAGTGTGGGTGGACAAGAGGACATGGAGACAGTGAGGGTGGACAACTTTGTCATGCAGTTTGGCTGTGAATGGTTTAATACATGTAAGGTTGCCGGTGAAGGGGGCAGAACTGGAGACGGAGGGGTTTTGTTATCTTTAAAGATGGCAGCCATCCTGTTCAAACCGTCTTGGTCCTTGTTTTCCCACTCTTCAGACACTGTCTATCCAAGTAGACTAAACTACTCAAGGGCTGGGATGTCTGCTTTGTTTACTGTTGTGTATCTGGTGCATGTTTTATGGTATGTTACACATTTGTAAAATGAACAATCTCTCATCTGGAGATCTCTGAGGCCTAAGCAAAGGGCTTCTTGTCCTTTTCCTACCTCCTCGCCTTCCCCTCTCATTTTCTAAATTAATATTGAAAATCCACAGACGGTAAAATTCACTCTTTTTCATGGACAGTTATGAGTTTTAACAGAGGTATGTAGTTGTATGATCACAACTACAACCGCAACACAGAAATTCCATCACTGCAGAAAACCTCGTGTGTTCTAGCTCTTTTATAGTCAGATCGTCCCCAACCGCAACTCCCGGGAACCATACATTTGTTCTGAATGACGTTTTGCATTTTCCAGAATGTCGTATGAATGGAATCAATCATAAAGTATGTTGCATTTTTCAGTTTGGCTTTTTTTAAAAAACTTAACAGAATGTGCTTGTGATTCATCCATGTCATGTGTGTCAGTAGTTCATACCCTTTAATTGACAATACATATTCCATGATAGGGGTGTACCACAGTTTTATTTATCTATTCACCAGCTGAGAGATATTTAGGTTGTTTCTAGCTTTAGGCTCCTGGAGCTTCTATAAACATGCATGTATAGGTTTTTGTGTGAACATAAATTTTGGCTTCTCGGGTAAATACCTAGGGTAGGTTTGCTGAATTGTAAGGTAAGTGCATGTTGAACTTTATGCAAAACTGGTTTTGAGACTGGCTGTACCATTTTGCATCCACATTAGCAATGTACGACAGCTCCAGTTCTGCCTCCTGATCAGTATTTAGTACTAGGTAAACACACACACACACACACACACACACACAGACACAAACACACATTCTAATGGGTGTATGGTGGTGTCTTTTTTTTAAGATTCCACATACAAGTGAGATCATGTGGTATTTGTCTTTTTCTGATTTCTTTCACTTAGCATAATGCTCTAAAGGTCCATCCATGTTATAAATGGAAGGATCTTCTTTGAAAAGGCTGAATTATATTTCATTGTGTCTATATACCACGATTTCTTTATCTGTCAATGGAAACTTAGGTTTTTTCCATATCTTGGCTATTGTGAATAATGATGCAATGAACGTGGGAGGGCAGATATCTGTTCAAGGTACTGATTTCATTTCCTCTGGATATGTACCCAGAAGAGGGATTGCTAGATCTTATGGTTTTCCTTTTAATTTTGTTTGAGGCACTCCATACTGTTTTCCATAGTGGCTATACCAATTTACATTCCCATCAACAGTGTACAAGGGTTCCCTTTTCTCCACATCTTTGCCTCCCCATGTTATCTTTTAGTTTTTGGATAATAGGCATCTTAATAGGTGTGAGGTGATATCTCATTGTGGTTTTGGTGTGCATTTCCCTGATGATTATCTGTATATCTTCTTTGGAAAAATGTCTATTCGGATCTGCCCATTTTTAAATTGGTGTTTTTTGGGGTGTTTTTTTTTTGCTATTGAGTTATATGAGTTTCTTATATTTTGGATATTAACCCATTACCAGATACACGATTTGCAAATATTTTTTTCTCATCTTGGCTTGTAGGTTGCCTTTTCATTTGCTGATGGTTTCCTTTGCTGCACAGCAGCATTTTAGTTTGATGTAGCCCACTTGTTTATTTTTGCTTTTATTGATTTTGCATTTGGTGTCAAATAAAAAAAATTATTGTCAAGACTGATGTCAAGGAGCTCACTCTCAGATATTTTCTAGGAACTTTATGGTTTCAGGTCTTATGTTGAAGTCTTTAATCTATTTGGAGTTGATTTTGTGTGTGTGTATGATGTAAGATAGTGGTCCAGTGTCATTCTTTTGCAAGTGGCTGTTCAGTTTTCCCAACACCATTTGTTGAAGAGACTGTTTTTTCCCCATTGTATATTTTTGACTACTTTGTTGTAAATTAATTTGCCACATATATGTGGTTTTAATTCCGGGCTCTCTTTCCTCTTCCATTGTTCTGTGTGTCTCTTTTTATGCCAATACCATGTTCTTTTAATTACTGTAGCTTTGTAATATAGAGGAAGCATGATGCCTCTGTTTTATTCTAATTTTTAAGGTTGCTTTGGTTATTCGGGGTCTTTTGTTCTTTTTTTTAGGATTGCTTGTTCTATTTTTGTGAAAAACTCCATTGGAAGTTTGATACGGATTGCATTGAATCTCTAGATTGCTTTGCGTAGTATGGGCATTTTAACAATGTTAATTCTTCTAATCCCTGAGTGTGGAATATTTTTCATTTATTTTTGTCTTCTTAAATTTCTTTCATCAAGGTCTTACAATTTTCAATGTATGTGTCTTTCATCTCCTTTGTGAAATTTATTCCTGGGCATTATATTCTTTTTGATGCAATTTTAAATAGGATTACTTTCTTATTTTCTCTTTCTGATAGATCGTTGTTAGCATATAGAAATGCAACTGATTTTTGTATATTGATTTTGTATCCTGCAACTTTGCTGAACTCATTTTTTATTTCTAACAGGTTTGTGTGTGTGTGTGTGTGTATGTGTGTAATTTTTAGGGTTTTATACATATAAGATCAATTCTGCAAACAATTCAATTTCTTTAGTAGATAGAACTATTCAGGTTATCTCTTTCTTGCCTGTGCCACTGTGGCAGTGCAGATTGAAACTAGGGTTGGCCTTAGGACAAGGCTGGGTGAGAAAAAAGAGAAGAAAAAAGGAAGACAACCAAGGACTGCCTCCATACTCTCCGTACACTGGGGCCCCCTTTCTGGTTCTCCTGGATAGGAATAAAGGTATCTCCCACAGTTTTCTGCGTAACTCCATAATTCAATTCCATAATCCCCTTTGATTCAGGTCCCTTTGCTTGTAGTTGTTGAGTTTTCAGAGTCCCCGAGATAGTTTCTTTTTGTATTATGTGCAGAGGTTTCAATTGTAATCAGTAGGAGTCATAGATTGTGTTCAGGTTCCTTCTTCTTGAGCGGCCCCGGAGGCTGGTGTTTCCTTTTGACTAGGCCCATTGAGAACACCTGGTCAAGTTTGGGCAGCACCTACTACAGGGAGAAAAAGGACAGTATTTCATTTCTGGTTATCAAAAGCAAAAATGATCTGTAGTTTTTACAGTGAGGTTTGAGCCCCAAATGGATCAAGAAAATCGGAACTCAATTTATTCAGATCTTCCATAAAGCCCTAGAAGTATTTGGTTTAAAATATCACTGGAAGTTTGCTGAGAAAGTCTAGTTCACCAGATTATTTGTTGAAGAACAAAGAGACCCCTTCGGGGTAGAGGAGCATAACTTCAGTTTAACAGGTATTTGAATGTCTCTTTTCCTGTTTTCTTCTTTGATAACCACATCAAAATTCCAAAAGGTGATAGTTTCTTAAAAGTTAGTTGCAGTGCAGAATCTGAAACCTCATCAATGAACTTTTTTGTATTCTTACATGAAAATCCATCAGACCCTTGCACTTGGAATGGATTATTTTTCCCATGCATGATTTTGTAACATAATGATTTGACCATTTGGGAAATGCAGAGTTATACAGATCCTGCATATGCTGAGACTTTTAATTATGCAGTATTTAAAAATCCTATTCATTAATAGACTGTCGATCTAATCAAGAACGTCTTTAAGCATTGGGAAAAATGTCAAGCACACAGTGGAAAGTTTTCTAAAATTCTAATTTTTGCTTGAAAGCTTGAATTTTACCACTGGAAACAAGTACTATTAGTTGTTTTCCTTGACATGACAGGCTCATTTTATCCATGTTCAAGAAAATGTCAATCAAACACACAAATCTGAATGACTGTAGTTTACCTGTCATTCATTCTTTCAAGTAAAAATAGTGTTTCACAAAGAAAGCCACTAGTTCAGCTCAGAACTCAGTCTCACAGTGCTTTTCCTTGACTCGACCATTGTGCTTTGATAAGCAGCCGACGTGCTTTATGTGTGCTTCGCATTCCTTTACAGAGTGTTCAAACCACGGGTACCCAAGGGTTAGGATTTATTTAACGACTTTTACTGCTTCATCAGGGACATTCTTCAGTTGAACTGCCTTTTCCTTTTCTGCCCACACAAGCACTGCAGAACATGACTTGAGTATAATTTGGTGTCACTGTGCCAGGTGTCACTAGTTTTACTCACCTTTGAGTTGGCACCAACAATGCAAATGGAAATGCAGTGGAAAAGAGGTCGTAGTGTTATTCTGAAAATAGTTTTGACTCATGGACCCCCACGAAAGGATGCTGGGATCCCCCAGAAATATGCAGACTCTGAACCACTGAAGCAGACCCACTCGGGGATGAGAGAATGGTAGAGGAGGGGCTGTTATGTGAGCCAAGTGCTCAGGGATGGAGGCCGTTGTACAGCCTGAGCTGTGCAGGGGGCATGTGTGACCTTCCCATGAGGCTCAGAATTTCAGAAGACCTGGAGTAAACGATGAGCTTGGAATGACTTCTGCTGTTGGGCTTCTAGCATTGAAAATAGCGGGAAATTGCACAGTGAGGGTTGGATCAGATTGTGGAGGGCTGTGGATACCTTTGGAAAGAATCCAGAGCTGAGATTCAGCAGATCTGGATTCTACTCTGGACTGCTTTCACTCACACATTAATCTTAAGCAAATCCATTCACCTTTATGGATCTTTGTGCTCATAATTAGTGCATGCTCAATACATTTTTCGTTCATCGAAATTAAATTGTTTCACCTCTGAGAAATCAAGTGGTTATATTTTAGTTCTCTGGGTTTTTTTTTTTAACACTAAACATTGATTCTGTTCTTTATATGTAGTTGAGTCAACGGAGGCCTGGTAAGTCCAGTGGAATGTAGGCAGGCAGTGACCGCTAGAAGGGAAGCCATGGTCTCCTGACTTCAGGGCCATGCCATTTTGTTCTCCATTTTGCCTGCTCACTGGTCTGCTGCCTTCCATACTGGACAGACTTTCTGCTCACAGAGTAACTTTTACTTCTTCCACCCACTTCCTACCTGCTTTCCTTCCTTTCTCCAGCTGGTCTGGTTTTGTCCTCCAATTATGCTGGGAGCACACACTTACTTTTCTCTGTGGCACTTATCACAAAAATAATTAGTAATGATTTGTGCAAAGATTGGTTTAATATCTATGTCCCCCAACCAGGGTGTAAATTCCATATGAACTCCTTCTTATTCATTGTTGTGTTCCCAATCTAGCACGGTCCCCTCACATAGTAGGTACTCATACCATTGTGAATAAGGGGATTATTAAATATCACACGAGTGGTGTGGGCAATAAAGCTGCAGAAAGTCTGAGGAAGGAGGTGTCAGAGAGGCCTTGAGTGGTCCAGGAAGATCTCAGAGAAGGGGGGGGGGCTTGATCTGGACCTTATAAGGGGACCCATAATATACTGTTCTGAAAGTGCTTTTGATATAACTAGGATCATGCAGCTCACTTACCCCTTAGGTGAAGGCTATTGCCCTATTTTCAGATTGTTACCACCAGGCCATTCATTTGGCCAGAGAGAGCCAGAACTGTGCAGTAGGTAGGGTGAAGGCCTTCTTTCCTTCCTTTTTTCCTCTCTTCCTTTCTCCCTTCTTTCCTCCCTCCCTTCCTTCCTTCCTCCCTTTCTCTCTTTTTGTCCCCTTTTCTCTCTTCCCTCCATTCCCTTCCTTCCTCCCTTCCTTTCTTTCTGTCTTTCTCCCCTTCCCTCCCTTCCCTCTCTTCCCTTTTCGCCCCTCTCTTTCTCTCTCCCTTCCTTCCTCTTTCCTTCCACCCCTGCCATCCCCCTTCCTCCCATTCATACTTTTTATTCTAAACATATTTACTGAACTCCTACTGTGTGCCAGGCACTGGGAATACAAAAGAGAATGAGAGAAAAGCTCTTGCGTTCCTCCTGGAGCTTACACTGCAGTGGGATGAGGGAGAGACAGTCGACACATCCATCAATACGAGTACATCAGTCAGTGAGAAAAACGTCACATCGCAATAGGTGTTTGGCAAAGAATTAAAAGAAGGTTATATGATAGAGGGGAACTGATTAACTACTATAGGTTGAGGGGCTAACACACTGAAATCTGAATGGCACAGGGCCAGCCAAACAAAGTCAGGCGGAAAAGCATTCCAGGTAGAAGAAAAAGTTGGTGATAATGGCCAAGGCAGAGCCTGTTTGGCATGCCTGAAGGGTGGAGAAGGATGTGTGTAGCATTGTTGGTGGGGAAAAATGGGACCGGATGAGTTTGGAGAGGTGAGCAGGAACCAGATCTTTCAGAGCCTTTTAAGTAAGTGTAAGGAGTTTAGGACTTTGTGCCTTGGGAAGCCATTGAATGGAGTGGTAGGATCTGAGTAAGGGAGGCTTGGTGGAGGACGTAGTGTTGGTGCTGGGAGAACTGAGTGGATTCCACTACATTTGGAAGTGGACGCTCCCTGTGTTCTCCCAGTTTGTCCTTGATCACAATCCACTCCTCTATCCCCACTTTCTAAAGACATTTATTCTGGGTCCTTTTCCTACAGGGCCTCCGCCTCCCCCAAAGTATTGGCTAAACACTACATTTTGTGTTGCAAAATGTTATACTTCCTTCTGGGAAGATTTAAATCTAAATTAACTGATAATTAACCTTAAAAATAAAGTTATAAAGTGGCAATTTGCATCTCGATAGGGCCTTAGACTGAGTCTTGGGTTCTAACCATGACTCAGTACTAACCATGACTACGGATTTTACTGAACCGCTCTGACTCAGTTTCTTTCCCTGAAAAATGGGTCTAATTACATCTACTATGTTTTACTCATAGCTCTCTCATAAGAAAAAACAACCGAGATATGATATTTAAAAGGACAAAGTACCGGTTACGTGTGAAACATTATGTCGTGGCTCTTACACCTGCACATGTACCACTCTCCTTCATTACATATCTCACAAGAGTGAGAATAAAAGATCTGGAGGCAGACAATCTTCTATTCCATCAGGAAGGATTTCTGAGCGCCCCCACGTTCTTAGCGCTGTGTCCTGTATTGTGGAGAATTAGGAGAAGATGACCTGGTGTCTGAACTCTGGTATCTACTCGGAGAGATATAATTAGCCCACCTGGAAAGATGGATCCTGCTGCTGGGCCTTATGAGATGGGAAGGACATGGGAAGGTGGAGGACAGCAGAGCAAGAACGAAGGCCCAGAGACGAGAATGACGGTGCATTAGGGACACTAGAGCTGCGTGCCGGGGAGTGAAGGGAAATGAGGACACACAAGTGATGGGTCCACACTGGAGGTTCCTGACCTGTTTTCCAATATGGGCATTCACAGTAAGAGGGGGACTTCCTCCTACACGAGAGGTGATGTTTGGGGCTGTACGATGACAGCTGTCATTTCTTCTTTACTTTTGAGTTTTATTGAAACACAGTCAATACTCTTCAACATTGACTAATGCTATCACTATATAGTTACATTTTAAAAACTTCTTATTTTGGAATAAATATAGATTCACAGGCAGCTACAAAGAAATGGTGAGCGGTCGTTGGTACCCATCCCCCACTGTCGCCTACAGTGAGCATACTGTGTAACTATAGGACGGTAACCGGCCCAGGTAATGACATTGATGAAGTCCACAGAGCTGATTCAGATGTCACCAGTTATACACGCACTGCTTTGTGTGCGTGTGTGTCACTTTAGGCAAGTTGGTCACATGTGTAGCTTCCTGTCACTACCACCACAGTCAACAGACAGTACTTTCCCTCACCCCAAACTCCCTCGTGCTACCCCTTCGTAGCCACACTGTCTCCCAGGCCCATTCCTAAACCCTGGCAGCCACTACCCTGTTCTCTCTCTCTAGAATTTTGTTATTTCAAGTATATGAGTAGAACCTTATAGTATGTAACTTTTTAAGACTGTCTTCTTCACTCGGGATAATTTCCCTGAGGAGGATCCAAGTAGTTGTATTTCTTCTTACTGCTGTGTAATATTTCCTGTTATGGATGTACCATCATTTGTTAAGCCATTCACTCACTGAAGGACTTAGGGTAGTTTCTAGTTATTAGCTATTATGAATAAAGCTACTCTGCATATTCATGCATTATTTTTGTGTGGACATAAGTTTTCATTTCTCTGCAGTAAATGCCCAAAGTGTCATTGCTGAGTCGTATAGTAAGTCCATTTTTCATTTTAAAAGAAGCTTCCAAACTATTTCCCAAAGTGGCTAAATCATTTACATTTCCACCAACAATGCATGAGTGATCCAGTTTTCTGCATTGCTGGCCAGCATTTGGTATTATCACTATTTTTCATTTTAGCCATTCTGGTAGGCATGTAGTGCTATCCCATTGTGGTTTAAAATTTTTTTCATTGAGATATGATTCACATACATTTTAAAGTACACAATTCAGTGGTGTTCGGTATATTCACAGATGTGCATCATTATCTATTTCCAAAGTATTTTCATCCCTCCCCACCAAAAGAAAAAGCACCAATTATTAGTCACTCACAGTCCTGCCCTCTCCCCAGCCCCTGGCAACCTAGTGGATTTGCCGATTCCGAACATTTCTTATAAATGAAATCTTATATTATGTGGCTTTTTGTGTCTGGTTACTTTCACCTAGCATGTTTTCAAGGTTCATCCCTGTTTTAATATGAATTGGTACTTCATGCATTATGGCTGAGTAATATTCCATTGCATGGATAGACCACATTTTGCTTATCGATTCATTTGTTAATGGACATTTAGGTTGTTTTCACTTTTGCCTGTTATAAATAATGCTGCTATAAGTATTCATGTATAAGTTTTTGTGTGGATGTTTTCATTTCTCTTGGAGTTGAATTGTTGGGGTTCATGTGGTAACTCTATGTTTAGCTTTTTAAGGAGCTGCCAAACTGTTTTTCCAAGCAAGCAGCTGCCCTATTTTATATTCCCACCAGCAATGTATAAGGGTTCCAATTTCTTCACGTCTTTGCCAGTACTTGTTATTTTCTGTCTTATTGATTCTAACCATCCTAGTGGAAATGAAGTGCTATCATGTTATGGTTTGGATTTGCATTTCCCTGATAGCTAATGATAGTGAGCATCTTCTCATGGACTTACTGGTCATTTGTGTGTCTTCTTTGGAGAAATGGCTCTTCATGTCTTTTGCCCAGTTTTTAATTAGGTTGTCTTTCTATTGTTGAGTTGTAATCATTTCTTATATATTTTGGATACTAGGCCCTTATCAGATATATGATTTGCATCATTTTCTTCCATTTTGTGGAGCATGGCTACTGTCTGTATGGCTTCTTTGGTGAAATGTCTGTTCATGTCTTTTGCCCATGTTTGGTATCTCCTTATAAAGCTATGGCTGGAGACATTTCCCTTTGTGGTATAAGTTAAAAAGTCTTCAAACTCTTCCTTGCAACAGCACTAGGAAGGATCAGAGACATGACTGTTAAGCTACTCATAGCTATAGATGCTGTGTGATAAAACATTTATCACAGTGTTTTTATTGTGACAAAAAACAAAAACAAAGACAAACCGCATAACATGAAATCCACCCTCTTAACAAAATTTTATGTATTGTTACAACACTACAGTATTGTTAACTGTATGCACGTTGTCATACAGCAGATCTCTCATAACTTTTCACTTTGCATGACTGAAACTCTGGACTCATCGAATAGCAACTCCCCATTCCCCTTCTTCCAGACCTTGGCATCCACAATTCTACTTTTTGCTTCTGAGTTTGACTATTTTAGATATCTACCTAAGTGGAATCATGCGTATTTGTCCTTCTGTGCCTGCCTTGTTTCACTTAGCATGATGTCTTTAGCATTCACCCATGTTGTAACATGACGGTAGTAATAGATTTGGCTTCATTTTAGGTCACTTTCAGTTTTAACTCATTGCTAATCATGTGGTTTCGCCATGAATCAGTTTCTATATCATCAAAGTGGATAACAGTTCATTGTGGTACAGAACTTGGGAGTAAACAAAATCAGAGCTTTGTAAATAGTGCAGGAGTCCTATGATTTGTGTCACAGATGCTGTCAGTTACAGCGTCTATGACAAAAAGTCAGAAGTCAGCAGGAGAAAGTTCTCATCCTGGTTTGTTGAAGAGAACTCACTGAGTGGTCTCATTTCTTCCTTAATTTTATTTCTTTTCTTGCATAATGATGTTCAATTCCGGAGCCTTTCCAGAGTACTTCAGTACATACATACCAAGATGGAAAGGGAGGGCATCAAAATGAAGTCTTGTCCTCCACCAAGGGTCTTCTCTGTTCCCAAAGGGGAAGGCCCTCCAGCTAGCCTCCTCCTGGCCTCACAACGCACCGAATTCCCAGACAGTTACTATGGAAACGTGCTCCAGTACTAGAAGGAAATGAAATTAAGCATCCGAGTGTTGCAGGCTAGAAAACAGAATGGTACACCTGAAGCCTATGTGACTTCATTAACAATTGTCACCCCAATAAGCTTTAATTAAAGAAATAAAATAAAGAAAAATAAAATAGAAGTTCTGACTTTTGTTCCCAAAGTCTCCTGTTGTTGCTTTCTTCATTCTTTCTCCATGTTTCACTGTCCCCATGTGGATGGGGAGGCTGAATGTGGTGACTGTCCTTGCAGGGGCTTTGCAGGAAGGCAGGAGAGGTTTGTAAGATCTCTGGCCATCAAGCTGCGGTGTTAAATAGGAAATGATGATCGTGTCTCTCCTTTTTGTCTTGGAAGAAGAAAATCTGCCACCATCTGAGCTCTCCCTGTGGACATCTTAGCTCATGCAAATGTCTCTTGGGAAGGGGAAAAGTGTCTTTGCCTTGCTGCTTCCTTCTTCCCATACCCCTCCCTGGAGGCCCTTCGCTTCTGCACCATGTCCCTTGGACTGGCAGCTTTAGCTCTTACCTTTCTCAGCATGCACTGTGGCTTTGCAGGCAGGCGGGGGCATTACTGGGCATTGGTCGCGGTTGTTACCACAAGCTCTGCCTGTGAGTAGTGGACCTGAGGAGATCACCTCCTGTCTTCCTCACACTGCTCTGGCTCTCATTAGACCCTCGGGAACACTGTCAAGCTTCAGTTCCCCTGACTGGTTCTCATCTTTCAGCTAAATCAGCTGTGACACCTGCTAGAGCCATGCTTTCCTTGGGGGCCTAAGCAAACCTGGATGCTGCCAGCATGTTCGAAGGCCATTGTCCCCAGAGTGCACCCAAGGCCAGTCCATTTACTTTGCACAGACACAGGAGAAAGAATGTCAGGCCTAGAAGGGAGCTAAGAAGTCATCTAGTTCAACTGCTTTATGTAACATCACAGCATAATTTTCTAGGAAAACAAACACTCACCCACAGCTCCATTAGCACATGGCCTAGTGATACTGTTTTGACTTTAAATACAATTATCATCATTTCAATGATAAAACTGTTTAAAATATTAGTAGGAACTAGCATAGGGTTCCAAAAGTGTGTACGCCTTTGTCAAAGCAAAATGGTCATAACAAAAGTCAAAGGAAGTGAACCAGCACACAGTACCTACGAGTACGTGCACAGATACATACATACATAGGTGAAAAGTGAGGGCAGCACCTTCTCACACTGCATCAGATGGTTACTCTGTACGTGCTTTTAAAGTTATTTCTGTTGATTTACTTTGAGAAGAGGGTCCTTTTTTTATTATCCTGTGGCTGGAGAGAGGTAGCAATTTCTCAGTTTTCTGGGAAATGGTTGTAGTTGTGCCTGGGCCAAGGTTGGTGTCTCTGTGTTGTCTGCATATCTGTCTGTTTGTCTTTCTGTGTGTTTTCCTCTCTGGGTTCTCCTGGTGGACCCCCTATTGAACTGGTATCTGATGCCCAATGGCTTCGCACCCTATCTCTTTCTCAGTGTCTCATTCCCCAAGCCCTACAGATTTCTTCTGCCCACCAGTGTTTGCTGACCTGTGTCATGTAACCCAAGACTCTGCTAGACAGTGGAAGCTGATCGCTGCTGATCTCAGAGAATAATTCAAGTTGAAGTGGTAACAAGTAGAAGTGGCATTGTTTATTACCTTTCCGTAAACATTTTCTGTTGTGTCCCACTCGACGAGAGTTGTGGGGAACGAGGAAGGCAGCGCAGGGTTAAGAAAAGACAGTAGCCGATACTAGATTATAAGCAGGGCCAAGGGACCCCCAGTCTCAAGGACTGGACACCCTGAATTGGGCCTATGCATTAGCTTGTATTAGTTAGGTGGGGAAGTAAAGGAGATAAAGCTTGTCAATCTCAAGATCTGTGAATCCTATACATCATAATAGGAAACTGATTCAAGCCAATCACCCTTGCCTGCAGGCAGCTGAACCCTAAGTCTCAGGATGTATGTCCTTCCCCAAGGGACAAAACCTTTATGCATGTGAATAGATGGAGAGCGCATCATTGAATCACTTCCCCTGCAGGTTTGTGGGGAGGAATGCAGCCACAGAGGCTGAGGCTCTCCTTAGCCGGGGGAAGGTGGGGGGCTGTGCCCACCTCTACGAACCCCGTGAGTTCTCCTGTTGGTCCCCACTCAACTGCACCTGGCTTGAGTTGCCCCCCCCCCATGGGGAATCTTACTCATCATCGGCTGACCAGCCATCTTTCTGGGGCCAAACAGGGAGACATAGGTGCAAGCACAAAGGTGAAGCAAAGTCCCTGAAAGGATCCGTCTCACAGACTCTCCTTTCTTTGGGGGCAAGAACAAGGAGACAGACGGGTAGGCTGCTGCGTGGCAACAGTTTTCATTTGAAAGCTTTTGATCTCTAAATTCTAATATAATTCTAAATTCTAATAATTCTCTCTATATATACATATGTAGTTGCTCTCGTGGAAACTTAGGAGCGGTGGAGACTGTCTCGCACGTTGGACTGGGGCAGACCCCATGGTTGAATCCTAGTATCGCTCCAAATGAATTCTGTGACAGTAGGCAAGTCATTCGACTTCTCTGATTCTCCAGCTTCATACATATATATATATATATATATATATATATATATATACACACACACATATATATATGTATATATGTATACACACACACACATATATATACACATATATACACATACACATATATACACACATATATAAATATATATACACACACACATATATATATAAATGGAACAGCAAGAGGGGAAAATAGCTTTTCTTTTCTGGACCATACGTTGAGTCACTCCAGCCCTCACCCACTCACACACGCGCCCAGGCGGAGTCCCTTCCTCTGTCCTATTGTCCTAAGGAAGATGAAACCCACATTTACTCCGGGTGTGTCTTTTATGAGTATCTGTCTATAATTAGGTCATGAGCTATTAATGAAAAGGACTCCTATCTTTTAAATCCAATTCTTTTCATGAATAATGAGAACTTAATATGTCAATGACGAAATATTAATATGGCTGAAGGAGTCAGGCAATAAGTCTTCTTAGTGTTTGAAAACTGCTTCTAAAGCCTTATTGGAAATGTCCTGTGAGGGCTTGGATTTTGTGTCATGAGAAACACTAATTGAAAGCCTCTGGGGAAGGTCATTTCTTCCCCCTCTAGGCAATTCATGTTGCAAATATGCTTCTCTTGCGGCTGGCATTGCATGCTTACTGGAGACACCTGTCTGAGGGCATTAGTGTCAGGTGCTGTCATAGTGAGCACTGCAGTCAGCTACCTTACGGGCCGCTGAGTTTACTCTCTTCCTTTGAGAAGCTGTATCAGCGCTGGTATCGACAGGCATTTCGGGATGCCAAGGAAAAACATAGAAGGCACCACTTGCTCTCTTGTGGACACTTAGGAGTGGTGGAGACTGTCTCGCACGTTGGACTGGGGTAGACCCATGGTTGAATCCTAGTATCTCTCCAAATGAATTCTGTGACAGTAGGCAAGTCATTCAACTTCTCTGATCCTCCAGCTTTTCTTTAAAACTGGGATAACGATCTGTTTTCACAGGACTATTTTGAGATTAAAATGAGACATTCACGCAAAGAGCCTGGCACAGAGTGAGAGGTGGCCAGCAGGTGAATGGGAGCTCTATAATTTGGTAAATCCTCAAAGTACATTTTGATCCATTTAATTGCCATCTCAGAATAGTGTTGGCAGGGGTGGGCAGAGGGGATACAGCTATCCAATCAAGAAATTTTGGCTTCTAAGTGTACATCTCTTTATATCTTGGACCCCAGAAGATGGGGATGGAGGCTCAAATGCCTGGCATGCTGTGAAACGTCCCATTTTGGCACGTGTGAGTCTCCGTCCAGGCGAGAGCACAGGTTTGATTGCTGCCATGGAGAGAGCCCTGTGCCAGAGAGAGTGCTCAGGGCGAGGAGGCTGGCTGGATGCCCAGGACTTCTGTTGCCGTCGACTGTTTGTGTTCCCTCTCCCCTCTCATATGTTGAAATCTAACCTCTGATGACAGTTAGGAGGTGAACAGGTCATGAGGCTGGAACCCTCATGAGTGGGATTAGTGTGTTTGTAAAATAGATCCCAGAGAGCCCCCTCAGCCCTTCAGCCATGTGAAGACAGTGAAAAGGTGGCTGTCTGTGAACAGGATTCAGACCCTCACCAGACACTGAAGCGGCCAGCACCTTCATCCCGGACTTCTTAGACTCTAGGACTGGGAGAAGTAAATTCCTGTTATTTATAAGCCACCCTGTCTATAGTATTTTGTTCCAATAACTGGCATGGACTAAGACACCTGTAAATATTCCATTTCAGTGGTGTGATTGGATTTTTTTAAAATAGACTATTTTGTAGAGCAGTTTTAGGTTCACAGCAAAACTGAGTGGAAGGTACAGAGATTTCACGTATACCTCTTGCCCCCACACATCCATAGCCCTCCCTCATTGTTATGTTCCCCATCACAGTGGGACATTTGTTGCAGTCAATGAACCTGCATTGATTCACACGGAATCATAGTTGACCCCAGGGCTCACTCCTGTGTTGTACATTCTGTGGGTTTTGACAAATGTGTGGTAACAGGTACCCACCAATATAGCATCATACAGAGCAGTTTCATTGCCCTGAGATTCCCATATGCTCCCCCTACGCATTCTTACCTCCCCTCTAGTCTTACTGGTTTTTAATCAAGAATTACATTATTTTGCATATCAGACAGGGTATAGTTAGAGGTCCACGGGTCTGTTTTTTATCTATTTGCCTCATAAGACCACGAGTAAACATAGGTTCAGATGTATACAAATAAATTCATTTCTTTGTGGCTGTGGATTATTACCTGGCCAAGTAAACCTTGTGTGGTGAATTCTCGGCCTTGGAATTCTGGACTCCTCCTGCTCCCCATCCCTGCCACTTGTCACCCCCTGCTCCTTGTTGTATGTACGAGGCGCTCTCAGGGTAGGGATCCTCAGGGTAGGGACCATGTCCTCTTCATCTTTGTATCCTGGAGCTTAGCACACAGCAGGTTCTCAGTGCATGTTCGGCTACCAGCTCCTAAAAGCCCACTTCCTTTCATTGATGTTGTTCCATGACCTTCCACTGACCACAGGCCATGCTGCCCTCACTTGTGCTGCTGCTGCCCCTGCCCATCTTTCTACCCATCCATCTGAGAGAAAAAGGCAGAGGCCCAGGTCTCCAGAGCCTCTGCTTCTGAGCTCATGCCTTTGAGCAGAGTAAGCTCCAGTGTCTGGACCCCATTTGTGGACACAAGGGGACTTCGTGCAAATGAGAGAACTCTTACCCATGAAGGCATTCTCATCTCCTATCTTTCGGGCAGTAGGATGCAGTGCGGAAGGGTGTGTTTGGGGACGTAGGGGCCCATGACTGTACTGTGTCCTCAAGTTCTAGGATGGCTCATTTCAACTCATTGAATTCCAGAGGAATCCAATTTTGCATGTGCAAATAGGAATTGGGTTAACTGTGTCACCCTTGGTAACATGAAAAGAGATGGTAAGAGTGAACTGCTTTGAAACCTTTCTGTAAGAATTGCCGGTTAAATGCAGAGTGTGTCCATTTCTTTTGCCAACTGCCAGGGGTACCCCTTTGTGTGGCAGAGGGCGCTGGCCACAGAAGGACTGTGAGCAGGACTCGCCCACCTGATGCCCAGCAGCTGGGGACATGTCTGTTTCCCGTGCTCTGCTGCAGGCCAGCCCATCTGCACAAAGGGAGGCTGCTGAGTCCCAGGACCATGGGAGCGGTGGTTCAGTATCGGTTTGTCCCTCCTTCCTCTAGTTGAAAAGCGAAGAGGGATAAATTGATGTGGTGTTTTCTCTCTAAGCCTTTCTTTGCAAAGGCTGCTGCTACCCATTGTGTTGTTATTCCTTTCTAAGGCTGAACTAATGCCTAGCAGGTGGAGTTGGAACTAAGCAAAACATGGGAAGGTTTACTCTGTTCAGAACTTGGGCTGGAGGCTAAGTGCAAAATGAACCTTGGTTCATTTCTATTGGCTGGTCTGGGGAGGCCTGGAGTGTGTGTGTGTGTGTGTGTGTGTGTGTGTGTGTGTGTGTCTGGGGAGGATGGGAGGGCCAGAGAGCCTCTTCCTCACTGAGCCCTCTGAGATGAGATGGGCAGAGGGCTGGAAGACCCTGCATGGAGGACATTTACGAGGGGGGTGGCCCCTGCTGGGTCAGGGGCTTGGAAAGAAGGTGTGAGTCAAAGCCCATAGCACCTAAGACGATTTAAACCTAAGACTGAGGCTGACCAGAGCAGCCCATGATGACTAGGGCAGTCAGTTAGGCATGGACTTGACTCCTGGCCTTGCCAGCCCTTTGACCATTGGGAATGGCTTAACCACAGAAGCCTCATGCTATTCATTTGTCGTGAGACATACACAGTAGGCATGACAGTACTTTCAAGGATGTGGTTGGGCCATGTGCTATATGAGGTCTGACAATCAGTTCGCAAATTTGTTGCAACAATGTTCTAAACGTTTTTGATATCAGAGGCATTATTCATTAAGAATTTGTACCAACTGGTCAGTTAACCAAGTTGACTATTTGGAAGTGCTGAAAAGGCTGCGTGAAAAAGTTGATGAAAACGACCCGAACTTTTCGCCAACAATTCATTGCTCTTGCATCACGACAATGCACCAGCTCACAGGCATTGTCTGTGAGGGAATTTTTAGCCAGTAAACAAATAACTGTTATTGGAACACCCTCCCTACTCACTTGATCTGGCCCCCAGTGACTTCTTTCTTTACCCGAAGATAAAGTAAATATTGAAAGGAAGATATTTTGATGACATTCAGGACATCAAGGGTAATACGACGACAGCTCTGATGCCATTCCAAAAAAAGAGCTCCGACATTTCTTTGAAGGGTGGACTAGGTGCTGGTGTCGGTGCATAGCTTCCCAAGGGGAGTACTTCGAAGGTGACCGTAGTGATATTCAGTAATGAGGTATGCAGCACTTTTTCTAGCATAAGTTCGCAGACTTCATTGTCAGACCTCAGTATGGTAACATTTAAGACGGTGAAGGACCAAAGGCACATAGGTTGCCCTCCAGTTAGGTAGTGACCTTTCCATACTGCTTGGAAAGGTGAATGACTCCGCTCGTGGCTCAGCACCAAAGGGTGTCCAGGGGCCCCTCAGGGCCGTGTCATCTCCCCTTCCTGACGCTGTCACAGAAGCTCTCAATAGCAGGATATCAAGCCCCCATTTTGCCACATGGATTGGCATTTTCCAGATATGCCGGCTGGCCTTTTCTAATTGGCTAGAGTGACAGTTAACTTGTGTCCTGGAGGCCTCTGGGGCATTTTTCAAACATGCAGCAGGAACATGAACCTTAATTATTCCAGCTGTGGGATCAATTTCCTCATCAAAAAATGAGACAATAATAGAACTTCATAGGATTGTTAGGGTTAAATGTAGTAACTCATGTTAATTACTTAACACACTTTTATTATGGGCCCAATAAATATTGGCACTGTTGTTACTGTGATTATTCTGTCCTCTACCTTCTTCTCCCCTCATTTTCGATTTGGGTTCCAAGAAGTTTCCAGAAAGAGCAGGGGACAGTTGGGACTGTTTCATGGAAGCTGTGTTCATCCTACCCCCACTCCCACCTGCCCACCTCTCTTCTGACACACTGAGTCAGTGCAATTTTCTTCCCGTGTGCCTGGCACCAATCAGGTCTTGTTCTCCATATGGTTGGTTCCTGCCATTGTAGGACCTGGCAAGAGTGTCCTCGTCCCACATTGAGGGATGGGCCTCAGGGACAAGGAGGAAGTGAGCAGAACATCAGGTCGCGTTCTTCCCTGGGCTTCAGGGAGAACTCATAAAACATGCTGCCAATTCCTCCTATGGGATTCAAGGGGGGAAATCCTATCACTAGAAAAATCTAGAGCTCTTCTTGACCCTCTCACCCGCTCTTTCTTTCTCCTAGAAAGATGGGGGTGTCCTGTTGGCCTTGGGGTACAGCCCAGCTTGGGTCTTCCTGCCTATGAGCTCAGCCCCTGTCCCCTCTGTGACTCATAACTGGACCTCACTGCCCTGCCCCATGCCCTCTGCTTCCAGGTCATAATTCCCCATCGCTCCTCCTCACCCCACCCGTGCCTTCGGAAAGATATTATAAGGCCGAGTTTAGGTGGATAAAATGGCCACATACAAGATTTCCCAACTGCATACAATTGATGTCACTGAAATGTATCAATCTGCCACCAGGCAGCTCCGTCCCCTCTGCCGGTGGAGATAACAACTATAAAAACACACTTTGAGAGAAAAACAGGAAGAGAGGCATGGGGCCAGTTCCGACCAGCAAGACAGTCATTTTGGTGGCAGTGGAAACCTCTGGCTTGTGTTTATGCTCTGTTCTTATGCTCTGTTGATGACGCCTCACGTGGGACATGCTGACCGGCTTGGCCCCAGGTTCAGAAAGCAGCCCGTCTCACAAATGGAAACTCCAGACTGGAAGTTTGGAAACCTGGCCTTGATTTCTGCCTTGGAAGAGATTTTTCTCACTGTACCCAGCAGGCTTTACCTATCTAACGTATTTCATTTTGGTGGCCTCAGGTACTTGGGATTCTCTACCCATTGCTGCTTATCTCCCACCAGTAAAGAGGCTATTGACCATGCCTTCAACCATCTTGGACCTTTCTGCAATGCTGCCTGGTTCTCAGAGTGTTCATTTCCCTTCTTGTTTGATTTTCCTAACCGTGGATGTGATTACAGATTATAACACAGAGGTGAGTGACTCACTCAAGGTCACAGAGATTGTTAATTAGCTAAAGGGAAAAATTCAGGTCCCCACTATCTGTTCTAGTGCCATCTTGCTACTTGGGGAAAAGCTGGGGTCATGTACAAGAGGCCTTGGGGGTATGAGACCTCGGTCAGGTGTACCCAGAAGCCCAAAGTGCAGGCATACCTCATCTTACTGTACTTTGCAGATACTTGGCAAGAACTAGAAACGTGTGAGGGCAAGCAGCTTAGAATGGGATGTGGCTTGGGTGAGGGAGTCAAGTCCAGCAGGAAAGCCAGAATGCCAGGCTGGAAAACAAGGTGGAAGCCAACTGTATGGCCTGGACCCGTGGCAGAGATTAGGGGCCTTTGCCTCCAACCAGCTTTAGAAACTGGGGATGAGGTTACATGAAGCCCCAGTACACTATGCATTCTTAGAGTCTAAGCCTGCTTGGCTGCCAGTACTAGGACAAAAATCAAACAACAAGCAAAACAAAACCACAAGTTGGGAGAAGGGTTGCATTCGAGGTTCTGGGGGAGAAACAATGACTGTTCTGGGTTTGTAGACGATGTGAAATGACAGTCTGACGGTGAGGGTTTCTGTCCTGCAGGCAGCAGGGTGAGAGGTGGGAAGAAGGTAATGCCCTCAGCCCGGGAAGTGATGGTAGCAGCCACAGGCCAGAATGAGTCCGTCTTGGAGGAGACAGGAGAGAACAGAGGTTGAGAAACCAGCCTTGGAGGCTTGGCTGAACTTAAGGTTGGAAGGATGGATAAGGCTCAGCCCAGCAGGCAGAGAGGGAGCCATGGGAAAAATGGGCAGGAGACCTCCGTGTGGTGGGACCCATGTGCGGAGATAGCCAGGAGGAAGAGGGCAGCAGTGCCATGAGCTGAAATTCAAGGAGCAGAAAGGACCCTGGATTGTCATGAAAGGGGTCATCGAGCACCCCAGGGGGCATGTTGCTACTTTTCTACATCGTCACCTGCAAAAATCTATGATGAGAAGTTCTGTTCTGAGTGATCTGGCAACTTGGAGAGTAAGTTGTGTTCATTGCACAGGAGCAGTTAAGGCAAGAAAACGTCCTAGTTCGTTTTAGAAAGGACGGCGGTCACTTGTGTTTTCTCCCCAGGGATTGGCTCCGCTGACCACAGTGGTGCCGTTCCTGTTCATTACAGAGAGTTAGAGTTTTACTCCAGGGTGTAAATATAGTCTACAAGGCCCCAGGGCCAGGGCAGCAGGCAGGCATCCGAGGGCAGCAGGTGGCTTGGGATCTGATTGCACATGATGACAGGCAAGGGCTTTTCTTCCCTTGAAAAAATGATAACTGGGTAGATTTATATATTGGAGTAATTAGCATTGACACTACACTACTTAGTAGACAGATTCCCTAGTTAAACTATAGACACTGAGAACTTGAGAAGTAGAAAGCTTTAATGAATTGTCTGACTTTGCAAAGTGCTTTTTAATTGCTTAGCTTTAGCTTATTAGTTTGTGGAGTGCTTTTAAAGAACTTTTAAAGAGTCTTTAATTTGGGTACAGACTGTACTGCTTAAGCATGAAAAATAGGTTGTTAGGGTAACAAAGAATCAATATAATTATCTTCTTTGCCTGGCAGAAGCCTCTGAAGCTTGGAAAAATTCAAGTTGGGGCTTCCAGTAAATTAGGCTGCTTATTAGATGGCACCGAAGTCAATAAATCGTGTAGTATACTAACGCAGCCTTTAAAAGGCAGAAGTGCTATGTGTGGGGGGTGGAGAGGCAGGGTCCATGCCCTGCCCCATCTCATGTAAGTTGTCAGCTCACTGGAGTCAGAGTGTGAAGGAAGTCAGGAGGGAAAGGTATTCTAGAATGAACAGAAGAGTGGGAGCTAGAGATCTGGAGCATTGTATGGGGCTGGTACACTGGTCAGATCACTTAAAATTTCTGGGTCTCAGTTTCCATATTGGTGTTCATTTAGGATAATAAACCCTGATTTCCTCTCAGGTTTGTTGCGAAGACCCAAAGAGATAGGCTATGGGAGAGAACTTTGAATGCCGTCAAACACTATACAAGAAGGTGTGGCGAAGCCACCCCAATTTTAGAAAATGTTGGGGTTTGAGCAAGCTCAGTAAGTAACCATTAGCTTCGTCACCCATGTTCTGATTTAACTGCACTGAAGTGTTTTTTTTTAACTGATCAAGATGGTGTTGGAAAATGTGGTTGTTCTCTGCAGGTGAGAACGCTGTTTCCCAAACTCAGGATTCAATGGACTTGCCCCTCCAGGCAGGCACAGGTGGCCCTGCAAAACCACAGCTTGGGTCCTTGGGCCCTGGAGCTTGTACATTTTCGGCTTTGAGAAGATTGGCCAGGCAGCTCCCTGTGGTCAACTAGCTCCCAAAAGGATAGGGGAGAGGGTAACTGAAGCATGCGCATTTCCTGTTCCCAATACACCAATTCGGATTCGCTTTCTGTCCTCAGGAGGTGTGAGTGAGGGGCCCTGGAGAGACCAGAAATGTAACCCTAATGAAGGACTCACTGCACAGAAACTAAATGTCAGGGAAGGCGATTCCTTCCAACGGATACTCCCATTTAAAGTAACTTAGCCCCCAAGAGCTGATGCTGTGGACTTTGAATTCCTTAAAGCCCATTTGCATCACTCCCAGATGCTTCTTCTCCACAGACCGTGACATATATTGAGACATTGCCTTAGGAACAGCTGGGGACATGTTGGCAAAGAGAACACACAAGCAAGATGCTTGGATGGAGAATTCGCTTTCTATGCTGGAGACTTAATGGTGTATGTCACTAAAAACACACCCATGAGGGAAGCCAGTCTGAGGACAGAAAAAGGAACTCTATTCGTTTTCATAGAACACAATGATTTCTCATGCAAAGTGAATTATATTCTGAGTCCCACTGGGTGGGGTGTACTTTCTTCACATGTCACTTTGCAGCTCATGTAGAGTAATGAAGCCTTCTCTTGTGGGGTGAGCCATCTCTGGGTTCTGTTTTGCATGATGTCTCCTGATAGCTGAAACCCCACACTGCTAGCATCCACAAGTTAATAATTCATGATCACATGAGAAAAGAAGCATCAACAGTTCGCAGCTTTCTGCTGCATTTATATACGTTGACTATCATGGCTAATGACTTGATTTTACCAAGATGAATTTTTGTATCAAACCCATGAGAGTTTAGTAAAAAATGATAATATATTTGCCTTTCCATGTGCCTTATGACACTGTCAGTGACTCACATCTATAATCTCACATACGCAGAATCAAAATCTAACAATCTTTGGGAGTAGAAATCAGAAATATATATTGAGCTCTAGGTAATGAACTTTCTAATCATTATTTTAAGATTAGTTGTGATGTTAGAGTATGTGTGTGATTATGAGAGTATATGTATGTATAATGTGTAAAATATTGGTGTTTAAAATCCTTCTCTTAGAGTCCTTTTTAATTTAATGTATGAACTTTAGACCCTAATGCCTGCATGTGCTTAGCACATTTACTAGCAGTGTGATGGTAGGTAAGGCACTTACCCTCTTCGTCTTTTTCTTCACCTGTAGAGTTAATTACATCATTAGGGATGGCTTTGGCTGTAAGTAAGAGAGAAAGCTGGACTCAGCTCATTTAAAACAATGAGGAAAGAATCGCATGCCACAAGAAAGCAAAAGCTCCAGCAGCTCCAGACGCAGAATCAGGGCTCTGGGTCCCCTTTGGGTGACTCTCTGGGCTTTGTATTCTCTCTGTGATGCCGCTGTCCTCAGACTGGCTTCCCTCGTGGGTGCAAGAAGGCTGCAGCAGTTCTAGGCATCAACTCCAGACCCAACAAAATCCAAAAGAGGGAGACATTCTCTCTTCTGTGTGGCTTTTATTAGGAACAACAAAAAAAGTATTCTCATGAACAACTACCCCTCCCCCAAACCAGCAGGCTTCCTTTCACATATCATTGGCCAGAAGAGTGTCACACGCCTGTACCTCGTGGGCCTTCTTACTTAGCTTGGGCCAATAAGAGCCCACCTCCTAGAACAGCCCCTCCTGAAGTAATGGCCATGTGGAAAAGGGTGGAACTTGAACAAAATCGTGGCTCATTAGGAACGGAAGAAGGATTTAAGCAACCAACATAAGAAACTCTATAGGATTATTATGAGGAGTAGACGGTATAACATATAGTTTGATGAGTGAACACATATAAAACTCTTCAAACAGTGCTTAGGATGTGTGAAGCGCTATATACGTGTATGTTTATTGTCATATATGTGTTTGCTAAGTCTCAGCACTCCATACTAATACAAATAGTATCCTGACTGCTGTTTTATTAGATAAAAGGAAGTGGATGGATGCCAAAGGTAAATAAGAGAGGAAGTCTAGCTGATGCTCAGAAGCAAAAAGGAGATAGAGTGAGCAGTGGGCCCATATTTGGTCATAGTCTTTACACTGGGAGGAGTTACGACAGCCTTCTAAATAAAGGAAAACTACTGTTGCCCTACGTGTTAATGAATTCCAGCCCCAATAGTCTCTTCTTTCCCACAGCTATTTTCTTTCATGAGTTGAAAGTGGTATTTAACTGCCAAAGTATTTTTAAAACAGCCGGCGGTCTCTTAACCAAATAAAAAGTTTAAATTTTATTACTTTTGATGGGGGTGGGGGGTAGGGAGAATGGAGGTGAAAAATCATACGCTGTGTATCTATGTGTGTAAATTTAAATATCTTTGAAAAGCACACACATACACTTGTGAGAAACTCTCTAAAAGCTGTAGCAATTCTAGCCAAGAAAAAGGAACAAAGAAAACTGGCTTCTTGAAGCTTTCAGCTATAACTAAAAATAATCTTCCTAGTCCATATTTGAAACATCATTCAAGAAGAAATTTACTCTGTGTACCTGAACGATTTTAGAGTTCATTTTCAGTCTGTGTGGCTGTAAGAAGGTCCTTGTTGTATCTGATGGCATTTTATACCATTTGGGACAGGCTTTTGCGCTGGCCACTTGATGTGGCATTTTAGACGTAATAGATGACAACTGTGAAACTCCTGTGCATGTCTCTAAAAGAAAAAAAGGAAGAAGCAGTTCTAAAGGTAAAAGTCTATTTCACGTTAATGCATCAAGTTCTATTTTTATAGCCTTGAAGAGACTTGGGGGAGTGTGTTGCTGATTATGTATTTTTCTTAAATGCAAAGCAAATTACTTTAAAGAGTGGGTGTCCATCTGACAGGAGAATCTGTCATATCAAGTCCTCCCTCTTCAGGGAAGCCAAAGAAAGCACAGAGGCATCTTGGAGCTTTGAGTCTGGCGTGCCGCATTGATGTTTTCATTCTTCTTGGCCTTTTGTCAAATTTTACTTTGCATCTTCTCAGAAAGCAACATTGCAGTATTGCTAATCAGCTTCATAAATCTGACGTTTGCCTGTTCTGTCTGGTTTGGCCCCGAGCATCTACAAGTCCCGATGATCGTTTCGTCCTTTATCAGCAGCTTATATTTCTTCCCACTCATATCCCCTCCAAAAGGGTCAGAAGGGTATGTCTCTATACATCCAGAGTATTGTCTTTGAACTTGAGACTGCAGCTAGCTCTGGATCCCCAAGGAGAGGGTTGAAATAGAAACTGTACTGATTTTGACTGATTCTTTGGGGGTGGGAGACCCTTTCTGCTTTCCTGGTGCTATGAGCTTAAGCTCCATTAACTTCTTCATGCAAAGTCTTCCCTTGGATGTCCATGTAATGGACTTCACCAGCTGTCCTGAGTTTCTCCAGGCTTGAGAGCAAACACTGAGTGCTACTCGGATATATTTATGCAGTGGTCCCAGAGCCTTCGGGGAGAAGCAACAGGATAAATACCCCAAAATTATGTACGCCAACATATTTTCAAAGGCTCACAATGACAATTTCTATTCGTGGATTTGTTTCGTAGACTGTAGTTAGGATAGTTTAAGACTGATGGAGCCTTTTTCTTTCTCTACTTTCCATGCTATCGGTTTCATTCTTCTTCTTCTTATTTTTATTGGACTTTCAAGGAAAGTTTTCACCTGCTGTTTTCTTTCCTGGCACATTCTTGGGAATAGCAGGAACAGTGGATAGCGGTTCTCAGGACACTAGATTTGGCAGGTTCTCAGGACACTAGATTTTCACAACAGGTCTGTGATGTGTACACTGTTATTACTCTCATGTCACAGATGTGGAAAGAGATGTGAAGTCAGACCACTTGTCTAAGACACTGAGTAAGTGAGGGCAGAAGCTGGGCTGGGGGTGGGTCTGCGGGATTCCAAGCCCATGCTTGTACGTAGCACCACACAGAGCTGACTGCATGGTGGTGCTCTCGGCCAACTCCTTCCAGGGTATCCACATCGGAAGTGGAGGGTGTATTTCTAGGGTCCTCCCCTGCTGTTAGGCACTTCTGTTCCCTCTTCTGCCCACTTCGCTCCCACTGAGATACCATATTCTAAGAATACCAACCCAAACTGTAACAGGTAAGAAAATCGGAAGGTTACCCCAAACTCCCTTGTATTGGTACAGAGCGCTTTATACCCTACACAATGCCTTCCCATTTGCTGTCCTCCTCGGTTTGGTCAGTAGGGCTCCTTCTGGGTGGTAGGTCAGAAGGTCCACACTTGTGGTCTGTGGGCAGAGCTTGGGCAGCAGAGTTACTCTGGATCTGTGGTGACTTTTCCAAGCGCTTGGCTCTAGGGGAGAGGTGTGCAGACCTGACCCCTTCGGGGCCTCTGGGCCATTTCCCACATTTCTCACCTCTCCCCTCTGTCGAATTGCCCTGCCACACCTCGTGTTTCGATTCTGCACAGTTTGTCATTGTGTTGGGAAAGCATCTTGAGCCTGGTACAAAAGCACCGGACATGTACTGAGCATTACGGGCTTTGGTCTGCTTATTCCACATGGATCAGGGCTGGAATGTTATCATTATAAATCTCAGTGCCTGGCAGCTGCCTTCTCTGGGCCAATAAGCAGATGAGCCTTGAACCCAGGGATGGGCACCACCACCCTCTGAGACAAGTACCCAGACACATCTTTCTGGCTCCCCATGATCTCTCTCGTCCTGCTCTTTCTCCATTCTGGCTCCTCTCCTCCCCTCTTCTCAAAGACACACAAAGGAAACACTAAACAACAACAATAAAAAAATCACAGCAGGATCTCAGAAATACCACAAAGAATGTGGACACAGTGCACGGGTAGCACGGAGGAGAACTTGGTTTACTCTGCAGAGGTAGGGGTTAAGAACACATGACCAGGGATGGCTCTGAGGAGGTCGCACTTGAGCTGGATGGTACTGTTTGGCTGGGCTCTCAAAGAGGACTGGCTTTTCAGGCAAAGGGCACTGAAGGTACAGTAGCACCAAGTCATAAAACACTCTCATGCATTTAGAGAATTTACATAAGTTCATTATTGCTAAAGAATACATTTCAAGATAGGGTGAGAGGGAAGAAGAAGTTGTAGCTAAAAAGGTAGGTGGGAACTTGGGCATGAAGAGATACCACGGGCCAGTTTAGCATTTAGTTGAGAGGATGCCATCAAAACATTTAAAGCTGGAGAAAATAACCTTGGTTCTGTTTCTCGCTAGTTCTCTTAAGTCTAGCTGAGGGCACCTCAGGGAAAGACGATTTCTTCGTTGGGTTAGCTAAATGTCTGTCAATAAATAATTATTTTTGAGTTTGGGGATTGTGCTAATTCACTCCTTCGTTAAATTATTAATTCAACTAATATTTATTGAGGGCCTACTTTGGGCTGGGGACTGTTCTAGAAACTGAGGATTGTTGCGCGCAACAAGGGCAGTGAGGAGGTGAGAAGGGGCGGTTTGGGTTAAGTTTTTAAGCAAGAAACAACCAGAGACTTAATGCAGTTAAATCTCTCCGAAGGACAGGGCTGGAGCCCAGAATAAAGCTGGCTGGAGGTTTTTATTGAGAGGTCTACAACTACAAGAAAGCAACATTGTTTCTTACGGTCTGTGAGGCTCAGACTTCCTAACAGAAAAATGTTTATTTCAATCACCCTTTGTCTGTTAACAGCTGAAGCACAAGGTCCCAGGATGTTTTGTACCTAAAGTATGTAGTTTTCAGGATCAAGTCTTTCACATTGTAACAACTCTGTTGAGAGAAGTGGAACCAGGTGCAAGGGGAGAGCCAGAGCCGGCAATAGACTTTCCCAAGCAGGGGGAACGGGAGGCAAGGCCCCTTCCCATACCTGTCCGAGGCAGCTCGTTTGGGGTCCCCACTCGGTTCCGCCTGGCTTAAGTTGTATCTCCCGTGAGACATCTTACCCGTCTTTGGCTGCAAACCATCTTTTGGGGACCAGACAGAGAGACATAAGGTGTAAACAAAGGATGGAACAGAGTCCCAGAAAGGCACTATCTCACACTCTTCTTTCCTTAAGGAAAGACATGAAGGGACATTTGGCTAGGCTGTTGTGCGGCTACAGAGAATAGAGCAATGAGCTGAACAAAGCCTTTCCCTCCTGGAAATCTAACTGGTGCCCACTCACTGCTTGTGGCTGAACTTTGTTTGGCTACAGAGAAGACTGGACAGGCCTGTTTTTGGGTCTTACTAGATTTTAGCACAATCATTTTGGCTCTGTTCTCTGTGTGGCCACAAGAAGTTGTTTCCTATTTTGCACCTGCATTTCCTTATCTGTCAAATGGGTATAATCATGGCCATCTTTGGTGAAAACACCAGAAGAGTTAATCAGACATTGTACAGATGGGGGTTGAATTCAAAAGAGATGTTCCAGTGGGAACATGAACTATCTATCCTTTAGTCAGTCAGTAGCTTCCAAACATTTTTTGCTGTGGCTCACACAAATAACATTTTAGAACCCAAACAGAAGTTTCACAAAGTTATGAAAGTGATGCTCTGGTACTTTTTCTGTTCTATCCTGCTTTATTTACAAATGCTGGTAGAGACCTGCTACATTGATTTCACAGCCCAGTGCACCTGGATCGCGGTCTCCAGGCTAAGAAATGCTGCCTTAAGTTGAACATTCCTTGTGGGCAGGGTTTTAAACTGTCTTCATTTCTCCCAGTTCTCGCTAAGTACTTGTTGATGGATTGTTTCAACTTCTACTTGGCCTTTTCTAACCCAAGCAACTGTGCACACAAAACTTTGCGAAGATCGCTCAGTCTCTATAGCAGGAACACCAGTCACACGTGCCCATGATGCACTCTGCCCCCTTTGAGGTCACCCAAGTTGCCTTGTCGTGATTATTCCAGTTGGGCATTGAATGAAGTCAGATGTGGTGGGTCAGAAGCCTGCCCTGCTCCCCTCCCCTTTCTTTCAAATGTTCTTGCTGTCGGCTCTGAATAAATGATTGTGACATGAAGCCTTTCCCCGGGGAGGACCGCAGGTCTGAGCTTGTGCAGTCAGCCTGGTTGCGGTGCATGGGCTCAGGGTTTCTGATGTGAGCGAGGCAGTAGGAAGTTTAGGAATGTTTGTCTTCTCTGTTCCAATCTTGTACGGGAGATTTAGCCAGAAAACCCAGGATGAGGGGGAACAATGACAATCAAATACACATTTGTCTGGGGTTCACCAGCACCAACATGTTAAAGCATTTCATGTTTGTTTTTGACAGAGAACACTTCACCTTGTTCTGCTGTTTGCCCCTGAGCTGATCTCAGTCACGAAGGCTGGATTATTTATTTATTTATTATTGTTTTAATGAAAGTTTATTGGGGTGACAATTGTTAGTAAAGTTACATAGGTTTGAGGAATCCCTTCCTTTATATTCTTGCTTAGTATTCCAGCAGAGTGGCGTCCCTTCTTTATTTGCAATTGAAACAGTGCCTTGGGCAGAGTGGATTGGTGACTCCTCAGGTTGATTCTCTCTCTTAAATATACTTGTATACTGTTTTGGGGCTTCTGGGTGCCTTCGAGAGAGTTTTCTGTTTGCCTGAAATCTCAGGCCCGAGGCTCTATTGATCATGCTTAGTTTATTCATTCCAAAGTAATCTTTTCTTCTCCCCTAGTTCACTAAGTGGAAGTTTGATCCTCCAGAGTTGAAGTACAAGGGATTGGGGAGGAGAAGTGAAGGAGGTGGGAAAAGTCTTTTTTGAGTAGTGCTATATGTGAAAGCAGATTAGTGCTCTCTGGGCCAGACTACAACTTTGTTTTTCAATTAGAGTTCACATACAATAATATATTATTTTCAGGTGTACAGCATAGTGGTAGACATTTATATAATTTACTAAGTGATCACCCCAACAAGTCTAGTACCCACCTGACATGACATAGTTATTATAATATTATCAACTGTCATCCCTGTGCTGTACTTTACATCCCCATGACTGTTTTTTTTTTTTTTTTTTTCTCATTAAACAATGACTTTATTACTTGAGTACATAGACAAATTTATGCAACCAAGGCAGAGGCCGTGGATGATTCGTATTTCCAATTGGGGGGGAGGACTCGTTTGGTCTTGTAGTATCGAGCCAACCGGTGAATACGACTCTCGATCAGAATCAGACGGAATTTAGCATCCTTATCCTTTCTGTTCCTCTCAAGATGCTTTCGAACAGCAACAGCTTTCTTAATTAAATGGTACAGATCCTCAGGAAGATCAGGAGCAAGTCCTTTGGATTTAAGGATTCTCAGGATTTTATTGCCTGTCACAAAACGTACTTGTGCAACACCATGCGAGTCTCTCAGGATCACACCGATCTGTGAGGGAGTCAGCCCCTTCTCGGCCAGTTTGTAGATCTGCTCCTTCACATCGTCAGATGTCAACTTCAGCCAGGTGGGGACGCTGCGGCGGTAGGGCAGAGCCGACTGGGACAGGCCCTTCCCGGGAGCATGCATGCGACCCATGATGGCGGTGGCCAAGCAGCAAAAAAGAGAGCGAGGACCGTGAGAGCTTCCGGAAGCCACCCCCATGACTGTTTTTATAACTGGCAATTTATACGTTTCAGTCTGTTCCCCTTTTCCTCCCATCCTCTCAACCCCCCTCCCATCTGGTGACCATCAATTTGTCCTCTGTAACTAAGAGTTTGTTTCTATTTTGTTTGTTTATTTATTTATTTTTTTTAGATTCCACATGTAAGTGAAATCATATGGTCTTTTTCTTTCTCTGACTTTCTGGGTCCGTTCATGTTGTTGCAAATGGTAAGATTTCCCTCTTTTTATGGCAGAGTGATATTCCACTGTATGTATGTACCAACTCTTTATCCATTTGTCTCTCAGTGGACACTTAGGTTACTTCTGTATCTTGACTAATGTAAATCATGCTGTAGTGAACATAGGAGTGTGTATGTTTTTTGGAATTAGTGTTTTGGATTTCTTTGGATAAATACCCAGGAGTGGAATTGCTGGGTCATAAGGTAGTTTTATTTTTAATTTTTAAGACATCTCCATACTTTTTTCCACAGCAGCTGTACCACTTTACAATTCCACAAACAGTGCACAAGTGTTCCCATTTCCCCACATCCTCGCCAGCCCTTGTATGTTGTTTTATTGGTGAGGTGATATCTCACTGTGCTTTTTATTTGCATTTTTCTGATTAATCTCATGATTAATGATCTTGAACATTTTTTCATATGTCTGTTGGCCATCTGTATGTCCTCTTTGGAGAAATGTCTATTCAGGTCCTCTACCCATTTTTCAATTGGATTTTTTTGGTGTTAACTTGTATGAGTTCCTTATGTATTTTGGATATTAAATCCTTAGAATGTATCATTGGTGAATATCTTCTCCCATTCAGTAGGTTGTCTTTTCATTTTGTTGAAAGTTTCTTTTGTGTGCAAAAACTTTTTAGTTTGATGTAGTCCCATATGTTTATTTTTTCTTTTGTTTTTCTCGCCCAAGAGGACATATCCAAAAAAAAACAAAAAAAAAAACTATTACCAACAGCAGTGTCAAAGAGTTTACTGCTTATGTTTTCTTCTAGAAGTTTTATGGTTTTGGGGTCTTCCATTTAAGTCTTTAATCCATTTTGAGTTTGTTCTTATATGTGGTGTAAGAAAGTGATTCAGTTTCATTCTTTTGCATGTGTCTATCCAGTTTTCCCAATACCATTTTTTGAAGAGACTGTATTTACCTCATTGTATATTCTGCTTTCTTTGTCATAGATTAATTGACCATATTGGCATGTGCTTATTTCTGGGTTCACTATTCTGTTTAGTTGATCTATGTCTATTTTTATGCCAGTTACCATGCTGTTTTGATTACTATAGCCTTGTCGTATAGTTTGGTATCAGGTAGTGTGATAGCTCCAACTTTGTTCTTCTTAAGATTGCTTTGCCTATCTGGGGTCTTTGGTGGTTCCATATAAATTCTTGTATTATTTGTTCTAGTTCTGTGAAAAATGCCATTGGTATTTTGAAAGGGATTGTGTTGAAACAGCAGATTGCTTTGGGTAGTATGGACATTTTAATGATGTTAATTCTTCCCCGTCTATGAGCATTGTATATCTTTCCATTTATTTGTATCTTCTTCAAGTTCTTTCTTCAGTGTCATATAGTTTTCTGAGTACAAGTCTTTTACCTCCTTGATGAAATTTATTCCTACGTATTTTATGCTTTTTGATGCAACTGTGAACTGGGTTATTTTCTTAGTTTCTCTTTCTGATAGTTATTGGTGCATAAAAATGCAACCGATCTCTGAACATTAAGTTTGTGTCCTGATACTTGACTGAATTCATTTATTAGTTCTAATAGGTTTTTGGTAGATTCTTTAGGGTTCTCTCTATATAGTATGTCATCTGCAAATAATCATAGTTTTACTTCTTTCTTTCCAATCTGAATGACTTTTATTTGTTTTCCTTGTCTGATTGCTGTGTCTGGAACTTCCAATACTATGTTGAATAAAAGTGGTGAAAGTCGACATCCTTGCCTTGGTCCCCATCTTAAAGAAAAAGCTTTCAGGTTTTCACAGTTAAGTATGATGTTAACTGTGGGTTTGTCATATATGGCCTTGATTATGTTGAGGTATGTTCCCTATATCCCCATTTTACTGAGAATTTTGATCATAAATGGATGTTGGGTTTTGTCAAATGCTTTTTCCGTATCTATTTACATGATCATATGATTTTTATCCTTCATTTTGTTTATGTGGTGTATCACATTAACTGATTTGTGGGTATTGAACCAGCCTTACATCCCAGCAATAAATCCTACTTGATCAAGGTATATGATCTTTTTCATGCATTGCTGAATTTGATTTGCTAATATTGGTTGAGGATTTTTGCATCTGTGTCCATCAGGGATATTGGCCTATAATTTTCTTGTTTGTAGTGTCTTTGTCTGGTTTTGGCATCAGGGTAATGCTGTCCTTGTAAAATGAGGTTGGAAGCCTCCCCTCCTCTTCAATTTTTGGAATAGTTTGGGAAGCATAGGTATTAATTCTTCTTTGAATGTTTGGTAAAATTGACCTGTGAAGTCATCTGGTCCAGGGCTTTTGTTTGTTGGGAATTTTTCGATTACTGGTTCAATTTTGTTAGTAGTTATTGGTCTGTTCATTTTTTCTGTTTCTTCCTGATTCAGCCTTGGAAAATTGTATGTTTCTAGGAATTTATCTATTTCTTCCATGTTCTCCAAATTGTTGGCATGTAGTTATTCATAGCATTTCCTTATAATCCTTTGTATTTCCATGGTGTCAGTTATCACTTCTCTTTCATTTCTGATTTTATTTATTTGGGCACTTCTCTTTTTTCCTTGATGAATCTGGTTAAAGGTTTATCAATTTTATCTTTTCAAAGAACCAGCTCTTTCATTGATCTTTCTCATTGTTTCCTTTAGACTCTATATTGTTTATTTCCACCCTGATATTTATTAGTTCCTCCCTCTCACTTTGGACTTTGTTTGTTCTTCTTTTTCTAGTTCCTTTAGGTACAAGGTCAAATTATTTGAGATTTTCTTGTTTCTTGAGTTAGGCTGCTATTGCTATAAATTTCCCTCTTAGAATTCCTTTGGCTTTGTTTCACAGATTTTGGGTTGCTGTGTTTTCATGTTCATTTGTCTCAAGGTATCTTTTGATTTGTTTCTTGATCTCATTGTTCACCGACTCCTTGTGTAGTAGCTTGTTATTTAACCTCCACATATTTGTATCTTTTTCAGTTGTCTGATTGTAATTGATTTCTAGTTTCATACCATTGTGATCAGAGAAGATGCTTGATATGATTTCAGTCTTCTTAAATTTGTTGAGACTTGTTTAGTGGCCTAACATGTGGTCTATCCTGGAAAAGGTTCCATGTGCACTTGAAAAGAATGTACAAGGTGTGATCAGAAAATACGGTGAATTTTTAAATTAAAACAAATTATTACAGTAAAAGACACATTGCTATTACCCCCCTTCAAAGTACTTCCCCTGACTTCAAACACACTTATCCCATCGCTTTTGCCACTTTCTGAAGCAGTTCTACAAGTCCTCTTACATAAGTGTCTTTAGTTGCGCTGTCGTGGCTGCCTTTACTTTCATCCCTTTACTTTCATTCTGTGTCTGTATTTCAAGCTGAAGTGGGTCTTTTGTAGGCAGCCTATGTATGAGTCTTCTTTTCTTATCCATTTAGCCTCCGTATGTCTTTGATTGGAGCATTTAATCCATTTACATTTAAAGTAATTATTGATAGGTATGTAGTTCTTGCTATTTTATTGATTATTTTCTGATTGTTTTGTAGTTCTTCTCTGTTCCTGTCTTATTCTCTTGCTCTCTTGTTTTGTATGTTGATGACTTTTGTAGTGCTATGTTTGGATTCCTTTTTCTTTATTTCTTGTATATCTCTTGTACATTTTGGTTTGTGGTTACCATGTGCTTTATATATACCAAGCTCTGTTTATAGCTGTCTGTTTTAAGTTGACGGTTGCTTAAATTGAGCACATTCTAAGATCACTACGGTTTTTATTCAACCCCTCCACCAGTTCATTGCAGTTTGTTTCTATCATCAATTTTTACTTCTTTTGTTTGTGTGTTTTTTGTATCCCTCAATTTATTGTTGTAATTACACATGATCTTCCTCCTTTTGCCTTTTAACTTTTGTATTACCTTTATAGTTGGTTGATCCACTGCTTTTCCTGTGTTTTTTCACAGAATCCTTGGAGAATTTGGTACAAGCAGTGAACCCTCTCCCAGAAAAATACACTTATGTATACACTACACTTTTATTCATTGTCTGAAGCCCACTCACAGCACACCAGGGGTCAGAGATGAATAATTCCTGCTCAGGGATCAGAGGCCAATGCTTCCTAAATGCAGTATCTTCCTGTCCTCTCACTGAACAGCAATGGACAAAAACCCTGTCATGTTCATGGATTCCCCTTTCCAGAGTTCCATCACTCCTTCTTGTTGATCACATGTTTCTTCAGAACTGGTAGTGCCAAAGGTTAGACTGCAGGCTCTTTAGTCTTCAGTTCTTCCTTGTTTTGATTTAGGGGCAGGAGACAAAGGACAGGAGTAAACTGGCCACCTCATATGTACACTTGATTCATATTCTTACTTAGCTCAATCCTCACCACCAGTTTAGGAAGTAAATGTGATTATATGCTAAAATGAGGATCTAAAATGTTAAGTGATTGGACAGTGATGTGACTAGTTAGTGGCTGAGGAGGATTCAAACTCAGATGAGCCTGACCCCAGACCTTCTGTTATTTTTGCTATACCAAAGGCCTCACCCTGCTTTCCCCCTTTTGACCAGGGAATCACCCTGATCCTATGGTAACTTCTGCAGACATCTAAATGCATTCATTTTGTGGATTTTATTAGTGTACTCTCAAAGGATCATGTGATTTTGAAGTCCTTATAGACCAGTTCATTGCAGTTTCCTGAGTACCAGTCATGTATTTGAAATGAAGCCATTATCTCCCTATCACATTTCCCAATTATAAAATCTCTTTCCCAGGAGAAACACTAAACTGTGGCTTGGCTTAGGAAAAGAACTATTTCAGTTACTCTTTTTTCAGATGCCTTATTTCTCTTTTTGCATTGTCGCTTCTGTAACTGAATAGTCTGATGTATTTTGAGACATTTCCTTTTCCATGTAAAACACCTGCCAACAGGGTCCTGTGCATTGTCAGACAAATCAGCGTGTTTGCAGACATTTAGGTCTGATGTGTTAACACAGAAGTAAGATTAGACAGATGAGGCCCTGGAATGGGCAGTTCACCTATGTTGGCCAGGTCTATCCTATTTTTAGTCTTCCAAACTCCTTTGATTAACTATGCTGCTATCTACTGACCTACGTTCAGGAAATTCATGGGATCAGCCAGTTCATTAATATTTTTATTAAATCATTGGCTATATAAAGTTATATTTTGGTCACTCTTTAAAAACATTGTTTTTCCATTTTTCAATTACAGTTGAAATTCAATCTTATATAGTTTCGGGTGTACAACATAGTGGTTAGACATTTATATAACTTAGGATGTTATGTCATTGATTTCCTGATAAGTCTTGCACTCACCAATACCATATATAGTTATTACAACGTTATTGAGTATGTTCTCTAAGCTGTACTTTACATCTCCATGACTGTTTTGTAACTGCCAATTTGTACTTCTTAATTACTTCACCTTTTTCACCCAGCTCCCCAAATTCCCTTCTCATCTGGCAACCATCAATTTGTTCTCTGTATCTATGAGTTTGTTTCTGTTTTGTTCATTTTGTTTACTAGATTCCACATATAAGTGAAACCATATGGTATTTCTTTCTCTCTCTTGACTTATTTTACTTCTTATAATACCTTCTAAATCCACCCATGTTGTTGCAAATGTTAAGATTTCATTCTTTTTTATGGCCAAGTAATATTCCATTGCATATGTACATCATCTTTATCCATTCGTTTTTTGATTAGAGCATTTAATCCATTTACATTTAAAGTAATTATAAATAGGCATGTAGTTGTTGCCATTTTATTAATTGTTTTCTGATTGTTTTTGTAGTTTTTCTCTGTTCCTTTCTTATTCTCTTGCTCTCTTCTCTTGTATGTTAATTACTTTGGTAGTGTTGTGTTTGGATTCCTTTCTCTTTATTTCTTGTATATCTCTTGTAAATTTTTGGTTTGTGGGTACTGAATACTATACATATATATACACACACATATATACAGACACACACACACACACACACACACACACACACACACACACACGGTACCAAAAAATGTATACACATTTTAAGAAAGGAAAAAACTGTATTAAAATTATACTGATGGTAACCACTTTGAGCACCTCTTGTAATTGCAGAAGTCAAACATGACTTGTATTCATTTTTTGTTGTCAGTATATATTGAATATTACAATTTTAAGTTTTTTCCTTTCTTAAAATATATTACTTTTTTTTGGCACCTTCTGTATTTGGTCACTCTTAGTGGGATTGACCAGGCTTTGATTTCATCGGCCTTTTAGGTAATTATTATGATTTGGTCAGAATCTCTATTATGTCATGTAATCATTTTTTTGCATGGCTCCCCATGTGAGAGAGACTGACCTTCTCAAAGTGCCTAATTTATTCTTAAGAGGCCAGTTGATATCTGGACAGAATTGATCTACTTCTACCATTTATTGTGAATTATAATCTTCGTTATAAAATATAAAGCATCTTGCTCATGCAGCTTAAAAGTGCTACAGGTTGGGCCTTTTTGGCTCTCTGTGCAAGCACCATGGTGGTTGGCAAGAATAAGCCCCTTACAAAAGATGGCACGAAGGAAGCAAAGAAAATGTTGACCCATTTTCTAAGAAAAATTGGTATAATGTGAAAGCACCAGCTATGTTCAATATAAGAAATATTGGGAAAACACTTGTCACGAGAACTCAAGAAACCAAAGTTGTATCTGATGGTCTCAAGGGTCATGTTTTTGAAGTGAGCCTAGCTGATCTGCAGAATAATGAAGTTACGTTTAGAAAATTCAAGTTAATCACTGAGGATGTTGGGGGAAAAAACTACCTGACTAATTTCCATGGCGTGGATCTTACCTGTGACAAAATGTGCTCCAAAAAATGGCCAACCATGATTGAAGCTCATGTTGATGTCACGACCTCCGATGGTTATTTGCTTCATCTGTTCTCTGTTGGTTTTACTACCAAATGCAACAATCAGATTCGGAAGACCTCTGAATGCTCAGCATCAATAGGTCCACCAAATCTAGAAGAAGATGGAAATCGTGACCTGAGAGGTGCAGACAAATGACTTGAAAAAAATGGTCAATACCTTGATTCTAGATAGCACTGGAAAAGACGTCGAAAAGGCCTGCCAATCTATCTCTCTGCTCCATGATGTCTTTGTTAGAAAATTCAAAATGCTGAAGAAACCCAAGTTTGAATTGGGAAAATCCATGGAGCTTCATGGTGAAGGTAGCAGTTCTGGAAAAGCTACTGGGCATGAGACAGGTGCTAAAGTTGGATGGACTGAAGGATATGAGCCCCCAGTCCAAGAATCTGTTTAAAATTCAGACTTTTCACAGTGACAGATAAAATTTATCTGTGATGTGTTTTTTTTTGTTTGTTTGTTTTTTAAAGTGCTACAGGTCGGATAGGCTGGATAGAAATTAAGCCCTGGAGTAGAAATTTATCTGCCTTACTCAAAAGGAGGACATCTTTTCTATTGGAATAGGGATATTAGAATGGGGAAAGTAGCTAAAGCCAAATGGCTAAAGATCACTGGAGGCAAGACTAATGGGTGCATTATCTATGTGATTACTCATGTCACATCTGGAATGACAAGACTAGAGGGAAAGAAGGCAGTGAGCTGGGGGTGAAAAGTATTCATGAGTACGGGCTGATGATTAGAAGGACAGTAGATGACAAAATGAAGAGGTGAATATAGTGATACAATCAGATGGCATGTGTCCCAAAGCCCCAGGGTTATTATAATATATGTGAGTGGAGGAGGAATAGTGCTATTGTTGGAGAAGGAAAATGCTCACCCCTCCTCCCAAGCCTGAAGCCTAAAGGACTAAGAAGCTGTGTTCTTGGGAAAGAGCCAGGTTTCAGCTAAGCAGGGAAATGGAAGGAGAATTCTCCATGTGAGTTGAAGATGTTTGGGGATTTATTTTCTATACTCCATAGTTCCAGGGATTTGGGAGGGAGGAGATTTGGGGTCCCTGGATCAAAGGCATAGAAACATAGAGGAAATTGGAATGAGAGTAGGATGGGGGGAATTGAAGGGGCCAATATTTTGGGTGATAATTGAGATATGGGTGGACCATTTGCCTTCAATTTTCCCTGGAGGTTACCTGTGGGGCCCCAATATAAAGTTGCAGGGACCTCCGTGCAGGCTAAGGTCCCAGGTAGTGGCCGTTGTCCACGGGCAGCAGGTAGGCCTTCCAATGAATGTGCTTCCCACAAGACTGTGCACTTTCCTTAGTGATAGCAACAAGCTACAACAAGCTATCAGTGGGCTTATTCTGAGTCACACTCTGTCCCCACCCAACAGGGCTTTTTAACCTTTTCTGTGCCATAGAGCTCTTTGACAGTCTCAGAAGCTTGTGGACTCCTTTGCACAATATGTTTAAATGCATAAGATCAAATGCTCAGAATTACAAAGGAAACCAATTATATTTACATCGGTTATGAGAATATTAAAAAATTGTGATATGGAAATACACACCCGCTATTATTAATACATTATAACCACATTATATTATTAATACATTATAAAATAAGGCCTAGCAGCAGGTCTAATAACCAATAAAATGTCAGAGTAATGATGAGCACAAATAATATATGGAGATACAACATGAGATAAAATTACCTGTGATTTCTGTAGGTGACAGAGTGTCAGGTACCGCTGTCACTGCTGTGGCTTGTTGATCATATGTATAATAGAGAGAAATGCTATTTTTCAGTTAGAGATTAGTGAAAATAAACATGTCACATTTTCCCACTCAAATCCACATAGCATCTGAATTCTACTCACAGACCCTCTGGGTGGCGGGGACCCCAGATTAAGAACCCCTTCAGAGAGGAAACACACGTGTGGGACCTGATTCTTGATATGCGGGCGATATAGGATTTCTAACTTTTCCCATTCCGCCATATCTGCCAGGCATTGTCAATAATTAGTTAGAGATCAGTAGTTGTTAACTGCTGCATTTGGGGTGGGCCTCATTCATAAAAGTTTGTGAATACAGTATACTTGTCAGAGCTTTATACCAACTTGTGTCCCTCCCTGGGTAGAGTCTGACGTGGACCGGAGCATGTGACACACACATGTCATAGGAGTTCTCACTGAAGTCCCATCCTCACAAGCCCCTCCTTGCCTCTGTGCTCCTGATCTTCTTCTACAATGGGCTTTCTCAACATTGGCACTATTGACATTTGGGGATGGAGAATTCTTTGTGGTCCTGTGTCCTGTGCATTGCGGGATTTGCAACGTCATCCCTGACATCTGTCCACTGATGGCAGTAGCATATCCCTTAAGTCATGACAAATAGAAACGTCTCCAAATACTGCCAGACATCCCCTGGGGAGGTACAGACCCCCATTGGAGAATCTAGAATTAGTCTAGAATATGGTTTCAGCTGTTTGCCCAATCGCTGCAGCCACTGTCTGCTGAGGCAGTTGTCAGTAATGACACCCACCCCCTTAATGTCATATTACTAATGAGCCTCTTACTAATAATAGAGAGACGTTCACAAACCCAGGGGAATGCTCACTCCAGTCATAGGAAAAGAACGTTTTCCATTTGTCACAGTATTTGTCATCAGAAATTAGGTGATGCTTGCCTTAAGTAACATCTGGTTATACTCATCACTCTGTTAAGTGTCTGCAAACTGCCTTTGTGACATAAGCTTCCTGAGGGCACACTGGAAATACATGACCTATTATCACTGAATAGAAAGAAACCTGAAATATGTTAAACCATTTCCTAGAGAAATTTACTCCCTCTTCTCCTGGAAAGCTTTCTAAGAGGATTAGAGACCTATTTGATGAAAATGATTAGGCTCAATTTCCGCTTGGAGCATAAGCTTGGTGACATCAGAATTCTAACTGTGCAATGATGGAAAACTAAGAAAATCATCATCATAACTTGCTCCCAAGTTAGTTTCTCCCATATTAATAGACGTGTGAACAGTAATTTTATTTGAAAATGACACATAACTATTATTCATCATTACTTTCCCATTTTATATTTGCAGACTGCTTTTTAATACTCTCCATCTTTCACCTACTCATTACAAAAATAAATTTCATTGGCCAGATCAAAAATTTCTTTCTCATTCTAGCTTTTCTGATTGTGCCCTGCAGAATATTTACCTTACTCCTTCCCACTTTGATTTCTTAGCTTGCTTTTTTATATCATTTTACAGTTTTCAAAGACCTTCCACATACATGTTCATGTTTGATATTCCCCCAAACTCTGTCAGACTGGCATCATTATTTTTCATTGTAAACATAAAGAAACAGCCTCAGGAGGAAAAGGTTACCAGCTCAGGATCCAATGGTGGTGGATTGTCTGAATGGGGTCAGTGTTGAGGCATGTTGGTCTTAATGGACCAGTGGAGAAGGGGTAAAAACCAGAACTGGGGTGCCATGAAGGGTGAGGGGATCCCTGTGATGTGCAATGCCCTATGGTTGACAGTGACAGAGAAAATCGGTGGCTGAGAAGGGCAGAGTGGGCTCTAATCCCCGTGGACTCTAACTATCACCTGGGCACGTGGGTGTCACCCATCATTGCCAGGACTTGGGCTTCATGGGGAGAATGATAGCAAATGATAGAGCCACTAAAGCAGAGGCATCTGCCTCACCTTGTGCTCACAAGCTCTGTTTCTGTGACAGTCCTTCACACAGCCCCTCACAGCTCTTGCAACTCAGTTAGTGACCTTAGGAAAAGGCAGAGGAAGGTTGAATCGTTTGTCTAACATGACAGGGCACAAAGATAAAACTGAGTTGGGCAGGGGTCTTGTTTAGGCAACATCCTCCTGTTGAACTTCAGAGTCAACTTTTGGGGGGCTGGGTCCTTGCTTCCTTAGGGTTCTCCATATAGGGTCTCCAGAGAAAGAAATACAAATATTTCTAAATTTGGTATTTCTAACAATGTCTATATTTCTGAATATAGAAATATGGAAAGACTTCTCATGAGAGATTGGGTCGCACAGTCTGCAGGCTGGAGGAAAGCTGGTAGTGTCCTTCCAGTCCAGATGTTAAGACTCGGCTGCTGGTATAAATTTTACAATCCTAAAAGGAGTTCCAGAGGGAGTTTACTGAGGTTATTCAACCTCCCTTACGGAAGAGGTAACTTTCTATGTGGCGGGAAAGTGCAGTGCTGCAGAGGGGTGGGAAGACGGATTGCTAATAAGAAGCTGGTACTGGTTCACTTCTGACGTCTTGTACCGAGGATGGCAAGCATGGCTGTTCCTAAAAGGACTGGAGGGAGATTTAGCAGAAAATTGCTGAGAAAGGGCAATCATTTCCCACTTTCTCTTTCTTTTGTTGTACGCTTTATTGTATTCTTCTCTTCTGTGCCTGAGGCTTTCGAACTTTTCTTCCCAAGATTTTGGCTTTCTGAGCTCTCTAAAAAAGCAAAGTTTGGGTGTGCTGTGGGCAAGGGTTGGAGACGGTTCCCAGTGGTACTGGCTGACTCACCTCGTGTGCCTCCAGCCACCCTCCTCACGAGCACTTCCTCCAAGCTCTGATTAAGTCTGTATTAAGTTGTATTTGAACAGTGTGGCAATGTCATTGGCTTGGCTGTGTGTGAACATGCAAAGGCCCCAGGTGTGCACACCTGCATTCCTTGATGGCTCCCAAATGCCCCAACAGGCCCTGAGGTTAGGGAAAAAAATCAGTACCTTAAGACTTGGCAGACCTCAGGTCCTCCAGAACTCAGGGCCCTCTTTTCTCCATTTCAGTTCCTTTACTGGATTGTGCCTGTCCTTTGAGATTGAAAGACTGTATTGTCTTGTTAGTGCTTACGAAATGTAGATTGAATTTCACTTGAAGTTGAACTGAAATAAGTGTCTATTCCTGATGATTCTAATGGGGTATCTGGGATTCTAATGGGGTCCCTGAGATTCTAATGGGGTTCACACTGGCTTAAAGAGGTTCCGTGAATTCTTTGGGCAATGAGAAGCAATATCTTTGGAATGTTTGAAACAAAGAGTACACGTGTATATTAGGGAAGTCACTTCTGAACTTCCACATTATTGTTCTTTTTTATATGGTGGTAGTAATCATCTCTAAAATAGGTCTTTAGGTCAGAAATATATATATATATATATATATATATATATATATATATATATATATATATATATATATTTGTTGTTTTGTTGTTGTTGTTGTTATTTTGTAGCATAAATGACCCAGTTTCTCTTAAGAAATCAATGGGTTAAAAAAAAAAAAAACGGAAAGATTATTATAGCATTAAAGAGACTTGTGAGCTATAACAACCAAATGTATCCAACCTTATTTGGATCATGATTTGAACAAACCAAATTAAAAAAAAATCTGTGAGGCATTTGTACTGGGTATTAGCTAATACCAGAGAATTATTATTAATTTTGTTACATGTGATAAGGGTATGGTGGTTATGCTTTTTTAAAGTGTCCTTATAGCCAGAGAAGCCATATGAAAGCATTTGTAGCCTAGATGATGTGAATCTGGGATTTCCTCTAAGACACTGTTTCAAAAAATTGGGGAAAGCTAGTGGGTAAATGAAACAAGAGAAGCAAAATGCTGGGCATTATTGAAGGTGGGTGGTGATGAGGGCATGGAGGTTCACTGTACTGATCTCTCCACTTTTCACTGTGTTTGGAAATTTCCATAATAAAAAAAGGATCTTTTTAAAAAGATTCCTTTTCTGGTTGGAGATGGAAAACAGTATGTTGCAAACATCACATCAGCTGATAAGAAAAAGACCAGGATGTTGGGGTATCTTTCTTTGATGCTAATACTCTATTCTGAAAATCTTCCTTTTTTTTTTTTTTACAAGATAGAAATTGTTTTGAAGAAGTCACTATGTTTTATCTTTTGAATATCTCGGTGCTAAATAAATGTTCCCTGAGTTTTTAAGGGTAAAAACATTTATGGTTATAATGTCCTCATAATGAGTTGACTCGATAAAATGTCCTCTTCTGTTTTGAGTAATATTCCATGTCCTGAAGTCTCCTTTGCCTGATGTCAGCATAGCCATACTTGCTTTCTTATGCTGGAGGTTTCCATGATATATCTGTATATCTTTTCTATCCTTTTACTTTCAGTCTGTTTGCATCTGTGTATTCGAAGTCCATTTCTTGTAGATAGCATATAGTTGGGTCTTGCTTTTCTGTCCAATTTGGTCCTCTCTTTTTAATTAGTGTTCAGTCTATTCATGTTTAATGACTGGTTTTAAGTGTACCATCTTGCTGTTGTTTTCTGTTTGTCCTATCTGTGATAAGACCATCATTCCCACCTTAATAAAAAGATGGGATGTGCAGCAAATAAAAGTCAGCCGTTTCCCTATGGCCAGATGCAGAATCCCAGGCGGCACCGTGCATATCACCCTCTCTGAGAAGCGTGCTACTGGAGCACAGTTCCGGTACACCGAGAACGAGGCACCCTACAGTACGGCATCGTGTCAGCCACCTGCCTTGTACTGGACCTCGCAGAGAAGGCCACAGCTGCCTGCCATCCTTAGGTTTCATGCAGCCACACTTCTTAGCCCACTTGAGAAATATATTAGTGGCTTTAAATACAATGCCTTTCAATACGTGGCTTCAGTGGTGGAGCTTAGGGTTGTGTCAGCTTTTAGGCTCAGAATTCACTACTGTTACACACAGCTCTGTGCATGGAGTAGAGACGAGCTTATCATCACTAAATCACTGCTGTCTTCACTCCACCTGTATTCCCCAGGCCATAGCATGGACTGATGTTCTTGTTTGGGTTTCTGTTCCTGACTGTCCACCTGTGTCCACCCCACACGGTATCCTAATCCCCACCCAGGACTGGAACACTGTCCTGCACTCCAAGTGTGTCACCAGGTGCCGAGCTGTCCTTCTGTGCTCCTGCCCAACCAATCTTGGGCACAGCACCTCAAATACCCACTATACCTGCAGGTGTTCCCTCTGCAGCCCAGTAAGGCCTCCTAAGCCCTTTCCCACCTAGTGAGCTGGCCTTATGGAACTTTCCAGCTCTTCTACTCCCAACTCCTTCTTGCCTCATACATAAGCTCTGAGCTTTAATGGCCCTGGTCAGACCAACCCTAACGCAGAGCCCTCAGCTCTGGGCACTACATTAGGGTGGATGGATTGGAGGATTCCAGACCATGAAGACTGGAGAGGTCAGACCACGAGGCGTCTTGGAAAACGTAATGTGAGAAGTGGTCCAGGGAGCTGGAATATTTACCCTGGGATAGAGAAGCTTAGATAAGACATGATACTGTGTACAAACCTTTGGCATGCTACCTTGAAAAAAACAAGATGGCTTTATTTTGTGTGATTCCAGAAGCAAGAACTAAAACCATTTATGTTATATTGTGTTATAAGGTACCTCGGTATATTAACCTTTTGGGATAGGTAGTTGTGCTAGGAAAAAATAACCGAAACAGTAGGGTTGGATGCCAGGCAATGAGTGGCATGTCTTTCCATGGAGGCCGACTGGCCACTTGTCATAGGAGTTGCTGAGGGTTTGCCTTTCCTGGGTGAGAGGTGGCCTATGGTTACCTCAAAACGTGATTCGGTGGGGCTGGATTTTGAAATTGCTCTTCACGAATAGTATGAAATGAATGGGAAAGAGTAGACCTTGATGATCCTTGACTAGAACCAGTTACCTATTGAATGTAAGCCAAAGAGGCAAAGAGTACACCCCGTTTTGAGGCCCTTAACAGCCTTCCCACTGGCTGGATTTCTCAGTGCCTTGAGGCCTCTCTGCAGGCTTTGTTTTTTATTCTCTCTCTGGACCCTCCTTCGCACCTCCCTGCTTCCTGATGGAGACCCACTGGTCTGACCTAGGTTTGTTGCTCCCCAGTTGGGCTCTCCTGGGACCAGGTGTTTTATTCAGATCATCTCTGCCTCCCAAACCTGCCTTCTCCCCTGAACAGTATGGGTGGCTCCCTCTCTTTCAGTACACAGAAGCTTCTAGAACTTCAGGCTACCTCCATCCTCTACACCTGTGCTCAGTGTTACCTGAGAGCTTCTTACCACAGTCACACCTGGTTCTCACTTTCCACAACTGCAAGTCTTCCTTGAAGACTTCTCTAGCCACTCTCTCTGCATTCTCCTCCATTCTTCTCCACAGTCTCCCACACTCTCGAGACCCCAGTTGACCATGTGTTTTGGAGTCTCACACATATACATATACACACACAGGATGTGAGAGCAAAGTAGGACTTTCAGCCCGGATACTGCAGTTTGAAAGCCTGTGTCCCCACAATGACATTCAGAAGAAGATGTCAGAGATTCTTAGAGATCCCCAGAAAGGCAGTGTATTGAGAGAATAAAAATGGGTGTTAACCCAGGCCCCTTGTGGAAGTCACACCTGGCTGTTTTATTTGGCTTATTCTCAGAATCATCAGGGTTTAGATATTCTTAGACTGAATGAAACGTGACAGATTGGCTGCCATAGCGACACAGTTATAAATTCCATTTTGGCAACAAATTTTCACTTTGGAAGATATTCCAGGATTTCTACTTCAACCCACAGGCATAGGGTTTCCTAAAACATCACAGAAGACTATATAACAAGCACATTTCTGCTCAGAAGTCTTTGCAACCTCCCCGTGTAATGCTTTTTGTGTCTTAAGCCACACTGTATGGTGAGGTGGTTTAAAGACAGAATGGGAAATATGAACTGTCCAGCTCTTTCACTTCTTGACAGCTTTCTGGGAAATTGGGAAGGGCTCTAAACACTCAGAGCACCATCTAGAAGTTTGCATAGCCAGCTAATGATACCAGACAATTAAAGCAGAAACGGGGGCTGTGACGATTCCATAGCAGCCGAAACCAGTCTCCTTCAAGGCAAGAAACCGAGCTCACAAATGAAAGCCACGCCAGACCTGGTGTTTCTACAGTCTCTCACAGGGAGGACACTGCACTGTTCCCCGGGTTCACTGCAAAGGGCAGCCGTTCCAGGGGGATGTGTGCCTTGCTGAGTTCAGGTACCTTATTAATACTTGCAAAGATACATGTGGCAGAGGAGGTTGTGTCCACAGACTGTGCGCTGAGACTTGTAAAGCTTAACAGATGAACTCTTACTGAGTTCCAGCAAGTTCCAGACATACAGAGAGGGTGGTGAGCCATGGAGGCCAGGGGGCAGATACACATGTGGCCTTCGAAGAGCTTATCGTCAAGCGCCGAGGTGAAGACAAGCATGTACATGACCGTGATGTGTGCCCCAAAGGTAAATATCTATGTATCTTCTAACAAAACAGAATTGGTTTTAATGCTTGCCCGTGCAAGACAAATACAAAAAGGGAGGCTCCAAGCTCCATGGGAGTCCCAAGGGGATGGGCTCCATGCAGTCCAGGGATCCAGGGCAGCCTTGGAGAAGGTGGCATCAGATTGGCCCTGGAGAGAGGAGGCTGTTTAAGGATTGGGGGTGGGAGCTGTGCCAAGTGGAGGAAGCATCTGAACCAGACTCAGAGGTGCTGCTTGGGTATGTTCAGGGAACAGTGAGACTAGTGCGGGTGAGGGTGCCTATAATATAGTGCTTGGGCAATAGCAGTGAGATCACATCAGAAAGCAAAGGGAGGACCCTCTCCTGGGGCTCTGGCTGCCTTTGCAGGTTTCTGAGCAGAGAAATGACAGAATGCAAGTGTGTGCGGGCATGTGTTCCCCAAGCAGGGGACATCCCCTGGAGAGGCCTTTCCTTTCTAGAAGATTAAAGTTGCAGACAGGGGCCATGGGACATCTGAAGAAGGCCATTCAATCTGGTTTCGTCTACTCAGTTTCTTTCCTGTTTTCTGACGTTTTCAAAGCCTCCAGATGGTCTCCTTTTTCTGACTGACTTTTAAAAATCAGTGATTTATTCTTCTAGCTTGGCAAGGGTTGTCTTTCTTATCTCACTCCCCAAAGGGGGAGGAAAGGAAAGGACATCATACGCTTGTCTGCTGAACATAGGGCAAGTATCAGAACAGGGCGTGTTTTCCAAACTCTGGGCTCCGCTTCTAGGCTGTAAACTGGCGTTCAGTGAGTCTTCCTTTTATACACGGCCTACTATGAGCTGTGATATCTAAGTGGGCATTTTCTACCAGACTCAGCCAAGGGAAGAGGGGAGAAATGGAAACTTGTTGGGGTTCAGACAACAGAGAACCAGACTCTTACTTTCTACCACCTCCTGGGATAATGCGCCTTCTGGGTTCCCACAGAAGGCAGAGTGTGAAGGGCGGGTGAAAGCGGATGTTGTAGAAAGAAGGAAAGCGACGGAGAGGGGGGATGCTGGGGAGGGAACAGCAGGTCAGGATAGTCTCAGACAGGGCACGTCACTTAGCAGCAATGGCACGGCCTTCCAGGCCCCAGGTCCCTGACAAGCCTCGTTTCCAGTCCTCATAGCCACCCAGCAGTTAAAGATTGGTGGCCCCGCTTTGTGGGGATGAATAGGCTCTTTGAGATTTGGTCAACTGCTCATGCCCATGTTGTGGCTAAAGAGGTGCCAGGTTGTTACCCAGAGCTGTGGTTCCAAACTGTCTCCTGACGGAGAAGCCTGGAGGAGGAGGAAGGCTGGACATGGGGCCTGGCCAGGAGGAGGTGTTGGATCCTAAGTCCTGGAAGGGAGACCCAGGACGCCATCAGAGTGGGGCCCACTCAGGAGCTGAGCAGAGTGGTCATGTTGCAGGCTTTCTTCAAAAACATGGCAGAACGCAGAGAACCATCTGGAAAAGTAGGTGTCCGTTTGTAAGGGCAGAAATGGAAGCCATAGGAGTTGGGGTGGGATGGAAACACATAGGGAGTCCAAAGGTAAGGCCTGAGATGGACGGTGGTGATGGCTGCACGACAGTGCCAATGTGCTGAATGCCACCAAACTGTGCACATAAAAATGGTTCAAATGGTTAGTTTTCTGTTCAGTGTATTCTATCACAATTTAAAAAAAATCTTTAAAAACAAATAAGGCCTGGCTTTTCCACTGGTCAGTGAAGTCTATCAGTGAGCAGGGCTTCCTGGCTTCAAATTCAATCTGAGGGCCCTGTTGGGAAAAATGGGGGGCCAGCTGCCTACCCTGGGCTTCGGGCTGACCTCACAGCAGACGTACCCAGCCTTGGGGACAGGATCGTGGCACAGAGGCGTCTCTGGCCACAGAGGATGTATAAAATTTATGAGTCGAAAGGTCACTTTCTCAGGAACCAGAGTGGAATTTGATGTTCATTGGCTGTGAGTTTTTAAAAGCTGGGCCTGCTGTCCTTCCTCACTTAAAGTTGCCTCCTTAATTCATTTTAAATTGAATGTCCAGACTGCTTGCAAGTGGAATTATGGAAGGGGTGGTTTTAAGTTTTTATTCTTTGGTAACGAAAACCATTGGGTAACCCAAACCACAAATAGCACCAATTGTGGTTTGCCCAGGTCGTTCTCCAGAGTAGATGGAGGGGGTTTTTCTGTGGGGAGAATGCCTTGTATGCTGCTGGGGGTAAGGAAGGGCTGAGAGAGGAAAGCTGAGGCCCCCAACACCAACACTGGAGCTACTGCAAATGAAATCTCCTGATTTGAAGTCCTCAGCAGTCTATGACAGACCTTAAGAGCCTGGGGGCACCACCTTTTAAGACAGATGGCTGATTTTAAGTCCAAACTCCTTGGCATACATGGGGCCACAGGCAAGTTGTTTCTCAGCTCTCTGAGCTTCATTTGTAAAACCTCCAAAATGGGGAATGTAGTACAACCTACCATATGGCTTGAGTGTCAGACTGTAAGAAGAGGAAGTATCTAAAGCGCGTAATATAGAGCCTGCCACATAGTAAACGCTCAGTTATGGTAGTTGTTCCTTCTCCAGCGCCACAATATAGTGAAGATTAGGGCTCAAGTCTGGGGGTCTTGACTACCCTGGGTAAATGACTAGCCCTCCCCACAACTGTGAACCAGCTCTGATCACGGTGGGTCCACTTTGGACGCCCCCAGGCCATCGGCATGCTTAGCAATTGCTCCTTTGTGAGGCGAAACCTGGATTCCGCTCATGCCTGGGCTTCAAGTCACTGCCAGTCCCTGGTCAAGCCCCTCCCCTTTCCCAAGCTTGGTTTTTCTTACCTAAAATGGCATCTGCAGAGTCCCTGTGGTTTCTGCAGGGCCCGGACATAGGTAGGTATAGCACGTCTCCCTGGGGGCCGAGTGCCGTCGCCACTGCAGCGGGCTCTGTGGGACTGACTTTGTACTCAGCACCCACTGAAGGAACCGCCTGGCCCTGTGGCACCAAGGCGTATGCGAGAGAAGTGCCACCCCAGGGCTGATCATCCCTTCAAAGAGAATGACTTTGAAACGATTTACTAATTTTTAATGGCACAGTGAACAGACATGAAGCCTTCATGAAGTCATGAGTCCTGTTATACTCTACCCCATCACTTTGTCTTTTCCCGTATGAATATATGTATTATCCATATAAAAATGTAAGCATTGTAAATACAAGCACAGCTCCTGCATGCTCAGTCTCAGGCCCCTCCCCAGACGCGACTGTGCTGACAGGAAAAGCCTTCCAGCTCTGACCCAAGCTTTACATACATACATCAGTACGTGGACTTAAAAATAGTTTCGTGGACTTTTTTGGGGGCCTGGGGGTGCATAAATGATATGCTATATGAATGGTTGTAACACTCGGTGGTTTTCTGTGTTTTTTTGTTGTTGTTTTGTTTTTACTCGATAACGTACGTAGGAGATCTTTCCCCTCATCTTTTAATTCTGCATAGTCTTTCATAGGAGATCTTTCCCCTCATCTTTTAATTCTGCATAGTCTTTCATAGGACGAACGAGCTGTAGTTTTTTTAGCTGGATTCCTTATTGCTGGGCATGAAAGCTGTCCTTCCTTTTTGAGTCTTACAAACAATTCTGCAGTGACCATTCTTGTTTGTCCACATTAGGAACATCTGTGCATATTTTCCTAGATGGGTAATGAGAAGAGCGGAAAATACAGCTTTTATAGGTTAAGTGAAGAAGGAAACATAAAATTTTATGGCTTTATTCCCTGACTAGGAATAAGACTGATATAGAATCAAGAGTATGTTTAAGAAAAAGAAGTGGGCAGGGAGATGGATCAGAACAACATATATAATATATAATATATATAATACTTCAAGCTCATTTTTAAAATTATATAATAATCAAATATTAGTCTATAGTTTTTTTATAGAATCCTTCTGGGTTTTAAAAATTTGGCCAAAATATTTTGAAAAAGAGGAATATCCCATCACCTATTAAAACTAATTTAATAAAAGCCACCTGGGATTGGTACAATAACTCACAGCTAAACAGGATGAAGTCGGTCCAGTCAGACTTCAGTATACCTCAGAAGTTTCAGGAGGGAGGTAATATAATCTGGGGGGAAGGGAGGGGTATTTAATAAAATGTGGGGGAATAATTGACTTACTATTTGGAAAAAACTTACATACTTATACCATATATCCAAATAAATTCTACTAAATTAAAGAAGTAAATATGAAAAATTAAACCTTAAATTAGTGTAATACTTTTAGAAAACAGTTTGGTAACATAAAGCAAAATTCTTAGAAATGTTTATTACTTCTAATAATCTGATCATCTCACTTCCAAGTGGCAACCCTAAAGAAATAATCCTGATAAGGAAAACTGTGATATCTTATTTTCTTTAACATTATTTAAAATTGTACATTTAGAAACAGGCTGGGTGCCCACCAAATGAAGTATAGCTAAGTAAATTAAAGAAAAATCTTATAATGAAATAAGTGCAGCCAGTACAATAATGAAATTCTTGGATTATAAGGTTTTTATGAAATGTAACCTTAAAATAGCAAAACTGAAAATGCAGGGTGTTTATAAGCAGTTTAAAACAGTAAGAAAAGAAATGATGGTTGTCTTTCAGTGGTGAAATGATAGGTGACTTTTCATTTTTTCTAATTTTTGGTAGTTTCCAATTTTTAAAATAACTAGCATATACTAGTTTTATAATTCATTATTTCATTCAACAGTGACACTTTTGAGCACTTACTGTGTTTCAGGCACTGTATTATGTGGTAGGGCGATAGCAGTAACAATGAGATAAAGTACCTGTTTTACGGTATAGTGGAAGAAAGACAACCGTTAATAAGTAAACCTGATGAGGCAATTAGGAACACAAGCAGGGTACTGAGGTAGTCATGAGGGGAAGCCACTCACAGGTAGGTAAGGAAAGGTATCTGAGGAGATGCCACAGGAAACAGAAAGATGAGAATTAATCTGCCATGCAGTCATGGAATAGCATCCCAGAAAAATGGAACAGCAAGTTGTTGATGAGGTGGCTAAGAGTAATGTAGGTTGTTTGTATATTGGAACAATTAAGGCATATTTAAAACTTCTTCTCACAGCTAATATCCGTTTTTCATTTGTCACCGAGTGTGGTCATAACCTTGTGTGCTGGAAAGGATTCTATAATCTAATGCTTTTCACATGTAAATTTTGTCCTGACCATGTCATTGAAACTTTCAAGTTTGCAAGGACTTGTGCCAGAGACCAAGCCAGAAAGGACAGCCTTTGCAAGTTGGCAGAAACACATCACTATGCTTTAGTCTCCATTTGTCATCTGTCGTTTAAAGGTTTTTCAATACTATTTTTATTTAATAAAATATTGACTGAGAATTGATTCTGGGACATGATGTTATTGACAGAGCCCAGCAGTATGTATGAATAACAATCAACATTTAGTGGCTTTAAGGCTCCAAAGGACTTTGCATATTCTGAACAACATTATCAGTACTCTACGAAAGAAGGGAAACAGCTGCTTAGCCAGCAAGTGGCAGAGCCAGGTTTGAAGCAGGGTCCCACTAAATCCCACCCCCAGCTCTTCACTCTGAGAGACAGCTCCAATTTTTTAAGTTTATTGGAGTGACATTGGTTAATAAAATTATGTAAGTTTCAAGTGTACAATTCTATAATACATCATGTGCATATTGCATTGTGCACTCAGTGTGCTCATCACCCAAAGTCAAGTCTCTGTCCATCACCTTCTATTTGACCCCTCTAACCCTTTGTATCCTCCCCCACCCTTTCTCCCCCCGGTAACCACCATACTGTTATCTATGTCTGTGAATTTGTTTGTGTTGTTTGTTCATGTGTTGCTTTCAGTTTTTTTATCCCACATGTGAGGGAAATCATGTTTTTTGTCTTTTTCTGTCTGACTTATTTCGCTTAGTATGATAATCTCAAAACCCATCCATGTTGTCGCAAATGGCAGTATTTCATTTTTTTTATGGTCGAGTAATATTCCATTGTGCATATATACCACATCTTCTTTATCTAGTCATCTATCAAAGGACACTTTGGTTGTTTCCATGTCTTGGCCACTGTAAATAAAGCTGCAGTGAACATTGGAGCACACGTGTCTTTATGGATAAATGTTTTCAGATTTTTTGGGTAGATATCCAGGAGAGGGATTGCTGGGTCATATGGTAATTCTGTTCGTTATTTTTTGAGGAACCTCCACACTGCCTTCCATAGCGCTGCACCAGTCTGCATTCCCACCAACAGTGTATGAGAGTTCCTTTTTCTCCACAGCCTCTCCAACACTTGTTACTATCTGTCTTGTTGATGATAGCCATTCTGACTGGGGTGAGGTGATATCTCATTGTGGTTTTTATTTGCATTTCCCTAATAGTGAAGTTGAGCAGTTTTTCATGTATCTGTTGGCCATTTGTATGTCTTCTTGAGAGAAGTGTCTGTTCAGGTCCTCTGCCCATTTTTCAATTAGATTGTTTGGCTTTTTTGTTGAGTTATATGAGTTCTTTATATATTTTGGATATTAGCCCCTTATCAGAGGTTATTTATTGCAAATATCTTCTCTCATTCGGTTAGTTTCTTTTGCTGTGCAGAAGCATTTTAGTTTGATATAGTCCCATTTATTTTTTCTTTTACTTCTCTTGCCTTTGTGGTCAAGTTCACAAAAGCCTCTCTGGAGCTTTTAGTACCTGTTTTCCGTAAGTTTAGTACCTGTTTTCTTCTATATATTTTATTGTTTCAGGTCTTATATTTAAGTCTTTAATCCATTTTGAGTTTATTTTTGTATGAGGTGTCAAAAAGCAGTCTAGTGTCATTCTTTTGCATGTGCAGGGTCACCTGTCTTGACTCAGTAGCAGACAAGCCAGTGTCTAGGTTTGAAAAACCCTGGATGTAGCCACTGGACAACTCATCAGTCCCTGGGAAATAAATAGGAGTGTGCTCACAGCTCATAAATCTCTGTCACATTCCCCAGTAGGGCGGGTGGCAGGAGCCCTTTGGGGTTTTCAGCCAGAGGTGATGATGCCAGGAAAACACAGCAGCCACCAGGAGGAAAAGTAGAGCCTGGTCCTTAACTGCCCTTTGCAGGAGAAGGGCTGGAGTCTGAACCCCACATACTTTGGAACACATGACTGCGAACGGCCCCAGTGAAATGGACATCAGATCAGGGAGGGCTCAGGCTGACAGTGCTGTTGAGGAGAGAGCAGGGGCGGAGCAGGCCAGCCCCTCCTGGTTCTGGGCCAGTTTCTCCTCCAGGCTTCCCCTCCTCGGTGGACTCAGTGTTCCACGGTCCAGCCTTCCCACTCAGCAGCCTCACTGGCTGTGCACTGAGATCAGAGAAGACTGCCTTGAGATTCCCCTGGACCGAGTTCAGAGGTCCACAGCGCCAGGTAGAAGCTTCCACTTGGCTAATGGCTGCTGTTCCCTGGGGCAGCAGCAGTGACCTGAGGCATGGAGCTTAAAGAGCCAGTCAGTGGCTCAGCACACCTCCCTCAGCCGTGGTTGGCCGGTTGGCACACTCAAGAGACAGGAATGAACTTGGCCTCCAACCCGAACAGTAGCACATCTGTCAACTACTGGGTTTGGGGGAGGAGGCTCCTTTATCAGCCCGTTCATTTTTCCTTTCCCATAGCCTGAGATACCCTGGAGGCTGAGCACACACATATCAGATGTCAGTGGTCAGATCTTCACAAAACCCTGAGATTCCACTGCCCACATAGAACCCCCATCCCTCCCACGGGAATTCCCACATCAGCCAGTCTGCAGCACGCCTGGTTCCTGCCTGCTGTTTTCATGGAAGGGTCTACCAGGCCTGGCTGTGACTGGCCAGCTGGGACTGAGATGCCCAAGGGGGCTTGGAGCAATCTTCAGAGGCATCAGGAGTGAGACGTGTCTTTCAGAGGCTGTGAATGCGGCTCAGAGAGGACCACGATTCAGCAGTCACTCACTTAAGAGGAGGATGGGGACTAGTGGAGGGGCCTTCTACTGGGATGCTGATTTTCCGGTGGGAATTTCTGAGAACCTAAAAAAATAAAACATCCTCCTTCCCACTTTATTGGGGAGGAGGGGATCTTTTGTGCACTGCAGGACGGGAAGTGCTGGGCACTGAATGAGAGCTGCCAGGGGCCCGTGTACCCAAGGATCTGTGTTTCGGTATTGCCTCCCCTCAGTAGGTCTAGAAAAGCAATGGGGTTGGAATCCAGCATTCCCTGGCCTTGCATTCACCTGCCAGTCTTTGCATCATAGCCAATGGAAAAGGATGTTTGCAAAACTCCTTGGGGAGCTACACATTCACCCACAAGAAGCTTAGAACCTAGACTGAAATGTCACAGAACAGGACACGTTCAATTTCCGTCAGTGAAGTTCACGTGCATACAGTACAATAGAGAGAGAGCAGCTGGATGCAATGAGAAACTCATTCATTTTACAGACGAGTGGTAATCAAAATATTATCTTGAAAGTTATCTATTTTAAAAGTTACTAGTCTCCTAGAGTCATTACGCCATTTTCAACCATAACAAGAAAAGATTTTGTAATGGACATTGAAAAGAAAAATCCCCAGGGAGAATGCAGCAAGCTGCTCAGAGCTGAATGCACTGGCCCGGGGTCTGGGTGACTCTGAGACTGAGATGATCAAACTCTCTGCACACTCGTAGTCAATTCCTGTTGTCTGTTGGAGGGCTCTGCCATCATCAAATGAAGTTCGGGGTAAAACAGGGTTACAGAGGTGTAGTTCACGCAGGACTCGTATGCACAGCTGGTATGTTAATGAGTGTTACATCAAAGAGGGAGACACAATATGCAGCATTTCTGAATTTGGACCAAAAAAACCCTTTTATCACCCTCTTATGAGATGAGAGCTATGGAGACCCCACTTTAGGTGACACTCTGTAGTGGATTTCTCTGAAGATATGGATTTATGTCTCTGTAACTGAAGTTAACCAATGAACTTCCATTCCACGGTGGCGGGAACTGACGCTAGGCAGCACAGTCTTTCCTACTTGTTTTTAATCACCGTCAGTTCAGGATTTAAGTTTTGGCCATCTAAGGTCCTGTCCCTTTCCTCCCTGCTTTCTGGAGGCCACTTCTGAAGTGCGATCCCATCTCCTAAATTTACCTGTTTTCTATAATCTGGCATCTCCTCTCTAAAATTTTCTGTCTCTTCTCATCTCCACCATGGCTTGCAACTTTTGTGGGATTTGGTATAGGGAAATACAAACTAACCCAGTCATCTTGACGCAGGGAGAGTCTAAGGAAAGGAAACTATACTAGTGTCAGTGACCTTTAAAGCTGACATTAGTTCCTGATCTTCCCAGAATGGGTAGTCAAAACTGACTCTTCTCGGGAAGCAGGACTTCACAAAGATCATGCTGCACCCAGCACTCACTTTCCAAGTAGCTCCTGCTTCTCCGTTTGTGGCCCCTTTTTAAGTCATTGAACTTGTTTGTTTCCACCTGCATCCCTCCCTTCATTTATTAAATGCTTACTGTCTGCTAGGTGCTTGATACAAAGATGAAAAGACAGAGCCCTTGAAGGGCTTACAATGTAGGAGAGAGTGAGACTTGCCAACAGTTGGAACATGATGCAATAAACCTGACGCTGGAATCAGGGAATGGTCAATATGGTCCTGCTTGGAGGAATCAGGGAAGGCCTCACAGAGGAGGTGACCCTTGACCTGAGATTTGGAGAACAAGTAGAATTTCATGACTTGGATAAATGCGTGAGGAGTATGGGTCGGTGGAGATTTTCAAAGCAGAATGAATTAACTACACATGCAAAAGTACAGCCATTTGACAGAGCCTAGTGTGGTCAGGGAGGAGCAAATTGATCGGGAAAGCCGAAACTCAGGACAAATAATAGTAATGAAAGCTCCACTTCTTGTTTACTCTATGCCAGGTGCTATATCAAGTGCATCAGGTATATTATCTGATTTAATCTTCAAAGCAGACCTTTGGCGGAGGCATGTTTCTCCCCGCTGTATAAATGAGGAGACAGAGCCAAGGCAGCTTCCGTGACTTAAGCAAGACCCCGCTGTCAGATGCTGGGGGAGCCAGGATGGAATCGCATGGCCTGATTCCCAATGGTTTTGCCCATGGTCACATCCCAGATGCTAGACAGCCTCCTGGATGCCTGGGCCAACTGGTGGGAGGGGCTCTGTGGAGCCAGTGCTGCCCAGGAGAGGGCAGTCCTGCCCCCGCTCCCTCCGAACTCCCTCCCTACCCCAGTGCCCGCTCTCCCGTTCTCATGCCCCTCACCTTCCCACCACAGCTGGTCTGGGGCACTTGTTTTCCCTTCTGCGGGGCTCCTGGCACAGCAAAAGAACTCTCTTGGTGTCACGCAGGGTGTCATGCAGGGTCTCTGGTCCTGCTCCCCACATAAGAACACAGAACACGGTGAGGCCATAAAGGAACACCCATGGAGCCATATTTAGGGGAGTCATACTACTGTATTCTCGCTGGCGGCATCCGTCTCTCTACAATCCACAATCCACACTCCACCGCTTGTTAGGCCCCATTTTCTGCTAGCATAGCCACGGCAGTTATATTAGTGGCCAATGGCTGACTGGTTACAGCTGATGGCCATCCAGTCACAGTTGATGGCCATTTACTACCTGAGCCAGTACCTTTCCACGTGAGGCCGAGAGCCTGGAAACTGCTCTCCTGGCTCTGTCCCCACACTTGACTTTGGGTGGAGCAGAGAACCAGCTACCAAGTCAAACATACTCATAGGAAACTCAGTCATAGGAATTTCTCCAGAGAGTCCTCAGAAGAACTGTCCTTTTGTCACTGCTGCAGTATGGAAGCTTCTTTGGTAGCTCTGGGTGTCATCCAGCCTGTTTGTGTCCAGTCAGTCAGGACACCATTCTGCAGTGACTTCATTCTGCTGTCCACCTCTTCACACATCTGTCTCTAAGGGCTTGGAAACAATGGTGGAAACAATGGTGGAACCAAGAGAGCTGCGGAGCACTTGGGCTGAGGCCCTCGGGCTGACCACCAACCCCCCACGGGTCCCTGAATCACACAGAGTGGAGGAATCCTGGCCTCTGCCCTCAGCTGGGTCAGGAAACAGGTGCAGTGTAAACACTTCTGAACTGACAAGCTGCGTGAGCAGAGGGATCCCCGATCACCACACTGCTGCTGTGAGGAGTACACATTGGTAGGTTCTAGAAAGCTTACCTTTCAGGTGTCGCTGGGGAAGCATGTTAGAAACAGTGGGCTCATCATTCACGAAAGAGCTAATTGTTCATTTCCGTCTGGAGGGTTGGAGTTGGCAGCAGTATATGGAGATGCAGTCAAAAGGGCCCTTGCTGAGAACGTGAGCTAAGACGTGGCCGCCCAAGCGCTAATCACAAACCAGTGTTTTCAAAGTGTGCAAAAGGTCAGGTGTGGCCAGTGAGGGTCCTGGGGTACTTTTCCTATTGCTTTGCCCTCCCTTCATTCTTTGGCTATCACCATTTCCCTCCTAACTCATCCAGTTGTCAGCTGTTACCTTTGCTTCTCCATTTGCCTTGAGCACCTCTCAATATTAGAGTCTGGGAATTGTTTCCTATAAAATGCTAGACAGTAAGTATTTTAGGCCTTTTGCATCAGCCTGTCACAACCACTCAACTCTGCCGCTGTGGCATGGAAGTAGCCATAGACAATATGTAAACAAATGAACATGGTGGTGCTCCAATAAAACTTTATTTGCAAAAGCAGATGGTGGGCCGGATTTGGCCATAGTTGCCTGACCCCTGCTTTAGATTTTGTGTTTTTCCTTTTTTGTTTTGAATCCCAAGAATAGGAACAAAATGTTAAAAAGGCAAGCTGTTTGTGTCGTTGCTTTTGGACTCGCATTCCCTCATTTTTAACATTTCAGAAAATCCACTTTGTCTTGTCTTTACAGATGGTTAAATTGAAAGCAGCTGTGAAGGCAAGAATCCTCTCAGTGAGCACTTAAAATAGTAAAGTTTAGTACACTTTTTGTTTAGCTACCATCTTTCCCCGAAAATAAGACCTAGCCAGACCATCAGCTCTAATGCATCTTTTGGAGCAAAAATTAGTATAAGACCCGGTATTATATTATATTATATTATATTATACCCAGTTTTATATTAAAATGGGACTGGTATTATATATTATAAATGTATTGTATTGTATTATGTTATATTTTAATATAAGACCCGGTCTTATATTAATTTTTGCTCCAAAAGATGCATTAGAGCTGGTCTGGCTAGGTCTTATTTTTGGGGAAACACGGTAGCTGTAGAGATTACTGGTATACTGCAGAATAATTCAGGAAAATTTTCTGCACCCTACAGTCCCAGGCATGGAATAATAAATGCTTCTTGCTGGAATGAGTGAACATATGGCAGCCGAAACTGTTTAGAAATGATTTCTTTACAGATCATTCGGAGGTGACTCTATATGGTATGTGCATGTGGTATCTGGATTCTATATGGTTTAGAGGTGAGTGTATAGTAACACATAGTAGACTTTACCTTTCATGATCTTGGTTGGAAGCTTCCCACAGCCCCTGAGCTTCCTGGGGAGACCAGGGAACACATAGGAAGGTTTTAGGTAAAGACACAGGGTTGACACTCTCCACAGGTTTGTCCTGTCACTGAGACAGGTGACCCCCAACCCTCCGAAAGACCACACTACGATCACTCAGCCGCACAGATATGAAAACGCCCATGCTGGCGTCCTCCCCATTGGCTCGTGGTGAGGAGAGAGGAGAACTGGCAGCTGGGATCCAGTCTTGCGTCTGTGCTGGCCCGGCACAGCCACCTGACTCGGCCTCCCCCAGCTTCCAGAGAATGCTCAGTGGAAGTGTATGAACGGAAGTCTGGAAAATGGTCATGATAAAATGCCAATGGGAAAACAGTAGAACAAAAAATCTAATAACGGTATGATCCCAACTTTGTTTAAAATACTTATCTATTTATCTATACCCATAGACACAATCCTAGGAAGAAATATGTCAAAATGTCCACGATGTCTATCTCTCTGCAACAGAAGTAGATGACTTTAATTGTCCTTTTTCTGTCCCATAATTCTAGTTTTTCTATAATAAACACGTCTGGCTTTTCCAATTTTAAAATGGCTTAATTTAAAAAGATAAAGAATGGGTATGCCAGTCTGCCTTTTGTCTTATTGCAAATAAAAGAGCAGGCTCCCCTGTGACAGTCTTTCCATCCACCCTGCAGCAAGCCTCTCTTCAGCCATGTGGAGCTTGCCGGAGAAAAAGAGCCCTGCCCTGGGGGTGCTCAGACATCTGCCAGGCAAGTGCGTTCTCCTCCTCAGCAGTCAGAACTCGTGCGACTAGGACCTGAGGCAGGGGCTGCATGCGGTTCTTCTTCAAAGAAAATGGCACACGACTTGTTTCAGCTTGGCCTGGCCTTTCCGCCTCCTCAGCTTACCAAAAACATACCACAAAGCTAAATGAACAAGTGATATGTCTTGACCTTTTATAAATCTTTTAAAAGCAGTTTTCTAAAGATACTTATGTTCTTTGGAGAGTATTCCAGAGAAGGGACAGTTTCTTAGAGAAACACACATATTTGAAAGCACGGCTCTTGTGTAGAAATTTTTCTTTCTTTCTTTCCTTCCTTCCTTCCTTCCTTCCTTCCTTCCTTCCTTCCTTCCTTCCTTCCTTCCTTCCTTCCTTCCTTCCCTCCCTCCCTCCCTCCCTCCCTCCCTCCCTCCTTCCTTCCCTCTCTCCTTCCTTCCCTCCCTCCCTCCCTCCCTCCTTCCTTCCTTCCTTTAAGTTTACTGGGGTGACAATGGATAGTAAAATTACGTAGGTTTCAGGTGTACAATTCTGTAATACATCATCTATATATCACATTGTGTGTTCACCACACACAGTCGGTTCTCCTTTCATCACAATATATTTGATGCCCTTTACCCTCATCTACCACCCCCCTCCCCACTTACCCTCTGGTAACCACTGAACTTTTGTCTGTGTCTGTGAGTTTTTGTTTATTTGTTTGTCTTATTCCTTTGTTGCTTTCAGTTTTATATCCCACATATCAGTTAAATCATATGATTCTCGACTTTTTCTGTGTGACATTTTTGCTTAGCATAATAATCTCAAGGTCCATCCATGTTGTCACAAATGGCACTATTTAATCTTTTCTTATGGCAGAGTAGTATTCCATTGCGTGTGTGTGTGTATGTGTATATATATATATATATATATATATATATATGTATATATGTCACATCTTCTTTATCCAATCATCTATTGAAGGACACTTTGGTTTCTTGGCCACTGTAAATAAAGCTGCAATGAACACTGGGAAATTCCTGCTTTCTTCATGACAAAGAAAAGGAATTTCATTTTGAGGTGATGGCCAGGATTCAGGCGGCCTCCTTGAGGTACTATTGGCAGTGGCTTCATTATTTTATGGGGTTACTCTCTATTCCTAGGGCCAAGGGTCTCCCTTCTTAGAGACACCCCCGACTTTTCCACTGAGATGAAGATCTTGTCCTTGGTTAGGGGTCCTTGAGTCAAAGCTGTGTTGCTGCTGACATTGGACAAGTTCCACTGAGTCCTTCTGTGTCTTTCTGCTGCTATTCCAACCCTACCCATGTCAAAGAGAGATTGTGAGGATCCCGAATGAATATTCACTAAGGAACTCATCATATCATCCATCCCATCTTATTATTAGCCGCCCCCCCCACACACACACTTCCAGGTGTTCCTGGTTCCATGGTGGTTTCTTCAGGCCATCACTAAGGTGCTCTTCCTCTTCCTTTAGCCTCTCTCGATTGGGGAACAACTGGCCCCTTGGTCTAAGGGATGCTTATGGACAGCGTTGATGGATTAGAAACGATTACTGAAGTCCCACCAAGAGTAGACATTGTCGCAGCCCACTCTTTGGTCTGATCATCTTAAAACACTGCTTTTGAAGAGTGTCACCAAACATGATTTAGCTTTCTCTTTGATGCGATGTTCCAGCGTACTGTCCTTTCCAACTGAATAAATAGCCATGAAAAAACTCAGTCCTCTTGTTTTCATAGACTTTGCTGGGATTCTTGCATCCTGTTCTTGATGAAGAATCTGCTATAATTCTTAGAAAGCCAGTGATTTCATGAGAGTGGCTATCAAGTGCATAGCCTAGAACTTGGCCATATTGAACCCTCAGTTACATAGACAATATTTGATCATATAAATAAATATAAATATAATTGACCCTTGAACAACATGGGTTTAAATTGTGCGGGTCCTCTTATATGCTGATTTTTAAAAAGTAAATACCTGTACTATTTGTGTTCCGTGGGTGGGAGTCCACAGATGCAGAGGGCCGACTGTATGCATTGATCTACATCATTTTATAGAGGGGACTTGAGCATTTGTGGATTTTGGTATCAGCGGGCATCCTAGAACCAATACCCCATAGATACTAGAGACAACTAAGTTTTAGGGGAATCAAAAGTTATGTGCAGATTTTCAACTGCACAAATATCAGCACCTGTAGCCCCTGCGATGTTCAAGGGTCCAGTGCAGTGAGTTCTCCAGTCTCCGGGGCCCATCTTTTCTTTGTGGGTGCTCATTTTGGCCAGAAGAGGGCAGTGTTGTGCGCATTGTCTCGCCCAGAACAGTGGTGGCCCCAGGAGATCAAAGCTCTTTATTAAATGACAGGTATTTTTGGAACAGGTCACTTGACTCAGATTTTTGTGTTGTATGCTTAAAATGACCAGGGCGACTAGGCTACAAAGACCAAGGCAGAGGAGGCTTTCAGGAGTTAGCACGAGACCATAAGGGCACTCTAGAGATGCGGGAGCAGGAAACGTGGACAGCTGGAGACCCTGTGGAAAGTGTCATGAAGTGGGACCCACAGAATGGTTCTAGGATTGCCAGACAGAGGTCGGGGAGACAGTCCTCTAGGAAGAAAGAAGAAGAGCATGGCAGAGGCCTGAAAGAGAAGCCAGGATGGCTAAGAGTCAGGTTGCTTTGGGCCTAAAGTGTTTGAACAGAAGGTTGAAAAATAAGATTGGAGATTAGGCCAGGTCCAATCACTAAGGCTAAAGGTTTTAGAAGATCCCATAATAATGAGTAACATTTAGTGAACATTTACTGTATACCAGGGTGTCTTAGTCCATTTGGGCTGCCAAGACAAAATTCCACAAATTGGCTTATAAACAACAGAATTTATTTTCCCACAGTGCTAGAGGCCGAAGTCTGAGATCAGGGTGCTAGCATGGTTGGGTAGAGCTTTGTTCCTGGTCTCAGACTTCTCATCTTCACGTGGCAGAAGGGGCAACGGAGCTCTCTGGGGTCTCTTTTTTCTGGATCTTAATCCCATTCATGAGGATTCAGCCCCTAGGACCTAATCACTCCAAAGGCCCCACCTCCTAATCCCATCACACTGGGCATTAGGATTTTAACAAATGAATTTTGGAGGGACACAAACGTTCAGACACCAGCACAGGGTATGGTTCTGAGCATTTTACAAGTAAAAATCATTAAATCCTTGAAACAACCCTGTAAGATGGGTACCATGATTCTTCCACTGCACACAGGACACTGAATATTGCAGGTTGGTTCTCTGGAAAGCCAACTGAGATGTTGAGGTTGATTTTTGTTGTTGTTGTTGTTTTGAGAGGGCTTCTGGGTTCAACACCTGAGGGAGGGAAGGGAAGCAGAGGGACAAGCAGGAGTAGGCTGAAGGAGAAGCTGGACTGCATGCAGTCTCCGCAAAGGCTGCAGCCTACCTCAGGGGCGCTCTGAGGCTGGGAGGGCCCTTCAGAGAGACTCCGAGTCCTGGCTTTCATACCAGTCCTTGGATGTGGGTGGCCCTGGGGAAGGACGGCTCTCTTAAGTCAGGGCCAGTGTCTGGAGAGAGACTCAGCATGCCAAGAAGCTGGGGGACGACTCCTTTAGTCCTGAGGGGGTTCTGGCAGGTGCAGTCCAGATCCCAGTACCCTGAGCTTAGCAGGCTTGCCAAGGTCGGCTCCTCAGTGGAAGAGACAGGACTTGAAAGCAAGGCAGCTTCACCATTACAGTGTATGTTGTAGGGATTGACGGACGTTTCTAAGCAGAGGCAACGTGCAGCTCAAACCTTACTTTAGAAACATCACTCTTGATAGTAGCATGTAGAATGGATGAGAGAGGAGACAGATGGGAGGTGAGATTTTTTTTTTTAAATAAAGGTAATACTAGCATATAGTTCAAAATTCAGAAAGTACAAAAGGGTATGTAGTGAAAATAAATCTTCTCACCCTTGTCCCCTCTGCTCCCTAGCCAGTCGTCCTTCCCAGTTTTTTTACATATTCTTCCAAGACAGTCTATGCATATTTCAACCTAGATAGACATGGAATCTACATTTTTACACTCTCATATCTCACCTTGCTTGACCTTGATTTCATATTAACAATCTGACTTAGATATTGCTACAGTGCCATTTATATGAAACTGCCCAGTTCTTTTAAAGATGGCAGATTCTTCACTGTGTGAATTTACTATAATTTATTGAACCAAACCTGTCTTGATGAGCATTTTCAGATTGTTTTCAATCTTTCCCCCCAGCTTTATTGAGAGATAACTGGCATATAACCTTCTATAAGTTTAAGGTACACAGTGTATTAATTTGATACATTTATCTACCGCAAAGTGATTACCACCACAGCATTAGCTAACACTTCCGTCACGTCACTTAATTACCATTTTTTTGCAGTGAGAACATTTATGATTTACTCTTAGAAATGCCCAAGTATACACTACAGTATTATTAACTATAGTCACCATGCTGTACATCAGATCCCCAGGACTTTTCATCTTATAACTCAAAGTTTGTAACTTTGACCATTTCCCCATTTCTCCCACTTCCTGGCAACCATTATTCTACTCTGTTTACTGGGTTTGGCTTTTTTCGATTGTACATATAAATGAGACAGTACTTGTCTTTCTCTGTATGAGTTATTTCATTAGCATAATGCCCTCAAGCTCTATCCATGTTGTTGCATCTCAAATGACAGGATTTCCTTCTTTCTCATGGTTGAATAACAATCCGTTGTCCATATATTCCACATCTCCTTTATCCATTCTTCTGTTGACAGACACTAAGGTTGTTTCCATATCTTGGCTATTTTGACTAATGCAATGAATGTGGAAATGCAGTATCTCTTTGAGATCCTGTTTTCTTTTCTTTTGGATAAATACCCAGGAGTGGGATTGCTGGGTCTTATAGTAGTTCTATTTTTAATTTTTTGAGGACCCTTCATGCTATTTTCCACAGTGGCGGCACCAATTTACACTCCCACCAACTTCTCCACATCCTCACCAACACTTGTTATCTCATCTTTTTGATAATGGCCATTCTAACAGGTGTGAGGCGAAAATTTACTGTGGTTTTGATTTGCATTTCCCTAATAAGTAGTGATGTTGAGCATCTTTTCGTGTAGCTGTTGGCTTTTCATATTTCTTCTTTGGAGAAATGTTTATTCAGGTTTTGTCCATTTGTTACTTGGGTTATTTGGGTTTTTTTGCTATTGAGTTGTTGGAGTTCTTTTTATAGGTTTTAAATATTAACGCCTTATCAGATATACAGCTTACAAATCTTTTTCTATTCCATACATTGTCTTGTCACTTGTTGATGGTTTCCTTTGCTGTTCAGCTTTTTAGTTTGATATAGTCCAAATGCTGATTTTTTTCTTCTGTTGCCAAGTCCAAAAAATCATCAGCATGACCGAATGTCTAGGAGCTTACTGCTCCCAGGAGTTTTATGGTTTCAGGTCTTACGTTCAAATCTTCGATCCATTTTGAACTGATTTTTATGTATGGTGTATAATAGTGGTCCTATTTCATTCTTTTGCATGTGGTTGGCCAGTTATCCAACACCATTTATTGAAGAGACGATCCTTTCCCTATTGTATATTCTTGGCTCCTTTATCATAAATAATTTGACCTTACGTGCGTGGGTTTATTTCTGAATTTTCTCTTCTGTTCCATTGATCTGTGTCTTTGTTTTTATGCCAACACCCCTTCTGGGTAATACCCATGACCTGGAGCAAGGCCAAGGCCGAGTCTCGGATCTCTGGAGTGTATTGCAGTAGGCCTCCAGATGTGTACTTCAATTAGAAGCCCCATCAGGGTGATGCTTTAAGATAAGCAAATAGGCCTCTTTCACAGAAAGACGGGGTGTTTTTCAGTCTGTTTCCTCTGTGCTGGGCCCGCATGTGGGTGCGTCCATGTGTGCCAGCCTTTAAGACCTGTTTCTCGGTTTAGTAGAGCCTTGTGGACACAAGCCCTGATGGCTTCCTTTGGGTCTTCATCTCTCAGGTCCAGGCCTTAAAAGTTGGGAGTCCCCAGCATGTGGTTCAAACCCTTCATTCCTCAGGGAGAAGCTGGGAGTGTGCGTTCCCTCCCGCTTGTGGGTCATCACATCAGGGAATTTATGGCAAGAGTATGTCCTGGCCTCTTTCCCATTTCGATGTGGGTTTTTTTTTTCTCATTTGCCTGATGTGTCGGAGTTACTCATCTAGTTATTGGGTTTCTCGCATAGGAAACTGTTCTGTATGAAGCTGTAGATTTGGTGTGTCTGTGGAAGGAGGTAAATTCAGGATCTTCCCGTCACCTTCTTGCACCCTAACCCTGTCTCTCATCTTTTTGATGACAGCCATTCTGACAGTTGTGAGGTGTTACCTCACTGTGGTTTTGATTTGCATGTCCCTAATGACTAGTGATGTCACATATATCTTCGTGTACCTGTTGGCCACCTGTGTGTCTCCTATAAGGGCCTGAGAGGGGCTGGAGCCAGTTCAAGGACCACAAGCAGGGGATCGAGGTCTGTCTGATGCATGGGTGGGCGAGACTCCCCCTGGGTCCTTCGCTATATGGCCGCTGGATCTCACAGCTCCCACAAAGGCACTGCTGTTCATGAAGGAATGCCAAGTTTTTGTTGGAGGGCAGGACAAAACTGAGGGACGACTTAGGTCACCGTGATGCTAACATCCCTTCCAGTCTTGTCTCTATAACAATACTGTCATGTTTGTGCAGGTGGCAGTCTGCATGTGTGGCAGTATTTCTATGAGCAAAAGCCCCATAGTGACTAGATCAAAGGGTCGATGAAACTTTCATTTTGATAGATACAGTCTATTACTCTTTAATGCAGTTTACACTCTATCTACAGTAGAGGAGAGTGCCTATTTACCCACATCCCAACAGGTCATTTTACTGACCTGTGAAACGGAGCAATCCACTGGGGCTCTAGTCTGCATTTATCTTACTAGGAGAAAGGCTGAGCTTCTTTTCCTGTGTGTTAGAGAGATTTACTTTACCTCTCCTGTGAACTACCCATATTCTTTGTGCATTTTTCTGTCTCAGGTTTTGGTTCTATATTTCTTGATTCACTGGAGCTCTTTCCTTTTAGACAGGAGTGATATATTTAAAATATCTTTTGAAATCATCCAAGGAACCCAACTAGAGGAAGCACAAGAGGGGCTTTGTGTCTGTTTGAGGTCAGGGGTCACACACTGGGTGAAAGTGATGAGCGCTCATGAGAGGTGTCTGTCGCCGAGCAGCACGCAGGGACGCTCACGGGGCCGGTTTTCTGAAGCTCACCTACCTCTCTCTCCACCGCGTTTGTTTTCGCAGCTCATGTGCTCCTCGGTGCAGAAGGCCCTGTTTGAGGAGGAGGACCATGTCAAGAAGCTGCAGCGGAAGGTGGCCACCCTCGAGAAGCGGAACAGGCAGCTCCGCGATCGCGTGAAGAAAGTCAAAAGGTCCCTGCGGCAGGCGCGGAAAAATGGCCGCCACCTGGAACTGGTGAACCAGAAGCTCAGTGAGAAGCTGGCGGCCACGGCAGGAGCCGTCAGGCACATCAACGCGCTGGGGCGGGAGCCCGGCAGCACCTACCTGCGGGGGTAGCGGGCGCCCCAGGCGCCTCACCCAGCACCGCAGGGGCTTGTGGCCTCTCCCCTGGGAAGGGCAAGTGGGGGCGTGTTGGACTTGCCATAGTTCGCATCTTGTCAAAGAGATTTTTCCTATGCGTTTGGTGGTAGCGTCTGGCTGGTTTGAAGGGTCCCTACTGTCCCCTCCTGGCCTGGTGCAGACATGCTCGGAGCCCAGAGGCAGCAGTATCCCGGAGGGCCTGTGCTCAGCTTCCGGGGTGGCCTGCAAAGTGCACAGGCTGGGCAAAGAACACCTTAGACCAGGGGTGCCCAAACTTTTTTCAGCGTTTTTCACCAATGGCCATATGCGGTAAAATACACAAACAGCTGGGCCACTTACTCGAGATGAAGTACGTATTGCCTCACCTGCTTTATTTAAGTAAACTAAATATATTTTGGGAATTTGCTGAGGGCCAATTAAAAATGGATTGCGGACTGCAGTTGGCCCGCCGGCCGCAGTTTTGACACCCCTGCCTTAGACTGTCTAGCTGTAAGACGCCTTTATCTCAAAAGGGAGACAGTGTGGCCTCAGTTCTGTGCTCTGGAACAACGTACTAGTTTTGAGGAGTGATCTGAATCAAGTCATGCAACCTTCGGGGGTCTTGTTTTCCAGATCTTTGGAAGGAGGATTTTGGCCTTGCAAAGCAAGAATGCCTGTCAGTAAACATGTGCAGGGTGTCCCTACTCTGGCCAGCATTTCCTCACAGCTGAGGCATATTAGGACTTAATGAGCTCATCATAGGTAAGGGAATTGAGTTGGGTGACAGGTCATTCAAAAGATAAATTACACCTGATTTCCAGCACCAGCTCCCCAGAGCTGAACGTGATACCCACAAGTCACTGTAATCAAGTGGGGCATGGCCTGTATGGGCCCATCCTAGTTCATCACACCACGTTTCTAAGTTGGAAAACCCTGAGCAATATCTCAGCCATTGCTAAATTCTAACTTGTTGTTTGGCAAGTCATTTATTGCAACTTTTCCAAATTCAAGGTGAGCTGCCCCTGTATGCCATGGACTTCTGTTCTTTAAAGACACCTCCTTACCAATTGGGATCAGGTGACCTTACCTCATTCCTATGTAGGCTCCCAAACAGCTTGTTCTAGCTGTTCCACTCTCCGCTGCTTTATGCAAATGCTTTCCACCCACCAGGATTGACCTTGCCCTAGGGTAATGTTTGCATATCTGCCCACGTGTCAGGAATGTACCTGTATGCAAGCAAAACACCTGTATGCAAGCAAAACATTCCCTCTTCTTTGAAAAGAAACCTTTAAAGACAGCACTACAATAGCAGGGGAGTGGAGTGTTCACTATACCTGACACTCGAGCTCTTGACTTAGGCACATTGGATCAAGTCCCAGTTGTATTCTTAAGTCAGTTGAGTGCCCATCTCTTGGTTATCTTCTGCTGATGGAATCAAGTTTCCCTCCCCTGCTTTTTCACATAGAAGCTTCTGGCCCCTCCCTAGGGGATCTGCTGTCCATAGACCACCCAAGACACTGCAGGACCTGAGTATGCTGCCTTCTCCATTGGAAAAGGCAGTTGCTGTCAGATTTCCATTCCACTGGCAGCCAGTGTGGGGGCTGAACCTGGTGTCACTTGCGTGTCAGTGGCCTCAGGGGAGAACTCTATGGCCAGGACTGGATGGCACTGGACCTTTTTGCTCAAGGGCACTTCATTTTCCCACTTCTGCCACCACTTTATTAGCTGTATGCTTCCTAGTGGGGTATAGTAGAAAGTGCCTCTTCTAGTTTATTCTTCCTGGGACATTTCTTTAGAGCAGTTTTGCTTCTACCCAAGGGAATGAAAAGCCTAAGGGTGATTTACAGCCAGTGTTTGAAGAACTGTGGAAGCTGGGTCTCTATAGATGCCTTATGTTCTGCCTTTTCAATAAATATGAGCAATATTTCAGCCACAACAGTAAAGCGATGCATTTCTTTGGGGTCGGGGATTTCAAGATTTCCAGCTTTGGCCTGGAAAAGCAATTTGGATCCTGTGGGGGAAGCATGTGTGGGCAACACCTGGGCCATTGACGACACTGAGCTCAAGTCTCCCTCTGCCTTCCCATTGGGATGTGGCCTAACCCTGTCTCTCCCAGCATTCTCAAGAAACCTTTTCAAGGAATCTGCAGAAAAGCAGTCATCTGGCCTCCTCCCGAGGGGCAAGCAGCTTCATTAATCAATGTCTTCAAACATACACTCGAATCTGCGGCCAAAGGGAATGCCCCGGGTCCCTGTTATCTGCTGTGCTGTCACCTTACCATAGCCCTTACCACCTGCTTATTGTCCTAGTGGGAATTTTTTATGCAGGAAAACTGTGATTATAAATGCTCACTGGAACGTGACACATGTTAGCCAACCTGTCCGAGCACTAGCTCTGAATGCAGGCCATTGTTTCGTTCCACTTTGTGCTTCCAGGAGGCCAAGTGACTTATCCAAAGCCACATAATAAGCAAGAGGCAGATACAATCTACACTCTCAGTACAGTCCCCAGGAGTCACAGGCTGCTAGCAGGAGGGCAGCACCCTGGGTGGGAAGAGGTTTCTCGGGTTGCTACGTTGTGTTTGACTGCAAAACCTTTGCTGACTTCAGTTTGGGCCACCATCTCTATTGCTATAGCTCCCTGTGTTTTATTTTTTAACACCAGGATGGGTCACGTGTGTATGGCAGCAGAAGTTAACAGGGATTCTCTCTGCTGTGGTACAAAACCCCGTCTTCCTTTGGGGAGAGAGAACACAAACTCAGACCACAATGTCTGCCCAGCTGTCGGCTCAGCAACAGTCCACATTCTGTGATGGTTTAAAAACAATCAAGCACCCAACATGTATTAGGCTCTTTCACATGTATTCTCTCATTTAATATTCCTAATAACGTTATAAAAGAGTTCTCTTGATCCCCATTCTCCAAGAGGAATCTGGGGCTTCAAGATGTTAAGTAAATTGTCCAATGTACATAACTAGGCCAATCAAGGATTCAACTCCAACTTTGCTTCCGTTCAAACTTGCTCATCTGTAAAATGAAGGTAATTATCACTCCTACCTCAAAACTATTAAGAGGATCGAACAAAATTATTCATGTAAATGCTTAGCATGGTGCCTGACACTGCACAAGCACTCAACAGATTGCTTACAGTAATAATTTGTATTATAAATGCTCACCAGAAAGGCCCAACACGTCAAAAATAAGAGAATATCTGGTGAGATTCTGTATAATTTTCTTGTTAATCTTTACCTTAAACTTTTGCCTCTTCCAGTCACCAGACAGCATTCCCATCCCAGCTCTTTCTCATTTCCCTTATTTCTGAGCCACTTCCTTTTCTTTCACAATCAGTAATTTATTCCTCCCGAGTTACGGGGAATATATAGTTCATCAGAAATGTGCTTGCTCAGCTTTCTAGCGTGTCTGTCACTGCGCTGTCCGGTTTTGCCTAGCCCCCTCTCCTTCCTCCCCACTCGGAGGAAGGGACATCCCTGCCGCCCAGGGTCAAACGCTTTCCCTGTTATCTTGAGTTCATATCACTCCTCTGGAAACCTGCCTCCACCAAGTTTCCCCTCTTTTATCATAAACCTTTTCTTTGTTGGGCACTCCTGCCTTTATCCCCCAGCCATGCTCAGATTGACCCATCCCAGGAAGAAAAGAACATAGTTTATAGGAAGTATTTTGAGGTGGTCTTTATAGATGGAGACACAGAAGGCTCCTGAACTCCCCTCCGCCCACAGACACACCAATTGAACAGCTACACGGGGCAATTTTCTCTGAAAGAAATACAGAAACGAGCTGAGTGACTCTCATACATCAGCGAACGAGACTACACCTGCACCAAAACGAGTAGGAAAGACTGAGACACACACTTGCCATCAACCGCATCCATGGAGTGAAGGGTTTGGACTCCATACCCAGACCACAGGACTGTACAGCAAACCATGAAGCAGTTACGAGGGGGCACAGCATTCACTTCGGCTGTCACCCCAGGACCATTGCCCAGGGAGCAGGCTGAACACAACCATCTCTGTCGTTCCCTGAATGGGGTCTGTGTGCATACTTTAACACCTGCTGCCTAAGGGCCAAGCTTCTAATTTTGCACACATCTGGGAGCCAGTGGGCATCTCCCCTGCCCTCTTCCCTCTAGACAGCTCCAAGTTACCAGTATCTCCCTGGAGGGAACTTGTACAAACATCTGTGACTCAGACGGGTCCCCAGATCACCTGACTCTGATAGCCAATGAGGCTCCCACTCAGGAGTCCCACAGGACTGTAGCAAAGATGCTGTTAGCAGGCTCTCCCCCTCCCAGAGCCCAGCGCAAAGGGAGCCGACAGAAATGCCCATCTCCCAGCCTCCCTGATTTGCATTGCTCACTAGCTGCTGCCTTCTAATTTCGCATGCACCTGGAGGCTGACTGCATTCCTCCCTGAAGACAGGGAAGCCGTCATACACCTCCCCTGCCGTCTCCCACTAGTCTTCTCCAAGGCACCGGTTTCTCCCTGAAGGGAGCTTGTGAACATCTGGTGCCCCGGCTTTCATGGCTGCCACCTTAGGGACAAGCCCCCGAACTGCCTGGCTGTGACAGTTAATGGGGCTTGCATTCATGAGTCCCTCAGGATGTAGCAAACAAAGAAAAGGTTCTTAGCAGGCTCAGGAGCACCGTCTGCAACTACATCCCAGGGCCCAGAGCAGAGGGAGCAGGCAAAAGCGCCCACTGCCCAGTTTCTCCCTGGACGACGTCTAACTACATACTTTCTCAGCTGGTGCCTGAAGGTGCAGTTTCCAACCAGCCTGCATGTAGCTAGTGATTGTGATCTTTGCTTTATGGACAATAACAGGTTTTGGTATACCTGCTACTACTGGGAGCCACTAGGAAGAAAGTAGGTGGCTTGGACAGTCACAAAGGTTGGAGAGACAACCAGGAGCATGAGCCAGGCTGATCTAGTGGATGAGTTTTATCTCCTACACAACAGCACAGTCCAGACTGGGAGAGGTGGCTGCTTAATGCACGAAAAGCAGCACAGAGACTCAAGGAAAAATGAAGAAACACGTTCTAAACAAAGAAGAAGATGAACCTCCAGAAGCTGATCTTCATGAGACAGATATGAGTTACCTGATAGAGAGTTCAAAAGGATGGACATAAAGATGCTTGCTGAGGTCAGGAAAACAATGCACAAACAGTGAGAATTTCAACACAGAGACAGAAAATAGAAAAAAGAACCAAACAGATAAACAGATGACAGGGCTAAAGAATACAGTAACTGGACTGAAAACATTAATACAGAGGTCCAGCATCAGACTAGGTCAGTCATAAGGATCCGTGAACTCAACAGGGCAGTAAAATTTACCCAACCATAGGAACAAAAGACTGCAGACAGCTTGAGGAACTTATGGGACACCATCAAACAGGCTTATATACACATTTACAGGGGCCCAGAAAGACAAGAGGGAGAGAGAGACAGAAAGATAGAGAGAGAGAGACAGAGAGAGACAGAGAGAGAGAGAGAGAGAGAGAGACAGAGACAGAGAGAGACAGAGACAGAGACAGAGAGAGGGAAAGGGGCAGAAAGCTAATTCAAAGAAATAATGGCTGAAATGTTCCCTAACTTGGGGAAAGAAACAGACATCCATATCCAGGAAGCTCAGATTCCCAAGAAAGATGAATGTAAAGAGATCCATGCTGAGACACATTATAATTAAATTGTCAAAATTAGACAAGAAGAGAATCTTAAAGCAGCAAGAGAAAAACAACTTATAAAATTATGAGCAGATTTTTAAACAGAAAAATCTTTTGCAGGCCGGAGGTACTCGGGTAATGTACTCAAAGTGCTGAAAGAACAAAACTGCCAATCAAGAACACTACTCGGCGAAGTTGTTATATCAGAATTGAAGGAGAATATGGTATTATACATGTAAAACCAAAAAGACTCCACAAAAACAAAACTAATAAATAAACTCAGTAAAATTGCAGGATATAAAATAAATGTACAAAAATCGGTTTCATTTAAGTTGTCCTTCAGAATGAAAGGAGAGATAAGGAGTTTTCCAGACAAGCAAAAGCAGAGTTCAGCACACTACACTGGCCTTACAAAAAATTTTAAAAGGACTTCCTTAAGATGTTTAAAAAAAAGAAAAAGTTGTTAATAAATATGTGGAAAACATATCAAAATATAAATCTTATGGATAAAGGTAAATATATAGTTAAAATCAGAATAATGTTATTGTGGTAGGTTAATCACTTATAAAGCTAGTATGAAGGTTAAAAGACAAAAGTAGTAAAAATAACTATAATAATTTGTTAGTGGATACACAAGATAAAAAGATGTAAATATTAACATTGAAAACAAAATATAGGGGGAAAGTGTAGAAATGCAGAGCTTTAGAATGTGTTTAGACTTAATTTGATATCAGCATACAATAGACTGTTATATCTCTAAGATGTTTTGTGTAAACTTCACGGTAATCATAAAGCAAAACCATATAGTAGATCCACAAAAGATAAAGAGAAAGTAATCCAAGCACACCACTGCAGAAAAATTTTTAAGTCAAAAAAAGAGAGCAAAATGAGAAGGAACAGAGGAATTACAAAACATCCAGAAAGCAATTAACAAAATGCAATAAGTCCATACCTATCAATATTTAATTATAAATGGAAAAATTCTCCAATCAAGACACAGAGTGGGTGAATGGATTACAAAACAAGATTCATCTATATGCTGCCTATAGGAAATTCACTTCAGCTTTAAGGACACACACAGACTGAAAGTGAAGGGATGAAAAAAGATGTTCCATCAAATGGAAACCAGAAGAGCGGAGTAGCTATACTCATCTCAGACAAAATAGACTGTAAGACAAAGACTGTAATAAGAGTCAAAAGAATATAATTATATAATAATAAATAGGCCAATAAAAGAGAATATAATATTTGTAATTATTTATGTACCCTACATAGCAGCACCTAATTATACAAAACATGTATTAATAGACTAGAGAGAAATAGCAATATAATAATAGTAAGGAACTTCAAGACCCCACTTTCATCAATGGATAGATCTTCCAGACTCAAAATCTATAAGGAAACATTGGACTTACACAACACATTAGGCCAGATGGACTTAACACACTGACAAAACATTCCATCAACAGCAGAATTTTCTCAAGTGCACATAAAATATTCTCTAGGATAGACAATATGCTAGGCCACAAAACAAGTCTTAATAAATTTAAGAAGACTGAAATTATATCAAGCATGTTTCTGACCACAATGTTATAAAACTAGATCTCAATTATAAGAAGAAAACTGGAAGATTCACAGCTATGTAGAGATTAGACAACATGTTACTGAACAACCAGTGGGTCAAATAAGAGAAATGAAAAAAAAATACCTTGAGCCAAATGAAAATGGAAGCACAACATACCAAAACTAAGGGCTGCAGCAAAAGCAGTACTAAAAGGGAAGTTCATAGTGATAAACATCTACATTAAGAAACAAGAAAAATCTCAAACAACCTAACTTCAGATTTTAAAGAACTAGGAAAAAAACAAACAAAGCCGAAAGTTAGCAGAAAGTAGGAAATAAATATCAAAGCAGAAATAAGTAAAATAGACGCAAGACTGCAACAGAAAAGATCAATGAAACTAAGAACTGGTTTTTTTTTGAAAAGATAAACAAAATAGACAAACCTTTAGCTAAACTCATGAGGGATATAGACAGATGATAGATAGATAGATGGATGGATGGATGGATGGATGGATGGATGGATGGATGGATGGATGGATAGATAGATATTAATAGATAGAAGATTCAAATAAATAAAATCAGATTATGAAAGAGGAGGCATTATAACTGATACCACAGAAATACAAAGGATAATAAGGGACTACTATGAACACTTGCATGCCAAAAAGTTGGACAACCTAGAAGAAATGGATAAATTCCTAGACATGCAAACTATAAAGATTGAATCACGAAAAAAGAGAGAATCGGAAGACACCAATTCAGGAGACCTAATCAGTAATAAAAAACCTCCCGGGAGACATCATCAAAATGGCGGTGTGAGGTGAGCCTCTGTAAATCTCCCCTGGAATTTACAACAAATGGAAAAACTATAACTCCACAAAACTCTCTGCACAGCAGACAGGCAAGACAAAGAAGACCACTACTAAATTCACCTAAAGGTGGGTGAATCGCGCGAACGGGGGAGGAGAGAGAGGAAAAGTGCGGAGACGGAGCCGCGCAGGCGCAGGACGCAGACCTAGCTCAGTGCTCTGAGCTCGCTGCATCCCGGAACTACCACAAATGTGGAGACGGAGGAACTCAGACTGTTAGGGCTCTGCTTATGGCCCACAGGGCTGAGGGGGCAGCATATACCACAGCTGAACCCAACGCTCACGGCAGAGACCTCAGAGAAAAGACTGAGGGAAGAAGAGTGAAAATGGTGGTCTAAACCCTCACTGCTGAGCAGAGAACAGAAGTCTTAGGCACTGAGACTAGCCGCCCCCTCCCTACCTTCCCAGAGCTCGCCCCGGCCCCACCTGCCCGGTGCTAGAAGTGGAACAGTAGCAGTGTCAGATCAAAAGAACAGGATATTTGCTGTTCTGAGAACTGTGGACAGCAGACACAAATCCGAAGCCCAACTAGTTCGGGCAAAAGGGAGGGAGCTGTGGAAGCAGGACCAGTTGTGGTGGTGGGCGCCGCCATTGCTCTGGGCCACCTCACATAATTCATCCTGCCCCTGGCCCCACCTATCAGGGAGGGTCCCTGCAGGACTAAACAGAACTGCTGAAACATACTGGCTCTGAATCCAGTGTAGGAAGAGTTTTGGAACTTCAGAAGCTCTCTGCATAACCACACAAACACTGCGCCCTGTGACCCAGACGAACTATTAACAGAGGAGAAGCCGTCTCCCAGGAAATCCCCCCATTGTGTGAGAAGCTGGAATAGTGCAGGGAAAACATAGCACTACTGTGTGAGAGAGGAAAAAAAAGGCTGCAGTCGGAGAGAAAACAAAACATTCTACCAACAACTACTGGAAAACAAAAGAAAGACCTCTTCCTATCAACCTGTTGCAGAGCCACTCCTGTAGATGTCTAGGAAGAGAAATAATAAATCAGTAATTGCCATGAATAACTAAAGCAACAAGACAGCTCAGAGAGAAAGTGAAAAGTCTCCAGAAAAGGAACTTAAAGATATGGAAATATGTGACTTAAATGATAGAGAATTCAAGTTTGCAGTTCTGAGAAAACTCAATGAGATGCAAGAAGACACAGAAAGGCAGTTTAATGAACTCAGAAACACAATCAAAGAACATGAGCCTTTTACGAAAAAGATTGAAATTTTTAAAAAGAGCCAAATAGAATTTCTGGAGATGAAGAACTCAATAGAAGAAATTAAGAATGAAATAATCAGCTTAGGCAGTAGAATTGACCAGATGGAGGAAAGAATCAGTGATATTGAAGATAGAAAACTGGAAATGACACAGATGGAAGAAGAAAGAGACTTGAGACTTAAAAGAAATGAAAGAACTATACAAGAACTTTCTGACTCCATCAGAAAGAGCAATATAAGAATAATGGGCATACCAAAAGGAGAAGAAAGAGAGAAGGGAACAGAAAATATATTGAAACAAACCAAATATTCAAACTATTGAAAGAGAGAAATTATGAGCCAAGAATAATATATCCAGCAAAGATCTCCTTTAGATAAGAAGGAGGAATAAAGACCTTTCCAGACATACAGAAGCTGAAGGAATTTTCTAATACACGACGTGCACTAAAGGAAATACTAAAGGAGGCTATTCGACCACCATTAGCAGGGACAGTTTGTGGCAACCAAAACATAAAAAGTGGGAGAGTAAAGGCCGGAACCAGAATATGGGAATGGAGAAAGTAAGCGTGCTGAAGAAAATGGAATACTCTAAATATCAAACTTTCTTTTACATAAATTTAAAGGTAACCACCCCAAAAAAATCCAGAACTGAAATATATACTTTAATAAAAGAAGAAACAGAGGGAAACATCACAGAATACCACCACATAGAAATAATAGACAACAACAAAATGGCAAAGAAACAATGGAGACACAGCCTTACCAGAAATCTAAAGATAGAATGACAGGAAATCCTCACATATCAATAATCACCCTAAATCTAAAGAAAAGAATATGTGAATGAACTAATCAGAAAAAGTTTTGGGGACACAAAGGAAAAACCAGGAGTTGTTAGACGGGCGGTGTTGGGGTGTGGTGGGGATAAGGGGAAAGGTGAAGGGATTAGGAAGCAGCTGGTAACCACAAGATGGCCTCAGGGTTTTTTGAAAATTAATTTGGGGAACGTATTCAATAATGTTGTAAAGATTTTGTTGGGTATCCGATGGACATACGTCCTATTTGGGAGATCACCTCAGGATACTGTGGATGCCTGATCATGGCATTGTACACCAGAAGCTAAACATTAATGAATGCCAATTATAATTTTATATATAATGTGATGGCTTGGTGTGAGGTCGGAAGGATAGTGGATGGGGGGAGGGGTGTTCACAGTTTGAGGGATATAAATGATGAACGTCTAAGTATTACCTTGTCTTGTACACCTGAAACTAATAAATTAAATAAATAAATAAAAATAATCACCCTAAATGTAAATGGACTGAACTCAACAATAAAAAGGCACAGTGTAGCAGATTGGATCACAAAATTAAACCCAACCATATGCTCTCTCCAACAGACACATCTCAGCTACAAGGACAAGCATAGACTCAAAGTGAAAGGGTGGAAATTGACACTCCAAGCAAATGGTACCCAGAGAAAATGAGGTGGAGCCATAATGATATCAGATGAAAACGACTTCAGGGTGAAAAAAGATAACAAGAGACAAAGATGGACATTTCATAATGGTAAAGGGGACTATATAACAAGAAGACAAAACAGTCAGCAATATTTATGCCCCCATGAGGGAGCACCAAAATATACCAAGCAACTACTAACAGAACTAAAGGGAGAAATTGACCAAAACACAATTATACTAGGGGACTTAAATACATCATTGACAGCTATGGATATATCATCCAATCAGAAAATAAATAATGAAATAGCAGCCCTAAAAGACACATTAGATGAAATGGACACAACTGACATATATAGAGCACTTCATCCTAAAACATCAGACTATACATTCTTTTCTAGTGTACATGGAACATTCTCAAGGATAGACCATATATTGGGACATAAAAATCAGCCTCAGCAAATTTAAGAAGATTGAAATCATACCAAGCATATACTCTAATCACAAGGCTTTGAAATTGTATATCAACTGCAAAAAGAAAGCAGGAAAAAACACAAACACATGGAGATTAAACAACATACTTTTAAAGAATGACGGGGTCAAAGAAGAAATTAGAGGGGAGATCAACAGTTTTTTTTTTTTTATTTCTGCATCTGTCTTATTTCACTTAGCATAATGTCCTCCAGGTTAATCCATGTTGTTGCAAATGACAGGATCTCTTTTTTTAAGGGTGAATAATATTCCATTTGTGTACATACACACCACACTTTCTTTATTCATCCACTGTTGGACATTTAAGTTGTTTCCATATCTTGGCTATTGTGAATAATGCTGCAATAAACGTGAGATACAATAAACATGGGAGTGCTAATATCTCTTCCTGGTACTGACTTCATTTGCTTTCTACCCCTATTTTTAACACCCACTCTAAGAAGAGAACACAAAAAAACTGAATGATCTGACTTATATGTGAAATCAAAAAAAATGTCTAATACATAAAAGCAGAGAATAGAATGGTGTTTACTAGGGGTCGAGGGTGGGGGAAATGGGGAGATGTTTGTCAAAGTGTAAAATAAATAAATTATGTAGGATGAATAAGTCTAGAGATCTAATGTACAACATGATGACTACAGTTAATAATACTCTATTGTATACTGAGAATATGCTATGAGAGTAGATGTCAGGTGTTCTTACTACAAAATAAATGGTGACTATGTGAGGAGATGATACTAAAAAAAAAAAAAAAAGGACTGAAGAGAAAAATGGCGGCGTGAGGTGAGCCTCTGTAACGCTCCCCTGGAATTTACAACGAATAGGACAACAATAACTCCACAAAGGACTCCTTGCACAGCAGACAGGCAAGACGAAGAGGCCCACTACTGAATTCACCTCCAGGTGGGTGAATCGCGCGAGCAGGGGAGGAGGGAGAGGAGAAGTGCGGAGACGGAGCCGCGCGGGCGCAGGACACAGACCTAGCTCAGTGCTCGGAGCCCGCTGCTCCCGGATCTTCCGCAGCTGCGGGAGAGGGAAAGACTCGGACTGCTAGGGCTCCGCTTACGGCCCACAGGGCTGAGGGGGCAGCATACAAAACCGCTGAACCCAACGCTCGCTCACGGCAGACCTCGGAGCAAAGACTGAGGGAAGACGGCTGAAATCAGTGGTTTAAGCCCTCACTGCCGAGCGAACGGAAGCCCTAGGCACGGAGGCTAGCCGCCCCCTCCCTACCCTCCCAGAGCTCGCCCCGCCCCCACCTGCCCGGTGCTAGAAGCGATAAAGTAGCAGTATCGGATCAAAGGACAGAATATTTGCTGCTCTGAGAACTGTGGACCGCAGACACAGATTCGCAGCTCAACTAGTTCCGGCAAAGGGGAGGGAGCTGTGGAAGCAGGACTGGCTGTGGTGGTGGTCGCCGCCATTGCTCTGGGCCACCTCTCACAACTCACCCCGCCCCTGGCCCCACCTATCTGGGCGGATCCCTGCAGGAGTAAACAGAACTGCTGAAACAAACGGGCTCTGAATCTGGTGCAGAAAGAGCTTTGGAACTCCAAAAGCTCTTCGCATACCTATCAACCTGTTGCAGAAGACACTCCTGTAAATGTCTAGGAAGAGAAATAGTAAATCAGTGATTGCCATGAATAACCAAGGCAACAAGATAGCTCAGAAAGAAAGTGACAAGTCTCCAGAAAAGGAACTTAGAGATATGGACCTTTGTGATTTAAATGACAGAGAATTCAAGATCGCAATTCTGAAAAAACTGAACGAGATGCAAGAAAACACAGAAAGGCAGTTTAATGAACTCAGAAACACAATCAAAGAACACCACGAGCATTTTACAAAAGAGATTGAAATCTTGAAAAAGAACCAAATAGAATTTCTGGAGATTAAGAACTCAATAGAAGAAATTAACAATAAAATATCCAGCTTAGGTAGTAGAGTTGACCAGATGGAGGAAAGAATCAGTGACATCGAAGATAGGAACCTGGAATTTACACAGAGGGAAGAAGAAAGAGACTTGAGACTTAAAAGAAATGAAAGAACTCTACAAGAACTTTCTGACTCCATCAGAAAGAGCAATATAAGAATAATGGGCATACCAGAAGGAGAAGAAAGAGGGAAGGGAACAGAGAATATATTCAAACAAATCGTCGATGAGAACTTCCCAAACTTGTGGACAGAACTGGATCCTCGAATCCAAGAAGCAAATAGAACACCTAATTACCTCAATCCCAACAGGCCTTCACCAAGGCACATTGTATTGAAGCTGTCTAAAATCAATGACAAAGAAAGAATCCTCAAGGCAGCCAGGGAAAAGAAGACGGTAACTTACAAAGGAAAGCCCATTAGATTATCATCAGATTTTTCAGCAGAAACTCTACAAGCTAGGAGGGAATGGAACCAAATATTCAAACTATTGAAAGAGCGAAATCATGAGCCAAGAATCATATATCCAGCAAAGATCTCCTTTAGATATGAAGGAGGAATAAAGACCTTTCCAGACATCCAGAAGCTGAGGGAATTTTCTAATACACGACCTGCACTACAAGAAATACTAAAGGAGGCTATTAGACCACCATCAACAGGGACAACTTGTGGCAACCGAAACATAAAAAGGGGGAGCGTAAAGGCCTGAACTGGAATATGGGAATAGAGAAAGTAAGCGTACTGAAGAAACTGGAATACTCTAAATATCAAACTTTCTTTTACATAAACTCAAGGGTAACCACTCAAAAAACATCCAAATCTGAAATATATACTGTAATAAAAGAAGAAACAGAGGGAAACATCATAGAATACCACCACACAGAAATAACAGACAACAACAAAAAGGCAAAGAAACAATGGAGACACAGCCTTACCAGAAAACTAAAGACAGAATGACAGGAAATCCTCACATATCAATAATCACCCTAAATGTAAATGGACTGAACTCACCAATAAAGAGACACAGAGTAGCAGATTGGATCAAAAAACTAAACCCAACCATATGCTGCCTACAAGAGACATATCTCAGCTACAAGGACAAGCATAGACTCAAAGTGAAAGGGTGGAAATTGACACTCCAAGCAAATGGTACCCAGAGAAAATCAGGTGTAGCCATAATGATTTCCGATGAAACAGACTTCAGGGTGAAAAAGATAACAAGAGACAAAGATGGACATTTCATAATGGTAAAGGGGACTATACAACAAGAAGACATAACAGTCATCAATATTTATGCCCCCAATCAGGGAGCACCGAAATATACCAAGCAACTACTAACAGAACTAAAGGGAGAAATTGACCAAAACACAATTATACTAGGGGACTTAAATACATCATTGACAGCTATGGATAGATCATCCAAACAGAAGATAAATAACGAAATCGCAGCCCTAAATGACACATTAGATGAATTGGACATAATTGACATATATAGAGCACTTCATCCTAAAACATCAGACTATACATTCTTTTCTAGTGTACATGGAACATTCTCAAGGATAGACCATATATTGGGACACAAAATCAGCCTCAGCAAATTTAAGAAGATTGAAATCATACCAAGCATATTCTCTGATCACAAAGCTTTGAAATTGGATATCAACTGCAAAAAGAAAGCAGGAAAAAACACAAATACATGGAGATTAAACAACATACTTTTAAAGAACAACTGGGTCAAAGAAGAAATTAGAGGAGAGCTCAAAAGATACATAGAAACAAATGACAATGAAAATACATCCTACCAAAATTTTTGGGATGCCGCGAAAGCAGTTTTAAGAGGGAAATTTATATCATTACAGGCCTATCTCAAGAAACAAGAAAAATCCCAAATAAATAATCTCATGTTACACCTTAAAAAACTAGAAAAAGAAGAACAAGCGAAACCCAAGGTCAGCAGAAGAAAGGAAATAACAAAAATCAGAGCAGAACTAAATGAAATAGAGAACAAAAAGACAATAGAAAAAATTAATGTGACAAAAAGCTGGTTCTTTGAAAAGATTAACAAAATCGACAAACCCTTGGCTAGACTCACTAAGATAAAAAGAGAGAAGACACTAATTAACAAAATCAGAAATGAAAAAGGGGAAGTTATCACGGACACCACAGAAATACAACGGATTATCCAAGAATACTATGAAGGACTATATGCCACCAAATTTAATAACTTAGAAGAAATGGACAAGTTCTTAGAAACATATAGCCTTCCAAGGCTGAATCATGAAGAACTGGAAAATCTTAACAGGCCGATCACCAGTAACGAAATTGAATCAGTCATCAAAAACCTTCCCAAAATCAAAAGTCCTGGACCAGATGGCTTCACCAGTGAATTCTACCAAACCTTCAAAGAGGATCTAATACCAATCCTGCTCAAACTCTTCCAAAAAATTGAAGAAGAGTCAGTACTCCCTAACTCATTTTATGAGGCCAACATTACCCTGATACCAAAACCTGGTAAGGATAACACAAAAAAAGAAAACTACAGACCTATATCTCTGATGAATACAGATGCTAAAATCCTAAACAAAATTCTAGCAAATCGAATACAACAATGCATTAAAAAGATTATTCATCACGACCAAGTGGGGTTCATCCCCGGGGCACAAGGATGGTTCAACATTCGCAAATCCATCAATGTGATACATCACATAAACAAAATAAAGGACAGAAATCATATGATTCTATCAATTGATGCAGAAAAAGCATTTGATAAGATACAACATCCATTTATGATTAAAACACTTACTAAAATTGGTATAGAAGGAAAATACCTCAACATAATAAAGGCCATATACGACAAGCCCTCAGCTAATCTCATAATTAATGGTGAAAAGCTGAAGCCCTTTGCTCTACGTTCAGGAACACGACAAGGTTGTCCCCTATCACCTCTGCTTTTCAACATAGTGTTGGAAGTCCTCGCCAGAGCTATCAGGCAAGAGAAAGAAATAAAAGGCATCCAAATTGGGAATGAAGAAGTTAAATTGTCACTCTTTGCAGATGACATGATGCTATATATAGAAAACCCTAAAGACTCCACCAAAAAGCTATTAGAAACAATCAATGAATACAGTAAAGTTGCTGGCTACAAAATCAACGTACAAAAGTCCATTGCTTTCCTATATACCAACAATGAAATCTCAGAAAAAGAGATAGAAAAAACAATTCCTTTTGCAATTGCAGCAAAAAGAATAAAATACCTAGGAATAAACTTAACCAAGAATGTGAATGATTTATATGCTGAAAACTATAAGACATTTTTGAAAGAAATTGAAGAAGACACAAAGAAATGGAAAGACATTCCGTGCTCATGGATTGGAAGAATCAACATAGTTAAAATGGCCATATTACCCAAAGCCATATACAGATTTAATGCAATCCCCATTAAAATCCCAATGGCATTTTTTAAAGAAATAGAACAAAAAATCATCAGATTTGTTTGGAACCACAAAAGACCCCGAATAGCCAAAGCAATATTAAAAAAAAAGAACAATACTGGAGGTATCACACTCCCTGATTTTTCCTTGTACTACAGGGCTACAATAATCAAAACAGCTTGGTATTGGCGGAAAAACAGACACATAGACCAATGGAATAGAATTGAGAACCCAGAAATAAAACCACATAAATATGGACAGATAATTTTTGACAAAGAAGCTAAAAACATACAATGGAGGAAAGACAGCCTCTTCAATAAATGGTGCTGGCAGAATTCGATAGCTACGTGCAAAAGAATGAAACTGGACTGCTATCTGTCACCATGTACCAAAATTAATTCAAAATGGATCAAAGACTTAAGCATAAGACCTGACACAATAAACTGCATTGAAGAAAACATAGGTACTAAACTTATGGACCTTGGGTTCAAAGAGCATTTTATGAATTTGACTCCAAAGGCAATGGAAGTAAAAACTAAAATAAACAAATGGGATTATATGAAACTGAAAAGCTTCTGCACAGCAAAAGAAACTATTGACAAAATAATGAGGCAACCAACTGAATGGGAGAAGATTTTCGCAAACAGTTCCTCTGATAAGGGGCTAATATCCAAAATATACAAGGAACTCATGAAACTCAACAACAAAAAAACAAACAACCCAATTGAAAAATGGACAGAGGACCTGAGGAGACATTTCTCCAAAGAGGATATACAAATGGCAAATAGACATATGAAAAAATGCTCAACATCGCTAATCATCAGAGAAATGCAAATGAAAACCACAATGAGATATCACCTCACCCCAGTCAGAATGGCTTTCATCAACAAAACAAATAGTAACAAGTGTTGGAGAGGCTGTGGAGAAAAAGGAACTCTCATACACTGTTGGTGGGAATGCAGACTGGTGCAGCCGCTATGGAAGGCAGTGTGGAGGTTCCTCAAGAAATTACGAATAGAATTACCATATGACCCAGCAATCGCTCTCCTGGGTATCTACCCCAAAAATATAAAAGCATTTCTCTATAGAGACACGTGTACGCCAATGTTCATTGCAGCTTTGTTTACAGTGGCCAAGACATGGAAACAACCAAAATGTCCTTCGATAGATGAATGGATAAAGAAGTTGTGGTACATATACACAATGGAATACTATTCGTCGTTAATGAAAGATGATATAGGAGCATTTGTGACAACATGGATGGATCTCGAGAGAATAATGCTAAGTGAAACAAGTCAGACAGAAAAAGCAGAGAACCCTATGATTTCACTGATATGTGGTATATAAACCAAAAAGAACAAGACAAACAAATGAGAAACAAAAACTCATAGACACAGACAATAATTTAGTGGTTACCAGAGGGTAAGGGGGTGGGGGGTGGGTGATGAGGGTAAAGGGGATCAAATATATGGTGATGGAAGGAGAACTGACTCTGGGTGGTGAACACACAATGGGATTTATAGACGATGTAATACAGAATTGTACACCTGAAATCTATGTAAATTTACTAACAATTGTCACCCCAATAAAATTAATTAAAAAAAAAAAAGATACATAGAAACAAATGACAATGAAAATACATCCTACCAAAATATTTGGGATGCAGTGAAAGCAGTTTTAAGAAGGAGATTTATATCAATTACAGGCCTATCTTAAGAAACAAGAAAAATCGCAAATAAATAACCTCACATTACACCTTAAAGAACTAGAAAAAGAAGAACAAATAAAACATAAGGTCAGCAGAAGAAAGGAAATAACACAAATCAGAGCAGAACTAAATGAAATAGAGAACAAAAAGATAATAGAAAAATTAATGTCACAAAGAGCTGGTTCTATGAAAAGATTAACAAAGTTGACAAACCCTTGGCTAGACTCACTAAGATAAAAAGAGAGAAGACACTAATAAATAAAATCAGAAATGAAAAAGGGGAAGTTATCATGGATGTCACAGAAATACAAAGGATCATCCAAAAATACTCTGAAGGACTATATGCCACCAAATTCAATAACCTAGAAGAAATGGACAAGTTTTTAGAAACATATAGCCTTTCAAGGCTGAACCACGAAGAACTGGAAAATCTAAACAGACTGATCACCAGTAATTAAATTGAATCAGTCATCCAAAATCTTCCCAAAATCAAAAGTCCGGGACCAGATTCACTAGTGAATTCTACCAAACATTCAAAGAGGATATAATACCAATCCTGCTCAAACTCTTCCAAAAAATTGAAGAAGAGACAGTACTCCCCAACTCATTTTATGAGGCCAACATTACCCTGATACCAAAACCTGGGAATAACAACACACAAAAAAGAAAATACAGACCAATATCTCTGATGAATACAGATGCAAAAATCCTAAACAAAATTCTAGCAAATCGAATACAACAATGTATTAAAAAGACTCATCACAACCAAGTGGAGTTCATCCCCAGGGCACAAGGATGGTTCAACATCCGCAAATTCATCAATGTGATACATCACATAAACAAAATAAAGGACAAAAATCATATGATTATATCAACTGATGAAGAAAAAGCATTTGACAAGATATAACATCCATTTATGATTAAAACACTTAATAAAATAGGTATAGAAGGAAAATACCTTAACATAATAAAAAACATATATGACAAGCCCTCAGCTAATCTCATAATTAATGGTGAAAAATTGAAGCCCTTTGCTTTACGTTCAGTAACACGACAGGGCTGTCCCCTATCACCTCTGCTTTTAAACATAATGTTGAAAGTTCTTGCTACAGCAATCAAGCAAGAGAAAGAAATAAAAGGTATCCAAATTGGAGATGCAGAAGTTAAATTGTCACTCTTTGCAGATGACATGATGCTACATATAGAAAACCATAAAGACTCCACCAAAAAGCTGTTAGAAACAATAAACGAATACAGTAAAGTTGCCGGCTACAAAATCAACATACGAAAGTCCATTGCATTCCTATATACTAACTATGAAATCTCAGAAAAAGAAATACAAAAAACAATTCCTTCTGCAATTGCAGCAAAAAGAATAAAATACCTAGGAATAAACTTAACCAAGGATGTGAAAGACCTATATGCTAAAAACTACAAGACATTTTTTAAAAAAAGAAGAAGACACAAAGAAATGGAAAGACATTCCGTGCTCATGGATTGGAAGAATCAACATAGTTAAAATGGCCATATTACCCAAAGCAATATACAGATTTAATGCAATCCCCATCAAAATCCCAATGGCGTTTTTTAAAGAAGTAAAACAGAAAAATCATCAGATTTGCTTGGAACCACAAAAGACCCCGAATAGACAAAGCGATGTTAAGAAAAAAGAACATTAGTGGAGGTATCACACTCCCTGACTTTAGCTTGTACTACAGGGCTACAATAATCAAAACAACATGGTACTGGCAGAAAAACAGATACATGGACCAATGGAATATAACTGAGAACCCAGAAATAAAACCACATAAATATGGACAGATAATTTTTTTTAATTAATTTTATTGGGGTTACAATTGTTAGTAAATTTACATAGATTTCAGGTGTACAATTCTGTATTACATCGTCTATAAATCCCATTGCGTGTTCACTACCCAGAGTCAGTTCTCCTTCCATCACCATATATTTGATCCCCTTTACCCTCATCACCCACCCCCCACCCCCTTACCCTCTGGTAACCACTAAATTATTGTCTGTGTCTATGAGTTTTTGTTTCTCATTTGTTTGTCGTTCTTTTTGGATTATATACCACATATCAGTGAAATCATAGGGTTCTCTGCTTTTTCTGTCTGACTTATTTCACTTAGCATTATTCTCTCGAGATCCATCCATGTTGTCACAAATGCTCCTATATCATCTTTCCTTAACGCCGAATAGTATTCCATTGTGTATATGTACCACAACTTCTTTATCCATTCATCTATCGAAGGACATTTTGGTTGTTTCCATGTCTTGGCCACCGTAAACAAAGCTGCAATGAACATTGGAGTACACGTGTCTCTATAGAGAAATGCTTTTATATTTTTGGGGTAGATACCCAGGAGAGCGATTGCTGGGTCATATGGTAATTCTATTCGTAATTTCTTGAGGAACCTCCACACTGCCTTCCATAGCGGCTGCACCAGTCTGCATTCCCACCAACAGTGTATGAGAGTTCCTTTTTCTCCACAGCCTCTCCAACACTTGTTACTATTTGTTTTGTTGATGAAAGCCATTCTGACTGGGGTGAGGTGATATCTCATTGTGGTTTTCATTTGCATTTCTCTGATGATTAGCGATGTTGAGCATTTTTTCATATGTCTATTTGCCATTTGTATATCCTCTTTGGAGAAATGTCTCCTCAGGTCCTCTGTCCATTTTTCAATTGGGTTGTTTGTTTTTTTGTTGTTGAGTTTCATGAGTTCCTTGTATATTTTGGATATTAGCCCCTTATCAGAGGAACTGTTTGCGAAAATCTTCTCCCATTCAGTTGGTTGCCTCATTATTTTGTCAATAGTTTCTTTTGCTGTGCAGAAGCTTTTCAGTTTCATATAATCCCATTTGTTTATTTTAGTTTTTACTTCCATTGCCTTTGGAGTCAAATTCATAAAATGCTCTTTGAACCCAAGGTCCATAAGTTTAGTACCCATGTTTTCTTCAATGCAGTTTATTGTGTCAGGTCTTATGCTTAAGTCTTTGATCCATTTTGAATTAATTTTGGTACATGGTGACAGATAGCAGTCCAGTTTCATTCTTTTGCATGTAGCTATCCAATTCTGCCAGCACCATTTATTGAAGAGGCTGTCTTTTCTCCATTGTATGTTTTTAGCTTCTTTGTCAAAAATTATCTGTCCATATTTATGTGGTTTTATTTCTGGGTTCTCAATTCTATTCCATTGGTCTATTTGTCTGTTTTTCCGCCAATACCAAGCTGTTTTGATTATTGTAGCCCTGTAGTACAAGGAAAAATCAGGGAGTGTGATACCTCCAGTATTGTTCTTTTTTTTTAATATTGCTTTGGCTATTCGGGGTCTTTTGTGGTTCCAAACAAATCTGATGATTTTTTGTTCTATTTCTTTAAAAAATGCCATTGGGATTTTAATGGGGATTGCATTAAATCTGTATATGGCTTTGGGTAATATGGCCATTTTAACTATGTTGATTCTTCCAATCCATGAGCACGGAATGTCTTTCCATTTCTTTGTGTCTTCTTCAATTTCTTTCAAAAATGTCTTATAGTTTTCAGCATATAAATCCTTCACATCCTTGGTTAAGTTTATTCCTAGGTATTTTATTCTTTTTGCTGCAATTGCAAAAGGAATTGTTTTTTCTATCTCTTTTTCTGAGATTTCATTGTTGGTATATAGGAAAGCAATGGACTTTTGTACGTTGATTTTGTAGCCAGCAACTTTACTGTATTCATTGATTGTTTCTAATAGCTTTTTGGTGGAGTCTTTAGGGTTTTCTATATATAGCATCATGTCATCTGCAAAGAGTGACAATTTAACTTCTTCATTCCCAATTTGGATGCCTTTTATTTCTTTCTCTTGCCTGATAGCTCTGGCGAGGACTTCCAACACTATGTTGAAAAGCAGAGGTGATAGGGGACAACCTTGTCGTGTTCCTGAACGTAGAGCAAAGGGCTTCAGCTTTTCACCATTAATTATGAGATTAGCTGAGGGCTTGTCGTATATGGCCTTTATTATGTTGAGGTATTTTCCTTCTATACCAATTTTAGTAAGTGTTTTAATCATAAATGGATGTTGTATCTTATCAAATGCTTTTTCTGCATCAATTGATAGAATCATATGATTTCTGTCCTTTATTTTGTTTATGTGATGTATCACATTGATGGATTTGCGAATGTTGAACCATCCTTGTGCCCCGGGGATGAACCCCACTTGGTCGTGATGAATAATCTTTTTAATGCATTGTTGTATTCGATTTGCTAGAATTTTGTTTAGGATTTTAGCATCTGTATTCATCAGAGATATAGGTCTGTAGTTTTCTTTTTTTGTGTTGTCCTTACCAGGTTTTGGTATCAGGGTAATGTTGGCCTCATAAAATGAGTTAGGGAGTACTGACTCTTCTTCAATTTTTTGGAAGAGTTTGAGCAGGATTGGTATTAGATCCTCTTTGAAGGTTTGGTAGAATTCACTGGTGAAGCCATCTGGTCCAGGACTTTTGATTTTGGGAAGGTTTTTGATGACTGATTCAATTTCGTTACTGGTGATCGGCCTGTTAAGATTTTCCAGTTCTTCATGATTCAGCCTTGGAAGGCTATATGTTTCTAAGAACTTGTCCATTTCTTCTAAGTTATTAAATTTGGTGGCATATAGTCCTTCATAGTATTCTTGGATAATCCGTTGTATTTCTGTGGTGTCCGTGATAACTTCCCCTTTTTCATTTCTGATTTTGTTAATTAGTGTCTTCTCTCTTTTTATCTTAGTGAGTCTAGCCAAGGGTTTGTCGATTTTGTTAATCTTTTCAAAGAACCAGCTTTTTGTCACATTAATTTTTTCTATTGTCTTTTTGTTCTCTATTTCATTTAGTTCTGCTCTGATTTTTGTTATTTCCTTTCTTCTGCTGACCTTGGGTTTCGCTTGTTCTTCTTTTTCTAGTTTTTTAAGGTGTAACATGAGATTATTTATTTGGGATTTTTCTTGTTTCTTGAGATAGGCCTGTAATGATATAAATTTCCCTCTTAAAACTGCTTTCGCGGCATCCCAAAAATTTTGGTAGGACGTATTTTCATTGTCATTTGTTTCTATGTATCTTTTGAGCTCTCCTCTAATTTCTTCTTTGACCCAGTCGTTCTTTAAAAGTATGTTGTTTAATCTCCATGTATTTGTGTTTTTTCCTGCTTTCTTTTTGCAGTTGATATCCAATTTCAAAGCTTTGTGATCAGAGAATATGCTTGGTATGATTTCAATCTTCTTAAATTTGCTGAGGCTGATTTTGTGTCCCAATATATGGTCTATCCTTGAGAATGTTCCATGTACACTAGAAAAGAATGTATACTTTGATGTTTTAGAATGAAGTGCTATATATATGTCAATTATGTCCAATTCATCTAATGTGTCATTTAGGGCTGCGATTTCGTTATTTATCTTCTGTTTGGATGATCTATCCATAGCTGTCAATGATGTATTTAAGTCCCCTAGTATAATTGTGTTTTGGTCAATTTCTCCCTTTAGTTCTGTTAGTAGTTGCTTGGTATATTTCGGTGCTCCCTGATTGGGGGCATAAATATTGATGACTGTTATGTCTTCTTGTTGTATAGTCCCCTTTACCATTATGAAATGTCCATCTTTGTCTCTTGTTATCTTTTTCACCCTGAAGTCTGTTTCATCGGAAATCATTATGGCTACACCTGATTTTCTCTGGGTACCATTTGCTTGGAGTGTCAATTTCCACCCTTTCACTTTGAGTCTATGCTTGTCCTTGTAGCTGAGATATGTCTCTTGTAGGCAGCATATGGTTGGGTTTAGTTTTTTGATCCAATCTGCTACTCTGTGTCTCTTTATTGGTGAGTTCAGTCCATTTACATTTAGGGTGATTATTGATATGTGAGGATTTCCTGTCATTCTGTCTTTAGTTTTCTGGTAAGTCTGTGTCTCCATTGTTTCTTTGCTTTTTTGTTGTTGTCTGTTATTTCTGTGTGGTGGTATTCTATGATGTTTCCCTCTGTTTCTTCTTTTATTACAGTATATATCTCAGATTTGGATGTTTTTTGAGTGGTTACCCTTGAGTTTATGTAAAAGAAAGTTTGATATTTAGAGTATTCCAGTTTCTTCAGTACGCTTACTTTCTCTATTCCCATATTCCAGTTCAGGCCTTTACGCTCCCCCTTTTTATGTTTCGGTTGCCACAAGTTGTCCCTGTTGATGGTGGTCTAATAGCCTCCTTTAGTATTTCTTGTAGTGCAGGTCGTGTATTAGAAAATTCCCTCAGCTTCTGGATGTCTGGAAAGGTCTTTATTCCTCCTTCATATCTAAAGGAGATCTTTGCTGGATATATTATTCTTGGCTCATGATTTCTCTCTTTCAATAGTTTGAATATTTGGTTCCATTCCCTCCTAGCTTGTAGAGTTTCTGCTGAAAAATCTGATGATAATCTAATGGGCTTTCCTTTGTAAGTTACCGTCTTCTTTTCCCTGGCTGCCTTGAGGATTCTTTCTTTGTCATTGATTTTAGACAGCTTCAATACAATGTGCCTTGGTGAAGGCCTGTTGGGATGAGGTAATTAGGTGTTCTATTTGCTTCTTGGATTCGAGGATCCAGTTCTGTCCACAAATTTGGGAAGTTCTCATCGACGATTTGTTTGAATATATTCTCTGTTCCCTTCCCTCTTTCTTCTCCTTCTGGTATGCCCATTATTCTTATATTGCTCTTTCTGATGGAGTCAGAAAGTTCTTGTAGAGTTCTTTCATTTCTTTTAAGTCTCAAGTCTCTTTCTTCTTCCCTCTGTGTAAATTCCAGGTTCCTATCTTCAATGTCACTGATTCTTTCCTCCATCTGGTCAACTCTACTATCTAAGCTGGATATTTTATTGTTAATTTCTTCTATTGAGTTCTTAATCTCCAGAAATTCTATTTGGTTCTTTTTCAAGATTTCAATCTCTTTTGTAAAATGCTCGTGGTGTTCTTTGATTGTGTTTCTGAGTTCATTAAACTGCCTTTCTGTGTTTTCTTGCATCTCGTTCAGTTTTTTCAGAATTGCGATCTTGAATTCTCTGTCATTTAAATCACAAAGGTCCATATCTCTAAGTTCCTTTTCTGGAGACTTTTCACTTTCTTTCTGAGCTATCTTGTTGCCTTGGTTATTCATGGCAATCACTGATTTACTATTTCTCTTCCTAGACATTTACAGGAGTGTCTTCTGCAACAGGTTGATAGGTATGCGAAGAGCTTTTGGAGTTCCAAAGCTCTTTCTGCACCAGATTCAGAGCTCGTATGTTTCAGCAGTTCTGTTTACTCCTGCAGGGATCCGCCCAGATAGGTGGGGCTAGGGGCGGGGCGAGTTGTGAGAGGTGGCCCAGAGCAATGGCGGTGACCACCGCCACAGCCAGTCCTGCTTCCACAGCTCCCTCCCCTTTGCCCGAACTAGTTGAGCTGCGAATCTGTGTCTGCGGTCCACAGTTCTCAGAGCAGCAAATATTCTGTCCTTTGATTCGACACTGCTACTTTATCGCTTCTAGCACCGGGCAGGTGGGGGCGGGGCGAGCTCTGGGAGGGTAGGGAGGGGGCGGCTAGTCTCCGTGCCTAAGGCTTCCGCTCTCCGCTCGGCAGTGAGGGCTTAAACCACTGATTTCAGCCGTCTTCCCTCAGTCTTTGCTCCGAGGTCTGCCGTGAGCGAGCGTTGGGTTCAGCGGTTTTGTATGCTGCCCCCTCAGCCCTGTGGGCCGTAAGCGGAGCCCTAGCAGTCCGAGTCCTTCCCTCTCCCGCAGTTGCGGAAGATCCGGGCGCAGCGGGCTCCGAGCACTGAGCTAGGTCTGTGTCCTGCGCCCGCGCGGCTCCGTCTCCGCACTTCTCCTCTCCCTCCTCCCCCGCTTGCGCGATTCACCCACCTGGAGGTGAATTCAGTAGTCGGCCTCTTCGTCTTGCCTATCTGCTATGCAAGGAGTCCTTTGTGGAGTTATTGTTGTCCGATTCGTTGTAAATTCCAGGGGAGCGTTACAGAGGCTCACCTCACGCCGCCATTTTTTTTTGACAGATAATATTTGATAAAGAAGCAAAAAACATACAATGGAGAAAAGACAGCCTCTTCAATAAATGGTGCTGGCAGAATTGGATAGCCACATGCAAAAGAATGAAACTGGACTGTTGTCTGTCACCATGTACCAAAATTAATTCAAAATGGATCAAAGACTTAAGCTAAGACCTGAAACAATAAACTGCATAGAAGAAAACATAGGTACTAAACTTAGGGATCTTGAGTTCAAAAAGCATTTTATTAATTTGACTCCAAAGGCAAGGGAAATAAATAAAAGCTAAAATAAATGAATATGACTATATGAAACTTAAAAGCTTCTGCACAACAAAAAAAACCATCGACAAAATAAAGAGGCAACCAACTGAATGGGAGATTTTTGCAAACAGTGCCTCTGATAAAGGGCTAATATCCAAAGTATACAAAAACTCATGCAACTCAACAACAACAAAAAAAACAACCCAATTGAAAAATGGGCAGATGACCTAAAGAGACATTTCTCCAAAGAGGACATACAAATGGCAAATATGAAATGGCACATATGAAAAAATGCTCAACATCACTAATCATCAGAGAAATGCAAACAAAAACCACAATGAGATATCACCTCACCCCAGTCAGAATGGCCACCATCAACAAGACAAATAGTAACAAGTGTTGGAGAGGCTGTGGAGAAAAAAGAACCCTCATACACTGTTGGTTGGTGGGAATGCAGACTGGTGCAGCCACTATAGAAGGCAGTGTGGAGGTTCCTCAAAAAATTACGAATAGAATTACCATATGACCCAGTAATCCCTCTCCTGGATATCTTCCGCAAAAATCTGAAAACATTTATACATAAAGACACGTGTGCTCCAATGTTCATTGCAGCTTCGTTTACGGTGGCCAAGACATGGAAACAACCAAAACGTCCTTCGATAGATGAATAGATAAAGAAGTTGTGGTATACATACACAATGGAATACTATTTGGCGGTAAGAAAAGATGATTTGGGAACATTTGTGACAACATGGATGGATCTTGAGAGTATAATGCTAAGCGAAATAAGTCAGACAGAAAAAACAGAGAACCATATGATTTCACTGATATGTGGTATATAAACCCAAAACAACAAAAGAACAAGACAAACAAATGACAAACAAAAACTCATAGACACAGACAATAATTTAGTGGTTACCAGAGGGTCAGGGGTTGGGGGGTGGGAGATGAGGGTAAGGGGGATCAAATATATGGTGATGGAAGGAGAACTGACTCTGGGTGGTGAACACACAATGGGATTTGTAGATGATGTAATACAGAATTGTACACCTGAAATGTATGTAATTTTACTAACAATTGTCACCCCAATAATCTTTTTAAAAAATGAGGTTGGCCAAAGAACTAGAAAAAAGAAAAAGAAAAAAAAAAAACCTTCCAACATATAAAAGTCCAGGACCAGATGACTTCACTGGTGAATTCTACCACACATTTAAAATAGAATTAATACCAATCATTCTCAAACTCTTCAAAAAATAAAAAATAAAAGAGGAGGTAACATCTCATAAATTCATTTTATGAGGCCAGCATTACTCTTATAACAAAACTAGGCAAGGACAATTATAAGAAAATTACAAGCCATATCCTTAATGAAAACATACAAAAATGCTAAAACAATATTATATTAAAATCAAGTATTACATTAAAAACAAACTGAATTCAACAATGCATTAAAAGATTATACACCCTGATCAAGTGGGATTTATTCTGGGAATGCAAAGATGTTTCAACATCCACAAATCAATCAATATGATACATGACATCAACAAAATGAAGGATAAAAATCATATGATCATCTCAATAGGTGCAGAAAAAGCATTTGACAAAAGTCAACAAACATTCATGTGAAAAACTCTCAAAAAAGTGGGTGTAGAGGGAAGATACCTCAACATAATGAAGGTCATATGTGTCAAACCTATAACTAATATCATACTTGATGAAAAACTGAAAGCTTTTTCTCTAATATAAGGAAAGGGACAAAGATGCCCACTATCATGACACTTTTATTCAACACAGTACTACTAGCCATGCAAGTAGGCCATAAAAAGAAATTAAAGGCATCAAATTAGAAAGATATAAAATTGTCTCTATTTGCAGATGACTTATTATACATAGAAAATACTAAAGACCACATCAAAAAAGTGCTAGAACAAATTCAGTAAAGTTGCAGGATACAAAATTAATACGGCAAAATCAGTTGTGTTTGTATTATTAAAAAGGAACTATCATAAATACAAATTAGGAAATTAGTATCATTGCATTAAAAGCATAAAGTACCTAGGAATAAGTTCAACCATGGAGGTGAAAGATCTGTATGCTGAAAACTGTAAGACATTGATGAAAACATTTGAATATACAAATAAATGGAAGGACATTTTGCGTTCATGGATTGGAAGAATTAATATTGTTTAAATGTCCATACTACCCAAAGCAATCTATGGACTCAATGCAGTTCCCATCAAAATCCAATGGCATTTTTCACAGAAATAGAACTAACAATCCTAAAATGTGTATGAAACCACAAAAGACCCTAAATATCCAAAATAATCTTAAGTAAGAAAAACAAAGCTGGCAGCATCATGCTCCCTTACAAAGCTATAGTAATCAAAACAGTATGTTATTGGCATAAAATCAAAACATAGATCGATGGAACAGAACAGAGAGCCCAGAAATAAATCTACACATTTAAGGTCAAATTATTACAAAAGAGCCAAGAATATATAATGGGGAAGGATAGTCTCTTCAATAAATGGTGGGAAAACTGGACAGCCACACACAAAAGAAAGAAACTTGACCACTATCTTACACCATACACAAAATCAGCTCCAAAAGGATTAAAGATTTGAATGAAAGATCTGAAACCATGAAAGTACTAGGAAAAAACATAAGGGGAAGCTCCTTAACATCGGTCTTAGCAATGATTTCTTGAATTTGATACCAAAAGCAAAACTAAACAAGTGGGATTACATCAAATAAAAGCTTCTGTCCAGCAAGGAAACCATCAAAATGAAAAAGGCTACCAATGGAATGGGGGAAAGTATTTACAAATCATATACATAATTAGGGGTTAATATACAAAATATATAAATAACTCATACAACTCAATAACAAAAAGAAAACAATTTGATTTAAAAAATGGGCAGAGTATCTGAATAGACATTCTCCAAAGAAGACATACAGGTGGCCAACAATTATAGGAAAATGTGCTCAACATCACTAACATCAGGGAACTGCAAATCAAAACTACAATGAGTTATCACTATACACTGTTGGGGTGCCTATAATCAAAAAGACAAGGAACAACAAATCCTGGTGAGGATATGGGGAAATGGGAACCTTTGCACACTGTTGGTGGGAATGTAAATCGGTACACTATGGGGAACAGCATGGAGGGTCTTCAAAAAATTTAAAATAGAGCTACCAGCAATCTCACTTCTGGGTATTTACCCAAAGGAAACGAAATCATACCTCAAAAAGATATATGCACATCCATGTTCATTGTACATTATTCACAACAGCCAAGACATGGAAACAACCTAAGTGTCCGTTGGCAGATGCATGGATAGAAAAGATTGACGCACATCCACACTGTAATATTATCAGCCATAAAGAAGAAGGAACTCCTGCCATTTGGACAACATGGATGAACCTTGAGGGCATTGTGCTAAATGAGATAATTCACACAAAGTATGACAGACACTGTATGTATTATTTATATGTGGCATCTAAAAAAGTCAGACTCACAGAAACAGAGTCTAGAATGGTGGTTACCAAAGACTGGGGAGTAGGGAAAATTGAGAAATGTTGCTCAAAGCTTACAAACTTCCAGTTATAAAATGAATGAGTTCTGGGGATCTGATGTACAGGATGGCGACTATAGTTAACGATACTATATTATATATGTGAAAGTTGTTACGAGAGTAAATCTTCAATGTTCTCACCTCAAAAAAGTAATAGTTATTATGTAACATGTTAGCCATGCTATGGTGATAATCATTTTGCAATACATAAGCGTATGAAATCAACACATTGTACACCTTAAACTTACACAATGTTCAAAGTCAATTTTATCTCAATAAAACTGGAAACAAATAAAAAAAATAATTATCACCATCCTTGAGTGTCACCAAAAAATTTATTGAGTATCACCTTCCTCTAAAGATCAGAGAGGAGTGGAGATATTGCCACTGAAAGTGGTTCCTGATGTCATTGTGGATTGGGGACCTAGGGTACAAAGATGTAGCAATGCTCATCTTCCAGAGACAAAGTTAGTATTTAACTAACAGAAAATATGACCAAGGAGCTTCCAGGACTAAAAAATTAATGGAGCTCCTGATAATATGTACAAGGCGTGATCAACAAATATGATGGATGTTTAATTTTTTTAAAAAGTTATTACAGTAAAAGACACATTGCCATTAATCCTCCTCAAAATATTCCCCCACTTCAAACACACTTGTACCATCTCTCATGCCACTTTCTGAAGCCGTTCTGGAAGGCTTCTTTTGTGAGTGTCGTTAGTTGCACTGTCGTGGCTGCCTCAATGTCCTGAATCGATTCAAAACGTTTACTTTTCATGGTCATTTTGACTTTGGGGAAGAGCCAGAAGTCGCTTGCTGCCAGATCCGGTGAATAAGGTGAATGAGAACACACCGTAATGTTTTTATTTGACAGAAACTGCCGTATACCAGAAGTGATATGTGACACAGAGCCTTGTCATGATGGAGGATGATTTATAGCACACTTTAAAACACACCTTCTCTCAACCGTAGCTCACATCCGAACAAGTTGAAACTTGTCACACACTGTTACTAAGGTTCGATTCATCACTTCCCATATTGAAGACCCCTGCCTTTATGTTGGGTGACACTCAGCAGCAGCATTCACCATATTTTGTGATCACACCTTGTATATGTACATGTATATGTATATGTATATGTATATGTATATGTATATGTATAAGTATATGTATATGTATATGTATGTATATATATGGCAAACAGAAGCCTGGCTTGAGTCTCTACTTATGGGAAAGTAATAGCCCTTCAACTGATTCCAAGACCTGAAAAGTGCTGAGAACCCCTTGATTTAAGGGGAGATAAGGAACCCTGGAAGAAAGACTTTGCAGTAACAATATAGAATGCCATACATCTTCCTAGTTATCTACCGAGGACATGTAGGTGATTTCCAGTTTAAATGTGCACTGGAGAAAGGGAAATTCTAAAACCTTTCTGGGACTGGACAATGGTGCTGGGCTATCCCTGAGCCAACATCAGAGGGGATACTTATGGGGGCCAGACAGTAGATGGTGTTCTGGCTCACGTCCATCTCACAGTAAGTCTCACGGGTCTGTGAATCCATTCGGTGGTTATTTTTTCCAGCTCTCGAGTGTGCAGTTGGAGTAGATGTTCTTGGCATCTGACAGATGCCGACATGGATCCCTGATCGAGATAAGGCTGTTACGTCAAGGAAGGTCCAGAGGAAATCGTGAAGTATCTCCTCTTTAGTAGTGCTAAAGTATATAAATAATAAACAAAACAGAATCCATGAGAACGATATCCCACCAAATATGGAATGTCAATAAGAGATAGAAATTACTGAAAGGAACCAAATGGAAATTATGGAGTCGAAAAGCACAATTGAAATGAAAAATTCACTAGAGGGGGTCAACAGCAGATGCAAATAGGCAGAATAAAGAATCAGTGAACTGAAAGATAGGTCAACTGAGATTATCCTGTCTGAGAAAAAAAATTTTTTTTAAATGAAGAAAAATGAACAGAGCCTAAAAGGCCTGTAGGATACCACAAGCTAACTAAATACACTGAATGTGAGTCACAGAAGAAGAAGAGGAAAAGAAAGGGGAAGAAAGTAGGTTAGTGGTTGCCAGGTGCTGGGGGTGAATGGGGAGAGTGGATACAGGGTTTCTTTTGAGGTGAAAAAATGTTCTGGAATTAGACAGTGGTGATGTTTGCGCACCACTGTGAATATACTGAAAACCATTTAATTATGCACTTTACAACATTTAAAATAGTAAATTTTTGTGATACAAACTTTCTATCAATAAAAAGGAATCACCATCTCAGTTCCTCCTGCTTTTCCTCTCTTTTTATACCCCCTCATCCTAAGCCACAGGGCATGCAGTTCAGTCTTTGCTTACCCCATTCCCCTGCCTGTCAGCTTGGTCTCTCTTTGTCTCCTCTATCTCAGAAAATCTTTTTCAAGTTTCAGTCTATCGTGATCCTCATTCCCCACAGCAACTGCTATAATTCTTTAAAATGTTATAGTCTGGAAGTGGGTAACTACTGAGAAGCCTTGGGTTGTCCAGTCAAATCTCAACTGGAAAGTTTTTCTAAGGATCATTTTTAAATGTTTGGTGAAAAACAAGTATCATAAAAGTTACCATCTTAGCCTTTTTAAGTGTCCAGCTCAGTAGTGTTAGGCATATTCTTGCTGTGCAACAACTAAATATCAATTATACCCTGCTTGTGAAGCCTTCCCTAATTGGAATCCATTAATCCTTCCTCTGTGATCCTGTAGCATTTTGGGCACCCTCCCATTCTAGCAGTGACCACATTTCTTGCTGGTTAGCTCTTGTGTCTGTTCCCCTCACTAATTTGTGAGCTCCATGAAGGCAGGGTGTGTGGCTAATTCATCAGTGTGACACTAACTGAATGCTTGTGGAGGAAAGGACAAAGGAAAAGAATGAAGGGTAAACAGTAGTATCATGTATTGAGCCTCCCAGAACTGTAAGAACTGGAGACATGTAAGGAGAGAGGCAAATGACACTCTTCATCCCATGCTTCCTCCTCTTCCTGTATATCCTTGCCTAACATCTGGCCTCACCCTTGACCAAGCACAGGGCTGGGGGATTACTCCGTGGGTTCCAGAGAGCGGTCAGCTACTGGCCTCAAGGAGAATTCTACCTCCAGGACAGTTTCTTCCACGGCAAATACCTTACAGCAACCAAATGGCCATTATCCAAAGCCACCTGCTCTGAGTATAAAGATTCAGGATCTTTTTAGCTTCCAACTTTCCTAGACTATAGGAAACACCCTTGAATAGTACCATCTGTTCACCACGTTATACAACCAACACACAAGAAAATAGCTATGTGGCAGTCACTCTTTGGTTATTCAGACACTATTTCTCCAGGGAGGTGATTAGAAAGCCCCTTGCTTTTTTTCTCCCTCCCTACCCCTCCTGCCCGCCTTTGGTGCCTGCAGAACTTGTGGGCTTTGGCACTAGAGGCTGTGAACATATTGAAGGGGTAAAACTCTAATGAGGTTATCTGCTGCTTTCTTCAACCTTTGGTAAAGGCTCAGGGAGGAGGTTCAAAAAAGGATCTAAAATGAAAAACTTTGGTTATCTGTGTTTTTCCAATTAATCCTGTTCCCCATTAAAGGACCATGAGTTGGCTGCATCACGCTCCCCCCATGACATGACTCCTTTTTCCAGATGGCTAGCACAAACTGGATGCCCTGGCATTTCATTTCTTCCTGTCCAATAAAACGAGAAAATTCAAACCAGACACTGAAACGTCCTTTCTTTTATTAAAAACAGTTCTTGTGTAGCTGGATTCTCTGAGAGTGAACTTCAATTATTTCTGAGTTTTGCATGTTGGAAACAGGGACAAAACTGCCATTCTAATAGTGCTAGACAATTATATCACGAGGCTCTAAATTAGTGGTTCTCAACCCTGGCTTCCCAGTAGGGACAACTGAGGAGGTGGAAATTAAAAAATACCTGCCAGTCTGTCCCCTGCCTACCTGCATAGGGCTCCTGCATCAACATTAAAAACAAAACAAATCAAAACAAAACACCTTCAGTATGATGATCATATGTAGCCAGGGCTGAGAATTCACTGCTCTGAAGATAAAACAGGTCATTTATCTTCAGAATAAACATTTTATTCTGGGAGAAATTATTTTGGGGAGCTTCTTTGGTAAAAAGATATAAATCAAGGTACTTGGAGTAGCTCTGAATATTGGTAAACTGATCCAAATGCAAATACTTGAGGCTGATATATTAGCTATCTATTGCTGTGTAATCACTGACTACAAACTTAGTAATAACTAATAACTCAGTAAAACTGTGAGACAATAAAGTGTCCTATAGACACATTTTTATCACTGTCTCCACCATTTTCATGCTGGGTGTTTGTATACAGGATGACTGGCAACCCTGGGGGTAGCTGAAAATCACAGAAGCACCAATAAATCACCTGTCATCTTCTTGATGTAGTTTAACATCCAACAAGAGTCTGTAAGATTCAGTGAAAAGTGCACAGAAATCCTGGGCCAAAGGGACTCCAAGGATTCTGTAGGTTAGCTTTGGCGCATGCTCACTGCCCTTCTTCAGCCTGTCTTAGTTCCATGGCAGAATGCCACGGATTGGGGGGCTTAAACAACAACCTTTATTTCTCAGGGATAGGGAAGCTGGGAAGTCCACAAACAAGATGTCAGCACACCTGGTGTCTGTGAGAACCCTTTTCCTGGTTTACAGGTGGCTGTTTGCCCACTGTCACCTCACATGAAGGAGAGCAGAGAGAGAAAGCAATTCTCTCTCTTCTAAGGGCACTAATCCCACATAACGGTTCCAACTGTATGACCTACTCACCTCCCCAAATGCTCCACCACCAGATACCATAACTCTGGGGACTGGGTTTCAACATAGGAATTTTGGGGGGACACAAACATTCAGTCTATAGCACTCTCTCTCTGTTAAGGATGGCAGTCAAAGACCCATGGGAAAACTTCCAATCATGGAAAGGAAGCTTCCCAAGCCACAGGCCATCGCTGTGAGAGGCAAACACGCAGGGCTGAGTTTTATCCTTGTTTCTTGGAAATGTTTTCTCTATGATGTGGAGATGATTGAGCTTCTCTGTATTGGTTTCTCAACAGTAAATTTAAAATCAACCAATCCATTTATCTATCATCTTTATATCTATATTTGCTTTTCAACATGGCATCTGAAAATAGAATTGATTTTCCTATTTTCCTAAAAGTCAAAAGGATTGATTTCTTTTTTATACTCACTCAAGTGCGTGGATTTTGTTTGTTGTTTATTTTGTTTTGTTTTTTTAATCTTTTCCAAAGAGCCACTTTCGCTCCACCCCACCTTATCCACAGGCAAGTGCTTAGAACTCATTTTCTTTGTTCAGTGAGATTTTGCTCAAGGCAGTCTCTTTACTTGGAGTTAATAACACAGACCCAAGTGTTTAGTTTGGAAGAGGGAGGAGGCTGCTGCAAATCTCTGGGTTACCCAATCCAAGGCCAAGTGGAAAGTTTTTCTAAGCACCAACTGGAGGGAGGGGCCAGCCTAACCCTCCCACAGCTCCCCTCCAGGTACAAGCCTTTCAGATCCACCCAGTCTGCCTGCTTGCCAAGAACTACGCACCCCGAGGACTTCAGAGATCAAAGAAATATATGAGTTTGACAGACATGATTTTTAAAAATTTCTATTATGTTTTTCTCATTTTGATTGTGAGCATCAGTGATGATGAGTAGAATATTTTTCCTGCCATCACTAGAATTTTCATCCTATCCATCACTCACTCCAGCAAATAGTCTGAGGCTGTGTCTTCCTTTGTCTGCACACCATGACAGATGGGCCACCAGTGGCATGCAGCAGGGTCAGGATGTGGGGGGTGGGAGGCATTGGGAGTGGGGAAGCTACAACTGGTTTGTAGCTCAGGAAGAGGCGGGAAGAATGAGAGGGCCCTCCCTTCCCACCATTTAACTCCCATCCCATAGAACCTATTTCTTCTTTAAAAACTGTATGTCGGTCATAGTTACACATTTTCAACCCATTGGTCACTTTTTCATTTTATTTTTGCACTGGAACTCTCAAGGACTGGATTATTGCCCTTTAATTTTTGGAGGAGGGTGGTGGTAAAAGTGAACATTATAACCCACAAAGCAGAACACACAAAAAGTACACAATATTTCATGAAGAACTGTTCTTATATCCCTGAGAAAAAGACTATTCTCGACTCATGTTTACTATTTTGGTGCCAGACACCAAGTGCCAAAGAGCCAACAGGTTGTACACAAGCACTTCCCATTTTCTACTCTCAAATAATCAAATATCAGCAAGGTTTTAGCTGGCAGGGTCACCAGCCTCTCTTTCCCGGAGACACTGGCTGCACAGATTTAAGCCCTCCCCTTTTTCTGCTGTGCCCTTCCAAAATACTGGGATTGATAGATACAGATGCTTCCACAACTATCACACGAACCATTAGTGAGGAAGAGACAGCTTTTTCATCAGACTAAAATGAGGCATAAACAATATTTCAAAAGCAAAACAAATTCTAACATCTCCCTGCAACAGTCACGACTTCTCTCAACCCGTGAACTTTGACCTCTTCTAGAACGATGGAAATTTTGCCAGATTTTCCCATGGCCTTTCATGCCTCCCTCTTGGCTAATTCACATGCATAAATTGATATTCTACAGAACAGAACAAGGCCCTTTGTTCAGATTAACAAAAGCCTTCATCTTTTCAACTTCCCCTTTGTAATTTTTCTGCCCCGTCATTGTTTACTTTCTTAATTGGACCTACTGTGTCCCTCTCTGTCTCTCAAGAGAGCTGGAGGATAGACCATGAATAGAAAGAGACCCCTGTGTTGTTTTAGCCTTTCTCCTGAGGAGAACTAGCACTCAGCTGCTCCTTCCAGGCTTTCTGAGAGAAGCTGGATACGTGCTGTATTCCCAGAACACTCCAGTGTGTTGGGATCCAACATAAAAATAGCTTTCTTCCCTGCAGGGGACACATCCTGATTAGAAATCTTAAAATACTTTCTCAGTCTCATTTTCCATGGAAGGGACTAGATTTTCAACCAGGCAGTTGGCAAATAGCCACATAGTTTTTCAGCCTCCTGGCCCTGACATCTCATAAGAACAACTCAAAAAGCTCACATGAGCTTTGCAGGGAGTTGGAGTGGATCCATCCATCTCGGGGCCATGATCCTGCTTATAATAAGGGTGAATACGCCACGGTGCTCAGTGAGGGATGTGGTGGTACCCAGGGCCCGTGAGCCTTGGAAATCTGCCATGTTGTCTCCCTTTACGTTCCCTGATAACTATTCCCTGTGCCGACTTTAAAAACCAATTCCTTAGACCTCCTTCATCTAGCATAACTAAAAGTTTATACTCCAGCCCATGCTTATAGTGTAGTGAATCCACTCATGATGTCTCAGGCAGGAGTGGCTCATTCACTTCTTCAACAAATATTTATGGAGCACCTACTATGTACCAGACATTGTGCTAGTTCTGGCTGACTGCGACCAAGACAGGCAGGTCCCCTTCCGCCATGGGTCTAATTCTCTCTGCAATGGCAAAGAGAAACAAAAAAACCATAAACGAATCATTATAAATGAATGATTTAACGGTGTGTTGGATGAGGAAACGCTGCAGTGGGGATGGAAATCAAGACAGGAGATCTATTTTAGATAGAAGGATTAAGCAGTCTTTCTGTGAAGGGGAGCTTAAACATGAGACCTGAAAACTGAGGAGCTAGGAGTCTGCAAATAGTGTATATGGTCCCTCAGGAAAGGGAAACAGTCATTGGAATGTGGAGACTGGCTATCAGTGTCTATCGAGAACCACCTATGTGCTGCCTCTCCTTCCTGCCCCTACACTTCTGATCCATCCTCACCCCTGGAGGCCTCTAGGGAGACTGAAATACACCTTAGAGGGAGACAGGAGAAATGGTGTCCCCTGCAGTTGCAAGGAGAGGTAATAACAACACACGTGACATTGCTAGGGACATTTTCTTTTACCTTTAGCCTCGATCTTGCCCCTGAGCTCCAGACTCTCATATCCAGTGACAAGCATGACATCTCCATCTGGTTGTCTAATGCACACCTCAAACTCAGCAGGTCTAAAACAGAACTCTTGATTTTCTGCCGAGACTCCCTTACCTCAGCAAATGGCTTCAGCATCTACAGAGTAGCACAAGCCAAAAACACCAGTCATTCTTGATTCTTTTCTTTTCCTCATCTGATGACTCTATCACCAAAACATATCCAGAATTCACCCATTTCTCTCCTCCTTCAAGGCTACCACCATGGTCCAAGCCGCTGGTGTCTGTACTGTTGCAATAGCCTCTCACAAGCTTCCTGGCTTCTGTAATTGTCTCCTTTACAGCAAGCCAGAGTGATCACTGTAATATAACATCAGATCATTTTAATCCCTTTATAAATCATCCCAGGGCTTCTCACTGCCTTTGTAATCCCGGAAAAACCACTGATCCAGGCATTACCCACCAGACTCATCTCAGATCGTTCTCCTTGCTCCTGTCAACTGTGCTCACTACTCTCCAGTAATTAAGCCTTTTCTTCCTTGCTTGTCCAAGCTCATTCCAGCTTCGAGGCCTTTGCACATATCATTCATTCTGCCTGGAGCCCTTGCCCTTCAGATCTTCGCACAAGTCCCCCGCTCCTCCTCACCTTGGTTCGGTCACCCCTCAGGAGGCCTTTCCCCGAGCAGGCTCTCTAATGTATTCCCTGACTGCACTACTTTTTAAAATCTCATTCATAACATATATTTCTATCTGCAATTAGGTTATTTTTTATTCACCTACGGTCTCCCCTACCCTCATTAGAAACTTAGCTCCATGGACATAGGAATACTGTGTGCTTTGTTTATAGCCACACTGCCCAGAATGGTGGCTCCATCCTTCCTACCCACAATGGGGCCTGACACAGAGTAGGTGCTATTATATATTTATTGGATGAATCCAAAAATGAATAAAATATAGCTAAAATACCTTCATGACAGTCTTAAAATATATGTTAAGAAAACATTCTTACCCTCATTTTATAGATGAGGAAATGGAGGCTGAGAGACCTAAAGAGATTAAGTAACTTGATCAAAATCATGCAGTTAATCTGCAATGAAGCTGGGATTCAGACCCAGTGGTCTGACTCTAGCTACATTTTTTTCTTTTTAACAGTGAGATTGTTTTATTTTTCTTAAAAAAATTTCAGTCATCTTCATTGAGTTATAAGTTACATATAATAAAATGTACCCATTTTAAGTATATAGTTCAGTAAGTTTGACAAATATACATTCCCATGGAACCACCATGATATAAAACAAGATATGGAATATTTGTACCCCCCTGTAAAGTTTCCCTGTGCCCCTCTTCAGTCAGTGCCCATCGTCCGGGCATTAGGAAACTATGATCTTCTTTCCACCTGTGCCTGTATTATTTTTTCTTTTTTGTGCCTGAACTACTTTTCCCCCACTAAGGTATATGGGTATATGGCTTTTCTAAGTTCAGGCTTCTCATTTATAAAATGTAGATGATAATAATGTAGTATCTTCCTCATAGGTATACATTAGCATAGTTCATGTATATAAAGTGCTTATAATCATGTTAGCTATTGTGCTTGGATTGACATAAAATACCATAAAATGAGTGACTAATACAACATAAATTTATTTTCTCATTATTCTGGAGGCTACAAGTCCCAGATCAAGGGGCAAGGATTCATTTTCTGGTGTAGATAGCCGCCTTCTTACTGTGTCCTCATATGGCCTTCCCTCTGTACACGCACACCTCCTCCTCCTCCTTATAAAAGGGCACTACTCCCATTGGATTAAGTCCCCATCCTTATGACCCTATTTGACCCTAGTTATCTCCTGAAGGCCCTACCGGGAAAAATGATTGCATTGGGAGTTAGGGCTTCAGTATAGGAATTTGAGGGGAACACAATTCAGTTCGCTCCCTTAGACCTCCAAAATTCATGTCCTTCTCACATACAAAACACCTATATTCATCCCATCAAAACAGCCCCCAAAACCTTACCTTATTCCAGCATCCATCACCAGTCCAAAGTCTCATCTAAATATGAATCAAAATCAGGTGTGGAGGAAATATGAGGTATCGCATTTTACCGTGTATAATGTACTCCTGTGTATGATGCACACCCACGTTTTTGGCCAAAACTTTCGGGGGAAAAAATCTTTTGTTTTAATTTTTTAATTCAAGTTTGTATTTGTTTACGTTTAGCTACTTGGTTTTTGTATTATAAAGGAATTTCAGCATTTTTTAACATATTACGGTACAAGAAATTTTATGTAACAAATTACAAAACACAAGAATAGATACGAGGTACAAGAAATGCTATGTACCAGTAACAAATTTACGATATTTATGTATCATAGAAGGCCAAGAACTCTTTGACTTTGCAAGTTCGTTGTAAGTTCTAGAAAACTGATTATCGTATTCCAGGGTATTACTTTACATATGGATATCGTTATTGATTTCTAGAGTTACACTTTTAACTCATAAGCATAAATAAAATAATTAAAAACATTTATATAGATACAGAATTAGTACTACCCATGTATAATGCACATCCTTATTTTTCCCTCACAAATTTGGGCAAAAAAGTGCGCATTATACACAGCAAAATATGGTAAGTTTCATCCTGCAGCAAAATTCCTTTCCACTTATAAATGTGCACAACTAGACAAGTTATGTGCTTCCAAAATACAATGGTGGTACAGGCATAGGATAGACATTTCTATTCCAAGAGAGAGAAATTGGAAAGAAGGAAGGGATGACAGGTCCCACGCAAGTTCACAATCTAGCAAGACACAATCTAGCAAGACCAGATCTTATGATTCAAGAACAGCCCTCTTTTGCTGTATCTTCTGCTCTCCACGTCCACTGAGGTGGCAGCAGCCCCGTCCCCTCAGCTCTTTGTGGTGGCCTTGCCCCTCAGGTATTAGGAAGGGGTGGCCTGACATGCTGACACCAAGGAGGGCGGCCTGTCCTCTGAAAACTATGAAACTAAGGAGAAAACAGCCTTATACCAGGGGCTGGTGCAAGGCCCACCTTTGGGGTCCTTCTTCCCTTTTCTTAAAAGATAAAAGATGTTCACAGTCAAATGGCTCTATTGTCCTGTTCTCTTCCCTTTGATCCTAAATGGCAGCCTCTGCTGATGTAACCTCATTACTATTCCTGGATTCTGCTGAGATGGCTGATTAAATCCATGGCTCACATCCATAACCTCTTCATCAAATGATTTTCTATCTACATCCTTGGTGTTCTCTTCAGAGTGCACGCTCTTTTTTTCTCTCTTTCTGTCTTTTTTTTTTTTTTTTTTTTTTGCAATGTGGATAGGCTGAGAATTTTCTAAATCTTCAAATTCTGGTTCCTTTTTGCCTAACAAGTCCTTCAATTTATCTCCCTGCTTTCACGTTTTTCAATAAGGAATAAGGAGAGACTAAGACACTCCAACACTTTGCTTAAAAATCTTCTCAGCTATTTCATTTATACCTTAGTAAAGCTGAAAGTTTTTAAAAAATACCTCAGCTAAATATCCAATTTCATCACTCTGAAGTTCTACCTTCTACAAAACACTAGAACACAATTCAGCCAAATTCTTTGCTGTCTTATCACAAGAATCATGTTTCCTCCAGTTTTCAGTAATATGTTCCTAATTTCCAACTGAGACTTCAGCAGAATCACTTACAGTGTTCATTTTTCCATCAATAGTCTCTTTAAAGCAATCCAGCCTCACCTATTATCCAGTTCCAAAGCCACTTCCACATTTTTAGGTATTTGTTACGGCAGCACTCCACTTTTTTGGTGCCAAAATCCGTATTATTCTGCTTGGGCTATCAAAAGGTATCACAGACTAGGTGGCATAACTACAGAAATTTATTTTCTCACAGTTCTGGAGGCTATGAGTCCCGCATCAAGGTGCCAACAGATTTGTGTTCTGGTGTACGCACTCTTCCTGGCTGATAGATAGCCAGCTCCACGCTGTGTCCTCACACGGTCACTCTTCTGGGTGTGTGCAGACAGTGTGGGAGGGAGAGAGCTCTATGGTATCTCTTCCTTTTATTAGGACACCAGTTCCATCAGATTAGGTCCCCGCCTTCATGACCTCGTTTGACTGTAATCAAAGGCCCCATTTCTAACTACCATCATATTGGGGGTTAGAGCTTCAACAAGTGAATTTGGGGGTTACAAAATTCAGTCCATAGCAGGTACAATCATCATGCAATTACACAAATAGTAAATTTCTGAGCCAAGAATTACCGCCAGAACCCCTAGGGGCTTTCTCATTCCTTTACTCTAGTCTTCCTCCCTTTTTACCAAAGCCATTAGAATGATATTTATAGGGATAATGGGAAGATGTGAAATTTTTTTTTGCAGAAATGGTGACTTTCCCACTAAACCTGCATGGTGGTTGTCTCATCTCAATTTCAGAGGGGAGGCAGACTAGAGTAGTAGAAAGGGTTACTAGGAAGCTTTGGGGTCAGACAGCCCTGGAATGGAATCTACGAAATGAAGATAATGATAGCTAACCATAGCACTGCATCAAGGGACCATGAAGTCATATAGGTAAAGAACCTCCTACATGCTTGATTCTTAGTAGGTGCTCAGCCCATGGTTCTAATGTAGTCAATAACTCATTTAAAAAATCATATACTACAATCAAGTGGGATTTATTCCAGGGGTGCAAGGATGGTTCAACATCTGCAAATCTATCAATGTGATAAACCACGTTAACAAAATGACGGACAAAAATCATATGATCATCTCAATAGATGCGGAAAAAGCATTTGAAAAATTTATCCTTTCTTCGTGATAAAAACTCCCAACAAAGTGGGTATAGAGGGAATGTACCTCGATATAATAAAGGCCATGTATGACAAGCCCAGAGTTCACATCACTCTCAACAGTGAAAAGCTAAAAGGTATTCCTGTAAGATCAGAAACAAGACAAGGATGTCCATGCTCACCACCTTTATTTAACTTGGCACTGGAAGACCCAGGTGTTAGGCAGGAAAATATAAAAGGTATCCAAATAGGAAACAACAAAGTAAAACAGTCTGTTTACAGATGATGTAATCTTATATACAGAAAAACTTATATATCCCTAAAGGCTCCACACAAAAACTGTCAAAACTAATAAATGAATTCAATAAAGTTGCAAAATACAAAAATCAACATTAACAGTTGTATTTCTACACACTAACAAGAAACTATCTGAAAAATATTAAAAAACAATTCTATTTACAATTGCATCAAAAAATAGTAAAATACTTAGGAATAAATTTAACCAAGAGAGTGAAAGACTTGTACACTGAAAACTATTACATTGATTAAAGAAATTGAAGGGGACTCAAATAAGTGGAAAGATATCTCATGCTCATGCATTAGAAGAATATGGTTAAAATATTCACACTGCCCAAAGCGATATACAGATTCAATACAATACCTATCAAAATTTCAATGGGATTTTTCACAGTAATAAAAAATAATCACAAAATTTGTACTGAACACACAATGTGATACATAAATGATGTACTACAGAATTTTACATCCAAAACCTATGTAACTTTACTAACAATTGTCATCCCAATAAACTTTAATTAAAAAAAAATGTATGGAACTACAAAAAAACAAAAATTAAATCAAAACAAAACTAAAGCTCTGAATGGCAAAAGCAATCTTAAGAAGAACATGATTTCTCAGCATCAACTTCACAGGTCAGAAGGGAGTGGCAGGACATCTTTAAAGTGCTGAAAGAAAGGAACATACAACCTAAACTAATTTACCCAGCAAGGGCATCATTCAGAATTGAAGAAGAGTTAAAGAGTTTCCTGGACAAGTGAAAACTAAAGGAATTCATCACCATTAAACCCGCTTTACAAGAAATGTTAAAGTATTTCCTTTAAGCATGAAAGCTTAAGGTCATAACCAGAAATAAGAAAAAATATGAGAAAGGAAAAATATCTCACACCTAAAGCCAAATATTTAATAAATACAACAAATTAGACATTTGAAAAACTACTATGAGGTCAAAAGGAAAAAGTATCAAACTCACCTTAAACTACAATAAGTAGTTGGGAAATACACAACAGAAAAATATCTAAAAAATGACATTAATAACAAAGCGTGGAGAGGGGGTGTAGTCTTTATAGAATATATTCAAACTTATAAATGCCTATTAGCTTAAAATACATTTCTATAGATATAGAATGATACATACAAAACTCCTAGTAATCACAAACCAAACACCTACAAAAGATACACAAAGAATAAAGAGAAAGGAATCCAAACAAAACACTAAAGAAAACCAGCAAATTACAAGGGAGGAGATCAAGAGAAGAAAGGAAAAGAGAAGAACTATAAAAACAACCAAAAAAACAATTAACAAAATGGCAATAAGTACATACTTATCAATAACTACTTTAGGGGCAGTCGGATAGCTCAGTTGGTTAGAGCATGAGCTCTGAACAACAGGGATGCTGGTTTAATTCCCAGATGGGCCAGTGAGCTGTGCCCTCCACAATTAGATTGAAGACGAGCTGTCACTGAGCTTCCAGAGGCGCGGCCAGATCGCTCAGTTGGTTAGAGTGCGCGCTCTTAACTACAAGGCTGCCATTTCAATTCCCACATGGGGTAGTGGGCTGCGCCCCATGCAACTAAGATTGAAACCAGCAACTGGACTTGGAACTGAGCTGCACCCTCCACAATTAGTTTGAAGGACAACGACTTGGAGCTGATGGGCCCTGGAGAAACACATTGTTCCCCAATATCCCCCGTTTTAAAAAAAATTACTTTACATGTAAATGGATTAAATGCCCCAATCAAAAAACAGAGGGTAACTGAATGGCTTAAAAAAACATGACTCATCTATAAGCTGCTAATAAGAGACTGGCTTTGAATCAAGACACATACAGACTGAAAGTAAAAAGATGGAAAAAAAATTGCCACGCAAATAAAAATGAAAATAATGCTGGTGTAGCAATACTTATATCAGACAAAATAGATTTCAAAACAAAAAAATGTAAAAAAAGACAAAGAAAGACATTACATAATTATAAAGGGGTCGATCCAAGAGGAGGACATAACAATCGTAAATATATACACATCCAAAATAGGAGCATCTAAATATATAAAGCAATTATCAATGGACATAAATGGTGAAATCCACAGTAATACAATAATAGTAGAGGATTTTAATACCCCACTCACAACAATGGATAGGTCATCCAGACAGAATAATAAGGAAATAATGGCCTTAAATGTCGCATTGGACCAGATCGACTTAATAAATATTTTTATAATATTGCATCCCCAAACAGCAGAATACACATTTTTTAAAGTGTACACGAAACATTCTCCAGGATAGATCACATATTAGGCCACAAAACAAGTCTCAATATATTCAAAAAGACTGAAATATCAAGCATCCTTTCTGACCACAATGGGATGAAACTAGAAATCAACTACAGGAAGAAAACTGCAAAAGCCACAAATATATGGAAACTAAACAACATGCCTCTAAACAAGCAATGGATCAAAGAGGAAATCAAACAGGAAATTTAAAAAATAACTACTTTGAAACAAATGGAAATGAAAGCACAACTTTTCAAAATTTATGGGATGCAGCAAATACAGTTAAAAGTTCATAGCTATACAGGCAGATCTCAAGAAAACAAGAAAAATCCCAAATAAGCAATCTAACTCTGCACCTAAAGGAACCAGAAAAGGAAGAAACAAAACCCAAAGTAAACTAAAAGAAGAAAATAGATAAGATCAGAGTGAAAATAAACCAAACCAAATAGAAATTTAAAAAAAAAAAAATAGAAAAGATCAATAAAACTAAGAGCTGGTTCTTTGAAAAAATAAACAAAATTGACAAACTTTTAGCCAAACTCATCAATTAAGAAAGAAAGAGCCCAAATGAATAAAGTCATAAATAAAAGAGAAGTTACAACTGACACCACAAAAATACAAATGATCATTTAAGAATACTATGAATAATTAAATGCCAACATATTTGACAATCTAGTAGAAACAGATAAATTCCTAGATTTATATAACCTTCCAATACTGAACCAGGAAGAAATACAAAAATGTAAATAGATGAATTACTGGTGATAAAATTGAATTAGTAATCAATCATCTCCCAACAAATAAAAGTCCAGGATTAGATGGCTTCACAGGTGAATTCCACCAAACATTTTAAGAAGAATTAACACCTATTTTCCCTAAACTATTTTTAAAAATTGAAGAGAAAGGAACACTTCCAAATTCATTCTACAAAGCCAGTATTACCCTAATACCAAAAGTAGACAGACATTACAAAAAAAAGAAAATCACAGGCCAATATCCTTGATGAACATAGATGTAAAAATTCTCAACAAAATATTAGCAAAACAACTTCAACAACATATTAAAAGGATCATGCACCAGGATCAGGTGGGATTCATCCCAGGAATACAAGGATGGTTCAACATCAATAAATCAATCAACATGATATATCACATTAAGAAAATAAAGGATAAAAACCGTATGATCATCTCAATAGATGCAGAAAAAGTATCTGACAAAATTCAACATCCTTTTATGATAAAACTCTCAACAAAGTGGGTATAGAAGGAACATATCTCAACATATAATAATAAAGGCCATATATGACAATCCCACAGCTAATATTATACTCAATGAAGAAAAACTGAAAGCTTTTCCTCTAAGATCAGGAACAAGACAAGGATGCCCACTCTCACCACTTCTATTCAACATAATATTGGAAGGTTTACCTACAGCCATCAGACAAGAAAAACAAATAAAAGACATGCAAATCAAAAAGAAGTAAAACTCTCTTTATTGGCAGATAACATGATACTACATATAGAAAACCCTCAGAACTCCATCACAAGACTATTAGAACTAATAAATAAATTCAGTAAACTTGCAGGATACAGAATCAATATACAGAAACCTGTTGTATTTCTATACACCAATAATGAATGATCAGAAGGAGAAATTAAGAAAACAATCCCATCTACATTTAAAACATTTAAAAACATAAAATAGGACATGCGGCGGGGGGGAAGATTCTCTTCAGATGTTTCATTCACCATCTGTACGTCCAAACTTTTCCTCTCAAACTTTTCCTCCCTGCGTTCGGAGAATCAGGTTGACGCGCCCTGGATGCAGGGCTTGAGGTGCAGGCTGGGCGCGCTCCCGAGGAGCCTGAGCCGCAGAGGCTCCCCAGCTGGACTCGGGTTTCTCAGGCTGGAGACCACCAAATGAAGGACGAGGAAGTAAAGACAGCAAAGTAGATGAGTCTCGTTGAAGGATTACTTGAAGGTGCGCAAATTGGGCAAGCAGGGGAAGCGGGAAGGGAGCGGAGTGGAGACGCGGCCCACATTAGCAGAGGTGGAAATGCGGCCGGCACCCGCAGCTGCAGAGACGCAGGGGATCCCAGGGCGGAACAGAGAACACAAAAGCCAGCAGGTGGGCTCTTTCCCTGCGTCCCACAGCTGATCGCGCCCCCCCCAGGGGGTAGCTAGGTGGGCCCTAGGGTGGACAAAGAACACAGACTCCATACCTGGGCCCCTCCCCCACCACTCTTCCAATCCTACCCCCGCCCTTTCAGAGACTTAAAGTGGCCCCTGAACTGAGGAGTAGTGTCAGATTACAGAGGGGCCTAGTGCTCAAGCTCTGCGGACTGGCAGGCAGCTCTGACCCAGGGAAGAGGCTGGGAAGAGTGTGATTTTTGCTGGGCTAGGAGAGAAGAGACTCCTCCACCCCCAGCCACCACCTTTTCTGGACTGCAGGAAGAGTGTGACACGGCTGGGATGGGAGAGAGAAGACCCTTCCATCCCCAGCCCTCCCCGCTGCCTTCTGGCCTTTCTAGGGCAGGGCAATTACAACTGCAGAGGCACTCCCAGAGATCAGCAGTAAGCAGCAGACGCAGTTTCCGGCTTTCAGCAGCTCAGAAATCTCCTGCCCGCCACACACACACATAAGAAGTGCCCTAAGACTCAGGAGAACTGGACACAGGGCTGGTGGTGCTACTCTCAGTGTGCATCTGTGCAGGCAAGGGCAGAAACTGCACTGACTTTGTAAAAACTACCATCCAGACCCCTCAGCCCCACGCATCTAAATCTAAAGTCCCAAAGTCACTCTGGGCACCAGGTGACCGGCTCTGCCTGCACAACAGGCAAAGGACTCTTTGGTACAGCAGAGGACAACCTGGAGATTACTTGGTGGGCTGAAGCCAAGACTGGTGCTCCTTTTTGTTTTGCTTTGTTTTGTTTTTTCTTTATATCTTTGATATCTTTCCCTGTGTTGAGTGGGGGTTGTCGGTTGTTTCTATATGTGGATGTATTTGATTTTTTCTTTGTTGTTGTTGTTGTTGTGCTTGGTGATTTGCTTTGTTCTGATATTGCCCTACCAGGGCCCAGCTTAAGAGGCACAAGATTCAACATATCCAGAGGCCAACTCCGGACCAAATCAGAGTCCTACCGGGTTGGACCTACAAGTCACACACCCAGAGGGAATTCTCTACAGGCACAAGAGCCCATAGAGGCCAAACCACATTTAAGCAGTCAACCCTCACGCAGCAGAACACTCTGCGGTAGGCAGAGCCAAGTCTCACAACTAGTCGGCCTAGGAGTTAACCCCACCTACTCACAAGCAAAAAGCAATTAAAGATCTTCTTTAACAGGACAACATACACAAGAGTCACCTTTGGAGAATACACAGAGGAAAAGAACGAAGTAGTGCAAGTCAAATATAAAGGACACATACTACATAAGATAACCCAGGAAGAACTAAGAACTCTAGTGGAACTACCTAATACATCGAACAAACACAGATAGTCAGCCAGAATGGGGAAACAAAAAAACATGTCCCAAATAAAAGAACAGAAGAAACCTCCAGAAGTGGAACCAAATGAAACCGAGGTAACCAACCTATCAGAGACAGAGTTCAGAACATTGGTGATAAGAATGTTTAAGGAGCTTAGAGACGACATAAAGAAGGATGTAGAAATCATAACGAACAACCAGTTAGAACTAAAGAACACAATTACTGAAATAAAGAACTCACTTGAAGGAATTACCAGCAGGTTAGATGAAGCAGAGGATCTAATCAGCGACTTAGAAGACAAGTTAGCAGAGATTACCCAAACAGAACAACAGAAAGAAAAAAGAATAGAAAACAATGAAGATGGTTTAAGAAACCTCTGGGATAACATCAAGCGCAACAACATGCACATCATAGGAATACCAGAAGGTAAAGAGAGGAAGCAAGGGATTGAGAACATATTTGAAGTAATGATGTCTGAAAACTTCCCTAACCTGATGAAGGAAACCAACATACAAGCCCAGGAAGTGCAGAGAGTTCCAACCACGATAAACCGAAACCAGTCCATACCAAGACACATGGTAGTTAAACTGGCAAAGGTTAAAGACAAAGAGATAATCCTAAAAGCAGCAAGAGAAAGACAGAGGGTTACATACAAGGGAACTCCCATAAGACTATCAAATGACTTTTCTACAGAAACATTGAAGGCCAGGAGGGAGTGGCAGGAGATACTCAAAGTGATGGAAAACAGAGGCCTACAACCTGGATTGCTTTATCCAGCAAGGCTATCATTTAAAGTTGATGGAGAGATAAAGAGCTTACCGGAAAAGAATAAGCTAAAGGAATTTATTACCACCAAGCCAGCATTGCAAGAAATACTAAAAGGACTTCTGTAAATAGAAGAAAGATGAAAACAATCTAACTACAAATTTAAAAATGGCAATAACTATGTACCTATCAATAATCACTTTAAATGTAAATGAATTAAATGCTCTAATCAAGAGACATAGGGTGGCTGAGTGGATAAGAAAGCAAGACCCTTGTATATGCTGTATACAAGAGACTCATCTCAAATCAAAAGACACACACAGGCTGAAAGTGAAAGGTTGGAGTAAGATATTTCATGCAAATGGAAGCGAGGAAAAAGCTGGAGTTGCAATACTTATATCTGACAAAATAGACTTTAAAATGAAGAACATATTAAAAGACAAAGATGGGCACTATATAATAATAAAGGGATCAATCCGACAAGAGGACATAACCCTAGTAAACATCTATGCACCTAACATAGGCGCACCTAAATATATAAAACAGGTACTGACTGACATAAAGACAGAGATCAACAATAAGACTATCATAGTAGGGGACTTCAACACACCTCTGACAACAAGGGACAGGTCTTCCAGACAGACAATCAATATGGAAACAACAGCCTTAAATGATACATTGGACCACTTGGATTTAATCGATATTTTCAGAGCATTTCACCCCAATTCTGCAAAATACACTTTTTTCTCAAGAGCACATGGAACATTTTCGAAGATAGACCATATGTTAGGCCACAAAACAAGTCTTGATAAATTTAAGAAAATTGAAATCATACCAATTGTCTTGTCTGACCACAGTGCTATGAAATTAGAAATGAACTACAGGAAAAAAACTGGAAGACACACCAAGTCATGGAGGCTGAATAACTTATTACTAAATAATGAATGTGTCAAGCAGGAGATCAAGGAAGAAATCAAAAGCTATCTCGAGAAAAACGAAAATGAAAACACGACGACCCAAAATCTATGGGATGCCGTGAAAGCAGTCCTAAGAGGGAAATTCATAGCATTGCAGGCCTACCTAAAGAAACAAGAAACATCACTAATCTGTTAAGGTCTAGAATCCACCTCCCCTCAATTGGACAGAGGACACACGCGATAATGCAAGTCACACAGCGAGGTTTATTTCCAGCTAGCTGGGGTCCAAGTATCTGCCCGACGCAGCAGGTTTCAACAAGGACCCCGAGCACTCAAAGCCAAGGGTTTATATAGCATCTTTAAAGCATCCAGTAATTTTCCATAGCTTCAAAGAGTATACATATCATGGGCTTGTTCCACATTCTGGGGATTTGACAAGATAAGCTGGCTTGTACCCCACCCAGTCGGCAGTTAACAAGATAAGCTCTTTTCAAACAGGGCATCTGGTCCACACCCTGTTAAGGTCATCCAGAAAATGGCTTCCTTTCTTATGCTAACCTACTCTTACAACAACAGACACCGCAGAAATACAAAACATTTTAAGAAATTACTATGAGCAACTATATGCCAACAAAATTGACAATCTGGAAGAAATGGACAATTTTCTAGAGGCGTACAACCTTCCAAGGCTAATTCAAGAAGAAACAGCAAACCTGAATAGACTGATTACCACCAGGGAAATTGAATCAATAATCAACAATCTCACAACAAACAAAAACCCTGGACCAGATGGCTTTACAGGTGAATTTTATAAAACGTTCAGAAAAGAATTATCACCTATTCTCCTCAAGCTCGTCCAAAAAATCCAGAAGGTGGGAAGACTGCCAAACACTTTTTACGAAGCCACTATCACCCTGATCCCAAAATCAGACAAAGACACTACAAAAAAAGAAAACTACAGGCCGATATCTTTAATGAACATAGATGCCAAAATCCTCAACAAAATATTAGTGAACAGAATTCAGCAATACATTAAAAAGATCATACACCATGATCAAGTGGGATTCATCCCTGGTATGCAAGGATGGTTCAACATCCGCAAATCAATTAATGTGATACACCACATTAACAAAAATAAAAATAAAAATCACATGATCATATCAATAGATACAGAAAAAGCATTTGATAAAATCCAGCAGCCATTTATGATAAAAACCCTTAAGAAAGTGGGAATAGAGGGATCATATCTCAACATAATAAAGGCCATATATGATAAACCCACAGCTAACATCACACTCAATGGGGAAAAGCTAAAATCATTCCCCTTAAGATCAGGAACAAGATAGGTTACCCACTATCTCCACTTCTATTCAACATAGTGCTGGAAGTTCTAGCCACAGCAATCAGACAAGAGAAAGAAATAAAAGGCCTCCAAATTGGTAAGGAGGAAGTAAAATTATCATTATATACAGATGATATGATACTATATATAGAGAACCCTAAATACTCCACCAAGAAACTATTAGAGCTGATAGATGAATTTAGTAAAGTAGCAGGATACAAAATATTCAGAAATCCGTTGCATTTGTACATACCAATAATAAAACATCAGAAGGAGAAATTTAAAAAGCAATCCCATTTACAATTGCTCCAAAGACTATAAAATACCTGGGAATAAATTTAACCAAGGAAGTAAAAGATCTGTACTCAGAAAATTTTAAGACACTGAAGAAAGAAATGAAGGAAGATATAAATAGATGGAAACACATACCATGTTCATGGATAGGAAGAATTAATATAGTTAAAATGTCCATACTGCCTAAGGCAATATACATATTCAACACAATTCCTATGAAACTACCAATGACGTTTTTCACAGAAATAGAACATATAATCCTAAAATTTATATGGGACCATAAAAGACCCCGGATAGCCTCAGCAATCTTGAGAAATAAGAACAAAGTGGGAGGTATAATAATACCTGATATCAAATTATACTACAAGGCTACAGTAATCAAAACAGCATGGTACTGGCATAAAAAACAGACACATAGATCAATGGAACAGAATAGAGAGTCCAGAAATAAATCCATGCCTATATGGCCATTTAATCTATGCCAATGGAAGCAAGAATGTATGATGGGGTAAAGACAGTCTATTCAATAAATGGTTCTGGGAAACCTGGGCAGACACATGCAAGAAAATGAAGCTGGACCACCTCCTTACACCATATACAAAAATAAATTCAAAATGGCTTAAAGACTTAAATGTAAGATCTGAAACCATAAAATATCTAGAAGAAAATATAGGAAGAAACTTCATGGACATTACCCGGAGTAAGATTTTCACTGATATATCCCCTCGCGTGAGGGAAGTAAGAGAAAAAATAAACATGTGGGATTACATCAAACTAAAAAGTTTTTTCACAGCAAAGGAAACCATCAATAAAACAAAAAGGGATCCTACTGAATGGGAAAAGATATTTGCCAATGATATATCTGATAAGGGATTAATATCACAAATCTATAAAAAAAACTTACTCAACTCAACTCCAAAAAAACAAACAATCCAATTAAAAAATGGGCAGAGGACTTGAGGAGACATTTTTCTAAAAAGGACATACAGAAGGCAAGAAGACATATGAAGAAATGCTCAACCTCACTAACCATCAGAGAAATGCAAATAAAAACCACAATGAGATACCACCTCACTCCAGTCAAAATGGCTATCATCAATAAATCAACAAACAACAAATGCTGGCGCGGATGTGGAGAAAAGGGAACGCTAGTGCACTGTTGGTGGGATTGCAGATTAGTGCAGCCACTATGGAAAACAACATGGAGGTATCTCAGGAATCTGAAAATGGAACTGCCTTATGATCCAGTAATTCCACTCCTAGGCATCTACCTGGAGAAATCCAAAACTCCAATTCAAAAATCAGTATGCACTCCTATGTTTATTGCAGCACTCTACACAATAGGCAAGATATGGAAACAACTGAAATGCCTATCGGTAGATGACTGGATTAAGAAGCTGTGGTACATTTATACAATGGAGTATTACACAGCCGTAAACAAGAAAGAAATCTTACCATTTGCAACAACATGGATGGACCTAGAGAACATTATGTTAAGTGAAATAAGTCAGACAGAGAAAGACAAATATCACATGATCTCACTTATATGCGGAATCTAAAGAAAGAATAAGTGAATGAACTAACCAGAAACAGTTTTGGAGATGAAGAGTAAAAATTGAGGGTTGCTAGATGGGCGTGCAAGTGGGGATAAGGGGGAAGGTGAGGGGATTAGAAAAAAGTCGGTAACCACAAGATGGCCACGGGGTTTTGAAAATTAATTTTGGGAATGTAATCAATAATGTTGTAAAGATTTTGTAGGGTATCCGATGGACACGTGTCTCATTTGGGAGACCACCCCAGGGATGATGTAGATGCCTGATCACTGCACTGTACACCTGAAGCTGAACAATAATGAATGCCAACTATAATTATATATATATATGTATATATATACATATATATACATATATATGTGTATATATATGTATATATATATGTATGTATATACTTACAAGAAGTGGAGTACAGCATTAGGAATATAGACAGTGTCAATGTAATGGCTTGGTGCGATGTCAGAGGGATAGTGGATGGGGGGCGGGGGGTCCACACAGTGTGAGGGTTATAAATGATAAACGTCTAAGTATTACTTTGTCTTGTACACCTGAAACTAATTTAAAAAAACAAAATATCTGGGAATAAATTTAATCAAAGAGGTGAAAGACCAATACTCTGAAAACTATCAAACACTGAAGAAACAAATGGAGGAAGACACAAATAAATGGAAGGATATACCTTGCTCATGGAGTGGAAGGATTACTATTGTTAAAAGGTCCTTACTACCTCAAGCAAATATACAGATTCAATGCAATCCCTATTAAAATATACATGGCATTCTTCTCAGAATTAGAACTAATCCTAAAATTAATATGAAACACAAAAGAGACCAAATAGCCAAAGAAATCTTGAGGAATAACAAACTGGGAAGTATGCTCCTGGTATCCAATTATACTACAAAGCTACAGTAATCAAAACAGAATGGTACTGGCATAAACACAGACACACAGATCAACAGAATATAATAGAGAGCCTAGAAATATATCTTTGCTTATATGGTCAATTAATCTATGACAAAAGAGGCAAGCATATACAATGGGGTAAAGACAGTCTCTTTAATAAATGGTGTTGGCAAAACTGAACAGATACATGCAAAAAACGAAACTAGACCACTTTCTTACACCATGTACAAGAATAAACTCCAAATGGGTTAAAGACTTAAATGTAAGAACTGAAACCATACAACTCCTAGAAGAAAACATAGGCAGTAAACTCTTTCAGATATCTATTAGCAATATCTTTTTGGCTAAGTCTCCTTGGGCAAGGGAAACAAAAGAAAAAAATGGGACTACGCCAAGTTAAAGCTTTTGCACAGCAAAGGAAACCATCAACAAAATGAAAAGACAATGTTCTGAATGGAAGAGGATATTTGCCAGCGACACATCCAATAAGAGGTTAATATTATATATATGACACCAAAAAACAAACAATCTAAATTAAATGGGCAGAGAATCTGAATAGACATTTCTCCAAGGAGGATATACAGATAGCCAATAGACATACGAAAAGATGCTCAACATCACTGAACATCAGGGAAATGAAAATTAAAACCAGAAAGAGCTATCACCTCACACCTGTCACAATGGCTATCATCAATAAATCAACAAATAAAAAGTGCTGACGAGGATGTGGAGAAAAGGAAACTCTCATGCACTGTTGGTGGGATTTTAAATTAGTACAGCCACTATGCAGAACAGTATGGAGATTCCTCAAAAACTTAAAAATAGAATTGCCATATGGTCCAGCAATTCCACTTTTGAGTGCTTATCCAAAGAAAACAAAAACACTAATTTGAAAAAATATGCTCCCCCTAAGTTCACTGCAGCATTACTAGTAATAGACGAGATATGGAAGCAACCTAAATGACCTAAATGTCCATCAATAGATTAATGCATAAAGATGGTATGTATATATATATATATGTATATGTATATATACGTATATATATATATATATATATTCACACATATACATAATGCAATAGTAAGCAATAAAAAGGAACGAAATCTTACCATTTCTGACAACATGGATGGACCTAGAGAGTATTATGCTAAATGAGCATTGCAGACAGAGACAAATACCATCTGATTTCACTTATATGTGGAATCTAAAAAAAAAAAATGAATAAACAAAATAGAAACCGACACATAGATATGGAGAATAAGCTGATGGCTACCAAAGGGGAGGCGGGTGGGTAGGAATAAAAATTTTTAAGAGGAAAAAAATGTTAATGTATAAAAACTAAAGTTAATTGAAATTAAAAAAAAATGAATTGAATGGTGCTATGCAGACAAAGGAAGCATAGGAAAAAACCCCCACAAGGCTCTTGATATTGGGGATTCTATTTCTGGAGGATGCACAGAGCCAAAAATTTAGCTCACGGACTTTCCATGCCTCAATCAGTTTGCAATTCCCAGTATTCAAGCAATGTCATGGCCCTGGAAGTCTGCGGAGAAGAAAAGGAAAGTAGAGCAAAGTTGGAAACATCACACTTCCTAACTTCAAGCTATATTATACAGCTATAGTAATCAAAAGAGTTTGGTATTGGCATAAAAACAGACACATAAATCAACAGAACAGGAATTTCAGATATAAATCCACATACATGGTTAATTTACAACAAAAGAGCCAAGAATACATAATGGACAAAGGATAGTCTCTTCAATAAATGGTGCTGAGAAAACTGGAAGTCAAATGAAAAAGAATGAAACTGGATCACTATCCTACACCTTACATAAAAATCAGTTCAAAATAGAACAAGAGACCTGAAATCACAAAACTCTTAGAAAAACAATACGGTGTAATGTAAGCTCTTTAACATCAGTCTTGGCAATGACTTTTTGGATTTGACACCAAAAGGAAAGACAACAATCCGATTTAAAAATGGGCAGAGGAACTGAATAGACATTTTCCAAAACATACATACAAATTGCCAACAGGTACATGAAAAAGTGCTCAACATCACTACTTGTCAGGGAAATGCAAATCAAAACCACAGTGAGATATCGCCTCACACCTGTTAGGATGTCTGTTATCAAAAAGATAAGAGATAACAAGTGGTGAGGCTGTGGACAAACAGGAACAATTATGCTCCGTTGGAGGGAATATAAATTGGTTCAGTCACTATAGAAAACAGTATGGAGGTCCCTCAAACAATTAAAAATAGAATTATCATGTGACCCAGTGATTCCTCCTCTGGATATTTATCCGAAGGAAAGTAAATCACTATTTTGAAAAGGTATTTGTACCCCCATGTTCATTGTACATTAGTCACAGTAGCCAAGACATAGAAACAACATAAGTGAGCATCAATGAATAAATGGATAAATAAAATGTGGCATACACAGACACACACACACACACACAGTGCCAAAAATATGTATACATATTTTAAGAAAGGAAAATACTGTATTAAAATGTAATACTCGATATATAGTCACGTTTGACTTCTGCAATTACAAGAGGTGTTCAAGGTGGTTACCATCAGCATCCAGACACTTCTGATTATGGCAAAGTACTGCTACATAGATAACATCTCTTAAAATCATGGCACCCTCTGTATATGCATACACACACAATGGAATATTATTCAGCCATAAAAAGAAGGAAACCCTGCCATTTTGCAACAATGTGGGTGGACCCTGAGAGTATTACATTAAGTGAAATAAGTCAAAATGAGAAAGACCAATACAGTTACATACTGCATAACATTTAGGTCAATGATGGACCTCATATATGATGGTGGTCCCTTAAGACTGTAACAGAGCTGAAAAATCCCTATGGCCTAGAGACGGCGAAGCCATTGTATCATGGTAGTACAATGCACTACAATTGCCTACAGTATCCATTAAAGTAACATGCTATACAGGCTTGTAAAGTGGGAGCAATAGGTTGTACCATACAGCCTAGCTGTGCAGGAGGCTGTACCATCTAGGTTTCTAGATGTGCACTGTATGATGTTTGCCCAATGACAAAATCACCTAACGATGCATTTCTCAGAATAAAACCCTGTCATTAAGTGATGCACGACTGTACTATATGACCTCATTTGTATGTGGGATCTCAAAACCATCCTGAACTTATACAATCACAGAACAGATTGGTGGTAGCCAGAGGCAGGTGGAGGGGAGTGGACAAAATGGGTGAAGGTGGTTAAAAGGTACAAGCTTTCAATTATAAGATGAAGAAGTCCTGGGGATGTGATGTGCAACATGGTGACTATAGTTAATAACACTTTATCGTATGTTTGAAAGTTGCTAAGATTTCTAAAATTCTTATCACAATATACAACATTTGTACCTATGTGTGGTTTGAATGTAAACTAAACTTACTATAGTGATCATTTCACAATATAAACATGAAGTCTAATCAATAAATATGGTGAATATTTAAATAAAAACATTTATTACAGTAAAAGACACATTGCCATTAATTCCCCTCACTTCGAACATACTCATCCCATCCTTCTTGCCACTTTCTGAAGCAGTTCTGGAAGTCCTCTTTCGTGAGTATCTCTAGTTCATCCTCCATCATGACAACGATCCATGTCATACATTGCTTCTGGGATATGGCACTTTCTGTCAAATAAAAAAAAATCACAGTGTGTCCTCATCCACCTTATTCACTGGATCTGGCACCGTGCGACTTCTGGCTCTTCCCCAAAGTCAAAACGACCATGAAAGGTAAACGTTTCTAATTGATTCTGGACATTGAGGTAGCCACGACAGTGCAACTAAAGACTCTCATAAAGAGGACTTGCAGAACTGCTTCAGAAAATGGCAAGAATGATGGGACAATTATGTTCGAAGTGAGGGGTAATATTTTAAGGGGGATTAATGGCAATGTGTCTTTTACAGTGATTTTTTAATTTAAACATTCACCATACTTTTTTATTACAACTCATGTATCAAATCACTATGTTGTACACCTAAAACTAATACAAAGTTATGTTGATTGTATCCCAATTAAAAAAAGAGAGAAGGTATAGGAAGCCTTTTTTCCAACCATTGAAATAGAACCTATATTTCAATTATTGAATCAGAAAATGCAACACTTCATGAATAGGCAATGTTGGGCATTCAGAGAACAAAATGGTGCACTTATCAAAGAAAAATTCTTTTCCAAATATCAGAGGGCTCTTGGGAGACATTCAGTCCTTTTTATGTAGAACTAAATTAAATGCTGAATATCTTAATTTATGGCAGCTGGCAGAGCAGTTCTTTCTGTAGAAGGGTACTGTGAGATGGCGAAAGTGAAGGCTGGACTAAGCAGTGCATTATTTAAAAAGATGTTAGCAACATTGAAGAGTTGCACTCTGAGTGGCAGACAGCTGTTGTATGAGTACAGAACTATGCCTAATGGCTTGTGACCCATGTGAGCTGCTGGGCAGTTAGTTACTCTGCACCAGGCTCTGGGTTAAGTGCCATTCCTGAGTTACCTCACTGGATACACTCAACCATCCTGGAACAAGGACTATACGAACATAATACGGAGCCCCATTTTACAGATGAAGAAAACAGGGCCAGAAAAGCTAACTTCCTCTCACTCCCATAGCCAGTAAGTGATGGAGCGAGGCTTGTGAACTCTGAGCTATGTGCCTCCCTGGGATTCTGGTAGCCATCAAGCTAACTGATGATTAGGGACACTAATGAGAGGTTATATTTTGGGAGCCCTCCCCAGGTGCTACGGTATTGCAATGGAGATTCCCACCTGTGGGAAGACTGTAGAGGTGAAACACCTTGGGAAATGGGCAGGGACTGTGATATGCCACTGAAGGGGTCTTCTGGGAAGGCTTCACATCTTAACTACTTCCCTCTTGGACTCTGAGGTCAAAGTCATATTTAGCACAAAACTATAAGGTGCTCCCTAGCCCCTCGATGAAATTCCACTTAATTACCCAAACCCTTTATTTAGTAAAGGGCATCAGGGAGCAGATGGAAACAGAAATTCATACAGAACTCACTAAGGAAGTGAAAATAAATAAATAACTTTCAGAATTTCATATGTGAGAAACAGCTACTTGCCTCATTCATAGAAACGCAATATACATATAGCAGTAAAGATCTCTCAGTCAGGAGTCCTTGGTTGCGAAAGATAGAAAACCCAACTCAAACTATGTTAAACAAAAACTGAGAACTTTAGTTTTACTATTTGAATTAATAATATGTTCACAGAATCCCAAAAGGTAGCAAAGCATGTACATTGAAAATTCCTACCCGAATCCCCCAGCCATCTGGTTTCCTCTCCAGAACCAATCAAATGATCAGTTTCTTGTATATATTTCACACACACACTGTACTATTTTGCATTTTCCTTATTTTGTTAAATTTATATATAAATATAAAAATATAAAAATATAAATACACACGCACACACACAGAGGGTACTAGAAAAATGTACATTTTAAGAAAGGAAAAAAACTATTAAAATTATAATACTCAATATATACCAATAACAAGTCACATTTGACTTCTGCAATTACAAGAGGTGCTCAAAGTGGTTACCATCAGCGGCCAGACACTTCTGATTATGGCGAACTACTGCTTGAGCAACGTTGACCAAAGTGTCCACTTGTATACAGCTTTTTGACCCCCTTGAGATATATATATATATATATATATATATATATATATATATATATATATATATATATGAGTGCTCCACTTCAGTACATAAAGAAATACCCCATTCTTAAAGCAGGTACTTTATTGTCCATGGAGAGTTAAGTTTTGGGGTGCTTTTCCAATCAAGTGTGAGGGAGTCTTATTGAACAGTCTTCTCCCATATTGTCATGTCAGATCTAAAGAGGTGGAGACTTCAGTTTTGGGTGGTGCTGGTGTGGACTCTAATGTGATGGGACAGGGAAGGGAACTGTGACTGTCCCGACATCCCTCCTCCCCTGGGACCCAGAGGCAGGGAATGACATCCTATCGTTGCTGGCAGGAGAGCGGGGTCCCAGAGGGACGGGAGAGCTCTGAGACTCCAGGAGTTGCCAAGAGTCCTCTCGGGAGAGACGGAAGCTGATGTCCACATTTTTGCTATGTGCACTGGGCAGAGCAGAACCTTGAGGAAGAGGGAAGCTAAGGCTGAAGTCCGCCATGTAACGAGGACTTGGTTTTACCATCACGCCATTCTTCACTTGAGCATGTACACAACATGGCGTCTCCCTATGAGAACGCCAGCAGCACTGCATTGTAATCATGTAAAGTTACCATGTGAGCCCCACACAGCCCATGCCCATGCCCAGCTCCTTGGGAAGGTCCATAGATAGCAATTCCACTGCTTAGAGATGGTGAGGGCTGTGCTGAGCTGAGTGATTGCGGACAGGAAACAGTTGCCTTTCCAGAGAAGAACCTCCCTACAGGGCAAAAATGTTGTTGGTATTTTAAAGAACAGAAGAAATTGGGTGAGTAGAGCAGTGGGGAGGCTGTCCAGACTGCGATAATTTAGTTTCCATCTTTGACAATCCTAGGATTCAAAATCCACTATGACCTTTCTTAGCTTTCTGTAAAAATGCAAAGGAGGAAAATCTTTACTTGAATGTCCACAGTTTTAAACAACAGCCATTTATCCCCTCTCATCCTTCAATTGTTCTGAACTTTGGCTCAAAAGCAAGAGCCAGAGACAGGCCTTTTCCGGGGGTTCTCTCTCCTGGTAATGGATGTTTGGGCCAAAGCACCCTCTGTGTCTGGGGAGGAACTGCACGGCTTCCTTCTCTTCCTTCCATTCACTTGCTGTTTTTCACCACCACTGTTACAGCCTATTCTGCCACCACCTCCCAACTAAGACAAACAAATAAAAACCCCTACAGTTTTATAAAGTGTCATGCAATTCTGCCTCTTCCAGTGTTTGGTTTCAGGAAAGGTATTCCTTGGATCCACAGAACTTACACTCCGTGCTTTGGAGTTAAGCTCTGTCAGTGTTTGTTCAATCAGGTTTTGAGGCAAATGCTGCAGTTTTGTGGTCAGAACTTAATGTCTCTTCTTCCCAGCCTGGTTCTTCCTGCCCTTCTACCACAGCAAAAACGAAGAGGGATAATGATGTATTCTACATCAGTAGGCTGATGTCCACTCCTAAACCATCCAGAACAATCCATTCTGAGCCCTTGTTTCTTGTGTCATCCAGAGCCAGGGCCAGGAACTCTGTTTCCATCTTCACTAGCTCTATCTTTCAGGAGCGGCAAATTGTAGTCAGAAACACACACACACACACACACACACACGCAGTCTGGCTAAATAGACTCTAGTTTTAGCATCTTCGTGAACATTCCCTGGATTTGTGGACGAGTCACTTCACCATTTTGAGCCTTAGTTTCTTCATCTTGAAATGAATGGGTTGGGACAGAAGCCCCATAAGATTTTCTCCAGCCCGAGGAGTATTTGATTTAACATAAATTTTCACATGAGAGGTGTGAGTGAATTCCCCAAATCCCAATCAGAGACGGCACTAGTATTAGAACCAGGTTGGGTGGCTTAGTTTTAAAAAGCATTCCAAAACACCTACCACAAAGAATAAAGACCCCTTCTCCCCAAATTAGTCCTTCCTCTACATTCTACAGGAGTGGTGAATATAGCTTGCCTAAAAGTCTTTTGTTTGGTCTCAAATGGTGTGTTGGAGCCAGATCAAACAGACTTGCAAAGGCCGACTGTTTGTGTGTTATCTTCCAAGCTAGGTGACTTAGCGTCGGTATCTTAAAATTGTCATAGTAGGAATACAAACCAGAGCTATTTTTGCCCCCACAGAGAGCTGGTTTATCAGAATGTGTCTCCCAATAACATTACTCATTGTGATGGTTAATTTTATGTGTCAACGTGACTGAGACATGAGTGACCAGATAGCTGGTTAAACATTTATATCTAGGTGTCTCTGTGACAGTGTTTCTGGAATAGATTAGCATTTGAATTGGTGGACTCAGTAAAGATGATGGCCCTCCCCCATGTGAGTGGGCCTCTTCCAGTCCACTGAGGGCCAGACCAGAACAGAAAGGTGGAGGAAGGTTGAACTTGCTCTCTGCCTGACTGTTGAGCTGGGACATTGATATTCTCGTGCCCTCAGCACTCCTGCTTCTCAGGCCTTCAGACTTGGACCGGAATTTTCACCACATGCTCTCTGGCTTTCACACTCCACCAGCAGCTACCCTGAGTCTCCATGTTGCAAAAGGCAGATTGGGGGGCTACTGTGCATAATCGAGCCAATACCTTAAATCTTTTTATGTGTCTAGAGTGATAGACATAGTTACATTATCACTGTAGCTCTATATCTATCTGTCCATCTACACATCCATCCATCCATCCATTCATCCATCCATCCATCCATCCATCCACCCTATCGGTTCTATTTTTCTGAGTAATATATTCATAAAAATCACAATGCTCACTTCTTAGTTACCCTCTTCTCATAGTGAAATGTATACTGCTGAATTTAAAAAAAAGAATTTGCCTATTTATAGGTCTTTTACTAAACAGTCTACTTAACTAAAATCCAAAAGAAAAAAAATCGGGGAAGAAAAGCAAAAAATACCAAATTCTTAGGTCTGTGGTCTAATTCTGAGTCAACCCTGATTTCTCTAAAACTCCAGCCACAAACTGCTTTCCCCTGGGATCACTTCTCTATAAACTAAACAAGGTTTCACTCCAGACCCAAATTTCTGCCTCAGATTCACTAGAGCTTCACCAGCCTCAAGTTCCATCAGATCAGCTCTGTGTCTCCTGCTAATTGCAAAATTTTGACTGAGAATCATGGCTGTCTTCCACACAAAGGTTATCTGATGCTTTGTTCCTCTGGGTGAACAGATTTCCACGTAGGCCTGCCAGAAGCACTGAGTACTGGCCAAGTTCAGCAGACATTAAGGGCTTGGGGGTCTTCTCTGGGGTCTCAGCTCCAAGCTGGCCATGAAATGTCTCTATTCCCCAAAGCCCACCAGGCACTCAGCCATTCCCGCCATGCACCCGGGCTCGCTGACTCAGCCATCTTCCCTGTTATAAGCCCTGTACCCACTTTGTACTTGGCTGCCTGTTTGGACGTATGGCATCATTTGTGCCAGCCCTCAGGATGGCCTTCCAGCTCACTTTAGGCTCTGCTTCCCTCATACTGCCCAAGTGGGAAAGGGGAGTTATTGGAACCAGTGGCCACTGCAGGGTGTGGGGGTGTGGACCAGTGTCAAGAAATGTTAATGGAGACTTTTCCTGTCCCAAATTTCAGTTAAAGGCCAAATCTGGGAGAAAAAGCAAAAAGCTGTCCTAGGCACCCCTCATACTAAAGGAAGCCAGTGCAGTTAGGCATTATGGTTTGGGGGCAGTCACTCTTCTGCATGGTTAACGAGGACGTGTCCTTCCCTGGGAAGACGAGCCCAACTAGAGAATGAAAATGCTAGTCTCCCTTTCTTGCTGCCACCCAAATCTTTGCCACTTGGCTTCTACGAAGAGAACTCAGCCCTCTTTATCCCTATAGGCAGTCCACCATCATGATGGCATTCCCCACCAAGTTAATCACAATTTCCACTTCTTCCCTTTTCATCCCTCTTTTGATGGTGACAAGACAGGGGTGAAAGGGGTGGAGTGGCATTTTGTCTCCACACTTCGAGTGTGGGTGCCTTTCCTTGGCAACTCTCTGTCGAAGGTGGGGGTACTTACTTAAAGCCTTTTGTTTAACCTTTGGACCTCAGCTGAACTTTTGAGAGAATAGGAACGTCCTACCACAGCATCCTGTTACACACAGTGACGTCAGGCCAATGATGCCCTAAATTGTGGAGTAGAAATGACGCTGCCTCACTTCTCTCTCGGTGCCTAATGGCCTCCCACTGTACCATCACCAATGTCACTGGACACCCAGGTCTTGCTGCCTCAACGGTGTTCTACTGCCCTGTTCATTGACTTGCATCCCTTTAAAAATGTCTGTGTCCCATTCTCAAGTGCTCTGAGACCTGGCACTTTTATTACTAGAACCCACAGAACCCCCCAAGTTTTAGCTCCTCATCTAAAGACTACAATTCCCAGCCTTCCCTGCAAGAAGGTGGGACCATATGTCTAAGTTCTGTTCAATGGGATGAGTGCAAGTGATGTATGCAGTTCTGGTTGGGCACTTCCACGGGGTTGATCTCTTCCTGACCATGCAGGTAGAGAGAGAGTTAGTGGGAAGGTAGAGCAACAGGATAGGATTGGTGCCCATATAAAACAGACCCTAGAAAGCTCTCTTGTCCCTTCTGCCATGTGAGGACACAGAAAGAAAACAGCTGTCTATGAAGCAGGCCCTGACCAGACACTGAATTTACCAGTGCCTTGATCTTGGACTTTGCCACCCCCAGAACTATGAGAAATAAATGTCTGTTGTTTATAAGCTACCCAGCCTATGGTAATTTGTTTTACCATCTTGAACAAAGACACATGTCTCGATTATATGATAATCTTTTGCTTCTTTCTTTCTCTTTATCATTAGCCTTCAATGGAACCTCAGAAGATGTGAAAAGGGTTTTTGAGACTTGCCATCTTCCCAGACACTGTGCTGGGTTGCAAGAAGTTTCCAGAATCCAAGAGAATGAATACACTGGCTAGACTGAGTGGACATTTAAAAGTATCTGACTTATTTCACTTAGCATTATTCTCTCGAGATCCATCCATGTTGTCACAAATGCTCCTATATCATCTTTCCTTAACGCCGAATAGTATTCCATTGTGTATATGTACCACAACTTCTTTATCCATTCATCTATCGAAGGACATTTTGGTTGTTTCCATGTCTTGGCCACCGTAAACAAAGCTGCAATGAACATTGGCGTACACGTGTCTCTATAGAGAAATGCTTTTATATTTTTGGGGTAGATACCCAGGAGAGCGATTGCTGGGTCATATGGTAATTCTATTCGTAATTTCTTGAGGAACCTCCACACTGCCTTCCATAGCGGCTGCACCAGTCTGCATTCCCACCAACAGTGTATGAGAGTTCCTTTTTCTCCACAGCCTCTCCAACACTTGTTACTATTTGTTTTGTTGATGAAAGCCATTCTGACTGGGGTGAGGTGATATCTCATTGTGGTTTTCATTTGCATTTCTCTGATGATTAGCGATGTTGAGCATTTTTTCATATGTCTATTTGCCATTTGTATGTCCTCTTTGGAGAAATGTCTCTTCAGGTCCTCTGTCCATTTTTCAATTGGGTTGTTTGTTTTTTTGTTGTTGAGTTTCATGAGTTCCTTGTATATTTTGGATATTAGCCCCTTATCAGAGGAACTGTTTGCGAAAATCTTCTCCCATTCAGTTGGTTGCCTCATTATTTTGTCAATAATTAAGTGAAATAAGTCAGACAGAAAAAGCAGAGAACCCTATGATTTCACTGATATGTGGTATATAAACCAAAAAGAACAAGACAAACAAATGAGAAACAAAAACTCATAGACACAGACAATAATTTAGTGGTTACCAGAGGGTAAGGGGGTGGGGGGAGGGTGATGAGGGTAAGGGGGATCAAATATATGGTGATGGAAGGAGAACTGACTCTGGGTGGTGAACACACAATGGGATTTATAGACGATGTAATACAGAATTGTACACCTGAAATCTATGTAAATTTACTAACAATTGTCACCCCAATAAAATTAATAAAAAAAAAAAAGTATCTGAGGCAGGAGAGTAGAGCACAGGCCCCCACGCACAACCCAAGCAGAATTTTCCCTCTGTTCTACCTGCCTCTTTGATCCCAGAGAAATTAAATGAATCTCTATACTCCATCTTTAAATTACTGCTCAGGATGAAGAGAAATGAAGTGATTCCAGAGAAGGTTAAATGATGTCAAGGAAAATTCACACACACAAAAGTCTGTACAAATCTGCCCATTAACCATAAACAAGATATTTTTGTTAGTAGCATAGCAACTATGCTAACAAACTTCAGCTAAAAGATATAAGGACGAAAGTTTATAACATTAGACGCTTGTATTAGACGATTCAGAATATATAAAGAAAATCAATAACAAAAAGACAGCAAACAAAATTGGCAAAAGATGTGAACAAGTACTTCACAAAGGAAAAAATTCAAATGGGCCAAATAATGTAAAGAAAGGTGCTTGACCTTATGAGTGATCAGGAAAATGCAGCTTAAAATCATAACGATATGTAAATATATAACCATTATTTTGGCAAAAATTTAAAAGTCACACTAGCAAGAAATGGCAAAGATACTAAGAAATGGGACTTCTCAAAGTTGCTGGAGTTCTGTGTAAATTGTAACAAATACTTTGGAGCATTATTTGACATCATTAATTAAATCTGAACATATACATACCCTATGACCTAACAATTTCCCTCCTGGGGGGTAAGCTTTCCAGAAGTGTGAGTGTATAGCTACCAGTACACATGTAAGAGAATTTCACAGGGAAAAACTGGACACAAACCAAAGGCCCATTTCCTGCAGAATAATGGATAAATACACTATAGTATAGTCAATGGCATGCTGGCAGATGTTTAACAAGGGGTGGAGGAGCCCTGGTTGGCAGCATGTGCCTATTTCCACGATGTAAATACTCCCACTGTGGCTAGTTTCTGGCTCCCAACATAATGTCAGCCAGCTTGTAAAATTCCAGAACATTTCATAATCAGCTCTTCTGAGGCAGTACAAGCCAGTTCCAGCACATCGAGTCAATTCATATGCTGGACTACTACACAGCAACAAAAATGAATGAATCATAGATACACACAGCAACATGGACACAGCTCACAAATATAATGTTGAATAAACAAATCACAAAAGAATACGTAGAGTGTGATTCCCTTTATATCAAGTTCAAAATTGGCCAAATTAAATCAGACTTTTTAGGGATGCATACTTAGGTACAAAAGTGTCACTAGCAGCGGAGAGGATACGGTTAGCCCTACTGGGAAGAGAAGGATTATAAATGGGAAAAAACATGTGATGGACTTCTGGGGCACTGGCAAAGTTCTATTTCCTGAGCTTGGTGGAGCTGTACGGGTATTGTCTTTGCAAGTATATAAGATAGATATGCAGACGGTCTGCACCCGTATGTGCGTAGGTTAACGTCAGTGCTGTTCTGCAGACTGCTGGTCCTGGCTCATACCAGTTTGTGAGAGCCAGTCGTGCTGTCTCCTCCAGCTCCATATTTAGTGACATACTGACTGACAGCTTGAAATCAGCCTTGGTAGGAGTGCCACTGTAACTGGCAAATACACAATAAATCGGGACTTTTTTTTTTTGGAGAACTGATTTACCAGCACACCACTGGTTAACTATAACAACACATTTTTAAAAAATATGACCTCAAAATTGGCTTATCGAGGCAGATTTTTTTTCAAGGCTGAATATGCTCAACAATGCCAAGGCAAAACTACATTAAAAAAAAACACAACAAAACATGACAAGATCCTTGCAATAAAAGAAGGCTTGAGAGTTAGATAAAGAGAATGGGTTGGGAGAACTATGAAATGTTTGAGACTCTAATTACTTCATGTATAATAAATATCATGACACTGATGGTAAAATGAAGGGCCTTACCTCAGGACCATCATCTTTCCTTACAGACAATGTTCTTGATAAATACTTTGCAAGACGGTAAAAGGTCTAATGGACTGGAAACTCGGTCTACCATTCAACTTCACTGTCTCAGTAAATTTATACCCAAAGTGGCCCAAAACATTATACTATACCAACTCTCTAGCAATATTCTGGGCAGCTTTTCTTACTAATTACCTGTCATAGCTTATAAATCAATAAAAGAACACTCGTTATCTTCACGAGTTTATATTCTTAAAATTTTATAACTCTAATACAGGGTTATATGGTATATTTCAGGTTTCCTAATAGTAAATGATTTAAAAATCTTATTTCACAGTAAAATAAGCCCAGATCTATTTTGATGTAGAATAAGAAACATTTCAGTAGTTTTCAAGGTAAATCATAAATCAGCAGGGAAATTTTGGGTTTGTGAAAGACTTCTTCAGACAATGAGCTCAGATCCCATTGTGGTGGGGCATCTGCCATACTTCAATGGAAAGGTTTCTGCTCTTAGGGAAGGAACACAATGGTGAAAACTTTAATTATAGGTGTGAGGACTAGAGGTGGGAGGGGTCTTTTACTTTTTGAATGCTTTTGATTCATTTGTTTTCATTTAAGACCTATGTACTGGGACATCAAAGATAACCACAGAGTTTTGTATTTTCCCACTGGTTCTTGAAAGGAGCAGTTTACCTTGAGTTGAGTGGGCAAAGGACGGTAGGGGACAGCAGTGACTTCACATGGGGAAGCTCTTCGATGGCTGCTGATAGTTGGAACACTGGAATAAGTTGAGTCCACAGGTGGAATTGACATTACAGATGAGTCAGAGCCTCAGGTGGTGAGTATCTGTCCTCCAAGCTCTCACCCACCACTTTCCTCTCCTATTCTACTGGCCTGACAATCCCACACTGAGTCCATCTCACTGCTATTGCTTGGCCATATGCTTTCTGAATTGTTCTGGATATTATTGGACAGGATTTGATCGATTCATTGTAACACAAGGTAAAACACACAGAACAATCATTCATCACCATATTTAATATTTGTGCTGCCAAAGGCAGTTCCACCCCAAGATATCCTGGAGATTACGGTCTCCACATGACTTCCAGGAGTCAGAGGAGAAAGAACTGTGAGTTCCACCACCCCCACTGTGAGAACTAAGTCATCAGAAGAAGGGGAACCATGTCCCCTAGTAAGGAACCTCTTTTTCTAGAAATCTCCTTTTTGTGCTTGCACAAAAGTGCTTCTAAATGTAAGACTAGAATTGGTTAGCAGCAGGCAACTTTAGGTTGTCTGACATTTCTACTAAATTATTTCCAACACAATCATGGTACACCATAGCATGGGGGTATGTTGAAATCAAACCACAGGCATTGTTACTCCAGACTTTGTTCTGATATTCCAAGCAATAGAAGAGAATTATTTCAGAACGATCTTCAGTTTAAGGTGGTTTATGGGAAGACAGCCATTTTTTTTTCCAGAATTATCGGTGGAGCTCTTCAAATACCAAAATATACATTTCAATCCAACCCAACATCCCAATCTTCCCAGTCAGAATCTCTTAAAGTATGAGATAGGCAACTTTGTTTTAAAAAGTTGATTCTGATATGTGCTTCCTGATGGGGAGGTATGTGAAAAATGCTGATTTACAAGAACTGGGGACAACAGGATAATGGAGCCTTGTTCCCTATCCTTCTAGTAACTTAAAACATTCATCAAAGCTCCATGCTATACCCTATGAAAGAACAGAAGTGAGAACCCCAGCCTTCAAGAAGCTAGTGGTCTGGTGGGACAGTTGGGAACTCAAATATAAGACACATGAACAGAAAGTTCACAACACAAAGCTGAACAGGACAACCCCTACTCTCCTGTTCCCTTGGGAGCATAATCAACCACCCACCCCCAGAGCCAGAGAACTTTCAGGAGTCATCTCCATGAGGTCACCAGTGTACAAGCATGCTGTGGACGAGTCATTCAGGCATCCGGAGTGAGTGTCTAACCACAGCAGACGGAGAGGTTCCCACTCATAGCCAGAGGGTACAGAGCTGGAAGAAGGATGCCCCCTCTGAGGGCAGCACTGGCCCCGTAGCCCTCCCCAAATGACACACTAAAGACCTTGGTCTCTTCTACAGGCAGAAGCCCAGCTGGATGGCAGAGGGCAAGGCCCAATGTTGTGTTGTCCATGTTAGAACTGCTGAACAGCTGTGCCGTTCATTTAGAGACCCTCAGGGCATCTCCCACTCTTCTGACATCACAGTCGTCCTAATTTAGATTCTCCCTTCCTTAGGCCACATATGCTCACATGTTTGGGATGAGCAGGAAGCACATTTCCTCTTTGGATGGAGTAGATGTATGTTTGCTCAAAATCCTTTCCCTTGGAAACGCACAAACACCCTGGTCTATTGTAAAACTGATCAGCCCAGGTGATGAGGGTGGGGAGTGACCAAATCCCTCTACCTGGGGCCTCTTTCCCTTTTTAGAAAGACTGGGATAGAGAAAAGAAGAGCTAAGAAATATGGAGAGAGAGTGCCCTAAATACACATAAATATAACCCAATACATGGGCTTTTCAGCTATGTAAACCCATTAATTTCCTTTTTGTTCTTGCTGAATTAATTTGACTTTGGATTTTATCATCTAACAAAGAGAGTTCTGATTAATATACCTATTAAGTCACTAGATTTATCAATTAAAAATACAGATGCCCAATTGAATTTGAATAATTTCTTGGTATATGTATGAGGTCTGACAATTAAGTTCACAAACTTGTTACAATGATGTTGCTAACCTTTTTTGATAACAGAGGGATTATTCATTATGAATTTATACCAACTGGATAAATAGTTAACCAAGTTTACTATTTGGAAGTGCTGATAAGGCTGCCTGAAAAAGTTAGATGACCTGAACTTTTCGCCAACAATTAATTCATGGCTCTTGCATCACGACAATGCACCAGCTCACACAGCACTGTCTGTGAGGGAGTTTTTAGCCAATAAACAAATAACTGTATTGGAACACCCTCCCTACTCCCCTGATCTGGCCCCCAATGACTTCTTTCTTTACCCAAAGATAAAGGAAATATTGAAAGGAAGACATTTTGGTGACATTCAGGACATCAAGGGTAACACGATGACAGCTCTGATGGCCATTGCAGAAAAAGAGTTCCAAAATTGCCTTGAAGGGTGGACTAGGTGCTGGTGTGGGTGCATAGCTTCCCAAGGGGAGTCCCTCGAAGGTGACTATAGTGATATTCAGCAATGAGGTATGTAGCACTTTTTCTAGGAAGAGTTCATGAACTGAACTGTCAGACCTCATGTATCCCAAATATTGCATGAGATGCACTTAAACTAAAAAATAAATAAATAAATAAAATAAAAATTAAAAAATTCATTGTTTTGTGAAATTCTAATTTAACTGGGCTTTCTGTATTTTATCTGTCAACCCTCTCTGGGATATGTAATTTGTGTCAAAAGTGTTTTTAGATCCTTTGTTTCAATGAGAAGAGCTCGGTCACCTGGTAGATTTGATGGAAACTCCAGTGGAACAGTCGAGAACTCAAACCTGAGACACAAGAACAGAAAATTCACACTGCAAGTCAGAATGGGGTGAGTCTTATAGACCTTGAAGGATCTTAAAGAACCTGGAGACAAATGAGGAGCATCTCTAAGGAACCCCCGACTGCAGCATCCCAGTGGATTCTTCCTGCCCCAGTCATCCCTGTTTTGTATAAAGCAGTCGAGGGCTGTCAGGAGCTCCAGGATCAGGCTACTTCATCCTCATCAGTCCCAGGAATGCTTCAACTGGGCCATGAGTCCCTCTTTCTTCATACGCTAGAACCATCTGAGGCAGCTTTGAAACCTCCCACACACAGACCAATTACTTCAGAACCCGCAAAGACTTACACTGGTGACTGCCATCTGCAGCCATGGGCGAGACCCACTGAGCTGGGCCCTGAAGAAGATTCAGCCAAACAAAAAGAGAGAAAGGTCATCCCAAGCTCATGTCCACCCTCCCAGCAGTTACCAGGAATGAGCAAATCACCCCCAGATGGGAGTGAGTCCACCAGCTGCCGACAGCTGGGACTCTATGGCGTTGGGCCTTCATTGCCGGCTTGTCCATGTGTGGCCATTTGGCCAGTGGTGTTTGGGCCTCAGGGAAGCAGACGGGGAGCCCCATCCTATCTCATAGTCCAGAAACAACAAAGCATCTGGCAGAGAGAGTGTGAGTTTCATGCCTGCACACAGCTCAGTGCACGTTCCCAGAGCCAAGGTAAACTGGGTTAGTGCGCTGAGGGGGAAGGAGGGAGGGCCCTACATGAGTTTCTGTAATAACCAAAAACGGCCTTCCTTTCCTGCCCTCACTGTGTGCAGACAGCCCACCCCTCAGGTCAAGGGCTGCTGGAGCACATCCCTGTCTCCGGGTCCTAACTCCCAGCTTTCTACTCCTGGACTGCATTCCCAGAGCAGCAGACCTTCCTCAGAGCCTCAAAATACCAACGAGGCAACCCAGATGCCTCACCCAGCCTCAATCTGCCTCATCCATTCTTCAGCCTGCCAACACAATCTCTGCCGCAGCACAAACCACCACCCTGAGGGAGGACACCATGTTGTTAAGCAGTGTCAGGTTCACAGCAAAACCGAGAGGAAGGTACAGCAATCTCCCGTATTTCCCTGTCCCCCCAGAGCCTCCCCCACTCTCACCTTCGCCCACCAGCATGGCACATTTATTACAACTGCTGTACCTACACCGACACATCATCATTACCCAAAGTCCATAGTTGACATCAGGGCTCACTCTCTGTGTTGTACATTCTATGGGTCTTGACAAATGTCTAATGACATGTAGCCACCATCAGAGTATCATACAGGGTAGTTTCACTGCCCTAAAAATCCTGTGCTCCCCTATTCATTCCTACCTCCCCACAAACTACTAGAACCACTGCCTAACCATGTGTATTGTTGATTATGTCCTCAAAACTCCTGGCATTTTCCTAGGCGTCCTGAAGGCATCAGATACACACAATCAGCCAAGTGAAAGGAAACATGTCTCTGATCAAATTGATTTGGAACACTACCCCTTCCAGCTGTTCTGAATATCACTAGTGGAATGCGCACGGTTAAAACTGAAGACCAGGTAATTATTTTCTAATGCGTCAAACCTTTATGCTGTACACCTGAAACTCACACAATGCTTTATGGCAATTATGTCTCAAAACTGGAGGAAAACAAACCTGAAGACTGGGTGAACATCCATCCTAGTGGTGGGATGGCACTAATCTGACACTAAGGCGAGGTCCAGGGCAGGCTGGTGAACTCGTGTCCCCAGTGGTGCCAAGTGGGTCCCACCGCTGCCTTTACATGTTAGGCTGAGATGCTCAGTTCCAAACCAATACCTTCTCAAGTTTAAAATCTCCTCTGCCTGGACGCAAGAGGAAAGGGGATAAGGCCGTAGAAGGAGGATTTTGAACTCTCTTCCAGCTGGCCCTCAAGATCAGAGCCCTACCTGTTGGGAACGCTGCCTCTCATGGTCCCACAAGCTGGTTAATGGAAACACAACACAGTGAAGCTGGTGACAACATGGTGGTGAGGTCTCCTTGACAAGGCTCTTCCTACCTGCCATCTGTAAACAGGGAAGCACAGAAGTGCTCAGGCTGTTCCTAAGGGGGCCCGAAATCTAGCAGACTAATGGCCAGAGGGCAGAGCTTGGACAGAGAGAAAATGATCCACCACAGCTGAGACAGCCAGTGTCCAAACACCGGGCTCTGGGGAGAAACGCCCGAGGTGAGCGGCATTGCAGGGTCACATATGTTCATCCTGGCCAGCTAAAAGCCACCACAGCTGTTCCATTTACTGACCCAGTAATTGGGCAATTCATTAATCTGTCCAGCAAATAGCTATTTAGTGCTGACCAGAGTACTGTAGGTGAGAAGAGGAGCAAACTAGTTGAGGAACTTGTCCTCTTGTCATTCATATCCACCCTCCAGGATTTCATTTGTAACAAAACAGCTGGGGTCGGTGAGGGGAAGCCAGAGGCTCCTGCAGCCCACCCTAAGGGGGGAATTAACTCAGCAGCCACCTAAGGTGATTCACAGGCAAGTCTGCTCTCAGTGAGTGGATGTTTTTAAGAGCATCGCAAACCAATTCGTAACCACTTTAGGGAAATTTTCCCACACCACCTCATTTCCTCTGGGAAGAACAGGACTGCACACATTTACCCTTGGTGGTGGGGCTTTACCGAGTTTTAACCGTTTTTCTTGCTGCTGTGCAGGGGAGACCAGGGTGCAGAGGAATCTTTTCTCTCTGCTCTTTTTAAGGACACTACGTAGAAGTTGCCAGCCACTTCACATTAGTGTAAGGGCCGGGCATGACCTTGGAATCGCAGAGGGTAGCTTCCCACAGAAAAAGAGCCTCAGTGGGCTGGAGAAAAAGAAATGGCTGCCTCTGCGGTCCTGGGGTCTTACCTTCCAGGTGCGGGGTGTGGAGCAGTCCTGCCCAGAGCCCCAGAGCCGCTTATTCCTTCCGGAGCTGTCATGCTGGTGGCTCAGGTCACCGGGGGACTTTCTATGAAGAGCTCCAGTGGAAGGGTTTGTGCTCATAGTCTGAGCAGAGACGTCGCCCCACTTCATCAACCTCGAGCCCTCGTCTTGCCCACTCAGCTGCGGCCACTTCCTAAAAAAGCGCCTCGGCTCCCGCTGGAGATCCCTCTTGCCAGCAGGGGGGGGCTGTGGTGCCCACCAGGTGGGCTCCTCTGGCCTGACTGCTACATCCGCTAGTCCAAGGGACTGAAAATTGAATTGAAAGGAGTTTAACCCAAAGGTGCCATCTAATTTGGCTGGAATAGTGAGGAAGTAATAGTGTGTGTGTGGGGGGGGGTGGGGGGGGCAACGATGCTCCTGGTAAGTAGTTACTACCTGTAGCTTCTGCGCTGTTTATGTAGCTCACCAATGCCTGCCTTTACTGCATTCCAAACGTGTTGGCTGCTGCCAGCAAATCGAGATAAGCTCAAGAAAGACTGGACTACCCTGTTGAAGACACATACATGCTAGGGCCTTGTTACTTGGGGTATGGTCTTAGACGAGCCTCACCTGCATCTCTCTCTCTTTGTTGTTTGTTTTGTTTTGTTTTTCAATTAAAATGTATTGGGGTGACAATGGTTAGTAAAATTACATAGGTTTCAAGTATACAATTCTGTAACACATCATCCATATATCACATTGTGTGTCCAACATCCAGAATCAGTTCTTCCATCACTATATATTTAACCCCAGTTACCCTCATTTATCACCCTCCAAGCCCCCTTTACCCTCTGGTAACCATTAAACTATTGTCTGTGTCTATGAGTTTTTGTTTCTTTTTTGTTTTGTTTCTTTGTTGTTTTCAGTTTTATACTCCACCCCATACTCTTTATCCACATTTCAGTGAAATCACACGGTTCTCGACATTTTCTGTGTGACTTATTTCGCTTAACATAATAATCTCAAGATCCATCCACATTTTCACAAATGGCACTATTTCATCTTTTCTTACTGCAGAGTAGTATTCCGTTGTGTGTATATGCCATATCTTCTTTATCCAATCATCTATCGAAACTTTGTTTATGGTGGCCAAGACATGGAAAGAACCAAAGTGTCACCTGTGTCTCTTGGGAGCTTGTTAGACTTGCAGAATCTCAGGTCCCATCCCAGGTGTGTTGAATCATAACCTGCAGTTTAACAAGATGCCCAGGATCTGTTTGTACCTGGATTATAGTGCTACGTCTGTGTAACATGATTTAGAGGGTACAAGGAGCGTTGGCAGGAAGGGCAGGTAGAAGGGGATTAGAAAGAGGGAAAGGCCTATAATGTCACAACCTCAGTCTTGTAGGAAGTTTCCAATATGCATTTGCTCAAGTCCTCAATTACAAGTACCCCAACAATAGATTGCTGCCATTTAGAGCTACATAGTTTTGCACTACAACTTTTTCAGTTACAACAGTGCTTAGAAACCAAGAATTTAGATAAACTAGATTTGGAATCAGACTTTCAAATTGCTGTGTTACAAAAATAACCACCTACTAGTAAATCACAAAGATAAAAGCTTTGTTCTGTTTAAAGAGTTTCTTTGTTTCAGTCTTGTCCTTTAAATTTTCTCTTTTGTGTATGTTTTGTGTGTTCGTAGGTAAGTATAGCACTACATGCCTATAATTTCCAAGTATGTAAATATTGATATATTAGGGGTGATTACATGCTCAGAAACATTTTATCATAAGGATACACAATGAAAACTGTTTAGAGATCACTGAACTAGATTAATGATCTTTTGCTGTCTTTTGTCAACAAATAGATCAGAAAATTCCTTTTATTGCCATTATTTAAAGCCAGTGACATGCTACCACATTCTCTAGGCCTGAGTCATCCTTGTTAACATTCATATTTGAGCTTGTTAATTTAACACCAGACTTGGAAAGAAACAACAGGAAATGTGGGTTTCAGAGCAGCTATAACAATTCTCCCTCATGCCTTTCTTGCCTCTGGGCTGGGATCCACATTTGGAAAAGCCCGAAATTCACAGGTTCAACTGAGACTCTTCTACTTGTTTCTGAGAAAACAAACAGGTTGATGTGGTGACAGCCTTCTCCAGACAAAGAAGAAAACCCAAAGAGAGGCACGGGGACACAGCGCCGTGGTAACATGGGGATGCCGTGGTGTCTGAGAGCCAGAAAGTTCTAGAGCTACATGCTACCCTAGGGATCTTCTTGTCAAATCCGTCATTGCATAAATGAGGACACAGAGTGACTCACCCAACATGATACAGCTCATTGTGGCACATCTGGGACCATGACCAAGTCTTTGGATTCCACTTGGACTCTCCGACTCTCTTATGTCCCCTTGGGGCTGATGTGGGGGGGGGGGGACATGGAGAATTCTTGGCTTAGGATGAGACAAGACCAGATAATGTCTGGTGCTCAACGATCCCAGACAGTATGTTACAGTGCATGCTGGCTCTGTGTGTCTGTGTGGACTCCAGCACAAGGAGCTCTCGAAGTCCACCCACCTGGGAAAGACTGCTTCGCACAGCCCTGCCTCTGCAGAGTAGGAAGCTTACTTGCTGCTCCTTCACCCCTGGCTGATGGACTTGCAAATCTTTCTCCCTGGTCATGCCTACAGCTCCAGCACACACTGAAGGGCAGGGGAGACTTGAAATGCAAGGAGGGAGGAGACTGGAACCTCTGCTAGGGCAGAGGCATGTGTGTCTTGCTCACAGCTGTATTCTCAGTGCCTAGAACAGAGTCTGCCACATAAAAGGCACTCAGAACAATTTTGTTCAATGAAAAAGGCCTTACCTGGGAAGGTAGAAGAGAGATGAGTTTTCAACCTTCTTTCAATCATACTGGGCATCTGGGTGGCCAGAGTTGAGAGCTGGAAGTCCAACCAACAGAGTAGATCAGGAAGGACCAGAGAAGCATCCCAGTCGGCCTCCTGTCTTGTGCTGTCACCTGCTCTTATATTTACTGCTGAACCAAGAGGCCTCAGTCAACACTCACTTATATTTTTCTTCCAAAGCCGTGAAATAATTCCACTTACTACCCTCCACTTAGTTGGGTGACCACTGTCCTTCCCTGATTTGCTCGGTAGTGGGACAGAGAGACCACACTAGGCTCCGTGGAGAGCAGGTCTGCACTCCAGGCCTGCTCAGGCCTGCCTCTGGCCCTCACACAGGTCACTTCCTGTCTCTGAGACTCAGTTTCCTCGTGTATGAGGCAGAAATGATGTCTGTGGTTTGCAGTTACCTCACGAGCTGCTGGGAGGACTGAATGATAATTCACAGCGAAGTGCTACAGACACTGAATCCCCTGCACGGGTGTGGTGGCATTAGAGAGCTGGGGCCACGTGTACTCAGGCCCTTGGTGGATTCCTGAGCTTGTTCCTGCTCAGAAGAACCATTATGACTCACCCCAGAGCAAAGCCTTTTCCACCCAGTCTGCATGTACGCGTTTAACCGAAATTATAGGACCAGCTTCTGTGGGGCCTGACCTCATTTCCCGTCTCCACTGGCGGGAGAAAGCATCAGCTTTCTCCAGTGATGTAAAAATGAACGAGTCGACTCCGTTTGGTAGATGGGGTGTGCCTGTGGATTTGAGGCATTCAGCCAAAGTTTATTTTTTCTCCTTCTCAGGACACAGAGAAAATGCTGTGTCTTGAAGCTTGAAACTCCCTTAAGGCAGTTTGCTTGTGCTTTGGAACTCTACACTATATTCTTACAGCAAATCAAAGATTTTAAAAACATTAATTGAATGTATGTAGATTTGAGAACAGCTTGGTTCTTTCCGGCATCAGTGGTTCTGTTCCCATGATGCCTCTCCCACACTGAATGTATTTGGACCACAGGTCACAGCCCAGGCCCCATCTCTGCTCTCAGGTCAGCAAGGGTGGCTGAGCAGTCATGAACGCACAGCCAGAGGGAGGTTGGTATGGAAGCATCCTCCTAGAGGGCCCCCCGTGAGCCCCACATCCTGGTATTCACACTCTTGGGTAATCCTCATTTCTAACCAACAGAATATGGCAGATGCTGTGGGGTGTCATTTCCAAGGTGAGTTTATAAAAAGACTGTGGTTGCCATCCTGAGTTTGTTCTCTCTCTCTCTCTCCCCCTCTCTCTCTCTCTCTCTCATCACTCACATTGTGAGCCACCCTATGAAGAGGCCCACATATATGGCTGAGAAAGAGACCCTCAATCTAACATTCCACAAGCAGTCAAGGCTTCCAATAACCATATGAGTGAATTTGCAAGCAGATCCTTCAGTCTCAGCCTAGTTGGGGTGCCCCAGCCCCAGCCAAGGCTGGACTGCAATCTCATAAGCAACCTAGAGCCAGAGACACCCAGCAAAGCCACACCCCAATTCCTGACCCACAGAAACTGTGACATAGTCAATGTTTGTTGTTTGAAGTCTTAGTTTTAAGTATTTTTCTACATAGCTAATCGATAACTAATATGGATGGAAAGAGTTGAGAAAAAGTGGAAACGATAGAGTTGAAGAAAATAAAGGGGAGAGGGAAAGAGAGAGAGGAGTGAAGAAGGAGAGATGAAGAGTGGGTGTCTCTGAGCAGGAAAGGACACCACCAACACCCACATAGCAGAGTGGTAAGAGCTTGGGAATTGAATCCTAGCTCTGTCATGGTATTAGTTTCTCCGGTGCCTTAACCAAGTAACACACACTAGGGGGCGTCAACAACAGAATTCATTGTATCCAGTTCTGGAGGCAAGAAGTTGAGATCCAGGTGTCGGCAGGGTTGGTTCCTTCTGCGGGTTGTGAGGGAGACTCTGTTCCATACCTCTTGGCTGGCTTCTGGCAATACTCTGGAGATCTTTTGCACCCTTGCCTTGTAGATCTCTGTCTTTGTCTTCACATGGCTGTGTCTGTCTCGGTTCAAATTCCACCCCCTCCCTTCTTTTTATAAGGACCCCAATCATATTGGATAAGGGCCAACCCTAAAGACCCTATTTCCAAAAAGGGTCACATTTTGAGATACTGAGGGTTAGTACTTCAACAGACGAATTTTGGGGAGGACACACTATCCCATAACAACCACTTCTAAGTGGTGTGACTGAGAGAAGTCACTTAGCATCTCTGTGCCTCAGTTTCCTTATGTATAAAATTGAAATATAATTGTACTGATATAATAGGGTTGTTATAAGGATTGAAGGAGTTAATGTTCAAAGAGGGTTTAAAACAGTGGTAGGCACACAGTGCTAGTGACAGTTAATGTGTTTCTGAGAGCACAGTGGGAGGGTTTAGGGAGTTTTAAAGGACAGATGAGTGAGACAAGAGGAGGCACCATCATACACTGGTGGGAGCCACACCTGGAAGGGAGGCTTGGGCTAGACTTCATCCCGGACTCTTAGAGGAAGATGGGTTATCACTTACACTTACAGACTAGATTTGTTTCACTGGACGCTGTGGTGTGTTTTAGATTAAGGTGATGTGATGGCTAGGCCACCATGGTTCTGCACTTGAGAATCACCGAGGGCACCTTTTCACCAGAAATCCTGGTTCAGTTGGCCAGGCCATTAGCATTTGTGAAACGTCCCCAAGGTGACCTCAATGTGCAGGCAGTTTCCAGAACCAGCAGAAGACACTCCTTCGAGACACTTGCTACTCAAAGTGGGGTCAAGGGATCCAAGGCACCATCTGTTGAATCAGAATTTGCATTTTAGTAAGATCCCCTAAGATGAAGTGAGACACCCTGGGGTGCAGCAGTTTGAGCAATGGCAGCCTGGGGTCTTCTGCCAGGAGTACCACTGAGGAGGGGGCCTGTCCTCCAGGGTTGGCTGATCACCTGAGCCAGAGGTGATGGGAAATCCTTCCCTTTCGCTGGCTCTTGACACACTCCTTCACTGTGGGGATTACCATCCAGATACAAGAAAATTAATTTTAAAGACTTACCCCTGAGTGAGTAAGCTTTCTCTTCTCCCCCAAGGGGGCATGTGACCAGCACCTTGGGCTAGCTGAGTGCAAGACCCAGCTGTTTCCATGTCGGGCTGAGGAACACCTGGCCTCACTACAAGGGTTGGTCCATGTGCTCTTCTGCAATTACAGCCAGGTTGCTCTGAGGATTCTGCACCGCAGTGAGCTTTTCTCCATAAGCTGACAGAAACAGCCTGACCCAGTGAGGCCCATGGAAATAAATCTTGATGTGCTCAAAAATAAAATGTGCTTTTCATTAAAGCTGTTATGGAGGCCCGCTGCCCCCGCTGGAGCCCGAGGAACCCGAAGGCCGGGACCCCTTTCCCTGGGCTCGCCGTTAGGAGTGAGCAAACCCAAGAAAACGGGGTCGCAAGTTTTGAGTGAGGGACAGGCAACCATTCAACAGCTGAGTGTTGGAGTGGGGCGCATTGGCCTTCTGAGAGGTTTTGATTGCTGAAGGATGATCGGTGCCGTTTCAAAGTTGGTGGTGGCAGCGGCTGCTCACCCTGAGAAAAGAGGCTAATTTCCCAGAGAATGCTCAGCTGTGCTGCCACAGGGGCAGAATTACAAATCCCAAGGACCAGTAGTCACCATCAACTTGGACTCTGAAAACCAAGGCTTCAATTTTTGGTGTAGAAACATGCTCACCTTGTGCTGAGTATCAACAGGCCATTCTTACCAACATAGAGCTGAGAAAGAAATATGGCAACCTTTTCTAGGACTGGCACTTCTGGTGTCATTAAATTCATGAGCTTCCTAGTATTATCCCTTGCTCAAAAAGGAGCTCCTGTATGTAATGTACATTTTAATGTATAAATCTGTTAGATTGGGCAAGGGTCTGAATTCTTTAAGCTGGAAACATTTCCTCCTGAAATTTCCATGTATTAACATAAACTAACATTGTAATAAAGGATGGTCTTTGGTATTGGTTCTAAAAAAATAAAAAAAATAAAAAATAAAATGTAATTTGAAGCTAAAAAAAAAAAAAGTTATAGGGAGGAAAAGAGATGAGCAAAGAGGTAGGCAAGAGGAAAATGGTAAAAAGTTGACCAAAAGGGTGGCCGGATGGCTCAGTTGGTTAGAGCTCAAGCTCTTAACAACAAGGTTGCCAGTTCGATTCCCACATGGGCTAGTGAACTGCGCCCTCCACAACTAGATTGAAGACAATGGCTTGAGCTTGAAGCTGAGCTGTCAGTGGGCAACTGGTTGGCTCAGTGATTAGAGCACGGTGCTCATACCACCAAGGTCGCCGGTTCGAGTTCCACATGGGCCAGTGAGCTGCACCCTCCACAACTAGACTGAAAACAATGACTTGACTTGGAGCTGAGCTGTGTCCCCCACAACTAGATAAAAAAAAAACAATGACTTGACTGCCTGGAAAAACACACTGTTCCCCAATATTCCCCAATAATAAAAATAAATAAACGGGGGGAAAAAAGTTGACCAAAAACTGTGTTTTCCTGGCCCATTGTGTCTTTCTGGAAAGAGTCCGTGCTTGATGATGGAAACATAGTAGGAAGATGAGCTCATACTGAATACAGCTCCTCTCAGGGCAGGCTGGAAGAAAACAAGAGAGTTGAGACACTTTCTTGAAAATAAATCAGCGGCTCTGAAGACAGTTTGGAGGAGAATACCAGATGACAGGGAAGCCTGCATGTTAGGAATGAAACTCTGTATGTATGAACAGAATTTTCCAGAGATATTAATCAGAGAACTGACTCACTTCACAAACAAAGCAACAAAACCCCAGCCATGTTATAATTACTGTCCACATCTCCAATTCTAGATGAAATCCACCTTTGTGACATTTCAGCGGAGAAATGGGACAACAGAACAGCAGAACGCATATGGGCTGGTTACACAGTCAGGCCTATGCTCTCTGCGGTTCCTCATCTATTGGACTGAATGGTCTGGCCTGTGTGATTAAAAAAACGTAACTTCATCACGGAGCTACAGAATGAACCCCGGCATTGGTGAGGTTCCAAAATGTTAACTGATTTGATCATGTTATTCGACAACTCAATAATTGCCAGTGGCCCCCAGTACCTACTAAATAAAGTCCAGATTTCATAGTTTAGAATTCAATGACCTGCACAAAGTCAGGAGAGGCAGTACAACAGAATGACCTTCGGTGTCAGCCCCAGCTGAGTTTGAAAGTCTGCTGACCTCGGGAAAAATCACTGAACCTTTCTGAATCCATCTGGTAATAAGAGCACCTTCCCTCTTGGGCTGATGATTCAATGAAATGCACTTAGCACAGTAAATGGTTAATACATGTCGTTATTATTATTATTATTATTATTATTACTTATTGTTGATGATGATAATACAAGGCTCCTCCAGCCTGCCTCTCTCTCAAGGAAATAGGGCCAATTCCATCTGCACAGTTTCTAGCCTCCATAGTCTCTCACTCTGTTCCTACCAATTTTTCCTGTCCAAACTCTACCCTTCCTTTCAGGCCAGGAAGGAAGGGCTCCCTCTTTCACGCAGTCTTTGAGGGTAGGGTCCAAGTCAGAGCCACCTGGATTTTCTCAGAATGAATGAAAACCCTTGACATAGTAGGTGCTCAAAAAATGTTGAATAAATGAACAAAAGAAAGCAAGCTGATGACAGGGTCCACCTGCAAGGCATTGATAGGAACTGTTAGGGGGATAGATCAGGGAGGGTTGGTGGGCTCTGAGCACTCTGAGGTCTAATTTCCTTTCTGCCAACAGACCTGAATGAAATGCAAACTCTCCTTGGGTTTCTTGTGTGTGTGAAAAGAAAGCCAACACATTTTTCTACGGCTGTGATACCAAATGAGATCTGTAAAGTGCTTTTTCATGTCGCAACCCTTAGAGATAGTCTCTTGAAGGCTAATTAATGCGTCTCTCCTCTTCTCACATCCCTGAACAAAACAGGCCAAACTCCCCCCGGAGACTGGGCCTTGATTCTAACCTCTCACTTAGCAGCTTTCTCCAGCCTTGAAACCTGATAAAAGTTCCAGTTGTCTCACATGTCACAGTGTAAAGCTGCAAGGTCTGCTGGGCACACACAAGCCGGCAGGTCTCTATATGGCAATTTCATATGAATTGGGTGGATAAATAAGGACTCTTTCCCCTGCTCCCGGTGCATGGCTTGCCATGGAGGGTGTGGGCTGGAAAGCAGTCCCCGCCACAAGCCCCTAGCTGGAAGCCCTTGAGTGGTGGGTCTGCATGTGCACACGCACGCATACACACACGCACAGACACATTCTCTCTCTTAGAAAGAGACAATGTATTAAGAGTGCTCTTTTGGAGATTGCTCATTCTAGGGGCTCAGCACAGGTTTTGCAACCAAATATGTACAAAGAAGAACAGAGCTAAGCACACCTCCTCTTCTTCCTAGATCTTCCTCGAACTGGAGAGTGCTGGCACAGCCAAGTATGCACATATCCCTGCGAACGCAGGTAGCGCAGCCGACTGGCTTGGGCTGAATGTGAATTGAAGCATTCTGTTTTCAGACCCTTTCTCCATGCGATAGAGTTTTGTTCTTGTCCTCCTTGAGGGCATGGAGGGCTAGGGTCATTTGGGTGTACGTGATTGGTACCTCGTTTTGCCATTAAGCTGCTGCCTGCTATGACCAGACCCAGCTGTTTCCTGGATGGACAATCCTGTAATGCTGCACTATTTACCGCTTACATTGTTGGCCCCTACGTGCATGGTCAATGATAGATATTCACAAGAAGTTCCAGACCGAGTTTTATCTGAAAGATACAGATATTGTGGGTTGAATTTTAGTGCAACAGAGAGCTTTGAGCAAAGGGAGGCCAGGTGAGTGTTGGAAGGACAGAGGTGCCGGCCCACTCGATGTGACTGGAGCCAAGCAAAGAGCAGGCTTCACCTCCAACACTTCACCTCGAAGGCCCTAAGAAGTACCGACCTGCTGTTGGGAGCAGTTTTAGATGCACACTAGACGTGCAGCGGAAATGTGCATTTGCTTCAGCTAAATTTTCAGTCACAGTTGGTGAACACTCTCTTTAATAAATCCTTATGAACAGTTTTCAAAAGTCGTGAGGTTATCAAAGTTCTTTTGTTCCATAAAATCTGCATTCACAATGTCACCTATGCACCCACTGAATGACCCCTTGTGTTGACATACCTCATAATTAGAGTCTGGGCTAAGGGAAGCCATGCTCAACTAAGAAAGGACTAGCTGTCAGATGGTGTGCACTGTACTATACAGGCAGACCTGGGAGAGGTCGCAAGTTCCGTTCCAGCCCCCTGCAACAGAGCGTATATTACAATAAAGCGAGTCACATGCATTTTTGGTTTCCCGGTGCACATAAAAGTTATGTTATGCTATCACACGTGCAATAGCATGTCTAAAAAAACAATGTACACACCTTAATTTTAAAACCTCTTACGGTTAAAAACTGCTCACTATCATCTGAGCCTTCAGCAAGTCATAATCTTTTGCTGGTGCAGGATCTTGTAAAAAACGCAGTATCTGCAAAGTGCAATAAAATGAGGTACACCTGTATGTCTTTGGGGCTCACTTATTTCTATGCAGGCCCGTCTGTAATCACTTGATACTGGCTGTGTGGGACAGTGTTCATTCTCCATTTCTGTAACATACGTCCATTCATTCCCCCCCACCACACATACACACACATACACACACACAACCACTTATTATTTGCTTTGAAGAAGTTGTACGGTCGTCAGACTCAATCTCCATGATATCTTTGATGACCTATGAACTGTAAGTCCTCCCAACAGCCCCCCCCCCCAAAAAAAAAAAAGAAAAAGCTATCTGCCTGCCTTCTTCTCAGAAAAGAATCTTCCTTTGGGCATCGAGAACTCCAAGACTATGCTGCATGACGTGCATGTGTGTGCCCTGAACCCCTACTGAGAGGGAGCTTTCTGCAAATCAACATTCGCTTATTCTCCAAACAACTCACAGCTATCTAGTTATTATGATTGTGGAGTCCAGGCCCACCTCCAGACACCTGTGCAGCAGCAAGGAAAAGGGGGAACTTTCCTGTCTAGCGGGGTGTTCAACCTGGACACCCTCCACAAACCCCCAAACCAAAGCCCCAAACTTGCCCTGCCCCCTCCCTGGCACTTCCTGATCATTAGACTGGAGATATGAAATATTTAGGGAACCTTGTATGTTTCCAGAGGCTCAATTCAAATGCCTTCCTTCAAATCCAAAGTTCAGAGAAAGGAGGAAATAGAGAGCTGCTGAAACACCTATTTCCTGCTCCGTGTTGAGGAAACAAACCACATACATCCAAAGGTGATTAATTGTCTTTATTGAAGGAAAACAAGAAGTCATCAGTCTCGTCATTATGAAAGACATCTGGATACGTGTACATGATTGTCAAGGCAGAGATTCACTTGCTACATAGGCCCATTCACAATTTTGCAGAGCTGCAAACTGATATGGGCTAAACTTCTTGCAGAGTTTATTACATGCATGGAATAAACGCACAGTTCCCCTTCTTTTGGATAAGCATGTTTTTATGGAAAAAAAGAACCAATCACAAGCCTGGTAATAACAGACAGGGGACATTCCTGGGTTTGACATCAGAAGCTTTTGGAAAACATGCTTAGTGTTGGGAGAGCTGCAAGAAGGTTGATGACATTGTGTTTAGGGACTAAAGCCAATTGTGTGAAATTGTTCCAAATTTTGATTCTGGACAGAACGTACCTTTCATGTCTCCCAACCTGAACATGGGACTGACATAAACGCTCTCTGAAACAAGTGGCCCCATCTTTGAAAACAAAGCATCTGAGCCATTTGGACAGTATTTCACACCGTTCTGAAGGCCAAGTGCTCCTGGGAAGAAGAGCACAAATGTCCTCTTCCTTCTCTCTGTCTGTCTGTCCCTCCTTTGCAAGCCTGGCTGTAAAGAGCTGCCCCAGCACCCCGCTCCTTCCCCAAAGTGAAGGCCTGCCCTGAGGGCACCGGAACCTCACTCTGTCCAGATTAAGGTTTTCCTTTGAGAAGTAATTTATCTAGTGTTTGGGGGCATTCGAGTCCCTCGTGACGTCTCATCACTATGACTAAATCCTCAAACACTCCTCTCATTTTCTTTTTTCCTATCCATAAGAAAATAAAATCACCTCTAAGTAAAAGGAATCAGTAAATAAAGGAATCAGTAAATAATAAGAAGTCATAATCATCGTAGAAGAAGTTCCTGGAGACCAAAAGGTTAAAAACAGGTATGGCGAATGCAGAAGCGGCATTGGTACAAAGGGTGAACGCAATAGTTTGTCCCTTTGGTGTAGAAAGATACAGAGAAGCCATTCCACACTTTGCTTTGACCACACAACCAGCCCTGGCAGCCACATGCTGCGGGTTTGGCTGCCGAATGCACAGGCTTTGGGTACTTAGGAGTGCACCCCGCACCCCGCCCTGCCCCCAGAGCCACAGGCTGAGCTGTGCAGGCTGCCGGCTGAGGTGCCTTCCCGCGGGCCAGGCCTTGGCTGGCATGCAGGCTGATTTCACAGTGGGGCTGGGCTCCTGTGCCCACACCCAGGCTGCACAGCTCGGCACACAGGACCTCAATGAAGGATCGGGCTAAAGGGGGCTTGGGCCTCTGTCCTCCTCTCACTGCCCCCAGTCTGCTGTCCACGGTATAGCTGTTCATGCTAACTCATCTGCAGACTAGTTTTCAGGAAATAAGTCACCCTCCTTTCAGCAATCTGTTCGCATGCTTTACCTTTTCTAGATTATCTTAACATCTTCAATTCTGAAAACCAAAAGATTGCAACGCTTGTTTGCAAATGTCAGGTAGACTTGCAGTCTCAACCTAGGACCTGGTGCCCCCAAGAGTGGTGGGTTACATACAGGTAGATACTAGTTTTTGGAGACAGAACAGTGTTTGGTCTGGAATGTGTTTAAGGACAAGGCAAACTTTGCAGGGCGAGTCGACAAGAGGGGGAGGGGGCATCGTTTTAGGGAACATGCGGGAGCTCCGTGCATTGGGATGAGTCCGAGGACCTCCGTCTCCCTTGCCAGAAGTGACTGTGTGCCCCTGGGAAAGAGTGCATCTTATTTCTGTGTATGGAAGCCGGAGGAGTGGCCCTTTGCCGGCGGTTGCCTTCCTTTCTCAGATCCCAAGGAAACCCTGCAGTGCCGCTGTGCCATAGAAATCACACAGTAGGGGCTGTTGCTGGCCTGAGCTCAGAACCAGGGACCCCAGCCCTTCTGTCTTCAAGCCTGGAGCGATGATGGTGCCAGTGTAGCCTCTCCAGTGTGAAGACCAGCAGTGCCAAGACTCTGGGTGGGCCACCGGGCCATGGTGGCCAAAGCCTTAACACACTGAGATATCTCCACTGAGCCGTGGTCTGTTCTTTGTTTGAAATTGCTCACGAGACATCAAGCCCCAGTGGGTTAATTGGATTAAGCTGTCACTCTTTGAGATCGCAGGTCAGCCCCCTTTCAGGAGGGGGTCCCTTGGGCTCCATCCCCTTTGTCCCTGGTGTCCTTGACCTTCGTTCTGCAGGAGAGTCCCCCTCTTCTACCCATAGTCCATCCAGGACATGGTGGACACCAACGTAGACAAGTGAACAGGATGATACTAGTGCTGGGCAGGTAAACTGAGTCTGAGGGTCCTACGAGTAATCCCTTTCATCAGATGGCTCAGGCCCGGCCTCTTCAGCCAAACGTGTCTTCTTTTGACCCAAGATGGAATGCTGAGTACCTTGGACACTATGCTAAGAGCTACCTGGAGAGTGGGACCTTGTCAAAGGTCACAAGCTCCTGCGCCAGGGGGAGCTGCTCCCTGTTCTTGCATGAGGCTTTAGAAGGGACTAAAATAAATCACTGCCATAGTCAAGAACACGAAGCCACGCCTGCTCTTGGGGGGGGGGCATGCTTTCTGCATAGTTCTTTTTGTAAACAACAACAACAAAAAGGGAACATGAAGGGCGACATGTCCTTTCTATTCTCCTGTGGAGCCGGGGGCAGTAAGAGGTGGTGGGAACTGCCCACCGCAATGGTCAGCATCATCCCTGGCACTGCTGTTGGTCCATCTGGGCACTTTCGCTGCGCGAGGGTTTTCCACGGTCATGTGCACTTCACGTTGGCAGGCCCTCCCTTCTCAGCTCCAGGTCCTCTTCCCCACTGCAAGCCGACACTCCAGACCACAGAGTGCCCGCTGAGGGAGGGCAGTGAGCAGTCCAGACTCCAGGGACTGGTGAAGAGCAATAAGCTGCCGCTCTGTTGGGGACCTGCACGTGGGCATGAACTCACTGCTGGTTGAAGGGAAATGCCGGCTTCTACTATGGGCTCACTGATGAGATGAAGCGAAGGGGGACAGGGAAGTGAGGGAGGGACAGACAGGCAGCTGAGGGAAAGACAATTTGAGGACACATTTCAAAACGTAAGAAAATCCACTTGCTCTGAGGAGGTGAGGGGAAGATGGGGGGCGGGAGAGTTGGGGCTGAAAGGAAGCCTGTGATGGGGCTGGGTCCACACACACTGGCTCGGAGAGCAGTGTACACATGAAAGCTCAGCTAGTGCTGATGGAATTTGGCATCGGTGAGAGTGCTAGGACTTTGCTACCCCACTCAACAGGTCTTAACAAAAGGTACATTCTACGTTCTCTTCCAGTGTCGTAGTGATCGTAAGTAATACCAAATCCAGCTGAAAGAGAACCTCTATCCCTAAACAACTCAAGCTCTCTCAAAAGGGCAAAAGTTCTTCCATATGGCCATGTTCTCCTCTTCCTAAAACAATAGGAAATAACCTAAGTCTGGCGGCATCGAGGCAGTATGGACTTGCGCGATGTCAAGTTCAACCTTTGGGCTGTAACCAGTCACCGTCTCCCCCTCCCACTACGTACGTTACTGAGACCTGATGTGTTCCAGGCCAAGCATGCTGAGAGCTGACCCAAACTGCAAAGAGGACACCTGCGGTAGGGCCCATCTTTCAGCTGCACTTTTCAGGTAGAACATACTTTCAAAGTACTTGGATATAACATGCGCGTCACCTAGCCGCTCCAGAAAATCATGTAATCACCAATAATGGACTTTGGCTTCAAATGCTGCTTTCCCAACACAACTGCCTGCATATCGCACACAGTACAAAAAGCTGACGACTACGCAGGCACACACTACAGGTACCCAATTCAGGCTAAGGAGACATCTAATTACTGGTTTTCTTACACTGTAGAAACTGAAATGTTCCGTTACACGTGTTAGTAGGTGACATCCTACTGAATCCCCCGGAGAGATGCCTCTGTTTCCTCAGGTTCCCTTGACGAGACTCGTGCTGTAGTCCTGATTGTGGGCGTGGACGCCTATCCAGCTCAGGGGCTGCTTCTTTTCTAACTGGGTCTGTTGTCATTTTATAGACTTTCCCAGGCTTTCTACAGATTCTGAAGAGTGACAGACTGATTTCACTCTGGATGCTAGTGTGGCCGCCACCAAGCATGATTCCTGACCAGGGGCTGCGTGCCTACGTTGTTTGTGGGAACAGCGGAACCGGCTGCCTGTCTTTCCAGCTATTCTTATGAATGCCGGCACTGCTGTCCTAAAGGAGGCAGAATTAAGCCACTGAATCTCCTAACACTGTGTGTGTGTGTGTGTGTGTGTGTGTGTGTGTGTGTGTGTGTGTTGTGGGCAGCTATCCATAAACGTTTGGCCTGGCCATAGGCAAAGGTGTGGAAGTGAAGGAGAACCCTGACCAATAGGACCTGCCACGTTTGGCCAGCTGCAGGAGAAGGGCATGAGGACAACAGCCGGGAATGTCACTAGACCCTTAGGCGGACCTCAGGGACACACGCCGGCTGGAGCTGATTGTGGGATGCAGACTCCCATGGTCGCTGGGCTGAGGGACGGCTTTTGCAAAGCTGGCGTTAGGAGTCACCTGCTTGCCTCTACCAGACAGCATCCCTGCAGGCTCCTTGAGAAGCGGTTTGCCCTGGGTTTTACCCCCTGACTGCTGTGTCCTGCACACCGACCGACCATGTGGCTGAACAACGTGGCTGTTTCCCTGGGTCACTGACGGTGTTAGCACTGCAAGTCCTACACCCCGGGAAATCCTTCAGTCCTGGGGAAACTGGGACCTTGGGTGACGCCACCACCACAGGTCTAGTTTTCAGATTGCCCTGGTCAGAGGGGCAGCTTCATGTGCTGTCTGGGCCTAGCTGAGGTGGGGTCTGGCCATCACTGCAGTGGCCAGTGTCCTGCTTAATTGGCAGGTCACCTCTCCTCACTATCCCAGATAAACAGACTCTTTACCTAGGCCATTTCCCTTTCCTCCTCCAGGTAACATTCGTACAAGAATAGGGTAAAAATGTGCAGAAACAACTTAAGTGAGTTGGAGGCCATTTTAAGTGTAAGCTTAGAAATGCATTTTTAAGAAGCAGAGAGAGATTAATTTGAAAACTGCATAGCTGAGAGCAACGCTTTCGTGGGCGACCCTTATGAAAAATGAGAGCTGCCTGGAAGGTTCACTTGAAACAAAATGGCATCTTGTTCCTTTTGTGAGGGAAATCCTTAAATATCTGCTGGGTGGGCATCTCCTTCATAGCAAGTCCAGCCTCTGAAGTTCAGCCTTTAGTCTCTGGGGAGCAGGCTTCTTAATTTCTGACCACTGATGGCAAGGGGCCCTGGCGTCTCTGGTTGGTGAGGGGTTTGTCAAAGGAGTTACCGGGAAAGGTTTTCTGCAGGTTCCCTCCCAAAGCGACCCGGAGGGGAGACAGCCCTGCAGAACTGTTGAACTGTCTTTTTAGAGAGCTGCCCCTCCGGACAGAAAGAGAAGGAAGAGAAGTAAAGTGCACTCTTTGCCTTGGAGACAGATTCTCGACCCTCTTATTAGAATTTTAAAAAATACCTTTAAATTCACCTTGGAGAAAAAAAATCGCTTAAAGGTTAACATAAACTCATACTGACAAGCAAAAGATATAGGTCATGTAACAAAGAAGTATAGATTGCAAGGACATATTTCTTAAAAAGAAAAAAATGAAACCCTAATGCACAATATTTACCAATACTTAAATAATCCAGTTGAAACCGTTTTTGTCATTAATTAAAAAAAATACAACATAGATGGTTACCTATACTGAGAAGAGCGGAAATGACAGGAGTTGGGGAGAGGATAAAGAGTCCATTCCTTTAGAGCTTTGCAAGATTCATATATACAGCACCAGATCCTATTAAATCAGCTCCCTTGAGTCAGTACAGTTTGTGAGAAATGAACATTTCAGAATTGCAGTATAAAATATGGCCATAAAAAAACTTCTGTCTTCCAGTCCTGTGCAGAAAGGCGCACCATGCAAGGTGGGATCACTCTGGCATAGTTGGTGGCGCTGGAGGCCCCCAGGGGCCCCCTGCCCAGCCCCACCTGAGGCCCCGCCCCCTGGGCCCCACCTCCAGAGCCAGTCACTTGCTTCCAGAGTGCGCTGTCGTCACAGTGGTGGGCCTCGGTCTCCGCTCCGCTCCCACTCCTGAGACCCCTGATGAAGAGGAAATGAAACTACAAAGCGTGGAGGGTGCCAGACCTGCAGGCAACAGTAAACACAAGGGTTCAAAGCTTCAGAAGGAAATACTTGCTTCCCTTCCCCCTGCAAGGATTTGTTGGCAGCTGGGGTCAAACTTTTATGCACTCGATTCTAAACTTTTACGTACCCATAGTTAAACATTTGCAATGTGTCCAAAATGCTTTCTTCTTAACCCCAATTCATCCTCCCCTTTTCATTATAACTGTTTTGTATTTGAATACGACATGGTTTGGCCATACTAGTATTACAGGTTCCATTTACTGAACACTTTCTATGTACTATGCGTCAGGTTAAGTGTTGAATAAACATTAGCATTATGAGAACTGTTTATTACAACTCCATGAACTAGGGATTTTAAGAATGAAGAAAGAATGTGATATCCCCTTCTGCCCTCTGCTTGGTGTGTGGTCTGTACTCTTGGCTAAGAAGCATTTGTAACACAGAACACATTGAAATGGGGCTGTTTACCTCTTCCTGTGTGAACTCAGCAACACCCCTGGTCTAGAAAAATTCCTCACAGGCTGCACTACAATACTCCATAAGCAGATGTGTTAGCAACAAAAGGTCTGGATGTGGGATCAATCCACTACAGCTTAGCTCCGGTAGTGTATTTCCCCTCTTGAACTTTGTAGGCTCAGACATAGGAGGATCCATAAAATAAATGATTAAGATGGCTTCCTTGTCAGAGCCATTGTACGACTATTCAAAGAAACAATCTATTGTGGGGTTCCCCTTGACCAGAGGGTAGAAAGGATCTCTGCTAAAATATAAATGTGGGTCAACAGTAGTGTGCAATTGGTTCAGGGGACGCTCATGGAGAAGTCTTGGGAAAATTTAAGGGCTGGACAGTCTAGAATGAGATGGGGGTACTATTTGGAGAGCAAGAGAGGAAGGGAACCCTTTTCCAAGGTTAATGGGAAGAAATGTGACGCCCAGAGTGAGGCCAAGCTGAAGAGTACTCGATGGTTAGGGAGATGCAGATTGATGGGAAACATGAAAGCAACTGCTCTGAGGTAGAGAGGAGCCATTGGTACAGCCTGACATGAGAAGAAGATAAATATACAGAGGGGGAAGTGGAAGAGAGAAACAAGGAGAGTAGTTATGCCCTCGATGACACAACATCCCACGCAAAGATGAAGGACAATGAAATACTACTATTACTTTGATTGCAAAGCCAATGCATTTCATGTAAATCAGCTCCAATTATCATCATTGTCATCAAAAATATACATGTGAAAAGTCACTGAGATCAGGCTGTCATGAGTCTCTGCCACCCCCTGCTCAAATTCTAAGAGTGACTCCCAATGACAAGCAAACAGAGGGCAAGGAAATAGATCAGAAAGTATCTGGGCTTTTGTCCAGACAGACATGGCTGTATGGGACTGAAGCCACAGATTTCTCATAATAAATGGAAATAATAACATGTAGGGTTGTGTGACTATTAAATAATTAATTTTTGGAATGTAAATTGGTGCAGCCACTATTTAAAACAGTGTGGAGACTCCTCAAAAAAATTAAGAATGGAGCTACCATATGACCCAGCAATCTGCGTATCTACCCAAAATTTTGAAAATACTTATTCGTAAAGATATATGTACCCCCATCTTCATTACAGCATTATTCAGAATGGCTAAGACATGGAAACAAGCTAAGTGTCCTCCGATAGATGCTTGGGTAAAGAAGATGTGGTGCATGTCCACAGTGGAATGTTACTTGGCCACAAGGAAGGATGAAATACTACCATTGGATACTCTTGAGCGCTTCATGCCAAGTGAAATAAGTCAGATGGAAAGGAGAAGAACCGTATGACTTCACTCATATGTGGGATATAAAACAGAAAGCAACAAAGAAACAAAGAAACTCGTAGACCCAGACAACAGAATGGTGGGTACCAGAGGGGAAGGGGGGTGACAGGAGGATGGGGAAGGTAAAAGGGGTCAAATATATGGTGACAAAAGGAGGCTAAGCTTTAGGTGGTGAGCACACATTAAAGTGTAGAGGTGTCATATTATAAAGACATACACTTCAAACTGATGTAATGTTACTAACCAACGTTACCCCAATAAATGTAATTTAAAAGAAGAAAATAATTTAAAAAATTAAATCATTTGCAAAGTTGTTGGGAATACTAAATGGGATAAATTATTGCAAGTGTCTGACACACAGCAGGTACGCAGCAAACGGCAATGCTCCCCTCTCCACCCCAGATTTATCTTAAATGCCAGTTGAAAAGTTCTGTTTTTGCTACATACGCACAATCTTTTTGGCTGGCCAGACTGAGGTTGCTTGAAACGCTTGCATTTGAACTGTCCAGGCTGCTGCCAAGGTGGAGTTTTCTCATATGCCTCACGACGGCTGTGGCGTTAAATGCTTGCTGAAATTTCAGAAAGGCAAAAAGCAGACAAAATATTCCAGTGAATTAAAAAGATGCAGACTGTCTCCTATTATTTCTTGTTACCCTAAGCACCTCAAACTTCTGAAAATGTTGTCGTGATATTCTAGAAAGGAAATTAATTTTGCCCGTTTCCAAAAGTACACTAATGTGTTTGATCCCTCCCTCCATCAAAATATTTTGAAGATTTAAAAACATTTTTCTTTCAATGTAATAAACATATGGAATAAATGTAAACCAATTCTCTACAACTTGAAAAGTGAGTCTTAGAATACAAGGCATACTATAATAATATTGTACCTTAAAACAATGTTTTAAAATAGTTTTTATATTCCTATTATTGGTGCTTTTGTTCCAAATAATAGCATTTCCTTTGAATAAAAGAGGTCAGTGTTGTTCATTTTGTTTCTGTATGGTCTCTCACTATTGGTTCTTAATTACCCACACTGATTAGCACTTAGGGTTTAGGTAATCAGTGGCTGAATACAAAAATGTTGGTTTAAGTCCATCACATTTTTATCAGAAAATATCGATGAGTTCAACTCAGATTTCCTGGGTGTTTTTTCTTTCATGTCACTTTAATACAAGTCGACTATTCAAAGTTGCAGCAAAGTGGAGAAAGACCACAAGGATTACGTTTGTAAGACCCAGCAAATGAGGCACAGCTGGCACTATTGCTATTTTTGACTCCCAGAGGGGAAACATTACAGCACAGATTTTGTCCCTCTCACGCCATGCTACTCCCGTCAAGCCTTCATCGTTATCTGTTAAAATCAGCAAAATGACTGGGGGGAGGCTCATCAAGCGTGGGTGATGTGACGTTTAGGAACCACAAATGCTCTGCCTGCAGGACACGTTCACAGGAGCGTCACACTCACGGGGATCTGACGGACATGACACTTACTCTCCATTTGCTCTTGGCGAAATTCTTCCTGATCTGGGCGCTGACAGACTCGTGGATGTTTTTGTTGAGGGCAGTGTCACCTGCAATCCTGAAACAGAGGCAAAGATGCTTCTTCAAAAGGGTTTTAAGGGGCTCCGGCACTGACACTGCTTTCCCTGGGAAGCCGCCACCTGGCCCTGCCCCGAGGCTCCCTGGGAGCCTAGCTCTGCCCTCTGTTCCAGGCTGCTGATGGCTCTGGTCTGAACGCACAGTCGGCTACCACCGCACTCCAAGTTCGGCCCACTTCTACAGTCTGCACCCTGGAAGGTGAGGGGCTGCTCAGCATGTCCGTGGTTGACCTCTCTGCCTGGCTCTCACTTTGTCCTTTTTGGACCTCCATGGCCGCAACTTAAGAATCCCCAATGATAATGCAAGCTGAGCTCAGTTTCCATCCTTCTCCCTCCCCTTCCCTCCCTCCTGCCAGCTTTCTGCCTGCAGGGCTTTGCCGCCACCATCTCCTGTCCAGTCTGTTCCCTGTCCAGTCTGACCACCAGATCCCTACTCAGGGATGCCTTCCCAGCTTCCTCCCCCTACTCCCCCACAGCCCCTCCCTGCCTTCTCTGGGCCCTCTTTCCCATAGACCCGCTCACATCCCTGGGCCCACAGCTCCCTTCTGGTTCCATCCCAGCTGAAATAAGCTCTGCAACTTTCTGCTCGTCCACAGCCACACTGGCCGCCCCTCCCCTTTTCTGGGCTCACCAAGAGGGTCCCCAGGCTTAGCTCAGCCCTGGTTGGCACATCTTCTACTCCTGAATTTGGTGAGTTCTCACACATGCCAGGAGCACATCTACTCTACATTCAGTTGGGTCCTTCATCTTATTGGGCATTACTTCTTACTTGTTCCTTAGCCTTCTATTAGAGAAGGTAGGTTTCTCTTTACTTCCTATCCTTAAATTACCCCCTCATCCTGTGACTTCCTCCCTCAGCACCTCTCTCTCTCTCTCTTTCTCTCTCTCTCTCTCTCTCTCTCTCTCCTTACAACCTCCAGCCGTAATAATCACCTGGAGGTCGCTCAGAGCCATTTTTCTCCTGCACGTCCCTTCTCACCTCATACTATCCTCCCTCTGCATTCAACCCCTGGCCTTCCTCCCACTTTCAGAGGAAGCTGTGTTTTGCCCTCACTCTTCTGGGCTTGGATCCTTCCATCCTCCCTTTCTTTTATACCAAACTACAAAACTGGAGGTTGATATCTGATGCCTAAAAAATAATTTCTTGTATCTTGGAAAAGTTAAGGGGCAGAAGATACCGGGTACACTGACCACGGTTTCTGGCTGGGAGGTGACTGGAAAGTGAGGAAACCTGTCGTCTCTCAGAACCAGAAGGCCCTGGACACAAAACAGCCTGGATGCCAGACTATTATCTCCAAATGTTTTGGGAAATGAAAGCAAGAAGTCGAGGGCTTATTCAGACAAGAAATCATCCTTGAATAAAAAAACATATTCCTGACCACCCAGCCTTTCACTTTAGAACTGGAAACATGGTTGATGGACTGGCCATGAAGTCCGGGCCAGGCTGGGCCAGTTTGGGATACAGTCTGATATTCCTGCTAAAAGCAGCAGCCCCCCCCCCCACCGCGCCCTTCCACATAGAGTCCTCTCTGTAGCCAGCAGGACTGAACACACTTAGCCAAGAGGGTGCTCAGAAAATAACCGAGGTGAACCAGGCTTCCATTTCCAACAACTGTGCAGCTCCCCCTTTCCCCAGACACACACAGTGAAGAGAAATCGAATATCTGGGCAGGCAACCGGCCCAGAACCAGAGGAACAAGGAGGTAGGGGCTGTAGACATCTTTATTAGGCTTTTTCTCCTGGACAGCTCATGTGAGTGTGTTTCCCTTTGCACTATTTACAAAAGCTATATCCTCAGAAAAGGAGGCCGCTCCAACTCACCGCTCCAGCTCTTACTTGGAAACAGCACACGGAAGTGGTAGGAAGTACGGGATTCCTGGGGCTGAGCTTGCCTGCCGGGCAGAACCGCACTCCAAACCAAACAGACCTGCGAGCGGGCAGGGAGGCCCCCTTCTCTGTGGGTGAGCATGGGCTGGCATGGAAGGGAAACGCACGCTTCCAATTATTTCAGGAATGTTCCGCGCTTACTTTCCACAGCCCCAGGCTGTGCTGCAGCTGGGAAAGAAGCTAGCAGGGCAGCCTCCGGCTGCCCTGGCGGGCAGTCTTCCTGGGGGTACAGCCACCCTGGGCCCTGACAGCAGAAGGTCTTTCCCCAATGGACTCTGTGAAGCAAACCATTGCTGCTATTCACCAGGAGCCAGGAAGGTTACAGTGACAATGTGTGACACTCATGATGCGTGTACTGCTAGCTTCAGCATTACTCATCGACAAAACTGGAGGCATGGAATCTTAGACCTGGAAGGGGCCTCCGTGGTCACCTCAGTTGTCCTAGGAATTGAACAATGCCTCTGACCCAGAACTTCCTTATATATCCGAAACACACACTCCCGTACAGCTATGGGCACCCACATTTCACTCAGGTCTCCCACTCTCCCTGCTTTCCAGTTTTGCCGTGCATTCCAACACTGCAGATGGCGTTTATGTAAACCACACTTTGTCCTCCTCCACACACAGAGCACCAAACTCCTCTCTCCTGGCCTTTGGGTGTTGTTGTGTTTTGTACGCAGGCTGCTCTGCCCCCATGGCTCTGATTTCGCACTTTTCTAGCCACTGGCTCCGGACAGGCGTGGTGATGCCTGTATGGCCCCAGACTCTGGGGCTGGGTCCGAATTCCTAATTCTAGCTCAGCTGGCTGAAGCCAGAAGGAGAAGCCCCTGTGCACACTGAGAAGAGACCTGCTGGTGCCACTCTGGCCCGGCCAACAAACCAGATCCCAGAGGTGGGCACACTGCTGAAATGGGGTACCGTGTCACCTGGGGTGCAGACGCCCAGGATTGTCACTCTGGTTTGCTTGTCACTGAGACTGGAGATTGAGGCTCTGAACAACCTGAACCAGATACATGAACTCTGCCAAGGTATATCCCTGAGCCAGGACTGGGTCTCACATGCCGCCTGCCATTCCCTCATCTTAGGCTGCTCGCCAGCTGCCTATCGGTTCCTTACACGCACCACTGAGAGAAAGGCAAAGCCTCAGGCGAGGGGCTCAGGAAACATCTGTTGAGATGGGCTGACTGCCCTCCATAAGGAGAGCCATCTGGGACTCGCAGAGGCCTCTCCTAGCCCTGGGTGGCCCTGATGAAATGGAAGAGCAAGTGAAGAATAAGAGACAGTGCCCTCTGGAGACAGGTGATGCCCTTGAAAGCTGAGACCGCAGCTTCCAGAAGGGTGAGGTTGATAAAACCATGCAACACTGGGAAAGTCACTCCACACTGCAGCTCTCAGCTGAAGCCGTGCTCCCCTTGGCCCAGGCAATTTTACATGTAAGAAATAAGTATCGTACATGCAGGCAAGCAGGGTATTGCAATGATGACTGAGTTGAATGCATTCTTTGTGTTTTTTTTTACATCATTTACCAGTGTTTGACTGGGACTTCTGAAATGAATATTAAAAATTATAAGCACTTAGAAAAATAGCTCTGAAGTAAGAAGGTATTTATGTGTGCAGCTCACATGCTAACACATCTTAATGTGACCAGGCTGAGGCTGCGAGGTTTTCATCTGCAGCTCGACCCCTCCCTGAGCTCCAGACTCATTCAGCAAAGCGCCCTCCACAGGTATCCATCTACATGACCCCGGCACCTTCCTCATTCTCTTTCACACAGCCCGCTTGCTCTCCCAGTCCCTTAAACTGGAAAGTTGGGAATAACCTCAGGCCCCTGCGTTTGTCTCACCCCACCCACCGGTTCTCCTGTAGCTTGCTCATCCCTGGAGCCTCTCTCATTGCCTTCTCGATCCATGCCCATCTCTGCAGTGCTGGGCAGGTGACCCCTCTCTGGTCCAGCCTTCTCTCCACCTGCCACCTGCACCTCCCTGTCACCCACCCCCTCCACGCCCCGTCTGCACTGCTCATCCTCTGTCCTGCAACCAGGTTGAGCTTTCCGAAGTGCACATCTGATGATCCCACTGCAAACCTGTCCGGGGCTTCCACTGCGCAGAGGGAAAAGTATGAATTCCTTAGTACAATAATAAAATAATGGCCACTCATACAGACTGGAGATTTATTAGGTACTAGGTATCTCCTTCTGTTTTTGTATATATTATGTTATTTAATCGCTAGAAGAGTCCGATGGGGTACGCACCGCTATTATTTATGATCTCAGTTCCACAGGGGAGGGCCAAAGAGTTAAGGAGCTTGTCCACACGGTGTAAGTGGTGAAGTCAGGACTTGAACTTCAGCGGACTCCTCCAGGACTCGTGCCAGAATCCCACCAGCTCCGCCTGCCTTTCCAGTCTCATCTCTGGCCTCGCTCCTTTGTCCCCCCTTCTCCAGGAATACCAGGTGCTGTGGTACTCAGGGTGGATGTGCGGTGTACGTCCCCATGCACGGCCAGGTCCCTGGCCGGGCCTGAAATCCACCCCCATCCTGGATGACCTGGTGGGAACCGCCTCGTAGTGCGGGGCTCAGCATCGCCATGAAGTCCTACTTGATTCTGCTGACCCCATCCTGTCCCCTCTGCCAGGCCCCCCAATAAAAATGACCTCTCCCTTCTTCGGTTTTTCAAAACTGGCTGGTGAAGGAGAGACTGGGTTTTAACTGGCCTTTTTCCTGCTTTCCATGGAGTGAGGCTGGATCAGTGACCAAGTACAAGGGAGCAAATCACTTCCCTTCTTTTAAGGTCACGTTCCTCCTGTCTAAGATGATCCCCGAAGTCTCATGCACGGAAGATAAACAAGTCCTGGGGATGTAATGTACAACAGAGTGATGATAGTTGACACACTGTATGGCATATGCGACAGGTTCTCATCACGAGCAAGGAGAAAACAATGTTTAGTAACTATACAAGGTGATGGATACTAACTCCACTTATTGTGGTTAGCATTTCGCAATATATACGTATGCCAATCATTCTGCTGTACACCTTAAACTTACAAAGTGTCATGTGTCAATTATATCTCAATGAAACTGAGAGAAAAAAAAGTCTATATAGCTTTAAAGTCCTATTGTTTATAAAGAAACTTTACTATCTCTTTGGTCACATATTTTGACCTATTGTCCAAAGTGACTTATTAAAGATGATTAAGATGATGTATAACCCAAACTGCCTCCTTATGAAGAAAATTCTTTACTCCCCTCTCCAGCCTATTCTTTCCTTCCCTTTTACGTCTCTTATCTGCAAAGTACTGAAGAGCATGCATTTTCCAACCCAATAGTGCTGACAGGAAACAGTTCTGGCTTTGCCATTAGCTACTTATATCATCTTGGCTAAGTTACTTTATCTTGTTTTTAAATCCATTTCCTTCTCCCTGACATGGCGATAAAGCCTACCTTACAGGGTTATTATAAAGAAAAAAAATGAGATGATATTTTAATGGAATTAAAACACAGTCTATAGAACATAATAGGCGCTCAATAAATGACAGCTGTTATTATAAATTAAAAGACTGTGAAACTGGGTCATGACACTACTGTAAGCAGGTCCCCTTTGGGAGGTTAACCAGTATGTGAGACTCTGGAGGAAATGCTAGAGGAGATGGTGGAATAAACAAGGGGACAGTTTTCTAGAGTGCTTCCTAGGGGGAATTTCTCCTGAACTCAAGGTTCTGTCCATTTATTTTCATCGTATTGCCTATTTTGCTTCCCCTGACTTTATTTCAAAATGTATGCTCATGGTGCTTTATTAATAATAGCTTAATGAAGCAGCTACAACAGGCCAGACATTATGCTAAACCCTTTACATCATTCTCTCGATGATTTCTTATGCCAACCCTTTAAACCAGGTATCACCACTCTCATTTTAAAGATGAGAAAATTGGGGCAGAAAAATTAATGTATAAACCCAAAGTCACAGCTAGATAGTGAAGCTCGGCTCAAACCTGTAAGTGGCTCAAAAGCATGGTGGCCTTAAGGGCACAGCTGAAAACGTCGTATACAGAATGCCACAAACTATCAATTAGTCCCACTTCAGCTGAAGAAACACTAACTTGAAAAGTATCTTCAAAGGAAAAAAAAAATCTCTCTAACTTCAATTCATTTCACTACTGAGTGATAAACTCAAGGAATAAAACTCCCAGCTTCATGCTTCGATGGACAATTACCTTCAATAAAAGTGATCCTAAAAACGTTTCACGCAGTGAAAAAGCTATAGCTTTCTTTCGCACACTTATCATAAGTGCCTGCGTCCTGAGGGAACAAGAGATTGCAAGTGTTGGCTTGGGGAGAGGACTAAGGCCACTGGCTTTCAGAGCCAGCGGCCATTAGCAGGAGTCAGGCCTGGGAAGACGTCAGGTACATCTCTCCAGTGGGAGATCTTCCTTACCATGGGTGCCGAGCGGCCTGCTCACATGTGTATCTTTTATTTGGATCTTTCTCCATCAGATTCCGAATGAAATCTTTTGCTGTTGAAAAAGAAAGCACAAGGGAAGGAATGAGTGTGTGGCTCTAGGGGTGATGACATGACACCACTGGGTCTCTGGCAGCGTCATGGGGCATGGAAAGTACGAGACCAGCCCTCCGTGTACCCGACAGTAGTTTGGACACAGGTACCAGTATTTGGGGGAAAAGGAAGCCAAGGTTTGGGACTCTGAGTCAATGAAGAGGCAGCCACCAGGCCTGAGACCCCGCCTTCCCAGCTCTAAGTTTTTTCCCTCCAGCAGCTCGTGACACCTTTGGTTCAGAGATAAAATATCTTTGTCATCATAAGCCTTTCATTCAGCTCCCTGCTGTTGTAGGGAGCTGTTTTGTTGATGTCCTCTCCATCTGTTAGATGTCACGGATTCAACAAAATCCCCAGAGCACTTGGACCAGGGAACAAATGGGACGCGACCTTATGGGAAGTGGAGAGTGCGGGAGGTCCAGGGCGAGTCTGGACCAGGGACCAGGTCACAGAATCAGAAGATGACAGCCAGGGACCAGGCCGGAAATCTGCAGCCTCATAGGCTTGGGTTTGAAAGTAAAATACTCCCTGTGAGTCTCCTTCCTGCAAGCCTTGGAGAACTGTACTCAGGTTTTGAAAGATTGGGGAAGAAAGCAGGATGTTTCCAGTTAGGAGGAAATAATACAATAATGAAATACAATATTTGGATAGCTCATCACTGAGTACTGAGCTCTGTTCCATTTATTATTTCCTTTGATCCTTGTACCACCCTCCATGGTAGAGAGTATTACTATTAGGTTGGTGCAAAAGTAACTGCAGTTTAAAAGGTTAAAAATAATTGCAAAAACCACAATTACTTTTGCACCAACCTAATGCTATCCTCATCATATTGGTGAGGAAACAATCTTGAGAAATTTCATTAGTTTCCATGGGGCTTACTTTTGATCTTTATCCCTGAGAAATAAAATGGTGAACTTTCCTGGGAATGTGTCAGTGTGGCACAGTAGCTAGGACATGGTTCAAATTCAGCTCTGCCACTTACTCGCTGTGTGACTTCGGTCAAGTTCATTCACCTTCCTGTCACTGGGGATAATAGTTAACACCATCTGACAGGTGGTCCTGAAGATGGAGCGAGTTGGCACGTGCACACAGCTTACAGCGCTCGGCACAGTAAGTGTTAGCTAACAATTGCTTCGGCCCCAGAGCACCAGATCAGGGCAAGGCTAGGAGTGGCGTGCCTTCGTTCACCCTGTCCCACGGCCTGTGAGGACCAGTGTCCCAGCCTGTCTTCTGCTTGGCAAGAATGTAGCTCCTGAAGCTTCCATGGGAGGCTCGGGCTCATCCCAAGGCCCCGGGGCCTGTCAGGGTCTGTGGTCTGGGCGTAAACTCCCAGGGCCGCCCCACGGAGCAGGGCACCTACCAGAATCGGAGATGTCATCCCAGTAGGGCGAGTCAAACTCATATTCGGCCTTGAGGATCTGTTCAAAGAGCTTGGAATCATTTTCATCATAAAAAGGAGGGTAGCCACAGAGCCTGGAAGATAAGAGGGAGTAAGGAGCTGAGACGCTGTGTCTCAGGGTGGCGGCCAGAAACCTTGCCTGAAAGGAAGAGCCATTTTCACTGGAGCTGAGAAAACCTGCACGGTGTGTGCTGCAAACACAGTCTCAGCCAAGAAATCACACGTTCTGTGGGCACAGGTGGCACCGAAGTAAATTTGTGATTTAATAAATACCAAAGAAGGTAAACTCAGGTGATAATCGAAGGTAAATACATACACAAGTCCACCTTAACTCTTTGCATATTATTCAACAGAGTCCCGTACACCCTAAAAACCTACCAGAGAGCACTCTGAGTATGAATATCATTTATTGATGTTATTGTCTGTAATATTGTCTCTAACAGATGATGGGTTGGTAGAAAAAAATATGCGTTTAATATACATTTTAGGGCCCTCCAAGTTCATTTTGTTTAACAAATCATCATAGGAAGAAAAGGAAATGTTACAAGCTTGAGGACCAAGTTGTCACAAGTCACCCTACCCTGCCCAGACTGGCTATTGGGAAGCTGACATCTTGCCCACTAATAGGCAGTAAGTATAAGCAGAAGCGGGCACACGTGGAATACGATCCCTGTTTTCCACTGAACCCTTTCGAAGTTGATTTTTAAATGGGGATGTTGGGATGTTGATGCCGGTATCACGTAGTTCTGGTGATACCAACAGTCATCTGACAAACATAATAGGACTACACATTTTTATTAAACATCCCAGATAAAATTAGTTCCACAAAATCATGGGTCCTCACTCCAGTTCCGCTATCGCCTCCATTGTGGCCTTCATCATTAGTAGGTCATTGGCGCCATCTCTGGATCCAAATTTTCTTATCTGAACACAAAGAGGACAGACTGGAAAATTCCAAATATTCTTCCTGGCTTTACAACGCTGTAGTTCTACGACTCCCTTCCCAATCTGCTTGGCTGGCCTGTGCTTGAGGCCCTCGTGGGGCAGGGACAGGTCCAGGATGGGGCTGTACAGCTGGGAAGGGGTAGGATTGAGTGATGGACAGTACAGAAGTCCAAGTGCACAGCTGGATGGCACAGAACTCATCCGACACAACCTAGAGGGTGTCGGCCACCATGGGATTCTGCCCTCACAGGAGCCCTGAGTCTGCCCACATAGCCAAACTTTGTTCAAAACACAGCTACAGCCTAGAGACCAGCTTATTGAGAACAAATTCACAGGAATCAACAGGTTCTAGGCTTGCGAGGGATGAGGCTTTTCAGCAAATTAAAAATTTAATAAAGGTTTGAAATGGCCTGGGTACAGTCGTTGTTCAGCAGCTCCTGCCACAATGTGCAGCATTGCCAGCCAGGCTGCACAGGGGACTGGCTGACGCCATTTTTAAAGGCTGTGAGACCTTCTGTGGTCTGATAAGATTCTAAATCATCTATCCCCACAAGGCTGACTTAGGGGCCAACTGCCTGGAAAATTCCCTTTTTAAAGATTTGCTGCTTTTGGCAAAATGAGTAAGAGCCAGTGCTTCTGAAACCACCAAACACATATTTCACCGGTGGCCTGGGAAAGCCTAGAGCCACAAGATGGATATGTAAATGTGTCCCCTAATGAGGATTTGGGCTAAAAGAAATGTGCATATTAGGAAAAGCAGACTGAGCAAAATGTGAGTTTTGTATTAGAAAATAACTAAATTTTATATATGTGAAGTTTTTGTTTATTAACAGCAGAGAGTGTTTTACTTCACAGTTTGGCTTTCTTTTCAAGGAAAAACAATCTTTAAGAAAATTCCAAGAACCATTTATTCTTTGTGTGCCAATTTTCTTAATGTATATCCCAATTGCTTCTGGTTTTAGCTCTTTTCTTGGGGGTGGGTAATGGAATATTCCATTTATGTGGCTGTGCTCAGGATGGAAGTAAAGGAAATAGATCTAGCTTGGAGACTAAATAAATTCAAAGAAAGGAAGAGGATTTTAACATATGGATTGTAAAAGAAGAGAAGGGCAGATAGAAGCTGTAAAACCTTCCTTCGCAGAGCTCCCTGGCAGGCTATTTCATTAAGAAGTTTGTGTGTCAGGCCCAAATAGGAGAAATAAAGGTTTTGGGTTGTTTATCTCCATACACAGACCGCTGACATCTGTGGTCCTGGGCCTGCCTTTTTGCATATGTAATCTGTGTGATTATTGTACATAATTTAACCATTTAAATAATCTACAAATTATCTCACCATGGGTACCATGGCAATAAAGCCATTCGCAATTGTTCTAGGCCTGAAGTTCATGGTTCAGAAGAACCCTAACCTTGCCAATGCAATGACCGATGGTCACACGCAGTCTAGGCAGCACACCTTCATGGGCCTGTTCCATCACGTCCACCCGGGCCTCCGGACAGGCATCCAGGGAGAGCATTCACTTTGGCCACGTAGTTTGCCATCTTACCTACCTAGGGCACACTTATGCAAATGTACTATTAGGTTCTAGTTTAGCCTTGACTGAGCACTTACTTGGGGTCAAGACTCCATGAAACCTTTACTGTATTACCTCACTTAACATCCCCCCCCCAGGAGGTGGTGTCCCTGACACCTCCCTTTGCCCTTTAGAGTAGCTGTCCACTCTGCTTGTCCCTGGAAGGCTGACCTGTGTGAACAGCTGCATGAGGATTGAACTCTGACATCAGATAGTGGGTCAGCCAGTGGGGACCCCAGTGGAGACGGTGAGGAAGGAGGAGTTGGGATGGGTATGTGTTGCCCTGGTCCTTCTCATCTAGCACCCAGGGTGCCTGTGCTTTGCCCCTTCCCCCGACTCCGATGTACCCTTAAAAATTAGCTGGGGTGTTATAAGGAAGACCTGTCTCCTTTCTGCTGGGTGTCCTGCTCTGTGATCTCATGTCAGTGGTCAGAGCTCCAAGGTGACACTTTCTACATTGCATGCTGCCCTGACCTGTCTCTGAGTTCCTTAAAACAGCACCACCTCTTATATCTTACTCTTGTCTTTGCATTCTCAGTGTCCAGCCTAGGGTCTGCCCACAGAAGATGCTCAATAAATGCTTGGGTAAGTGAACAAATTCTGCAAGAAGAGGCTTCATTGTTGGTTGTTGAGCACCCTGGCTGGGTTCTGAAACAGATAAAAATCTAGGGTGCAGGAGAGCCCACTGCTGCCCCAGCCCAGGGAACCCTCAAGATCCCACCTACCCTGACTCATCCCTCCTGCGCACTAGCCAATGGGAGCTGGTAGAAAAGCAATGCTCCACGGACGGCACTGACAGACTTTCCAGAAGAACCCAGTGTGCAAGGCCTGGTGTTGATAGCAACCTGGCCTGTCTTTGTAAAGAGAAGCAACGCCACTTTGTAAAATGCCACGCCAGGGCATGGACACGTCCCATAAAAGAGAAGGTTTTCCATGAAGGAGAAAGCTTTTAACATAAATGAATGTGAAATTCGACAATGGGCACCATCGCTGACCTGGAAGTGCACAGTATTTCTTAGAAACTAAAATGAGACAATAGCCTGAGAGCCGAGTTGTTTACCACAGTAATTATGCTACAGGAAGTCATGTGCTTCTTGTTTGCTTGCCCTTGGCCATGGGTTTTCATCCCTGTGAAAATGGAAGTCTGCTGAAAGGATTTCCAAATAATGATCCCATGCTCTTTCCCATTTTACGTACTTTTATTTCCATAAATCACCTCAACCTTCTATGTTCTTGCCTATTTCTTAGACCTCTGAATTATAGAATTAAGATTCTATTTTTCCTTATAGCTTTTGGTACCAGAGACAGACACAGAAAGGACAAGAGGGAACTGACATCAGAATGGTGGTAGGAAATGAGATATCATCTCACACTTGTTAGAATGGCTATTATAAAAAGAAACACAAAATAAAATATAAGTGTTGGTGAGGACGTGGAGAAAAGGGAACCCTTGTACACTGTTGGTGGGAATGCAAAATGGTGCAACCACTGCTGAAAACACTATGGTGGTTCCTCAAAAAATTAAAACTGGAAGTACTATATGAACCCACAAGTCCTATTCTGGGTATATATACAAAGGGAATAAAATCAGTACCTCAAAGAGATATATGTGCTCCAATGTTCATTGCAGCATTATATATAATAGTCAAGACATGGAAGCAACCTCAGTGTCTACTGATGGATGAATGGATAAAGAAATTGTGATATATATTATATAATGCAATATTACTCATCCTTAAAAAAGAAAAAGGTCTTGCCATTGCAACAATACGACATTAGGCTAAGTGAAATCAGCCAGACACAGAAAGAAAAAAACTGCATGATCTCACTTATATGTGGAATCTAAAAATGTTTAATACATAGAAGCAGAGAGTAGAATGGTGGTTACTAGGGGTCGGGAGGCAGAGGGAATAGGGAGCAGTTGGTCAAAGGGTACTAAGTTGAAGTTACGTAGGATGAATAAATGTGGAGATGTAATGGACAGCATGAGGACTAAAGTTACTAATATTGTATTACATCTTGGAAGTTTGCTAAGAAAGTAGATTTCAGATGCTCTCATCATACAAAAAAATAGTAACAATATAAGAAGATATATTAATTGGCTCAGCTGTAATAATATACATATATATACACACCAAATTATCATGTTGTATATACAATTTTTATTAAAGAAAAAAGTGGTGGTAGAGAAAATGCCAGCCATGTTCAACATCAGTACGTGACTTTTAAGAAATGTTTTATTGTGGTAAGAAAACTTAACATGAGATTTAGAAGTTTTTAAATGTATTGCTTGCTGGCACGCTGGCGTACAGCAGACCTCTAGAAGTCATTCATCTTGCATAACTAACACTTTATGCCATTGATTAGTATCTCCCCATTTCCCCTCCACCTAGCCCCTGGCAAACACCATTCCACTCTTTAATTCTATAAATTTGACTATTTTAGATAACCTCATATAAGTGGAATCAGTTTTTTTATAACTGACTTGTTTCACTTAGTATCATGCCCTCAAGATTCATCCATGTCACTGCAAATGGCAGGATTCCCATTTTTTCTTTTTTTTAATTGGGGACTATTGGAGAACAGTGTGTTTCTCCAGGGCCCATAATCTCCAAGTCATGTTGTTGTCCTTCAATGTAGTTGTGGAGGGCGCAGCTCAGCTCCAAGTCCAGTTGCCATTTCCAACCTTTAGTGGCAGGGGGCACAGCCCACCATCCCATGCAGGAATTGAACCGGCCACCTTGTTGTCGAGAGCTCACTCTAACCAACGGAGCCACCAGGGATTCCCTTCTTTTTAAAAGCTGAATAATATTGCATTGTAAATATACACCACATTTTCTTTATCCATTCATCTGTCGATAGACATTTAGGTTGTTTCCATATTTTGGCTATTATGAATAATGGACATAGGAGTGCTAATATCTCTTTAGATCCTGATTTCAATTCTTTTGGAAAAATACTCTGAAATGGGATTGCTGGATCATATGCTAGGCCTATTTTTAATTTTTTGAGGAACCACCATACTGTTTTCCATAATGGCTGCACCGTTTTGCATTTCAGCAACCTTGTGCAAGAATTCCAATTTCTCTACATCCTGACCCACGCTGTCTTTTTCTAAAATTTCTCGAAAGATGACATTCACATGGCCAACAGGTACATGAAAAAATGTTCAGTATCACTAAACATCAGGGAAATGCAAATCAAAACTACAAGAAGGTATCACCTCACACTTGTCAGGAGGGCCATCATCAGGTAGTGACTTATAAAAAGTATTTCCACATGGATCTCATAATACCTCATGGTCATCATTTTTAAACAGACAACACACACATATTTACTTATGGATATGTGTGTCTTATGGATACCTTAGGTATAGCATTCATTTATTCATCAAATACTTCTAGTTTGTACACACTATATATCAGGTACTGAGTTTGATACTGGAGATACGGTGATAAGTAAGAATGAGTTCCTGCCTTCAGCAGCTCAGTCCCATGACAGAGGAAGACACAAACAGGTAATCAAAGCACAGGTAGGAACAATGATGGAGGTACACAGAGGCTGTCAGGACTAGGAAGAGCATGGACACTGAACCCAAACAGTTTGTGGGGGGAGGGGTGGAAGCAGCAGACGTCTACGCTATGTCTCGGAGGATGAGCAGGAGTTTTACAGAAGACGGGGGCCACAGGTGGGCATGGCTAGCTGGGAATAAAGGCACGGAGGCATAAAGATCACAGTTTATGCAAGGACCTAAGAGCAATTTGCTGCTGCTTCAATATAAAATATAAGTCAGCAGATAGTGAGAGACGAGGCTGGTGAAATGGGCAGTGCTAAGACCAGAGAGGCTGTGTTCCCCTACCAAAGTAGACAGTCTATCCTCGGGTAACAGGAAGCCCCAAAAGGTGTAGACGGAGGAGGTCATGAGCAAACAGCTCTGCTGCTGTGGGGAGGGTGGGTTGGAGGCAGGAAGACAAGTTAGCAGCTATAGCAGATAAAGGAAAGACAGAAAGCTGCGAGTGGTAGTCGTTGGATCAGGGGAACAGAAAGATTCCACAAGGAGATCAGAGAACACCGGGAGGGTCTGGAGTCTTCCAGGGTGGTGAGTGAAGGCCAGGATGACACTCAGCTCTCCAGCAAGCACAACTAGAGCTGCCGTCATCTGTGGTAGAGAACACAGGAGAGAGAGTGGGTCCGGGGCTGGTCTTAACATGTCACCACAGCAGCTGGCACTTCCAATTTCTCCTTTCAGTGGACATGGCCCCACTCAGGAAAGCAGCTGTGTGCAGTTGTGTGTGTGTGTGTGTGTGTGTGTGTGTGGCAGAGCCTGACCCACCAAGGAGGGTACCCATAAGGCAGCACGACATCAGTGGTAATTAGTTCTACTAATCACACTGGGTCTCGGCTAGGTTTGGTCTGAAGACTAAGAGAGGCTGGAAAGAGAGGGAGCCGATGATACAAACATGGGGTGAGAAGCAGAGATGCCGGGGGAGAGGGGAGTGTGTGGGGACAGGGCCAGGAGAGCAGTTTCCAGGCTCTCGGCCTCACGTGGGAAGGTGCTGGCTCAGGTAGTAAATGGCCATCAACTGTGATTGGCCATCAGCTGTAACCAGTGAGCCACTGGCCACTAATATAACTGCCGTGGTTACACTGGCAAGAGGGAGTCAGTTGGTTGGCAATGCGTGCGAGCAGGTCGCATGTCGTGTGAACCCAGCCTCCAGTGAGACTATCGTGGTATGACTCCCCCACCTAGGGCTCCGTGGGTGTTCCTTTTTGGCCTCTCCACATCCTGTGTTCTTGTACAGGGAGCGGGAGCTGAGACCCCGCAGGCCGCCCCGCACGACGGGGGAAGGCCAGCTCAGGGGTGAGCCCGTGAGAGGGGCCAGTGTCTGGGGATATAATAGTGTGGGGGGCTTCTGTTCAGTCCACACAAACCCAGGCAACAAATCCCTTTTCCTTAAGGTAATTGGAAAGAATCTGTTCCTTGCAACTAAAATCGTCAACATCCCGCAGAGGATAAGATGAGCATTTCTGTTCAGGCTGTGGTGAGCTGGCCCAGGTGCGTGCGAATGCAGCCAGCAGGCAGCTGGGGACATGAGCCTGAAGCCAGGGACTTGGTCTGGCCTGGGGACGCTACGTCAAAACCGTCGGCATTTGCATGAAAACTGGGAAAGGGGCTGAGATCACTCGGCGAGAAGCTGCCGACGCAGGAGCTGCAGACAGAGCCTCCACAGACTTCATCTGGCCCACAGATGTGTGTTGCTCAGCAGGGACTGGAATGACGTGACTTTGAACGCCGTGGACTGTGTTAATCCGGCCAATTCACCACAGTCCCCACTATTCCCTATTACACACTCAGCGGATCACACCTTTACGTCACTTCCGCTGTGGCCCTCCACACCGTCAGTTGGTGACCTCAAGTCAGAGGCCAAGGATGGGGGTCTGGAGAAGGCAACTTGAAAGGGGCGGAGGGGCCAGAGCACTGAGTCAGATGCTTCTGGCTACAGGAGCCACATAAGCAGTGAGCCCTGCTGGCCAGGCTCCACAGCCCAGGTGCCCGAGGTGGTGTGTGTGCGTGTGTCTGCCTGTGTGATTTCCTCCTTGGCAACTGCTGCAGGAATTCAGAGGAGAGTCGGAAGCATGACTTGGGTAATCAGGGAAAGCTCCTGGGAGGAGGTGTGACCTGTGCCGTGATTCCAGGGTGGTGCCCATCAGAATCACCTGGGAAGCTGGTAAAAACTTAAGACGATCCCAAACAGAATGCATCTAAATCTGTAAGGTCAGGGCCCAAGTATCTTTACTTTTGTCCTTAAAACAAAACCAAAACTTAACAGGTAATTCATGCCCATAGTTACAAAGTTCAAATACAGAAGAGTATAGAGGGAAAACTTCCTTCCTGACTCACATTCCCATGCCTGCTATTAATTTCCTGTGAGTGCTTTAGAGAAATTTTTTTGGCATATACACATATGTATGTATATGTGGGACACTAGAATTCCAATTCTCTGGAAATTTAGCATTGACTGTATGGCTGCATAAGAACAGCTAGTTTGTTTCCTTGCGAGTGCCAGCGAGCCCCCAGCATGAACAGAAATGATCCTTCTTCAAGGGGAATGTGCCTGATTTTTCCCTCTGAGGTTTCCATCGAACATCAGCTGACCACTCTATTCTGCCTTCTGATCCACAGTGAGTGCAGCCCTGTGGCCACCGCCCCCAGCTGCTCTGGGTCACAACGGCTTTCCCTGAGCAGGCCCCTCAGGTCCCCACTGAGGACAGGGGATAGAAAACTGCCCGTCAGGCAGTCTTCTGGCTGCACTCAAATGTGTCCCAGGCCAGGGGATACAGCATTGAATGAGACCATCGAAATCCTATCCTCATGTCACTTATATTCTATTTGGGGGGGGGGACGGGACGGGAGACACTCAACATGAAACTTCAAAATAAACAAGAAATACAAAAATAGACAGGAATGATAATGCGGTCATGGAAAGCCACTGCATTTCCTCCTCCACGGAGAATACTCCTTCCCATACACTGCCCTTCTCCGCCATGTCCACCACGTGGGGCTCCCAAGCTCCGCGAGTGGGGCCCTTGTTCCGTGATGCCTCTCCTGACCCCACCCTGGCCAGGGCAGGCACCCTCCTCTGTGTTCCCCAGCTGTCCTGGTACCGCTGTTATGGCGCCCAAGTTGGTTTATATCCGTGTCCCATGATCCCCTCTGTTAGACGCTGAACCCCCTGAGGGAGGCCACATTCATTTGTGCAGTCCCCGTACTCAGCCCAGTACACGCTCAGCAAAAGCCTGCCTGATGAATGAGTCTGTCCGTGCGTCAGCGTTCCAGGACTGCCACCTCCACCCCACTCATCCTACCCCGAGCACTCCACCTCCATGCCACCTCTGTCTTGGGTCCTCTCAAAATATGTAAAAAAGAATTATTTCATGCTTATTACATTTATCTTCCCACCTTAATCCTGAATTCCCAGAGGAAAAAGACCATGTCATATACTGTATTGCTTTTTAGTTTCCATTAGCATTTGACAGTATTCCATAATATTTGTTGGATGACTGTTCTTTGATAAACGGGAAATATTTACATGAGCATTTATGTGTGCGTGTGTGCACATGCACGTGCAACAGCACACATGAAAGTCGACTTATTAAGCAGGGTTGAACACTCTAATAATGGCTATTTACTGTGGAAAACTGAATTCAACTAAACTTTCCCAGGTGTTATAGTTTTTCAGTTATGTCTGCAGTGAAGCTGAACAGTTCATAGCATCGGCCATAAGTGACATCCTCAGAGCAGACGGAACAAGTGCAACAAATCTTCAAGCATTCTCTGTGCTCACATTTGCCCCAAGCCTTGATGGTTTCCTCACCTGTCCATCTCCCTGCCCTGAAGTCTCTCCAGCCAGCAGATGTCCGTGTGATGACACAACTAACATCATCTCCCCATCCCCGCCCGAATCCTCAAACCAGGATTAAACCATACATGAAAAGTATGTTTGATGAATTTTGTGTAGAAGGGGGATTTGCACAGAATCACAGAGTTCTATTCTGGGGTCTGGAAGTCACCATCGGGTCCAAGCCCTCATTTGGGAGGCTGGGAAAGTGAGTCCCAGAGAGAGAAAGAGACGGCCTCAGGGCCACAGCTAATGCAGATCTGGGCGTCTATCTGCCAAAGGCTCTGGCGCAGAGCCACAAAAGCCATTTCAATCCAATTCTATGGGTAATTATTTAGCACCAATGCCGAATGCTGACCATGTAACAGAGAAGAAGACAGCCCTTGTTCTTCCTCCTCAGAGTTCAGAGGCCAGCCATATTTGAATACGACAATGGAAAGCTGACTTTTCTACAGAAACTAATTATATTGTACGTGTCCCCTGAAAGTTAATGACAACAGCCACCATCTGTTGAGCATTTACTGTGTGCCAGGCACTGGCTATGCAACTTACACATATTGTCTCATGGAATGTGCTCTTATGAGGTAAGGATTCCAGTCTTCTATTTCCAGATGAGGAAATGCATGAGAGATTAGGCAACTTGCCCACATCTAAGGGGCAGAGCAGAATTTTCATTTTCCTCAGCCAACCCCAGAACCAAGTCATATTAACCTTTAAGCACTACATTCAGATATGTCACTGCAAAGATGGAGAAACACCACACATGTTCTCTTCCTAAATCTGCTTCTGAAGTCACGGTATGGTGTTGTGTTTTCATATATTGTATGTTTGGAAACGAAGCCAGAAATAAGGCTATAAGACCTGCCAAAGAAATAAAGAACAGCTCAAGTCCTTGAAGTTAGGAAATCAACACCTAATGTTTACACGGCCTCCTTTCCAGCCAGGACCATTGTGACCCCATCTGTGGGAGAGAGGGATGGGGAAAAAAATGAACCTGAGTCTGTACTGAACCAAATTCCAATACAATCACATCCAGGAGCCTTCGATCGGCACTCCATTCCCACACAGAGGTGTGAGGGGACATAAAGGATAGGAAATCTTCATCAAGACCTGGTGAAAATCTGCAGAACTGAGCAAAAGTTTAAGCATGCCTCACTAACCCAGAGTAACTGGGAAATCAAGTAATACACAAGGTGTGATCAAAACATGGTGAATGTTTAAATAGAAAAAATTATTACAGTAAAAGACACATTGCCATTAACCCCCCTCAAAATACTCCCCCTCGCTTTGAACACACTTATCCCATTGTTCTTGCCACTTTCTGAAGCAGGTCTGGAAGTCCTCTTTCCTGAGTGTCTTTAGTTGTGCTGTCGTGGCCGCCTCGATGTCCTGAATTGATTCAAAACGTTTACCTTTCATGGTCATTTTGACTTCAGGGAAGAGCCATAAGTCATGTGATGCCAGATCTGGTGAATAAGATGGATGAGGACACACCATGATGTTTTTATGTGACAGAAATTGCCGTATACCAGAAGTGATGTGTGACACGGAGCATTGTCATGATGGAGGATGAAACTGTTTGCCCATTTTTCTAGCTGTTTTTTATGCACATCATTTTTTAAATGCTTTAATAAGCCCTTATAATATTCAGAGTTCACTGTAGTGTTCTGGGTACACACTCAGCTCACACAATTCCATCAAGGTCAAAACACACAATAAAATCACCTTGATGTCAGATCTTGATTGAAGAGCTTTTTTCACCGAAGAGGGAGAACTGGATGATTTCCATTGAGAACTCTGAACCTTGGTCTCAGGATCATAACCATAGACCCACGCTTCATCTCCTGCGATGACATATCTTAAAAAGCTGGAACCTTAAGCAGCACAATCGCATGACTCCAACAAAATTGACAAACACCGTTGTTTTCGTTCAACAGTCAAAAGGCGCAGAACAAATTTCACACTCACTGGCCTCATGTCCAAAACTGTTATTAAAATGCTTTGAACAGAACCATAAGAGACATTCAGATCCTCAGAAATTTCCCTAATAGTCAACCCCTTGTTTGATCGAATCATTTTGCTTACTCTTTCAACATTCTCTTGGGTTTTTGATGCTGAAGGGTTTTGATGCTCTTGGGTTTTGATGCTGATCTCTCCCTGTCTTCAATCAATTCACAAACATTATGAAGTAGTGTGAATCACTTGTAAACCATCTTCATGGTCACTGCAGCATCACCATAAACTAATTTTAACATTTTGTGTGTTTCTTTAGCATTTTGTTGCAGTTTGAAGCAAAATTGCATTTTAATACATTAATCATGATCCACGATTTACGGCACATTTTAAAACACATCTTCTCTCAACCGTAGCTCACACCCAACTGACTGCACCAAACAAGTTGAAACATGTCACACACTGTTACTAAGGTTTGACGCACTGCTTCCCGTATTGAAGACCCCTGCCTTTCCATGGGATGGCACTCGGCAGCAGCATTCACTATATTTTGTGATCACACCTCGTACACACACAAATTTTCTAAGCACCTGAAATGTGCTTCTTAAGTGCCAAAACTTACTTTAAATATTTTATATAAAGAGCATTTCAGTGCAACAGTGCTGATAACTGAATAATCATCAGAAAATGGCAACCCAGAATTTGCCATTTTAGTCTAATTGGATGACAGCGCTCTGAAGGAGAAGTGATTTTCTAAGGAAAGGCTTTTTGTCTGAGTGCTAACACAGACTTTATTTCAGAGAGGTTTCGTGGTGTCGTCTCCTCAGCCTGGGCTTTCGAGAAACAAAGACACAGTCTCAAATCTGGGCTCCAACAAGCACCGGTTGAGTGGCCTTGGGGAAACTATCCTGTCTGCGTCTGTTTCTTTTTTGAAATGCGGGTAATAATGCCCACCTCATAGAGGAACGTTATAACATATATAACATATGCTGTCCAACAATGTATATTATATATAAAACACACATGCATAGAGAGATGGATGGAAAGATGTATAGGTGAAAGGTGTGACACATGACAGCACCTGTCACATAACAATCATTAGATTCCAGCTCCTTCACACTTATCCATCCTACAGCTCCATCGAATCCTGTTCAGGTTCCTTCAGCTGAAACATTCTGAAGTGGGACACTGCTCCCCATCAGGAAGAGTGATATGAGGGGGACATAGGAGCAGGGGAGCCCCGAGGGACTCAGTCCAAACTCCCCGATTCTAAACGTGAGAATGAAGCAGCATATATTTAAATTTTGTGCAAAGTCTCAGAATCATCCCCTCATGCCGACACATCCTGGCCTGAACTTCTAAACTGCTAGAGAAGGGAGAAAGAGCGTGCTGCCTCGGGCCTGCCCACTGCTGTGAGTACGAGGACAGGATGTACCAGAGGCCAGCACTTAAGTGGTGATCTCTATGAACCAATATTCCCAAGCATTTAGCCCAGAAGCCTTCAGCTCTAGGAACAGCTCCAGATTTCCCGAGAGCATTTACTCAAAGGCACGTCTGTGAAAAAGGAGTCAGTTTTATGCAGTTAGACCTGGGCACCCTCTGGGTCTCTCCTTAGGAAACCAGAGTCTACTCGATAGATGGCTCTGGGCAGCACTATCTGCCTTTCCATCTTAGCACTTAATAGGTCCTCAAGTGTTAACTGAATGAATGTCTGGGGCCTGTGCTAAGGAATCTGAGTTTTAGTCATCTTATTCTGGTTCACATGACAGACTTTAAAAAATAATAAACCGAAGCAAAGCTTTTGAAGCTGATAAATCTCTTGGACTGAGCAGCAAGGCCCACTTAGTGAGCAAAACAGGCTTTAGCATATTACTGAATGTATAGACTGGAATGACCAATGAAACCCAAATCATTAAGAAAAGGTCATCCAATCACTTCAGCAACCACAAATTTGATTATGTTCACTCCAGAGTGTTCTCCTTGCAAACTCACAAGAGAGCAGGCTGGAGAAACTAGGAATGGTTCCCATATGAGAACCACGTGCAGGCGGACATCAGCAGAGTACTACTGATGAGAATGCAATGGATAAATGTTCCATGTCAACCCCTGGGACCTGGATAGTGCCCTGAAAACTGAGAACAAGTAAGCAGATCGGGAAAGATCTAGGGGAGAAAGGAAAGGAATATTGGAGGATGAAAAGGAAACACATTCCTTAGAAAGTTTATACACAACTAGAGCTAAGACTGGGAGCCAAGAAGGGAGGGGAAGAAGACCAAACAGTTCCCCAAGCGTGAGAACTTAGCAGCATACGCCATTTAGAGTAAAATAGTTCAAAACCAGTTCTGCACACAGTACAGGCTTGGACTAGACAGGACATGTCCAAAGTTTCTATATGTGACTCACTTCCAAGTGTGTAACTGTTTGATTCTTGCATTAACCAAATGGACAGTACCTTAGGGGAGTTGGGGGATGAGCACAGAGGTGCTGTGCCTCCTCCTTTGGGGTGACACATGACTGAAGGAAGTTCAGACAAAACCTCTTCCAGCTCAGCTCATGCTACCAGTGGCACAGAGGGCATGGCGGGGAGGGGGAGGATGAGTGAGGTGGGCTTCCAACTGCCAGGAATGTTGCATCAGGAAAAACACAGCAAAACTTTCAGCAAGCTAAAATTAGTTCTCAGGAGTAATGAATTGCATACTGAAGCCCCGAGGGGTGCAGACATCCAGTCTGGAGGTGATTAACACAAGCTAACTGATGATTGGGAACTGGCCAGATTTCCAATTCAACTTTCGCATCTAGATATTGCTTGCTTGGTTGTTGGGCTCCTATTCCCTCCCTTCAGCTTCTCCCTTTCTCTCTCTCTCTCTCTCTCTCTCTCTCTCTCTCTCTCTCTCTCTCTTTCTCTCTCTCTCTCTCTCTCTCTCTCTCACACACACACACACACACACACACACACACACGAACACACACACAGTCTGACTGGTAAGCAGTTCTGAGTCTGTGTAGACTAACACCTGCATTTGGGAAATGCCTTGTTACCTCCATCCCCTTGGTACCACCACCTTGTTGACCTTGGTCTTTGATTTCACTTTTCATTTGTCTCCTGGCCTCCATTTAGTCTCACACTGCACTTGTGAGGATGACCAGAAGACAAGCCCTTGAAGCACGGCCAAGATTTCTGAAGCCAGAGAAAGTGGTCTCCAGTGCTGTCTAGCCGCCACGCACGGTGCTGTTGGGTGCAGAGTCACAGGCCTCCGGCCCACACTTCCTTAATTCTCCCACCACCTCCATAAGCATTTCCTGACTTGCTGGTGTGAAGTGAAACTTCTCCTTTTCCTGTCCGCGCCTCTGATCCTTCTAGTCACAAACCCAACTCAGAGTAAGTGGTCTGAATTCAGGGCTTGCTACTGCACATACGGCTGGCCACTTCCTTCTCTGTGTGCTTTTGGGTCTTTTCATGCTTACACACTGCCTGTTTGCTCCTTCCATGCCACTGTGGTACAGATGGTAAACATTTTAAAACTTAGTAAGGCCTCTACTGATTCTTTCCTTGGCTCAGTATGGCGCTAGGTAAATGAACAATCCTGATAGTTCAGAGATTATATTTTCCCCACTGCCAAGTTTTAGATATTAAATGTTCAAAGGTGGATCAAATCTTTCAAGTTATATTTTTAAAATCATGTTTTAGATTGATTGGTACATCTTTTCTCAAACACAACAAGCACATCATATCCTTGGGTAACTGGGTCTTGAAGGAGAAACCATCGATCTCCCTGCGTGACAGTCCTCTGAAGACAGTCCTACAACACTCAGATCACTGTCACTCATCTTCTGCAGCCTGACTCGAGGCCAGCAGGGGTCACTGGTCTGCTCTGGAACTCCCACAGCCCCTCCCTCCCATCTCGGTGACAGCCAGCAAGATTGGGTTGGAATTTATGTTTACTGACTGTCGCCTCCAGCAGACAATAAGAGCCTCCAAGGCCGGGGAGGTAATGAATCCATCTCTGCAGCTCCATCATACTGCCTGACACACATTAGGCTCAATGACTGTTAGCTCAGTGAATGAATGTCAGTCCTATGCCTCCCCTTCTCCAGGCTAAATACCCCTAAGCATTTAGTTGCTCCTTAAATAACAGTTTCCAGGTCATGATGCTGAGATGAACAGAAGAGAGCAGAATGGGTGAAATGTTTTTCCATAGAGCCTAGGGTTACACCATTCAGAGTATGAAAGTGGTGTACGGTGATTCCCCGAAAATAAGACCTAGCCAGACCATCAGCTATAGTGCGTCTTTTGGAGAAAAAAATTAATATAAGACCTGGTCTTATTTTACTATAATATAAGACCCAGCCTAATATAATATAATATAACATAATACCAGGTCATATTAATTTTTGCTCCAAAAGACATTAGAGCTGATGGTCTGGCTAGGTTTTAACTTCATGGAAACACAGTAGATGAGACTATTTCCTTCTTCTCCTTCCAGGTCCCTCTCTATCTCAGGGCCTTTGCAAAGAGAAAGGCACAGGTATGGATGGATTCCACCTTCCCTGAAGTCACTGGCAGGAAGTGGCTCCCACCACTATCGACAATACAAAATTTCTTTATTTCAATTGCACTGCTTGTAAAATTCCCCCCATCACCATTGTGCACAATCCTGCACCTATTTTTGGAAACCAGAGAGTATTTTACGTGTGACTATTTCCTAAGGGGTTAGAGGTGAACCACTGTCAACAGACAATGAATAAAGTCTTTCCCCCAAGGCAGTGGAGAAAAAAATCACAGCCCCATAAACAAAGAAGTGGAAATCTGGCAGCACTTATGTCTGAGACTAAAGCTAAAAAACAGGCATATAGCCACCCCCAGGGTCCACCCAGTACAGACTATGGAGAGGAGGTTAGGAACCTTTCAGAAAACCCTTGGAAATCAGCCACACTGAAATGCACTCAGCAAAATAAAATCAGTAAAGCTAGAATGACAATAATCAATCAATGCCTGCTGAGATAAAAACATTGATGCTACAATCAGGAAAGAGCAGGGTGGTGGTTGGTCCCAAAGGCAGGAGGAATGAGAGGAAGGTGTGAGAACTGACGGCCCCGAGGCCACTCCCAGAAGCCCGTAGGAATAGCTGTGCCGCTGGACTACAACACCCTTTGCTGGGAACGGGGACTCGGAGACTACTATAGGTTTTGTGAAAACAGCTAAGGCCATCTGACTCTACTGCTCTGATTCCTTGTTCATAAAGGAAACTTCTGGCTTTGACTTGCTTTCTCCCACAGCACTTCCTGTTGGGGAGAGAACACGCTCGTGTGATGACATGCCTCTCGTTACCTTGGGGGACCCAAATCTCATTATGATTTACTGAACTGATACTCCAGTTTGGTTCTTTTTTGTTTTATTGGTGTTTTTTTTTTTTTAACCTCTTTTGAGTCTGGCAAGTATGAATAAATTCACTGGGATCATCTGAGCAAGATGAATAAACACCTAATTTAGTTTCTAAACGTCTAAAACCGAAGTCCAGACTGCAGACCCATGGCAGCCTGAACAAGTCCCACTTCGCAAAGCCTGTGAACATAATAAGATGGCTGCTGCCTGCTGGCAATGCCCGTTAATTATTGTCACTAGTGTTAACACTCCTTATGCGGAGGGAGTAACAATACTCAGGCTCGCCTGCTTCCCTGGGGCTCGGTAAGGAGACCCCATTCTCTCCTACTGAAGCTGGGTTCACACTCTCCCCTGGGACACGATCTATAAAGAGGCAGCTGTCACTGTTGTAAAGCATGGTGACTGCCTTGGTGAAGATGATCCTTTGTCTCAGAAAATGGATGTAGCACGCAGATTAGGCATTCTGTTTCACTCATACAAAACTAATTATTCTGTGTGCATCGGCTAATCAATATTTATGTGACCTAGCTTTAAGAACTGAACAAAATAGGAGGCCAGCCAAAAACTAAGGGGATTACCTAAGTAGAGAGGTCAGAGGTCACAGAGTGGGTCAGTGTCCTCACCGTCCATGGTCAGTGCACCCCAGCCATGCAGCTGCCCGAACGCTCTAATGCCTAATCTCCTTAAGAGCTTCCTCATTTTTCATATCAACAAACATCTACTGTTTTTATCCACAGCATGTCGCATCTCTGAGTATCATTTAGGCAGGTGATCATTAAATTATCTCCTTGAAGTTAGCAGAAGAAAGGCAGCCTACGTGCGATCACAACATTGAGTTTGGTCAATGAAATGCTGATTCTCATCTTGAGTGGAGAAATTTCTTTCCTCGGACCTTGTGCTGTCTTGGCTGAGCCAACCCTGTCCACTGGACACCAATGTGCTCCTCAGGTGTGTCGCAAACTCTATTCTCGCTTCTTCGCAGCAGCCTGAGCTTTGCAGGCAAAGATGGTTTTTGCAAGCCCTGATCCCCACAGAAAGATTCCTGGCAGGACCCATCACATGTGTTTTAAGAAATGAGGATCCTTGATAGGAAAAATGATTTCTCCTTCCAAATGATGGATAACATAGAAATGAGTGTGGAGATGCACAGAGAACCAATTCATCAAGTAACTGCACCCACAAAATGAGGAATGCTTGCATAGCACGAGGAAAGGAGAAAATTGGGTGCTGTGGCCTGTCACAGCCTCCTCTGCTGCAGTCTGATACCTCAGAGTGACAGATTTTCAAATGCAAATAACAATGCTGTTCTCCAAAAAACTGCAGAGGCTAACTGCTTTTCCATTACAGGTGACGTGAAGAACGAGAAGCTCTGCACGGATTCCCAAGGGGTGGCTGGCTGCCCCTCGGGGCCGGGTGCTGGTCACGGGTGGCTCAGCGGCCTTGCTCGTCTGTGTGCGGAGGAAAGACGGGAATGGGGAGGCCAGGCGCAATGGGTCAGTGGGGAGAAGCAAGAATCTGAGACTGAGATCTGAGTTCTAACTTCCAACGCTAGTTCAACCCCGAGTCAGCCTTGTGCCAAGAACACCGATCCGGGCCATAGGCCTTTCACAGAATGTTTCCAAGCCTCAAACATGCTTCAGGCACCTCTTCCTATGTCTGCATCCCTCCGAGGTTGGGATGCTCTCTTTTCCTCTCTGCGTATGTTAGTCTTCTCCAGCCTTCTAGACACACCTGGAATGGTGTCTCCTCCTTCCGAATGCCCGGCCTCAGCAGTGCATCATGCCAGGGACTCCTACAACTGTCCACAAGCCTCTCTGCATGTCATTTAATCTACTCACGAACCTTCTTGTCCTGCCATACACCTTGTCAGTACTCTGATGAGAGGCACCATGTCCTTGTCATCGTGATATCTTTAGCGCCTAGCACAGTACCTGGAATATAGGAGGGACTCAAGAAATGCTAGCTGCTGACACTGGTAATGATGAATGTGCGACCAGTGGTTCTCCACGCATAGCCACATGACGTAGCAAATTAAAGTTATATCTGGCCAATCACTCAAGGATCTGAACACCTTGGGAGGTACAACTGAGAGGTTCAAAGTCCATTCATTCTCTGCTTGAGACTCTCAGAGCTCTGGACAACACCAAGGCAAACAGAAGCCCAGGCTGCCATTTTGAAGTCTGACACAGTCATGAAATCAACCTGAGATGAAGTCCTGGAGCAAAGCTAGTGGTGACCAACTAACTATCAAGTTCATACTTAAAACAGAAGTAAAGATGTCCGCATTTCTTTACTTAATACTGTACTTGAACCCAGCCAAATACTGTATTGTGTTCAAATCATATCCAGATCCATATGGCAGTTTCTCTACCCCCGACTTCTGACCTTCACATTCGCATACACTATTTCACAGATATCTCAAAGGGCTCTCGAGTTTCATATGCCCGATATGAAATTCTTGATCTCACCCATCCCCCTAAACTTGTTCCTCCATCACCCCCTATTCTTTTTCTGAATTTACCCACAAAAACTGCCCAGTTGAATGTATGCTATAGAAAGATCATCCGCTTCTCAGGTAATGAGACAAAGCCAATAGGGGGCCAGAGGAATGGGGTGGTGGTGGGGTATGTTCCCAGCATTCCCTGAGGATGCCACGTACTGTCAGATCTTTCTCTGATCACAGTCCACCCCAGTTTTTCATTGTGTGCAGTCGGCGCTGTCTACTAAAAAACAATCCCTCCATTGGAGACAATGAGGAGGAGAAATTCATTTCCTATCAATTATAGAAACTAGTCAGCCTAAACCCACCCTAAAATTATGTTTGGTAGTAAGTGTTGGAAAGCATCATTGCAAAAAGAAATTGTAACTTAAAAATAGCTTTATTGTGGACTTAAGCAAAATAGAACATAACAACAAAAACCAAAATTGATCATTCTGAAATAATTGCAACAAGCCTATGACCTATGATTAAGCTGCCTGGGTAGTGGACATAAGCCACCTGAGAAGAAATGAGGAATCCAAAGGCTAAATTTTGATTTCCATCACATTTTTTTCTTATTGTGATTTCTTTTAGAGTCCTAATATTTTCATCATTGTTTATATCCCCAGAAAAGCCAAAGAGGCACACAAAAATACGCTCAATATCACTAGCCATAAGAAAAATGCAAATCAAACCCACAATGAGATACCACTGCACACCTATGAGGGAGGCTATTATCAAAAAGTGGAAAATAACGAGTGCTGGCAATGGTGTGGAGGAATTGGACCCTTGTACACTGCTGCTGGCAATGTAAAATGGTGGTGCTGCTTTGGAAAACAGTGTGGAGGTTCCTCAAAAAGTTAAGCATAGAATCACCATATGACCCAGCAATCCCACTTCTGGGTATACTCCCAAAGGTACTGAAAGTAGGACTTGCACAGACCTTTGTATACCTGTGTTCATAACAGCATTATAGCAATAGTCAAAAGTAGAAACCACGCAAGTATCCATTAATGGATAAACAAAATATAGTACATATGCAAAATGGAATATTATTCAGCCTTAAAAAAAACGAAATTTTGACACACGCTATAACATGGATGAAACTTGAGGATATTAGGCTAAGTAAGTCAGACACAAAAGGACAAATATTATATGACTCCACTTATATGAGGTCCTAGAGCAGTAAAATTCACATAGACAGAAAGTAAAATGGTGGGTACCGGGGCTGGGGAAGGGGGATGGGGGGTAGTGTTAATGAGAACAGAGGTTCAGTATGGGAAGATGAGAAAGTTCTGCTGATGGATGGGTGATGGTTGTACAATAATGTGAATGTACTTAAGACCGCCAAAATGTATTCTTAAAAATGGTTAAAGCGGTAAATTTTGTGTTATGCATATTTTGCCACAATTTGTAAAAGGGAAGAAAGAAGCCAAGGTGGCAAGCAATACTTACAAGATATAGGCAATCACCCCGATGGACCAGCAGTCAACAGCTTTGCTGTAAGGTTTCTGGGCGAGGACCTCAGGAGCTGTGAAATGACAAAGGACACAGGCCTGACGATTTAAATGCCTGACATAAAACATTTCTCAACTCCAGTCAAAATGGCTATCATCAATAAATCAACAAACAACAAATGCTGGCGTGGATGTGGAGAAAAGGGAACGCTAGTGCACTGTTGGTGGGATTGCAGATTAGTGCAGCCACTATGGAAAACAGTATGGAGGTATCTCAGGAATCTGAAAATGGAACTACCCTATGATCCAGTAATTCCACTCCTAGGCATCTACCCGGAGAAATCCAAAACTCCAATTCAAAAATCTGTATGCACTCCTATGTTTATTGCAGCACTTTACACAATAGCCAAGATATGGAAACAACCGAAATGCCCATCGGTAGATGACTGGATTAAGAAGCTGTGGTACATTTATACAATGGAGTAGTACGCAGCCATAAAGAAGAAAGAAACCTTATCATTTGCAGCAACATGGATGGATCTAGAGAGCATTATGTTAAGTGAAATAAGTCAGACAGAGAAAGACAAGTACCATATGATCTCACTTATATATGGAATCTAAAGAAAAGACTATGTGAATGAACTAATCAGAAACAGTTTTGGGGACACAAAGAAAAAACTGAGAGTTGTTAGATGGGTGTGGGGGGGGGGTTGGGGATAAGGGGAAAGGTGAAGGGATTTGGAAGCAGCTGGTAACCACAAGATGGCCTTAGGGCTTTTTTGAAAATTAATTTGGGGAAGGTATTCAATAACGTTGTAAAGATTTTGTTGGGTATCCGATGGACATGCGTCCTATTTGGGAGACCACCTCAGGGATACTGTGGATACCTGATCATGGCATTGTACACCAGAAGCTAAACATTAATGAATGCCAACTATAATTTTATATATGTAACGTGATGGTTCAGTGTGAGGTCGGAGGGATAGTGGATGGGGGGAGGGGGGTTCACAGTGTGAGGGATATAAATGACGAACGTCTAAGTATTACCTTGTCTTGTACACCTGAAACTAATAAATAATAAAAAAAAATAAAACATTTCTCAGTGTTGTTGTTTTTTTGGGTGTTTTTTTGTTGTTGTTGTTTTGTCTTGCTTTTGCTTTTTCAGTCTGCTACTTGTGCAAAAGTATCTGTGATACAAAAAACTGAGTAGAGATATATGACCTGTTTTATTTGTTGGCTTTTCTAACTAGAAAAAAAAATGGTGTGTGTGTGTGTGTGTGTGTGTGTGTGTGTGTGCGTGTAACTAGAGAATATCAATCAAATTCAATCTATCAATTAGCAAATATTTGACGGTGACTATTTTATGGCAGAGCTATTATGCTGAGCACTATAGCTTAGACCAGAGTGAGTCAGAGAAAGGTATATTCAGTTTGGGACTTGGGGTGTGACTTCACCCAAATCAATCCAAGGAAGCACTTTTGGTCCCTGTGCAGGCCCTTCTGGGTGCTGGGAGGACACTGAGGTGAAGCCCCTCCTTCTGCCTCCAGGGGGCTTACAATCGAGTAGAGGTTAGACGTAACATCTGTGTTTTAGGGACCCTGCATCAGGCCTGCTCTTAGTTCACCCTCTAAGGTTTGGGGTGGGTTATCTGTCGGTACTGTCATTTCATTTTCTCACCAGTGAAACAGAAAAAGTGCTATTTAACCTCACTTCCTTGGTTCAACCCACTATTCATTAAGAGTCATCCATCCTGGGGCTTTGGGCTTATTTGGTGCTGTCCCCAGACTTCCCGTTCCCGGCCTTGTGGTGACAGGCAAATCAGTGTTGGACCATCCCCAGTTCTGGCACCCAGCAGTGTCTGCCATACATATCTGTGCAAATAAATACGTGACAAGATCATAAGTCTTCTTCACAAACAAAATCTCCTGCTTACCCAGCGTTTCCAGAAAACTTAAGAGGGTACAGAAACTAAAAGCAGCTTTCTTTAGCTGACAGGATGCATCACGGCACTGGCCCCAGCCATCTGTGGGGGGAAGGGCTGAATCATCTTTATCATCATTACCCCCAAGTTACAGGGGAGGGCGCAGAGGGACTGAGCCCAAAGTGAGCCAGCTGGAACGTGGCCTCTACACCACCTTCCTCGCAGAGCGACCTATCCCTAACTAAGAGGCCGCCATGATCTGGGTCTTATGCTAGTAACACATAAACATCTTCTGCTGTAATCCTGTCAACAGCTTTGACAATTACTCTTATCTGAACCTGACAGAGAGAGAAAACGAGCCTTAGAGAAGTTTCTTTTCCAACTCCACACAGTAGATATGAACCAGTTGGGATTTGAACTCAGGTCAGTCTCACTCTTATCCTGGCTCTTTGTAGTGGGAATATATTGTGTTAAGATGAGAGTTTCTTCAGTCTGTAAGGAAAGTCCATGTGCAGAAAAACTTACAGCGAAATCCTCTCTTTCATTCTGTTGAAGGTAAATCTTTTGCAGCAAGAATAGGGAAGTATACAAACTATTGTTGAGCGTTTCTAGTTATGATGGCAAGAAATACAGTCCCCAAGTCTAATTTTCGGTTTCAGCCCCAATCCCTCCAAACTTCCAATCGCACTTTATTTTATTTTTTTAACAACAGCAAAATAAATGAATGTGTACATATTTCCCTTGCTATGTTCATCTTGATTATAGTAGCAGAAGAGAGAACTACAAAGCCAGAAACTTGCAAACTGGAGAAGTGACCCTTGGATAACTGGGAGCGGGCTGCACCCGTAACTGCTAAGAGCATATTTCTCAGATGTTTCTATTATGGCAATTGACACAAGGGAGCCCTTTACCCCAGTAAATGTCTTGCTGATATAGGAGGTATGTGCTCTCTGAGCTGATGTTCTGGCCTCAGTGGCCACACGGGTACAGATGGTAGGAAGGAGCACACTTCTGAGACTCCAGGGCCAACCTCGTGTCCCGATGGAAAGTTCAAAAGAGGCAGAGAAGACTCCCAGAAGAGCTGACGGCAGATCTCACGAGCACAGAGCCAGGTTGGTGGGCAGACACCCTGGCCTCCATGTCACGGTGTCTGCAGGGCTCTGTGGGGAGAGGAGAGCCGGCCTGGCCGAGACTCTCTATGGAACCAGATGTCAAACAGCACATAGGCACCAGGAATTCTGCACGGGCGTTTTGCTCGTGTCATGCAACAGGTACCACAGGCGACAGATGTGTGGGGAAGGAGCACCGAGAGGGAAGCTGGTTCCACAGTTTACGAGCAAATCCTGGGCCCATCCCCCGAGCCAATGATGTGCAAAGGGGGAAAGAGACGCGGCTCCTCTAAAGCAGGTTTCTCACCGAAGAGGAGTTGACACTGTGTTCCCGTACGTGCTCCACCCTCACAGTTCCCCCGAACCAGCACTGTGATGTGGGGGGCACGAATCTTTAAAAGAATATCCTCCCACTTGTCATCACCAGTTAGAAAGAGGAAAGCTCTGGCCACCATCCATTGTTCAGAAACCAAACAAGAAAAAGGTCACAGTTTTCTCCAGGAGGCTGCACACCAGGGGGCACCTGCACATGAAGTCTTTCCCCTTCCTGCTGCCAAAGTCACCATTTTGGGGAACTGTGCAAAGCACGGCACAGACATGAAAAGCAAAGGGCTGATTTTTATGCAACTTGGAGCTTGGATGTTACTTCAAATGTTAAAATCCTTGGAGCCACCGATGACACATCAGTTTTAAAATACGGGATTTTGTTTAAATGGTAAAGTTTATACCATCAAGTATGTGGTTTAAGAAAAAAAAAAGGGCGGCTGGATGGCTCAGTTGGTTAGAGCGTGAGCTCTCAACAACAAGGTTGCTGATTCGATTCCCGAATGGGATGGCGAGCTGCGCCCCCTGCAACTAAGATTGAAAAGGGTACCTGGACTTGGAGCTGAGCTGCGCCCTCCACAACTAGATTAAAGGACAATGACTTGGAGCTGACAGGCGCTGGAGAAAACCACTGTTCCCCAATAAAATTAAAAATAAATAAATATACATAATATATAATATATATATGTAATATATATTATGTATATTTAAAAATTTTTTTCTAGGTCTTTTTCAGATGCTTCGATTATGGCAACTGACAAAAGGGTCCAATGACCAAAAAGACGCCAGGCAGGATCAGCACATGAATATTAGGGGAAAAGTCCTAAAAGATTAACAAGTAAACATGAGGGTCACAATACTGGGGGTGAAAGTATATATTTGTGCCAAACAGTTCTTCTTTTGGGGGTTGTGTCCTATCTGGGTTATACCTTCAATGAAATATAAATATTTTTAACCAATTGGAGACAGGTGAATCATTTACCCTTCTGGTGAGGTTCTTGATTGCACTGGAAACACAGAGGATGAAGCAGGAAGTGTAATATAGTGATAAAAAAGACAAAGGCACCCATTTGGAAATAACATTCTCACCAGCTTAAGATAGTTAAACATTGTATAGCGGCACACAAAACTAATGGCCTTAATTCTAATTTCACGTGTGATGTGATTCCTGGAACCCAATGTTCTTTGGGACATTGTTTGAACAAGCCTACCTACGCCACTTTAAATAGCTACTTTTCATCTCATAGTAATTCTTCAAAAAATGTACTCTCAGACAGTATTCAAAACCCTCCTACAATCTGATATGGTGACCAAATCATGATGAACCCCTGAGATGAGCGGCGGTATTTTCTCTCCTGCTTTGTGTTCTGCAGTTAGCTCTGTTATTTCACCACATAGTTAATTCGCCTGGTCTGGGGCCAATATCCTACCATTTCCTTGATCCCTTTGCATAGCAAGTCATGCTGGAAGAGTCCACTTCTCACTGATACTTTTTTAAAGACCACCTTTTACTTTGAGAACCAGCCACTCTCCCTCGTATTGATTGTGTTATCAATCTTGTACCACTGGCAAGAATTCTGCTATAATTCTAAAAAGCCACAGCACCCAATTTACAATCTTTCAGAAGATAAATGCGCTTCCAGGCCTAGGTGGCCCAGAGCACAGTCCATGTGGAACCCTGGAAGATGGTAAGGGTTCTCTGAGTCATGCCACCACAATGCCGCCTCCCACAACACCGCCTGCAGGTGCCAAAGAACTTCTTAATCAAGGAGAAGTAATTTTTTCATTGTACCCAGCACAATTCCTGTGCAGTAGGAGGGTGGTACTGACTCGAGTCACCCCCACACCTTCTAATAGAGGAGGCTTGGAATTGAAAGAACTTAATTGGAGCTACTGACAAAGACAGTAGTCATTAAAAGGCTGGTGTGTGATGCCATCAGCCCATAGGCAGAACAGGAAGGACTTGGTCTCCTGGCATATCCAGGACAGAAGGAAAAGGTTCAAGTGGAGGGGCACACACCTTGGAGTGCCTTTTCAGGCACAGCCCACTTCTGCATTCCTTCTCTGCTGTGTGAATGCCATTGTCAAATACCAGACTTCTTGCTGCTGGACAACAGGGATATATCTCTAGTACCTTCAGGGCGTAGCACATGCTGGTTGTTCAACAAATGGTTATTTGGCTGAACCCAACCTGCTCAGCACACATATCATTATTTCTGTAAGAAAACATTTTCTAAGCTCCATACGACTGATTTACAAATAGTAAATAGAAAACGTTTTCTAAGCTCCATACGACTGCCTGAACTATTTCTGGTGAGTAGGTACAGGACCAAAAGGGAATGAAACAGAGAGAGAGAGCAACGAATGAATTCTGAAATTAAATCATCAGTTGAGAAGTACCTGAATTAGGTACAAGTAAGATTGGTCACCGAATACCTGTTCTTAAGCAAATGATTTCTGGCATGAATTTTGGGGCTAGATTAAAAAAAAAAATGGCGGCGTGAGGTGAGCCTCTGTAGCGCTCCCCTGGAATTTACAACTAATTGAAAAACAATAACTCCACAAAGGACTCCATGCACAGCAGACAGGCAAGACGAAGAGGCCCACTACTGAATTCACCTCCAGGTGGGTGAATCGCACGAGCGGGGGAGGAGGGAGAGGAGAAGTGTGGAGACGGGCGCAGGACGCAGACCCAGCTCAGTGCTCAGAGCTCGCTGCATCCCGGAACTACCGCAGCTGCGGGAGTGGGAAGGACTCGGACTGCTAGGGCTCCGCTTACGGCCCACAGGGCTGAAGGGGCAGCATATAACACGGCTGAACAAAACGCTCGCTCACGGCAGATCTCGGAGCAAAGACTGAGGGAAGAGGGCTGAAATCGGTGGTTTGAGGCCTCACTGCCGAGTGGAGAACGGAAGCCTTGGGCACGCACGGAGACTAGCCGCCCCCTCCCACCCTTCAAGAGTCGCCCCGCCCCCACCTGCCCGGTGCTAGAAGCGATAAAGTAGCAGTGTCAGATCAAAGGACAGAATATTGCTGCTCTGAGAACTGTGGACCGCAGACACAGATTCGCAGCTCAACTAGTTCTGGCAAAGGGGAGGGAGCTGTGGAAGCAGTACTGGCTGTGGTGGTGGTCGCCGCCATTGCTCTGGGCCACCTCTCACAACTCACCCCACCCCTAGCCCCACCTCTCTGGGCGGATCCCTGCAGGAGTAAACAGAACTGCTGAAACATTCGGGATCTGAATCTGGTGCAGAAAGAGCTTTGGAACTTCAAAAGCTCTTCGCATACCTATCAACCTGTTGCAGAAGCCACTCCTGTAGATGTCTAGGAAGAGAAATAGTAAATCAGTGATTGCCATGAATCACCAAGGCAACAAGACAGCTCAGAAAGGAAGTGAAAAGTCTCCAGAAAAGGAACTTAGAGATATGGAAATATGTGATTTAAATGACAGAGAATTCAAGATTACAATTATGAAAAAACTGAACGAGATGCAAGAAAACACAGAAAGGCAGTTTAATGAACTCAGAAACACAATCAAAGAAAACCATGAGCATTTTACAAAACAGATTGAAATTTTGAAAAAGAACCAAATAGAATTTCTGGAGATTAAGAACTCAATAGAAGAAATTAACAATAAAATATCCAGCTTTGGTAGTAGAGTTGACCAGATGGAGGAAAGAATCAGTGACATCGAAGATAGGAACCTGGAATTTACACAGATGGAAGAAGAAAGAGACTTGAGACTTAAATGAAAGAACTCTACAAGAACTTTCTGACTCCATCAGAAAGAGCAATATAAGAATAATGGGCATACCAGAAGGAGAAGAAAGAGGGAAGGGAACAGAGAATATATTCAAACAAATCGTCGATGAGAATTTCCCAAACTTGTGGAAAGAACTGGATCCTCGAATCCAAGAAGCAAATAGAACACCTAATTACCTCAATCCCAACAGGCCTTCACCAAGGCACATTGTATTGAAGCTGTCTAAAATCAATGACAAAGACAGAATCCTCAAGGCAGCCAGGGAAAAGAAGACGGTAACTTACAAAGGAAAGCCCATTAAATTATCATCAGATTTTTCAGCAGAAACTCTACAAGCTAGGAGGAAATGGAATCAAATATTCAAACTATTGAAAGAGAGAAATTATGAGCCAAGAATAATATATCCAGCAAAGATCTCCTTTAGATATGAAGGAGGAATAAAGACCTTTCCAGACATCCAAAAGCTGAGGGAATTTTCTAATACACGACCTGTACTACAAGAAATACTAAAGGAGGCTATTAGACCACCATCAACAGGGACAACTTGTGGCAACCAAAACATAAAAAGGGGGAGCGTAAAGGCCTGAACTGGAATATGGGAATAGAGAAAGTAAGCGTGCTGAAGAAACTGGAATACTCTAAATATCAAACTTTCTTTTACATAAACTTAAGGGTAACCACTCATAAAACATCCAGAACTGAAACATAAACTGTAATAAAAAAAGAAACAGAGGGAAACATCATAGAATACAACCACACAGAAATAATAGACAACAACAAAAAGGCAAAGAAACAATGGAGACACAGCTTTACCAGAAAACTAAAGATAGAATGACAGGAAATCCTCACATATCAATAATCACCCTAAATGTAAATGGACTGAACTCACCAATAAAGAGACACAGAGTAGCAGATTGCATCAAAAAAAATAAACCCAACCATATGCTGTCTCCAAGAGACACATCTCAGCTACAAGGACAAGCATAGACTCAAAGTGAAAGGGTGGCAATTGACACTCCAAGCAAATGGTACCCAGAGAAAATCAGGTGTAGCCATAATGATTTCTGATGAAACAGACTTCAGGGTGACAAAGATAACAAGAGACAAAGATGGACGTTTCATAAAGGTAAAGGGGACTATACAAGAAGAAGACATAACAGTCATCAATATTTATGCCCCCAATCAGGGAGCACCGAAATATACCAAGCAACTTCTAACAGAACTAAAGGGAGAAATTGACCAAAACACAATTATACTAGGGGACTTAAATACATCATTAACAGCTATGGATAGATCAAACAGAAGATAAAAAACGAAACAGCAGCCCTAAATGACACATTAGATGAAATGGACATAATTGACATATATAGAGCACTTCATCCTAAAACATCAGACTATACATTCTTTTCTAGTGTACACGGAACATTCTCAAGGATAGACCATATATTGGGACATAAAATCAGCCTCAGCAAATTTAAGAATATTGAAATCATACCAAGAATATTCTCTGATCATAAGGCTTTGAAATTGGATATCAACTGCAAAAAGAAAGCAGGAAAAAACACAAATACATGGAGATTAAACAACATACTTTTAAAGAATGACTGGGTCAAAGAAGAAATTAGAGGAGAGATTTGACGATATATAGAAACAAATGACAATGAAAATACATCCTACCAAAATTTTTGGGATGCCGCGAAAGCAGTTTAAAGAGGGAAATTTATGCAAAAGCAGTTTTAAGAGGGAAATTTATATCATTACAGGCCTATCTCAAGAAACAAGAAAAATCCCAAATAAATAACCTCATGTTACACCTTAAAGACTAGAAAAAGAAGAACAAGGAAAACCCAAGGTCAGCAGAAGAAAGGAGATAACAAAAATCAGAGCAGAGCTCAATGAAATAGAGAACAAAAAGACAATAGAAAAAATAAATGTGACAAAGAGCTGGTTCTTTGAAAAGATTAACAAAATGGACAAACCCTTGGCTAGACTCACTAAGATAAAAAAAGAGAAGACACTAATTAACAAAATCAGAAATGAAAAAGGGGAAGTTATCACGGACAGCACAGAAATACAAAGAATTATCCAAGAATACTATGAAGGACTATATGCCACCAAATTCAATAACTTAGAAGAAATGGACAAGTTCTTAGAAACATATAGCCTTCCAAGGCTGAACCATGAAGAACTGGAAAATATAAACAGGCTGATCACCAGTAACGAAATTGAATCAGTCATCAAAAACCTTCCCAAAACCAAAGTCCTGGACCAGATGGCTTCACTAGTGAATTCTACCAAAACTTCAAAGAGGATCTAATACCAATCCTGCTCAAACTCTTCCAAAAAATTGAAGAAGAGTCAGTACTGCCTAACTCATTTTATGAGGCCAACATTACCCTGATACCAAAACCTGGTAAGGACAACACACACAAAAAAAAACTACAGACCTATATCTCTGATGAATACAGATGCTAAAATCCTAAACAAAATTCTAGCAAATAGAATACAACAATGCATTAAAAAGATTATTCATCACGACCAAGTGGGGTTCATCCCCGGGACACAAGGATGGTTCAACATTTGCAAATCCGTCAATGTGATACATCAGATAAATAAAATGAAGGACAAAAATCATATGATTCTATCAATTGATGCAGAAAAAGCATTTGATAGGATACAACATCCATTTATGATTAAAACACTTAATAAAATTGGTATAGAAGGAAAATACCTCAACATAATAAAGGCCATATATGACAAGCCCTCAGCTAATCTCATAATTAATAATGAAAAGCTGAAGCCCTTTGCTCTACGTTCAGAAACACGACAAGGTTGTCCCCTATCACCTCTGCTTTTCAACATAGTGTTGGAAGTTCTTGCCAGAGCCATCAGGCAAGAGAAAGAAATAAAAGGCATCCAAATTGGGAATGAAGAAGTTAAATTGTCACTCTTTGCAGATGACATGCTATATGTAGAAAACCCTAAAGACTCCACCAAAAAGCTATTAGAAACAATCAATGAATACAGTAAAGTTGCTGGCTACAAAATCAGCATACAAAAGTCCACTGCTTTCCTATATACCAACAATGAAATCTCAGAAAAAGAAATAGAAAAAACAATGCCTTTTACAATTGCAGCAAAAAGAATAAAATACCTAGGAATATACTTAACCAAGGATGTGAAGGATTTAAATGCTGAAAACTATAAGACATTTCTGAAAGAAATTGAAGAAGACACAAAGAAATGGAAAGACATTCCATGCTCATGGATTGGAAGAATCAACATAGTTAAAATGGCCATATTACCCAAAGCCATATACAAATTTAATGCAATCCCCATTGAAATCCCAATGGCATTTTTTAAAGAAATAGAACAAAAAAATCATCAGATTTGTTTGGAACCACAAAGGACCCCGAATAGCCAAAGCAATACTCAAAAAAAAGAACAATACTGGAGGTATCACACTCCCTGATTTTTGCTTGTACTACAGGGCTACAATAATCAAAACAGCTTGGTATTGGCGGAAAAACAGACACATAGACCAATGGAATAGAACTGAGAACCCAGAAATAAAACCACATAAATATGGACAGATAATTTTTGACAAAGAAGCTAAAAACATACAATGGAGAAAAGACAGCCTCTTCAATAAATGGTGCTGGGAGATTTGGATAGCCATGTGCAAAAGAATGAAACTGGACTGCTATCTGTCTCCATGTACCAAAATTAGTTCAAAATGGATCAAAGACTTAAGCATAAGACCTGACACAATAAACTGCATAGAAGAAAACATAGGTACTAAACTTATGGACCTTGGGTTCAAAGAGCATTTTATGAGTTTGACTCCAAAGGCAATGGAAGTAAAAGCTAAAATAAACGAATGGGACTATATGAAACTTAAAAGCTTCTGCACAGCAACAGAAACCATCGACAAAATAAAGAGGCAACCAACTGAATGGGAGAAGATTTTTGCAAACAGTGCCTCCGATAAGAATCTAATATCCAAAATATACAAGGAACTCATGAAACTCAACAACAACAAAACAAACAACCCAATTGAAAAATGGACAGAGGACCTGAAGAGACATTTCTCCAAGAAGGATATACAAATGGCAAATAGACATATGAAAAAATGCTCAACATCGCTAATCATCAGAGAAATGCAAATGAAAACCACAATGAGATATCACCTCACCCCAGTCAGAATGGCTTTCATCAACGAGACAAATAGTAACAAGTGTTGGAGAGGCTGTGGAGAAAAAGAAACTCTCATACACTGTTGGTGGGAATGCAGACTGGTGCAGCCGCTAAGGAAGGCAGTGTGGAGGTTCCTCAAGAAATTACGAATAGAATTACCATATGACCCAGCAATCCCTCTCCTGGGTATCTACCCAAAAAATCTGAAAACATTTCTCTATAAAGACACGTGTACTCCAATGTTCATTGCAGCTTTGTTTACAGTGTCCAAGACATGGAAACAAGCAAAATTTCCTTCGATAGATGAATGGATAAAGAAGTTTTAGTATATATACACAATGGAATATTATTCGGCTTTAAGGAAAGATGATATAGGAGCATTTGTGACAACATGGATGGATATTGAGAGTATAATGCTAAGTGAAATAAGTCAGACAGAAAAAGCAGAGAACCTTATGATTTCACTGATATGTGGTATATAAACCAAAAACAACAAAGGAACAAGACAAACAAATGAGAAAGAAAAACTCATAGACACAGAGAATAATTTAGTGGTTACCAGACGGTAAGGGGGTGGGCGGTGGGTGATGAGGATAAGGGGGATCAAATATATGGTGATGGATGGAGAATTGACTCTGGGTGGTGAACACACAATGGGTTTTATAGATGACGTAATACAGAAATGTACACCTGAAATCTATGTAAATTTACTAACAATTGTCACCCCAATAAATTTAATAAAGTAAAAAAAATTGGGGGGCTGAAAGAGGCAGAATTAGCCCTCATTCTCTATGTGTGGATATGTTCGCCATTCATGCTGCTTTCCTTTTAAAAGCTTGTCTCAAAGAGATTTCAGAATTTCTAATTTTAGGGCTAAAGGGCAGAAAAGTGATTCTGCTAAATGATCCCTCAGAACCTCCTTCCTGCTCGGATCTTGAGGGCTGTTAATTCAGTTTTCTTGGCTATTCCTCACAAAAACAGCGTCTCATTGGCTTGTTTAGTTTATACCAGTAAATACAAGTGAATCTCCATGGAAACCATACAGCCTCAGCAGAGCACCCTGAAAGCTCTTGGAGATATCTGTGGTCAGATGCGGTCTTTCTCAGCTCCAGGCTTTACTTACACTCTTTAGAGAAAGCAGTAGGTTTAAAATTTAAAATAATTGAATTTACTGCTGTGAGACTCACTACCAATCCACGGTGGAAAATTCCACTTGATGGGAAACGTCTTCTATAAACCAAGCTATATTAAGTGATTTAGAGGGTTTAGAGGGTTCCTGGTAAAGGGAAGGACTCCAGAGATTTCTAAAAGAAAAGAAAAACATGTTAGAAACTTTTCATCTTGTTTCTTTAAAACAATCAAGTTGCCCATTTTCCTTACTGAAAGAGAGAGAAGAAAAAGGCTCAACCAAGTGTAATTGGAAACCAGACTGGCTGTCTTGTAGGGGTGGAGGTGGGGCCATGGTCCTGAACCCTCATGCTCTTCTAAAGTAGAAAAAGAATTTTCCCTATTCCTGTACTCTCAGGGTGCGCTAAGGAGCATTTTCTGCTGAGACAGATGCGATTACAGAGATCTTACCCTGTTACTAAGCTCATGTTCAAGGAGTTTTGTTCTCCTCTATGGATGCTCCCAGTACTTCGAAGATACCACTTCCAGTGGGTGAAGGGCAGGGATACAATCAGGAGGGGGCATCCTGGGGTGGCAGAAGCAGCCCTCGATGCTAGAAAATAAAAATCACTGGTCTAGAACAATGGGACCTAGTTTTCTCCCCCTATTCGATCATCTAATGGGTTGGGTTGCATTTGAGGCACTGGCTTTATGGGGTGAGGAAGGTAGACCTGACCTATGCACTCCCGGCACACTGTTCAGAGCACTGACTATAGACACAAACCACAGAAGTAACACAGCCTTAGCTACCTTCCCAAGGACAACGATTGGGCCAAGACGGACAAGATGGTGGCAAGATGGGGGAGGTGGTATTGATTATTAAGTTTCACTCACTCTAAATAAAACTCTGAAATTACTAAACTTACTCAAAATAAAAATCTGAAGATATTCAGGAAAAGAATACATTACCTCCAACAGACAAATGATGGAGACAGTACAAATAGAAAGAATGGGCAAGACACGGAGAGGAGAAGAAATCGCTGCGGCCAGCGGTGCTGAAAGTATATTTTGTGTTCTAAGAGGAAAGGAATAGGTATAAAGATGAAACAGTAGCAGTGGTAAAAGGCCTCCATTTTGCTCATGTGTAAAATGGGAACATGAATAGAGCACAACTGTCAGGATTGTTATTAGGCTTAAAGCAGATACTAAGCACATAAGTTACAGATATAATTAGTAGTAATTATGTAAGGAAGAAAAGTTGGTAAAGCCATCAGAGCAAAAACAGAACTCAGGTTTTATTAGTTCCTAGAAATAAGGATGCACAAATCCTTGATATCATTTGGTATTTTCCCTTGATTTCAGCTTAACATAATGGAAATGATTCATACATGAATCACTTATAATGATTCATTTTGATGAAAACCTTCAGAAGTCAGGATTGAGCTGGGCGCACGTGTGATGAAGGGCAAGTCATGAGAACTTGAATCTTGGAGTTGTAAGGAGCCGTAACGCCCCCCTATACTGACCTCTCACCCAATGGGTCCTTTGTTTACTTAGTTATTGATCCTTTTGCTCACATAATCACCAACACATTTATACAGCCCCACTCTATCCAGGCACCATCCTCTAACCCAGGAACTGCCTGGTCACCATTGCTGACAGATAGTGCTACAGAAACAAGGACATTTTGTCGTAATATTAGAGATTCCTGTGATGGCTGAGGACCCTGGCTCACCAAGGCACCTCATGGCTCTGCCGTTATGGGGGGAAAGAGAGACTGTGTTCCTTCCATGTTCTCCCTGGCCCTCTGTCTTCCTCTCCACCCTGCTTCCTACCCTCTCCCACCTCCAGGCCAGGGGCCGTCAAGACTACCCTCTCCATCACCCTGCGCTCTCTCCCATCCTTTAAGTAGCTATCAGGATGCAATGCCCAGCTTTAACCAACTCTTGTTTTCATTGGCGCCAGTTAGAATTCTTTGGAAAGGGAGGTTAGAAAAAATTGTTCCAGAAGACTGCTTATAAAAATGGGCATGTCCTCATTTTTTCTGTAATTCTTTGGAGGTAGAAAACTCCTGCCATCTCCCTGACCTGCTGAGACACAGCTGAAACAAACACTAAGATTTGGCAGCAGCTTTCCTTGTCTTTGAAAGAGCCTGTCTTTGAAAATGGGTTTGAAACGTCCAACCTGCCACGTATCCTATGACGTCAGCAAGAAGAGGCTGGCAGAGGGGCGTCCTGTGGGCTCACGGCTTAGTCTAAGATTCATGTGTTTCTCTTGATGACTGGCCTCCCCGCCCTGAGGAGGCCGAGGAGAAATGCATTTGACTTGAACTTCATGCATGTCACAGTGGGGAAGGAAAGACCCGAAACAATGTCAGTCATCGTCAGAGGCAGTGAAGACTCCTTTTGCATCACGGTTTCTCCCAAATGCCTCATGAAAACAGATCACGGAACCTGGGGGGTCAGAGGCACTGGATTCAAATTCTCCTCTGCCACACAGGCATCGTGATGGGGTCTTAATAGAAAGCAGCCTAGCAGGGAAGTCGGTGGCCCGATGGGAGAGCACTGAAATTCTATGAGAGTGCTTTAAAAACAACGAGCTCGTACACACAGAGAGTGGCACTATCATCTCACACTGACTCAGAGGGAACTCATCATGTTCTGTGCCTCAGTTTCCTGATTGGAAGGGCATCTGTACTTTGTCTTGGGAGTTAGGCCTTCATGGAAAAGAACTTGAGCTCAACTGAAGAGCCGTGTGTGGGACCCCCCCACTTTAAGGAATGCCCCTAGAGATCTGTGTTCGGGTCTAGATACCCGGATCCTAGACCGTCTTCCTGTCCCTGAGGAGTGTCCACAGCTGGGGAGAAAGAAGACAGCTCCACCCAGCATGGCTTGTTCAGAAATGATGCATGGAATTTGTAAGATCAAGGAAAATAAAATTCAGACAGACGTTTCCGAGAACCGGGCCTCAGTAAGAACTGCGTTACAACAAGAGGTGAAATTAAATAGCCAGATCTGCTTCCAGTCAATAGGAGGATTTTCAGCAGCAGGGGCATTCAAAGAGGAAAAAAACTGGATTAAGACAGGGCTTTACTGTGAGCATGTGAATAAACAGGTCTTGCTTCACCTAGACGTAGAGCACAGCAATCTGGGTAATTGGCATGTAAAAATACAGCTGAACTGCAGAACCATTCCTTGCCTGTGGTTTGTCTTCAACCCAAAGGTAAGAGGAGTAGAAGTTTCCTGGGACAGCTCCGCTCTTTCGCTCTTTCTTATCCTTCCATAAGAGTTACTAAAAAAGCACCGCAAAACAGCAGCTCACTCTGATTTTCCTAGTAGCCTCTTAAATTTTACCACAGGCATGAAAAATCCCCATTTAAGCACCATCCTGGTTTAAAATTACCATCTGATCTGAATCGGATGACTATTCAAACGCTACCAAAGCCAAAATGTAGCTGGTGGGTGGAGGATGAGGTTAAGGAATGGGAAGGGAGTGGAAAACGGGAGGGCGGCTGGTGGTGTAAATGTGGGAGAGACCTGGAATCCAGTGGGACGAGGAAGGAGAATGTTTTGAGTGAGGTATTTCAGATCACTGTGGCAACAAATAAGCCTGATGCGTCCCTGATAGGTTGTCCCAAGAGTCAGGCTGTACCCTAACCGGTTCTGACCGCAGTGGGATGGCTACTTTGCACTTAAGCCTGTCCTTCCTCCTGAAATCTGACAAAAAGCTACACCTCAAAATTGAGAAGACAGGTAAAGTCATTCCAATGTCTTGTTTTTTAATCATTAAAAAAAAAGAGTAAGTTACAGAATACTGCTTTCCCCCCTCTCTACCCAACAAAATAGTACCAGAAATTGCAACTCCCTCCCAGTATCAAGGATTTTGACAGGAGCCATTAAGAAATTCCAGAAGGATGAAAAGTGCTTTGCAAAGTGTGAGGAGCGAGTCAGTGGGACAGGACATGTGGAGTGCCCCCCGCCCCCAGGCAGGGCTGGGTTTACTTTGCCCACATTCTGAAACTGAGCTTTTGTCGCAGTCCATCTTCACTGTGTCACAGATAGTAAAAGGAGACGGCCCCACACATCTCCCCACTTAGAGAGCCCTGTCCTCTCTAACAAAGGGGGTCTGGCTGCAACACCCAGTGTGATGAAATGCTCAAGGCTCATTGTCACCAAGTAGCTGCTGAGAGAGAAGGAAAGAGAAAATTCTTCTCTGAGTGCTCTGCCCACTCTTGTGCCCTGAATGCCAACCTGTTAGTTATATAAAATCCTGTTTCAACACGAATGGGATATTGAAGTGAACAACAAATGAAAACCAAGCTCTCTGGGGGAACAGAACCACACAGAAGAGTGACGATTGAAGGGCTGGGAACAGACGGATGAGGAGGAAAGATGAAAGGAACTGCTGTGACTTAGGTTGCTGAAGAGGACAGAAATGAATGATGTCAATCAATTTCATCCAACTGTTTTTCGTCTGTTCTAAGTGAAAATGGGGGAAAATGACAGTCAATATCCTTGACACGTGGATATTTATATACTTGAAGGATACTAAGTCACATAGCTATAGAAATACCTAATAGTAGAAGCAGAAAAAATCATGTCGGTCAGTTGGTCCAGCCCGTTGATCTGACATACGAGAAACTGAGAACCCAAATGTTGACGTGAAAGGCTCGGGCCTCCCTCAGATCTAACTAATGACAGAGATATGCTACAGGACACTGGCATTCAAGCCCCACTGCTGTGGCTGCCACCAACTACAGGCTGGGTGGTTTTCACAACAAGGTCCTCCTCCCAACACAACGCTGGCTGGAACCACTGGTTTCTAAAACCTCATCGTGACCTCAGGTCCCACATCAAGCTCTAAAAATGCAATGATCCCATGAATTAAGAGCATTCCTCCAACTGTGCGAAAAACATATGCCAGGAATGTTGACCAATTCTTTTCCATTTCCATTTCGTAGAAGAGAGCACAACGAAACTTACGAAAACTATTTTAAGTAAGTGAAGCCAGAGCTGGACCAAAGCCTTACGCTGTGGCTGTGCAGGCAACACTCCAACTAAGTTATGGACAAAACCAGAAGGGCTCTTTCCCACAGCTTAAGGATCATAACAATAGGCCTCCATCTACAGAACCATTACAAAATTCTGCTTACGAACACGATGGATCAGGTGGAAATCTCCTTCCTATTTCTGAGTAGCATCAAACAATGAAAAAGCGTGGTTGCTGGTGTGCAATCTACATGGAATCTGGCAAAGGGGTTGGCCATCACTCAATGAGGCTCAATGACAAAAGAGAGTCTCATTTAACTTGGACACTTCACAGAGCACGGGAAGCGTCTCCCACCCAGGCTTCTTGTCCTTCCTCAAGAGCAGTTTGGCACTCCTACTCCTTACGAGCAAGAGAGCACGTGCTTGCCGTCCTCTGGCAAGACACTTAGTCACTTACTCTACAGACAAAAGTTTGAGGTTCTTTTAATATCTTTTCATTTTCTCTGTGAAGCCAGGGGAACTAGACCCACAGAATCTGAGAAATTGCACCGGTGTGCAAATAGCAAGAGAAAGAAATAAAACAACAAGCTTTTCTCTACGAACTAGGAGTAGATTTGTCGTCTTTAGTCTCTTCTCAAGTACCCGACTGAAATGGTTGCTTCTGTGACTTCCTGTTTCTATCCAGTGAATCAGGAGAGCCCGTTTGGATGTTTTCATTGGAGCTGCAGAGCAGGTCACGTAAGCAATGTGCCTCACTTTCTAGCTCTGTTTTTCTCTCTTGTTGGTGACACCACAGGGGGGTTCTACCTGACTTATTTAAATCGGTCCAAATGCAGGTCCAGGCCATAATGACAGTCATCCTGTGATCCTGGTGAGCTGATTCCTACCAGGTGGCCCCATAATTTCTCCTAAATTGCCTCCAAGTACTTATTCACGCATGGCCCCTCTCTAAGCAAAGTGAGTCTGTTCATTTCCCCAGAACGTTCCAGAAGCACTTCATGCTTGTGGACCTTTGATCTCCTGCTTCCCTGAGTCTGTCACTCTCCTCAGCTTCCCCTGACTCCCACCCTTCCTTCAAATCCTGCCTCCTCCACAGTTTTCTCTTGGTCGTTCTCCCCTTGCTGATCTGTCTCACCTGTACTCGTGCTGTTGCTTCTGAAACGTGTCGGTGACTTCATACGGGAACATGCCACCTCATGGGGACCTGTGTCGCCCGCCAGCCACACTTGACTGCAGGAGCCTCTGCACGGCCTGTGGCCGTGCGACACACATGAATGGCTACATGCCTACACGTGCTGCTATCAGTGATATCACACTCTGCAAGGCCTTGGCTCCTTTTAAGGGGCCTGTACGAGCTGGGCAGCAGTTAAGGGTCAAGAGTGAAGTTCAAAGTGCTGGGTTCCTTTGTCTTCTTCTACAGCACCATGTGCATTGGGATACTTGGGATACACAATCCTTTTTGCATTATTTCTTCATTATTAGAGAGCTGATTTAAAATGAAGCAATAATCTTAATGTTGGCAAAATTAAGTATTCAGCTGAATGGTCATTTAGGTAATAACAACAAAGCAACAGCATTCACGCATTGAAACCAACACTTGAACCCAGAAGGAGTATGAAATAAGGTGAAAGCAGACAGTGACCCTCTGCTCCTGGCTTGGGCTGTGTGACGGCGTCACCCTGGAATCAGAGCAGGAGACCAGCACGCACTCCCTTCTCCCTCACAGATGCCGAATGTGGCTGGGTTCTGCCCTGTTCAAGTGGGAAGCTGCCCCTCAGGAAGGAGGCTGTGGCCTCTTTGTCCAGATCCCAAATAGTGTTCCCACCTTGCAGCTACTGCACGGGACATGTGGAGTTGGCTATGACCACCCCAGAGCTGATAGCATGTGGGGTCCTCTTACAAAGACCTGTTTCACCTTCTTCCAGCATGACTCTGACAGCCAGCCTCTCACAGACATAATTAATTGCCCAATTAAGTCATAAGGTCCCCTAAACCAGTGGTCAGCACTCACTCAGTTTTCATCTTACCTGAGTAAGTAGTAACAACAACTGACAAGTGGTACTTTCTCCTCCTCGAAGCACTTTCAAGACACCCTACTCCCCTGCTACTCTTCCTATTTTACCTGCTGCTGCCTCCTCGTCTCCTGGGTCCCCAGGACTCAGCCTGGGGGGCTATCCTCTCCTCCATCAACACCCACTCGCTGGCAATCTCACCCCAGCTCCTGGCTTTAAGATGAGTCTACAGGCCATCAGCTCCCGAATACAGTCCGTCCTCATCGGTCACAGATTCCGTACTGTTTAATTTGCCTACTCGCTAACATTTATTTGTAGCATCTACATCAGTACTTGTGATGCTTTCGAGGTCATGTGTGGACATAAGCACAGTGGCCAAAGCTTCGAGTCGCCCAGAGGTACACATCCCAGGGGAGGTCAAACGCGGCACCACCCTCCCCTCGTTTCCATTCTCATACTGTGAGTATCATTTTCATAGTCCGTTGGGGCCCCGTTTTCTCATGGTTGTGTGTTTTGCTGATTTTACTGTTTATAGCAGCCCCTGAGTGTGCGCGGAGGTGCTGTGTGGGGTTCTAGTGCAGGAGGCCGGGATGTACCTTATGGAGAAAATACATGTTTGACCAGCCTCGTTCAGGCGTGGTGACAGCGCTGTTGGCCACGAGGTCAATGTCAGTGAATCAACAATAATGTTGAATGAGGTGTCGTTGAAGAGAAACACACCTAAAACAAGATTCTGTGTCATCAGCTGCTGAGAACGCTGTGATCAGAGGCCGGCAGGCACCTAATCTTGCATTTCCCCTGGAGCAGTGGCCCAGGAGTCACTAATTCAGTGTCCGTGGTGACTTTACAGGGCATAACGACCACGTATACCGAGAACCGACAGCACTGCTCCAGACTGGCTCTCTCTACAGAACCATAGACTCATCTTCCAGTCGCCTCCCTGACCTTGTGAAGTCTAACAAATCATAACTCCAACACCTGGTGATGTTTCTACAACTTGCTCCTCCCACAGGCACCTCGATGAAAGGCAGCTGCACACTTCCAGGTGCTCAGGCGAAAAGAGCATGCAATTATCCTTGATTTGTCTTTCAATTTTTCAGAAAATCTTGATGACAGTACCTTCCAATCATATCTGGAACCTGACAGCTGCTCACCACTTCGGCTCCACCAGCCTGGCCCAGCCGCGGCCATTTCTCCTTATTCCAGCCTCTGCACTAGAAGGATTCTGGTAAAAGTCAGATTATGACATGAGTTAGCTCAGAACCTTCCAATGGTTTTCTGTCGCCCTCAGTAAAAGCCACAGTCTTCACAATGGCTTGCGGCGGGTGTCAACATGCCCTGCCTGCTACTTCTCTGCTGAGTTTATCTGCTGTGACCCTGCTGTCTGGCAGCCCACTCACTCCTGCCTTGGGGCCGTCGCAGCATCCTGGGAAAGCTCTTCCTTAAAATAACAGCACGGCGAGTTCCTTCACTTTCATCAGACCCTTACCCCATCGCGACTCCTTCTAAGTGAGGGCAGCCCTGATCACCATGTTTAAAACTGCAACGCCCATAGACGTCATCAAAACGGCAGCGTGAGGGGAGCCTCTGTAAAGCTCCCCTGGAATTTACAACTAATTGAACAACAATAACTCCACAAAGGACTCCCTGCACAGCAGACAGGCAAGATGAAGAGGCCCACTACTGAATTCACCTACAGGTGGGAGAATCGCGCGAGCTGGGGAGGAATGAAGGGAGAGGTGAGGAGATGGAGTCACAGGGGCACAGGACACAGACCTAGCTCCGTGCTCCGAGCTCACTGCATCCCAGAACTACCGCAGCTGCGGGAGAGGGAAGAACTCGAACTGCTAGGGCTCTGCTTATGGCCCACAGGGCTGAGGGGGCAGTATATAACACAGCTGAACCCAACACTCATGGCAGAGACCTTGGAGCAAAGACTGAGGAAAGAAGGCTGAAAACAGCGGTTTATGCCCTCAATGCTGAGCAGAGAACGGAAGCCTTAGGCACTGAGACTAGCCGCCCCATCCCTCAGACTAGCTCACCCCGCCCCCACATGCCTGGGCTAGAAGCAGAACAGTAGCAGTGTCAGATCAAAAGAACAGAATATATACTGTTCTCCTCATACACTGCTGGTGGGAATGCAGACTGGTGCAGCCGCTATGGAAGGCAGTGTGGAGGTTCCTCAAGAAATTACGAATAGAATTACCATATGACCCAGCAATCGCTCTCCTGGGTATCTACCCAAAAAATCTGAAAGCATTCCTCTATAGAGACACGTGTACTCCAATGTTCATTGCAGCTTTGTTTACGGTGGCCAAGACATGGAAACAAGCAAAATTTCCTTCGATAGATGAATGGATAAAGAAGTTGTGGTATATATACACAATGGAATACTATTCAGCATTAAGGAAAGATGACATAGGAACATTTGTGACAACATGGATGGATCTTGAGAGTATAATGCTAAGTGAAATAAGTCAGACAGAAAAAGCAGAGAACCCTATGATTTCACTGATATGTGGTATATAAACCAAAAAGAAGACAAACAAATGAGAAACAAAAACTCATAGACACAGACAATAGTTTAGTGGTTACCAGAGGGTAAAGGGGGTGGGGGGAGGGAGATGAGAGTAAGGGGGATCAAATATATGGCGATGGAAGGAGAACTGACTCTGGGTGGTGAACACACAATGGGATTTATAGTTGATGTAATACAGAATTGTACACCTGAAATTATGTAATTTCATTAACAATTGTCACCCCAATAAATAAATTTAAATTAAAAAAAAAAGAAAGTGAAAGGGGAAAAATATTAAACCATGTAAATATTAATTTAAAAAAATGAAAAAAAAAAGAATATATACTGTTCTGAGAACTGTGGACCACAGACACAGATTGCAGACCAACTAGTTCCGGCAAAGGGGAGGGAGCTGTGGAAGCAGGACCGGCTGTGGTGGTGGTCACCGCCATTGCTCTGGGCCACCACTCACAACTCACCTCGCCCCTGGCCCAACCTATCTGGGCAGATCCCTGCAGGAGTAAACAGAACTGCCGAAACATACGGGCTCTGAATCTGGTGCAGAAAGAGCTTTGGAACTTCAAAAGCTCTCTGCATACCCTCAAAGACACTGCGCTCTGTGACCCAGGAGAACTATTAACAGAGGAGAAGCCCATCTCCCAGGGAATCCACCCACTGTGTGAGAAGTTGGAATAGTACAGAGAAAACATAGCACTACCGTGAGAGAGAGAAAAAAGGCTTCAGTGAGAGAAAAAATAAAACATTCTACCAAAAAGTACTGGAAAACAAAAGAAAGACCTCTTCCTATCAACCTGTTGCAGAAGCCACTCCTGTAGATGTCTAGGAAGAGAAATAATAAATCAGTAATTGCCATGAATAACCAAGGCAACAAGACAGCTCAGAAAGAAAGTGAAAAGTCTCCAGAAAAGAAACTTAAAGATATGGAAATAATGTGATTTAAATGACAGAGAACTCAAGATTGCAGTTCTGAAAAATTCAATGAGATGCAAGAAAACATAGAAAGGCAGTTTAATGAACTCAGAAACACAATCAAAGAACAACATGAGCATTTTACATAGAGATTCAAATTTTAAAAAAGAACCAAATAGAATTTCTGGAGATTAAGAACTCAATAGAAGAAATTAAGAATGAAATAGCCAGCTTAGGTAGTAGAGTTGACCAGATGGAGGAAAGAATCAGAGACATCGAAGATAGAAACCTGGAAATTACACAGATGGAAGAAGAAAGAGACTTGAGACTCAAAAGAAATGAAAGAACTCTACAAGAATTTTCTGACTCCATCAGAACGAGCAATATAAGAATAATGGGCATACCAGAAGAAGAAGAAAGCGAGAAGGGAACAGAGAATATATTCAAACAAAGCGTCGATGAGAACTTTCCAAACTTGTGGACAAAACTGGAACCTCGAATCCAAGAAGCAAATAGAACACCTAATTACCTCAATCACAAAGTCTTCTCCAAGGCATATTGTATTGAAGCTGTCTAAAATGAACAACAAAGAAAGAATCCTCAAGGCAGCCAGGGAAAAGAAGACGGTAACCTACAAAGGAAAGCCCATTAGGTTATCATCAGATTTTTCAGCAGAAACTCTACAAGCCAGGAGGGAGTGGAATCAAACATTCAAACTATTGAAAGAGAGAAATTATGAGCCAAGAATAATATATCCAGCAAAGATATCCTTTAGATATGAAGGAGGAATAAAGACCTATCCAGACATACAGAAGCTGAGGGAATTTTCTAATACATGACATGCACTACAAGAAATACTAAACGAGGCTATTCAACGACGATCAACAAGGACAATATGTGGCAAACAAAGCATAAAAAGGGGAGAGTAAAGGCCTGAACCGGAATATGGGAATGGAGAAAGAAAGCGTGCTGAAAAAACTGGAATACTCTAAATATCAAACTTTCTTTTACATAAACTTAAGGGTAACCACTCAAAAAAACATCCAGAACTGAAATATATACTGTAATAAAAGAAGCAGCAGAGGGAAACATCATAGAATACCACCACATAGAAATAATAGACAACAACAAAAAGACAAAGAAACAATGGAGACACAGCTTTACCAGAAAACTAAAGATAGAATGACAGGAAATCCTCACGTATCAATAATCACTCTAAATGTAAATGGACTGAACTCACCAATAAAAAGGCACAGAGTAGCAGATTGGATCAAAAAACTAAACCCAACCATATGCTGTCTCCAAGAGACACATCTCAGCTACAAGGACAAGCACAGACTCAAAGTGAAAGGGTGGAAATTGACACTCTAAGCAAATGGTACCTAGAGAAAATCAAGTGGAGCCATAATGATATCAGATGAAACGGACTTCAGGGTGAAAAAGATAACAAGAGACAAAGATGGACCTTTCATAATGGTAAAGGGGACTATACAACAAGAAGACATAACAGTCATCAATATTTATGCCCCTAATCAGGGAGCACCGAAATATACCAAGCAACTACTAACAGAACTAAAGGGAGAAATTGACCAAACCACAATTATACTAGGGGACTTAAATACATCATTGACAGCTATGGATAGATCATCCAAACAGAAAATAGATAACAAAATAGCAGCCCTAAATGACACATTAGATGAAATGGACATAATTGACATATATAGAGCACTTCATCCTAAAACATCAGACTATACATTCTTTTCTAGTGTACATGGAACATTCTCAAAGATAGACCATATATTGGGACATAAAATCAGCCTCAGCAAATTTAAGAAGATTGAAATCATACCAAGCATATTCTCTGATCACAAGGCTTTGAAATTGGATATCAACTGCAAAAAAAAAAAAAGCAGGAAAAAAACAGAAATACATGCAGATTAAACAACATACTTTTAAAGAACGACTGGGTCAAAGAAGAAATTAGAGGAGAGATCAAAAGATACATAGAAACAAACGACAATGAAAATACATCCTACCAAAATTTTAGGCATGCAGCGAAAGCAGTTTTAAGAGAGAAATTTATATATTTACAGGCCTAACTCAAGAAACAAGAAAAATCCCAAATAAATAACCTCATGTTACATCTTAAAGAACTAGAAAGAGAAGAACAAGTGAAACCCAAGGTCAGCAGAAGAAAGGAAATAACAAAAATCAGAGCAGAGCTCAATGAAAAAGAGAAGAAAAAGACAATAGAAAAAATCAATGTGACAAAGAGATGGTTCTTTGAAAAAATTAATAAAATCGACAAACCCTTGGCCAGACTCACTAAGATAAAAAAAGAGAAGACACTACTTAACAAAATCAGAAATGAAAAAGGGGAAGTTATCACGGACACCACAGAAATACAAAGAATTATCCAAGAATACTATGAAGGACTATATACCACCAAATTCAATAACCTAGAAAAAATGGACAAGTTCTTAGAAACATATAGCCTTCCAAGGCTGAACCATGAAGAACTGGAAAATCTAAAGAGACCGATCACCAGTAAAGAAATTGAATCAGTCATCCAAAACCTTCCCAAAAGCAAAAGTCCGGGACCAGATGGCTTCACTAGTGAATTCTACCAAAATTTCAAAGAGGATCTAATACCAATCCTGCTCAAACTCTTCCAAAAAATTGAAGAAGAGTCAGTACTCCCTAACTCATTTTATGAGGCCAACATTACCCTGATACCAAAACCTGGTAAGGACAACACAAGAAAAGAAAACTACAGACCTACATCTCTGATGAATACTGATGCAAAAATCCTAAACCAAAGTTTAGCAAATCGAATACAACAATGCATTAAAAAGATTATTCATTACGGCCAAGTAGGGTTCATCCCCAGGGCACAAGGATGGATCGACATCTGCAAATCCATCAATGTGATACATCACATAAACAAAATAAAGGACAAAAATCATATGATTACATCAATTGATGCAGAAAAAGAATTTGACAAGATACAACATCCATTTCTGTTTAAAACCCTTATGAAATAGGTATAGAGGGAAAATACCTTAACATATAAAGGCCCTCTATGAAAAGCCCTCAGCTAATCTCATAATTAATGGTGAAAAACTGAAGCCCTTTGCTCTTTCTTCAGGAACACGACAGGGCCGCCCCTATCACCTCTGCTTTTCAACATAGTATTGGAAGTACTTGTCAGAGCCATTAGGCAAGAGAAAGAAATAAAAGGCATCCAAATTTGGAATGAAGAAGTTAAAATATCACTCTTTGCAGATGACATGATGCTATACATAGAAAACCCTAAAGACTCCACCAAAAAGCTGTTAGAAACAATCAACAAATACAGTCAAGTTGCTGGCTACAAAATCAACATACAAAAGTCCATTGCATTCCTATATACTAACAATGAAATCTCAGAAAAAGAAATAGAAAAAAAAATTCCCTTTGCAATTGCAGCAAAAAGAATAAAATACCTAGGAATAAACTTAACCAAGGATGTGAAGGATTTATATGCTGAAAACTATAAGACATTTTTGAAAGAATTTGAAGAAGACATAAAGAAATGGAAAGACATTCCATGCTCATGGATTGGAAGAATCAACATAGTTAAAATGGCCATATTACCCAAAGCCATATACAGATTTAATGCAATCCCCATCAAAATCTCAATGGCATTTTTTAAAGAAATAGAACAAAAATCATCAGATTTGTTTGGAACCACAAAGGACCCCGAATAGCCAAAGCAATCTTAAGGAAAAAGAACAATACTGGAGGTATCGCACTCCCTGACTTTAGCTGTACTACAGAGCTACAATAATCAAAACAGCATGGTATTGGCAGAAAAACGGACACACAGACCAATGGAATAGAATTGAGAACCCAGAAATAAAACCACATAAATATGGACAGATAATTTTTGACAAAGAAGCTAAAAACAAACAATGGAGAAAAGACAGGCTCTTCAATAAATGGTGCTGGGAGAGAACTGAATACCCACGTGCAAAAGAATGAAACTGGACTGCTATCTGTCACCATGTACCAAAATTAATTCAAAATGGATCAAAGACTGAAGCATAAGACCTGACACAATAAATCACATAGAAGAAAACAAAGGTACTAAACTTATGGACCTTGGGTTCAAAGAGCATTTTATGAATTTGACTCCAAAGGCAATGGAAGTAAAAGCTAAAATAAACAAATGGGACTATATGAAACTTAAAAGCTTCTGCACAGCAACAGAAACCATTGACAAAATAAAGAGGCAACCAAATGAGTGGGAGAAGATTTTTGTAAACAGTGCCTCCGATGAGGGGCTAATATCCAAAATAAACAAGAAACTCAAGAAGCTTAACAAAAAACCAAACAACCCAATTGAAAAATGGGCAGAGGACCTGAAGAGACATTTCTCCAAAGAGGACATACAAATGGCAAATAGACATATGAAAAAATGCTCAACATCACTAATCATCAGAGAAATGCAAATAAAAACCACAATGAGATATCACCTCACCCCAGTCAGAGTGGCTATCATCAACAAGACAAATAGCAACAAGTGTTGGAGAGGCTGTGGAGAAAAAGGAACCCTCATACACTGTTGGTGGGAATGCAGACTGGTGCAGCCGCTATGGAAGGCAGTGTGGAGGTTCCTCAAAAAATTACGAACAGAATTACCATATGACCCAGTAATCTCTCTCCTGGGTATCTACCCAAAGAATTTGAAAACATTTATACATAAAGACACATGTGCTCTAATGTTCATTGCAGCTTTATTTACGGTGGCCAAGACATGGAAACAACCAAAATGTCCTTCGATAGATGAATGGATAAAGAAGTTGTGGTACATATACACAATGGAATACTATTCGGCGCTAAGGATAGATGATATAGGAGCATTTGTGACAACATGGATGGATCTTGAGAGTATAATTCTAAGTGAAATAAGTCAGACAGAAAAAGCAGAGAACCCTATGATTTCACTGATATGTGGTATATAAACCAAAAACAACAAAAGAAAAAGACAAACAAATGAGAAACAAAAACTCATAGACACAGACAATAGTTTAGTGGTTACTAGAGGGTAAGGAGGGTGGGGGGAGGGAGATGAGAGTAAGGGGAATTAAATATATGGTGATGGAAGGAGAACTGACTCTGTGTGGTGAACACACAATGGGATTTATAGATGATGTAATACAGACTTGTACACCTGAAATATGTAATTTCATTAACAATTGTCACCCCAATAAGTAAAAAAATAAATTAATAAAAGGTTTAAAGAAAAAAAGGCAATCAAAAAGGGGGTTACATGTAAGCTGGGCTTTGATGGCTGAATAGGAGTTTGCAATGTAGACTGTAGGGGAGGAAACACAGACCACCACCCGAGCTATGTCTATGTAGATGTAAGATCCCAAGATGGCTCCTTCCTGCTTCTAAAGTCTTCCAAGAGTCTCAGTGCCCAAGACACATGAACAAACAGAATTTCTATATTCCCACAGTCCTTCTTTCCCTCTCCCCACTCATAGGAAACTCAGTATCTGACAACAGGATTACCCAATGGCTCCACTGGCCGCTACTTAGGGTAGTGAGAGCAAGGGCCACCTCTAAACATTTTTCCCAGTTCCCAGACTCATTAGCATCTAACATCTAAACATAACCAGATCCCTAAATGGCAGCCACTTAAAAACCCAGAGAAACTGCCATTTTGTGCGCTCTGCCAAGGCACAAAGAAGTAAAAATCAATTTAGAAAGTGCTAGAGCTTTCCAACATTAGAGCCAAGTATGAGAAGAGTGTGATGCGTATGTAAATATGGACATTCTTTGTCAGCACATTACATCGCAGCCTGAGAGCGGGTTTCCTTCTGAAGCAGGACACTGTTCGGCCACCGCGCCCTCCTACTCTTCTTAGCCCGGGGTGGCCTGGGCACTAGACTGCTACAAAAGCAGAGCCACCCCAGCAAAAACATCGGACACCACAACCTCATAGGTCTTCTCATTTTCTAATGTCGGTGGCTAGAACAGGCTTTCTCTTGCCCATCTTTTAAAAGAAATGAGAATAAGCTTGTCCCTTTGTTTTGATGTGTCGCTTGCCTAATGGTTGGGACTGAGCTGGAGACACTGCACACGTACCCCCTTCACATGCTCACATCTCCGCCCACCCCCGACCCCCACCCACCAGGCACACACATGCATCCACACGTGTGTCCCAGCCCTGATGCTAAGTGTGCCTGACGGGGTCCAGCCTATTCCCACAACCACCACTTTGCTCTCCCAGAACGGAGATTGCTCACATGCCCTTATCCCCATCAAGGCTGCGCTGCCTCTGAAACATCATCAGAACAATCTCTCCTTCTCTGTCTGGAGCATGCACACAACCCAGGGACACAATCCCCTCCGGCGCAGATCACATCCTCATACCCTGCCACATCTGCACCAGCTTTATCTCCTCCGTTTAAACCTCCTTTTCTCTCATGCTATTCTGTATTTCCCGCAGCCTGCTCTTCCCTCCTCTCCTTTGAGTTCCTTAGAAATGAAACAGCTGTGACAGAACACCCATTATTATCCACACACTTGAAAGGCTGTGAAGAGCTTCACAGGTCACTTGGAGTTTCCCACAATGCTCTGGGCCCCCAGGCCCATGTAGTGTGTGTCCTACTTTCTTCAACCAGCCGGGGAAGACAGCCAAATTGTACCCAAAGACAAACAAGGATGATAACACTCCCCCTTCTCTTCCAGGGCAGGCTTCCTGTTTCCACTAAGAAAGGCCATCATGGTTTGTATGATGAGAATTCAGCCTTGGTGTCCATTTCCTAAAACTTTTCCAAGCTCAGTTTTAACCCTGTTCCCAGACATTCCTAGCCTCGACCCTCCCCCCAGGCTTTTTCCCACTTAGGGCTTTTGTACAAGCGATGCCTCTACCTGGAACCCTCTAGCTTTCCCCCTGTCCCCTGAACCCAGGCCCCATCCCTCTGCGCCCCTTGTTACTCTAGCACATGCCCCCATTTTCTTTTATTTGTACCACTTACCATGATCTCAAACAACACTTTCATTGATTTGTTTCTTTGTTTATTGTTTGTCTCTCGCAACTAAAATGTAAGCTCCACGAGGGAAGGTGCCCTGTCTGTCTCATTCACTGCTGTCACCCCAGTGCCTGAAACAGCATTGGGCACATAGTAGGCACTTTAATACACAGTTGATGAATGAATGAATATATTCGTGTAATTAAAAGTCTCAAAAACTTCACAAACACTTCAGGCAGCCCTTCTCCAGGTCCCAGAAGACAGAAGATGAATCTCAGCATCTACATATCGGGATCTGTCAGTAGCCTTCTCTGCCTTCTGTCTGGTTAGTACAAAAAAATATGGGTTTCTGACTTTAGGGAAAACTCTCGTTCTTGGCTTCTCCAGTACATATCAGGATTGGCTAATTCAAGAGAGTGACTTTGTCAAGGTTTGAACCAGAGTCTTCCCGCCAACATTTTCTTTCTGGCTGCTTCTATCTCCACATACTGAATGTCCTATCTCTGTCTGCACCTCATGGTCACCTCAGCGCCTCACTGTAAACCACCTGAAAAAATATACATGCAATGTTTCTGGTGTTAGAACCCAGGAATTCACCCAAATCAACTCCCCGCCTTTAGTCAGGCCAACACTAAAATCAAACAGGATTCCTACCCAACTCTTAGAAGCTTTCAAGGGAAATAATTTCCCTTCTAACTCGCCCCAGTGTCTCTCAGTTTTTTCATTCTTCCCTCAAGGGAAACGAAGGCAGTTGTGAACATGTGCCAGGTCAAAGGCTTAAGGAGCCCGATGAAGCTGACACGCAGGGACACACACACACCGTCCTTACCGACATAGCCAGGAGTCCCACAGGCTGTGGACATCACATCCCCTTTACCCTCCATTTTGGACAATCCAAAGTCACTGATCATTATTTTGGATTCCTCATCTTGACTGTAGTACAACAGGTTTTCGGGCTAGGAAGAAAAAATTAAAAAGATTTGCAAACTATGTTTACAGCTGGTTAATTGTGGCAAACTCACCAAACCACAGAAATCTACCCACTACTCAAGAATATACTTGACCTTTAGACAAAGCAAACACATTAAGAAAAGCAGTGTTTAATAAAGCTCCATAGGGGGCCCTGCACAGCAGAGGGCACTTACTGTTGTTAGTCCCTTTCCCATTATCAGTATTTTGTCTACTTAAAAAAAAAAATTAACCATATTTGGAGGCAATCGAGTGTCAACTATAATATAAACGGAGCCACTTTAAAATGGAGCGGGAGTTGCCATGTCAGAGGAACGACCCTTTTTGTGTTCTTGCGTGTTTTATACCTCAAACCTTGGAATGTTACAAACAGGGCAAAACAACCTTTGGACTGGGCTTAGGGCAACATCGTTTCCTAATAATAATAATAATAATAATAATAATAATAATAATAATAATAACTGTTCACAAAAGTAACAAGAAAGCGGTTATATGATGACTGGACTGATTACTACTGGATTAAAAATTAAAAACATTATTTAGAATTAACATCATTATGTTACCTGCACTGATAAAAATGCCTTCCTTCTATGGATGTAATTGTTCCCTTTCCCTTTCTCGTAAATACCCACTGCCTTTGTCTCCTAATCGGAACATTATTGGGGCTTCTGCCTGACTGAACGATACCCCAATAGTCAGCTATTCTTGTTGGTCTGAAACGGTTGTTGCCTCTCACTTTGAAAGGTCTTTTTATTTTTAGGTGAGCACTAGAAAGATGGTACCTCTCGGACTTGTTGATTCATTTCTTGGGTTAGGGAGAAGGGGAGTCCCAGAAATAACATTACTTTTGCAGGTGCTGTTTCCTTCCTTTTTTCTGACCCTCGTTAGCAGCTTTCTCTACTCCAAAGGCCTGTCCCTCTGCCCTCAGTCACACCGCCTGTAATTCCTGCCCACACTTTCCCCTCTCCTGAGCCCGCTGACACCTGCTCGCCCTGCTTCCTGGGAAGCACCCGATGTCATCAGGGAATGAATCGGAGTTGGAAGATCCAGCATCTTCCAGCCACGTATCCTTAAGGATCGAGTTTCTGTTTGCCTTGCTGTAAAACATGAATTGCGATGGCTCCTCTTCTGCCTCCCTGGACAGAATGGGGCAGGGCTCAGGCAGCAGTAAGGCCCCTCACCTAGCCCAGGTCTGGCCACTGGTCACTCTCCGGGACAGCTCTGCACAGCAGCGCCCCTGTACCCGAGGGGCTGAGGAGCACACAGTGAAGCTCCATTGTTACAGTCTTTTATGTAAAACTGGAGACTCTCACTGTTTCCCACAGAGAATGGGGCAGGGCTTATGCAGCCCGAGGGAGGAGTCACAGCCTCAGAGCTGCCCCTGCACCATCAAGTCGAGAACCTGAACACAGACACATGCACATTTTTTCTTAAATCTGTTTTTGAAGAGTTGCTTAATTAATGATGCTGTCACTGAGGGAGAGAAAGTCGAGGACTGACGCCTCTGCTGTCGGCGTTCCCCCACCAAGAGAATTCTGAAGAGTGACCAAGTGAAAAGTGAGCCTCTTGTTTACACCAAACTTTACAGGAAATGCAACAGGAAGAAGAATCCGAATTGCGGAGCTCATTTGCCGGCACCATTTTCTGTCTGGCTCTCGTCCTGACCCCAAGAGCTAAGCAATCTTCTGTCTTGTCAGTGCCTTATGGTGAATCTTTGGTGCCTAAGCATGGCATTTTAGGAACTATTTCTATGCAGAGTGACTAGACGTGTTTAGAAAAGAGGTTCTGGGTCTAGCTGTGGAGCAGAATCAGCTGTGAGGGAACTGTCTGTAGATGTTGTTCTCCAGTAGACTTGGGCCTGGGGGCAGGCCTTTGGGTGTTAGAACTCCAAGGGGGTTCTGAGGTGCAGCCACCACTGCAGAGAAACTGTGAGAAGTGACCCGGACGCCCTCAGAGAAGTCTTCTCCTCGGCTAGACCGTGACCTTGGCTTTCTGTGCCCTCTTGCCCTTGCCGGGCCTGCAGAGCCCAGTCTTTGCAAGAATCCTGCTAAGTCAGGTTAGAGAGAATTATTCTGGTTCTCTGGTCAGGCTCTTCACTCCCCACCTTTGATGTTGTTAAAAAATATTCAGACACTTGTTACAGACAGTGATGAAAACTTCATTCAGGGGGAGTACTAAAACAGGGTTTGCAGTCGGGGGAGACCTGACTCAACTCTGAACACGGCAAGGACAGAGGAAGGTTATAGGCACAGCACGGGGTGGGGGGGGGTGGGGGAAGGGGGAGGGTGTCAGTGGGTGGAAAATGACTAAGGGGGTATCAAGGCTAAGGGACATTCTGGATATACTAACTTGACAGGAGTTTTGCGGAAGGCAGGTCAGGGTGATTAGATATCCATATAATCACGGGAGTTTTGCGGGAGGTTGGGGGACAAGGAATCTGATAAACTAAGTCAGCAGGGCTCTCGCTAAGATGGGACTAAGTGGGCAGTCAGTAGACTCAGGACAAGCCAAAGGTCAGTCGGAAAGAAGGTTGAGGGGGCCCAAGTCACGTTTGGTCAGTCTCCTCTGTCTGTCAATGTCTCAGTCCTCGGCCTGCCTTTAGCAAGAAGCCCCTACCCTTACCCTCTCCTCTTACTAACTTTCCATCCATGACCCCTCACTCTTCTCAGTGGCTATAAATCCCCAGTGTCCTTGCTGAAGTGGGAGTTGAACTTGATTGTCCCCGCTGTTGCAATACCCCTCTTGCAGCCGTCTGGAATAAGGTCTTCCTTCCGATTTTAACAAAGGTCAGAATTATTTTTCTTTAACAGAACCCAAAGGGGAGGGGGTGAGGGAACCCACTATCCGTCACAAATAACACAAAAAGGAATGGCATTTAACAGTCACTATGACATTAATTCTGTGGACGAAGCATAAGATCAAAAGAAAATCAATGTATGCTTGAGGATGTTTTCAATGAGTTTTAAGAGGATCAAATGGGCCAATCAATTGAAATACGAATAATGCTTAGAAAGTGGGGGAGGGGGAGGATCTAACCAAAAAGCGCATGTGGCTCTTGTTTTCTCGGAATGTTTCCGGGCTGCCCTTTGATGAACAGTAAGGATCGCGGTGGGTGCGGAGAGAGGCCTTTTTGTTTAAGCTTCTGATTTTTAGTCTTGCTTGTCCCAGTGTTTGCACATCTGTAAAGCCAGTGATCTCATGATCCTGAACCAGGCTTTGTCCAGGCAAGAGATTGCCAAAGGGCCCCTGATCCCTTCGTACACATTCCTCCTACAGGAGACTTACCCGGTCAATAAAGCGCTCTTTTGAAGAACAATTACCCCTAAAGAGGGTTTGGTGGACTGGTCATTCACAGTTTAGACCAATACTTTTAATTGCCTCAAGACTAGTAAAGAAGGCAGGGTTTTTGTTTGCGGGGGGGGGGGGGGGGGGGCTGGGGGGGGAGCGGCAGGGAGGAAAGTGGAGAGAGGGCAGGCTCAGGGAGGTCAGGATGGAGGCCCCAGGTGGAAATAGGAGGCCTGTGGGAGTGGGGCAGGGGATCTTGCAATTCTGCCTGGGGTCCTAGGAGGCCCAGGACTCACCTGGAAAATCGACTTTCTGTATTTATGTCACTTTTACAAGACAATGGGTGGCCAATACCTGAGTTGAAATGTCAATCCCTACCCTTTAATAGTCCCATAACAAGCCTGTAAAAGATGTCAATCAACATTTCCCATAAAGGTCATGTTGTCATAATCACCCCAATCCAGTGATTCTCAACTGGGGGCAGTTGCGCCCCCCAGAGGGCAGTCGGCGATGCCTACAGGCATTTTTGGTTGGCCCAACGCTAGGAGTGGTACTGGCATCTGGTGGGTGGAGGCCAGGGGTGCTGCTAAACTTCCTACAATGCACAGGACAGTCCCCCACAAAGACTGACCCAGCCCAAGGGGCACTCGTGCCCGGCGGAGAAGCCGTACTCTGATCTCAGGCAGTAGTGGACATTTCCTGTCTCAATCCCTTGTTTTGAAAAAAGGACCACTGATTGGCTCTAGTAGCTTCCTGGGGCAATAAGACACAAGAATACCTTCCTGGAGGAAGAAGGAAGTATATTTACATGTGGGGGTGGGACAGTATCCCAGATTGTGCCCTCATTTTAAATGAACACAACTATGTTCTCCATTGCTCAGGCCTAGCTCATACAGTTTGTTTTCATTTTCTTTGATGTTTATGAAAATTGAGTATCAACTTCCTCCACATAGATCAAACTCCTTTGTGCCTCTGAAAAGAGATCACAGAAAGGTCCTAAAACGGCAATGTTCTTTCCACAACTACAAGCCTGGTGGGTGATTTTAAAGCTCCACAGGCTGGGATCTGCACGTATTTCTCCCAAAGCGTTACATGGGGGTAGAAAACAGTATCTCCCGTCCAGCCAATCAGCACTCCTACAGGGGAAACAAACATTGGGCCTCTAGGAAATGGTTTATCTGCTTAGAAATGATTTCTAATAAGGATAACCAGCCCACCACATCACATCTCTGTTTAGCACACTAACTTGTTTCGAGAGAGCTGCCTGCTGTGCGCTGGAATCACACAAGTGGCATCAGGGAGGGCACAAGAGAGCAGAGAAGGCACCGCTGCCTGTGCCAGGCAGGTTGGCTTAGCCTCACCCCGCCCTCGGAAGGACCTCCAGGCCTGAAAACTAGCTAAGTGTGCTCACAGCCCCTTTCATCTGTCAAGGAGCCAGCAAAGGACAAAGGCTAAGGACTTGATCAACATTCCCAAATCCTCTCGTCCAGCAGTTCTCCAGGAGTGGTTCCCAGGCCAATACCGGCATCATTTGCAAACCCTTGAGAAATGCAAGTTCCCGGGCCCCCTGCAGACCTACAGAATCAGAACATCTCGGGTGGGGACAACCATCTGTTTGTACGAGTCCTCCAGACAATTCTGATGTAGGCTAACATTTGGGAGCCACTGCCCTTGTCAATGGAAACTGATAACATAGAGAGAATGAGAGAAACCTTTACAGTGAACCCTTATTAAAAGAAAGCTACACCATCTCATACCTTGACTCCCACATAATGGGAAGATGCTGAAATTCCATTTTCACTAATGTTTAGGGTTTATTCTTTAAATGGATTTAGACTCCCCGTAGTCGTGCATAGCGTGGCTTCAGTACAATATAATCCCTGTGTTTATGATACAAGTAGAGGGTACGTGTGCTGGGGTGGAATTTCTACCTTGACTGGTGCAGTGAGCTCTGGGGCTGGACCTGTGACTGCGGTAGAATGAAGCCACGTTACAGCTTTGGGTTAGCAATGCTCATTGTGTTATTCCTCAAATTGGTATGTCTGAAACCTAAATAGACCCAGAGGGAAATGTATTGCCAAGGGGCCCACATACAGCCCAGATCCTTCAGTGCTACTGGGTGAAGGGTCAGGATGCCAAAACCTCACGAGGAAAGGTAAGAAAGAAACCTCCAGGACATTGGAGAAAGTTGTAATTGCAGCTCATTAGTCCTGATAATCTTCCATTTCCCTTCTCTCTTATTTCATGCCCTCTACCCACTTGCTCCCTTTCTTTCATAAAATGTGTTATGCTGAAACAGGGTTAGAATTGGGAGAGGACTGAAGAATTGCACTGGGAGAAGGGTGTTGGGGACCTGTACGTCTTGAACAAAATTACCTTTTAGACAGGCTTGAATCAATACATAACCTACCTCTTGGTGGCCCCTTGGCAGCTAATGGTTATAAAATAACCAGAGAATGGCCCGCCCCACTGATCTGCGTCTTCTTTCAAGCTACGTCTGGGTCCCAAAGGCCCTGACGATTAACAGGACACCAATGCCCACTTATTCCACCCATGTCTACATCAAGGCAACCCCACCCCTCCTCTGGAGCCAGTCCTCTTGGAGAGGTGCATTGTGGGTTGGAGAGCAGCCGGAGGATGTTGCTAAGCGACGGCCTCACCTTGAGGTCCCTATGGACGATGCCCATTCTATGGAGATAGTAGACAGCGTCCAAGACCTGGCGGATCAGAGTGCTGGCGTCTTTCTCTGTGTAAAATCCTTTCTCCACGATCCGATCAAACAGCTCTCCACCAGATACACTGTTGACAAAAAAAAAAACACGAAAAAATTAGAAGTCTGAGAGGATCTATTGAATCATTCAGGGAAAACCGTCAATCAGAGCTTTCAACATGATAAAAGACCCAAATTTTATTTCAAAAACGAAATCATTTTCAAAGTCAGATTTTGCCCCACCTATTCCCAAGAAGCTGACACCTGCGAGGTGTTTCTACTTCACTGTGGTACAAATTTCCAGACTAAAATAAAGGGAATAAAAATAAGCCAGGACCCACGGACTATCCAGGCTTGACAAGCCTCTCCTGGCCTCTGCCTCACGTTGCTGAGACAATGTAAAGTCCTACAACCTTCCAGAAGCATCATCAGATATAGAGAGACGCTGCAGGACATGATTTCTCCTTTGTACAAGAGAGTATCTTTAAAGAACCCGGGGTTTGGGGAGCTGTGGGCAAAGCACCGAGCAGCCAACAGGAAGTCTGGGGTTTTGACTGAGTTCTGCATCTCCTATGTGTGTGTAAGCTGAGTGTGTGAGCAGCCCTGGAGTCTTTGAACTTCCATCTTTTATCTGTAAAACGAGGGAGTTAATCTAGTCAACCACGTCAAACAGAGGGTAGGGGGAGACCCTCGGAGGCAGCAGAACCTGAAAGCCACATGATTTACAAAAAACAAAAGAAAAATGACACTCTGCCACATTGCATTGCTTTGGTTTTTGGTGACAATATTTAATTTTAATTTTCTCTGAATTTAAAAATGCATTAAATTTTTATTTATTTATTTATTGCAAAGAGGCTTCGGCAAAAAAAAGGCTTTTTTGGCAAAGGTCAAAAAGCCCTGGTGAACAACCTCTACAGACCCTTTCATTTTGATATTCAATGCTGTTCTGAGTTTAACAGTGACAGTACTGCACAATTCTGAACGGAAACAACTAACACCTCAGCTTCCCGATTCTTAGAACATACACTTCCTTAAGAAAACAGTGCTTCTGTCAAATAATTAAGCCATCTTGGAAATTAGCTTCAAGGGATATGTTAAAACTATTTTTTTCTATAAAAAAGAAACAAATTTTCCAAAAACAAAACGAAAAAGAGATTTATTTGAAATATTAAAAGCATAAAACAGTTTCATAAACAACTTTTACAGCTTTAACAGAGTAAAAGGCACGCCCTGGCAGAAAACACACACACACACAGACACACACACACACATACACTTACACACACATACACACACCACACACACAGAGCTATGACTTATTTTCTGCAAGTCATGGCAATTAATGTGCAATAACTGAACCTCTGATGCTTCTTTTTAAAAAACCAATAAAGAAAACACAACTGCAGCTATAAAAGGCCTCTGTGTTACCTATAGTTATTCCAAGGGATACAGTGCTTGGATAATGTCTTGTTTCCAAAGCAAACTGAGCAATCTAGATAAGAAAGGAAAGACGCTCAGGAGAAATAAAAAGCAATTCAAAGAGGAAAAAGAAACTGAAACCATTTTAACGACCAAGTCATCTAAATGATCCCTGTAGGTAAACCCAAATCCCCAAACATCCCCTCTCAGCAACTGACACCAAGACCTCGCCATTCTTCATTTTTCTAGAGCCTTCTTCCAATGAATTTCAATGTCTGAAACTTTGCAGAGCTTGAGGATTTAGGACAGATGTACAGCTGCCAGGGGCAGGGGGACGTGGGGGCCTTCACTTGACTTGGTCATTTATTCTACCTTATTCTACCACTCCTTCAACATTTACTGGGGGCCAGTTCCGGGCCAGCTACTGTGCACTGCACGGCCGGTGTCAGTCATGCAGCACTAGTTAGAAGGAGGAAATGCTGTTTTGATTGTGCCCCTCATCATCCTCGGCCATCAACCTATCTTCCAACATTGCCTCGCATTACTAGTAGTGTTCCAGTGCCTTCTTACCAGGGGTTGGCCTGCTACTCATGTCCTCTGCTCGGTGAGCTGCTGGAGGACCTCAGGCAAGGGTGCTTACCCCTCCCCAGCCCCACTCCACCTCCCACCACTCCAGTACCCCGCACGACCCAAACTTTGCCAGACCCTCTCCTTCCCTCAAAACTGCTCTTTCCTGCTTCCCATTCTCTCAAAGTCCTCTTTTCGGCTCTGTGATCTATACGGTGGTAGTTGATTCTATTGAATCGAAGCACCAGAGCTGAAGTGTACAACACTGCTGTAGTACATATTGTCAGAGTCCAAATTCTCAGCACATTGAATATCTCTCTTCTTAAATTTCAAATTGTACCAGGGCTGTATTTTCCTGAACAGTGCTCAGAATGAATTTGGTTTCCTTAGAAACCAAGGCACAGGGGAAATGTTTAAAAACTTGCCAATAAAAAAAACGTAACACTACTAATAAAAATATCTCAGATTTGCAAATCACTTCATGCTTTTCAAAAATCTTCTTAAGTGCACATTTCAAAGGCCTGGATGTTTATATGCACTCACCCCACCCCACCACCACATTCCTATGTGGAAACCCTAATTCTTAATGTGATGATATTTGCCGGTGGGGCCTTTGGGAGGTGACTAGATTTAGATGAGGCCATAATGGTGGGGCCCCCCTGATGGGATCAGTGCCCTCATATGCAGAGGAAGATGGACCAACCAGGCTCTCTCTGTACTACGTGAGGACTCAGTGAGAAGGCGACTGCTTGCCAGCCAGGAAGAGAGCCCTTAACAGGAATCAAATCTACTGGCACCTTGATCTTGGCCTTCCCAGACTTCAGAAATGTGACAAATACATTTCCATTGTTTAAGGCACCCCGTCTCTGGCATTTTGTTATAGCAGCCTAAGCTAAGATACCTACTCATTTTTAAAACCACTTATGAATAACCAAAATCCCAGAATCACTAATGAGGAAATAAGTTTTGAATCGTGGCAATGGGTGTGTCTCACTTTCAGGCCTGCAGACCATGGTTAGGTTGGGTGGTTGGCTGCTGATCTGACACGTTGCCCTCTTGAGTCAATATCCTCCTATGGCAAACTTCCTATGTGCACAGTTTCCCAATTAAATAATTCAAAGCATCAGGATGCAGTTAGAAGCATCGGAGGTCCAGTGACTGGGGAAAAGAAGTAGAACCATAATAGTAGATCAAGAAATCAAATGATTAGGGAGAGAGACTACTGGGAGAGAGACTTAGCTGTGGGGGGTGCAGATATGGAAAGATAAAAGATTAAAGGAGAAGACTGAAAGATGGTTCAAAAATTCTGTTCTTTGCAATTCAAACTTTGACATTGATTTAGAACAATCTGTCTTTGCCTGGAAGCTGGGTTGCTCGGTCTCTGATCACCCTTGCCTATTACAGAGTACTGCTATCATAGAGTATGAGAAGTTTAAATATGCAAATGTGAAATAGTTTGATGTAATAATATCAGTAAAATTTCAGCTTACTTGAAAAATTTTAAGTAATGCAAATCCTTTCAAATTCAAAAATAATTGTCAAGAAGCATAATTTCAAAGTTACCGGATCGAGTAAGCTGTAAGCTCTGATTCCACTATGGTATTCTATAATGCAATATAACTTGTCAGTATATCATGCATACTGTCAGTACTGGGCAAACCCCACTGTTCTCTGCATGCACTTGAACTTCCCCATCTAATTTTGATAGATATTATCCTCTTATTTTAAAAATTTAATGCCAATTTTTATAACTTAAAATGCTTTATGCCTTATAACAATATCATACACACTAAAAGATACTACTTGTGCTCATAAGGAAAACTGGGCTCCAAAAATCTATCACTCTAGAAATTGGAGATGATAAAATAAAGTGAAGAAGGCTGGAGGAAACCAGAATATGTGACCCCAAAATATGCCTCTTTGACATAAAAATTATTTTGAGCTGAAAGCAATTAAGAAGCAGTAAAAGTAGAAAAAGCTCCCCCTTTTCTGGCTAAAGGCAAGAAACAAATTGTCTATTTCAATGGAGACAGACTTCTACCAGCCCAGAGAATTCTGTAAACAAACCTCACCCTTATGTTCCTAGTTCCTCCTTCACCAGTTATCACCCCTAGCCCAAATCTCTTTGTCTTGTCAGTTCTCCATAAATTTATTATTTGTCTAAAAGGTAAACAAGCTTCCCGCTCTGGTCGCTTCTTTAGGTTCTTCATTCTCTTGTGAAGACTCTCATGTACACGGAAAAATTCAGTATAGTACATACGCTTTTCTCCTGTGCATGTCTTTGTCAGTTTAATTTTCAGACACAGCCAGGTATCCTAAGAGGGTTGTGGAAAATGTTTTCCTCCCCTTCAAGGCCAAATAGCATAGAGCTGTGCTATTAATTTCAGACACAGTAGTCTGAGAAATATTAGCGATGATGCTGGGATAATAAAAAAGCAGTGTAGCAACAAATATGCCTTGAAATTCACAAGGGCTGTCACAGAAGTAGGCAGCAAAAGAAGAAAAAAACTGGGTGACACAGCTACAAGAACAATGTGGTCTCAATGTACCCCAGAGCTAGGCTGCTTATAAATGTGCATTTGTTAAGAACCATCTCGCCTATTTACATTTAGTCCTAAAGGGGAAGTACACTTAAAAAATGCAGGTTGTGATTAAAAGAGGCTACAAGCAAAGCACTTTTCAACTGTGAAACCCCTAGGCCCAGAGGGCAGACAGAAGTATTTTTTTACCCAGCCAGGAGAAAGAAAGCATCTATCTTCTCAGTCTTTCCCTGAATCAAGTCCCAACTCGGCAGCCCCTGGGGTCTCCCTCCTCCCACACAGGGCAGCCGCCCCGTCTCCCAGGCTCCCACTCTTAATCCTCACTGCTTCATTTGGCGGTGGCACCTGTACACTCAGCTCCTGGCGGGGGTGGGGGTGGGGGGGGCTCTCATCCTCTCCAGGAAGATTAAGGCTTTACTTCATGCAACCTCTGCCCTCAATATTTTCCTCCTTCAATAAATCCTACTTGAATAAAAATATCTTTATTCTTAGAATTCAGTTTCACAATATCTTTCAGGCCTCAATCTGTTCAGAAATTTCCAAAACACAAACACATGTCTCTCCATTTCACGGACCAGATCAATTTAACCCCTTGTGTTCCTTTACACTTTGATTTTGGTTATTTTGCCTTCTTAACGTCTGGGGTGTTAGGACTGAATTGTGCCCCCTCTCTAGTTTATATGTTGAAATCCTAAACCCCCCCACCCCCAGTACACCTCAGAACATGACTGTATTTGGAGACAGGGCCTTTAGAGTGGTGCTTAAGGTTAAACAAGGTCATATGGCTCCCATATGACGGGTATCTGCATGAGGGAGAGAGGGCGGCAGAGGGGAGCCATAGCAGGGATACACGCACATGGAGGGAAGACCGTGTGAGGACTCGGAGAGAAGGCAGCCGTCTACAAGCCAGGAGAGACGTCTCAGAAGAAACCAACCCTGCTGACTCCTTGAGGTTGGACTTCCAGCCTCCAGAACGGTGAGAAAATAAACGTCTGTTGTTTAAGCCCTCCAGTGTGCGGTATTTTGTTTTGACCACCCTAGCAAACAAATACACTGGGCAACATAAAGGACCTTTCATATTCATGCAGCATATATTTGAATGTACATTGTCTTCATATATATTTTTTGAAGTTTATTGGAGGAAAACCCTTTTTGGGGGACTTTATATGCATTATATGCTTTTTTAAATTTACCAAATCATCAAATAATCCTGGATCAAGCCAGACAATATGTTGTCTGTGTTTCCAAGGGACTCACAGCTGGGGGTGGTGGTGGGGTTCTAAGACACACAGGTAAGTTGAACACTGTGCAGGTGGTTCCGATTAGGAGTGGGGTGATGAAGGTGCTTTGGAAGATCACACAGGACACCAGGAAGGGGCCCAGGGGACAGGGCAGGAGAAAGGGAGTCTGAGTTGTCTCGAAGGAGGAATAGTCAAGTGGAACTTGACTATTAGTCAAGTGGAGCAAAGCGATGGTAAGTAACAGTTGATCATCTGAATGATCACGAAAAGAGTTTTTGGTGAATTGACTCTTCAGAGAAATGCAGTCCTGAAAGAGGTGTTGTGTGAGCACCTTCTTTCCATCAGCCCACCCTGGCAGGCAGTGTTAGTCTGTATTTGGGGGCAACAAAAGAGGCTCAAGTTGACAATCAAGACCACCAGTGGCTAAGACTTGCCAAACTGTGACCCCAACGGGAAGACCACAGGGCACTGAAGAAGGGAGAAATTGGTGGCTAGAAAAGGCTTCCTGAAAGAGGCGTCTTAACTTCCTCTGTGCTTCCGGAGTCTAGCAGAATACTCATCAGATTGCAGAAAAATGTCAGGTGGGTCCTGAAGGAAGGCGAAACGTGAGAGACACGAGGAAGGACATGACAAGCTGGGAAAAGACGGTGAGGCAGGAATGAATATGGTAGGCAAAGAAACCCGACTTATCTGAAAAATGCAACTGGTGTGGATGAAGGCAGAGCCTGAAGGATTCTGAAAACCGAGCAGTGGAGCCTGGCTGGGCTGTTCATTCTAAGCTGCTTGGGATCAAAGGTAGCCCATTTCTGAAAGAGGCCACTGAGCGTGTTGCCATTGGTGTGTTTGGGTGTGGCATGACAGGCATCTCGGGACAGGGGTCATTTCCAGGGGGGTGTGTGTCTTCCAGCAAAGGTTTGTAGTTGCCATCCCACTGCTTTCATATTCTCAGTTGTGCAGACTTCCTGCTGCCCTTAGGTGTGCTCAGAGAGCAAATCCATTCCACCACAACCAGGTTGGCCAGCTCTGTGATGTGCACTGATTTTCATCTATCCAAGCACCATCCTTCATTGCTTTGGGTGGAACCTCAATGATTCTTTGGAATCATTTGTTTCTCCTCCTTTCCAACTATGCCTCGTCAGTCCCTAACCAGCTGTCCCAAGGCTGGCCAGGAAAAGTATGCTCATAGCCAAAATGATGGATAAGAAAGAACTAACGGTGCTTTAATTTTGTTTTGGAAACTTGATTGCTGACATGCTGATACTGAAATTCTACTCATGAGAAAAGGGCTAAAGGATGTGTAAAGAAATGACTAACATGATCAAGAGTCCAAGAGAAAATAGCTAATCTCTTTTAATTCAAAGCACCTCTTCAGAGCCCCCGCCCCAAAAAAGATAAGTTAATTACAAATCATTTTTAGTTTTTTGTTTTCCAAGAGGGCAAAACATATCTTATTCATATAGCATCCCCAATATCTATGACTTTTATATTCTGGTGAGTGAGAAAGAGAAATCAATAAATAGATGAACAAACAGATAAATGTGAAACTGTCAGAGAGTTCAAAGTGCAGTGCAGAGAACCTGAACAAGCCTGAGAAGAGCACAGCCCCTCTGGATGGCAGGAGACAGCCAGCCACGTGACAAAGGGAACAGCTTGTCCTAAGACCCTGAGGACAGCACAGAACTTAGGGTATTTGGGACCCAGAAGGTCAGGATGACTGGAGTGTGCCCGGCAATGGTGGAATGGCCGAGAAAGGAAGGCCCAGCTCACGCATGGCAGGAGCTAGGGAATGAATGTTTGTGTTCTCCCCAAATTCATATATAGAAATATCACCCCAAATGGATGGTTTTTGGAGGCGGGGCCTTGCGGATAATTAGGTCACGAGGGTGGGGTCCTCACTGGTAGGACTAGTGCCCTTATAAGAAGAGGTCAAAGAGCCAACTTGCCCTATTTCTGCCATGTGAGGAAACAATGAGAAGCTGGCAGTCTACAACCAGGAAGAGAGCTCTCCCCAGAACACGACCATACTGGCACCCTGATTTGGGACTTCCAGGCTCCAGAGCTGTGAAAAATAAATTTATGCTGTTTACAAGCCCCCCGACTTATGGTACTTTGTTTTGACAGCCCAAATAGACACAGGTGTCATGTAAACTAAGATCCTAACACGGGTTTATTCTCTATTTGATAAGAAATCATTGTAGATGTCTAACTATTACATTGTTCTGTACACCCGAAACTACTAAAACAAGAAAAGAAACCGTGGAGGGTTTCAGCCAGAGGACAAGTGAACTGAATGACGTTCATTAAAGGTCACTGTAGCCGCTGTGTGAGAAATGGTTGTAGAGGCAGCAGCGTGGAGCACGCAGACGTGAGATGGGTAACAGAGGATGGGGGCTCAGCCTGGGGGCGCCGGAGTCAGACAGAAATGAACAGACACGTTATGTTTTGGAGACGCAGGAGCCAAGACTCACTGGTGAAGCTGACATGGGGCACAGAGGAAGGGGGATCAAGATTGTCTCCTAGAGTTTTCACTTGAGGAACAGGTACTTGGCAGTGCCATTATTTGAAATTAGGGACCCTGGTGAAAGAACAGGTTTGGAAGGATAAAAACAAGTAGGCCAGCATTGACCACAGAACTTCCTGCCATGATGACAATGCTCTTTATCTGCGGTGTCTGATGTGGCAGCCACTAGTCACAGGGGGCTACTGTGCATTTGAAACGTGGCTGGTACAACTGAAGACCTGGCCTTATAACTTTATTTAGTTTTAAGTAATGTAAGTAGCCACACGGCACTACCACAAGAGACAGCATAGATTTAGAGTCACGGTTAGGACAGGTGCAGTTTGAGATGCTTATTGGGTGGAGACATTAAGCAGTAGCCATACATAGAAGTCTGAAGTTCGGGGGAAAGATCAGGGCTAGAGTTCAAAACAAGCAAGTCACCAGCCTGTAGATGGTCTTCATAGCCAAGAGACTAGACATGGTCAACCAGTGAGAGAGGGTAGCTGGGTAAGAGAAAGGCATCTAAGTGCTGGGAACTCCAACCCTCAGACAAGGAAGGGCCCGCAGAGGACTAGACAGAGAGGCAGGAAGCAAAGGAGAGCGTGGTGCCATGGACACCACAGGGGCGTGGTCAACCCCGACAAACACAGCTGAGAGATCAGATAAGATGAGGACAGAGAAAGGTCCATCATATTTGCCAAGATAATGGGCAGGGCCAGAGGCAGAGATCCGAGAGTCACTGGCATACGAGATGGCATCTCGACCTTGGCAGTAGAGATGTCTGAGTACAAAGAAGAGAAGGGTGCCCAGGACTCAGCAATCTGACCTATTTTTCTCATCTATGAAAGGGGAAATTATACCTGCCTTAAGAATTACGTGAGACAATGAAAGGAAAATCGCTAGGCAGCCTTTTGGCATGCTTTAGTTTTCTGTAAATGTCAGTTCCCTCCCGCCTTCTCCGCTGGGAAACTCAGGGGCAGGAGCAAACCACTGACTGACAAGGGATCAGTGGGAAGGAGCTGCTAGGAACGGGGCGTTGCAAGGAGAGGAGGGAGACACAGGGCTCTGTTTCTTGAGACAGGAGAGCCCCCCACCCCACAGACAGGCTGGGGTTCTATGGAGATATCCACACATGTAGTTAGGATGGAAATCTGTGAAGACTGCAGCCTTATCACGTAATTGTACAATTTAATATTGCGACTTCTGCATTCAGTAGATATCTTCCTATAACCTTATAAAAGGAGGACTTGCAGTGAAGTTCAGGATGCTTCTAACCTGGCTAGTGAGGCCCGTTTCCTGACTTGTTCCAGGTTAATGAAGTACTTTGACATGCCAGAGCTCTAAAGAACGTGAGTTTTGTGTTGACAGATGTTCTTGAATGTATTAAGTATAATTTTTGGTAGTATTCTGTCATAAACTGTCACATATCAGCTCTCTCCCAATTAGATCAAGTTGGAAAGGTTTTACTTGGCAAAACAATTATTTTTCTATTACAATTTTCCTAATATTAAAATAATTTTGCATTCCTGGAGTAGTAACAATGGAAAGAGGTTGGAGATGGCTCTGGAACAGGTCTAGGAAAACAGCTTGGTTACAGATAGTCCACTAAATTGGTAACTCCCATGTGGGGAATTGCCAGTGGGCTGGAAGCACGTCTTTGTCTATCTTGGGTAAGTGACTATGTTCAAAACTGATGGAGGACAATTATGCAATTTCACATATGCTCAGAGATTCAGGATCTGAAGACAACTTGATAGAGCCCCAATTTTATGACAAGTCTAAAAAATGCTTTCTAACTCCTTTTTGTTTGTCCAGCTTTAACAGAAGTTCATTATATGAGGTGTGATCAAAAGATGCGGTGAATGTTTAAATAAATAAAAAAATTATTACAGTAAAATATACATTGCCATGAACCCCCCTCAAAATACTTCTCCTCTCTTTGAACACACTTATCCCATCATTCTTGCCACTTTCTGAAGCAGTTCTGGAAGTCCTCTTTCATGAGTGTCTTTACTTCATCCTCTATCATGACAATACTCCATGTCACACATCGCTTCTGATACGGCAATTTCTGTCAAATAAAAAACTTACGGTGTGTCCTCATCTACCTTATTCACCTGGATCTGGCACCATGTGACTTCTGGCTCTTCCCCAAAGTGAAAATGACCATGAAAGGTAAACGTTTTGAATCCATTCAGGACATCAAGGCAGCCACGAGAACTCAACTAAAGAACTCACGAAAGAGGACTTCCAGAACTTGCTTTATAAAGTGGCAAGAATGATGGGATAATGTTCAAAGTGAGGGGGAGTATTTTGAGGGGGGATTAATGACAATGTGTATTTTACTGTAATCATTTTTTTTATTTAAACATTCACTGTATGTTTTGATCACACCTCATATGTATTTATATTCATTCTAGTGTTTCTCAGCCAAGGGGGATCTCTACTGAAAATCCTGTGGCAGATGTGTGACAGGGCACGAGCATTTAGGTCTTCTGAGAAAGGTCTAATAATGCCTTCAAACAGCAGAAACAAAATGGAAATTTCCTGACTATTGTTTAGACTTGCAAAATGCCCAACGCCTTTGTTGATGAAGCCTCCAGAGTTCCTGGGTTTACCTTCTATCAATAGCATCGACCAACGTGCACAATCACAGCTGCGCACTGCAGGAATCCCTGGCGCTGGGCCACCTTGGTCCTTGTTGAACCCTCACATCTAATTCCTACTCATCATTTAGATTCTAACTTGAATGTCACTACTTCAGAAAAGCCTTTTCTGACCCCCCGGATGAGATTACCCCCATTACATTCTCTCTTAGCAGCTGTATTTCTGCACAGCACTCACCAGTTAGAATTCATTGTTGTCACACTTGTCTGTGTGGTGCTTCTCCTCTCCAGGGGTGTGACCTCCATAAAAACTGAGGTCATGTCAGCCTCTGCTGAAACTGTTTTACCCAGGGTTTAGCATGGACCCGGCAGAGAGGAAAAGCTAACTCAAGCTACGTTGAATAAAGAAAGGGACTGTACAATAGACGCATAGCGAGTGGGGTCTGGGTCGAGATGGGCATGGCATCCTTAAGCCATCATGCAAGTCCTCAAGCATGTGCCATGGAGTATATAACACAGTGTTCTGAAACCCACTCTGTTTAGCAGGTGAGCAGCTGAGCCAATTTTCTCTCTATCTCTACCCTCATCCGCCTGTCCATCCGTCCATCCGTCCTTCCGTCCCTCCGTCCATTCATCCATGTATCCTTGACTCTCTAAACTTGCTACTGGTTTGCATGCTATATTTTTGTCTCACCAATCATATCTCTGGGGTTTGCTTTTCTGCTGGGAGTAGGCACTCCACACTCTGAAGAATGTTCTAGAGCCCCCAGCCAATCCAGTGAATGGCGCTTCCTCTTGGCTGGTCCTGGCTTTGCCCAGGGACCCTCAGCAGACTCCTCCTCAACCGAATGTCACAACATCTAAATAAGACAACCCTCCAGCATATTTATATCATCACCCATTTAAAAAAAGCCATGTCAAGAAACCGTTTAGGATGATGTGCTAAAGGGTAAGTTAGCGAGCGATACAGCCCAGCCTCCAGGCTGGGGCGGGGACAGAGTGACCCCCAGGGTATATGTGACTGGTGGGCAGTGACACGGCCCAGTCAGTGCCACATGAACTGGATGGCGCAGATCTACACAGACCAGAGTAATCTGCAGAATGAAAGAAGTTAGGCCATGGTAGTTTGTTGTCATTTCTGTATTTTGATGGAAAACTATTTTAAAGCAGTCCCTTGTAGTTGTACAAATACACATTATGCTCTGAAATGTCTGCAATGAATGTGTTCTTTTTAAATGAAGATAACAAAACAGACCAGGCACCAGACATTCCAGGTAATCGGGCTTGCTCTTTATCACTCAGCTCAAATTGCTGCAAGTCTGAGAATATAACAAAACTTCCACTCATGGAAGCTTCTAGAACACATTTCGTACATCACGCTGGTTTGCCCATGACTTCCAAACCAGCAGCTTGCAGCAACCACCAGTGATTTTCAGGTTCCAAAGAAAAACTCCTTTCCAGAAACTCCTTTCTTCCCCTGTCCAAGGTTTAAAGCTGTCCCGAAGGAGAGCTCGGGTCACACACCTGCCTACCTGGCTGTGTTCCCAACAACCAGCCACCCCCCAGAGCCCACGGCCCTGGGCTCATGTGGGCTTCCCGTGGCCTTCCGTTTCCTCTCAATCCCAGCACAGGATGGCTCTGCATTACTGAGCTCTACAGCAGACATTTGTCAGAGTTCCTTCTTACTGAAGGTTATTCTGAAAGACACACTAAGCATGGCTGCTTTGGAACCAGTAAAAAATATTTTTTTAACAAATAAGAATGGGAAAAGTTTAAATATCATCATCAGTGAGGGGTGAAGAGAGGAATACAATTGCATTGTTCTGGATCAGACCAGCTGCCAGGATCATTCCGAAACTTCTCTTCCCTGTATCTCTGACTGGGACTGTGACGGTTGATTTCATGTGTGAACTTGACTGGAATATGGCGTGCCCAGATATTTGGTCAAACATAATTGTGGGTGTGCCTGGGAGGGTGTTTCTGGAAGAGATACGCATTTGAATCGGTAGACTGAGAAAGCAGATGGCTCTCTAGTGTGGGTGGACCTCGTCCAATCAGTTGCAGGCCTGGCTAGAACAAAAATGCTTAGGAAGGGAGAACTGCTTTCTAGCTGAGACACTGTGTTTTTTCCTGCCTTCAGACTGGAACCGAAATACTGGCTTTTCCTGGGTCTGGAGCCAGCTGGCCTCTGGACTGGAACCATACCATCGGCTCTCCTGGATCTCAGGTTGCCGACTCACCCTAGAGATCTTGGGACTTGTCAGCCTTGATAGTCATGAGCACCAAGTGTCTGTCTGTCCATCCATCCTCTCCCTCTCCATATATATAATGGAATGAAATATCATGTACATATAATAAAGAAACAAGGTGGAATAAGAATAGGAAGTGAAGAAGAGGAGAATCGTAGAGGAGGCATGCTGAGGAAAACAAGGGAGAGTGTTCTCGGAGCTGTCTGTCCATTCGGAGATTCCCTCAGACATTCTCCTGAGCAAGAGCGGGAAGATACAGCATGGAAAATTCACATTTACAAGCAGTTCACCCACCGTTCCAACTTCCCCCACAATTTCTGGCAAGCTTTTTCTAAGATTCGTGAGCTGCCAGTGGACAGATATGAGATTCAGTAACTTGTGTTTTTACTTTTATAGGTAACAATAGGATTCAAGCCAAATATTAAATGTTTCATTGATAACAAAACACTGCAAGGAAAATTAGAAGTCTAAAATGCCATCTAAGTGCCAACAGAGCCCTAGAACATACTTTCAACAAAGTTGCTGTCCTTGACTTGTGATTTGCTAGAAGAAAGTTCTTTCTCAGACTATCTTTTCTTTTATTTGAAAAAACAAAAATCCATATACAGCAACATTTTAAAAACCCACAGAAATCGCCTTAGGTATACCAAGACACACCTTCTTCAGTGCCAGCAGAATTATTTACCTCTGCTTTTCTCTTCAGCACAGTCTGTTTCTAGTGTTTTCGCATGGGGGGGAGGGGGTGCCGCACATGTGTGTGTACATGAGCACGCGTGTGTGCACGTGTGCATGCTCACAGACACATTTATGCTTATTTGAAAATAACTACACGTATGAGCTTTGGTCAGTCTGGGTTCCACAAGATAGAGGAGACCCTGTTCAATGGGTGAGGCCGGAATGGGCATGCTCACAGCCCTGTGAGTGACAGGGATCTCGGGAGCAACGGCCACCAAACCTACTCACTGAGCACAGAGAACGAAGCTTTGTGGGCACAGAACTGAGAGTCCCAAGCATAGAACTTGACTTTTGTTTTTAATGTTCACTTTTCTTTGTGTCTTTTAAAATGTGCCTTCCTTTCTGCTTCATGCACACTTGGAAAGCTATAATTTAAAAACAAATAAAACAAAACAAAACAAAAAAACAGAAATAACAAGTGTTGGTGAGAATGTGGAGAAATTGGAACCCTCATACACTGCTGGTGGGAATTAAAATGGTGCAGCTGCTGTGGGAAAAAGTTTGGTGGTTCCTCAAAAAAAAAATTAAAAATAGAGTTATAATATCACCCAGCAATTTCATTCCTACATGAATTGAAAATATATGTTCATATAAAAACTTATATATGACTGCTCATAGCAAAATTATTTATGATACCAAAAAAGCAGAAACAACCAAAATGGCCATCAATTAATGAATGGACAAACAACATTTGGTCTTGCCATATAATTCATGCGTGGAATATTATTCAGTCACAAAAAGGAATGCAGTTCTGGTAAATGCTACAACACTGCAAACATACTGAAAACATTATGCTAAGAGAAAGAAACCAGACACAAAAGGCCACATATTGTATGATTCCATTTACATAAAATGTCCAAGACAAGCAAATCTGTAGAGACAGAAAGTAGATTGGTGGTTGCCAGAGGCGGGGGGAAGATGGAATGGGGAGTGACGGTTAATGGGTACACAGTTTATTTTGGGGGTGATGATATGTTCTGGAATTATATAGTGGTGATGGTTGTGTGTGTAACCTTGCGAATATACTAAAAACCACTGAATTGTAAATATACCTTAAAAGGGGTGAATTTATGGTATGTGAATTTTATCTCAATTTTTTTTTAAATTCCCTTTTCTTTTCCTAGACCCATTATTTTTATCAACAGAAAGACAAATGTGCTAAGGACCCTAGAAATAGCCTTGCTTTCTGCCTTGACCATCTAACAAATGGAATTTCCCCCTTTGTCTTGTTTTTTCTTAGCCGAAGAGATCTATTGTTAGAAATTGATAGACCATTTGCATCTTCTCTAGACCTACTCTTTCTCTCCCTTCTGATGACATACAAAGATGGTCTCTCATTGGAGCTACCGTTTCCTTTTTTAAACAACCCTCCTCTTTTACTGCCTGCTGGCTTGCGCACACCTAGACCTACTTAAATAACGAACCCTGTCTCTAACGTAGGTTCCTCTCTTGAGGAATAAAGTAGAAGAACCATAAAGTACAGAGCCTTTGTCAGATGTGATATTCTTAGATGACCTCTGGGAATAAACCACTTAACAAAGAGAGTTGAAGTCACTTTCTCTGAAACAGCCTTCATTTAGTTACATCTCCCAAAGTCTTACATTGTGTGACCTCAAATAACTGAAATGGCACCTCACTCACTCATACACAGATGTGAGTCGTTTCTTATTCCTATCAATAGATGCCTGTCGGCTAAGAACGTCATTGCACTAAAACCTCACCAAAGTGATTGGCTACAAAATATTCCAGCAATAATTTTCAAAAGGGAAGATGCTATTAAGGCGATGAACATATTCTAAAATTGGATTAGGGTGATGGTTGCATAACTTGGTAAATTTATTAAAATCATTGAATTATACACTTAAAATGAGTGAGTTTTATGGTATATAAAAGGTACTTCAATAAAATTGTCAAACGAATAAATAAGTAAATAAGTAAGTAAGTAAATAAATAAGCAAGCAAGCCAGGGAGAGAGAGGGGGAGCAGTGGGTGGGGGTAGAGGGAAAGCAAGATGGGCCTTCGGTTGACAAGAGTGATGGGTAGATACCGCTGTGTGGTGCCGAGCACACCCCTCAGGCCACCCTAAATCCAGGGAGTGGTGGCTGATGGCTCTCAGCTGAGTCCCTCTAAGGCTTTTCCCTTAGCATAAGAGTGCTGTTTGTCCAAGGCCATAGCCCCCACCCTGGGGACAGCCCACATCCAAGGACTAGATAATGAGAGGATGGCAATGTCCACCTCCCCACACTTGGTTTGAGGCACAAGAAGCCCTGGCACAGCCCAGGTCCAGACTTCCCGGGATTGACTGAGGCTTTGGTGACAGCGTCTTGCAGCTGACTTGGCCCCTTGGCCCCGCCTGCTTCCTTCACTCCAGGCCGATTCTGATCCTGACAGCTCTCCCCAGAAAACCAGTGGCAGCCCCACTGCTTCTTCAGAGGTTCTTTCCAGGGAACCAGACCTAAGACAGAGGCTCAGCACGTATCCCCTCTGTTTGTAAATGTTTAACATTTTTCATACGAAGAAGGATAAAAACCCTCAAAGTTCCCCAAACTAAAATACCACAAACTCTAGGAAAAACATATCTGATACATACTGTAGTGGATACTAAATTTGTCGTTCCATGAATTCTAAGTCAGAAGCCTGGCCTCACGAGTGATACTTTTTCCCTGTTCTTTCATAAGGACTCTGAGATGCATTTACATGTCTGTGTAGATGGGCTGCTGAACTCAGAAGGTCTCTTCTTACCCTGTCTGCAATAGTTTCAAGAATGTGTGGTCCCAGCCAAGCATGAAGAAAGGAAGACAAGGAAATCTGAGAGTCATAAGACCCCCAAAAAGGCAATGAGACTCCAGGAAAGTCTGTATCCACACTTCAATTTAAAGTCCATTTCTTTCCTACACTTAACATAATTGCACGCTATGCTAGAAAATCTGCACACAGAAGGATAAGATTTTGGTGATTAAATTATTTAAAGTCACTGACAGTAGCATTTTAGAGGACATTCCATATATTTCATCTGTTATATCAGAAGGATGATCTGGAAAACCCCATTTCCTTAGAGATTACAGAAACCACCAATTATTTGAAATTGGTTTGCTTAAAAAAAAAATCCCAAATATTTTTAGAAATCTCCCGTTAACGTCCCATTATTAATTGCCATTGGCTCATTATATGAATGCTGTTACTATACTAAATGTTCTCAACCAAAGAGATGTCCGATATTGATTTTGTTATGGTGAGTCCAGCTCAGTACCCAGCACTATGGAGTGTGTTGTCCCACGCAAAAACTAAATCCTGCAACAGTGGCACTGCCTTCCAAATTCTTCTGATTTCTCCAGAACTGTCTTGGTTTACCTATTTGTGCCTTGTTCAGTATCTTCTTAGCTCCTCCAGTTTGAGCCTACCTATATTCATCAATTCACCCTGCCTACTTTTCTGGTTCCAAATCCAGCTTCTGATCTTGTCTCCCCCAGCCATCACCCAACCCTGACTTGGTACCTCCAAGAATGCATCCTTCACTTACAACACAAAATCTTATCCTACGTGTGTATTTCCCTTGAAGGCTGGCCTCTGTGCATGCATTCCCCTTGGGGAACCAGGAGGGTCAGGAGGCACTGCCCAAATGCTCCATTACCATGCTAACTCTTACGGAATATTACGAGTTAGGAAAAACACTTGGCCTAAACAACACATTTCAACTCTACCTGTTACCAATCTTTTACTTTTTAAAAGTATTTGCGCAATCAAAATGGTAATATAGGAGTTTTCTGTAGTTTTTCCCCCAAGAAACACAGATTTTCAGAATCATCCATGGGAGTCCGGATGCCAGAGAAGATGTTCCTTCCAGTACACCACTGGGGCAAAATAAAATCTGAGACTGGACCTATTGAAAAGGGTAAGGGGAGCAGTTTCACTTTACCTGTGTCAACCTCCCCAAAGGTGGCACAGTTCAGGGCCACGAGAGACCCTCTCAGACTGTGATTTCCCCCACGGGGGGGAAGTAAGAGTGTGTGGGTAAGTGCTCAGTTTCCACAGCTGTGCAGGACACCGCCAAAGAGATCCACGTCTTTCTCACCCTATCCAGAAAACTGTGGAGCTACACAAACGTAAGCCAAGGAGAGGCTGGAAGAATAATAGCCAGGACTCTCTGAGGGCATCAAATAGACACAGATCCTACTAACTTCCATCACGAAACTCATCCATGAGCTGCTGGCAACACCTTGCCTGCAGAGGCCCCTAACTTGTAGTTGGCTCCACCAACCTTCTATGCACTTCACCCACACAACAAACCCTGCAGGTGGCTCTCTGTGCACATCCCTGAGGGTGGCAAGAGCAAGTCTTTGCAGATGGCTACTGGGCATGTGCAGTAATCTGGCTCAACTTTGTGAGGTTGGGAGAGAGCACACCAACCTGACATTCAGCACCACCCTAGGGAAGGCAAGCTAATGGGATGCTGTCAGCACATGACATGACTTTGCAGCATTGGGAGAAGACACACAATCTTATGTATTCCCCCCAGACAGGGAACAAGAGTGTAGAGAAGGCATAAAGATAGAAAAAGTCTGAGAAAACCTCAAAATCCCTAACATGGCTCATGGAAAGTATTTCTCGCCTGAAGCCAGTTAGCAAAGACTGAAGGGGGTGACTGCTTTGTCAAAGGTGAAGACAGAAATACAAGATTTTAGGGAATATAAAAAAATAAAGGAAACATGACATCGTCAAAGGAACGCAATAATTTTACAACAACCGACCCCAAAGAAATGAAGACCTGTGATTTGCCTGATAAAGAATTCAAAGTAGTTGTTTTGAGGAAGCTCAGTGAGCTACAAGAAAACATAGACAATTCAACTAAATCAGGAAAACAATACATGAACAAAATGAAAAGTTTAACAGAGATAGAAATTAAAAAGAGAAACAAACACAAATTCTGGGCCTGAGAAATACAACGAATGAAATGCAAAATGCAACAGAGTGTCACCATCAAACTGGATGAAGCAGAAGAAAGAATCTGTGAAGCAGAACACAGGTCATTTGAAATGCTGCAATTAGAAGAGGACAAACAAAAAAATGATAAAAAAGAGTGAAGAAAGCCTATGTAAACTACAGAATACCATTGAGAGAAACAATCTATGTATTACTAGACATCCACAAGGAGAAGAGGGAGAAAAGGGTAGAAAGCTTCTTTAAATAAACAATGGTGGGGAACCTCCCAAATCTGGGGAGAAATTTGGACATCCAATACACGAAGTTCAGAAGTCCTCCAAAAATTTTAACCCAAAATGATATTCTCCGAGGTATATTATAATACAACTATATAAAATCAAAGACAAACATAGCATTTAAAAAGCAGCAAAAGGGGCAGCTGAATGGCTTAGCTGGTTAGAAGCGCGAGCTCTCAACAACAGGGTTGCCGGCTCGATTCCCCCATGGGGTGGTGGGCTGCGCCTCCTGCAACTAAAGATTGAAAACCGCAACTGGACTTGGAGCTGAGCTGTGCCCTCCACAACTAGATTGAAGGACAACGACTTGGAGCCGATGGGCCCTGTCCCCCAATATTCCCCAATTAAAATTCATTAAAAAAAAAGCAGCAAGAGAAATCAATTACTCTCATACAGGCAAACTCCCATAAGACTATCAGGGGGTTTCTCAGCAGACACCTTGCAGTGGAGAATGGGATGATAGAACAAATATCAGAGCAGAAATAAATGAAAGAGACCAGAAAAACAATAGATAAGATCAATAAAAACATGACCTAGTTTTGTGAAAAGATAAACAAAACTGACAAACGTAGACTGAAACAAGGAGAGAAAACACAAAGTCAGCATGCTCTAAAGAGGAGATATTACAACTGTTACAAAAGAAATAAAAAGAGACTACGTACTATAAACAATTATGCACCAACAAATTGGATAACCTAGAAGAAGCAGATACATTTCTGAAACATACAAGCTAACAAGACTGATTCATGCTGAAATAGAAAATCTAAACAGGCCAATTTACAACTAAGGAGATTAAATTAGTCATCACAAACCTCCCAACAAAGAAAAGCCCACGGTAGATCATTTCCCTGGTGAGTTCTACCAAACATTCAAAGAAGAATTAATGCCAATCCTTCTTAAACTCTCCTAAAAATTGAAGAGGAGGGTCACTATCAAACTCCGTTTATGAGGCCAGCGTTAATCTAATACCAAGGCCAGCCAAGGACCATACAGTAAACTACAGGTAACATCCCTGATGAACACAGATGCCAAATTTTTCAACAAAATACTAGCAAACCAATTTCAACAGTACATTTAAAGGGTCATACACCATGATCAAGTGGAATTTATCCATGGAATGCAAGGATGATTCAGCATATACATATCAATAAATGTGATACACCACATTAACAGAATAATAAATAATTGCCATAACATCATCTCAACAGATGTAGAAAAACCATTTGACAATTTCAGCATCCTTCATGATAAAAACTCTCAACAAATTGGGCACAGAAGGAGCATACCTCAACATAATAAAGGCCATATATGACAAGCCCACAGTAACAACATACTCAACAGTAAAAGGTTGAAAGCTTTCCTTCAAGATCAAGAGAAACACAAGGGTGCTCATTCCCACCACTTCTACTCAACATAGTACTAAAAGTCCTAGCCCCAGCATTCAGGCAAGAAATAGAAATAAAAAAGACATCCAAATAGGAAAGGAGAAAGTAAGATTGTCTCTGTTTGCAGATGATATGATCTCATAGAGCGAAAACTAAAGATTCCACCCCAATTTTTTTTGAATAAAGGAATTCAGTAAAGTTAAAGGTACAAAATTCACATACAAAAGTCACTTGCGTTTCTGTATACTAACAGTGAACTATCCAAAAAATGAAATTAACAAAATATTCCCATTTATAACACCATCATAAAAAAGTAAAATACTTAGGAATAAATTTAACCAAGAAGGTGAAATACCTATATACTGAAAACAGTAAGCCATTGATGAAAGAAATTGAAGAAATTGAAGATGATACATATAAATGGAAATATATCCTATGTTCATGAATCAGATGAACTAATATTGATAAAATGTCCATACTACCCAAAGCATCTATAGATACAATGCCATTTCCCAAAAAATTCTAATGAAAATTTTCAAAAAAATAGAAAAAACAATCCAAATTTGTATAGAGCCATAAAAGACCCCAAACAGCCAAAGCAATCATGAGAAAGAACAAAGCTGGAAGCATCACACTTCCTGACTTTGAACTATATTACAAAGCTACAGTAATTGAAACAATTATGGTACTGGCATAAAAACAGACACATAGACCAATGGAACCGATTTGAGAGCCCAGAAATACATCTATGCATATACAATCAACAAATAGTTGACAAGAGAACCAAGAATACTCAATGGGGAAAGGACAGTCTCTTCAATAAATGGTGTAGGGAAAACTGAACATTCATGTGGAAATGAATGAAATTAGATCTATATCTTACACCATTCACAAAAAATAACTCAAAATAGATTAGAGACTTAAATCTGAGACGTGAAACTATAAAACTCTAAAAGACAATATGTGGGGAAGGCTTGGTTTTTTTGTGTGGCTGAAAAACAAAGGGAAAAACTTCTTGACATTGTTCTTGGCAACAGCTTTTTGGCTATGACCCCTAAAGCAGAAGCAACAGAAGGAAATAAGTGGAACTACATCACATTAAAAAACTTCTGCACAAGAAAGAAAACAATGAAATGAAAGGCAATCTTTGGAATGGGAAAAAATATCTGTAAACTATAGTATCTTATAAAGGGTTAATATAAAAAATATATAAGGCACTCATATTACTTAACAGCAAAAACAACCCAAGTAACCTGATAAAAAAAAATGGGCAGAGGATTTTAACATTTTTCCAAAGAACACCTACAAATGACTAACAGGTACATGAAAAGATGTTCAACATCACTACTCATCAGGGAAATGCAAATCAAAACCACAGTGAAGTATCACCTCACATCTGTTAGGATGGCTGTCATCAAAAAGACAAGAGAGAACAAATACAGGTGAGGATGTGGAGCCCCTGGAAGGCTGCGACATTGTCAGTGGGGAATGCAAATTGGTGCAGCCACTATGGAAAACAGTATAAAGGGTTCCTAAAAAAATTAAAAATAGAAATACCATACAATGCAGGAATCCCACTTCTGGTATATATCTGAAGGAAATGAAATCATTATATTGAAATTATCCTGCCATTTGTGACAACGGGGATGGACCTAGAGGACATAATGCTAAGTGAGATAAGTCAATCAGAGAAAGACAGCTACTGTATGATTTCACTTATATGTGGACTCTAAAAAAAGCCAAACACATAGAAACAGAGAATAGAATGGTTTAGAATAGTTTCTAGGGGATGGTGGGATGGGGAAAATGGGAAGAATTTGGTCAAAGATTACTAACTTCCAACAATAACATGAATAATTTCACCAGAGGGTAGCGGGGCGGGGGTGGTAGATATGGGTAAAGGGGGTCAAATAATGGTGATGGAAAGAGAATTGGCTGTGGGTGGTGAAGACACATGTGATATATAGGTGATGTATTAAAGAATTGCACACCTGAAACCTATGTAACTTTACTGACCACTGTCACCCCAATAAACTTTAATTTAAAAAAATAGATGAATAATTTATAGGAATCTAATGTACAGCAGGATGACTAGTTAACAATACTGTGTTGTATACTTGAAAGTTCCTAAGAGAGTAAATCTTAAATATTCTCAACACACACACACACACACACACACACACACACATAATTATGTGAGGTTAAGGATGTGTTAACTGACCTTATTATAGTGTTTTTTACACAACATATTCATGTATTAAATAATCTCATCGTATACCTTAAATTTACACAATGTTATACGTTAATTATATCTCAATAAAGCTGGGGGGAAAAACATTTGTGCAACTGTATGAATTTCATTTGCTTCTCACAAGGCAAGCTATTATTAGCCTTGTTTTAAGGATAAGATAATCAGGTTACAGAAAGAATAAATGTTTTGGTTGATTAGTAGTTCAACTGAAAGGAACACTAAGTCTGAGAGTGTACAATTATAGGCCTTTTAAATTTTCTGACTACAAACAATAACATGCTCAGTATAGACAATATGGAATGTACACAAAGCGTACAAAACTTTAAAGAATCACCCAAAACTACCACAATCAACATTTTGCCTTTAACCTCTCAATCTTTTTTCTACCTTTTATTGAAATCAAATTATATATATCATTTTGTATTGAGCTTTTCAACTAATATTATATTGCAAATGTTTCCCAATACGAATAAAGATACTACATAAAATAATTTTGATGTTTGCATAATGTTAAGTATGATTATAGAATAATTTATCTTAACAATATACTCCTTGGGGATGTTTTTGTTATTGTAAATAAAAATGAGAACAACTCGATGTACCTATCTTTTTTATATTTTGGATTATGCCTTTGGGTATAATCCCTAGAAAGAGAATCATAGCACTGGACAAGACACTGGGAGCAAAGAAAGTGCTCATTCTCACTCCCATTGATAGTCTCATACAGATGCCTGGCTCTCTCCATACTTGCCAGGATCAGCTTTATTTACATTTTCACTCATTTTATACCTCACCCCCAACACACAGGTATGCTGCCCTAATCTGCATTTCTTTAAAAGTGAGTTTGACCATTGAAAATGTTTATTAGCGATTTCTAATTCATCTCTGTGACTTTATATCCCTAGTTCACTAATGACATGAGGTTCCAGGGATTTCTTATTGGTAGAAAGGTAAGGGTACAGGCATAATTTTGGAAATGTTTTTCACCCTTTGACATTCGTCTTTAAATTTTATTCTCCTTGCTCTGTTACTTATAGCTGTTTCTATTTTATTAGATAGCTAAATCTGTCCACATATTTTTTCATTATTTCTTTTATTGAAGAAAGGCCTCTCTCTCCTGAAGTTCTCACAAATATTTCTTACTGGGTGACATCATTAAAATGGCGGAATGAGGTGAGCCTCTGTAAATCACCCCTGGAATTTATAACTAACTGAACAACAATAACTCCACAAAGGACTCCCTGCACAGCAGACAGGCAAGACGAAGAGGCCGACTACTGAATTCACCTCCAGGTGGGTGAATCGCGCGAGCGGGGGAGGAGGGAGAGGAGAAGTGCGGGGACAGAGCCGCGGGGGTGCAGGACACAGACCTAGCTCAGTGCTCAGAGCTCGCTGCATCCCAAAACTACCGCAGCTGTGGGAGAGGGAAGGACTCGGACTGCTAGGGCTCCGCGTATGGCCCACAGGGCTGAGGGGGCAGCATATAACGCGGCTGAACCCAACGCTCACGGCAGAGACCTAGGAGAAAAGACTGAGGGAAGAAGACTGAAAACGGTGGTTTAAGCCCTCACTGCTGAGCAGAGAACGGAAGCCTTAGGCACTGAGACTGGCCGCCCCCTCCCTACCCTCCCAGAGCTCACCCCGCCCCCACCTGCCCGGTGCTAGAAGCAGAACAGTAGCAGTGTCAGATCAAAAGGACACAATATTTTCTGTTCTGAGAACTGTGGACCGCACACACACATTCGCAGCCCAACTAGTTCCGGCAAAAGGGAGGGAGCTGTGGAAGCAGGACCGCTGTGGTGGTGGTCGCCGACATTGCTCCGGGCCACCTCTCACAACTCATCTCACCACTGGCCCCACCTATCTGGGCGGAACTTTGCAGGAGTAAACAGAAACATACGGACTCTGAATCTGGTGCAGAAAAGAGCTTTGGAACTTCAAAAGCTCTCTGCACCCCCACAGGGACGTGGCGCCCTATTACCCAAGAGAATGTTAACAGAGGAGAAGCCCGTCTCCCAGGGAATCCCCCCACTGTGTGAGAAGCTGGAAGAGTGCAGAGAAAACATAGAACTACTGTGTGAGAGAGGAAAAAAAAGGGTGCAGTCGGAGAGAAAATAAAACATTCTACCAACAAGTACTGGAAAACAAAAGAAAGACCTCTTCCTATCAAGCTGTTACAGAAGCAAATCCTGTAGATGTCTAGGAAGAGAAATAATAAATCAGTAATTGCCATGATTAACCAAGGCAACAAGACAGCTCAAAAAGAAAGTGAACAGTTTCCAGAAAAGGAACTTAAAGATATGGAAATATGTGACTTAAATGACAGAGAATTCAAGATTGCAGTTCTGAAAAACTCAACGAGAGGCAAGAAAACACAGAAAGGCAATTTAATGAACTCAGAAATGCAATCAAAGAACAGCATGAGCATTTTAGGAAAGAGATAGAAATTTTAAAAAAGAACCAAAAGGAATTTCTGGAGATTAAGTACTCAATAGAAGAAATTAAGAATGAAATAACCAGCTTATTAGTAGAGCTGACCAGATGGAGGAATGAATCAGTGACATCGAAGATAGAAACCTGGAAATTACACAGATGGAAGAAGAAAGAGACTTGAGACTTAAAAGAAATGAAAGAACTCCACCAAAACTTTCTGACTCTATCAGAAAGAGCAATGTAAGAATATTGGGCATACCAGAAGAAGAAAGAGAGAAGGGAACAAAGAATATATGCAAACAAATTGTTGATCAGAACTTCCCAAACTTGTGGAAAGAACTGGATCCTCGAATCCAAGAAGCAAATAGAACACCTAATTACCTCAATCCCAACAGGCCTTCTCCAAAGCACATTGTATTGAAGCTGTCTAAAATCAACGACAAAGAAAGAATCCTCAGGGCAGCCAGGGAAAAGAAGACGGTAACCTACAAAGGAAAGCCCCTTAGACTGTCGTCTGATTTTTCAGCAGAAACTCTACAAGTCAGGAGGGAGTGGAACCAAATATTCAAACTATTGAAAGAGAGAAATTATGAGCCAAGAATAATATATCCAGCAAAGATATCCTTTAGATATGAAGGAGAAATAAAGACCTTTCCAGACATACAGAAGCTGAGGGAATTTTCTAATACACGACGTGCACTAAAAGAAATACTAAAGGAGGCTATTCGACCACCATCAACAGGGACAATTTGTGGCAACCAAAACACAAAAAGGGGGAGAGTAAAGGCCTGAACCGGAATATAGAAATGGAGAAAGTAAGCATGCTGAAGAAAATAGAATACTCTAAGTATCAAACTTTCTTTTACATAAACTTAAAGGTAACCAATCAAAAAACAAATCAAGAACTGAAATATACACTATAATAAAAGAAGAAACAGAGGGAAACATCATAGACTACCACCACACAGAAATAACAGACAACAACAAAAAGGCAAAGAAACAATGGAGATACACCCTTACCAGAATATTAAGGATAGAATGACAGGAAATTTTCACATATCAATAATCACCCTAAATGTAAATGGACTGAACTCACCAATAAAAAGGCACAGAGTAGCAGATTGGATCAAAAAACTAAACCCAACCATATGCTGTCTCCAAGAGACACATCTCAGCTATAAGGACAAGCATAGACTCAAAATGAAAGGGTGGAAATTGACACTCCAAGCAAATGGTACCCAGGGAAAATCAGGTGGAGCCATAATGATATCAGATGAAACAGACTTCAGGGTGAAAAAGGTAACAAGAGACAAAGATGGACATTTCATAATGGTAAAGGGGACTATACAACAAGAAGACATAACAGTCATCAATATTTATGCCCCTAATCAGGGAGCACGGAAACATACCAAGCAAATACTAACAGAACTAAAGGGAGAAATTGACCAAAACACAATTATACTAGGGGACTTAAATACATCATTGACAGCTATGGATAGATCATCCAAACAGAAAATAGGTAACGAAATAGCAGCCCTAAATGACACATTAGAAGAAATGGACATAATTGACATATATAGAGCACTTCATCCTGAACCATCAGACTATACATTCTTTCTAGTGTACATGGAACATTATCAAGGATAGACCATATATTGCAATATAAAATCAGCCTCAGCAAATTTAAGAAGATTGAAATCATACCAAGCATATTCTCTGATCACAAGGCTTTGAAATTGGATATCAACTGCAAAAAGAAAGTAGGAAAAAACAGAAATACATGGAGATTAAACAACATACTTTTAAAGAACGACTGGGTCAAAGAAGAAATAGAGGAGAGATCAAAAGATACATAGAAACAAATGACAATGAAAATACATCCTACCAAAATTTTTGAGATGCAGCAAAAGCAGTTTTAAGAGGGAAATTTATATAATTACAGGCCTATCTCAAGAAACAAGAAAAATCCCAAATAAATAACCTCATGTTACACCTTAAAGAACTAGAAAGAGAAGAACAAGTGAAACCCAAAGTCAGTAGAAGAAAGGAAATAACAAAAATCAGAGCAGAACTAAATGAAATAGAGAACAAAAACACAATAGAAAAATTAATGTGACGAAGAGCTGGTTCTTTGAAAAGATTAAGAAAATTGACAAACCCTTGGCTAGACTCACTAAGATAAAAGAGAGAAGACACTAATTCAGAAGTGAAAAAGGGGAGGTTATCATGGACACCACAGAAATACAAAGGATCATGCAAGAACACTATGAACGACTATATACCACCAAATTCAATAACCTAGAAGAAATAAACAAGTTCTTAGCAACATATAGCCTTCCAAGGCTGAACCATGAAGAACTGGAAAATCTAAACAGACAGATCACAAGTGACCAAATTGAATCAGTCATCCAAAACTTCCCAAAATCAAAAGTCCTAGACCAGATGGCTTCACTAGTGAATTCTACCAAACCTTCAAACAGGATCTAATACCAATCCTGCTCAAATTGTTCCAAAAAATTGAAGAAGAGACACTACTCCCTAACTCATTTTATGAGGCCAACATTACCCTGATACCAAAACCTGGTAAGGACAACACAAAAAAAGAAAACTACAGACCTATATCTCTGATGAATACAGATGCTAAAATCCTAAACAAAATTCTAGCAAATCGAATACAACAATGCATTAAAAAGATTATTGATCACGACCAAGTGGGGTTCATCCACGGGACACAAGGATGGTTCAACATCCGCAAATCCATCAATATGACACATCACATAAACAAAACAAAGGACAAAAATCATATGATTGTATCAATTGATGCAGAAAACATTTGACAAGATGCAACATCGATTTATGATTAAAACACTTAATAAAATAGGTATATAGGTAAAATACTTTAACATAATAAAGGCCATATATGACAAGCACTCAGCTAATCTCATAATTAATGGTGAAAAACTGAAGCCCTTTGCTCTATGTTCAGGAACACGACAGTGCTGTCCCTTATCACCTCTGCTTTTCAAGACACTGTTGGAAGTCCTTGCCAGAGCAATCAGGAAAGAGAAAGAAATAAAAGGCATCCAAGTTCGGAATGAAGAAGTTGAATTATCACTCTTTGCAGATGACATGATGCTATACATAGAAAACCCTAAAGACTCCACCAAAAAGCTATTAGAAACAATCAACGAATACAGTAAAGTTGCCGGTTACAAAATCAACGTACAAAAGTCCATTGCATTCCTATATACTAACTATGAAATTTCAGAAAACGAAATACAAAAAACAATTCCCTTTGTAACTGCAGCAAAAAGAATAAAATACCTAGAAATAAACTTAACCAAGGATGTGAAGGACCTATATGCTGAAAACTATAAGACATTTTTGAAAAAAATTGAAGAAGACACAAAGAAATGGAAAGACATTCCATGCTCATGGATTGGAAGAATCAACATAGTTAAAATGGCCATACTACCCAAAGCAATATACAGATTTAATGCAATCCCCATCAAAATCCCAATGGCATTTTTTAAAGAAATAGAACAAAAAATCATCAGATTTGTTTGGAACCACAAAAGACCCCGAATAGCCAAAGCAATCTTAAGAAAAAAGAACATTAGTGGATGTATCGCACTCCCTGACTTTAGCTTGTACTACAGGGCTACAATAATCAACACAGCATGGTATTGGCAGAAATCAGACACATAGACCAATAGAATAGAATTGAGAACCCAGAAATAAAACCACATAAATATGGACAGATAATTTTTGACAAAGAAGCTAAAAACATACAATGGAGGAAAGACAGCCTCTTTGATAAATGGTGCTGGGAGAATTGGATAGCCATGTGCAAAAGAATGAAATTGGACTGCTATCTGTCACCATGTACCAAAATTAATTCAAAATGGATCAAAGACTTAAGCATAAGACCTGACACAATAAACTGCATAGAAGAAAACATAGGTACTAAACTTATGGACCTTGGGTTCAAAGAGCATTTTATGAATTTGACTCCAAAGGCAATGGAAGTAAAAGCTAACTAAGATAAACAAATGGGACTATATGAAACTTAAAAGCTTCTGCACAGCAAAAGAAACCATCGACAAAATAAAGAGACAACCAACTGAATGGGAGAAGATTTTTGCAAACAGTGCCTCCGATAAGGGGCTAATATCCAAAATATACAAGGAACTCATGAAGCTCAACAACAAAAAAACAAACAACCCAATTGAAAAATGGGCAGAGGATCTGAAGAGACATTTCTCCAAAGAGGACATACAAATGGCAAATAGACATATGAAAAAATGCTCAACCTCACTAATCATCAGAGAAATGCAAATAAAAACCACAATGACATATCACCTCACCCCAATCAGAAAGGCTATCATCAACAAGACAAATAGCAACAAGTGTTGGAGAGGCTGTGGAGAAAAAGGAACCCTCATATACTGTTGGTGGGAATGCAGACTGGTGCAGCCGTTATGGAAGGCAGTGTGGAGGTTTCAAAAAATTACGAATAGTATTACCACATGACCCGTCAATCCCGCTCCTGGTTATCTACCCAAAAAATTTGTAAACATTTATACATAAAGACACGTGTGCTCCATTGTTCATTGCAGCTTTGATTACGGTGGCCTAGACATGGAAACAACCAAAATGTCCTTTGATAGATGAATGGATAAAGAAGTTGTGGTATACATACACAATGGAATACTATTCGGCAGTAAGAAAAGATGATATAGGAACATTTATGACAACATGGATGGATCTTGAGAGTATAATTCTAAGCGAAATAAGTCAGACAGAAAAAGCAGAGAACCCTATGATTTCACTGATATGTGGTATATAAACCAAAAACAACAAAAGAAAAAGACTAACAAATGAGAAACAAAAACTCATAGACACAGACAATAGTTTAGTGGTTACCAGAGGGTAAGGAGGGTGGGGGGAGGGAAATGAGGGTAAGGGGGATCAAATATATGGTGATGGAAGGAGAACTGACTCTGGGTGGTGAACACACAATGGGATTTATAGATGATGTAATACAGAATTGTACACCTGAAATGTATGTAATTTCACCTACAATTGTCATCCCAATGATTAAAAAAAAATATTTCTTCCTAGAGATCTTGTGGTTCGATTTGCTATTTACATTAACTACTTAATCTGTCTAGAATTTATGTGTGGTGCCGTCTTGTTTTACCTGGCACATGAGTTCAGTGAACCCCATGTGGTGATATTTCTTATCTGTTATCTTAGGTACTTTCATGGAGGGCCCTGATGAGACTTTATTCAACTGATAGCAGAGATACAGCACTCAGTAGAGAAATTCCATGTTTGGTTGTTATGTTTTAGGATGAGCATCTGGTGCAGAGACTAGATGAGGGGGAAAAATAATGGAGGCGTGGAAACCATCAAAACGTTACCAGGATAGGCCAGCAGAAAGGTGAGCAAAGTTACCCAAAGGACCAATAGGAAGGGAAAGGAAGAAAGGAATTTGAGAGATTACTGGGAAAGGGGATTGTCAGACATCGTGGTTGACTGGATGTTGGGGAGAGGGGAGGACACAGGATGTGGAGAGTGTTTTAGAGAGTGATGTGTGTGTGTGTGTGTGTGTGTGTGTGTGTAGCACCCTTTCCACCAATAATGAAACACTGTAACCTTACACAATCAGAAACAAGAGATACAAAGAGTCACAAAGATGAATTCAAAGTGGCTAATACACATTTCAAATGTCCAAACTCACTAGTAATTAGAGAAATGCAAACTTAACTGTGTGTGTGTGCACGCGTGCGTGCGCACGTATCCCTATGACTCAGGCTAGGCCAACGCCGGTCCTCCCCACAGGTCCATGTCCTGAAGGTGGCCCGGGCATGCTCACTGTTCTCAGGTCACTTAGCTGGAATGATTGAAACCCGAGACACCTGTGGCCGTGGTCCCTACAGCGACTGAACTCGGCCATGGCAGCAGAAAATGAACCAACATACAGAGAGAACGTGAGAGAAGAAATCCCCAAAGAGATCAGAAGACAGAGGAGATGAACACGAGAAACAACAGCTCCTGGAGCTCAGCTCTGCTCTGAGCTTCTCTCACTCATAACCAAAGGAGTCGTGACTGAACACAAATGTCATGCTGGCTGTCGGCGTGGGCAACCAGCTTGATGATATGCCAGGAATCGAGCGAAGTGATACAGGAGGAATAAAATGTTTTAAGAGGGAAAAGAAAGTTTGGAATTAGAGCATGTAGACATACCCAAGTTAAAACATACAGTTGGCACTGATACATAAGCACATTATAGAATTGGCTTTTTTACTATTGATTTTTCATATCGTCTTTGTTGGGTTTTGTAGTAAAATACTTCTCAAAATGGTAAAATACAAATCCTTATGTCGGAACACTTTTAATGCTACAAGTTGCTTTGTGTTTCTCAAAATGAATTGCTTGAAAAAAAATCAAGGAATTGCCAGTACAAGTTTTATAAGAATTTGGAAGTGAATAAATAAAACTATCCAGTTTAAAACGAACTTTCTCTATTCGACAGTTAGAGACCCAAGTCTCTTGGGTCGAGGCCACTAACAGCATGTGCTCCTCTTATAACCACTTCATGGGGACACAAAGGGGGAGTCGGTAGCCCGAGAAAGAGCACAGGGACAAGGCTGAGGCCATAACAAAGGGGAAAGAAAGGAGGAGAGGAGAAAAGGGAAAGCACGGTTCTCCTCATCGTGGATGAAACCTGAGGGCTGCTTGGAGCCACAGATGCTCCAGAGAAGTCTTGGCATTTGGCGCCATGATGGAAATCTTTGGATGTGAAAGGACAGGGTGCAGGTCTCTGCAGACCTGGCTGTCCTCCATATGAGCCCCCTCTGGCAGCAGAGCCGTTCAGCCAGTGCCAAATCTAAACAAAAGAAACCCACAGCTCACTGGCTCGGCGCATCTTTAAAATTCCTCAACATGCCTACAGTGGAATTCCAATCAAAATCAGCTTATCCTTCTTTTCCCCTTGCAATCTGAGCATGCTGCCAGCCATCTCTCAACCTCACAGCAATGGAGTACGGGGGGCAGGGGGAGGGTACGAGGAGTGCAGCTTTTTTTTTTTTTAATAGACTTTAATTTTTAGAGCAGTTTTAGGTTCACAGCAAAATCGAGCAGTGATTCGCCAAAGCGATTTCCCACATCTTCTCTGCCCTGACACGTGCACAGCTCCCCCACCATCACTGTCCCCACCAGAGGGGACATTTGTTAACAACTGAGGAGCATACACTGATACGTCAGCATCTCCCAGAATGACAGTTTACACTAGGGTTCATTCTTGTGCTGTTCACCGTATGGGTTTGGACACACATATAAGGACATGTGTCCACCAGTATGACATCATACAGAGAACTCTCACTGCCCTAAAAATCCTCTGTGCTCTGCCTGTTCATCCCTCCCTCCCCACAACTCCTGGCAACCACTGCTCTTTGTACTGTCTCCATTGTGTGGCCTTTCCCAGAATGTCATATCATTGGAATCCTACAGTACATAGCCTTTTCAGATTGGCTTCTTTCACTGAATTTGCATTTAAGTTTCCTCCATGTCTTTTCAAGAGCAGCTTTTTCATTTCTTTGTTGCTTTAAAAAAACAAAACAAAAAAACCACTGACTGTGCCACCCCATAATTCTGTTGGGATTAGAACTTGCCAGACTGCCAGCCCCACATCTCAGCTACTGTTCCCAGCTCCAAGGTCAGAGCAAGGCATTCAACACGGGGTTTGGTGACCTGGACCAAACAGGTGTATTGAGAGGTGTGGTGCCTCTCAGAAATGTGAGTGCCCAGCTCTACAATGTGTTTCTTCCACACGGCTAAGCATGGCTAGGTACCAGCTTGGTGTCCTACAATTTAACTCAGTTCTGACACCATCTGCCTGGAAACAGTGTCAGATGCCACAGGTTAAGGACTCAGCCCTACAAGACTGCCTCCCCCACTTCAAATGCCAATTGCAAGTCCAAGGCTGTCCCAATGGCTCTAAATCAGAGAGCCCCACACCCCCTCTTTGGTTCTAATTAATTTGCTAGAGCAGCTCAGAACTGAAGAAACATTTAGAAGATCACTGGTTAGTTGTAAAAGGACGTAACTCAGGAAAAGCCAGGTGTGACAGATGCCCAGGGCCAGGCACGGGGAAGGGCACAAAGCTCCCTGCCCTCTCCAGGTCCGCTTCACACCCTCCACCCCGAGGCTCCCTGTGTCCATGACCCAGAAGCTCTCCAAACCCCATCCTTTTGGGGTTTTATGGAGGCTTTATCACACATGCATGACTGACTAAATCATTGGCCAAACAGACTCAGGGTAGCTGCGTTGTCCTCCGTGATTGTTTAACGTCAGGTCACAAATACATTCCGGCTTGCTATTTTTGAGTTATAACCTTGCTAACTATTCTGGGCTTGAAAGGGATTGTTTTAAAAAGTCTGCAGAAGGCTTTCTGTTGTAGCCTACAGCAATCGCAATAAGCGTTATTTTTGCTTCCCTTACTTGGGTAATGAGCTTTTACAAAACAGTAAAGCCCCGGCTGCTGGCCTGTTGGCCCCACAACCCACCCGCCCCATGCAGGCTACAGAACACCTGGGCAGAGCAGCCTGAGGACCGCACAGACGGTGGGTCTGGATGTGGTCACTGCACGGCTGGCAGACGCATGGGCTTGACACACCTGCTCCTCACTGTGGTCCTGGGCAGCCAGAGAGCAGGGCAGAGGGAACTTGGTTCCAGCGAACTTTTATCCAGATGCACAAACAAGTGCAAAGAATTTAAAAAGAGAGAGAGTTATTCTGGTGGAAGCAAAGGTGTGGGCTCAAAACCCTACCCTGTTTTTGAGAACTACCGTGGTCAGAGGTAACACTTAGAAATTGGGAGACATGGGAACAAACCCAAGCTCCATCCATCACTCAGGACAGTACTGATCTCTCCAAGTCTCTGCTTCCTCAGTCATCACAGAACGGATGCTTAAAGAATAATTTGGTGTTCAATACAGCTTTGCTCTGTACGTTAGAGCCTAAAAGTTGCTAATGACGAATAACAATAGTTATCAACGTCCTGATTGTGGCTTCTGTAGAATCGTTTTCTGCGACATGGTTCCCATTCTGCTGCAGACCTGGGTCGAATTAAAGTTGACAATACACAAGTCTGTTTTCTATTTGACTTCAGTATTCCCTTTATAACATTACATGTCATCGATTCTATTTTATGGGCTAAGTAAAAATCCTGATGAACTATTTATTAGCTAGAAAAAGCATATGGCATGTGCACAGGGAGGAAATAATGAAATGTTCTGCCAGGAGAATGCCTTTCCAATGTGTTTGCCATGTGTGGGGACAGCAGAAAAATTAGTACTTATTTTATTTAGAAAAATTAAAGTGCTGCCTGTAAATCCATTATGTAAACAATGGGATTTGAAGGGAAACAAATGATAACATGTTCTTTCTGAGGGGGGAACATCAATTTTAAATACATGCAACATCCAATACCCAAATGTCATTGTGCTGTGGTCCCTGACTGTGGAACAAAATTGGAACGCCTCCAGAACAAATGTCATTTTGAGGATATGGCTCTGACACTGATTTAAACAAAATTAAAATTTCTGACAAAATTAAAAGTGTTTGGACCCTGAACATGAGTCATTTAGAACAACTCCCTAAAAAGGGAAATCGTCCATATAGTCAAACGCCACACTATGCAGCGGTGTCGAGTACGCTGGGAAAACATGACTCTTTGGGGAGCCTTTGCACTCCTTCCCCTCAGGAGCAGTGTAGACGTGTCTTACAAAATTACTCCTACCTGCCAGATTCCAACATGAGAGAAGACAAATGTCGAGAAAATAAACTGTATCAGTTGACACTGCCAGTGGGTACTTACGACTTTTTACGGGAGCTGTGAAAGGTTGTGTGATTACTAACTATTCTGGCTGAATAGTCTTTGCAAAAAAACTTTGATATCATGTTTGGATGACTATATCGAAGTTGAGGTACATTTTATTCTCCTTTAAAATGACTACTTTTATGTCCTTCTTGTTTAGGAAGAAAACATCTTATTTTTGAGTTTAGATGTAAAAGAGCTTTGAAATATATTCACACATAGGAACATACTGCTGCAAACTGCCTGACAAAAGTGCTTAATTATTATATGAGATGTTTAACTTTTCAAAAAGTAGTAGTGGAGGGAAATGTGCCTTTAATACTTCCATGGTTACATCAAACATCTCAGGTGGCCGAAGCTGGGACACAGGTGGAGCACATTATGTCACCTGGTTCGATCTGATTGCAAGCCCAGAGAAATAAAGCTGGACAGGGTTTTGTTTCCTTTCAAGGCAGAAAAAACATCTCTTTACATTTAAATCCATCCCAGGCAGCAGGTTGCCTGGTGTCAAGCTCTTTAAAACATTAACCCTTCCCCAAATAGCCTTTCAGCATAAGAACGACTCAATGTCTGTGACAATAGGATGTAATCAACTGCCTTCTTTACGTGGACTTACAAAGTTATATCTTTGTCCAGCAATCACATTCCATTATTCTTACACGGAAGATGCTGAGTTATATGTGTAATGAATCTCATCTCACAGACGAGAGCTCGGAGGAAGCGACAGCTAGAAGTGATACTTCCTACCTTGTGTTACTCCAGAACACTTTCAGGGACTCGGAAAGCCCCAGAACACAAACACTGAACCACACGGGCCCTTCTCCATAGAGACTCCTGCCATTTTCCTTACATTTTTAAGACAACCAAAGATCAAAAGATACCAGCCCAGAAATAAATTTTTAAAACCGTCTCATGTATATTAAAACTGCTGCAAGGACATAAACATGGTAATTTTCTGTGTATGAGATATGATCAAACAATACAATGAATGTTCAAATTTAAAAAAAAATATTACAGGAAAAGATACATTGCCATTAACCCCCCTCAAAATACTCCCCCTCGCTTCAAACACACTTATCCCATCGTTCTTTCCACTTTCTGAAGCAGTTCTGGAAGTCCTCTTTCGTGAGTGTCTTCAGTTGTGCTGCCGTGGCTGCCTCGATGTCCTGAATCATTTTGACTTTGGGGAAGAGCCAGAGGTTGCACGGTGCCAGATCCGGTGAATAAGGTGGATGAGGACACACCACAATGTTTTTATTTGACAGAAATTGCCATATACCAGAAGCAATGTGTGACACAAAGCATTGCCATGATGGAGGATGATTTGTGGCACACTTTAAAACACACCTCCTTTCAACCGTAGCTCACACCCAATTGACTGCACCAAACAAATTGAAACTTGTCACACACTATTACTAAGGTTCGACGTGCCCTTCCCATATTGAAGATCCCTGCCTTTCTGTTGGATGGCACCCGACAGCAGCATTCACCATATTTTATGATCACAACAGAAAGGCTCCATGTCATTCATCGCTGCTGGTACAGCAATTTCTGTCAAATAAAAACATTATGGTGTGTCCTCATCTACCTTATGCACCAGATTTGGCACCGTGTGACTTCTGGCTCTTCCCCAAAGTCAAAATGATTCAGGACATGGAGGCAGCCAGGACAATGCAACTAAAGACACAAAGGAGGACTTCCAGAACTGCTTCAGAAAGTCGCAAGAACAATGGGACAGTGTGTTCAAAATGAGAGGGAGTATTCTGAGGAGGATTAATGGCAACGTGTCTCTTACTGTAATAATTTTTTTTTAAATTTAAACATTCACTGTATATTTTGATTATACCTCGTATTTTAATAGAAACAATTTACTTTCAGTTTATATAATAACTGTGCTGCTGTGTGGAGGTCTTGCTTTCATAAAAATATAGGCTGATTAGTGATGAACTTAAAGAAACAGTAGCAAAAGATGCATGTTTACCTGTGCCTGGCATGCTTTTATAAAATTATACTTCTGTGCTATTGCCAGTAGTTTGTTTCCTTAAGTAGATAAACTTCCCTTTCTTTCTAAGATAAGAATGCTCTGAAAATGATGCCAGGAAACATAGGCTTTAATTAATTCTAGGTCTGTCATTGATCAGCTGTGTAAAGTAAGGGAAGCTACTTAACCTCTCTGAGCTGTATGTACCTCACCTTTTCCTTTTAGGATTAAAATTCCACAATTCTCCTGCGCAGACTGTTCAAATACATAATAAAACTTTGTTCTCCCAAACTGTAGGTTATTTCTTTCTAAATAATTACAAATTCTAAATTAGTTAAGAGTGACTCAATAATGAGATTGTTTGATAAGAAGATGTGTGGGCTCATACATGTGCAAATCTCAACATCGCTTAATATACACGTGTATTATTAGTAATACTAGCCTCTTAATATACACATGTATTCCTGTCTCCAGGCTTGTGCTTATGTTTATTTTCTCCCACCATAAACCCTAGAACACTCTTCTTTCTCCCTTTTCTCCATCCACACCCTACTCAAGTTCCAACCCACACGGCTTCCCACCTGCCTCAAGGGCCCCCGCTGTACCGCCACTACAGAAGTGCTAATTAAGACTTTCAATAGTCTGTCACTTATTTATTAAGTAATCTTTGTTACCTGTTTATTCTATTTTCTCATTTTTCACTCTTCTTTCAAGGAGTCCCTGATTCGTTCATTTCATTGATGACATTTCTTTTGTTTCTGCCAGAATACTGGAAACTCGGTGACAACAGGGATTTTTATCCTAGAGCTTCACCAATTTTAAATGCTAAGACCCTCAGAGTTCACCTGGTCCCACTCCCGTGGTAGGCAGTGGGGAGGAACCCACATTTGTCGAACAGAACGGCTACTCTCTTAGTCCGTGCAGGCTGTTCTAACAAGATACCACAGACTGGGTGACTGAAACAACACACTTGTTTCTGTAGGTCCAACATCACGGTGCTGGCACACCGGAGGCCTAGTGAGCCCTGCTTTCTGGTTTTCAGACGGCATCCTCTTGCTGTGCCCTCACATGGTGGCAAGCAGACAGAAGCGAGCGCTCACGTGTCTCTTCTTAGAAGGGCACCGGCTCCAACCTCATGACTAAATACCTTGCAAAGGGCCCACCTCCTAAAGTGATCGCCTCAGGGGTTAGGATTTGAACTTGCATTTCAGGGACATACACACATCTAGGCCAGACCAGCTACCGTGTTCCAAGCGCTCAGCTACAGACTCCTCACAACACCTGTACGAAGAACAGTTCTCTCCACCTTCCAGACAAAGACGCTGCAAGACAGGTTTCCAGTACTGCCAGGGTGACTTTATAAAGTAAACCTCTGTGGGATTATGTTCAAGAGCAACCCTAGTGTGGACTGAGCTTCCAGGTCCCGTGTCCCCCGATCAGACTTTCTTATTCCCCACGCCGGCCTGGACACAGCACTCAGCCGTTCATTGGACTGACCAAAAAGAACCCAGCCACAAAAGATCATGAATGAGCCATGCAGACTCAGCAGAGGTTTTGAAGGACACAGAGGAGGGCGCCCACCTCTCACTTTGCACAGATGACAACGGAGATGCTGTCTCGCTCCAAAGTCTTCCCTCGCCCAGCCTCTCAGCAAAGGTTTTTGTCTTCCCCGGCTCCTCCCGCTCTCAGCCCGCCAGGCTCCAGGTTTTTCTCTCCTGGATCTCACCCATTTCTCACCCCCTGCTGCACAGAGCAAGCTACTCACCCAGCAACCGCTTCTCTACTTGCATTCCCTAAGGAGCCCTGGAGATCAGTAAGACAGAGGCCCCCCAGTTACGGGGCCCACCACACTGAGAAACAAGAGAGGGGTTTAAAGAACTACAAAAAACTACCGTCCCAGAACATCAGGTCTACACTGGGAATTCTGACACCTAGAATGCAGCATTGCAGGAGGCAGGCCCCTGACCCCGAACCTACCATTTCCCCCGAGTCAGTTCCATCAAATCTTCACAAGCTTATCACAGTCTGGAAGTACCTGGATCACAGATTTGTGTTTACCTGTTATTGTGGTTTTTCCTCTACTACATAATGAGCTCTGTGGGTCCAACAGTCTTTGCCTGTTTTGTCCAATGCTGCCTATATTCCTGGAACCTGGAAAGGGCCTGTCACCTAGTAAATGCCCAGGAAATAGGTTTTGGATGAATGAATAGTGGCCAAAGGAAGCAACGCTGAATTGGAAGCTCTGAATCACCCAAAACCATGGATCCAAGATTTTGACCTGCTACCAATAGTGCCAAATCGGCTGATCTCCCTCATACATCTCTTCTGGTGAAATTCGTTTCTGCCCTCTGTGGTGTTCTAGAAGGTGTGTTCGTAGCCTGGCTGTGGAGGGAGCCAGACACAGAGAAACTGCTCACTCTCACCCGGGATGAGAAAATGTGTTGTGATGGATCTCAGATTACCTACTGAGTGACTTCAGTGTGCCAGAACCTGGGGTAGGCGCTGGGACCACGAGCGGCACCCTGCTCCCCGCCCCGCTGTCTGTGTCCATGCTGTCCCGTGCACTTGTCCCGTGGTTGTGAAGATCCCAGCTGTGTCTGGCAAATTTGTCCTGCTTCCTCCAGGCTGTACTCACCTGCACCTCCCAACAATACCCATCCCTCCATTACTGACGCTTCCCAAGCCTACTGGGGATGGAGCACCATCTGCTACCCACACGGTGTAATTTAACCAGTCTTTAGTTACCTGTCTACACACATCTACACCTCACCCCAAAACACTGAACCCCATGAATCAGGGCTTATATCATCTCACACCAAAGGTCTCTGTTGAATGAATTAATAAATTCTAGGAGATCGGTGTGCTATTGCTGGCTCCTGAGAAATGACACTCAGGGTTCGATGCACGTCTTTGGGCTGCAGTTAATCCTAAAGCTGCAAAGACTAAAGGACGCTAGCCCACACAGGAGGCCTCCAGCTTCACCTACCAGCACAAGCCCTTTCCGTGGATTTGGGAAGCCTGAGATATGAATTCTTATTGATTCTTCAGGGCCATTCAAGAGAAAAACATCTTTTCTCCACTACAGCAGTTTCATTCTCAAAAAAGGCTTGAAAAGACTCCTATTTCCATCTCAAACCTCTGTTAAGAGAATCAGGGCTTTCTGCCAGCCACTGGTTTGGGACAATGGGTCTGTGTTTACTTTAGCTGAGATTAGGGAATTTGTCAGCAGTCATCTTATTTAAGATGCCACCTTTGGGTCTCACGGCCCTGAAGCAATGGTTGGGTTGAAAGATCAGTAAGAATGCCTTGATGTGACTTGTTGGAGGAGGCTGGTCACAGACTCGCCACATTTCTCATCACTCATCACATCTCTCCACGTTCAACAAAAAGCATCCATTCTTCTGTGTTATTAATGGGGTAATGTCTTGATATGTGTCTCAATCATCTCCTTCTAGATATAAATGAAGACATAAAACCTGTAGGTGCATTATCTAGGAGACGTTCCAATGCCTTTTCCTTCTCTCATTGATACCCCCAAAGTCACTATTTGCTAGGAGTTCTGGACATGGACCAAGCTGGGTTTCTTTACACCCTAATTGAAGTCATAGTCTCAAATCACATAAAATCATGTGCGGTTCAGATGGCAAATGGTTTGATGTGGCATCACTTTGCTGTTCACCTACAAAGGCACTCCTCCCGAGAGGAGACAACTACAAGAAGCATGTTCTGGAAGGTCTTGCTACTCAAAAACTAGTCCTTGCATCATCAGCAACAGCATTGCCTGGAACTTATTGCAGTGGAACTCCATGCCCCTTTCCCCAACCAGAGCTATGAATCAGAATCTCTGGAGGTGGGGCCCAGGAACCTTTCTTTAACAAACTCTCCAGGTGATTCGTATGTGTGCTAAAATTTGAGATCTGTTCTAAATCTCTCTCCTATGTAGATTTCTCAGCTACGCTTCCCAGTGAAGGGGCATCGAAAGGCTGGAATGAGCAATTACTTTCTGGCTCCTACAACTGCTACCAGATAGTAAAACACAGGTTTTGCCTTAGAAGAACTGCAAAAGAGACTTGCTAGATAAACCGTTCACTGAAGGAGAAATAGTACAACTGACAGAAGAGGCAGAGGTTCAACACTTGCTGTGTTTATGCACTGGAAGGTTTACTAGTATTAAAATATCCATAATACCCAAAGCCATCTATAGATTCAAAGCAATTCCCATCAAAATATCAATTGCATTTGTTTTTTTGTTTGTTTGTTACAGATATAGAAAAGCCAACCCTAAAAGTCACACAAAACCACGATAGACCCAAATAGTAAAAGCAATCCTGAGAAAGAACAACAAAGCTGAATGCATCACATTTTGCTGATTTCAAACTATATTACAAAGCTACAGTAATTAACAGTATGGTACTGGCATAAAGGCAGATATATAGACCAATGAAAACAGAAGCAAGAGACCAGAAATAAACTCACACATAAATGGCAATTGATCGTCCACAAGCATGCCAAGAACACACAATGGGGAAAGGATAGTCTCTTCAACAAATGGTGTTTGGAAAATTGGTCCCCTGTGGGCACTGTCACTATAGCAAAACTACACAGAAATCATCATAAAATGAAAGACTTAAACTGAAGGCCTGAGACTGTAAAACTTCTCAGAGAAAAGATAGGGAGGATGCTCTTTGCCATTGGTCCTGGCAATGATTTCTTGGATATGACACCAGAAGTTCAGGTGACAAAAGCAAAAATAGTTTAGTTTGACCGCATCAAACTAAAATTCTGCATGGCAAAGGAAACAATCAACAGAACGAAAAGACAATGGGATTAAGTATTTGCAACTATATATCTGGCGAGGGGCTAATATACAAAATATATGAGAAACTCCTGCAACTTAATAAAAAAGTAATCAGATTAAAAAATAGGCAAAAGACTTGAATAGACATTGTTTCAAAGAAGACATACGGATGGTCAACAGGTATATGAAAATGTGCTTAACATGACTAATCATCAGGAAAATGCAAATCAAAACCACAGTAATTTATCATCTCACACTTGTTAGAAAGGCTATTATCAAAAAGGCTAGAACTCATTCAGCTGAAGATCTGCCTAGGGTAGCAATACTGTATTTTAAAATACTGCACTTAAAAATGTACTGAAAGGGTAGATCCCACGTTAAATGTTACTACAATGAAAAACAATCCCATAATCCCTTTTCTCTGTTTCCTTTTGATTAAAGAATCTATCCCATTGGGTTTCAGAGTACTTTGCAAATATGAAAGTGCCCCATAGTGAGACAATGGGCAGCAGGCAGGCAAGGCTGGCAGAGATTACTGACTTCAAGTGGACCAACACATAACTTCTCCATTCTGCTGTGTGTGCGAACCCCAACTACTCTCATTGGGAGGGTCGGGCACAGCTGTGAAACTCCTACGCATCACAGATTCCACAGATAAAGGCTAGAAGGGAGGAAAAGAAACAAGGGATGAGGCATTTCAACTTTGAATAAGAACGATTACAAAGGAAAGCCAGCGAAGATAAGTCATGATGCAGGTAGTACAACCATCCTGAGGGTCTTGTGTAAACTCGTAACCCACGACAGCTCGAAACCTATAAATTCAGCTTAAAACTATGAAGACCTGCTCAGATTGTGACTTTAGGGCATTATTTAAGATTTAGTCAAGGAATTTTTTCAGGGAAAGTCAATTTATTTATCCAAGTAGAGATTTAAAAACCTTAGAGAGCCATCTGGTGGCTCGTGTGCCTACTAATTAAACTCCTGGCACAAGCTTGCTGCCCTATGGGCACTATCATTGGAGCAAATGGCACAAGACAAACCAGAGTTGACAAAACGCATTTCCATGCTGTATAAAAGCCAGAGTGTAATTGAGACACAACCAACTCAAAATGAAGGGGTGGGCAGGACGCTCAAGAGTAATTCTGCTATTATTTTCCCTACCTGCTCTGAAAAAGACACCAAACAATGGCTATGAATAAGAAAAAGTTGTGTTTTGAACTCTGTTTCACGACTGCATTTTTCATAAACAATACGAAAACAATTCAATAGTTACAAAACTAGAAAAACAAACCAATGGTTTGCTGAAATGATGCAGAGTTTCATTAGCTTTACATCTTCCTTCTACATTGTAACAGAAGCAGCAAAGAAGGGTGGAAAGACAGTTCCTGCTCAGAAATATTTGAAAAATTCAAATCCTGAGCATTATCGATAAAAATAATACACTCTTTCTTTCAGGTCTAAAATGTCACACTGAAATTGTTAATGGTTTCAGTGCAGTGTCTATTTTTTCAAATATTGAAAATGTCCTTCTCTATAATAAAAATTTTTTATGTTAAAATGTATATTATTACTCTCAGTAGGAAGGAGGAAAGATCACTTCAAAATTTCAGATAATTGCCTTGAAAAAGAAGGCAATTAACTTTTCTTCTAAAGCTTCCATTATTCCAAATTGCCCAGCCCCAAATAAGTTACTAGAAGTGATTTTAGTTTTTTTTGTTTGTTTTTTTGTTTGTTTGTTTGTTTGCACGAGAAAAGCTCAGTTCCTTACATGAAAGCCTAATTATATCAATTTGGCTGGCAAGCATGAGGAATAAACAGTTAAGAGTTCCACATTATTGCCTATACATTAATTATCAAAGTAAAATAATGGCTGCAAAAATGTAACAGAAAGTTGCCACAAATGTTGAAATGCAAAATCTAATTTTTCAAATTACTTACAAAACCAATACAAAGACTACTTACGGGGGGGGGGAAAAAAGGTATGTCTCCTAAACTATAATTTAAACCAAATATAATATTAGACTACCACGAAAAGTACATTGTCATTGGACTTTCTCTAAATTGATGGGTATTTTTTTTATTGCTTAACATTTTTGCTTACTTATTATTGTGGTTGTCTTGGATAACTTCAACACTTTCTGAGATTCGTAACTAGAAGTATGTAAATCATACCGAGAGTGCCAAAAAATATATACATATTTTAAGAAAGAAAAACTGTATACATTTTTTGGCACCCCCAGTGTGTTTGCTAGTTTAAAATACTCTATATTAAGTGTATGTTCCACCTTTTATTGAATTGTTTTCTTTAAATCAGTTTTAACTCCAATTGTTATTGCTACGTGTGTTTGTTTTCTATGGGTATTAAATTATATCTCATTTCAGCTTTTATTTTTAATTTATATTCGTCTCTTGTTGTATTAAATATAAAACTTAGTTTAGACTCCCTCACATTTCAGTAAAGCACTCATTTTTTTAAGTTTAATGAAATAGAATCATTTTTGCTATTACACTTGCTTTGAAAATATTCCAATGTGATTGATACATTAGGGAACAAAATATCACAAAATTCCCCATTTGCTTTTATGTAATTTTGTCTGTGAGAAACACTGGGTCATTTCTAAATCTGACCAATTTTACCCCCAGGAGACATCTGACAATATCTAGAGACGTTGCTGTCATTACTGGGGGGTGAGGAAGGTCGGTCGCTACCAGCACCCAGTGCATGATTTTGCACAGCACAGTGAGTCTTAGAAATACATATGATTTATTACAGCAGAACTGAAGGCGTCCTTTATTTCTGTGTTAAGTCTGCAACTTCTTCTTTCTGATTAAATTCCTTACTTTTAAAATGTTTTCAAAATATGGTCAAAAAAGACTTTATTGTTTATTACTTTAATTTTAAAAGTTTAGAAGATCTAGAAAATATTATAATGAGCATCCTAGTATTCACCACTGTTTTAACAAATTTAACATTTTTCCATATTTCCTTCTAATGAAAGAACTAGAACATGACAGATGAAACTCAAGTCCCTTTGCTCCTCCCTTCAATCCTATTCTTAGACTCAGTCTTATTCTCCTTCTGCCTAGAAGCAAACATTATGATGAACATGGTAATTTTTCAGTTCATGTGTTTAATTTTTTAATACACATATGTATCCAGAAATAATATATAGCATTTCTTCATCTTTTACGCACAGCTGCTTTCTAATACTGCATCTTGCATTTTTCATTCAACATTTTGAGATCCTTCCACGTTGATACATATGTATCTAGTACTGATTTCTTTTAATTTTTATAGTGTGCCATTGTCTGACGGGTCACGGTTTTTAATCCACTCTTTTATCCATTGACCATTTGTTTACAGTTCTGTGAATTGCCTGTTCATATCCTTTGTCTATATTTTTATTATTTTTATTGGGTCACTTCTCCTTTCACTTCTAGGATTTCTTTATATAATTTGTAAATTGATTACTAGTTGGTTACATTGCATTACAAATATTTTCCCTAGTCTATGGCTTATCATTTAATTTTTTTTATTGGGGAATATTGGGGAACAGTGTGTTTCTCCAGGGCCCATCAGCTCCAAGTCGTTGTCCTTCAATCTAGTTGTGGAGGGCGCAGCTCAGCTCCAAGTCCAGTTGCCGTTTTCAATCTTGAGTTGCAGGGGGCACAGCTCACCATCCCATGTGGGAACTGAACCAGCAACCTTGTTGTTGAGAGCTCACGCTCTAACCAACTGAGCCCTCCGGCTGCCCCTCTGGCAGCTCAGCAGTAGCTCCTTGTGTTCAATCTAGTTGTGGAGGGCGCAGCTCACTGGCCCATGTGGGAATCAAACCGGCAACCCTGTTGTTCAGAGCTCGCGCTCTAACCAACTGAGCCATCTGGCCACCCTCATTTAATTTTATTTATTCTGTTTTATAGTGTACAGAAGTTTTCCATTTTGATGCAGACATATCAATCTATTCTTAGGCCTTTTTTTTTGTTTTGTTTTGTTTTTGCATTTTGTTTGAGAAATTCTTTTCTATACTGAGGTTACAAAAATACTTTACATTTTCTTCCAAAAGGCTGAAGTTTTGTTTTTCATGTTTAGAATTAGAAACAGGTAAGTGTATTAAGTTTTGTGTATGAATGCATGTTTGGGGGAATACACTATGTAGGAAGGCTGTCTGTATTAATATTCTAAAGAGGGAAGACGCCTTGGGGGGTGAGAATGGGGCCTGGTCAGCAAGGGAAACCTAGAGAAAAGGGTCAGAGAGGCAAACTTCTGCCAGGGCCAGCAGCACCTCCCAGCACTGTCAGGGGATGCCGAGTCCTGGGCAACTGACCATGACCATGGCCTGTGGCAGGACTGTGCCTGCCGTGGAGGCGAAGATGTCAGACTAGCTATCACAGCTTGATGGCAGCAGCCATTAAAAGAATCTCCCTCCGTCTCTTGCTCTGATTGCCTACATCCATGCAATCTTCTGATTATAGTTTGCCTTTTCAAGGATTTTTGCCTAAAAGGAAAAAATATGCTGCTTAGCAAACATGAGCCTAATGCACAATTATGTATTTTACTATAAATTAATAAAATTAGTATTCTCCTTCTGTTTTTTTATGGGATTCTGTTCTGATCAAAAGATAGACTCTCGGTGTGTTGAGAAATCAGTTGAGGTCTAGACCATGAACTATGGGGCATTAATTCATCCATCCAGGTCAAGGCCTCTCTTACGTGTGCAGCTGACCATCCCTGGTCTTCACCAATCCAATAAGCATCTGTGGCTGAATGAATTTCAAGCATGGGCATGGCCCCATCATCCTCTCTTCCTTTCTCTCTACTCTGGTTTCCATAAACATTGCTCAAAGTATCTATTCCCTCCACGGGTATTATTTTTAAACAAAAAGAAGCAGGTACATGTGTATCTGCTGTGCCAACAGAGAACATCCAGTCCTTAAATGTCACTGCTGTGAAAAGCTATTAGCCATGGGCACACCTGGAATTCTTGAGAACAGTTAGTCTAATGCCACATTCAGTCACCTCTGGGTAAAAGGCACACCAAAACAAGACCCACGAGAAACCTGTGATGTGTCCCCCAAGTCTCCACCATTGGATTTGTGAAAGGAGTCACCCACTTAACAGAAGCCCTAAGGAAATCTGAAATAGGTTCAATGCTTCCAGGAATTTCCAAAGGATGTTTTCCATACAGAAATGTATTTTTTCACGTGATTAAGCTTTGCTCCTGTCACAGGAAGAGGTTTACTCCCCTTTTGTCCCGTGGACCTCTGTTCATAGCATTTCTTTGTTGCCGCTGAGTTTGACTTATATTTATGTGCCTGCCTGTCCTCACCCCTGTCCTCCACTTGACTCTAAGTACTCTAGAAACAAAAAGCTACATCTTAACATCCCTGAACCAGCTGCAATGTGATGCTTCAAGAAACACCAGTTTCTGTTGGCTCTGAGCAGCTTCAGGTGGAGAAGAATGAGGTGTTTCTTAGGATGCAATAAATTCTGGCTCCTGAGTTTCACGGGGAAATTCTGCACACTACCTTCTACACCTTCTGTGTCCCCTGTTCCTGGCACAGATAGGTACCGACAAAATGCATAAATCAGCAAACAAACCCCACTTTGCCCTTTAAAAACAACAAGAAACAAAGCTAAACAACACAGCAGATCTGTGATGGAGCCTACGGGACACATGACCAGATAGCATGGCACACGGGATATTTGAAATCAGGTCTGTCTAAGAAAAACGTGTTACCTTTACGGGAAATAAACGTTAAAACAGAACAAGTCTGGTAGAACTTTATTCTGGACCAACTTATTTCTGATGGTATATAGAAAACCTAATGTCTGATCATCTTTGTTGTCAACGTTCCTTTAATTCTAGACCACCACTGTTGTTTCTGCAGGAATAGGTGGGTGCCTGCAGGTGGACAAGATACTTAGATCTGCTGGAAAGCACAGACGCCCAAACAGTGGGAAGGCTGCGGGTCAAAGGAAACGTCCTATAAACAGTACACTGTGACATTCACTTCATCTTATCACACAATGCTTCACATGGCATTGCTTGGTATTAAAAGATCGGCCAGTGGTAGCATTAAACAGCAAGAGCTCTGTGGGAAAAGTTTAGGCTCTCCACACTCTGAAAAAGGAAAAATAAAAAATACAACCTTCTGAAACTCCAAACGGCAGGATTGAAAGGAATCTGTCAGAACTCTTGCATGGATGAACTCATGCATATGTATCTACAAGTGATCCTGCTGCATTCTTTGCGTTCTATAATATCCTGTATTGACTGCCTTTCTTCCTTTTTCGTTTCCTGTCTTTTCCTATAAAGCAAAGTTTCGATTTACTCAACCGCGTGTTTTTCTCCCTCAGCCCTGCAGGTGGCGCCTCTGTTCCAGTGCCCTCTGACTACTCAGCTGTAAATAGGTCTGGATTCCTCAGAAGCAAGTGCTTGCCGCCTCACCTTATGTGACTAAAACAGGCGGTTTTGCTTTTAGCCAGAAACCAACTGTTCCGGGAGTCAAAAGGCCATTAGATTTTACTGAGCTGACATGAATACAAAGAGGCAGAGAATAAAAAAGAGCATGGGCTTTCACGACTGGGAGTTCTGTCCAGCAGGTTTATGTGGGAGACATTTTGATTTCATGATGGATCAGACAAGCAATACATACTCAAGCATAGTCTATCAAACAGAAATCCATGTGACAATCGGAATAAGTTGATGGGCACTCCCACTATGATTGCTCACATGGCAAACACGCAGGGACTGGTATAATTTCTGTATGCTGGGCGTGCTCATGGATGCCTCAGTGGGTCTCTTTTGTACTAGAGGTAGTGCTGTGCGATTGCGACATGCTCTTCGTGGGACAAGGTGCTGTTCTTTCCAAGCTCCCCCTCTGCCTACACTACATTTTCACTGGCTAAGGTTGGAGACTGCTCTGGGCAGCAGCAGGTGGGTGAGTCCAAGCATTGCCGGCCACACATCGTTCCAGCCTCCACCTCACAACTTGCAGGATCTGGGCCCTGAAAACCTGAGTCCCTTCTTCCCCCAGTCATTGTCTGGAGAACTAACAGCGTTCATGTACAAAATTAAGAGCTATCACACTGTCAGAAGTGCCTGTTTGTTTCTTTGTCTCTCCCACTAGTCCACCAGCTCTTTTCCACCTTGATGTCCTCCATAGCTAGTGGACTTCTTAGTACATAACAGGTGCTCAACAAACATGTATGGAATGAACGATGGGTACAGCCCAACGACAGAAAGATGTCAATAGGTTGTCCAAAATATTCTGGTGGAGGTGGCAGAGTACTGCTATTTATAATATAAACTGATGTCATTCCCTCTGGACCCAGTGATCGTGCCTGGGTATATTTTGCAGAAATATACCTTGGGTTGTAAAGGAGAATCTCAGTGTCTTTGAATCGGTTAGTTACAAATAACAATAGTTAATATTTCTTTGAAAAATATGTGATACTGTCCTAAACACTTATATAGTATCTCCTTTCATCCTCACAACAATCTGTGAGATAAGTACTATTAATAGCACATTTTAAAGAGAGGAAACTAAGGTACAAAGAAGTCAAGTGATTTGCTCAAAGTCACACAGTGCAGTTGCAGAGGGTCCAAAGCCATGCAGTCTGACTCAGAGCTATTTCTGAATCACCACCATCCTCCTCCCTGTACTGTGGGGGTGTCTCCGAACCTCTTAATGGAAAGCCTGAAGTAGCACCCATACTACTACCAGTAATTCCTTGCTGGGAGGTAGGGGGTGGAGGAGGAAGGCCACTGCACATGTGGCTTTACTCAAACTCGTCAGCAGCCGATCATCCGTGATACTCCTACACATACGTCACTATGAAGGGAAGTTTCCAGCCCTTCAATTCACAACTTCTGTTGCTCTTGGAATTTTCCAGTGCTTCTTGGAGATCCTATTCTCTACTTAGGATGAAATTATGATGACAAGCTCTATTGGGACAAAAAAATCCAAAACTGTACAACAGCTACAATGCAGGAAAATTTATTTCTTGTGCACACAAGTTCCTGGGTTCGAAGTCATTGCTCTCCTCCCAGGAGTCTCTCCTGGAGCCAAGCCCCTTCCTTCCCGTTGGTCCATCTCCTCCAACAGGAAGGGTGCACACCTCGGTCAATCCAGGGGAAGGAGAAACAGCACAAAGGACTTTGCGCGGGAGGTTCTGATGGACTGAGCTTAAAAGTGGCCCATGTCACTTCCACTCACATTCCAGTGGCCAGAACATAGTCATGTGGCTGAATCTAGCTGCAGGATTAACTGGAAAACACCACTTAGCACTGCACCCAGGAAAAAAAGGAAATGGGATTGAAAAATAGCTTGCCAGCCTCTGCCACACAGGATAATCTTAGAATTAACAGAAGGTGTGATCGATAAAAGAATTTCAAACTCTACAGTATTTCAGTACATCAAGTATTCTTTGTTTTTTAAGGGAGAGAACCATGACATTCGAGATTTTATGTTCTTCGTTTTACGTAAATAGATCAATGCTGGTTTTCACCATCCCTCTCCAGACAGGATATGTGCGGTACATGAGGGGCTTGTGTAAGTGAGAACTTAGTGCTTCTTACTTTCTAATATGTTTTCCTCCACGCCAGGAGACCACTGCTGAGCGTCTTCAACAGCATATCAGTTATGGCTGGGCAGGCATTAGGATGCTGTACCCAGCAGTTACTACCTTCTGTTTCTATGTTACCGTTGGAGTGAACATAACCAGTGTCTCATACTGACGCAGGGCCCGGCTGGGATCCCCGCAGTAAGGGCCTCTCCACACCCCTGGACTCCCCTTTCCTTGACCTACTTATAGCTTAGCAATAGCTCATCCCCTGCAGCTTGAGCTCGGAATGTCCCCTGTCCACCCAGGGCCCTGTTTTAGAAAATTACCCTGGAACTTATGATTAATACCCTTAGGCTTATTGATCACAATCTCTATGGTCTAGTATTCTTTCCAGGCTAATACCATCATTGTTCCTGAGCTGCTGATGCCACCCGAGAACCACGCTGCCAGAGAGAAGGATCCATGAAGCAGAACAGACCCCTGGAACCATCAGGTAGCCTCTGGAGGAACGCCCAGACTTTCCCTTAAATATGCCAGGCTGGTCTGAGAATGTGAAGGCAGTTTTTGGAGATGTTAACCTGCTGCCTTTTCAGACCACCGATGCTCTGACAATAAACGCTTATCCAATAACTCAACTCCTGAGTCTGTCTATTGGCTGAGCAGTGCGGGCAGCACAAGCCCCAGACTCAGTTGCCCCCCGGTTTTAATATTGTCCTTTGATGGTACTGTTCCCACAAGTGATAGATGGCACAGAGGCAAAACTGCCAATGGTGTCAGAAATCACAAAACGGTGAACCTATTTTGGTGGAAGTAATGATAAGGATGAGCACCTACCCACTGGGCCCCTCCCTTATCCCCTCTCTTGACCCCAGGCTCCTGGCTTACCTTAGGACACTGGGGACAAGTTTAAAACTACTGTTCAGAAGCCAAGTCAGCTATTGGAAAGAGCTATGGACAGACTGATAACTCTGTGCTGTTATCCCAGGAATAAGTATTTCTATAATTACCTCGACAGCAGTGTTTTTCCAATTAATAGCAATTCTAGGACCCCGAGGAGTCCCTTTTCTAAGGATAAATGCTTGTCGAATGAACACTGACAGATGAATGTGTCTGATCCTGTAAGCAGACCACCTTTCTATATAACACTTGAGTCTTCTCAGGGCTTATGCTCAGGGACGCTCACAAGCCAGAGGACCAACCACCAGACGACTGTTCCTATGCCACCATCCACTGCAGAAAATAGATGACTTCACACCACCTCTACCAGAAATCCTCACATTGAGATTATATCTTTGCCCCTGCCACCACTGCCTTCTAACCAACCAAATCAAGTGATGGAGGAAGTAGGATCCCAAATTAGCCCATGTCTAAAATTGGATATAGAGTGATTAACAATAAAAGGCAGCAAAGAAATTTGACTAAGGCACTGCAATTCTTTGTAAGCCTTTATAATGAGTTAGTTACCTTACAGGATTTATCTTTTAAAGGATACATGTATCCTCATTCCAGAAGGCAGAATGTCATTGCACTAATTTATTTCTATTTTTTTCCTTTCAGATTATAAGAAGGGCAATTGACAGTACTATAGTATTTATCTTCAACACCTTTCATGGTGGTTGGCAGAGGTATTTAACAAATTGTTGTGGAAGGAAGGAAGGAAGGAAGGAAGGAATAAAGAAGGAAGCAAGGAAGGGAGGGAGGCCATTTTGTAATATACGGAAGTACTCTTAAAGCCATGTTGGGTTTTCACAAGAAGACACTGAAATCAGATGAGGAGCTATCCCCTTGCCCTTGAGTTATTGATAAAATGAAAGTGAACTAAAACCCTGCAGAGAGTAGATGCAGTAGGCCAGGTTTAATGGCATAAATCCTTGATAAGAACCAAGCGGTGTGGGGATTAGAATTTGTCTTTTTGCTAAATAGCTAAAGATTTGTAGGCCTTGAATAATTTACATTTGAAAATGAGAATGATATTTCCCGGTCTGTCTCACAGAGAGGGATAGACAGTCTGGGCAGGGGAGAGGCTATAAACTGGCTATAGAATAACAGGAGGGTAAGCTATTTGGGAAAGCAAAAGGACTCTACGAATACAAAGTACTGCTGATGTAAATCCAAAATGTAGAAGCCTATAACATTTTCATTTTCAATTTTCAAAGTGGAAATTTTGTTCCAAATTTTATTAAATCATATAATAAAGGTATGTGCTTTTGCATTTGGATGAGACCCCAGACCATCAATGTCCCTGTAATTGGGGGGCCAATGGTTTCACAGATGGGGAAGCAAAAGCAACAAAAGTTAGTAAGACAGTTTGACTAGCCTCACAGATAGTCATGTGATCATGTAAACAGATCGAAAAATGTTGAAAACCCCAGCCACCATGTAAATGCTACCCATCAGGCAGCGTTTTCTTCATTCGGTAACGAGGCGAAATCATCTGTGTGTCCAAAATGATTCATTAATGAACAGTCTCAGAAAGGATCACCGTGTCAGCTGGCGCTTACCTTACACCTGAGTCAGTACGAGGCCCTGCCCTTCACTTTCCTCAACAGATGATGAGTGCTTTTGTTGTATATTTTGGCAGTGCCCTAAGTGGTCTCTATCTAAGTATGATAGGCTTAAACACAAAAACAAATTCCACAAATATAAATATGGTCACCAGAACTTAAAACAAGAAATTCTGGGCATCTAGTCCACTTTCTTTAATTCCTCTCCTACTGGCTTCCTACCCAAAGTAACCTTTCCTTCGAAACGCCCTGTTAAACGTGCCTAAAGTCTGTCAGCTGCTAAATAATTAAATTACATATAACAAAGTGACAACACTCTGTAGAAATATTTTGAAACTGATTGAATCATAAATTCTCTTAACGTTGTCCCAAGGCACTGAGTCAATAGATATTTTCACAGATGCTGCTCCAGGGAGGAAAGAAACCACCCAGTCCTGCAGCTACGGAGGGAGGTACTTGTTGCTGTTTCTGAGTTAGCAGACTCTTAGCTTCAGGCTGCAGCTCCCGTTCTACATATTGTTATCCCCCCACGATTTGAGAATGCATTCAATTCCTTATATTCCCCATACTTTACTTTCCCTCCCCAGATTCTTCATTGCATGGCAATCTTCCTTTCACTTTGTTTGTTTCCATAACTGCAAAGGACTGGGGACAGCTGCTCCCCTCTTTGTCCCCATCGCCTTTTACCAAGGAAAACAACAAAAAAAGCCCCTCCAACAACAGTCTTAGCACTCTCCCCATATTTTCTCAGACAAGAATTTTCTCAGCTATAATGTATTCCGTCTTTACAAACCCTCAGTGTCTTTTTTTTTAACTTCCATTTATATCACTGTGGAGGCTACAGCTTCATGTGGGTTTTCCCAGAGCCTCCGCCATCAGGTTCACACCCGCTGCCCAGACAGGGTGACTCACCCAGGAGGAAAGTCTCACAGTGAGTGAGGCCGCGCCGGGCTCCCACCTTGTCCCAGTGCCGCCCTCCCCACCTCTCTCCCACCACAGTTTAAGCCCCCAAGAGTCAGGGCCTCTCTCGGCAATGCTGCCAGCTGGGAGGCTGCTGAGAGTGGCACGTCCTCCCCGGCTGCTGTCCCACGGCTCACAGTGCCCAGCAGTCGTCTCTGCAGCTCTCAGGGACCCTCCTGGCTTCAGTCCTGTAAGGCTCCTTCTGGCTTTCAGAGACCTTACTGACAAAGCAACCTGGACCTGATCTCCAGGGCACCTGTGACGTAAGCATCGCCCCACAGCACACTGAGGTAGGCAGTGCTGACAGTGATATCCATCCCGGTCCCCTAGGCAGCTCGGTGTCGGCAGCCTCCACTCCCACCTGATCTTATCCTGCGGTTCTGTGACGCCGGGACCACCGGAGCCTGGCAATGTTTGCGCACCTGAGTGCCCAGGTATTCCATGTTACATGTGAAGCGAGTGCACGTCCGTTAGTTCCTGGGCTTCGGACAGCACTTGCACCAGGCAAGACAGGCGCTAACTGATTTAAAGCAGTGGAAACCTCCACTCAGCAGCTGAGTAACTTGTGCAAGGGGCCACAGCTACTAAAATGCAAAGATTTGATCTTTACTCCTAAAGTTCCATACTATTTTCATACTGTCTAGGGTTTTTGAGAATCGCTTCAACATTGCAAATAGGTTTCAAAATTAATCATCCCCTAGGTTTTTTAATTAGCTCATTACGCTCATAAATGGCAATAAAGGAAATGCCACAGATTAGCCAGAGAAGTCACTCAAAGACTTCGGTGTGTCCAGCCATTGGGTGGCCTGAGTGGCCACAGAGAGAGGCCCAGAGACCCATCTAGCTCTGCCTTCAAAGATTTTTTTTTTTACTGTAATATTCTAAACTAATTACGTGACTCAAGTTGTTACTCACCATCTGCCTGTGTGGGTGTTGAGTTTGCTTCAGGACTTAAGGGGAGAGAGAAATTCACTCTAAGAATTTCATAATATCCTAGAGCAATAAACCAATGACTTCTCCCCATGCAACTGAATAAGCCTTTCCCACAATCAGCATCTCAACTGGACATCAAGGCCCGACTCCCTTTAATTGATCGCATAGGGCTTTGAAAGAACGTGCCACTGTATGTAGGGTATGTAGAATGTAGTTGTCTGGGTCATGTATTTCCAAAACTCAAATGTTCGGTGGGTTAATACTGCCTAAGAAGCTCCCACAGGAGTGTGTGTATGTGGGGGGGGGCAGCATGCGGGGGAGTGTCGGGGGGAGAGCAGGAACTTACTTTGAAGAGTGGAGCACGGATTCCAGTTCCAGATCGGCTTCTTCCTTAGTGTGTGACCGGAGAACCTCAGGACCCTAACATACAGATGGTGCCCCAAAAATGTGTACACATTTTAACAAAGGAGAAAACTGTATTAAACTTATAATACAATCAATGATGCTGGCATTCATTTGATTAACGCCATCTTTTGAATAAATGCCATACTACACATTGCTACCTTAATTCAATTCAACTTTGAAAGGTAATACATAGTAACATCTTGTAAAATGTGTAGAGTGTTTTGGCACCCCCAGTATAATTAGGGCTGTTTAAAATGAGCTCCAGTACATCAAACAAGTCATCCATATTAATTACCCAGTAATACTCTAGATTACTAAGATCATACGTAAACTCACTACATAACAAAAACAAAACGCAAACAGCCTACCATAGCAGGGCTGTTATGATAACACTGTCTTGGAAGGTAATATCTATAAAACGAGTTGAGGAAACTGGTGCTGTTGGAGATTCGGAGACATGCAAATTCTCTCAAATGACAGGCAAAGGAAAAGATCGCCAAGTGTTTGGCCGACGTCATCTAAAGACTTGAGAGAAACCAGTACCAAAAGTATATTAGAAGGTTTAACAAAAAGCCAAATTCCATTTATGCTGCTTTGATCGTTTTATTTTTCTAAGTTGAGTGTAACTGGAATCAGGAATCAGGCAGAAAAGACGGAAAGAAGATACACAGAGTACATCTGTCATCCTCCCGACACCTTTTTGATCTCCAGATGGAGTCAAATCGCTTCACCCTACTCCTTACCTCCCTGCCCCACCCCCGCACCCGTATTTTCAACAGCAGAACATGTAAACACACTCACTGCCACTAGAACAGTAAGAACCTCCAGGAGCCCACTGGGAGGGCACTGCCAGCTTGGGATGTCAGCCCCGCATCACAGGTGGCAGCATGCAGGTAGCACACACATGCAGCTGTGGGGTGGACCATGCAGATCACAGCCAAAACGACTGCACTATTTGTGCTACACTAAACTTTTACTCTATTGTAGAAACATGTTCTGGATTTTGGAGAGAAAAGGATAAACGAAGTACTAGGCATTGCAATGACAATGTCACCTCGATAATTTCTAGTCAAAGACTCCCATAGGCTTACATGTGGGGTGAGAGGGAAGGCGAGAGGAAAACCGTTTACTGAGCGTCTCCTGGTGCCGCAGACTTTGTGCTAAGCGATACAAATCCTTAGGAATCCTTGCAAAATGCTGGCTTGAAGGGAGTTGCTTCGTGGCTGATTTTACAGCTAAGGCACGAGGCTCACGAAGTCCTAGACCTGGACTCTGAAAGCAGGTCAACACGAATGCTGCCCTTTGTGCTATGTTGTCTTTCCTCAGAATACTGACCTGTGCTCCTCACACTCGGGAGGGACAGGTGAAAGGGAACCGTGATGCTGCAGGAGCTGTACTGACCTTCGCCCTCTACGTTCTGGAATTTCTGATGCCCAGCAAGTCACCCTACACCATCTCTATTTTCTGACTGTGCCCCAATCCACTTCCGCTGCCTAACATGCTCTGGCAGACACTTCCCGTCTCCCTCTGGAGGCTTTGGCTACCTTCCCTGCTACCCATGCTTTATTTGACCCCCTATAAACACTTCAAATCCTTGTTGGAAAAAGGATAGGAGATGCCAAATTGGATTTCTAAGGAAGAACTAGAAATCAAAATGACACAGATCAATTTAGACCCTCGCCAAAATAAATAAACAAAAGCCAAAAAAATCTCTCTCAATATAATAAAAACAAAAACACATGATTACAATCCTTAGTGTAAACTTAAATAGCCAGACCTCCACTAATTGGTACTCTGAATAACTACAATTATTTTTTTCTGAATTCAAGTTTGAAGAGAAAGAAGCAACAGAAGTTCAAAGCTCATCAAGTGCTGACTGAAACAAGTTCCAGGCTGTGTTCTGGAGTTGGGATATGTCTTCCACCCCCTACCCCCCAACTCCTATGTATCTTTCTCCAGCCAGAAAACTCTTATTTGTCCAAATTTTATTCCGAAGATTGGGTGATGGGTAGGTAATGTCTTCCCAAACTGCACAGTTACTCCTCCTTCCTTAAAATCCTGGATAACTTTACACATCTCACTCCAGCTAAGGGACAAACTGCTGTTCCAAGGGCAGCCCAGACCATATATCCTATTTTGATGAGACTGACAGAAAGCATGTCTCAACCCCTAAACAACGCAATTTTGGCCTAAATCCCAGTTACGTGCAACGATCTTTGTTCATTTGTCTTGATTAGAGGTGGCTGAACAAATGGGAATGGACAGCCACAGTCACAATCAAAGACCAGGCTGGTCTTCCTAAACCAGCATATATTGTACACACCCATGTTCATGGAAGTGAAACAAAAGTTGCATAAAACGATCTTTTCATACTCTTACTACGTATTGTATGCTATTATTTTCTATCCTATTCTCTTTGTTTTTTAAAAGCCATCTATAACTCACCAAATTGATTCAGTATCTTATGGTGAGTCAAGACTTGAATATGAAAAAAAAAATGAAAAAAACCCCCAATTAAGCACTGCATACGTCAGCTGCCCTAACTTATCCCTTGCTGATCACGAATAATCACCAATAGAGACAGCATATTCAGTGCCTCTATATTTTGATTCTGCCAACAACTTCTACCAGGTCTTATTCCATGCTCCAAAAACCAATATTACTACCAACACCACCATTGCAAGGGAATAATTTACCAGAACAAAAAGAAACATAAGTGACATTTAACTCGTGTGATACACTAAAGAAAACTTTGCATGGAAGACATGTAAAATGAATGCCAGCAAACATTTAAAGGAATCGCACAAAAAATTGTTCACCACCTGATGATCTCCAAGTCCTATCCCACCCTCTACCCACAAAGTTTTATAGAACCCACTATATTCCCAGTTGTCATATTATAAATTGTCAATTATCCAGAATATGTACCTCACCTGAGCCTCAGTAATTGATGACTCATTCATGGAGAACTCTCTCTTCTTTTGAGTGTTACCACCTTAGATACAGAAAATAAGAGATTCTTGAAAATGTGACAACTTCTGGGAAGACTGGTGATGTTGGACAAGGTCTCAAGTCAAAATGCCAATGGCCGCATACAGGGTCTGAGGACTATGTCATGTCCACATTTTCATTTGTCCCTAGTCAAGTTCCTTCGGTGTTTCATACAAAACAAAGGTAATGGTTATAATGAACTCATATTTATATTCCAGCAATGGTGGGGAATCACTGACTACCATCAACTACCTTTACATGAAATACTGATAACAGCAGAGAGTTGTACATAAACAATGTCCTATTTTTTAACCTTGCCTAATGAGGCTACGTCTTAACAATTATATTTGAAAGGATGAAAAAGAGGATGAAGATAGCACAGCTGTAAATATATCTGCAGTAAGAGCTACTGCAGTTCAATCATTTATCCCACAAACATACGCGTGCGTGTACACTCATACATACATACACACACACACACACAATATTGATCTACCTTGGCTGACCAAGAAGAGTGAATCACATATTAAACCCTGGATGATCATCTATAGAATTTATACCTTTGAATAAATATCAGAGTTTACTTTGCAACAGCATTTCACTTGTTTAGTGAACTTGAACACATCTTAAAAAGTATCTGGGCGACGTCTGAAAGGCTTCTGCTTGACGTGGCAGTTAATATGGATCATTTCCGAGTCCCACTATGGAAGAACCTTTCTCTCAGTGTTGTCAGATGACTAAAGTCACCAGGAGACAAAACAACTGCGGGGCGGGCTGGACTCCCACAACCGTAGGTGTGGTGGCTTCCAAACGGGCTGTCCTGAGCCCTTGGGCCACATGCATTTGCAGCCTGTGAAAGGGCAACTGCGGTCCCCACATCTCTTGCCTGCCTGATTCTGTGGCTGGTCCAACAGGGATGACACCACATTTGTGTTCCAGTGCCCAACCACTGGGTTGATGCCCAACTGGGTATCACATAAAGAAGAACTAAGACTCCATCACGTGGAGCCCCTAATGTCTAGGATTGATCTGCTCTAGCGGCAAGAAATCCAGATTTCCTTTCTAGCGGCAGGGGAGTATTGCACCATATGTTTCTCGAAAAATAAAACTGCCTTGATTTATATCAGGCTCCTACAGAGAATCCTGGCAAATGACCTGAAGTTTGTCGGAAGATGGAGATTTAAGAAACAGTGTGCAGTGAAAAGCACACAGTAGTTTATCACTGAGATGTCACTTAAGAAGCCATATTACTTTAAACAAAATTGAACTGAAAGAGAAGAGGCAATCTAGCCAGCCAGAGAGAATTGTTCTCCTCCCCAGCCTCACCCAGCTCTTATTGGAGGAAGTCGGAGTTCCCTACAGGGATGTGCTTAAAACCACAAAAATGATTAAAATTAATCATTAAAATTTAATTAATTTATTAATTAAAGTCTTAGAAATCTTTGCGCAGGATTTTGTTTTCTGTTTTTTGTTTGTTTGTTTTGGCAAATTGCTTTAGATTATAATTCCAGTGACTAAACCACTGGAAGGGAAAATTCATTGAAAATGAAGTATAGGCTATAGGCAATTAAGAGTGAAAATGTCAACTTTAAACAACAGTGTATTTTCAATCATACCCAAGAGGAGGGGAAAAATGATACTGAACTCAGTGTAATTTATAACAAACACAGGCTACCTTAAGGACAATGTAAGGTAAAGCCCAAAGCTGTAGGAATAATACACAGATTCACCCAGAATTTAGAGAATATGATGAAATCAAGAGTTGGGTTAAATAGTCCTAAAATCTCTCAAAATGTGTTTACCTTTCCTATGTCCAAGAACCAAAACTAGAGCCAGAACTAGAACGGGGGATTCTCTAGGGACCAGAAAATGTTTCTCTACTTTTAACTCCTGGCTTGCTGCTCTGTTGCTAAATGTAGAGCAACAGAGATGAATAGGAATCTGGGTTCACCTTCAGCAGCGTTGGTGAGTTCGTTGAGAATGCGATGGTGGTTTACAAATCAAGGTCAAGGTTGAGAGTCTTGACACAAGCGCACTTCCTGCATTTCCACTGATGTTACTATGCGTCTGCCTCTGGTCTGGATTTGGTCAGTATTGGGGGAAAATACCTAATTTATGTGTTTCATTCATTGGTAGAAAAAGGTATTCAGTAAAGAAAATTAAAATACAATACAGCCAATCCTCATATTGGTAAATTCCATATTTGCAAATTCACCTCCTTGCTAACATTTCTTTGTAACCTCTAAATCAATACTGTGCCTCTTTTGGGGCCACTGGCAGACCTGAGCAAAGGGGAGAAAATCTGAGTCCCACCTCACACCAGGTCGACCGAGGCAATGCCCTGCCTTGTTGTCTCAGTTCTCATACTATAAACAAGTGTCCTTTTGAGAGCCTCTTTAGTGGCTACTGTTGGCAATTTAGCTGATTAAAGCGGCCCCCAAGCTTAGTGCTGAAGAGCCGTCTAGTGTGCCTAAGAATAAGAAGGCTGGGATGTGCCTGATGGAGACAACACATCTGTTAGGTAAGTTTCCTTCAGCATGAGTTACAGCCCTGTTGGCTGTGAGTTCGATGTTAACGAACCAACAGTATATATTAAATGAGGTGTCTTTAAACAGAAATACACATAAACCAAGGTGATGTATCGATGGGTTGATGAAAAAGTTGTGACCAGAGGCTGGCAGGCACCTAACCCTGCTGTTCCCAGGAGCAGTAGCTCAGGGTTTGCTCGTTCGGTGTTCTGTAGACTTTACACATCTAAGGATTCCAGGGGATACATTTCGGGAGCATCTATAATGTATTAAACATCATGCTAAACTTTTCCACAAACATGTTTCTGCACTTTAGGAACATTTAAAAACTGTACCAAGCCTGACCATACAGCAGCATTTACAAAGCCACTACCTCGAGAAAACTAGTGTCACTATTTCAGTAAATAGCTGTCATGTCAAAGCCATACAAGCTTTCCTATTAAAAGAACAATTCTTGCTAAGTAAACTGAACGGACTTCGCGAGAGTTAGTCGTTTGGGAAACTACCAGAGCCGTTTCCTGTGGATTGCCTGCAAAGCCTCCTGCCTGACCTTTCAAAGCACTTGGCTACCAAAACGAGCACAGCCCACCGCCTCCACTGCAAATCCCACGTAATGCCTGGCCAAAGGCCAGACCGGAGCCAGAGGCTCAGTAACGTCAGTGGAAATGCAGGAAGTGCGCCTGTGTCAAGAGTCTCAACCTTGACCTTGATTTGTAAACCACCGTTGCATTCTCAACAAACTCCAAAACACTGCTGAAGTTGAACCCAGATTCCTATTCTTAATCTCTGTTGCTCTACATTTAGCAACAGAGCAGCAAGCCAGGAGTTAAAAGTAGAGAAACAATTTCTGGTCCCTAGAGAATCCCACATTCTAGTTCTGGTTCTAATTTTGGTTCTTGGATATATGAAAGGTAAAAACGTTTTGAGTGATTTTAGAACTATTTAACCCAAATCTGATTGCATCATTTCCACTAAAACCTGGGTGAATCTGCATATTATTCTTATACCCTGTTTTGAGTTGGAGTTTACATTACCTCTAAGGTAGACTGCTTTTTACTGTAAATTATACTGAATGCACTATCTTTTTATTTTCTTTCTGAGTTCAGTGAAAAGTAACATTAGTGCAATAGCAAACAAACTGATTATCTGAGAACTTTAATACACTTTGAAAGGATTCAGGCCGATAATTATCCTAAATTATGAACCAAATCTGACAAGATGAAGCTGTTTCTAACCCCAAATTTAAAACTGACAGTTTTACAAGCCTCTTTCTTTCAAAGTCCCATTTTCCTATGATAGCAAGAATTTGAAATTTATTACTACAACTACTTGTTTGGAGGAGAAAATTCTTATGTTTCCAAATATAATGAAAAACATCAAAAAATGGTGGCGTGAGGTGAGCCTCTGTAAAGCTCCCCTAGAATTTACAACTAATCGAACAACAATAACTCCACAAAGGACTCCCTGCACAGCAGACACGCAAGACGAGGAGGCCCACTAGTGAACTGACCTAAAGGTGGGAGAATCGCGCGAGCGGGGGAGGAGGGAAGGGAGAAGTGCGGAGACGGAGCCCCGCGGGGCGCAGGACGCAGACCTAGCTCAGTGCTCCCAGCTCGCTGCATCCGGATCTTCCGCAGCTGCGGGTGAGGGAAGGACTCGGACTGCTAGGGCTCCGCTTACGGCCCACAGGGCTGAGGGGGCAGCATATAACATGGCTGAACCCAACGCTCACGGCAGAGACCTCGGAGGAAAGACTGAGGGAAGAAGGCTGAAAACGGTGGTTTAAGCCCTCACTGCCGAGCAGAGAACGGAAGCCTTAGGCAAGGAGACTAGCCGCCCCCTCACTACCCTCCCAGAGCTCGCCCCGCCCCCACCTGCCGGGTGCTAGAAGCGGAACAGTAGCAGTGTCAGATCAAAGGACAGAATATTTGCTGCTCTGAGAACTGTGGACCACAGACACAGATTCGCAGCCCAACTAGTTCCGGCAAAGGGGAGGGAGCTGTGTAAGCCGACAGGCTGTGGTGGTGGTCGCCGCCATTGCTCTGGGCCACCTCTCACAATTCACCCCACCCCTGGCTCCACCTATCTGGGCGGATCCCTGCAAGAGTAAAGAAAACTGCTGAAACATACGGGCTCTGAATCTGGTGCAGGAAGAGCTTTGGAACTTCAAAAGCTCTCTACATCCCCATAGGGACATAGCGCCCTATGACTCAGGCGAACTGTTAACATAGGAGAAGCCCATCTCCTAAGGAATCCCCCCATTGTGTGAGAAGCTGGCATAGTGCAGAGAAAACATAGCACTACTGTGTGAGAGAGGAAAAAAAAGGCTGCAGTCGGAGAGAAAATAAAACATTCTACCAACAAGTACTGGAAAACAAAAGAAAGACCTCTTCCTATCAAGCTATTGCAGAAGCCACTCCTACAGATGTCTAGGAAGAGAAATAATAAATCAGTAATTGCCATGAATAACCAAGGCAAAAAGACACCTCAGAAAGAAAGTGAAAAGTCTCCAGGAAAGCAACTTAAAGATACAGAAATATGTGACTTAAATGACAGAGAATTCAAGATTGCAGTTCTGAAAAAACTCAACGAGAGGCAAGAAAACACAGAAAGGCAATTTAATGAACTCAGAAACGCAATCAAAGAACAACGTGAGCATTTTACGAAAGAGATTGAAATTTTTAAAAAGAACAAAATGGAATTTCTGGAGATTAAGAACTCAACAGAAGAAATTAAGAATGAAATAACCAGCTTATTAGTAGAGTTGACCAGATGGAGGAAAGAATCAGTGACATCGAAGATAGAAACCTGGAAATTACACAGATGGAAGAAGAAAGAGACTTGAGACTTAAATGAAAGAACACTACCAGAACTTTCTCACTCTATCAGAAAGGGCAATGTAAGAATAATGGGCATACCAGAAGGAGAAGAAAGAGAGAAGCTAACATAGAATATATGCAAACAAATTGTTGATGAGAACTTCCCAAACTTGTGGACAGAACTGGATCCTCGAATCCAAGAAGCAAATAGAACACCTAATTACCTCAATCACAACAGGCCTTCTCCAAGGCACATTGTATTGAAGCTGTCTAAAATCAATGACAAAGAAAGAATCCTCAAGGCAGCCAGGGAAAAGAAGACGTAACCTATAAAAGACAGCCCATTAGATTACCATCAGATTTTTCAGCAGAAACTCTACAAGCCAGAAGGGAATGGAACCAAATATTCAAACTACTGAAACAGAGAAACTATGAGCCAAGAATAATACATCCAGCAAAGATATCCTTTAGATATGAAGGAGAAATAAAGACATATTTTTTTTCCAGACATACAAAAGCTGAGGGAATTTTCCAATACACGACCTGCACTACAGGAAATACTAAAGGAGGCTATTCGACCACCATCAACAGGGACAACTTGTGGCAACATAAAAAGGGGGAGAGTAAAGGCCTGAACCGGAATATGGGAATGGAGAAAGTAAGCGTGCTGAAAAAAATGGAATAAACATCCATTTTCTAACTCTAAACATCAAACTTTCTTTTACATAAACTTAAGGGTAACCACTCAAAAAAAATCCAAAACTGAAATATATACCGTAATAAAAGAAGAAACAGAGGGAAACATCATAGAATACCACAACACAGAAATAATAGACAGCAACAAAATGGCAAAGAAACAATGGAGACACAGCCTTCCCAGAAAACTAAAGATAGAGTGACAGGAAATTCTCACGTATCAATAATCACCCTAAATGTAAATGGACTGAACTCACCAATAAAAAGGCACAGAGTAGCAGATTGGATCAAAAAACTAAACCCAACCATATGCTGTCTCCAAGAGACACATCTCAGCTACAAGGACAAGCATAGACTCAAAGTGAAAGGGTGGAAATTGACACTCCAAGCAAATGGTACCCAGAGAAAATCAGGTGGAGCCATAATGATATCAGATGAAACAGACTTCAGGGTGAAAAAGATAACAAGAGACAAACATGGACATTTCATAATAGTAAAGGGGACTATACAACAAGAAGGCTAAACAATCATCAATATTTATGCCCCCAATCAGGGAGCACCGAAATATACCAAGCAACTACTAACAGAACTAAAGGGAGAAATTGACCGAAACACAATTATATTAAGGGACTTAAATACATCATTGACAGCTATAGACAGATCATCCAAACAGAAGATAAATAACAAAATAGCAGCCCTAAATGACACATTACATGAAATGGACATAATTGACTAATATAGAGCACTTCAACCTAAACATCAGACTACACATTCTTTTCTAGTGTACACGGAACATTCTCAAGGATAGACCACATATTGCGATATAAAATCAGCCTCAGCAAATTTAAGAAGGTTGAAATCATACCAAGCATATTCTCTAATCACAAGGCTTTGAAATTGGATATCAACTGCGAAAAGAAAGCAGGAAAAAACACAAATACATGGAGATTAAACAACATACTTTTAAAGAACGACTGGGTCAAAGAAGAAATTAGAGGAGAGATCAAAAGATACATAGAAACAATTGAAAATGAAAATACATCCTACTTAAATGTTTCATGCAGAGAAAGCAGTTTTAAGAGAGAAATTTATATATTTACAGGCCTATCTCAAGAAACAAGAAAAATCCCAAATAAATAACCTCATGTTACACCTTAAAGAACTAGAAAGAGAAGAACAAGTAAAACCCAAGGTCAGCAGACAAAAGGAAATAACAAAAATCAGAGCAGAACTAAATGAATTAAAGAACAAAAACGCAATAGAAAAAATTAATGTGACAAAGAGCTGGTTCTTTGAAAAGATTAACAAAATTGACAAACCCTTGGCTAGACTCACTAAGATAAGAGAGAAGACACTAATTAACAAAATCAGAAATGAAAAAGGGGAAGTTATCACCGACACCACAGAAATAGAAAGGATCATCCAAGAATACTATGAAGCACTATATGCCACCAAATTCAATAACCTAGAAGAAATGGACAAGTTCTTAGAAACAGATAGCCTTCCAAGGCTGAACCATGAAGAACTGGAAAACCTAAACAGACCAATCACCAGTAACAAAATTGAATCAGTCATCCAAAACCTTCCCAAAAGCAAAAGTCCTGGACCAGATGGCTTCAATAGTGAATACTACCAAACCTTCAAACAGGATCTAATACCAATCCTGCTCAAACTCTTCCAAAAAATTGAAGTAGAGACAGTACTTCCTAACTCATTTTATGAAACGGAAAGACATTTTATGAGGCCAACATTACCCTGATACCAAAACCTGGTAAGGACAACACAAAGTAAGAAAATCACAGACCAATATCTCTGATGAATATAGATGCAAAAATCCTAAACAAAATTCTAGCAAATCGAATACAACAATGCATCAGAAAGATTACTCACCACAACCAAGTGGGGTTCCTCCCCAGGGCACAAGGATGGTTCAACATCCGCAAATCCATCAATGTGATACATCACATAAACAAAATATAGGACAAAAATCATATGATTACATCAATTGATGCAGAAAAAGCATTTGACAAGATGCAACATCCATTTATGATTAAAACACTTAATAAAATAGGTATAGAAGGAAAATACCTTAACATAATAAAGGTCATATATGACAAGCCCCCAGCTAATCTCATAATTAGTGGTGAAAAACTGAAGCCCTTTGCTCTACGGTCAGGAACACGAAAGGGCTGTCCCCTATCACCTCTGTATTTCAACATAGTGTTGGAAGTCCTTGCCAGAGCCATCAGTCAAGAGAAAGAAATAAAAGGCATTCAAATTGGGAATGAAGAAGTATAATTATCACTCTTTGCAGATGGCATGATGCTATATATAGAAAACCCTAAAGACTCCACCAAAATCTGTTAGTAACAATCAATGAATACAGTAAAGTTGCTGGCTACAAAATCAACGTGCAAAAGTCCATTGCATTCCTATATACTAACAATAAAATCTCGGAAAAAGAAATACAAAAAACAATTCCTTTTGCAATTGCAGCAAAAAAGAATAAAATTACTAGGAATAAACTTAACCAAGGATGTGAAGGACCTATATGCTGAAACTGTAAGACATTTTTGAAAGAAATTGAAGATACAAAGAAATGGAAAGACATTCCATGCTCATGGGATTGGAAGAATCTACATAATTACAATGGCCATATTACCCAAAGCAATATACAGATTTAATGCAAGCCCCATAAAAATCCCAATGGCATTTTTTAAAGAAATAGAACAAAAAATCATCAGATTTGTTTGGAACCACAAAAGACCCCGAATAGCCAAAGCAATCTTAAGAAAAAAGAACAATACTGGAGGTATCACTCTCCCTGACTTTCGCTTGTACTACAGGGCTACAATAATCAAAACAGCTTGGTATTGGCAGAAAAACAGACACATAGACCAATGGAACAGAATTGAAAACACAGAAATAAAATCACACAAATATGGACAGATGATTTTTGACAAAGAAGCTAAAAATATACAATGGAGGAAAGACAGCCTCTTCAATAAATGGTGCTGGGAGAATTGGATAGCCATGTGCAAAAGAATAAAACTGGACTGCTATCTGTCACCATGTACCAAAATTAATTCAAAATGGATCAAAGACTTAAGCATAAGACCTGCTACAATAAACTGCATAGAAGAAAACATAGGTACTAAACTTATGGACCTTGGGTTCAAAGAGCATTTTATGAATTTGACTCCAAAGGCAATGGAAGTAAAAGCTAAAATAAACAAATGGGACTATATAAAATTTAAAAGCTTCTGCACAGCAAAAGAAACCATTGACAAAATAAAGAGACAACCAACTGAATGGGAGAAGATTTCTGCAAATAGTGCCTCCGATAAAGGGTAATATCCAAAATATACAAGGAACTCATGAAACTCAACAACAAAAAAACAAAAAACCCAATTGAAAAATGGGCAGAGGACCTGAAGAGACATTTCTCCAAAGAGGACATACAAATGGCAAATAGATGTATGAAAAAAATGCTCAACATCACTAATCATCAGAGAAATGCAAATGAAAACCACAATGAGATATCACTTCACCCCAGTCAGAATGGCTATCATCAACAAGACAAATAGTAACAAGTGCTGGAGAGGCTGTGGAGAAAAAGGAACCCTCATACACTGTTGGTGGGAATGCAGACTGGTGCAGCCGTCCTGAAAAAAATACTAATAGAATTACCATATGACCCAGCAATCCCTCTCCTGGGTATCTACCCAAAAAATCTGAAAACATTTATCCATAAAGACAAGTGTGATCCAATGTTCACTGCAGCTTTATTTACGGTGGCCAAGACATGGAAACAACCAAAATGTCCTTCGATAGATGAAATGAATAAAGAAGTTGTGGTATATATACACAATGGAATACTATTCGGCAGTAAGAAAAGATGATATAGGAGCATTTGTGACAACATGGATGGATCTTGAAAGTGTAATGCTAAGTGAAATAAGTCAGACAGAAAAAGCAGAGAACCCTATGATTTCACTGATATGTGGTATATAAACCAAAAACAACAAAAGAACAAGACAAACAAATCAGAAACAAAAACTCATAGACACAGACAATAGTTTAATGATTACCAGAGGGTAAGGCGGGGGTGGGGGGTGGAAGATGAGGGTAAGAGGGATCAAATATATGGTGATAGAAGGAGAACTGATTCTGGGTGGTGAACACACAATGGGATTTATAGATGATGTAATACAGAATTGTACACCTGAAATCTATGTAATTTTAATAACAAATGTCACCCCAATATTTTTTTAAAACAAAATAAATAAATAAAAAAGAAAAGAAAAAAAAGAAAAACATCAAGAATTACAAGTAGAATTTAGTCAGTAAATGATAGCATTTAGAGAATGACATTTTCATCTATTAAGACAATTACTGTTGAACATAACTATGAGTATATCACTTAAGTAGATGGATAGTTCTTCAGGCATTGAGACTCCTGGGATAATTTTAAAGCAATTTTCAAAATTTTTTCACCCAGGACAATTATTGAAAAAATCTGGAAAACATTCAAGCTCTGCATGTCTTTTATAAGTCAAAAGCATGGCAGGATTTCCAGAGAGGTGAATCATTCCCTTATTTTTCTTACTCGACTACACTGTTACATGGATTATATCACGGAACCCTTAAATTTTAGAGCTGGATGGGACCTCAGTGCCTCAGTGGGGGCTGGGGCGGAAATCAAAGTGTCATAAGTAACACAAAGGGAACAGACTAAAGCACACCTGTCGAGTGGCCTGTAAGCCCTTCGCATGTCAGGGCACACTCCACAGTCACTAAAGCACTGGACCCTTCTCTCTGATGTGAAATAATTAACATAAAATAATTAACAGTGTCATAGTCAACAGTGTAGTGGCCACAGGGCCACCAAGGACAGGGGAAGGAGCTGGGATGGGCAACTGAAGCGAAAGGAACTGGGCCTGTGAGGGCAGGCCTTGAGGACAAGGGCCAGGGTACTAGAACAGCAGCTCCTCAAAGGTGTCCACATCCTCATGCCCACGACCTGTGAGAGTGCTAGCGTCAGAGGCAAAAGGGACTTTTGTGGTTAAGATGTGGTTAAGTCAAGGATCTTGAGATGGGAAGACTATCGTGGATTAACCAGGTGGACCCAGGTAATCACAAGGGTCCTCAAAAGAGCCAGAGAAGGAACTACAATGACAGAAGAGAGAGAGGATGTTATTATGCTGACGACTTTGAAGATGGAGGAAGAGTCTACGCACCAAGAAATGCAGGTGGTCTCTAGAGGTTGGAAAAGGCAAGGACACAGATTCTCCCCTGAAGCCTCCAGGAGGAGCACAGCCCTGCACACACCCTTACTTTACCCAGTGAGCCCCATGTTGGATACACCTCCAGCACTGTAAGTGCGTTTGTTTTGTAAGCCACCATTTTGTGGTTATTTGTTATAGTAGCAACAGGAAACGAACACAGAAGCCAGCCGTCTGAACGCCAGTGTCTAAGGCAGTGGGTGAGACAGGCAGAATCAGGCTGACATCTGTACCAAGGGGCCTGACGTCTGGGGACGTTAGGGACCCCACCCAGCGGGAACAGAACCTTAGCTAGTGACTGGGGCAGGGTTATGGCCGAGTCTCTAGGAAGAGACATCTGGCGAAGACATGGCACGTTTGTGTCAGGTCCCTAGTTCCAAAAAGGATGGCATGGTACCAGAGGAGATCATGGCGGCTGCCCTGTCCCAGTCCCTGGCCAAGGGGATGGGGAGCCCCAGAGGGCCGCTAAGGGACAACCAGGCACGGAGTAACTACGCTGTCCTGTCGAGACTTGTGGGGAAAAAAAGAGTTCTTTCTGCAGGATGAGGGGGTAAGCCTAGAGCTGTCAGCCAGAACACCTGCCTAAAAATAAAGAACCCAAGAGGAAGCAGAAATGAAAAATGGAAACAGGTTGGGAATGGGATCCAACCATGTCAGAAGCCAGTTTTACCCGTTGACCTCTAGTTTTGCAACAATAGATTTTTGCTTAAGCCAGTGTGAGTTGCGTCACTAATACTTGTACCTGAATGAGTACTGAAGACAAAACTCTCTTTTTCAAAGAGAAAACATTAGCCCTCTGGCATTTTGAAGAAGGCAAATAAATTCAGGGGGAAGGGAGCAGGGAGAGGAAGGGAAAGTCTAGAATACACTAACCGTATGTTTAGTTCAGCCTGCCCAACACTTTAAAAACTCTTAAATAGTTTTAAAAGTTACATATCACATGGTGATCATATACAAATGTAGATAAATATATAGAGAAGGAAATAAATCACCTATTATCCCACTGTCATATGATAACCCCTGTTGATGCTTTAATTTATATACATTCAAAATTTGGAGCATAGATCTATTTTTTTAAATAACCTTTATTTTAAAAGAATTTTATATTTCCAGAAAAACTGCAAAGATAGTACAGCAAATTCCCATACACCCTACACCCAGGTTCCCCTGTTACTAATGTCTTACAGTAATATGGGATATTTGTCACAATTAATAAACCAATATTGATAAACTATTAAGTAAGGCCTACGCTTTATTGATATTTCCTTATTTATTTTACCTAATGTCCTTTTTCTGCTCCAGGATTGTATTCAGGTCAGTATATTATATTTGGTGGTCATGTCTTCTCAGGCTCTGCTTGGCTGTGACAGCTTCTCACTTTCCCTGTTTGTGATGACATTGACAGTTTTGAGGACTGGGCAGGTAGAATGTCCCTCAATTGGGATTTGTCTGTCCTTTTTCTCTTGCTAAGACTGCAGTTATGAGTTTTGGAGAGGAAGACCACAGAGGTAAAGTACTATTCTGATCATAGTATGAAGGATACATGCTATTAACGTGGCTTGTCGCTGTTCACACTGACATTGGTGACCTGGCTGAGACAGTGTCTGTCAGCTTTCCCCCACTATAAAGCTACTTTTCTTCTCCCCCTTTCCATACCACTCTTTGGAAGGAAGTCACCATGGGCAGCCCCATACTTGAGGAGTGGGGAGATATACCTCCCTCCTACAGAGTCGGGTATCTACATAAATTATTTGGAATTCCTCTGAGATTTGCATATTATTTATTCTTCATTCATTCGTTCATTTATTCATTTATATCAGTATGAACTCACGGATATGTATTTCATACTTGAGTTACAACTCAAGATGACTTTATTTCTTGTTCAAATTGTGCCAGGTTAAGCCACTGGGAGCTCTTTCAGTCGGTCCCCATGTCTTTTTGATACACCCTCAGCCGTGTGCACTTTCTGGCACTAAAAGACACTCCAGGTTCATCTTATATATTTCCTGCTTCAGTCTTTGAATTAGCCATGTCTCCAAAGAGCCCTGCTCCCTACTGTTGGAGAAAAGCATTAGAAACAAGGATCTGGGCGCTAGGTATGCTCACTGCTACTGGGTGTCACTGCTTTCAGGCTACCAGCCGACAGAGCAAGGAAATGCACCGTGTCTTTCACACACCCACACGACAGCAGCACAGGGTCCTAGCTTCACTGCTCTAAGAAATACCAGGTGTCACCTATTGAACCTCCCACCACACCAATGATGTGTTTACCGCCTCCATAGTTTTGCTTTTTCCAGAATGGACAACAACAGGGATCTTATAGTATGTAGCCTTTTCAGACTGGCTTCTTTCAATTAGCACTACATATAATTTAAAACCTGCCAGTGTTTTGAAAGCTTGAGCGCATTCCATTTTGTTGCCGAATACTATTCCATTATCTGGATGGACCACAGTCTGTTTACCCACTCATCTACTAAAGGACATCTTGCTTGCTTGAGTGTTGGGCAATTATGAATTAAGCTGCCACAAACATTCCTGTGCAAGTTTCTGTGTGGACACACGTCTTCAGTTCCACTAGGTGAAGACTTAGGAATATGACTATTAGATCATACGCTGAGACTATATTTAGTTTTGTAAGAAACCACCAAACTGTCTTCCAAAGTGGGTGTAGAATTTTACATTCCCATCAGCAGTGACAGAGAGTTCCTGCCAGCAACTGTTAGTTTTTGAGTTTCCGTCACTTTAACAGGTGGGCATCTCACTGCTGTTTCAAGGGAGATCTGTTTTGCAAATTATGAAAACAATACATCCTTGTGGCTTCCAAATGCAACTAGTACCGAATGGACTAAAATGAAAAATGACAGTTTTCCTCCCATCCTCCAATCCCACGCCCTATAATTAACCAGATATTTCTTGTCTGTCTGTTCTAAAATTTACTATGTGTCCATTCTGAAAATGATACGAAATCAAAAATATACATAATCAAAATATGTCCTCTTTCCCCTACAAAGGGCATATGAATGTATATATGAATAATAAATATACGAGGTCTGACAATTAAGTTTGTGAACTTGTTGCAACAATGTTGCTAACCTTTTTTGATATCTATCAAAGCGATTATGCATTACGAATTTGTACCAACTGCACAGTCAACCAAGTTAACTATTTGGAAGTGCTCAAAAGGCTGCGTGAAAAATTTAGATGACCTGAACTTTTCACCAACAATTCATGGCTCTTGCATCACGACAATGCACCTGCTCACACGGCACTGTCTGTGAGGGAGGTTTTAGCCAGTAAACAAATAACTGTATTGGAACATCCTCCCTATGCACCTGATCTGGCCCCCAATGACTTCTTTCTTTACCCGAAGGTAAAGGAAATATTGAAAGGAAGACATTGTGATGACATTCAGGACATCAAGTGTAATACGATGGCAGCTCTAATAGCCATTCCAGAAAAAGAGTTCCAAAATTGCTTTGAAAGGTGGAGTAGGCACTGGCGTCAGTGCATAGCTTTCCAAGGAATGTACTTCTAAGGTAACTGTAGTGATATCAGCAATGAGGTATGTAGCGCTTTTTGTAGGATGAGTTCATGAACTTAATTGTCACACGTCGTATATTTAAGTAAGTATTACATATAAATAATAAAGTCGGACAATTTTCCATATCAGTCCATATCAATCTATCTGGGTGGGGCTACACTGTATTAATGTACTATAATTTATTTAATCAATATCTCCTATTAACAGTTTGTTTCCACTGTTGTTCATTTCATTTTGCTATAATAAATAATGTAAATCTATTTGTTGGATAAATTTCTAGACTTGGAAGTGCTGGGTCCAAGAGTATATGCATTTAAAATCCTGAGTGACATAGCAAATTGTCCTCCACAGAGATTGTACAAATGTTCAATCCCTCTAATACTTCACAGAAACGGGATATAAGTGTTGGTTTGGTTAGAGAAGGCCTCCTCTTCCTCTTCATTTATTCACAGAACAGATTACTACATATATTACATATTAAAATATAGAGACATTGAGCCCTATGCCAGATATCTAACCTCTTTTGTCCATAGTTTTTGCCTCCCCACACATAAGACCCCATCATACTGGACTGCTTTCCTATTCATTTAACTTCTCTACTTCAACACTCTGCTATTTTATGTGTCAGCCCAATTTCTGGAAGGCCCTACTTACCCTAGCCCTTCCGTTTCAAGCATCACTTGAAAGACAGTCTTCAAGAATTTGGGGGGAAGGAAGAGAAAGTTTCCAGGCACCCTCTTTGTTGTTTCAGGGATCGGTGGTTCAGCCCTACATGTGTGACCATTTGCATTATGAAACAATGGTGCTGACCCATTGTCAGCAGAAGATAAGACTTGAGTTGACTTTACCAGGCACTGAAGTATTAAAAGGGTCAGTATACAAATAGTGTGGGGAACAGTGGCTGGCACAGTAAGTGAATAGTAATAAATAGTAGCTCTTGCATATTTTTTGCAAGTAGCTCAATAAATAGTAGCTCTTGCATATTTTAGCCAGTTTTCCCTAACTGCCATCTAGTCTATAGTGATGTAACACATGTGGTCATTGCAAAGCTTGAGTGAAGCTAGCAGGGCCATAAGGAGATCAGAGAGAACCCTCCAGTCCTCAGTGCACGGGACTGGTACTCAGATAACAGGATTCCACAACGGTCAAGACCAAATCCTAAAACAATATAAATATCTGTCAGCACCCACCATCTCTGCACATTAGAACGTTCTCGATAGGTTCATGTCTGATTTACTTGGTGTAAACCCTTCAATGAAATTGTGAACTCCAAATCAGAATGAACCATAAAAATGTAAGCGGGCCAAATATAAACCTCATTTTGTTTTCTGCTTAATAATCAACTGACTATAAGGACATTTTAAGCTGTAATAGCAGGTTCAGTTCAAACCAATTTCTAATAGCTACACTTTTGTGAGAAAACCACTTTAAATATGCTTTTAACTGTGTTTTCTGTTAAAATGTATTTTAAATTTTGGGTGATAGGTGAGAGAGAAGCAAAACCTCTTTATAAAGCAGGTTGGCAAATAGGAGAAATAGGTTATAAAGAGTATATTTTGTTTAGTTAATAAGTATACTCAACCAATTAATAGAGATTAAGCTTTGATAGAAAGGGGAGGGGTGGGTAGGAGGAGAGAACAGAGCAAGTTATTAAAGCTAGTTGCTATGGAAACCTTCTAAGTGAAAAAATACAGCTGCCCCATAGTGTGGTCATAATCTCTCTTCTTTCAGTTTAATCCGAGTTGTAGGAAGCAGGAAGGTAATGGGGTGGAACACCAATCTCCTTCTCCGAATGCATTTTATGGGACTGCTAAGAAGGGAACTTACTGCTTCCTTTCTCAGATGTATAAACAGCCTTCTTAAAAAATCCGAAAGAATATAACTCTTTATAGAAACACCTGAGGACAAGCTAAAGGTATAAGTGTGTTGGAAATTAAAAGGAATTTAGGCCATTGAAGGATGTACACCCCCTTGCTGACTGTGGATCGAAAGGATTCAAGCAGAATTTTCTCCCCAAATAAGGCAGGAAAAAAACTGCCACTATTATAACGAAATGGTTATGTTAAGGCACCAAACTCTAGTGAGCTGTTTATAATTCTTTAAATCTTCATTATTCACCTTCTTTGAGAAGCTAAACAGAGGTTAGTAATCAGTGATGGGTTTGTATTTAGTCTTATTTCGGTAAATAATTCTTTTAAAAATGAAAGCAGGCCTGTGTTGCCACTACGATTCAGTTATTCATACAAGACTTTTGTTAACCGACCCACCCAGGTGTAATCATAACCCACTCATTCACCTGGTGGCCAGGAGAAATGTCAGACCTAAAAGGAACAAAACAGCCCCTGGGGGCACTCTGGAAAATGAGAGGACACACGTCACAGTGGCATTTCCTAACCATACAAAACAAAATTAGAACATGAAGACACTTTCTGAGCAGAGTCTGAATTCAAATGGTATTTCATACACCTTAATCTCTTGCTGCTTTTCATCATGTCCATTTCTGGTGAACAGGGGTTCTTTGTTTTTAACTAATTTTAACAGTTAAATTAGAGACCTGCATATCTAGGTTACTAATCGACTGTATTTATAGCCGTGCTCAAAGTCTTTCCATCACAAAAATGGAAACACGTTGTCCCTGGACTTCCAGGCTGAGACGTTCGTGCCAGTTGTGAGAGAAGGACGGGGGATGACTGACAGGGAAGCACAATTCCTTCCAGCCATACAGCTCTTCAACGGGAATGGCAAGCTCTCCTGCTATTACAGCCCTTAGCCGCTAGGACTAGCACTCCCCCCTTTTGCAATTACCCCAGAATTGGGAGACGCGGCCTTTATTTCAGTCAATGGCTCTTTCACTTGCCCTGTGGCAGATGGTGATTCCTGTTCAAGCCTGATGCTTGTACCCTTTGGTTTGGACTCCCCTCTCCTGTGCACACACAGAGGCCTTTGGTTTCGTTTAATGATTTGATCATGAGAAAGTATAATTTTGTTAGGATGTTAGGATCTAGGCACCATTCATGATTCTCCATCAGCCATTTCACATTACAAAAAAATCAGTAGCTCATAAATTCACAAAGACTCCAAAATCATGCATTAAAGTCATAATGGAAATTAAACAGCATCTTTAATCTCCACTAGCTGTAAAACCCAGTAGGGAGAGAACAGAGATAAAAACTCCTGGCTCACGATTTCAGGGACACAGTACAGGAAGCACTGTGTTAAAAGGCTCTTTGTCAAAACATCCCGAGTGGTATTTTTTTCTGAGCATAGAATCAATAAATCAAACAGAACAACTGATCCTGAATCAACATGAACTGCTCAGTGAGATAATTAAGGACCCAAATCATGAAGGGCTCGGTACAAAGGCTGATATTAAAAATGCATCAGCTCTGAAAATGCACCTCATCAGACCTTTCCCACTTGGAGCTGGATGCTACCCATCCATGTAACCACCTCCCTCTCTCAATCACATCTTCATGGAGAAAGATTTAGGCTCTGATTGTGGCAGCAAAATGAAACCTTTTGTCACATTGACAAGTGATGCTTACTGCCGTGAGAATTATGGGTGGCAGCAAAATAATTACTATTCGAGGTTGGTAGTGAAAGACCCAGTCTGCTGAAGGAACCAGAGGTTCTCAAAGATCTGGTCGGTGATTTCTACAAGTCTAAAAGCCTTGGGAGTAAGTACACATGGGGCCTCTTAATTTTTTTTTTAAATATGGTAAAAAAGGAAATTCAAATAGCACAAAATGATATATAGTAAAAAGTCCTACTCTGAACACCCTATCTTTCCTCCAAGAATGAACACCTAGCAGTTTTCTAAATATTCCTCCAGATGCTTCCTGTACAGAAAAGCGTACCTGTGTTTATACGCACAAATGTTGAAAAACAAGTAACAGTACACGCCACACAACGTGACTCACGGTGCTTATTCAGTAACATCATATCTTCGCACGCATCTCCTATGAACTCACACACACAGGGACCTCGTCAGGGCATAGTATTTGCATGTATGTATGTGGCATAAATGATAGGACTTTCAGTGTGGGAACAATGTTGACCTCTAACTAGGCTGAACCGGGCACACCATCCCTGTGGAACTATTGCAGTTCCAACTTGCAGTTGCTGTTTCCTGGGCGTCACAGTTGCCATTGTTACTCAAATCCACAAAACCGTTTCAGCTCCCAAGACATAAGCAAAGACAGAGGGAACAAAGTAAGGAGCATGTGAAGGGTAGAAGCAGGCAAGGCAGAAATGTTGCCCTCATGTTCTCCTGCAACACTTTCCTGAAGAGTCTAAAGTTCCCGTTACTGGCCACCCATCCGTCCTCAAGGTGACAGACAGCCTCTGCAGCTCCATCTCTCTCTCTCTCTCTCTCTCTCTCTCTCTCTCTCTCTCTCCCTCTCCCTCTCCCTCTCCCTCTCCCTCCCTCCCTCCCTCCCTCCCTCCCTCCCTCCCTCTCTCTCTCTCTCTCTCTCTCTCTCTCTCTCTCTCTCTCCCCTCTCTCTCTCTCTCTATCAAGTCCGGGATGATTGAGAACAGGGAGACCATGAGTCACCGCTGAGGGAGCCTTGGAGTGATTTTTCTGAATAAAAATATGCATAATTCAGTGGCTGGAGAACTATTCCTGGGAACAGATAATGAACAACTCACTCCTTGTAAGGGGCCTAGGTCAATTTACTATCAGTTAAGCAAAAGATACTTCTTGGGAAGGCAGATGCCTGAGCAAAGTTAATACTGTAGCTGTTATTGATTTCAGGTGGCCCTTCCAAAGGTGAAAGGGACAACCGCTTCGAGTCCTTGAGTCCTTGTAAAAGATGCTAAAACTCAGGCCTGCCTGGGGTTTCCCACTAGCTCTCACACATACCCACACTGCAGGTCAGGTCCCGGGACAGTGGCATCAGTAATGACTGTTTTTAGGTAACCTGTGGAAGACAAGGCTTAACTCTGCAGGAGTCTTTGGAAAACATTACTCAGCTACAGGCCAGACCTGGTTAGATGTCAGGAGGCAGCTACCCTGCTCCCATTTCTATCTGGAGTATTATAGATTAACCACCTAGATAAACGTTTGCTCATTTATGGAGGAAAGGAGAACTTATTCTGGGTTAACTCTATTCTCAGAGTTCGGAGATTTTAATACCAAAGAGAAAAATAAGTAAATGAGAAACACAGTGATTGAAAAAAATGTTGCTCAACCCCCAACATTTTCTGAATATATTCTTAGTTTTTCTTTTCACTATAAGGATTACCCATGGGGATATGTAATACATACTTACACAAGAAACTGACAGCTCACATGGCTACAGGAACTTGGTCAGTCCATACAGTGACATGATTTTTAAGATCAACAGTCATTTAAAAATTATTTTAGAAAAAAATCCCATTACGTGCATGTGTTTCTAACATTTACACACAGGGAATGTCTTTTAAAAATCCAGCGACCTCCTTTGAGGACTCTTACCAAGGGCTTGTAACAACCTAAAACAGCTAGAGTCCTTTCTTCACATAAATCAGGAGGAAACGTCCTGGTTGGGACGGCATCTGAGACACTTACTTCCTAAGGCACGACCACGTCTGACCCAGAACTTTCACTTCTTCCCCCCATCCCATCTGACTCTCGATGTGGCTGATCCATTGAAAGTCCCTGCCGACTCCTGCAGGGAGAATAATCGCTTACAACACCAAGATGACAGAAAGCACTTCCTCCTTTGACCGACTCCCCATGCAGGAGACGTGTCACATGCCATACAAACTGGCCGATGGGCTCTGTGGTGTGTGTGTCAATGACTTCTGTGGACATGGCACTCCCAGACAAGAAACTCTCCTCCCTTAATGTTGTGTCTTCCTATGTCTTGTTTGTTTTAAAGGCATCAGATGACACATCTGTATGCAACGCAGCCGTGTCCCATTTAGAGCACACCTGTGCACCCATTATGAGTGAAAACGCCGTGTTCGGCTGCTCTGCAGTGTTTTCAATGTCACTGGCTTAGTCATTAGGGGTCTGAATAAATGGCTGTCAGAAGAGGGATGAAAAGAAAGGAATGGTGTTGAATACAAATGTTTACTTAAAAGAATAAGGCATTCTTAAAAAAATAGAAACAACCATCTAGATTCCTAAATTGATTAGCTTACTCATCATTATCTTGGACCTGTTATGTTCCAGGTACTGTGCTTCATGATACAAAAATAATAAGACAATAATCCTGTTCTCAAGTAGCATAGACTTTCAGAAGAGACAGATGTATGAGCAAGTCAGAACAAAAAGAACATGGTAAGACGGGAAGACCTGGTTTAATTACCAGAGAGAAGACAGGTTAAAAACAGTACCACAGACAGAACTACTGTATAATTTAGTATCAAACCAGTCCACTTTTCAGAGTAAAAGGAGCTATCGACTAATAAAATCACATAATGTCTAAAATTGTTATTTATGGGCTGACAAATTGTTTTATCACCTTGGTAGGCCGATAAGGAGAACTCTGTATAATAACTATTTTTTAAAACAAAATTATTTCCAAAACCTTAAAATGACATATCCATGTATGTTAAAAAAAATTAGAGGGGGAAAAATGGCAGCGTGAGGTGAGCCTCTATAAAGCTCCCCTGGAATTTACAACTAATTGAAAAACAATAATTCCACAAAGGACTCCATGCACAGCAGACAGGCAAGACGAAGAGGCCCACTAGTGAATTCACCTCCAGGTGGGTGAATCGCGCGAGCAGGGGAGGAGGGAGAGGAGAAGTGCGGAGATGGAGCCACGCGGGCGCAGGACGCAGACCTAGCTCAGTACTCGGAGCCCGCTGCTCCCGAATCTTCCGCAGCTGCGGGAGAGGGAAGGACTCAGACTGCTAGGGCTCCGCTTACGGCCCACAGGGCTGAGGGGCAGCATATAGCACGGCTGAACGCAACGCTCGCTCACGGCAGAGCTCGGAGCGAAGACTGAGGGAGGAGGGCTGAAATCGGTGGTTTGAGCCCTCACTGCCAAGCGGAGAACAGAAGCTTTAGGCACGGAGACTAGCCGCCCCCTCCCTACCCTCCCAGAGCTCGCCCCGCCCCCACCTGCCCAGTGCTAGAAACCATAAAGTAGCAGTGTCAGATCAAAGGACAGAATATTCCTGCTCTGAGAACTGTGGACCGCAGACACAGATTCGCAGCTCAACTAGTTCCGGCAAAGGGGAGGGAGCTGTGGAAGCAGGACTGGCTGTAGTGGTGGTCCTCACCTTTGCTCTGGGCCACCTCTCACAACGCAAATCGCCCCTGGCCACACCTATCAGGGCGGATCCCTGCAGCAGTAAACAGAACTGCTGAAACATACAAACTCTGAATCTGGTGCAGAAAGAGCTTTGGAACTTCAAAAGCTCTTCGCATACCTATCAACCTGTTGCAGAAGCCACTCCTGTAGATGTGTAGGAAGAGAAATAGTAAATCAGTGATTGCCATGAATAAACAAGGCAACAAGATAGCTCAGAAAGAAAGTGAAAACTCTCCAGAAAAGGAATTTAGAGATATGAAAATATGTGATTTAAATGACAGAGAATTCAAGATAGCAATTCTGAAAAAACTGAACGAGATGCAAGAAAACACAGAAAGGCAATTTAATGAACTCAGAAACACAATCAAAGAACAACATGAGCATTTTACAAAAGAGATTGAAATTTTGAAAGAGAACCAAATACAATTTCTGGAGGTTAAGAACTCAATAGAAGAAATTAACAATAAAATATCCAGCTTAGGTAGTAGAGTTGACCAGATGGAGGAAAGAATCAGTGACATCGAAGATAGGAACCTGGAATTTACACAGATGGAAGAAGAAAGAGACTTGAGACTTAAAAGAAATGAAAGAACTCTACAAGAACTTTCTGACTCCATCAGAAAGAGCAATATAAGAATAATGGGCATACCAGAAGGAGAAGAAAGAGGGAAGGGAACGGAGAATATATTCAAACAAATCGTCGATGAGAACTTCCCAAACTTGTGGAAAGAGCTGGATCCTTGAATCCAAGAAGCAAATAGAACACCTAATTACCTCAATCCCAACAGGCCTTCAGCAAGCCACATTGTATTGAAGCTGTCTAAAATCAATGACAAAGAAAGAATCCTCAAGGCAGCCAGGGAAAAGAAGACTGTAACTTACAAAGGAAAACCCATTAGATTATCATCAGATTTTTCAGCAGACACTCTACAAGCTAGGAGGGAATGGAACCAAATATTCAAACTATTGAAAGAGAGAAATTATGAGTCAAGAATAATATATCCAGCAAAGATCTCCTTTAGATATGAAGGAGGAATAAAGACCTTTCCAGACATACAGAAGCTGAGGGAATTTTCTAATATATGACCTGCACTACAAGAAATACTAAAGGAGGCTATTAGACCACCATCAACAGGGACAACTTGTGGCAACCAAAACATAAAAAGGGGGAGAGTAAAGGCCTGAACTGGAATATGGGAATAGACAAAGTAAGCGTACTGAAGAAACTGGAATACTCTAAATATCAAACTTTTACATAAACTTAAGGGTAACCACTCAAAAAACATCCAGAACTGAAATATACTGTAATAAAAGAAGAAACAGAGGGAAACATCATAAAGTACCACCACACAGAAATAATAGACAACAAAGAGGCAAAGAAACAATAGAGACACAGCTTTACCAGAAAACTAAAGATAGAATGACAGGAAATCCTCACATATCAATAATCACCCTAAATGTAAATGGACTGAACTAACCAATAAAGAGACACAGAGTAGCAGATGGATCAAAAAACTAAACCCAAACATATGCTGTCTCCAAGAGACACATCTCAGCTACAAGGACAAGCATAGACTAAAAGTGAAAGGGTGGAAATTGACACTCCAAGCTAATGGTACCCAGAGAAAATCAGGTGTAGCCATATCATTTCCGATGAAACAGACTTCAGGGTGACAAAGATAACAAGAGACAAAGATGGACATTTCATAATGGTAAAGGGGACTATATAACAAGAAGACATAGCAGTCATCAATATTTATGCCCCCAATCAGGGAGCACACAAATATACCAAACAACTACTAACAGAACTAAAGGGAGAAATTGACCAAAACACAATTATACTAGGGGAGTTAAATACATCATTGACAGGTATGGATAGATCATCCAAACAGAAGATAAATAACGAAATAGCAGCCCTAAATGACACATTAGATGAAATGGACATAATTGACATATAAAGAGCACTTCATCCTAAAACATCAGACTATACATTCTTTTCTAGTGTACATGGAACATTCTCAAGGATAGACCATATATTGGGACACAAAATCAACCTCAGCAAATTTAAGAAGACTGAAATCATACCAAGCATATTCTCTGATCACAAGGCGTTGAAATTGGATATCAACAGCAAAAAGAAATAAGGAAAAAACACAAATACATGGAGATTAAACAACATACTTTTAAAGAATGACTGGGTCAAGAAGAAATTAGAGGAGAGATCAAAAGATACATAGAAACAAATGACAATGAAAATACATCCTACCAAAATTTTTGAGATGCCGCAAAGGCAGTTTTAAGAGGGAAATTTATATCATTACAGGCCTATCTCAAGAAACAAGAAAAATCCCAAATAAATAACCTCATGTTACACCTTAAAGAACTAGAAAGAAAACAAGTGAAACCCAAGGTCAGCAGAAGAAAGGAAATAACAAAAATCAGAGCAGAACTAAATGAAATAGAGAACAAAAACACAATAGAAAAAATTAATGTGACAAAGAGCTGGTTCTTTGAAAAGATTAACAAAATTGACAAACCCTTTGCTAGACTCACTAAGATAAAAAGAGAGAAGACACTAATTAACAAAATCAGAAATGAAAAAGGGGAAGTTATCAGGGACACCACAGAAATACAAAGGATTATCCAAGAATACTATGAAGGACTATATGCCACCAAATTCAATAACTTAGAAGAAATGGACAAGTTCTTAGAAACATATAGCCTTCCAAGGCTGAATCATGAAGAACTGGAAAATCTAAACAGGCCGATCACCAGTAACAAAATTGAATCAGTCATCCAAAACCTTCCCAAAATCAAAAGTCCTGGACCACATGGCTTCACCAGTGAATTCTACCAAACCTTCAAAGAGGATCTAATACCAATCCTGCTCAAACTCTTCCAAAAAATTGAAAAAGAGTCAATACTCCCTACCTCATTTTATGAGGCCAACATTACCCTGATACCAAAACCTGGTAAGGACAAAAAAAGAAAACTACATACCTATATCTCTGATGAATACAGATGCTAAAATCCTAAACAAAATTCTAGCAAATCAAATACAACAATGCATTAAAAAGATTATTCATCACGACCAAGTGGGATTCATCCCCAGGGCACAAGGATGGTTCAACATCCGCAAATCCATCAATGTGATACATCACATAAACAAAATAAAGGACAAAAACCATATGATTCTATCAATTGATGCAGAAAAGCATTTGATAAGATACAACATCCATATATGATTAAAACACTTAATAAAATAGGTATAGAAGGAAAATACCTCAACATAGTAAAGGCCATATATGACAAGCCCTCAGCTAATCTCATAATTAATGGTGAAAAGCTGAAGCCCTTTGCTCTACGTTCAGGAACACGACAAGGTTGTCCCCTATCACCTCTGCTTTTCAACATAGTGTTGGAAGTCCTTGCCAGAGCAATCAGGCAAGAGAAAGAAATAAAAGGCATCCAAATTGGGAATGAAGAAGTTAAATTGTCACTCTTTGCAGATGACATGATGCTATATATAGAAAACCCTAAAGACTCCACCAAAAAGCTATTAGAAACAATCAATGAATACAGTAAAGTTGCTGCCTACAAAATCAACGTACAAAAGTCCATTGCTTTCCTATATACCAACAATGAAATTTCAGAAGAGGAAACACAAAAAACAATTCCTTTTGCAATTGCAGCAAAAAGAATAAAATACCTAGGAATAAACTTAACCAAGGATGTGAAGGATTTATATGCTGAAAACTATAAGACATTTTTGAAAGAAATTGAAGAAGACACAAAGAAATGGAAAGACATTCCGTGCTCATGGATTGGAAGAATCAACATAGTTAAAATGGCCATATTACCCAAAGCCATATACAGATTTAATGCAATCCCCATTAAAATCCCAATGGCATTTTTTAAAGAAATAGAACAAAAAATCATCAGATTTGTTTGGAACCACAAAAGACCCCGAATAGCCAAAGCAATATTAAAAAAAAAGAACAATACTGGAGGTATCACACTCCCTGATTTTTCCTTGTACTACAGGGCTACAATAATCAAAACAGCTTGGTATTGGCGGAAAAACAGACACATAGACCAATGGAATAGAATTGAGAACCCAGAAATAAAACCACATAAATATGGACAGATAATTTTTGACAAAGAAGCTAAAAACATACAATGGAGGAAAGACAGCCTCTTCAATAAATGGTGCTGGCAGAATTGGATAGCTACGTGCAAAAGAATGAAACTGGACTGCTATCTGTCACCATGTACCAAAATTAATTCAAAATGGATCAAAGACTTAAGCATAAGACCTGACACAATAAACTGCATTGAAGAAAACATAGGTACTAAACTTATGGACCTTGGGTTCAAAGAGCATTTTATGAATTTGACTCCAAAGGCAATGGAAGTAAAAACTAAAATAAACAAATGGGATTATATGAAACTGAAAAGCTTCTGCACATCAAAAGAAACTATTGACAAAATAATGAGGCAACCAACTTAATGGGAGAAGATTTTCACAAACAGTGCCTCTGATAAGGGGCTAATATCCAAAATATACAAGGAACTCATGAAACTCAACAACAAAAAAACAAACAACCCAATTGAAAAATGGACAGAGGACCTGAAGAGACATTTCTCCAAAGAGGATATACAAATGGCAAATAGACATATGAAAAAATGCTCAACATCGCTAATCACCAGAGAAATGCAAATGAAAACCACAATGAGATATCACCTCACCCCAGTCAGAATGGCTATCAACAACAAGACAAATAGTATAACAAGTGTTGGAGAGGCTGTGGAGAAAAAGGAACCCTCATACACTGTTGGTGGGAATGCAGACTGGTGCAGCCGCTATGGAAGGCAGTGTGGAGGTTCCTCAAGAAATTACGAATAGAATTACCATATGACCCAGCAATCACTCTCCTGGGTATCTACCCAAAAAATCTGAAAGCATTTCTCTGTAGAGACACGTGTACGCCAATGTTCATTGCAGCTTTGTTTACGGTGGCCAAGACATGGAAACAACCAAAATGTCCTTCGATAGATGAATGGATAAAGAAGTTGTGGTATATATACACAATGGAATACTATTCGGCAGTAAGAAAAGATGATATAGGAGCATTTGTGACAACATGGATGGATCTTGAGAGTATAATGCTAAGTGAAATAAGTCAGACAGAAAAAGCAGAGAACCCTATGATTTCACTGATATGTGGTATATAAACCAAAAACAACAAAAGAACAAGACAAACAAATGAGAAACAAAAACTCATAGACACAGACAATAACTTAGTGGTTACCAGAGGGTAAGGGTGTGGGGAGGGAGATGAGGGTAAGGGGGATCAAATACATGGTGATGGAAGGAGAACTGACTCTGGGTGGTGAACACACAATGGGATTTATAGATGATGTAATACAGAATTGTACACCTGAAATCTATGTAAATTTACTAACAATTGTCACCCCAATAAATTTAATTTAAAAAAAAATTAAACTTCTTTCTGTTGACTGCTTGAATATCAGAAAATATTATAAGCAGAATAATTAGTCTTGGAACATATTCAAATAACTGAATCAATTTTATGCATATCCGCATATGAATAATTCATTTTTTTCCAAGGTGGATTTATTATTTTCATTTTCTTCATAAAACTGCTTATAATCTTCTTCAACACTGCATTTTATGACAACTAAGTTTGACACTGTCAGCACCTTCAATTGAATCTTCCTCATTAACAATCATATTTTTAACTTGGAAAATACTCCTTCTACAAATGCTGCAATATCTAATAAATTCAAAGCAAATCCTGCTAAATGGAAAAATTCTCACTGTAATTTTTTAATCAACATATATAAATATTTCAGCCTTGATAGTTGTATAGGTACTGCCATTTTCCTACGTTTTCCTGACAAATACTACCTTTCTTTGATAAATACTTGTAAAATACAAACCTTGCGAAATAAATTGTCTCTATTAATGATTTTTCTAATGTTTCTCCAAATTTGGATGCTGCCATATAATCAGCCTTCCCAATCTCATTCCATTACAGCGTGGATACAAAAAAAAACAATTAAAAACAGGAGCTCCACCAAGAGTCTTCCTACAGACTGAGTTATTCCAAAGCACAATTACAGAATTTCAAAACTAACTCTTATACCTTATTTGAGCTTTCATCACTTAATTGGTCCGGTTTCTTTCTTCCTGTTGTAGGGATTGTTTCGAGTTTTGTTTCCAATAATTACAATATTTAAAAACTTCAAAAGCTGCTGTTTATCGCACTAACATTTTGAATAATTTGATTAAGATTTCCAACTGGTTTTTAACCAATGCAACCAACATATGGGAGATTTGTTTGCAAAGCACTTCGATGCCCTTTTAGTGCACTTACATGGATTTACAAAGTAGCTCCTTTAAAGGCTCATCTAATTGTAAGACCCAGCTGATGATGGGGCAGGTAAGCTAAGCAAGAACAATAAACACCTGGAATAAGAGGAGTACACCAGGACAGAAACGCAGCCCAAGCAGGACAAGTGAGAGGACCGCTGAGCGGGCCTGGGGACCAGGCGGACACAGGAGAGCATTTAATTTTCAGCAGCTCCAAGCCAGCCGACTGCATGAGACCCCCCCAACAGGACCCAGCAGCCCCAGTGTAGGGGGAGAGGATGGACGAATGTTTAGTTTTTCATCTGCAGGGTGGGTGCAGCAGGCACAGAAGAGACGATGCTGGCAGGGCAGTGACGGTGGGTATACATGAAGGGGTCAGGCTGGGTAGGAAAGCCCAAGAAGGGAGGCGGGGTGGGGGGAACTTCTCAATAATGTCAAAGAACAGGCAGGAAATAAAACACTGAGGAATTGTTGTGAGCGAGGCTGGAGACAGACTTGAAGTGGGGGAGATTAAGATCACAGAGGTCTGGGAACACCACTTGAGAGAGTGGCCATAGGCTTGGAGCTGGCTGAGGAACACTGCAGGCTGTCGTGTGGGTTGTCCACAGCAACACTAAAGGAACCATACTGGCCATCCTGGTCATGGGAATTGGGGCAGAAATCTATATGTCAGGAAACAGTCTTCAATGCAGGAAAGAGGAGCGGGAGCGGGCAGAAACGAGGAAGGCTGCAGGGACAGAGTTTGAGAGCTGAGCTACAAAGGAGCAAGCATTTTCACTTCAAGGTGTAGAATTAATCACCCAGCTGTGACAAGGGGGGATCCAGCAGAATTCTAAGTGCCTGCTCCAAACAGGAACCGGAGAACCTCTCTATCATCCCAGTCACTCCTACCTCCCTGCCCTCGTGTAAAACATCAAATTTCATACATCCATCAGGGCTGCCAAGCCAGCACATCGCCAGCATGCCTTAGTTATATGGCCCCATGGATTCAAAGACATAAGATGGTTTGAGAAATACCATCTCGGGAAATGGAGAGACTTGCTCAGCAGACACAGAAAACCCAGCAACTGGATTTCTAATGTCTACGCTGGTTTCATGGAGATTAACACTGAGAAAATGGGGACCATAACAGTCACAGGAGACCATAGAATTTTAGACCTGAGCCCTTAGGCTTGTATAAAACAATGAAGCCGGCACCCACAAAAAGAACCCTTCCGTGTATAGACAGTCCCAGAGGGCCAGGCGCTGGGCTATCACAGAGCTCAGCAGAGGCAGAAGCAGCCTGGAATCCACACCCCTGACTCCAGTCTGTCCATTTATAACATTCTGAAATAAATCTCTTCGGGCCTGTGAGACACCCCCAAACCCCTTCCAGATGCCTGACAAAATCTCCCAGATGGGAACGTAAGGGAGTTTATACCTAATAGCCTCAACTATTCCCATAAAATAGTCTGAAAAACCATTGGGATTTCCACAGTTACAACGAAGAGACAGTGATTCCCTCAAAATGACACAAGTTGGGGTTGGATTGGATTATGTCCAAGGTCAGTCACCTTGGGCTATACCTCATGACTCAATGGTCCCTGCCCTCTAGGAACTTAGATTTAAATTGACAAGCCAGGATATAATAACTAAAAAGTAACTTCACCCTGACATAAGTACACTTTGGGGAATTCTAGAGCTCCCCCACAGACCTCTTCCCTGCGACCCCCAGTCTCCCTCCCAAAGCCAGGCCCCATTGACACGGCCCTCCCACTGCTGTCAGAGCCCCCCTGCTGCACCCACTCATCTGCTCACCGGCTCTCCTCCTTTCACTTACCAAACACAAATTCAAAGATTAAATTATTAAGAATTTTAAGATGGCAAGTGCAAAGCATAAACCCCAATTGTAGGGCCCTCTGAGTGCAGGGCTCTTGTGACTGCAGTGGTCAGACACCCCTGAAGTCAGACCTGGCCATGGGGCTTATCAGATCTCTCAAAGGATCCCTGGTCTTCCTGCTCCACGGGAACCCTTCCCATCTTGCACCTGCTCTACTGCCAGGACCCTCTTCCTCTGACAACCACATGCTGGGCCAGTGCAAAACAAAAAGGGACGTTCCATGCCAGAAAAATGTTCCCCTTTCTTCTATCATCTCTCACTCAACCTGTCATGGTGGTTTTTTAATCTGTTATTTAATGTCACACTCCCTCAGTCGTGGGGATACTCACCTATGGGGTGAGAGCAAACGCCCATGGCATCTGGGGTTCCAGACCACATTGGTATGTTGGGTTCATGCATCTGACCCAAACATGCCTACACTTGTGCCCAGGTCCCCACCAGGTGGGAACAGGAGAGTGGGCGGCCGAGATTCTGTCCAAGGAAGGTGACAGGAGGTGGAATCTGATATAAGCAGAGGCTCTAAGCCCCTTTCACTTACCAAACACAAATTCAAAGATTAAATTATTAAGAATTTTAAGATGGCAAGTGCAAAGCATAAACCCCAATTGTAGGGCCCTCTGAGTGCAGGGCTCTTGTGACTGCAGTGGTCAGACACCCCTGAAGTCAGACCTGGCCATGGGGCTTATCAGATCTCTGCTCACATGTCTCCTTATCATAGAGGTCTCTCTAACCATTCTGTATAAAACAGCAAGCCACCTGGCCACCTTCCAGCCTTCCATACCCCTCACTTTCTTTGAGTCTTCTCAATAGACTTTATTACAACTTATGTATTCTTACTTGTTTATTACGTCAATGGTTTGTCTGCTGTCTCTCCCTTCTGCTGCAATGTAAGCTCTAGAGACGAAGAAGTTCATTGTATTCCTTACTGTGTCCCCACTGGCTACTAATGCCACATGGTAGTGGCGCCACAAGAACTTCTTGGGTAAATGAATGAATGATTATCATGAGATTCATGACAAGTGGAGATTTGAAAAGGTCACAGAATTTCAGGAAAGACTGAGTTCTCCATGGTCTAGGGCCCCTGGGATCACAGAGGGTGTGCAGCTCATATTTTAGAGAAGAACAATTACAACCCACAAGGGTTGCTTTCTGTGACATTTGTGCAGAGAACCCTGGATCACAGAGAACACCCTTGGGTGGGGAGGGTGATTAGGACTTAGCCAGATGGATATGCAGGCCATGGGGTGGGGTGGGGGCTCTACTCCAGTCTGAAGGGCTGGGACAAAGAGAGACATTAGGGAACCTGGGTGGGACGCCAAGGGTTCAGTCTGGTGCTTGAAAAGAAAAAAGAGGGTCTAGATGCCTGACAAGAGCAGAAAGAGCATTAAAGAAACTGGAAAGACATGAGAGGAAACCCAAGGTGGGTACATCCACATTCTGTTTGCACCGCATGAGGAAATTGGTTTGGCTGGAGCAGAGAGCTTGTTTCTTTTAACAAATCATCAAATAGAATTGCAATTCAGGAGCATCTCAAACCCAAATTCTAATCTATTTAGAAATTCATTACTGCAGAGGCATGCTTTTTATAAGCCCAAGTTTTTATCTACTAGGGAACTGGAAGCAACAAAGTCTATGGTAATATTTTCTATTTTTTGTTTTTTTGTACAAGCCTCAGCTTGCTGACTTTAGGGTATTACATTATCCTTATAGCAAATAAATATTTATAAGTTAATAAATGGATAATTTCTGAAATTGATCTTTCCATATTCTCAGCATGACTCTACTCTTTATGTACTTTTTATGGATTGTCAAATTTGAGTATTAGTAACCAGATGTTACTTATTAAAATTTTACAATTGTTCTATAATGTATGGGGTTTTCAAATTGTGCATACTTTAAAGAACTCATTAGAAATTTAATGAAAGATGTTAAATTTCATTTAAATTGGATAAAACTGGTAAGATGATATTTTTAAAAAATATTATAAAAATCATTAAGTCAAAAATGATTGTATTAAAAACATGGTTATAAAAAGTCAAAACTTTTACAAAAAAGAAAGGACATTATGTGTTGATAAAGAGTCAATTCACCAAGAAGACATGCCCAAAATATGTGCCAAACATCAGAGCTCCAAAGTACATGAAGCAAACATTGACAGAACTGAAGGGAGAAACAGATAGCTCTATAAAAAATAGTAACAGACTTCAGTAACTCACTTTCCATAATAGATGGAACAACGAAACAAGATCAATAAGAAAATAGAAGACTTGAACAATACTACAGACCAATTAAACCTAACAGAGATATACAGAATATGCCATCCAACAACAGCTGAATACACATTTTTATCTACTTCACATGGAACATTCTCCAGAATACATTAGGCAACAAAACAAGGATCAACAAATTTTAAAAGACTGAAAGCATACAAAGTACCTTAGTACCTTTTCCACTCCCAATGGAAGGGGACTAAAAATTAACAACAGAAGATAAACTAGAAAATTCACAAATATGTAGTAATTAAACAACATACTCATAAACAGCCAATGGGTCAAAGAAGAAATCACAAGGGAAATTAGAAAATATCTTGAGACAAATGAAAATAAAAACACAGCATACCAAACTTAAGGAATGCAGCAAAAGCAGTGCTAAGAGGAAAATTTATAGTTATAAAAGCTTTCATCAAAAGAGAAGATCTCAAAAAAAATGACTGTATATTTGCAATTTCATTTGGTTGAACCTGGTAAAATTGGTTCATGATTATATTGGACCTTGGCTTTTCTTTTTTCTTTATCTTCTTAACTCTCTAAGTCCTTTATATTCAGCAGGTTTTTCAGGGGTAGGGGGGACACATTAAATAATTAGCCTGAAGCAGCAGCAGCAGCCAAAAGTATTGAGTTTGCCTCTGCCAGCATCTCCAGCCATATCTCCCACCAAGGTGTCACACAGTCCCCCATCCCAACCATACTGAACCCCCCCCACGACAAAACCCTAAACAGACTGAACACCCAAAGGTGGATCCCAACAGACTGGGCCACTTGCACTTGGGATGCCTCACAGATGAACTTCCCCCAAGACTGAAACCCCCACAGACTGAACTCCACAGTCTCACATCTCCAGTCAGGCCCCTTAACGCCTCTCCTTGTACCAGCCCTTCCGTCTGGAGCACAGCCCCCACACCCAGCACACCTATCTGGCTAAATCCAAATTACCCTCCACCCAAGGGTGCCCCCTCCACCAGGGCCCTCCCTGTGACCCAGAGCCCCTTGCACAAAGCTCAAGGGACACAGTAGTTGTGGTTACGATGGCCCCTCTATAAAGAGAGCCACTGGAGAGCACTCACTGTGTCTTGTGTGTCCCCAACCCCCTCCCACCCACCCAACACTGAACAAATGTCACAGATTCTCTAGGCTCTCAATTAGTGTCTCCTGTGAACAGACAAGATTTGGGTAATTTATATGTAAATCTATTAAGGTGTCATAGTCAGAAACACTTTTTCTTCATTATTATGCTTGGCTACTTACCAAAGACTTTGGATTGGGAGTAATAATTTGTGTTCTAATTACAACTGTTTATAGGAACACACTGTATGAATTATGAATACAATACCCATATGAAGCTAACACTGGTAATCCTCACAACCAGGGAAACGTTCTAACAGCTTCATACACTAGCCAAGAGAGTAGATAAACTGTATTTTCTCTTGGAAGCTGTGAATATGTTCATGTCTTGGATTACTCAGGAAATCAAACTACTATTCTTTAAAGAAAGGGTAAGTTTAGTCATGAGTTTTTCAAGCTCTGCAGTTAACCAGATGTACATATCTTAATACTATCATGGAATAAAAGGAACTGTAGAAGTATTTGAACCTCACAACGAAACAAATCACAATATTGGTAAAACACACTCATCCATTCCTTCATTAATTAAAACAATTATTTAGGAAAGGAACATGATCACAGCCATGATGAACTGAGACTGTTTTCATGGTTTCCTGTGATATTATTTAGTAAACATTTTTTCCCTCACAAACCACTAAAAACTACAGGGCATTTTCTAGCTTCCAGTTTCTAGTTTTTAAGCTTTTCAAATCCTTATTGAATCATAAGTGACACATTTTTCCAGGTAAGCCAAATCATTCACGTTAATATTCTCTACAAGATGTTTTCCTAGAAAATGTCATCAGTGTATCACATTATGCCAGCTAAGCGTATCCACTGGGTCACTCGCTGGCTTGGGTAAATGATCCAACCTTTCTGCTGGAGTTCTTTATGTAAAATTGAAATGATAGTCACTGCTAAGTTTGTTGTAAGAATTAAATGAATGAGTAAATGTATTAACCATTATTCCCTGTATATGTAATCATATTAATTGAACAAATATTTATTGTGTCTATCGTAACATGTATGTGCCATTCTAGCAGAGAACAAAGCAGAGATAAATTTTATGATGGTGACAACTGTTACAGAGAAAAATCAAGTTGGGGAAGGGAAAAGAGAATGAACGTGTGTGGCGGGTGGTGGTAGGGAGAGCTGCTATCTCATACAGGGGACCTGGGGATTACCTCAACAAAATGGTGACTTTTGGCAGAAACTCTAAATTCCTTTCATTCCATGAGAGCATAAAGTTATCTCAGAGAAAGTGTTCCAGGCAGGAAGGAGAGCAGGAACACAGGCCATGGGAGTGCAGGCTTTGTGTGTTTGAGGAACAGCAAGGAGGCCAGTCTGGCTGCAACTGAATGAAACAGTGAGAGGCATGGGGGATCAGGCCAGGCAGGTTACCAGGGGGTCTGGCCATGAAGTGCTACATGGAACCCCTCGCAGATTAAACCTCCCCCAAAACTGAAACCCTCACAGACTGGACTCCCTACAAATCGAAACCCTCCCAGACAGGACCCCTCCACAGACTGAGCCAATGGAGATGGAAAGCCAATGGGAGTGTTCAAAAAAAGCATGACAAGGTCTGGCTAATATACTGAGAAAGAACAGTGCAGTGGGGGAAAGCTGGGGGAAGCACGATGACTTTTATATACGATGGTGTCTTGGACAGGCTGGTAGCTGTTGAGATAATAAGAAAATGGTTGGATTCTGGGTGTAATCTCAAGATGGTGGCCACAGGATGTGCCAGTGTATGGGATTGTAGGACCTAAGAGAAAAAGATGAGTTAAGTGGGGTTCTGGCTAGAGCCATTGGAAGAATGGAGCTACCGTTCGCTAAGATAAGACAGACAGAAGGAGAAGAAGATTGTGTGGGAAATTCAGGGGTTTCTTTCGGATCTGATAAGTAAGCAATGTTTATTACACAGCCAAGTGGAGCTAGGAGCAGACAGATATATAATATTATACAAGCCTGGATTTGAGGTGGGTGGGGTGGGGGGGGGGGTCCAGGCTGATGATATAAATTCAGGAATTACCACATATAGAAATTTAAGTCTTACTGAAAATATGATATAATTCAATAGGCAATATAATCTCCTTCTTGGAAAAAAAAGTAATTCTTATATGTCCTTTGAATTGTGTCAGCCTGAAGTATATTTTACATCCTTAGTTGATGTAAGATGCAAAAAGGGAAGAGATGAGGGCATGTTCTTTATCGTCTCCAAATATACGAGCTGATATTCCACAAGCAAAGTCAGATGGGAAATAAACTCTAAACAAATTGACTTCTCATCTGTAACTTTACTCAATGTCATATCGCCTCACATTATCTAAAGAAGGTTTCCAAAAAATGCATTCTGAAAAAATATGTATTTGTCCAAAAACCCAAATAAAATTTAAACATAGACCTCTATAAACAATCAAGTCTCTTTTGCTGCAGCAAAAGAGGAACAAATATGCCACAGGCCTCAGAATCCAAATAGCAATTAGCTAAGTAATAAAATTAGGGTACTGAATATCCCCTATTATATTTGAGCATCAGTGCCCAAGATGATGTTTCCCAGGAAACCAAAACCTCCCAGGCACAAATATTGTAGAATACAGTCCCTCCAAATGTTATGTTTAAGATCTTCCCCAACTATTTAGAAATCAATAGCTCTTCAAATCTAAGCTCTTCAAAAAAAAAGCACTTTCCACTGACCAAACAGAAAAGCTACATGGGGATCTCACAAATAAAAACTATTAATACTTGCCAACAAAAGCCAAAAGCCCAATCACAAAAGTAACAACCAAGTCCATAAAACCCTCCAACCAAAGCAAATATTTCACCAGTATTATATTCTGATACATCAAGGGCTTCCTGTTATTGCGTTTTCTTTTCTTTTTTTGCCATTGCCTCTTAAGAATTTCACTGATTTATATAACCAACAGAGGAGAGGAAGGAATAAGAGACAGGTCAATTTGAATTTTCAAAATATCTGATATGAAACATGTTAAAGAAATACAATGATGAATGATATCAAAATACACATAATATTTAGAACTAAACTATCAAAGTTTTACCAAATAGATTTCTTTTGGGAACCACCCAGAATTATTGTACATTGCAGATGACATGATTGTTTATATAGAAAATGCTAAGAAATCCACAGACCAATTACTGTAACTAACAAGTGAATTTAGCAAGGCCATAGGTTAATGCGCAAAAATCAGCTGCATTTTTATATAATAGCAGCAGGCCACAGGAAAATAAAATAAAAACCCATTTATAATAAAAAAAATAGTGCAGAATAAATTCAACAAAGATATGGATCACTACACACTGAAAAATACAGAGCATTAAGAGAAATGAAAGATCTAAGTAAGTGAAGATATTAATCATGTTTATGGATTAGAAAGCTCAACTTTTTAAGTTTTCGATTGTTCCCAAATGGTTAGACAGATTCAATGCAATCCAAAACAAAATTCCCACAAGCATTTCTTTTTGGGGGAAAATGATAAGCTGATTTTAAAAATTATATAAAAATGCAAATAATCTATAATACCCAAGGCAATTTTAAGAAAAGTATAACAAAGTTAGAGGATAACTGCCTGATTTTAAGACTTACAAGAAAGCTACAGTGTGGTATTGACAAAAAGACAGAGATATAGAATAATGAGTCCAGAAACGGATCCAGCCACATACGGTCAATTGAATTTTGACAAAGATGCCAAGGCAGCTAATTGGGAAAAGAAGTCTTCCCAATAAATGGGCTGAAAATGCAAATCAAACCCCAAGGAGATAATACTTCACACTCAAGAATGGCTATCAACAAAAAGACAGATAAAACAAGTATTAGAGAGGATGTAGAGACATTGGAATCCTTTCACACTGTTCACGAGCTTGTACAATGGTATAGTCACTTTAGAACAGAGTTTGGAAGTTGCTGAAAATGTTAAACATGGAGTTACCGTTTGACCCAGAAATTCCACTCCTAGGTATATACCCAGGCAAATGAAAACGTATGTTCACAGAAAAATTTATACGTGAATAAGCCTAGCATCATTAATAGCCAAAAAATGGAAACACCCTAAATGTCCATCACTGATGGATGAATAAATAAAATGTGATATATCCATATAATGGAATATTATTTGGCAATAAGAAGGAATGAAGTACTGATTATGTTCCAACATGGATGAACCTTGAGAACATTATGCTAAGTGAAAGAAGCCGGTCACAAAGGAACATACGTTCGATGATCCATTTATATGAAATGTCTGGAACAGGCGAATCCATAGCCACAGAAAGTAAGTGGCTACCAGGGGCTGGGGGTGGGAAGAATTGAGTGACTACTAATGGTTACAGGGTTTCTTTTATGGGGATAAAAATGTTCCGAAATTAGATTGTGTGATGATTTTACAATCTTGTGACTAATAAAAATCACCGAGTTGTACATTTTAAATGGGTAAATTGTATGGTATTGTGAATTATATCACAATAAAGCTGTTTTTAAAAGGGCACCATAAAGAAAACCAAAAAAGCAAGCTACAGAATGGAAGCTAATATTCATATTACATATCTCTGATAAAGGATAGGATATATAAAGAACACTTCCAATGCATAATATGACGACAAACAATCCAATAAAAACTGAGTAGAAGATCTGATGGATACTTTACCAAAGAAGATATACTAAGGGCTCAGCAGAACATAAAAAAAGATTGATATCATTAACCATCAGGAAAATACAAATTAAACCACTATGATCTACCACTACACTCCCATTAAAACGGCTAAAATTGAAAAGACTGAAAGCATCAAGTGTTGGTAAGAATGCAGAGAATAGGAACTTACATTCACTGTGGGCCAAAAGGTAACATGGTAAAACCCCTTTGGAAAACTGTCTGCAGTTTCTTAAAAAGTTCAACATACCACCTCCTTTACGACACACTCTTCCTACTCCTAGGTCTTCAGCAAAACATGCATCCAGACCAAGGACTTTACATGAGTTTCCCAGCAGCTTTATTTATAATAGCCCCCAAACTGGAAACAAGCTAAATGCTTATCAACAGGAAGTGGATAATATGTGGGCTATCCAGAATAACGAAATGCTATAATACTTGGCCATGAGGAGAAACGAACGACTGATCCACGCTACTACACGGATGAATGTCAATGATTATGATAAGGGAAAGAAGCCACATACAAAAGTGTGCATACTATGTAATTCCACTTGTATAATACTTCAGAAAATGCCAAAGAATCTCTACTGAGTGAAAGTGGACCACTGATTGGGGTCAGCGGCGAGGAAGGCAGGACGTCAAATGGCCACCAGGAAATCTTTTGGAGGGATAGAAATTTTCTGTTCCTGATTGTGGTGGTGGCTTCCCTGGTATAATTCTCTCACATCCATCGCCAAATTATTCAGATAAATAGACGCAGTTAACTGTATGTAAATGATACCTCCATAAAGTTGACATTAAAAAGTAATGAGAACCAATGAAAAAACAGTTAATACAAGTTACCAGTTTGTGTAATTAGCATATTCAGTGTTTGTGTGAATAGTGTCTCTAAACTGCTTAACAGTACACTTAAATAGTTTTTTCTTGAGGTACTTCAAACACTCATTGCCTCTAGATCCGGATTCTGTGATTAATTTGCCCAACAAACTTTATATAGTGTCCCCCAAAAGCTCATTCCAGCCCAACTCCTCTCTACATTAATACAAATTCTGAATAAGTGTGGTTTATACAATGGAGGTTTTAGGATTAAGGCAAAAAAGGGGAAAGCCATGATCAAAAAACTCAGTGAGGGGTGGGGACAGCTGGGCAGATGGTACAACGTCCAAACTTTGCTCTAAGATTCGTTCTGTTCTAAACACTTTTATGTCCTCATACCAAACAGTCTTTACATAAACTTCTGCCGGTAGGTACAGGGATGGTCCCCAACCTACGTGAGTTCAAGTTACGACTTTATCTGCACAAACATACTGATGAAATGATATAGATGCAAATAAACAAACCAGTCTGTACTGAGGACCTACTATTTCTGGCAGACCATTTCCCACACGTTTTTCTCATTCAATACTCACTATAGCCCTCTAATGTAAATGACTATAATCCCCAATTTTTTCCATTAAGGAAACTAACAGAGAGGCCCAGTTATCTGCCAAATTTCACCTAGCTAGTAAGAGGCAGGGCTGAGATTTACATATTTGAGGGACTTTAAACTGATTTCTTTAGTGACAGTTCCATAAACAGAAAACTAAAGCAGGTGAATACATACAGCTTGGGATTCAAGTATTAATACTTTTTTTTTTGCATCAGCAATAAAAAAGCACACATTTAAATACACTACTGACATTTTGTGGGGCTTTTTCTTGTCACCAATATGTCATATTCTTCCTATTAAGCAGTCGATATTTATGGGAAATTGATTCACCTGCTTCTTTAAGAGACAACTGTATATAAAACAAAGTCACATGCGCCTCTAGGGAGTGTCCCCCCACTGGGGAGAACTACCACTCTCTAGGAAGAACTAGAAATGTGGCACACTGTAAAACGAACAGAACAGCAAGGAACTAGGAAAGACGACACTTGGGGAGTTAGGTGTTACCATGGAACCAGCAGTCAAAATTGCTTCAAGTGCCAGGCCCATGGGTGACAATACACACCAATAAAACTGCTGCTTCACCACCTGGGACTGTCATTTGCCAGAGAACAACCATCTATAAGCTTGCAGTCTGGAGACTTTTTTTAATGTTTATACAGAAGTGTCAGAACCTACTAAAACTATTTTGAAGATAATGAAAGATTTAAAAAACGCATTAAGGAACACTCATTTGCATCTGAACAGGATCCCCAGTTAATGTGTGATTTAAACATGCATGAAGAAAAACAAAACCGATTTTAAAAAATTGTGAGTCTAACCCTCCATTCTTCTACACATCTCTGGCAACCAAAGTCTGGAAATCATCAGTAAGTAAGGAAATTTAAGTATATATGCTGACTTTCAACAAAAGTCCTCTTCAGTTACTCAGCTCAATAGTACAACATTTCAGAATTTATTTACTCAGGTCACAGCTAAAGCACAACACTGTGCTTTACTGAGGAAACAACACTCAGTTTCCAGCACTTAGTTCTAATAAACCTAGTCCTGGGCTACTCCTAGGAATGATATCGCTTAGAGTGAAGCATCTGTGTGAGTGGAAAGGCAAACATTTCACATTTTAAAAACTACAAGTTCAAGTCTCAGCTTTCTTATTTCCTCCCTCTTCTGGTAATCTCCAGTGTGACTAGAATGCAGACAGAATCAACTGGGGCTGATAATGTCAAGTTATACTTTTCCTGTTCAGGCATGGACTCCTGTTCAGTCACACGATATGTGCATGTATCTGCCAGTGGGAGAGTCAAGGGAAGGGACCGAGCACACAGCTGCCATCTGCTGCCACCTCCCCCAGCCGCCCTAGAAATGAAGACATGGGAGGGAGTTCCTCGCAAAGACAAGAGCAGGGCATACTTCACCATGAGCCCACAGAAGTATCTGCAGGAAGCGGCACTGGGACTTCACACATTACAAAGCAGGACAGCCATCCTGAAATGTGAGCACCCTGCCAGGACACTTCGCATCCTGAATGCGGTCTGGCCCAGCAGCAGACGCCTGTGCTCAGCCGGCTGTCTTCGGTTGGATCCTTGCCTGTCCAATGTCTCACAGCCCCCACCACTCCTTATTGTCTTACCTGGCCCACCACATTAGTTCATTTTACTACCTGGCCCTTCGGCATTGGAGTTCGCAACACTCAGTGGTTGAAAAAGGTACTTACAGTTGCATGACCAGGTACAAGTGATTTGGGCTCTCATAAATGTCTTCCAGGGCAACAATGTTTTCATGCTTAATCCTGAAAGAAAAAACAAAACACACACACAGAGAATAATAAGTACAGTGAGACATGAAAACTTTTGAAAACTGATGTCATTAAGCGTTAAAAAAGAAAAACAGGCCCAAAATGAAATCACCTGTGCTAAGCCCCACATCAGCAAGTAAGCCCGAGACTTACTACCTAATCGAACAGCAGTTACAACCTCCCCCAGCAATATAACCCTAACTGGTCAGTCTGGAATTTTCTGGTTGACACAGGAGGAAATCTGCTACATAGCCCCCCTTCTGTCTCCATAAATAGATTACATAGGCCTGAAACAATCCACCCTTTTTCCCTTCTGCCTATAAAAGCCTTCAATTTTGCACACCTCCTTGGAGCTCCTTTCTATCTCCGACATGGGATGCTGTCTGATTCACTAATTGTTCAATAAAGCCATTTAGCTCTTTAAAATTTACTCAGTTGAATTTATGTTATTTAACATAAGAGAATCCAAACTCGTTAAGGTGACATTTAAGACTCTTCACAATCTTGTCCCCATTTTTCCAGACCTATTTCCCAATATCCCTTGCCTACTCTCCACTCTCCGTCATTCCCAAGGCTCTATGCTCTCCAATGCAGCAATACTGGATTAACTCCTGCTGTTTCATGTATAGCCCAGCCTTCTTGCATTTATTCATATAATCCCAGGAATAGGCCAGACCTGTCACCAACCTGTTAATATCTTGTAGGGCCCAATTCAATTGGCTGGGTCCCCATGGAGAATTTAATTCTCCCTCACTATAGTCTCACAATGGCATCACAGACCAGCATGAACAATTCACTGTATGCAAATCCATCACCATAACAGGCTCCATGTTCCAGGGGACAATTTCCTTGTCATGCTCATGACTCCAGTGGAGGCTGGGCGTCTAAGCATCACCACCACCAAATGTCAGTTCAGCACCCCAAGTGAACTAGAGGGTTACCGCTCAAAGTGTGGTTCTCAAACAGGCAGCACCGGCGTCTCCTGGGAGCTTATTAGAAATGCAAATTCTCAGGGGCCTACCCCTGTCAGCCAGAATTAGAATCTCTGAGGGAAGTGTCCAAGAATCTGTTTTAATAAAAGTCTCATATGATCTGTATACCACCAAGCAGAGCTGGAGAAATTCTGCAGTAGCCAATGCTTCTCAAATTTCAGGGTGCATACGAATCACCTGGGGTTCTGGCTTGCACGTCCTGATTCAGCTGGTCCAGGGCAGGGCGGGAGGGTCTGCATTTCTAACACATACCCGGAGCTGCTGATGCTGTGGTGTGGTGTGATGCTCTGGTCTGGGGATCACACTCCACCAGCAGAATCAAGGACCAGCTAGTCCCTGGGACTAATCAAGGCCTAATGCTGGTCCCTGGGACTCCTCATTAAGCGCAGTTTCTGCTCAGAATGTAAGATTTGAGATTTATTTAAGTCATTGGAGGAGAATCATTTCATTACTCCACGGGCTAATTAGCTCTTACTGCAAACTTTTCACCAAAATGATTGCTGAAGCACCTAAGAGCCAGCATTTAATGAGCAGATTCTTTGTGAACCCTTATAAGCAGGGACTACGTCTTATCCATCGTGTTTTCCCCTCGTACCTCCATCAATCTGCTTAATAAATGTTTCGTGCGTGAATGGAATTTAAAGGTTATTGCTATTAAACAGCAGGAATCGTTATTTAGTTGGGGAAAATGGAGGCAATTTTCCTAAGTATGAGATGTTTGCACCTCAAAAAGAAGTTTATAAGGTGGAACAAACCAGAATATTATCTTGCCTTTGAGCTGATGAAAGAAGGGAACAAAACAAATAACCGAGAGTAGCAATGCTTTGCTTTGATTCTTTCAGCTCTTACTAGACAATGCAGTTGTTTGTAGTAGCTGAGATGATAGATTATACTAAATTCACATTTCACCTAATTCCAATGAGTAAGCCTAATTATTTGTCAGCAGTGGTCACTGTGATATCTGAGCAAAATAATATCAGCAATATATTACATGAACCAAGTAAACCATATGCCACCAAAGTAAGCAAGACAGGTTAATTTGGGACTTCCAACATCCTAAATGTTTGTGGAACTATCATTATTGGATATACCTGAAAGAACATGACAACAAAAAGCATAAGCATATGGGTTTTCCCTTTTATTAATGTTGTAAAATGTGCCATTGGAATCAATCACATGGGCACAAATATTTTCTTCCAGTTGAGTTATTATAATTTGGGGGTTAATTAAGAGCTCAGGCTGATGGGAAAATGAAAGGGATGGGTTTATATGTAGGGTTGCCAGATAACATGCAGGGCACCCAGTTACATTTAATTCTGGATAAACAATGAATGCTTCTTAAGTATAAGTATATCCCAAATATTGCATTGCTGTTTATCTGAAATTAAGTGTGCCTGGGGTGAAATTAAGTGTGCCTGCGTTTTCAGGTACTGACTCTGGCCATCCTACTTACATGAATCACAGCCGATGAGCCGCCATGCCTTAGAGATTTGTCCCTGCTGGTCTCAGAGGCTGAGCCAAGAAGGCAGTTTGAGCCTCAGAGTACAGCTATGAATACAGATTCAACTGTATACAAAGAATCAACTATGTACAAAGCACTTGCACAGCGAAAGTCGGAGCCTCTAATAAATTAAGACTATAATCTCTACTTTGGATGCAGGAGATGGAGGAATTAAAAGCTATTTACCCTACTATGTCTTCCATGAATGCTTACAGTGGCTGCAATGATAGTTCTACTGACTATTCCTCTTAATGAATCAAGCAATTGTCATTTAGTGATTTTCCGCTATGTGTCTGGGAGAATATAAAAAAATAAATAAATAAAATAAGGCTTTGCCCTCTAAAACCTAATCACTTAGATGGAGAGACCCATGACGCAATTAGGAAACAGTAAAATGCTAAACTCTGTAGAACTGCCACTACGTTCAGAGAAAGTAAGGCCCTGTCTGGGTCAGAATTACGGTGAAGGCCTCAAGAAAGGGACGGGAGTTCAGCTGGGTTGGGTAATGTTTGAATAGGCACTCTTCAGAAATTTCAGAGAAACCCTAAAATGACCTCTTAAATGTCTCCTAAGAAAAATGGTTTAATTAATTTGTATATGTTAGAACATTATGGCCTCCCACAGCTATTCTCAGGTACTTTATACCATCTTCAGATTCCCTAACATATACAAATACTGAACTTCAAATTTTAACATTATTTTATTATAGTACCTACGTTATCTCCACAAAATGCCATATGAATACCTATCCACACATGTCTGTGCACCTACCACGTACCAGGCACGATACTAGGAAGTACAGGAGTGACATCTCAGCCTCATAGAGGCTACACAGGGGGCACCTGGCTGCAGTTAGGACACTTCATAGGCAATCTTTCTTATATTTACCAGAAACGAGCCACCTTATAACTAGCATGGGCTCTTGGAAACAACACAGAACACGTTTATACCCTCTTCTCCTATAGCCTACAAATATTTGACAGATACAATGTCCCTGCTTAGTCTTCTCTTATCATCGACCAATCCTCCTCCCACATGGTTTACATGCCTCTCATCATTTCATTGTCTCTCTTGTCGGACGAGACTGCTATTCAGAGCTGGAAGCAATGATCTCAGTGTAAAATATAGCACCAAGAATAGGGTAGTAAATAAAAAAGTAGAACTATTAATCATCAGGGGATAGATATTACACTTGCAAATAAAACCTGGCATTAGGTTCATTTTCGTAAGGCGGCTGCACAGCTGCTGGCCTGTAAAGAATATGAAGCCTGACAATTAAGTTCATGAACTTGTTGCAACAATGTTGCTAACTTTCTTTGATATCAGTGGGATTATTCATTATGAATTTGTGCCAACTGGACAGTTAACCAAATTTACTATTTGGAAGTGCTGAAAAGTCTGCATGAAAGAGTTAGACGACCTGAACTTTTCGCCAACAATTCATGGCTCTTGCATCACGACAATGCACCAGCTCACTCGGCACTGTCTGTGAGGGAGTTTTTAGTCAGTAAACAAATAACTGTATTGGAACACCCTCCCCACTCACCTGCTCTGGCCCCCAGTGACTTCTTTCTTTCCCTGAAGATAAAGGAAATAGTGAAAGGAAGACATTTTGATGACATTTAGGACATCCAGTGTAATACAACGACAACTCTGATGGCCATTCCAGAAAAAGAGTTCCAAAACTGCTTTGAAGGGTGGACTAGGTGCTGGCGTGAGTGCATAGCTTCCCAAGGGGAGTACTTCGAAGGTGACCAAAGTGATATTCAGCAATGAGGTATGTAGCACTTTTTCTAAGATGAGTTCATGAACTTAATTGTCTAACCTCGTATAAAATCCATGTGGGTGGGGATTTTTTACTATTTTGCTCGCTGCTGTCTCCCCAGTGTCAAGAAAAGTGCGTGGTGGGTAGTACTTTCAATACATATATGTCAAAAGAATGAATAAGTGGAAGGAAGGAGGGAGGGAGGGAGGGAGGGGGGAGGGAGGGAGGTAGGGAGGGGGGAGGGAGGGGGGAGGGAGGGAGGGAGGGAGGGAGGGAGGGAGGGAGAGAGAGAGAGAGAGAGAGAGAGAGAGAGAGAGAGAGAGAGAGAGAGAGAAAGAAAGAAAGAAAGAAAGAAAGAAAGAAAGAAAGAAAGAAAGAAAGAAAGAAAGAAAGAAAGAAAGAAAGAAAGAAAGAAAGAAAGAAAGAAAGAAAGAAAGAAAGAAAGAAAGAAAAAGAAAATTAAGCTTAGGGTCAATTAAATGACGAGATCATTTTTACCTGAACTTTTACCAAACAATATCTCCTTTCTTACTCAGGCTTGATCTTTTGAGCTTAAAGTTTTCATCTTCATTAAATTCAATTTTTGGGAGTTCCACGCAATGCTTCAGATGATCAGGAATATTCTGAATTTTTATTCTCTCGTCTATTATATTTACTGTCCCTCTCAACTTCGGGCCAACTGCATATTTGGTTGGTGCACATGCATCACATTTACCTTTATCCAAATTCCTAGCTAAAGTCTTAAGTGGGAAGGTTATACGTCAGCACTCTCCAAGGTATGCTACCAGAAGCCTACATCAAGATAACCAAGACATTAATAGGTGGGATTCAATCGTTGTGGAGTTGCAAACCCAGCAGTGCTATCATCTAGTCCATAATTTACAATCCTATCGTTAAGAATACAATTATATTTTTAAAAGGCCATTCCTCAGTTTTACACACCACATAATACTATTTAAAAGGGAAATGGACGCTTGAAAAGATTTGTTCTTAGTAAACCCATAGTAGCTTCTAGCAACTACTACAGTCTTTATTAAATGATCACAAACATTCTGCTTGAGCTACTGTTCCAGGATTTTGCTGTGCATTGAAGTCAACTCCCCAGTCTATAGATTTCATATTCCAAACTTCTTTTATGTCTGGAAAATTTACGAACATCTCTTATATTGTTTTCTCAAATATTTCAACTCTGACTCTTTTCTGTTAAGCGTAATTTACTCAGTCCTGTGGGATATAATACATCTAAATCCAGTGATAAACTAATTTTATAATGTTTTTTAGGCCTTACTTACATAGATGTTTTATATATTAATATATGTATATATATCTCATTATTGAGTGTTAATATGTGTCAAGCTATACTAAGTATTTTTAATGATTTCATTTAATACAATAATCCTACCACATACACACCATTCTTCCCATTTTAAAAAGAGGGCAACTAAGAATCCAAGAGATTAAGTAACTATTCCAAAGTCAGACAACTAGTAATTGGAATTGTTGAGATTCTAACTCCTAAGCCCATGATCAAGCACTTATGCTATAACGTAATATTAACTAAGTTATAATAAAAAATAGAAGAGCTTGTATAAATTCAGTTATTTGTATAAAAGTATAAAACCTAAAGTCAATATATTAAATTTCATAATTAACAATATAATATCCACTTCAGGGGTCAGGGGGAAATCTGTTGAGCCACCCTGAAACCTAGTGAAAACTCTCAAGACATTTGGTTGTAAACACCCTGATTGACAGATGAAATCCCAGTAGGTCACAGTTCAAAGTGAACCAGAGGAAGAGACACTCAGAAGCAGAAGGAATTGTTACGAGTCCAGAAATTATAATTAGAAAGAGACTTTCGTCATCAGCCCAGATCTGCTTGTGTCATCAAAAGGGAGAATGAAAGTGGACAGAGAAAAGAGGCAGGGATGTCAGCTAAAAGCAAATGGAAAACCAAGGTTCTGTTAAGCTTGCATAGCTTGATAGCTAAATCCCTATAGGTCGGTGGTCAGTCTTTTCAAAACATGGCCAAGAGGACCTTTATAAACAAGGAATTTTCACCTGCTTAAAAGTAAGCCTTCCTAAAATGTACATAATTCAAAGGAATAATGTCACTAAAAGCAACCTGAGGTGGTAAAAAGAACCTCACTTAATTTTAATGAATTACCATTTACCAGGCTCAAAGTAAACATTAACTGATACGTCTATGTCCAGAGTGTAAATGGTTGATATGGTAATCTACACTAAAGTCTCTATTATCCCCCCCAAAATGGACAGAAGAGGTAGATAGAGAGAAGTGGGCCTAGGCAGAGAGGAAGAGCGGGAGAGAGGAAGAAAGGAAGCGAAGGAGCAAGGGAAAGAGGGAAAGAGAGAAACTGAATGAAAAACAGCACATGGGCATTGATGCAAATCCTGCCTGCATGGTAACTGACAGCCATGCCAGAAAATCCCAGGAAAAGCCAGGAAACTATTTAAAGTTAATTCATGCAAAAAAAAAAAAAAAATCAGTGCTAAATGCACAAGTAGGCCCCATTCCAAAGCCCCCAAGCTAGAGGGAACATCAGAACCCAAAGGACAGGCATTGTATTGAGTATACACACTTCTATGAAATGATATCTGCATCATTTCTCCCTCCAGTCTAACTGTCCACAGTTCAAGGATCCATGAATTTTGAACTCCACGTAAAATGAGAAAAGACAGAAAAATTCAAAAGAGAAGAGAAAGAAAAGTTCAGCATTTTTCATTTTTCTCATCTTACCGTAGTTCACTGATCTGGAGGGGAGAAATTGTGGCAACAATTTTCAAAATTATCAGAAGAAGGAAAAGGCAACAAAACACATTTCCTGAGTGTTGGCATTCTTTGCAAATGGTCACTTGTCAACTCGGGTTAAAGAAGCCATTGCAGGATAAGAGGTAGGAGGAAATATAATCAGAAGGGACAGATAGGAGGCAAGGTGATTATTAGTGATGTCAAAACAAGGGTGGTGGAGTAACAGATCTCCCCACAGGAGCGCAGGATGGAAGTAATGACCAGGAGCCATGACCAGCTTCCTGTCCTCTTCTCAGGCTCTTCCAAGTTAACTGTCCAGTCATGGAAAGGCCTCTCTCAGGCGAAAAGCAGACTCCTCTGCAGCCAAGACCATAAAGAACTAGGTCTTTCACCACCCACCACACTCTTCTTCTAAACAGCCCAGAGAATTTAAATTTTATTCACACAAAAAGATGTTACGGTTTTCTGACATGGCAAATTACCTTAAAAATATTTGAATAATATTCTGATGTCTTAGCGAACACTCCTGTTTGTCTAAGTAAACACTATGTTTTCTGTTTTTTTCAAATAACAAAAATCATTTTCTCCTTTCTTGGGTCAGATTGTTTTTCTTCTTCCCTATAAGCAGTACAGGAAATAATGCTGAGAAAATCAGGATATTGTCAGTCACAAGGGAAGTGATAGAGTTGAAATATTTGCCAGATGGTATTAAAAAATAATACCTTTCCTTTTTATAACCTAACAGGCGCATTCACAGATGTTATCTGATTTCATTCTCACAAGAACTCTATAAAGAAGGCATTATTAGTTCTGCTTTATAAATGATCACTCCAGGTTTATAACCACTTAATTGCCCTCCCTAGCTTCCTCTGGTCTTTCTCTCTTGCTAACCATTTTCCATGTTGTCTTTTGAGCTGTCATTCCACAACATAGAATTGATCAAACTTCTTAGCTTGAAATCCTCCAATGGCTCCCTGTAGTCCAGAATAAAATCCAAACGGCTTCACATGACATACAAGGCCCCTTGATGACAAGTCCTCACCTGTCCGTCCCATCTCACCTCCCACTGCTGCCCCACACCGAAACTATACTAAACCGGGGCAGCTCTCTCACACCTGTGCACACATTCTCTGGCCATTACATGTATGCTCACCTCTCTCCCATCTTCTTACTAAACTACTCCTCTGAGACCCCTTCCAAATCACCTCCACTGAGATCCCTTTGCTATTCCTTACCTCTCACAGGACTGATCCCCTCGCCTCTGGGCCACCCCACTTCTTTTATCAGCCTGTTGTACACACGTGTTACATCCCAAGTGTATATGCATACGTGTGTACATATTTCAATGATTTCATATGCAGATTAATTAGTCTGGAAAGTTACATATCAAACTGGTAACTAGTTACCTCGGAAAGCGTGCTAAGGTGGGAGGGAATTTCCACCTTCCAGTTTTTCTGAACTAGGGTTCTTCATTGGAACCACAGAAGAGAGGAAAACAATTCAAGTGATTATTTTCTCATTTCTCTCAAGGAATGCCCCATCCTAGCTTCATAAGAGAGGAAGTTAATTCAGCGTATTCAGTGAATGCCTTAGGGCATTAGGGCTTGGTTCTCTCACTGAACCCAAGGAGAGAAAGGTTGCTAGACTGCTGCATTACCAAACTTTCACAAAGAGGAACTTTTTAAAAGTTCTTGATCAAAATCATTAACACACGGTTCACCAAAGGATCTCCACAATGCTGGACACAAATAAATGCATGTTGACTTGTTTAACTGCTCAAGCGATTGGGAGATGAGGCTGTGTCTCAGCTCTGACACATCTAACTGCAAGATTTGGACAAGTCATTAAATACTTTCTGACCGCATTTCATTTGTTAAATGAACATTAAAATAGGTGCTCTCATTACCTATATACTTGTATACACACACACACACAGATGTGTGTGTGTGTGTGTATAGAGGTAAAATATATACAGACATGTATGTATCATATTACATATATATAGAGAGAGATCTTGTCTATTAAGAATATAGGCCACCACCCCAGGAATGATCAGAATTCAAAATCCAAAGCTTCTAATCATCTCTCTGCAGCCAGCAGATGGAGCTATAAATAACATCAGCCTAAGGAGTAGACAGACCATGGTACCCAAATCAACTACTTCATAAGTATGCAAGCCAGTTTTGTTGATTTTTAAGGATTAAGTACCACATGTGATACTTTTCCATTGTAAAATGAGTTTTGCTTTGAATCCTTAAAAACAATAAGCAAAACCCTCCAGTGCAGCCAACCATATTTTCAAACAAGTATCATAGGCATCTTTAGTACAACACAGGACACACAGGGTGGGAGCCTGGCCAGCAATAATACACAGCCTGCAAGTGTATTATTGGTGGGGCATCAAGCAGGCTGGCTCTGTCACTTTGGGACAGTATGCTGGTCACACCACTTCCCAGGGTCTCAGTTTCTTCATCTAGAAATTAACTAGTCAAACAAGATACTCTCTGGGGTCCTTTCGAACTCTAACAATCAATGAATCTAAAATTATAATGAGGCAAAGGGTATTGGAGTACATATGGGCCTACAAAGCTTGGTCTGAGCCAATAATCAGTGTTCTCTAGGAGGGTGCTTCCTACACAGAAGCCTGGATTCCCACTGATGCTTCAACAGGCTCTTCTTGTGCCTGGGTAAGTTTGTCATTTAGACACGGAATAGAATTTCTTGAGACAGGAAAACATTTATATGAAATACTTTCTCTTCTACACTTAGCTTGTACAGTCTCCTGGACCAATAGAGAAATGACTCAGTAATTTGTTCTTGACTAGAATAGCTCCAGAAGATCCAGCAAGACCTGGTTGTCTTTACTCAAAAAGAGAAATAAGGTGGGTCCAAATCCATGTGAAAAACCCAGTGCTTGGCACACACCAACACTCAGTGAATGTTGTAGAAGAATGAATGAATAAAAGAATGAACAATTAATTCTGGCCTTTCTAAAGCCTTACAGACCAAAGACACTCAAAAGCTGGATACCTGAGTCAAAAAAAGTTAGAAGATTTCACCCTGTATATTTCTTTCCTACTCCTGTTACCACCTAGGATGAATTACTGGTGGGTCTCAAACTCAGCTATATGACAGAATGACCAAGGAGCTCTAAAAATATACTGATTCCGGGGCCCAGCCCTGGGGGTTACGATTTAATTGGCCTGGAATGTAGCCTGGGCATTGGAATTTTTTTCAATCCTCCCAAGTGATTCAAACAGGAAGTTTGAGAACCCCTGGTAAGTTACTGAGTTAATAAATACCTTAGATGCTGAGAAAGTTTCACTTTGAGATACTTGGGAGTTGGTAATTCTATAGTTTTCGTTCCATTTAAAATTTATCTTAGCTGAATAGATGTACTTTGTAATAGGTCTGACTTAAAGGTAATAGTCAGGGTGTCTGGAGGCTGAAGGTTCAAGGCGACTTGGCCAACACATTAGAGAAAGGGTATGAAAAATTGACAAATTTCAATGGGTTAACTGTAGCATTAGCTTCTAATGTTCCCTAGTAAGGCCTTGAAACACTAACACAGTCAAGAAAATGTTGTCATTTCCTTCTCTGGATGTTTTGATAACTTTTTGTCAATGGTGGATGTTTTCACGTGAGAATAGATGCCTGGAGTCTTGAAGAACATCAAGGCACTCACCGCCTTGGCACAGAGATGAAGTCTTGTAACTGATGCACTAGCTCCTCCTGTATGAAAATACAGCGTCCAAAGGCACCTGAAAAGGGAAATCTCCGCCAGTTTGTTCCAGGGTCACTGCAGATCATTACACTGGGAACTCAGAAGCCATGGCTGTAGAAAGCCTGGTGGGCACGCAGAGCCAGGTGCGACGGGCTGGCCTGCACCTTGCAGCTTCATGACAAACACTCTGCTCCCAGATTGAAGACACTGGGCTTGGATTCAGGAAGCATCTCAGAGACTTCTAGCTCTGAATATTTGCATTTATGTGGACATAAAGGAAAGGGGACCAAACCAATGCACCAGAATCTGGGGGAAAGGCATCATTTCCCTTTTCTTTCCTACCATGAAAGCTTTCTCTGTGTTCCACCCACAGTAAGTATCCTTGAACCCATGACCACGCCAAACCATGAATGGCAGGCTCAGCTGCAAGGCCCTGGCACAGACACAGAGGCCCTGGAGCACTGGTGAGGAAAGAAGAGGCAGAGGCCTCCTGCCCACGCTCCTTCTAGATAAGGAGGCATCTGGGGCCAGGCAGCTCCTAAATCTGCTGGAATATTGTGCCATTTGTTTATAAAGCGGGAAGCAAATTGCAAAAGAAAAGAATGGGGTGTAAAACGAGTAAGAAGCAAAGCAGAAAAGGAGGCAAGTCTGCTTTGCAGCACTGTCTCCTATCAGTTCATTTTCAGACTTAAGAAGGTTGGACTGGCACTGTAAACATTCCTCGCTGTTCCAGGAAAGTAACAGCGTTCACAGATAATGGTGCAGAATCGAGCATTCTTTAGTTTTTGCACATCAGTAATTAATGCTGTCACACAGTCTGTTCAGGTCAGACCCAGGCTTCAGAAAATCAGGCACATTCAAAAGGAAGGAAATAGTTTTCAAGCATGTACATGTTGGGAATTCATAAGGGTGTTTGTGGTTGGTGAGGCGCCAGGTATACATAATTTTTAAAACACAGAGACAATCTCCCCACGTATGTATAGTAAGGACAACTCTGCATTCTTTCTTGAGAAAGCACGAGCAAGTTTCTTCCTAACTGAGGCAGACTGGAGCTATGCCTGGGAAGAACAGCTGTGGTTCTTTGTCAGTGAGTTGTAGAAGAAGTGTGTGAGATACACAACAGCTCTCCAAACTGCAGTTTTATGTAGATGGGTGTTAAATGCTGAGGCCGTTCACAGTGGATAGTTTTATCATGTCCTGCTAATAAATATGGTACGATTACAATCACACAAGGAATGTTAACTCTTAAGAAACTCTCAGGATGAGCTCCAGAGCCATGTGCAAATTTGTAGGAATGATACTCCTAACAGACTGCAGTTTATAAACCAGTTGCTATTCACGCAGTTTTCTAATCCCTAATTTAAAAGGAAATTAGGGATGCAATTGTGCCGTGAGCGATGAGGGATGGGGAACTAAAAGAAATCCGAGCACACAGCTGGTCTCTGACAACTACCCCAGAGTTAGCCAGGGAAGGAGGGTGGCAGCGGCTGTGCTCCTAAGCTCAAGCAAAGCAACTGACGTGCCCAGGTTGGTAGCCACAGTCTGCAAACCAAAATGTGGGGAAGGACGGACCAGGCGGAGGTCGTACACAGGCCGCTGGGGGCGTTTTAGGTGACTCTGCACGGCACAGAGACTTTTCTCCTAGACTTCTTTGAGGTCACTTTTGACCAGAGGTTTTCAATCTAGTTTCCCCCAAATCCTGCAGGGTCTCAATAAATATTTTGGAAACATTCATGAAATACAACTGCACAAGCCCAGCTGCAATAGATATCAAATGTGAAATCACAGTGGAGATCACCACATACCCACTGGTGTTCGCTCATTCATAGGGTTTGTAATAAATGTTATAAAATTAAACTTAAAAATTCACTCTGATAAAATACTATCTTTCTTACCTGTGTATGTATTGAGGTTCTATATAAGAACTTATTTTTTTTAAGGATTCTGCTACTAAAAAAAAAAGAAAACAAGAAACAGAAAAAGGGAAGGAAAAGGGAAACTAGTGAAATAAGCAATACAGAACTAAGTGAAAAGGTTTCTTCCCTACTCCTAGAGAAGATGGTTATTATTAATATATTTTCACGTACAAAGGGAAGACCTGTCCTCAGAAAGTTATTCCCGAAGGTGCTAATGTACTTCTTCCTGAATCTATGGCCTCTATTTAGAGCTATTTTTTTAATTATGCCAAAATCAGGAAGAAGTCAACAATGCAACAATAGAGGCAGGTGGAGGGGTGAGGAGACAAATGCATACACAAAAACATACACACACATACATACACACATGCACATACACATATACATACACACACACGTACATAAAATTTGGGGGCCACTCTCCTTAAGCCCAGTCTAACGACACGCAGTTGCTGGGTCCCCAGTGTTAGAGCTGTTATTTCAGCAGAGCCTGGGGGCAGCCAGTGCTGTGTAACACATCCACAGACAGGGGCCTGGCAGAATGATTTATCTCAGGGAGAGGATGCCAAGAATATTTGCAGCAAAGAAACACAAAGGATAGGGCCTAGGTGGAGGAAGGCGCAAAGTGTGGTGCCTCCTGAGAGCATGCACAAAACAGCCAGGATTACTTCCCAATCTCATGATGCAAAATCAGAAGGCAGCGGAAGTCTCTGTGTGGATGTATGCTGGTTAATTCGAGAGCTTGGAGGAAACAAACTCTGATGTGGAAATGGAGACTGGCAGTTCTAGGAACTGCAGTAAGGGTATGGCATTAGATGAACCATCTGCTGGTTTTTCCTCTTTCATCTTTTTCCTTCCCTCTCCTTTTTCTTGGGAGGTGAGGGATGAGGCTGGTGGTGGACTTAGATCTACAGGTTTAATGTGGTTTGCTGATGAAGGAACCCAAGTTCTGCTTCCTAAGACAGCCCGTACGACGTCATCACGATGGAGCGTCGCACAGGAATGCCACCCACTGCACTGCAGACCACAGCAGGTGGGGGCAGAAAGGGAGAGAAGGGAAAAGCATGGCCTCATACTGTCACCACCGCTCTTTTTCAAAGTTTACTGCATACAAGTGCCCTTGGAGGGGCATCGTGGCACATTATTTTCAGAGAGCTGCATCAAACTCACAGACATCAACTTCATAAAACATGGAGAGAGTACCTAGGAGTGCCAGACATGAGGCCAAGCACGGGGATATAAAGATGAATCAAACAGTCCCTGAAACCAAGCGGCCCCTGGCCAGTGTCGGAAGGCAGCTGGGTGTGTGAACATCATGACACAGCACAACCCACATCCTGCCGGGGAACCAGACATGAGCTCTGGAAGCACAGCGAACTCGGGCTTCTACTCTCCCTGGGTACTCGGAAGGGCTGCACCCAGGAGGTGACACGCAATCTGGGTGTTGGCAAGTTTGCCAGACATAGGAAGAGCATGACGGAGGGAAGGAATAGCATTTACAAAGATACAGGACAGTGAGGTGTGCTGTGTTGGGACATAGAATCCTCAGATGTATGGGGATCCTGGGAAACAAATCAATGAGGGTAGATTGGGGGATATTATGATAGGCTTTGTGGCCAAGTCCAACAGTGTGGGTCATATGCTAACGGAACTAAGAAGCAGTATGAAAGTGTTAAAATCCAGCTCCAAAAAAGTAAATGGACTATTTTGTTTTGCAGGGATATTTGAATTAAGCGATGTGAAGTAGTTCTTTACAAATCACGCTTGAGGTCCCTAACCCTCTCTCTCCTACTAATGGTCTAACTTTAAACATGAAATTTCACTTTACTACAATTTTTAATTTCTCAAGAGAAAAGTTCATATGCACTCTTGTCTTGCATCATGAACAAGCAGAAAAAGTCAATCTAACCCCAGTGTACATGTCTAGGGGTCCCCGGAGATTGAGACTAATTCAAGAGGTCTTAATAGGAAGTGGTGGAAAGATGTCATGTCCATGACTCCACTAGTTATTTCCCTCTAAAGAAACAGGGGATTGTGAGAAGGAAAACAATCTCTCATTTTCTGGGGTTTTGTTCTTCAGAGTTTTCCTACATCTTCACAGTTGGATGCCATTGACTATTTCTTCTTGTCATCAGAAAATACACTGTACATATTGGAAAGGTCTTCTAATCATTAACCTCAGTCTGGGTAGAGAAAGTGCCAGCTATTTGATGGAATTTCTTTTTTTCTCTCTCTGTTTTTTTTAATGTATTGGGTGACAATTGTTAGTAAAATTACATAGATTTCAGGTGTACAATTCTGTATTACATCATCTATATATCACATTTTGTGTTCACCATCTAGAGTCAGTTCTCCTTCCATCACCATATATTTGATCCCCCTTACCCTCATCTACCACCTTCCCTCCCCCCTTACCTTCTGGTAACCACTAAACTATTGTCTGTGTCTATGAGTTTTTGTTTCTCATTTGTTTGCCTTGTTCTTTTGTTGTTTTTGGTTTATATATCACACATCAGTGAAATCACATGGTTCTCTGCTTTTTCTGTCTGACTTATTTTGCCTACCAGCTTACTCTTAAGATCCATCCATGTTGTCATAAATATTCCTATATCATCTTTTCTTACTGCCGAATAGTATTCCATTGTGTATATATACCACAACTTCTTTATCCATTCATCTATTGAAGGACATTTTGGTTGTTTCCACATCTTGGCCACCGTAAACAAAGCTGCAATGAATATTGGAGCACACATGTCTTTATAAATACATGTTTTCAGACCTTTGGGTAGATACCCAGGAGAGGGATTGCTGGGTCATGTGGTAATTCTATTCGTAATTTTTTGAAGAACCTCCACACTGCCTTCCATAATGGCTGCACCAGTCTGCATTCCCACCAACAGTGTATGAGGGTTCCTTTTTCTCCACAGCTTCTCCAACACTTGTTACTATTTGTCTTGTTGATGATAGCCATTCTGACTGGGGTGAGGTGATATCTCATTATGGTTTTCATTTGCATTTCTCTGATGATTAGTGATGTTGAGCATTTTTTCATATGTCTCTTTGCCATTTGTATGTCCTCTTTGGAGAAATGTCTCTTCAGGTCCTCTGCCCATTATTCAATTGGGTTGTTTGTTTTCTGTTGTTGAGTTTCATGAGTTCCTTGTATATTTTGGACATTAGCTACTTATCAGAGGCACTGTTTGCAAAAATCTCTCCCATTCAGTTTGTTTCTTCTTCATTTTGTAGATGGTTTCTTTTGCTGTGCAGAAGCTTTTAAGTTTCATATAGTCCCATTCGTTTATTTTAGCTTTTACTTCCCTTGCCTTTGGAGTCAAATTCATAAAATGCTCTTTGAACCCAAGGTCCAAAGTTTAGTACCTATATTTTCCTCTATGCAGTTTATTGTTTCAGGTCTTATGCTTAAGTCTTTGATCCATTTTGAATTAATTTTGGTACATGGTAACAGATAGCAGTCCAGTTTCATTCTTCTGCACGTGGCTATCCAATTCTCCCGGCACCATTTATTGAAGAGGCTGTCTTTTCTCCATTGTTTGTTTTTAGCTTCTTTGTCAAAAATTATCTGTCCATATTTATGTGGTTTTATTTCTGGGTTCTCAATTCTATTCCATTGGTCTATGTGTCTGTTTCTCTGCCAATACCATGCTGTTTTGATTATTGTAGCCCTGTAGTACAAGCTAAAGTCAGGGAGTGTGATACATCCAGTATTGTTCTTTTTTCTTAAGATTGCTTTGGATATTTGGGGTCTTTTGTGATTCCAGACAAATCTGATGATTTTTTGTTCTATTTCTTTAAAAAATGCCATTGACACTTTGATGGGGATTGCATTAAATCTGTATATTGCTTTGGGTTATATGGCCATTTTAACTATGTTGATTCTCCCAATCCATGAGCACGGAATGTCTTTCCATTTCTTTGTGTCTTCTTCAATTTCTTTCAAAAATGTCTTATAGTTTTCAGCATATAGGTCCTTCACATCCTTGGTTGTTTATTCCTAGGTATTTTATTCTTTTTGCTGCAATTGCAAAGAGAATTGTTTTTGTATTTCTTTTTCTGAGATTTTATTGTTAGTATATAGAAATGCAATGGACTTTTGCACGTTGATTTTGTAGCCGGCAACTTTATTGTATTCATTAATTGTTTCTAACAGCTTTTTGATGGAGTCTTTAGAATTTTCTATATATAGGATCATGTCATCTGCAAAAGTGATAATTTAACTTCTTCATTCCCAATTTGGATGACTTTTATTTCTTTCTCTTGCCTGATTGTTCTGTCAAGGATTTCCAACACTATGTTGAAAAGCAAAGGTGATAGGGGACAGCCCTGTCGTGTTCCTGAACATAGAGCAAAGGGCTTCAGTTTTTCACCATTAATTATGAGATTAGCTGAGGGCTTGTCATATATGGTGTTTATTACGTTAAAGTATTTTCCTTCTATACCTATTTTATTAAGTGTTTAATCAGAAATAGATGGTGTATCTTGTCAAATTCCTTTTCTGCATCTATTGGTATAATCATATGATTATTTTGTTTATGTGATGTATCACATTCATGGATTTGCATATCTTCAATGATCCTCGTGCCAATTGGATGAACCCAACTTGGTTGTGCTGAATGATCTCTTTAATGCATTGTTGTATTCGATTTGCTAGGATTTTGTTTAGGAGTTTTGCATCTGTATTCATCAGAGATATTGGTCTGTAGTTTTCTTTTTTTGTATTGTCCTTACCAGGTTTTGGTATCAGGGTAATGTTGGCCTCATAACATGAGATTGGAGGACTGTCTCTCTTCAATTTTTTTGGAAGAGTTTGAGCAGGATTGGTATGAGATCCTCTTTAAAGGTTTGGTAGAATTCTCTAGTAAAGCCATCTGGTCCCAGACTTTTACTTTTGGGAAGGTTGTGGATGACTGATTCAATTTCATTACTGGTGATCAGTTTATTTAGATTTTCCAATTCTTTATTGTTCAGCCTTGGAAGGCTATATGTTTCTAAGAACTTGTCCATTTCTTCTAGGTTATTGAATTTGGTGGCATATAATGCTTCATAGTATTCTTGGATGATCCTTTGTATATCTGTGGTGTCCGTGATAACTTCCCCTTTTTCGTTTCTGATTTTGGTAATTAGTGTCTTCTCTCTTTATACCTTAGTCAGTCTAGCCAAGGGTTTGTCAATTTTGTTAATCTTTTCAAAGAACCAGCTTATGTCACATTAATTTTTTTCTATTGTCTATTTTTTCTCTATTTCATTTAGTTCTGCTCTGATTTTTGTTATTTCCTTTCTTCTGTTGACCTTGGGTTTCACTTGTTCTTCTCTTTCTAGTTCTTTAAGGTGTAACATGAGGTTATTTACTTGGGATTTTTCTTGTTTCTTGAGACAGGCCTGTAATGATATAAATTTCCCTCTTAAAACTGCTTTCGCTGCATCCCAAAAATTTTGGTAGGATGTATTTTCATTGTCATTTGTTTCTATGAATCTTTTGATCTCTCCTCTAATTTCTTCCTTGACCTGGTCGTTCTTAAAAGTATGTTGTTTAATCTCCATGTATTTGTGTTTTTTCCTACTTTCTTTTTGCAGTTGATATCCAATTTCAAAGCCTTGTGATCAGAGAATATGCTTGGTATGATTTCAATCTTCTTAAATTTGCTGAGGCTGATTTTGTGTCCCAATATATGGTCTATCCTTGAGAATGTTCCATGTACACTAGAAAAGAATGTATAGTCTGATGTTTTAGGATGAAGTGCTCTATATATGTCAATTATGTCCATTTCATCTAATGTGTCATTTAGGGCTGCTAATTCGTTATTTATTTTCTGTTTGGATGATCTATCCATAGCTGTCAATGATGTATTTAAGTCTCCTAGTATAATTTTCTTTTGGTCAATTTCTCCATTTTGTTCTGTTAGTAGTTGTTTGGTATATTTGTGTGCTCCCTGATTGGGGGCATAAATATTGATGACTTTTATGTCTTCTTGTTGAATAGTCCCCTTTACCATTATGAAATGTCCATCTTTGTCTCTTGTTATCTTTTTCACCCTGAAGTCCGTTTCATCTGATATCATTATGGCTCCACCTGATTTTCTCTGGGTACCATTTGCTTGGAGTGTCAATTTCCACCCTTTCACTTTGAGTCTATGCTTGTCCTTGTAGCTGAGATGTGTCTCTTGGAGACAGCATATGGTTGGGTTTAGTTTTTTGATCCAATCTGCTACTCTGTGTCTCTTTATTGGTGAGTTCAGTCCATTTACATTTAGGGTGATTATTGATATGTGAGGAATTCCTGTCATTCTATCTTTAGTTTTCTGGTAAGTCTGTGTCTCCATTGTTTCTTTGCCTTTTTGTTGCTGTCTATTATTTCTGTGTGGTGGTATTCTATGATGTTTCCCTCTGTTTCTTCTTTTATTACAGTATATATTTCAGTTCTGGTTTTTTTTTTGAGTGTTACCCTTAAGTTTATGTAAAAGAAAGTTTGATATTTAGAGTATTCCATTTTCTTCAGCACACTTACTTTCTCCATTCCCATATTCCGGTTCAGGCCTTACTCTCCCCCTTTTTATGTTTCGGTTGCCACAAATTGTCCCTGTTGATTGTGGTCGAATAGCCTCCTTTAGTATTTCTTGTAGTGCAGGTCATGTATTAGAAAATCCCCTCAGCTTCTGTATGTCTGGAAAGGTCTTTATTCCTCCTCCAGATATAAAGAATATCTTTGCTAGATATATTATTCTGGCTCAGAATTTCTCTCTTTCAATAGTTTGAATATTTGGTTCCACTCCCTCCTGGCTTGTAGAGTTTCTGCTTAAAAATCTGATGTTAATCTAATGGGCTTCTTTTGTAGGTTACTGTCTTCTTTTCCCTGGCTGCCTTGAAGGTTCTTTCTTTGTTGATTTTAGACAGCTTCAATGCAATGTGCATTGGAGAAGGCCTGTTGGGATTGAGGTAATTAGGTGTTCTATTTGCTGCTTGGATTCGAGGATCCAGTTCTTTCCACAAGTTTGGGGAGTTCTCATCGACAATTTGTTTGAATATATTGTCTGTTCCCTTCTCTCTTTCTTGTCCTTCTGGTATGCCCATTATTCTTACATTACTCTTTCTGATGGAGTCAGAAAGTTCTCGTAGAGTTCTTTCATTTCTTTTAAGTCTCAAGTCTCTTTCTCCTTCCATCCATGTCATTTCCAGGTTTCTATCTTTTTTTTTTTTTTCAGGTCTATCTTTGATGTCACTGATTCTTTCCTCCATCTGGTCACCTCTACTACCTAAGCTGGCTATTTCATTCTTACTTTCTTCTATTGAGTTCTTAATCTCCAGAAATTCTATTTGGCTTTTTTTAAAATTTCAATCTTTTTTATAAAATGCTCATGTTGTTCTTTGATTGTGTTTCTGATTTCATTAAACTGCCTTTCTGTGTTTTCTTGCATCTGGTTGAGTTTTTTCAGAACTGCAATCTTGAATTCTCTGAGCTGTCTTGTTGCCTTGGTTATTCATGGCAATTACTAATTTATTATTTCTCTTCCTAGACATCTACAGGAGTGGCTTCTGCAACAGCTTGATAGGAAGAGGTCTTTCTTTTGTTTTCCAGTACTTGTTGGTAGAATGTTTTATTTTCTCTCCGACTTTTCTCTCCTTGTTTTCTCTCTTACACGGTAGTAGTATGTTTTTCTGCACTATTCCAGCTTCTCACACAATGGGAGGATTCCCTGGAAGATGGCTTCCGTGTGGGTATGTGGAGAGCTTTTGAAGTTCCAAAGCTCTTCCTACACTAGATTCACAGCCAGTATGTTTCAGCAGTTCTGTTTACTCCTGCAGGGACCCGCCCTGATAGGTGGGGCCAGGGGCGGGGTGAGTTTGAGTGGTGGCCCAGAGCAATGGCGGCAAGCACCACCACAGCCGGAACTAGTTGGGCGGCGAATCTGTGTCTGAGGTCCACCGTTCTCAGAACAGCAAATATTCTGTTCTTTTGATCTGACACTGCTATGTTCCGTCTCTAGCCTGGGCAGGTGGGGGCGGGGCGAGCTCTGGGAGGGTAGGGAGGGGGCAGCTAGTCTCTGCCTAAGGCTTCCATTCTCTGCTCGACAGTGAGGGCTTAAACCACTTTTTTCAGCCTTCTTCCCTCAGTCTTTTCTCCAAGGTCTCTGCCGTAAGCGTTGGGATCAGCCGTGTTATATGCTGCCCCCTCAGCCCTGTGGGATGTAAGCGGAGCCCTAGCAGTCCTAGTTCTTCCCTCTCACGCAGCTGCGGTAGTTCCGGGATGCAGCGAGCTCGGAGCACTGAGCTAGGTCTGCATCCTGCGCCCCCGCGGCTCCTTCTCCGCACTTGTCCCCTCCCACCTCCCCTCCCAGCTCGCCAGATTCTCCCACCTTTAGGTGAATTCAGTAGTGGGCCTCTTCATCTCGCCTGTGTGCTGTGCAGGGAGTCCTTTGTGGAGTTATTGTTGTTCGATTAGTTGTAAATTCCAGGGGAGCTTTACAGAGCCTCACATCACGCTGCCATTTTGATGACGTCAATCAGCTGGAATTTCTGATGATGCAGAAATCCACGCAGATTTCCACAGGCTATTAGCACATAGCCTCTGGCCATTTGTCGGTCTGGCCTCACTTTCCTTTCAGAAACATTTCTATTTGCTCCCTCTCTTCTTCTTAACTGTCATTCAAACTCAGTACCTAATACTAACACAGAATGAAAGCCAGGGAAGTGGACTTCACATCTGCCCCCCTTTATCAGTGCCTGTTCAAACTCGGCAGAGCAGAGATCTGAAGAAGTACTGAATAGACAAAGTGTCTCCCAAGGGCACTAGCCCCTCCAGATGTTTCGGGAAAGACTCTTTGAAGTAGAAATTAAATATAGAGAATAATGCTAAAGTCGATCTAGTGTAGAGGTAGTAAAAGCCAACTGATCATCGAGACCCCCGTGCCATATTTAACACATGCACATTGCCAGCTCTTTCCCAATCCTCCTAAAACACCATTGCTAGGCCGGTGGAACCTGGCAACCACGTATGTTTTTAAAAGTTCTTGGCAATTCTGATGATTAGTCAAATTTGGGAACTAATGTTCTAGCTAGGCCTCCATTTACAGATAAGAAATTTAAGTGAAATTAAGTGACTGACTACCTACAAACTCTCAGCCAGTTATAAAACAGTATGTCACGGAATCTAGTTTCTTTAGCTTCTATGAAGAAACAACTTTTATATAGATGAAGTTAATAAGTCTTTGAAAATTAAATAGAAACCTCATTTAAAGTGGGGTCGGAAGCTAGAAGAGAATTCTCAGGCACCTGTCAGTCCGCACACACCACTGACCCCAACAGGAAGAAACTTACCTGCATCCCTGACAGGAAGTGACACTACTTCACTACCTCAGCGGGAGGAAGAAAAGATTCCTCCTAGCCCAGTAACAGTTCAGCCAATGGGAGACTGCCATGACTCAGCCAATGAGAAGCCTCTATACTTTGAACTTCCAGTTTCCTCCAATGGACTCTTCCTTTACAACAGCCCATTCCAAGTCCCTAAAAGAGCCTTCCTCTCCATTGTTTCTCTGGATTTGTGCGTGGTTTGTCTTCAAATCACATGCCATGAATTGACCCATTTTACTGGGGAAATATCTATTTGTTAAATAGACTGTCTATTTGTTAAAGGTCAATAAGTCAAAACAACAAACTTTTAAATAAAATATGTTCTACCTCCTACTAGGTTTGAATTTTGAATTCTCGGATTCCTCTCATGATAGTGGCATGGGAAGACTTTCTGAGGTCAAAGTGGAGGGCATTCACACTGGATAGGGACATTTCTGTGGCTTTGTGTTCTTGACCCTGCAGACACCTCACCCCATGAGAAGGGCACTGGGCTAGAATGGAATCCTGTGAACCAGGGGTTTCTTGTGCCCAGGTTCAGAAGGAACTGCTTGTGAAGGACAGAACCTGCCACAATGAAAGTCAGTCTCCTTCCCTCTCCATATATATTCATATGTCCAGATATGTATATACGTTTTTACAGAGATAGCTTTTCTACTAAGCATTGGCATATAGCAAATTGTAAAGGAAACTGTCCTATGTTTCTAAAGTAAAAATCCAACATGACAAAGGATAATTTTTATAATATGAAGGTAATAGAATAATATCCCACAATTAGGTTGGATGTTGAGATTTTTTTTCTTGTTCAGTCCCATATTTTTTGTAATAACTATCATTTACTTAGAGATTTCTATGTCCAAACACTGGAACAATCATATTTCATTTCAATACCTTATTTGAATAACTAAAAAGCATTAGGGGAAGGGCCTATTATCCTTCTTTTACAGGAAAGGAAACTGAGATTCAAGGGGGTTAGGTAATTGGCCCAAAATTGGTTATGTGGCACATCCTGAATTCAAACCCACAACTGTCTCATTCCTCAGTACATCGCAGAATCCGATTTCTACTATAGTAACTGCCTTTGAAATGAAAGCATGATGTATTTCTCCTATTTCTTTAAGATAAATAATTTTTTTTACAGAGAAAGAGAAATTTACTATTTATGTAACAGTTATATAACAAGATTTTTTAAATTTCTCTTTCAGAAGTTTCTCTAGAGCTACACAAGTCGGACAGGGAGAAATTATTAACTGCTAAAACAAAAGAATATTAAAAATTTTCACTGATATTTCACGAAATTACTATCCTAATATCTCTGGAAAAAAACTTTTAAAATCAATTATAAGAATGCTTTAGATTTCGAAAATACTAAGATTCGAGTTTTTGTCTAGTTAATTCTTTGCACAGAAATTTATTTTTTGCTCAGTGGAAGATACTAAACAGAAGCTATTTACAATGTTTCAATTACTTTAAAAAAATATATAAAAACTAGGCATGTGTGAGAAATTATAGAAATTCTTCAAGTAGTGTAAAAATAATTTAAATAATGTCAAATAGCTTCATGATGAAAAAAAGGGCAAATTAACATTTCCTTAGAACATTTACAACATAGGTAGCATTTTTTTAGATGAAATGCTCATAAGTTATTTTTTAGACCCTCAGATGGTGTGGTGGATACCAGATTTACAAGATTGCTTCTCAACAGCCATGAGACCCCCTTCCTTCCTTAAGTTCCTGATTTTCACTTGGTCCACATCACTCACACACAGCTGGTGATTTGGAGAAAGTTAACTCTACCCCTGACAGTAAGACTGGGACACTTGGCAAAGGCCATGAACAAGGAAGCAACTGTTCTAGAAGTTGCTGGCAGCCATCTTGTGACCACAAGAAGGAGCTAACATAGAATGAAATTGTGGAGAGCAGAGCAAAAAAATGGGCAGAAACCAAGGCCTCGATCTTAGTGTTTTTTGCTGAATCAAACCAAATATAAGTCTACCCTATCTTTTGACATTGAGACACATCAACCAATTTGACCCCTTGATTGTTTAAGTCAATTTGAGCTTTGTTTTCTGTTGCGTACAGTCAAATGCTTCCTAATTGAATTGATACAGATAGTCCAATAAATGAAAAACTTCATATGTTTCTAAGTTGTTCCACAGTATAAATAAAAAGAGAGATATATTTCATATCAAGGGTTAGAAATAAATTTGAAGATGATAGTGTTAGCTCAATAATTATTAATAAGAACAAAAAATAGTAGGGGATAGATGATGGCTCCTGTTAGATACAAACAAAGTGTGGGAAGATGTTAACTACTTCTCATATACTTCACTTAAAATGTAAAAAGATCGAGGAAGGTACAAACTGTGGAATGATTCTGAGAGATCTGAGAGACATGGTAAAGGTCAGATGCTAAGAAAATGACAAATTTGCAGAAGAAAAGTGATGAATTTAAATTATATGTGAAGATTATCTAACCTTCATACAGTCCCACTTAGATTTCTGCATATTAGAACTCTAATCCTCACATATGAAATTTCTATACAAGCAATTTGACACACGTTTCCTCTTTCTTCAGAGATAAAGAAGAGATCCATTGAATGCAGCTTTATAGGAATATTAACGTGAAATTAATATTAACTTGTAATGACTTATGAAAAAATAATGTAGGAAGTCATTTCTCTGTGGAGTTACCACAAGACATGAATCAGAGCTATCACTGCCAGTAATGAAAATGTATAATTTAGTACAAAAGGCCTGGAGCCCCTTCAGAATCAGAGGGAAGCCTCCAAATTCCAGGGGAAGCTCCAAAGCCCCGATGTCTGAGAAGAGCCAGGAACTCTGAGGGAAAGGTGCCAGAAACTAGGCACTGAGGCGGGAGCCATCACCAAGGAGGGGAACGAGGCAAGCCAGCTGAGGAGAAAGGTCATGAAGATTTCCAGTAACGGGGCAAACGCTTTGGGTAAGGAAACTTGATGGCATATTAAGATGTTGAGTTATCTAATATGTCACAAAAGTTAAAGAAATTGAATTTTGGTGTCAAAGATTTAGTCACTTGGCACAATCCTTGGTTTGGCTTGTATTTATTTTTTGACTCACACTAATGGAAAAAGAGACATTTATTTTTGTCAGGAAATTCAAAGAGGTAACTCTGTCCTGTTTGTTTTACTCAGGCAGCTCTAGGGGAAGGGACAACTGAGTGAGAGGCAGACGGGGGGGGGGGGACTTTTACACCCCACAAGAAGGCTAGCTCCCACAGACTGCATAAGAAGACTATGTAGTTTGGCCAGGAGAATAAATGAACTACTTCTAGTTTTTATAGTCATTTGGGGGGGGGGGGGCGTTACGTGATGTACACTTCTAAGACTACTTTTGACTCGTCATGTTTTTGTGTATCTTACCTCAAGTATACCAGGAAACACTCTTAAGTTTTTTCATAAAATACTTCCCTACAGTCACTGGAAATGACTATAGAACATTCTTCTGTATGTCAAGATCGAATTATAACTAGAAACCTTAAAATAAACTGAAAACGGTTCATGGTAAAATTAAATTAAAGGCATAAAAGTCATGAGAGAAACGAAGGAAACCAGTGTTAGGGTAAATTTAATTTATTGTCTCCTTCATTATTGGCAGAATTATTTTTAAACCTAGCTTCTGGCCATATGTAACTTTAGTAAGCATGCCTTCCATCTTGTCTTCATCCAACTTTGTTTTTTTCTTCCTGCAATATTAGAAAGAATATACTCTGTGCCAGCCCCGAGGAAAATTCCCAGAAATTTCCCTTCAGGTTTTTACAGATCCATGGATCAACAGCCTCTGGGCATGGCTTCTCAGCCGATCATCTACCATTTAAGTGTGGTATTACACACATATTTCTTTTCCATCTCACCTACTAGAATACTCATTAATTCATTCAACAATTATTTATTGAACACTTAGTGTGTGCCAAGCCGTGAAAGTGCTGAACTAAATGAGGCTCAGCCCTGGCCCCCAGGAAGTTACAGTCTAGTCCGGCCAGTAAATAACTACACACAGTGAGAGAGGTGCAGCACCTTGAAGCTCAGGAAATTTCATTGGTGTGAAAATTTCACTTAAAATTCAATGCTGGCTCAAAGTGATTCCTGCTTCCTTTTTTTAAGGTGTTCATAACCCATCTCTTCTGTGATACATTTTAGACTCTGTCCAGAAGTAACTGATACTTTATAGTCATAGGTTTAAATATTTCCATTATTTAAATAATCACTTACTTTTCTAAAGGTCTAAAGAGTTTATCAAAACTGTATTTTAAGCCCAAGGATACCTATGATGACAGATAAATTATTTCTTCATATCACTTTGAAAGAAAGTATTTACCTAGAATATATGTTTAGAACAGAGATTCCCATTCTTCTTCATATCACCACACACTGAGAAAACAATATTTGTAGAGTCAAGACTGATAGACCACCCACAGCAAACTCAAGTACAACATGACACACAGCACAGCACATGGGAAAGCTTTGGTCAGGAATATTCTCCAAAAATGTGCAAAATGTTCTTTTCACAAATTAGAGAAATGCAAATAGCCTGATTTGATGTCACACACAAAAAGACATTTTAAATCTGTTTATCCATGTCTCAAATCCTCATGGTTTCCACAGAGAAAATAAAGTACCACTTGTTTCTGAAATTTTGTAGCTGATTTATCCAACAGTCTTGCAAATAATAAGATCCCCAAAAGAGGCACAGTTGGTACAACATGCATTTACGGAGAACTACTATGGGGAAAGCTCTGTGCTAGCTCACATGAGACAGAGCATCCAGTTCCCTCTTCTACAGTGAGGGAAGCTGACTGGCTCATTAAGCTGCCCAAGAGCTGAGTTTTTCTGATTCTAAAATCCCTTTTACTTTCCACCACTCTGCTGGTAAAACCTGTAACACAGAAAAAGCCTTGCATAACTAAATGGAGGGAGGCAAGCTGACAGCAAACAAAATCCCAAATTGGGAGAAACATCGTCAGGAGCAAAGCAAATGAGGGTTTTCTAGGAGTAGAAATGCTGGGTCTAGGAACACAGATTCTTCTCGGGGAGAGGCAGGAGCTGTTCTGCAGAATAATAATAAGGACATCTGTCGGTTTCTGTCATCCAAAAGGGGAGTTTCGCAGAACATTCTATTGCAGGTTGTTCTGTTTTCCCTCTCATTAAAGGAGCAGAGTGTGAGGTACCAGTGCTATCTGAAGTCATCAGTTACTCCAGCAGACCCACCAGGAGAGTTTTCACGTAAAATTTCAGGTGTACAGAGTCTCCAACTGAACATCAGGGACATGGACAGAATCTCCAAATAAGGTCATTTGATTGTTAAATAATAATCCTTTTCCAGGGAGCACTGTAGTGAGAAATACCTAAGGGCTCAAACCAACCGGTAATGAGTAACCGTATGCAAATCAGTGTAACTAAACAAATAAACTGATGGACACTGAAAAACAAAATGTTAATTAAAAAGTAAATACACATTAGATCTTTAAAACAAGATTTCACATGAATGTGTCCTAAGGAAAATGGAGATGAAAATTCTCCTGGGTTTCCCTGGGGGAGGGGGATGAGCTGGATGCACTAACCCCTTGAGCCCTTTCCTGTTCTGATCCAACCTCTTGAAAAGCTTTTTCTCCATTTGTGAGGGAGGGGGAGGGGGAGGAAGAAAAGGAGGGGGAGACAGGAGAGGGAGAGATATTTTCCTATTTCTCATGCTGGAAGTCTTACATATCACTGCCATGTGAATTAATTAAAGTGTATATTCGGCAAATAGAGATTGAACACCTTGTGTGTCGCTGGGAGCAGCTGTGTCAGAGCTAAGGAGGGAACCAGCGGAGTGAGGTCCCTGCCCTCATGAAGAGGACAGTGCAGAGAAGATGGAGAAGGACAACAGACAGGTGAGATCGGTTCTGGCTGTTAAAAAACACTGGGAGGAAAGCGGTGGGACAAGAGGGATAGGAATGGAGGTGGCAGTGGCCGGAGCAGGCATCCCTGAGGTGGCTTGCTCTCCTGCAGCAGAGGGCAGGCAGATCCCGCCTTCCTCCCTCCTCCTCTCCTTCCACACACACAGATCTGGTGGTCCCAGTGAAGCGCAGGCCAGGAGGGCTGCACAGAAGCGTGGGCTGAGCTCCCCGTTCTCTGGCAGACATTTACTGAGCTCTGAGGACAGCACTGTGAGCAAAGCCCTGAGGTTTCCTGGGGAGACTCCAGGAAGCAAGCTATGTCGTTGTGTGTCCCATGTTTACATGTGGTCATGTGATAGCCCAAGAGGGGAACCTGACCAGGTTTAGGAGCTCAGAGATTTCCTGAAGAAAATGAATCAGGCAAATGATCTACAAGGAGCATTTATTCAAGTAAAATGGGGTGAAGGTGGGGAACAAGGGGGAAGGAATCCTCCAGGCAGAGAGGAGCGCCTTCACACAAGCACTACGCACAGCCACAGCGTGGGGTGGCGGGGTTATAAAGTGGGGGGTAGGGGTAGGGAAGGCTGGGGGAATGTGGGGGAACAAAGGCAAGAAGAGGGCTAGATCAGGGGCAAAAGGCAGGCCAGGGGCTCAGATGTTACCCACATGGCAGTATGGCCGTGCAGGGCTATTAAAAGTGAGTCTGTGGAGGGTCATCTGATGAAAGCTTTGGATCTGCCACTGAGATAAACTAAATAACTGGCTGGGAACTCACTCTTCATCAGTTCCGACCCCTTTGCAGTGAACTTCCAGTCAGTTAATGAGGGAAGGCGTGTGTGTGTGTGTGTGTGTGTGTGTGTGTGTGTGTGTGTGTAGGGGAGGGGGAGGGGGAGGAGGAGAGAAGAGATGGGGCAGATGCAGAGGTGGAGAGACTTGAGGAAGACAGTGGCCACTGCAAACCCAGTAACATGGTCTTCCCCTCCCTGAGGCCCTTCTCACCACAAGAACTTCTGGAACCCGCCCACCACCACCCCCAACAACCACCAGTCTGCTGCCTCTCGTCACCAGGGCACAGACTGGGAGGAGGGGTGGCAGTGGAGAGGTGGGGGGACAGTATGAGGTTACCAGGTTATGGTGCTGGAGTGGCCTTCCTCAGCTCTGTAAGATTAGAAGCCACCTTGTGCCTCTGCTATGTTTTCCCTCTTATTTGCATGTCAAACTAGAGAAAGAACATGTTTGCTTCCCTCTTCTACCATATGTTTGGTGTTCCCATCTGAGTGATATGCCTTAATATAGCACAACGGCTCAGAAAGGGGAAAAGAGCGGGATGCTTGACTGCTAACTCCTAACCACATTGCCTCACAGACTGTTTCTTCCAAGAATAAAAAAGATTGCTAACATTTGCACGATTTTATGCCACTGACGTACCTCCCCAAACGAGGGCACCTGTACATCAGCAACTCCAGTCGCACCAACATTGGGATGTTCCCTGCACCTTCTGCAGGGTTAACATTGTCACTCCCTCCCCCCACCTGGGCTGGCCAGTGGTGACATTAAGAAGGAAGCTTATGTCCATGTGTTTTCATAAATGAGAGATGCAAGTGCCATCGTCAACGGGCAGGAAGGGACATGTAACAGTGAGGAGATTCACTTCCTCCTTTTAGAGTTAAAAACCAACACATGACTTTGTAGAGGGAAAAGCATTCTAAACAGAGGTACATACAGATGTCTCATTTTAGAGATGTCAGTCTCCAAATCCTCTTTGAAAACAAAGTACGGTGTTGATCCTTATTAGCTGCTTTTCAGATGCCTCTTGTGTTGGCGCTCATATGAGGTCAATTATGTTCGTGAACTCATCCTAGAAAACGTGCTACATACCTCATTGCTGAATATCACTATGGTCACCTTCGAAATACTCCCCTTGGGAAGCCAAACACCTACGCCAGCACCTAGTCCATCCTTCAAAGCCATTTTGGAACTCTTTTTCTGTAATGGTGACTAGAGCTGTTGTCATATTACCCTTGATGTCCTGAATGTCATCAAAATGTCTTCCTTTCAATATTTCCTTTATCTTTGGGGTAAGACAGAAATCACTGGGGGCCAGATCAGGTGAGTGGGGAGGGTGTTCCAATAGTTATTTGTTTACTGGCTAAAAACTCCCTCACAGACAATGCCTGTGAGCCGGTGCATTGCCCTGATGCAAGGGCCATGAATTGTTGGCAAAAAGTTTAGGTCGTCTAACTTTTTCACGCAGCTTTTTCAGCACTTCCAAATAGTAAACTTTGTTAACTGTCTAGTTGGTACAAATTCATAATGAATAATCCCTCTAATATCAAAAAAAGTTAGCAATATCGTTGTAACAAGTTCACAAACTTAATTGTCTGCCCTCGTCCTATGTACTGATTAGGAACCATGCCCAGTATCCTGAGAAAAAGTGATCTGTGCTCTGATGGGTGCTGAAAACAGTGACTGACAGAAGGAAGGCATGATGCTAAAATCAAGATTTTGAACTGAACATCACTGTGCAACAACAGAGACAACCCTGGCTTTGGAGGAAGCTGGGTACAAATTCTTATTCCAACACCTATTGGCACATAACTTTAAACTTAGCCCTCTCAGCCTGGTTTCTTGTCAGTAAAAACTGTGTATATAATATTCCCCTTATAAGATTATGTTGAGAACTAAATCCGATCCAAATTTCATTACATATCAAATATACATTATAATTTTTACATATAGCATATGTAAAATACTTAGTATAGTGTCTTGGCTAAAGAAAACATACCTGTTAGCAAGAGAAGCTCTAAAAACTCCTAGGTCTTTTTGCAAGATGAAAAGAATTCTGGAGATGGTGGTGATGGTTGTACAACAATGTAATGTACTTAATGCCACTGAATTTTACACTTAAACATGGTTAAGATGGCAAATTTCATGTCATGTGTACTTTACCACAATTATAAAATATATTTCAAGGACTATTTGGAAAGCATTTGAAATGTCTGGATGGAGAACTAGCAATCAAGAATAGATTAGTTTCAAGCCTGGTGGATTGTTTCTCATTACTGAAATGTGCCTTTTCACTAGCGAACTGTTACTAATAAAATGTCCAGTGCAGCATCCTTTAAATATAAAATGAAACACTGTTTTTTTATCAGGAATCACACATTTTAGAAGAGAAGGAAGAAAAGAATTAATCATTGTAAGATAAAAGCCTTAATTCTACAGATTACTGCTCCTGCATTTTTCAACTTAGTTTTAATGTTAATAAATAAATCAGTTTTGCCACATTAAAATATGGAGGTCTCATTTCTACTGATGATGGACATTTGCAGGACCACATACCAATAGATGGGAAATGCAGCAGGCCTCTTTCACCCCTGAGAAGATCTCCTGGGCTCTCCTCTCTTTCAGCCGCATTTCTCCCTCCAACCACCTGCAGACAGGAGCCCTCATGGGCAGGACCTCCTCCCCATGCTCCTGCAAGATGCCATGGGCTCAGAGGGCACTCAATAAACCACTGGTGATTACATACAACTTTACATTTATATCTACCCCAAATGCTGCAATTTGAACAGTTTTGCACTCACTCAGATGTTTCATTGATTATACTTATTAAAACAAACAACTTATCGGGGCTGTGAGTTTTGTGAAAGGAAGTGGAAAGGGAACACGTTAGCTGGGCTGGAAGTCGCAGATCATGGTCCTCAGTGTCGCTGCCCACCACAGCCAGACCACACCATGCCCGACCAGTCAAGACGTGCAGAGCTAGGACGTGCAGGCTCTAGTGTACAATCCACAGAGAGGCCTCCCCCATCCCCAAACCTAACTCCTCTGTCACTCACCCTCATGCCATCCTACCCTATCTTATATCCTTCACAGAGGGTATCAACTTCTGAAATTATCTGGTTTAGTATCTATTTCCCCCACACCTCCCCCTCTAATGTAAACTCCATCAAAATGGAGACAGGGTCTGTTACTATTATGTCCTATCTCCTAGCACAGCATGTGGTATGTGCTGAAGGAATGAATGATTGAATGAATGAAGAAATGAATGAAGAAACAATTGAACAAAACAAATCCTAATCCCCTGCTTATGCTGTCGATGCCCCACTGAACATGGACAGAACCCTGGCCACCATCATGACCTTGAAATGTCTGACTCGTGTTATGATGGGGACTTCCCCGGGGAACCCTGACATGCTGCCTCCCAGCAGCAGGGAAAGTGACAGGGCATGGGCTGATAGGAAGAACAATGGCACCAGACACTAGTTGGACACAAAACAGCATTGCAAAAAAGTCAAGGATCATGGTGACACTCAGTGGGAAGGTGGCTGTGGTGGCACTGAAGGGCCAGGCAGTGTCTCCTGTACAGAAGCTACAGAAGAAAAGGGATTGGCTGCACCAGCGGGACGGGGAGAAGAGATCCTCGGTCCCCACACCATGAGCTGTGATGAGCCTTGAAATCTCCCACTCCATGTCTGTCCCTGTAGACCAGTGCCCAGTGGTAGGGCAATAGGATCGTCACAGGGGGCTGTCCTATGGCTGAAAACAGCTGCTGGGGGATACATGGGGCATCTGTCTGTTTGGAGGTGTTTCCTGACACGGCAGATGGGTTTTCTTGGTTATGTTTTGCTTTTTCTCTCCCAAATGAAACACTGCACATTCTATGCTGTGCGGCTTGAGAAGAATAAGGTGTCAGTGACAAAGGGGGTTGCCAATGCACAAGGACCTGACAAGGAATTACTCGCACTACATGGAAAACAACTGTGTCCCACCATGATGGGGTTGAAAATCGTTCTTCAAGAAACAAACAGAACAGTCCTCTGAGTGGGTATCAGAACCACCCAACACTGTCACTAGTGTGCCCAGCTTCCCCAGTTCTACAGCACCACTGAGAGCCCAGAAGGCAGCCTCTGCCTAAGGTCATGCTCTCCCAAACCTGAGAAGTATTCTTACTGTGAAGACTTCAAACTTACCCAGACCGTGGGCTCAGAAAGTCAAGTGACTGTCACAGGTGACAGCGTCCCCGATGAAAGCCGGTGCCTAACCTTTTCAGAAGAATAACACTTGGATTTTCACACGGTCCTTCTACAATCACCCTGAGTGGCTCTGATTGGGAATCCAATGCTGCTTAGTGTTCGTGAGCTCATTACACCTATTGCTCTATGATGGTCTTATACAATTGAAGTTGACCTTCTCCGGCATAATCTTCTGTGGAGATGCAAGTCACTAGCCAGAAATCTCAATTATTTGAGGACCAGCTGTTGCCTCACCTTTTGCGGTTGCTTCTCATGGAAACAAAAAATTACAAACCACTCAATTCCATTAACCTTCTCCCATAAGACCACCAATGCATTCTTTTACCTATTTTCTTGTTCCTCTTTGGTACCTCTCCAATTTCCCCCACTCTCTCCCAAAGTATGGCAGCCAAACTGAATATGCCATTCCAGGGATGGGACCAATCACAAAAATAAAGGAAGGGCTTCTGAGCTCATGCTCAGCTCCTAACATGTATGTTACTGCCTTTTTTACATGTCAGAGCAGGGCACAGCTGACTCTCTATGGGACAGGCTTTTGGGGCCATACTAGGGGGGACTCACAAATTGGGAGACACCACACCTGTTAGGTCAAGCATGAGACAGCCCAATGGCCATCAGAAGGTCTGGGTTCCAGCTTCCAAATCAATCAGAGTTTCATTTCCTTCATCTCTAATATGGGAATAACTACATCTGATTGACTCAGTGCAGGTTGCTGTGAGGTTTGAATATATATGGGGAAGCACTTAAATCAGGTACTAGCCCTCAATAGCCTCTCTGAGCAATTAGGATACAATCCAGTCTCCTGCCTGGCCTGCAAGGCCCCACAGGATCTGGTCCTACCAGCCTTTCCGGCCTCTCCACACTCACTGTGCTCCAGCCACTTGGGTCTTCCTGTTCCTCTCCAATAGTCCCAAGGTTGTTCCCTCCTTGGGGCTTCCACATTCCTATTTTTCCTATTGCGTAAAGTCTCATCCCCAGATTCTGTATGGCCGGCTCATCGTACTTTCTGTTTCTGCTCAAAAATGTAACATTCTCTAATCCCCTATCTAAAATAGTGACATGCAAAATGGGGAAGGAACTGGGGAAAAGGTACTTTCAGGAGGGAGGTGAATCTTAGCTACAAAGTCTACAAACCACAGAGAAGCATGAAATAGAGTTCAGTGTGACCTTGACCAATTGGAGACCTCATCTGTCAACCAGAAGTTCAGGGGCATCACCCAGGACAGTGAAGGGCCAGTTTAGCTAGCTTGGCAACAACCAACCATGATATAGTGCTTTAGAGCTTTTATTCATTTACTCGCTCATTCAGTACGTATATACTGAGCACCTCCTGCCTGCTGGGGTTGGGATAGAGACTGAAACAGTTTCTGCTTTCGGGGTGTTTGTATCCTCCTGGATAAACTTTCAGAGTGGCAAATGCACAACTTCAAGCCACTCTATCCTGTCATATCACTATTTTCTTCATAGCACACAATTTGAATTGTTCCTGATTCAGAGTGATTGTCCCTGAACAATGATGAAAAAGGTCTCCATTTTTCAAGGCCACACTCAGTAGATGGAAACCTTTTTTCCTAAGACTCACCACCCTTCTTAAAGAATCTACTCCCAGGTCCTCTACCAGATTTAATGACCAATGTCATGCACGCCCAAAAATCGCTGTGCAAATGGCAGGACATGGTATCAGAGGGTCTGTGCTGGTCTCTGGAGACAAATCACTACATACTTTCGAAACAAGGTCTTGGCTGCACACTCAGAACAGTCCCCCTCCCTGGTTTTGTTTATCTTGTAAGATAATGAATCATCTAGTACTGAGAAGGAATCCTGAGGATTACAAGGTTTTTTTCCTCTCAAGGAAATTTCACTTTGATGGGAGCCTACGGGGACCCTGATTCATCCCCAGTATTGCGTCTTTTTGGTTCCCCCTCCATCATCCACTGATCCTTAGGTATAACCTCTGAAGACTTTATTGCTTCTCACCCTAATAATAGCCTTTATGAAGTGCTATATTGTGTCATGCAAGAAGTGGGTCTCAAAGAAGAGAGATACAGAGGAATGCTCAGGTCATCAGGGAAAGCTCATTGATAAATGAAGAAAAGGAGGAAAGGGTCTGACGTGGTCCTGGTGGATGTGACGTCGGGCAGGGAGTGGCAAGGGTTCACAAGGGGAAAAGCAAGAGAAGCTCCAGAGGCAGAAATGAGCTTGCTAGAAAGGAGCTCATTTGTAAGAGGTACCCAGGTGATAAATGGCTTCAAATATCAAGGTGGGGAATTTCGGCTTATTTGTTAGAATGCTACATCTTTAGGGTTGGCAAGAACTTCAGAGGTCATTTAGTCTAAACTATATCCAGAAAGCAAGATCAAAGCCCACTGGAGGCGCCTGAATGCCCTTCTGCCCCGAGTCCCGAGCTCACTGTCTGAGGAGCAGGTCACCGGTACAGGTGACACAGCCCTGCCTCTGACCACCTCCTTCTGTCATCCATGCTGTGAACTCATAACCCTCTCTGTGGACGTCCACTTCCTTTGGACCCAGAGTCAATGCATTAGATCACGCTACCAGCAACATTTCTCTGGTTCTAGCCCAGAGAAATGGGACATCATAACAAAATCAGGAACACTAACATATTTAAAAAAAAAAAAAAGTTTGGATCTTGTAAAAGGTATCATTTAGCACTTTTGTGGAAAATAGGGTGGAGGCTGAAATGGAACGGGAGCTGGAGAATATATGCCCATCTATAATGACTATAATCAAGCTTTTTCCACACAACGAGCCCTTCATGTAACAGCCACCCAAAAGGCCTCTAACGCTGCTCCACATGACAACCTCCAGCGGGATATAGCACACAAAAGTTGGGGAAGAAAGGACAACGCTTGAGCTCTTTTCTGTATTTGTTTTTCTTTGTATTTGTATGGAGATGTGTTTATTACCACCCTGGGCTTTCAATGCCTTGGAACAAGATGTTTTCACAACATCAAATGGAGCGCAGAGTTTATTGCATAAAGTTATAGTTTCGGAAACCAGAATACAATACATCCCCGGGTAAATGACACAGAAAAGTAGTATTTGTTGTATCCTTTTTTAAAGATAACAAACAAGAACTCAGCATCTACTGAAAACATTCTCCTTCTTTCAAGCGCAGACCTTTCTTGCCCCATTATTTTACCTTGGCTCTATAACACTAAATGGAATAAATTCAATGTAAGGTATCTCCTGAGATCAGGAGAGTGTGTTGAACCCCTGAGTATGATACTTAACATATTACCTTTACCAAGGTTAAGTGCATTTCAGAGCAACAGCCTAACACCAGTGGCGCTCAAATGGGGGACTGCATCAGCATCGAATAGAGAGCTGCCACAAACACAAGTTTCAGGTCCCCACCCTGGGGGGGGTGGGGCTTGAATCTCTGCAAGAGAGCCTGCAATTTGCATCAGGTATACCTACCCGATGCAAGAAGTATTGCTCAAGACAAAGAAATTATTTTAGAAGTTCTATGAAGACAACGCAAAATATGAAAACATTCTAATATTCCTGGAAAGATATCAGCACATGATTTTGTATGTGAAGCTCTCTTTTCAGAACAGAAAAGATCATTTAACTCCAAAGGGGATGAAAGAGCCCAGACTCACAGAAAGAAGGAGGAGACTGGGACCGTGTGGGACCGTGGTCTAGATGAGTCCACACTAGCTAACCTGTGCTTCATTTCTTCCAATAAAAGCTGCCCAGGGCTTGTGCCTCAGTCTAGCTCTTTAGCGATGGGTGGTGAGAACAGTGCACAGTAATACATGCTTAATAGTCCACGGCACGTGGCCCACAGCAGACATGTAAGAGGAACATGGAGATGCAAACCTCATACTCCATAATTGGTGTTTAAGGTACAAAGGGCTAAAAGGGCAGCACAGAAGGCTATTTTCCTGGACATAAGACAGGAAAATGTAAACTGGGGAACAATTCTGAAGGGCTCTGAATGCCGGGGCCAAGGATCTAAACATCTCACAATTAACAAGTATATAGCTACCCAACATTTTTGACTGTACAGAGACTGATATCAAGCAGCAAAGCACAGTAACGAAGGGCATGGACTCTGAAGCCAGACAGCCTGGATAGATAAATAAACTGTGGTACATATTATTCCAAAGAAATGAGCTATAAGCCACAAAAAGACAAGGAGGAATCTTAATGCATATTGCTAAGAGAAAGAAGCCAGTCTGGAAAGGCTGGATGCTATATGAGTCCAACTATATGACCTTCTGGAGAAGGCAAAACTATGGAGACAGTAAAAAGATTGGTGGTTGCCCAGGGTAGGAAGGACGAAGGGAGGGAGGAAGAGATCTAGGGGAGGAGCACAGGAGATTTTCAGGGCAGTGAAATAATCCTGCGTGATACTGTGAAGGTGGACAGACATCATTACACGTCTGTTAAAATCCACAGAGTGTACAAGACAAAGAGTGAGCCCTAATGTAAACTATGAACTTCAGCTAATAATAGTGTCTCAATATCGACCCAGTTGTAACAAAGGTATCACACTAATGCAAGATGTAGTAACAGGGACATTGAGGGTGAGGGGGTGTGGGAACTCTCCTATACTTTGCACTCATTTTTCCTGAAAACCTAAACCTGCTAAAAGAAAGAAAGAAAAAGGAATAAAGGAAGGGAGGGAGGGAAAGTTAATTTAAAAAAATATCTACAATGAGCCATGACTACAAATGCACTAAAAGGGCTAAAATTAAAAATACTGACAACCCCAATTATCGAAGAGCAACTATCATTCTCTTATATCCCTGGAGGGAATGAAAATGGTCCAACCACTTTGGAAAACAGTTAAACACACCACCTACCAAATTATCCAGCAACGCCCCTCCTAGATATTTACCCAAGAGAAATGAAAACATACGTCTACCCAAAGACTTGAATACAAATATTTATAACAGCTTCAACATAATAGCCCCAAACTGAAAATACCAACAAAAGATGCCAACAAAAGGAGTACATGATGTATGATTCCAATTACATGAAGTTCTAGAACAGGCAAACATAATTTTAGGGGGGAAAAAATCAGATCAAGGGTTGCCTGAAATAGAGGGTAGAGGGAATTAACTGGGAAGGGACATTGGGAAATTTTTGAGCCTATGAAAATGTTCTATATCTGGATTGGTCTGGTGATTATCTGGATGTACACACTGGTCAAAACCTCATAGAACCATATACTTTAAATGGATGCATTTTATTATATATACATTAAACTCCAATAGAGGTCATTAAAATTCAAAAGGTAAATAAGATAATTACTGAATCCAAGGAAAACAAAAAGGCACCAGAAAGAAAATCCTAATATACCCTACGAATTTGCTGTGAATATTATTTACATAGTCACATAGTGTAAGCACTGATGTTTGATTTCATCAGTTAGACGTGTGTGTGTGTGTGTGTGTGTGTGTGTGTGTGTGTGTGTGTGTGTGTGTAGATTAAAAAGCTAAATCCTCCTGTTAGGCAATAGGCAATGTCAATAGATGGTGTTCTAAAACAGATATATCCAGGAGTAGTAGTAGAAAAACATGTTGCTGAGAAATTTGGTAATAAATACCAGAAGAAAGAGTTTAAGGAGTTCAAAGTACATATCTTTAGGGAGAGAATCAGAGTCAGGGAGGAGTGAGGCAAATGACTGCTGTATTCATTTAAGTATAGTCCTACTATTTGATTTTTAAAACTACGTACAAGTATCTTGTTTTGATAAAAGTAGTTACATTTTTTAAAGAGATCCACAAGAATGTTCACAATATATTGCTAAGTGTAGAAAGGTACTTTTGGTGTAACAGGAGGATGACACGGCTCTCATTGAAAATAAAAAATAAAAAAAAAACTAACCATATATGTATATGAATTTATAAGTATAAATAAAAGTGAAGAATGATGAACAAAATTTAACATTACCTCATAGGGGAGAAACTTAAGATTATAGAGGTGATGTACAAGATTATTAACTTTTTCTACTTACATTCCTGGGTCACTTGACATATAATGAATACATATTAATTATCCTATTAAAAAATCAACACAACAGCAAAAATTGAACACGGGATTAAAGTGGATGATATCCAAGGTTCCTACAGGTCAAATGTGGTGTAAATGCATGGCTCCTGCCTAACCTCTACGACGAGCCCAGCTTCCATGATTTAGTATAATGTGGCATTTGTCCCAGACATGCCCACATGTAATCTTGGCCAATCTTTTAAAACCTCAAGTGAAGACATCTATGGAGTCTCCTATAATCTCACTGACCACAAATGAGCATTTAAAAAGCAAGTCCTTCCCAGATTTCCACGAGGCGAGAACCAGAGAGTTGAGGCAGAGCATACACAAGCACACAGGGAGACACAGGGAGAAGGGAAAGTATGTTCTGGCATCCACCGACAGTGTGCATGTGTAGCAGGCATGGTCCTGGATACTTTACCTGGTATGCCATTTAATTTCACAACCATAAAAGGAGTATGATGGAGAAATTAAGGCTTAAAGGAATTCACAATAAACGGGAAGGAACCCTCTCTGTCACTCTCTCCTCTCAGCAGGATTTATTCACTAACAGCTCCATAGGCCTCATAGGTCAATCAAGAACAGCTTTGGTTTGCTAGGTAAGATAGCCCCTCTTGTATAAAAGTGGGGGAGGAAGGGACATTTTGGCCACTCCCATTTTGGGTTCCTCATCCCAAATGCGAGGAAGATTCCAGCCTGATGGAACATCCCGATGATGCTTGTTTCCCACACCCCTCTCTGCTGTGGGCCAGGATCCTTCCTGTTCTTTCACTCACACCCTACTCCTACTTCCTCCCCTCAACTTCACCTATTTCAGGAAGAAAAAAAAACGCCCTTCTTTCTTAGCTTTTCAACACCTAAGTGTTCTGACCAAGTCAAGTTTGACTAATTTTACAAATGTCTCCCTGACCAGCCCTTTGTCTCTCCTTCTGGAGCACTTCGAGGAGGCTAGTTAAGTACAAGTGCCTGGGTACCAAACTGCTGGGGTTCAAAATCCATTCGCCACCTCCACTTGCAGGAAGAAGGGGTAGACGTACACTTCCCTGTCCTTCCTGCTCAGTACAACAGAATACCCTGGACAGTAGATGTAAAGCAAACGTGAGAAGATGCTGTAAGGTGGAGGGAAGAAGGCAGACTAGTTAGGCACCTTAGGATCCAAGGAATAACGTGGTGGTGAGTTCCCTGGTTTTTCTTTATGCCTCACATATCCCACATTTGGAGCTGGAAAGGTGACAACCTGGAAATGCTAATGGGTGCACACAAAAAATATCCCAACGGAAGCTTGCTTTCTCTCTATCCAAAGGACCAGGAAAGGGGCAAGCTAGCAAGACAAAACTTTTAGACAGTAACCACTCGGCTCCAGCCAAACAGCACAGAAAAAATTATGGCCTATTGTCACCCACACTCTCAAAGGCCAAGTGGGGAGCCTGGACTTCCACCTTTGCAAGGTGTCTGCATACTGCACCAGGCATGTCAAAGAGGGGCCTACAGGAAGCTGAAACTTTTACCCCGCCGGACCACCCCCCGGACCCCCATGGTGTCAGTGAAGACCACACTTCTCCCCCTGCCTGGCAGTAAGTGCAGCCATCCCCCAGGTGTCAAAGGAGACCTAGCGGGGAACCCAAACTCCTCCCTCCACCTGGCAGGAATTAGGCAACATCTATTCCTTTGTCCTGCTAAAGTAATGTCAGCAAAGCCATCTAAAATAAAAGACTGAAGTGAGATCCAGAGTCTCTTAAAAACAATACAAAAGATGTCCAGTTAAAAACAAACAAACTTCTGGAACTAATAAGTGAGTTCAGCATGGTCTCAGGATATAAGAAAAATTTGCAAAAATCAGCTGCAGTCCTATATACTAGCAGTGAGCACAATAGCATCAATATTTAAAATATACTATTTACACCCCTACAAAAAAAAGAAATACTTAGGTGTAAATTTAACAAAACATCTGCAGGACTTCTATTATGAAAACCACATAATTCTGATTAAAGGAATGGAGAGACATACCATGTTCATGGATAGGCAAACTCAACTAGCACAGACGTCAATTCTCCCAAAATTTATATACAAGTTAACACAGTGCCTATCAAAATCACAGCAAGATTTTTTTTATAGATATAAACAAGATCAGTCTACAATTTCTATGCAAGGCAGCAAAGAAATTAGAATTTAACTAAAATAATTGAAAAAGAATAAAGCAGGAGGAATAATACTTCTTGACTTGAAGACTTAACATCTAGTTACAGCAATCAAAACAGTATCTAGGTACTGTGAGGTCGATGGACACATAGATCAATGAAACAGAATAGACAATGCAGAAACAAATCCACACATACATGCCCAACTGATTTCTGATAAAAGTGCAAAAGCAGTTCAGTGGAGAAAGATAGCCTTTTAAACACACAGTGCTGGAGCAATTGGAGCAAAAAGAAAAAAAAACGGAAGCAACAAGCAACAACAACAAAAAAGCCTTGTCCTGCAGTGTGGAGGTTCCTCAAAAAATTACAAATAGAATTACCATGTGACCCAGCAATCCCTCTCCTGGGTATCTACCCAAAGAATTTGAAATCATTTATACATAAAGACACGTGTGCTCCAATGTTCATTGCAGCTTTGTTTACGGTGGCCAAGACATGGCAACAACCAAAATGTCCCTCGATAGATGAATGGATAAAGAAGTTGTGGTATATATACACAATGGAATACTATTCGACATTAAGGAAAGATGATATAGGAACATTTGTGACAACATGGATGGATCTTGAGAGTATAATGCTAAGTGAAATAAGTCAGACAGAAAAAGCAGAGAACCCTATGATTTCACTGATATGTGGTATATAAACCAAAAACAACAGAAGAACAAGACAAACAAATGAGAAACACAAACTCATAGACACAGACAATAGTTTAGTGGTTACCAGAGGGTAAGGGGGGTGGGGGGAGGGAGATGAGGGTAAGGAGGATCAAATATATGGTGATGGAAGGAGAACTGACTCTGGGTGGTGAACACACAATGGGATTTATAGATGATGTAATACAGAATTGTACACCTGAAATTATGTAATTTATTAACAATTGTCACCCCAATAAATTTAAAAAAAATAAAAATAAAAACAAAAAATAAAATGCAAAAAACAAACAAACAAACAAAAAAACCTTGTCCTACGTCTCAACCTTATATGAAAATTAACACAAAATGGATCATGGAGTTAAAAGGAAAAGTTAACATTATAAAGCTTTAAGGAGGAAAACACATCAGAGAAAATCTTCAGGCTCTAAATCTAGGCAAAGAGATCTTAGACTTGACACCAAAAGCATGATCTATTAACCAAAAAAAAAGAACAGATAAATTAGACATCATCAAAAATAAAAACTTTTGCTTTGTGAAAAACCCTGTTAAGAGGATGAAAAGACAAGCTACAGAGAGAGAAAATATTTGAAAACGCCATATCCAACAAAGGACTACTATATTTGGACTATATACTTGGACTATATAAAAAAACTTTCAAAATTCAACAGTAGCAAAGCAACCAATCCAACTAGAACATGGGCAGGAAGAAACATTTCACCAAAGAAGATAAACAGATGGCAAATAAACACATGAAGAGATGTTCAAAAATACTGGCCACTAAAGAAATGCAAATTAAACCTACAGAAGATATTACTACACACCTATCAGAATGGCTAAAATAAGAAAACAAAATGGTAACAATACCAAATGCTGGTAACGATGCAGAGAAACTAGGTCACCCACACATTGCTGGTGGGAATACAAAATGGCACAGCTACTCTGGGCAACAGTTTGGCAGTTTCTTTTAAAAAACTAAACATGTAACCATCATAAAATCCAACAATTGAATTCCTGGGTATCCCAAATAAAATTTTATGTTCATTCAAAAACCTGTACACAGATGTGCATAGTAGCTTTATTTTTAATAGTTAAAAATTGGAAATAACCCAGATGCCCTTTTAACTGATGAATGGTTAAAGAAACTGTGGTACACTCATACCGTGGAATAATTCTCAGTAATAAAATGGCACGAATTGTTGATACACGAGGTCTGACAATTAAGTTAGCAAACTCATCCTAGAAAAAGTGCTACATACCTCATTGCTGAATATCACTATGGTCACCTTCAAAGTCCTCCCCTTGGGAAGCTATGCACCAACACCAGCGCCTAGTCCACCCTTCAAAGCAATTTTGGAACTCTTTTCCTGGAATGGCCATCAGAGCTGTTGTCGTATTACACTGGATGTCCTGAATGTCATCAAAATGTCTTCCCTTCAATATTTCCTTTATTTTTGAGTAAAGAAAGAAGTCATTGGGGGCCAGATCAGGTGAGTAGGGAGGGTGTTCCAATACAAATCTTTGTTTCCTGGCTAAAAACTCCCTCACAGACAGTGCCGTGTGAGCTGGTGCATTGTCGTGATGCAAGAGCCATGAATTGTTGGAGAAAAGTTCAGGTCGTCTAACTTTTTGATGCAGCCTTTTCAGCACTTCCAAATAGTCAACTTTGTTAACTGTTTGTCTAGTTAGTACAAATTCATAATGAATAATCGCTCTGCTGTCAAAAAAGGTTAACATCATTTCAACAAGTTTGCGAACTTAATTGTCAGACCTTCGTATGTGACAACATAGAAGAATCTCTAGAGAATGTTGAGTGACAAAGAAAATCCCAAAGGTTACAGATGTATGTGTCACATTATAATGTTAATTTGTATGTATAAATACATGTTAATTACATGTACAATTTATATAACATCCTTGACATGATAAAACTATAGAAATGGAGAACAGATTCGGTGTTGCCAGGCATGAAGGAGAAGATGGGAGCAGAGAGAAGTGACACCTTCTGTAGTTTCTCTGTATCAATGTCAGTATCCTGCTTATGATATTTACTGCAGTTTTGCAAGATGCTACCATTGGGGGAAACAGGGTAAGGAGTTCCTTGGATCTCTCTGTATTATTTCTTACAATCGCAAATGAATCTATAATCATCTCAAAATAAAATGTTTAATTTCTTTTTCAATCCAGCTCTGTGTGGATTAGGTCAAGTTGTTTATCCTCTCTATGCCTCAGTTTCCTTGGGAGCAAAATACATATAATAGTAATAACATCAATCTCCTAAAATTATTGTAAGATTGAAGAGTTTACTAGACATTAAATACTTAAACAAAGCTTAGCAGATATTACTCAGAAAAATTAGCTATTATTCATTCAATTAATGATTCAGAAGCATTTACTGAGCACCTGATGTATGCCAAGACTCAATAGCTTCTTTTAAAAAGAAAATGTCACCCTGTGAAGTAGTACTAATAGTAATGAGAGCAGACTGCACTAAGAGAGACCTGGATTTAAACCCCGGCACTGCCAGCATCTTCACTGTGCACCCTTGGGCGATTTACTTAACCACTCTGAACTGCCTTTTCTTTCACAGTAAAATGGAGTGAATAATATGCCCTCACAGGGTTATGAGGACAAAGATGATACATGTAAGTTCCTGGCACATAGCAAATTACCAACAAATGATAACTATTCTTATTACTACTCATGTACAGTCTTTATTGTTATTTTCTTCCCACATGAACTTTACACTTCTTGAGAACAGTCCTCTGTTTTTTGCCTCATAAATCCTTCTCAACACCAAGCAGAATGTGATGCACATAGAGACCGCTCAATAAATAAGTTACTAACAAATGGAACAACCTGGCCGTCCTTAATGAGATTAAGGGTACATGTACTGTCTCCTTAATATCAGGCCCCAGAAACTCCGCCACCCCATCCATGAAGGAGTTCGTACAGGGGTGTTCATGGAGGCAAGAGAGCAGAGCCCCCAGATATCCAACACCAGGGAGATGAAGAGTAAAATGGTGTGGACGCAACGAAAAACGATGAACTAAAATGAAATATAGCAGCATGGCGAGGTGTTAGAAAGAGTATGAACTGAAAATGGTAACAAATACAATGGAATCTATAGAAGAATCTCTCTCTCTCTCTCTCTCTCTCTCTCTCTCTCTCTCTCTCTCTCTCTCTCTCTCTCTCTCTCTCAGTGACAAATTTGGGGAGGATGCCCGTATATTCAAAGAGATATCAAATCCATTAGGGTCAGGCAATCCAAGACCTTGGTGGAGAGGTAGGAGTTAAAAAGAAAAGTTGGAATTGTCATTTCAAAATAAATACAGATGAACTGCTCTAATCCAATTACTGATGTCATGCAACAAAATTAATGGATTGCAAAGCACGTATGACTTCATGTTCCATTTCGCAAAAGCGCTATAGGATATCAAGGATTTGCCAGTGGGGAACAGCATTTCAGTGACACTAGTATTTTTGTCTCGTTTCTGTCTCTCTGTTCAATATTTTTAATCCCTGGTCAATCAGAGGAGTGAAATAACGCAGCAGATACCTCAGCATCTAGAAAAGCTGAAGGAAGTACGTGTGCGCCACTCAAGGCCCCTGATATTTGGTCCCCAGGGTCAGAACCCAGACGCAGGTGGGATAGAAAATTACTTCTTTCTTTGAAGTTAATGAACAGCTCTCCTAGAAACAGGAAATATAAATTGCCAAGCTGTGGGGCTCATTTTCTGGCCATGATAGCACCCCCATCTGCCGATCACACTAGTGGCTTATTCTCCCATTCCAGTAAAAGGTTAATGCCAATTAATATATTCTGGGAAAAAAAGAAAGATGGCTGGTAATATTTTAAAAAAAACAATGTCAACGTGAAGGATGGGGATTTCTGGAATGTGGGATTCTGAGTGTTTTTCTTCTTTTTGTTTATATACTTTTTCTAATCTGTCTTCTCTGAATACATATTGCTTTGGCCATTGTGAAACAAACAAAACATTTCCAAATAGCATAACAGCACCAGTTAATCAGTTAGAAGGCTTAAAAATCATGTTTCTTTTGGTGCGCTAGTAATTTTACTGCAAAGCATAAATGCATTTTCCACTAATAATTTTATTCCAAGTCCCATTGGCCAAGTGTGTCCTAGAGAGAAAAAAACATCTACCACACATTGCTTATGTGCCGCCCATAGTAAAGACAACTAGACTAGTAGGAAGCAAATACAGAGAAAGCAATGCCAGAGCTAAACTTCCTGCCATGACCTCCCCCGCCCACCCCCACCCCCACCCCCGCACACAGCCTATTCACTTAACAAATACCACTGAAGTGGGTGTCTCATGACTCCGTGGCTATGCCTGAGGACTGGGGCACACGCCTGGGCTGCCACCTCTTCCTCCACTCCCTCCCTGTGGAGCCTCCATCAAGAGAGCTGACTTCTGTCCTTTGGGTTTTTTCTGTGAAGGGGGGTTAAAAATCGTGGTTATTTGAGAGGCCAGTGTGCAGATTAAATAAGCTAATGTGTGTAAAGGGTTTAGAATAGTGTCTGGAGAACTAGAAGCATCATTAAAGCGTAGCTCCTGAAATTACTTACCAAGATAATTAAAGTCTTGTTATTCACTCAATTTTGAAGCATTATGTAAGAAATACAATATTGAAGTGTGCTTAACTTAAACATTTCAGTTTGCTGAACTTCCCTAACATGAAAACTAATTTCATTTCTTCATATTTCCGTAACAACGTTTAACTATACCTTATGCACACACACACACACACACACACACACACACACACACTCACACACTCACTCTTTTCCTCAGACATTCCCATTTACAATCAGGGGCAAAAAAACTTGAACAATTTCTTTTGGAAACTATACTTGAGAGAACTAATTAGTCAATATATTTCCATATTTAGATTGAAACAGAATACAAAACCTGAAGAACCTCGATCAAGACTCAAAAACAATGAGCTGAGTTCCTTCTGTTTGAAACTGCGTATGTCCCCCAATCATTGGCCTGACAGAACCTCACCCTGCCCCAGTCTGCCTCTTCCGTCCCATCTTCCCATGAGACCCTTCGCTCACCCCAAACACCCTTCTGGGCTCTCAGGCCTGCTGCATGCCATTCCTTCTCAGAACACCCTCTCAGCTGCTTCCACCAACCCTCATCACCCCCTTCCAACACCTCCCCGCTCCCGTAGCCTGGCCTGGGATGGCCACGTGTGGGAGCCCAGCCCAGCGCATTGAAGGTTAGTCGGGAATGCGTTTACCTCCCTGCACAGTGTTCTAATTATTGGGGCACAGGCCTTTCTTTCGGCTGATTCTTCCTGCTCAGCAGTTTCTAACACAACAGGGGCATGGCTGGCACTCAGAGAACCAGAGAACATGAGACACGTCTGTCATCCTGTACAGAACAGCTAGTGGTCCTACTGCATTCTGTGTCGGCTTCTGCAGCATGGGCTCTGTGGGGGGCAGGAGGGCGGGATGGAGGGTTCCAGCGGTTTGCCACAGACCTCTCTACATAGGCTCAGTGAAAACTTAACAGAGGCTAGGCTCTAACGTCCGCCAAAAAGGCAAAATTATGTAGAAGGTAGTCACCATTTCCCTTGAAAATTCTTTCAAGTTGCATAAAATATAGCACACATTTTTATGTAATCAACCCAATACAGTAACACAAATTGAGAACTTTGTAATGTATAAAACTATGGATATTGCATAACAGAGAGAACACTACAGGCAAAATATAACTTTACAGTATTTTTAATCACACAGAAGAGAGATGCATGTGGTTGAATTTGCCTTAGTTAAGTGTGGACCCACAGTTTAATATTTTTGTCCATCATCTGGATCCAGTTTGTATGTACCAGCAACAATGAAGCTGGGGCATAACAACACGTATTAAACCCTTGCTGCACACTAAGCTCTGTGTGAAGTGCTTACAAGCACTAAGGGATTAGGTTTTCACAGCCCAATGAGGTGAGCACTATTATGCCATCTTAGAGATAAAACTGAGGCACAGATAGGTCAAGTAAATTGCCAAGGTGACATAGGTGCTAAGTGGAGAAATCGAGGCAGTCTGGCTCCTCTTGACCACGCCCTACACTGCCTCCTTCGCATTAAAAAATAATAAAGTAAAAAAGTAGAGTTTGGAGCGGCTGTAAATTGGCAGAGATTCTGTGCATGGGACAGGGGGAGCATACGGAATTTGGAAACAAATTCAACCTAGGGCAAAAATGTGACGTGGGTGCACATTCTCTGTTCATCTATCGGTTCTCTTCACAGTGAAACAGGGATATTATTGTTTACCTTGAAAAAGTTTTGCCAAGATGAAATGAGATGATACATCAAGTCCTAGGCATAGTACGTGACCTATCGTAAGGACTCAATGAAACGATTCCTCACAGTCAACATCATTACATAGTACCAATGGGAGAACTTTACAAAGCAAGAGATCCCAACATAAGCAAGACTTTCCTAAGGTACGTGTCCCACTCCTGGGATAAACGGCAGGTTTGGCTCCGAACCACCGCGACAAAGCGCGCATCGCAATAATGCGAGTCATGGTTATGATGCTGGTGGAGGGTCTTTAGTTTGATTTGTAAAAAAACGAAACATCTGTGAAGCGCAATAAAAAGCGAGTTCTGCCTGCAGTTAAAAATGTCCTAAACAGAGGATGCTGCCTTACAGCGTAGTAGCCTCTCCATTGCTGCTGGTCCTGCCCAGGATTTGACAGATAACATCTCCCCATTGGAGGTGCTGCCAGTGGGTGGTCTGGGACCCTTTCCTCCGATATTTTTATGAACCAACGACTCCACGGCATCACAAGCAGGGGCACGTATCCAATACAAAAATAGAAACAACAGAGGAATAAAATCAGTAAAATTTATGCCTTCAGCTTCAGTTTCATTCAGGCAAGAGGCCCTTAAATCTTACCATGGTTTTAATCTTTTTTTTTACTTTAACTTTTATTTTTTATATTTTTTTATAATCAAGACACAGCCAGTCAATTTGGAAGAATAAGAGTTAATAAAACTAGGTGGTCAATACCGACAAGAAAAATTTCCCCTGACCCTCAGCAACCACAGGGTTGAAGTGCTGAACAGGATTCCGAAGTTTCAGAATCAAAAAGGTTGCCATTTACAAGGCCATTTTACACATTTTAGATGCTGAAAACACAAACAGGATTCTGAATATCACTGCCCTGTGTTCTTCATGGCTTTTCTTGTCGCGTCACGGCGATGGCTTGACGTTACTACCAAGCGGGCTGTCAGGAATGCCAGCTGCCCATGTCAGGGAACCATCGATCCCTTAGATGGCAACTTGGAGGGCAGACAGATTCCCAAACTTTTGTTTGTGGAAACAGCTTTTCTTTGTTAAGCTTCCCGAAGCTTTGAGGTTGCTAGAGCCATGGCTTAAGGATGCTGCCAATTGAGTCCTTGAAAGCTGGCATTACATATCCGTGAACTGTAGGGAAAAGTGGATGTTTGGCTATTGGTGTTAACCCATCTTGATTCCTGCCAACCATCAAGGACAGAGGCATCCATGCCTCAGGCTCTTTAGTCAGGTCTTGGGACAGAACTGCAGACACTCATTGTATTTAGACATCATGTCCTCTAAAGATACCATCTCCCAAAGTGAATTGCTGTTGTGTATTCACCTTAAAGGACTCATGTGTCAAGACTAAACTCCATAGTTTGAGGGTTGTTTTTTTTTTGAAGTGCAATAATCCGAACAATGAAAAGTCTCTATAGCAATTCTCCAGTGTCAGCAAAATCATGGAAATTTGAGGTGTTTTGGAAACAATGAAGCCCCGTAGGCCTTTCATAATAATGACACTGCTGCTCGAAGAACCAGAGGGAGCTGCCCAGGCTACACCAGGAGGGGATGGGCTACTGCCACACCTTTCACAGGAGAAGCAGCTCTCTCTCTAGCACGATGTGGGGAATCCAGCTGCCTCTTGCTGCTGATCTAGGGAACTTTGCAATACAGCCAGGAGTATGGAAAGCCAACCTGAGGCAACAGACATATGCCCATGCCGGGGGACATCAAACGTTCCCTCTGCCTCAGAAGTTACTGCTGTTCTTCAGTGGGGCCTCTCTGTAACCCTGGAAGGTGACGTGCCATCTTTTTTCCAGCTCCGAGGTTTGATATGGAAGCTCCCTGAGAGCAGCTCACGGAGCAGCCCTCTGAGGACTGAGGAAGTGTGGAAGAGGCGAGGAGGGGAGTCTTAAGAGAAATAACGTTTTATTTTAGCTACTGCCTCCAAGGAGCTCATTTTTTATTAGTCTTATAATGGTCCAGCCTCAGACAAGAAGTGTCCAGTGATAGTGGGAAAAGAAGGCATTATCAGGATAATCTGGGGCAAAAGGAAACTCAAAAGACATTGTCCTGAAGTATCCATGAAGGGTCCTTTAGTTGGGCAGGTAGCTGGCCGTGTGTTCTCAGGGCCCTGGCTGAGCCTCTTCACCTGGAAGCAGACATCTGGGGCTGGAATACTCCCAGATTTGCCTCCAAAAACAGGGGAAAGCAGGGAGGTCAGAGAGCTCCAGGAGCGGAAACAGCAGAACTTCAAAGTTGGAAGGCCCTAGGATAGCCTCTGAGACCCTGGGGACGCTCAGAGAGACTGTGGTTAGTTTAGATGGAATCTTCCAGGTTCTCTGCACTTAGTTGGGTCCAAGGTCCAGGGTCTCATTCGCAGATCTGGAATTTACCAGTTAGTATATGGTGGTGGTTTGGACACCGGACACCAAATGCCTACATTCAACTCCTGATTCTGACCCTCACTTGTTATGACTCTGGACCAATTACTAAATATCTCTGTGCCTCAGTTTCCCCATCAGTAAAATGGAGACCTATAGGGCTGTCATTTGGATTAACACATAAATTGCTCATAAGAGTGCCATGTATATATTATGTGCTATATAAGCATTGTTCTTATTATCATTTCCCTTAGCAATTTTATGGTCTTGCATCCTATTAACCAAACTCACAGGTAACTGATGTACTAGCCAGAAAGTCGGCATAATTTTGAACTGAGACTTATAATTAGCAAGTAGATGGGAAAAGTCAAGTGAGTCGACTAGTATATTTTCATTCAAGTAAGAGAAGTCTACTTGAGAAACCAGGTTAAGATCAAAAGGTTGCTTTCTGAGGCCAAAATCAGATCATCCATCTGGGTGGTCAAGCAAAGAAAAACTGAGTCACCATTGCCTTCCCGAGACGATCCCTGCCAGGTGTACCTGAATACTTGTTGGGTGGTCAGGACACGCTCTGCAGTGAAATGTGTTAGAGACAGACCCACCAGCTCTGTATGGTCAAACGCCCTCTTTTTCATATTCCATTATTATGCTTGGTATTGGGAAAGGCTGGTTTCAGCGTATTCACAATGAGACAGCATATGTTTTTCGAGAGGCAGATGACAGAAGAGGGTGATAATGGGAAGGAGAGAGCACCTAGAGTGGGGGTGGTCCCAGAGAAGGAGTCAGGTCTAATGCCTGCACCCAGATCAGCTGAGGGCAGCTGCACTGAGGACAGCATATGTGTCACCACATTGTTTCCATAGATGCTGTGGAAAGTTTATGAACTTGGAATTGAAGCCATTTGACCTTCTCCGCTTTGTCACCTGGCCACTCTGTCATGACTGCTGAGTTCAGGCCTGTGAGCATCTCTTCCCAATCTGGATTCAGCGACCTCAAGTTGGTGGCTTTAAATCAGCCATGTTGGGAGACTTACACCACAGAAAAAGGTAGATGCTACAAGAGAACCAGTTGTTAACATTTAGCAGCACACCACCTGGCTGCTGTCCCAGTGTCTCACTGAAATGGCCCTTTTGGAAGCACAAATGACTTCACTCTTGCGAAATCCAATGAACACCGTCTGGGCTTTACTTTTCTTGAACTCTCCAGAGTATTGACACTTGGTCATTTCCACCTTCTGGAGCCTCCTCTTATCCTAGCTTCTGGGCCTCTCTGCTGACTCTTCTGTTTCTAAGCACATTTTCTCAGGCTCTACAAGGTCCCCTTCCCACACCAGGCCCTGAAACGTTGGTGTTCCCCACAGTTCCCTCCCTGATCATGGCAATGCATCCTTTAAGACACAGCTGGGTCACTGCTGCCTCCTGGGTGACACCCCTCACCCACCTGGTCGGGGTTACGCCCATGTCAAGAACCCTCCTGCCCTCATCTCCCTCACAGGTGAATGTCTATCCACATATGCGCCCCTTTGCTAGAGGGCAAGGAGAGGGAAGACCAGGACTTGGAGTTAGAGCAACAACAACAAAAGCACTAAAGACAAACAGCTGTAACTGGCACTTCCACTCTACCAGGCACTGTCCCGAGAACTTTGCAAGGATTATGCCACCTACTCTTTACACCAACCCTACAATTTCTCCCATGAGACACTTGCAGAGTTGAAATAACTCGCCTAAGATCACACCGACCGGTATGAACCTGGAAAGGCAAACATTGAAGCCAGTGCATCCAACCATGGCCCCACAATGCCTTTTCTAGTTGGTGTACCCCAAGAATTTGATTCAACACATGTTTGAGGAAAAACGGAGGGGAGAGGCAGGGCAATCTTGTAAAAGTAGGTGTTCTTCAATCTCAATATAAATTCTCGTTTCTTACATTTGTTGACTAAATGAAATAGCTCCTAACTCCAACTGACTCTTAAGAACTCTCTGATTTATAGTGGTGGCTCTTCAAAACTGGCCTTTTTCAGGTCCATGGGGCTGGGTTTTGTATTATAAAACACACGTGGTGGCTCTCCCCATCACTGCCTAGTGACAGCATCAGTGCGGCAAGGAAGGAAAAATTCTCAAAACCTGACAATCTTGAATCTCACCGCACAAATAGCAAAACGTTTTTTAACCCATGGAAATCTGTTATTAGTTCCACGGGTCTCTCTATTTTCTTTAGAGGATCTGTTTTGTTTTGTTATTGACACTCATGCTCCTGAAGTGTAAAATGACAGGCGCCCTCTGGGTTTGGACTCCTGTTAGTTGAAAGCAGAGTATCTTGTGTTTGGGTAGGAAAGCACCATGACCCATTGGGGCAATCTGCACAGTTGTTGGCTTCGGGTCCACAGGGGAATTAAGGTGCCAGGCATTTGCTCAAAGGTTGAATATCTGCGTCTGTGGCAGAGGCTGCGTGTACTCAGGGACACTGAGGGGACATGAAAGTGCAGGGGAGATGTACCTGGGAAATGAACATGTCATTAAACGGCTTGGGAGGTTTTCCAAATTCCTCTCGTTACAAAACCCACGGCGCTTCTCACGAGTAATTTAGCCTTTACGGGGATGCTGTGGGATCGCTTATTAGAAGACTCTTGTACAGTCAGCTTGGATTACCCTCAATAATAAGGAAATGAGACATGCACACTTGGCTTTACAACCCAGAAGGGAGGGAGGGAAGGAGAGAGACAGAGAGAGAGAGAGAGAGAGAAAGAGAGAGAGACAGAGACAGAGACAGACAGAGACAGAGAGAGACAGAGAGAGAGAGACAGAGAGAAATACTGGAAACATCAGTTCTGCCCAGTCTGAAGACCTTCCCACACCAGTCTTGCTTTGGGAGCCCCAGAATGAGATCCCTAAAATGATCCCCAAAGTGTAATTCACCAAGATTTGACTACATTCCCCTCTTTTAAGAAGACAATGACTGCATACACATTTTCTCACTCATTACCACTGCATTTCAGTGAATTCCTTCACGGCACAACACTGAGAGCGGAGGCTTGTCTGCTCTCCCGTCTGACTGGCAAGACCTCGTCATGGGCAGTTCAAGTTCCTGCATTACACAGATGAGGAGCACTGAGTCTCAGATGTCCTGTTTGTGACACGACAGAGACTGTGTCTTGCATGGACGGCAGCTCTAAGAATCAGATTCTCTGATTGCTAGATCACTCTTCTGTCACGATTGTTTGTTACTACATGTCAAGTGCTCCCTCAGCCCTCCTAGGCTTAGGGAGTCAATATGTCAGGTCCCTTTTTTTTACCTGCTGAGTTTAGAAACAACAGAAACATAAGTCAGAGAGATACACAATGAGACTGGAGATGAAAATATGAGTTGTTCTCCTGATAAGCCAACTGGAGAACTTGGCTTTATATCCGACCCCAGAATTTGGTAGCCCAGCCTGCGGACCCCCGGCCCAGAAGGACAGCTGTAGGGGGATGGAATGTACTTACTGGGCAGGCAGCTACCTCACGGAAGCAAGAGGCCCCTTTGAGGCTGAGCTCAGAACCTCGTCCCCGGCTCTCCGCCGCTAAGCGGCTCCTCCTGGCACAAGGGAGGGATGTGGTTCTATTGCAAATACATTTTCTCACACCGTCCTCACAAAGACTCTATGACGTAGGACTTTCAGACCCCATTTTACTACTGATAGAAAAATGAGGCCTAGAGCAGTGGGGCCGCAGTGCAAGGTCAGCCGGGCGAAAACAGAAACAAGACGAGGACCCCCACCGACGTGCTGCCAGCACTGCCCCAGCGGCAAAACAGGCCATGGCTATTGAATGAGTTGGCCAAACACAGCACATCGGTAATAGAAGGGAAAGACTAAATATGGTGCTATTTTTCAGATCAATCACACAGAATGAAGAGCATCATTTCTCTAACCCTCTACCATCCAAGGAGAAAAACGAACCTTGGTTGTATCATTAATGACTTCATTTGCAGAATGGTTCTGCTGGCTTTGGAAACCATTCCAAATAGCTATCTACAACCTCTATGTATATACTCTAGCACAGAGGTCAGAGGTCAGAGTTATCTGGGAGAACAAAAGTTGAAGAGGTCCAACTACACCACAAAGCCTTCAGATTCCTCACTGTAAACGCCTCTGCTAAGATCATCAGTTCACGAGATTGCACGTGGCTGGCCCCATCGGTATATGAGGTTACCAGAAGAGCTGCTGATTTTCTGGAACCATTTAGAGAAATATTTGACAGCGGAAACATGGAAGGAGAAAACAAACAAATAAGAAATGTTCAGAAAACACCAAGTACTACAAACAGGTAACACTACTGAGCACACACCTTGAGTCAAGCTCTATGCTGATGCTTCATGGGTATTAATTTATTTAATTTCACACTAATCTTCAAGATAAGCACTGCTATTAGCCTCTTTGTACAAATGATGAAAACTGAGGCACAGAGACATAAATTAATCTGATCACTCAGTTCGTGAGTATTTTGAAGCTTGAATGTGCACCCAGGCAGGCCGCAGGCCAGCCCGTGACCACCATGTTACGTCGGCCAACCACCAGATACGGGCACTGCCAGGCTTTAAATGGGAATATAACCTCCTCCCTAAAGGCTTTCTTCCCCTTTTCTTCCAGGAAAGGAGAGGGGGCAAAATGTAAATTCATTTTCTCTACTCGGGGAGTGAGAGCAAGGTTCTACTTTATTGGTGTGTTTCAGATATTTCTTCTCCCCTTAGTCGGTGGTCAGCTAGAAAATCAAGAACTGGCTCTTCCAACAGGTATGTGAAGAGGTCCTCGACATCATTAATCACCAAAGAAGCACAAGTGAAAACCACGAGATAGCACGTCCCACCCTTCACAATAGGCGTTATCAAAGAGATGAGAGAGAACAAGTGCTGGGAGGCTGTGGAGAAAGGGAACCCTTGTGCACTGTTGGTGGGACTGCAGCTGCCATGAAAAACAGTATGACAGTTCCTCAAAAATTTAAAAATAGAGCTACCTTATGATCCCGCAACCCTATTTCTGGATATCTATCCAAAGGAATTGAAATCAGGATCTCAAAGTGTTATTCACATAACAGCTAAGACATGGAAACAATCTAAGTATCTGTCAGTGGAGGAATGGATAAAGATGTCATGTATTTTACAATGGAATATTACTCAGCCATAAAAAATGAAGAAAATCCTGCCATTTGCAACAGCATGGATGGACCTAGAGGGCATTATGCAAAGTGAAATAATTCAGTCAGAGAAAGAGAAATACTGTATGATCTCACTTACATGTGGAATCTAAGAAAGCCGAACTCATAGAAACAGTGACTAGAATGGTGATTGCCAGGGGCTGGGGAGTGAAAAGGGGGTCAAAGCTTACAAAATTCCATTTAGAAGAAGGAATTTTATCTAATGTATCACAGGGTGACTATAGTTAAAAACACTGTACCGTGTACTTGAAAGTTGCTAAGAGAGCAGAGCTTTCATGTTCTCTCCATAACAACAAAATGTGAGCTATGTGAGGAAAAGCCTGTATGAACTAACCTATTGTAATCATTTCACAATATATATATGTGTCACATCGTCAGGTTGTACGCTTTCAACTTACACAACGTTATGTCAATTATACCTCAATAAAGCTGGAAATAACAGAGAACTGGGCCATCGTCAGAAGAAACGGGCATTTGTTCTCTGGGAACACAGGTATGAGTCTGGGCTACAGGGACAGACAGTATTTCAATATTTGCCACTTCCTTGCTGGGGATCACAGGCAAGATGAGCCTCAGGTCCCTCATCTGAAAAGAGTACGCTAGCACCTAACTCCCAGCATCCTTACAGTGATTAAAAGAGCTAACAGGGTATCAGCAAAGGGGGACTGTTATCACAGAAACCACTGCAGGGGTGAAACAAGTGTGTGTACTCTGGGCTGGGTGGGTCTAGGAGTAGAGGGACCTGACAGGGGAGGATGTTTCTCACACTCAGAATCATCAGGAAGCCACAGTTAAAGTCTCTGCCTTGTGCAGAGCCTTGCCCCACGAGGACTGCCCAGGCTTTCTACAACTACCCAGCCGCTCTGGGAGCTGAGTCTTCTGTCTTAGGAACCTCAGTGCAAGCTCAGCGGAGCACCGAGGAATGAGCAGGGTTCCAATAGCGTAGAGGACAGTGGAGGAGCGTAGAGGAGACACCTGTTCTCTGAAATAGCCGGTGTCCTGCTCTCCCTGGGACCTCAATTTCCTGTCCCTGGCTGTGGTTCTACTGTGAGCGGCCATGGAGTGGAGAGAAAGTGTGTGGGGCAGACGATCTGCGCCTGAGATCCAGTGGCCCCTCCCCTGCAGGACACTGGTCAACCGCAACCTCTCTGCTCAGCTGTGAAATGAGGATAAAACACCTGCTTTTGTTCAGAGGAAAGATTTATTCTGGTTACTTTCCACTCCAAGTTGGGTGGCGGAGACACCAACGGAGAACGTTTCCATTTGCCCTTTTCTCTGACTCCAATCTGCCCCCAGCAGTGAGGACACCAGTGACCCACATAATGCCCAGTTCTGCCCTGAGGCTCCTGCCCCCGGCTCCCCTTCAGAGCCCCGCAGACTGCTGAGCACAGCTGCTGGCACCCGCTCCTCCAGGACCTGGCCCCAGGGAGAGGCTGGGCTGTTTACTTTTGGTTCCCCAATAACTCCTGTTTCCAAGAGGTCCCTGCCAAAGGGAGAGGGAGGAAGCGGCCACAAATGGCCATGTTCAAGGGCAGCCCGGGGCGGAGGCAGAAGTGCGGGCCACACAGGCTTGGGCTCTGAGGGCCGGTCATGGCACATCTGCCAGCCCCTCCCTCAGGCCTACCCTCACCAGCTCACTCCTGAGAAGGCTCTTCTTTTGAATTGTTCCTCTGAAGGCAGTGAACAGGAATTACAGTGTAGAAGTTTTGGCTGGGACACAGAATAGGGGATGGACAAGAGCCCTGGGGGTCAGGGTGGACCCCGGAGTGGCCTGGAACCATCAGGTTCTGGGAAGGCGAGAGCCGCCTGGGGGAAACCCTGCTGACTCGTGAGCAGACACTGATGCAAACATTACCTACTGCCCAGGGCCAGTCTGGTCAACGTGTGCCTGCCTCTCTTACACACACACACACACACACACACACACACGCACACACACGCGCACGCACGCACGTTCTTCCTGCCCTCTCACCCTGCATTAAAGCCACGTGGCTCAGAGGAAGGGACCCTGACCTAGGAGCCGGGAGACCTGGTTCTAGTTCCAGCTCTATCACCTTCTAGACTTACGCCCTTCATCTTTCCAGGCCTCAGTTTTTTACTCTGCAAAACACAAATATTGCCCTGCATCAGTATTTCCCAAAGTGTGGTTTTAGGGTACCCTAGTGTCCAGGAAAAAGGATTCTGTGATTAACACGATTTGGAAACAATCGCCTGGCACTGCCAGCACTGGCACCCCATCTCCCAATCTTGGAAATCCATGTTACAACTAGGAATCATACCCTTTGCCTTTTCTGTACCCTTAGATACGTCACAGATGAACAATGCACATTGTGACAGTTTCCTGGAACCCGAAACATTTACAGCAATCCCTAGTTACAGGTGATAAATTACTATTCTCAGGAACGTGTCAACTGGAGATAGGTAAGACTGACCCTCAAATTCCTGAGACTCTTTGAATAGCATCCAATAAGCACTCTGGACAGTTCCCCAGAGAAGCTAAGCACACTGACTACATCTGGGGTGAGAGAGCAATTCAGTCTCCCGTATGCCAACATTGCCAGACACTTTTGTCAACATAACCAAAGATTTACTGTATGTTACATATTTGATTTGATTACTTATTAATGCCTGTCACCTTGCAAGATGCTGGCAGTTGTATGATTTCCTGTGCCCAACCAACTTCCACCAACGCCAGGATTTTCACCTGAATTGCTTGTACAACACCCATTGCGTCACATTGTCTGTTCACCCTGAGAAACGATTCTATATAGACAATTGGCTGGGTTGGGTGCTAAGAATTCAAAGATACATGAGAAATGACCAATCTCAGGAGGTTCACCTTCCACCTGAGAAGGCAGATAGGAAGTATGTATGATGGGAAGGGACCAGGGCCACTGTGATGAAGGTACGTACAGACACGTGGGCTGGGGAAGGTGAGGGTCCAGGGAAGGATCCACTGGCTTTGCCTGCAGACTTGGGGCCAGCAGCGCCAAACAGCCACAGTGGCTGGGGGTGACGCAGAAATGGGAGTTTCGGGTGGGAGGGGCACAGGAAGGCACTGCAAAGTCCCAGACCCCTCTACCCATGACTCGTGCTTTCGGGGAACAGTAAGTGCGAGTGAGTCGCAGAGAGAATGTGTGTTGAAGGGCTGGAGGGGTGAACGATGAGACTGGAAAGATAGTTCTGACTGGTTTGGTGTGCGGAGAGTTTGGTATCTGTGTAGAAGGGAGTAGCATGATCAGGGCTGTGTCTGAGGAAAGAATCAAGTGGAAAAGATATGAGAATGAGCTCAGACAGACACTAACCCATCCAGCAGCACCGTTCTCAGAGAACATTCTACGTGGGTGAAAATGTGAAGTATGAATTGGAGGAGGGAAGCCAAGGAGGCCATTTAGAACTATTTCAATCGTTCGAAATGATGGTGGCATTGGACGTGGTGAGTGAGATGACAGACTTAAGATACAATTCAGGAGCGAGATGATCTAACAATCAAGGAAAGGAGTACAATGGTGGGGTGAGGGGCACAGGAGAGACATTTTCCCTTGAAAGGGTCAAATGAGACCCCCAGGTCTCTAGCTTCATCGACTGTACAACTGGTGTCCCCACGAACGGCGATGAGTACGTGGCAGGAAAAGCCTGATTGAGTGGGGGAAAAGGACATGCTGAGCTTACGGGAACTACAGGAAACGTAATCAAATGAGCAGGTAGGAATGAGTGTGTGGCTTCCAGGCGAGATCGGGGCTGGAGCTGCGTGCTGGTCTGTGTGCCGATGTCAAGTCCGCATGGACAGGCAGGGAGTGCCAGTTTGCAGGCTCTGCACAAGTTCGCCCAGTGCCCACACACAGCCTGACACAGGGGACGCAGGTACGCCACAAATGTTTACTAAGTGTTCAGAATAAATGCATCACTCTTTTTTTGACTCACATTTAAATAGAGGTGTATCTGGCATTCCGGGAATTCATAACACAACATGGACCCACTAACCAGCAGCACAGAAGCTGCCGCCTCATCGCCTCACTCAGCGCTACCATGATCCTCCACTCTGTCAGAAAGGTCACCCTCTCTGACCTCACATCAAGAATTCCTGTTGTCCAGGAATTTTTTTTTTCATTGGGGATGTTTTTACAACTTTTCTGGGTTGGGAAAGTAACTGGTTTAAGAGATTCCCATAATCAGTGGACTGCCTATGAAAATGAAGTAAACAAGAGATTGTGGATGGAGGTGACAAATGATCTCACAATAAATTATTTTAGTGTAATCAGACTTTGCTTTGGATGAGAAATGATCAAAACAAACAAATAGTAGTTGCAAGGGAATATGAAAAAGCAGCCAGAATCATCAGGGAAAATTTTGTATATCATGAGACAGGCATTCCCCTCATTCTGGAAGATTCTGGAATTCCACCTGCCATGAATGGTCTCAGAATGGGTCTCAGGATGGGCCCTTGCCATGGATCCCACTCACTATCACGGGTAGGGGACTTCTTCCTGTTCTGTCCCAAGAGCTGAGCTCTCGGTCCACAGGTATCTAATGCACCCAGGTGAGTGGAAGTGAGATAACAAGGTCAGGGTAATTCTGTGAGTGAGATGAAAGCCCCTCTAATGACCTAAAGTTGTACGTACAACCTGTATCTTTGAGGACATGGGATTGAGACTTCCATGTCACTCCAGACGCCATGTCAGGGACCCATATGAGATTTAGAGAATGACAGAGCATGTGTCACTTCCGTGTCTATTCGGATAAGAAATAGAACTGAATAGAACACAATTTGTCATAAAAGAAAATCTTGTTCACACTATTTATAGGACATAAAATGCTTGTGGCTTGAAATTCATGCCACAAAAGACTGACAAAGAATTTAAAGAACTGTGAGCAAATAACTTATAAAGTTCAGTAAATGAGAGGGAAAATTTCTTTATTATCAGACATTTTGGTAGCTGAAAGGGCGAGACTACATTTCACCAGGTCAAACACATGCTAAACAAAGAATCTTGGAATTTCCTTGGAATCAAAACACAGGTTCATTTACCTCTCATATGAGTGTGTGTGTGTGTGTGTGTGTGTGTGTGTGAGTGTGTGTGTGTGTGTACATACACACACGAGCATATATATTTTTTAAATGTGAGTGGATTTCACAATGGGGACTTTCTAAGTTTTGTCTTGAGATACATACAGCATTTGAGTTAAAATTTAGGGTCCATCATTTCTGAAATCGCCCTGAGCTGAGGAGGTCTCAAAGGGAATATTTAATCAGAACAGGAGGCGCCTCCCCAGCTTCCCACTTAAGCAGCAGGAAACTGAGTCAAATCTACTTTGTATTTCTCCTCCTCTTTTTCTTCTAGATTGAGTATTTTTACAGTCTTCTATAGTTTTATATTTTCTTACAAATTAAGTCCACTTATTGATAATAGGCTTTTCTTACTTAATGTGTGCACCCTCTACTTGATAGTAAGGGATTTACACTATTTGGGCATTCATCTGACTCCGGGGGCTGACAATGGGGAAGCCCCATGCACTCCCCAGGCACCCATCTGGAATCTGTGTTAATACTCGTGGGCAGGGGCACCATATCTTAAATGCCAAGAGCTCACAAGTGCTGATAAAAGCACTACTATCTCTTAACTGGCACACACAGCCAGAGTGGCGGGCGGGCTTCCCACTGCTTCCAATCTTGTTCCTGTCTTTAGCAGGTGATGGGCTTGTCCTGACAGGGCCTCGGTAGGGAGAGAACACAGAAGGGCTGCAGGGCAGAAAGGTCGGGTCTTTTCTTCTCACTTTGTATATATGCCTTGGTCAAGATGACCTCAGTTTTGAGGCAACCATAACCTAGTCCCGCGATGCCAACAAAGTGCAATGAAGTCATGAAATCTTCCAGGATCCAGTAAAACAGTTGCCTGTGTCTTCTCTACACCCCACAGCACCCCCTGCAGCTCCCAGGGAGACCGTTACTCACAAGAACCTAGAGGCAGCAGCACCTTTCGTGAGTCAACTGAATTTCCCCATCACCCTCAAAATAGAATAAGGGTAGGGAGACTCTTCTGTTTCCAACCCTCTCACCCAACATCTGACCCATGCTTTTACAACTCAAGAAAACACAATGCCTGGCCCATGGGATCCAAAAAAAAATACTAAGTCACCATGACTGCTCAATACATAATGATGATAAGCCTTTATTACCATCTTTGGGAGAGTATTTGGACCCAGACAATTCCCAGACACAACTATCTATATCGCCTTCCCTCATTTATGAGGAGACTGCATCCCCTTTCTCAGTTCTATGAATAGCTGTGTGTTGTTGTGATGACTACCCAGGAATTGTGTAGGTTACGTTTCTGCTGATCCCAAGGGAGCTGTCCTGTCCACCGCCTCCTCACTCAGCTCCCATCCCAAATGCAGCCAGCATGTGTACCGAGACAGTTGGGTCTTTGTAGACCTAAAGCAAACAGATTTGCCCTATCCAGCCATCACACCTATAGCTGATGGCTCATTTACAAGCCACTCGTTAAATGGCTGACGTGCCTTGGTGTCATTCTGCTTCCAGCCAGGCCGAGGCGGTCTCGGGACTAGAGTTTCAGCAGACGCCCTGAATGCAAAGAGTCAGGAGCCCATCAGTACACATCCTTCTCCTCAGACCTTCCATCTTGCCTTCATTCCTACAGCCCAGAAGGTATTACATAGGTCCTGTGATTCAGGGTTGTGCCATGACAATATGCACTTATCAGATTGTCGCAAATTAAGGACGCGTACCCAGGGATTTAATTTCTCAGTAGGGTGTTTTAAGTCTACAGGAAGTAGACTAGCCCAAATAAAATATATTCTGTGTCGTTGGGAAACAAATTTGCTTCCTGTGACATGTAAAAGATGCCTGGCACATAGTAGGGAACTCAGTAAATATTAGTTAAAACGACTGAATCTCTGGGTCCTTTGTTCTCGTTGGTCCTGTTTAGACAAAGCACAAATTAGTGTTATCTTGGGAGCTCTTTATGGACAAAATACCTGCGTCCTTCACCTTTTATCACACAAGAGAGCAGCTGTAGGGAATAAAACAACCCCAGGCTGAAGTGGGAGTCCACACGTGCTTACATGCTTTGAACACACTCACGAGCATGAGGGCCTAACTCTGAGGCACATGAATCACGGAAACGAATCAAATACGCTTAAGTATTTTCATTTTCACAGCAGGGGCCCAGGTTCAGTTACTGCTCTCACGGGGCGACACTGAATATCAAGGCATGAACGAGGTCCTTCGGAAGCTCATCAGTGATTAGTCTTCACCAAAGAAACGTGACTAGAGTGCTTGTACAAGAAGACGTCTGTAACTTACACACCTGGGGGTTTGACAGTGTTGTCTATCCTGATGGAAGCTCTTCAATGACTGGACTGTGAGCGTGGCTTTGTCTTCTACAGCACAGTAACATATGCACATGGCGCTAGCAAATTTTGGTGTTGCTATTTGAAAATGATGTCAATATCGACATTATGTCCAGGTAACTGTCCCGTGTTTGCAGAGTAAAACACACCTTCTAGGTGTCTGATTAGGGCACAGATAAAGCTACCCAGCTCGCATCAGCAAATAACAAGCTTCCTTCATCTTTGGGCAGAGGGAGCAGCTGATGGCAGATAGTGAATGCAGTGCTCCGGGCAGCGCAGGAGAACTGGCAAGGCTATGATAAAGCAACAATCTGAAGCTGAATGGCTACTGTTTACAGGAAGGCGCTGGCTGTCTCCCACACCATCACTTGGGGAACACCTAGACCACAGACATGCGTCGCTGTCAGAAGAAAGATACCTGTCCTTGCTTGGGGTGGAGGTCACAAATCTCCCCCTTCTGTGGCAGCTACTTCAGAGCCACCCCCTCATTCACTGAAGAACCTCCCAGAAAGGGAAATTCTATTCCCTCCAGATGGTAAACACATCTGTGGGAGGAGACTTTCAACCCAGAAGGCCAATGGCATTGAGTAAGCAAAGCTGTGAACTGCAGGACACTGCGCCTGGTGAATGCCCTGGCCTCGGTTCCTGGAAGTTCAAAGTCAAGTTTCCTTAGCCGGAACAGATCTGGAACCTCACAGCTGAGTTCAGTTCTCAAGGGGGTGCAGAGGTTCCGCCAACTGTGGAGGGCCTTACAGACCTCAGCTAAACACCCTGCACTCAGGAAATTAAAAGCAGTCACCACAGAACCCAAGTGTGATCTGCAAACATGCTTTTTTGTCGAATGGACACCATTCTTCCCACTGCTTGAATTTAGCAAGGGGAGAAGTGCTAAGCTTCCCCATGAGGCTGTGAATTCCTACAGGGCAGGAGCTGTGTATTTATCATTCACTATCCCCGCTGACGGGAACATTGCAGGGGCCCAATAAATGTTGAATGAACTCAACCCAAACACAACAAATAACCTCATCTAAGCATTTATCTTTAACATCCTAGGCTTACTATAGTACTCACAGAAAAAGAATAAAATACTCTGCTTTCCTCTACCAATGGGCAAGTTAAGAGAGACAGATAAAACAGCCACAAGAAAAATTGCAGAAAAGGAAAACAAAAATGCTAGGTCTGAAAAAAATGTGGGTGGGACAGGTGGCGTGGAGGGCATGGAGAATGGGATACCAGCGATGGATCTGAAATGTATCTTGGGGTCTCCAGAGAACCTCCTGATTTAACTTTTGGACATCACTGCGGTATTTCAGCATCAGAATCTTTGAGGGTAAGGATCCGTACATCTTCAGTTTTAAACACACTCCCCTCTTGCTTCCTAAGTTTGAGCAACACTCATCCACAGGCCACAGAGGGAAGCTGTACGTAGGAAGAGCTGCCTGGAGTAGCTCAAACCAGAAGCTTTAGAGATAAATTCGACCCTTCCCCTAAATTTCCCCACACTCTCCTCACTCCCTGTTCCCCTTTTCTTGGGTCTTACTGGGTCATCTCCATTTCTTAGGACTGCTGACTCCCTCCCTCATCTGTGGCCCCTCATAGGGCATCTTATGCCTATGGGTCAGGATGGAGCCCTACACAGACTAGACTCCCCCACGGCTGGTTCTCCCACAGCAGGTATGGAGCCAAGGGAGAGCCGGAGAAGCAGAAGTGAGGCTACACCCCATCATGGAGGTACTACATTTGTCCAGGGCCAGCTACGTAATTTACAGAGTCCAGTGCAAAATTAAAATGCAGGGCCCTTGTTCAAAAGCGGGGAGAAATTTTTCTCCTTGCTTCCGCAGTCTTTCTCAGCCTGTCATGGCACTTTTTATTTTCTATTTAATGTCACACTCCCTTGGACACAAGGCACAGGGTCAGCACCTCCCTCCACCCTCTCCCCAGTCCCCAAATGTCCCCACGCATGTACCCAGGCCAGCACCAGGTAGGAGGATTGCTGGAAGGGGGCAGAAGGGAGGTAGTCAGGTGGACGGGACAGAACCTCATATGAGCCAAGGGAACAAACCCCCAGAGTACATTCATGCAACCTGACTTGCAAGACAAATACAAAGATAAAATGATTAAGAATTTCAAGACAGTCCTGGATTTCTCAGCCACCACGGCTGCAGAGGTCCTGGGGAACAAGCCTACTCCGCGAGCCTAGAAGCAGGGAGCAGGGCAGACTGCACAGCCAGCAGCATGTCAGTGACTCCCCAGATCTGATCATGCTCCGTGTTCCCGATCCTTCTCCACCACCTGACTGTGGCAAAAGGGGGATCTCCCTGGGATGGTTTCCAGAATCATTCACAGAAATTCAGCTGCTGCTCCAGTCCTTCCAACGACTGAATGCCTCTGTTATGGGCTGACTGTGTGTATCCCCCAAAAGAGGTGAAGCCCTAACAACTGCAGTGATGGCCTTTGGAGGTGGGGCCTTTGGGAGGGGATTAGGGTGAGATGAGGTCATGAGAGTGGAGCCCCCAGGATGAGATCAGTGTTTTTATAGGAAGAGGAGGAGCCGAGAGCTCGCCCTCCCCACCATGGGAGGACCACTGGGTTGTCACCTGCAGCCAGAGGAACATCCTCACCAGACACTGAATCTGCTCGCATCTTGCTCTTGGATTTCCAGCCTCCAGAACCATGAGAAATAAATGTCTGTTTTTAAAGGCTCCCATTCTATGGTATTTTAAAGCAGCCCCAGCTGACTAAGACACCCTGTATTAGTCCCTTTGTGCTTAAACGGGAGTTTCTGCTTTTTGCAACCGAACCCTGACCAGTATGCAATAAGTCCTCACTTAACTTAGTCAGTAGGTTGTTGCAAACTGTGACTTTAAGCAAAACGACATATAACAAAACCAATTTTACCACAGGCTGATATAAACAAGAGTTAAGTTCCTAGGGCATATTTCTGGTCACAAAACTTCTAAATAAAGACCCAAAACACTTCTAACAGTAAACACTGAAATAAATGTGAGTCCTACATACATTTAAGAAAGATGAATAAAAACAAGTAGGAATGATTTTCCACCCCACTTATTCAAATTCAGGGTCACAGGTGGCCACAGCCTGTCCCAGCAGTCGCGGCACAAGGCAGGGCCCCGCCCTTGACAGGACGCCCCTCCATCACACCCCACACTCACTCAGATGGGGACAGCTGAGACATGACAATTCAGCTGACATGCACGTCCTCAGGGTGCGAGATGAAACTGGAGCACCCAGCAAAAACCCACGCAGACACAGAGAATGTGCCAACTCCACAGACAGTGGCCTCGGCTGGGAATTGAAATTTTGTCATCGACACTATAATGAAACAACGTTGAACAAAACGACTTTCAAGGACACATTCATGGCCTGATGTACCTATTTTCCTCCCCAGCCCTGGGTTCCGGGCCCCCAGGCATGGCTCTAGCATTGCTGCCCTGCGTAAGTCACCCACGGCCTGGGACCTCTTGAGCAGCAGGTTGGAGCAGACGAGAGCTACAGGTTCATCCTCCTGGAAATAGGTTTCTTACCAGGAAAGCAAGTGTCTGAAAAAACTATACATTTCCCTAGAAGACAAAGTGCCTGAAACCTAAACTAGCCTTTAACCTCCCAATCATGGGAATATGTTTACATCTGAGATGCTGGGAAATGCCTGCGTTCACTGACTCCCGGACAATTTACCAAAGGGAATGAGAAGGGCAGAAGATACAGAGTCCATCATCCCTGACTCCGCTGGTGGGTGGTTCCAGGTCTCCTCCAGTTCTGGGCTCTACAGACTGAGGAGTGCTGGCAGCCTCAACTGCAAGGCAGTCATAAGGCAGGAAGAATACAGCTGAGATCAGCAGGTCCCAAAATGTCACCTCAAAATCAGTTGCCTATAAAAATAAGGATCACACCTATAAAGTGTGGTTGAGCAAAATAAACTTGTTTGGTTATAAAAGAAATTACTACATCTTGAAATACTTGGATAGGGTTGCTAGGTGGTGGCTGGTGGGTTATTTTGTTTGTTTGCCTTTCCCCAAATCACATTAATGACAATTGGACATGGCCAAGTGTTCCTCCCTGTAATACGAATGCCATCAGGCTCTTAACATGAGCTCATCTCTCATAATGACACACACATCACTTCACTCCCATGTTTTAATTAGAGAAGAAGGGATCACAAATTCCCATCTGGCACAACTGCCTAACTAAAGTAATTACCGATTGAGTGGCCCAAGCTTGGGAAGACAAAAATCCTGGAGGATGCAGATTTGGGGGAAGGAGGGGCTCAGGGCCAAAGACCCCTGGGGATTATATTTCAAAGAAATATTCAGAGCTAGAAGATGAAGAAAAGGTTTGGCAAACAGACTGAGGACAGTGGTAGAAGGCAGACCTCAATGCCTATTGCATGTCCGCCTTTTTTATTCATTCATTTATTCAACAAATGATTATTAAGTGCCTGCTATATGCCCAGCACTATGCCTGTCCTGCAGATGCCAAATGGACACCAATCAGGCCTGGAATGAACAAGTTTCAGCTCAGAGGGAGAGAGATCATAATCACATGATCCTATTGTGCGGAAAAATTACATGGTGCTCTAAACTGGGTTGGTAAACTACAGCCAGAGGCCCTCCACTTGTTTTTGCAAATAAAGTTTTATTGGCACTCAGCCCACCCACTCACTTACATATTGTCTATGGCTGCCCCCACATCACCACAACAGACTTGAGTAGTCACCTGTATGGCCTACAAAGACTAAAACATTTACTACTGGGCGCTTTTCAGAAAACGTTTACTGATTCTTCCCCTCCACCCAGTCTAAGAGAATAAAATGGGAGTCCTAATTTCGACTAGAGTTTTGGAAAGCTTCCTGGAGGAAGTGACATTTAAGAGGCATCTGAAAGATAAGGAGAAATGAGCCAGGCAGAAAGAAGAGCGAAAGGGCTCTGTGTGGGTGAAGGCCAGAGCTGGACAAGAGCTTGGCATGTTCAAGGACTGCGAGGGGGGAAGCACACACTACTAACTAAGCTTTGCAGTGGTGGCCCCAGGATTTCCACCTATCATAGCAGCAGCCGCGCAGGCGTGAGAGCAGCAGCCAGCGGACCCCGAGTGGTCACCATGGGCCAGGCTGTGTTCTCAGCACCATACACACATTAACTCTATTTCTTAAAGGGCCTTATAGGTCCCATGTTTGGAAATGAGGGGCTTGCAACTGCATTTGCGCAGCACTTCACTTAAGATTGAGGAAATGTCAACTGGTCACATCAGAGAATTGAGAAGTGGGGCTGGGCCGAGAGACTCTTGAGAAGTCCCAATGCCTGTCTCCCCACCCCTCAAGCACGGCTTTGTCACTGTCACGGAGCAGAGGGAACTGACAGACAAGGTGGTCCCAAAACAAGGTAATTTCACCTCCTCCAGTTAATTACATACTGACCTTCAAAAGAAAGATACCCCCAGCTGGTAAATTATGAATCCCGTTTGATTGCAGGCCTTAAATCTATACTGAGAAAAATACTGCAGAATAAGAAAATCCTGATTTTCAAAACAAGAGAAAAGGAAGGATTCCAGAAAAGAAAAGGACGTTTCCCTCCTTGCGACATTCTAAAGATGTTATTAAAGGGAAGTTTTACGAACGCTCTGAGAACACTGAGGTGCCGACTGGGAGCCATGCCAACCACCTGTCCCGTCTTGGCAGGGTGAACGGGGTGACAGGTCAGAAGAATGCCTCATGATTTCAGCCAAGGTATCGACCGACACTTTTTCACACATTCTTTTGATAAAGGAGAGACAAATGGGCTTTTAAAAACGCCTATTATGTAGAAGTATAGCTGTCTGAACAATCCTAACCAGAGAGAACGCTGAAGTTGGCAGAGCCCGTCTTCTTTGTGAGGTATACTGTGTGTGAGCACCACCCACCCCACAGAGAAAAGGAAAGGTGATTCACTGGGAGCTGGCGAGACCAAGGCAGCCAGCCATCATCGCTGGCATTTGACAGAAACTCAAAGCAGACAAGGGTGGGAAAGCCTTGTAGAAAAAGAGTAGGGGAGGGAGGACTTCAGGGATGCCCTGACTGGATGCCCTTGGCCCTTGTCGGTGAGCTGACAGGAAGCGCGCATCCTCTGTGATTGGTTTGGAGGAGCGTATTGGGCCTTCTCAGGCTGGTCCAAAGTTGGAAACAAAGACAAAAAGTGGGGAAGTGTCAGTAATTGATCAAGTCCTGGCCATTGGGTCCAGCTGTCACAAGGGTTACTGTCTGGCTTCTGAGACTAAGGGTTAGGGTTCTAGTGTTACAGCTGATCACCAACCTCCCACCCACCACCGCTCTGTATCCAACGTGAGGGAATACACAGACTGTTCAGGTCGCTTTCTTTGAAAGAGGAATGAAGAAATTTTAGGAAATAAACAGAAAAACAAGCAATTAAGTAGCCCCAAATTGAGAGGTGATAACACTAAAAATCAATTATTTTTTAAATATCTTCCCCAAGGACAATCAGGGGCATGAAGACTGATGAAATTTGAATGTACTGTACTAGTTAGCTAAAACAATTGTCAGCGATGCTAGTTTATGTCTGACTAATCAATGCATGAGTAAGGTGGATGGCTGATTCATCGACCTCGGACAAGCTACTTGATCTCCATCAGCTGTAACTGCTGTAAAATAAATAGGTTGAATTAAAATCTCTCAGGTCCTATATGGTTGTAAAATTTCACAGCTCTGTGATTCTGGTCTTTTATTCTCCATGCAACAGCTTTACGTGGGCCCAGTTGGATATATTAATTCATTAGGAGCTGAATTTGAAACACAAAACAAATCATACCCATGTTCAGTAAAAGTGCATTCATTAAACAATAATTATGTAACAATATGACTAAAACACTTTCCTAGTAGCCATGGGAGAAACAAAGAGAAAAGAGACCTAGAGCTAAAGGACTATTGTTGAGAAGTAACAATACACACACAATTGAGCAGAAACATAATATTCAGTGCCCTAAAATGATACAGAAAGTACTACAGAAAATGACAATTACTCTAGATACTCTGAACCAATGGCTTCGCTAAAGGTTGTAAAAAGAATGATCAGCTAGCAGTTATATTTTTTACCATGTTGCAATTTGCAAAGAATTTTCATTTGCTTTAAGTTTCGTGTGCTCCCATTCCTTTTCCCCTGTGGCTTTGGAGTTTAGCACATCAGAGTTATACCATCACATTTCCACTGCCAAGGGCACTTAAAAGGAGGGTTTATGCCAGAAGACTGGCAACTCTACATTTTACAGGATGTTCTGGCCAGAGAAACCCAGTCTCAGAAATTACTGAATAACTTCAATGATCGGATACAAATGTTCCATGAGGCTGATTTGCTTTAAAAGTCCCCGTTCCTAGGAAGTGGTAAATGCTGAAAATTGCCATTTCCTGCTGCCCTCCACCCCCATCTGAAGCTACTCACAGTGCTGGAAGAGAGGATTTTAAAAGACGCAATCTCATAACACTAGAATGCCTCACGTTTTCACCCCTCACTGTCAAGGAGGGCCTAGGGGAGATTTTTCACTTGCCCCTTCCTGGTTAGGGAAGCCTGATCTTTAATGTTTGCACCGCTGTGGCCGCCATTCGAAAACGCTTCCATTTTCTCCAATTAAGAGAAACATGAAAATCACAAAACACAGTGTGCTTTCTACCCAGGAAGCACAGCCAGTGCCTGCGCTTTGCAAACTGCCTCTAGACCCCAGTAAACAGGTCAGCCCCTCTTAAAGACCAAACAATTCTGGCTTACATTTTACATTCTGTTCCCTAGGAAAAAAACAGGTACAAAAAAAGACATTTTAAATTGATACAACTCTTTCAAGTTTAATGCAGAGCATGAGTTACTTCTTGAACAGCAATTGAGAATGACAAATTGTCTTTTGTGGGGATGCCCAGCTCAATGGAAAGGCTTTCTTTTTCTATTACTTCCTCTCTGGGGTGAAAAAGAGGGTTTTGCAGGTGCATGAGGGGTGGGGGTGTGGGGGGAGGCTGCACACTGGAAACAGGAAGTTCTGGGAGACCAATGGCCCCCGGTTTGTCAATTACCAAAAACAAGCACCCAAATACTGACTCAATATTTACTAACTCTGAGGAGGAATTTGGAGGTCCCACCTGATATTTACCATAATTATCCATAAATCCCTAAACAATTAGCAGGCACTTTTTGAGAGCAGGGTTTCTCTTTGTTTTTCTGCACACTCTCCTGGGTGTGCCTCCTATTTAAATGCTGTGACTAACCGCCCTTGGGGAGGGTGCTTAGTAGGCAGCCAGGGCGCCTGATCATTATTCTTATCACACTCACCATCTTCAGGTGGCCACACCAGCTCTGGGACTCTTACACGTCAGCAGACCTCATTCATGCCTTGCAAGCTGTCACCCATATATGAGACGCACAGGCCCAAAGGGCAGCTGAGATCCCCAAATACGCTGCCAATTGCAGTCAGTACTGAACTACCCACATTTTTTCATTCCCTTTGGAATATTCACATACTTTATACATAAACTCATTTCAACACTACTTAGACGTAAGCTCCTTTCCTTAATATTCATGTTCTCCTGCAAAGCTGCATGTAAATATATCCTTTGGAAAACAACAACTAAGAAAGTCACTGTTGAAAAAGCCTGAAGCCAAAATCTTCAATAAGTCAGCACAATTTATCCTTGAACGACACAGGTTTGAACAGCATGGGTCCACTGATACACAACTGTTTTTCAATAAATATTGTAAACATATTTTCTCTTCTGTATGATTTTGTTAATAACATCTTCCTTTTTCTAGCTCACTCTAGTGTAAGAATACAGTATGTAATACATGTAACATACAAAATATTTGTTAATTGACTGTTTTTTATGTTATCAGTAAGGCTTCTGGTTAATAGTAGGCTATTAGAGAAGTTTTAGGGGTGTTAAAAGTTATACGAGGGGTCGGCCCTGTGGCTCAGGCGGTTGGAGCTCCGTGCTCCTAACTCCGAAGGCTGCCGGTTCGATTCCCACATGGGCCAGTGGGCTCTCAACCACAAGGTTGCCGGTTCAATTCCTCGAGTCCCGCAACGGATGGTGGGCAGTGCTCCCTGCAACTAAGATTGAACACAGTAACTTGAGCTGAGCTGCCGCTGAGCTCCTGTATGGCTCAGTTGGTTGGAGTGTGTCCTCTCAAGCACAAGGTTGCCGGTTCGACTCCCCCAAGGGATGGTGGGCAGTGTCCCCTACAACTAGAAACGGCAACTGGACCTGGAGCTGAGCTGCGCCCTCCACAACTAAGACTGAAAGGACAACAACTTAAAGCTGAACAGCACCCTCCACAGCTAAGATTGAAAGGACAACAACTTGACTTGGAAAAAAGGCCTGGAAGTACACACTGTTCCCCAATAAAGTCCTGTTCCCCTTCCCCAATAAAATCTTTTTTAAAAAAAGTTATACGAGTATTTTTCAAAGGGTCAGTGCCCGCAGCCCCCAGGTTGTTCATGGTAAACTGTATGTCCTTTCTACAGCATAACCATGCCCCATTGAGTCCGTGTTTATTGATGACAGGGCCATATATCTATCTACAAAAAAGTCTAGAGATGCTAAGGCAAACCCAAATATCTTCTCTTGAGCATCAAATAAGGAGGGTGAAAATACTTTTCTAAAATGCTATGAAAAAAATAAATAAATAAAATGCTCTGTAAAGATGAATTGTGGTATTACAAGAAGAAAATGAATTCCAAAGCAGCCTACACAAGGCATGCCACTGGCACGTTCCCACGGGGCCCTCACCACTCTTGCCCTCCTGGGGTCTCATCCCTGGGAGCCTTTTTTTTTTTTTTAATATTCATGTCTGGACCTCAGTCCCAGAGATTCTGATCTAACTGATGTGGAATAGGCCCTGGCGGTTTTCATATACAGCCAGAGTCTAGGACCACAGACTGTAATCAAAGCCAATACGTTACCTTCATCCATCACCTAGCCTTGCGTGCATGCAGACAACTAAAAAGCAAATATGCTGCTAGCTCCAAATCTACCGGAATTTTGCATGCAGGATATTATTAGAGGGGCTCCAAACTGTTGTTTGTGCCTGCTTATTTTGGAAGTCTGTGTGTATTTTAGGAAAGCGGTCATGGGCTGGCTACTCTCTTCAGTTGTTCCTTATTCATTTTAGGTTATTTACCATCACAACCTCTGTCAATGTTGCACAGAAGTCTGTTTTCCTTTAAAAGGAAACCATCAAATCAGAGCATGGTACTCAGAGATCATGTCCAATTAGACGATTTACAGAGGAGGACACTACAGCCAGGAGTGAATAACATGAAAAAAGCCACAGGTAAGATGGTCCAAGTGAGAGGGAACCAAGAACACTGAACCACACTCCAGATTTTCTGGTAGGCGGTGGGCTTAATACCAACCTCTGCTGGCAGGTAGCTATCTCGCTAGGAGCCTCCCGATGACTCATGCTCCTTATCAGTAAAATAAGAAAAGTGACTTAGAACAGTAGTTTTCAGATGCTGCTCTCTGTGCCAGTATCCACAAGTTCTCACCTATCAGGGATGGAATCAGAAAAATAAGTACGAGGGGAAAGGGCGGGTTTGGGGGTTTGTTTTTATTTTTTGATTAAAAGACTTTATTTTGATACAGCATCTTTCCTGTATTTTTGATGATGTTATTAGGTTCGTGCAAAAGTAACTGGTGTTTGCAATTATTTTTAACCTTTTAAACAGCAATGACTTTTGCACCAACCTAATAAATGTATTTCTTTCTTTTGTGGAGTGATTTTCACAATAGATTTTGTTGGTTTGGATATGTGTATACAAAATAGCTGCTCAATAAACATTTCCTGAATGGTTTGCACACTTCCTGAACTGAAGTGAAAGTTCTTGTACACATAAATAACTGCATCCTGTGTGAGGCAATGAACCCATCTTCTAACCAGAAGGAGCAAAGCTAATGCCCTTTGGCAACCAGCCACCGGTTAGTATATCAAAGAAGAGGGATACCCTTGCTTTATCCACAATATGTTTCAATGGATTGTGTTGGATCAGTGAGTCAAACTTAGGCCATTGTGAAGGCGAGTAAAGGGGGAAAACACTCCTTCCCACTACACGTGTGTATCTCTTGCTCTATCGATGCGTTTGCTCCCCTGTGTGTTCTGACAGAGATACATCTATTGAAGATCAGGAAGAAAGGGGCCGAGGTAAACGAGATCTCGCCTGAAAAGTAAAGGGGGGGGGGCATCACCTGGTGCATGGGATGGGCCCTCCAGAGACAGGAAAAAGTGAGAGAGTGGGAGAGAACAGGGAAAACAACAGAGGAAACCGGACCATTCTCTCTTGGCCTAGATGTTAAGGGGTCTGTGTCCCCGGCATTTTGCTTGCAGATGGTGGGTGAGAGACAGTATCAGCAATGTGGGAACCAGGAAGACAGATTCACAGTTGGACCCACATGGACTGGACAGACCCCTGGGCTACTAATAGCAAAATATGCCCCTTGAAGGACAGAGATATCTTGATGCACGGAACTCTCTGTATCTAATTGTTTTCCTTGTAATACCCGAGCTTTTGGTATTCTCAAAAGTACCACAGGTAAGCAAAGGAGGAGAGACCAAAGAACACTGTTTGCCTGTGTCTGGGCCTGCATGTAAAGGGGCAGCAAGAGAGGGTCGTGCCCCTCAGCACGAGACCCAGAGATGCAGGGGCAGTTGTGGTCAGGCACCCTCTCTGTAGTGGGGTCTTCTCTTGGAAGTAGCTTTGGAGAGCGGGTATTATCTTTAATAAGAGAGTCAGACTTCCGAACCATCTGAAGCAAACTTTTACTGCATCCTTTCTTTCAGAGACTTCCTTCGTTATTTTACATATATCCTGACTGTCAAATATATAGTTAGTCTTAGTTTCATCGCCTTGGGCTCTTTTGTCTTCCACTTGGAGTCCCTGAAGATGGCACCCACTGGGGGGGACTCCAGCTTCCCCTGGTCCTGTCCCACAATTTCCCTCCCCTGGGACATAGGGACCTGGACGATGGCTTTCTTAGACAGAGACAGCCTCGAGCACCGAGGAGGCCTCTGGCTCCAAGGGCGTTAGGAACCACATGGAAAGTGAGCGCTCTGTGAGACAAGGGAGGAAGGGAGCCCCTGCACAGTTCAGCACCAGACAACTCAGGGAGGACCAAACTTCAGGGAGAAGTGTCAATGACAGAGTGTTCACGCAACTGTCACATGTTTAGGTGTGCATTTCACTCCTGTGGGTTCAAAACAATCTGAGCATTTCACAAAGCGTTACAAACTAAGCTACCAATGAAGCACAGCCACCAGGGTGTGCTGCACCTCTCCAAGGGCTGAGGTTCTCCTTACAAGGCCCTCCTCCTCAGGGAACAGGGACTTGAGAATTTGAACTGCAAGCAGGACCAAGTCCAGAGGCCTCTGCTGTGGTGACAGAAACATTCCTCTCCAGAGGGATAAGATTGTGCACTTTTAATTCTGGCTCCCACATGTGGCACACAACCCTGGAGGGGTGCTGGGTTCACAAGCATGCCCCACTTTCCAGGCACAGCTCCTGAAACACCGAGATGGGCCCCCAAGGGCTACAGTTATGCCATGTGAGCCTGACCACATCTGCTCCATCCAAGAGTAACTCCTGACCCAAGACAGGTCTATGCTGTCCCAGGAATCGGCACTTTGAAAAAGTAGAGACAGACAGACAGATATATGAGAGGGATGAGACTTACACCCTAGATAGAAGATCGTGAATTCCTAAGATGACATTCTGGGAACAAAACTGTTTGCCTCATTTTGTTTTTTTTCCTTTGCTTGGCTAAGATAAACCACTATTCTCCCAATAAACAGTTTTCGCTTAAGCCAACTGGAGTTCGTTTTTGTTTTTTTTTTTGCTAATACAGAAATACTTCAGGTTTGTGTTAAGCTGCTACTATTAAAAATCGGAGTAGAAGCAATTTAAAAGATATTTAAAAGATTTATCACAATGTGGTGAGAGTCTTCATATAGGTTTTGGGGGAGAGAGCCCATCATCCATGTAGGCCTTCCACGATGTTGGCGTCTATCAGTACTCACGGAGGCTCAGGTTCTGAAGTGCTACATCCACGAGCCCACCTGTCAGAGCAGTGGCCCTGGGAAAACCCCCTCGCATCAAAGGCTGGAAGAAGCCGATGGTGCTGGTGGCTCACCTGCCACAGCTGGCCCTCAGTGAGGACTCATGCCGGGTGTGGCTCTGAGCTGAAGAGGAGACGTCCTCAGAGCAGCACACAGGCTGTTGCCCTGAAGCCTCGGGCAGGCCTCAGAATGACCCAGGTGGCAGGTCACTGATGACCGGCTGTGGCGGTACAGGCTGACCGCCAGGGTCCTCACAGGTTCTGCATTTAGTCACCACATTAGAGAAACAACAGCAGAAGGTGTTTCTGGTGAAAACTGTGCCTGAGTAGTGACAGGCACTTTCCATTGTAATGTTCGGATCACTCTAACTCTGGTTAGTATCATCAGGCTCAGGTGGTCCTTGAAAAGATTGAAAACTCAAGTGGAAACGCTCCCTGAATGAGAACGCCCACAGCATGAAGTCCCTCAGGAACAGAGACACTCAGACCGTTCGGCTGCTGACAGCACCAAAGTCCCTGCTGGGAAACAGCCTCACCTTGGCTGGTTATTTCAAACACATCTGATTAGAAATGGGGTAAGCTATTTTAACAATGGTAAGTATGAAACCACATGCTTGCCAGAACAATTTATCTTACATTACATGCAAAGGAAATACCAACTCCAACTCCTCATCGGAGCCATCATATTACAGAGCCACTGAGAAATAGCCCATCCCCCCCACTCTACAATGTCCCAGTGTGGACTGTATGTTCTGACGTCTCCAGACAAGATACTACATGCCCTCATTCCAATAATAGACAGCCTTTTCCTGACAATAAATTGTTTTTATCCAACTTCAATTTCATCTGTGACTTCTGAGAGAGTTCAGAACATGCTGCCACAAAACACATCATTCTAACATACTGAATACTTTGAGTTACGGACATATTCAATATTATGAGTTAAAAACACCAAATACAAGAAAAACATTCCGACCTACCCTCTTTTTCTTAAAAGCGGGAGGTGAAATTCCCATGTGAAAGACGTCCTCTGATACCAGAAGGAAAATAACATTCTTATCATCAAGGACAAGAAGATGAGACCAAGAGATTTCTATGCAAACAGACCTGGGCCTCTCTTTGTTCAACCTAATAGGAAAGCAAGCAAGTTTCAGCATTTCTTTGGGTCTTCGTTCCTTAGGAAGCCTGCTGTGTGGCATAAAACTTGCATTAACTAGATTTGTATGCTTGTCTCCTGTTGATCCATCTTACATCAATTTCACTGTCAGGCCCAAAAAAAACCCTAAGAGGGTAAAAGAAAAAGTAGTCTCGCTACACTTCTGTGTCCTCAAGCCCCACGTCCTGATCCTCGCCCAGCCAAGACAAGTGGTGAACTATGGTTGTTTAATTTCTCTGACACTCATTATGTTCAATGTAAAATTACTGCGTCTATGTATTATGATTCTAAATCTTCAAGGGCTTGAAAAGAAAAAGCACAGTTCCCCCACAGAAGGCCGGCCACTCAAATACAATAATAAACATATGTTAACGAATGCCAGTGGTCAAATTTCTCCAGGTAAAATAATACCCGTTGCTTCTGGCTCTCCTCCCAGAACTTAATTTCCAACCTTTGGCCATTCTTGTGGCCCTGCAGGGAACCTTCTCCAAGCACTCTCGCGTGCTTTTCAGGCTGGTACCGGGACAACAGGACACGGTAGTCCGTGCCTCGCCTTTCTCTGTCTTTCTAGCAGGGCTACTCTGTCTTTCCACAGTCATTTCATTATGATTTATATTCTATTTTTCATGTACAGAGTAACACTTGACCTAGTTAACAAGACCTGTTTGAAAGTAAGGCTTCTATATACAAAGTACGTCTCCCACCGACATTTGAAACAAAGTTCTCAGAGGAGTTAATCTGTAGCTAATTCGACACTTTCAGAGTCACTAGCTTTATATACCAAGTACTGTGACATGGAAGACAAGCTGCCAGCCCCAGCAGGCTCTAGTCTTTCACTGAAGCTATACAGACAGACAGACAGACAGACAGACAGACAGACAGACACACACACACCACATACACACACACACACACCACATACACACACACACACAATATATATACATTGTAATGTACATATATAATATATACGCATATACACATTTATATATACAGTTTGACTACATTGCTACAGCCTAGATTTCCAATTCAGAAACATCTGTTAGTGAAATTACTTAACATCACAGTGATGAGCAAGTTGTAGCCTTAAGAATTCTCTAGAGACAGGAGAAGCCAGGCTCATGCAGCCAGGTTTGGATGGCTAAACCTTCGGGATAACCCCCCTCACTGAGGAGTGCTGGCTCTGCCAACAGACCCTCGAAGGCTTTAGGGGCAATCTTTGCCTCCTCCGAAAATATAGGCTCACTGGATTTTCTGCTCAAAGGAAAATAGCCAAGGAGACATAGAGAAAAAGCAGAGAGCAGACACCTTTTCAAATGCTTCAACCTGAGCAAAGGGGAAGCATAGTAGACTGAGAGCAGACAAGAGTGCTTGTTTGCTCCAGGGGGAAGAGGTGGACGTGTCATGAAAGACATAACAGGAAACAGACTGACTCCCAAATATGGACATCAAATATGAAGGCAGACCAAATGGTTTGACCAGTGGCGAGCCATTCTTTCACCGAGAGAGTGAGATGATCAAAGAGAGCTATAAGGTTAGCTGGCCTTCGTGATACATGATAGATGAGAAAAGGCAGAGAGTGAAGGCTGCTGCAACTGTCCAGGGATACGATGATGAGGAAAGCAGGAAAGGAAGAGAAAGACACAGGAGAGATTGCGCAGAGCCGTACAGTCACGGACATAGGAGGTGGAGCCCGGTGAGGAGTCTCTCTCCTAGAGCTTAACCCTTGGGCACACCGTGCTCTCCCCCCCTCAGGCTGCTCCGCTCTTCCGGGGACTCCTCGCTACCACACACACCTGGCCGACTTCTGCTTGTTCTTCAGGACTTGGTTCACAAGACAGTCAAGTCCCTTTCCCTGGGCTGGGACCCCTTCTTGTGGTCTCCAAGCATCTGCCACTTCCCAAAGAACTGTGGTCTTCCATTTATGCCGCTCAGCTCCCCCCTGGGCTGCAAATGTAAGGCTCCTGTCTTACTCGACTTTGTAGCTCCCACATTCACAAAGTGTGTATGTCACTGAAGCACGATGTCAGTAGCATGTAGTGGTCTGAATTCTGGTCTCGACCGTGGGACTGAACTGGTTCACATGCCGTCTTTGCACTTACTACCTAGATGGCCTTGTGAACGTTACCCGAACTCTGTGATGTTCCGGGTTCTCATGCATTAACTATGGAGGAGCACAGCGCCTTCTCGGTGCTTCTGTGCTGGTACAGGACAAGGCACAAATAGGGAGGCGTTGGCCATGGGAGCTGCTCAGTAAGTACAGACTAATACTGCTATTAGCATTCAATCAAGATTTATGGGAAGGATGGAGAGAGGGATAAATACAAGTACACGGAGAGATCGAGAGTCCATCTTTTCTTAATCAATGGAAATTGATCCTTTGAAAAGGCTATGACATTTGGCCTCTCAAAATTAACTGATGGTTTTAGAGGAAACAGCATCAGTACGACGGCTGGGCAGAAGCTGCGCTGTAAAGGGGTGATGAAGGAGTTGATAAGTGAGGAGGTACAGCAATAGATGTAGAAACACTATTTAAAGAAGTTTAGTAGCGAAAGAAGGCAAGAGGAAGAAAAGGGGAAGAAGAAAAGGAAGGAGAAAATAAGGGGCATTCTGAAATCATCAAAATCTATAGCGTGAAAGCCACTATTCTAGAAGTCAGAACTTGAGAAAATATACTGCTAAACATATTAAGTGTTTGCTTCATTTCATCCATCTTAAAAACCCGGACTATAATTAAGACCTACCTCAGAGGCCCAAATTTTTGTCCTAATGAGTGTAATGTATCGCGATGCTGCTAACCATAACATACCATCATAATATTCATGTGTGTCTACGTAAACCAGCCCTGGGGAATGGTCGGTCCAACCTATCCATTCCCACCACGCCCTCGCGCCTCTCTGCCACCGTCCCCACCTCAGCACATTGCTCAGCTGTAGGCATCGCTAATTCAAACAAGTGCCATTTTCCCTTCCAGTACAGCAGACCTGATAGCTTTCAGTCCTGGCCTAGTTTCCCTCAGGCCTCTGGGGGCACATCCATTAACTCCGTCATTAGCTATCCTGTCGGAGGAAAGAAAGCTGTCCCATGAACAGCACTGTGTCCCGCCACTATCCTCACTCTATTTCTGTCAATGGTCCCAGCACTTTTCCCGTCACTAGACTTGAAATGTCAATCCTTACCACCCAGAACTTGCAGAGATTCAATGTATCTTCCTCTTCGGTGTCTCAGGTGAGGTCCGCAGGGTTGTGAGGGCCCCTCCCCTCCGACCAGGATGTAGTCATACCCCAGGCGGTCTCAGTCTCTATTCTGGCATGGCTCTGATCCACCTTCACCCAGCAGCCACCTCAGCAGCTGACCCTCATCTTCCCATCACTCCTGCCCCACCCCCTCTATGAAGCATCCGGCCTCGCAGATGAAGTAAAGCCTAGCAAGTAAGCAGCTCTGTGCTCTGAGCATCTTCCCCGCTCCTTCTCACTGTGTCTTCTCACCCACTCCAGCCACACATCTGAACTCAACCTCCCCTTTTCATCCCTTTTCTGTCTATAAATTCCAGCTGTTCCATCCACTGAGGTGTTTGTCCATCCCCACCCAGGAAAAGCCCGCCCATCCTTCAAGGTCACTTCAAAGCCACCTTCTGACTCACCAAGTGCCTAGTTTGGCTCCTTCTCTGAAGCCTTCAGCCAAGCCTCGGTCCCTCCTATAAGGGCTCGGGCCACCATTATGCTCACGTGGTGGGTTCTGGGGAGGCTCCCTGTCCCAACCACCAGCACTTGAGATGTGGACAGGATTTTGTTCATTTTGAAAGTGTACAGTGATCAATAAGGTTCAACAAATAAATCTGTGAATTCAGTTCAAAATACTGCCAGTGTCTTCCCACCAGGCAGTTGAGTCACTGAACCTTGAGAGACATTAATAGTGTTTTTTCATATTTAAAATTCTGTAGAGAAGCTGTAAAACTGAGAGACAAAGCACCTCAAGCAGAATTTTTTTTAAAACAATAGGGGAATGTCTGTGGGATATCATTCACACATTTCCCTCTGCAGTCTACATTTTAAAGAGAGTATTACATGTCCCATCCAAGAAGAACTGACAACAAAACTGGAAATTCTGGGCCAATTCCAACAGAGATTTAACATATTACATTGAAACAACTTTTTTTAAGTTTTTAGTATTTTTAGTACCGATTTTCATCTTTGAAATGAAAACAAATTTGCCACTTTCAAAACATTTTTCTTAGGATACATGTACTTATGTTTTCAAAACATTTGAAGATTCTATTCAGTCGTGGAAATAAAGTATTTTCATATTTATTAAGAGGGACAAAAATACATATTTTTCCTCAAACTTCCCTGTTGTGAACTTGGTAAAATTCAACAAAAACATACTCGTATGAAGCACCTACTATATAGCAGGGATTTTGCCAGGTGCTAGAAATACATATGGAGCTCAAATACCATCCCTCTCCTCCAGGAGTTTCCTATGCAGTGGGAATAAAGACAAAGCAATGTGCAATTACTCTCTATTGTGATAAGTGTTACAAGAGAGAAACTACCAGATGCTGCCTGGGCGCACAGAAGGGGCAGCTGTGTCATCTTAGTTTCCAAAAGAAAGTTTCCTAGATCAGGGCTTCTCAAAGGTAAGTGTGCGCACAAATCACCAGGGGGTTCGGGCTGCACATCCTTATTCAGCGGGTCCGACCCAAGAGTCTGCATTTCTCACAGGCTCCCTGCAGATGTTGATGCTGTGGTCTGTGGACCACACTGAGCACCAAGGGCCCAGGAGACTGGACGCCCCATGAGGCCAGACCAGTGCTGAGGAAGTGCATCCAGGCAGAGGAGATGATGTGGATGTGGCCAGAGGAAGCCCACAATGCTACTCGCTCCTTTCCTCATGTATCTTAAAGGGGTAAATGAAGGGAGGCGAAAACGAATTAAAGGCTAGGAAAATATCAACAATCTTGGAAGAACGACGCATCCCTCTGAAGTAGACTTCAGAGTAATTAGAAGATGACAAGTCTAAATTATTCAAAAGTCTCAGCTAGGAAATATTTTTAAATGGGAGATATTTCAAGTACTTGTAGAATCTTAAACCTTCAGCGACCCTGGGTTGCTGTCACATCTACTTAGGTGAAAAGGTAAAATTACTACCAACATTTAGCACACTGGTTTCAAGAACTTTAAAGTATTCATTTTCCTAGGTAAATTTTATAATTCCTTCATAAGTGTTTTCTATTTCATTGTATGCTCACCACACAGTGTTTAAGAGCACTAGAAAAGATCAATTTTTTCATCAGATTTGTTTGAAACCACAAAAGACCCCGAATAGCCAAAGCAATCTTAAGAAAAAAGAACAATACTGGAGGTATCGCACTCCCTGACTTCAGCTTGTACTACAGGACAACAATATTCAAAACAGCATGGTATTGGCAGAAAAACAGACACATAAACCAATGGAATAGAATTGAGAACCCAGAAATAAAGCCACATAAATATGGACAGATAATTTTTGACAAAGAAGCTAAAAACATACATTGGAGGAAAGAAAGCCTCTTCAATAAATGGTGCTGGGAGAATTGGATAGCTACGTGCAAAAGAATGAAACTGGACCGCTATCTGTCACCATGTACCAAAATTAATTCAAAATGGATCAAAGACTTAAGCATAAGACCTGACACAATAAACTGCATTGAAGAAAACATAGGTACTAAACTTATGGACCTTGGGTTCAAAGAGCATTTTTTGAGTTTGACTCCAAAGGCAATGGAAGTAAAAGCTAAAATAAACAAATGGGACTATATGAAACTTAAAAGCTTCTGCACAGCAAAAGAAACCATCAACAAAATAAAGAGGCAACCGACTGAATGGAAGAAGATTTTTGCAAACAGTGCCTCTGATAAGGGGCTAATATCCAAAATATACCAAGAACTCATGAAGCTCAACAACAAAAAAACAAACAACCCAATTGAAAAATGGGCAGAGGATCTAAAGAGACATTTCTCCAAAGAGGACATACAAATGGCAAATAGACATATGAAAAAATGCTCAACATCACTAATCATCAGAGAAATGCAAATAAAACCACAATGAGATATCACCTCACCCCAGTCAGAATGGCTATCATCAACAAGACAAATAGCAACAAGTGTTGGAGAGGCTGTGGAGAAAAAGGAACCCTCATACACTGTTGGTGGGAATGCAGACTGGTGCAACCATTATGGAAGGCAGTGTGGAGGTTCCTCAAAAAATTACAAATAGAATTACCATATGACCCAGCAATCCCTCTCCTGGATATCTACCAAAAAAATCTGAAAACATTTATACATAAAGACACGTGTGCTCCAATATTCATTGCAGCTTTATTTACAGTGGCCAAGACATGGAAACAACCAAAATGTCCTTCGATAGATGAATGGATAAAGAAGTTGTGGTATACATACACAATGGAATACTATACGGCGGTAAGAAAAGATGAAATAGGACCATTTGTGACAACATGGATGGCTCTTGAGATTATAATGCTAAGCGAAATAAGTCAGACAGAAAAAGGAGAGAGCCATATGATTTCACTGATATGTGGTATATAAACCGCAAACAACAAAAGAACAAGACAAACTGAAAGAACAAAAACTCAGACATAGACAATAGTTTAGTGGTTACCAGAGGGTAAGGGAGGAGGGGGACTCTAGAAGAGGACAAATGGGGTCTAATATATGGTGGTTGAAAGAGAACTGACTCTGGGTGGTGAACACACAATGTGAGATATAGATAATGTATTACAGAATTGTACGTCTGAAATCTATGTAACTTGATTAACAATTGTTGCCCCCAATAAACTTTAATTTAAAGAAAGAAAGAAAGAAAAAATCAATTTCAACTAGATTTGTACAACTAGATTTTATATGATAAATATGGTAGGTACCATTCAAAAAAGATACAATGAAAAAAATCAAATATATTGATATTATGGGTTATTTCATTCTTTAATTATGCTTTAGGCAAGTAATTTAATGTAGCTCATTACTGCAAAAGGAAATTAAATGTCCACACTAACTGAACTCTTGAGTACAGAGAATACGGGAGTCTGAAATATACATTCTGAAAAGTCTCGTTGCCATCTGTTCACCTAACTCAGCAACAATATTGTGAATATTCAGGCATATTTCTTGCATAAGTAGTTTCTTCAGAACAAAGTTTCATTCAGAAGTTTGTACTATACTGCTTGACACTGTTATCATTATAAAGAAAAAAACAGTCATTCTAAATTATTTTTTCAAGAGGGCTATTATTGTTTTGGAAGTTACAATGACTGAATAATAATTAATAATAATAGTAATAGACTTAATAATAACTCAACAGTGGTTGTCCCCAAACTGCTGGAATGAGCTATAGCATAATGTCTGCATAAGGAAATACTGTGACACTTAATTAAACGACTATGTTTTGGAAAGTAAAAACTCCTTGCCACAGCCCTCCAGGAAATGATATTAACAAGCAACCTTTTTTTCTGCTTTATTGAGGTATGAGTAATAATAAGCTGAGATACTCTTCATGGGTCAAATTTAGCTTACTGACCTATTCCTACAATCTTCTGCAAGGTTTTAAGGAATGAAGAACTCCAAGAAATAAAGAAAGAAAAAGATGGGGAGAAAAGAGGGAAAGAAAGAGGGTGGGAGGGAGAAAAGGAAGGAGAGAGGGGAAAGAAAGGAACTCTGGGCCCAAGAACAAGTCAATCAAAGTTTCCTCCATTCTATTGACATTTTTTAAGATAACCTGAGTAAAAGCAGGTGGGGAAGTTACCAGGGCCCACCTACAATGTGTTCTGAATTCAACAGAAAACGGATCCTTTATGCAGTTAAATAGCAAGACGCACCCACAGATGGATTTGCCTCCGAAGTTGTGATGTCACATGGGAGCTCGCTGACAGCGGACCCAAGCCCTGAGGCACTCGCTCCACTAAATGTGAACTCTGCAACCCTCAAGGCCACCCTCCCGGGGCTGCCTCAAGTGGCTCTGTCCCAGACAGATCCTACCAGGATCAAACAAACACACACAACAACACACCAGGCACTCGCAGCTGGGTAATGGGGCTTGGATTTGTGGAAACACAACTCAAGCAAGCCAACTGAACTCCACCCAGGGAAGCATTCATGTTTTTAAAATGGCTGCATTATCCCTTTGCTCCTCAGCATGGAGATTCACTAGAAAGAATGTCTAATCCTTGAGTGAAAACTTCTTTCTGTAAGTTTACTTTTATACTCAGAAAAACTTACATACTACAGGAATACAAATTTGGCACTGAAGACAATTCCGTGTCCTCTTGTACAGGTGGATTTATTCCATAAATGGTACCTTTCCTCAGTGGTTAACTGCTCAGGGGCTTCCCCGCCCTGGCCACCCTCAGGATGACCACTGTCCCCCAAACCCACTCTGATGTCCCTGACAGTATGTGAGAAGGCAGCCCTCCCTTTGTTTCTAGAAAGCTGCAGCGAGGGCAGAGGATCAAACAGGACTAAGAAAGAACAGGAAGGGCTTGGGTATTCAGCACGCCTCCCTGGTCTGCAGCTGCTCGGGTAGAATGGAGAATGTCTCCCTGGATTACGGCCTCTCCCCAGAGTAGCACTTACCATATTTCCACATTAGTCCACGGTCCTTAGCTGGCTTCTTCCTACTGTACCTCTGAGAAGTGGTATATCCATTCTATTGACAAGAAACTTGCACAAGGACCAATATCATCAAACACACCTGAAATGGGAATGAGCATTCCCAATGTTTCATCTTTAACACAGACTTTGAGTGAGGCTGGCCTCTGAGCTCCTTTGTGGTGAATTGCAGAGAACAGGGGAAGCATGGGGCAGAACACGATAGCAATTACAGCCTACAGCAACACTGCATCCCCAGAAGGCAGGCGGAGGAAAGAACAGCACATCTCATTGAAATCGCCAGGGGAATTCGGAAACCAGATTTGCTATCCCATCCTGGAATCTGGCCAACTACCCGGGCAAAGCCTTTACTCCCTGCCATGCATACTAAGGATCTTGCAAACATGAGGAAGAGTTCTTTTCCTGCATTCTCCTGTGGAATGCTGTACGAGAGAGCTAGTGTGGTTATGTGGAAAGAGCTCTAAATTAGGAGGCCAGAAACCTCATTATGGCTGCACATCTGCCAAAATTACCTCTGACCTTGGGCCAGTCACTTAACCTCTCTGGATGTGGTTCTTCATCTGGAAGTCAAAAGACTGGACCAAGCTCTCCAAATTCCTTGTCCTGTTCTAATGCTCTGTGACGAATGTTAGAGATGGCAGGCAGTAGGAGAGACAAGGAGAGCAGCAGCTGTCATAGTTTTTTTCAGCAAGGAAAACAGTCGAACCGACATCTTCTTGCCAACTCTGCAGCTAGACTGGGGATGACAACCGCAGTTCCCTCTCCACTGGGTGAGGCCCGCCACCTACTTCCCTGCTGCTGGCACAGCTTCCTCCACCAGCAGGGCTTCCCAGGCCCCAGAGAAGGGCACCCCACATGGGGCTGTATGACTGACTTCTGAGAAGGCAGCTTCTCCCCATCCCCAGTGTCTGACAGGATGTCCTCCGTACACGGGGTAACAACACAAATAGCAAACCCTTGGAGAACCCACACTGTGTGCCACGCACTGTTCTAAGTGCCAGGCATGCATTGGATCTTTAATTCCTACAAATACATGAGGCAAGTACTAATATCATCCCATGTTCTTGACAATGAAGGCACAGCGTTGAAATAATCTGTCCACGGTCACACAGCTTGTACGGGACGTAGTTGGATGAAGACTTAAGTCGGCTGCTTCTCGTGTCTTCACCAGTGTTGTAGGCCATCGCCCTGACGGCAGTATAAGACAGGCAATTAGGCATTTGTTCTCTCACCTTTAACGGGCACCCCCGCCATGCAGCGGGCTGTGGACTCCAAGAAGACTATCGCCCTGTCTTAAAGGGACAGCATGGAGACACAGAGAGGCAAGTCACAATGGGACAAACAGACCTGGTCTGACTTCCTGCTGTACCTGTAACTGCTTATGTGGTCTCTGGAAATGTCTTACATAAGTCTCAGTTCCTCATCTGTAAAATGTGGATAATTGTATCTACTTCATAGTTTTATTGTAGACATTACATAAAACAATGCGTGTAGAAGTCCCAGCTAGTTTCTAAATTATGACAAAATGAGACTATCCGTATTTAAAATCTCAAAGGATAGATAAAAATTGCTCTAGATTTCCAGGGACTAAGTTGGGACAACAAGCTGACTTTTGATTTTAGAGTTATCAGGCTATTAATTTAATTAATTGATACCTATTTCTATTAATCTATTGATATCAAGTATCTACTGAAACCTGTTGACATCTATTTCTTATTATTCTTTGGGAATCATAAGATTTCAGATTCCTATCAATTTATCCTAGAGTGCCCAAAATTCCAACAGCGGTTTGCTAACAGAAGGGAAGGTTGGGTCCACCCTCAGAGGTGGAGAATAGCTCTGCAAGTGAGAAGCTCCCACTGTCTCCATCACTCACCCAAGCACACTCAGCATTCACTTTCTCCTTCCATGAAATGGAGACCACAGTTTCTGTCCTTACTGCTCGCACAGAGATATTCTGAGCTCTTACTTAGCATAATACGATGAGAGTGGTAATGCCTAACATTTGCATAATTCTTAACCCTTGAACATTTTAAAGTTGAAAAAGGTTTCTCATATGCCTTATTAACTTATTTAAGTAATTAGCAGGTTTTCACAGCCATGACAGCATATTTACTAAATAAGGCAAAAAGAATTTTTCGCTCTTCAGTGGAAAGACATTAAAAAAAATTAAAATGTGTATATACGTATGTATGTATGTATGTATGTATGTATATGTATATACGTGTATACACACACTGTGCATATATATGCATATACACATGCATATATACATGAATTTAGCATACCAGTTCTGTAGCCTACAAGAAAGAAAACACCACATCTATCACACCACGCTATTTGTTTACAAATATCCTTACGTGTGTCTAGGTCCCCAGTGATACCTAACACATGTCTGAATCATATAGTCAACACTATTTTTTAAATATTTATGGGTGGCCGGTTGGTTCAGTGGTTAGAGTGCAGTGCTCATAACACCAAGGTCGCTGGTTCAAATCCCATATTGGCCAGTGAGCTGCACCCTCCACAAATAGATTGAAAACAGTGACTTGACATGGATCTGATGAGACCTAGAAAAACACACTGTTTCCCAATAAAAATTTTAAAAAATATATTTATGAAAGAAAAATGCAAATATCTAAAAATGGATCCCATTTATCAAATGCCATGCAGCTACTATGTTAGAAATGATCCCTTTGATTGTGTATTTCCTAAAAACTTCAAACCAGTCACCTCAGACTCTGGCCTCATTTTGAGGGGGAAAGTTTTAAAACAGTAACTGTTCAACTACCCAAATGATAACCCTGGACTTCAAGTATGTAAAATAAAATTTATTCACCAAATTATATATAATTTAAACTAGATAATGAGTCATAAATACAACTTCACTGAAATCATTTATCTACCCATATAAATAATGCCAAAACCATGTAGAAAACAGAATCAACACAACTGAACAGAAAAGAAACTTTTGATGTATCTTTATTTCTTTTTCTGTTATTGCCCAACCCAGTCCATCTCAGGACTCCCTATTCCTAATCTTTCATGTTGTGTGACCCTCCAGTCTAAGTTAGTGACTTTTTAGGAATATCAGGCTATAAGATATAAATACACTTCTATTGAAATCATTTAAGAGCAACTTGTATAAATCATTAGCTAAGTAAATTTGCAGGAGAAGTGGAAAACATTTGCCAAGATGTATTATTAGAAGAATTTAAACTACCAGCTAATCCCCACAAGGGCTGAACTCCCCAAGCATCCAGGCAGATCAGACGACAGGGAGTTAGTATATGGAATTAAGAACACAAATAACTGACACTCTTTCTAAAAGTGTGATAAAACACACTGTTTCTTCAACTACCCTAAATATCTGCAGAGACATATATATATATATAGTATGAAAAGTGGCAGGAACAGCCAGACTAGATTTAAGTCTGCTCTGTTGCCATAGGAAAATCATCTTCCCCTCATATCTGCCTCCTCTTCTAGAATGCCCCATATTGGCTGATGGACCTGCCATCCTCTGAGTCACCAGTGAGAGAACTGGAAATCACCATAGATTTCTTCTTGACTCCAATGCCTCTTTTCTTAGTGCCGAAGCCCAGTGTTTCTGACCTCCTCACGATCACTTGATCCCCCCACCCATCTCATCATTCTCATCATGCCTTTCGTCTAGGACTGGATTCAGGAAATCCACAGAAATCTCAAAAAGCAGACCTCTCAGTCAGAGACAGGAGGGATAGAGGTAAACCTGGTGCCATGGGATCTCAGAGGGAGGGGCCCACTTAGGCAAGGACAATCAAGGGAGGTATCCTGAAGGAGGGGGCGTCTCCAACTGGGGCTTAGCCTGCTGAAGCAGGAAGGAGAGGGCGGGAGAAGCAGGACCTGACTCGTCTGTTCAGGAATCACCTGTTCTTTTCAAGAGAACAAAACTGAAACAAGGGTTGGGGGGTTGGGGGGGGGGTGATCACTAGACACCAAGATCACAAAGCAGGGGCTTGTTGTTTACAAAGGAGCTTGGATTCCACCAAGCAGGTAACTTTGTGCAATTCAGGCGAAGAGGGTTAACATCAGACATGCATTTAAACTCTCATTTGTGTCGTGTTTTGGAGCAAGGACTGAAGACAGGGAGACAAAAGGTTCCATGAGAGCCACACTTAACACATGATTTGGGAAGCAGAAACCATAGACAGAGACAGGCCCTAGAAGTTCATGGTCAGAAGACAGATAAACCCAAAGGCCTGCTCAAGCTAGTTTGAACATCCTGTTTTGTAGGAAGGGCTACTACCAATTCTATTTTCCTCCCATTCTTGGAGCTCTGTAACACTCAAGCAACTGACAGAACGAATAAAAAAATGCAATAATTCTAAATCTCAAATCAAACCAAAAATGTTCCTGGATTATCTGCTATGGACAGAGCACCTTGTGAAGACTCCTTGGAAGAACCAAATGCATCCTTTCTGGGCTGTAAGGCTGCATTGGCATCAGACCAATTTTGTCTCTTGTATACACACACACAGTTAGAATAAAATAAACACTGACCACCAAACGGGGGTCCGAACGGAGCTGAGTTTACTGTCTGCTTAGGAGGAAGAGGCTCCTTGCTCCGGAGTCACGTAAGCAGGGCTCCCAGAAATAGAGAAGTTGAGGTACAGAGCTACAGAGGGGACGTACACCAAATCAGGCAAGGTCCTGAGGTCAGGTGTCTGGGAGGGCCGCAGGGAAGAGTGCCAGCCCTTCTCTATGATTCCAGGCTTTCCCATCAGGGCCTCATCTGAACAGGTCCAGGATGGGTTGTGGCAGCTTTGCAGTGGCCCCGGGGTCCTCCAGTAGACACGCCCACACGTGCAAGGCTGTGACTTCAGTCACACACATAACATGACAATAACCACCACCAAATAAGTGCATCTCTCATCCCGTTTTACTTGAATTGTGTGTTTTGTTTTGTTTTGTTTTGTTTTGTTTTCTGAAATGAAAGGAACTTCCAGCAAGGATTTTCCAGGACAGCCAAGGGTTCTAGGATCATAAAATATATACCTGCCTCCCTATTTGTTATCTTATGGCATTTTGATCGTTACTCTTCACACTTCCTGCCTGCGTCCTTGATTCCAAAACTAACTTTTCCAAAAAAAAAGGTATCTCTATATTAGATCGTCCTCTTCTGGGCAGAACAGACAGATCCTTAAAAAGCTGTGCTGGGGCCTGAGAAACTCACGTATCAGCTTTACCACTTAGCCATTTTTAGTCATTGGAAAAGTGGTTTTGTTCACCTTGAATTGATGAATTCCTACTGAAGCGTATGTTTCTCTAACACACACAATAAATTGGCAGTGGTTTCAACACGTGAACAGGGCCAGCCTGCCATCAGAACAAAGCCGTGGGAGCAGGAGCAAGCCACATCTAAATGAGTTAGTCTACAGAGAAGACTTCCCAGAAGGCTGTTACTTAATGCAAAACCAGCTGTCCTCTCTTTTGGGTGGGTGCTCAAGCCGCTTTCCCTCGGATTAATCTGCACTGAGAAGAGTGTGTCTGGTCCAAGAGAACCAGAGAACCACGCTGCAGCAGGAGGGTCCAGGCGTCCAGCGTGCTGACTCACTCACTCTCCCTCCAGAGGGCCCAGCCCATCACACTTTCCACCATCCAACCTGTCCTTGGCCTTCGCCACAGGGAATGCTGGGCTCTGGCGCCAACTGCCCTCAGCAGCCCTGCCCGCTTTCTGATAGGGTGCTTGGTGCCAAGTCGTACCGATTTGACCAACCTTGACCTCAGCCTCAAAGAGCCAGGTTCTTACGCAGCCAGAAAGAAGAAAGAAATCTTATCATTTGCAACAACATGGATGGATCTAGAGAACATTATGTTAAGTGAAATAAGTCAGAAAGAGAAAGACAAGTACCATATGATCGCGCTTATATGCGGAATCTAAAGAAAAGAACATGTGAATGAACTGATCAGAGACAGTTTTGAGGACACAAAGAAAAAACCGAGAGTTGTTAGATGGGTGGGGGCGGGGGTGGGGTGGTTGGGGATAAGGGGAAAGGTGAAGGGATTAGGAAGCAGCTGTAACCACAAGATGGCCTCAGGGTTTTCTGAAAATTCATTTGAGGAAGGTATTCAATAATGCTGTAAAGATTTTGTTGGGTATCCGATGGACATGTGTCCTATTTGGGAGACCACCTCAGAGATAATGTGGATGCCTGATCATGGCATTGTACACCAGAAGCTAAACATTAATGAATGCCAACTATAATTTTATATATATAATGTGATGGCTCGGTGTGAGGTCGGAGGAATAATGGATGGAGGGAGGGGGGTTCCCAGTGTGAGGGATATAAATGATAAACGTCTAAGTATTACCTTGTCTTGTACACCTGAAACTAATAAATAAAAAAATAATAAAAAATAAAAAAATAAATAATTAAAAAGAAAAAAAAAGAAAGAAAGAGCCAGATTCTTGGTCTTGAACCCAGCCAGTGCCTGGTGCCTGCTCCTCCTCCCCACTGATGGGACGGTGGGCTCACGTCAGTTCCTCTCTTTGATAATGAAATCCAGCTCCTCTTAGTGGAAACTCTCACCTAAAGGAAACCTGTCTGGGTCGGGGGCGGACGGGGTGGTGGTGGTGGTGTGGTGTGTGTGTGTGTGTGTGTGTGAGTGTGTGTGTGTACGTCTTTCCACACTCCTAGATACATAAAGAGTAACTTCACCCCTGGGAGGTGAGACCAGGAGACATGGGCGCTAGAGCAGCTGTTCTCAACATGGAGCTGGTTATGTATTAGAGTCACTGGGGGAGAGTGTGCTTTGTAAGCTTTCAGCTCTACCTCAACTGCTCTAGGATGGGGCCTGGGCATCAGGATGTTCTGAAAAGTATCCCAGGTTATTTTAATGTGCAACCAGGGCTGAGAACCACTGACAGAGAGAAAAGGGCAGTCTCCCTAGTGTACCCAGATGGAAGAGAACACAGAATTTAAAAGCAGTTCCTACCCAGGCCCCCTTCCTGAGCAAGGTAATCTCTGCAGCCTACCAAGGAACCATTAGAACAGCATGTCGAGTTCTGGTGCCATGTTTCATTCAGAGAGTGCCTCTTTAACCAGCCTCACCCTTGGCTTCCCCAACTGTCAAGAAAACAGCTACTCCAGATTCATTCGTTTTGCTTCTCTCGTCTCCCATTTTCCAGCTTTCTGCATCTCCTCCTCTGTTCATCTCTCATTTAAATGCAGACTGCTTATACATTTGTCTTTCTCCTTTTCCAAAAATGCTTTATGTATTGCCCTGAAATTAGATTTGTGCAGTGTCTTCCCTCTCAGTAAGTAACAGCACAGAAACGATAAACTCTATAATGTAGGCAGGGTGTGTAATGCTGATGATGGGCTATTCCGTAATGCATAAACTGCTCTGTGCCTGGGACCGAAGCTAACCATTCCGCGGGGGCATGCTCATGCGGAATCGTACAGATCCTGCCCCCTGGATACCAAAGTCAGCCCAGCAGCTCTCTGTGGCACCGCGTCTGACACTGTCATGCTCGCCACTTTTTATTCCCTCTGAGTTTCATTTAATATCTACTTATCAAGTAGAAGGCTCATTTCGGAACTATTTTTAGAGCAAGTATAAAGACATCCTGAAAGATATACTAGATATATTACTTCAATCCAATGAAATACACAAATCTCTACCCTGCAATAAATTCAGCACGTATGAGGTCAAGCAGTCTCTCAGATGGGCCTATTTGGATGAAAAATAGCATGGACATAGACGAATGACCAGGGACTATGGCAGAATTTGGAATAAATCAGGTCTCTTTGGGACCCTGTCTACAATGATTTACTTATGAAAAGTACCAAAGATATTTTTTTATTTGTGTTTCAGAAAACTTTGACATCCAGCAAGCCTCGATCACAGCTGAGTTCCAGACCTTCACAGTCAAAGCTGGTCTTTTCCACATGGTCATCTGCAAGACCCTAAAACTCAGCATGTTTGCATCAGAACTCATCACCGGCCCTCCTGTTCTGTTTGGGTTTTTTAAATCTCAGTTAATGAGATTGTTATCCACCTAGTTATCCAATCAGAAACCTCGTAGTTAGCCTAGAACCCTTACTCCCCTCAACCCTCTTGCCACTCCTTCCAGAGCCCTACGTCCCAGAGACACCACGCTCACACGCTTCTATTTGTCTCTTTCATCCCAACCCAGAGCTTCTGTTTTAATGTGTTGCCTCCCAAGCTCCTCCAGAGATCTCTCCTGAATGTTCCATCTGTACTGAGTCTCACCCCTCCCATCTATCCTTCTAAGTTCTGCCACAATGATCTTTATGAAATAATCCTTATCATGTTGTTCCTCTTATTCAAACCCTTCAATAGCTCCCTACTGTCTACAGGCCAAAGCAGGTATTCAATCCCCCACAATCCAGCCTCTCCAACCTCAGGTCTCCTTTGTCTCACCTTCAACCCTAGACCCCAGTCCCATGGTTCCCTGCACACCAACCAGCCTTCCACCTCCTTACCTCTGCTTGTGCGCTATTCCTTCTGGTTGAATTTTCCTCCGCCTGTCTGGCCCCGGCAAGATACTCTCATTGTCTGGATCCACCTGCTCCACAAAACCTTTTCTCATGCCTCACCCCAAAGAAAAATCTGGGCAGCCTTGCCCTAGAGCCCCTGGGCAGGCTTCTCTCACAAGACCTACCTGTCATGATTTAGTCAAACCACTGTGTGCTCCTGGAGGGCAAGAACTGCATCTTCTCTTTTCAATCTAAATACCTAAAAGTGCTGCCTTATGCACAGGAATTTAATAGATATTACGTGTTTCCCGAAAATCAGACCTAACTGGAAAGTAAGCCCTAGCGTGATTTTTCAGGAGGACATCCCCTGAACGTAAGCCCTAAGGCGTCTTTTGGAGCAAAAATTAATATAAGACCTGGTCTTATTTTCAGGGACACACGGTAGTTAAGTGAATGAATGTTTCAATGACGGCATTTAAACTGTGGTTCCAAAACTATTTTTTTTACAACTCAGATATTTTGCTTTGGCTACTTATGATGTGGAGCTGCCTTTTATTCCAGTTCGAAGTCATTTGCAGAGGCCAAAAAAAATAAATCAGTACAGGAGGTAGATCCCGTTCTTATCCCCTGAGAAATCATTTCTTTGTTCTTTATTCCTGAATGAAGGGTCACGCTTCAAGGCATTCCAGCAGCTGATAACATGAAACTAATATCAAGATGAGTTATTCCCAGGCCCTGGCCCTCCCTGTTTTAAGTGCCCTCTCCTTGAACATGAGGATTATCGGCATGAGGCACAGAGTGGAGACACTAATTAAAGCAGAATGACCATGCCATAAACCAAGATGGCGTATGAAGTCTGCATCCCTGCCCCCTGCCCACAGAGATGGAAAAATGCACAGAACAAAAACTGACTTCCCAGGCTTTGTGGCTTCTAAGCCCACGAGGGAGTCACATTAAAAATAAAGGCAGTATTCTCAGTTCAGCAGTGGGCAGCCCCCGTGCCCCAGGCAGAACCTCTAGAAGGCTCTGGGCTCACCCAGAATTCCATCTAAAATGGCGAGTATCTGCCACGTGGCTAGAACTTAACACCCAGTAAATGCCCTCTCCTCCAAGTGCTGATTTCATATTGGAAAGTGAGTGATTTAAACAAATGTTTCATTAACATACTGTTTTCCTGCTTGATGCTAATCGAGTAATTTGTTTTCCGCAGTTCTGGTCCATCGAGTCATTTCATGCAATCCTCCACAGGCCAATGTGAAACTCTTTGAGTCCCTAACAGGTACTCCAGGGAACATAGAAACCATCCAAACAACCAAACAAACAAGCAAAAACCCTTCCACTGAAGAGCTATACAGGCCCATTTGTTCTGGAACACACATCACCTATGTTGCAGAACAGGACACACTCTCCCGACCCCCTCAGAGGGGCTGGATTTGTACTGCTGGCAGCAAAGCGTCATTCAGTGGTCACTGTGGGTCCCCGAGACAGAGGTGGGAGGGGAGGGATGTTCAGGAAGAATGTGGGGGTGTAACATTCTGTTTTGAGGCCCTACAAGGCTTGTTCCCATTCTGTTTTGCTTATCTGGACAGGACTCTTGGTCTGCATTTGTTCCAAACCCCAAAAATTTCAAGGATATTTCTAACATCTTTTATTAATAGAAGCTCTTAAAAATTACATAGCAGTGCTCAGACATCCTCCAGACTGGCAAAAGCAGGTACCATATAAGGGTTTGTTCCCCCAAACCTTGTGAGACACAGGGGGATGGCCTGACCATGACGGCCACCAAATTAATAAGAGGTCATTTGGGGGGACTCCAGCCACATCAGAAAGGTTCTGTGTATGCCATTATGCCGCAGGTCAGATTCTCATTTGGTTCTATCACACTTGGGGAGCAAAAACAAAACCCAATGAAGAGGTGCAGCATTTAAACAGTGGACTCTATGAGACCTGCTGGGTGCCAGGTGCTATGTGTGTGGCAGAATGGGAGACCCATCCAGAGTGTAGAAATGACACTGGTGGGGTTGGCATTCCAGGCTCTGCCAGATATGGGCTGCAATGCATTGGACAAGTGACTTTATTCTCTGAGCTTCATCTCCTTATCATAAAATAAAGCAACAACAACAACAATAATCCTAGTAGCAGTGGCAGCTAGCCTTTATCGAGCACCTACTGTGTAGCAGCTGCAGCTGAAAGCGCCTTACAAACACTTGTTAAGCACCATCTCACTTAATCCTGAGACCACATGTAGGGAAACGGTATTAACTGCAGTTTACGGAGAGGCTCAGAGCTCAGTAACTGGCCCAAGGCCACCCAGCTAGAGTGAATGTCAAGGCCTCAGTTCAAAACCAAGTCCACTTGCCTGCTGAGACCTCTGGAAAGAATAACGACCTCAGAGACTGCTGCGAATGTTACCAGACATGATTCACGGAGGTGAAAAGTGCTCTAAACTCAGGCCGTGAGCATCAGTCCCGTGAACACAGCCCACCGGCTCCTTGCTTGCCAGCCATCCCCTCGCCCTCACTGACCTCTGGGAGGCCAGTGCGGCAGCCTTGTCCCTCCCTGGGATTAGGGGCCCAGTAATTCCAAGGCTGTTGGGGGAGGAGGCCCTCCCCCTCCTGGCACTTACTTTCTCAGAACGGCTATCTCATTCTCGATGCTGCTTTCCTTGCCCTTCAGCGCCTTCTTAGGGATGCACTTCACCGCAAACAGTTTTCCAGTTGCTTTCTCCTCGGCTAAGACCACTTCAGAAAAGGCCCCGCTGTGAACAAAGAGGGAGAAAAGGAAGGGGTTTAGATTCAGGCCTCTGGGATTCCACATGTCTCCTCCAATACCTCCACCGAAGTCTGAGCAGTGATGACCCCCTTCATGATGGTTACCCTCTCGAACAAATGTCTCTGTGCAAAGAAGTAGACACACACAAATGAGCCCTCATGCAAAGGGGCACATGGATGTCCGCGTGGGGTTGGCTGGGTCCCAGGGCCACCTGCCACCCTGTGCAACAACAATGTAGCCATCACGTGGGAGCAAACGGGGAGGCTTCCAGAACGGTTCCCATAGAGAAAGATGAGGTCCATCTGAAGCTGTCAGTATCCACACCCCCAAGCAGAGGAGAAAGTCACAGGAAAATTTCTAGATTCCTCACAGGCCCGTTCATCTCAAGAAAACTTCAGAGCACTTCACAAACATTTAATTAATTCTCGCAAATAGGTGAGGATGTAATTAAAGTGTGAGTTGGTGCAAAACGTGGTATTGACATGGGGTTAATTAATTGGTAGGGGCATGGAAGTCTTCAATAGCAGTTTGTTTCTTTTTTAAACCAAACCAACAAAAACACACATGGTGCCCTATGCGGGGGAGACTTTCCTGCCTGGAAATACAAATTTAACTCTGTGAGGGCAGAGCCACAACCTGAGACTGTAACCAGGATGTGGGGGGCCAGAAAGCCCATTTCTCCCTGTGGCCAAGGAGCCCCAAAGCCAGTCAGTGGCCACCTCGTCCCCTCTCCCTGTGACCTCCTGTACTTGCCAGCAGGAAGGGCCTGGGTGCCACACTTGGGCAGGGGGAGGGACAGCTCCTCGGTTGGGGGACTTCCTGAAGTGTCACTGGGAGGCCCTGATTCCATACATCACTGTGATGAATCTGGCGTAGGTTTTCTGGATTTATATTTCATAATTGCTCTTCTGGCTGGTTCTGTGAGAGGAACATGGTACTATGAGGGGAGAACCCTACTTGGCCGACAATTTGTGGATTTGGGCAGAAGACCTTTCCTCTCATTGTCCATTTGGTTTTCTTGTGGAATGCCTACGTTCTTCCCTCAAGTTTATATAATCACATACAGACCCTGACGACAGAGACTTCTCTCATGGAAGTTAATGTTCCAATAGGAATGCAGTCCCAAGCACTCCGTTAATTGCAGTGAATTCCTCTCACTAAGTGGAGTGAATTCCTCTCGCTGGAAAGGATTTTAAAAATATCTTTTTTGTCTTCCTTTGGTCCGTGACAGATGCATATCTTTGTCAGATGAGGAGGAGAAGGAGAGTCAAGTTGTTCTCGTTCTCAGGCGTCTCTTTGGTGTTGACTGAAGAATGAAGACCCCAGGGCATGTACTGGGATGACACTGCTCCTCCCAGTGGTTTCTTTTGATGCAGGAGGGATTGTCTCTCATTATAAGCGTGTAGAAGCCACATTCAGTGCCTCTCTGAAGAATTAAGAATTGCTCCTGAAAGTCTAGGAATAGAGAACAACTCAGTGGGTTGTGCTTTTCCTTGGCCCACGAGCACAGATCCCCGTTACTGGGATCTGGAGCGGACAGTGGAGGAGCCTGTTTTTGTTTCAGAGCCTTGGGGATGTTCAGTCCCTAGCCAGAGTGTGGAGCCCTCCGAGGTCCTGTAAATGCACTGTGCTGGGCGGATGCTGGCTGCTGGCTGGGAGCCTGCCTCGTGGCACAGAAGGTGACAAAGACAGGATGGGACCCTGCCTGTGGGGGGCCACCTGCTTCCTCATTGAGCCAAACACTATTCACTTGCCTTCTTCAAGCTCTCCAAAGACAAAGCTCTGGTCTTCTCAGGGGTATGACATTAGCATACATTATTATTGCTCTTGCAATAAATAGAAATCACTTCAAGATACCTCCCTGTTCAAGGAAAGCTAATTAAAAACATCAGAAGAAGAAACTCATGAATAGTTTGGGCACTTTCAATGTAATTACACAACAAAGTGACGTGTGTGTCAGTGTGTCTGTGTGTCTGTATGTGTGGGTAAGGAGAAGGGAGGGGAGAAAGAGAGGGAGACGGATGCAGGCTGGGAGGGGACTGGTGGCAGAAAAAAAGACAGAAAGAAAAATGATCCAATAGTTCACAAAGCCTTCAGACAACCCAAGGAAATAAATTCCTAGGAACACAAGCAGGGACAGAGAGTTACAAAGTTTTAAAAGTACGAAGAGGTCACAGCAGGTTGCACTGTGTCATTTATGAAATACACGCACCATGCATGTAAAACTCAATGCTATACGAAACTGCACTCACATCTTGAAATGGCTGTCAGTGGATGGCTGCTCCGGCCTGGTCCCCAAGCCCCCTGTTCTCAGATATCTGGCTTCTCCCCCACCACCACCTGGCTGGAATCAGGAGGAGAGCACTCCCCAGCAGGGTGTCTGCCAACTGCTCCATCCAATGGCTTCTTCCCACTGCCCATCCTATTGGTTTTCCCTGTGGCATCTGAAGGTCTCAGCTTCCTTCCTAAAACTCCCTTTTCTTGGCTCTACAACGTAGATTTTTCCTTTCTCTTTTACATCCACTTTCTCTCCGTGTCCACCAGCTCCTCTCCCTCCTGTCTCATGGCAGTTATTGCCAAAGTTTCCTCCTCAGCCATCCCTTCAACCTATTCTCCACCCTCCCTGGAAAGTCTGTTGCTTCCGGGTTTCCACCACCTAGCTCCTCTAACCTTTATCAAAATTTTAATCTCTCTCATGTGCAAATCTCATCTTTCCAGCTGCCTGTGAGGGCTTTCTAGCTGAATCTCCTGACCAGCCTCTCAAGAACACCATAACCAAAGTAAAAAACAGTATCTTCATCCAAAAACTTCTCTCCTCTGTTCTCTCTGATCCAGTAACACAGCCTAAAACCCTGTTTCCTCCCCTCTCCTTCTCATTTCCATCATCAAGTATATTCAGGTCTTCTGCTAAAAAGACTCTCAAATGCCCATCTATTCTATCCCTACACCACCGTTCTGGTTCAAGGTCCAGTTATTTCACTCTGGACTGCTTCCAGGGCTCTCTCCTGACCCCTTTAGCCCCAGTTAGCCCACCTCCCACCTGCTATCTCCTATCTGCTACTGGAATTCCTTCTCTAAAGCAAAGATCTGATTATGTCACTACCCTACTTAAAACTTTGAGGTTTCCCCTCTACGCAAAATAAAGTTTGAACTCCTTTGCAAGTTATCCATGGCATTCAAAACTCTTCCCAATCTGGCCCCAATTTTGAGGGCTCATCTCATCTAACTCTGGAGCTATCCTCCCCAACACAAACACGTGCCACCACACACATCTCCACCCAACTCAGCAGTCAACTGACAGTTTCCCTAACATTCCCCTGTCACACCACTGGCTTTGGTTCAAATCCTGCCCATGCCCCAACACCACCACCTCCTCCTTGAATGCCATTCCTTTTTCTTTCTGTTTGGCACAATTCCATTTATATGTTAAAGGGCCCCCGCTGGTATATTTCCTTCTCTTTGAAGGCTTTCTCAACTGTCTCCCAGTCAGACAAAATGAGGCCCTCTTTCTGAGGCTCACACGCTTGGTTTACATCTATGTGTCCCCCACTTACACATTCCACTGTGATCTTTTATGGGGTTGCCTGGTATGACAGCGGGAACCCTAAATCATTCTTTTCCAAATCTCCAATCCTAACAACACTTGCATCAACTGGGACCCAAAGCAGTTCTGACGCTCACCATTCTTTGGGGTCTCCTCTGATTCTCCATCTAGCTTTCTACATTTACCCTGGGCTACAAAGATCCATAAAATAAACAACAGTGGCCCTCCCTTGTCTGGTTTCATTTTCTGCGGTTCCATTTACCCACAATCATCCACTGTTTGGTCAGCCTAATGGATATCACTTTTGACTGATAAAAATATTAAACTTGTGGATTTACGACATGACATTTCTCCCTAAAAACCTTCATCCTCCTGAAAGAAGTAAAATTTGGTAGGAAAGAGGACAAGTCAGATTTTTATGTAGACTTTAGAAAATACATAATCATGAGAGAAATAAAATCCTAGGGTTTTGAAAATTATATTTTTTCAAGTTGTGACATGGTATTTGATTTTTAAAGTAAACTATTATTCTATTTTTAAAAACACACCAAGTTTCCATCTAAATTAAATCTCCATGATAAATTACTGAAAAGGTCAAACAAAAAGTTATTCTTGAAATGCTAAATATTTTTGGCTCCTGAAGATAAGCTGTACAAATTATAGAAGTTGAATCCCTCCCCTTTTTCTTCCACATTTCAAAGAAAATCAAATCATCACCTGGAAGGCAGCTTACTCTGACTGCAAGCCAGGTACCCAGGAGGGAATAATCTTTTGAGAGCTAAATTTCCAAGACTTGAGGAAAATGGGCACATTTTCTTGTTGACTAAAGAATGTTAAACATCTACTTTTTCTTTTTTTAACTTCATACATGATGGCTCTGGGGGGGGAAAGTTGTCCTGTTTTGCTTTATCTAGTCAGTTTTCGAACAGAACCCTGGTATTGAACTGGCAGGCCATCCATGCCCACCCTGAGACTAGGTAACTGCTCGGTCCTCTCTGAGTGAAATGATCCCGCTCCAAATGACCAATGGGACGACAAAGAAAAGAAGTAGGGCTACGCTCTGGGAATTCCTTTTATTTCCTAGTTCCTTGAGTAAGCAGTACAAAATCCATGTGCTATGGCTAAAAACAGACATTAAAGAGTTTTAGAACTAAAAACAGACATTTACCTTCCAGTTCCTAAAAAATTCCTAGAGTTATTCACCTTACCTCCAGAGCTGCTACTGTATATTGAGATCAGAACTCAGAGTTAAGCCAAGCCCAGGGATATGCAGACTAACCCACCTATTCATTATCAATTATCATAAAGAGCAAAAACAAGAATCTATGGATTGTGCTTTCCCAATTTCTCATGATCTTTAACCTGAAGTTGTTAAGAAAAATGTATTTAAGACAAGTAGTACATGGGTTGGCTCCTCTAAGCACACATAACTTAAAAATAAATTCATTTCTCATACAAGAGCAATTTAATCTCGAAATGGACAAGCTTTTAGCCTCCGACAACTTACTTTGACGTGTACATTTTAGGTGCTCCAAAATGTCCAGCCAATTGAACTGACAAAATCTTAAAAAGACACCCCTGATTTTCAACAAGAATCAGGAATTCCAGAGCTATCTTTTAGATTAATGATGGTACACTTAGCCAATTGCTCAGTAAAATTATGTCCATCCCAAATTAAACCAAAAAATAATCAGACGGTGTTGAAATGATCTGCCCTATTAACTATTACTAGATCGTTGCCTTTTTGAGCTTTTCAGTCATTCTACATACAAATCAGGTTGATTGTCTTATTAATTTTATTAACAGCCTGCTTCTAGTCTATCACCTTTACTACACCATGCAATGGGGCTGACAAACATTACCCCCAGTTGTCGGACCATAAATTAAAATGTTCCTTTCTACTAAGCATCCTATTTTCCCCAGTGTCCGGCCAGGCCACTAATAAAGGCCTGGTGGAAAAACCCTAATGAGTGAAAAATGAAGTTGGTGATATTTGGCTTTAGACAATAAAGAAATGGACAGATGTCTTTTAGACCTATTGTTCCAGAGCAGAATCAATTCTTAAAATAGGAGAGCCTGTCTGCTAACCTTAGCAATAGTCTTACTGACCCCAGAGAATACGAACAGACAATAGCAATAGTGGATTCAAAGAGTCTCTATGTCTAAACAACCCTCCACGCAGACATTGGGTGACTTTAGAAGTGGCAACCAGTCTTCCTTGTAGAATTTTCAGTTTAAAATCTTTACTAATTCACATACCATTAATAACATCTTGCAGTGCTAATTCAGCCCACTGACCTAAAGAAAGCCATACCCAACAGGAAAAATAATGCTCTGCCAAGCAAACAAAGCAAAAAGAAAATTCTTAGTTTCACATCTTTCAAGAACAAATAAGAGTGCATGAAAATTTGTATCCCATTTAAATATAACATCTATTCATTTGAGTGTGTCTTCTAAAAACCATCTACTTGGAAATCACAATATAAGCCATATGTTCGTTCATGCTAAAAGTTTTAAAATTTCATTTCTTAAAAATAACCTGTAACTCAGGCTATTATTAATTTGAACCCTTACCTCACCAACCAGTTCAAATTAGAGACATAGCCTCAACTTTAGCAAGCTATGCATTGGGACAGGGAGAGTTCCTACTAAAAATAGCTATTATTTGTCACTCAAAAAATCCCATGCTCCTTTTCAACTGGTAAATTCCACAATGACTAGCAACCTTGCATAAAAGCTTCAAGAACCATGACGAGATCTTCTTAAATAGTGATACAATTAGCCTGATTTTTGCGCAGATAATTCTCATTCCGAGTCCATCCCTGCATCTAAAACCACTGGAACAGGTTCGGGTTATAACAATGCTTGTCACATAGGAAGGCTTCAAAACAGCAGCACAGCCATTGCACGTGACATCTGTGGTTTTCTACGAGTTTTCCGTGGCACTGAATCTTTACTGTAAATTGCTTCACTGATGCAAATGCAGAAGACAAATAAACTCCAAATGAATGCAAACAGCCACATTTTAGAGAGCACACTTCATTGACCAACACGTTTCCCCCCCCACTTCCCTGAAAGCGCCCCATATTTCATCTCTGCTGTTCTCCATTCACTTGTGAAAGGTTGATAGGGAACCTCAGTGAGTCAGTCTGTTTTTCATAGCACATCGACAGGGAGCATTATAATAAAAGCCTGGTTTTGGGAGGTGGTGGCAGGATAAAAGATTCGGTTCTCCTAGAATTACAAAGTCTCCTTGCAGCCACAGCTAAAAGGCTAGTTACACTAAAAGGCACATCAAGTGTCCGTGTGGGTCATATAAGTATTTGTTGTGAGGCTATATTTTATGTGGATGGTAGAGGTAATGACTCAGGTGAAATTGGCAATCCCAGTGCATTCTCCAGCTTTCTGCACTGACTATGTTGACCTTCTAGGTCAAGGGTGTCCAAACTGCGGTCCACAATCCATTGTTAATTGGCCCGCAGCAACTTCCAAAAATATATTTAGTTTACTTAAATAAACCAGGTGAGGCAATATGTACTTCACCTCAAGTGAGTGGCCCGGCTGTTTGTGTATTTTACCGCATATAGCCCTTGGTAAAAAACGTTGAAAAAAGTTTGGATACCCCTGTTCTAGGTGGTACTTCCCAAATGCGGTCTTCACAGATTTCCTGTTTGACGAAGATTCTCCCTTCACGGGTGGCTCTTTTGAACGACACTCCTCTTTCTCACTCCCACCCCTTATGGCAGGGAAACCAGACCAAGCAGATGCTCATGTCCCCTTCTCCTATGACTGATGAAGACCCAGTGTCCTCCTAATGCCAAATCTACAGCCTTTGGAAGCGCTGATGGACATCGTCCATGGTGGCCAAACAGCTGGGTGGATATTTATGATTAACTGCAGTGGGCATCCCTCAGCGGCCACGCCCACCCACCAGGAGCCTCTGCAGGGCTCTCATTTTAAGCACTTTTAAAAAAAATTTTTTATTGAGTAACAATGTGTTTTTTCCAGGACCCATCAGCTCCGAGTCAAGTCCTGTCCTTCAATCTAATCGTGGAGGGCGCAGCTCAGCTCCCACTCCAGTCACCGGTTTCAATCTACTGTGTTTCCCCGAAAACAAGACCTAACCAGAAAATAAGCCCTAGTATGATTTTTTCAGGATGACATCCCCTGAACATAAGCACTAATGTGTCTTTTGGAGCAAGAATTAATATAAGAACCGGTCTTATTTTGGAAGAAACACGGTAGTTGTGGAGGGCGCAGCTCATTGGCCCATGTGGGGATCAAACTGCCAACCTTGTTTTTAAAAGCATTCACTTAACCAACTGAGCTAACCAGCTGCCCCTTAAGCACTCTTTTAAGCTTATTCTAATTCTCGTTCAAGGCAGCTGTAGCAACAGGTAACTTGAAAGAAAATGCTTTTAAGCTCCATAAAAACCAAACTCACACATCAATGTACCCTTTAATTAGTCTCTCAAGCTCTCTCATAAAAGAAGTCATTATTGGTACAATAATCCCTACATTAAAGGGACACTTAGCTGTATCTACTTAGAGAAAACAGAAGAGTTATCATAATCTGGTTTAAAAAAATTTTTTAAATCAATGAAAGTTTGAAATAGCAAGACTGGAAATATCCTAAATATGCATCAACTTGACTGATTACATTAATTACAATCTGAAAATGCAATGGATAACTATGCAGCCATTTGATATAATTTAGTAGATTTATGTGTGCTAATATGTGAAAAAATAAAGGTGCAGAGCAAAGTGCCTACAGTGTTCCCACTTGCATCTCACTCACACACACACACACACACACACACACACATACACACACCACACACACATAGAGTCTCTGCAAAAACAAGAAGCAAGTAACACTGTTGCCACCAGAGAGAAGCCTGAGAATGAAGCTGGCTGGGAGACTTAATTTTACCCATTTTACTATATACTTGCACTGTTTTTTCCATTAAAAGCTATTTAATGAAGTGGGGGAAAATTAGAAAAAGAGAGAGAATAATCATCCATGCAAAATGACCATCTAGCTAATTAATGCCTTGTATTAGATGTTCCAGCTGGATGAAGCAACTAGCTATACTCTATTGATCAACTGTCATTCAGATTCCCATTACACAGCCAGCTCACCCGTGTGCTGTCTGGAAACCCATCCAAATAGGACTGGTGTGGACTGGTGGTCCAGCCCTCTCACATTCACCAATAAGGAAATTCAAAAGCTTTTGGAAGAAAACCTTTTCTTCATAGAGATCACTTATAAATAACACCATGGAAAGAAATCATTCATGGAGAAGTGGGAACTTGAAATGGATGAGTATGTCAACAGACAAAAACAACAGGGAATGCAGAAGGAAGTCAAGAAAGATAAACTGACAAAAGCAGAACCTGTTCCAGAACCAAGCCCTGTCTGAATAGGGGTCTGACATACATGTGAGCGGAGTGTAGGAGAGCGGCAATGCTTTATTACACAGAGCACAATGCTGAGGACGTGGTGTGTGTGTGTGTGTGTGTGTGTGTGTGTGTGTGAGAGAGAGAGACAGAGAGAGAGACAGAGAGAGAGACAGAGAGACAGAGAGACAGAGAGATAGAGAGAGACAGAGACTATGAAACATCCTTATACTCACAACACTGTACCATCCTGTGGCAGACAGAATAATGAGCCCCTAAAGATATTATTGTCCCAATTCCTGAACATTCCTGGAAGCTGTGAATGTTCGTTTACATGGCAAAAGGGCCTTCAGGGCTGTGATTAGGTTAAGGGTCATACTATTGGGAGAGTATCCTGGATTATTCAGGTGGGCCCAAAGTAACCACGAGGGTATTTATGAGAGGGAGGCAGGAGGGCCAGAGTCAGAGAGGACATGGGACCCCAGAAGCAGTGGTCAGCGGGATGCCATTGCTGGAGGGGGACCATGAGCTCAGGAAGGCAGACAGCCTCTGGAAGCTTGAAGAGGCAAAGAACGAACAGGTTCTCCTTGGAGCCTCAGAAAGAACACAGCCCTGCAAGCATCCTGATTTTGGCCCAGTCAGAGCCGCTTGTGGACTTCTGACCAGAGCCATAAGATACTAAGTCTGTGCTGCCTCAATCTACCAAGTGTGTGGTAACTGTTACCGCAGCAAGAACCAAGCAACACAAACCTGTATTATTAGTATTCGTGCCTAGCTTACAGATGAGGAAACTGACCTCATCAACGTTCAAGAACTTGTCCAATTCTCAAAGCCAGTGCCTAGAGGTGCTGGATCCAAACCCAGATGTAAGGGGTTGAGGCAATGCTGCCCCAGGAGGAGTAGTTGGGGTCCCACTGGGGCCGCAGTGCACACCAGACGCAAGACTGTCCCTTAGTGCTGCAGGCGGTAAGAAGGGATGAGGTTGTGAACAAATGAGACAAATGAACAGAGCTGGTTACTAAGAGTGATTCTAATCTGATCAAATGTACCGTGGGTGATTCCTCGTGTTCTTCTACAGGTCAGCGTGCTTCCTGCCAAAGTGACACAGCTTTGGCATGCCGGAAGTTCATTTATGGCAAATGTTTTTCCTTCTTACGCTACAGAGTGATATAAAAGACACTTTCCGGATTTGCACCTTGAAAATTCCCTTCTTTCTTTCTACGTTAGTATTTGCTTTGTAACTGGCTGAGTCACCCGACGCTAACCAGATGGAATGCCTTGCACGTCTTTTCATCATTGAGCTACACTCTGGACACTTTCATACATAAGGCTGTAGACAGAAGTTGGTCAAGATGCAACTATTCTGCACTTCCTTCTATGTAGAGAAAAATATTCCTTTGCCCAGGAAGGCAGGTTATTGGCAAACAATGAAGCTTCCTTGCCCTAGATAACAGCACTACCTTCACCATCATCTATACTGCTTATTAAAACCTATTAGAAGTTTATTTAAAAAATATTTGCCAAGCATTTTCTAATTCTACCAATAATGCTGGCATGATCACATTATTCCCATTTTACAACTGAGAAAACGGAAATTCAAAGAGGTTCAAACTTTGTTAACAAGGTAATCAACTGACATTGTAATCTAAGTTTGATGCCCAAGTCATGCGTTTCCATTTTTAAATGACGCCACCTCTCCAGGTGCACTTAATTCCGTAATTTAGGAAGAAGAAGAGTGGGTGAGGTGCATAGGTGTTTCACACTGTATTTCCCCCCCCCCCAAAAAAACTGTTCATGTCAGTGGCAATCTGGGAGAAATTCACAGAAACTTTCTTACCCAGAGAACCAGTGAATGGAGCCCCCATAACCTGGGCTCCCCCCTCAGTTTCTGACAGCGCCTGCCCACTTCAAACCCAAGGGCTGAAGGCAGAAGGTTCTCTTCCCTCCTCCTTCCAGAACCCACCTCCTCCGTTAAAGGAGAATGGAAGGATTTTTAATGTGGACTTTCTGTTCGTGTTCCTAAGCCACTCCTTACATGGCACTCCAAACGGGCCCCCTCCTTATTGCCTTTATATCTCAAAACTCTACATATAACTTTCACTCTTTTCAACTGTAGAAAACCTCAGTAGACTTAAGACTGACCCTTCTGCTGCCCCATCTGCTAATTCCTTCTCTTTCTAAACTACCTACACATCTCATTATTCATTTCCTGATTAACAGAGGCGATGTGACCTCCGCGAGCAATTGAAAGTTCTCCATGTCCTATTGCATAATCACACGCACATTGTCTCAGCTGGAAGGGAAGGAGTGGTCCCCGGGCACTAGTGTCCTGACTCGAGGTAAAGCTTTACTCCTCATCCAAATCATACATATACAACTGACTAATCAATGTGTTGTGAAGTGCTGATTACAACATTATTTCTAGCCAAAAATAAGAGTAAGTCTGCCTGGGGCTGCCTATCAACAAAGCCCAGGGGCATGGGGATACCGTCTGCTGGCTTCTTCCCTCCATGACTTCACCATCACAGAGACAGAAATGAATGTGAGGCCTCTAACAGCCCTCCCCAGTCTCCAGAGACAGGAACAATGACCTGAGTGCTCTGAGTCCCACAGAGGCCCCCCCCCCTCGCTACACATACACACACACACACATGCACGCACAGGCTCCGGGCTTCTCCCAACCTGGCAGAGAAATGCATTGTGGGCTCAGCTACACATCTGTCTCTCCCAGTGCAAAGCAGCATGCATCCGTGAGAAACTCTGTGCTTCTCCCCTTGATTCTGCAGTATTCAGGGACAGGCCACTCTGAAATTTAGGAAAGTTAAAGCAGAGTGAAACCCCAATACAGTGAGACTCCCCAAGGTAGAGTAATCTGAGGCGTTCCAAAAGGCTTGCCTGCCCAAAACATCTCCCCACATTGGCCCCTTAACGTGCTTGAACCACTTGTTTGGGTTCAGAGACATACCTACCGACATCTCCTCTGAAACACAAGTGTAACTCCCAGGAGTATGCCACGTGGCAAGTCCTGAATGACACCGAAAACGATCCACAGTGTAAACTTCAGTTAGATCTGGCCCTGCGATGATGAACTGTACACCCAAAGAAAACTGAACTACAAGTTGTCACAGGACCCCTCTCCGTGCACATTTGCTTTGCACTGCTTCCTGGAGGTGGTGAGGGACAGTGAGAGGCACACGTCCCTTGCCTTGCTGCTGCCTCAGTGCAAGCGCCACACATCTGTCAGCAAAGGGGCAGGGAGCACTCTTCCATGCTGGGTCCTGAGGACACAGACGTGAAGGGAACAGATCTTCTGCCCCAGAGAGCTCCCAGGTGGTGACGAGAAAGAGAGACTATAAACAAATACCGACGCTGCCAAAAACATGTACACAAGTGGACACTTTGGTCAACGTTGCTCAAGCAGTAGTTCACCGTTATCAGAAGTGTCTGGACACTGAAGGGAACCACTTTGAGCACCTCTTGTCATTGCAGAAGTCAAACGTGACTTGTATTCATCTTTTGTTATCGGTATATATTGAGTATTACAATTTTAATACAGTTTTCCTTTCTTAAAATGTGTATACATTTTTTGGCCCCATCTGTACGTGTGTCGTGGGTTGGTAAGAACTAGAAACAAGGAAACGCAGGGAGAAGGGGACAGGCACGTACACTCATAGGTGGGTGGCCGAAGTTGGCCTTTTTGCTGAGAATTGAGTGGAACAAGGAAGAAAGCAATGAGCATGTCTGGGAGACTTTTTCAGGAGGAAACAAACGGTTACAAATGAAAGGCTTTGGGGCGGGTGAGGGCTCTGGCTTGGTAGGAAAGCAGCAGGGCGCCACAGTACACGCAGCGCCGGAGTACCCACACGCCGAAGTACCCCGTGTGAAGTACCCACAGCACACGGGTCCAAGAAATCCAGATAGAGAACTAAGGCCCACGGCCATGGCTAAGGTTTGGTGGTGTTTTGTTTTTTCTGAAATCCGTTGGTTGTAGGACACTATTTTCTTCTGTGTGAGAGCTAAGGAAAAGCATGGAGAGTCAAGCCCAGCATTGGCTGCACAAACGCCATCATTCTAGGTAAAATAACTAATCACTCTCACACTCCCTGAAAAGTAGAATTGACACTATTTAGTCAAAGTTCCTCACAAAGCATACGAGACTTATGGGGGGACCACTTTGTAAGTTACATAAATGTCCAACCACTATACTGTACACCTGAATTAATATAATACTGAATGACAACTATAACTGAAACAAAGAGAAGTCCTCATGAAGTAGTAAGGGGGCTTGTGTTCTTCCCTGAATGATCCCAAGAAGCTGCTGAAACTCAGCCTCTGTTTGCCTCAGTTTTGTCACCTGCAAGATGGAGAAGAAGCTCCGTCTTTTCCAGTAGGAGGTGCAGAGGTGAGAGCTCCAGGCCTGCTCTCAGACCCTACATGAGCACAGGCTCGAACCCTCGCATTGGCCAGCTCCGACTCCCACACTGTCACATGCATGTCTTGGGTGCTGGCTGCGTATGATTCTGCCTCTCATCACGAATCTGCTGACATCGAGCCACTGGCCTGCACCTCCTCAGGCCCTGCCTGCAAGTGGCACTTCACCCTCATAGTGGCAGAAGTCACTTCAGTGACAAAAGAAGGTTACAGAAGTTTATCTAAACCACACACACGTAACACTAAAATGATTTAACTTTGTTTCGTTTGCCACATTTTTTAATGCTTCTGAAAAGTAGGCTTAAAGATAGAAACTGGATCCACAGACAGTTTTCACAGTTAAGTCAGATCCACCTCACAAGCAGCAGGAAGCACAATGAACTCGTTTTCTCCAGTCACTACTGCCTTCCGTTCTCCTCCAGGAACAAGTCACTAGGGATCAGCCCTCATAAATGACAGGACTGCAGAACCAAACAGATGGGCTGTCAGTCCCCAGGGTGCTGCAGTGCTGGCACCTTTCCCAGGGATAAATATCAGGGACAATTATAATGATTTTGTTTCTTTGCTTGATTTTTAAACAAAAACACTAGTCCAGGTCTCCCTTTCAAGAGGGCACCGCCATTGGCTGGCTGAGCCTTTTTCATTCCATAAACTTCGCCTTATTCGAACAGAAAAGATCAAAGTGTAAATTTTAAACAGGAAAAGATGAGAACACATGTCACGTCACTGTTAATCAGCAGAATGTCTGATACAGCATCCAAGTAAATGATATTTAGTAATTGAGTTCCAATACCTTAGCTGTGCTAGAATAATATACGAGGTCTGACAATTAAGTTTGAGAACTTGTTGCAACGATGTTGCTAATCTTTTTTGATATCAGAGGGATTATTCATTATGAATTTGTACCAACTGGACAAACAATTAACCAAGTTTACTATTTGGAAGTGCTGATAAGGCTGCATGAAAAAGTTAGAGGAAAACGTTCTGAACTTTTCGCCAACGATTCATGGCTCTTGCATCACGACAATGCACCAGCTCACACGGCACTGTCTGTGAAGGAGTTTTTAGCCAGGAAACAAAGATTTGTATTGGAACACCCTCCCTATTTACCTGCTCTGGCCCCCAATGACTTCTTTCTTTATTCAAAAATAAAGGAAATATTGAAGGGAAGACATTTTGATGACATTCAGGACATTAACGGTACTACAATGACAGCTCTGATGGCCATTCCAGAAAATGAGTTCCAAAATTGCTTTGAAGGGTGAACTAGGCACTGGCGTCAGTGCATAGCTTCCCACGGGGAGTACTTCAAAGGTGACCGTAGTCATAGTCAGCAATGAGGTATGTAGCACTTTTTCTAGGATGACTTTGCAAACTTAATTGTCAGACCTCGTAGAAAACATGGCCTCTTTAAAGATGTTGCTTAAATTTCCAAGTAAAAAATACAACAAAACGTTGGAAACATTTCATGAGAAAAGAATTAGAAGGTATGTGTAAGTTAGCCTCCATAAGCAAGACACAAAACCCCAGAATAATATTGGAAAAGAGAAAATACTCAAGTCTTACAAATAAAACATTGGGGCATAGCAAAAGATACTGTAAGCAAAGTAAAATTGGGAAAAGGTTAGGCTGGGGTGGAGGTGGACGAATCATTGTAACCCATGAGACAAAGAGATAATATCCTGTGACACCAAGGGCTTCCCGCTAAGGCTGCCACACGCACAACTCCAGGGGGCACTGTGCACAGAAGCCATGCCCAGCAGAGATGCTGTCATCCTGCAAATCGATGTGGGCAAGGATAAAAGCACGCAATTCACAGAATGGCCAATGAACATAGTAACCGATGCTCCACTTCTTGTCCAGAAATATTAATAAAACCTCAACAGGACTTCTTTCTTCTTACCGGGTTGGGGAAACACCAATTTATATGGGAAGGTCACTGCCGGGAAATTGCTACAGCATTTTTGAAAACACATCTGGTTATCCCTGTCAAATTTCATTTTAAGAAATCTATATCCTATAGAAATAAAAGCATTATACAAGGGTATGTGTACAAAGATTCCCACTGCACACTGTAAGAGATGGAAGATAATGAGAACAACATAAATTCCCAGTAATAATGGAATGTATACCTACCATGGACTATTCCACAGGTACTGAAAAGAATGAATTAGAGCTGTGTGTATTCATCCGAAAGGATGTAATAACCCAATTGATCTAGAGGGATATAAATAACCCAAACAAGAAAAGTAAGCTGTGATAGAGTCATTCAGTGGAATACTGTGGAGTACAAGGTGTGATAAAGAAAATATCGTGAATGTCTAAATTTTTAAAAATTTATTACAATAAAAGATACATTGCCATTAATCCCTCTCAAAATATTCCCCTTGCTTCAAACACAGTTATCCCACCATTCTTGCCACTTTCTGAAGCAATTCTGGAAGTCCTCTTTTGTGAGTGTCTTTAGTTGTGCTATTATGGCTGCCTCGACGTTCTGAATCATTCTGACTTTGGGGAAGAGCCAGAAGTCACACGGTGCCAGATTCGGTGACTAAGGTAGATGAGGACACGCTGTAATGTTTTTATTTGACATAAATTGCCATATCCCAGAAGCAATGTGTGACACAAAGCACTGTTATGACGGAAGATGAAGTAACAACACTCACAAAAGAGGACTTCCAGAACTGCTTTAGAAAGTGGCAAAAATGATGAGATAAGTGTGTTCTAAAGCGAGGGGGAGTATTTTAAGGGGGATTAATGGCAATGTGTCTTTTACTGTTATAAATCTTTTAAAATTTAAACATTCACCATATTTTTTTATTACACCTCGTAAATTAAATGATGACATCTATATGTATTAACAGGGATAAATCTTGAAAATATAACAATGGGTGAGAAAAAGTAGATTATTAAAAGATACCTATAGTATTGATTCCGTTGATGTCACTCTGTAAAACATACACAACAATAACACGAAGCCCTACATTGTTGGGACATGTAGTATATACATATGTAGTAAAAGTATTTAATATGTAGACACACAGTAAGAATGCACACAAGCTTCAAACACAGGTTGTCTCTGGGAAGGAAAAGGAATGGGATGTGTATCCATAAATGTATCCTGTAACCATAACATTGGGTGGAAGACCTACCTCCAACCAGGGACATCTGTACTAGACTCTGAGGAGAGTAAAATTAAGGCCATGGTGTTAAGCCACTAAAATTTGGAGGTTTACTTGTTCAAGCAGCTAACATTACTCTAATATACCAAGCTGCAAAATGATTATACAATTCCCAACTTTCCTTTCAGCTACAGGTGGCCAATGAGATTTGAACGAAAGTCATTGTATGACATTTAAAGAAAAGGTCTTTAGAAGGGGTTGATTTGACATAATCAAATCAAATCAAATCATTGTTTTGTCCCTTGCCCTTCCTTTCCTTCTAGAATAAGAACATGATGGCTGGATCTCTAGTGGTCAACTTGTGACCCTGAGGATAGAAGTTCTTGCTACTAGTGATAGAATCAAAAACCACAAAGGTCCTAGGTTCCTTGTGACTTCATAGAGCCACCATGCTAGCCCTGGATTCCCTATTTTAAAAGTTTATTTTACATGAGACACAATCTGTTCACACCAAGCATGTCAACAGGATTTCTGTTACTATCTGCCAAATTCATGACTTTACAAATAAAATGGCCCTAAGAACTATGCAATGAGTGTGGAGCATCTCTGTCATGTTGAAGACCAGTGAGAGGAAAGGTGGATCAATGCAACAATACAGAGCCATTAAAATCATGGCAGTGAGGACTGAAGAAGCATGGAAAACTTTATCTAAACAGCAGAGCTCAAATAAGTACATTGTGATGGTATATAAAATACAGTTGGAAATTCAGTGCCTGAAAATCAGGCTTTTAAAAGGATAAACTCATGACTGATCTTTCTGTGAAGGAGCATTGCATCTTACTAAGAAATAATGACCAGGAGATGATATCCGGAAGGGTACTATGTTTCCCCCAAAATCAGACCTAGTCAGACCATCAGTTCTAATGCATCTTTTGGAGCAAAAATTAATATAAGACCCGGTCTTATTTTACTACAACATAAGACAGGTCTTTAATATAATACAATATAATATAATGTAATGTAATATAATACCGGGTCTTATATTAATTTTTGCTCCAACAGATGCATTAGAGCTGATTGTCCGACTAGGCCGCATTTTCAGGGAACAAGGTATATGACATCCTTCCTTCCATGCCAATGATCTCACCACCAGATAATGCAAGAGAGAGGTAGCAGAGTGGGGAAATACCAACCACAGCCAACAAACAGAGATGCACTCAGAAAAGTCAGTCTTAAAAATAAAATGCAAAGAATTAAATATGGCTCTTTTGGCCAAGTGATCAATATATATCTGTTGAACGAATGAATAAGGACAGCATATTTTTACAAAACCTAAACAACACAGAAGGAAAAGGGCAAGGTGCTCTCTCAGATTAAGAAAAAGAAACCCAGTTATGAAAGGAAAAAATTAAATTTGTTTCTATTCTAGGGATGATTTAATTGCTCAATAATCTACAAAGGGAGGGTGTTATCAAGTGGAAATAAAGGACTAACCTGGCCAAAGCTCCCCGATGTGGAGTGTATTAAATATCCTTTACTGGGCAGAGCTGGATTACGACCTTGTAGAAATGAACTACTGTGTTTCCCCGAAAATAAGACCTAGCTGGACAATCAGCTCTAATGCGTCTTTTGGAGCAAAAATTAATATAAGACCTGGTATATACCATATCATATCATATCATATCATAAGACCCGGTCTTATTTTACTATAAGACCGGGTCTTATATTAATTTTTGCTCCAAAAGACGCATTAGAGCTGATTGTCTAGCTAGGTCTTATTTTCAGGGAAACACAGTATGACAGAGTTCCCTGACTCCTAGATTCTAAATCTTTGTAATTGGAGACAGAATATCTCCTTTGCCTCATCATCAGTTCCCTGGTCTCAGTTACTATTCCCACTCATCACTTAGCAATTATTTGCCACATCAGCCACTCCATGAGAAACACCAGTAAAAGTCACTTTTCAGTTTGTGAGCGACCCAGCTAATATTATGAAAATATTATTTCTAGGAACCAAAGAGAGAGAAAGCAATGTCAAGTGACAGCAATTTTAAGCCTTATTTCTCAGTTATAATTACTCTGCATTCTATAATTTATCATTTGAACATGGAAGATGTCTTTAAAGAATGCCCCAGCATGCTATTCTATACAAAATGTTTCCTTTTATTTCTTCCATTCTGACGATTCCCTGGAGTCTCCCCTGCTCCACAAGGACTCACAAAGGCAGACACTGTACTCATTCTGTTTATCATTAGTAACTTGGTTCCAAATAATTGGACTTTACCCACAGACAATATGTTTAAGCAAATGTGATGCATACAGATAAGGAAGACCCAGGGCAGGGAACCTTCTGGTGTCAATAATTTCCATGCATCCCTGGCAACCGTTATCTCATTTCAGCACGTGGCAGAAAGGAAAATGAATGCACCCTGGGCAGGTTGCTGAGGGGAGCCTTGCTTTTTGCCTGACTGAGTCTCTAATATACACCACAGACTTCTGAAGAAAAACCAGTAGCGGTCGTTCATCATCAATTTGTGATGGTCTCACCACCGATGTCCAAAGCAAGAATGCTGGGGTAGCTCCCATTTAGGATCCTTTAAGCTACTACTCTAATTATTTCATCCTGGACAGCCTCAGACTTCTGATCACCTCAGTCTCCAGACTAATGATGGAAGAGAAGGAAGGAAATTTGGGATTGCAAGGCAGAAAGGTGGAAGGGGGGCACAAAATGAATACACAAAAATGGTTCTTGGCAAAAAGCACATGAGAACTACCGTCTCCCCACAAGAATCCCTGTTAATCATCCCTAGTCCTGTAAAAAAATCACAGCAAGACTTTTGTGCTTCTCCATATGTTAAGTTGCACAAACTTAAACTATAAGCATTCAAATCAGTGAGCAGTATTTTCCCACCAGAATGTCTACCATGCTGAATGGAGCCTGCAATCAATTTTAGATCACAAACTATTAGACTCAAAAGAGCCACAGAGATCATCAAGTTCAATCCCCTCATTTCCCAGAAAAGGAAATGGAGGTCAAGAAAGCTAGAGCAACTTGCGCAAGGTCCAGGCATTCACAACACTGGGATAATTCAGTCCAGCACTTTCCCCCAATAAGACATTCACGGTCACCTGGGAGACGGACCTGCCCAATCTCCCACCCACGGTGTGAAGGGAGGGCCTTAATGCTGTTCCTTGTGCAGGTGCCAGCCACCTCCCAGTTCATTATGGAGCTGTGCGCAGAAGCACACAGCCTCTGGAGCCAGCCAGCCCTTGATCTAAGTCCCCACACCAGCACTTCTGAGCCGTGACATTTTGGGGCAGTCACTTAACCACCCAGAGCTTCTCTTTCCCCATACACACAACAGGGACACCTACAATTACTTTCCCTAAGACTGCAATAAGCACTATGTGCTTATGTGTATAAGGCACATTACTCAGCTGGATACATCATGACCAGTTGGCTAAATATCTTCTTCATGAGTACATAAGAGAAAATTCTACATTTAATTATTTGCGTTTCCAAAGCCTTACCTCAATGAAACACGTGACAATGGATCTTCCTTCACCTCAGTACAATATAGGGGGAATGATATCTTGTCTGTTCTCTTCCATATTTAATCATATTCATCCTGAAAGTTAATGTAGACCTTGCTCTAGAGAAGTCTTTAAAATACAGCAGTACCTCAGTTTTCAAACATCTCCATTGACAAATATTTCAGTTTATGAATGCCGTAAGCCTGGAAGTAAATGCTTTGGTTTTCCAACACTCCTCGGAAGTTGAACATGTCACACGGCTTCCACTAAGTGCAAGATCCTGAGGCCTAGCTGTCGGCTGTTTTCAAACGTTTCAGAACTCGAACGGTCTTCCAGAACAGATTACGTTCGGAAACCCAGGTACCACTACATATATATGCGTGTATATATATAGATGTGTATATATATATACACACACATATATATATATATATATATATATATATATATATATATATATATAGTCTTAAGGGCTTTCTTCATGACTTTTCACAGCACTCATATTTTTTAAAATTATATTTGCTTAAAGGATGGCCTTTCTTGCTTAGCAATAATAAGCAAAATTTGTAAGTCCCTGCATAAAGAAATGCCCAGCTCTGTTTGTTTCATCTCCAACAGCCTTAGAAAAAAGACCGACAGATCCAGTAACACACATTCATGGACACCGGCCCTCTACAGCATTTTATATCATCTAAATCAAACAAACAATGGCAAATGTAAGTTATGCAATCTGGGAATAAAGGCTCAAAGTGTCGCAAAGGTGACACTTTGTCCCAGTTTGCCTAGGACAGTCCCAGTATAATTACTGCTAGACTCCCTTTCACTCAGGGAAAAAGTGTCCAAATTGGGACAATACATTACATGGTAATTACACATATGATTAGTATCTGGCAAATACTCACAAGTAGGAAGTACTCAGTAAAGAAGCGTGAATGAACCTTGACCCAAGTGTGTGACCTTGGTTGGGCAAGTGACCCATTATTTCTGCCAATTTGTTTGTTCATATGAAAAAAAATGGGGACTATAATACCTAATTTGCAAGGTTATTTAAAGCATCAGAGATGTGCTCTGCAAAGAGCCTCGGACATTTCTGCCATATAAATGCAGCGATGATGATGGTAATGAAGATGAGGATTTCATCCCTTTAGCTCTCTAGAACTGTTTCATTATGGAGAACACTGGCATTCATGTATCTTTTTACCTTTTATGTGACGCTTTCTGATACATCATGATGTATGATTTATAAAATCAGGAAGGGAAATTAGACCTTGTGAGTCTCTTCCTGCTCTAATCTCCTATGATTCTATCATTCCAAGATTCACTGGCTAGAAATGCACTCTACTTTCTGGAGGACACAGCTGTTGTCATTGAAAACACCCCGTGTCTGTACTAGAGAATCTTATGCCTCCTCTCCGGCAAGTCACCTGACTTTCCCCAGATTTCCTACACACAGAATGAATATATCTGTTAACTTAGCATCTAAATGTGATGTGCTTCATTCTGAAGGTGATTTGTACATTTATCTCTATAGCAGTTTTCTAGCTTGTCATTGTCATTATATAATAGTAGTTATGTGTAAGGACTTTTGAACCAGACAACCTCAGAAGCCCCTCCATGGAGTAGCTGTGTGACCTTGGGTGAGTTATGTGATTTCTCTAATGCAGTACCATCATCTGAAAAATGTCAGTAATACTACCTAACAGGGGAAATATATGTATAATACTAAGAACAGTGCCTGGCACTTAGAACATTCAATAACTGCTGTTTTATTGTCACTATTAATAGCATTACTATTACCTCCACGATAAATTATTAAGAAAAGAAATCAAATGTCAAACAGTGTGCTGCTGTTAGGTGTGGGAATGGCCCAGGAGACAGCAGTAAGACTACAAAAGCCTGTCTCCCGCTAACTACAAGTAAAATCTCTGCACAGAATACAAAATCCAACTTCTCAAGGACTCTGAAAAGCAAACAATATCAGATAGATTGAGAGGCATGAGGAAACATGAAGAAACATACATTGGTGAATTTCCTGGATAAAATTTTCCTCATTTAACTCTTGGCTGTGATCCAAAGGTGGGTCAAATCAAGACACTGTACAGTGGAAGAAGATAATAAAGAAAGAAATCATTCTCCAGCAAATTTTAATAGGACCTAGAGTCTCACAACATAATATTCAAAATATCCAGAAGATAATATAAAATGATTTGATGTAACAAAAAAAAGGGAGGTGGGGGCAACACAATCAATAGGTCCAACCCTCGATGACCCAGATGTTGAAATTATCAGACAAAAACTTTAAAGCAGTTGTTATGGTCATGCTTCATGAATAAGTGTGAACACTGTTGAAATTAATAGTAAAAGAGACGTTCTCAGAGAAAAGCAAAAATTACTAAAAGGACATTTTAGACTTGAAAAACACAATAATTGAATTTTTTACTTCACTCGATTCATGAAATAACAGGAGGTAAATGACAGAGAAAAGAGTCAATAAACGTGAAGAAAGACTGATCAAAATTATTGAATCTGAAGGACAGAGAAAAAAGATTAAGAAAAAATAAACAGAGTCTTAGGAACTTATGGGACAATATCAAAAGGTCTAATATTCATGTTACTACAGTCCCAAAATGAGAAAAAAAAGACTGGTTCACAAAAAATGTCTAAAGAAAGAATGGCAGAAGACTTACTAAATATGGTTAAAGACATAAATTTATAGATTCAAGAAGCTCATCAAACCACAAACAAAATAAATTATAATAATCAAATTGCTGAAAACCAAAGATAAAGCAAAAAATTTGGAAGCAGCCAGAGAAAATCAATATATCACATATAGAGGAAAACAGCAATTAGAATGAACACAAATTTCTCAACAGAAATAATGAAAGGTGAAGACAGCAGTAAAACATCTTGAAAGAATTCTAAATTCCATATCCATATCCATATCCATATCTAGGAATAAAGGAAGAATGAAGACATTCTCAGTGAAGGAAAAATAAAGAGAATTCAATACCAGAAGATGTGCTCTACCTTGGAACTTCAAGAATGAAAAGAACGCTAAAGAAATGGTAAATATCTGGATAATATGACAGCTTATTTATCTGCTTAAGTTCTTTGTAGTTAGAATGACTAGCAAAAGCAACAATTAAATGGGGTTTTTAATATATGTAGATATAATACATATAACTATAATATAAAGAGGAGACAGTAAGGGAATCTTTTGGTGTAAGGCTTTTAAATTGTATTCAAGTGATAAAATACTATCTCAAAGATATGAACAAACATGCCACCAAAGATATACAGATGGTAAATAAGCACGAAAAGATGCTCAAAATCATTTGGTCCTAGGGTACTGCAAATTAAACATACAGTGAGACATGTCTGTATGTCATATTAGTATGGCTAATACATATCAGTATGGCTAAAACAGTTTTTTAAAAACTTAACAATACCAAGAGGTAGCAAGAATGTAGAACAATTGGAACCATCATACACTGCTAATGGGCATATAAAATATAGACACTTTGAAAAACAGCTTAGCAGTTTCTGATAAAGTTAAACATACATTTACCATAGTACCCAGCAATCCCACTTTTGGGCACTTACCCAACATAAATGAAAACATGTTTACACAGAAACCTATATGCAAATGCTTATAACAACTATATTCATAATCACCCAAACTGGAAACAACCCCAAAGCCCTTCAAACTGGTGCATGGCTCAAACTGTAGGATATCATATGATGGCACAATCCTCAGAAATAAACAGGTGCAAACAACTGATACACATAATGACAAGGATTGTGCTCAACGAAAGAAGGCTACATACTGTATGATTCCATGTATGTTCTACTCTGGAGAGAAAAACTGCAGGGAAAGTGAACTATCAGGAAAGGTTGCCAAGGATTAGGGCTGGAGGGACGGTCTGACTCCAAAGCAGGTGAAAGAAATGTTCCATATCTTGACTGTGGTGCTGGTTACATGACTCAAGGTATTGGGCGGAACTCATAAACGGTACACCAAAGGAGTGATTTTTACTATAGATGACTTTAAAAGCATTTTGTAAGAGGGGGATATAAACACATTCCAATAAACACCGGGCATTAGCTCGGTACCAGGCACTGTTAGGCATTTCTTACTGAGTAGGAAAAGTGAATAATAGCTTCTCCCCTCAAGCTGAAGCCGGCTTTGACTGAAGCTGATGGTAGTCTAACGCTCTTTGTTAAAGCCATGCCAGAGAGCCAACTGGGCTAAACTGTTAACATTATTACATTATCATGAATAATATAGGCTTCCAAGCAAGGCAGACAGACCGATGAGTTGAAATCCTGCCGGCCCCACATAGTACTTCCTTTACGACTTGAGACAACTTCAGTTTTCTTATCTGTAAAAAGCAAGTAACACTCCGCCTTCACTGTATCCTGTGGGAATTGGTTACATAACGTGAACACACAGTGCAGCAGCTAGCACATGGTAGACTAGAACTCAACAGACATTATTATTTCCATCACGATAAATTTTTGTTTATTGATGCAAACACTCCAGATGTGATCCAAGGTAGACCGAAACTGCGGCCAAATTTGCATAATAATGAATAGTGTGCTGAATATAAGCAGTATATGAGCATGCAGGGTTACCCTGGTGCTGACAATCCAAAATGTGTCCTATCTCCCCCTTGCCTCATAATGAGAGCAGCCTGATGAAACAACTAATTGGGATTAGTATTAGCATTAACAAAACCATAATATTTCCGTACTGCTCTCCAGCTGAAAAGCACTTTCGGATCCATTATGTCATTACCTCACGATAACAACCCAGGGAAACTCTGTTCTCTCCAGGACAGCACAGTGACAAACGCCTGTGTGGAGACGGCATAATTGATCAGGCGATTAGCATCAAGCACAGCCCACCACTGCAGTCAGGCAGACAAAGAGATGAACAAATGTTAGATTTAAACACTGACGACAAACAAGGAAATACAACCACATCCATCATTTGAGGTTTCACTACTTTGAGGTTTCACTTTGAATGGAGAATAATGCGTCATCAGTTCAGCAAACATTCATTAAGCACTTTTTATGAAGAAGCCACAGGCCCTGCCTTCAAGAAGCTCACATAGTCCTAACAGGCCTTCCTTTGTGGGTCTGCCATCCGTCACATGACTTAGTTAACTAGCAATTAGCACAGAAATCCAAGCAGTAACCTTGCCTTCTTCTGCACAGGCACTCATGATTTATGTCCCATCCCAAGAACTCACAGCCTGGCATGACGACTTCCCCATGGCCGCTGAATCCAGTTATTCCACCGGCTAGCCTAACACCTCTTTGTGGAGAGCATTCACAAGAAAAAAACCTCCAAGAGGCAGAAAAATAAAAGCCCAGCAAATAAAGCCAACAAAACCCCCAGCTAGGTGGCTGCAGCCAGAAACACTTGTTTGGGGAACTGACAATCATGCATTCCCATTTGAAGTTCCTCTTCGGGGCCTAACCTGGGCAGTAACTCCAAGCCCTTGATACGCATGATGGGATGACACACGACCCTGACTGTATTCTTTGAGGTCTGCACTGTTGATTTCTGTTCAGGAAAGGAAAACAGCCGAAGCAAAGTTAAACAAAGCATGTTCGAGCTGGTCCCTGTGCTACGGGAACTGTCAACATGAGCCCCACACGGTCTGCTTGTTTTTCCCCTTGAACTCTCTGAACACACTGAAGTCACCTGGACCAGGACACTTTTGCCTCAGAAATAAGCAAACACCCATATGAGCTTCAGTGAGCTTTTATGAGCACAACCTTTCCCCTAGGTTTAACAAAACACACGGATGGTCTGTCCACTGCAGCACACCTACTTCCAGTCTCAAAGACATCTACAAAGGGGCAAGAGGAAATGAGAAGACACGACAGTGGCAACCAAGGGATCTAAATCCTGAAAGCCAAAATGAAGCCTATCTACTAAAATAAAGACGTGCTGCATTTATTCACAGCTCCAGTAAGGAGCCCCAAATCTACCTATGGGAAAGCGCAAAAAAAATGGGCTTTTGGTGGAGCAGGCACTGGAAACTTAAAGGTGTCTGCAACCAGAGGCAGCTTAAGGCAGCGCTTTCTTGGGTCTTGATTGATTCCAACTGAGTCCCAAAGGTATCCAGTTCCATTCATCTGTGTCCCTCTTTTGGAAAGGGTTTTATACATAGTCTCGTGAGTCGACACATTTTGATACTTAATTGTGCTCTCAAGGCATAAGCCAAGGCGTTGGACAGAGTTACAATGTACTAGTCTTTTATTAAACCTGCGGAGCCAGAGAATAATGACAGCTTCCTTTACCACAGCACTTTATCGTATTTTCTAGTGTGCTTTCCCATGCCTGTAGGAGTTCGTTAGTTCTTGTCCAATAGCACAGTGAGGACACAGGATAGGTATCATTGTCCCCATTTCACAGATAAGGATACTGAGAGACAACACACAAACCGCGAGTGAACTCAGGCAGCTCCTTAATAGCACAGATCCAGGGATCGCCACACCACACACTGCTCAGAGATGCTGCTGGCTTGGTGAGAACCTGTAGACAGCCCATTCTTATGATCCACATCACACGGTGGAAACATGTCACTGTGCCAATCCAGAAATATGGATCCTTCTGTGTAACCCTAGGGTTCTCTGTACTATTACACAAAAATCAACTCCTATCACCCAAGGAGTTGATTTTTTTAAAATACCAATTCTGGGAACCACCCAGAGATTCTGATCCAACTGGCTTGGAATAGGGCCCAGGTACATGTCATTTTTAAAACTCCCCTAGGAGATTCTAATTTGTACCGACAGATGAAAACCACTAGCCTCTAAGCCCTACCAGGTATTAATAACTAAACTGACTAGAGCATTTCAGTGAGAGTCCATTAAGGCTGAGAAAGGGAGATGTTCAATTCCAAAACCTAGATTCACTGCCACCTACATATACCTTAGCCACTCCTTATCCACAGGGTACATATTCCAACACCACAGCTGGGGTCCACTGGATGACTGAAACCACGGGGAGCACCAAACCATATATATACGTATATATATCGCAAAAAAAGTATACACATTTTAAGAAAAAAATGTATTAAAATTGTAATACTATATACCAATAACAAAAGATGAATACAAGTCATGTGTATATATTTTTTGGCAATCCCAATAGATAGATAGATAGATAGATAGATAGATAGATAGATAGATAGATAGATAGACGATATAGATATAGATATAGATATAGATATATAGATATAGATATATGGATGGATAGATGCAGAGAGATAGAGAGAGACAGAGAGACAGAGAGAGAGAGACAGAGAATGCCAAAAAAATGTACACAAGTGGACACTTTGGTCAACGTTGCTCAAGCAGTAGTTCACCATAATCAGACGTGTCTGGACGCTGATGGGAACCACTTTGAGCACCTCTTGTAATTGCAGGAGTCCAACGTGATTGTAGTCATCTTTTGTTATTGGTATATACTGAGGATTACAATTTTAATACAGTTTTTTCCTTTCTTAAAACATGTATACATTTTTTGCACCCTCTGTTTTTTCTTATGCATACATATCCTTTCTAAAAGGGGTTTATGCTTCTCTTTGGCATATCTGCATTGCCAGCATCACTCCTCTTGAGCTTTGGGGTCATTACTAAGTAAAATAAGAGTGACTTGAACACCAGCACCGTGATGTCCATCTGATAACCGAGATGGTTCCTGAGTGACTAATGCGTGAGGAGCATGTGCAGTGTGGAAATGCTGGACAAAGGGATGGTTCATATACTGGTATATATGGCTAAGACAGAGCGGGATGCCACAAGATTTCATCATGCAACTCAGAATAGCACACAATTTAAAACTCATGAATTGTTTACTTCTGGAATTTTCTATTTAATATTTTCAGAACATGGATGACTGTGGGTCACTGAAATCGCAGGTCAGGGAGGACGACTGTGCCAGTAAAGAAAAGCTGGAGCTTATTTATGACAAAGCAGACCACCAAATGCACATTAAAATCATGCGCACTGTGTAAGTGCTGAGGGGCTGAAACGTGAAGGTCAAACCATCCTGCTTCAGAAACCGGGTCTTTTGCAAAGCCTTTCCCTCCTTCGGTCTCCATTTCCTAGCAGAGAGCAGGGATCACCTCTAAGGAATGAGAAATCAATTGTGTGCACACTGCTGAATTAAGGCTTCTCACAGCTTGTCAGGATTGTCAGTCTGCATTCATTTGCATTCATTTCCACTGTCTTCCCAGCAGAATAGATGCATAGAAAATGCCAAGCTTGTACGTTTGTGTCCCGACTGCATCCAGCATCCTCTAATTCATTCAGGGGTGGCCAGATTGCCATCTCAGGCCATTGGTGACTCTAGGGAAAGACTGAATTAATGAGTGGTCCCAGAGGCTGCACTGGCAACTGGTGTAAAAACCAGGGCCACCCTCCTCCTGGCAAGTGGTCCCGTTCTGCTTCACTCGTGTGTAGCCACCTTAGTAAAAACACACTCAAGTCTCAGATGTACTTGTTGATGAAGGAGCACTTTTATGGTAGATAATAGGAAATGATTAAATGAGATCTTATGACAGATTTGGAGATGGCTTCAAAAAGCACTCACAGCTTCCCAAACCATCTTGAACTGAGCACTGTGGCTCTCTGAGCTCAAGTCGACAAGACATGTTTATGCTAAAAGCTAGAGTTGGGGTTCATATTCAGATTTTATCTACCTATTATACAATTTCTGTTTGAAAGTCTAAGGGCATTTCCTTCCTACAATTAGGGAAGCAGGCAACAACACAGAAGGTAATTTTCACAATCCCAACTCCCAAATGAAAATACGCATCCAGCCAGAGAGCCTGGAGGGCTGGTCTGTGTAACCCGGGCCTTGGGGGAATTCAGCCGGTGCCCAGTGGCTACTTCTGAACCACCAAGAGTGACAAAGTCCGGGGTGAATGGAGGAAAAACTACAGTGTGATTAGTGCAGTGGCCAGGCTTTGCTAGAGTCAGTTTTTAGACAATAGTCATTTGGGAGTCACATTCTAAAACCTCAAAGTTCTGGAAGAATACATTGCCATTGCCCCATCTGCATGAAGACATGCAAATTCACATCCAAAGGAAGCTGACAACCCATGTTCCCTCATATAATGATAAAACCACACTGGTTTGGTCAAATACGGGTCTCCAATCCTTTCCCTCCAACAGTGGGATTCCTGGTCAGGAAATGGCTGTGTTGTGTGCTGCGCTCAAGGTAGTAGCATGGGCACCCTCACCAAAGGCAGGTGATGCCTCTGGCCCCGGGCTCTTTCCAGGAGCAGTAGCTGAATAGAAAGAGTACCAATGCCCCAAATGAAGGCTGTCTCCAGCCTCTGAATTTTGGCTTGTGGGAACAGAGCCCAAAAGAGCGTTTCAGGCTCTTGGCCTCACATGGAAAGGTGCTGGCTCGGGTAGTAGACGGCCGTCAGCTGTGGCTGGTTGGCCATCAGCTGTAACCATTGAGCCATTGGCCACTGATATAACTGCTGTGGCTACGGAGGGAAGCCAAGGAGAGTGGAGGAGAGTCGGTCAGTTGACAGCAAAGCGGACAGCAGGTCGCACGTCGTGTAAACCCAGCCTCCAGTGAGACCATAGTGGTATAACTTCCCTACCTATGGCTCCGTGGGTGTTCCTTTTTGGCCTCACCATGTCCTGCGTTCTTATGTGGGGAGCGGGAGCAGAGACCCCACAGGAGACCCCGCACGACAAATGGCGCAGCGAGCAGGGTATGGTGTCGGCCGAAACTCTAAGGAATGTACTGGAGCAGTTTACACGTATAAAAGCTCAGTTTCGAAAGCAGGGTATGGTGCCGGCCAAAACCTACGGAAGCATGGTGGAGCGGTTTGTGCGTGTGAGAGCCCAGCTTCGGGAGGCCCATGAGGAGCGACACCGGGAACGGGAGGCGCGGTCTGCCTGGGAGACTCAAGCCTCCAGCTGGCACACCACCTTCTTGGCCATGGAAGGCGTTGCCCTTATTTTGGTGATCTGCTGCGGCCTTAGGCTCCGAGGCTTGTGGATATCTTCCGTGGAGGCCTCCACCCACTCAGACACCTGGCACTGTGAGCAGGATTTCGACCAGGTAGGAATGGAGTCTGACTCTGGGCAGGAGGACGTGTGGCCTCCACACAGTGTGTGATGTCCGGTGGCCACTGTTCTCAGGAGCTGGACCCCCAAGGTGGGGTGGGAGGACATGGATGGCTCTCCGGCCAGCGTGGAGAGGGCCCTGCAGGCTCTGGCTGAGCGGTTGCCAGAGGAGGAGAAGGCTACAGCCGGCCGCGTGGGCTGGATGTTCCTCACGGCCTTGAGTCTCAACATGGAAAATGCGCTTAATGAAATGGCCCAGGTGCTGGACTAGGTGTCCCGGTGGGAAGCGCTGGAAGCTCGGGTCCGCCTGCTAGAAGAGGGGCCCCACAATGGAGACTCTGAGGTAGAGGCAGAGGAAGAGAGTGGAGACAATGTGGCTCCCAACCCCCAAGCCCGGCCAATTTTGAAGCAAAGGGTAAAACGTGAGCAACCTTTGGGCCACGGGGGCGTTGCTGCCGGTAACCAGGCTGTGACTGAGTTCACAACCTACACCCCTTACACTCCCACTGAGTTGCAGGAGCTGGGGAGGCGGTACCGACAGCGCCCTGGAGAGCCAGTCTCGGCTTGGCTGCTACGTTTATGGGATGAGGGAGCAGACAACATTCTCTGCTCCCCAGGCGAGATGGAAAAGCTAGCCTTTGTGACAGTGCATCTATCCCTGCGACAAAGGTTATAGAACAGCCATAGGTTGACCCAGGACCAGGGCAACCACTCTCCAATGGAGTGGCTCACTGCTGTGGTACGCACGTATGGGGACAGGCTGGCGAGCTGCCAGACACTGTGAGTCAATGGCAGTCATATACAGAATTCATGCAAATCATCCGTGAAATGGGTATGAGACATGCTATTTTCAACCCTAATATGCAGGGGCCGGATGACGAGCTTTTTACAGCCAGCATGAGAGATCTGGTTTTGGATACTGCACCTGTGAGTGCTTTTGGATCCTAACACTTTATGTAGGGCGACAGATCCATGAAGTTACAACTGCCATGGCCACCCTAGGGGATGTTGAAAGCCGGAGGCGAAGAAAGTTAAGACAGGAGGTCCGCGCAGTTGAGACCTGGAAGCCCAAACCAAAGGTAAAGGGGCCAGGTCACGGGCCTCAGAGAGTAACACACGCACAGATGTGGAGTGATCTCGTGGCGGCAGGGGTTGATCAAGAGAAAATAGACCGACAACCCAATGCACTGCTGCTGGAACTTTGGAAACAGTTGCGTCCGGAACAGCAATTCCGAAGCCAAAAGGAGAAGTCTGGGAAAGCACGACCCGTGTCCCTCCAGGACTTTATGCCTCCGCTTGAGGCAGACTCCTTTCAGCTTGATTAAGGGCGGGGCCAAGGTACCCGGTCAGAGGGGACGAGCAGGGACCGGAGGCCCCATGTGGAACTGTCCATACATTGGTCCCCTTCTAATGTGCAGAGAGTTTTGGCCCTAGTTGACACTGGCGCAGACTGCAGTCTCATTTATGGGAACCCAGAACTGTTCCCCGGACCAGCAATCTGCATTGATGGCTATGGGGGAAAGACTGTGACTGTAAAAGCTGTTTCCTTACCACTGGGTATAGGAAGGCTTCCCCCTCGTACGTACAAGGTTTATGTCTCCCCCGTTCCGGAGTATATTCTAGGGGTGGACGTGCTACATGGCCTCAGCTTACAGATGTTGATAGGAGAGTTCCGTCTCCAGATCCGGTGGTGAAAGCAGTGACACGTGGGCATGCTCACCACCCTCCTCAAGTGTTGCCACAGCCCTGGCGCATGGTTACAGTGTGACAGTACCGCCTGCCAGGAGGGCAGGAGGAGATTGGTCGTACAATATTGGAATTGGAGAAGGCACATACTTGAGGCCAACTCACAGTCCCTTTAACTCCGCAGTATGGCCTGTCAAGAAACCAGATGGGACCTGGCGAATGACTGTGGACTATAGGGAGTTAAATAAGGTGCTGTTAGGCTAATATGGCAGAGGAACCCTTGCGGAAGACGCTTGTCGCGTAGATTATGAGGCGAGACCCTGTAGGGGTGGAGTGTGGGGACAGAGCCCAAAAGAGTAGTTTCCAGGCTCTCAGCCTCACGTGGAAAGGTGCTGGCTCGGTTATTAGATAGCCATGGCTATCAGCTGTGGCTAGTTGGCCATCAGTTGTAACCCTTGAGCCATTGGCCACTGATATAACTGCCGCGGCTATGGAGGGAAGCCGAGGAGAGTGGAGGAGAGTGAAGGAGAGTCGAGGAGAGTTGGTCGGTTGGCAGCAAAGCAGACAGCAGGTCGCACGTCGTGTAAGCCCAGCCTCCAGTGAGACCACAGTGGTATGACTTCCCTCCCTATGGCTCCGTGGGTGTTCCTTTTTGGCCTAGCCACATCCTGCATTCTTATGTGGGGAGCGGGAGCAGAGACCCCGCAGGAGACCCCTCAAGACATGGCTCATGCTGCTTCCTCTTCTGAGATGCCTTCGTGCAACTCAGAAAATAACAAGATGTGAATGGTCACAGCCTATGTGCCCCCACCCCTCTTCAAAGATGAACTGCCAACTCAGGCATCCAGATTGGGCAAGGTGGTGGGGCGCAGGGGATGGGGGTAACAACCTTCCCGAAATGTTACTATTTCTGATGAGCTCACTTTCCTTTATTATTCTTAGAGAGTCTAAAGACAAAGGACATTCCTTTTTTCAATTATCACGCTGGTGTAAATGCAGAAACTAAGTTAGGTGGGTTCCTTCCAGCTCCATCAGGGGTTATATCAACTAAACATGGACTTCAAGAGAGGAAGATTAGTTGGGGGTGGGGGAGAGAAATGTGTTTGCTTTTTTAAAATTGTGGTAGAATATATATAACATAAAATGTACCATTGTAACCATTTCTAAGTGTGCAATTCAGTGGCACTAAGTACATTCACATGGTAACGCCACCATCACCACCGTCCACTTCCAGAACACTTCACCTTACAAAACTGAAATTCTGTCCCACGTTAAACACTAACTCCCCATCCCCACTCCCTTCCAGTCAATGGATGTTTGAGTTGTTTCCACCTTTTAACTATTGTAAGTAATGACGGGTTTACATTGGGAAAGATTCATCTGAGGTACCAGAAAAACATACGGCATGAAATAGCACAGAGTTGGAAATGAGAATTTCTCACTGAGGGCAGGCAGCAAACTAGATTGGGATTTGGGAATTACCATCCTGGAGTTTGTGAACATTAATACACAGAAACCTCATTTGAAGTGGAGTCAGGAGCTATAGAAGAGAGAATTCTCACGCACCTGTCACTCCCTGCACACCACTCACCCCAAGTGGAAGACACTTACCTGCATCCCTGACAGGAAGTGACACTATTTCATTGCCTCAGCGGGAAGAGAAAAGATCCTCTTCACCCAGTAACAGCTCAGCCAATGGGAGACCGCCATGACTCAGCCAACGAGAAGCCTCTATATTTTGAACTTCCAGTTTCCTCCAAAGGACTCTTCGTTTACAACAGCCCCTCCCAAGTCCACAAAAGAGCCTTCCTCTCCTTAGTTTCTCTGGGCTTGTGTGTGGTTTGCCCTCAGACCACGTGCCCTGAATTGCGATTCTTTGTCCTCTCCCTCACCCCCCACCACCATAAACCCATTTTTGCTGGAGAAATATCTGGCTATTCATTAAAGGTCAACAAGAGTTTCTTAAAGTGACTTGGGATGCTTGTTAAAAATTCCAATGTCTCGATCCTACCCCAGGCTTTACAGAACCATGCTGGGAACTGGACCCAGGACTGTCTTTTACAATCTCCCGAGATTCTGATGTGTGAGAACAGTTTGGACTCATCAGGATGGGAGAGGCTGGAGGCACAGATGAGGTGAATGAGGAAGACTGTCTATAGAGAAAAGAGGGGCATCACTAGAAGAGTCTTGAAAAGTATCTACATTTATAGGAAGGATCAAAATGAGCCACCACTGGAGGCAGGAAAGACAAATTGCTTATGTGGAGATACAGCAGGAAATCAATAAGAGATAAATAAAAGAATCAGGAATATCAATAGGGGCCTAGATGAGGGTAAACAGCATGAATTAAGGGGGACCTGGCAGGGAGTTCTCGAGAAACTGCAATCTCAGGTGCCATTAGCCCATATAGAGTGCCTCTGCAATTCTGAAAAAGCTTCCTTTCCTCTGGGTGCCCCCTGGCCAGCAAGCGGCTGCTGGGCTTATTCTCCTACACCACCCACTCCTCCTGTCATTCCTGGAAAAGAATCAGTAGGATTTCCTGATTTTAGTGGGAGATGAGGGGAAACCAGCAGGTGAGGTCCCTTTTAGGCACAAAGAGCTTCATCTTGCTGAGGGTAAGCCTTCCCCCACCTGATTAACAGAAACTAAAAGGAGAAGGGGTACTGGGTGCCTCTCGTTTCTCAGGACAGAGGAAACCCTGTTTCCTCTGGTCCAGGGCTTCCATGGTTTTCTTAGCCTCTAGGTTTTTCTCCACTGTGTGCATCAGCTGGAGGGATGAATTCCACACACTACCCATCGGAGCAATGAATCATAAGAAGGGCTGCCAGAAAAGTCCAGGTTGTGCTTCCTGTAGACCGTAAGGCACCAAGAGCAGCGGCGAAGTTTTCAAAATCTTTCAGAAATGTCATCAACTATCTTTAAAAACTGTTTTTCTTTTTAAACAAATTTTTTAAAAAAACAAACACTATAAGCAGTATATATACTTAGCATCACATTATTGAGTCAGGTAGATATGGTGGAAAGATTTTTTTTCCCCCTTGAGTCTTTGGGTTTGTTTGTTTGTTTGTCTGTTGTTCTTTCAGTAAGCCGACTTAATATGAGATCTATCCTCTTAAAGTGTTTTAAAGGGCATCATATTTTTAACCAAAGGAACTAAGTTGTATAGCGATCTCTAGGACTTATTTATCTTGCATTACTAAAGCTTTATATCCACTGAAAACTAACTCCCCGTTTCCTCCTCTCCCCAGCGTCTGGCAACCACCATTCTGTTCTCTGAATCTATAAGATTGATTATTCTAGATATTTTATGTAAGTGGAATCATGCAGTATTTCTCCTTTTGGAACTGGCTTATTTCACTTAGTCTGATGTTCTCCATGTTCATCCATGTTGTTACAAATGGCAGGGTCTCCTTCTTTAAGGCTGAATAATGTTCCATTTATAAATATGCCACGTTGTCTTATCCATTCATCTGTCAATGGACAGTTGGATAGTTTCCATGTCATGGCCATTGTGAATAATGCTCCAGCGAACATGGGGGAGCAGCTCTTGATTTCAACTCTTTTGCTATCCTTACATTTTTTAATGAGGCATTCATCATTGTAACATACAATCTAATAAATCATTTCGTCTATTAATTAGTATAGTTAATTTGAAAAATGTTCTCAGGTCTGCAGTTATATGGGGGACTAGCAAAAGACTGTTTTCTTGTCCCCTTCCAATAATTCCACAAACATTTATCGAGCAGTGTGCTAGGAACTAAGAATACAATGTTACGCAAAATAGTCAGGTACCACCCTACCTGACTGATATCTGAGCATGAGACAGAGGACCTGGATCCTTCCACTGACTCCTTTACAGTGTGCAGAGAATCTTAAACTTCCCAATCACTTGCTCATACCTTATCTCTTCTGATCTTCACAGCAACCCCAGAAGCAAGCTAGATCAGCAAAATACACCCATTATTAGAAGATAAAGACTTGAGAAGTTAGGTAGCTTGGCAATCCTCACACATTTAGCATGTGGTGGAGCCAGGAATCAACCTAGATTTCCCTTTCTTTCAATCTCTGACTCTCGTACAAAAGAATGAATTCTAGGATACCCCTTCTTTTGGGGGACATGGTAGATTTTCATATACATATGACATGAAGAGGGCTGGAATGGGGGAGGAGGAGGAAAGGGAGGCAGCTGTCCAAAACCACTTGTTCTGTGGGATCAGCCCTTCTCTGCTCTGTTTTGTTAGTATCTGGTGCACGCCACAGCATGTAGTCCTGGCCTTTATGAAAGCCAAACGGTGATAAAGCCACAAAGCAAAGAAGAGACCCAACCTCACCTTGGGAAGTGTAATTAAATGCTCGTAAAACAGACACGAGTGCTGGCCCACTTGCTTTCACTATTTGGTATTCTTTGTTGTGCAGGCGTGCTGAGTAAGCCATAAGGGGCAGACACTGCTTGTGAAGAGCAAAATTTACTTCCTGTGGGCCAGGGAGTCGCCAGATGGACCACTGGGCCAGGAAAAGTTCCCTCCGGAAAGCAGAGACCAGTCTTCCTGACACCAGAACATTTGGAAGCCTTTGATCCACCTTTGAGAAGCTATCCACACCACAGTTTTATTGCCTTAAAAATTACAGAGCCAGCCTAATGAGCTCTGTATTTTTGCCCCACTCTGGGTGTTACAGAAGAACGTTCACTTCCTTGGCACTCTTGAGAGAAAAGAGGTCCAGAAGCTCTCTGCTTATAAGTTCAATTTTTGAAAGCTCTTGGGAGTTCATCTGTTCTCATGTCCAAAGCGATGCCAGTGGCCAGCCTCGCCACCAAGTTCCACTTTCGCTCCACTACAATCACACACCTCTGATCACCGAGACTTCCCCCATTCTCACTGCTTTTGCACCAATCAGGATATGATGGGACTAATAATGACCACAAAGCTCCTCAAAAATAAACAGCAATTTAAAAAAAAAACACTAAAACCAAGGTGACAATGGTCCCTGACTACTCTGCCTTCCCTTTGAAGCCGACCCTCAGGAGAGATCACAGGGCATGTGGCCAGAGGGCAGGGTCAGATGACCCCAGGTTGTGCACTGCAGAACTCGAGGAGACCTGGGTGAGCAGCCACCTCCTGTGGAGCTGGGGAGACAAGAAAAAGGGACAAAGTGACCATCAGTGTCTCTGATAGGACATGTTCCCAGAGGATCACAAATCTAGCCTTTCTGACTGGGTAATATGCTCAGGGTCTCTCCCTGAGGGCCATGCCTCAGCTCATGCAGGAAAGCAGGACCCTTGGAGGCTCCATGCTGAGTCAAAGCCAGCCCGATATCCTCACACAGGAACTCCAAGTCTCCTAGGACAATGCCTACCATCCTAAGGCCAGACGGCCTGCTTAGGAACTTGGACTTTCAACACTGTGGCTTGGACATCACTACAAAGCAGGACTTCAAGAAAAAAACATTCACATATGATGTCCCACCCTACAGACTACTCTGCAGGAGTCCAAAGCCCTAACTCTGAAAACTGGCCCAAACAACAAAGGAAAGGAGAAAAGACTGTTTTGTTCGGAAACACAACACACATATCAGGACTAAGTCATCACTGTCAGTTGATCGTCCATCAAACGCACTTATCCACAAAGGGTGGAGCCAGCCCAGCTAAAGGCGGCCTAACTTGAATTTTCTGTCTTGTGATAAGATCTCTACTCCCACATGTTTCCCCCTTTCCCCACCAGCCTGCTCTTTCTTTCATGTTTGCCAATGCCTCCTTTCTCTCCTTCCCGCCCTTCTGCCTAGCTGCCTTTCCTTGTTCAAGGTAGCCCTGGCTGCCAGACAGCTGTGACACACGCCTGAGGAGGAACCTGCTCCTGGGCTGTAACACAACTCCCAGAGTTGTTTTTGGTTCACGCATCTCATTGCATGTATTTAAATACATTATATGCAGCCACCTGGCTGAGTGGGTGGGGAGAGAAGCAAGCACTCCTCCCTGGATACCAGCAGCATACACACATGCATACATGTGTGCACATACATATATACACATATATATGTACGATGTCCTGAATCATTTTGACTTTGGAGAAGAGCCAGAAGTCGCACGGTGCCAGATCCAGTGAACGAGGTAGATGAGGACACCCGTAATGTTTTTTTTTTTGGTACTGTTCTTTTTAGTTTCAGGTGCACAAGACAAAGTAATACTTAGACGTTTATCATTTATATCCCTCACACTGTGTGAACCCCCCTCCCCCATCCATTATCTCTCGGACATCGCACTGAGCCATCACATTTCTACTGTCTCTATTCCTAATGCTGTACTCCGCCTCTTGTAAGTATATACATACATATATACATATATATATAATTATAGTTGGCATTCATTATTGTTCAGCTTTAGGTGTACAGTGCAGTGATCAGGCATCTACATCATCCCTGAGGTGGTCTCCCAAATGGGACACGTGTCCATCAGATACCGTAATGTTTTGATTTGACAGAAACTGCCGTATACCAGAAGCAATATGTGACAAGGAGCGTTGTCATGGTGGAGGATGATTTATGGCACACTTTAAAACACACCTTCTCTCAACCATAGCTCACACCCGACTGACTGCACAGTTAAACAAAACATGTCACACACTGTTACTAAGGTTTTTTTGTTTGTTTGTTTTTTCAGCCAGTTTGTGCTTTATTGATGCTGTGATGCTCAGGCCTTGACCGCATACTTCCGCAGTGGGTACAGCCGCTCCTTCCGCTGCTGCTTCTTGGTCTTCAGGTTCTCTTCGTGTTTGTTGAGCCGGCGGCGCATGGCACGCGTTTTCTTGGGCCGAAGATCCAAGGGCTTATACTTCTTGCCCTTGTAGAATTTCCTGAGGTTCTCTTTCTGAGTCTGGTTAATGACGGTGAGAACACGGGCGATGGATTTACGAACAACTCGGATCTTGGAGAGCTTGGAGGCTGCGCCACCAGTCACTTTGGCGACGCGTAGCTGGGACAGTTCCACCTTCAGGTCGTCCAGCTGTTTCAGCAGCTCCTCCTTCTTCTTGCCGCGAAGGTGTCGGGCCTTAATCTTGGCCATGGCTGCACAAAAAACCCTGTTACTAAGGTTTGATGTGCCGTTTCCTGTATTGAAGATCCCTGCCTTCCATTGGATGGCACTCGGCAGCAGCATTCACTGTATTTTGTGATCACAACAGAAGGCTCCATGTCACACACCACTTCTGGTAAATGGCAATTTCTGTCAAATAAAAAGAGTACGGTGTATCCTGATCCACCTTATTTACTGGATCTGGCACCGAGAGACTTCTGGCTCTTTCCCAAAGTCAAAATGATTCAGGACATGGAGGCAGCCAGGACAGCACAACTAAAGACACTCACGAAAGAGGACTTCCAGAACTGCTTTAGAAAGTGGCGAGAACGATGGGATAAGTGTGTTTGAAGCGAGGGGGAGTCTTTTGAGGGAGATTAGTGGCAGTGTGTCTTTTACTGTAATAATTTTTTTAATTTAAACATTTACCATATTTTTATCAAACCTCATATACATGCATACACCCACATATACACATACACATGCACACACATGTACACACATGCACACACGTGCATGCACACACACAAATACACTGAATGGGCAACTGTGCAGCACTGAGGCAGCTATGCCAAGGAGCAGAGTGTGGAGATGCCAACATTATGAAAGCACATTGAGCCAGCAAAGCCAATACCCTCTTGCAGGAAAGATGAGCTCCAAAGGAGAAAAGGATGGACCTGGCAAATGAACAGTCCTCACGGGACCTCAGGCGCACAGATCTGTAGGTGGTGGCCAGGCATCGAGTTCTCCTTCACACTGCCCTCTGAATCACCCCTTCTCATCCCTCCTGCCAGCAGCAGGGTCAGGCAGGATGGCCTCCTGGAACGTGAGCTGCCACAGTTTGGGAGCGAGGCCAAGTGTACCAGTTAAGAGCAAGTGCTCTGGTGTCAACCTGCTCGGGTCAAAGCCTGCTCTGCCTCTGCCTCAACGGGACCTCAGGCAAGCTATGGAGCTTCTCCATTTCCACCTCCTCCTCTGTAAAATGTGGTAAAGACAGCTCCCACACTGTGTGTGAGTACAATGCGATTCCCCACATGTGCTTAGCACAGGACCCACCCAGCGAAGGCTGGGTTCCGTTTCCCAGGCCCTGCCTGACCTCCACTAAGCCAGGGAACAGACACGACTCTACCTGCACCCAAATTCTCTTATGAGTAAACTGAGCGCAGGTCAGTGAGCACCAATGTCCCTTCCGCTTTCACAATGCATTACCCTCTGATCTTCCATCTGCTACAACGTGCCCCCCTTCTCCCTTTTGGAGTGTCCGTCCTTCAGCCCAGCCTTTCTCCCACGAGTCTCATCCACCACTGTCAGAGGAACCTTCCTAAAACCTGTGTCACCACAGCGTTACTCTACGCTGCACCCCCTTCCCTGACAGTCCAAGCTCCCCACAAAGCCTCTGCGTTTCACAGGCCAGTCCTCCCTCCATCTTGCTTACTCCACACTCATGCCTGTCTCTGAGTCTCGACCTACTCAAGCTGCTTCCCTGATATCCACTGGGGGTCTTGGAACATATCCCCCATGGATAAGGGGGGACTACTATACTTCACTGCTAAGTCCCTCACAAAGAATCCATATCTTGGTGTCTTCTAAAGGAAAGACTGACTAGATGACAATTGGCAGAATGTGCCTCCCAAGCCACTTTGGACAGGTAACTCTCTCTAAATGGAGGTCCGGAAGGTAACGTAACGTGCCCATAGTCACAATGCAAACGGTGGTGCCGGCCTTCAAAGCCTGGTCTTTGCTGCTTTGTACTGAATATATTCTCAGTCACTAATACGGCAGGTCTCCACACTAGCAGTGACAGCAAGGACTCCTCCAATCCCACAGGGAAAAGGCTCCCGCAGCTGGTGGCCTGTCCCAGCCAGACTGGATTCCCACTGGGCGAGGCTGGGCCTCTGCCTCTGTCCTCAATGAAGTCAAAAAGCAAGAGAGTCCGGGTCCACACAGGTGCACAGTGAGTGATTCTGCTCCAGCAGAGAAGGCAGGTAGTCACGCAGCGTTCTTCTCCCTCTCAGGTCTCCATGGAGCCAAACACCACACCCTCTCTGAGCATCCTGACGTTGCCACGGTCTCACTAATGACCCGAGGACGGTGCCTACTCCTGTAATTCCTTCTCCTCAAACAGACCACGGACAGTGTCGGTCTGTCCTGGAGTGTCTGGTGAGGGTTCTGGAACTGTATGCAAGGCTTTGGCAAGGACACCCTGTTAGATAACGGGGCTGTTATCGCCCATCAGTGCCCCCTGAAAGTTTCCTCAAAACCAAGCAGCTAAAGGGCAGACAGCCCGCCTGCTATTCTAGGTTCTATTCTCCTGGGTCTGCTCTAAGGTGAACCTGCCCACCCCAATTTCAAACCTACCTATTGTAGAAGGTGGAAAAATCACCGTTCTTTGGTGTTCCAGCCAAATCCTATCATAAAACCCCATGTGTGTGACCCCCTAGGCAGAGTGAGAGACTCAGATTTGGGGTAAAATCAATGCTAATGCCTCAGGGCAAGCTACATGAAAGTGTTCATTTGTGCTTTCAGCTCTGACGTGTCTTTCTTTTTTCATCTTTTTTTTTCAGAAGCACCTGGAAGGTAAGAAAATCATGAAATATGCATGCAGATATGGATTGTGGGCAGCAAAGATAAAGTAGAATGGTTCTTACCAGATTGAGAAAAGAGGTATAGTCTCCTAGCAATGAAACAAGACGCAGAGCCATCCATCTGTTTAGCCAAGGTCACCCTAAGTAACCTCATCAGTTCAGCTCTAAGTACTAAGATTGATAAAAAGACACTTACCCTATCCCTTTTCCATCTCTCTTACAGCTAGCCTATTAATCAACACATAACATAAATGATAATAAAGCACGATGTTTGATATGGATGCGAAACAGAGATGCTGATGTAGAAGCCAAGAAAGTAGACTTCGGGTATGACCCAAGGCAAGTCATTTACAATCAATGCCTTAATTTATACACTGCTAAAATTGTGCATGATGACCCAGCAATAACACTTTTGGGTATCTAGCCAAAGAAAATAAAAACACTAATTCAAAAAGATATATGCACCCCTATGTTCACTGCAGCATTATTTACAATAGCCAAGATATGGAAGCAACCTAAGTGTCTGTCAATAGACGAATGGATAAACAAGAGGTAGTACATATATACGATGGAATATTACTCGGCCATAAAAAAGAATGCAATCTTGCCATTTGTGATATGGATGGACCCAGGTAGAGGGTATTATGCTAGGTGAAATATGTCAGAGAAGGACAAATACCATATGATTTGTCTTATATGTGGAATCTAAAAAACAAAACAAAACAGAAACAGATTGATGAAATAAAATGATGGTTGTCAGAGGGGAGCGGGGTAGGAAATTGGGCAAAAAAGGGTGAAGGGCAATAATAAGTATAAATTTCTAGTTTTAAAATCAATAAGTCATAGGGATGTAAAGCATAGCATAAGGAATATCATCAATAATATCGTAATCACCTTGTACGGTGTCAGACGGGTATTAGATTTATCATGGTGATCACTTCGTTAGGTATATAAATGGTGAGTAACTATGCTACACACCGGAAATGAATATAATATTGCATATTAACTATATTTTAATTCAAAAGGAAAAAGAAAAATCAGATAAAATTATAAAATTGTTGATGAATATCTGCTACCTAAATTGTACTGTGAAAACTCATCTTCCCTACCACTCCCGACCACCCATCTCCAATCTGGAAGCCAGAATCTACTCTGTTTCATCCCCATTCACCCAGCAGCTGTCTCCCAACCTCTCTCTGAAAACATCCGGTAATGGAAATTAACTCAACGCTTCCTGATGTGTTCCTGGATTTCTCCAGAATCCAGGTTTCATACAAATTGGAAACGGCACATCGTGGATATGGAATTTATCTTAGGCAAAGAGTTCCTGGGTACTTCTCTTTGTTACCAAACACACCTATCCTGGCCTAAGGCCTTCTCGTCCTGGATAACCCGGAAGTCGTCTCCTCCTTTGTTCTGCTGATACCAGGTGCTCACTTTAAGATCTTGGCCACAGGACAAATCAGCTCCTCCAGTCTGGCTCAGGTATAGCCTCGGAACTCAGGTCGAGGGATCCCGGTCATCACAACAGTCTCCATTGCTTTGAGTTCTAAGCATTCTCACATTCTTCTCTTATCCCTGTTTTCCCTTTCCTTCCACCCTTCCCCACCCGCTTAAATAAATATATTCCCACCTCATCCTTCATCTTGTGCTCCAGCCTAGATACCTTCTAGTCTAATGACCTAATTCGCACTTTCTTGCCTCTTCCTACGCTTTAGTTCAGTCAATTTTCATAAACCAGGCTTTTGTGAAATTACAGTGTACTTTTCAACCCCAGTCATTTGGGAAACAGATATGAAAATTTAAATAAACCTTATTAGAGTTTGAATAACTGCATTTCATAATTTTAAACTATGTTTACTTCAGGTCTGGATATATGGGAGCATTCCAAATCTGAAAGCTAATAGAATTTAAGTCCATAACAACCATAAAAAGAAATTCAACTTGTTTTTAAAGATTATGAATGGACTGTTTGTATTGTATTTATAGCTAAAGTTTGTTACTGTAGCAGAGACTGCTAGCTCTTCTCCATTGGCTATCTCTCTCTCTGGGGCGAAAGCCCCTGCTTTCCAGCTGGACCCATACAACTCAGAATGGACACTCTATTTCCCACCCTCCCTTACAGTTAGGCATGAGCATCTAAGTTCGAGCCAGTTCACACGTGCCCTTTGCCCCTTTTTCTCTGGGCTATGGGTGCTTCCATTTCACACCAAGAAATCAAGGCCACACAGGCAGGGTATCAAGCGAGAAGAAGCCTGGGTCGCTGCCATCACAAAGAACTACACCAGCCTTGGACCACTTATCAGGACTTGTACAAGACAGAAACAGTCCCACCCTGTTTTACTCAGTTACCTGTAATTTTCTGTGACTTGCAGTCAATTTCATCCTGAATAATAGAGTCATTAAAGAGTCTCCAGTTTTCAAACTGAACATGAACTTCATAAAGTCAATAACAATGAAGGTAATTTACTAAGACCCTTGTCCACATCCTTTGCAGAACAAAGGAACATATAAGAAAACACACATATTTAAAAGAACATTTAAGGAAAAAGAATTTTTTCCTATAGCAAGTGAATATAATCCAGTTTGTTTAATATTTCGCATCACTAAATCCTTGACAAACAACAATAAACGTCTTGTATATTCTTGTTTTCTGTATTCTAATTGTGTAACATATTGGGGTATTTCATCCTTTCAAAATTGACTACATGTTTTGCGGAGGACACAAAACCTTCCATGAGCAATACACCCAAATGAACCCTTCCGGCAGTCTTCATTTCCTGGACTGCTAAACATTTTATATCCTTAACTGGAAAAAAAGTCTCCTATTTAAAAAATTAAGATAACTTTTAAAAACTGGAAAAAACTGGTCCATATAAAGGGAAGTGCCTTGTATCACTGGAAAAGGCATATCATTGTTCAAACTAATTTGAAATATTCCTTGATGATATTTAGCTCATTCTAAGCAGTCACTAAAATTGATGTCATTGTTACGTCCTGCGTTATTATAAGGTCATGTGTATATATGGCAGTTAGAAGAAATACATATTTGTCTGCACCTGGGAAGTTTTTAGGCAATAAAAAAGTGGAAGGCATTTTTCTTTTTCATAAATGGCATGAGATTTAACTGGGGCAGCAAGTCACAAGAGTGAAAAAAATGTGCTTGCTTTGGAATTAACCAGAATCTAAGTTTTCAGCCCACAAGTTCACAGTTTACATTTTTTTTTGTAATTGAAGGATTCTGACAGTTGTGCTTTTCATTGTAAAAGAAGATTTTCACCCAAAATAGAAATTCCACCTCTAACCCCCAGTACACTTCAGTACTTGCTCGAGCCACTCTTACCCCACTGATTTCTACTTTACATTCAGAATCCCTTTTATTACTAGATCTCAAATTCAAAACAATGAGACAGTCAGCTCTTTAATTAACCACACCAATGAAGGTGACAAGTGACAAGAAAATCCAAAACCACAGTGAATACAAAAATATCAGGCTTTGACACACTAGGTGGAATTGTGGAGGTGGGGGTGGACAGCAACGAGGCAGCAGGTCTTCCTTTCCGCATATGACTTTCTAATATTGTCTGTGTGTGTGTGTGTGTAAAACTGTTAAAAATTAGCAAGCATTTCCTAAGCACACACCAGCTGAGAAGTAAAAATGGCTCAGAAGTAAGCTGCATGCCAAAAATATACAAAGTGAAGCTAGGCTGGGATTCAACATTTTCCATAGATAATCCACCCTAGATAATCTGGTTCTATAACTGAATTTAAGCTGCTTCTTGTATTTACCTTCATCTGATGTAGTCCCATGAATAGCTAGGATTTTTCTTGTTGGTACTGGCATGACATGACACCTGCCGGTCCTGAGACACACCGTCTTGCTCTGCAATTCACATCTTCCCCTTAGAGACCATTGGCAGGGCCAGCATTTCCCCGTCCACAAGCATTGTGCTAAAGAGATGTTCATGACGTGAACTCGAGCCTGAAGACCAGAGACAACTCTTCTAATATTCCTTCAGTTACGTTCACACAGGATTTCCCTTCACCATCCCCAAACTGCAACTCCCACACCTGAAAACATCATGCATGTCCATTTGTCCTTCTGAAGCTCAGGTGAGGGGAGAGCTTCCACCAGAAAACAAGTGTGACCTCACGGTAGCAGTTAATCTTCAATTCACTGACCCAACCCCACACAAAATGAATGGTAGGTTGGTGTCACAGGCTTTGCTCTAGGCTAAAAGACACAATTAAGTTTTCCTCCACAAGAAATCGAATGTGCTTCTGAATTACTCTATGTTGGTGGTGGTGTCTTCAATCTGCTTCTGCATTCTTTCTTTGAGAGTAATTTCTCCACCACCAAAGAAACAAAATCCACACCACTTACAAAAATGTAATTCCAATGGAAAATTCATTTTCAACAACCACACCACAACTGGTTTGGGTCTGAGCTGTCAGACACTTAAAAACAAAGATGTGAGATTCTTCCAGAACCCAGCCTCGTTGGCTCAAGCATGCAAATCATAACTGCCCTATAAATGTGTTTACTTCCCTCCACCTGACCCTCAAGCAAACTTTATTTGCTCAGGTAGGTGCTCAGCATACTTGCCAAATGTCCCAGAAAAATCAAGACTTTTCTCCAACATTCCAAAGATGTGTCTTGTCACTTTTTATAGGAAATGTAACTAATGGAGTCTCCATGAATCAGACAGTGTCGTGTTACGGAGAGTGCATTGGACCAGGTCAAGCTTGGCTTCTCGGAGACCTGACAATCAGAACACGCCTTCTGTTACAACTTAAACTGGGTCCTTTAAAATTCCTATGTTGATGTCCCAACCCCCAGTACTTCAGAATGTAACCTCTTTTGGAGACAGGGTCTTAATCAAGTTAAAGTGAGGTCGTTAAAGTGAGCCCTAATCCAACATGACTGGTGTTTGTATAAAAAAGGGGACATTCGGGCAGAGACACACGAGGAGGGAAGACGATGTGAAGTGACCCAGGGAGAAGACAGCCATCTCAAGCCAAGGACAGCAGCCTCAGGAGAAACCCACCCTGCTGGCACCTTGATTTGGGACTTCCAGCCTCCAAAATGTTGACAAAACAAATCTCTGTTACTGAAGCTGATGTAGGTGATGTTGGATCTGCCGGCAGTTTCTGAGCGTGGGCCGGGATCGTGTCTCGTGAAGCCGAAGAATGCACACACGGACCAGGGAGAGGCAAAGAGTTTTAAAAAGAGGATAGTTTAGTAGAGGCAGGAGAAGAGGTTGCAGCTCCCGAGCAGGCGGGGGTCTGTGACTGAGGCGAATGGGAGGTGCCCCATGACTGAGGTAAAAGCTCTTACTTTTACGCCTTCTCTTTGTCTGTTTGGGGAAGGGGAGCTGTTTAAAGAAGGGAACTTGTTTGAAGAAAGGAACTGGTGCCCTCTAATGAAATTCGTCTACCAGGTTTGTTCTGCTTGCCCATCCTAAAGGAATCAGCAAAGTAACTCTCTCTTATCTATCAGATCTGCTCCGTTTGTCAGGCCAAAATGAATTGTATGATTAACCTCAAGGCCTTGTTACATTATGTCCTGGAGCGAAGGAGTGATTTCAAAACCTGAAGTTTTAGGATATGACTGTCTCCGTTTATTCCACCAGGGACCTCCCTGTCTACCTAGGGACATGCTAGCTAACCTGTATCAAAGCCACTGCGTTTGTGGTCTTTCATCGTGACAGTCCTTATAAACTGAAATACTTTCTGTTCCAAAATGACCTTATACTCTATACCCAAACTACAACTTACTAACGGGAACATCAAGCAAAGTGAGCCCCTGCGGTCAACAATGAGGTCACAAACTCTCGTTCCTTCTTTGTCATCCCAGAACTAGCTTTAAACCCACAGACTGGGATGCGAGGGGTGCCCCTCTCCTTGGCTGGGCTTGGAAAGCAGATGGAATAAACCACCTACACTGAGATGAACTCAGACAACTTCCGTGTGGATGTCACTGAGAGCAGTGAGGGAGGGGAAGTTCAGGTGAGAGCAGTGCAGAGCTGTGAAAGGAGCTCTGGGTGGAGAGCGTAGGCCAGTTCAGCGAGCTCCTAGTCCTGGCTTTGCCACCAACGAGCGAGGCAGTCAGAAATGAGTGTTTTCACCAGTGACTTGAGCATAAAGGGGATTCAGAGTACACTGGTTCAGGGGTCCCTTACCTGTCGTCCACAAATTTATTGCAGGCAGTCAGCGAACTCCTGAAATTGTCTGCAAAATTTCAGGGGTGTGTGCACACGTGCATTTTTCTTGTGAAAAGATACACAGCTTAAAGAAGATGTTTTAGAGCATGTAAAAAAGCGTAAGGGCTTACACCAGGAATTTTGGAAGGTTCCTTCCTGCCCTAATACGTTGTAAGGTGGGTACGCTGTGGGTGCTACCACAGCTTTGCCAGGGCCACAATGCACACCCCAAAGGCGCCCCTCCAGACGTCAGCCTGGGCTCCTCAACCCTAACAGAATCACTTTGCTGGCCCCGCTGCCACTTGCTTCTAGGAAATATCAGCAAGATCTGTTCTCAGGATAGCCCGAGGGACAGACTGAAGACTGCACAAGGGTTGTTTACAGAATTGTGTCATGAAAGGATTTGCCTAGATGTGTCAATAAACACATCACAATGCCCTATTATTAACAAGAATGTATAAAGCAAGCGTTCAAGGGTTTCATCCATTAATAAAACCACATTGAACCTGCTAAAGCTGGTCCTCCGAGAAGCACAGAACTGGAGCTATGGAAGCTGCAAATCTGGGATCAGCCAGAGACGGGTGGAAGTGGGACTGTAAAACCACCTCAGGAGGATGAAGCATCTGGGGCCAACTGCAGAGATAGGAGCAGCCGGGACCTCCTGTCTGTGCTGGGCCGCTGACACCTGCCAGGTAGTCACGATGGGAGCCCACAATGGGGCGGGGGCGGGGACAGGCAGCCAGCTCCCTGCATCAGGAGGGCCCCTCTCGCCATATGGCCCTTGCACAACCATGATGGTTGTACATGACGGTGGCTGTGTGGGAGGTTTTGTTACTCCAGCTTCCTAGTGGGACCCACTGTGATGGTGGCCTAGGCTCTGCTACAAATCTCCCCACCTTGGAGAACAGCCCCAGATGGGGGACACAGGTCCCGGGGCCTTGTAGGCACGGACTCCACAGTCAATGCTGTCCCTTAATGGTCCTTCTCAAAAAGGCTATATATAAAATTAAAAAAATTAAACCTCCAGTTAAAAATGTATTAAACTGAAGATGATTGAGAATCATCTCTACAAGGCTCTTCTTAGTGATTTTTAACAATCAACAATGAGTGAGCGTCCTCTCTGTGCCGGGCTCTGTGTGAAATACCGTGTATTATCTCAGTGATTCGTCTCTTCGTGCCTTACAGCATGCCAGGTCGCACAGCTGGTAAGCAGCAGAACGGGGACTCCCTCAGGCCTGCTTCCCTCTGAAGCCAGAGCCCAGCGGCTACTCAGCCTGCGACAGTGGCCTCTGGGGACCTTTTATTCTGGTGCAATTTTCTGTTAGATGTAAGCATTTGCCTCTCCAGACTCAGAAAAAAATATACATCTCTTTATTTTTCCATCAACGTAAAGAGTAAGTTTAATGATCTTTCTTCCTGATGCTGCATGAATTTTATAATAAAACACAAGTTTACACATAAAAGTGTTCCTGACAAAAGCCGTATCACCTGATTTAACCTCTGCCCTTAGTTTGGTGGCTACTTCGTTCACCTTGACGAGCTAAATGAACCGCTATCAGTCAGACCAGAACAGCGCAGGCCAGACAGTCCCAGCACATGCTACCAAAGCCTGAGATTCTTCTGTCTTCCGATTTCCGATACACTGTCTTAATCTGTGCAGACGACTGTAACAGAATACAGCAGACTGGGTGGCTTATCAACAACAGAAATTTATTTCTCACAGTTCTGGAAGCTGGAAGTCCAAGATCAAGCTGGCAGCACATTCTGTGTCTGGAGAGACCACTTACTGGTTCACAGATGGCAGACTTCTCGCTGTGACCTCATACGGCAGAAGGGCCCTAATCCCATTCATGAGGGCTCCACCCTCATCACCTCCTAAAGACCCCAACTACTAATACTATCATCACCTTGGGAGTTAGGTCTTGACATGTGCATTTTAGGGGGACGCAAACTTTCAGTCAATAGTACACACACTCATACCCTCCAGTGACCCATAATTACAATCAAATGTGCTTGGGGTGGGATAATTCTGTGACAGGCATGGACATGAGCCATGGAAATCCAACTGTGGCCAACTCAATAAGGTATCAAATCCCCAATGTCTGCACAGCATTATTGGCCTTTTCCTTACGTAGACAATGAAGCAGGTGAGCCTGGCCTAACATCCTTATTCTAAGAGAGTAAAAACTGAGGGGCAGAGGGGCTGGCATTCTGATATTTGTCTTCAACACCGTCCTGTTTCTTTCTGCTGTCTAAAAACCTCTTCCCCTCTCTATCACTTCCCTGTCTTCAGGTTAAGCTGAGGCAGGCCCCCAAATTCCCTGTCCACACCACAGGAACGTAACAGCCCCGGGTGGCAGAAGAAGCTAGCAAGTCTGAGTGTCCCAGAGCCCTGCAAGCAGCTGGCTTTGATGACAGTTCCGAGGGCAGCACTGCTGTTTCACAATACTTATCACACACTAATTAATTTCAGGACAATGTCTCTTGAGCCTTAGGCAGGGAAGGGACAACCCTCCAGTGGTTTCCCGGGCCCAATTAAGACTTAACAGCAGAGGCCAGGGCTGTGCTGTACAGGGAGTGCTCCTGTCACTCAGGGGCGTGAAATATTGCACCCAGAAGAACCTGGACATGCTCCAGTATGTTGCTGGACTCGTCCTCTCCATGCCCTGGCCAGGTGTCACCAACACCTTTAGCACCCGGACTCACAAGTGTGGTTGCCCGTTCACAGCTGTCCCATGCTATACAGAGCAGGGAACATCGTGTCCGGCAACACGTCCCCCTGAAGGCTGGAATGCAGCTTCCAAGGTGTCTGAGCTCCTGGCAGCACACGGCTATCTGCAGAGCTGGCCTCCGCCTGTGAACAGCCGCCATGCCAGCGGTCAAGCTCAGGCGAGCGTATGTGTGAGCTCGAGATAATCGCTTGGAATGAGAGTGGTGGAGATTAAATGGAGGGTGTAAAAAGCATGAGCAGTCATAGACCCCAGTAACTACCAAGAAAGGGAAGTGTGGAAAGCATTCCATCCGTTTATGTCATGCAGACGGTCTATACTAAAAACATCTATTCTGATACCTGCATCATAGAAGAGTCATTGCTTACGTCATGGTCTGATAAGTTAAGATAACCCTTCATTTTGGAGCTTGGCATGAGACTCTAAAGATAAAGTCATGTTCATAGTATATTCACCAGGGCATATGGAAGAATCACCAGGTGAACGTACCCACCATCACATGCCTGATTTGGGCACCCACCTCTGGGACTTCAAGGAGCTTGGGAGGCCTCCATTCTCGGAGAGGAAAAAAATCTGCACCCTTTAAATAGTTAACATGGGAAACTACATCAGACTTGCAATTCCTGCATAAAACTAAGTTATTTCCAGGCCCTGCCACCTTAGAGTGAATGATGTCGTGAGAATTAGACAAGATGATGTCTGTGGAAGGAGGGGAGCACGGGAAAGAGATTTCCTGGGCTCTAGGAGAGGGTATTCTCAGGCTTGTGCTGACCAACAGGTCGCCCGATTGAGATTCTAAAATGCCCAGGTTGTTAAAACAAGACTGGAAGAGCCATGAACCCATAAGCTATGCTTATCACTTAACAAACCTAAATGAATAGGTATTTTTACACTTTCCATTTCAGATAATATTGATGTTTGCTGAATACTGCCAAGGGTCTGTGTAGGACACAGCATCCTTCTGTCAGAACAGAGAAAAATTTCAGTCTCACGGATTCTTCAGAATTCTCTGGAGCCTGATACCATCTTCTGAGAATAAGTCCCTTGTAGGACCCATCAGAAATGACTATAATTACCTGGTGCCTTCTTCTAGGATACACCTCATTACAACAGTGAGCTGAGGCTCGCTGCAGGCACCGAATGATTAGAAAGGGACTCCAGGACTGACTCAGAGTTGACTGAATAAAATCAAACCCAAGGTACAAATCAAGCAAAACAAAAACAAAAAGCTCCTTCTGCCACAAGGCAACTCCCAGGTCCACGTCAGTTGTTAGAAAACGGTCTGTGAAATAAGTCCTCAGATTGTCAGCCTGGTGAGTTGCTCAATCAGGTCACTCAATGTTATGCCGTTAGGCTGGCAGAAGAGCAGTTCATTTGAGGTAATCCATGTGTTCCTGAAAGGGTTGGTGCAAATCAAAATTTTCCACATAAAAGAGGAAACTTGTTAATTAAAACAACCTTGTAAAGAATCCTATTTTCATGTGAAAAAAAATAGCTCCTAATTTCTCCTTTTGCATAGGTTTAAATTTCTATGCCTTGAATTTTCTAAAAGCGGCGCCTCCATGGCTCTACTGTGACCCAATGTGACCCCACTCCCGTTACATAAAGACGAAACAGTGAGAGACCCCACATTCTACTGCTCTGCTCACTCATGGCCTGCTCGTGAAACCGTGTAATAGAAAAGGCGGCATTTTGGGTGGGCCACAAAGCACGATTTAACTTGGCAGATGATTGTATCCTCGGTCAGGGTTCTCCAGAGAAGCAGAACCAATTAATAAAGAGAATTGTTGTAAGAAAATGGCACACATGGTTGGAGGCTGACAAGTCCCAAGACCTGCAGGGAGAATCAGTAAGCTGAAGACCCAGGAGTAAGTTTCGGTCCGAAGGCCAGCAGGCTCCACACACAGGAAGAGCTGATGTTTTGACTTGAATCCAAAGACAGGAAAAAGTCAATGTCACAGTTCGAAGGCAGTCAGGCAGAAGGAATTCCCCCTTATTTGGGAGACAGTCAGCCTTTTGCTCTATGCAGGCCTTCAACTGACTGAATGAGGCCCATGCCACACTGGAGAGGGCAGTCTGCTTTACTCATTCTACTAATTTAAATGTTAATCTCATCCAAAAACATCCTCACAGAAGCACCCAGAATAATGTATGAGAAAACGTCTGGGCACCCAGTCAAGTTGATAACACAAAATTAACCATTACAATCGTGACGGCCTTTTTCTGCACAGGAGACTACAGGAGCAGGTGTCCAGGACCTCCATGAAGCTGAGGATCCCAGAGAGAACTTGGCCGGACGGCAGAGTTGCAGCCCAGCCATGGGACCCTGGGATGCGGAAACTACCTAGTATCAGGCCCTGTGGGCAATCTGGTAGCCAGAGCCCCAGAAGGACCTGCCTGGGCTTGAACTCTGTTCTACTGTGAATAGTGCCATTGTAAGAGGCAGTCACACATTCCTATTGCTATCCGATGTTAAACGCCAGCTAATCTGCAGTGGGGAGTGGGGATGAAATTTTGAGTAATTTCCTTCTGAAAGTTTCAACCTTCCCTTTTCTATGACCTTGTTTGGACTCATGGCTCCCTAAGAAAGTACTAACACTCTGTTCACAGATAAGAAACTGAACTATAGAGAGTTTGGGTAATGTGGCCTAGGCTCCCCAAACTGGCCGCACTATCTGCGTCCCCGCCTTCCCTCCCAGGATTCCTGCAGTGCTCACAGCTGCACGTGCCTTGACTGCCTCTAGCTCACATGGCTTCATCTGACCGGGCCACCCTGTCCTCCACCCGCAGAGGTGGCGGGCGGCAGCCAGGCCGAAGGTGGGGAAGGCTCTCCACCCAACCTGGTGGGTTCACTGCCTCAGGCCTTTCTTAACTTCATCCACTGGCTTCACCACAGTTCGCTGCCTGTCTCTCCTTACTCCCTCACGACAGGCAAAAGTGGGAGCACAAGCGGCTATAAAACCAGCACAGTAGTCTCAAGAAGTCCTCAGTCTTCCAGCAGCCACCCGGCCCAGGCGTCCTCAGGCCCCACCAGTCTTTCAGGCCCCGGGACAACTAGAGGCAGCCACGATCCTCATCCCCAGCCTTCTGCCCTTCTGTTGCCTTCTTTCAGCTCACTCACTCACCACAATAATCTGCTTCAGCCATATTTGCTAAAAATACACTTCACTTCTCTGCTACACTTACTAATGCATTCTATTTCAGGTCTGTTTGCATTCTTACTTAGAAATGCCCATACGGGTAGCAGTGAAAGCATGCAGAATGTTATAGCATTTCCTTCAGGTAGGTTCCTCTCTGCTCTGTTGTGCTCAGCACAGAAATCTGAAAAGCAAATCTTTCCAAGCTGGATGGTAATTGGTGATAAAAAAGAAAAAGGTTGAGGCTGGAGAAGAAAGCAAGAAGCCAATCAGGAAACAGATTTAGTTGGGCATACCGTGGAACTCCAAGTTTCCTTCTTCTCATACCTGCCCTCAATGGGCACACGCCCAGGCCCAGCCCCAGAGTCACTGCCATCACAGAAGCAGCTGCAGAATGGCCTCTCCACTGAAGCCACATGATACGTGTCAGAAACCTAGAGATCATCTGAAGAAAGCCACAAACCAGGCTTAATTCCCCAAGCCATCCCCTAGAAGCTGTTTTCCACGTCTGAGGCGGGAAGTCATTATTTCCACTGCACAGGGTCCCCTCCTATGAGCTCATTTTCCCCCGAGCTGACGTCCCTGCTGGCTTCCCACGGCCATCTTGGAAGAGCTCCCTGGCTTTCCTGGCACTTCCCAGAACTTTGGTTCTCTTCTACAATCATGTGCAGGACAATGCCAGTTCTCCTGCTCTGATCTCTGCCTTCCTGGAAGGAAAGAGGTAGAAGCAATGTATGAACAATTTTCAAAGGCCTCCATTCATGCTCCCTTCTTCCTATTTTATCTCAGTATCACTTGATTGGCCTTTTTATCTCCCTACACATATTGAACTTTCCTCTATCTGGAGGTGAAACATGAAGGGAAACAGTAACTGGGGCTCTTGGCTCGAAGTAGGTTCTCAAGGAGGGGAGAAAAGAAGGGTCCACAGTGCTGGAGCCAGAACAGGGAGAAAGTAGGATCCAGGGGAAGCCAGAGCTCAGAACCCAGCTGGTGCAATATTTATGTCTTTCCCATTGCAAAGCTCATGGGTGACAGACATATGAGGCCCACAGAGTGAACCATTCAGAATGCCAAATCCTCCCATCTTGCCTTTTTCAGATCTCAGAACCCTGGCTATTGCACCAGCCTGAACTTGGGACCACTGTTCCCTGGCTGTAAAATAAGCTCATTAAAAATATTTTAAAATTTTAAAACAAAACCATGAGGCTGAATGATCACCCTCAACAAAGACAGACTGGAGTCTCCCAAAGTCTGAAATTCAAGGGCTTCACCAGCTCCACACATTCAGGAAGTAGCCGGCAGAGGTGGTTTAATGGCAGGAAGCAGGAAGCTAATCCAGCCAGACCTTATCTTAAATGACCATGGGGCAAAAAGCAGCAGGAAACTAAGAGTCTTTCTCTAACTGTATTATCTCTTTTGCACACTTAGCTCTAGCACTGAGATCTGGCCATGAAAATGATTATTAGCAACACTGATATAGGAGTTCCTCAAATCTGAAAATGTCCTGAACCCCAGTGTTCAAGTGGGCTGAGTCCCGGGAGTACGATGTCTGTCACTTGGGGAGCTGGAAGATGTGTGGAGCTGAAGGCAAAGTAGACATACTTTATTTACAGGCCTCCTGGGACACAGCCAGGGGTTTCTCACTGCTGCACACAGCTGGACATTCTCAGGTTACAACCTGCAGCCAACAGCAGCCCCACAACTTACAGCAGCCTGTTTCTCAGCAGCCCACAGCAGCCGCCCAGCCGAGCTGCCCCCCGTAACAGGGCCGGACCCTTTCATATCCTACAGAGACAAAGGCGGCACACAGCCAAAGGTGCTTACATAAGGATATTTACATTAATACGTCAGGATGGAAGGCGCCTGCGCAGCATTTCATCTTATCGGACTGGCGAGCTGGTCAGGGTCAGCAGCTGGCCGGGGGGGAGGGAAGCCTGATCAACTCTATTTTCCCTACACCCAGCAATAGCAGATCTTATTTATCTAGGCTTAATGCTGCCCTTAGTAACAGAAACCATTAACATAAACAAGGAACCCTCCGGTACCGTCATGCACCATCCCATTGGGGAGTTCAGATGACCAAAACGGGCCTTATTTCCTGGAAGTGTATCTCCAGGTGCTGTTACTGCATTCAATAAAATCTGCATAACAAAAGACAACACAGCCAAGGGCTGCTGCACAGATGAAATGTGTAATATACACATGCATATGCAAGAAAAACACTAACGAAGTTTCCCAGGCCGCATCCCTTTCCCTTTTCTCTATTTCTCTGAATAGCTTGTCTTGAACACTGTAGCTGCCAAGACAGAAGAATTCATTGCTTGAGAAAAAGAAAGTATTTTATTCTAACTTTCTTTCCTTGAGCACAAGGTGAATAGTAACAGTGGCTGGTGAGAGTTCCTTAGGAGAAAAAAGGTTATTTCTCCACTGAGTTACCAGGTAGTATATGGGGAATGCAGGTGAGCTGACCTTGAGGACCCAAGAGGCCCTTCACTTCCACGTAGCTCTGAAGGTGACTTAAAAGAAATGATTTACTCCCCTGCCAGCCCCTCTCCTCCTCCCACCTTGCCCTGTGTGCATTCTGTTCATGGCAGGAGTGGAAATGCAAGGAGAGGGAGCAGAGCAGGCTACCCAGTTAACTTCCCTCTTCCCAGAGAGATGCTAAGAGGATTAAAGAGGCAATCATTGCTTCTGGAGCTCTTGGCTGTAAGATGCTCTATAAATGCCAATCACTGCCCCCTCACGGGAAACCACATTGCATTACAGTGGAGGTAAGCGGGGCAGCGGCCTGCAAGAAAGGCGTGATGTGTTGTGGAGGGAACTTCTGAGCGCCGAACCACACCCAGCCTAACCATGACTAGAGTGACCCACTCAGCAGCCCGCTACACTTGGAGACTGGAGTTGCAGGGACTGCTGGCATCTAATATGCCCACGGACTTCCACCCAGTATGCATGTATTCAGCTCGGACTGTCTGCCTGAGGGGCAGTAGAGAGTAGTGGTTAAGTACATGAGCTCTGGAGCCAGGCTGCTTGGTGGGAATCCTGGCTCTGCCCCCTCACTAGCTGTCTGACCTTGGAAAGTCACCTCACCTCTGTGCGCTTCCACTTCCTCACTTGTAACACAGTGGGGTGATCACAGAACTCGCCTCACAAGGTCACTGAGAGCATTCAACAGGTTCATCTGTGTCCGGTGATGAAATCACTCTCCGATACACATGTGAGTAGCAGACACTTTCTGATTCTATTAAGTTGGTGCAAAAGTAATTGTGGTTTTTGCAATTTTTTTTTCCTTTAAATTAAAGTTTACTGGGGCGACAAAATTGTTAGTCAAGTTACATAGATTTCAGGTGTGCAATTCTGTAATACATTATCTATATCTCACATTGTGTGTTCATCACCCAGAGTCAGTTCTCTTTCCATCACCATATATTAGACCCAGTTTACCCTCTTCTAGAGTCCCACTCCCCCTCCCCCTTTATCCTCTGGTAACCCCTAAAACCTTTTAAACCGCAATTACTTTTTTTTTGCACCAACCTAAAAAGTTCTATGAAACTCACCCAGGAAATGCATGGCTCTATAATGTGTTATTTATTCCTGGAGTATTTTAAGTTAGGTTATTTTAACATTAAAATCAAAATGAAGAAGGAAGGATTTACCAATTAGATGTTGACTGAGCACTTAGCCATGCGGGTAAAACAAACAGAGAAATAGAAGATGAGGTCCCTGAATTTGGAGACCCAAAAATGCAGTATTTAAGCGTTTTTATCTTTAGCTGCTAGGCAGTGGCATATAAAGGGATTGGGGAGAGAGTATTTTTATCACAGATATTGTTCAGAATTGCTGGCACATAGTGATAATAAATCGATTTTTGTCAATGTTATGATTGTTTAGGCAACTGTATGGGCAATGGCCCCTCTTCGTTCCTGCTGCCAACCCTTCCCTTTGCCTTCCCTTTGCACCCGAGCATGCCAGGATCTCACCTGAAAGAGAAACAGCTGCTCACCTGAATTTTCTACTAGGAAGCCCTTAGTCCATCCTGGACAGTGAGCAGGCTTCCCTCCATTGTGGGTTCCCAAGGTGTATTTCCCATAAAGCAATGAGTGTACCTGCTGTCAGCCAGGCCCAGGTGTGAACCCCTGATCCCGGCTTAGCTGAGTGGCTAACAGCGGTGGTTCCCAAAGTGCCATCCCTACACCACCAGCAGCAATAGCAGCACCACCTGGGAACTTATTGGAAAGGCCACTTCTCCAGCTCCATTGCAGACCTACTGAATCAGAAACCCTGGGAGCCGGGGAGCCTGTGTTTTAACAAATCTTCCAGGGGATTCTGACGCCTGCTCAAGTTTGAAAACCACCAGCTTCAAGGACGTTTCTTAAATTTGTCTGTCACAGTTTCCTCATGCAGCAGAGGGGGTTCTTCTATCACTCACTTCCTAAAGCTATAACATAAGAATTAAATGAGACAATACATGTCAAGCATGTGATACAGTGCCTCAAACATGGTGGGTACCTACGGTACCAGTGTCTGTGAAACAGAGTCACAGAACAGCAGTAACTCAGAAGCAGCAAGAGTAAGGTTAGAATCCATGACACGCCTTATTTTCACAGACATGGTTTAAAGGACAGTCCAAGGAGAGAAGCTAAGGGGAACCAACTGATAATACTGTTGTGGCGACAGAGCCCCAGAGAGCAGTTTCCAGGCTCTTGGCCTCACATGGAGGGGTGCTGGCTCGGGTAGTGGATGGCCGTCAGCTGTGGCTGGTTGGCCATCAGCTGTAACCAGTGAGCCATTGGCCACCAGCATAACTGCAGCAGCTGAGCTGGGGAGTTGAGTCGAGGAGAGTTGAGTCGGTCGGTTGGCAGAAAAGCGGACAGCAGGTGCACATCATGTGACTCCAGCCTCCATTGAGACTACAGTGGTGTGACTCCCCTACCTATGGCTCCGTGGGGGTTCCTTTTTGGCCTGGCCACATCCGTGTTCTTGTGTGGGGAGTGGGACCAGAGACCCTACGTGACTAATGGCACAGCTAGCAGGGTCCCCTGCATGACAACTGTACTCTGCCCAAGGTCCTCCAGTGTCACTGGGTCCCTAAGCCATGCTACCTGTGACCCATGGAGATTCCCACAAACTCGGGCTCAGCCAGCACCTTGGGGGTTGGGAATCCCAGCAAATAAAAGCATATCCCATTTTATTGTTAAAATAAGGATAGTGAGTTTTGAGGAGATGCCTCCAGAGAGAGGACTAGAAGTGTCTGAATTCAAATACTGGTATTTAAAATGTATAATGGAAGTCTCCTGAATTGCTGAAAGGTATTTTTAGCAAGGAACAGTGATAAGAAGCATCATGTTCAGACTGACAGAGTTGTCTAGAATTTTACAGCTAAGGAGCAAGCACATTGGAAGAACCCCATCTTGGATTATACACCATCATTACCTGAAGCAATTCTGGTAGAGGCCATGAGGGCCTCCTAGCAGTCAAATGCAGTGGACACCTGTCAATCACCTTGTCCCCTCCGCATCTCAGAATCCATCACTCCCACCAGCCTCACCTTCCTTCCTTCGACTTCCAATACACATCTGTCTTTGTTCACGCTGATATCCCTTTGCCGTCTCCCCTGTGGGCTCCTCTTCCCTGGCCCACGTGGCTGCTACACCTCATCCTATCGCCTCCAGCCTGTCTAGTGAAACCTCCTTCTTCCTGCTCTGCAGTCTGCAGGGTGCAAATGAAGACAGTGGAATGGGACAAAGCTCCAGGTCATCTCTCAATCTTGGCCCTATCGCTTGCTTTGTCACCTAAATTGGCCATGGGAGCAGACAAAAAAGAGCACAGTCTTCTCTCTAGTCTTCTCCTCTTTTTGTGTCTTTTTTTCTCTCTGTAAATCTCACCCCCCGGGGCACTGGAATGACTTCCTCAGTTATCTCCAGGCTCAGGTCGCACCTGAGGACTAGGCCTTTATATCCAACCACTTACTTAACCTCCACCTGGATGTCCCACGAGCATCTCGAGACCAAGTTCTCTGAAAGTGAATGCATTATCCTTCCCAGAATATCTGTTCCTCTCACTGCATATTTCACTCCAATTCTATAGTAATGGGACTTGGAGCAGAAAAACTAAACAGCTGGGTTTGCTAGGAATGACGACTGGCAAACCGACTGACAAAGGTTTATAGAGCCAGACAATTCAGGTGCTAGTAAGAGTAAAGTACTGACTCACCCCAAATTCATGTTCAAAGTAAAGTACAGAAATTTAGGTGGAAATACCTATAACATTTAATATCAAATTGCTCTCCTAGTTTCATCTGTCACCTCTGAAACAAACCGAGACAATATTAACCTTCACTGCAGATTCCCAAAATAAAAAATCTTGACACAATAAGAGAAATTTCTGTAAAGAAATATAACCATTTTCTTTGAATAAGAATCTAACTTCACACTAATTATACAGTATCTTTATTTCCTTTTTCAGTTCCATTATACAGTCACGTTGTAATTATCCCTACCCTGCAGATCATCAGCAGGCCCATGGAGCCTCTTCTCCTATTTTGGAGAGGCCCAAAATAGATGCGTGCTCTGTGATCTCTCAGTACCCTCCCATTTGCCAGTCCTCTAGTTAATGGGACATCCAGTCGCCCAGGGCAGAAACCTGGGATTCACTCTAGACTCTTCTTTCTTCCCCATGTACCACCAAAAATGCAAACTCATGAGTTCCAATAATTTCTACTTCTTGGGCTGTGCTCAGATCAGCACTGCTCTCCCTGCCCCTCCCTCACACCCCTCTCCCATCTCCCCTGGCATTTCCAGAGCTCAGGGGGGGGCAGTCAACTCCTGCTTAGAATTTGTCAGTAAATGCTTCCACTATGCTTCCTATTTCATAAAAGTGGGAAGGGGAACCGATTTTAACACACCCCCTCTGAAACCCACCTCAATATTATATTAAGTATGATTCATTTGACATGGTAGGATAGGAAGGTGGAAAAGGAGGCAGCTTCCATGTCCGTGAACACAACTATATTATAGTTCCCAAACACAGATCTAGGAGGGGTTCAAACCTCATATTCGCAAGAGAACTGAAAGCAGGAACTTGAGCAGATAACTGCTACATGTTCACAGCAGCATTATTCACAATAGGTAGAAGATGGAAGCAACCCAAGAGCCCAGGGATGGGTGAATAGATAAACAAAATGTAGTCTATATAGTTGAGTATTATTCAGCCTTGAAAATACAGCAAATTCCGTCACATGCTATAACATGGATGAACCTTGAAGACATTAGAAGTGAAATAAACCAGACACAATATGACAAACACTGTATGATTTCATTTATATTAGGTACCATGTTTCCCAGAAAATAAGACCTAGCCGGACAATCAGCTCTAATGCGTCATTTGGAACAAAAATTAATATAAGACCCGGTCTTATTTTACTATAAGACTGGGTATAATATAATATAATATAATATAATATAATATAACACCAGGTCTTATAATAATTCTTGCTCCAAAAGACGCATTAGAGCTAATTATCCGGCTAGGTCTTATTTTGGGGGAAATACGGTACCTACAGTAGTCAAATTCATAGACAGAAAGTTGAATGCTGGATGCCACGGGCTGGGGAAGGGGAGGGAGAATGGGGAGTTAGTGTGTAATGAGGGACAAAGTTTCAGTTTGGGAAGATAAAAAGAGTTCTGGAGATGGATAATTGTGATGATTGAAAAACAGTGTGAATGTACTTAATGCCACAGAAGTGTATACTTAAAAATGGCTAAAATGGTAAAGTTTATGTTGTGTATATTTGACTACAATTTTTAAAATGGTAAAAAACCAAACAACACTCATAGAAGAGGTACCAGTTTGGGCCACTGTCACAGACTAGCCGTCTCACCTCTCCTCCACTGACTCCCCAAAGGAGCCTCCCATTGACTTGGAAGTGGAAGGAAGGTCCAAAGGGACTTAAGAACACTGACTAATAAAAAACAATTCCTTTTAACATATAGCAAAATACTTTAAATCACATAAACATATTTCTTAATGCAACCATTAAATGCCATTAGCATCCAGGGTATGCTTTGTTGTAGACTAATAATGTTGGTTGAAAAGTGGGTTCCAGAATTGCCTTTGCAGTGCACATCATTCTGAGAAAACAAGTCGACAAGGCTGTCCCACCAGATTCCCCCACAAAAATGGCAGGGACTGCTGAGCAGTCTTCCTGTCTCCAAGGATAAAGAATCTCCTGTACAAATTTCAGATCCTTAACACCTTTCCATGGCTCCTCCAGACCGTGGAAAATGCAGCTCTGCAGCATGATGAGTGCAAGCTGGGCCACCAGGAGAGCTGACTCTGGCTCATCTGGTTACCCAGAGGAGACTCCCTGGCTTGCATCCCAGCTCCTGCTGTCTGAACCACCTCCTGTAAATCGCAGCCTCTCTGGTCTCAGCTTTTCCACATGTAAAATGGAGACAATAACAGTTCCCACCTCTTAAACTGTTGTGAGGATTAAGTGAACTGATAATCTGTAAAACGCTCAGAGTTGTCCTGCACACAAGGACCGTGGAAACGTTAGCAAATGATGTCACTTTGATATACAAAGAATCTTCAACATGTGGCCACAGGCTACTTTTCCAAGTGCAACTTCTATCCTCGATTTCTGCACAGCTCATCTTGCTAGTTGACCTTCACCAATGGGCCACACTGTCTATGCCTCCAGTTTCCACATGTGCTAGTCCTTACTTGCAGTCTTCCCTCTGCCCCACACTGGCCTGGAAAACTCTTTAAGGGGTGTCACTTCACCACTGATGGCTTTCCTGACTCCCAGAGAGACTTATGCCCACTTTCTTCTGTGTTTCTGTTAGCCCTTGCTCACTGTTAGATCGACCCCCACCTTGGACATACAGCTACTTACTTGGCTCCCCAGGTAAGGAGCAGTGGACCCCTGGAAGGCAGGGACTATCCTGCTTCTCCCTGTACACACAGCGTCAAGCAGAAGGCCTGCCACATATAAGATATCCAATATTAAAACTGAATGAATGAATGAATGGAGTGAATGAATGAATGAATGCTGAACATAAAAAGCCTGAGACTGAGACCAGGCATGAAGGGGAGGAAAGAATGAGACAGGCTGCAATAAAGTTGCACCAGGTCTCTATATAGGAAGAAGGGGTGTGCTTGAGTGAGAGGAGGAGAAGCAAGGTTTATAATCACAAGAAGGAGAGGATGAAAGGCCACACCTGGCTGAGCAATCAGTGACGTCTGAGGCTCATGGGTCTTGCCAGGGCCCACAACACCAAGGCACATGACCAATTTAGACATGAATAAACAGAGACAAATGATGGGGAACTGCTTGGATAGCCTGTCAACTGTATCTGAGAATGCCCTCACACCTCAGTAAAGTGATTTATATGCCCAGAAGGGCTGTGCGCTGGACAGGGGAGAAGGATAAGGGCAGAGACATCTCAGATTAAATGGCGACATGCAGCCAAGCTCAGAAACACAGCTTTTTCATTATTGTGCTAGTAGTAAAGGAAGAAATCTGAGACCCACTCAGCAGGAAGACAGATGGGTGGAGAACCCAGGTGTGCAAGGGGGTGCAGGGTGCTCGAGTCCTGCCTTCCTGCTTATCAGGAACTTATGAGCTGAAGGGCCCTCAGCCAGCACCATGGCAGCCAGGATAGCACCTGACCTTTAACCCTCAGGTTTTGGTTGCTGAGCCCTAGTCAAAGACCTAGGACCTAGTTCACGTGGTCACGGATAGGCCAAGCCAGCCCCACACCAGCCACTAAGAAATGGGTTCGCCCCATTGATTGAGATGCTGTTTCCAGTTATTAACAGAAGTCAACATTGAGAATATGTGATGGCGGCCCCAAAGTAAATATGAAAGAGAATCAACCATAAAGGAAGCCACCCCATTTGTTCGGAGACAGGGCACACAAGGACTAACGCCCACTTTTCAGGAGGAGCAAGCCTGCTCCCCACAGCCTGCAGTGAGCATGTGCACAGGCGGACAGTCAGCGAGCAATGAATGTCACTCAGCCTCCACTTCTGCTGGACCGGCGAACGAGAAAGTAGGACTAAAAATAAACGTGTAGAAAAACACAAGTGGAGGAAGGAGGACAATGAGAGGGCGCTAATGGACCCGCCCACACATACTGTTTAGTAAAGAGGTGGCAGCGCCTGCGCGGTGAGGCACACTTTGTTAGGACTAGGTTTCTTGGGATTCAAAAGGTACATACAGTATTTTGGGGAAAGATTTAGCAAACTGAGAAAATGCCGGGGATATGTCATTTAATGAGGAACGGAAGAAACAATAAACAACATGAAAGTAATTGTGTTAACTATACATGCACAGGAAAAGCCTGGAAAATACATGAAAAATTTAACTGGGTATTTCTGAGTCACAGGATTAAAGCCGATGTTTACATTTTTCTTTAAGTCTTTATATATCATACACAGGGCGGTGGAAAGGAAGCACACTTTCCTTAATTTACAAAAGCAAGCCTGTATGTACTATATGGAAAGTCAAAAGTTTTCAAAAGCATTAGAGAAAATCATTATGAAATGTGGGAAGCAAACGCAGCCCTCAAGGCTAGCTATGTTTATATAATACTGGACAATTTGAAACAATCTGAAAAACCTAATTATCTGGTTGTTTACTAACATGTGAACATTTGGAATTATTAAGATAAATCTTGGGATCAAAGAAAAATCCACAGCAATCAAGCAGAAAATTCACCAACCATTTTTATGGTATTCATTCATTTACTTAAATATCAGAATATGTACAAAAGAAAATGTTCAATACTTCAGATCAACCTAGTAAACCAAAAAAAGTGAGGAAAGAGGAAAACAAACCTGCCAGGAATAACCAGCTTCTTTGAGAACCGATTATACACAAAGCCTTAAAAGAATAATTTAAAACGTGAATTTTCAAATCCCTTGAAAGGGTCATTTCAACTAAATTGTTCTCCAAGTAAAATATAACATTATTTCCTCCAGAAGCTGCAAATTTAAAAACCGGATTCTTAAAAACTCAGTAAATAATATTAGATTACAAGCGCTTTTGCCAAATCATTTTATTATATTAGCTTTTCCTGGGAAAAAAGTTCTCAGCGTTCCCACATAGTAAGCTCTTGTTGCGTATTTGATTAAGGACTAGCAATTCCTGTGAAAGGTGTGTCTTTTCTTTACAAACCTATGCCAGAGGGTAGCAAACCAAATCAGGGATATTACTCAAATACTGCCTTTACTTGGCGTGGCCTAAGTGAAAGCACCCACAGCCAAGGCCTGGCTTGAAGAAAAGAGGTAACTGTGAGTTACTAATTACGGGCTGAAATCCAGACTTTCTAAGTCTACGCATGAAAAGGGGAGGGTGGGAAAACCTCAATCTTCTCACCTAGGACGCTTGATTTCATTCAAGAGCAGTAAAATGCTGGGTGGGTCTTCTTGCTCTAAATAGAAACAAAACCACATTCCCACTTCAGAGGATCCCCTTGGGCTGAGTGGGGCAGTGGCTTCAAGGGTCCCAGGAATAGAAGGAACTCCCTGCCCACAGGACACCTTCCTCTCCTTACTCCTTTTCCTCTGTTTCAGGGGAGCTGCAGGTGTTCGTGCCCTAGGAATCTCTCCCTCCACAGAAGTTGACTTAATTTCCATGGCATTAATGACCTACCTTGCCCTGGGTTGCTGAGGGCAGAGGAGATTTGGGACGGGGAAGAGGCTGACACATAATGAATAAAAACAGGCACCCCCAGCCCTCCAATACCTGATTATTTGCTTGCCTGAATCCAATAAGAAAACAACCACATGAAAGGAAATGATGACAAAGCTCAAACCTTCTGGAAATTCTGGTTCGGAAGGGGGAGGGTGTGGTCTGGGATTTGGGTGTAAACCAGACTTGGGCCCCTGCAAGCCTAAACCACCACCACACACAGGTTCCCACCACACACAGGTTCCCACCACGTGGGCTGTGGCTGGAGCGGGTGCCTCGGGCTGGAAGGGCACCCACCAGGGGGCCCGCTTGCCTCTGGAAAATGCAAAACAATGCTCCCTCCTGGCCTTTTGAGCAGCCACACTGTCCTTGACTGTTCTCAGCCCCAGGCCACCCTAGGAAAACCTCCTCCTCCTACTGGAGACCTCCCCACCAATGACACTTGGTCAGCTTCAAAATCAGTCATCAAAACCTGTGTTCCTTTCAGCCAGAAAGTTCTAGAGATCTTAGACAAGCAAATGTGCTCCTGGCCAAGGCAGTCCTCCTTCAACAAACGGGCTTCATTTGGCAGCTACTCTGCCCAGACCAGATGTAGCTCTCAACTTGTGTAAACAGCCCTGCGCAGCCCGGGGCGACCCTCCTATAACTCAGAAGGGCCGCAGACACTATCCAGGCACAGATTCTTCTCAAGGAGCAGAGGTTTAAACGACTGACAGTTGTCCTTGGCACATTTATTGCTGATTGTATTTATCAAAGTATTTTTAATCCATTATCTATCTCATTTGCTCCATACAGTATCTATCAATACTTTTATATGAAGAAAATGAAGCTAACGCTCTCAAATATTTGTCAATTCTTGGTGACTCAGAAATTGATGGTTCGAGATTGAGTTAGCCTTTTTCTGACTTCCTATCTTTCAGAACATTTTACTGTGTTTTCACCAGTGGGTAGGCAGGAGTCGAAGAGAGGAGTCAGAGAGGTGACGCTGCAGCCTCGCTCGATGACTCACGGGGTGACCTTGCATTAAGCCTCCTTGAACCTCAGTCTCTCCATCTGTAAGATGGGGGTAACACCCACATCATGGGGCCAATGGGAAAACTAAATGTGACAACCTGGATAGAACATGTGCTGGTTATTCAAAATGTTACCTCTTGTGTCAAAAGTGCTGCAAGAGAAACATGAACTAACAATGAAAGCGAAATTTGATGATTATCAGAAACTTTGAGTTATTTCGAAGAACCCCTGAATTCATGGGTAACTGAGGATTGTCTATAATTAATGACCACTACAAAAGTGCCTAGATGAGCAGGAGGATTTTTTTTTTTTATTTTTATCTGAGTTGGTGGGAAAAAAAATGCTGCCTCATTTTTCTTCAATTAGAAACCCACCATTAGAAGCTGTGAATGTCACTAAAATCCACAGAACTCTTCATGCTTTATGGGTGTGTTCTCATCAGATTTCCAAATTTGGGAGGCACATGCAAATGCAGACTCTAGCAACAATTAATCCTTGCCCAATATCCAGAAAGGCTGGGGAATGAGTGCGCTGCTCAACCTAACCTTCTGCTTAAGAGAATTGCCTGATGAACCATATATGAGTGGCCAAATTGCAAAGAACATGAAAATGACAAAATATATTTGGGGTGTTGGCCACTATGGCTAAACTTCCCAAACGAGTCAGTGTGCCGGGGTAGGTGAAGCCCCAGGATGACAGTGGCACATCTCCCTGGAGGGTCAGTGTCCCTCAGGGACATCCAGAGATGCCTGCGCTCCCTGCTGTGTTCACTGCTGTCTGCACTTGGCAGGACTGGTGGGGGGGGGGGAAGGCTGAAAAGCACTACCGAAGATGAGGGCAACATCATTTTATGAGACAGCCACACACCAAGGCCTGCGCTAGATGTGTGCACATCCACACCCCAATTCATTCTTACCTGGTCATTCAACAATCATGGTGGAAGAGGGGGAACAGCCAGTGACTTTTATTGTTGTTTTGAGATACACTTTTAACTAGGCCTCAGAGCCCAGCTCAGCGTTTGTATAACATCTTTCAAGTCACCGCCCCTCCGTGAGAAAAAGCACCGGGAACTGGGTTGTGAAAGCACAGAAGTGGCAACCTCAGACGTGAGAAAATTCGTTGTTATAGGCGGGTTATGAATTCTTGTTGTTTACTCAAAAAGGTCAACGCTTGAATAGAAGCAAATGACCAAATTAAATAAGTAAATAAAATAAACAAATGACCAAATTTACTAATAAGTACTAATAAGCACCAACACATGATGTGTGTGTGTGTGTGTGTGTGTGTGCATAAACACACACATATATACATATATATTTATTTTTTTTTTGTATCTTACATTTTGTATTTTATATATATATATTATATACCGGGGGTGCAAAAAATATTTAAAGAGATGTTATCTTAAAATGTGTATACCTTTTTTTGGCACCCTCTGTATATATAACATATACATTTTTAACTCTTGGGGCTTATTTTCATTCCCTAACCAAATAGGAAACATGTTTGCTCCTGACACAAATTCCAGCTGCTGTTCACTCAACAGAATTTCACCAAGAGATGCCCCTTCTCTGGTGTAATGCTTATTTCTTCTTTCCAGCCCACTGAGAATGTTCCTTGTCCATGCTGCTGTAAAGCACTGCCCTCTGAGCAATTCTTACCTATATGAGGGGACCCCACTACTTTAACTGGTTAGAAACAAAAGCCCTCATCACATCCTGGGAAGGATGTGGAGAAAAGGAAATCTTCATATACTGTTGTTGGGATTGCAAATTGGTGCAACTACTATGAAAAACAGTATGGAGGTTCCTCAAAAAATTAAAAATAGAGGTACCATACGACCTAGTAATTCCACTTCTGGGTATTTATCCAAAGAAAACAAAAACACTAATTCGAAAAGATATCTGCACCCCTATGTTCACTGCAGCCTTACAATAGCCAAGACATAGAAGCAACCTAGGTGCCCACTGATAGACGAATGGATAAAGAAGATATTGTATGTACAAGGGTACACACACACACACACACACACACACACACACACAATGGAGTATTACTCAACCATAAAGAAGAATGAAGTCTTACCATCTGCAACAACATGGATGGACCTAGAGGGTATTATGCTAAGTGAAATAAATCAGACAGAAAAAGCCAAGTACCATATGATTTTGCTTGCACAGAGGGTACCAAAAAACGTACACACATTTTAAGAAAGGAAAAAACTGTGTTAATATTATAATACAGTGAATGACGCTAGCATTCATTTGATTACCGCCATCTTTTGCGTGAACGTCATACTACACATTGCTACCGTAATTCAATTCAACTTCGAAAAGTAGTACATAGATGACATCTCTTAAAATGTGTACATTTTTTGGCCCCCCCCTGAGGACTCTGAGAAACCAAACGAATAAACAAAACAAAACAGAAACAGAGCCATAGATACAAAGAACAAGCAGATGGTTGCCAAAGGGGAGGGAAGGGATGTGTGAAAAGAAAAAATATGTAAAAAGTTATATAAAACTATATACTGAAAACTACAAAACGTAGTTGACAAAAATTAAAGAGACAAAATAAATGGTGGGGGGAAAGTGTGTTCATAGATGCAAGAACACACAAAAAAATTTTGAAAAAGTTCATACCCCTAAAATTGATCTACAAATTCAACATAAACTCAATCAGAAAAAAAAGAAAAGAAAATCTCCCTGCCTCAAATCAGCCCACTGAGCCTGTTTTGTTTGTCCTTTGACCCCTCTCGTATTTAATGACACATATGACAGAAGTTTTGTACAGTGAGCTCCAATGCAATGCACAAATATCAGCTTTTTCTATTTCTGCTGTCCTTCTTACTATGATATTTTACACCCATTCTGTCGGACTGCCTTGAGACTCTCATAAATATGGTCAAATGCTTATCAGCAGTTTACAAAACTCTTACCAGGCCCGAAATACAAATTGTCTATTCAGTAAAATATGCCCATGAAAGAATCCATTTATTTTTCATGAAATTATCCGAATTTGGGCTTTGATGAAACACTAAAACTACTGTGAACATACCTTCATCTTTTTTGTTTACTCACAAGAGTGCTAAGGATAGTGCTGTGTGCAGCTGGAAGAAGTGCTGGTTGGGAATATTTGGGTGAAGTGGATACCAGAGAAGATCTTTTACTGTGTATTTAGAAAACAGAGAGTTGCTCCCAAGAAAAGCAATCTTTGGTTTAGGTGACGAGCAACAAGCGTGCTCCTGCAAAGATGCTATGGGTGCTCCGGTCAGAAGTCACAAAGGGGTTGAACTTCATTTTGGCCTGGACAAAGACCGCAAAAAGATCCTTGAACAGAAAGCCAAATCTCGCCAAGTAGGAAAGGAAAAGGGCAAATATAAGGAAGAAACAATTGAGAAGATGCAGGAATAAAGTAATCTTATATACAGCTTTCATTAAAAACTGTTAAAATGAAGGAAAAAAAAAAGATGCTATGGGTGAAACAATACAATCTCCACGCTTAGGAGTTAGTCTTCCCTCAGGGGCATGCATGGGCTGCAATCACCGAGGAAGAGTGCCTAAAAGGAACTGGGAAAGATTTCACAGGCTATTGCACCGCTCTAGGGCACACTTACTTTAAAAATGTCTCCCATTAAACTGATACCCCAAACAGCAAGAGGTATTAGAGAACCAGCCCACCTTCACTGCATTTCCCCATCATCATTTCTTACGTCTGTATTCCTGTTGCTGTTATTCCTCGTCTGGTAATTAAATTCAGACAGGAGATGCAGTTGAACAAGCACTGGACGTGTATCCTCACAGTTCCCAGATCCCTTGCCTCATCCTTACGCATCAAACACTTTTGCAAGGTTGCCTCACTGTGTTAATGATGGAGAATGGGACAGTCGCACCATTCCAGACTAGCTCTAGTGACTCCCCAGGCCAGGCCCAGGGATGTGGTCAAACATTCCTGTAAGGCCAGCGCAGGTGGCAGAGTGGACAAAATCGTGCAGTGACTGCCTCCCCTTTTCTTTGTCTACTGGTCCTCCTGACTTCACCGGGATTCCAACAGAACTTATCCAACAAAGTTCTGAAATACCCACTCATCAAAAATGGCCCAAGACTCATGCACAACAGAGAACAGGGAGATAACAACGGCGCACTCCCATCATCACCTTTTTGTGCATTTCCTAGGATGACAGGAGATTCTTAGAACTCCTGGGTATCTCCTTACTGTTCTGTAGAGAGGAGTTTATCACGATTAAGAAATAAGGATCTGTATTAACCCTTAAAACGAATCTGGTTTCTCGTGGTTTCTTAACTAAAACACAAACCTAGTATTGCTACTAAATATGCTGGCTCCACATAGACCTATATTTTAGACTTTGGTTGCCAGGAAAATTCCATTCTCCCAAGTCTGGGCGATAGACTGGGTTGTTATTCCTTCTTATCTCAGCAAGACTTAAGTTGTTGTAGACTTGCAGATGCAAGAAACACTTTGTCCATCACATTTTTCTATGGCTTTGATCTTTGTTTCTCAGGTTTCACTAAGATTTCATTGAACCCAAAGAATCAGAGAAAAGTCTCTTTTAAAAAATCATTTCGTCATCGAACCTTTAAAGTGACCATATTAATCTTTCATCTGATTCAGAGACTATGAAAGAGAAATGTGCCAGTAACAGACCAGAATAAGAAAAACTGAATAAACACAGGAGAAATGTGTTTCACATGTTTACATCATCTACTGTGGAAACATTCTACAGTATTTTCAGACGACTAGCATAAAGAGATATGAAAAGTGAGGGAGGGGTATGTGTGTCTGTGTGTGTGTGTGTGTGTGCACGTGTGTTTCAATTCTGTAGTTAATATGTCAACTTAAAGGGTAATTTATGTTTAACTACTCCTTGAATGGAAAAAATAGACTTATCATAATAATACCTTGTCTATTTAATAACCTATGGTTATAGTCAGAAACCATATAGGTAATATTATTCCCAATATAACCCCACTGTTGTGAAAACAAATTATGATGGTCAAATCAACTTTTTATTTATTAAACAAAATTTTAGTCTTTTGCCAACACAGTAATAGACTGGAGTACAGTGACCTACCATAATGTGTTTTTCCTTATTTGAAACTAAACTGAAGTGACAACCATATTATTGTAAAATGAAATCCTGACTGGGGTAGCAAAAAATTAAAAGTGAGACTTGACTCCACTTTTTAGTCCTATGTACAACAATATTACCCACAAATGTACCCCAAATACATAGAAATGTAATCAGCAATTAACCTCCCCTTCTGACCTCAGCCTGGACTCTTCTCCCCTCCCTCCAGCACGAACCTTCTCTCCCTCGCTCATCATCTGTTTGTTGTCTATTTGCCCCTTCAAGAATGCCAGCTCCAGGAAAGCCTGGGCCTTCAGGCTCCCACCGAGAGCACCTTGGAGGGGCGGACTGACTCCATGAGCATTTGCTGACTGAATGAATGATTAAACGGCACTGACTTGGCTTCTGAGAAAAGAAATGGTGTGGGTGACCTGACCCTTTCACGATGCACTCAAGATTCACTTTCCACCACCTACTCTTGGTCCAGTTCAATGTGAGCGGGGGTGCCCACCCATATTCACTTTCATTGGTTGGTTGTTTTCTGCATGATTCAGAAAGTCAGCATTATATAAAAAGACACATGCAGAGGAGTCGTTCCCATAACTACTCGCAATCGCTCCATCCCCCTCTACCCACTATAGATATGCATTTATTAGTTTCCTGTTTATCCTTCCAGTGTTTCTTTATGCAAATATAAACAAATTCACCTACATATTTCTACATCTCCATCTTTCTTATACAAAGAGTAGCATACTCTATACACTATTCTCCACCTTGCCTCTTTCATTTGGCAATGTCCCTGGACATTGGTCCTTATTGGAACACAGGCCTTCATCATTGTCAACGATGTCTCAGCATTCCACTGTGCACGCCAGCTTCAACCACTTCCTTACTGATGGCGTGACACTTGCTGGTGTCTGATGTCCTAGTGTTACACACAAAGCTTCAATGATAACCTCATATAAATGGCACTGCATTGCATACGCAGGTATATGTATCTCAAAGGTCCCCCAGAACAAGACTGCTGCCCTGTAACATTGGTCCACTCTGCTCGATTCCCTTCCTCTAGGGTTGTTAAAATTATTGTTCGGTGCTCTAAAGACATGGTGATATCTTACATGCATGTGTGTGGTACAAGTCACAGAATGGAATTTCTTTCCATTCTTGTCAGGGGAGTGCTAACCTAATTCTTCACTTTCATAAAACACAGGCTCTTTTAAAATTTAAATCAACACAGCATCCTGCAATGGTGGTCGGAGTTCCGCTTCCCTAATCTACTTTCATCCATCAATGCTGTAGGCTAACAGACTTTCCCTCTAGTAATTAATCTATTAGAGGAAAACAGGCCCTTGAAAAATGCCTTGACAGCCTAGTTAATATGGGTGGAATTAAATTTTTATAAGAGTATTCAGGGATTTCTAAATTAGCAGCAAATATTTCTTTCATCACCATACCCAAAATGATATGGAAAGAAATATATAAATGAATATTTTAAAACCTTGTTCATTCCAATTCAGGGGACCACCCCCCAAACACACACAACTACTTTACATTGTCAGACTTTTCAGTAATTCATGACTTTTTTCACAATATGAATCTGCAATTAGAAAATGATGCCTATTTGCAGAATTAATGAACAGGTTCTTTTCCCACCCCTTCTGAAAAAGCATGAAAAAAGCAACATACTTTCACATGAGAATCTCTTTTGGGAAATTAACCCTCTGGCTTACAATACTGATTATAGTCAATGAGCACACAAGCAATGATCTGCCTTTGGACCAGCATGGCTTTGCTAAATATGTCATAGTAGACTAAATGCATTCTTCATTTGATACAGTTTTTGTATAACACCTTCAATTTACTTTAAAACCATTTGGCATGGACAATATGATATTCTCCACGTGCTAGTGAATGTAACTTCAATTCTAGGAACAGTTATTTGTCCTAACCAATAACTTACACTCCATCCACCAAAGACATCCACAAGGATTGTTGTCAGCTGCTTTATTCATAATAGCCCCAAACTGGAAACCATAAAATGTCCACCCACTGCAGAATGGTTATCTAAATTTCACGTAATGGAATACTACACAGCAGTGTGATTAAAAAAAAACAATGTATACATGCAACAACATGAACGAATCCCACAAAATGTAAGTATGATTCCATTTATATAGAATTCTAATCAGGCAAAACTAATCTATGGTAAATTAGTGAGGCCCGACTATGATTACCTTTGGTGGGGGGTGTTTTGACTGGGAAAGAGTAACAGGGAGCCTTCCAGGGTGCTGGAAATGTTTTACATCTTGATCTAAGTGGTCATTACATGGGTTAAAAAATGTAAAGACTTGTGCATTTTACTACAATATGTGTTAAGTTATATCTCAAAGTCCTGAGCTGGTCGGCTAGCAGCACCCTGACCAAGAAGTCCTTACTCCAGGAGTAGAAACTAGAAGCACTTTTACTATCAATGTCTGAGTGATACTAGATCGTCTGCTAACTAGCAGAAGGAATGTCAGAAATGGTTGTTCCTTGATGAAATGAGGGGTTGTTAATTAACGTGATAAGTGTTAATAATGGGGTAAAATATTTTAGATACTCCCTGTCCTTAAACAGACAGAATCTAAGAATCCATCCAACAAGGCCCCTAGCCTGTACCTTAGACTCGATCCAGAAAAGATCCAGCCAGGTGTTTGTAGGAATTCTGGTGGCCTGCTGCCTACCATAATGCTAATAGAATCCTGCTCTTGGAATATTGGCAATGAGCCTCAAGGGAAGTTTTCATCCCACGCAGTAGTCACAGCATGAAACAGGCACAGAGCTGGGGCTTCAGGTAACAGAAGAGAACATATGGCCTGGATTCTGCCTGATTGCTAATGCACATTTGTTTAATAAGTGTCTGCTGCTGAATTGGGTCTGAATCGGGTCTGAATCTTGCCGTCATTATAAGCTGGTAGTGAGGCTGTGGGAAGATAGCTAACCCTCACTCACCTACAATGTTTTGGTGGCTACCATTCCTGACCAAAAAAACTAAGAGTGTGTATCACTGATCTGGCTTAATTCACTTCTCAACAGGTTTGCAGATTGTTCTAGCATGGAAATATGCAGACGTACATATCACAACATGACAAGTTCCCTTATGATGTCCTGTGAACGAAATGAAGAATGGAGCTAGAGGTGAGAACAGTTGGCTAGATAGCTGAACGACCCAAAGAAATAAGCTAACCAGTGGGGAGCTTTCCAATGGCACCCACAGCTCCTAGAGACTTGTATAGAGATAGAGAGGATATGATCATCACATTTGAAGACGACTCAAAATTAAGCCAGATGAGAGACTCAGATTTCTAAAAGATCTTAACAGGCTGGTTTAGTGAACTGGAACTAACAAGATTAAATGTATAATTAGGTGCACAAAACTTAACAACACAGGACAGAATAGGCAAGGCTAAATGATAAAATGTGTTATGGTGGTTGCATTTAAAACTTTAGAGGTTTTAGGTAACAAGTTCAGGTTCAACGTAAGTCACCACACTGAACTGACGTGTGTCGTGGTCACCAAAAATGTAACGCATATATTATATTTCAATACAAAGTTTACTTTAAATAGGTGTGATGCAAACAGATATGTGTACACCCATGCTCATGTCAACATTAGAGCCGACAGTGGAAGCCACCCAAATGTCCATGGACATATGATGGATAAACACAATGTGGCCCATCCATACAATGGAATATTATTTAGTCTTAAAAAGGAAGCAAATTCTGACACATGCTACAATATGAATGAACTTTGACAACATCATGCTGAGTGAAATAAGCCAGTTACAAAAAGACAAATACTGGATGATCCCACTCAGATACGGTACCTAGAGTTAGTAGAATGGGGGGACTAGGGGCTGGTTCCTAGGGGGTGGTTAATGGGACAGAGTTTCAGTTAAGGAAGATGAAAAAGTTCTGGAGGTGGATGATGGTAGTACAATGTGAATATATTTAATGCCACTGAACTGTACACCTGAAAGTGGCTAATGTCATATTTTGCCACAATTTTAAATACGAAAAAATGTAATGCAATCTTCTGCTCTACTTATTTGAACAAAAGTCATGTCCTGCTCCGTACTCCACTCTCAGAACACACCTGAAGACACAGTACGGTTTTATACTTTGTAGGGTATCAGCAAACACTGCCTGCCCAATCCACCTGCTCTGCAAGCCCCTGGGCTCCTCCTTCCCTCTCACCAACTTCTTCATGGGACCTGGATGGCTCATCCCCATTCCCTTGATAGAAAGATGATTGGCCACGAGGGAAAGCTCCCAAAACAAGCGCTGCCTCCAGTCTCCAGCATCTTTGTTTTGGATCCCAGGACAGAGGGGCAGAAGGTCTGTCAGCCATAGGAGCTGAGCTCCAAGACACTCAGGGCATGTGCTTCCCTTGAGAGAAGCCCAGAATTCCTCTAGGTAGTAAATCTTCCAGAAAGCCTTAGCTCTCCATCTCACATCCTCTCTGCCCCACTCACAATACACACACACACACACACACACACACACACGCACACACACCCATCCTCGAGTCTCTGACCCCAAATGCAAATAAGTGACGGATATAGTCATTCATTTAACAAATCTTCACATTCAGTTGGGGGAACTTTTGAAGATGAATTTTTAAAAAAATAAATTATTCAAGGAGTGCATACCATATCAATGACAATATGTATGAAATGATAAATTATCAGAATTTATCTCATTTCTCTCACCCCTCTACATGAATGAGTCTATGAAGTTAAGCCAGAAGGGAGGAGACCACAGGCAGCCATGACACAGGGGAATGCCAGGTCCTAAGTGGAAGGTAACTGTAAAGGGCGAAGAGTTACCTTATACCCTTAATGTCCCCTGCTCTGAGACTGCACCTCCCTGTGTACCCTCTGTCGTCCTCCTCCCCAGGGTGGGAAGAGGGAGTTACCTCGCTGGCCAGGAGGACCAGGAGCACTGGAAGCTCAGTCCCTTCTCTTGGGAACCTTCTGGAAGCCCGCCTACTGCCTCTCCCCCTTTGCTGCCCACCAGAAAAGGAGGCCTGTGGTAAGCCAACACCACCTGACTCAGAGGTTCAGAACTAGGGGACCCTTTGTTGCCACATACCACAGTCCTCCCATGTTTATCAGGAATAAAGTTAACATTTTGGTCTCCATCTGTCTGATCTCTCAGCCCTACTTCTCGGCTGGTTCAGAGCTCACTTGGGCTAGGGCCTCATTCTTCACACACAGAACAAGGTGGCACGGACAGGTTGGGAAGGCAAAGAAGCTGTGAAAAGACCTCACAGGGGCACCTGCTGTATGCAGAGAACAGGCCAATCAGTGGTGACCTCTGGGCTGGGAGCATCTGATATCCCCTAGGCAGTCACGGCAGGACTTTTTTTCCCTTTGTTCTGGAACAATGGGAGTTTTCTTAGACAGGTCACCTGAGAGAGCCAGCATTTAGTCTCCCTGAATCAAAGACCAGAGTCTCAACTAACAAAAGAAAATCAAAAGGACTATCAAAGTCCTCCTTTTTAATTCTAAATGGCATTGTGAACATTTACAGAGCATATAAACAAGCCCAAAACCTGTTGGGCCTGGAGCTAATGTGCTGGCTCGTTCTCTCTGGCAAGTGCACAATTTATTTCACCAGTGCTGATCTCAGAGGTGGCCCAACCTACGAGTCAAGCCCGGTGCCAGGAACTGCAAACCTGTCTCGATTGATTTCTTGAACCAAATAATTTCCTAATTTCCATCCCATCTTACTATAGAGCCTAGAGCCACAGTTTATGAGTATGTCTATAATCTTTGAACCCTCCTTCTCCAAGAACAAGGATGAAGGAACAAAATCAGAGCAGCTCCTCCTGAAGGCAGTAAACATAAAACTCGCATGCTTCCATGAGCCTTGGAGACCATGTATAGTCAGTCCTGCCTCCGCGTTTCTATCGACTGCAGTGACATAAGGTGGGCTCACTATATGATCTGACCTCACCTGGAAAACCTGAATACGAACTGGATATTGGAGAACATTAAAAAGTATTATTAATTGTGCTGTGATCATGTTATACGTAGGTAGTGTTAGATATAGATAGGTACACTTCTTTCCTTCCTTGGAGGGGTGGGGGTGTGGATATCCATGTTAAGTATCATTGGGGCTGGAATGTCAAGATTTTTTTTCATAAGATATAACTGACATATAACATTGTGTAAATTTAAGGTATACGATGTGTTGGTTTGATATATTTACGTATTACAATGTTATCACCACCATAGCATTTGCTAATGCCTCCATCACGCCACATAATCATCTTTTTTTTGTGATGAGAACATCTTAGATCTAGTCTCTTAGCAACTTTCAGGTATGTAATACATTCTTGTTAACCATCTCCAGAACTTACTCATCTTATCATTAAAAGTTTGTACCCTTTGGTGAACACGCAATGGGATTTATAGACGATGTAATACAGAATTGTACACCTGAAATCTATGTAAATTTACTAACAATTGTCACCCCAATAAAATTAATTAAAAAAAAAAAAAGTTTGTACCCTTTGACCAACATCTCCCCCATCTACACCCCCCACACACGCACACACCCAGCCCTTGGGAACCACGATTTCACTCTGTTTCTATTAGATTGGTGCAAAAGTAATTGAGGTTTAGAAGGTTAAAAATAATTGCAAAAACTGCAATTACTTTTGCACCCACCAAAGACAAGTTTGGGTTTTTAAGATTCCACATATAAGTGAGATCATGCAGTATTTGTCTTTGTGACTTCTGTCGCTTAGCAGAATGCCCTCAAGGCCCATCTATGTTATCACAAATGGCAGGATTTCCTTCTTTCTTGTGGTTGAATAATATTCCATTGTGTATATGTATACACCACATCTTCTTTATCTATTCATCTGTCAATGGACACTAAGGTTGTTTCCATATCTTGGCTATTGTGAATATGCTACAATAAGATACCTTTAATTTATTTTAAAATACTTCAGCATGAATGAATGAATGAGTGAATAGCTGGCCTGTCCACAGTATACTCAGTGGGATAGTGGTGAAGCTGCTTAATAGCCAAGCATCATTCCTCCAATTGTTTATATGCTCAGCACCAGAGAAGTTACTCAAGGTGACTGCAGCCTTTCAGGGGGCTTTTGGGCCCCACCCATGCAACTGCATGATCCAAATGCGTGTGACAAACTGGGCTTTGAAAAAGAGAACACATTGCTAGATTGGCCTTCCTCTCTGATCCAAATGACCAAATAATGGCCAAAAATTCACCTAACATTGGCCTGAGAGGACATTTGTTCCGAGTTTCTAAGGCATGATAACATGACCTAAGAGAATTAGTGTTTAATCACACAATAGCAGCCATGAAGCTTACCACATTCTAGTGTTTTACAAGAATGATCTTGGTCCATCACCAACACATCCAGTAAGATTACTGTCTCTAGCACACAGTGGAAGTAACCGGCACGGCACCGAGAGTTTAAGCAAGTTGCCAAGACCACAGAGCCCTAAGGGACAGAGTCAGCATTTTGGATGACTCTGCCATTCAGTTCTCCATCTGGCCACACTCCATTTCTGCATAATCACACCCAATGTTTTTCACTGGGAGAAACAGTCCAGGCGTAATTCCTTCTCATTGCTCTCTTTTAAAATAGTTCAGAATAAAAACAAAAGGTAAAAAAGAAAAATAAAATCTGCCTCATAGGCCAAAACAAAATGTTTGCTGTCAGAAAAATCTTTCACATGGTGTTTCTCGTGGAAAACTCAAATCGTTCAAGTGCAGTTTAACTCTCTCCTACAAACCAACCTGGGTGAGAAGTCCAGGCAGCTCTGCAAATTCTCCTCTGGATGGGCCTGAGGCTGCCCACTGAGCCTCTTGTCCTGCAGAAAAGTACACACACACACACACACACACACACACACACACACACACACGAAATAACAGAGGATGTAGCCAAACTTCCAATAACTTCATCAGTATTAGCAAAGACTTTGAATGAATCCTTAGAATCAAATTACTTCTTTAAAGTTGTACCTTCAACGCAAAATGAGACACAAAACCAAAAAAATCAGATCCAAACAACTGGTCCTGGAAAAGGTGAGGTGTCTTGGGGAGAACTGGGGAAACCAACGGTGGAATGGTCTCCAGTCCTGAGTCAGAGCCCCTTCCCCCGACTGAGCCCAGTTATTCCTAACAGGAGTAAATTACAGGCATCTCATGTAATCTTAGAAGAAGCCACAGAATTCTCAAAGGAAGTCAAAGTCACACCAAGATACACCCTATGTAGCATCTGAGGGCCCGGAGGGAAGGAGAGACTAAAAACCACATCAGCAACTAAAACAACCAGTTCTACCTCCAAAGGGTTCAGTGATCACTAGCTTGCACGTTGCTGCAAGGGGCCTAGATTACAAGAAGAGAGGGGTTTTATATCATGGCTACTATTCTACTTGAAAAATCTGAGATTCCTCAAGTATTAGCAGGCTGAGTGAAGAAGGTAAAATTTAGGGCAGAGAGGCCATATTTCCTATTTGCAACAGAAATGAACAGTGGTACCCTACAGAACAAGAGTCTCTCACACAGAGTATCTTTTTTTTACTGGTTGGGAACTTCTCATTCCTGCTTAAAATTTCTCATTGTTAAAATCAGTATTTGACATTCACCAAATGCCCACATCTATGTCTCTATCATCACTGCATCCCTCGTTCACCTCTGACCTGACTTGCAAAACACTGTTAACGTCGTCCCAGAAAACGTCAGGCACGAAGACAAGGAAGGCAACTAAAAGTTACACTAACAACAAAAATAAATTAGTGACATAATTTCCTGCAGTTGTCAAGGGACGGTTTATGACTTTTACATTAAAAAGTGTGGAAACTTTTTTCATTTTTATTACTGCGAACAGTGCAAATGTGATCATTATAACAGCTAAAGGCAAGTCACGAAGAGGCCAGAGCACTGACTCCTGTCTGAAAATGTGTGCTACCATTCATTACTCGACGATCATACTATGAATACCCAAAGGACAGTCTGTCTGCTCTGCAGCCCAGTCGTGTCCTCCCCTTTCTGGCCCATAGATATCTCACAGTCTGTACTGGCAATGCTAACATGAAGGCCAGCCAAGTAACAAGAGCCTCATGTCCATCCCTCCTGCCAATGAAGCCAAAACGAAAATGGCAGAACCAAAGCTAAGTCTAATTAAACTCTAGCCGTGCAGTATTTAAACAGGTTCCGAGGTGGTTTTGTTTCAGAGCTCTCACTTGAACTCAATGAGCATATTCTCCTCCCCAAAGTCTCAGTGAGCAGAGAAATGGAGATTTCCGGGGCCATTCTCATGCCTGACTATATGAGCACGACACGTGGTTCAAGCCTCCGTGGAGACAATTACAATACTGTATTGTAACTACTAATGTATATGCTTGTCTGTCCCCTCTCCTGCCACTGCAGATCCTCAACATGAGGGTGACATCATTTATCCATCTGCATATTCGACCAAAGTGTCTGATGCACCTGTCATCCATCATCTCTGTTCCGTAAATACTGAATAAATGTCATAGAGACAATCTGAGAACACTTTCTGCTCATAAATATCCTTCCTACTCAAGAAAAAAACTTTCACTATTGATGGTTCATTTCTTTGGGTCTGTCTTCCAGAGTCCTTAGCAAAATAGATCTCGCTGAGAGGGGTGTCACTGCTGCGAGCTAATATATAAAAGAAGTGAAAGAAAATGGCTCAAAAATCTAAGGGAAGGATTAGAAAGCAAAGAAACAGTGAGGGAGGAGAAGCAGAAAGAGCAAAGGAAATGAGAAGATAAGATGGGAAATCGGTAAAGAAATACACTGCCTTCTTCAGAATTTTGCCAGGACTGTCATCACCACCTCCTCTCCTGGAGGAATTTTGGACATCTCCAGGAATATTCCCTTTTCACATGCTTCTCCTTACAAATAAGGAAACAGGTTTTCACTTTTCCCAAAATGCTCACATTGGTTGAATCTTTTCCTTGTTAGAAAAGAAAACAAAAGAAAAAACATACCACATAACAACTTTTTGCGATCTAAAAGTTACATCATCAGACTTTAAACTTACGCAGACTCTGACTAAAGGTAAATGTCCAAGGTCTGGGATGAAACTGAAAACAGTGAATGGGAATGGAAGGGCTTGCAGATCTATATGAAATAAAACATTTGTAAAAATGAAGTTCTGTTTTTGTATAATGCTTAAGAGAAATTAAAGCTTTAGGAAAAGCAAATTGCTCGTAAAAATTACTTTAACAACTCTTTGAGAGTCTCTGGTTTAAATGTTATTGCGTTTTGGTCCATTCTAATTCATTAAGAAGACCTGAAGAATTATTACAACTGCATTTTTATGCCATCAAACTTTTACAACTTTAAAAATACATTGCGAATTTACATTTTCTTCACCTTTTAGTGCCAGAAAAGTCATTTTATACAATTTCCAATCCATTCTATGTTCTGGAGATTGTACTGAAACTGACTATTATCAAGTGCTTCTCCAGTTATTTGAGGGGTTTACTTCCCATCTGTGAATAGAATACATAAAGAAAAGTTAAGTTTAGACTGAGAGGGGAACAAGAGGGTTTGGCTTTCGTCACAGCAAATTAAAAATACAAAATATATATCCAAAAGGACTAAACTATAACAGGAATGACAGGAGGAAATAAAAGGAACAACATATCTACTGTTTCATAATTACTACATAGTTGAAAAGTGAATTTTATGAGGAGTTGGAGGAATGAACCCCAGGCCAGGGGAGCCCCATCTCCGGCTTCCATTAGATTTAAAGAGAAGTTTCTGCTAAAAAGGAAGACAAGTCAGGCCACTAAATTACTTCCCATTTTGTTGAGAAAAACAAACCCTTAGCTTGTCTGATATCAAAGACACAGCAGAAGAAACAAAATATATCCTCGCCCCCTCAGGAGCCCAGGACCCTCAGGTTCAAGTGCAAACTGCTCAGGAGCGCAGGTGTGCAGCCTTTTCATGCAAAAGATGTTCACCCTGGCAATACTAATGGAAGGTGGGGAGTGAACAGTAAGAGCAAAAATCCACAGCTGTCATCATTACCAATGCTTTCAAATGCAGGCAAACAGTAATATATACAACATTTCGGCCGTATCAATTTAATCTCCATAGCTCTCTAAATGGGGATAGAGCAAGTCAAAAAGGATGGACATTCACAGAATAATTTTGAAAACACGTGGCTCTCGAGGCCCGGCCTCCAGTCAGTAAATACCCCCTTAGACAAGTGCTTTCAATAAATATTAAACCACAACAAACCATTCTGGTCTCTGAGACTCACGCAGTCTTTTTACCCACAGAAAGCACCTGTCACAATAACTGCAAAAATACGTTGTGGAAACGAAAAATAATTTTAGCCTGTGGTATACAGAACAATAGTCCTCAGCGACATAGGCACTGGATCTGGGGATAATAGCTCACAGTAGACGCAGACAAGAGTGGCTGACGTCTGTCCTACCACGACATCGGTCTCCTACACATGAGGGCTGCATGGCTCTGTTTTAATAAGTGGGAGGGAGAGATGGGGAAGAATCCTGCACTCGAAAGCTGAGATCTCGGGAAAATTCCATGGAAAACCAAAAGCCAACAGAAGTATTATGTCTTTCTAAGACATGAAAGTAATACGGTGCTGTTCAAGGGTGTGAGTCACCTTCAGCGTCCAAAGGCAAATTTCCTTATTTGCTTTTTTAACTCAAGTCAAAACTATTAACTGTGTGGTAGGATGGAGACAGGCATGAAGGAAAGAGGTTGGCTTCCTCGATGCCATGCAGAATAAATCGATTTCATCTCTACCACAATGCCTCAAATTTCAGAAGCTATGGTGAGAATTTTCAATCTCGAGGTTAATAACCCCTAGCACAATGCCAGAAATGTAGACCCACTATCCCTGGGTAAGAGGTCAACAGCAGCAAGCAAACATTATTACAACGTTTAACTCCCAGACCAATGAAATAAATAGAAAAGGCATCCCAACACACGGGAAGGTGACCACAGGGAAAAGACATACCCAGCGACCTCTAGTGATGGTGTAACCTGTGCTTAGAAACAGGGTTTTCTTAGAAGACAACACGCCATTTAAGAAAAGAACTGAATTAATGTCCTGGGAGCTATGCCTTTTCATCCTCCCAATTCAGACAGGACACCAGCCATATACAGAATTCCATCAGGGCAGAGAATGAACAAGTTCATTTACCTACTGTGAAGGAAAGTGCCAGAGGTGAACAAAAGACGCCAAGAGCTACTCAGAATGAGGATTCTTTTCCAAGGCAGACCTGTGATCAGTGATCAAAGGTGAAGAGGATGAGGGTCAATGGTCAGGGTCAGGGGACAAGGACCGCAGCCCCGGAAGCGCTCTCTGATAAGCCTGGCACAGAGTGCAGGAAAGAGTCCGCACAGCAGGCCTGACTCCTATGCTCCTAAGGCCTGCTGACAAGGATGATTCCTGGCTGGCATCTGGGAACTTGGATCCTGAACGGGCACCCACCATCAAAGGAAAAAGAGTGGCATGGTGTTTATGCAATCAATGTGACTTCTGCCTAAATAGAACAAGTCAAGGAAAGGGAGAATTCACCCTGTGCCTGACTGCAGTGCTGGGAAATCGGCCTTCTCCTGTCTTCACACCGACCTACACCGCTGACTCTCCTGGGTCTCCATCTCACCAACTGTAGACTGTGGGACTTCTCGGCCTCCATAACTGCATGAGTCAATTCCTTATAATAAATCCCTATCCATCCATCCATCCATCCGCCCTCCCACACACCCACCCATCCATCCATCCATCCATCTCCTATTGTTTCTATTTCTTTGGAGAACCCTGACTATGCATATAGGTTTGCAAATATCACAAGGAATTTTTAAACTCTTCCATTATTGATAGAGATTTGACCAGTTTGGTCCTTCAAATTTTTGGAATCACACCTGTTAGATGTGATTATCTCTAAAGCCACCAGTTAATTCTGGGCTAGTAATGAGGGCTCATAACTTGTGGAAGAACAGCCTGGAATATAAGGCCAGGACCTCCGCCTACTTTACAATTTGGACTGCATCCAGCCATGTTCCTGGCCCCTGATCATTACAACAGTGTCCCTCCACTGGACACCCTTGATCTGGGCCCAGCGCCAGACCTTTCACACACATCAGAGCAATACCCCGAATACTGAAGGACTCTCCCATTTTGCAGATAAGATTCAGAAAGGTAGAACCATATGTCAGAAATCACAAGTCAAGGTGTTTGTCTAATTCCATATCCCACACACTCTAGACCACACGGCCAAGTACAATTTGAGAAATATTCCAACAGACTTTTTAAGTGTTTGGAAGAGAAATATTTAAGGTAAGACAGCATTAGAAAAGCAAGAGCATTCTTCTCTATGGGTATATACAAAAATACTCAGCATTACCCTAAGCCTTTGAAAATATTAAGGGCACTGTGAGAAGAATGGCCCCACATCGGACCCCAAGGACTTAAGGAAAAGTCACTGAAATTCATGGTGCCGGCTGCCCTTATGATGGACAACTATGTAAGTGTCTCATTCTGCTCAAGTTGAGGGAAAAATCTGTACCCTGCCTACAAAGTCTTCCACGATGAGAGAAAGATTTATGCTAAACATTGCTTTCCGTCTGGGAGTCTGGAATTTTGGTTCATGCCAGGAAGAGGGCGCCTACATGATCAGCCTCAATAGAAACCCTGGCCACTGAGGCTTTAAAGAGCTTCTCTGGTAGACATCATTTTGCACGTGTTTTCACAAGTCATTGCTGGGGGAATTAAGCGTGTCCTGTGTGACTCCACTAGGAGAGGACTTGGAAGCTTGTGCCTGGTCTCTTGTAGACTTCACCCTATGCCCTTTTTCCTTTTGCTGATTTTGCTCTGCATCCTCTCACTGGAATACATCGTAGGCATGAGTACAACTGCATGCTGAGTCCTGTGAATCCTCCTAGCAGATCACCAAAGCTGGAGGTGGTCTTGGGGATCCTCAACACAGGGCTTCATACCTACTTTGTGACTGCCCAAGTAAGCTCTGATGCCACAGATACTCATGACCTTCACCTTGTAGACAAAGATGGCACTTTTCTCATCCCACTAGACTAAGGCGGTAACGAGACTTCAAACTCAGAGGGACCACTCATACTTCAGAATAGGCATATGTAGAGCCAGCTAAGGTTGGACAGGAGGAAGCATGGGAGTCTGAAATCCTTGCAACTTTTGCTGGGATTCTCAATACAGCCATTCGTGAAGTAAGGTGTGACCAACCGGTAGCATCCTGAAGACACGTTGCTGAGAGGTGTCAGGAAGCAGAACTACAAACATGTAGATGTTCTGTTCATCGCTCTGTGTATTAGTCTGGGCTCTTCAGAGAAACAAAACCAATAGGTGCTACATAGGGACATATGTAAGGGGAGATGTGTTATAAGATTTGGCTCAAAGGGTTATGGAGGCCAAGAAGTCCTACCATTTGCCATCTACAAGCTGGGGAACCAGGGAAGCCAGTGGTGTAATTCAGTCTGAGTGCAAAGGCCTGAGAACCCGGAGAGCTGATGGCGTAAGTGTCAGAATCCAAAGGCCTGAGAACCAGGAGCTCCAATGTCTGAGGGCAGGAGAAGATGGACATCCCAGCTCCAGAAGAGAGTGAGAGTATATTCGCCCTCCTCAGCCTTTTGCAGGCCTCAGTGACTGCAGGGCACCCACCCATATTGGTGAGGGCGATCCTCTTCACTCAGTCTACAGAGTCAAATCTAATCTCTTCCAGAAATACTCTCACAGACACACCCCAAAACAGTGTTTTACCAGTGATCTGGTTATCCCTTAGCCCAGTCAAATTAACACATAAAATTAACCATCACAACATATGACTGCAAAAATGCTCTGAATCCAAGGCCTTGTTTTTCCTTCTTTTTTTATGGTTTCATTCAGTGACTATTCACCAGCTTCCAGCTTCCTGAATAGCCAATAGGAGATATTTGGGGGGAGATACCAACAATATGGTCCCGGTCCTCCTCAAATCAAGTGAATCCTAAACAAGCAATCCATACATTGGAACTATCAGATTCTGCTTTCCTTGGCCCCGTTTCATCCTCCTTACGTTGACTAAATTACTGAGCAAAATTGGGGAAGAGGACCAAAAGAAAGCCTATATTATTTTGTTTGAAAAAGCAAATATAAAAGGAAATTGAACGCTTCAATCTGAGAAAGGAAAAAACTCCATGAACCAGGAGCAGGAAATGAGAGCTGAAGGAAAACTGTCAATCGCTGGTAATGAAATCTTGTGGTCTGCAGAAAGCCACTGAGTAGTGATGAGAATGATCCGCAAATCTCCAGGAAACTGTGAGGCATAAAAGTAGCTGAGGTGAGGAAAGTCATTTAGCTGGAGACAGGGAGATCTCCGTGCCCCACTAGTCTCTAAAAGGAGAACAACACAAAGAGGGCAATTTTGAGGCAGGTTGAGATGAAATCTGACTTAGCACCTGGCTTGTGGTCTGTCAGTTTTTCCCTGGCAATATGACGTAATCTGTGTCCCACCTGTCTACAGGCCCAGAATGCATCTGGGTACAGTCTGTGGTTCTTTTCAGTTGCCTAGTGAGATCGTTCAGGAATTCAATCACTACGTAACATTTGCAGTTGCTTTAATTCTGTAGACCTTGTGCAAGACTCTCCCCAAGGGTGTCTCCTTGCTGTGCAGGAGGTGCCATCACCAGCACGTCTCCATCTTGAGAGCAGTTGGCTGAAATCCGGGCTTCAAGGGGTCCCAATCATGGCCCCAACCACAGCAGAGCACACGTGATAAGGAAACCGTGGAGCTGGATGATGGGGAGTTGTCAGGGAGAAGGCAACCCTGACATCTCCAGCAGCAGAGGCAGTTCTGGTGCCCTCACCATTCATTCATTCATTCATTCATTCATTCATTCATTCATTCATTTCCATTTTGGAGGGAAAGCAAAAGGCTTCAAACCTGGCCACAGCCCCACCTTAGTTGGACCTGCCAGAGACACATAAACACAGACAGCACATGAATAAGCCCCAGAATCACCCACGGAACTGCCTGCAAACAAAGGAGAGCTGATGGAAGAGGACTACAGAATTCCAGGCTCACTGGACTGGGAAACTCCCTGGGGCTGTCTCCCCACCGAGTTCCAGTCTACCTCTGGGGGCTAAACAGCTCTCACTTTCTCTCTCTCTCTCTCTCTCTCTCTCTCTCTCTCTCTCTCTCTAGTTTCTCTCTGTCTCTCTGTCTCTCTCTCTCTCTCTGTCTCTCTCTTTCTTTCTCTCTCTCTTCCCATCACCAAAGGTGAAGTATTGCTCCCAGTGTCCAGAATAAATATTTCCCACTGTTCCCAAAAAGACTGCAGACTCCAGAACCCACTATTCCTCAGATTTACCCCAAATCTTCCCTCCTGAAGTCTAATGCCTGGCCCCAAGGGTCGCCACAGCCAGCTCAGCTCAAGGAGACACAGCCAAGCCTCCTCGGTGGTCTTTTCCTAGAAATGACCTGACTCCTCAGGCCCCGAATCATGGCTGAAAGGAAAGTCACGGTTAAGGGGTAGTATGACAGCAGAAAAAAAGTCAGGAGTTGCAAGAGGTTGCAGAGAAATCTTCAAATCCTCAATGGAAGTGAGGTTATAAATCCTAAAATGTAATATAGAAAAGATGGGTAATAGCCATCACTTCTAGCTTGCCTTCAATCCCTTCAAGGAAGCAGAAAAGAAAGGGAAAAGTCAGACGTGGTCAAACGGGCAAGATAAGGGACCTATAGAGCGTGGACATGTATGTCCCCATGTCCTTGCCCCTGGAGTCAGAGAGAACAAGTCATTCCAGCCTCCCCGGGAGTCAGGCTGGCGCTCTGAAGAGTCACGCTGGTCTTTATCGACAATCAGTGAATCTTTTAAGCAAAGTATTCCTTGGGGAAGCGGGGGTCATTCATTACCTCTTGGTATGTGACTAGGTGTATGTGATTAACTGATTCCCTTGGGGTCCCGCACCCCACTCCATCTCTCAGTCCCAGTTTCTATTTCCTCTCACCTCAGTGACTGAACGGTCAGAGCTCCAGGTTCTTCCAGTCACAACCACATGTCCTGGCTCCCTCTAGCCCCTGACCTGCCTCACCTTCAAGAAGGAATGAGCTAAGAGCTACTCTAGGCTTCCACTTGTGCCCTTAGGGACCAAGAAAAAACAGCTCTGGGCTCCAAGCAGCATATATGGAGGTAAGACGTGTGTTTGATTAACGTTCCCACAAAGCTGCCTATAACACTTTTTTATTGTTTTAATTTGTTCTTCCTTTCTCTGCTACAATAACAAGGCAATAAGAACAAGGGGGAGGAAGCATAAATTCTGAAAAATTAGAAAATTGAGGCGAATCTCTGATTTGTTATTCAAAACCCAATGAAAGCAGAATGGCCCGGTGGTTCAGGTGCTTGGAGCTCCGTGCTCCTAACTCCAAAGGCTGCCGGTTCGATTCCCACATGGGCCAGTGGGCTCTCAACCACAAGGTTGCCGGTTCAATTCCTCGAGTCCCACAAGGGATGGTGGGCTGCACCCCCTGCAACTAAGATTGAACGCAGCAACTTGAGCTGAGCTGCTGCTGAGCTCCCAGATGGCTCAGTTGGTTGGAGCGCGTCCTCTCAACCACAAGGTTGCAGGTTCGACTCCCGCAAGGGATGGTGGGCTGTGCCCCCTGCAACTAGCAATGGCAACTGAACCAGGAGCTGAGCTGCGCCCTCCACAACTAAGACTGAAAGGACAACTTGAAGCTGAACGGCACCCTCCACAATTAAGAATGAAAGGGCAACAACTTGACTTGGAAAAAAGTGCTGGAAGTACTTTAAATAAAATCTTTAAAAAAAAAAAATCCAATGAAAGCATTTAAAAGTATTAATCACATTTAGGCACAAAAGCTCCAAGACCGAAAACTTCAGAGATAAGCAATGGAGAGCTCCAACACTCAAGACAGATTCCAGCTCTGCCCCTAAGGCAGCGTGTGGCCCTCACAGGCTGGGCTGCTCTCAGCCTCAGTTTCTTCCTTTGCAAAATCGTCAGCATACTGCCTCATTCTCAGACGACAGCATGTGGCCACAAGTAGGACAAGTAGAAAGTCATATAGTTAATTCAAAAGACTTGGGGTAAAGGCGAATTTGATTTAGTGAAAGCTGTAGATATTCAGAAGCACATCGATCCCTTTCATTTTCATCAGAAGCAAGAACTCGAGGCAAACAAGGGCACTGCCAAGCTGTAGCACCAACGTGAGCCCCTACAAACCAGGTCATGTGCTCCAAGACGCTCAGAGTGAGCCAATGGCTTCCCTCAAGTATGTGTTTATCACTTTGCTTTGCTGAGCAATCCCTCTTCTCATGGCAAGAACAAAGGTCGACATCAGCATAGTCCCATGCAAATGCTCACGGACTCCCAGAGTGGGATCTGAGGTGATAAAGGTTCTCAATGGTTATCCTGGCTGCTGGTTTCTGTCCACAGAGAGCAGGGGTGTGTGTGTGTCTCCACCGTTGTGCGTAGCAATTAACATGAGGTTAGGACGTCAGAAGACTGGACAAGACGAGAGGAGAAAACAAGCACAGTAGAATATGGGAGACAAAACTGAAAGAGTGGGTGGCCGCAGCCACCTAGATGACTCCACACTGGAGGGGGGAGGGTGAAGTGTTGTTCTCCAAGCTGAGTTCCTTCGGCCCGTGTGCCCACAGGATACTAAACCAGTAAATTAAATGAAATGAAGGCATGCGGCATGCACGCACAGTCCAGGCACTTACAGGAAGTGAAACCTCGGGGGAACGCAGCTGCAGGCACAGCTTCCTCTGTCTTTCTCTTTCAGATACACCTGTGCAGTCTCTGTCACACGCTCCTCAGACCTGAACTTGAACTTGCTGCAGACTGCTTGCCAATCCCTGTGCTAAGTGCCAGGCGCACAAAGACAGACCTGGAGAGTCACAGGTGACATGGGAGAGACGATGGGTGGGGGAAGGGTCATTCTGACATTCAGTGGCCAGGAAAGGATGCTGAGGAAAGCTGCTGAAGTATGAGCAGACAGCAGCTAGGCAAAGGGAGAGGGGCGGGGGGTGGGGGAGGAGGAGTTAAGAAAAAGCGGCTTAAGGCCCTGCTGTGGGACAGGGCTTGGGTGCTGGAAGAACTCAACAAAAGCCAATGTGGCTGAAGGGGTGGCGAGAGAGGCATGACTGCGAGGACGAGATGGGCGTGGAGAAGTGGACAGAGGCCACACCACATGTGGCCTCTCAGCCAAGGTAATGAAGTTGGGGTATATTCTGCACATGGTGCAAGGCAATAGAAGAAGCTTTGGAACAGGACATGTCGTGATCTGATAGCTGTTTCCCAGGATTCCAAGGGGTGTCCTGTGAGAGGTTAAATGAAGGACAACATGAAAGGAAGAAACCACTGGAAAGCTACTGCACCCACCTCAGAAAGGGAGGCAGGGTCTCGGGCTATAGTGGTGGTAGCAGAGATAAAGAGAAATGCGCACGTTTGAGAAATGAGATGAGACCAAGTTTTGAAAGTTGGATACGAAAAAGTGGTGAGAAAGAATTGCATGTATGAGCCTTTCACAAGCATTTACTTGCAGGATCTAAAAACTGTCCTTCTAATTCACAAATTGACAGCTGGGCGTGAGGGCGAGAGGAGCCAGCAAAGTGCACAGCATCCGGAAACAATCAGGCACTTTTTGTCAAGAAATAGTAAGTTCGGTAAAGCTAGAAAAGCGTGTCTAGCCCTGTGACATTTCCGGGAGTGAAATGCACAAAACCAAATGAAAGGAAACAGAATTTCGGCCTCCGAGATGGGCAGGGGAAGGACAGGCCAAGGGCTGGTTACCCCTTGCTCTCCCAGGTCCATCCTCTAGCCTCATGTGTCTATTCTCTGTTCCGGAGGCCAACACTTACTGACAACATCACCCAGGCTCCCTGGCCCTCTGGCTTCAGGTGGCCAAGTGAGGAGGGGGGCTGGGGTGACGTCAGAAGACCAGAGGGCAAGAAGAGAGGGATTCCAGCGATTTCTTCCCTGTTCCCGCCACACTTCAGTCCAGGGTTCCAGCAACGGCTGTGTCCCACAATAACATCACCTGTTATCCATGGACACCGTGGCTCCTCTCGCTGTCCCTTTGCCGAGGAGTGGCACTAGTCTTTGGGAATAGCTATCACTGATCCCCTGCACCCTTCTGTCATGAGCCCCTCCATTAAATTCTCTTCATTGGAACCATCTGGAGTGAGTCCCCATTTCTTGCTGGGACCCCACCTGAAAACCTAGAGACGCCTTGCAATATCCAGTTGCCTCATTCAGCCCAGTAAGCGAAGGATGTGCCTTCCTGCTGTCAGGGGGCTGACTCCACATCCAGCCCAACCATTCAGGAGCTCAAGGAAGTCTCATTCCTGGAATCACTGCAGTGCTCAAAAGAATAGCTTCTCATGAGCGGTATGCTAAAGAGGAAATTGTAAAATAATGCAGGATCAGCTAACGTTAGCTAAAGTTAAAGAGGTGAGGTGACATATACCTGGCATGACCTGTTCTCCAGTACAGTCACAGTGAGCCTGAATTATTTAGTAACAGGATGAGAGTTTTCAGTCTCTCTTCGCAGTTCTTCTACTGGCACATTCAAAAATGTCCCTGGTGCAGGATTTTAAAGTCTTCTTGTCATCATATATAAACTGGGATGACTGATACAATTTCTTATTTGGGAGGAATGCTACTTTTATCTTGCCCATTTATTCATTTGTTTAACTTAACAAATACTGCCCAATATTTGCTGATACTGGCCGGTACTGTGCAAACCTTAGAGAGCAGTGACCACAACAAAGTCCTGTGCCCTCAAGGGATCGAGGATCGAGTTCTGAGGACTGGGACACAGAAACACGCACAATTAAATCCAAGGCTGTCGGTGGTGCTCAGAGCTCGGTGCAGCTCCTGGGGAGCATGGAGGGGGGGTGGCAGGAGGGCATCTTGTCTCGTGAGGACGAGACAGCCAGGACAGTTCCCTGCATGAAATGCAACCTAAGCAGAGGCCGAGGGGACATGCAGGACCAGCCTGAGAGAGGGGACGGTTGGTCAGACATGAGGCAGAGGGACCCACGTGTGTAAAGGCTGGAAGTGGAAGACAAAGCACAGCCCCGCCCCAGGAAAAGGAGAATGTGACAGGGACGGTGGAGGGAAGGAGGCTGGGGTTTGAAAGGCTTATAACTGGGGAAACCCTACAGTCCATCGTCCAAAGCAGGCTGTGTTCGGAGTGTCATTTTGCACTGGGGAAACAGACGTAAACGGGGACCGTCCCAGACATGTCAGACATATGGTCACTCCACTTACCCGGCACGTGAGCCAGTTAACACATTAGGGGCCTGGGCAAGTCCCTGCCAGGGTTTGAGCCGAGGGGTAACACGCTCAGATCTGTGCTTTGGGACAATCACTCTGGGCTCTTCGTGGACAATAAAGCTGGAGAGGGGCCGAAACTGCAGAACATGAAAGCGGAAAAGTGGAGAAATTCAGGAAAGAGATGGCGTGGGCTCACTGTACAGGGGTGGAGCGTCAATCTTCATAGATAAATTCAAAAGATTGCAACTGAAATTTCAGATGTGGGTCAGGGATTAAAAATGGATGCTGGAGGAGAGAAGAACGGCAGCGGGAGGAGCTCAAATCTTACCTTACTGTCTGGCTGGGCAAGGAGCGGAGGACATCGGCCCTGGGAGATGGAAGACTCAGGTGGGGCGGGGATGGTTAAGGGAGGATTCACTCACTGGGCTCGATTATTCAGAGAGGTCCAGGGAGCCGCTGGATAGAGAGGCTCAGAAACAGGGCCTAGGCGGGACGTGGGACTCGGGATTTACCAGCACACATGTGATAACTAAAGTGCCCCTGAATGGCTAGACACGAACGTGAGGAGAAAAGTCTCCATGAAGGCTTGGGGCATAGAGGTTGCATGGAGTGGAGAAGTGAAGGGACAAACAGGCAAACTGGGCAAGACATTTGGCCTTGGTCGGTGTCCTCTGATGGGAGCTGAAGGACACTAAACAAAACAGATCAAGACTTTAAGCAGGAAGGTACTAGATGCATCTAAATAGACCGCAAATGTCATAAACAGGGCGTGTGCAGTCACCGAAATTCAAATACACATCATTCAGGGGCTTTTTCTTGATTTCAGCTCCACAGAAACCAAACTCTAAAATAACCATGTTAGCCAGGATAAAACATTCATGGCTATCTGAACAAACCTGAAGGGAAATATTTCTTATTTCCAAATCGGAGCCATCCCAGCTGTCATTGCAAGCTGCTTCAGTCTGACTGGAGAAAAGACTACATTTCTGCCACTGCCACTTCCAGACACCAGAGGTGCTGTGTGTTTTTTGTTTTTTGCCCAGAAATGCACCTGGGCATTTCTCTGCATCTCACATGTGACCAGAGGTAACATCATTTACTTCTCACACGGTAGGAGGAAGGGGCCTCTCTTGATACTCTAATATTAGATGAGGTCTGTGGGTATTACAAGAGAAAACTCTCAAATGCCTAGAAGTACAGGGAAGAAGGATACATATCCCCCTTTCTTCCATATTCTGTACCTAAATTATCCTTGCTCTCTCGATAAAAGCATAGGCTCCTGGTACCTCAGCAACTCCCTCAAAGAAATAAATAACAGTATACACATTTTTACAAAAATCATTATCCACATAATGATTGAGAGCTCTGACTGGTAAAATATGTACCAGAATACTATTTTGTATTTCTATTTATCCTTAAGGTCTTTTACTGGGCAGGGGGAAAGGGGCCGGGGACAGCGCCCAGCCTCTCTTCCATGTCGGCTGGCGGTTCCAGTGGCCTGCTGGAGCCTGAATACAGCAGTGACTCCCATGCAGGGAGTTGCAACCCCTCGTAACACCTGCTATGATATGGTAATGGAAATGGACATGGGACCCTGGGCGGAGCCAGTGAGGTATCTATTTGCTCACTGTGTAATTATCTCGTTACCAACACACACTGAAAATCAAGAACAACCAGAGAAAGGAAAGACTCCATTCTCTCCTGTTACATGCAACTGAAGCGTCCTGACTGAAGGTTCATCACCAACAGCTTTGTTTACCCCCCAGTATCTGTTAGTGGGTGAACCAAGGTGAGAATTTTCATATGGTGTAACTACCAAATATCAATGAAAAATCACTCCTGAATGCCTGGCCTCGAGAGAATAAAAATAAAACCACAAGGCCATGGCTGGGAGCCATCAAAAAGAATCCAGGCAAAGTGGCCCAGCATGAACAATGAACAGTGAAATAAGCCACAAATCCAACTGAAACCGAAGGTGAGAGTTTGGTTGTGCTGATTATACTTGGGTTATATTGCTGGCCGGGAACGCTGGGTTTTAAGCTCCCTGTAGTCCTGGGGCAAAGCACAGTGGACACTGCTCTGCCCACAGAGCTTGACCTTCGGAATCAGTCATATAAGCCTGGTGCTTTATTAATAGGATTTTACCCCTCTTACTAAGCTCACAGAGCAAAGGCCAGGCTGATTCAAGCTTGAGAGAAAGCTCTGCCTACATTTGAATGTGAAAGTGGGAAGAAGACCAGGGCCAGACACCTGGAGCCTGTACCTGCCTGGTCTTAGACTTCCTCACCCAGAAAGGCAGGTGGTGGGCTGGTTTCAAGGCAGCAGATACTATCATGAAGTCTGCAGGGCCCTGAGTGGGTAGTTCAAACCAGTAAGAGGGACCTGTCGAGGCAAGAGGAAAAGCAATATGTTTGTTTTTTAGATGAAGGCAAGAGGCAGATTCAAAGAGCAGACACTGCAGTGACATTTAGGAATCTGTTAGCACCTGCCATCCTGCTCCTTTGAGGGCCAGACTCCTCGGTTGTCCCAGATACCAACATGAGCCGAGGAAAGATGACAGCCCTCTGGGCATGGAAGGAAATACACCTGACAATTTATTTTACAGGAAGAAAGCAGAGTCACTCTCAGGGAGGTTAGTGACTTGGCATTGGCTGGAACAGTCCTGCTGTTACGCACTTGATTTTCTCCTAAAATATTCAGTCTCCCTAGATTACAGAATAGCCCTTTGCACGAAACAGGCTGTTAGAAATAACCACAAACTCCATGCAGTCTGGGATGTTGTACTTGTCTAGACAACTCAAGAAAGAAATACATTTCACTAAAATTTTCACCAAAACCCCAAACAAACAGAAGCTTAATTAAATAAAGTAAGCCTCAGTTACCTCCAAATCATACTAATCCAGAAAATCCATTGCCAGTAAAGCCTTGTTGGAGTTATGAAAATAAATATTATCACTAATAAAATAAGAATTATGCAATCTTCATTCATTTGAAGTCATTAAGGTAAAATATTAAAAGGGCTTCCACCAAGTCTGTCACAAAGGAAGATGCCATATTTTGAAAAATTGCACAGGTGATTTTTCACTAAAGCTGGGTGGGGCAAGTATTATATCAAATTTTTTCATCGCTTAGTAAAAATTTGGTAAACTCGATTTAGTTATTGAAGTTGCTATGAAAGTAGGATCCATCCAGAGTCATGCTCGAGAGAAAGCAGCTCTGGTGGCAGTCGCTTTTTTACCAAAGAAAATCTTCCTTTTAAAAACCCAATACATAAAATGACATAAAATGACGTCATAGGAATGGTAGCCGCGGGACGCACTTTTTGAGTTCTCCTCCAGATCTTATCACAAACAGGACATATCACCCATCAAAGAACTCTTTGCTCATCACGCAGAACAGCTAAGACACGTGTGGAAGGATTACTTGAAGGTGCACAAATTGGGCGATCAGGGGAAGAGGGAAGGGAGCAGAGGGGAGACACAGCCCCATCTGCGGCGGTGGAAACACGGTCCATATCTGCAGCGGTGGAAACGCGGTGGAAACGCGGTCCGCACCTGTGGCTGTGGGGACACGGCCCATATCTGCGGCTGTGAAAATGCGGTCTGCACCCACTGCGGTGGAAATGCGGCCAGCACCCGCAGTTGCAGAGATGCCTGGGATCCCAGGGCGGAACAGAGAACACAAAAGTCAGGAGGTGGGCTCTTTCCCTGTGTCCCACAGCTGATCGCTCCCGCCTAGGGGGTAGCTAGGTGGGCCCTAGGGCAGACAAAAAACACAGACTCCATACCTGGGCCCCTCCCCCCGCTCTTCCAATCCTATCCCTGCCCTTCCAGAAACTTAAACTGGCCCCTGAACTGAGGAGTAGTTTTAGATTACAGAGGAGCCATAGTGCTCAGGGTCTGGGAAGACTGGCAGGCAGCTCTGACCCAGGGAAGAGGCTGGGAAGAGTGTGATTTTGGCTGGGCTAGGAGACAAGAGACTCCTCCATCCCCAGACCCCACCCTTTCTGTCCTGCCTAGGGCGGGGCAAGTGCAACTGCAGTGGCACTCCCAGGGATCAGCAGTAAGCCAAATACGCAGCTCCTGGCTTTCAGCAGCTCAGAAATCTCCCGCCCGCCACACACAAACACACACACACACACACACACACACACACACACACAAGAAGTGCCCTAAGACTCAGGAGAACTGGACACAGGGCTGCTGGTGCTACTCTCAGTGTGCATATGTGGAAGCAAGGGCAGAAACTTCACTGACTTTGTAAAAACTACCACCCAGACCCCTCAGCCCCACGCATTTAAATCTACAGTCCCAAAGTCACTCTGGGCACCAAGTGACAGGCTCTGCCTGCACTATAGGCAGAGGACTCTTTGGTACAGCAGAGGACAACCTGGAGATTACTTAGTGGGCTTAAGCCAAGACTGGCGCTGCTTGTTGTTTTGCTTTGTTTTGTTTCGATTTGTTTTGTCTTTATATCTTTGATATCTTTCCCTGTGTTGAGTGGGGGTTATCAGTTGTTTTTACATGTGAATGTATTTGATTTTTTCTTTGTTGTTGTTGTTATTGTGCTTGGTGATTTGCTTTGTTCTGAAATTGCCCTACCAGGGCCCAGCTTAAGAGGCACAAGATTCAACATATCCAGAGGCCAACCCTCGACCAAATCAGAGTACTACCGGGTTTGACCTACAAGTCACACACCCAGAGGGAATTCTCTACAGGCACAAGAGCCCATAGAGGCCAAACCACATTCAAGCAGTCAACCCTCACACAGCAGAACACCCTGCGGTGGGGAGAGCCAAGTCTCACAACTAGTCAGCGTAGGAGTTAACCCCACCTACTCACAAGTGAAAAGCAATTAAAGATCTTCTTTAACAGGATAATATACACAACACAAGGTCACCTTTGGAGCACACATAGAAGAGAAGAACAAAGTAGTGCAAGTCAGATATAAAGGGCACATACTACATAAGAAAACACAGCAAGAACTAAGAACTCTAGGGGATCTACCTAATACATCGAAGCAAACACAGAGAGTCAGCCAGAATGGGGAAACAAAGAAACATGTCCCAAATAAAAGAACAGAAGAAACCTCCACAACTGGAACCAAATGAAGCAGAGGTAACCAACCTATCAGAGACAGAGTTCAGAACACTGATGATAAGAATGTTTAAGGAGCTTAGAAACGACATAAAGAAGGATGTAGAAATCATAACGAACAACCAGTTAGAACTAAAGAACACAATTACCAAAATTAAGAACTCACTTGAAGGAATTACCAGCAGGTTAGATAAAGGAGAGGATCGAATCAGCGACTTGGAAGACCAGTTAGCAGAGATCACCCAAACAGAACAACAGAAAGAAAAAAGAATCAAAAACAATGAAGATGGTTTAAGAGACCTCTGGGATAACATCAAGCGCAACAACATGCTCATCATAGGAATACCAGAAGGTGAAGAGAGGAAGCAAGGGATTGAGAACATATTTGAAGTAATGATGTCCGAAAACTTCCCTAACCTGATGAAGGAAAGCAACACACAAGCCCAGGAAGTGCAGAGAGTTCCAACCAGGACAAACCCAAACAGGTCCACACCAAGAAACATTATAGTTAAAATGGCAAAGCTTAAATATAAAGAGAGAATCCTAAAAGCAGCAAGAGAAAGACAGAGGGTTACATACAACGGAACTCCCATAAGGCTATCAAATGACTTTTCTACAGAAACATTGAAGGCCAGGAGGGAGTGGCAGGAGATACTCAAAGTGATGGAAAACAAAGGCCTACAACCTAGATTGCTTTATCCAGCAAGGCTATCATTTAAAGTTGATGAAGAGATAAAGAGCTTCCCAGAAAAGAATAAGCTAAAGGAATTTATTACCACCGAGCCAGCATTGCAAGAAATACTAAAAGGACTTCTGTAAATAGAAGATGAAAACAATCTAACTACAAATTTAAAAACGGCAATAACTATGTACCTATCAATAATCACTTTAAATGTAAACGGGTTAAATGCTCCAATCAAGAGACATAGGTAAATGTCTCCTGAGTAAAATGGAAATTCTTAAGCATACTTTGAGGAACGTATGAACTGATTTATGTAAAGAACTTGGAACAATTCATGGTTTTGAACAGTTCTTGGTACGTAGGAAGTGCTGTATAAATGTTAGCAGTCGTCATCATCATCAGGCTATTGTAGTGTTGTTTGCTGTTATATGTTATTAGAAATAATTTATCCTCATTGCGTTTCCCTTTAGTTTGTTTGTTTGTTTGTTTGTCTAAATTTAAGACAATAGAATTTACCAAAATTATGAAGAAAAAAAAAAGAGACATAGGGTGGCTGAGTGGATAAGAAAGCAAGCCCCTTGCATATGCTTATACAAGAGACTCACCTCAGATCAAAAGTCACACACAAGCTGAAAGTGAAAGGTTGGAGTAAGATATTTCATGCAAATGGAAATGAAAAAAAACTGGAGTTGCAATACTTATATCTGACAAAACAGACTTTAAAATGAAGAACATATTAAAAGATAAAGATGGGCACTATATAATAATAAAGCGATCGATCTGACGAGAGGACATAACCCTAGTAAACATCTATGCACCCAACATAGGAGCACCTAAATATATAAAACAGATACTGACTGACATAAAGACAGAGATCAACAGTAACACTATCATAGTAGGGGACTTCAACACACCTCTGACAACAAGGGACAGGTCTTCCAGACAGAAAATCAATACGGAAACAACAGCCTTAAATGATACATTGGACCACTTGGATTTAATCGATATTTTCAGAACATCTCACCCCAATGCTGCAAAATACACGTTTTTCTCAAGCGCACATGGAACATTTTCCAAGATAGATCATATGTTAGGCCACAAAACAAGTCTTGATAAATTTAAGAAAATTGCAATCATACCAATTGTCTTCTCTGATCACAGTACTATGAAATTAGAAATGAACTACAGGAAAAAAACTGGAAGACACACCAATTCATGGAGGATGAATAACTTATTACTAAATAATGAATGGGTCAAGCAGGAGATCAAGGAAGAAATCAAAAGATATCTCGAGACAAACGAAAATGAAAACAAGACGACACAAAATCTATGGGATGCCGCGAAAGCAGTCCTAAGAGGGAAATTCATAGCATTGCAGGCCTACCTAAAGAAACAAGAAACGTCACTAATCAACAGTTTATCTTCACACTTAAGGGATTGGAAAAACAACAGCAAAATAAGCCCAAAGGGAGCACAAGGAAGGAAATAATAAAGATCAGAGCGGAAATAAATGGAATAGAAACCAGAAAAACAATACAAAAGATCAATGAATCCAAGAGTTGGTTCTTAGAGAAGATAAACAAAATTGACAAACCTTTAGCCAGACTCATTTAAACAAAGAGAGAGAGGACCCAAATTAATAAAATCAGAAATGAAAGAGGAGAAGTGAAAACAGACACTGCAGAAACACAAAAAATTTTAAGAAATTACTATGAGCAACTATATGCCAACAAATTTGACAATCTGGAAGAAATGGACAATTTTCTAGAGACGTACAACCTTCCAAGGCTAACTCAAGAAGAAACACGAAACCTGAATAGACTGATTACCATCAGGTAAATTGAATCAGTAATCAACAATCTCCCAACAAACAAAAGCCCTGGGCCAGATGGCTTTACAGGGGAATTTTACAAAACGTTCAAAAAAGAACTATCACCTATTCTCCTCAAGCTCCTCCAAAAAATCCAGAAGGAGGGAAGACTCCCAAACACTTTTTACAAAGCCACTATCACCCTGATCCCAAAATCAGACAAAGACACCACAAAAAAAAGAAAACTACAGGCCGATATCTCTAATGAACATAGATGCAAAAATCCTCAACAAAATATTAGTGAACAGAATTCAGCAATACATTAAAAAGATCATACACCATGATCAAGTGGGATTCATCCCTGGTATGCAAGGATGGTTCAACATCCGCAAACCAATTAATGTGATACACCACATTAACAAAATGAAAAATAAAAATCACATGATCATATCAATAGATGCAGAAAAAGCATTTGATAAAATCCAACAGCCATTTATGATAAAAATCTTTAAGAAAGTGGGAATAGAGGGATCATATCTCAACATAATAAAGGCCATATATGACAAATCCACAGCTAACATCGCACTGAATGGGGAAAAGCTAAAACCATTCCCCCTAAGATAAGGAACAAGGCAAGGTTGCCCACTATCTCCACTTCTATTCAACATAGTGCTGGAAGTTGTAGCCACAGCAATCAGACAAGAAAAAGAAATAAAAGGCATCCAAATCGGTAAGGAGGAAGTAAAATTGTCATTACATGCAGATGCTCTGATACTATATATAGAGAACCCTAAAGACTCCACCAAAAAACTATTAGAGCTGATAGATGACTTTAGTAAAGTAGCAGGATACAAAATTAATATTCAGAAATCAGTTGCATTTGTATATAATAAATAATAAATACCAATAATAAAACACCAGAAGGAGAAATTAAAAAAACAATCCCATTTACAATTGCTCCAAAGACTATAAAATACCTGGGAATAAATTTAACCAAAGAAGTAAAAGATCTGTACTCAGAAAATTATAAGAGACTGAAGAAAGAAATGAAAGAAGATATAAATAGATGGAAACACGTACCATGTTCATGGATAGGAAGAATTACTATAGTTAAAATGTCCATACTGCCTAAAGCAATATACATATTCAACGCAATTCCTATCAAACTATCAACGACGTTTTTCACAGAAATAGAACATAGAATCCTAAAATTTATATGGGACCATAAAAGACCCCGGATAGCCTCAGCAATCTTGAGAAATAAGAACAAAGTGGGAGGTATAACAATACCTGACATCAAATTATACTACAAGGCTACAGTAATCAAAACAGCATGGTACTGGCATAAAAACAGACACATAGATCAACGGAACAGAATAGAGAGTCCAGAAATAAATCCATGCCTATATGGTCATTTAATCTACGACAATGGAAGCAACAATGTACGGTGGGGTAAAGACAGTCTATTCAATAAATGGTCTGGGAAACCTGGACAGACACATGCAAAAAATTGAAGCTGGACCACCTCCTTACACCATATACAAAAATAAATTCAAAATGGCTTCAAGACTTAAATGTAAGATCTGAAACCATAAAATACCTAGAAGAAATTATAGGAAGAAACTTCACAGACATTACCTGGAGTAAGATTTTTACTGATATATCCCCTCATGCTAGGGAAGTAAGAGAAAAACTAAATATGTGGGATTACATCAAACTAAAACGTTTTTTCACAGCAAAGGAAACCATCAACAAAACAAAAAGGCATCCTACTGAATGGGAAAAGATATTTGCCAATGATATATGTGATAAGGGGTTAATATCACAAATCTATAAAAAAACTCTATCAACTCAACTCCCAAAAAACAAACAACCCAATTAAAAAATGGGCAGAGGACATGAAGAGACATTTTTCTTCTAAAAAGGACACACAGATGGCAAACAGACATATGAAGAAATGCTCAACCTCACTAACCATCAGAGAAATGCAAATAAAAACCACAATGAGATACCACCTCACCCCAGTCAAAATCGCTATCATCAATAAATCAACAAACAACAAGTGCTGGCCTGGATGTGGAGAAAAGGGAACGCTTGTGCACTGTTGGTGGGATTGCAGATTGGTGCCGCCACTATGGAAAACAGTATGGAGGTATCTCAAAACTCTGAAAATGGAACTACCCTATGATCCAGTAATTCCACTCCTAGGTATCTATCCGGAGAAATCCAAAACTCCAATTCAAAAATCTTTATGCACTCCTATGTTTGTTGCAGCAGTATACACAATAGCCAAGACATGGAAACAACCAAAATGCCGATCGGTAGATGACTGGATTAAGAAACTCTGGTACATTTATACAATGGAGTATTACGCAGCCATAAAGAAGAAATAAATCTTACCATTTGCAACAACATGGATCGACCTAGAGAACATTATGTCAAGTGAAATAAGTCAGACAGAGAAAGAGTACCATATGATCTCACTTATATGTGGAATCTAAAGAAAAGAATAAGTGAATGAACTAATCAGAAACAGTTTTGGAGACAAAGAGGAAAAACTGAGGGTTGTTAGATGGGCGGGGGAGGGGGATAAGGGGGAAGGTGAGGGGATTAGAAAACAGTCAGTAACCACAAGATGGCCACGGGGTTTTGAAAATTAATTTGGGGAACGTAATCAATAATGTTGTAAAGATTTTGTAGGGTATCCGATGGACACGTGTCCCATTTGGGAGACCACCTCAGGGAAGATGCAGATGCCTGATCACTGCACTGTACACCTGAAGCTAAACAATAAAGAATGCCAACTATATATATATATATATATATATATATATATATATATATATATATATATATATATGTATATACTTACAAGAAACGGAGTACAGCATTAGAAATAGAGACAGTGGAAATGTAATGGCTCAGTGCGATGTCAGAGGGATAGTGGATGGGGGGAGGGGGTCCACATAGTGTGAGGGATATAAATGATAAACGTCTAAGTATTACTTTGTTTTGTGCACCTGAAACTAATTTAAAAAAATGACATCCTAAGAAGCTGAAAAGACAGTTCTTTCAATATTAGAATTTTCTGCAACCTAGAAATAATAGGAACTCTTTTTGTGTTCAGGTGTGTGTGTGTGTCTTTTGATCTAAGGCTGAATCATTCTGGCTCATTCAGACCCCATTGAGGCCCAGTGGGGGGCCAGCTGTTTGAGCAGTCTTTATGCCTAGGAAAACCAGGGGTCTGATTCGTTTTAACATATGTCCTGTTAACAAAAGCTGTGGAAAAGGCAGGAAATAGGAATTGGCTTTGGTCATCTAGTGGATTTTCCCATTTTCAGAGCAACTTGGAAAATGTGCCTGCCCCAAATTAGTGGGTGTCGGAATAGCCCCATTCTATTCTTGGAACCTCCAGCAAGTGGCCTTAGACTAGCAACCTCATTTCATTGGGCTTCGTTTTTTCAAGTTTGCCTTTGATTTATTAAAAAAAAAAAAAAAGTGGGGGATAGCGGGGAGACGTGCATATTTATTTATGAGATCATGCCTACTAAGTTTTGAGGCAAATACACGGGAAAATCATTAATGCTTATGAAATCTCCTGTCCCTGGAGTTTTGAAAAGCAGGATGGATTTCCATTCATTTGAGATGGATGACCTCGCAGAGACCTTTCTAAATTTTAGGTCAAAAACAGACAGAAGTTCATTCACTCAGGAAAGGCAAGCAAAAAGGAAACTGACAGCTGTTCTAAAGTTTCCTAAGAGAAATTCCTTCACCACATCCCAGACTCAATGGCAGTCTTCCATAGTAAACCTGGGGACACCTCAGCAGGGGTAGGTAAACTGTTGTGCTCTACCTCCCACTCAGGTGGGGACCGGAAACTCCTGGAGAAATACAGTAACTGGGGCTTTCACGCAACTGAACATCTATCTAGTGTGTTCTTGTAATGCCTTGATTAGTTTTATTTAAAAAGATTTCATTTTAGACTTTTAAGTTAGCAAAAAGAAAAAACAACAATTAATGATAATCACTGGCAAGGACGTGATAAGATAGATATGCTCATATGTTACTAGTAGGAGTGTCAATTAGTAAAAAAATTATTTCTAAGAGTCACTAGGGCACTAGGTAAGTCCTTGAAACAAATGTATTTCATTTAACTTAATTCTTCTTTACAGACGGTCACAAGACCCATTTTCCCATCCAAGCACTAACCAGGCTCGACCCTGCTTCAGCTTCTGAGACCAGACGAGATCGGGCAAGTTCAGGGTGATATGGCCATAGACACAAGGCCCATTTTCAGTGCAGTATTATTCACAATAGCGAACACATGGAAACAACCTAAGTGTCCATCGACATATGAATGGATAAAAAAGATATGGTACATACACACAATGGAATATGATATAGCCAGGAGAAAGATGGAAATCCTGCCATTTGCAACAACATAGATGGACCTTGAGGGCATTACACCAAGTGAAATAAGTCAGACAGGAAAAGACAAATACTGCAAGGTATCACTTATATGTGGAATCTAAAAAGAGGCAAACTCAGAATGTAGAACAGTGGTTGCCAGGGGCTGCAGGGCAGGGGAATTGGGAGAGGTTGGTTAAAAAAAAGGGTACAAACTTTCAGCTATGAGAAGTTCTGAGGGTCTAATGTAATACAGTGTGACTATAGTTAACAACATTGTATTATATAATTGGAATTTGCAAAGAGAGTAGAACTTAAAAAATAGTCTCACAAAAAAAAAAAAGAAAGAAAGAAAAAGAAAAGGTAAATAAGGGAGGTGGTGGATGTGTTAATTAACTAGATGGGAGGGATCCTTCCACAATGTATAGGTACATCAAATCACTACAATGTACACTGTATCTTACAACATTATTTGTCAATCATACCTCAATAAAGATGAAAAAATACCAAAACCAGGAGGATACATAATGAAACTAATCAGGGTTGTGAGGAGATTTATGCACAAGTATGTTCCTTGCATATGTTATTCAAAAGAGTTAAAAAAATGAAAATAAGCCAAATGTTGAACAAGGGAGTGAATAAATAAATTAAGGCGCATCTACTCAATGAGATATTCAGATGCTATTAAAAAACATATTTGCAAACAACTATATAATTCATGGTAAATTACTCTAAATATAATGTTGGAAGGAAAAACTCAGGTATAAAGTTACATAGTAAGTATGACACCAACTTAGATAAATGAAATTTCGCCAATGAGAAGAAAGCTCACCTAAATAACTCAGTTAATAGAGTGTTAGACTGGTGAACAGTAATAATTATAATAAGTCAGTAATGAAGTAAGCTCGTCTCTAGTGATGAAGTGGGTCCGTCTGCATCTCTGATCTGTCAATAGCTGGCCAATCTTTCACCCTCCTTGTAGCATTCCAGTATTATAATCATTGGTTTCTTCTGATGACACATGGTCTTCTTTGTCTGACCTACTAGATTGGCAACTCTCTTCGGGCAAAGACTGGTCTAAACATTTACATTGGTTACCAAGCAATTTATTCTACTCCACCACCCTGGGGAGGCTTATTCACTCTCCCTCAACATACTATGTGTCAGAGAGCATAGAGGACCCATTCGGCAGGAAGAGGTTTTCTTTGAAAGAAAATACACCCAGTGTCCATTTGATTCCAACATTAGAGTGGGGCCACCACACCCAAGATCTCCGAGCCCCACCCCCACCTCAGGCACATACCAGGAGTGGCCAGCTGTGGGCCTGCCCAGGCCTCATTTCTGAAGGAACCAAGAGGCTTGCAGTTCACAGCAGCCTAACCCGGGTTCCCAGGCCAACATACCAGCCCACCTCCCGCAGCCCACAGCCTAGGCAAAAGCCTCCACCCCTGTGCTCCCTCACCCCAGCCTGGGCCCCAGGGCCACCTTCTGCAGAACCACTCACCAATTCCCCTGGCCGAATGCCACTTTAAACAACTTGTCGCCACCTCCTGCTCTGCAAGGGGTCTTGCTTCTGTTTCCTTTCTCCGGAACCTGTTTTCTCTGGCACAGGGGCACCCCAAAATTCCTGGCTGTCTTCAAAGACATGACATTGAAACTGTTCAAACATCCCCCACAGTCCATAAAGTGATAACGCTATCTTTTGTGTGTGTGTGTGTGTCTCTCTCTCTCTCCCTCTCTCTCTCTCTCTCCCCCCCCCGCTCAATCCCCAATACACACACCCAGAATGAAAGAAAATTCAGGTCATGGCACATCACCCTGTGTTTGGGCCATAATAACTGCTACTATTTTTCAAAAACTTACTATATGCCAAGCACTATGCTGAATTCTTTCCATGTACTGTCCTATGACTGAGTACGGTTACCATCCCCATTTCACAGACTAAGAAACAGAGGCTTCAAGAGCTTAAGAAACTGGCCCAAAGTCACAAGACTGAACTGGGACTCAGACCCAAGCAGCCTGACCCCAGAGCCCCAACATTGTTACATCAACCGAAAAGTGCGTGGGCCTTAGCAGCGGCCTCAGCAGCCTATGGTGGCATCTCCGGCACTGGGAGGTTTTTAGGGAGTCCCCCAAACCAGCCCCTCGGACATCCCCACCATGAGGCTCCTTTCTGGCAAAGCATCTAGGAATGCTGGGAGTGGGCTGAACTAATAATGAAAGGAGCGGGAAGGAACAGGACTGCAATGGCAGCAGAATCCACCAGCAAAAAGAATTTCACTCCCCTTGGACAAACCACGGCAGAGTATGGCAAATAGTTTCTGGTTCTCTCCATTGCCAAGGACGAGTCAGAACCTCCCCTCTGGTACCCGGAGAAATCCCTGCCTTACGGGAAGACCACTCTGTAAAGGAAGTCTTTTCTCCTCCAGTATCTCCCCCAACACGAGATCTGTGGGATGACTAGGCACCTCTGGGTTAGGATTATCATGCTCCCCTGAGCAGTTCAGAAATAAAGGCTTCCAGCTAGAGGGCTGTCACAGAAGTGGAGACAGGACTTTGGGAGTCTTGAGTCATTCTACCACCTCCCTTCCTCTCTGTGCTACACTCTTTTTCCTTTTCTGAATATTATGTGCAACTAGCAATCAAGACAGGAAAAACAAGAGTCTTACACACAGCGACAAAATGCTGATGTGTCTATTCTATTAATAACACAAAATCTCAGCAAATGCAAATGGCATTACATGCATAATTCCATAAAGTTAAATCCAAACTAAATATTTCCATTTTAAATAACATTTACGGAGACCTCTCCATTAAAATATTTAACACTGATTTTTTTTCCCAAGGGACTATCCTATGTTTCCTAAGGAACAAAACTATGTAGACAACAACAACAAAAAGATAATATTTTAGAAATGAATTGTAAATATTGTCTTTTATTCTGTTATATTGCACAAGTCTTAGCTACAATCATATATTTACAAGCACTTTTGCCCCACAATTAAATGCCTATTTTTTTTAAAGAAGACAAAATAACCCTGATTTCAATCTATTTCAAACAAAGAAGTGATTTCTTAGCACTGAGTTTAGAATAATGAAGCAAAATGTGTAAAAGACCCTGAAAAATATTCATGGACATACAACACGTGAAAGAAATAGTTCTTTAAAAATATATATACTGACAGAATAAATGCATAGTACCAACATACACTCTAGAATACAAAAAGAAATGGCTAGGTAACTTAGTAAGTAACTACATTTTTTAAAAAATAAAATCACACACATTTCAAGTGATATGAATAAATTAGAAAAGTTTGGGAAAGTTCATAAAAGAAAGGTGGTCCTAACTGTAAAAATAGGGCACATGAAAATGGCAGAAGAAATCTATAAAGGTGGGAAGGTTATAGGATCAGACAGGGAAACAAGGCAGATTTACAAAGGAAAATCAAAGAGGATTAACTAGATTTCTTTTTTTAGTAGAAATTCAAAATGAATGTTAAATGGAACCTTTTGAGCACAGAAGAGAAACAGACTCTCCATAATTTACCTCCTGAATTTGAATAGAATTTGGCCATCAGGCAAGATCTGAAAAACCTCAACTAAGACTACATCTACACAGCACAGCCAAATGGAGAATTAAGGTCATCAATCACCCAACAGTATGAGGCAAAAAGCTGGGACACTGACTAAGAAAGAGGATTTTTCAAGGCAACTATCCAAATTCAAATTAATGGGGAATAGTTGTGAAATTTTCTTCAACACTTTGCCTAAAATATTGCAAAACAATGGTGAAAGCTTATCAGAACACTTCCAGAAAAAGGCTTACAAGTAGGCATTAGTGTTAGATGTATTTGAATAGCCAGGGTTGAGAAAGTTGTAAAAAGTTCGAAAAACGCAAGATGTCTGTATAAAACTTAATCTCCCACCTAATATGAGATAATGAGGCACAATAAATGAGTCGTCAGATCAAAAACTCTAGCCAGCATCCTCATGGCTGACCACTCTCCCCAGATGGAAAAGATGATTTCAAAGATAAAACATGTTATAACTAACGTATACTCCTTGACACAGACCACTGTCTTCTTTGTACAGTGAGTTTCTTGCAAGAGACGGGGGCTTTGCAAAACAAAAAAAGTTTACCTCAATTATCAAAAAATGAAACCGCCAAAACTTAGCCAAACAAATAAACATATGCCTCTCATTTCACCACCCCATTCCCCCTACTACCTATATATATATAAAAAAAAGAAAATTTTAAAATTAAGGAACTACACTACACATTTATTAGATGCTATTCATCAGACTTTTGAGTTTCAGAGAACTATAAGATTCTCCCAGAAATCAAGAACTAGATTAGAGTTGCCAACTTTTAATTTTTCAAGCAAGATCAGTATATTCAAACTATGATACTGTTACCATCATTTCATGAAAAAAAGGGCATTTTCATCAGAAAATAGGAAAGACAAAAGACAAAGAGGATAATCCTTTCTCTATTTCATACATTTGGATTTCTAAAAACCCTAGTACGTTATTTTCCTCATTTTCTTGCATGCCAGTAAAAACTTTCTCATGAACCAGCGACAAGAAAAAGAGGTCTAAAGGGTACAGCATCACGCTTCTCAAAGTGTAGGTCTCAGACGAGCAGCAATCACCTGGGAACTTGTCAGAAACGAAGATTCTCAGGCTCCAAGCAACTCGAGGGCTAAACCCTAGAATTTGTTTTAACAAGCCCTCCAGGTGATTCTGGTGCAGGCAAAAGTTTGAAGGCCACTCGAATAGAGCATATGGATTTCAGAACCAGGAAAGAAGTCCAGAGAGTCTGATTAAACTCTAGCAGGCTCAGGTTCCTCATCTGCAAACTCTGTGAAAATAACTTTTTTTTTCAAACAAACAATGGCACAATTTTAGCCTGAAATGTATGGCTTCAAAATGGGACAGATTATTTGAAATCAGAACTATCCTATATTTAGGGATTCAAGATTCATAAATACCAGCCAATGACCAGCTACTTCTCCTTCAAGCACATAGTTCCATGTCCTTCTGCATTGGGACTCATCACCATCACCATCACCACCACCATCATCACCATTTCACCACCATCGCTATCATCATCACCACCATCCCCACCACCACCATCATCACCACCATCCCCATCACAATCACATCACATACAACACGTATACTACATGATACGTGAAAGACAAACTTGTAATTTCATTTGTATTTTGATCAACCCAGCGACCCTGTGAAGTAGGTGCAGTAACAGATACTATCATCACATTTGGCAGGTGCAGAGGTTGAGGCTTGGTGAGGGCAAGAAAGCTACCTTGAGCTTGTAATATGTGCTGTCATCAGGAGGTTTTTGTTTTTAGAGTAGTGATCCTGCATTCTGTCCCTTGGAATCCAGAACAAGGTTCCTTCCCCTGGTGCACTCCCCACATTTACAAGCTCCTAAGCATGCTGACAGTCTGTGTGCCGATATACAGCACACAGAATGCTGTAGGGTTCTCAGCACTTCCCCAGGAGGCCTCCCGAGCAGTCTCAGCTTAGCCCAGCACAGGTGGGCGAGGCGTTCCACTCAGAGCCTCTGGCCAGGTGACCTGCTATCTGACCCCTGAGGGCCTGCCCTTAGGATCCCTGGGGACCATCGTGTACTTCCTCAGATTTCCCTGGGTTCCTCTATACCTCAGCAAGGCCGGCCTTCACCTCAGCCAAAGCAGATGGGCCCTTTCTCCCCAAACCCTGGATAAGCCTCCCCACCTGCCAAGAGAGGCGGGCATTATTCCAGGCCCCTCAGAGGAAGGACGGGGGCCTGCCTTCTAAGAAGCTGCACTCAGGGAATATGGCTGAGCACCACCTCTACAGACTCCCAGAGCAGGCGAGGCCTGTGGTGAGTCAAGTAGAAAAGGACAGTAGGAAGATGTTCGTGAATTCTTTCCAGGGACAGACAGAACCCCAGAGGGCCAAACACAGATGAGCAAGTGATTCACCTAAGGGAAAGACCAAAAAGATTTAAAAAAAGTGGCTGGAAAATTCAGTGCCGAACACCCCCACTTTACCACCACCCCCACCATTCCCCGCCCTGTTTCTATTACACTTAATCCAGGCAACCAATTGCTACAACTCACAATCGGTTTCACTTTTAATAGACAACCGTTCCACATTTCTTTCTTCAGTGGCTATGAAGAGGCGCAGTGAACATGCTGGCGCCACAAATGCCACACTCATTCCACAGTAGGGTCCCAGGACACACCAGGAGGTGAGGGTCATGATGAAAGAAAAGTCCCTTTTGCTGTAAACAGGAGGGGTGGGGTCATATCTGGATTTCTAGAGCCCTAGCCTTCAGTCTCCCACTCTGCTTCTCTCTCCAGATGTCACCTGAGGTACCAGACCACTCGGGGACACTCAATCCTCAAACAAGGCCGATCAAAAGACATCAGCAGATCTTCTAGACTTTGTTTTGGAGTCATGATTTTGGTTCCTGGCTTTATAATTATCATAACAATGGGCATAAGAAGCCAGGTAGAATATCACTATAAACTAAAATGCGCTTACCATATACTTCTACTAAAACGCTGTGTAGAAGCACAGGGAGAATGAAGGGTGAGTGTGGCTGCATCTCCTGCAGCCATGTCACCTCGCCCCTCACGGAGAGGCATCTGTGACGGCATTGGCTGCACAAATCTGCACAGCAACCAGGGGGCTACTTTTACAAGATGGCACAAGATGGGAACTTCAACACAAATTCACATCGTGGAAGCCTAAAATTTGAAGGTAAAGTTGAAATTCTCAGGTTCTTGGCATTCTCCCCACATGCACCCACCGCCCCCCCACCAAAAAAGAAACTGCCAAGGCTTAGATACACCCATGGGATTAAGAAAAACAGGAGACGGAGGACTAGCCCAGGTCATCTCGTCCCAGAGATGGTTACTCAGCACCCAGACCGGCCCACATAAAAAGTCCATGAGTCAGTGCTGAGTGCGGGGGTGCCAAGGGAGCCCAGGAGGGGGGCTCAAAGCTTAGTAAATGAATGAACACGCTAGCTATCTGAGCACATGTTTCAATGTGAGACGGCGTGTATAAGGAAGGGGAGGACACAGGTTCACCATGAGCATTCCAGAAATGTCACAGACACTCACCACTACAGCCAATCATTATGTTCTGAAGCTGGTGGCAAGTAGGACAAACCCAAGAAAAGCGAAAGGACTGAGTCGATCTGCAGAAATGGGTTGAAAATAATCAATAAAAGAAAGCCGAGGAAAGACCATCTTTGCAGATAAACCCGAGATTCAATAAAGGCTAGACCCCAGGCTGTCTCTAAAGTCTAGAATTGCACTGCCTCTCACTGCCTATTAAATGTGTGTCATTCCAGCTAGCGAGAACAAATTTCTGTTGTCAAACACATTACATATTTGCCCTACTGCCTTATCATACTTGATGTGTCTTCTTTAATTTGTGGAACCAACAACAAAAAGATTTATCATTTCGCTTTCCCTGGGGAGCAACCCTCCAGAGAAATGCTTATTTTTTATCTATGCATCTTAAGCCCTGCAAGACACATTTATTACAAGGACGTTTTGAGCAGACTATCACAATAAATCAGGTCAATATTAAGCTTCAAAAAAAACTGGCTTTTCCTTTAAACACCTTTGGAGCTTGGAGGTAGGGTGAACTGCCCAAGTCCTTGAAATTTCACCCCTGCCCCCATATTACCTTCTCCAGACATGTTTACCAATTGGATGACCTCACTTATAAGAGACACAGAAATATACACACTCAAGAAAATGCACAAAGTTACAACACTCCCACCAGGAAATGGCATTTCTGGCTTCTCACTACCATCATCTTGTTTCAAATTGTTGGTAAATTCAATCGATGAGGATATATTTATTAGTAATATGGCAGGCAAGGTAATCCAATGAGAATTATGGTTATGGGGATGCCCTAAGAAAACAAAAAGAATATATCAAGATTTCAAGTGACATAGATAAATAAAATGTGGTCTGTCCATACAATGGAATATTATGCAGCCATGAAAAGGAAGAAAAATGTGGACACATGCTGCAACATGGATGAACTGGAAGACATTATGCTAATCTAGACACAAAAGGACACATGTTGTGTGATTCCACTTTTAAGAAGTACATAGAATAGGCAACTTCATAGAGACAGAAGGTTACCAGGGGCAATGGAAGTTATTGCTTAACGGCTACAGAGTTTCTGTGTGGGATCATGAAAAAGTTTTGAAAATACATAGTGGTGATAGTTATACAACAATGTAAATGTACTTAATGCCACTGCATTGTATACTTAAAAATGGTTAAAATGGCAAATCTATGATATATATTATCTTTTTACAATTTAAAAAGAAGAAATAATACATCAAAAACCACTGAATGGTTCACTTTAAATGTGAGTTGCATGGTCTCTGAATTTATACACCAGTAAAGCTGTTATTTAAAAAAAAAAAGATTTCAAGTAGTACAAGAAAGCTTCTGTACAATAGCACCCCTCTTCTTTCCCCTTATTCTCTACCACAGCATTCATCATAAGGTGGAGCTGTTTTATTTAGTGGTGCACACAGTCAGTCTACATTCCACTTCCACTCCAACACATGAGCATAGGCACCAAATACACCAACACAGGACCGTGGGTGTTTTATGCATTTGACACTCCCGCTCCTACCTTGGTGCCTACTCAGGGACGGTGCTGAGGACCACTGATAGAATGAGTCAATGAAGTAAACGAGTAATGGAAAAGGCAAGAAAGGGACAAACATCATAAACAAGAAAAAGGACCTATACTACTTAAAAAGGATGAGTACAGGAAAAGACCATTGAATGGGCAAACATGTGGACCATGTTGAGTGTGATGTTTAGGTGGAGAAAGGACAGCTGTTTACATTTCCGAGCTCCTGCATCACCAAAGCTTTCCCACATCCCCACATGGACGTGAAGCCAGTCTGCTTTGGGTGGGAACCATTCTCAGGAAAAAGATCTAAGAAGGCACTTATCTTCGGTTCGAACACCTTCATGCACAAAGGAAATGGACTGTGCCATAAGCATACCTGGAATTCTGTGTGGAGTGTTTCAAACGGGGCACGAGAAAATTAGAGTGTCCCTATGTCCCTGAGGAGAGAATTCTGTTTTTATTTTCCCCAGAAGACTTGTTTGGGGAAAGACGTGTAAACCGTTAACTGCTGCAAAATGCTCAAGCAAATCAATCACCTGTTAGGATGATGTCTGTCAACTTTTATCACAGCTGGACCTGGGAGATCAAATCCCTCCCAGACTGGATGTCCATTCAACCAGCCATTCCTTCCTCAATCCTCTAACACATTTCTCCCTGCCCTCAGGCAGTTCACAGGGAGGCTGGGGGTGGCGGGCGGGGGTGGGAAGAGCCTGGAACCACCACAGACATTATAATAATAGAATGAGCTTGTACAGTGATAGAGTGGGGGGAAGGGTCTCCAGGAAACTTCCAGAAGAAGGGGTTACTTGAAACTAATGAGGAGGAGTCAACCATGATGGGGAAGAAGGGAAATGGAGAGCAGAGCGCTAGTCAGAAAAGATCCAGACAGGAGAAAGCAAAGCAGACAGGCTTGGGGGCTGGAGCGCGGGCTGGGATGGTTCCATAAACAGCTTAGTGGGACTGAAATTTGAAGCTGGAGGGAGGGAGTGGTGAGCAAAACAAATGTGCACAAGAAGCAGGGCCTTTTGTGGTTTGCTGAGGTTCTGTCCCACAAGCTGCTAAAGGATTCTAATCTGGGGCGTGACATGACCCCACCTACATTTCAGAGCTGTCACTCGGTGGCCTGTCCTTCCATGGTAGGCAGCACCATCCTCATTTTACTCATCAGGCTCTGACAAGTCAACAGGCTGGATTCTGCCCTGGGCTGCCGATGGCAGGACCCATCCTGAGCACGAGGACCAAGAGAGACTAGTAAATGCTGGTGCCTGAATACAGATGCTCCAGATCTATTTTAGAATTCCAGGACATCTAAAAAGGTTTATAGGTAGCACGGAAAGAGACAAAGGAGAAGGCAAAATGGGAAATGCTAGAGAGAGGGGGTAGCTAAAGAAACAGCAAGCAGGGCAGTGAGGCCCCAGCAGAAGGATTCTTCCTTAGAAAGAAAGGAGGGAAGCTGAGGTCAGGAGAAGTGGAGTTGTAACACGTCACTCTGGCTGGCCTCCATCTCCTCTGTAAAGAGGCAGAGAAAAATCGAACAAGAACTGTGGAAAGGGCTGGAAGAGCCTAGGAGAAAATTTCACAGACAATCACAGATAACGACTTATCGAGCAGCAGAAGTGGCCCAGGTGCAGTGAGAAAGCAGGACTGTGCAGAGAACCCAATGGCTTCATTTTCTTTTTTCTTCAGAACTCTTGTGTCAGATATTAGCCGCTATTTTCTACTTATTTTAATATTTCTTTTTTACAGTTAACTTTCTAATGTCTGGACTTGATTTTGGTGTTTGGGGAGAAGGAGTAGTCCCTAACAAGGATGGCACTGCTCCCCATCCTTGGGGGGCTGTGTGGAAGCAAGCGGGGCATTGGGGTTGGTCCCCAGTCGGGTGGCCAGTCCTGTTTAGTGGACGATGTCAGGGACATGAGCTTCCAGAGATGCCTGGGCAGTGTCAGCAAAGAGAACAAACTGGGCCACGGTGCCAATAGATTCCCATTGAAAAACAACATGTTATTTTTTTCCAACGAGTTAACCCACAATCCCAGTGTCACTGTCTTTATTTGCACATTTGGTTATACTTTCAACAAATCAGCTCTGAGCGTCTCCTCTGTGCCAGGTACTCTTGTCAGCACTGGTGCAAACAGGTCAGACACTCTCACCTGCCTTTCCCCCAAAGATCTTCAAACGTTCGAAGAGAAATGCAATTTAAATGCTTTGAAATTCATAAACAACTTTAAAGGCCTGGCAAAGTACTGCTAAGCAGGAGTCTTGTTGGTCTTGGTAAGAACTGCTTGTAATAAAACTCACCTACATGTGCAAATATTAATGCTAAGTGGTTAAACAACATGGCTACCTTCCCGTTGATCCCATATGTTTGCTTAGCAAACTTCACTCCTTTTTCATCGATAATGGCTCAAGCTCCAGCTTAGCCCTGTGGGTTATCACTTGGCATTCCAAATGTATGGGGGTCTCAACAAGTGAGGTGTCACTGGGGTTTTGGTATGCGGTACTTCTAGAACAAGACAATTACAGGTGTTAATTTCTATTTGACAGACTGTGACTAATTTTTTAAGATAGCTGCCCAGGACTGTGGGCAGGTGAGTCAATACACAGACATTCAAAGCAAACAATAAAGGTGTGCTGCCAGTTCACTGACTGCCGTCTCACCAAACATAAAAATGGTGTGCATTATGACTCTATCATCGTGTTTTCTACAAAGAACATCAGTGATTGGCCCCACAGTTTTCTGGGCACCATGTCTGCACTAGATACAATGTATTACCCTACAAAGTCCCTCTGTTTCTGACCATGGGCAAGTGACTGCAACTCTTGAGGTCGCGAAATGGGCTGGCTACACTGGAGACAGCTGTGGATGTCCCCAACGAGAGTAATGGGACCACTAGGACTGTTTTCAGTATTGCAAAAGACCCAACAGAAACCACACATTTACCCACGATATGATGGCACAGGCTAAAATATATTTTCTTTGGACCAGAATTATGTCAACTCAAGGTGCAGTGGCCATGGTGACAGCACCGGGAGCAGAAGCCCTTGCTGGCAGCTAGGTCTGTCTCTTATTAATAAAAATACAAAGGAAATGAATTAGGGCTTCAAAAATAGTTTCCTTGTGGTTAAAAGTTGATCTTTAAGATCCCTTCTTCTCTACAATTCTATGATTCTAACTTTCACAGGAAGTTATTCATACTAAGAGTAACCCATTCTTAGTGTAGCCCTAATACGTAATTAACTACTGTTAATAGCTTTCTCTCTTAGCTTCCCTACACTTGTTTCTGTCTTTCCAAATAATTAAGAGTGTATTTATTTAGGAGGGGTATCATAATTCCAAAACAGAATTAGAATTAGATGCATCTGTGTACGCTGTGAAGCTATTAAGGAAAAGTCTGGATTTGCTCAATTAGCAATTTCTTGCTCTTCAAAAAACTCAAAAAGCTAGATGCTCTTTCTTTTTCTCTTTATCCTTTTCTTTCAAAAGCAACAGGAAAGGTTGCAATTGGCCCCAATGCTGTCACTTGAGTGGATTCCTGAAGCTTCCTGGCCTGTGTCCCCAACAGTTAAAATCGGGACCACCAGGTCGGCCCCACAGTGAGGTCTGTGATACAGGAGCAATTGAGATAATGCAGGAGGGAAAACATTACAACTTCAATGCATTATTTAATGTAGGTGAGTATAATTTAGATGATTGATAATAGGCTGCGATTGTAAAATATGCGAAATTTTTAGAAATCGAGTATTTTTAAATGCACTAATAGGAAAGAATTCTAAAGTGCATCCTTTCCTACATAAAAAAAAATATATATCTCTCTCAGAAAACCAATCCTGAATCCCAGCTTTATATTTGGTTATGAGTTTAGAGTCACTTTCTGAGATCTATTCATGTAATTATGTCAAGATACAAAATTTTTGGTGTGCTTATTATGCCAGGAACTGGGCGAAGAAACACCATCAATTATCTCGTTTAAGCCTCGCAAATAAAGTAGGTTCTATTACCACCACTATGGAAGAAAGATGTTTAGGCACAGAGTTAGGACTTGCCCAAGGGATGGACCCACCAGCCAAGGGATGAAGTAGGTCCACCTTAAACCGGAACCGGCGTCCTTAACCACCAAGCGGTTTCCACAGGGCAGCTGTGAACACAGGATGGCCAGCAGCTGACGGCTTGTCCTAAATCGCTTTGGAAAAACAGCCCACAGCTTTTCATTGCATCTGGTTTTGTGTGCCCATAGGGGTCTTCAAACCACATCATTAGAGATTTTTCTTTCCTCCCAGATACTTTCACACATTTTGCTCCATATTCTTTTTCTGCCAACCAACAGACCAACATAAATTACTCAAGTAGACAATGCCGGCACAAACAGGACCAAAAACACCAAAACCTTGCTTCCGGGATATGATCCTGCAGCTGTATTTACGCCCTAATGATGAATCTATTCATCTGGGTACCGGACATCTCCATTCTGCAGTCGCCTGGGTCCATGCAATCCTGCGCATACAGAACTCACACCTGCTCCTGTATCCAGTACAGTGACTCGTCTTTTACCCAATTGCCCAAGCATGGAAACTTAGTCCTTCTCTCTTTGATATCCCCAAATCCAAAATGATACCAAAGAACTGGACTTGACTACCTCAGCACACCTTCTGTCCATTCAACGTCTCCGTGGCCACTGCCAGTTGGTCACTCATCTCTTCCCTCATCCCCCTTCCGTGAATCCAAGATCAATTTAATCAGTTTCCCTGACACCTGTCTTGAACGTCCCAACTATAGTTCCAACGTGGTCTTTCAAAGGCACAAAAATGCTAATCATGTCTCCTCTTCAATTCTCCCACTTTCAGGATAAATTCCTAACTACTAAGTGGGGCATAAAAAGTCCCTGAAACCATGGCCCCTCACTCCCTTTCCAGCTTCCTCTCTCATCACTCCCCTATTCTTGCCTGAGCCCCAAAACAGACTCCTGCTCTTCCATCCTTTGGGTCTTAGGACCAGAGCAGGGCCATCGGCCTGGAAGCCCTCTCTCCCTTGCTTATCTGGTAAACTCCTACCCAGCCCTCAAGCCTCAGGCCTAGCACCACCTCTTCTGTGAAGCCTTCCCTGATGCTCAGGCAAACTCTGATATGTCCTGAGCATATCCTTCTGAGACTCGGCTCAGGAATGTCCCCTCCAGCCTCTCCACACTGTGACAGGAGTTCTCCCCCACAGAAAGTGGGCTCCTTCCCCCAGGGCCGGGGGCTGGCATCTCTGTACCCCCACCACCCAGCACACGTCCCGGCACAAAGTAGGGGCTCAGTAACATCAACTGATTAAATAAATATGAATAACGACAACATACAGGGAAAGGAAAGAAAACCATTGGCTTTATAATTTATTGAGGGAGAACCAGACTTGGAATCTGATTTGAACTTATAAAACATTCTATAAAGAGAGTGTTGAGGAGAGGCAAGGTATTCTTAGAGCAGAGATTTATCCAGAAGGAGGCGAAGAATAAGCAAGCAGCACGTCCTTCCTGAATGCCTACGTCATCTCTGGGCAAAGGCTGAGAGTCTGTGTCCACTGAAACGTGAAGCCCTCACTCAAGTAAGGATTCCAGAAGGATCAAGTCACATCTTAAAATACACTCTGTGCCTCAGAATATAAATTTCTCAAAGCCATAACAATTATATTTTATGTACTATTTAGTAGAGATTGTGGTTGTGGGACTAGCAGCTATTAAAAACAAAATACAGTTGACCCTTGAACAATATGGGGGTTAGGGGCACTGACCCCACCCCCATGCATTTGAAAATCCACTTACAACTTTTGACTCCCCGAAACCTTACATAACTACTGTTGACCCGAAGCCTCACCAATAACATAAACAGTCGATTAACTCATATTTTATACATTATATGTATTACATACTGCATTCTGACAATAAAGTAAGCTAGAGAAAAGAAAATGTTATTAAGAAAATCATAAAGCAGAGAAAATATATTTATAGTATTTATTGAAAAAAATCCATATATACGTGGACCCGCCCAGTTCAAACCTGTGTTAAGGGTGAAGTGTCATATAAGCCAAGCGAGATCACAAAATAAATAAAGATTATGAATGTAAATTAGGAGGTTGGCACAGTTTCCTAACTCCAGGCTTCTTTTCTGAGGTCTTTTATCTTCCGGTGACTGAAGCTTTGGTCAAATAATAAAAGAGCAACTCAGATGCTATTCTGCTTACTCAGTCCTCTGTGCAACTCTCAGAATTAAGGTACGCAGCGAGAAGTAAGTTCACAGTCAAGTTTAAATAGCAAAGGCATGTCCCACCATTACTCCTTTGGATGGACTCCAAAGCTCACTAACGAATGGCACACCTGTTAGGGAACCCCTTTCAGTGACTATCTTGTAGAAATCAAACATTTGTTACTCCCTTCATATTCTGAGTGAAAACCCTGCCTACCAGACATTATCCTGAAATTTCTTCTTAAATTTCCAAAGTCACAACATCCACATGCAACTTACATAGGGCCGGTTCTCATTGTTCCCAGCAGTTACATCCCATAATGTCACCGTAAACACCGCAGGAGCACATCCTGAGCCACTGCTCCCAGAGAAAATAAGGGCCAGGTGCCTGCGAGTCTCCTGTCTCAGCAGTTCATCACCTGACCGATACCATGTTTCCCCGAAAATAAGGCCCAGCCGGACCATCAGCTCGAATGCCTCTTTTGGAGCAAAAATTAATATAAGACCTGGTCTTATTTTACTATCAGTAAAATTTTAGTAAATTTACTTACGTATAGTAAAAATAAGACCCGGTCTTACATAATATAATATAAGACCGGGTCTTATATTAATTTTTGCTGCAGAAGACGCATTCGAGCTGATTGTCCGACTAGGTCTTATTTTGCAGAAAACAGGGTACAGCACCTGGCCTTCCGTGTGTTTCTGTTTAAATACACCTCATTATGTTGCTGATTCATTAACAGTGAACTGCGTACCACACTCGGGGCCGCTTTAAACAGCGAAATCACCAATAAAAGGGGGGGAGGGCTCAAAAAACACTGTATGAAATAGAGCATGCAAAGGACACTTGTTCACTGCGGGAGCTGAAATGAGGAGAAGGGCACACTGCTTTGTTCAACCTGAACTGGGAATTTGCTCGTGGGAAGACTCAGATTTTTCGCTCATGTCTGCAAAAGCGTGGACAGTATTGCTTAGGGGTGACAAGTACCTTTCCGTGAGCAGGTGATTACATTTGTAAAGTTACTGAGACTGGGTCGGGTGCTGTGGGAGGGCCCCATGGAACTAAGCCTCAGTGTGGTTTCTGACTGAGGGAGCTACAGCCCAGCGCGACCCTCATCTTTTGTCCTCCTGAATGTACCTGGGGACACACACATACTGCCCTCTTGCTAGTATGAACTGGTAAGCCTCCAAGAGACACGGGCGCGGCTGGACAGCGCCCCACCCAGACCCAGGCAGTTCCAATGCACCACCCAGGGGGCGTGCTTTCTCCCTCAAGAACTGCCTGCTGCAGAGGAAGAAACAAGTGGTAGCAACTAACTAAGGATGCAGGTAGGATAAACACTGGGCGTGTAACTCGGAAAGACTTCACAGAAAATGCAGGACCCCTATGACATAACTCCTATACCCACCTATGTTAGCTAGTTAGTTACTTAGTTACTTAGTTGTATACGGTTTCTCTGTGCTGCCATCTATTGAAACACAAAAACTGGAATGGGCTAATTAATGCTGGACCTTTTTATCCCAGCGATGAGTAATACTCATCCATGGATACAGAAAACAATTGCAAAACAAAGAGCTCCATGTGTTTCATTGGAGATGTCTTTCCAAGTAAAGTTTACATTCTCCTTTTAGTATATTTATCAAACATTGTAATTATATATATGTCATATATATGTGTCATATATATATTGATCAAATGTTTAATGGTAATCAATCATAATGACTAAATACAGGAACTTTTTAATATTTAGACCCTTAAAGCCACAGGACATTTAATTTAAATGTATAGACATATGTTTTTGCAAGAACAAATATAATATCCTAGGATAACATTCTGAGGGAATAAAATACGAATACACAGAAAAAAAGAGAATGAGGTAGAAATGCCAGTGATTAAAGAAGAGTTTATTTAAGTACTCTTTAAATCGTGGGTATCGGGTCTCTGTGGTATTTAGGTTCCACTGGTTATAGCTAAAAGAATGATATAACAGTTTTATTTAAAGATGTCAACATTTATAATAAACTGGAAATCACATCCTTTGCAACTCAAATTATGACAAAAAGTTTTAGCTATCCACTCCAAGTGTGTGGGGGGTAGATGGCTTTCCCAAATTATTTTAGGGATCGGTGAGCAAAGGGCAGAGTGTAGGCCCCTCAAAGGGAGGCGCACCCTTCAGTTCCAGCATAGTTCAGGCCTTCATATTTTGCAAGAGAAGCTGCAAATCTGTATTTTCTATGTATAATTTACCTTTCTTTGATATGCTGGTTCAGAAATTTTTTACACAGCATTCAGGCCAAGCAAAACACATCTACGAGCCAACATTTTTTCTGCCTTGACTCTGAGCAACACTTACCACCCTCTGTCAATTGTTCCCTACACTGAAAGGAGAACCCTCACGGAACACCTCCTGGTGTGCCAGGCAATATCCTGGGCCCTGGGGACAGAGGTGGCGGACGCACAACAGCTGCCCTCAGGGAGGACAGCCTTGGAGGCCCCCACCCAGCAGACAACCTTTTCCAAGACCATCTATTAAATTCAGTGCTACAGTCACATCCTGGGTGCGGTGGCCACAGGACTTTGGGTAGGTCAGGGATAGATGGTTTTCGTGTGAAATCTTGGGACAGAAGAGAAGGCAGGACTAGAAGCATCCTGAGAACTAACACAAGCTGTGACCCATTGCTGGTGACTCGGGGTGGCTCCCCAGGGAAGGCACCTTGGGAGATGGGCCAGCAAGGCAGTCCAGAAGCAAAGGACACCCATAGGGAGACACAGCTCAGCCCCGCTCCTCATCTTCAGTTCTTGTGTTAAAAACAGGCTCATGATGGAAATAAACCATTGAGACAAAATCCAAAAATAATCTTAACTGGGTATAAAAGCTCCTCTCAAAATTCTTCTTTTAATCACTTCCGGAAGGCAGCTGAAAGGTACGTACTGCAAAACTCAGCTTGGAAGCAATCATCTTAATCTGTTTCTCCGAAAGATTAATTAAAATTGAGATTACCGATGGCGGCAGATAAGGGGGCCAGCCAGGGAGCAGCAGTTAAGATGAGACAGAAATTGTTTTAAGATCACAAAAACACAGCTGCGGGCCAAAACGCAGAGATGGTGCATACAATCTGCTTCCTCCTAGGCCCACAATTCCATTCCTCCGGATGACACTTGAGTTAAACGCCTGAACCTCAGGGACAGCTTGTGGCCGGCAGTGGACAGTGCAGCAGGGATCCTGTGTGGCCCTGAATCACTGAGCCAAGCCAGCAACAGCTGCAGAAGAAAAAGGACAGGTTTCCCCCAGAGGAGCCAGTAAAGGCAGCAAAGAACGTAACTGTTGCTCTGAACTCCAGCGCGACTTTCAGAGCCTGTTTGAGACGATTTCAAGGATCTGCCCAGCTCAGGCCTAGGGCAGAAGAAGAAATTACAAAGAAACCAGAAAAAGAGAGAAAACACTGTCCGCGTAGCCCCTACTCCACAGAGGACCTCTAACAAAAGGGGGTTTTCTCCGATGGAGTGCTGCTGGTTTTTCACCGACAGCGAAAAGGAGATTAAGCAGGAGACCCTCGTGGAAATTCTGGTTTGGGGAACCCAGAATTTAAACACATTGTCAGTGGACATAATCCCTGATATTGAAAAATCCTTGACAGCACTCACCAGAAAAGTAACAATTTTGGCAACAGTTCCCAAAGTTCTTAATTCCGTAAGAGAAATGAAGGAAGACAATGACATAGAGTGAAGAAAGGGTAGTAGCAGTGTGAGGAGGAAAGGGTCCCCCTGCCAGGTCACACAGCCCCTGGGCTCTGGTACTGGCCTCCAGCACCCCCCTTCCCAACAACAGCACACTGTGGAATCCAGTTTAAGGAGCCCTGCACGTGGGCTACCAAATACTCAAAACCCAATGGTTCTTCAGTAAGTTTTCCCCCAACAAAATAGAACATTGCTCAATGGAGAAATGTCAGAAGCCCCCAATTCAATGGATGTCTTTCCAAGTAAAGTTTACATTCTCCTTTTAGTATATTTAGTATACTAAATATGCTCTGTGGTCCGTCTCACTCCAATATCCTCTCATTCTCCCGCTTTGGTAATTTCAGTCCAATTTCATGTAAAACCCCCACGATGAATCTCATTTTGGATGTTTCCACTGTGTGCATTATGTATTTGACAGACCCTACAGCATTTTATTTGTGGAAGAGAAGAGAGTTGGAATTCAAGGACATGCCTTAAAAGTTGAATCTCAAATGTATGATTAACACCAAAGTGAGGGGTGGGCTTAATGGTTAAGAGTATAGATTGTAGAGCCAGTCTTCACTTTCTCACCTGTAAAATGGGAATAATAATAACAAAAGCCTACTTTACAGGATCGTCACAAAGAGTGAAAGGGTGAGTACTTGTAAAGCACGTAGAACAAAATCTGACACAAAGCACTGTGTGTTTAAGTATGTAACGGTTTCACCTACCATCAAAAGCAAGCTACAAATTACACCCCAATCAGAGTGGAGGGGCACCATGTTGTGATGGGACACTCACCCGAGGCAGCCCCCAAACCCAGCCCTGCTCCTCCCTTCTTCAGGGTGAACCAGCCCTAGGTCCCAATGAGGTCTCACAGCAGCTCTCACAACCGTCCCCTCTCCTGTGCTCCCCGACCAAGCTAGTTCAGGTCCCCCTCACTGGGACCACTGTGCCATCCTTGCAACTCTGTCTGCAGGTCCTCCCAGCTCCAATGCCCCCTACCCGTAACATTGAGATTGGTTTCTAATATTCTACTATTATATTCTAATAGCTTTATCACCTGGATATTCTAATAGCTTGTATCACCTGCTAAAATTATAAACATGTTAACCCAGAACCCAAACTCATCATGATGTAACACCTCCCCTACCTTCCTAACCCTACTACTTCCTACTGGTTCCTTCATGTGTTCTTCACACCCAGCTAAGTGAGCCACCTCCCACCCTTCATGGCAACCCTCCCGTCTCCCATGGTGGTGCTTCCAGTCCAACATCTGCTTCCTGCCTGTTGTTCCCACCTCCACAGGTGGACACACACCCCCATGCTTCAAAGTTTGGCTCAAGTTCTAACACATCCACCACATCTCCCACAGGTGGAATTTCATGTCTCTATTTCTAAACTCACGTAGCATTTCCCTCTGCTTAGGGAAGGCAGTGAAATAAATGTCTTGTCAGAGCCTACTTTGAATCCCAACTTTGCCACTCACTAGCTGAGGGTCCTGGAGTGGGAAAATGAAAATCTCTGAACCTGTCTCACTGAGGTTATGAGAATAAGTGGCGACGATATATGGAAAATGCCTGGTTTAGCTTCTCTTCACCTTTCCTCTCTTGTAGAATGTATCGCTTCTCAAATTTGAACATGGTGATTTAAGCCTATAAAAGTTTTCTTCCTACCAAACCTTCCTACTCAGGTTTTTGAGTGCAGCACTTTTTCTCTAAGGAGCCAGCACAACGCCTTACATTTTGTAAGAGCTAAAAGAAAATTTATTAAATGTATGACTAGGTGGATGGAATATTTTATACTCAGTCTTTATATTGTTTTTAATCATTCCCCATGTTAACCTATATTGTTGTTAATGAAAGTAGCTATCCCACAAATTTAGTACAGCTATCCAGGTGGTTGAGGGAAAAACTCTATTTTGAGTCTTGAATGATATGGTTTTATCCATTCAAATTTATTTATTTCCTGCTGGTTCCTTTATGTTTCCCTCTATCAGAAATCCCTGTGATCGACACTGTGACTTACTACAGAAAGTCAGGTTCCTGTTCCCAAATTCGCCCACTGATGTTTTAACGGGCCCATAAATTTAACCAACTGGGTGTTTTGTTTTTCTTTAAAAAACGCTTGAAAATCATCATCCTGAAAAGGAATACTTTATTCATGCCAGTTTAAGTAATGACAGGAAAATATTCAGCATTCAAAATGGAATGAAAAAGAAAAAAACAGTCAGCATGAATTTCCAAAGGCATCTGGAAAATTGGCAAAAGAATTCTGAATGTGCAGAGCATCCGGTAATCCCAGCTGGGGTGACACCGCCTTGCAGAAACCTTGAATAGAAGAGAAGCGTCTAAGCTTGACTGCTTGCTGTTTTCTTTATGTGCCACACCAACCCTAAGATGCCGTAGGAATTCCCAGAGACAATCCTCAGGGAAGCTCATTTACATACTAGTGATTCCCATCTAATGAGAGGGAAACGCACCAACAACGTGTCCCCAGGGCCCCAACTACTTTAAATTAAAGGAGTTGATTCTATAATGAGAATACCAGACAGAAGTCTGACTTAAAACAAAAGTAAAATCTTGCTTTTATTCCCCTTACAGTCAAAAGACTGAGATGTCACCTCTCAAAGTTAAAGCCACCTCGCACCACGGGGTGGTGGGTGCCATGGCTAGTACTAAAATGATGCACAAGAAAAGTGGCTTTCTCTCAGGGGGGTTCCAGGAGACCTACTCCAAGAGGCTGTGCTATTTTGCCCCCTCCCTCAGTCTAAAACCACACAGAAGGCATCAAAAAAAATCAGAAGATCACAGGTGGCAATCCAAAACCATGGATTTGGTGACCACTTTGCTCTCAGCCTCTTTCCCAAGAAGGAAAAAGCTTCAGAAAGATGAGAGTTGACAAGGACACCAGGGTCAAGACAGACAGTTTCCTTCTAAATAAAACTTTCAAACTTACAACCATTAACACTCACTGGAAATGACTGGACGAGAGCCAGCCAGGAAAGGGCATGTTACTAAAACTGGACCTCCAGCCTCCAAGTCACTCGGGAGAATTATTCATGCTGTGAGGAGAGGAGGAAGGTCCGGTTATTGTGCCAATGTCCTGGCAGATACAATAATTGGGTCACATTCCCACTTAGGCCTGGATAAAGCCACTCAGCTGCTCCAGGCCAGCATCTGGGTGGTCAGCTTCATTCCCTGAGGCCCGAGGAAAGCACCTCTGGCCCCACCCCTCCAAGGGAGCAGTGTCGGGACACATCCAGAGTCCTTGATGTCCTAGAGTGTGCCCCAAGAGCACTGGGCAGAACACAGCACTAGTTCTAAGCACACACCCAGGGCTTACACAGCATGAAAGACACAGGTATCTCACATACACACACACACACACACACACACACACACACTCCAGCACATGCGACAGCCAACGACCCCCACCCAAACCCCTCGCTATCTGACACCCACACAAACCACCCAAACCACCAGCCATTGTGTGACACAATCCTTCACACAGAAGCTAATGTGGTGAATAATCAGCCCCTTCTTGAAGCAGATGATTTGCCACCTCTTCCAGGTCCTGCAGAATAAAGCCCTATAGAGTAGAAGCACCTCGTGGGAAGTGCGCTTGTGTCTCCAAGCTGCTCTCTGGGACATAAATTATGCAGACCTAATGAAAAGGTTCCTCACAACTGAAATTGCAAGCTTTGCCTTGATCAAAGGCTCCTAAAGCATTTTCCTCCAACAACAGAGCTTCCAAACAGAGCGCTAACATGACTCGGGAGCATGGTAACACACTCGCGTGCACGCCGCAGCTCGACTCCTCAGGGTGTGAGGTTGTTCTTTTCATAGCAGACAAACCTCCGTGCTGGTAGAGGTTTTCTAAAAAATTGTTGGGACCTCTAGCCCTAGGCAATCACAGAGCTGCTTATGAGCCCTCAGACACTTCACAACTGTGCATTTTCCACAATCTATTAATTTAAGAGGCACGTTAGATAAGACGCATCTAAAACCTCTGCAATAGGCAGGTCAGTAACTCTCCCTGTGCCTCTGAGCAGCACACAACAGAGACACAAATATGGAGACTGCTCAAAACATTTCCTGGATAAAGAAGGCACACCAGCCTATCCCGGGGTTTGCTTTTAACCAGCTTCACTTGACACCATTTATTTGCAGAGGACCTAGAAGCTAGACACTAGGGGGAAAGCTGAAAGTGAGAAAACTCTTAATGCTCCAGGCTGACTCAGGTAAAAATTCTACAGTGACAAGGGCTTTGAGGTCTCCTTCTCCCCAAAGCAGAGGGTAAGAAAACAAGCCAATGCCCCAGTCTCCCAGGGTATCGGTGGAGGAGCCACTGAGCCAGGCATCACTGGGGAATGGACACCTCCTGGGAATGCCTGCTTCAGGAATTGCCGTGAGCTACACGTGAGATGCCAAGTGGCTGGTGCCTACAGACAGGAGGGAGACTGAGGTTTCCTCTCTCCCACGAGAGGCTCCATTTCTTCTCACTCGTAAAAGTGGTGTAGGAAATTTCTGTGAGTGCTGGGATCGTGTCTCATGAAACCGAAAAATGGAAGCACGGACCAAGCAGAAGCGTGGAATTGTGAAAGAGGATAGTTTATTAAAGCAAAGGGTTACATCTCCCAAGCGGGAGCGGGGTCCCATCTGGGGTGCCCCGTGACTTAGGCAAAAGCTCTTATTTTTATATCTTCCCTTGCCTACTTGGAGAAGGCAAAAAATTCCTTCTAATGGAATTTGTCTATCATGTTTGTTCTCTTTGCCCATCCTGAAGGGATTAACGAAATAATCCATTCCAATCTATCAAATATGTTCCGTTTGTCTGGACAAAAGGGATTTATGAGATAATTTATTAACTTCAAGGCACTGTTACATTTTTGTCCTGGAGTGAATGAGTTACTTCAGAACCTAGAGTTTCAGGATATGGCTGCTTTTTTGTTTATTCTACCAGGGACCTTTCTGTCTACCTAACAACAGGTTAACTAACCTGTCTCAAAAGCAATGTGCTACTAAAGGGGAGAGGCAGGTTTGTAGCAAGCTGGTTTTATGGCCCAATTTTTAAAAATGAAGAAAATATCTCAGAACTTACATTCCAATAGATAAAGGTAGCATTTATTATGACATGGTAAGATTCATACATATAACGTTTAATTATAATGTCTATATATATTATATTTACTTCAAGCTCTCAATAAAAGTTAGCTGTTATATATTATGTACATAGTGTGTGTTTGTGTGTGTCATTATTCTGAGTAAGTAATCATTGGAAAATTAAATATGTGAAGGTAAAGTTATCCTTAGTTCCTTATTATTCTATAAAGTATTAAACCAGTCTATTATTATATATAAGTTGTACATAACATTTCTTTTCCTGATAACTTATACACGATTAGCATAGAAAGTCTAGGAAATACAGCAAGGCAGGGAGGAGAAAATTAAAGTTATCTGTCATTTTCAGCACCCAGAGATGACTATCATTATAATTGATTCCCGTATTTCCGGCCCTCTCCCTATTGCTATAATTACAAGTGTTCTTCCCCAAATTGGGACCGTGTTATTTGATACCTTGTTTTTCACATTAAACAGTATATGGTTCACCCATGCCCTTAAATAATATTCCTCATCAGGAGTTAAAGTCTGCAAAATGTCACATTCTATTGACGTGCCATAGTTTATTTTATCAAATTTGTATTATTAAATGAGTTGTTTCCAACCATCAATTACTATAGGAAATACTAGTGCATAGATAGATAAACACATTTCTTTTCTGTAAAAGCATTACTGAGACGTAAATCACAATTCAGCCATTTAAATTGTGCAATTCAATGGTTTTCGTATATTCACAGAACTGTGCAATTATCAGCACCATCAATTTAGAACATTTTTATCATACCCCCTAAAATACCTTGTACCCTTTAGCAGTCATTCTCCATTTTACCTCCTGCCCGCACACCCCCAGTTCTGAGCAACCACTTACCTGCTTTCTGCATCTATGGATTTGTCTATTCTGGACATTGCACATAAATGGGATCATACAATATGTAGTTTTGTGTACCTGGTTTCTTTCATTTAGACTACTGTTTTCAAGATTCAACCTTATTGTAGCATATATCAGTACTTCATTCCTTTTATGACCATGTTATGGATATATGACATTTTGTTCATCCATTCATCAGTTGATGAACGTTTAGGTTCATTTTGTAGGTATGAAGTAATATCTCATTGTGATTTTGATTAGCATTTCTCCGATGGCTTTTCACATGCTTACAGGTGCATGTCTTCTTTGGAGAAATGTCTATTCAGATCCCTTACCCATTTTTAACTGGGTTATCTTTTTAATTATTGAGTTGTAAGCATTTTTAAACATATTTTAGACATAAGTCCCTTATCAACTTTGCAAACAAAAATCCTCCCATCCTGTGGGTTGTCTTTTCACTGTCTCGATGATAGCCTCAGCACAAAAGGGTTTAGATACGCAACTGATTTTTGTATATTGATGTCGCATCCTACAGCCTTGATAAACCCATATACAGAGGGTGCCCCAAAGATGTATACACGTTTTAAGAAAGGAAAACTACTAAAACTGTAATACTAATATATACCGATAACAAAAGATGAATACAAGTCACGTGTGACTTCTGCAATGACAAGAGGTGCTCAAAGTGGTTACCCTCAGCGTCCAGACACTTCTGATTACAGCCAACTACTGCTTGAGCAACGTTGACCACAGTGTCCACTTGTAGACATTTTTTTGGCACCCCCAGTATTAGTGCTGCTAGATTTTTTAACGGCTTCCTTAGGATTTTCTCTCTTCAAAATCATGTCACCTGCAAATAGAGACAGTTTTACTTTTTCCTTTACTATCTGAATTCCTTTTATTTGTTTTTCTTGCCTAGCCGTCCTCACTGGAACCTCTAGCACTATGTTGAACAGAAGTGGCAAGAGCAGACATCCTTGTCTTGTTTCTGATCTGAGGGGAAAGTGTTCATTCTTTCACCATTAAGTATGATGTTAGCTCTGGGAATAGAATTCTTAAAAGTATTCGTGGTGGGGAGATAGAAAGGTTATTTCAGTATTATACCCATTCAGTGGGGATCCTAAATACGTCCATTTCCCATTGTGCAACTCCCTTAAAAATTATGTCTCTAACCCAATTTCAGCATTCTTTGTATTTGTAATAGGTAGGAAAGAAATAGTGACACATTAAAAAACAAATCTGATCTAATTCTGAAGTTCAACAAGACTTGAAATGAATAGATTTCATGAAATCAAATGCCTGAGTCTGGCGACATAAACACCTGCTCAAATAAAGCCCAAACAGGTGGCATTAAAGCTAAAGTCAATCTGACATTTCCCTGAGTTCACTGAATCCAACTACTCAATTCACTGCGAAAAGGAAGACTTTATTCTGAGCATGTTCTGAAATTCTGTGTCGATTTTCCTGCTTGACTGCTCGCTGGGCTCTCACTCCACTAATGCTCACCAGAATTAGCTCTAAAGGGTCTACGATACCTAAAAAAAAAAAAAAGAAAGAAAGAAAAACATTTGGGGGGATCTAGTCTAATTGTATTTAAATCTGTAAATCCTGGAACAAAGAGGGACTTGACAGTTACTTAATCTGATTATTTAGTCACTCCAGATATTTCACATTAAAACCTACACCCTGAAACCTGGATTAGCGGTTTGACCCCTAAGCAAATCACATTAGAGTAACATCTTGGTTAGGTGAGACACATCTGCTGAGGGACAGGGGAAACCATCTGGACTTTATAAGGCCTGGCTTCGAATCCCAGACCTTTCCGTTCCTAGCTGTGCTTCTTTGGGCAAGTTACTTATCCTCTCTGTGCCTATTGTTTTAAAACAAACAAACAAACAAACCTTGCTGGGATGTTGTGAAGATCACATGACATATTATTCATAAAGTGCCCGGAGCACTGTAGGTGCTCATAATACTACTAGTAGGATTTAACTAAACTGTTCAGAAAATGGAGTAGTCTGGTCTATTATAATTCTGGTTTTCAAACTTTTGTGGCTGAAAATCCTTCTAAATAATCTTAGTTATTTGGGGGTCTCTGTCTTCTGGTGGACAGATACACCTTCCATTTCTTTTCTAAGTATTTCACGTGCAAGATCCTATGCAAATTACCAAAAGGCGAGTTTGGCTCATGCACGAGCTTCTGCTACCAGTGAGCATAACACGTACCACAAGGATTTTACATATTGTGGAGGTGGAAGGTGCGGGAAACGGGGCTCATGGTACGAGTGACTGGGCACACATTCTAAAACATGCTCTTCATTAATAAATTCCAAATGTGAGCTTGTGCAACTGTTGTTTGCCTGTTTCCCTTGAAAGGGCAGCAAAGGGGTGGGGGAAAAACCAATGAACTGAAAATCTGAGTCTTATCTTACATTCCCATGTTTCCTGAGAAGCCATGTCTACACTGAAATTAATTATCAATGGCACTGCCAAACTCCTTTCTCCCATTTTAGCATTCTCCTGTCACAGGCTAATTGGCACATCTGAAATTGTCTGAATAACAAACTAATGAAGACTGACCATCACGGTGACTCTGGAGGCTTCTGTGCAGCACATCACAGCCCTCAGAAAACTCTGACTATGCTGCTCACCCACTCTCAGAGGTTTCCTCTGTCTACCTAGGAAGGCTTGAGAATGAGACTCAAGATGGTGTATTTCCCTCACTGTGAAAACTGTACAGAGGGGCTCCTGTCTCAACAGGGGTTAGCACCACGTTGGCAAGCCAGAGGAAAACCAAGGGAGCGGGTTCTGCCCACATTGCAGCAGTTACTGAGACAACTGAGCTAGGTTCCTTAACTTCTACTCATTCCACAGTCACAGCCTGGACGCCTCCCACGGTTCAAGGGCTGGAGTCAGCTGAACCAGACTTTCCAGAAGACATCGCAAACCTTAACTGAGCCAGCATCAAATGCCTATTATATGCACATAGCACACATACAGTTCATACCTAGCAATGTCAGCCACAGAAAGCTATTCATCAACAACAAAAAATCATCAAACCACAACAGAAAAAAAAAATCCCACAATAATATGGCAGATAGGGGCTCCTCCTACACATGGTCTCCTGAAATGAAAGCAGTCCCCTCACGCAGGAAAGACAGGCCCCTGGCACCGAGAGGCTAAGGCCAACCTAAGGCCACCAGGTAATACAGCACAGAAAACAATGCCCAACCCACAGCCAGCACTGTGTATTCAGGTCACGCAGCTTATGACAGGTGACAGTATGAGCAGACACCGACTGAGCACTTACTCAGAGGCAGATGCTGTGCTAAGTAAGAACTTTACACACGTTAGTTCATTTAATTATCACAATAGCCTGAGACGGGGGACCCGACTACTACACTCCTGGGCAACCCTAAGATTTTTATAAAGGACCAAAAAAAAGAACAGGAAGAAGGAAGTAATTTTTACTCATTTTCAAAGGAGAAGCTCTGCGTATTTCTATCCCCTAAAGAAATTTAGCATCTTCAGCACCAGTGCAATCAGGAGAGAGCTCTGCACCCCACAGCTCTGGGAGTTTGCACTGAACCTGCCCCTTTGGGCGGTGTGGCCCTGGGGAAGGTCCCCAGCCACCCCAAACCTCTGTTTTCTCAACCTGATCAAAGAACAAGAAGTTCACAAGGCCCCTCTCCAGAGTCAACATTCTAAAGCTTGGAAATCTGAACGTCCCACGTCTGCTCAAGGCCACGTGAGGCCCGTGTGACACAAGCCCATGCCTGACCTGGTCACCAGAGGAACTCAACAGATGACACATCTCCCAATAAAACACTGCATTTTTCTAGTAGTTCTTCTTCCCTCCCCTTTACGCTTTTCTCTTGGAAGGAGTCCGATTTTCAGCACGTTTGCCCAAACCACGCTGTACACACACCAGGAAGGGAGGTGCTTGAATTCTACCTATAATTTTCTATAAGGTGACTCGCCCATTGTTAGTGCCCAATGTATGTTCAAAACTGACCTCCTTGTACAACTGCTCAGAAGGCACAGCAGATCTTTTCACTCCCGCCTCTTTTCTATTTCTTTAAGTCGACAGGAAAGAGGAAGGCTTTCCACTCAGTCAAAATGGAAGAAATTCATAAAACGCATTACCTACTTCACACAGGTATATACTTTTGTTTTCATGTGAACCTGAAACCATTCATTTTAACCCAAAAGAGATGGATAAATGACCACCTAGCTCTTATATCATTACTGAATATGCGAGCCTTAAATTTGTGGGTATTCTTTAAAAATGTGTTGATTTGGGGGCACATGATAAAAATCAATCCGTTTGATAAGGGCAACAATCACATGCAAACAGAAGTGCCACTATGTTATCTGCTTCACAAAAGGAAGGAGTTTTTTGGCCCCCTTTCTGTTGTCAAACTGCAGTTACTACATGAAATAGGCTACAAGTGTGACTGAGCCCTTGCTACATTCCAAACCTTTATCTCATATTTGAAATCATGTGTCTGCTTAATTGGAAGCTGAGACAGTGTCACAATACGAGCTCTGCTGGAGTCGGGCCTGAGAGAGAAAGAGCTTCAGGGGATACGACATCAGAGCTGCCTCCTCTTCTGGCTGTTCCCATCCAACCCCCACTTATCATTATCCATCATTCTGCTCACTTATCCCCTCCTCCCAGCATTCCCTGCAACCAGAGCCCTAAGACACTGCAGGTACATGACCCAGAAACTGTGACATCAGAGAAGAAAGCACATGAGCAAATGCCTCCTTTTCTCCAGCTCTGCCCGACGTGTAGTCAATACCATGAAAGGGTCCTTTCTGTTTGCTCCTTGAGAGGAGAGGCTGTGACTTTCATTTTGGTATCCATAGGGCCTATGACATAGCACCACTGCGTGTGTGTGTGTGTGTGTGTGTGTGTGTGACTATATTCTTCCCTCTTTCCACTCTGACACACCAGATATTATTTCTGGCTACCCTTTGACTTGTCAGTTACCAGGACACTTGGCAATTCCTGCCCCTTTCATATCCAAGGATAATATCTCTAAATGAACTCTTCCTTTTTTTTTTTTTAAGTTCTCTTAAAGGATTTATACTGACCGATCCACTTTATGACACATTTTTGAAAGATACCTACCTGGGTGTTAGAAGTATCACATTTGGCCATGAATCAGAGTGGCAAAAATTGGCTCAAGTGTGATTTCAGCTAACATTTATTGAGCTTAATATATATACCAGACATTATGCAAAAACAATAACTTACACAACTCATAGAAATCTATACCATGTCTACCATTATTACCCCCATTTTATGAATTATACATCGAGGCCCAGCATTACACAGACATGGAGCTGGTGAGGACAACTGGGACTCAGGCCTGGGGAGTACTATACCCCCCTCCACAAACCACACCCTACTCATAAGATCCACTGTAATGCCGAGAAAGTCTGCAGGCCACCACATTCTAGGAACATCTCAAATTTTTGCAAAATAGTGCCTCAGAGGCTTTTTTTATATACCAAAAAAATGTATGCCCACACCTGGGTAGTGTTTGCCACCCAAGATATCACAATATAAAATGATTTTTTTCTAAGTATGCCATAAACTTTAGTACTCAACAACCTTTTTTAACCACTAACCCTAAGAAAAGTGGAATCAATTAGTAACATGCCTTTGATATCAGGCTGAAAGGAGTAGACAGTTTCATGCTTAAAACTTTAAGGGATCAACCAACTATATAACTTACAGAACCCAGAAAAATAAAAATGGGGTGGGGGCTTCTCAGTCAAAAAATATTAAGAATCTTGAGACAGAGGGAGAAGTGTATTAAATGAACAAGGTGACCTTTGAGCAGGGGTCTCTGTGCAAGTTCTAAGGCACGCCCAGGAAGCTGGCCCCAGCAGGGATGAGTCCAGGACCCCCAAGGGCACTCTGGACTCCAGAGGCCTGCCAGGCTGTGAAATGGCCCGTGAGCTCAGCGGCACGTGTCGGAGGCTTTCTCCAGAATTAACCACATGCCAAATTGGAATCTCAAACTGGAATGTTAAACAGTTTGGCTCCTGATACCTCTGGATGTGAACTCAATACGAGATACAGTTGCAACTGCTTCTTAGGCTAAGAAGTTGCCTGTGACAGCAGGGAAAGGTCGTCTTGCATAGATATCATTAGCAAAAGAGATTTCAAAACATACCCTAAAGAGAAACAATGAGTAATGTTACATATTATGCTAGTATATCTTTCTTAATAGAGTGTGTGTTCAAAATTTTTAATATTCCTATTGGCTAACTCCTGGTGCTTTCCAATGAATGAAAATATAAAGAAAGCACATGAGATACATAATATATGATGAGCCAATAATATATGATTATTGCACAACTAATAATGATTGTTTTTAATTATCAAACCCTGAGAAAAAGTAAATCTGATCTAACAAACTTTTCGCTTAGCATTATATTCTCAAGATCCATCCATGTGATCTAACAAACTTTTGAAAAACACAATTGTAACGAGAAAATTATTGGAGTGTGAACAGAACAACAGGAATTAAAAAAACACTTCAGTGAGAAGACTGAGATAAGAGTCAGAGACTATCTGTCCCCTAGTCGCTCAACTGCCACTAGGCAAATAACCACCCTGACAGCAGCTCGTACAAGAGGAACAGGGACAGAAACCATTCTCCTGTACACATTTTGGCCATTTGAGGAAATAAACCAGACTTTGTCTGAATTTATAGATATCCGCCTGCATTTTCCATGACCTTTTGCTAATGGATACCTAAGCTATAAATGATGTGTATTTTTATTAAGTTCCAGAGAACAGACATTGTGTTTCCCAGGTCCCTGGGGTGAGCACTCTGGGTTTTTTTGTTGTTTTTTTTGTTGGCTTTTACTAATAGTTTGATTCGAAATCTCAGGGTTCTCCAGATGTTGGTTTTTTTTAAATGATTTTCTTCATTTTGCCAGGAGAAAAATAGCAACTCAATAACAAGACGTATCCTTGACCTATAAAGTAATTATTAGGCCCATTCCTCTCTCAGCACAGAGGTGAGCCAGGTTATAGGCTCCAAGCTCCAGCGTCCTCCCCCGCAGACTGAGTGTAACACAACTTTCCAGCTCCGGGCTCAAGCGCAAGACCTCGGAGGCACCTAAGGAGAAGACTGGCAGGGGTGAAGCTCTAGAGCCTCAGTAACAACGGCCATAACACACAAGTACACACATCTCTCTGCCTGCGTCCCCAGGCCAGAGTGCAGATGCCCGGTCACATCCTGGAGAAGCCTGCTGCACCTCAGACCACACTGTTGTGAGCTGGGTACAGCCTTCCAGAAGCTTCTTCAGACAGATCTAGGATCAAACCACTGTCCGGTGACTTAAGTGCCCTGGGGCCAGTCAGTTCTCCACAACTGTCAAATGGTACTTAATTCACAGGGTTGTTGATAGATTAAATGACCTTTCAAGTGGTCCAGCGTCTAGTGCAGGGCAGAAGTTCAAATATTGGTAGCCATTATTATTCCTTTTCAAACCACCTCCCACCCTCCCACTGAAGTCAGGCCTGGCAGCCTCCTCGGAAATTCCAGGACTTTCAGAAAGTAAGCGCTGGCAAAGGGGAAACTATATATTTTTTCCCTCATAAGTTCTGGCCCAGGTGCCGACAGCAAGGAAAACTTTTACCTGAGAGTCGATGAATCTGGGACAAAGTTTGTGAAATTCTGAGGGAAAGAACATCAGGAAATACTACTGGACATGCCAGGAATTTCTTTTCCCGTCTTCAGTATATTGTGCAGATCACATCTTCTGAAGAAAATTAATAGAGCCCAGTGACCATCTTTGGGTTTTAGACATACTGACATGCAGAAAAAAATCATAAAACCATGGAAGGCCTGATTTTCAAGGAAAAAGATGAAAAAAGCCGACTACACACTGCTTCCAAAAGTAATCTCAAGCCATGTTGGAGGGGCAAAATCTCAAGGAGGGAAACAAGAGAAAAATTTTAGTATTTGCAGGATACCACAGGCCAACGGTGGCTACCCAACTAAGAGAGGGTGTAAGAATCCAATGTTGTTTACATTTGGTGTTGGGCCATCCTGCAGAGGGAGACTCTTTTGTGGAGACTGACACCTGCTTTGCTTTCTGAGCACAGTCCCAATGGTGGCCAAAAGAAAGAGACTGCCAACAAGCTGAGGGAGAAAGTACGGTAAAGCCCCACACATTACGAATTCACCCCAGCTTATCCATGGAATGAGCAATCCACACATGGAAGAGCAGTAACAATTTACAGCAACAAAATCCAGACCAAAAAAATATGGGCAGGACATTCTGAAGAGCTTATCAGTAATAAAAACATTCAGAAAAGCTAGCTCCCTAAGGACCATGGAGACGATTTCATTAGTCAGGGTTTTTAAAACTGAACCAGACAAACTCTCCACCTATTACTTGGCATGGGAGGTATTCTGCAAGAATGCCCTCCAACGCTCAAGGAGCTTTCAGTTGCATCAGATAAACTGTCATGAAGGAAAAAACTTGGGACAACTGACTCAGTATGTGATTCTGACACTGGAAGAACAGAGGCAGAGGAACCCTGAGTGGGCTGTGTATGTCTGGGAGACGTGGTGGAGGAGACCAGACTTAAATGGAGTCCTGGAGAATGGCTGGGTAGGCAACAGAAGCAGGAGATAATACGTAAGCAGGACACAGGGCCTGGAATGAGTCTTAGTGTGTCTGCAGGATGTGGGGGGGGGACCCCATCTCTCATTTGCCATGAATTCCCAGCTGGTAGAGCATCAGCCACATATAGTCTAACAACCAGTCTTAAATGAATATGTGACCACCACTGGGTCACTAGACAAGCTACCCTAGGGAAAAAAAAAAACTCAATTACCAGCTCTTATGACTCATCTCCATCTATTATTTCTATTAAAAATTATTTCCTTCTCAGAGAACCCCTAAAACACTTTGCACTATGTCTATATCACCATGTGTGTATATGGGTACACATCCAATTTTCTCTAAATGTTTAGGGGACAAAACTTAACAACCTGAGCAGGGAAGACCCTTTAAGGTGATGGTTAAGGACATTGGCTTTGGCCACAGACAGGTACCCTAAGGTCAAATCCCAATCCTGTGTGACCTTGGCCAAGTTACTTAACCTCTCTGGGCCTCAGGTTCCTTATCTCTAAAATAGTGATAACATTGTATCTATTTTATCGGGCTACTGTGTGGATTTAATACAAAAATGCATGTAAAATACTGTACTTGGCACAGTGTCTAGTACCTGGTAAATGCTCAATAAATATTTGCTATTATTATTATTAAAACTATATATTCCTTGGTCTTTTAGAAGCCAGCGTTCTCTGTGGCACACAGGGAGAGCTCATTAAATACTGAGGAATGCCCTGTTTCATTTCTGACTTCTAGGACTTTCTTACGCAGCAGCCCAGTTCACAGTCCCTGGACCAATTCTGGTGAGGAGCCCCTCTTCTCAGCTTCCATATCATGTACCCTGATGGCAGCACTATCACACTGAATTGTAATTACATATTTATTTGTCTCTCTGCCCAGAATGTTCCCTAGGGACAGGAACCCCTCTTTTTTTTTTTTTTTAAACCAACGTTTCCTTAGTGCCTGGCGCAGAGGAGATTCTCAATCTATACAATCCTTTCAATTTTTTATAGAAAAGGAAACAAAACGTGGATTCTGTTTCACAATTCTCAGAAGTCTAATCTGAAGCCTGCCTGAGGGGAATAAATGAAGGCACACCTCCAGACGGCTGTGACCAGACAAACCCACTCAAGATTTCTAGCACTGGGAGCAGTTCAAGTTCCTCATTCCTGTGGGGCATTCCAGTCTTGTCAAGAGGGGCCCCGTTTACTCATGCTCAGTGAACCCAGGAATTTTCCACAGGGGTGGGGTCTGTATAGACAATAGCCCCCCAGCCATGCTGGGAGCCTACACAGCAGCCCCAAAACTCCAACTTCCTGGAGAGTTTCTGAAGGACACCCAGCTTATAACCTTCAGAGTTAAACAAGCCTTCGGGAGGTCCCTGAATCTTCATGGCCCACAACCCCATTCCCACAACCCCAGGATGAGGTTACACCTAGGAGACAGACATCCAAGAATTTCTGCAAGACAGGAGGCCACCAGGAATAGCCTCGGACAGGGTAAGCAAGCAGTGGCCACTAGTTACTGGTCCGGAAGATTCGAGGCTGCCACGTCCATGCCCTCAGTAGGACCCAGCCTGGGAGCTGAGCCAGCCAAGGGCAACTGTGGAACCTCGGGCAGGCCAGTTGTGGGGACAGAGTCCCAGAGAGCAGTTTCCAGGCTCTCGGCCTCACGTGGAAAGGTGCTGACTTGGGTAGTCGATGGCCATCAGCTGCAGCTAATTGACCGTCAGCTGTAACCAATTAGCCAATTAGCCACTGGTATAACTGCCGTGGCTGCGTGGGTTGGTCAGTCAGTTGGTTGGCAGGTAGAGAAGCGGACAGCAGGTTGTAGGTCGTGTGGCTCCTGCCTCCAGTGAGACTATAGTGGTATGACTCCCCTCCCTATGGCTCCGTGGGTGTTCCATTTTGACCTAGCCATATCCTGCGTTCTTATGTGGCGAGCAGGACCAGAGACCCCACCGGACGCCTTGCAAGACAAATGGCACAGCGAGCAGGGTCTCCCCCATGACAGTACTTAATCTCAAAGCACCTCGGTTTAATGGCCCACAAGATGAGGGAGCTGGCCATCCAATCTCCTCGTGAGGTAGAAAGACTTCACCTCCTAATCCCAAGAATGAGTTAGTTGATTGTGAACACTGTGTTCTGAAGAGAGATTAGCTTGAAGGTTTCAGGTGAGCAGTCTGGCAGAAGATAGGACTGCGCCTATACGTGTTTAGCCTGTTCCAGCTGCCATAACCGAGTACTATAGACTGGGTGGCTTTTAAACAACAGATATCTCTCATACTGTGTTTCCCCAACAATAAGACCTAGCCGAACCATCAGCTCTAATGCATCTTTTGGAGCAAAAATTAATGTAAGACCTAGTCTTATTTTACTATAAGACCGGGTCTTATATATTATAATATAATATAATAAATATAATATAATATAATATATAATATATAAATATAATATAATACTGGGTCTTATATTAATTTTTGCTCCAAAAGATGCATTAGAGTTAATTGTCCGGCTAGGTCTTATTTTCGGGGAAACACAGTAGTTCTAGAGGCTGGGAAGTCCAAGGTCAAGGTCCTGGCAGATTTAGTGTCTGGTAAGGATCCCCTCCTGCTTCGTAGAGGGCCATCTTCTCACTGTGTCTCACAGGGTGGAAGAGGCAAGGGAGCTCTGTGGGGTCCCTTTTATAAGGGCTTCATCCTCATGAGGGCTCCACCCTCAGGACCTCATCACCTCCCAGAGGCCCTATCTCCAATTACCATCACCTTGGGGGTTAGGGCTTCAGCATATGAATTTTGGGGACACACAAACATTCAGTCCATGGGAAACAATATTTACATTATGTCATGAAGTGACTGAGAAGCTAAGTTCCTATGTCTTGCCCCAATCAGGAGAATCAGCCCCATCTGGATATCAATATTTTTTACCTCCTTCTTCCCACATGTATAATTAGCCCACTGGAAATCAGCTGAGCAGCGTCTCCTGTTGGCACCAGGTTCTGTCCCACTGCTGAGTGTGCATGTTTAGAGGTGGTAATGACAGGAGAGATGGTGAGCGTGACAATTATCCCAGCAATGCCATCGTCACCACCACCAAGGTAAGGTAAAATACTGACACCCTGGAGAAAGTCAGATAGGGCCCTCCACAGAGGCCACTAGCCCTACGTCTACAACCCACACACAGCTGTTCAATGAAATCAGGTGGTAAAGTACTGAAATACCTTCACACCAATTAGTTCATAACTACAGCCCCACCCTACTCTCACAGGTCCCCTCAGGTGACCTCTGGGACCTCTCCTGAGATTTTCCCTGTCCCCCTAGAGGGGCTGTTACCCAGCAGCCAGCCAGCCAGCTAAGCGATTCTTATTGTCTTCCTTATACAATTCCACATTTTTCAAATCCTCCAGTAAGAAGACACATTGCTTTTATAAAAGGGTTTCTTCAGGTACCAATCACTTAAACACCGAGAAGGAAAACAACACACCTGCATAGAGCCAGAATAATATACTATGAAATGTTGGGGTTTGCGTTGATGCTTCTACGGGAACCCTGCCCCAAGGATGAGAGCCAGGTTTCAAAGAGTGCATGATACTAACATTTATGAGAAAGGAATGCCTTTAAAGCTATAATCTTCATAACACAATAATACCTTCGATTTGTATAGGACCTTACTACACATAGTTATCTCATTTAAGACTTAAAACAGGTCTGTAATGTAAGCAGGTATAATTATGCCCATTGAACAAACAAGGTAATTAAGAGGTAAAGAAGATAAGACCAAGATTCCACAGTTTCTAAATGACAGAGCTGGGACTAAACTCAGCTCGCCTGACTCTGCTTCCTCCACAGGTGTGCACGTGTCACCTTATACCCACTCAAAGCTTCACTCAAGAATTTTGCAGTAGGTTGTTAAACCATAGGCTGCTTGAAATTCTTGCAGGCAGGAGGATTTATAGAGCTGGTCTCCTTACCACACCATAACACATTCACAGATGGGTTTTTAGGGTTTTTTAATCCATCAGTATTCTCTATTTCCAGTGACTCCATTAACCAGCATGTAGCAGGATGGCGTGGCAGAAGGAGCACCAAATTAGGAGCCCGAAGACTCTTCCATCTCCACCTGCCACTTAGCAATCTTTCACCTGAGTCATTTAACCTCCCTGAACCCCCATTTTCTTATCTGTAAAATAAGGACAATGATAGCTGCCCACTCACAGAGCTGTTCTCAGACTCAGAAGGAATCATGCACGTATATAAAAACATTTCACAAGCTGCAAAACACCACACAGTTGTGGAAAATAGTATGGTGGCACCGCATAAAATAAGCCTAGAATTACCTATGATCCAGAAATTCCACTTCTGCGTATAACCCAAAAGAACTGAAAGCAGAAGCAGAGACTCGATGAGATTGTGTACACCCGTGTGTGTGGCAGCAGTATTCACAAGAGCCAAAAGGTGGAAGCGACCCAGTATCCACGGACAGATGATGGGTAAACACCTTGTGGTCCATCCATACAATGGAAGGCAATGCTGCCACCTGCTACTTTGTGGATAAACCTTGAGGACACTATGCGAGGTCAAATAAGCCAGACACAAAAAGGCAAATACTGTAGGAGTCTACATACGAGGGGTTCCTGGATAAGTCAAATTCCTAGAGGCAGAAAGTGGGTTGGTGGGTGCCTGTGGTTGGGGGTAGGGAGAATGGGGAGTTAGTGTTTAATGGGTATGGAGTTTCAGTCGGAAGATGGAAAGTTCTGGAGACAGATGGAGGTGATGCTTACACAACAATGTAGTTAATAACCACGAAACTGTACACTTAAAAACGGAAAAATGGTTACAATAGTAAGTTTTATGTTATGTATTTTTTACCACGATTTAAACACACACAGACACACACACAAATGAGGTCTTATTATTATATCCCAGTTGTCAAAGGAGCCAAAAAAGCACCACTAAAAGCCAACATTGTTTTTTAATCATTACTAGAACCACAAACTCCAGTTTCACTGACCAAGGAGTATCATTCTTGTACGTTATTGCCAGAAACAGGCTGTCCCCAACGTTGACACAAGGTCTGCTGTAAGTTCATTTCAAGCATGTTGGTGGTGGTGGTGGTGTTAGAGGCATATTTTCTTAGAGAAGTGAAAGTTTTCATGGTAGCCAAGACCCTACTCAGGCCTTGAAATCTGGCTATGGCTGAATGCCAGTGTTAACATCCCGGGCTGGTCCTGGGAGCAGGGCCTGTGCTAGGGAGGAGGCAGAGGAGGGAGCGATCGCAGAGACAGCACCACAATGTCCTCCATTTCCAGGGCCCAGGCCAGCAGGACCCAGTTTTGTGATGCCTGAGGTCCTCTCCCCAGCCTGCCTCACTCGACCCTCAGCTTCCAGTTTGCAACCCCTTTAAGCCTCCTTGATTCCCGGAAGTCGCAAGGCCAGAATTACCTATTTTCCCTCCTGTCTATCATTCAAATGCTAATTCTTTTCAGCTACATGCTGGAGACAATGTACTTTTCTTTAAAATCCCTTACATTGTAAATAACTATTCCTTCAACCTATTTCAAGTTATTTCTATCTTCCAATGTTGTAAGGTATATTTCAAGCAGTCAGTTTTATCAAGGTTAAAGAAGTATCAGCCCATAATGGGAAGACACCCGGGGTAAGGGGACACTGGCCCTGCCTAGGGTATCTGCCACCTCCATCACTCCACCAGACCTCCCCGCGGCTCAGCTTCTCTTCCCTCCACCCACAAATTTTCTAAAGCTGCAAAGCTTTTGTTTTGTCTTCAAAACACTGTGGGTCTTAGTGGGAGAGGACAGAATTGTGTAGGAGACAGGAAGGAGTGTCACCTGAAAATCAGGGACTGTCTGAGATTTGATTTAATATGATACTTTTAGGGTTCCACTTACACCACCAAATCCAGCCGGTGGAAAAGCAATTTCAGGGATGTATATTGTGGTCATGAAAGACAGAGAGGTCCTCTCAACCAGCAGTGTAATGTCGACAACTTTCATTTCGGAAGCCTCTTCGTACCCGGCTCACCCCATCATAGAGGTCCCAATAAGTTGTGACCCCTGACCTTGCTTGCCCACCAAAAGGCCTAAAATGAATAGACAGGTCAAGATGAGGGAAAGCTCCCAACTTGGACAGCAGTTCATCCTGGGACCTGGGAAATTAACCTTTTGAGATCTTTTCTGACACCCCATCCACCATCCCCTATAAAGATGTTGACAAATAAACAGTTACATGTGTTCATATGGTATATGCATACACCTGTGGCCATTTTTGTTTTTGTATTTATTTCTTATTATATTAGTTTCAGGTGACACACTGCCATTTTTAAATCCTCTAATATTAAAAGACATTCAGTACATCTAGATTGTAAACTACAAAACTCCACGATGTAAAGATATTGTTTAAAAAAAAGTTGCCTAAGTTCTCAAATCAAAACACTGTTTTCAGTAAGAAACAAAGCAGAAACTCTGGAGCAATCCTCCGGGAATTGCTTGTGTGAGAAAAAGCATGCTGAAGCAGAAGGAAGGCCACAGTTGTACCAAGACCTATGTGCCATTTGAGAAGACAGAAAATGCAGTTAGAAAAGAGTGTTGCACAGGCTGATGTAGGTAGGGACAGGTTAAAACACACACACACACACACACACACACACACACACCAGCTCGGGGTGCAGAAGACAAAGCTGATGGATAACTGGAGGAAAGAATGAGCCTGGGATACATAGCAAACTAAGTTACTCCACCACACGAGCTGGCCTGGAGGATGTCTCAGGCTGAGTCCCTTGGTTACTGCTGGCACTGTATGAACCGGACAGCCTCCTGCAGGGAGCAAATGTTGAGTGGCTCAATGGACCATCCAAATCTGTGCAAATGGCCTCTGAGGAGCAGTGTTGCAGCACCGCAGGGACTAATGAGCGAGAACTAGCATTTATGGAGGACGTATCCATGGGCCATGCACTGCACTTCCACGCGCCCTCATTTCCATGCACCCTCATTTCATTTTCACTGCAACCCTCAGGTAAGCTACCAGTCTTAGCCTGTCTTACAGATGAGGACGTGACGCTGAGAATGGCCAAATAACTTGCCTCAAACCATATAGCTAGGAAGCAGGGGACCGAGGATTTGCACCCACATCCTCTTGGCCTTGGAGCCTACATTCTCAGCTGCTCGCCACTATGCTACAGGGAATGCCCAGCAATTGTCCCTCCCTGGCCGACTGATGATCTGGGATGGTTTTGCACCTCAGGTTTTGGAGAGGTTAAATATGCATCATTCTGCATACTTGCAACAAGAGCTTCCAAAATCAATTTCCAACAGATACTGACGTGTTCTTCCCCACAGTACTGGGCCTGACTACCCGTCGGTAGTCAGCTTCAAACACAGCGGCTGAGGGCAACCAGAGCTGATGACGGTCACTGTTTGCTCAATCCCAATTATGTCCCAGGCACCTCATATACATCACTGCATCCTTACAAGAAGCCCGTAAGACAGCACTTCCACCTCAACTTTAACTCAGAAAGATTAAGGAACCTGTATGAATGGCCATGCTGGAATTACCTTTCTGTGAATTTTTTTTTTTTTTTTAAGATTATTAGGGAAGGGAAACAGTGTGTTCTTCCAGGATTTTTTCCAAGTCAAGTTGTTGTGCTTTCAATCGTAGTTGTGGAGGGCGCAGCTCAGCTCCAGGTCCAGTTGCCGTTGCTAGTTGCAGGGAGCGGAGCCCACCATCCCTTGCAGGAGTCGAGGAGTCGAACCATCAACCTTGTGATTGAGAGCCCACTGCCCCATGTGGGAATCGAGCCAGAAGCCTTTGACATTAGGAGCATGGAGCTCTAACCGCCTGAGCCACCGGGCCGGCCCACTTTCTGTGATTTCTATTCATTGCCTCTCAATGCCTCCCTAACCTAGCCTCAGTCAATATGCTGTCTTAAAGCCTTCTCCTCAAGATTTGGTTTATTCAACACAGAATCTCTCTGTTTCTGAATCCTGCTGAAATACTCAGAAAAACAGCATAAGACACACAGCTGATCACTGGGGATGGGAACAAACTTGGTCTGCCACAGAATGAACTTGGCCTGTGGCGTCCATTTGAAGATTACCCTGGGTCTTGTTGGAGCCTGAATAACCCATACACTGCATAATGAACATTTTTTTTAAAGTCCAATGGGATCTAATAGAACATTAGCCCAAGGAGAAAGTGACTGATCTCCTGCACCATAGTAAGCCAAGGGGGCGTAACCAACACGAACTGAGAAAGAAGATCATGGTGACATCGCTCCAGAGTCCACATGTCCTCCTGTTTTCACCACATACAGTATGCACTAGATTGACCATCTTGAATCAGAAAAGAAACATGGGTCAACTAACTAAGGCAGCAGGCTTCATGCTGGCCACCCATCAGCAATTCCTTCTTCAGTTAAAGAAATGTGTACCCTAGGGGCTGTTTGCTCCCTGATGACTCCTGTGGAATCTGGTAAGGATTGGAGGGTTGGGGTCCTGGGGTGTGCCACTGTGGGTGCAAGTTGACCAATGATGTGACAATCCCCTGCTAGACGAAAACCTAAGATCTCCCAGAGAAGAGAGGAGGAGAAAGATTGGAGGGGATTTAAGAAGATTTATCTGGGGAAAGGAAAGATTTAAGGGATTTATGGAGACCCAGCCAAAGAAAAACTCAACAAGTTAACCCCTAAAATCTTGCCCTGAGAGAACACACAGGTCCACCTGCCAAACCTGATTACTGTCCATTCAGTTACCAAATTTGAACCAGAAATTTCTATGTTAGACACAGTCCTCATCAGACCTTCTGGGGACAAGCTCTAGCCAAAGATTTCCCAAATCCCACCCCACTAATGTATAACTAGATTTTGTTATCTTTCAGTCAATGAGAACTTTTGGCTTTTCCTCTCCAATACAAAACACGCTGTCAAAGAAAGGAGTAGCAAATGTTCTCGTGTTTATTATTTTTCACAGTATTTTTGGGCTGTAAGTTCCCCAAGCAAGTGGGAGAATTATAGGTCTGGGCCCACCCACAAAGTGACCTAAATGGGTAATTCTAAAGGCAAAACCAAGCATTTTCATGGAAAGTGAAGCAGTTTCTCCAGCTGCTGAAAAATATCCAGCCTATCACAACTTTCCCTCCGTGACAGAAGAGGAAATATTTCAAAAGCCTTTTCCAGATACAAGCCCTTGGAAGGAAGGAAATACACCTTAGAATATGGGAGTCCCTCACGAGGGGAGCCCAGAAGCTCAAAGGGTGTGAACTTACCCTCTAAGTTGTTCCAAAAAGCTTCCCAGGGATAGGTGCTCAGAAAATCCTTGGAAAAACTGACCCAAACCACCAATGGCACTGTTCCTGCGACCCCAAACCCTTGGAGAATCTCACAGTCCATATCCAATCCACCAGAAATTCCCATCGGCTCTCATTCCAAATACAATGGTACCTCGGTTTTCGAACATCTCTGTTGACGAACATTTCAGTTTACGAACATCATAAATTTTATGGATGTATGGTATCATTAAATAGTAAAATTCATGCTAAATTTGCAGTTTTAGGGGTTGATTTTAAAGATCTAAAACAGATTAATCCATTTTGCATTACTTTCTATGGGGAAACCACACCTCGGTTTTTGAACGTTTCAGAACTCGAACAGCTTCTGGAATGGATTATGTTCAAAAACCGAAGTACCACTGTAGATCCAAAATCCAACTGGATCTAACTCACCAGCTCGAACCCATCATCATCTCTCCCTGCTTCTGCCCTTGAGCCCGCCAGTCCCTCAACACAGCAACCAAAGCCATGATGGAAACCCTCAGGCCCTCAGCCCCTGCTGTCCCCTCGGACTAAAACATTCTTCCTTCAGCTAACCCCATGGATCCACCATATCTTTATTCAAATTATCAGCTTCTCAGTGAGGCCATCCCTGGCTAGCCTGCCTCGAGCTACAATCACTCCCACTCCAAAAAAACTTATTTCCCTGCTTTATTTTTCTCCCTATCACATACACAATATAACACACTCCACATTTTACTTTTTCATTTTTTTTTTCGGGCATCTCAGCAGAATGTAAGCTTCAGGAGAATAGGCATTTTTATCTGTTTGCTCACAATCTATCCCCCACCAGCCATCCAGTGCCTAGAATATAACAGGTATGCAATAGATATTTCTAAATGTATCAGAGGCTGAATTGATATTGCTTCAAATAAAGAAGACTGAGAAATGCAAGCTTCTGACAAGTATTGCAGCTGGGGTACTCCTGGCTAGAAACGTGAGGACTTCCCACCCCTATTACCCTCTCGGTGATATTCTTTCAAATGCTTCTCCCAGACTCTAAAATTCTGAGTAGTCCCAAGGTGAATACTATTGAATCAGCCAGTCAAATACACAAACCAACTCAAGTAGCTTTGCAGTGCCCTTCTCCCCGCTCCATAAACACCCACAAGAAAAGAACAACTGAACCTGTTTTCCACCTGGGCCTTCAGATACATCAATCTTCTGTATCCTCAACAGGTGTACAGAATGAACAATGTCAGCATAAGGAACATAAGCGTGATACCAGGGGGAAAAGTCAGTGTTTGCCCCACAGAAACTTGTATTTCTCTCCTTCCTAAAGCAACACCCAATAGACACTCATTTAATGAAAAAGAGAGCGGACTGTGCTGTTGACATTAAGCTGACATCCTGTCCTGAGCTGTTTTCCTTTGCCACGAGCTGGGCATAAAACTGTCCCTCCAGACAGCAGTCAGCTGCACCTGTCGACACAGGGAAAGGCGAGCCATAAAATCTCACCATTGTCAGGGCACTTGAAAACGATCTCGTCTTCCCGGTACCCGTGATTTTAGAGATAAGGAAGCCGGACCAATGACCAATCAACCTATAGGCCACAGACCCGATTCATGGCCGAACCAGACCTGGAAGCCAGGCTCGTATCCTCCAGCCCCTTACAGACAGCAATTACTTCCACATACAATGTTCAGTCTGTAAGAAAAGCGTGTGTTCATACCCTGCAGAGAGGAAGGTCTGTTTTCTAGGACATGCCGGTTCTTATACTCCAGGGGAAATGACTGCTACTGGGAGAATCCGTCTGCATCGTGTAGTAAGCATGAAGGCCTTCTCCATTTAGATGCCTTTCATGGCATGGAAATTACAGAAGCAACTTCCATGAGTCTGGGGTACACCTGGACGCCACGCCAAAGCTTTCTGCCCATCCACACATGTCTCCAAATGGCATATTTTCATTTTCATGTTTCAGAAGTCATTGAAAGATACCTACAGTAGAGACTGCCTGAGAAGCCTCGGCAAATACGTGGACAAAAATGTTTACTGCTCCTAATCTGCTGTTACACAATATTTATCTGCTCTCACAGTGTGCCAAGGATCTGAAAACATGTCACTGATTAATAAACAGCAATTAAGTCTTACTACCTTAGTGGAAAGTAAGGTTAGGCTCCAGGTTTCCCTGTCAAAGGAGCCCCACTGCAGGCCCCAGGGGGAGAGGCTGGTCCTGAGGGCTGACTTAGATTGTCAGCTCACCCAGGCCCAAACTACAGAGTCTTCCTTTCCCTAGCTGTCCTTTGCTTCCTCAGCCTCTTTCCCACCCTCTGAGGCCAGCCTTCACTCTCCTGGCCCCACCCTCCAGCAAGGTCCCTTTGATCGCACAGACTAAATGGCCAGACCCTTTAGCTTCAACAGTAAGTGTTCTGCTCTGCAAGGAAAGGCACCTGGGTCAGGCAGCCAAGTATCAAATGACAAAGTTTGGCCCGGGGTTCATCAGGCCTTTCCGATACTTTGTTTTCTTTTTTCTTTTTTTCTCTCTTTTTTTTTTTTTTTTTTTTTTTTTTTTTTTTTTTTTTACGTTTTAGCACTGCAAGCTGATGGTCTGGCTCCTGGCTGGGCTTTCTTGCCTTAGGATGTTAAAGACATATAGTGAAGGTGTGACAAAGTGATCTGCAGAGCACGTTGGAAGTGAATACCAATCATAATCGTTGATGACTTTGACTTACACCAGTTTTCATTACAAACAAGAACCCACACTCAATATCCATACTGGTAAGACCGGAAGACACCTCCTCTATTGAGACTCAGGCCAAGGCTGCTGGGCATGGCCCAGGGTGAACAGGCATCCTGAATTTCAGACCACCTCTGGAAAGTCCCAGGAGACAAAAGAATGTTGATGACCCTAAAGCTTTGAAATGTTACAGATTTAGATAACAGGTTACTCCATAATTATGTTCTCTTTACATTAATATTCAGATTAGCTTTGCAAGTCTAAAGCTAAGTCACATTGTTATTAAATATGTCATGACATAATCCACAAAGTGGCTCAACCCCATACAGATAATCACGAGTTGTTCTGCCTAAATGCAATATCGGCTCCACCACTTAAGAACTAGCTCATGTTTGGCAGGTCACTTACTCTCTGTTGCCTCAGTTTTCCCATCTACCAATTGGGGAGAATGGTAAGTACCTACCTCATGAGGTTATTATGAAAGTAAAGTGAGTAAATACATGTAAGCACTTAGAATGATGCCTGCTACTTAGTATTCATTTAATAAAGTCACCTACAATTACTATTATCATTATGTCATTGAGTAAAAACATTTTGATCATTTTATTGCTTGTGTTTCATTCTTCTAGAACACCTGCCAGCACTACAGGACCACGGCGGGAAGCTTCTTTGCAAAGAATTCTTTCTAGGGCAGAGCATTGGGCCCCCAACAGAGACCTCTACCCAAGTTCACAAAGAACGTGGCTAGAGTCCAAGGTTGTTCTGCAAAGAGCTCCACAGTCTCTCTGGCTCCAGGAGGCAAATCCCATCTTTCCCAGAGGTGGAAAGCACCGCAGTCATCCCCACGCAGCGCCTGCGACAGCAGGAGCTACTCAGTGAAGCCACAGCTCACTGAGCCTCAGCAGGCTGCCACTGCAGAGGTGCGGCTGTGGGGCTCTCCCCAGGAGCAGGACACCGTAAGGGGCCACTGCATCGGTCTGCCTGGAGGCTGCAGGCAGAGGGACAAGTAGAGGGGCCCAGTGGGGACACACCGCCAAGCAAGATGGGACTTACTCCGTCCCCTCACCCACAGCCACATCTTCAGTGTAGGGACCACAGGCAAGGGCACACTGCTAGGTGCTGCATCAGCCACAATCCCAAACCCGAACATACCTCAATGGCAATTTTCGAAACTTTTCACTAAAATTCACCCCTTCACTAGCCATGCTGAGAGGCAGCCCCCAAGCCCTCTTTATGAAAAGGCTAAGTCTTTTCTGTTTTCATTGCAATAGAGATAAAAAGCGTAGACCCACAGGTGCCCACCGTGAAGCAACGCACCACAGCTGGGAGACCCTATTCTCCACCTCTGCAAGTGTGCTTTCCTGTGCATGAGAAGCAAAGCTGGGAAGGCTACCTTCACAGATTCACTCTGGGAAGGAAAGCTGCTGCAGACATGGGAGTGGGGGTGAGGAAAAACGACCCAAAGAACTGCAGTGGACCCTGAGTGTGGTGCAGAAGACAATCTGGGTTTAAAAATATGGTTCTGGTAAAGCAAACCAACCAGAAAAACAAGTAAAAGGGAAAAGAGGAAGGAAAGAAGAACATACTCTTTTAACCTAGGATACACCTCCTCTCTCTCCTCAGCCTAATCAACACCTCCATGAACCCCTGCGAAACGTCCAGTTCCTGTAGCAGGTGCGTGAATATATATATACTGACAGATACTGATCAACAACTGACATTGATCACATGGGGGGAGAAAATAACTTGAACTTCAGATTCATTCAGCAGTGCCTGCTTCTCTTTCACTATCAGCCTCCCCACCTATTCTCAGGCGCCCCAAAACAAAACAAACAAAAGCAACTCAGGGACAGAAAGGGAACCGCCGCTGAGCGGAGTGGCGCACGCTTGCAGCATCTATGCCATCGCCTTCCGATTATTTCTGGTTTCCTGAGACGCAGCTGTCAGCATCGGACTAAACACAGCGCTGGAGAGAAGCCGCCGGGACGGCGACACTCACAGACCCTCCCCGGGAGACACGCACTCTGGCGTGTGCGGCTGAGGCTCCGTGAAATGGACAGACGTTCAGGTGAGGCTCTATCCCCACGTGACCCTGCACACTGCGAAATTCTTCCCTTCCACAATCGCGCGGCCATCCAAAGTCTTGCCTACACCTAGGACGTGCAGATGTTAATTCCGTGAGAATAGGTGATGGAAGGGCAAAAATGGGAATGACCGAAGCTCGATTTTCTCGTGACCACATCTCTCGTCCACGCGGTGCGCCCCTACACACGGTGAGTAACGCGCACAGCCAGTAGGCAGAAAATCCACCATCTCGGCCCCGGGTCACGCGCAGGGAGACAGAAGTCGAGAGGGCGGCGGTGTCAGGGGAAGTGGAAAGTCTCTCGCCGGCGGGGACTGTCCTCCCAAAGCCCAGATCCCACCCGCCCGGGAGCGGTACCCACCCGCGCCCAGGGGCGCACACCCACGCGTTTGGGCGCGCGGGGGTTCCGCAGAGCAGAGAACCCACCGTGAGGACGCGGCGACCAGCCGGCTCCTGCCGAGGCGGCGTCGTTGGCAGCGGGACCGCCCAAGCACCGCGGCGCAGCCCCTTCCACCCTCTTCTCCCCGATCCCCACTTACGTGCCAAGGGTCTCCTTGAACTCGAAAATTTTCTTGATGTCCTCCGCCTGCTTTTTCCAGGAGGAGCTGCTCTCGCCGTTCTCCCGGGCCATGGCAGACGAGGGCGGCGAGGCGGCGTGGCCGCGCGCGTGGGGCAGGGGCGGGCGCGCTGAGGAGGGGGCGCCCCGTGGCAGGGGCGCTGAGGGTCTCGGAGGGCGGGGGCGGGCGGCGTGGGGATGCTCGGCGGGAGGCGCGGGGACGCGGTGCTGCGGCGCAGCTTCCTCTTCTGCAGTTTCCTCTTTCACTCTCGCCGCCGCCGCGGTCCCTCCCTGGCTCTTATTTCTGCTCTTCTCGGGCACAGACTTCCTGCCGCCGCTGCTGCTCGCCCGGCTCCTTCGCAGCCGGCTGCCAGCCTCACTTTCTGCTACTTTCTTGCCTCCCTTCTGCGCCTCCCCGCCGCCCGCCTGTGCCCTCCCCCTCCCCCTCCCCCTCCCCCTCCTCCCGCAGGCTCCCCGCCCGCCCCGCCTCCCGCCTCCCGGGCGCTGCCGCCTTCGGGGATGTCCTGCGCCCCCGGCTCGGAGGCGGCGGCGTCAACCGCCCAGCCAGGCTCCTGGCCGCCGCTCGCGCCCTGGAGCCCGAGAGAGGGCAGGTGTGGGGACCCGGGCAGGTGCGGGGCGCTGGGCACGCGCGGGAGGAGCCCAGCCCCAAGTGCTTTATTAATTCTGCAAAGTCAAGTCTCCGCGGCGCGAGGGCTTTCCCGCGCGGCGGCGGGAGGGGGCGCCTCTGCGTCGCTCCCGGCGGCCACGGGCGGAGTGGGGGCGGCGGCGCCTGGCCGCCGGGATGCGGGGCGCCCTCCGGGAGCACCCCCGGCACCAGCCCGGGCGAAGCCGCGCGGCTCGGCCCGGAGGGCGGGGGCCGGTTGTTATGGCGACCGGAGGCGGGGACCGGGATACCGGCGGAGGTGGGCGTCGACTCCGTGCGGTGGCCGGCGCTCCCCGAACCTGCCAGTCCTCCCGACTCAGCCGCGGGAGCTGATTCGCATTGCACCAAACCGGCGCTGGCGCCCTATTGTGGCCGAAGGGAGGGGGCCTCGTGGCGACGAGAAAGCCTGGGAGCCTCAGGCCGGGGACGCGCAGGACGCGCCGGGCGCTGCCTCGTTTTCTCGTTAGAAGCAAAACGCCCAGGGTTATTTGGCTGTGGGGCGGTGGGTGGATTCGGGGTTGGCCAGGCGCGGGTTCCGCGCGCCCCTGGGATTGCCCCGGCCCGGGGCTGGAGCGGTCAGCGAATCTGGGCCGGCCTTCGCTCCTGCTTGGCCCCTCCTGGTCTCTCTCTCTCTCTGTCCCTCTCTCTCTCTCTCTCTCTCTCTCTCTCTCTCTCTCCCTCCCTCTCCCCCTCTCCCCCTCTCTCCCCTCTCTCCTCCCCTCCCTTTCCCCCTCCCCTCCCTCTCCCCTTTCCCCTTCCCCCCTCCCCCTCTCCCTCTCTCTTCCTCCGCCCCCTCCTCTGGCCACTCTGGCCTCGCAAACCCAGAGACTTAGTGGAAAGTGAACATCTGCCTCATCCACACCCTCCTTAGCCCCACCCGGCTTAGTAGGGTACCCAGGTGGCAGGGCATGTGCCTTCAAACATCGTTTGCTACAGTCTGGGGAAAGGAACCCAGAGTCCCCTCTGACCTCATTCTCAGAGGTGTACTTTGACTGCTTACCCTCCTCCGTGTCCATCTGTCAGAGGGCGACCCACGTGCGTGCGGATCCCCGGCCCCAACCTGCAAGGACTATCTCTTGTTCCGGAAAATTATAGTTTTCCCTGGATCAAGATTATCACTCTCTTACAGCTCCTAGGCTGAGCTGGGTAAACAGCCCTGACTCTTGATTAGAGACACCTGTCCCATTTTCCCAGGACTGTTCCAATTTCACTGTAAAAGGAAAAAAAAAAAATCTCCCTGAAAGGGAAACTTCATCCAGCACCTTCTGCCTGGTTCTTACAGCCTGGATGCAGGCTGACTGGTCTCCCCCTGAAGCAGTCTGGACCCCGCACTGGTCCCTCATCCTCCTCACCAGCCTCAGGAGGTCAGAAGGTAACCTGGCAGCCCCATCCCTCCATAACCCCCTGCTGGTTTGTCTTTCAGAGGCTTTTAGCTTAAGGCTCTCCCCGCTGAGGAAAGCAAATAGGGGATTACTTGGCTGTTAAAAACACACACTGAATTGACGAACCCAAATTCCAAGATGGATTACTAAGGAACCTCTCTCAAAGTTGGGACACATCACCTAAATCCAAGGTATACAACATTCCCCTCAATACAAAATATATTTGGAGAACTATATCTTTTGTTTGGGTCAAAGGGTAGGTAGGAAAAGTAGGGACCAGGCGCAACTGAGATCCCAGTCAGCATCCTCCCATGCCCCACCACAAGCATATTGTGTGTTTTTCTCCTTCCCTTCTCCCCACTCATTCTCCTTTTTATTCAGTTCTTTCTTCCCTATTTCCTCTTTGCTCCTTGCCTAAGGATCAGCCTCCAGAGCTCATGAAAACAATTTTGTCCCCGGAACTAAAGACGTGCTGATGCTCTATCTCTTCTTCCTCCCTAGCAAAGAGAGGCAGTTTTGCAGGAGCAGCACAAGGGAAGACAAAGCATATGGCTCTGTGGCCACGACTTCACCTAGCAAGCAGTAAGGTCCATGAGGGCAAGAGACATGTTGACTTTTGTATTTCCACTGTATTTCCAGCACCAGCAGGGTGACTTAAACGTAATAGCTGATCGATGAATGTGTGTTGAATGGATAAAAATGAAATTGACTTAGGACAGCTATTCGGTATTTGTTGTACTGGTGGAAATGCTATGGTAGGAAGTTTTCTTTCTTTTCCAAAGTAATGATGTTCATTCAGCATTATCAAATTGTCCTCAGCTGGACTAAGTCCTGAAGAAAAGACTCGAATGTTTAATGGGGAGTTGAGAAGAATGGGTCCTGTGGCCCAAAGAAGGAAGTGAGAAGGCCAAAGACAGATTTAGTGTGCCTTTATATGGTCATTTCTCCCTCAAGAGACGGCATGTAAAATAAGAGATCTTGACCCTGGAAATTGCAATAGAAAACAAAACGCACCGTTCCCTGAGAATGGTTCAACCTTAGCCTGTAAAGTACCTAATTCTGTTTACTTCGGGGCCCTGGCTTGGACTCTTCTCCAGTAACTGACCATTTCCTTCAGCCTGGCATGTTTTTCTAGGGGATCAGATGATGGCTGCAAACAGGTTCCTTCGTTCCACTCCAACTTCACTGTCAATCAGTTATTATCATCAGCCAACAATTCCATCCCAGAAAGCTCTGGTAGGTATGCTGGATGACTAAAGGTTAAGTCCTAAATCTTTCTATTTCTATTTCCTTAAAGCCCTTAAAATTGTCATTAAAGGCCCCAAAGAAGGCATGCCTTTAACAGCTCATCATGAAAGCATTACTAATTCTATGCCCATCAAGCTCTTCACCAACCAGCCCTCCTGCCAAAGATCAGGTTGGTGTGGTCCAGGTTCAGAACTGAGCAGATGGTGTGGGGGAAATTAATACTATCTAAAGCAAATGTAGTGATTAAATTTGAAAATTTCTAAATTACTCTATTCCGCCTTTAATACCTAAAGTGACAAGTTAGGAAAGCAAGCTGGGGTAGTAGGAAGAACTAGAAATCTGAAAAACTAGACTCGAGTCCCAGGTTTGTCACCAAGTTTACATATAGGACACTCTACCTACCTGAGCCTGTAAAACACAGATCGTAGGAAGAAGAATGATATGTAAACTTGATGATTTTTAGAACTTACAAATCATTGCGGGGGTTTTTCATGTGATGAGAAACTTTTCCAGAAAAGTTTAAGAATGCTTTGGTCCAAAAATATATTAATCAAAAATACTTTAAATGACCTCAAATAGATACATCCTACATGACAAATTGTTTAAAATTCAGTAAGAAATATTACAGGGAAAAACATTTCCTTATTAAAAGTTGGGCATCACGTCCCCCATCAAATGGATTGTTTGAAACACTTTAATGTTCGAAGCCTCTTCATGCAAAGGCTACAAAATTTCAGGCATCTTAAATTGTGTGCTTAGTTCTTAGAAAGAGTTAAAATAGAGTTACTTGATCATATTCCCCACATACTGATGATTAACGTAAGTAACTGACAGTGTACATTACAACAAGAAAAACATAGCCGAATGAGGAATCACACAGAACTACCACCTTTGTAAAACGCAGGTGTGGGGGAGGCAAGGTTTAGAAGAGGCACTCAACATTGCTGTGTCAGATCTCTATTCGAAGAGATAAAGACTAAAAGAACCTTCAGTCACAAACCTATGTCATAAAGAACCTGACCATGATCCAAGGAACATTCCAGTTAACCTGGAAAAGTGTCTAAGGCCCACTCTCTAATAGCTCTTCATGGAAGAACTCATCTAATTCACATGATGAAAAGTCAAGGTGGAACAAGCACAAAACCTTTCCAAAATTCCAACAATTAAAATAAAAGGTGTGAAGAAATAGGAAAAGCAAATGGCAGTGGAGAATCAACACAAGAAAAAAATTCGCTACAGAATGGGTAAAATTCATGTTCAAATATATAATTTCCAAAACAAAAACAAAAACTTGTATAAAGCAAGAACTTGCAAAGACGCATTTGCTCAGGAAACACAGGGCAAGACCACAAAAGGTATTAAAACATGATCTGGGGGAGCTCAGGAAAGAAGCAGGAAACAGAACAACCACAGGTATAAAGACTACAGAGAAATGGCACAAGGAAATAAGCTGAAACCCTTTTAAGGGATACAGAGGACAAATCAAAAGTACACTTGGCCCTCGTTTCCATGGATTCCGCATTCTCAGATTCAACCAACCTCCTACGGAAAATATTTGAAAAAAAATTATATGCTATTGCTGACATGTACTACCTAGTTAGGCCTGTGATGGTGCGTCTGAACTAAACATGTACAGAGGATTTTTTCTTGTCATTATTCCCTAAACAGTACCATGTAACAACTATTTACATAGCGTTTGCACTCTATTAGGTATTATAAGTAATCTAGAGATGATTTAAAATACACAGGAGGATTGTGTACGTACAACACCATTTCATATAGGGGACTTGAGCATCTGCGGATATTGGTATCCGCGGGAGGGCCTGGAACCAATCCCTTGTGTCCCCTGTGAATACCAAGGGACAACTGTAATGGGAAAATAAAATGGAACAAAGATTTGCTAGAAAAGTATATGAAACACAAAGGATGTTTAATATACAGGTAACCCCTGTATAACACGGCACTTCTATAACACGGTTTCACTCTAAAACGGTTCAAGAATTGGGGAAAACCCTTGTACATCACGACATCCTAGGACAGTTTCACTCTAACACGGTTTGAGAATTGGAGAAATCCCCAAACAACACGGAGCATAGTAAGAGCTTTTAAGAGCAAAAGATATCTCTTTTGAAATTAGGGAAATCCCCGAATAACACAGAACGTAATAAAAGCTTTTAAGAGCAAAAGATACATCATTTGAAATTTTTCATTTGCGTGTGGATGTCGTATCAGATTTGACTGCAAAATTTTTAAATTTATTAGAATTTTAAATCCATTTTGTTCATGGAGTATTAAGTTCAGAAGATGAAGACACCTTGTCAAAAAGAAAATGTCCTCATTTAATGGTGCTTAGTAGTGATGATGAAGAAAACATTATTTAATACACATTAATATGTTATACTTTTGGTGAAAATTGCTTTAATAAAGATATTTCTCTTAATTATAAAAATGTAATAGTATTTTTTTTTAATTTTGGAACCTAACCCCCTTTTTTGTACTAGTTCTTTGTTTCGTATAACACTGATTCGCATAACACGGCATTTTTAAGGAACCGAACAACTGTGTTACGCGGGGGTTACCTATATTCATAAATCCCTTCTGAAGAGACTGAAATAATGGAACAAAAAATATTTGAAGATGTCACACAAGAAAACATTCCAGAAATGAAGACTTAAATCTACTGACTGAAGGGGCACATCATGTACCAGAAAATATATAGATGATCGTGATGAAGACACATCCTAGTAAAAATTTATCTGCAAAGAAACAGTCCTTGGATTTTCTCAGGAGAAAAAGAAAAATCAAGTCACATGTATTAGGACAAAAAAATAGATCAGGCTGTTACAGACTTCTATAGCCCTAGTCAATGATAGAAGATATGCTTACAAATTCCCTAAGGAAGTTAAATTTTCATATAAGAACTTTAAAATAATAGCTAACACTTACTGAGTTCGTATTATGCATCAGGCCTTGTTCTAAGTGCTTTACAGTATTTATTTATTAATCCTCACATCAATTCTATAAAGTAGGTAATATTATTATTCCCATTGTATAGAGGAGTAGACCAAGATTTGGAAAGGGTAAGTCCCACACCCCTTGTCACACAGCATGAGTGAACAGAGCCAAGCAGCCTGACTCCAGAGCCCTGCTCGCACCTACTGCACTGTCATCCTTTGTCAGAGTGCTACCCAAATATAGGCGACTGATGAACACTGAGAAGCTGTTACTAGAAGGGGGGAGAATGGACCTGCAGCTGGCAAACTTGATAGACGTCCACCATGATGTATAAATCATCTTTTTAATAAAGGAAAAGAGGAGAACTGATCGTTGTTCAAAACCAAAATAGGAGAATCAAATGACTGCCAAATTCACAAATATATCTCCCTGGAGTTCTTTTTGTTTGTTTGAGTTTTATGTTTTCAAACTTCAAGTAAACATGCCCCCCTTGGATCTTTACCTAGTGGGCGTTAACCTTTATCTTTCTGCCTGAGACCTGAAACAGGATTGGGACCTTTCCTGCCATTCTCTCAGACCAAGATTTTCTGCTTCTACAACTAACATTGAAACACAGTCTTGTCAGTTCATGTTAGAATGAAAAGTCTATTCTTAACTCAAGGAAGCACATTTGGCAGCATGCACAGGTGCATTTATAAAATTAAAGACGCTAAACACAGTAAATATGCTGCCTCTCCTGTGCAGAACAAGACCTAAGTAAAACTGGGGTCTCCCCTGATTTTGTACCCAGGAGAGGATCTACAACAAATATTGAAATTAAATCTCATCAACTTATATTTAAACTTAGCGGTACATTCCAAACGACTGAGGGAGGTATATTTGATGATGTACATAAAGGCATTTATGAAAAGTGAGGGCATTGAATCAACAAATATGCTGTTTCATATAAGCAGAGGCAGGCCTAAGCAATAAACCACAATGGCCTCAAAAAAAAAAAAAAAATTGTCCATGAAGGTTTAATTTTCTCCAAACCCTCTTATCTTTAAAAAAAAAAAAAAAACATTTTCCTGTAAAGCTGGGTAATTATCAGAAGATGGGAGCCTGATTGTAAGATGTTCTTTTTTCCTTCTTAGCTAATTGAACCACAAACATTTTTTAAATATAACAGCTACTTAAATAATGTTGAAGCAAGGAGAGAAATCAGTCTTAAGAAATGTCTTCCAATATTTGGTAAGTTAGCAGTTCTAGTACATGTGAGGATAAGGGGATAATGAATTATAACACTAGTGGGCTGACCTTAATTATACCCATGAACCATCCTGAGTGCCTTCATTACACTGTTGAGCTTTTATTTTGAAACAGACACTTAGGATGGAAGTATGAACGAAACACATTTCCTGCCCTCACTGTTCAAAGTGTGAGAGATGAAGACAGACATGTAAACAGATGGCAGGAATAAGATGTGATCAAGGCTATGGTGGAGTTCTGCACAGAGGGTGACAGGGAAGCACAGATTAGAGGGGGTCCAACTTCCTGGAGGTGTCAGAGAGGCTTCACAGAAAAGAGGACTTTCCAGCTTGTTCTGGAAGGATCTGGAAGAATTTGCCAAGCAGAGAAGGAAGGGTGCATGTTTCAAGCAGAAGGAAAAGCACAGGTCAAGGCACAAAAGTTAAAGAAAGGTGTATCCACCGAATAGTCCAGTGACAGTCCCCAAATTTCAGGGGCTTGTAATAACAAAGGTTTGTTTCCTGCTGGCAGAGCAGCTGCCATTTTGAGCTTCACTGCTCGTTACCGCAGAGGGAAATGAAGCCAGGTCTTGTGCCAGGAGTTAATTGCTCTGTCCTGGAACTGACACACATCACTTTCACTGCTAGTTATTGGCCAGTGAGTTACAGCCTCAGCCAACCACAAGGGGGCCAGGAAGTGCAATGGTATCATGTGCCTGGAAGGTGGAAAGCCAGAACTATCTGGCCAAGAGCACTGGTGACCACCCACCCGGAGGTACCACAGAGGGTGATGTGTTCAGAAAGTGGTGCTGTGCATGTGGGTGGGAGTGCAGTGAGCAGAGAGGGGAACACAGATGAGGCTGGAGGAAGCCGGAAGGATCTGTTTGTGAAAGGCCTCAATGTCCTTCCTTTGAGCCCCAAAATAAAAAATTTAAGTGTTTCAACAAGTGTGACAATAAGGGTTAAAGACATAGCAACCCACCCCTGCCACCCTGAACCCACCCCCCAGAATGTCCAAAATGGCTCTGTTACCCATAGAAAGTGTATGGGCTCCTGGTTGCTTTTCTAATCCTGGTCAAGCATGGCCTCAAGAGAATATTGTACACCTGTGAAGGAATTCAGACCAGCAGCTCCAGAGAAAATTGTGGTATCACTTTAGACATTCCTTATTTTGATGGTTAGTAATAGGTTTCAATTTCTAGTCATAAGGAAGTCTGGGGTGAAGCCAAAGACAGATGGGTTAACCAGGATTCTGAAATGCACTCTGCTCCCGGGGCGTCTCAAGATGGTCAGGGGCAGTTCCTTGAATGTTAGCTCCAGTCCAGTAGAGCGGTGGCCCTGGAACCACATTATTGGTGAGCAGGTGGGTACACCATGCAAAAGTGACATTCCAAACAGCCTGACGCTGGAAACAGCCAACAAGTAACTGGGTTTGTCAGGAGGTCTAGTGAGAGCTGTTTGCCTGTTCAGGCTTTTGCCTTAGGGCAACAGCAAAACAATGATAAGTAGGTGCAATAGAGGGGTCTTTTTAAAACACAGCTTGCTGAAAGGCATCTCTCCGAGTTCTCGTACTGGTGCACTGAATACAGAGTAGAAACAAGACAAGGGTTTGTGCAAAATGCAAGAACCCAGCTCTCGTGTGATATCTCACACACTCCCTTAACTTCAGGCATTTTCCAGTCTTTTCTTCAAATGAGAATAACATATTGGGATGGGTAACATCAGCAAAGCACTATGGACTTCTCAGAAGAAAAGCAGTCAATAGACGTAAGGTATTAATAGTATGCTTCTTTTTTTTTAACAGCTGCCACCTCTGGTTCTTTGTTTTTTGTTTGTTTGTTTTTTGTTTTGGGGGTTGCCTGGATTATAAAATGAAAGGTTTAAAAAGGAAAAATATCCTACCGAAAACACATCCACCCACAAGACTTCCTCTAGATCAGGGGTTTCCAAACTTTTTTCAACGTTTTTCACCAAGGGCCATGTGCGGCAAAATACACAAACAGCCGGGCCACTCACTCGAGGTGAAGTACGTATTGCCTCACCTGGTTTATTTAAGTAAACTAAATATATTTTTGGAATTTGCTGCGGGCCAATTAACAATGGATTGCGGGCCGCAGCTGGGACACCCCTGCTCTAGATTGTCTCATTTTATATGAGATGTAAGTAATCTTGGACTGTCACAAGACTCTTGTTTCCGGTAGGGGGTTTCTGCCTAAAGCAAACCTATCAATTAGGCAGATCCTGCTAACATGTGACCCCCCCCCCCAGAGTATCTTGGCACTGTGAGCATTAACTCTTCCAAAACTACACTTTACAAATCTGTAACCAGAAACATACAGCAGTGTTTATATTTAAACTATATATTTAAACTATAGCCCTACAAGGAGAAACCGATGTTTTCATAAAAGCAAATACCCTGTAGCTTAATTTTTCAAAAGGATGTGCTCCTTCAAGTGGACAAGGTATCCCTGTCCACTATGGTGGATGCTATGGCCAACTATGGGGGCCGCCATAGTTGTTCTGTTTCTCCAAGTGTTTCTGAAAATAGAGGAAAGGTGAGGGGAAAATACCAACACAGAAGTTACCAGGGCAAAAAAAAAAAAAAATCAGGTTAAGTGCCTCCCAACTGCTTTTTCCAGGGTTCACAAATGGAGGCACCTGTGGAGTTTGCACCCCAGATGGACAGAAACCAGTCTGCGGGATTATTGGGGTGTTGACTACACCCGTGACAAAATGTACACCCTCTACATAATGCAACCACTAGCCTTAAGCTGACACATGAGGAAAGATGTTTAAACAATGAGCCCCGAGAAGAGCCATTCTCCCTCCCCAGGAACACTCCTTCCAGCTTCCAAATCTCAGACAGCTCCACAGCCCCCCTCAAGGTTAACGAGGCTGTTTCCCGCTGAACCAGCCAGAATCAACACTGGAAGTGGGTTTATTTTTACCCCAGGCTTTGTCATTTATTATTACTTAAAAACTGAGAGACAGCTTTTGGCTGACTACCCCGTGGAACATTCAAGATCTCCAAGCAGAGTGATTTGGCCCTCCGTCAGCCACATTTGTCTTTCTTGGAGTGGCCTTCTCCTCCTCCCTGCCAATGTCCCTGATTAGCAAGGATATCTGTATTCAAAATGAGATGCTTGGTCAAGTGCCTAAGGATCCTGTGATGACATCATAATGCAGTCCTGGTGACATCAGGGCTTGTTTCATGGAAACAAATCATTGGTATCTCGGATGACATGGTACATTTACCGTAGGGGCAGGGAGAACACATTCAAACACCTCTTGCAGATTTCTTCCGCACACAGACTTAACAGCAAAACCTGGCTTTACTGAAGGGCTTTCTCTCTGGACTCAGTTATATTCCATTTCCAGAGGGTCTTTTCCCTGGTCTGCAAGATGGAAGTTCTGGTGCCTTCTGATGATTTAATGCCTTCCCAAACCACGAGACCCAGCTGTGTGATGTATTTGTGACTCCCCTTTATCTTCTACGTTACATCCAAACTATTCATTCCGGTCCTCTGTGCATGGAACTGGGCACACATCTCCTTTCTCATCTTTGTTTTTAGGCAAGCAGACCTGATTGCAGCCTCTCAGAGGCTACAGGAATGACACAGAAACTGGTCTCCACATCCCCAACGTGGTGCTAGCCCAACCCCATCCCTTCACTGTTTCCATATTTCATTTCAAGCTCCCTCTCTTCCCCATTGATTTCTCCCAAGCACCAAAATACTTCCTCTCTTCTCAAACCTGACACACACTTCCTTCTGGATGGCTTGGACAGATGAGGAAACGGGAGGCCTCAGAACTTGCCTAAGGGCATATGTCTACACAGGAGAGAATGGAGCCCACGGTACCCTTTAGCCAGAAGCAAAACCCACTAGGCAATACCACCTCTGGGCAAATAATTAATAGAAAGGAGGGCTTTGGATACAAAGCCAAGGGTGCCTATCATGACCTTTACATTTCAGTGACAACACTCATCCTAAACTCCTGACAGTAAAACCTATGTTTCTCGCATAAAAACAATTGTTTATAAATAAGTACTAAAGCCCTATTCAGAAACAAAATGCCCAGAGGAAAAGTGTAAGGCCTGTATGGACCCCTGCCTGGTCCTGAGAATGGCACTGGGACCAGAGTCCCGCCAAGGAGTTTCTGTTCTGCCACCGAGTATGGAGAAGCAGAAACAGCTATTCCCTGGGGACAGTCACGAAGGGAAGCCTGTTCCCTTTAGCTGTCTGTCTTTTGTTGAGAAAGTACAGTTTCCAGAACTCTCCCCTGTGCGCTGACCCCTCACACACTTATCGGGGACGCTTCTGCTCTTGTCACTCCCCTTGGAGGTTTAAATCACCAGGCAATTAAAACCCTGGAAGCTGGGTGTGTGACTCTGATGAATGAATCAAGACAGCCTTCCGGATGCCCAGTTAAAACTATGAAATTCGGCACTGTTCTAGAGTCCCAGAGGTGGGTCTGACATGTCCCCTGCATGACCAAACACAAAGCTCCAATTTCTACTTCATTACCATACCGACACCAAGTAAACAATCTCTGTGTAAGAATTCTATCCCCAACCCTCCTCCAGATCCCTGGCCGGAGGTCAGTGGGGTTTCTTTCCCCTGGTGCTTGGCTGACTCAGATCTCCTCTTTCCATGGCTGCCTTGAGGAGGCCAGGGTTCCAGGTTTTCGGGTTTCAAAATAAATCGGTAGAAATCTGAAGCGATGCCAACACCACCCTCCTGCCCGCAGGCAGCTGGGTCCCAGTGGGAGGTCTCTTAGCAACCAGGCTCAAATCAAATATTTGGGCGTCTGGACACATTCTGATTGGAATGAGCTCATGAACAAAAACTTCGCTCTTTCCTTCAACCCAGCTACTGAGGTTTATGAAGAGATGCTGAACCCCTCAGCTGCCTCCCTGTGCTGGATGAATCTGTAACTCATGCAGAACATTAGATGAGAGCAGCCCAGACTGGCAGGCCAGAGATCTGACTTCTATTTCTGGTTTGACATGTGTCCTCGGACAAGACACTGGAACTTTCTTGTTGCTGTGCCCACAGAAAGCCCAAAATTTTAATTTGACCCCTGTAGGCAGCTTTTCCACCAGAAATGAGGATAGTCATAGATACTCAGTGGGCAGGAGCTCAAGTGCAATTCAGCAGTGAATCAGGAGGAAGAAGGGTTTCAGGGCGCTCATTTCCTCCATCTGCCATCACCTTCTCCCCCCACCACAACCTTCCCTGCAAATGACAAATGGAAAGTAGGAGGGGAAGGGGGCAGATGGGTGCTAGCCAAGAGAGTTTCACATCTTTTGCTTTCTGACCCTGCTTCCCAGGTTTATGCTATCCCGGTACACTCAGGAAAGACTAAATGCATCAAATTTGGCTTCGGATGCCAATTCAAATTGATGTCCTCGTGGACAGGGGAGGCTTTAGCTCCACTTCCAGATCTATAAAATGGAGCTTTTAAATCCTACTCTGCTCTCCTGAGAGATGGCTTGGTCAGGGCTGCTCTCCCTTAGCCAGCATGCCCACGCCTCCTACCCTTGGATGTCCATCCTAATTATTCGTCATACCCCTCATCAGCCACTCAAGTGGCTTATTTCTATGCTCACAGACATTTAACCTCTTCACTGAGCCCCAAAAGGCAGATGTCATGTCTTATAGCTCTTGTCACCTTCCAAGTCACCTAACCCACAGCCCTAGGGACAAGTAATACCAGGTCTGAAAGGAACACTTATTGGATTTAATGAACACCCAAACCTCATGGGCCGGAGTAGGTTCAAGCAAGACAGCTTGAAGAGCTCTCATCAGTAGGGGAGATCTTCTAACGGGAGTGAGAGGTCAGATGGCGGTGAGCGGGGAAAAGAGCTTGGGCTCTGGAATTGGCACCTCTGGTCTGCCTCAGCCACTCTAGCTGTCTAGCCTTGAGCAAGTTGCCTGACTTGTCTCAGTCTCAGCCTGACCTGTCTTCCTTATCTGGAACATGGAATATAGTAGTGTTTATTTTGCTGGATTGTTCTAAGAAAATTAAAAGTAACTGTAAAGCATCTAATACAAAGGCCGTCAATAAATGGTAGGTCTTATGGTTGCCATGACTTTTTCAGCCAATCATTTGATCATTCAGTAGAAGCATACTTGGGCTACTCAGTTGTTCTGAATACAAAATTATTTTAGTTGTCTCTCTAAAAAGCTGCAGAAAAATATGAAATAAGGTCATCAAGCACCCCAGCTGCTATGGCTTAAGGTAAACTACATTACCATCTTTGAATCACCCCTGGTTTGAAAAAAAAAAAAAAGGATCTGTGGCAACAATGACTGATAGAACATTTATTAAAATAATTTTTACCCAAGGAAATATGAAAGTTAATGATTAGGATTCAACATGACCCTGAATCCCACATCACACAACCTCTTTCCTTGATCTGCTTTGGAAGCAGCTTGAGTTTTACTCTGGGAGACTCAGGGATCCATTTTTGTTTGTTTTATTTATATATAGAAGATGCTAGACTTCAAGGACTAACAGACCTGCTCCTTCTGAAATGAGACTGAACAAGGCTTCACAATAGATACATTTTTAATTTCCACTGTCATCAGCAAACAAAGAAGCCAGCATTATCTATAATAGCTGCAAAGTGGAACCAACCCAAGTATCCAACAAGTCTGGCCCTTGTTTTCACAAAGCAATGAAATACAGTACTTACACTTAAGGTGAAGATTCTGGTCAAAATAATATCAAGTGAGAAATTAAAACAAAATAACAATGATTGTATTGATCTAACAGCCAGGTTATAACATAATAAAAGGGAATAGGATCTTCTAAATAGTGGAGGCTGTCATGAAGATTTGAGTTTGACCCCCAAGAGTACACTTTTCCAATGTTTTTATTTGAGAATATATGCATTTAGATTAAGTGCTTGGTTTTCTTTACAAAGTAACCCTTTCTCCTAGTCAATTTTTACTGAGTGTCTGCCATGAGCCGGGCATTGTTGGGGAAATAACAGTGAAAAATAAATAAATCTGCCATCCTCATGGAACTTGTGTTCTAGTGTGGGAAAGAGGTATTAAACAAAAATGTTATTGTATCACCTTACAAAAAACTCTCATGTTTAAATTTGACAGCAATGCTATCAAGCACTAGGGTTTAATGAACACATCTGGTAGACAAGGGAATGAACTTGGCCAACATCAGCTAGTTAGTAAGTGACAGACCCAGGATTTGAACCTAGGTCATCTGGTACTTCCACTTCTGGCAATGGAAGGCTAAGAAATTTAGATCAACCCTCCTACCAAAGACAACTTAAAAAACTGGACTAAATATATATTTTTTAATTTTCTTAAAACCCTCAAAGTAATAATAAGGTAGTGAAGAAACACCAGCCAACATCTAGGAGAGGACAAACCCTGGAGAGGTTAGCCAACCCATAAAGGTTTTATGCAAAGGGCTTTGTCAATCTGGGAAACAAATAATTTTGAAAACATGTTTTGATAGTCTCACAAGACTAAAGCTCAGAGCCTGCCAAAGTGAGGGATCCAGATAAACCAGTCACCTTTTTAAGCTGGGTTCCCCAGGGTAGGGGAGAAGGGAAATATGCAGCCCCCAGACTTGTAGACAGGTTCACATCATCATTGAGTTCAGGGAATCTTACACATTGAACTTGGATTCAGGTGGCTTTAGATGGGAAGTACCCTCAACGCCTGGCAGACACAAGTGAAAAGCCTCTCAAAAGAAGATTCTACCATTATTCATATACACATACATGTAGACATATATACATGTCATGAGTTGCTTAATGATGAGATGTGTTCTGAGAAATGCATCCTTAGGCGATTTCATTGTTATGTGAACATCACCAAGTGTACTTACACAAACCTAGATGGTCTAGCCTACTGCTCACCTAGGCCGTATGGCATAGTCTATTGCTCCCAGGCTACAAGTCTGTGTAGCACGCTACTATACAAAGCAACACAAGATTAAATCAAGCACAAGAGAAAAGGATGCAGTCAAGGCACGCAGTAAACATGACCTTTATGAGACTGCTGCCAGCATAACATGGCATACTCTTCTACAGCAAACTTTTTTTATAGCGTATACTCTAAAATAACAATAAAAAGTATAGTATGTAAACCAGTAACATAGTCAATTAATATCATCAAGTATTATGTACTGTATGTAATTGTATGTGCTACACTTTTATATGATTGGCAGTAGGTTTGTTTACCCCAGCGTCAACACAAACACGTGAGTAATGCATGACGCTATGAGAGCACGATGGCTGCTACGTCAGGAGGCAATAGGAATTTTTCAGCTCCATTATAATCTTATGGGACCACTGTCATGTATTCATGGTCTCTTGTTGACCAAACTGTTGTTACGCAGTACACGACTCTGTGCATATGTGTATGTTTATAAATATTAATGCTTAATGTGTGTGTGTATTTTTTAATGTTTAATCCCTACTAAGAGAATTGAAGCACCCCAGAAAACAGGACCTTATGAGCAAGAATAGCAGAAAGAGCAGAGAGTGGAAACAGGCCCACAAAGACTTTAGAAATGGGAATTCTTAGGTGCAGACTACAAAACAACTCTACTTACTACATTCAGAAAAATACTACATTTGGAAATTTGAGAGGGAACTGGAAACTACAGAAAATGACGTAAACGATTTTTAAAAGAGCCAAATGGAAATTCTCAAACGGGGAAATACAATCATTGAAGTTAAAAAACAAAAACAAACAAACAGAAAAACCCCAGTGACTAGGTTAACAACAGATTATCACAACTGAAGTGAGAATTAGTGAACTGGAAGACAGATCAGAAAAAAACTACCCAGAATTCAGCTTTAAAACAAAATAAAACAAAACAAAAGAATAGAAAATACAGAATACATTGAAAAGGTCTAACACACATTTCATTGGTATCCAGAGAGGAAAGAAATATTGAAAGAAAGGCAATATCTGATGAAATAATAACCAAGAATATTCTAGAACTGATGGCTGACATCAGCTCACAATTTCAAGAGCTCAACAAATTCCAAACAACATGAACTTTTTTAAAAATCCACACTTAGATCCAATGTAAAGAAACTAGGAATACTAAAAACAAAGTGAAACCTTGAGCCTAGCTCATATGAGGCTGAGTTTCGCTCTCCTCCCACTTCATCAAGGGCTGAGCACTGCCTCATTATTCTGCCACTTGCCTCGCTCTCCCTGGGTGAGTGACAACAAACATCAAGTTTTACGTGGCCCTCTTTTTACATAAGCAGAAACACTGGTTTTGAGAACATTTCTACATGCTACAACTAGTTAGTAGTAATCAGAAGAATGAAACACACTATTTAAACTAGTGGACCAAGAAGAGTGAGTTTTAGCTCACAGAAGAGCAAACGAGTCAACAAGCATCAAAGGAAAACAAGATTAGGACAATATAAATGACAACGGAAAGTTATACATTAATTTGTGAGTGAGCGAATTCATAGACAAAGTGAAGAAACTCTACCAAGTACATATCAGGAATATTGAGTAGCAGGAAGGTTTCATACAGACAGACTGTCTAACTCACTAGGGAAAAGAAAAAGTCTTCCTCACATTTAATCTTCTCTCATCACACATTATCTACTGCAATTTCTAAAAATATAAAGATTTTCTAATTGAGAGTAGGAATGGACTTATATGTAATTGCAGTGTACTGAGTCCTCTCAAGAAGTACAGTCTTGTGCTTGGTACTAAGCGCCAGCCCTGTGGGGCACGAAAAAGATGACCCTGACCCTGAAATAGTCACAGTATTTGTGACTATTCACAGACCCTGAAATGGCTCATCTCTCCTTTCTTCTCCAAAACAGCCTTCCTGGGGTCCCTGGCACTTGTCCCCAACCAACTATAGAAACCCTACCATCCTGCCCCCGGGAAGGGCAAGATATAATTGAAAGGGCACTAGACCAGAAGTCAGGAGACGAGGTTTAGACAAGATGGCCCAGGTGCAGCCCTGCCTCCTTTCACCCAGGCATTGTAGCAGGTCACTCCCTCCCTCGGGCCCAGTGCCTCAGGGTCAAAATAAAGAGCTGAGAAGAGAGTACACTGTGGAGAGGTGCGAGGGGGTGAGTGGGGGTGGGCGTGTTCTGTCAAATCTCTAGGCAGCAGTCAGGTGTACCATTCAAAACAGCCCCGGAAATTCTGACAAGTCCTTTTCCAGAAGCAGCCCATGCACAAGAGCATGGTTCCCTAATGTCCCCAGGAGAACGAAATGTTCTGTGATGTCCCTTACACCCTCCGTATGCCCCTCTCCCCCACTTCTGTTTCTGCCTCTGTCAGAACTGGAGAAGCAAAGTTTGGGCAACAGGACCCCCTGGCTCTGGCTCCACATTTGAAAGCCCTCAAAGCCACTCTGTGGGAAAGCAGATCCCACAGCAAGCTAATAAGCAATCAAAACGCAGCCACTCAAAGCGGCTTCATCATCAATCTGAGCTGACAGCAGAGGGACACCCACAGGGCTGTCACTAGCCATCCCTCGTTCCCAACAGCCTCTCTCTCTCTCTCTCTCTCTCTCTCTCTCTCTCTCTCTCTCTCTTTCTCCCCACCCCCATGGCCTTATTGCCATGTTCTGCCTCAAATTCCAGCCTGTGGCCCCATCTGATGTCCCCTGTCACACCAGGAGCTTTTTATTAGCGTGCTTATGTTCTGCATGTGAAATGGTATCCAGAACTAATTCCCTTCATTTTGGGGGCCCTCTATAGTCTTTCAAGAGTGTTCATATGTGGAAAGCCTCAGTTATGAAATGGTGGGTTGCATGGCCTCTGGAGGATTTGGGTGTTACAGACAAGTGACTTGCTGTCCCTTTAAGCAATTATATAAATATTTCCTGAAATCATTAGCTGCAGCCCTACATGGGAGCACAAAACACTTACCCCCTTCAAGACTAATGTGTTTCAGAGAAGCCCAGTAGCCACCCTCATTGTCCTCAGATGCTGACAGGGTGGCTTTGCTGCTCCATCACTGGTCATGGCACACATGCTTCAGTTGCCTTTACCAATTGTGAGGATGAATTTACACCAATTCATTCATTCACACCTTTGGTCTGCTCCCTCCCTGTGACCAGTGGCAGGCACTTTGAGAATGTCTGGCTGTTGGCTGCAGCCATGTAAAAGAGCAAGGCTCACTGGTTTAGACCTGGCCAAACCTGTTTTTAATGGGCAAAGGACAAGAAAGGCAGCTGTACCTTCCACAGAGACATGCTTACATTTGGCAATTCTGTAATTCCTACAGGCTCAAATAACCAGAAATCACAGTCCGACAGCCTATGGGCTCAGTTGAACCTACAGATAAGACTTATTTTGGCCAGAGAGATTTGTTTTTGTTTTTGTTTTAAGTTGCCAACATTTAAATGTAGGCAATTTCATACAAACATCTGGACTCCTTGCTGCTCTTGAAAAATCAGAAGCGCTAGCAACATTTCTAATGAGCTGTCATCACTTGGAGCTGACTAGTCCTACTTGTTGGGACAGGGCACTCCGAGCTCCAGAGTTCTACCAGATGCAAAACCAGCTTTGTGGGACCTGAAGCTTACATAACTTGGGGGCGATCTCTCCAAGAAAAATAAATCACAATTATAAATATAAAATTGTTAGGGTTCCTCCAAGGCCCTTGAGCAAGTGATGGGTTTCGAAGCTTCTATGTCATGAGCTGCCATAGTCAATCCATCTCAAGTCCCCCCTCTGGCCTCTGGCTTGATCCCAGCCCAGTGCCTGCATGCGCTGCCCTCTCACTCAGCCCTTGGAGGCCTCTGACTCTGCGACCTCTAGTCTAACCTTGTGGCCACCAGTTCCCTGCCACCATTCCTCTTCATTCCAGCCCTGATTTCCAGCATAAATACAGCTGGGCCTTGGCCCTAAAACTCCAGTGACTAAAACGAAGGGTGACTTCATTTATTTAAAAGAGAAGTGAAAAGAAGTCTTTATGCTTTACAATCCCCTCTCCTTTGCAAGGTTAAAAGGAGAGGAGAGTCCAAGCATCTGCCTGGAGTTAATACAGAAAGTGATTCCTTACCAGCGCAGACATCTATGAACAGCACATAAAGAAGGCAGGGAGGACACTAAATGTCTGCTAGGTCTACAGCCTAACTTCTATTTCATCTGGGATGCTCACTGGCTCACTGAGATTGCCCATCGTCTCCAAATGACCTTTGTCCAGGGGGTTGGGTAGAGGAGACACATGCCAAAGAAAATATTTTCCAAATGGTGATGGACGGTATTGCTACAATTAGATTAGGGATGATATCTCATAAGTCTGGTCAGCAGTACTTATTGAGCACCTACTGTGTACTCATATTACCTCCCATACACCCAATATTTACCACACAGCGCACAGTGGCTGCCCTGTGGGAACTTGCAGTCTAGTTGCAGAAACAGGTACCTCAGAGACAGTTAGATGGCAGGGAAGTATCAAAAAGGCTTTAGTAATTCATAAGCTGGACTAGGAAAATATTTCCGGAAAAGAGGTGACCCTATGGGTCCTGAATGTGCAGGGAGCAGCACTGAAGAAATTCCAGATGGGCAGGAGGGTTTGGGGGAGCAGGAGGCCTGAGTCTTCAGGTCCACAAGATGAACAGGGAGCAAAGAGAAATAACAAGAAAAGTAGGTGGGGAACCTGAATTCTAGGTAATCTCTGGATTGTCTGACTCAGTGATAGAGGACAACACATATCATAAAATTGTGTGTAGGCAGTGCTTTTTAGCTTACTGAAAACAAACATTGTGACTTAGTCCCATTTAATTCTTATGAGGTCCACCATTTAAGTTTGTGAACTTTTTGCAACGGTGTTGTTAAGCTTTTTTGATATCAGAGGGATTCTTCATTATGAATTTGTACCAACTGGACAAACAGTTAACCAAGTTGACTATTTGGAAGTGCTGAAAAGGCTGCATGAAAAAGTTAGACGACCTGAACTTTTCGCCAACAATTCATGGCTCTTGCATCACGACAATGCACCAGCTCACACGGCACTGTCTGTGAGGGAGGTTTTAGCCAGGAAACAAATAACTGTATTGGAACACCCTCCCTACTCCCCTGATCTCGGCCCCAAAGACTTCTTTCTTTACCTGAAGATAAAGGAAATATTGAAAGGAAGACATTTTGATGACATTCAGAACATCAAGGGTAATATGATGAAAGCTCTGATGGCCATTCCAGAAAAAGAGTTCCAAAACTGCTTTGAAGGGTGGACTAGGCACTGGCGTCAGTGCATAGCTTCCCAAGGGGAGTACTTGGAAGGTGACCGTAGTGATATTCAGCAGTGAGGTATGTAGCACTTTTTCTAGGATGAGTTCGTGAACTTCATTGTCCAACTTCGTATGCTCTGCATTATACAATACAGGTTTACTGTTGAAAATCCGAAAGATAGCAAAACATAAAAATTATAATTCTATCAACCAGCAATAACCACTATTAACATTTTGACATATTTCCTTCCCGTTTTACTCCTCAACATTTTTTTTTCAAAAATGGGATGAGTGTATCTATTTTCACTAAACACCATATCATGAGACTTCACCCATATCATTAAACATTTTTTTAAAACATGATGTTTCCTAGCTGAACAATATTCCATTTTCTTGGTGTGCCATAATGCTATTAATGATTATTGTCTGTTGAACATTTAAGTTGCCTCCAATTTTCCATTATTATAAATAGTACTGCAATGAACATCCCAAGTCTCTAAAGATAGGTCTGCCCCTCTCTGATTACTTTGTGATATTATTAGAGTAAAGAGTATACGTATTTTCAGGACTCATAATTTATATTTTAAAAATTTCTTTAAAAAAAAAGATCTTACCAATTTACACATTCATCAGGAGTATATAAAGAGGCTTGTTTTCCTGCAGATTTACCATAGAGTTGACTGTTCTGCCAAGCTAGTGCTGCATCGCCGAGGGCACTCTCAACATTGGGTCAACCAGCCCGGCACATGCACCCAAGAGCCTCTTTCAATATCTGGGCCTTATGGACAGCTTGCAGTTGGCAATAGGCCTAGGGGGCCCTGGGCCTTTTGCTAAGCTGCCTCAGGCCCACTATTGGTGGCAGCCAGCCTCAGTTCACAGCAAGGCCACCTTCACATGACTCCAGGTCCAGCACAGGCAGCATCCAACCATATATAGCTTTGAGGCTCCTACTGGGTAGCTGCAGGCTGGTCACAAGCGAGGCTGAAATTACCCTACACAGGAGCCCCTCCCAAGAGACACCAGAAACAATACACCCAGAGGCCAGCTTCAGACCACACCAGAGCACTACTTGGTTCACTTTACAAGCAGCATGCCCAAAGGGGGGTCTTATCAGGCACAAGAGCCCACAGGGGTGAAGCCTCCTCTGAGGGGTCAGCCCCCACACAGCAACTCATACACTGTTTGTGTAGCCAATCATCACAGTTAGTCAGCCTGGGAGTCAATCCCACCCAGTGACATGCCAAAAGCAATCAAGGCTCAACTACAACAGGAGAACACACATAACACACAAAGGACACTGCTGGAACACACACACAGGAGATCAGGGAGACCGAGCCATTGGACCACACAGAACACATAATACCTAAGGCTCCCCAGCAAAGACTGAGAGACATAGGAGATATACCTAACACATAAAAGCAAATACAGAGAGGCAGCCAGAGTGAGGAAACAAAGAAACATGTCCCAAATAAAAGAACAGGAGCAACCTCCAGAAATGAAACTAAATGAAATGGAGGCGACCAACCTACCAGAGACAAAGTTTAAAACACTGATTATAAGAATGCTTAAGAAACTTAGTGAGGATTTCAACAAAGAGATAGAAAGCATAAAGCAGGACATAGAAACCATAAAAAAGAACCAGTCAGAAATAAAGAATACCTGAAATGAAAAATATACTAGAAGGAGTCAACAGTAGATTCGATGAAGCAGAGGATCAAATCAGTGATACAGAAGACAAAGTAGCAGAACACACCCACTCAGAACAACAAAAAGAAAAAAGAATAAAAAACAATGAAGATAGTTTAAGTGACCTGTGGAACAACATCAAGCATAAAAACATTCACATTTAGGAGTACCAGAAGGAGAAGAGAGGGAGCAAGGGACTGAGAACCTATTTAAAGAAATAATGACCAAAAACTTACCTAACCAGGTGAAGGAAATAGACATACAAGCCCAGAAAGTGCAGAGGGTTCCAAACAAGATGAGTCCAAACAGGCCCACATCAAGACACATCATAGTTAAAATGGCAAAGGTTAAAGACTAAGAGAGAATCCTAAAAGCAGCAAGAGAAAGACAACTAGTTACTCACAAGGGAGCTCCCATAAGACTACCAGCTGATTTCTCAACAGAAACTTTGAGGCCAGAAGAGAGTGGCAGAAAATATTCAAACTTATAAAATAAAATAAAACAAGGGCCTACAAACAAGACTACTTTGCCCAGTGAGGCTATCATTTAATATAGGAGAGATAAAGAGCTTCCCATATAAGAAAAAGCTAAAGGAATTCATTACCACCAAGCTAGTGTTACAGGAAATGTTAAAAGGACTTCTTTACACAGGAGAAAGGAAAAAACAAACAAACAAACTAAGGAAGATCAAAACTATAAATAATAAAATGCAAATAACTATGTACCTATCAAAAAATAATCACTTTAAGTGTAAATGGATTAAATGCTCCAATCAAAAAACACAGGGTAGCTGAGTGGGTAAAAAAACTAGACCCAAGCATACGCAGTCTACAAGAGACAGACCTCAGATCAAAAGACACACACAGACTCAAAGTAAAAGGATGGAAAAAGATATTTCATGCAAATGAAAACAAGAAAAAAGCTGGGATAGCAATACCAATATCAGAAAAAATAGATTTTAAAACAAAGACTATAATAAAAGACAAAGAAGGACATAACCTAATAATAAAGGAATCAATCCAACAAGAGGATATAACCCTAGTAAACATCTATGCACCCAACATAGGTGCACCTAAATATATAAAACAGGTACTGACAGATATAAAGTCAGAAATCAACAGTAACACAATCATAGTAGGGGACTTTAACACCCCACTGACACCAATGGACAGATCCTCCAGACAGAAAATCAACACGGAAACAGTGGCCTTAACTGACATATTAGATCAAATAGATTTACTTGATATTTTTAGAGCATTTCACCCAAAAGCAGCAGAATATATATTCTTTCCAAGCGCACATGGAACATTTTCCAAGATAGACACATGTTAGGCCACAAAACAAATGTCAGTACATTTAAGAAGATTGAAATAATATCAGGCATCTTCTCTGACCATAGTGGTATGAAGCTAGAAATCAATTACAAGAAAAAAACAAAAACACACAAACACATGGAAGCTAAATAACATGCTACTAATTAATGAATGGGTCAACAATGAGATCAAGGAAGAAATCAAAAGATACCTTGAGTCAAACAAAAATGAAAACACAATGACCCCAAATCTATGGAACAATTTTTCTCTCAGCAGTCCTGAGAGAAAAATTCATAATAAGGCAGGTCTACCTAAAGAAATAATAAATATCGCAAATCAACAGTCTATCTTTACACCTAAGGGAACTGGAAAAAGAACAGCAAAATAAGCCCAAAGGGAGTACAAGGAAGGAGATAATAAAGATCAGAGTGGAAATAAATGAAATAGAGACAAAAAAATATATAAAAGATCAATGAAGCCAAGAGCTGGGATTTTTTAAAAGATAAACAAAATTGACAAACCTTTAACCAGACTCATCAAGTAAAAAAAAGAGAGAACCCAAATAATAAAATCAGAAATGAAAGAGAAATGACAACAGACATCACTTAAATACAAAAAATTTAAGAAAATATTATGAGTAACTATATGCCAATAAATTAGACAATCTTGAAGAAATGGATAAATTCCTAGAAGCATACAATCTTTCAAGGCTGAATCAAGAAAAAATAGAAACTGAATAGACTGATTACTATGGATGAAATTGAATCAGTAATCAACAAGCTCCCAACAAACAAAAATCCTGGACCAGATGGCGTCACAGGTGAATTTTACAAAACATGCAAAAAAGAATTAACACATATTCTCCTCAAACTATTCCAAAAAATCCAGGAGGAGGGAAGTCTCCCAAGCTCATTTTACAAGGGCATCATTACCCTGATCCCAAAACCAAACAAAGACATTACAAAACAATAAATAAACAAAATTATAGGCAGGTATCCCTAATAAACATCAATGCAAAAATCCTCAACAAAATATTAGCAAACCGAATTCAGCAATACGTTAAAAAGATCATACACCATGATCAAGCGGGATTCATTGCAGGTATGCAAGGTTGGTTCAATACCTGCAAATCAATTAACGTGATACACCACATAACAAAATGAAAAATAAAAATCATATGGCCATATTAATGATGCAGAAAAAGCATTTAACAAAATCCAACATCCAGTTATGATTTAAAAAACTCAGCAAAGTGGGAATAGATGGAACATATCTGAACTTAATAAAGGCTATATATGACAAACCCACAGCTAACATCTTACTCAATGGGGAAAAGCTAAAAGCATTTTCCCCTTAACATCAGGAACAAGACAAGGATGCCCACTTTCACCATTTTCATTCAACACAGTACTGGAAATTCTAGCCACAGCAATCAGAGAAGAAAAAGAAATAAAAGGCATCCAAATTGGAAAAAAGGAAGTAAAGTTCTCCTTATTTGCAGATGACATGATACTATATATAGAGAACCCCAAAGACTCCACCAAAAAACTATTAGAACTGATAAATGAATTTAGTAAAGTAGCAGGATACAAAATTAATATTCAGAAATTGGTTGCATTTTTATACACAAATAACAAACTATCAGAAAGAGAAACTAAGAAAACAATCCCATTTACAAGTGCATAAAAAAATATACTTAGGAATAAATTTAACCAAGGGTGTAAAAGACTCATACTCAAAAAATTATAAGACATTGAAGAGAGAAATTAAAGAAGATACAAATAAATGGAAACATATACCATGCTCATGGATAGGAAGAATCAATATAGTAAAAATGTCCATACTACCCAAAGCAATATATGGATTCAATGCAATTCCTATCAAAATACCAATGACATTTTTTGTGGAACTAGAACAAATAATCCTAAAATATACATGAAACCATAAAAGACCCCAAATAGCGACTTCAATCCTGAGAAAAAAGAACAAAGCTGGAGGCATCATGCTTCCTGGTATCAAATTATGCTACAAGTCTATAGTGATCAAAACAGCATGGTATTGGCATAAAAACAGACATATAGATCAATGGAACAGAATAGAGAGCCCAGAAATAAATCCATACCTATATGGTCATTTAATCTATGACAAAGGAAGCAGAATTACATTGGGGGTAAAGACAGTCCATTTAATAAATGGTGTTTGGAAAAATGGACAGATACATGCAAAATAATGAAACTGGACCACCTTCTTACACCATATATAAGAATAAACTCAAATTGGATTGAAGACTTAAATGTAAGACCCAAAACCATAAAACTCCTAGAAGAAAATATAGGAAGTAAACTCTCAGACATTACCCTTAGTGACAGGTTTACTGACATATCCTCTCAAGCAAAATAAACAAAAGAAAAAATAAACAAATAGGACTACATCCAAACAAAAAGTTTTTGCACAGCAAAAACCATCAACCAAACAAAAAACTGAATGGGAGAAGATATTTGCCAATAATATATCTGATAAGCAGTTAACAACCAAAATTTGTAAAAAAAAACAACAAAAAAAAACAAACCTCATACAACCCAACACCAAAAACCAAACAATCCAATTGAAAAATGGGCCTGAAGAAACATTTCTCCAAAAGGCCATACAAATGGCCAATAGACATAAAAAGATGCTCAATGTCACTGATCATCAGACAAATGCAAATAAAAACCACCATCAGCTACCACCTCACTTCTGTCAGAATGGGTATCATCAATAAATCACCAAACAACAATTGTTGGTGAGGATGTGGTGAAAAGGGGACCCTGTTGGTGCATGCACTGTTGGTGGGATTGCAAATTGGTGCAGCCACTATGGACAACAGTATGGAGGGTCCTCAAAAAATAAAAAATAGAACTACCTTATGACCCAGCAGTTCCATTCCCTGGTATTTCTAAAAAAAAAAAAAAAAAAAAATCCAAAAAACTAATTCAAAAATATATATGCACCCTTATGTTTACTGAAGCACTATTCACAATAGCCAAGACATGGAAACAACTGAAATCTCCATCAATAGATGATTGGATACAGAAATTGTGGTACATTTATACAATGCAGTATTACTGTGCCATAGAAAAGAATGAAATCTTACCATTTGCAACAACTGGATGGACATAGAGAATATTATGTTAACTGAAATAAGTCAGACTGAGAAAGACAAATACCATATGATCTCACTTCCATGTGAAATCTAAAGAACAGAATAAAATAGCAAACAAAACAGAAATAGACTCAGAGATACAGAGAAAAAAACTGATGGTTGCTAGATGGGAGTGGGTTGGGCAATAGGGGAGAAGTAATGGTATTAGAACGTACAAATTGTTAGTCACAAAATAGTCATGGGGATGTGAAATACAGTATGGGGAATATAATCAATAATTTTGTAAAAATTATGTAGGGTGTCAGATGGGTACTGGACTCATCGGGGGATCACTTCATAGATAATATAAATGCCTAACCACTGTGCTGTACATCTGAAACTAATATAAAATAACACTGAATGTCAACTATAATTAAATATATATGTGGTTGGATAATTAATTTCGCAAATTTGTTGCAACGATGTTGCAAACCTTTTCTGATATCAGAAGGATTATTCATTATAAATTTGTACTAACTGAACAAACAGTTAACCAAGTTTACTATTTGGAAGTGCTGAAAAGGTTGCATGAAAAAGTTAGACGTTTAGTGGTTACCAGAGGTTAAAGGGGGAGAGAGGTAGTAGATGAGGGTAAAGGGGATCAAATATATGGTGATGAAAGGAGAACTGACTCTGGTTGGTGAACACACAATGGGATTTATAGATGATGTAATACAGAATTGTACACCTGAAATCTATGTAACTTTACAAACAATTGTCTCCCCAATAAACTTTAATTAAAAAAAAAGAAACGAAGCACTAGAAGCATAGATTTTGAAAATATTAAGTTTATATTACTATAGATAATACTGTGCTAATAAACTGAATATGTGGATTAAGTGAATGATTTTATAGAAAAATATAAATCTCTAAAATAACTCAAAGAATTAAAATACATAAAAATGAAAACAAAAAGAAAAAAACAAAAGAAAAAGTTAGACGACCTGAAATTTTCAATAACTCACAGCTCTTGCATCACGACAATGCACAAGCTCACACGGCACTGTCTGTGAGGGAGTTTTTGGCCAGTACACAAATAACTGTATTGGAACACCCTCCCTACTCACCTGTCCTGGCCCCCAATGACTTCTTTCTTTACCCAAAGATAAAGGAATTATTGAAGAGAAGACATTTTGATGACATTCAGCACATCAAGGGTAATACGATGACAGCTCTGATGGCTATTGTAGAAAAAGAGTTCCAAAATTGCTTTGAAGGGTGGACTAGGCACTGGCATCAGTGCATAGCTTCCCAAGGGGAGTACTTTGAAGACAACCATAGTGATATTCAGCAATAAGGTATGTAGCACGTTTTCTAGGATGAGTTCATGAACTTAACTGTTATAACTTCATGTATATTATATACATGAGGTTAGTGTATATATATATATATATATATATATATGTATGGTATAAATATATGTGGTGTGTGTGTATATATATAAAATATATATATATATATAGAGAGAGAAAGAGTATATATATATATATATATATATATATATATATATAGTCACTGGAACTAAAGTACAGCACAGGGAATATAGTCAATGGTATTGTAACAGCTCTGTAGTGTCAGAGGCGTAGGAGACTTGGCGGGGTTGTAACTGTGTGAGGGGTGTAAACAGCTATTCATTATGTTGTTTTGTGCACCTGAAACTAATTTAAAAAAAGATATATGTGGTGAACAGCATCACTTCCTCATCTTCTTGGAGCTAGAGAAGGAGGCTTTTTTTTTTTTGTAGGTGAGTAAACAAGAATGGGATGAGGGGGAGAGAGGGGTCTGCGTGTGGCAGCGGCTATGCAGATGCTGCTATTAAAAATGAACACTGTCACTGATATGTGGTATATAAACCAAAAAGAACAAGACAAACAAATGAGAAACAAAAACTCATAGACACAGACAATAATTTAGTGGTTACCAGAGGGTAAGGGGGTGGGGGGTGGGTGATGAGGGTAAAGGGGATCAAATATATGGTGATGGAAGGAGAACTGACTCTGGGTGGTGAACACACAATGGGATTTATAGACGATGTAATACAGAATTGTACACCTGAAATCTATGTAAATTTACTAACAATTGTCACCCCAATAAATTTAATAAAAAAAAATGAACACTGGTCTGGGGAGACAGACCCATGGGGCATCTGATTTCCTTGCATTTTCTTTGGGTTGTGTTTTCAAGGAAATGGATGTTCCTGAGGAATGTCTGCAAATGAGGGAATTGGCTACATCTAAGCTCCCTTCTAGCCCCAAATTAGTATGAATCCGGGACAGCCCGTGTTTTCTAAAAATGGCCATGAGAAAAAGGCAGTCCTGAGTGGTGAGCAGGACTCGTTTCTGTTGTGATTAGTTGGTTTTCCTCTACTCGTGGCGATTTCCTCACTGCCCTACATAAACGGTAAATATGTACATGATATCACTGTGCACCAGACATTGACCATTACCAAAGTATTCTGGGTACAGAAATGGAAAATGTCAGACACAAGTCAAACCTCATTAAATCAAAAGGAAGACTGTTCACAATCTGATTCCATCTTAATCCCAGAATGTTTTAGAAAAGGATGACAACCTCGGGTAACAGAAGGCTGCCTCAAAAGGGAGTCATATTCCCTAACAGAGGGAATCTGTGGGGCAACTTTGATAACAGGGAGTAAGATAGGTACCTGATAGTTATTTTCATCTGGGAAGACAATCATGTAAAGTACTGAAAATTCACCAAAATCAGTTTACCTTTCACAGCCGAGGTCCTTATCTGTTATTCATTTGTACAATCTTGAAAGAAATTGTTTTGCAAAGCAAACACAGAAAAGCTTCAACTCGGTCACCGTGAATCCAAAATTAGAAGTGTCTGAACTTAACAAAACTGTATTGAAGACTGAAATTCATCATTTTATAATTTCCCATAAAACGTGGTCACGTAGCTAACCTTGGTTACCCGCTTCTGCAGCCATCATTTTGTTGGTTCTATGAGACTAATTTTTAACCTCAATCTGATTTTTCCTTTGACTCCCAGGCTCCCAGGCTGAGCTTTTATCGCCCCACACCTTGAGCTGCTGTACACTCACAAAAGGCAAATTAATTTCAATATTAGACAAAAGAAAATAATTAAGTCCCATAAATAACGGATTCCAAAGAAAAACAAAACAGGATTTTTTTTTTAACTTTTCTGTGGTTTGGACTAGCCCCACAGACCCCCCACGTTATCGCTGTAGAAGATCACAAGGCAGCTATAGGCAGGAGAGCCTCGTGGTTAGGAAATCAGGCTTTGACACTACACAGAACTGGGTTTCAATCTTAGCTCTAACTATGGTTGAACTCTTCTGTGCCTCAGTTTCCTCATCTGTGCAATTGGTAAGAATGTATATAAAGACCTTGGGCCACTGCCCAGGACACAGAACAGACTCACTAAATAAGAGTTATTACAATCATCAGCAATAAAGAATTCCTTATAAGCAGGCCCTAAGTGCTTCCTTTGTATTAAGGAGGGACAGAAAAGGTGAAATTGCCTTTCCATTTCCCTGATGCTGACATGTGAAAAGAGCTTGGAAGATGCTTTCAAGCCAGGGACAAGTAATAGTTAAAGCCGTATTTGATAACCCAAACATCCATTCCATGAATTACTCCTCCCACATGGCAGCCAGCGCTTGAAACAGCACGGCTCTCTCCAGAGAATTATGTGTAGGAAGCCATTGGAAACTAGGCCAGTCCACGTGGATTGTCCAAATGCATAAAGTAATTTCTGGAACCTGCCAGCCCACTGACTTGGAAGAACGACACCCAGACATAGGGAAGACGAGCATTGCAGCTACAGCTCTGTGTGGGGTGGGAGTGGCTTCACTCCCTTAGGACACTGCTCGGCGAGAGACAGTCAGGAACCCCTCTACCCGCCCTATTACCAGCAGCCCAGACAGAGGAACACTGATCACAGACATGATGGCTTTGGAGACTCAGAACACACTTTCCTCAAAAAGATGTTACAAACAGTTGTTAGATTTTTTTTTTTCCTGCTCAGGACCACAAAAGACTCCATTGTTAATGGTGTGGACAAAGGGCAGCCCAGAGTCTGACCCCAGAGTCTGACCCCTGAGACCAGTGGCTTGCTCTTTTAGTGGCAGCAGCTAGGCAGCAAAATAAAGTGTTCCTGTGCGTCAGATTCCTCCTGTCTAAATTGGACATAATAATACTTCTTTCTCATTGCATAGTAGCAAAGATTAAGTGAGTTAATGAATATAAAGCATTTAGATAGAGTCTAGCATGTGGTAGGTGCTCAAGAAACATTAGCTGTCGTTACCTTTATCATGAAGGCTATGAGGTCACAGAGCAGGATTCCCAGGCGAGGATTTGTAGCCTCCAAGGAGAGTAAGGAATTGCGCAGGAACCCTGTGGCAAAGAGGAAGCATTTGGGGGAACCAGACTCTGAAGGGGGCTTCACACTGAGCACTTTGTATGTTCCAGGCACAGTGCTGAAAGCTTTACATACATCATCTCTTGCTCCTCTCAACAAAGCTTTAAGGGAATTACGATTGCAATAACTATCTCCTCTAGTTTGTTCATGAGGAAACTAACTGGGACTCAGAAAGGCAAAGGAACTCATTTGACACCACTGGTTGCATTCCCTTTTTCTGCCATTACATTTCTTCAGTTGCCTCCCTTCGGGTCTGTGCCTCGATAATATGAGTTGCCCCAATGAGCAGAATGTTTCTCAGTAACTTACATGTCAAGAAAAATTCCAAAAACCTTCACACCACAAGAGAAAAAGTTTGAAAAGAGCCCCAGTGATAATCCTTCCCTCACTCTCACGCTCCAAGAAGTGTTTATTCCTCAGAGCATTTAGGTAACACCTCCTGGAAAGGGGTCTATTTCACCACCTGCTCTCTAGAACATTCCCTGTGCACTGCTACTCTATCCCATAGTTCCCAGATCCATATCTAGGAGCAAAAGCTGTGGCAACTATGCCAGGAGTACAGGTAGAGTCACCACTGTGGTGTTGACGGGAATTGGCACTAATACTTCCAATAGCTGTAAAAGATTGGGTCGGCTTCTCCTTCTGAAGACCATTCAGAAAGGAAGAAGCTGTCATTGCACAGAAGCTTTCAGGAGAATAGTCATCAATCATTGCTATGCTAAGAAACAAGAAATATGCCTGGTAAGTGCTGAACCACCAGGGGAAGAGAGAAGGAAGGGGTACCTGTAGATGTTCTCCACGATTTTATACAGAAAAGAGTTGCGAAGTTCAGCCAAAAAAAGTTGAGTGGAGTCGGGGTGGAGAGATGGGCAAGACCATCTGAGTGTGAAGGGACAGCCACATCATCTGTAGAAGGAGCAGCCTCAGCTCTCTCCTTGGGGGTTTAGTGTCAGCAAGAATCTCACTGATCAAACAGAAAGAAAAAGAAAAGAATGCACAATGGGGTAAAGACAGTCTCTTCGATAAACAGTGTTGGGAAAACCAGACAGATACATGCAAAAGAAAAAGAGAGAGAGAGAGAGAGAGAGAGAAACCAGACCACTTTCTTACACCATATACAAGAATAAACTCAAAATGGATTAAAGACTTAAATGTAAGACCTGAAACCACAAAACTCCTAGAACAGAACATAGGCAGTAAGCCTTCTGGCATTGTTCTTAGTAATATTTTTTTCTGATCTATCTCCTTGGGCAAGGCAAAAAAGAGAAAAAATAAACTAATAGGATTACATCAAACTAAAAAGTTTTTGCATAGCAAAGGAAACCATCAACAAAACGAAAAGACAGCCTACTGAATGGGAGAAGATATTTGTAAATGATACAATAAGAGGTTAATATCCAAAATTTATGAAAAAGTTGTACAACTTAACACACACACACACAAACACACACAAAAAACAAAAACAAAAAACAAACAAACAAAAAAAAACAACCCAATTAAAAAATGGACAGAGGACCTGAATAGACATTTCTCCAAAGAGGACATACAAATGGCAAATAGACATATGAAAAGATGCTCAACATCGCTAATCATCAGAGAAATGCAAATAAAAACCACAATGAGATACCACCTCACACCTGTCAGAATGACATCAATAAATCATCAAACAACAAGTGTTGGTGAGGATGTGGAAGAAAGGGAACCGTCATACACTGTTGGTGGGTTGCAGTCACTGTGGAAAACAAATTGTTGCTATCACTACAGAAAACAAACTCTGGAGGTTCCTCAAAAAATTAAAAATAGAACTACCGGCAATTCCACTTCTGGGTATTTGTCCGAGGAAATCCAAAACATTAATTTGAAAACCTATATGCAACCCTATGTAAACGGCAGTGTGATTTACAATAGCCAAATATAGAGCAACTTAAGTGCCCATCAATAGATGATTGCACAAAGAAGAGGAGGTACATTTATACAATGGAGTATTATTCCACCATAAAAAGAAATGAAACCTTGCCATTTGCGACAACATAGATGGACCTAGAGGGTATTATGCAAAGTGAAATAAGTCAGACAGAGAATGACAAATACCCTATGATTTCACTTACATATGGAATCTAAAGAACAAAATAAATGACTAAACAAAACAGAAATAGACTTATAGATACAGAGAACAAATTGATAGTTGCCAGGTGGGAGGGAGCTAAGGAGCTAGGTGAAAAGGGTGAAGGGATTAACAAGTACAAATTGGTAGTTACAAAATAGTCATGGGGATGTAAAGCAAAGCATAGGGAATATATAGTCAATAATATTGTAATAACTGTGTATAGTGCCAGATGGGTACTAGACTAATCAGGGGGATCACTTTGTAAATTGTATAAAAGTCTAATCACTATGACACTAATCACCTGAAACTAATATAAAATAATATGGAATGTCAACTGTAATAGACAGATGGATGGATCGATAGATGGATGGAAGGAAGGAAGGAAGGAAGGAAGGAAGGAAGGAAGGAAGGAAGGAAGGAAGGAAGGAAGGAAGGAAGAAAGGGAAAAGAAAGCAGAGAAAGAAGATAAAGACAGAGGAGAAGCAGATCCATTGAGGACTAAAATGTTGGTTGGAATCCAAAAAGTCAAGAAAGTGAAAAATCCTAGCTTTCTGGTGTCACACAGGACACCTGGTTTACCTGAGTTAGCAAAATAGCCCTCTGGGTGTGTGCAAGAATTTATTAGCTGTAAACACTGCTGTTCACTGAAACATCTTGTTCACTGGCCAGAATAACTCATCTTGGTTCAACTCAAGTTCTTCTCCTCTCCAGTCAGTTTCTCAGAAGTCAAAGCCTCTGCTGTGGAGATTGAAGTCTCAAGATTCTGAGGGAATTCAAACGTTGACAAATGGATATATTATTACCCTTCTCGTGGGTTTAATTTGCCTTTTAACAGTTTCCAGTTTTGTGCATTGCCATGGTTGCAAAGAAAACATCTTTAAATCTTTACAAATCAAATTACAGTCAAGAAACTTTTTCCTATCTAATATAAGAACAGTTGTCAGGGAAGCACCCAGTCAGAACCCCCTCATAAACTGGAGGCAGAGTACCATATGTTTTACAATGAAATCTCTACCTCTTGCAAGGCTGTTTCTTTTTTTTTAAGTAAGAAATTCCCATTCTTCGATACACTTTACAAAAACTGCAACCAGTTTTGCAGGATAAGTGCACCAGAAGTTCTATGCATTATACTAACAAAAGTTTTTATTCTTTTCCTTTTCAGTAGAAAGAGCAGATCATATATGTACCCAGTTCATGTACCTAGCATTTTTGTTGGTGAGCTACATTAACAGTAATATAATAAATGGAAAAAAACTTTTATTAAAGAAAATTTGTATTTAAATATTTAACACATCAAGATTACTCTATCAAATCTCCTCATAGCATCATCACGTGGCATTTAGGTGAAGAGGGGACAAAAAAAAGTGTCATCCTTGCCCTGAAGGGTCTACATTCTGTACTTGGGATCCAAAGTATTCTAATGAACACAGTAAAATAATATATACCTTCATAAAAAACTTCCTAGGATTAGTCTTATTAATAAAACAAGGGGCTGGACCGGTGGCTCCGGCCCACTGGCTCAGGCAGTTGGAGCTCCGTGCTCCTAACTCCGAAAGCTGCAGGTTCGATTCCCACATGGGCCAGTGGGCTCTCAACCACAAGGTTGCGGGTTCAACTCCTCGAGTCCCGCAAGGGATGGTGGGCAACTAACATTGAACACTGCACCTTGAGCTGAGCTGCCTTCTGGATGGCTCAGTTGGTTGGAGCGCCGGCTCTCACCACAAGGTTACCAGTCCCATAAGGGATGGTGGGCTGCACCCCCTGCAACTAGAAACGGCAACTGGACCTGGAGCTGAGCTGCGCCCTCCACATCTAAGACTGAAAGGACAACTTGAAGCTGAACAGCACCCTCTATAACTAACATTGAAAGGACAACAACTAGACTTGGGGAAAAAAAAGTCCTGGAAGTACACACTGTTCCCCAATAAAGTCCTGTTTCCCTTCCCCAATAAGAAATCTTAAAAAAAAATAAAAATAAAAAAATAAAAAATAAAACAAACAGGAGGCTTCTTTGGCTAAAAAATTATATTTGATTTGATCCTTCAAGCAGATGCCCACATAGACCCACTGGGCATCTTGTTTGGTTGAATTATTGAGTAGACAATTCATCCATTCATCTACTCCACATTCACTGAGTATTTATTGTAGGCCAGGCACCACAGTGAGTGGTGAAAACTTATCAGCAAACGTAATCCTCTGGCCTGTTCCCATGGGTGGGTTGCAGCCTTCTTTGTAATGAGAATGGGGGTAGAAACAGGAGTACATAGAATAACGTTAGGACAGTCTGTCTTCTACCCACCTTAGAGTCAACCATGGCTCTGAAAGATGCCGCGGTGTCTGAGATGAGACAGAAATGAGACCATTTCCTTTCTTATCAGCTTTCTCCAGCTTTCTCTGACAGAACCTCTTCCTACGTAAAGGAGCTGGTCCTATTTCTACCTTTAAAAGTTCCAACTTTCCCGCTGGTGTTTCCACTCAATGAAATCCTTCTCTGAAGACCCAACGCCACGTGATGAAGTCTGATGCAGACCAAGTTTAAGATTCTGCAGTTTGTGACTTTTCAAAGAGGAAATTCATGTTGTTCCTTTGGAAGGCAAAAATATCCTGAAGGACCAGGAGGGGCAGCAGGTTAGCTCAGCTGGTTAGAGCGTGGTGCTAATAATACATTGCCAGTTCGATCCCCATATGGGCCACTGTGAGCTGCGCTCTCCTTAATTAAAAAAAAAAAAAAATTATCCTGGACCTGTTCATGGAGATGGCTAGCTGCCCCTGTTCAGCCCAGTGCTTTCCATTTCCCAGTGCCCGGTCCTCTGTCACTGAATGTTAGCAAAGGAACATTTCAGAACACATTGTACTTATGAGGATCCCCTCCCTTAAAAGTAAGTTGACTACTTACTATTCTTCAAGGGCAGTGAAAGGTGGGTCCTGCTTGGAGAATGAGTTAGGTTACAGTGCATCCCTGAGGCCTCTCCAGTTCCATTCACCCACTGGAGCGTCCATCTGAAGCTCTGAGCAGCATATTATCAAGTCCCTGCCGCTGATAATATTGAGCACCTAGTGTGTGCAGGAAGTGTGCTAGGCATTTGGCAGATACAAAGCCCCCGATTAAGAGTGGGGGAGACTGACGGGAAAATCATCAGGTGACATTTTTATAAGTTCTGTAATATGAGTACATGACAAGTTCTGTGGGAGGGCAAGGGAGTGAGTGATTACCTTCTGAAGGGGCCTTAAAAGGGAAGTAAAAATTCCATAGGTGGGGGTGGGGGTGGGGGTGCAACATTTCAGGCAGAGGAACATCAAGAACAAAAACAAAGATGAGAATGAGCACGATATTGGGGGGAACCTCAAACATCTGTTGTTATAACAGAATACCATAGACTGGATGTCTTAACAGAAATTTACCTCTTACGTTCCTGGAAGCTGGACGTCCAACATCAAGGCAACGCCAGTTTTGGTGTCTGGCAAGGGCCTTCTTCCTGGTTCCTCGATGGCAATCTTCTTGCTGTGCTCTCACATGGAGGGAGGGACGAGGGAGCTCTCTGGGTCCCTTTCGTAAGGGCAGTAATCTCACAATGAGGGCTCCACCCTCAGGACCTCATCACCTCTCAAAGGTCCCAGCTCCACATACCATCATACTGGGGGTTAGGGTTTCAACGCGTAGATTTTGTGGGAGACACAGACATACAGCTTACTGTGACCATGTATAATGTGCACTAGGGATGCTGCAGGAGATGAGAGCAAAAAAGAAGATGGTGACAGAAAGGCTCTGTGTTAGGAAGGATTACATGTCTACAACAAATGGGGAAACTGAGGTTCACAGTCATTATACTCGTCATCTAAGGTCATTCTCACAAGAACAGGATTTGAAGAAGAAACCTGCCTTTCTCCTTCCTCTTAGGGCAGGAATGAAGAAAGAGTAAATCCTCAGAGGTGACGTCTTTAGTGACCAGCCGTATCACTGCCCCTGGTCCCTGCGGCTGGACCGACACAGCAGAAAGAGAGCAGAACGACCCCTGGGACAACCTTCTTCACACACACCCCAGCTCCACCACCACAATGGCCTGGAAATGCAGCTGCTTCTCGCCATGACCCCCATGTAACAGGTTAGTTCACAGATTAAAGCCCATCCACATGGTCTAACCATTGGTCTGCCACCTTGGCACCTGGGAGGTCCTCTCAGTGGGCAGCTGGCAGCATGCACTGCATGACTATGCTGTGCCCAAAAAGAACCACTCGCGCTGTGCTGGCCCTCACGCTGGGAAAATGACTGAAGGCTTATCAGAATTACAGCACTTATCCCCCAATCCTTAGGGCCCCAACCATGCTACCAACTGCGTTGTATTTAGTGGTCCGCATGGCCTTGGAAGTTCCTTGAGAACGAGCATCATGGCTTAGTCATCAGAACTCAAGTGGGGTTTCATCTGTAGGTCCCTCCCATCGGCAAAATTCTTCTTGGTCTTATCAACACATCTCTACAGCATTTGTGATGGCCACGCCACCTCCTGTCTTAGGTTGCCGAGAGCACAGTGTTCAAATCCTAACTCCATCGCTGCTGCTACCACTGCAGACAAAATACTAGCTACGTGTTCTACGCAAGTACTTCTTTTTTCTGAACTTTACGGGGGGAAGCTAAGACCCATCTCCAGGAGTTTTGGTCAGGACCCCACGAGACAATTTAGATAAAACGGCTTGTAAAATGTCACATGACATAAAATGTGGGTTACTATACCCGTGGCTCAAATCTCATCAGACACCCAGTGTTTTCAGTTTCGTATGAAGAGAAGGAGCCACTCTCATGATCACTGGTAACATCCAGAAACATTATCTACAGCTTCTCTTGTTTCCAGTTAATGGTCCCAGTCTCACACTGGATGGCACTGTCACAGTTCTGTTTTGGGGTTTTTGGCAGAACTTCTAAGTCCAAAATGCAATTCAGCATAAACAAAGGCCTGGCTTTGACCCAACATACTAATCAATGAATTAATCCTTCCCCCATCCATTGACCTTGTTCCTGAAGCAATGACTTACGCTGGAGGAATCAGGAACTCTTAAGCTCTGAGAGATGCCTTGAGGACCAGCAGATAAAACAGGCAGCTCTCACTCTCTTCAAAAAGGAGGGGCCAAAATGACCTGTGGCCTCACTGCTATTTGGCCCCTTTAGTTTTGTCTAGTCTTCCAACACATTCTGCAGACCAAAATGATAGGAGAAAAAAGGGACAGAAAGAGAAAATACAAATGAGAGAGAACTATGCTCTTGTTGTGGATTATATGCTGGATTCAGGTATCTCCATTACAATACCTTTAAGCATTTGCTTTCCAGACATGTGTGCACTCCTTCCCCTGTTTTTCCTCCATTACCTTTCTCAGACTTTTTTTTTTAAAACTGTGGTATAAAAAATAAAGCACACCACAAAATTTACCATTTTAACCATTTTTAAGTGTGCAGTTGAGTAGTGTTTGATATCTTCACACAGTTGTACAGATCTCCAGAACTTTTTCATCTTGCACAACTGAAACCCTATACCCACTAAACAACTCCTCCCTTTCACAGACTTTTAAATCTCGATTCTTTCCTTCCAGCTATTTTGTTCTTTACAGTATCTCCCACCAGTAAACCACTCAGCCTGTTTTAGATATTATAATTGGCCTCATTAGAACTGCCTTATAGTTCTAAAATAATCTCTGTTCTGCTTTTAAAAAACAACACCCAAGCATTTCTTTCAGCGGTAAAGCGCTCTTTCAGGGCAAACTGAGGGCAGTTATGCCGGCATTGGCGTGTAGGCTGAGCCAGCCACCTCAGAGAGGAGAGGGCATTTGCTGCTGCACGGTAGAGCCAGGCCTTGAGCACAGTCCTTTGATTGCCGCTAACTAATAGGCATTATCCCAAAAGCAAAAATGAAAAGGAAGTGCTCCTATGGTCAAATTGTTTGAGAAACCTTGGATGACTCAAAGTTAAAAAGAACTCTTAAGTGCACGAAAGCTCAGAGCCTTGTCAATGCCAGTGAGGCGAGCAGCATTGCACAGAGGACCTCAGACATGCCATGTCATCTTGCTAGGGATCTACACAGGCGCTCATCTCCAACCGTGAGAGAGCGAGGAGAGGGGCCTGCAGAGCTCAGAAGATGGGCAGGATTTAGTGGCTCAACTCCTCTTGTGTAAGGTAGGGTCACCCTTTCTGCTGGAACAGCGTTCTCCCAGAAGCTGCATTGGTCAGGAAAAGCCACAGAGACCAGTCCGTCTGTGTGTAGGGAATGTAACAGTTAGGCTTGTCCCGTTTTAAAGAGTGGCTGACAAGATATGGAAACAACCAAAATGCCCATCGGTAGATGACTGGATTAAGAAGCTGTGGTACATTTATACAATGGAGTATTACGCAGCCATAAAGAAGAAAGAAATCTTATCATTTGCAGCAACATGGATGGATCTAGAGAACATTATGTTAAGTGAAATAAGTCAGAAAGAGAAAGACAAGTACCATATGATCTCACTTATATATGGAATCTAAAGAAAAGACTATGTGAATGAACTAATCAGAGTCAGTTTTGGGGACGCAGAGAAAAAACCGAGAGTGGTTAGATGGGTGTGTGGGAGGGGGTTGGGGATAAGGGGAAAGGTGAAGGGATTTGGAAGCAGCTGGTAACCACAAGATGGCCTCAGGGTTTTTCTTTGAAAATTAATTTGGGGAAGGTATTCTATAATGTTGTAAAGATTTTGTTGGGTATCCGATGGACATGCGTCCTATTTGGGAGACCACCTCAGGGATACTGTGGATACCTGATCATGGCATTGTACATCAGAAGCTAAACATTAATGAATGCCAACTATAATTTTATATATATAATGTGATGGTTCAGTGTGAGGTCGGAGGGATAGTGGATGGGGGGAGAGGGGTTCACAGTATGAGGGATATAAATGATGAACGCCTAAGTATTACCTTGTTTTGTACACCTGAAACTAATAAATAAATTAATTAATAAAAAAAAAAAAAAAAAAAAAAAAAGTGGCTGAAACAGAGCACTGGATATAAAGCAGGTGCCCATAAATGCTGGTTGTCTTAGCTCGGGCTGACATAACAAAATACCATGGACTGGGTGGCTTAAACAACAGAGATTTATCTCTAGAGGCTGAGAAGTACAACATCAAGGTGTGGGTCACTTAGATTCTGGTTGCAAGCTCTCTTCCTCGTTGGCAGATGGCTACCTTCTTGCTATGTCCTCATATGACCTCTCCTCAGTGTGTGCACATGGAGATCTCTCCTTCTCTCCTTCTCTCTCTCCCTCTCTCACTCTTCTTCCTTATAAGGCTACTAATTGCATCATGAGGGCTCCACTTTCATGGCCTAATTCTAACCCTCCTTCTAACCCAAACTATCCCACTTTCATGACCTAGTCTAATTACCTCCCAAAGGTTTCTTCTCCAAATACTATCATATTGAGGGTTCAACGTATGAATTTGGGGGAATGTGAACATTTCGTCCACAGTTGCGCTGATGGCTTTATGGAAGATCCAGTCAGCCCTATGCTAAGGAAGAAAGAGAACTGGATATTAAAAGACAGACGAGGTGGTATGGGAAAACTGTGAAGTCCTTTACTAGTCCACAGCTTTGAATGTACCAAGAGGTGAATTACGTCTTTTGTTAACCTAATGATATCTAATAGATTTCTCTGTTTCATCTGTTTTTTGCTTTGTTACACATTGTGTACTTTCAAAAAGAATTTAAGACACCTTAAAATAAAGGCTGAGACATCAGAAACTGTGGAGAAAAAGGCAGTCATAGGTATACCAGGAACCAGAGTTAGGCAAGTATTATTTATTATTGAACACTAAATTAAGTTTATTCTGAGCACCTTAGGACTGAAAAAAAAAAGGGATGACTCCTTATTCAGATAATAAGAGTTATTTTTTAACACCAAAATGAAATTCTAAAAGGAATTTATTATTAAATCTAAACAAAAATGAAAACGTACGTTTACTTCATGTGGCTGTTCTTGTACTGGCCTTTGATAAAAGTCAAGGGTATAGAATATTGATCTGTGTCCAAGCAAGGATGATCCTACTGGTCTTTACATATTTACATCTGATGTCCAAGTTTAATACAAGGGTGAGAGTCAGAGGAGAAACACGGGCCTCTCCAATTCTGTCCCCCCTCCATGTCCCCAGAAGCTGTACCACATTCAGCCTAACTACTGATAGAATGTAGATTCTTGGGTAAACCCAGACCTACTGAACCAGCATATTGGGAGGAACGGGCTGGAAACCTACATTTTTGAAACTCCCTCAGTGATTCTGATGCCCACTAAACTTGAGACACCATCATCTAGAAAATGATAGGTGTGTGGGGCCTCATACACATTCTTTCCTATTGTCTGCATTGCTAAATACAAAGAGTTCCCTATTCTTTAGTTACCTGACACCAGCTACCAGAATCGACAAACTGTTGTGAAAATTAAGGGGTCTGATATATACTCTCTTTCTCAAAGGAAGGTCCCGTTCCCAAGCAGGAACCAAATTTTTCTTGACAAACAACTACGTGTCTCCCCAAAACCTCTCATGAGCATGTATTGACAGCTCATGTCCTGTGCCATGAAGTACAGAAGCAATAATTTCAAAGATTGGTGTTGTTCACTGCCGTGATTACAAAATGATGGCATGTGGTGCCTAAAATACATATGTGTAGTACTAAGAAGTAATTCCTCCAGTGTGCCCTCACACTAAACAGGTAAGACAGGTGTGGTCTCTGGACACCAGCTTTAAAAGAAGTTCCTATTGTAAAAGCAACTACTGTCTTGACCAAAGAGCTGATCATGAACTAATCAGAAATATAGTGAGCCAGTTAAATGGTTAATGGCCTGAAATCTGCCCTGTGTGAGTATTTACACCATGGAAATCACCAAATGCTACAAATCAGGGCTTGTATTTCCCCTTGGAGAGCTGGTTTACCACTGGTGCAGATAGAGGAACAGATCTAAAACATAGACAGCAGTCACCTTCCTGAAAACCATGACAAGGACACTCACTCATCCTTCCCACGTGGACACTTTTTCTTGTCCCTTGCCCAGCATTAGCTTGGGTAGGGTCTATGGGGAAGGTCGTGGCTCTCTAGGTAGGCAAGTGCATCTTAATACTATTTAGACAGGCTCCATGTAGCTGACTTGTAAGGGTTGCTAAACAAACAAACAAAAACAGAAATAATCTTAACCCTTTAGCTAATCTCTTTCTTTCATTAAGAACTATGCTTTTTTGTACTACCGTGTTTCCCCAAAAATAAGACCTAGCCAGACAATCAGCTCTAATGCGTCTTTTAGAACAAAAATTAATATGACCTGGTATAATATTATATCATATTATACCCAGTATGATATGATGATGATATATATGACATATTATATTAGACCCTGTATTATATGATGTGATATGATATGATATGATATGATATGATATGATATGATATGATATGATATGATATTGTATTATATCAGATGAGACCCAGTATTATATTATTTTATATTATATTATATTATATATATTATATTATACTATATTATATTAATTTTTGCTCCAAAAGATGCATTAGAGCTGATTGTCCACCTAGGTCTTATTTTCGGGGAAACACAGTATTAGGGATAAATTTTAAATGAAAACAGCTAGAAGAATAAGCTCATTGATTTAAATTCATACCAAGGTGGGAATGACTGATACCAGATCTTTTCCTGGGTGCAGGTTTGCATAGGAGGGAAAGGATGTAGACAGCAGAAGAGTTTGGGACCTGAAGAAAGTGAGGAGAAGAAAGGACTGTAGGAAATAAAATAGCTGCACAGTTGGGAGGCTGGGCTGTAGCTGCCAGCTTCAATATGTCCACAACCTATCCTATCAGGGAGCTTGTCTTTAGGGCTCAAAAGCAGAAATCAGGCACTAATTGACCCACAGCTCTGTGACATTTACCCTAAACCACCAGGGGTAAGGCCCTGACACAGCTTTCTCGGTTGGGACTGCAAATGAATTGTGGACTCTTCTGTACACTGGGCCTAGCTGTTACTGCTATAAAAACTCTAGTTTATATCAAGTCAGTAAGAGTGTGTATAATAATAGAGACAGGACTAGTGCCTAATGTGGGCAAGAATCTGAAGAATGGACACTTACGGAAAGCATTTGGCAACGTATAGGAAAAGTATCAAAAGAATGCATACTCTGACCTAGTAAGTGTTCTCATAAGGATTTATCGTAAGAGCATCAGACTAGTATCCAAAGACGTCTGTAAAGCATGTTCGTTGAAGCCTTATTTATAGAATTTTTAAAATTATAAATATCAATTAATGAAAAAATGGTTAAAACATTATGGTAACTCCAAAGTAATTATTATTAACCATTAAAAATAATGATGTAAAAAATAAATTATGAGAAAATTTAATTAGAATATATTGATGAGTGAAAAACTTCGTAGCAATGTTTATTGTGACACCACTCTTAAAAGTTTACCAATTTATATATATTCATATATACAATCATAGATGAAGAGATTAGAATGCATTTGGTAAAATGTTAAGACTGGTTATGTCTGGATGATGTGATTTCAAGTTGAATGCTTCTTTTTTTGCTGTCTGCATTTTTTTTATTAGGAAATGCAGTTCTTTTATTTGTTGTTAATTTAAATAAGAATTTTTGTGTGCAAGCTTTACAGGTCCTCCTTTAAATGCCTCACTGTATCTTTATAGTATATTTAAAGGTCACTTTTCTTTCTCAGTGTATTATCTTATTTTTTTTTATTTTTAAAAAAGTTTTAATTTATTTATTGGGGTGACAATTGTTAGTGAAATTACATAATTTCAGGTGTACAATTCTGTATTACATCATCTATAAATCCCATTGTGTGTTCACCACCCAGAGTCAGTTCTCCTTCCATCACCATATATTTGATCCCCCTTACCCTCATCTCCCTCCCCCCACCCCCTTTACCCTCTGTTAACCAAAAAACTATTGTCTGTGTCTATGAGTTTTTGTTTCTCATTTGTTTGTCTTGTTCTTTTGTTGTTTTCGGTTTATATACCACATATCAGTGAAAACATAGGGTTCTCTGCTTTTTCTGTCTGACTTATTTCACTTAGCATTATACTCTCAAGATCCATCCATGTTGTCACAAATGTTCCTATGTCATCTTTCCTTACCGCCGAATAGTACTCCATTGTGTATATATACCACAACTTCTTTATCCATTCATCTATCGAAGGACATTTTGGTTATTTCTATGTCTTGGGCACCGTAAACAAAGCTGCAATGAACATTGGAGCACACGTGTCTTTATGTACAAATGTTTTCAAACTTTTGGGGTAGATACCCAGGAGAGGGATTGCTGGGTCATATGGTAATTCTGTTCGTAATTTTTTGAGGAACCTGCACACTGCCTTCCATAACGGCTGCACCAGTCTGCATTCCCACCAACAGTGTATGAGGGTTCCTTTCTCTCCACAGCCTCTCTAACACTTGTTACTATTTGTTTTGTTGATGATAGCCATTCTGACTGGGGTGAGGTGATATCTCATTGTGGTTTTCATTTGCATTTCTCTGATGATTAGTGATGTTGAGCATTTTTTCATATGTCTATTTGCCATTTGTATGTCCTCTTTGGAGAAATGTCTCTTTAGATCCTCTGCCCATTTTTCAATTGGGTTGTTTGTTTTTTTGTTGTTTAGCTTCATGAGTTCCTTGTATATTTTGGATGTGAGCCCCTTATCGGAGGCACTGTTTGCAAAAATCTTCTCCCATTCGGTCAGTTGCCTCTTCATTTTGTCGATGGTTTCTTTTGCTGTGCAGAAGCTTTTAAGTTTCATATAGTCCCATTCGTTTATTTTAGCTTTTACTTCATTGCCTTTGGAGTCAAATTCATAAAATGCTTTTTGAACCCAAGGTACCTATGTTTTCTTCTATGTAGTTTATTGTGTCAGGTCTTATGCTTAAGTCTTTGATCCATTTTGAATTAATTTTGGTACATGGTGACAGATAGCAGTCTAGTTTCATTCTTCTGCGCGTGGCTATCCAATTCTGCCAGCACCATTTATTGAAGAGGCTGTCTTTCTGCCACTGTATGTTTTTAGCTTCTTTGTCAAAAACTATCTGTCCATATTTATGTGGTTTTATTTCTGGGTTCTCAATTCCATTCCATTGGTCTATGTGTCTGTTTTTCTGCCAATACCATGTTGTTTTGATTTTTGTAGCCCTGTAGTACAAGCTAAAGTCAGGGAGTGCGATACCTCCAGTATTGTTCTTTTTTCTTAAGATTTTTCTCTAAGATTGAGAACAAGGCAAGGATGTCTGCTTTGAATACTTCAACATTGTACTGGAGTTCTTAGCTTATGCAATAAGGCAAAAAGGAATGAATGAATGAATGAATAAATGAATGAATGAATTGTAAAGAACTTGAAAAGGAAGAAGCAAAACTCATTATTTGTTCATGGCATAATTGTCTATGGAGAAAATTCTAAGGAATCTGGGGGTGGGGAGACAAAAAAAAACCCACTAAAACAGCGAATAAATGAATTTAGCAAGACCACATCATACAATGCATGTATACAAAAATCAATTACATTTCTATTTCTATATGCTAGCAATAAGTAAAATTTAAAAACAATACTATTATAATAGCATCAAAACTATGGAATACTTAGAAATACATAAAAGTGCAAAATTTCTACTTTAAAAAGTTCAAGACACAGTTGAGAAGAATTTTACAAGGCCTAAATAAATGGAGAGCTATGTTATGTATTCATTAATAGGAAGACTCAATTTGTTAAGATGTCAATTCTCCCCAAAGTGATCCATAGATTCAACATGATCCCAATCAAAATCCCTCCAGACTTTTTTGCAGAATTTTGCAAGTTGATTCTAAAATATGAAGACTCAGAAAAGTCAAAATGATCTTGAAGGAAGTACCAGTTTGGAAGGGTTATACTACCTGACTTCAAGACATACTATTAAGTTACAGGACAGTGTGGTATTGGTGCAAATATAGACAAATAGATCAATGGGACAGAATAGACAGTATAGAAATTGTGCACACACGCATGCGTGCACACATAAAATACAATCAGTTGCTTTTCAACAAAGGTTCCCAGGTAATTCAATGGGGAAATTCATTTTAACAAGTCCTGCTAGAACTATTAACTATCTATATGGAAAAGAATGTACCTTGACCACTACATCTCCTACCACATGCAAAAACTTTAAATGGATCTTAGACCTAAAAATAAAAGCTAAAACTATAAGGCTCTTAGAACAAAACATCGGGGAATATATTGACAACCTTGAGGTAGGCAACAATTTCTTAGGCAGGACAAAAAAAGTACTAACCATGAAAGAAAAGATTGATAAATTGGAAATAATCACATTTAAAACAATTCTGTTCAAAGAACACATTGAGAAAACTGAAAAGGCAAGCCACAGGCTGGGAGACATATGTAATCCATTTACCTGACAGAGGTCTTATCCAAAATATTTAAAGTATTTCTACAAGTCAAATGTAAAAAGACCACCCAATTTTTAAGTGGACAGAGACTTTAACAGGCATTTCACAAGAGACAATATAAAAATCACACAGAAAAATCACAATAAGCACATAGAAAGGAGCTCAAAATCATTAGTCATTAGGGAAATGCAAATTAGAACCAGAGTGATGTGCCATTTCACAACCATTAACAATTAAAATTAACAAAATTGACAATATTAAATGTTGGCAAAGAAAGTGAAGCAACTGGAATTTTCTTACAGTGTTCGTGGGAGTTTAAAATGATACAACTACTTTGGATAACAGCTTAGGAGTTTTGTAATAAGGTCAAACGTACACCTGTCGTATGACCCACAAATTCTACTCCCAGGGATTTACCCCACAGAAGTGAAAATATAGGTCACTGGCGAGCTGAGAGACAGAGGTGTCTTGTAGGTGTAATTGGGATGGAATCCAAGTTTGAGTGGGTGGAGGTGTGAGTGGGAGGTGAAGAAATGGAGAAAGAGCAGTAGCTAGAGTGGGTGTGGGGTATAGATTTTGTTTTTGTTATGAAACAGCCTTGAGCATGTTAGGCACATATATATACATATATATCACACCCAAAAACTCTATAAATTTCAAATTGTATTGAAAGCCTACATGAAAATAAATTAAAATAATTTTGAAATTTCGATCTGGAGAAGAGTTTGGAGGAAATAGCTTTGTCTATTAAAACAGCAGATTAAGTTAAAAAGTTAGAAATGGTTATCTCTGACTACATGAACTTCTGAAAATATGTCAAAATGAGAAATATGAATAAAATGCAAACAGACCAGGAAAAATATTTGCACCAAATCTTTAAAAGGGGATAATTTCTTTATCACTCTGAAAAAAGTCCTTATTAACTGATTTTTTAAAATGTCTCCAATGGATAAATGGGAAAAGGACATAAACCTAATATTCAAAGCACTACAGCCAGTGGACAATTATATGGAATAATGTTCAATTGTTCCAATAGTAAAAGAAGTTAAAACACTAAATTTTCATTTTGCTGCTAAATTAGCAAAACAAAATTGTAAACTTCCATAACATGCTAAAGAGGTAGTTTATAGAAAGATGGCAAAAGAGATGATACATCATTATGCATCACTTATATATTACTAATTGGCATAATTCTTTTCAAAGTCATTGGCATGAGGTATCAACAGTCATCAAAATGTTCACACTCTTTGACTGTTGTTCACAATCAACAACAATGCATTGCAGATGGCCTATGAAAAAAGATGTTTGGTGTAGGGTTAGTTACAATAACAAAAGGAGGGAGAAAGGAGGCATTGGAAATGTCCAGATAGAAAGGGAATAATGATTAGGCATCCTGGTTAAAAGCTCAGCCTGGAATCAACCCGGGCAGAACCGAGCTCTGCTACTTGGGGACTGTGCTACTAACGCTCTCCAAAATTCCTCATCTGAAATAAAGGACGTCAATAATGCCACCTGCCATCCTGAAGTTGTGGGACATAAATGACATAAACACGGGAAAGCACACGGTAATCAGCTTAACATATGAGAAACATCGTGCATGTTCAAGATTATTATTCCTCAGCTGGACAAGGTATCATTTAGCCACGAGAAGCTAAAAGCATGAGACAAAAGTTGGGAGAAAATAGTTACCAAAATGCATATGAAATATTAAGTAGGAAAAGATTTCCAATTACAGACATTGTATTGGCGCTACAATTGTAATAAAGCATTTGTCTCTAATAGACTAGGTGTCACTTGCAGGAAGCCTGGAGGTATTCAATGAGCTTGACACAGGTATGTGAGGGCGATTAAGATTATGGATAAATTATTTTCTTTTGCTTCTTCCTATAAACTTGTTATATTATTTTCATACACAAAAATATATTCACAAAGCAGGAACCATCCTCTATCAGCAAAATGGGTTCCCATTTTTGATTCAGAAGCCAGGAGAGGTGGGGGCAGGGTGCCTGGGCCCCCAGTTGCCTTCCTTTCTTGTCGCCCTTGACCGTCAGTTGGGCCAGCAGGCCGCTCACCTCTTAGTGATGACTAAAGGCTCCATCTTTTCAAGCTTTCTAACTGAATTCAGGGGCACATGGATTGTGTCTCTATTGTCTCCACCCTAATTCTGTCCCCTAATAGCGGGGCACAAGCAGGTACACAAAGGAGCCACCTTCTTCAATTCTCCCAGACAAGAAAAGCTGTATTTTCCAGGCCAAGTGTTGCCTGAAAGCCTCCTTCCTATTCAAAAGCCCTTCCATCTGTGCCTAAGCCAGCTGATTAAGTAGGACTTTACTGTTTAACTGCTTCGTGCCCTCTGTGTGCTGGCTATGTCTATACAATCCCAAGTTTGTGGTCGTGCCGATAGATGACTTGAAGCAGTAAAGTGCTTGGGACCAAATTTGATTTCCCGATTCAAGCCACTGCTTGAGGAAGAGAAGATTCTAATTTTTCAATATATGTAGATAGTGGCGGTTGTGATCCAAATCTGCTTTAGTATAAACTTGAATCAGAGCAAATAAAAAGTCACACCACTCATCTTGGAGCTGAGGCATAATGCAGTCACCAGACCATTTATTTAGAATATGTAATGTCTGTGTACCAGGCATTATGCTAAGTACTGCAAACAAGTTCTCATGGTTGGGAAAAAAACTTAAAAATCATGTATTCTAACCACCCAATGGGTTCTTGGATCTGATTTACAATATCTCCATCAAGAAGAACTCTTCTAAGAAGGAACTCACAGGTTCCACTTTGGGTTGGCTCTGACTGTTAGCTAGTTCTCTCTTGGGTTAATTCACAATTCCCACTCATCAGTTATGCTCAGGGAACCATCATCAGCTATCATCTCTTGTTAAGAACGCAAATTATTCTTGCCCCTTGTACTGGCACACAGGTGTCCTAGTTGTCTCTTACCAGTGACTCAACAAAAGTTGCAGACGTTTTTAGATGTGGAAGTTGACAGTTCCCCAAACAGGTGTTCTGGACTCTGGCACCCAGCCAGATAGATGGAGTTCCTGGGTTAGTTAAAATGGTGTCTGCGTGCTAGACTTTAGACAGCTGGCTGATGTTCAGCGCATGCACTGAGGAGCCCAACAGGAGAAAATTGATTTTTTAGGTTCTTAGACGATGAGTCACAAATTCCATCAAAGGTCCAACTTCCAGGCCCTGGCACTGAAGATTCATGGCTTTTCATCTTGACTATAAATGTTTGATCTTCTTGAGGCAGACACACTCTCAGAGGGAGTTCTGACCAAAAGTTACTACCCCACCCTTCTTAGGAGGAAATGCTTTGCCTAAGAAGCAGAAGTAAATAGGGGTGGAGAACCTTGATGGCTGAAAGAAATGGCTGGAAAGAAAACACTTATTTAAGTTTGTTAAATTTAAAGTAATTATGCTAGATGACAATGAAGCAATGTCGTCAAAATTTTTATGGGAAATGGCTTTGACTTTAGAGTTCTCTGCCCACTCAAAATATTAATCAAATGTAAAGTTCTCTACCCACTCGAAGTATTAATCAAATGCAAAGGGACAAAAATGGACATGAATGCAAGAACTCAAAGGTTTACTGCCATATACCCACCATGGAAAGATTACTTGAGAAACTACTTTGGCAAAACATAAGAGGAATTTAAGAAAGGGAAGGAAATGGGATAAAAGAAAGAAGGACTGGTAAATATGACCCAGAAGACGTGCCATTAAGCTGGGCAATCTGGAGAGCTCTCTGTCAAGCAGCCAAATTCTAGAGCCAGAAGACTGAATTTGTTTCGATAGGTCCATTCACACTTGAAAGGGCTCTTCTTGAAAAACTCCAAGCTTGCTAAAAATATTTATCTCCACTGAGCCTAGTCTTTGATCCAGCTCATCTTCTTCCACAGTGACTTGTTCACATAAGCATCAACAGTAATGTTCCTTTGGGGTTGATAAAGCAATTTCCACCCCTGGCCTGGCAGTTTCCAAGGGCTCCATCTCTGATCATCGTGTAGGAGGTTTCCCACCACAAAAAGACAACTGCTTGAATTCAAAGTCCTTGAGTCTGTGGTGACTCATTTTCTGACCCCAAAGTCAGGACATAACTGACCATCAAGTTAGAATAGGTTTATCTGAACAAAATGGATAAAATACTTAAAACCAAAGAGTTCTTGAAAATTTGGCTACCATTATTGTCCGAAGATGCCTGAGGGAGAGAAACAACAAGGCAGCTTGAAACACTGAGGTCCTGGCCCAGTGGGCACTGGAATACTAATCCTTTCACATGAACTCTTCTTGTTGTGCTTCTGTTTGAGGAGTCCTCCTGGTGACTCTGCCTCACCAGGGGAGGGTGAAGACATCTGGTGCTCTAACAGGCTCAGAACGGGGCACTCCTTTAAATCCAGCGTCTTTAGGGATTTGTTTGATGATTATGTAGATGAGAGACTGTTGTGGTGGGCGGGTGTGTGTGGCGGGGAGACCGAGAAGAGGACAGTGTCTGATAACTCAGCCTCTGTTCTTTTGTCCCTAAAATTTTGGCCCAGGCCCCACATTGTGAAACCCTCTTAGCAAAAAGTTCTTCAGTGGGAAGGCAATTGAGCAGCTTGTTGTTATGACTCCAGCACATCTTCAGGAGTAGAGCAGGGTGGAGGTTAGGGAAACTTACTTTCACCTTAAGCCACTTATCAAAGTATTTCTTCCTACCCCTTAGAATATCCTACCTCAGAAGAGTTCTGAAAAATATGATTTTCCCATCTTGCTACATGTCCATGCTATTTTAATGCTCCTTACACATCGATGAGCCTAATGACCCCAGAGCTAACTAGTCTACCCCTCAGTGACTTTTGATCGTGAGCTCTTAGGAAATACGACAATACAAGAATGTTATGTAACTTCAGAAGATGAACCTCTGGGCATAACTCTTATCTCCAGGGCTTCTGCAAGTGAGCCCATTGGTTTTGGCCATCAGAATACCCCAACTCTAGATGAGAGAGGAAGAAAGGAACTGGTAAGCCTCTCTTCCCTCTGAAGGTTGTGTCATAGTCAGTGAACTCTGCGCAAGAGGGAGGAGATAAGAACTGGGTAGGCTCACTTCCCCAGAGATTGTTTCATACCCAGTAGACATGTGCCCCAAATACAGAGAAGCCGGAGGCACTTGGCAAATATTTACCTAGCTACATGGCAACAGGGCAGTACTAGTTAAAGTTCTATTTAACTTCAAAGATACACGCCTTGCACTTCATCTCTTCACACACAGAAAAAAAGGCTACATCCTTTCCTGTGGCTAGCTTTCCAAGTGTTAAACCATATGAATGTTGGACCCCTTTAATTTCTCATTCATCCAGTTCTCCAGGATTTGCACATCCAATGGAGAAAATAAATATTGAAGATTTGCTTTCATGTGTGAGGTGAATGGTGTCGCTTGGCTTTGGAGTTCGGACTCATCCTTCCATTTTCATAAATGAGACTCACCAGCACCACACGTTTCTAGTTCTGCTGCTGACCTTCCACAGATAAATTCAAGAAACCAAGCGTTGGACACTTAAACAAACCCACAACAACAGATCACGATGGACACCATGGAGGGCCCAGAACGTAAGCCTCCTGCACTTTCCATCTGCAGTTCAGGGGAAAAGTTAGCAAATGCCTTCAGAGACAAACCTAGCTAAGCCACCTTCACGTCAAAACATGTAAGTAGCTATGGGCTTGGTGTGGTGTGGATAATGTGTTACTAGAAAGGCTTGGTTGAAAGGTAAAGCACACATAAAGAACACAAGAGGAAGATATCAGTCACTGAAAACCCATGTAACAAGACACACGTTTGTCTCCATATAAACACCATTATCAGATGTGCCATATGTCATGCTCTTAGATTTAAAGGCCTAATGTAAGATACACATTACGAAGCCTTTTCATTAACTACCACTTGCATAGTGCCATCTTGTGGTGAATGCTTTAGCAATTTGAAAGAAACAGAAGGCCAATTTGTTCCACTTTATAAATTTTCTGTAGTGCAGTATTTAGACTATTGTTGACCAGTTTAAGAACAGCTTGAGGTCTGGCCCCGTGGCTCAGGTGGTTGGAGCTCCCTGCTCCTAACACCGAAGGCTGCCAGTTCGATTCCCACATGGGTCAATGCCAGATGGCTCAGTTGGTTGGAGCGCGTCCTCTCAAACACAAGGTTGCTGGTTTGACTCCCACAAGGGATGGTGGGCTGCGCCCCCTGCAACTAACAACAGCAACTGGCCCTGGAGCTGAGCTGCACCCTCCACAACTAAGACTGAAAGGACAACAACTTGACTTGGAAAAAGTCCCGGAAGTACCCACTGTTCCCCAATAAAGGGGAACTCCTGTTCCCCTCCTCCCCGCAAAAAAAGAACAGCTTGAGCTTCCACTTCCTAATTTAAAACAAAACAAAATAGAGTCTATGATACATTTTCCATTGATCTAAGAGTTGATAAATATCAATTGAGATTTCCCCATCCTGAAGTTAGCAATCATAGAATCCAGGAAGAAAATCTGAGGAAGGAATTTGATTGTTTCAGAGAAAAAAATTTTTTTCAATGACAATTACCTATCTTTGAGAACTTCAGTCAGAGGTTCAGGCTGTAGACTATGTTGTACTATGTTGTACTCGTGTCTGAATGTTTTAAAAGGTAAGGGATAGTCATTGATAGGTGGATTTCAAACCACCTGGAAGGAGCTTAAGGTCTGAGCACATGGACTCTGGGTCTGTTTTCTTTTCTTACCTCGAGAAAGGGTCTCCCAGTGGGGTCTCTCTGAAACTTACACGTAAAGGATGTTGGGCATCCCTTTCACTTATGAAACCTTCACACACTGGTTTGGGTACCTGCAAAATGAGAACTGAAACGAAGGTTTCCTAATTCCTCGTCCCACAGTCTTTGCCGTAGAGCCTAGTGCTCAGCTTAGATAGTGAACCCACGCTGGCTAGGAGGGGGATGAAGCTGTGCGTTTTGTGTGGCTATGAAATCAGAGCTGCGGATCTGCAGCTGGGTGCTCATGGGACGACATCCGAGCTAGATGCCCAGCCCTATCCAGCTGGGGACTACAGAAGTTCCAGGCTTCTCTCAGGATTTTGTATTGCCAACCTAGCCTTATAGCAGACCTCCAGATCCAACAACCAGTAAAGTACCCCAGCTTGCAAAAGGTGATACCACAATATCAAGTTGACAGAAGGTGCTCAGTGAATGTCCTTGACTGGCTGACTCATGACATTATCTCATCACAATGAACCACAGAAGAACCCAATGGGCATAATGGACATTAAATAAATAGCTGGTTGACTGTATTCTTTTTTAAAAAAATTTCAATTGGAATTGTTGCTTGCCCAAACTCTGAGTTCTTTTGATCAGATTAAGATTAAACAACCTTAATTTATTAAATGCCACTGGTATGTTCCAGGCACACATATATTCTTACTTGTGGCTAAATTTGTACAGCCAGTCTGGCTGATGGACGCCATCCTTCTGTACGGGAAGTCACTCCACTGAAAGCAATAAGCACTGAGGGGCGAGAACTATCACAATTAGCTTTCAGGGAATTGGGGGGTAGGTTTGGAAGTTCCTGGAAATGAGTTTGAGGGCCAGGAGAGCATTGACTTCGGCTCTCTGGAAAAGAGGTACTGGGCAGAGCTCAAAAGGTGGGACAGGGAGCCCTAGACAATGCCATCGGTCAGGTGAGAGATTGGGAAGGAGGTGGTTGGGGAAAAAATGAGGCATCAAAAGCAATGTGGTTGTAAGTTAGCCATTAGCTTCTGAAGGAGAGCAGACTACCAAGGAAGCCACAGGCAGCCCAAGAGCAGAAATTCTTTTGGTGAGAACCTTAAAGTGGAACAAAGGAGGAAAGTATGTTGGTAAAAAATCAACTAGATAAATGAGTTTGAGGATTTTGTAGCTCCCTTCCTACCCTGCCCACAGATTCTGCTCACTAACATTTTATGGAGGGGTAAGATTATGGGTCTAAAATGAGAAACATTCATTTTTGTTGGTGTTAGCAGCCAACAGAAAATGTTAGAAGGAAAAGAAAATTAACACAAATGACTAAAAGTAGTGAGGGTACAGTGGTGACAAAGTGTGGATTTTGGTTGTCCATTTCCTTCTTGTTCCATTACCAAAATACTCTGGGGGCATGTTTGTGATATACCGCCCTGGAATGAAGGGGAGAGAAGATAAAAGGAAAAATGCAAGGCATAATTAAGCAGTGGGAGACAAGTTGGAGAAGGGAAAACAGACTTTGGAGAAGCAGTAGAAATAGTTGCAAGGCCCTAAGGAAGACTTGAAAGTAGAACTTACAAAACCATCCTGGAAGAGGAGGATGACAGCCGGAACCCGGTGAGAAAGTGTGGGCGAGAACAGACAGGCACGGAGCTCCTGGTGGGAGCCTACCACCACACCCTTGAGTGAATCCCACTGCTTTAAGGAGTCCCATCTCCAAATACCCCTGCCACTGACCTCTTCCTCAGGTCCGTGATTGTCACAAACTCAGTGCCAGGTAGAGTTAACTGCAGGTAGAACAGATGACACTCCATATGAGGAAAAATATAAGTATTCTGCTCCCTACTCTTCCACCTCCATCCCTCCAAAGAGAATGCTTATTATCATGGGGCCATTTTGAATAACAAATTTAGAGGAATGAGAAAGGGAAAACGGAAGCAATGCAAAGGGTTTCCTAAGAACAGAATTTTCCATGAGATGACAGTTGCTCCTTTCTCTGCTGCCCACATCCCACTTTGTATAACATTTCTTGCTGGTCTGGTGGCAAGAAAGCCTCTTGGGATGGAGGGCTGGCGCCCTCCATCTTGAAGTCAAGGCACTGGGTCTGGGCATCCTTTGAGAAGTTACTCCTCTCTGGCCTCCCTACTTCCTATCCTGCACCCTCCAACTCTACCCTGATAGAAATACACGTCCTGTTGCAGATGGGACTACAAAGAGAGAGCATAGGCAATGAAAGTGGTCTATCTATAGATGCCTTTCATGCAAATGTCCACAGATATGAAAGAAAGATGTTTGAGAAAGATTAAGAATGGAGATGACAATGTAAAGAGTCAATGAATTAAAGATAGATAATCTGAATAGAGAAAAAATATTTTTTTTAAAATGAAGCTATAGAATAATATTGGAGCTGTAGAATAATATCAGAAGATTTAATATTCATGTTATTGGAATCCCAGAGGAAGAGGAGAGATTGGTACAGAAAATATGTTTGAAAAAATAATGACCCCAAACTCCCCAAATTTGGTGAAAAATATAAACATGTAGATTCAAGAAGCTCAGCAGAACCCAAACAAACAAAATAAAGCCATGCACAGACACATGAAAGTCAAACTGTGGAAAGCCAAGAAAAAGAAAACAACCCCCAAAGCAGCTAAAAAACAATTCCCAAAGCAGCTAGTAAAGAACGCCTTTCCTGTCAGAGAACCATAATTAAAATTAGGGCAGAGTTCAGGTCAGCAACCATAGAGGACAGAAGACAGTGGAACAACATCTGAAAAGTTCTCGAAGAAAAGAACTTTCAATCCAGAATTGTGTATCCCATGAAAAGATTCTTAAGGAATGAAGGCAAAATAAAAACATCCTCAGACATAAGAAAACTTAGAGAATTCGCCACAAGCAGACCTGCTCTAAAAGAACTATTTAAGGAAGTTCTTTGGGCTAAAGGGAAATTGTGCCAGAGGGAAACTCAGCCCCTCAAGAATGAATGCAGAGCTACAGAGAAGGCTGGCTCCGAGTCACCGTAATTCACGTTGGTGATCCCATGTGCAATCCACACAAGTGTTCCTCTCTCTCCCAGGTACATGCGCATGTCTGTTTCTCCACTGCGATGCATTTCTCCAAGGTCAGAGTACGTTTTACTGATTACTCTCTTATTCACCTGCAGTACCTGCTAATGTGTGTGTGACCCAATGGGTGGGTTCAAAAGCTCAGGAACCACAATGCCTTGACTCAGATCCTGCAACTGCCACTTACTAACAGGGTGTCTTTGAGCCAGTCACTTAACCAATTTGAGCTTCAGTGTTCTTATGCATGAAATGGGATGATAATGTGTTTACCTTCCATATTGCCATGAAGATTAAATTAGTTACTATAGAGAGTGATTAGAACAGGGCTGAGCATGTAGTAAGTACTATGTGTGTTAAGAACTATTGGAAATGCTCAAAAATTCCGAAGTAATTTTCCAGCACTAGCTGATATGCCCCATCAGCCTTCGATTTCATACCCAACAATTACCTGAGGACTAGGGTAATCTCAAATTAAATCCTGTGACACTTCTGTTTTTGCAGAATCCATCCCAAAATATTTTGAAAATCTGAGTGATCAAGAATGTTCTCTATACTATATATAGAAAACCCTAAAGACTCCACCTAAAAGCTGTTAGAAACAATCAACGAATACAGTAAAGTTGCTGGCTACAAAATCAACATACAAAAGTCCATTGCATTCCTATATACTAACAATGAAATCTCACAAAAAGAAATACAAAAAACAATTCCCTTTGCAATCGCAGCAAAAAGAATAAAATACCTAGGAATAAATTTAACCAAGGATGTGAAGGATTTATATGCTGAAAACTATAAGACATTTTTGAAAGAAATTGAAGATGACACAAAGAAATGGAAAGACATTCCGTGCTCATGGCTTGGAAGAATCAACATAGTTAAAATGGCCATATTACCCAAAGCAATATACAGATTTAATGCAATCCCTATCAAAATCCCAATGGCATTTTTTAAAGAAATAGAACAAAAAATCATCAGATTTGTTTGGAACCACAAAAGACCCCGAATAACCAAAGCAATCTTAAGAAAAAAGAACAGTGCTGGAGGTATCACACTGCCTGACTTTAGCTTGTACTACAGGGCTACAATAATCAAAACAGCATGGTATTGGAGGAAAAACAGACACATGGACCAATGGAATAGAATTGAGAACCCAGAAATAAAACCACATAAATATGGACAGATAATTTTTGACAAAGAAGCTAAAAACATACAATGGAGAAAAGACAGCCTCTTCAACAAATGATGCTGGGAGAATTGGATAGCCATGTGCAAAAGAATGAAACTGGACTGTTATCTGTCACCATGTACCAAAATTAATTCAAAATGGATCAAAGACTTAAGCATAAGACCTGACACAATAAACTGCATAGAAGAAAACATAGGTACTAAACTTATGGACCTTGGGTTCAAAGAGCATTTTATGAATTTGACTCCAAAGGCAATGGAAGTAAAAGCTAAAATAAACAAATGGGACTATATGAAACTTAAAAGTTTCTGCACAGCAAAAGAAACCATCGACAAAATAAAGAGGCAACCGACTGAATGGGAGAAGATTTTTGCAAACAGTGCCTCCGATAAGGGTCTAATATCCAAAATATACAAAGAACTCATGAAACTCAACAACAAAAAAACAAACAACCCAATTGAAAAATGGACAGAGTACCTGAAGAGACATTTCTCCAAAGAGGACATACAAATGGCAAATAGACATATGAAAAAATGCTCAACATCACTAATCATCAGAGAAATGCAAATAAAAACCACAATGAGATATCACCTCACCCCAGTCAGAATGGCTATCATCAACAAGACAAATAGCAACAAGTGTTGGAGAGGCTGTGGAGAAAAAGGAACCCTCATACACTGTTGGTGGGAATGCAGACTGGTGCAGCCGCTATGGAAGGCAGTGTGGCGGTTCCTCAAAAAATTACGAATAGAATTACCATATGACCCAGCAATCGCTCTCCTGGGTATCTACCCCAAAAATATAAAAGCATTTCTCTATAGAGACACGTGTACTCCAATGTTCATTGCAGCTTTGTTTACGGTGGCCAAGACATGGAAACAACCAAAATGTCCTTCAATAGATGAATGGATAAAGAAGTTGTGGTATATATACACAATGGAATACTATTCAGCGTTAAGGAAAGATGATATAGGAACATTTGTGACAACATGGATGGATCTTGAGAATATAATGCTAAGCGAAATAAGTCAGACAGAAAAAGCAGAGAACCCTATGATTTCACTGATATGTGGTATATAAACCAAAAACAAGACAAACAAATGAGAAACAAGAACTCATAGACACAGACAATAGTTTAGTGGTTACCAGAGGGTAAGGGGTGTGGGGGTGGGAGATGAGGGTAAGGGGGATCAAATATATGGTGATGGAAGGAGAACTGACTCTGGGTGGTGAACACACAATGGGATTTATTGATGATGTAATACGGAATTGTACACCTGAAATTATGCAATTTCATTAACAATTGTCACCCCAATAAATAAATTTAAAAAAAATTAAAAAAAAAAAAAAGAATGTTCTCTAAATAAATCAAACCTCAGTTGTAAATGGTGTACCACAGAATGTAAGTTGACATATAGGATTTTGCAAATGAATATCAAGGTGGCAAGTGTGACACCTAAAGCTTAATTATGTCCCTGCGTTGAGCTAAACAGAATATTTTTTATCACAGGTTCTCACTGAAGAGCTCAATCTAAACTTTTTGTTACCAGTCCTTTCATGATCTTTTTCAAGATGGTTGTTTTAAAGTTGATTTGAAAAGACATATTTGTCCATTCACATTTCTAGAAAATTTAAATTCCAATTCCTCTATCTAACTGTATCATGAGAAACTCACTTACTTAAGCCTTCCATAGAAAGCGCTTCAAAAATTGACACTATGTCCTTATAGTCAAAGATTGATATAAAAAATGGCCATATGAAGAATAGCTTTGCACTTTCTGCAAAGCTGCTAAACTATAAAGACGTTCTCCATTATACCGATTTTACAATATAAATCCCAAAAGACAATATATCTTTCCTGATAAATTAGTATGGGCACTATTGTTTGATAATAAAAGTTATAGTTCAGTGGTTCTCAGGCAAGAGTGCCCATTAGAATAACCTGGGCAGCTTTAATACCTGTGCTCAGGCCTTACCCTGTACCAGTGCAGTCAGAACCCTGGGGAATGGGACTCAGACACTGACGATTTTTTAAAAGTTCTTTAGGGGATTCCGATGTACACCTAGAACTGTGTACTCCTGCTACACTTTATCATTTCACCCTTTCAATAATATCTTGACTTCTAAGGAATTCAAAGCTAACTTCCTGAAATGCTTAGCCAAAACATTTGATATTGTTCATTCCTCATTCTCCATAGTTTATTATTTTCTATTTGTCTTTCTCATCAAACATACCTTATAAGTCACCTCAAATCATTTTGGGAAACAATGCCCTAATTTTCTAAAAAGATCATTCATGATTTCACAGAAATTCTTCTAAAACCTTTTTTGTTTTAAAAACTCCATTGGTTCTTTGGATAACAGGTTCCTAAATTTGCTCTCTGGTGTATGAAGACATGGTAACTTTTTGGAGTTCGAAAACTAATTTCCTTTGAGCTATAACTTCCAGGATTTAGTAAGTTCTTTATTAGTTTTCTATTGCTATGCAAAAACCTGCCACAAATGAATGGCTTAAACACCACACAGTTGTAGCTTCGTTTCTGAAAGTCAGAGTGCGGGCCTACCTGCCTTCTCCGTTCAGGGTTTGGGAGGCTGAAATCCAGGTGTCGGCTCGGCTGGGCTCTCACCTGGAAGCTTCCAAGTGGTTGCTGTGGCTCCGGAACTCACGGAGGCTTGTGTCCTCCAAGCCAGCATTGGACACACGTCCTGCTGCTTCGAGTCTCGCACATCAGGAACGGCCGGCACCTTCTTTTAAAGGGCTCACCTGACTGCACGCATAGCCTCCCAGGTGCAGTCCTTTCTCTGCTTCACGTGTGGGTGTGTGCGTGTGTTTCTAATATGCTTTGTGAGGATGGCCCAGCATTTAGGAACGAATCCATCAGGCTATTGCATGGGAGCTCAACCTACCGTGGTATCTGATTTTGTTAACTAGGTGTCTGACTGCTCGGAGCTTATCATTAGATTATCATCCCTAAATTCATGAATTGAATTTGCCCACACCTTTGCTTCCTGTTGTAGTCTGCCTGGGCTGCCATAACAAAGTGTCACAGCCTGAGGGGCTTAAACAACCGGACATTACTTTTCTCAGAGTTCTGGTGGCTGAAGTCCAAGATCAAGGTGTCAGCGGATCTGGTTTCTTCTGAGGCCTCTTTCCTTGGCTTCCCATGTTCTTCCCATGTGTCTTCACGTGGTCTTTCCTGTGTGTCCAAATGTCCTTCTCTTAAGGAGATCGGATAGATTGGGTTAGGGCTCGCCCTAGTGGCCTTTTAATAACTTGATCACCTCTTTCAAGGCACGCTCTGCAAATTTGGCCCCATTCTCAAATGAATTTTGAGGGGACACAATTCAGCCCGTAACACTTCATTGCCCACTCACAGTCGTTTGAACCATTCTTCAATTTATCTCTATCTATTTTATATTTCGTTATCTGGAGGAGCTTACTAATCATTTAAGCCTTTTGTTCCCGCCCTCAAGGAGCTTGTAATATAAACTAAACACCAGAGACAACTAAGAAATAATACAGTAAAGGGGGGAATTAGCTGCTGGTTTGGACAAAGCAGAACATAAACTTCTAAAAGTTCTGAGAAGGCAGGGTGGAAGGCGCCGTGGCTGTGGTGGCCCAGGAGGCCCCCAGGAACAGAGTGGGTACCTGGACACAAGTATGAGGCCTAATGTTTAAATGGTCATTCTAAACTCCAGCGGTAGTTTAGTTACCCGGGAAAGGCTTCAAAAATGCTGAGGCCCGGGGTGGACGGTTAGCTCAGTTGGTTAGAGAGTGATGCTCTTAGGAACAACAAGGTTACCAGTTCAATCCCCAAATGGGCCACTGTGAGCTGCACCCTCCACAATTAAAGTGAAACAACTACTTGACTTGGAGCTGATGCGTCCTGGAAAAACACACTTAAAATAAAAAAGTTTAAAAACAATAAAATACTGAGGCCCAAGAAATTTCAGCTTAATTGATCTACCTGGGACCTTCCCATTAGGAAGGAAAGGGGGTAGGAAGGAAGGGAGGGAGGAAGAAAAGAAAGACCCTCTCTAGGTGGTGAGAATGTATAACCAGGGCTGAGAACTACTAGTTTAAATAGTTGGATGACAGAAAGGAATACATTCCAGGGAAGCAGGAAGGACAATATGAGTAGGGGCAGGAAAGCAAGACTAACATGTTGTATTTACAGGACAGTAAGACACTTGAGCGGCCTGGGGCTGTGGATATATTTAGTGGTGGGAACTAAGTTTACATAGGTCGGAATGAAGTTCCTGCAAGTTTTCTGACACCTGTGCACAGATGGGAAAGACAGGAGGAAGGTAGAAACCAAGTTAGCAAGCACAGCTAGTGGTTATTACAGAACATGGGGGGGGGGGGGATGGTGAGGGCTTTGACCAGTGGTGGCACTGGTACAGACACGCAGGAATGGGTATAAGGAAAGAAGACTCCGTGGGACGTGCTACGTGGGTGAGTTGATAAGTGATACAAATATGGGAGATTATGAAAAAAGTTGTTAAAAAATAATACTAAAAGAAAAAAGTTGAGTTGTAAATAATTGCAAAGTTTCGAGGCTAGGTGGTCTGGGAATATACTAAAGTAACATAAATTGTTGGTGTGGAGTAAAGAGCATGAATGTGGCTAGATCGTGAGCTTCTGCATGAGATTTTAACCTTCTTAAGTCAGGGATAACACTTACTTATTCATACCTAGCATGACATCTTGTATGTATCAACTGCTCAATACACTTTCATTGACTAAAGTTGGGTGAGGTACAACTGGAACTCCTAAGTGGACGCCCAGGTATGAAAGTGTACACGACAGAAAAATTAACATTTAAGAGATAAGTGGGCATTGAGGCCTTGAGCATGGCAGAGCCCTCAGGGTGATGTTCTACGAAGGACAAGATAGATAGTAACTGGTAAGAGTCTCTGTGCAATGCTCTCCATCCAGCATCTTTTCTCCACTGCCTGCCTGGGGGTAATGGACATCTGTTGTTTCCTCACCCTGCACCCCACTCCCTTTGCTGGTGACTCACCTTTCCTTTGGAGAACTTCCCCTCTCCCAGTGCATGCAGTCTTGTTGGGACTGTCATTCAAAGTGCCCTGCCTCTCTCTGGCTGGGGTTTCGAACCACTACTTAAACTGTAGCCCTTCCTGTGTGCGTTAATTAAACCTTTCCTCTTCCCAAGGCGTTACTGGACCACTGGACTTTCCATCCTCTTCCTTTGAATTTCTAGAGAACTATGGTTCACGTTTCCCAATGAGCAATAACTGCCCCCTGACCTAAGCTGGGTGCCAATCACCCAATCTCCTGGGATTCTGAGTTCTTGAGCAGAGTGACAGCAGCACACAAGCCAGAATCTCTTTGGTGGCTGAATCCTGACGGCACTCACTACCCACGGGATCTCTGAAACTGTTTGGGTCCCTGTTCTCTCCGTGGCCCACTTATTCTGCTTTGTTGTTAATTCTGAGGCATCTCATACCCTTTCTATACACCCCCTTTTCTACAGTGAACCAGAGTTAGTTTCTGTCACTTGCAACTAAAGCTGCGTAGCACACGCACTACATTTCTTCCCATTATTCAAATTTTGCCACAGGTTTATTTTGCATTCAAGGTCCAGGAGTATCACATCCTGGAATTTTCATCTCTCCTCTTCTAAGGTTTATTCCAGGAATTCTCGTTTTGATTTCAAAGAAGACACCTTCAAGACCATGGTGATGGGAGGCAGCATCTGAGAGCCTTTCACTTCTCATACCCACTCATTTAGGGAAAGGGGTATCTGGAATCCTTCGCTCTGGACTGTTTTAACTTGTCCGTTTAAAATGCTGCATCTCTTCCTACTTCGTTTGTTTCTCCAGTTCTCGATTCCCTTGCCATCAGTGTCACATGCCTTTATAGAGTATTTGAGGACATGCCTCTTCCGTCCCCTCCTTCCTGTCCCTTCCCAGTGTCACCTTTCTGTGGGTGACTTTTTAAAAAATAACTATGAATTACAATGCTCGCAGTGTCCCCAATATGCATACAGGAGGCTCTGCTTCTCATCTGTGAGAGGAACATATAAACTCTGACTGTGGGAGTATGGGCTTCCATGGGACCTTAGAAATAAACGCCTTTTCCAGACTGGACACAAACCCCTAAAAGAGATGTTGTTACTTGCCATTTATGCAACACTTTTCATCTACAAGGCAATTTGTAGACTTAAATAAAGAATAAGCCATCAGTTCTTCCCGCAAGAATAAATGTATAATGCTGGATATAATCCTGTCTCCTTCCTCAGGCCTAAACAATGGGTCCTGTGTAAAACTGCAGCTGAACAAGATGACGTCTTATGAGGAAAAAAGGGGGGAAAGTGGTGGAATAAAGAGTCAGAAAGAAGAAAAAACCTACCATTTATCTAGTGAATACTGTGAGTCTGGGATGAGTTTGGAGAAAAACCCTTCAGTCTTCTGGCCTGGCCCTGCTTCCATTTATCCTACATGATGACATACTGAGAAGTTTCCAGAGATCAGATCCTTCCCAGACGTCCCTCAAGCTGTGGCAGTATGCCTTTCGATGACTCCTCCTTTGTGTGACTGGGCCACTTCCTTGTTCCAAATTCAGGTGTTGCCTGGCATACCAAAGCAAACCAATTTTAAATGAAAAATTGTGTGTATATACGTACACATGCACACTTAACATCTGGACTCTTTCTGCCCCCATTGCTCCCCTCTCCTTTATCTGGGGCTGGGGGCTGGGGAGGGAGGTAAATAATGAGTGAGCCATTCCTATTAGCCCAGGCTTGTGCAATGATGTGATGTGACTGGAAAGAGTTCAGTGAGATTAAGGACAGGCTTACCCCTTCGGAAGAAATCATTCCATCAAAAAGGAGACGAGCCTCCACCTGCTCAGAGAAAATCGCTGGCTGGACTTCTGAAGAGTCATATACCCTGGGAACTGCAAATCAATGCCGGTGTGAAGGCAGAAGCCAGAGCCTGGCAACGGCTTTACACACACGTATCTTCTTTACAGAACCCTGTGTTTCAAGGTTTACTCATCCACAAAGCATCCTTCTGTGTCCCTTCTGCCAACCACAACCAATGGTCACTGATGTCCCAGTCAGGGAAATCCCACAGAAAAAATGCAATCCTTTCAACAAGCCCTTCTCTCACTTCTCAAATGTCACACTGGTATATACTCATATGGAGCTGTGTGGCATTGAAGAAAACAGACATGCAGCAAACCATACTTAGGACTGATCATTTGGTGGATAGGTATTCGCATAATGGGACACAATGGGAGGAGTTTTTTACTACGAAGTCCTGTTCTCATAAACTCAATAAATTAAACTAGCCTTTTAATTTATAAAACTTCATTTTCTACACCTTATAAAACCAACTATAAATCAAGACACGTCTTCCTTTACTGCTATTTGGCTGTTAACACATACGTACTCACATCTTTCCTTAGACATTCTGTATCTGCAGGTGTCCCTGTTTCACCACTGGACTATAAATCTCAAGGTCAGGGACTGTTGCTTCCTACCAGTCCAGGGCTTTCAAACACCCAAACGAAAGCAGAAAGAGAAATCACACAAAATAACTATAGCAACCTAAGAATCAGAAACAAGTGAAAATGCTGTAGTGTGCTGTTCCTGGTGCAAACACACAGATGCATTATGGTCGCACCGTAGTGGAGAAGGACAGGAAAAGTGTACCTGCCTAGTATTCACATGAGCTTTCAGTTTCTCAGGGTTTCCCCCCACACACACCAGGTTTGCAGTGTTTTCCTCAATGTAATGAAAGTTGAGTGATCTATTCGATGAGAATCCACTTCGACCAGAACACAAGGGCATGATGCCCAGTCATGTGGTTCCATGGCTGCTTTAGAAGAAGGAACCCCACTGAGCCAAAAGCCTGAGAGTACACGATAAAAATACACATGTGAAACCATGAGAATTGTCACTGGACTGCTTTAGAAGGCCAGAGCAGAGTGCACACGCTCTCGGGCAGGGCCATCTCCTTGGCAGGAGGGAGGAAAGGATGGCTTCTTGGAATTCCACTTCCAATTCCACAGGAATTGACTGATTTAAGTGGCTGGTGACTTGAATGGTGAGAAAATCAACTCTTAAAATAGAAAAATGAAATTAGTCTGTTTTAGAGGAGCAAGGAGATCCCAAGTCTTATCTTGTATGCTTCCAAATTTGTTCCTGTGCTTGGTATCTGGTTCATGAAAGTAGGAACCACTTGTGTCAGTGGCCACTAGAATTTCTGGAGAAAGCTTGTAGGGAAAAATTAAAAGGGCCACAGATCGATTGCATACAATCTGTATAAAGCTGCAGACTTCAGGTTATTCTGGTTTTCAAAGTGGCATGATATTGGCTGAGGAGCGTAAGCTTTGCAGTTTCACATACCTGGGTTTGAATCCTGTCTGTAAATTCTATCTAAAGCAGATTATCTGAGCAGACTCACCTTCTATAAAATGGGGGGAAATTATTAATTCACACAGCTGTAGGTAATGTACATGATGTATTTGGCATTCTGTCCTAGACTTTTTTATTACCAGGTTGGTCATTTCTTGTGTTTTCTGAATGGATGCATTCTTTTTCAGTCCCCAATCCATTGCTTTAATATAATTGAATCTGAAGCATTCCTGATGTATTTGTTCTGTTTTTAACTAAACGTTTCCCCCATACCACTCCCTCCTCAACCTAGGTCAAGTGAAGAGGAAATGCACACACTGTACCTCATGTAGGAAGTGAGAGTCTAGAGAAGTTGTGTGAATGTTGGTTCCATGGCAGGCAAAGCTATTGTAGGGAAAAGGCTGGGTATGCAGGTAGGATGGAGAAAAGAGAGAGCAATCTCCCATGAGAAGCCTTCCCACAAACAGAGAGGAAGGCAGAAAGCAGAGAATCTTATTGGACTCTAGTACAGAGGTGGACAGCTCACTGAAATCACAAGCAATCATGATATGGTGCAGTAAAGAAGAGCTTCTGTTTACTGAGTGCTTCCTGTGATGCCAGGAACTCTCCTCCACTGACTTCTGGCAACAATCCTGTGAGGAGTTGCTCCTGCCACCTCTACTTCATAGACTCGGAAACGGAGGGCACAGGAGATCCAGCACCTTGCCCAGGATTGTGCTGTCAGCAGGTGACAGAGCCAGTTTTAACCCAGGCAGTGAGGCTCTCGAATCCACGTGAGGATCCTTGGGCTGTGCTGACATGCAGCAACCACACGGAAACGTAACTTCCCACTTAAATGCACAACAAACAAAGCACAGACAGAACTACCTCCTCAGAGGCTATCATTCGGGATTTTTCCATTATGGAAGGCAAGATACCCAGGCCGTGGCTGCGGTTGTCCGCATGCCCCGTGCTGAGACACGGCTACTTAGTGCTGGGAGTGGGGGTGGGAGAGGCGGAATGTCTAAAAAGGTGGACGGAAAGCAGTCACAGAACATACTGGAATTCTATTTTCTTTTTTTTCAGAACAAGCAGGCAGAAGTAGTTACCAGCCTGGAATTTATTCACAGGTTCAAGGCCAGGACATGTTCCATCATGAGTGCTGTGAGATGGGAGATCAGCAATAGGGTTTTGATGGTCTGGGTCAGTTAAGGGAAGACCGAGCTTGTTAACGAGCTTCTGGAGTCGTGGTTCCATAACATAACTACAGAAGGCAGATTAGCACACAGAACTGAGTCTGGCACTACTCAACGTGAGAGTGATGCATCGTTTTGGTGAGCCTCCTGTTGGGGAAAGTGTCTAGAGGACTCATTCTGAATGGCTTCAACGATGCCCCATCATATTCCATGTGGCCAAGACAGAGCAACATCGAGCACCGCGAGAAAACAAAGCACGGACACCATTCTCACCCTCTGATTTCACAACTGGTATTACTGGGTTGACACCTATGGCCCATAGTACTGGATCGGCTTCTGGGTTGTAAAGGGACAGTCATATCCAAGTGTGATATCCTGGCACAGATTCTTTGGATCATTTCCTGAGGAACATGCCACTTGAGCCAGGCCTTGAAAGCTGGCTTATAATAAGCCGAGGACTGGGCTGGGGGTGAGTGGGGGTGGGAGGGGGGAGGCCCCGCCAGCTCTCGGGCTGTCTGAGCTGGCTGGAGAACAGTATGTGCTGGTGAGAAGGAAGGAGGCCACGGAGGCAGGTGGGGCAACCCTGCTCAGGGCTCTAAGTGCCCATCTGAGGAGTCTGTACTGTACTTGACAAGTGGGAAACGTCTGTGAGGCTTTAAGCATTAGGGAGACTGGAATGGTGTCAGAAGGATTAAATCTTAGCGGTACATCAAATGCATTAAGGCTCCTTGAAGCTGACATCCGAATTTTGCAAAAACTCTGAACTAAGTCTGATGAATAAGACGTGTGATACAGAACCGTATATCACTTTTGGTCAAAAAAACAAGGTATTGAATAAAGTATTAAGATAAATTTTCTTCTGTGGCTTATAAATTGGATCTAATGAAACTTCCAAAAAGATTCAAGGGAAGGTTTTGGAGTGGTGGCAGCATCACAGAAGTAAGTGTATATAGTCCTAAAACACAGGCTTTCAAGGATAACGCCCGTTCCTGTGAACTGCTTGCTCCTTTTAAAGCCATCAGAATTATTACTTCCATCACACAGTATACTCCTGAAATACATCTGTGACAATCCATCACCAAAACTAGCTTCTACAAATACGATGTGACCTTATCTGTGAAGGGTTTCGATGTGTCCGCTTGGCTAGGATACAGTCCGCAGTCATTCACACACTCACCTAGGTCCTGCTGAGAAGGGATTTTTGCAGATGTAATTAAAGTCCCTGTCGATTAGCTTTAAGGCAGATTATCCTGGTGGGACTGACTTAATCAGTTGGGAGGCTTTAAAAGCAGGGCTGAGGCATTCCTGCCAGCTGAAATTCCCTGTGGACAAGACCTCCAGGCCCATGCCCATGCAGTTCCAGCTTGCCCCCCAGACTTTGAACTTACATAGCCAGACCTTTCAATTATATATCAACCCTATATTTACACACACACACACACAACACACACTTACATGTATGCATATATATTAAAATTTTATATGTGTCTTTATATATATGTATATACATATATATCTCAAACTTGTTCTCCTTCTCTGGCTGAATTATAATGCGCAATTTACTCTGTTTATGAGAGCTGACAAATTATTCTGAGGGAGATGTACTACAAATGTATTAATTACACAAATACCATTGCTAGGAATTCTATTTTAGGTAAAACTCAATCTGTGTCCTTTACTCTTCTTGGATAAACTATAAAATTGCTCCATTCTTACAACTGCAGAAGACTTGGCTTCTGATCTGATCCTATGAGGCCTTAGCCTGGGGGTGGTGTGTGTGGGGGGTGTTCTTAATCTGAAATTGTTTAACATTTTTCTGAGAAGAGCCCATAGCTTTCCCCAGATTCTCAAAGAAATCCATTTCTCCTCAAATCATTAAGAATCACTGTAGCGAATTTTGAAGATGACTATGCTATTTATACTCAAACGACTGATTGCACATACGCGGTGACTGGGCAGTTGACTCCCTCGTTGTCTTCCAAAATGACTGCTGACGTTATATAGATGGCTTTGTGTTCATTTTTTGTTTTTGAGAAGAGGGTCAGGCCACTACTAATTAGTGGGAGAAACTCGGTTTAAGTCTTTACTTGATTAAAAGTCCATAAATGCATACTGTGATAATCCACCTAAGAATTCTACACATTAAACGTAGAATTCATGAAAACCAGTGATACAGGAAATACAATTTGTCATCTTTAGTTCATACTGAGGCTTTAACAAAATTAAATAATGATGAATTAGAGAATCTCAAAATAATTATATTGCTCAATATTATTAACTTCTATTGTGTGGAAAGATTTATAATTCATAAATAAAACTCAATAAGAACAATCTAAATTCACATTGAACACCTACATTAGGTCTTTTAACAAATTAAAAAGATTGCTACTCCTAATATGTATGAACATATGTACGAACAGTTTTTATGTTACCTTATTAGCAGTAATTACAACTTCTTAGCAGTAATCCCAGTTAGACACAGAACCATCTCCTAGTTTTCTTCCGCGTTTGCCTCCCTGTTCTGCTCCTACCATTGTACACAAGTCCGAATGGTTGGATCCCCCCAGAAAAGCCTTGGGCCTCTCCTCATCCATTCTAATGATACTAAATACTAACACACGCTAACGTGCCCAGTTTTCATTTCCAGCCCAAACGACCTTCTGAAAGAACTCCATGCAGTCTCTTGACATCATCACTGGAACCTCAAATTCCTCATGTCCAAGACAAAAATCTTGATTTCCCTCCCTAACTGGTTCCTCTTGTAGTCTTTCCCATTCTGAGAAAAACGGCATCACGTTCGGCCCGGCATCAGTCCCCCTTCCTCCTTTTCCCTCACATCCTCCATCCTGTCACTGCTTCCTCTCAACTGCATCTCCAATCTTCCACCTCATCTCATCTCAGTGTCGCCCTGTGGTGGAAGCCACCATTCTCATGACGAGCACTGTTCTCCTAACTGATCTGTTTTCCAGAGAAACCAGAGTAACACTTCCAAACCCTGAATTAGATTACGTCTCTCTTCTTTGCTTAAACCTCACGATGGCTTCCCACCTCACCTGAGAATGAAATCCCAACACCTTACCATGGGCAAAAGGCCCTGCGTAGTCCAAGCCTGCCCATCTCCCCTCACCCATTATGATCTTCCACTTGCTGTAACTCCATTCACGGCTTTTCCCGCCTCAGGCCAGTCTTAAGTGCCTGTTCCTGTGTGGCTCACCTGCCCCTCTTCACATGGCGGGTTTCTCCTCATCCTCAGGTCTCAGCTTAAATATCGCCTCCTCAGAAATTCCTTCTCTCACCAAAGATGTCTGTATCCATACTGCATTCGTCTTTATTGTACCCACTCATCACAATTCCTATTTCTTCATTTACTGTTTATCCTGGTGCGCTGTATCGTTGGTCTGTGAAGGCACGGACATTCAGCACCTAACGCTGTCCTACATCCAATAAATATTTGATGAATAAATGAGTTACTGTGGCAACATCCTTACCTTAATGTTCCACTTCTGTTACTTTTCATACAGTTTATATGTATTTAGAAGTGTTGTTTTATTTTGATTAAAAAAAAAAAGACACACTTGAATGCGTTCTGTCCAGGTAATAAATGCCAGACTCACCGACCAAGCCTGGAACATGGCGCTTTTAGCTGCTTAGTGGTTACTAGTCCTGCATTCCTGTTCCTCAAGCCTCTTGCTGATGTGCAAACATCATGTACCTACACTATGTGTAAGTGGGGAGTTCACCATTATTTTCTCAGAGTATTTACTGAAACTGTTTCCCATGCGCTAACCCAATGTGTGACTAAACAAATCACATTTAAGTAGAAATTCTGTCCTTAAAACGTCTGAAAATGGCTAAGTCATGTCTCTAGATCAGCCTGGTTAATACAAACATGAAATTAATCTTTCAAAGACAGTTACTTCTTCATTTAATTTATCTGTATTTAATATCGCTTTATTTACATGCAAATGTGTGAGATGAATGTATACTTACTTTTATTTAAAAAACAACTTTTTTTGAAAATTCTTTTATTAAAATAATAATTTCCTCTGGTTGAAACTTATCTATTTAAAAATGAAGCTAAAAACCCTTAGAGAAAAGCATTAGACTAGAAATTCTTTCGTGGTCCCACATTTCGTGGACTATACATTCTTTTCTAGTGTACATGGAACATTCTCAAGGATAGACCATATATTGGGACACAAAATCAGCCTCAGCAAATTTAAGAAGATTGAAATCATACCAAGCATATTCTCTGATCACAAAGCTTTGAAATTGGATATCAACTGCAAAAAGAAAGCAGGACAAAACACAAATACATGGAGATTAAACAACATACTTTTAAAGAACGACTGGGTCAAAGAAGAAATTAGAGGAGAGCTCAAAAGATACATAGAAACAAATGACAATGAAAATACATCCTACCAAAATTTTTGGGATGCCGCGAAAGCAGTTTTAAGAGGGAAATTTATATCATTACAGGCCTATCTCAAGAAACAAGAAAAATCCCAAACAAATAACCTCATGTTACACCTTAAAAAACTAGAAAAAGAAGAACAAGCGAAACCCAAGGTCAGCAGAAGAAAGGAAATAACAAAAATCAGAGCAGAACTAAATGAAATAGAGAACAAAAAGACAATAGAAAAAATTAATGTGACAAAGAGCTGGTTCTTTGAAAAGATTAACAAAACTGACAAACCCTTGGCTAGACTCACTAAGATAAAAAGAGAGAAGACACTAATTAACAAAATCAGAAATGAAAAAGGGGAAGTTATCACGGACACCACAGAAATACAAAGGATTATCCAAGAATACTATGAAGGACTATATGCCACCAAATTTAATAACTTAGAAGAAATGGACAAGTTCTTAGAAACATATAGCCTTCCAAGGCTGAATCATAAAGAACTGGAAAATCTTAACAGGCCGATCACCAGTAACGAAATTGAATCAGTCATCAAAAACCTTCCCAAAATCAAAAGTCCTGGACCAGATGGCTCCACCAGTGAATTCTACCAAACCTTCAAAGAGGATCTAATACCAATCCTGCTCAAACTCTTCCAAAAAATTGAAGAAGAGTCAGTACTCCCTAACTCATTTTATGAGGCCAACATTACCCTGATACCAAAACCTGGTAAGGACAACACAAAAAAAGAAACTACAGACCTATATCTCTGATGAATACAGATGCTAAAATCCTAAACAAAATTCTAGCAAATCGAATACAACAATGCATTAAAAAGATTATTCATCACGACCAAGTGGGGTTCATCCCCGGGGCACAAGGATGGTTCAACATTCGCAAATCCATGAATGTGATACATCACATAAACAAAATAAAGGACAAAAATCATATGATTCTATCAATTGATGCAGAAAAAGCATTTGATAAGATACAACATCCATTTATGATTAAAACACTTACTAAAATTGGTATAGAAGGAAAATACCTCAACATAATAAAGGCCATATACGACAAACCCTCAGCTAATCTCATAATTAATGGTGAAAAGCTGAAGCCCTTTGCTCTACGTTCAGGAACACGACAAGGTTGTCCCCTATCACCTCTGCTTTTCAACATAGTGTTGGAAGTCCTCGCCAGAGATATTAGGCAAGAGAAAGAAATAAAAGGCATCCAAATTGGGAATGAAGAAGTTAAATTGTCACTCTTTGCAGATGACATGATGCTATATATAGAAAACCCTAAAGACTCCACCAAAAAGCTATTAGAAACAATCAATGAATACAGTAAAGTTGCTGGCTACAAAATCAACGTACAAAAGTCCATTGCTTTCCTATATACCAACAATGAAATCTCAGAAAAAGAGATAGAAAAAACAATTCCTTTTGCAATTGCAGCAAAAAGAATAAAATACGTAGGAATAAACTTAACCAAGGACGTGAAGGATTTATATGCTGAAAACTATAAGACATTTTTGAAAGAAATTGAAGAAGATACAAAGAAATGGAAAGACATTCCGTGCTCATGGATTGGAAGAATCAACATACTTAAAATGGCCATATTACTCAAAGCCATATACAGATTTAATGCAATCCCCATTAAAATCCCAATGGCATTTTTTAAAGAAATAGAACAAAAAATCATTAGATTTGTCTGGAACCACAAAAGACCCAGAATAGCCAAAGCAATATTAAAAAAAAAGAACAATAGTGGAGGTATCACACTCCCTGATTTTTGCTTGTACTACAGGGCTACAATAATCAAAACAGCTTGGTATTGGCGGAAAAACAGACACATAGACCAATGGAATAGAATTGAGAACCCAGAAATAAAACCACATAAATATGGACAGATAATTTTTGACAAAGAAGCTAAAAACATACAATGGAGGAAAGACAGCCTCTTCAATAAATGGTGCTGGCAGAATTGGATAGCTACGTGCAAAAGAATGAAACTGGATTGCTATCTGTCACCATGTACCAAAATTAATTCAAAATGGATCAAAGACTTAAGCATAAGACCTGACACAATAAACTGCATTGAAGAAAACATAGGTACTAAACTTATGGACCTTGGGTTCAAAGAGCATTGTATGAATTTGACTCCAAAGGCAATGGAAGTAAAAACTAAAATAAACAAATGGGATTATATGAAACTGAAAAGCTTCTGCACAGCAAAAGAAACTATTGACAAAATAATGAGGCAACCAACTGAATGGGAGAAGATTTTTGCAAACAGTGCCTCTGATAAGGAGCTAATATCCAAAATATACAAGGAACTCATGAAACTCAACAACAAAAAAACAAACAACCCAATTGAAAAATGGACAGAGGACCTGAAGAGACATTTCTCCAAAGAGGACATACAAATGGCAAATAGACATATGAAAAAATGTTCAACATCACTAATCATCAGAGAAATGCAAATGAAAACCACAATGAGATATCACCTCACCCCAGTCAGAATGGCTTTCATCAATAAGACAAATAGTAACAAGTGTTGGAGAGGCTGTGGAGAAAACGGAACCCTCATACACTGTTGGTGGGAATGCAGACTGGTGCAGCCGTTATGGAAAGCAGTGTGGAGGTTTCTCAAGAAATTACGAATAGAATTACCATATGACCCAGCAATTGCTCTCCTGGGTATCTACCCAAAAAATGTGAAAGCATTTCTCTATAGAGACACGTGTACGCCAATGTTCATTGCAGCTTTGTTTACGGTGGCCATGACATGGAAACAACCAAAATGTCCTTCGATAGATGAATGGATAAAGAAGTTGTGGTATATATACATAATGGAATACTATTCGGCGGTAAGAAAAGATGATATAGAAACATTTGTGACAACATGGATGGATCTTCGAGTATAATTCTAAGCGAAATAAGTAGGACAGAAAAAGCAAAGAACCCTATGATTTCACTGATATGTGGTATATAAACCAAAAACAACAAAAGAACAAGACAAACAAATGAGAAACAAAAACTCATAGACACAGACAATAGTTTAGTGGTTACTAGAGGGTAAGCGGTGTGGGGGGAGGGAGATGAGGGTAAGGGGGATCAAATATATGGTGATAGAAGGGGAACTGACTCTGGGTGGTGATTACACAATGGGATTTACAGATTATGTAATACAGAATTGTACACCTGAAATCTATGTAATTTCACTAACAATTGTCACCCCAATAAATAAATTTAAAAAATATTTTGGAAAAGTCTTGGCTCCTCTGGGCAACAGTTTTCTCCTCTGTTAAATAAGGAAGAAAGAAGAAAAAGGAGGGAGGTAGGGAGGAATGGGGGAAAGGAGAGGGGAAGGATGAAAGGAAAAGACACTGGGCTGAATGCTCTCTCAAGTCTCTTTCCACTCAGAATTTTGATTCTGTTGAAAACGCTTCCTGAAGAACTGACTCTGGGTGGTGAACACACAATGCGATTTATATATGATGTAATACAGAATTGTACACCTGAAATTATGTAATTTCATTAACAATTGTCACCCCAATAAATAAAGGAAGGAAGGAAGGGAGGGAGGGAGGGAGGGAGGGAGGGAGGGAGGGAGGGAGGGAGAGAGAGAGAGAGAGAGAGAGAGAGAAAGAGAGAGAGAGAGAAAGAAAGAAAGAAAGAAAGAAAGAAAGAAAGAAAGAAAGAAAGAAAGAAAGAAAGAAAGAAAGAAAGAAAGAAAGAAAGAAAGAAAGAAAGGAAGAAAGAATTTAAAAAAAAGAAATGCAAACCAACAAAACAAAAGTTTAAAAAAAAACAAACGCGTCCTATAATACACAGAGGTCTGCAGAGCAGACAGGTAACAACAGCTGCCCCATGGCTGTGTGCTCATTATGCAAGACGCACTACAGGAAAAGCTTCACATGGTTAGCTCATTTAACAGATGCACGAACTGGTGGTTATTATTCTCCCACTTTATAAGAAAGAAAATGAACTTAAGCCCAAAAAACTCAGTCACTTTAGGTTTCTGTTTCTTTTTTTGTCACAGACTCAATCCTCAATTGGCAAAAACAGAGAAATGGCTTAGACAGGGAAAATTTATGAACTCCGGAAATGCAAATCAAAGTGAGACTTCTTCAAACAGAACTTGTGGGCAAAGTCCGCTGTACTGAGGCTCAGGCTACATGGCACTGCCTGCAGGACAAAGCAAACATGTTTATCCCAACCTATCAGAAATCACCAGTTGTAAGGTCTTATCTGCAGAAAGCAGGATTTTAGGACCAGGCAATGGAATCCCACAGGTATTCACTTTCTAAATTCAAGCACAAACCTGAGGTACCTACAACAAAGAACGGATAATGGCGATAAAATAAGAGGATCATTCAAAACTAAGTTTTAGACAGGCGTAAATGACATTTGAATTTAAGAGAATATTTTCTGCATATTGCCCTATATTTAATATTAACATCAGGACAATCGACTAAAATTAAATACAGTGCTAAGAAAACAATGTACAAGAATCATATTTTTTAAAGTAAAGTGAAAGTTGAACCCAACAATTTCCTTGGGAAAATTAATGCAAAAACTTAATGAGTTTTACACCACAAATTGTACTGTTTATGAAATATTTATCAAATTTTGCTTGTTTTTTTATTATATATAGCCTGAATTTTTTTGAATTGGTAGCAAATACATTTCCTTTATTTTGACTGATAAAGTACCATGTTGGTGAATGAAGCGTTTCCAGAGTTAAGCTTAAATCAACTCATAATAAAAAATCCTTCCATTATGAGTTAACAGACACCCAAAAGCAGTTTTAAGAAACAAAAATATTTCTGAAGCATCTAGACCTCAAACAATTGGCCTCAGAAATGGCATCTGAGATACTGAGTACAAGGAACACAATTCCATCTTTGTATTTTGTACTTAAAATACTAATATCGAGTGATTATAACTCGAAACCACATAAAAAGCTACAGAGTTTGAGATAACCAAAACAGAAATGCTGCGTTTCATCATTATACATACTCCACCTTACCAGTGGAGAGAACTCTGCCGGCACCCTCTCTCCAGACCTTCCTATGGGCTGCACTTGTGTGTCCTGTGCTGAAAACTGTCCCTCTACCTAATAAAACATCCTGTGACACCACGTTAGAGAGATGCCCTGGGAAACTATAGTATTTGTTTCCTTCAGATTGCTCCGTGACATCAAATAACACATATAGGGCACTGAGCAGTCATCCTGCAAAGTCAGTGCTGAGTCAATCAGATATCATCATCACCATCACCATCATCATCATCATCACCATCATCACCATCATCATCACCATCATCATCATCACTATCATCGTCACCATCAGTGTCATCATCATCACCGTTGTCACCATTGTCATCACCATCATCATCATCACCATCATCATCATCGCCACCATCGTCATCATCACCATCACCATCATCATCATCATCACCATCATCATTGTCATCATCAATTGGGCCACTGAAGCATAATTACTCAAACGGTGGCCTAAAAAGGGGACTCTACCTCCCAACAATTCCAGTATTTTTTTTAAAAGGCCAAACTGTAATTAAATCTGTGCTACTTTTATTAATACATATTAAGGTGGTTGTAATATATTGAAATTTTCAAGTTTATTTCAGTTTGAGAAGTCTGTATTCTTTCAGCTATACCCCAACTGAAACTAAACTGATGGAAAGATTATATGAAAATCCACCAAGTAGGAAAAATATTTTCCATAGTAATATATTTTTTCAATGGAAAAGGAATGATTAGGAAAGAATCCATTTCTGTATAACAAATATAAATTTGCCCATCTACCTGATGGGTATAAAAATAGCACAAGAAACAGATAAATCTAAACAGACTGAGCCAAAAGAGAAAGGTATTTCATAGAAAGTATTTTATCATCAGAACAGTATGGTTTCCTATGTTTAAGATCTATTTATTGTGTTATTTTTACAAGTAGCAAAGTCCCTCCGTTTTTCCCCCCAGCTTAATACACATGAATATAAAAAGCTACTGATTCCCACATTGCCCGCCCCACCCCCATCCGCCTGGGTTCACAGGAAGCTGTGGACCATGAACTGCCTCCTGAAGGAGCGGTGGTTTCCTCCTTAACTCGGGCTGGAACGCTAGCACTCTAGTCAGTCATCCTCTTGCTGATTTCTCTTCTGTCAAAGGAAACCAAGACTACATTAAAATAGCATATTCTAACTAGAATATTTTTTCTGCCAACGTCTTTCTCTGTAAGCAAGTATCGTTTTCTAGAGGCCGTGGCAAAAGACGTGGGTGAAAATTATCTTGGAAAAACATACCTGAATGTATTCACTCAACGTGTTTATCACTTTGGCTCCGGGGCGTTCAGGTATTTGAATATTTCCTACTCTCTCTTCCACACTTTCGAACACTCCCACCCAGAGAAATACACCCCCAATACAAATATTCACTTTCCCCCTTGAGTAACCACAGCAAAGATCTGATCTTCTCTTAGTCTTCTAACAGCATAAATACTGTCTTCAAAATCAGAAGTATTGTGAAAATTATTCAAAAAGCATGCACATCATAAAAACATTTTCCCGGCATTGTAATTATTAAATAAATGACTCCTTCAACTCACATGACATACTTCATTATTAAAGGACCTAACTCAGTAAGGACCAACATGCGAAGCACACATAGACTTTACCAGTTTCAGAAAATCAATGAGTTTGTGAGCGTCTTCCCCAGTAGACAAATCGACAAAGTCCTTGGGCAGCCGGTAACTCAGATAGGGACTGGGCTGGACTGTCACTTCACTGTTTGTGCAACGGAAAGCTGGAGAATCCTTTACAAAGAAAACAAGGAAAGTCTGGGGAAAATTTTTTAAGTTTCTTTTCCAAACTGAAAAAGATTCCAGTGTAACAAATTCAACTGCATGGTCCCCTCTGTACTCAGTAAAGAAGAAAATAAGACTTTGAAGTAAAAGATGACACCGAGGTTTTAAAGATGTTCCTACATATTCATTAGGACAGAAATGTAAGTATCTGAAAACAGCGTCCTCATGGGGAGCTGGATGCTCCCGGGAGCAGTCCGTGTGTCCTCACTGCAAATGGGTTACGGAGGGACCAGAAGCTAGTTATGCCAGGCCTTGGGCAATCTCACACCGGCCAGAATGCTTGATAAATATTATCGTTTTCTTCAGGTGCGGTTAGGAAACACTGCCTTGGAGAATCAAGTTAATAGTGAGGGCACGTCGTTTAACTTGTTTATGAATCTCTCTCCTCCCTTACGTAAATTCAAGTATCACACTAAACAAGGCTTCACATCCTTCAATGTACGGTTGACCCTTGGACATGGGGGTTAGGGGCACAGACCTCCAGAGCAGTCGAAAGTCCTCGTAAAGTCCAGTCGGCCCTCGGCACATGCAGATCCCCAGCCACAGAGCTGACCCTTGAACAATGCAGAGTTGACCTTTGAACTACACATGTCAATTGGGGAAATTATCCGAGTAGTTCAGACCCATGTGGTTCAAAGGTCAACTGTACTTGCGTAGAACTTGCATATAGTATTTACATGCTGCCTTGTGCCGAACAAGACTTCAGAGACAGAAGACCTTGGTTTTGGACTTCGTGGGTGGCACATATCTAGGTGAAGGATGGATGGTGTCCAGCAGGTGGAAACAAACCGGAAACTTGAATGGAACAGGATCTAGAAAGCAGGCCATACCTTATGACAGACAGACCAATCATCTGACAAATATTTATGACACACCTACTTTGGGCTGGACCTTGTTTTAGGTAGGGGAGATAAACTAGTAACAAAGTTGGGAGACAGCCAATAAGCAAGCAAACCCACAAACAAACAAGATCATTTCAGATAGCAAAAAGGGTTATAAAAAGAAAACAATAGGGTGTTATCAGAAGAGCCAGGCAGACTGCTTCAGAGGGGCGGACAGGTAAGAGCTTGCTAAGGAGGGGATGTCCAGACTGAGCTGGAAGCGTGATGAAAGCAGCCTCCTGAGGTCTGAGGGCAGAAGGCGGCTCTGAGACGCTACAGCAGGCAGGGCTTTGCAGCTTCGAGAAAAAGAAGGAAGGCTGCGTCTCCGTGGAGTGGAGGGCAGGCAGGAGGTGACGCTAGTGAAAAGGCCAACCAGTTCCCATTCCCCTTTGTTATCCCCCAACCTCCAAGATAATGTTTCAATTAAGAAAAAAGAAAGAAAGGATTTGGATCACAGAGGGTCTTTTGTACAAACTGTTTCTATCAAATACTGTGTCCCTCATATTTAAAAATAACCCTATGCTGAGTAATTTACATTCTTCTCCTCGAGGCTCAGAGTTAATGGCCCACAGCTGTAAGATGCCCACAGGGATAAAATTCCTTCACCTACTAATTCCACGAACATGAACTGTGCCTGGCACTGTGTGGAGGCCCGCAGATGCATGGAGAACAAGACGGTGCCCTGCGTGCAGAGACCTGCAGCCTCAAGCAGGACACAAGCAAGGCACAGGCAGGCACCACGCAATAGGGCGAGTGCCCCCAAAAGGAAAACATTGATCTGAGTCAGATTTAAACAACAGGGCCAGAGATGGCCCTGGACAGAGGAACGACGAAGACTAACATCTCAGGACGGAACAAAAGGAACGGTGCTCAGTCTGAGGCAAGGCAGCAATAGACGGGGGCGGGAAGAAGCCCAGCAGGGGAGCACATGTCACAGAAGCCCAGGGAAGAGGCGTCAGAAGAACATGGTGCCAAGCGGCTGAATGAGAGACGGGCAGTAGTACATCTCACTGCAGTTAGCAACCCATCAGTGCGCCCTGCCAACAGCGGTTTGTGTGGAGTGGCAGGGACTGCGACTAAGTGGCCGTGGCTGAGGAGCGGCAAGCGAGGCGAGTGAGAAGCAGCAGCCACCAAGGACAGATAACCAGGTAAGGGAGCGGCTGTGACGACAAACGACTACTCAGCAGTTACACAGAAGCAAATTACATAACAGCATGAGGACAACTGGTGTGACCACACTTACGTAAAAATGTGTGGGGTATCCATACAAAAAACGCCTGGAAAAATATTAACTCAAGTGGCAAGAATGGCTATTTCTAAGGGGTAGGGTTTCCAGTCTTGCCTCTTTTTAATTCTCTGTTTTTTTAAATGACCGTGTAAAAATAAAACTTTTTCAAAAGATATAAAACTCTCACAAGATAATACTAAATATTATTAAAAACTCGGGATACCTATGTTCAGATATAGTAAAATCTCATTTATATAAAAAGGTTTATGTATATGTGGGAAGGTATGTTATGTATTAAAAGCAGTGGTTCTCAGGGCAGTAAAATTGTGGCTGATTTTAGAATTTTCTTTAAAAATGAGCATGTAACTACTTTTATAGGCAGGAAAAAAAGTTATACAAAATTATTTAAAGAAAGTCTGGCTGTGGAGATGAGGAGAAGAGCGTAGCTGGGTGACGATATGGGGTTGGATTTTGTGTTGTTAAGATGGGAGGTATCTATCTGAACCTGGTTAACTACTGAGAGAGAGGTGCTCATGGACGTAAGAGACCAGAAAACGGGAAAGAAGATGACAGCACAAGGTGAGCAGACAGGGGAAGGGATGGTATGCGGGCAGGTGGGGCTAGACTTGGGAGTATGGCTGCAGATAAGTTCGGAGGTTTGATGACAGTGACAGTCACTGCTCACCAGTGGATTTCTCTTTTCCTCTGAAGAAGGAAAGGAACTGAGAAGCAAGTATGAGGGGTGTATGGAGGTATGAAATAGCCACTGTGGGTGATGGAAGAGAAAGCTGACAATATGGGAAGTGAAACTGTAATAGGGGCCCGCGTGAAATTGGGGTCGTGACTGTGAAGAGACCCCATGTGTACATCTGGGCAATTTCACTCTATCAGTGTCAGCGGCCTGGGGTCAGGATCAAACAAACAGATGTGCAAACTGACCCGGAGTCAAGATGCTTTCAGATGGGCAGGACGTAAGGAGCCAAGACAAAGAAAAATTACTAGAAAAAAATAAATCAGATGACCATTATGCCTTTATCTAAAGTGAAATGAATGAATCCCCATGGACACCCCTTCTCTGCTCACCTCCATCTGTCAGGATATCGGTGTTACATTCTGCACTTCCACAGGGCACAAGCCTCTCCAAGTGCCTAGAGAACCAGCAATATTTAGGGGACGAAAAGGTTTCCTGTGTGTCTTTTTTTAGCATCTTACCTGCTCAAGAGCATCTGCTTCATTAAAATCACCTTTCAAGTTTCTTCCGGATATCAGTTCTTCCCAAGTAAACAGCAGTGAATCTGTTACTTCTCCAAATGGATTAAAATCGATCAGCCACACCTTCCCCTGCAGGACAAAGAGAAAAATTAATATAAACTCTATAATCTGTCTTATCAGAAAGATCTTCATATTATTTTACCCAAAAGATAATCGTAAAAGAATCTTATAATTTATTTCAAAAGACAGTTCCTCCAGGTCCCACTGGAAAAAGGGCCACCTGTCCCTAGTCAAGTGCCATAGCCTCATGGAAAGGTTAGGTCACCTGTAAATGCAGACAGTGGACCTAGGAGGAAAGAAAGCTTGACAAAGACATATGTTCCAAATCCTGCCTCAGATACCATGAGAGTTTTAAGTCAAAAATCCAAGCAGGAAAAGGAAAATCTCAGAAAGGTTATACATGGTAGCACAACTGAAATGCTCTCAAGGGTGTCTTCGATTATCTTTCATGATTATCTTTGCCCTGGGAGGCAGGAAAAGGCCACAAGTTCCAGAGAGCACCCCCAATCCCACCACGCAACCACCGCTGCTGCGAAGGGTGCGTTTTTTTTAAGCATATGTAAAGAAGTATAGAAATGCTCAGGTTTCTTTAATTTTAATGTAATAGTTGTTTGTCTATATGTTAGAGCTTAATAGCAAACGAAGGGGACATCCAAAAATTATCATCAACCTTTAAAATAAGTGTCTATCTTCTACTCTGAGAGCAGAGGTGGGCAGTGTGATGGGTTCCCGGATCAGGGAAAGATTTCTGATCTGCTCAGACTGAGAGAAGTTAGAGTCGGGGCGTCTGAGGTTAACGTGGCATCACAGAGTCAGGAAATCTGGGAGCTCCTGCCATGATACTAAAGCCAACTGATGGCCACAGAGATACAGGTGCCATTGAGTAGACACATGTTCCCTTCAAACTTTTTTTTTTTTCCCTTCAAACTTTTATCTTTGCTCCTCTTGATTTTTCTCATTGAAACATTGCATATAATTACAGCATTTTGTTGCTGATAACTCGGATTTTCTGTAAATGTGTAGAAATCATGTCTTGATTGGTCATGCAGCATGTGTGAAATTACATACGCCGAAGGCACTAGATTGTTGAGCGAGAATTACTAATACCTAGCGCTATTTCTTACCTGGATTAAAGGAAAATTTTAAGAAAGATGAAATATCTTATTAGGACTTGCTTCAAACATCAGAAACATCTAGTCAGTGGCAGAGAACCACTACAGGCAGTACGCTTCACACACCATTTGGGTAAGTTTCTTATTTTAATACAATCCCCAGGAGAAATCTTCCAACTCTTTCTTGCCACTTGAGCTGGTTCCTCACATCAGTTCGGCACCCACTTATACATTCTTTGACTACGTGAAATAACATCAGCTGTCAATTAACTTCTTGGTATGATGTCAGCTTTGCTTTTGGGATAATTACCAAGATGTCTTTGACATGCTACATGTTATTTTAACAAAATGGGAATGTTCTAGCCCCCAAACCCTTTCTACTTGAATTTTTATAACTAGTAAAACCATCTCATTGTTAAAAGAAAAAGACTATTGCACCTGTTAGCGTAGGAATATTAAGATCTATAAACTAAAAATATGGCATACTGTAAAAAACAAAACAAATTAAAAAAGAAAAGTCGATCACTACTGCTAGAACTAACAGCTGGCAGAATTTGTTCTATCGTTCATAGTTGTCCTCCAAGTCAAAGAAAAATAAAAGCAGCTGGAATCAGCTTTATGCCTGGAATCAGGCATAAAACGATTATCAAGATGAGGATTTTGTATCTATAACATGTTTTTCATGCGACATCTCAGGCACAACCCATCTGAGAAATTCTGTTTTTAAGCACTCCATCAGATAAGTCGGGCCCAGTAGTAACCTTCCTGAAATCTCCCAGCTGACCAGCCCCCACCCAGCCAAATGAATCTCTATGCACCAGACTCTGTGCCAGGCACTGGGGCCTAAAGACTAATAAGAGAATCAATTCCTTCAACGTGTTCAGTCTAGACCAGGACACCGACATCCCCACTCCCCTACAGCCCCGCTCCCCTAAAAAATGAGAAACAAACACCATCCAACAATTACAATTCAGAGGGGCAAATGCTTTAATAGAAGTGAGAACAGGGTATTATGAGACGAGCAGAATATAAGGAGCACCTACCTAAATCTGGAGGGTGAAGCTGAAATAGCTCCCCAAAGTTACCTGGAATTTAAAGATGGCAGTGATGATGATCTGGGTGGTGGGAGGAAAAGCAGACCATTTCAGGGGAAAAGAACAAAAACAATAAAAACCAACAGGTGTGCAGGCCATGAGACGACGGTCCACCCTGAGAAGAGGTTCTTTTCTAGAGGGCCCCAGGATATGGTGGGTTAAGGGAACTTCAAAAGCCTCTTGTTCCAACAGGATGAAAGTAATCCCTTTAAATGTATAAACAAGAGTACAAGAAAGAAGGGGGATACCTGGAGCCAGAAATGAGGAGGAACTAAAAAAACAGAAATAAGCATATAAACCAATGCAGTGGGAACGCATGGGAGGGTTTTCCTCCCCGGAACCTCAGGGCAGGGTTTTAACATGCACACAGGAACAGGAGACTGGCCATGGGGAAGAGAATCAGAACCAAGAAGTGAACTTCCAAAGGGCTGCCACCTCAGTAAAGGAGCATAAGAAAAAACTCCTAAGGACTGGAATAGGAGACAAAGAAGCTTGTCTTTCTCTGACTGCGGTTTGGGGAATGTGGAAGAAGCAAATGAAAACTTCAAAACAATCTTTATGATTCCCACAAATAAAAATACCAACTTCACTGTAGATGAACTCATGGTAAAATAGACTGGTTTACAAAACCAAAAGGAAATATTCAACGTGAATGAGAGTCTGCAAATAGGCCAACCAGGGGTTAAAGCCCCAAGAACTGAGGGAAAACATCATCAATCTGAAGGACAATATAGAGATAGTGGTCTTAGGACAACTGGGTAAAAATCTAGAAAAAGACAAAGTTGGATCCATGTCGCATACAAGGAGAAATGCCAAATCAATCAAAAATTTAAATGTAAAATAGTAAATCACAGCACCTATATGCTGAAAACTATAAGACATTTTTGAAAGAAATTGAAGAAGACACAAAGAAATGGAAAGACATTCCGTGCTCATGGATTGGAAGAATCAACATAGTTAAAATGGCCATATTACCCAAAGCAACATACAGATTTAATGCAATCCCCATCAAAATCCCAATGGAATTTTTTAAAGAAATACAACAAAAAATCATCAGATTTGTTTGGAATCACAAAAGACCCCGAATAGCCAAAGCAATCTTAAGAAAAAAGAACAATACTAGACGTATCACACTCCGTGACTTTAGCTTGTACTACAGGGCTACAATAATCAAAACAGCATGGTATTGGCAGAAAAACAGACACATAGACCAATGGAATAGAATTGAGAACCCAGAAATAAAACCACATAAATATGGACAGATAATTTTGGACAGATTATTTTTGGACAAATATGGACAGAAGCTAAAAACATACAGTGGAGGAAAGACAGCCTCTTCAATAAATGGTGCTGGGAGAATTGGATAGCCACGTGCAAAAGAATGAAACTGGACTGCTATCTGTCACCATGTACCAAAATTAATTCAAAATGGATCAAAGACTTAAGCATAAGACCTGACACAATAAACTGACACAATAAATAGAAGAAAACATAGGTACTAAACTTATGGACCTTGGCTTCAAAGAGCATTTTATGAATTTGATTCCAAAGGCAATGAAAGTAAAAGCTAAAATAAACGAATGGGATTATATGAAACTTAAAAGCTTCTGCACAGCAAAAGAAACCATCGACAAAATAAAGAGGCAACTGACGGAATGGGAGAAGATTTTTGCAAACAGTGCCTCCGAAAAGGGGCTCACATCCAAAATATACAAGGAACTCATGAAACTCAACAACAAAAAAACAAACAACCCAATTGAAAAATGGGCAGAGGATCTGAAGAGACATTTCTCCAAAGAGGATATACAAATGGCAAATAGACATATGAAAAAATGCTCAACATCACTAATCATCAGAGAAATGCAAATGAAAACCACAATGAGATATCACCTCACCCCAGTCAGAAAGGTTATCATCAACAAGACAAATAGTAACAAGTGTTGGAGAAGCTGTGGAGAAAAAGGAACCCTCATACACTGTTGGTGGGAATGCAGACTGGTGCAGCCGCTATGGAAGGCAGTGTGGAGGTTCCTCAAAAAATTACGAATAGAATTACCATATGACCCAGCAATCCCTCTCCTGGGTATCTACCAAAAAAATTTGAAAACATTTATCCATAAAGACACGTGTGCTCCAATGTTCATTGCAGCTTCGTTTACGGTGGCCATGACATGGAAACAACCAAAATGTCCTTCGATAGATGAATGGATAAAGAAGTTGTGGTATATATACATAATGGAATACTATTCGGCGGTAAGAAAAGATGATATAGAAACATTTGTGACAACATGGATGGATCTTTAGAGTATAATTCTAAGCGAAATAAGTAGGACAGAAAAAGCAGAGAACCCTATGATTTCACTGATATGTGGTATATAAACCAAAAACAACAAAAGAACAAGACAAACAAATGAGAAACAAAAACTCATAGACACAGGCAATAGCTTAGTGGTTACCAGAGGGTAAGGGGGGGTGGGGGGTGGGAGATGAAGGTAAGGGGGATCAAATATATGGTGATGGAAGGAGAACTGACTCTGGGTGGTGAACACACAATGGGATTTACAGATGATATAATACAGAATTATACACCTGAAATCTATGTAATTTCACTAACAATTGTCACCCCAATAAATTAAAAAAGACAAATACCATATGATTTCACTTATATGTGGAATTTAAAGAACAAAACAAAGAAACAAACAAACAAAAATAATAAATCACAAAAGAACTACTGAAAGAAAAATAGGGAGGTACTTTTTAAAATTATGACTCAAATTCAAAAATCATAAAAAAATAATAGTATATTTTATCTTCATGGCAAAAGACTAATAAACTGGGGTAACCCCAAAGGCCTAATCTCTATAATATATAAAGAGCTCCTATATTTTGAAGGAAAATCAATAACAGAAAAAAAATAGAAAAGATATGAAGCAACAGTTCACAGAAATGACCTTAAGTACATGAAAAGATAAACTGCATCCTCACTCATAATAGGAAAAACAGAAATCGAAATTATACTGAAACATTTTTCATCTACCAAAACAACAAAAACACCCTACAAAGTTTGAGCACATATTCTGTTGGCAAGCTTTGAGGAAACATCCAGGTACATTCCCAGTGGGATTACATGGAGTAACTTCTACAGAGGGTAAACTGCAATATATATAACAAAATTAAAATGCATTTAGCCTTGAGCTAGCAATTCCACTTCTAGGAATTTATCCTGTAGATATACTTGCACATGTATGAAACACATAGATGGGATATTCACCAGAGCAGTGTGCAAAAGACTAGAAACACTTTATGTGTTGATCGATAGGGAAGCAGCTAAAAAAACTACACAGTGTATCCACAGAACAAAACACTGGGCCACTGTAAGAAATTGGAAAACTAAGACACAAGGTCTGACAATTAAGTTTGCGAACTTGCCACTGTGCGCTTACAGAGGCAGCACCGTACAAGCAGCTCAGTAAGGTTTCAGAAACTTGGTCTATCAGTGTCTCATGGCTGTGTTCATCTCGACGTGGGGCGGTGTCTTGCTGAGTGGCGTTCATCATTGTTGTTGTGTGTTAATGTGTGCTGTCGTGAGAATGTCTGAGCTTGAATTAGAGCAATGAACAAACATTAAATTTGTCATTAAACTTGGCAAGAATGGAAGTGCAATCAGGGACATTTTAATCCAAGTTTTTGGGGATAATGCCATGAAGAAAAGGGAAGTGTACAAATGGATTAAATGTTTTTATGAGGGAAGAGAACGTGTCACTGATGAAGAGAGGTCAGGGTGACCAATAACGAACAAAACTGATGAAAATATTGCAAAAATTTGTCAAATTGTTCCTCAAAATCATCGTTTGACTGTGAGAAGCATAGCAGACCAAGCACAGTTAGGAAAATCTTAACTGAAAATCTTGGCATGAGAAAGGTGTGTGCAGACATGGTCCTGAAGGAGCTCACCAATGCACAAAAGCAAAAGAGAGTCAAAGTTTGCCAAGACTTTTCAAGAGGCAAGACAATGTTTTGGGCCGTGTTATCACTGGTGATGAAACATGGGTGTACCAATATGACCCTGAAACAAAGCTTCAAAGTGCACAATATAAGTCAGACGATTCTCCACGACCAAAGAAGTTCTGTCAGTCCAAATTAAGAGTCAAAAATGATGTTGCCAAACTTTTTATGATAGCAGAGGGATTCTTCATTATGAATCTGTACCAAATAGACAACCAGTTAACCAAGTTTACTATTTGGAAGTGCTGAAAAGGCTGCATGAAAAAGTTAGGCGACCTGAACTTTTCACCAACAATCCATGGCTCTTGCATCACGACAATGCACCAGCTCACACGGCACTGTCTGTGAGAGAGGTTTTAGCCAGTAAACATATAACTGTATTGGAACACCTTCCCTACTCACCTGATCTGGCCCCCACTGACTTCTTTCTTTACCCGAAGATAAGGAAATATTGAAAGGAACACATTTTGATGACATTCAGGACAAGGGTAATACAATGACAGCTCTGATGGCCATTCCAGAAAAAGAGTTCCAAACCTGCTTTGAAGGGGGGACTAGGCGCTGGCGTCGGTGCATAGCTTCCCAAGGGGAGGACTTCAGAGGTGACCGTAGTGATATTCAGCAATGACGTATGTAGCACGTTTTCTAGGATGAGTTCATGAACTTAATTGTCAGACCTTGTACTTTGGTTTAAAAAAGTGAAAAGGGAAGGTGCAGGATGTATGTCATATGCTAACTCCTATGTAAGAAAAGTAGAAAAAAATAAGCATATTACTTGTTTTTGCATCAAAAAATACTGAAAGGATGTATAAAAAAACTAACAAAACTGAACTGAAGGAGAGCACAGAGTCAGGAGTATCAGTAACAGCAAGACTTCACACTGGTCAGGGCTGCCGGATGGCTCAGTTGGTTAGAGCGCGAGCTCTGAACAGCAGGGTTGCTGGTTCAATTACCATATGGTCCAGTGAGCTGTGCCCTCCACAACTATATGGAAGACAACGAGCTGCCACTGAGCTTCCGGAGGGGCAGTCGGATGGCTCAGTTGGTTAGAGCGCGAGCTCTCAACAACAAGATTGCCGGTTCAATTCCCACATGGGATGGTGGGCTGCGCCCCCTGCAATTAAGACTGAAAATGGTGACTGGACTTGGAGCTGAGCTGCGCCCTCCACAACTAGACTGAAGGACAAGGACTTAGAACTGATGGGCCCTGGAGAAACACACTGTTCCCCAATAAAATTTATTAAAAAAGACTTCACACTGATACGATTTTTGAACAATGTGCATATATTACTGATTAAAAACTTAAAAATAACTAAGTAGATTTACAGAGCAGTGCTTGCCAGGGGCAAGGGTTGCAGGCAGGGTCATGAGGAAATTTCAGGGAATGATGGAGTAGTTCACGATCACCATTGTAGTAGTGGTGGTTACTACTGTATGTGTTTGTCAAAATTCACAGAACTACACATTAAAAAGGATGAATTTCACTCTACGTAAATTATATCTCAAAAAATCTATGCAAAAATATTCAGTGGTTTTAAAAGATTGAAAATATAAAGAAATCAAAACCCTAAGACACAAGACACTATGAGAAAAAAAAAGGAAGATTTGAAAAGTAACGAAATCAAACTTACAGAAATGAAAAAATATAGCGGATACAATTTAAAACTTAGTAAATAGGTTAAACGTATCAGATCAGACATAGCTGACAGATAACTTATAAACTTCAAGACATATTTGAGAAAATTTCAACGAAGTAAAGAGAGAGAAAGAGGTGGAAACCGAGTAGTCAAGATACATGAGGATAAAGTGAGAAGCTCTAACATACCTGTAAATAGAGTTCCATTGGCCAAAAGACAGAAAAGGAAGAGGTGATACTTGAAAAGACAGCTGAGAATTCTCTACAATTAACAGAGGAAATGAATTCTTAGACCTTGAAAACATGACTCAAAAAAAGGAAAAGAAGCCAAACAACAATGCATCAGTGTCTTCAAAGTGCTGAGGCAACAGAAAATTCTATCCCCAGCTAAACCTGTCATCGTGTAAAGCTAAACAAAGGCTTTTCCAGCCAACGGCTGTGGGAATTGACTACAAAATGATATACTACTAGGAAGAACTGGATCCAGAAAGCAGTGAGAGGCAAGAAGCAGTGGTGAGCAAAGAAAGTGAACAGCAACAGTCATGATTAATTTGGGGGTACAAAGTGAAACTGAAAGTCAGAAATCACATGAAAGACAAAAGTGAGTGCTGGAAATTAGTGTTCAAAGGTCCTTGTATCATGAGGGCGACAGCAAGTAAAATTAGCTTTAGAGTTTATTAAATATCCACAAAATATCCAAAATAATAGAAATAAGAAACCATAACTTCAAAATTATCGGGGGAGAGGGAGACTAAAGAAAAATGAGTAATATAAATTAAAAGGAGGGGGGGAAAAAGCATAGAAAAGCAAAGCAAATTGAAAACTCAAGATAAGATGGTGGAAAACATTCAAATATCAAATACAGTAAATACAAATTACACTTACCAGTTAAAACCAGAAACTGTCAGTGATTTAAAAAAAAAAAAAATCCCAGCAATATGCTACGGACAAGATACACATCTAAAACCTAACAGCTAAAAAGAAAAGGACTAAGATAAATTCTAAGATGAAAGAAAACTGTACTAACACTATCAATAGCAGGCAAAACATACTTGAATGCCAAAAGCACAAAAGCATTGTTAGGAATACAGAGGGCCATTGTTACGATGAGAATTCACTGGGGAAACAAAACCATTATGAACTAGCACTGGAAGAAGAATATAACCCCAAAGTATGACACAAAAATCGACAAAATTAAAAAGCAGACGTTAACACAACCCTGTTTAGTAATTGGTAAATTAAGTAGACAATAAAGAAAAACGTAGATTTTTTTCATGGTTTTAAAGTTTTTAAAAATATACTAATAAGGAAAAGTTTAAACATATACAAAAGTAAACAAAACAGTATTAAAAACCCCATTTATCCAACAGGCAGTTTCAACAGTTATCTTGCTGATAAATCCCTACAGCCAATCTTGTTTTACCTATATCCCATCCCCCCCCCCCAAATCTATATTATTCTGAAGGTATCCTCAGACATCATTTCATTCGTAAGATAAAGAAGATTTTAACAAGATTATAACAAGTGTAATTGAACAAACATCTGCAGAATACTTGACACGTTAGAAATTATACTTTCTTTTTCAATCACATAGAAGGGTTATAAGAAAGTGACCAAGTCTCAAAGCCAATCTCAGGAATATCAAAGACTCAAGATCAGACACAGTCAGTCCAGAAAGCAATGAAATACACAAAACAGTAATCATAACCAAAAAGAACATATAAGGGACCAGAATAATTTTTCAAGCATCTAAGGCAGTTATTCTAAATTCTAATGGTGCATTAGCATCTCTTAAGGGGTTTCTGGCAATACTTATTCTCAGACCTCATCCCAGACCTACTGACTGAGCAGGCCACCACGTTACTTACATAACACAAGAATCTATCAACTTTGACTCAACTTGCCTGCCCCAGTCAGAAACACATCAAAATGTTCCAAGCCCAAACACAATTATATTCCGTGTATGAGACCACCATACAAGGAAGAGTTAGGTTTTCTACAAGAATAGTCATCAAGTTATATATTCAAGAGAGTGCCTAGCAGACGGTGATGCAAGTGCCACTAAATGCAACCGAGTTTTACATCATGGTTTAAATCTCTTCTCGGAAACTGTCAGGGTGTTTATGCTGGCCCGTTTCTCACTTGAAAAGCATGCACCCACTTTCAGTTGTGTAAGATCACAGCAGTGATTACGTAGGCACACGTCCAACTTCACTGAAGACATTTGCAGCCCTGGACATTTACCAAAAAAACTACTGAGAGACCCTGGCAAATTCCAAACTTCCAACTCCTACTAAATATCATTGCATCAAAATGCAATTGCTTCAGTGTTCATCCATGTAAAATGGGGACAAATAACAGGTACCTCACAGGGCTTTACGGTTTATGTGCGATACTGAACTAAGTGAGAATAAAGCCCTTCTGAGCTGCACACCCAGGGCGAAGGGCTAGGTTTCCTCCCCGACGGATGTGATACAGCTTGCTACCTGGCCACCTCCGTGGAATGTGTAAGTCTCTAAGACAAGCTCCTCGAGGTCAGAAGATCATCTTTTCAAAAGCTTCTTGTTAGGAGCATGGCATCTAACACATCACAGGCCCTCGACAGACAGTGGCTGCCTGCCTGCTTCCACGTGGCCAGTGGCTCCGTGTGAGCAGCACAGCGGTGACAAGGGCCCTGGGCCTCTGTCTGTCAGTGCAGGCTTCTATCCACTCTCCCACACTGGCTTCCCATCCTTTGCCTAAGGTTTGTTTCCACTAAGTTGAAACTTTGCCAAGTAACGTCCCTTTTATTACCGAATCTCAATTTATAACTCCTCTGTCTAATCCTTAATAGATACATGGTCCCTGAAGGCAGAAAGGTGAAAAACAGAGTAAGTGGTATCTTTTCACTTAACACAGGAAAGTAAGCAGTCACCAGTTTTTTGGAGACATGACCATATAGGCCAAATCCTTATGTCCAAAAACATGACTCAACAGCATGACAAGCATCACTACAGTGAGGATGATAGCATGAGAATGACATGGGAAACATCTGCGGACATATGGGCCATACCCCTACAAGACACACCTACTGTCTCCTCTGCATCTAAGTCAATGAGCACTGACCACAGGATAGTCAGTGACCCAAATTTCTTTAAAAAGGTTGCATATCTTGAGACAGTGAAATCTCTGTTTTGGGATTCATTAAGTAGGGGTTTTGTTTTCTTTTTCACTACAGAAGTTTCCATCACTTTTAAGGTTTAAAAGAATAAATATACACTACTCCAATCCTCATTCTAAATCAAAAGATAAAAGTGACTCAAATCATGCTAAGGATCTTTTAGGTGACTAAAAATAATTATGTAAATATCAAATGACAAATTCCTGGCCACAACTAAGTGTGCAAACTGAGCTATTTTAAGCAGACTTCTGACAAAAGTGGAAAGCAGGGCATAAGGTGACCATTTAGCCATCTGTTAAATAAATAATCCCTAAACTTGTGATACATCATTACTGAAGATGTCTTGTAATGTTAAGTATATTTTAAGGGGAGATTCCTGACCACTGTGAATTTCAAACACTTTAGCTGGTTTGAGAAAATATTTTTTGAGCAGTGGGCCCTTTACATACATAATGGCTACGTACTTCATTTAAGATCAGCCCTGATTTTAAAGCACAATTAAATATAGTTTTCACTTACCCTACTGTCTCTATATATATCGAATACAACTGTAAGAAAGAAAAAAAACTTCAAATTAATAACCACAATTATCATGAACTAAGCCTCCTTTTGAAAGTTAAAATGCATTTTATTATTAGTTACTCCAACAGCAGAATATAATTGATGTTGAGAACTGAATGCTTCTAAATCTCAAAACTTCAAACATAAAAAAGCATCCTGCAATGTTTTACTTTATGTAATTTTGTTTTCCTATTCTCTACCCTCAGCCATAATTTACCCTTCTATTTAAAAACTCAAACCAAACACTGACATCATCTCAACCAGTTCACCATTATATACAGGTTCAATGTACTAGTGAAAGAAGCACCAATCACTTACTTGTTTGATGGGGAATGAAAGTAGGAAAGTGTAAAATCTAGCTATGCTTATGGCATGATTAATCTTTTTTTCCCAATCAAATCTGCCATAGAACTAGGCTTGGCAAGCAGAAAAAAGGTAAATCATAGCAGATATAATTTTAAGATGCATGAAAACTCTCGTATACAATTTCAATTCTTAAAAACAACTCAAATATTTACTCTGTAACTGGTGCTATCTGATCACGCAAAAAATCTAGACGATAGATCAGTCATGTAGCTAATTTAATACTGATAACAGAAGCATTTTATCCTTTGTAGGTAGACCCTTTGAAATGCATAATAAACTATCTAAAATGGCAGGAGAGAGAACTGTCTCAATATTAAAAAGGAACTCTGATTAAATAAGGTAAAATTAACAAGCAAACCATTAACAATACCAAATAGTAATATAATAAAATGCTTAAAATACAGTGTTTTGAATCCTGCTTTAAAATATGCACTACTGTAAAATAAGATTCATTCACATTATGGATTTCATTTCATTTCACTGAGTGAATAAAAAATACTCACAGTCTTCATCTAAGAATTTATATTGTATGTGTTTCTTGAAGAAGTCTTGTATGCATCGGCAAATCTCTTCCTTTTGTTTAGAAATATGATCATAGTATTGTGTGTAATCTCTTTGAGAAATACCTGACAAGAAAATATTTTATAATCTGTTATTACACAATATTCTTTTCAAAAACACCAAAATGTGATTTAAACCATCTCTTGAAAGAAACATTAAAGCGGATCAGAAGACCAACCAGAAGAACACTGATTGCACTGTACATTATTCAGCATCTTATAGATATAAAACTTATAAGTTGCAAAGGTTTGTATGGATAGGTAAATCCTAAAGTTCCATAAAGTCATGCATTGTTACTTAGAAATAGTAGCTATTTTTATTTAGTACAAGGGACAGAATTCGAATTCATAAAAATGACTATGCAAAAAATGAAAGAAGCAATTTTAAACCTGCACACATAAATTGCTTCTCATTGATTTTTCCAACGAACTCTTCACAAATTGGTATTCTTTTGTGCTTTCTTTGGGAAAATATAAAATACTCCTCGCCATATGTCTTCCATATTCATGTTGTGTTTCATGGAGGCAGTCTATTTTTCTTGTTCATACATGTAGCCTTGCCTCCCAAGCCTGATGCTTCAAGCCATGGAAAAGTAAACATTCCTTTCTTCAGAGTGACTTACTGATATTATTCTAAATACACTAAAGGGACTATTGTTAAGAACTCCCTCAATTTGCTCTAGGCCTAGGAAAAAGTTCTCTGCTCTGAAAGAAGGGCTTCCATCCAGTTTCTTAATCACATGCCAATATGATGCCCGTCTTTAGCTGGACTTAACAGTGCAGCTTTTCCAGGAATATCTGACAATATGATAAATTCAAGCACCCCAAGTCTCTTTTAGGTAAGCTAACAAATGTCAACATCAAATCACACTTTTCTTGAGTGAAGACAAATTTTACTTTATGGAAAACATGCACAAAAAAATGCAAATTGTCTTCAGTAATTTAATAGGAAAACAAAATATCTAGCTATGCTTAATCTGCCATTGAACTAGGCTTGGCAAGCAGAACAAAGATAAATCATAGCAGATATCATTTTAAGATGCACTAAAACTCTCATATACAATAAATTTCAATTCTTAAAAACTCACAAATGTTTACTTTGTAACTGGTGTTTTGTAATTTGAATGAACCATAGCAAACAAAAAACCTGAGAGGAAAGAAAATGGTTGACTTTTAAAGTAATACACTTATTTATTTGTCCACGTATTTCCTCTTGCTAGAATAATAAACAGTGCTCTGATAATCAACGTTTAAAAACTTGGCTTTTTATGATGCTTAAAAGAAACAGTATGTAGACAGTAATACTTAGAAAAGTCCCAAAGAGAAAGCAGGTAACATTAGACACATCCTAAATTGGAAAGGATAAAGACCATCACTTTCATCTCCAGAATCCACACCAACATGACGAATTGACAATACTGTGAGATGTGATCAAACAATACAGTGAATGTTTAAATTTAAAAAATTTATTACAGCAAGACACACTGCCATTAACCCCCCTCAAAATACTCCCCCTCACTTCAAACACACTTGTCCCATCGTTCTTGCCACCTTCTGAAGCAGTTCTGGAAGTCCTCTTTCCTGAGTGTCTTTAGTTGTGCTATTGTGGCTGCCTTGATGTCCTGAATCGTTTTGACTTTGGGGAAGAGCCAGAAGTCACACGGTGCCAGATCTAGTGAATAAGGTGGATGAGGACACACTGTAATGTTTTTATTTGACAGAAACTGCCGTACCAGAAGTGATGTGTGACACGAAGCCTTTCTGTTGTGATCACAAAATATGGTGAATGCTGCTGCCAAGTGCCATCCCATGGAAAGGCAGGGATCTTCAATACGGGAAACAGCGCATCGAACCTTAGTAACAGTGTGTGACAAGGTTCAACTTGTTCAGTGCAATCAGTTGGGTGTGAGCTACGGTTGAGAGAAGGTGTGTTTTAAAGTGTGTCATAAATTTCCTCCATTGCTTCTGATATGTGGCAATTTCTGTCACATAAAAACACTGTGCTTTTTCAGTCTGACTTATTTCGCTTAGCATCATACTCTCAAGATCCATCCATGTTATCACAAATGTTCCTATAAAAATCAGAAAACCATATGCTTTCACTGATATGTGGTATATAAACCCAAAACAACAAAAGAACAAGACAAACAAATGAGAAACAAAAACTCATAGACACAGACAACGGTTTAGTGGTTACCAGAGGGTAAGGGGGGTGGGGGGTAGGAGATGAGGGTAAGGGGGATCAAATATATGGTGATGGAAGGAGAACTGACTCTGGGGGGGTGAACATACAATGGGATTTATAGATGATGTAATACAGAATTGTACACCTGAAATCTATGTAATTTTACTAACAATTGTCACCCCAATAAATTTTAAAAAACACAAACAAACAAACAAACAAACAAACAAAAACATTGCAGTGTGTCCTCATCCATCTTATTCACTAGGTCTGGCACCATGCGACTTCTGGCCCTTCCCCAAAGTCAAAACGATTCAGGACATCAAGGCAGCCACAACAGAGCAACTAACGGCACTCATGAAAGAGGACTTCCAGAACTGCTTCAGAAAGTGTCAAGAATGATTGGATAAGTGTTCGAAGTAAGGGGGATATTTTGAGGGGGGACTAATGGCAATGTGTCTTTTATTGTAATAATTTTTTTTTAATTTAAACATTCACCATATTGTTTGACCACACCTCACATGTCCTATGGAAACTGAATATGGCCTCAGGATTCTTGTCAATACAGCATTCCAGAGAGTCAGTACTAATTGGTCAGAGGAAACATCTGAGAGAAATACAGATTGTTACCCCTGTCCTAATTACTAGAAATTTCCTTCCATCAAAAGCTTGTCTTCTTTCAACAATACTTTCAAGGGTTAATAAAAACTCACCAATAAGCTTGTTTTCCTTGACAAAACATCGGAACTCAGCCCCAGGAATTAATTCACACCATTTTCTAAGAACAAGCTATAGAAAAACGAAACAATGTAACACAACTATGTAACAAGGGAATGTGTACTAGTCTAATAGATAACTTTATGCCAACTATCACAATTGTCATTATCAAATGGTTTTTTAAAAAGACATCACAAAACATTCTTGACATGGGATGTAGAGAAAAGTTGGAATCTATTAGTCTAATAAACACGGAAAATTGGGTTGACACTTTTTATGACAAAATGCATAAATTTTGAGAGTTCCAACATAATGCAGAATCCCAAGATTGATGAAGTCAAATCTTATCACTGCTGTTCCATAAGTTGCCCTGTAATTCATGTTCTTCACCTCTTTAAAAGTATCAAAAAAATACAAAAATTTCAAATTATCTACTATAAGCAACACTCTGTAATACATACTCTGATAAAATTATTATGGCTTATCACAAAGAATCGTATAGCCCTTCCATGATGTTCCCATTATTTTAAAACAAACCAATTCTATCAATGGCCCAAGTAAATGTTTCTCATTACTGTAATTATGTAATATACTATTTATACACTATTTCATTGCTGTGATTTTTCATAGGTAGTACAGTTGACAATGCATGCTTCTGAGTCTGTTCTTTGGAGAAAACCAGTCCTCTTTTTTGAACTATCAACTGTAATAAATGGCTACGACCTCCAGCCTCCCTTATCCTGGCATACCGTTCTTTGTCCTTTAAGACCTGTGAGATGGCACTTGAACTATTCTTGGTGCCATTCCGAATCGCCCAGTGAGTTAAGTATCCTCCCGTCCTACATCCTGTGTTTCCCGTAGTTTCCTGTATATGACATTCTACAGTAAGCACATATATACCATATTGCACTATAATAATTTCATGTAAGTCTTGCTTCCCTACTAAGCTGTAACTTCCCTAAGAGCAAGGAACTGGGTCTTATTCATTTGTGTTCCAGCAAAGCATGCGATAGCATGTGCTTAAGAAACGTTTGTCAGGTGAAACAGCAAATAGATAAAATAAGCAGCCACTAAAAATCATGATAAAAAAAAATATTTAATGAACTGGGAAAGTGCTCACACATGCTATAAGTGGGGGAAAAACAGTACGCAAAGTACTTTAAGAAGAGTACACACACACACACACACTTCAAGAAAAGAAAGTTAAAGACCCAAATGCTAACACTGAGGATGTATCTGGGTGGTGGTAGGTTCCTCATATTTTCTTGTATTTTTACATTTTTATTAATAAGTTGCTTTACTTAAAAAAAAAAACTGAATTGTTAAAATATGCCTTACAAATTTAAAATGCACTGATTTCAATTTTATCACTGTGTCTTTTTGGTCAAGCTTTGTATGTGTCAAATCTTTTAAAAGACCTAATTATTAAATGAAGAAACCCAAACTAAAATATTACACTGTTCTTATCTATTCAAAGCTGATAGTAGCATATATATTTTTGTGGCTATGATAATTTTCATTTAAGCAATAAAGACATAAACAATTGTTGCATACTAATATTAAATTTTTAGAAAATTTACATAATCTTTATTAAAATAACGTTTTAGACAGGTATTACATATGTTGCAGTTGACTACAAAAATACAGAACGGTAAGAGGTGAATCTTCCCTCCATCCAATCCCTTTGTCCTTCACCTCAGTGGCAACCAATGCTGTCAATTTCTCACACACCTTTCCAGAAGCATTCCATGAATATATGAACATATAGTGAATACATATATCTTTTTAAATGCACACGGACGAGAGTACACGATATATAGGATTCTGCTTGTAACTTTTTTCATTTTAATTACTCTACAAACATCACTTACGTAGGCTTGTAAAACTGGGTTTTAAGCCCTATACACTAACATGATGATGGCATATTCTCAAAAAAGCAGTATAAGAGCAAGCTGCTGATGAAATAAATCCTGGGGATATATAATGACATCTCAACAAAGATTATGCCTTAGGGCAAGACTAGAAGAACAATCTTTTTCATTTTTGTGTTTCCAGCACAAAGTAATAAGATATAGCAGGTGTTTAACAAATGTTTGTTCAGTGAAACAACAGATATGATTATATACATATAAATAATGTTATAAAAATTTTAATCACTTGGGAAAATGCTCATACTATGCTATTAAATTAAAAAAAAGAAACCCTCACAAATAGTATGCAAAGATCTCAATTACAAGTGCTAAAAGATCTAGTAATTGGTGGCCTGGTGAATAGTAAGTTAACTGTCCCACACACGGTATAATTGCAGAAGATATGCCAATAGATACACTCAACACACTAAAAATTACTTCACACAGTGAGTCAGTGCACAAATTTTGAGAGCATGTGTATATACAAAGGTGACTGAAGCAAATGTATAAAGAAATAGTTTTTAAAAGATCACTGTACTAATTCTAAATGGTGTTATCAATCCAAAAATGCAAATGTTTTGCAATTATGGAGCAAGGATGGCCATCTTCTCTTCAACAAATTACGAGCTGTCAAAGTTTTCAAAGCACCACATTCTGACAAAGCTAGGGCAGGAAGAACCAGAAGTAATGATACGCCTATTGGGGATGCAGTTGGAAACCGGAATCAACAATCAACATTTAAATAAACCTGGAAAAGTATGTTCCAGATTCATTCCTAACAGCTGATGAGCAGTTCAAGTCGCATCCAAGAACACTGTCCATTTCAGAGGGTGTGTGTGTGTGTGTGTGTGTGTGTGTGTGTGTGTGTGTGTGTGTGGTATGTACATCTTCAAACTAGGAAAATACGAAATAAAAATTTGGGTTTGCTATGTTTATTTCTAGTAAAGTCTTTCACTATCCTTTTATTCTTACTTCTGTATGCAATTTGTAAAATGAGCAAACAACATTAAAGTAATAAAAAGGTCCACTGGGCCTACAAGGTAAAATGGTGATGACTATTTTTCCTAGTATGCCAGATTAAAAAGCTTATTAACCAGGTAAAGCTGGCTGGTGATTATAAAGGTGTTTGTTTTATTACAAAATACGTGTATTCTGTGGTATAGTCAGCCCTCCAGATCTGCGGTTCCGCATCCACAGACTCAACTAACTGTAGATCAAAAATGTTTGAAAAAAGATGTTACATTGTTCCTGACGTGTGGTGTATAGTTAGGCCTAGGATTGTTCCTGACGTGTCATTGTTCCTGACGTGTAGCGTATAGTTAGGCCTAGGATGTTTTGGGTCTGCACTGAACAAGTCCAGACTTTTCTTTCTTGGCATTATTCCTTAAACAGTACAGTATAAATACACAAAGCAATGACACTGTATTAGGTATTATAAGTAATCTAGAGATTAAAGTAATATAGGGAGGACTGGCATTAGTTACATGCAAACAGTATGCCATTTCATAAGGGACTTGAACATCTACAGAATCTGGTATCCTTGGCAGGTCCTGGAACTAACACCTCATGAATACCTAGGACAACTGTATGTATATAGTGTACATATATTTTTTCTATATATACTCTATATTGAGAGAATATGTATTTTTATATATCTATTTCATAAATTTAAAAATTCAGTGACCCTAAGTTTCCAGAGAAATTAATCCAAAAAATTCCACTCGTTTCACTTAATGAATAGCAGTTCTCAACGCATTTTCATCTAGGATTATCAACTTCATTGCAATTAAAATAAAGTTTCTTACCTCATATTCCACACAAGGATCTGGGGAGTCATCAGTACAATGGACAAACCTTGGAGGGGACAAAAAAAGGCAAGTGAATCTTTTTTTAATGGTGTCAGTTTATGCAGACACATTATTTATATTAAACATGGGATTAAGCACCCCAAAACAGGAAACTAATTGGAATCCATAGAGCACATAGTAAGCACTATTCGATGCCGGGGTTACCCTAGGCACCCTGAAAAGTCACATCATTAATCCTTAAAACAACCCTATGAGCTACTATAAATCTCTACTGTTCTATCAAACAAGCAGCTAAGACCCAGAAAAGACCAACTGAGTGACCACGCCAGGACTGTAACTCCCGCTGTGTAACTGCAGATTCCAGATGCAGGCAGGACGGCCCTGCTGGTTTTCAGTTCTCATGGTGTTCTTTACGGCTGAACCAGAAGTCTCTGCAGACATTAACTCTGCCATCTAACGCCACACAGAGTTCATCTAATTCTTCTCCCACATGCCATTTAAAAAGTTATCCTAGAATTTTTCATTCCTCCATTAAGTATACTGCTTCCCCTCCTCTAAGAATCCTCGGTTTCATGAACAATTTTTCACACTGTTTATTAAAGGTCTATCTAAGCAAGGCCTGGCTGGGCACTGGGAATGCTAACATGATTAAGAGTCCTTGCCCTTGAAGTCAGTCTGGTGAGGAAAGCCTAACAAGTAGATGAAGAATTTCAAAACACTGAAAATAAAAATGAAAATAGTGTGCTAACACAAAGCAAGAGCTGATTAGCTCTGTTGGGGGGAGGGGAGTCAAGAAGCCTTCACTCAACAGGAAGAGCAAGGTCTGCGTTTAAGACAAGGGAATTGCGTGCTGAAGCAGGGAAGGAGGTGACACATGTCACGCAGTATCACAGAATTACCAGAGAGCAGGACCAATGGAGTGTAGAATACAAGGGGAGAATTACCAAAAGGCGAAGTCAGGAAGAAATTTTGGACAAGGAGTCTCCAGACCACGAAGGGTCTTGTTTGATTACCGCGGGAAGTCATATTTTATTATGCAGACAATGGGGAGCTAGAAGTTTCACAGCAAGAGGGAGATCATTCCATTCAGGCTTTAGGACTATCGATCCCGATGGCAATGGTACTGGACAGCTCGAGGAAGGTGGCCAACTGGAGGCAGAGACTAGCTGGGAGGCTGCTTAAAACAGTCCTGGGGATAGAGGAGGCGACGGGAGGAGAGAGAGAGGGGAAGCACTACGTGGAGATATTTTGGAGCCAGAGTCACATTTCTTGGTGACTGACTCAAACTGAGGGACAGGGGAGAGTCCAGGACGAGTCTGGGGGTCTGGCTTTGTTTGATGACTCACTGAGTGGCGATGGGAAGGCTACTCACTAAGGCAGAGGAAAAGCAGGTGACACGGGGTGAGGAAAAGAAGGGAGACAATTATGTAGGTGACATCCTAGAACCACACAGAGATGTCTAATAAGCAACTGGAAACTCAAAACACAGGGAGGAGCTCAAGAGAATTATCTGGAAGTAATCATCATATGGGGGGAGAAGAGCTCAAGTCAAAAAAGCAGACGTGATCACTTCAGACAGATGACAGAATCCTGGAGAATACTGACAATGAAAGAGTGAGCAAAACTTGCAGTCGAAGAGGTATTTTTTATAACACACAAGCAAAACAAAAAATATCTTTCAAGATGTCTTAAGCAGTATACAAGTAAAATTGAGTTTGAAAAGCTTTTAAATTTCCCTGAATATTTAATTAGGTTGAAATTCTCTGTGATCCTTTATGTTTTATACTACAAACAACAGCAATTCTAATTTATTTGGCTGGCTGAAAATCCTCAGGCATAAGGTCTTTTATTCTGACTAGTAATGGGGCACTGACCAGTATAATCTGAATTACAAAGAAAGTTACACAGAGGTTGCTTTACTAACGTCGCTTCTCTGTTAGTGCACAGGCACCAGATGAAGCGTCTTACCATCTTACGTTTGCAACAATCTGAGAGAGTGCTATTATTGTCCACATTTATCACATGAGGATACAAGGTGAGAAATCAAGTAAGTGGTGGCGAGCACATTGAGCCACATGCTGCACATTTCCCTCTGGGATGAAGGTTCTAGAAATGCTATTAAAGCTCTCAGATATCAATTTAAAAAACAAACAAACAAAAAGCCACATACAGTGTCAGTACTTTAGGCTCAAGCACTACCACCGCTAAAAAAGAAAAAAAGAAACAAAAAGACCTACCATTAAGCAAATCATACCTCCACAATATAACATGAATCTTCCAAAAGAACAATTTGTAAAACTTCTCTTTTTATACATTCCAGCACACACTGATGCTATTTTAAGATCTCATTTTCTTCACAAAGCAAAAATCCCTTCCTTCAAATCAAACCAATTTAAAGGTATGTTACCCTGAGGAGTTATAAGCTAAAATCAGAAAACTAGCTTTTCATTTACTTAAAAATGTTTTAAATAAAAATTCATCTCATAGATTGTTTCATGTTAATCAAAATTAAGGTCATGAACTGTCAAGTTGGTAAAAATTAACAATTATTTTTTATCCTTAAAAAAAACCCTCACCCTTTTCCCTCAGGATCAGCAGACTGATAAGCATGAAGCACATTTCTGAAGTTCTCTGCTATCCATTTTCTAACATTTAAGAAAATTATGCTTGGCATAGCCTGGACAGAGACACGCGAAACATCCTAGATTTCTACTTCTACATAAGGCATAGAGGAAAATGTTCCAACGAATATAAACAAAAACAATGGGCAGAGGTTTTAAAATATCAGGATCCTGGGCTCTGTACAAGCATCACATGATCTTGGAAAAGTCAATTAACTTCTCTGGCTGGATGTCAGTCGCCTCAGCAGTAAACTGGGAGATGGAATTAGGTGATTTCTGAAGTTTTCTGTGCAAATTTGCAGACAACTTGCCAGGTCTCCTTTTCTTCCCTTTCTGTTTTCAGTAAACCAATGAACCTACACATTGAATTTCAGGATGTCAGAGTTTCTAGAACACAAGTTTGAAAACAAATGTACATTAGAATGGACCTAAGCTATTCTCTCAAAATACATTCCAAGAGATTTGACCCAGTCCCTCGGGTCCAAAATGGAGACCAGACGCACACATTACAGAAAAGGTGATTCTGAGCAGTATCTCCAGTCCTAAAACTAAGAGGTTCTTGGGAAAATGAATATGAGATGCCTGTTGGCCCATTCTAGGCCCCTTCAGTGGACCTGCACCATTCTTGGGGAAATGAAGAAGCAAGGAAAAGGGAGAAGGGTCTAGTCTGAGCAGCTGGTAGACCAAGCATGGTCTTCAAACCATGGCTTCCGCTGAAAACTGTCAGTCAGGCTCGCCTAAAATCCACGAAAGTCACCACAGTATTCAGCAACTTTGCAGTTGCTATAAAATGCCCACTTTGCACAAAACCTCCTGTGTGGTTAAAACAAAATGAATTTGAAGTCCTTGATCATTTCAAAAGATTCCCTCACCTTTTATTTCTATTTTTACAGCCTGAACATTTTAATTAATAAAATGCTAATTATTTTACAAATTCTATTATACAAATTCATTTTAACCCTTAAAACATTTTTCCTCAACGTCTTTTTAAATTCTAAATGAAAACATGAAAAAAATGTTAAAAAACCATACCCTATTATGAGGGATAAAAGATGTGATAAAGAATCTTTCATAAGAGACAAAAATGTTCCCAATACAGTATACTTTTAAATAATAAAAAGGTCACAAAACTATACACAGTAGTTTCAATTTTAAAACATACATAGGAAAATATAAGAATGATAAATATCAAAATGTTAACAATGGTTCTTCAGAAGTGACTGTTAATTTCTTCTGTTGCTTAACTGTAGTATTGACAACACTGTATTTATCAAATAGAACATACACTACTTTTATTTTGAGGAATTTAAAATACATTACCTTCAAACTTGAGGAATTTAAAAATACATAAAAGTACAAAGTACACGTGTTGCTTTTATAATAAGCCAATTCAAGTTTACTTTAAAAGTTAGCATTTTAGCTTCCAACTAACCAATAGTTCACTATCATGCTAAAATTGAACCAATTGTCTATCTTTTCTTAATTTAAATATATCTGAAAGATACAAGGGAGTTGGAAGGTGAGAAATGACAAAGGAATTCAAATAAACAAAATAACAAAGCATTATCTCAATGGTTAATGTAGGAATAACTACTGCCATTTTCATTTTTGAAATGTGGTTTTAACCGTATTTTTTTGTAAACAGAGGATAGTACTTATTAATATAGCATTCTAAATAAAACAAGCTGGATTAAGGTTCTGTATCTACCTGTTTTAAAAACATTAGAGGAAAACCAAAAGGAATGATTCCAAAACACAGGTCTTCATTATATATATTTTTTTAATCCTCCTTTATTCCTATAAATATTGATTTCAATTGTGGGTTAATCCTCTTATTGCTACTTTAACATAGGTATACCTTTTAATATATATTTGCATTCCATTGTCTCGTAACATTATTTTTAAAGTATTGATTAGTTTAACATTTAATGTTTTAAAAACCTGACTAGTTTCAGAAGGTAGAAGTGAGAACATATGTGGCATGTGAGATTACTGTACAAGACTTTTTCTTACTAATAGGATTAACCAGGTGGCCAATTATCATCCCTTAAAGGAGAGAAGTACAGAGCCCTCCAGTTAAGACTGAATGTAAAGGTCAATAATAATACTACCAGAAGCTCAGCCAAAATACTGCACAGAATGTTGTGTGTGGATACGTAGGCTCCATTTACATTCTGGAGGAGGTAGGTTTTAAAAGCAAAAATGAGTGATATAATTAGAATATAAACAGCACTTGAATTTTTACAATCCTTATATAAACAAATGGTCTTAAAACTTTAGGTTGGGGGGGCCAGCGGTTAGAGCTCCATGCTCCTAACTCCGAAGGCTGCCGGTTCAATTCCCACATGGGCCTGCCTGTGGGCTCTCAACTACAAGGTTGCCAGTTCAACTCCTCGACTCCCACCTGGAATGGTGGGCTCCACCTCCTGCAACTAAGATTGAACACGGCACCTTGAGCTGAGCTGCCGCCGAGCTCCCGGATGGCTCAGTTGGTTGGAGTGCGTCCTCTCTACCACAAGGTTGCCGGTTCGACTCCTGCAAAGGATGGTGGGCTGTGCCCCCTGCAACTAGCAATGGCAACTGGACCTGGAGCTGAGCTGCGCCCTCCACAACTAAGGTTGAAAGGACAACTTGACTTGGAAAAAAAAAAAAAGTCCTAGAAGTACACACTGTTCACCAGTAAAGTCCTGTTTCCCTCCCCCAATAAAAAAAGAAAATCTTAAAAAAAAAAAAAAGCACTCCAGGTTGGGGGGAGGGTAGAAAAGGAAGGCAGGGAGATTGGAAGGGAGGGAAGAAATCTTTAAACCATGGCTATTTACTCCATTGAGAATACTCATAGAAATAATACTAGCAGAAAATGTGAATATCCTAATAGAAACAAGGAAGTCTCTTCAGTTGCATGAAATTTTAAAATACTTGTATTAGTCCCTTCAGTGACTGAACCAAGAACACAGACGATGCAAAACTGTGCCTCTCCAATCACCCTTTTCTCTCCTTTCCTTTTTGAACTTCTATTATATATATGTTAACCATTCTCACTTATCCACTATGTCTCCAGATTCCAGAGTTGCCAATTCGTTATCCTTCTGTGCTATATTTTGGGTACTTTCCCTGTATCTTATATTCGGAAAACGAATTATCTTCTTCAACTATGTCTTATTTGCACAGGTAACCAAATTTTTAATTTTAATAAACACATTTTTTTCTAGAAGTTCTACTTCTAGAACTTTTGTTTGCTTTTCCCTAGTAACTTCTAAGAGTTCTAATTTTTTTATGAGTTTGATCAATAAAGATATTTACTTTATATTTTAGACTTCTGTTATTTCAAATCGAACAGCTGTATCCTCTTGTCTACTGTCTGATTCTCAAACATCATGTACGGTTTCCTTGTTATGTTGTTTTCATTGTGAGAGCAGATTTAGTGGGGATTATTTCTTCTATGGGGTCCAAGGAGGCCTGGGGTACGAGGGTCTTCTCAGAGCACTTTGAGTCGGCATGTCCCAGGTGCGTCAATGGTAAAACCAGTCAGGACTGATTTTTATGGTACTTTCTTAGTTTGGGAGTTCTCCAACCAGGCAGGTGGTTTAAATTTTGTACTCCAAGTTGACTGTTCAACCTAAGCCAGAGTTTTCAACTTAAAAAAAAACAAAACAAAAAAAACGAATCAAAACAAAACAAAAAAACTCCAAAGCCCAAGCAGTTTCAGTGGTGTTTCTTTGTCTCCGTCTCTGTGGATGAATTTTTTCCTTGTTCATCCTTTCCTGAAGGTGCACAGGGGTCTCTTTTTGAATTCCTCGCTTCATTTTGGCTTAATGCTCAGGCTCCTGTCCCTCTAAAGAAGGGGTGTCCAAACGTTTTTCAACGTTTTTCACCAAGGGCCATATGCGGTAAAATACACACAGCCAGGCCACTCACTCGAGGAGAAGTACGTATTGCCTCACCTGGTTTATTTAAGTAAACTAAATATATTTTGGGAATTTGCTGCGGGCCAATTAAAAATGGATTGCGGAACGCAGTTGGCCCAGGGGCCACAGTTTGGACACCCCTGCTCTAAAGGTACTAAAACCTATGCTCCTTATCAGTTTCGACACCACCCCAAAAAACTTATCGACCTAACCCTCTGGTTCTCAACCAAGAAACAGAAAGCTGTTTCTTGTACCTGGGATTCCCTTTTATTTCTTGTGAATTAAGCTGTGCATTTCAATTTTTATGTTCTATTTTATATTTTACGCAGCATTTCAAGATGTTTGTAACAGAAGATTTTTCAAGTTATCTTAGTCTGCCTTTTAGTTAAAACCAGAAATTAATGGTCAGTTTCTTCTGTAATTACAAAGAAGAACATTTTGAATTTCTGTTTTTTCTTTAAAGTTTATTGGGGCAACAATTGTTAGTAAACTTACATACATTTCAGGTGTACAATTCTGTAATACATTATCTGTATCTCACATTGTGTGTTCACCACCCAGAGTCAGTTCTCTTTCAACCACCATATACTGGATCCCGTTTACCCTCTTCTAGAGCCCCGCTCCCCCCCGTTACCCTCTGGTAACCCTTAAACTCTTGTTTATGTCTATGAGTTTTTGTTCTTTCAGTTGTTTGTCTTGTTCTTCTGTTGTTTTTGGTTTATATACCACATATCAGTGAAATCATATGGTTCTATTTTGAATTTCATGTAAAGATTCTTGCCAACCTGAACAGCAATAATTACCACTTAACAGCCATCTTCATATGCACTTGGAAGCATATTTTAAAAAATAAATCCACTTCTAAAATGTTTTCCTGGTTTAGTAAGTATTTTATCCTAACTTTGGAAGACTTCTTTGAAATTTTGAACAAGGTAGCAACAGAAGGTCATATTAACTCCAAGTTAATGATTTACAATCTAGGTCGAAAGGAGGCTTCTATGTTGCATTATGAACTCATAATTCTAGCAGAATAATTACAGTCCTCTAGCCAGCCATTGAAACTCCAAAATATACACAAATCTTATTAAATAATGAATGTTACATAAATCACAATGTAAAGATACAATAAAAGATTTTTCTTCTATTGGGGAAAAATACAGGTCTACTCTGATGAAAACTACTATAAAATTATGCTGTATATTTTTAATCCATTTTGAAATTATTATAGCCAGGAATTTTGGAAAGCAATGTTCTAGATCCAAATTTTTAAAAAAATGAACGAATGAATGAACGAACAAAAGAAAGAAAGAAAAAAATCTTAGCCAAAATCTGCATGAGCTGTACTTAGCACTGATGACTGATAGGAGTGTCACCTTTTTTGTCTTTCTTTCTCCCCAAGATACTTCCCAAATCATTACTTCAATTTAAACACAGTTGTGTTTTCTGCCAGCCAAGTGGATCTTACTAAAATTAGGCATATTCATTATGCCCTAAACATGTCTTGAGATTGACATCCTTTTTTTCTGTGAACTTCCTAAATGTGATCACCCCCCCGTTTTATCATGCCGTTCCAAACATTTCACCCACTGAAAGAGAACAAATGTTAACATATTTAATGACAATGATGCACGAGTACGGAATTAGGGGAGCATGGACAATCAGAAAAACATGGATGGTGCATATAGAAGATAAGGTGGAATGTGTCCTGTGCTGTTACAAGGAAAGAAGAATGAGAAAGTATCCATGGAATCACTGTGATGAGCTGTGCTACAATTAAGAAACATACTGTGCAAGAAAAAGCTGGATGGAGGTTGAAACAGAAGAGGACTCTAGTGACGGACACTGCAGTTGAAGATGAGTCCTGTCTGCGGTGGGTAAGATGTGGAATCCGAGCACTGGTAGTATAGGTTTACAGTATCACCCGCTCAGATTCTGGCAGTTCTGTCTCTGCTTTGGGCCAGTCAATGTGGCAGGAGCGGGAGGACGAGAATCACAGTATTAGTATATTTTGAGAATAACAACTACATGAATTTACTCTTGACAACCTAGGAATTACCTAAATCCATGAACTAAGATCACAATTTTGTCATTTGTATGAGTAATGAGAAAACCGCACCATTAAAGGTTTATAAAGTGGGAGAAAACAAAATCATGAACGCTTTAAAGTGGCATACCGCCCTAGATATTTACTAGGGCACGGTACTCACTGATAAGCTTTTCTAAAATGTTGAAAGGTTACAACATTATACCTCACAGTAAATCACTCCTGACGATAAGAAAAAAATTTAAATCATGGACAGAAAAATAAAGAAAAAATACAGACCCAGGGGAAAATGAAGCATCAGAGTTTTGGTGTTGTAACTTTTATTGCTCACCAAGAACCGAAATAAGAGTTCTGGTACACAGATTCCATTTCCTTAGATTTCACTAGTAGCAGAGAAGAAAAGGAAAAACTAAAATGATAATGAGTTAAGAGTGATTAGAGAGACAACCAAGATGGCGCAGTAAACGCTGCATTTATCTTCTCTCACAACACATCAAAATTACAACTAATCTACAAAACAACCACTATTGAGAATCGCCTAAAATCAAGCTGAACTGAAGACTTTCAGTTAAGGACGTGCAGAAGCAGCCACCTCCAGATGGTAGGAAGGAGACTGGTAGAAGCAGACCGGGGTGGTGCCACACCCATATGCAATCGTTAAAGATCGGGAGGGACATTTCACCTGTGGGGGTACCCGCTACCCCTAAAGGAGAAATTCCAGCCCTACCTCAGTCCAGGGTTCCAGTGCCAGGGAGAGAAGCCCCGTAATTTCTGGTTGTGAAAAACCAGTGCAGATTGTGACTGAGTGAGACAGTGCGGCTGCACTCAACAGGCATCCCTCTTAAAGGGACCGCATGAGGACTTTCCAACCAATGGAATCACTTGCTCTGAGCTCCAGCGCTGGGGCAGCAGCTGGAAAGGCGGCAGGGACAAATGGTGGGGAGTTGGGTTGTCTGGCTTGGGACAGGGGCTGGAGAGGTGGCTTTCTCCTGGATGGGGTAGCTGGCAGAGGCCTTTGTTTCTTTGTTGAGCCTTCTCACTTCCAGGCATGAAGACAGGTGGCCGCCATTTCTGAATCTTCGCAATTTTTTCACCACAGTCCTGGTGATTCCAGAGCCAGCCCCACCCAACTTTCGGGCACAGGCAGGCTGCTTTCAGTGGCTTTTTCGTGCAGACCATCTGCCGTGGCTCAAGCTGCACTTTCCTAGGGTCTCTAAAAGGTCCGCAAAACCGAGATGAGCAGCATCCAGCTTGAGCATATCCTGTACCTCTCAGTGAGCAGCCCTAAACCGGCACTAGTGACAGCCGGCCTTGTTCGCGGCTTGGCCTCTCAAGGCGCTTCTAAGCACAGCATGTGCAGCAAATATCTATGAATTTCTTTCTGGCTCCCGCTGGGGGCCCCAGGTGGGGTACGGACTATGGGTGAACTTGACCTACAGCGGATCCCCTCCTAGGTGGTCCTGGGGCTGGCACCCCCAAGTGGCCAGCTTCAAAACAAGCTGCAGCATCACCCAGCTGCTTCCTAGAATGACACACCAGAGCCCTGCTGAGGCAGATCCTGCTCCATAGGGTCAGCCCCTGCACCACAACTCTTCCACTGCAGTCAGGCCAGTCCTCACAACCAGTGAGCCCAACGGTCAGTCCCTCCCACTGATGTGCAATTATCAACCAAGGCTCAACTACAAGAGGAGGGCACACACAGCCCACTAAGGGACACACCTGGAGCGTGTGGCTCAGGTGACCAGAAAGACTGCCACGGAGCCCCACAGCACACTTACTACATAAGACCACTCTACTAAGACTGGAAGACATAGCAGCCCTACCTAATGCATAGAAACAAACACAGGGAGGCAGCCAAAATAGGGAGACAAAGAAACATGTCCCAAATGAAAGAACAGAACAAAGCTCCAGAAAAAGAACTAAGCAAAACAGAGATAAACAATCTATCAGACGCAGAGTGCCAAACACTGGTTATAAGAATGCTCAATGATCTCATAAAAATGGAGATGGAAACCATGAAAAAAACCACTCAGAAATAAAGGATACAATAATGGAAACGAACAAAATATTACAGGGAATCAACAGTAGGTTAGATGAAGCAGAGGATCCAACCAGCGAGAAGGTAGCAGAAAACACCCAACCAGAACAGCAGAAGAAAAAGAATCCAAAAAATTGAGGAGAGTTTAAGGGACCTTCAGGACAATATCAAGAGTACCAACATTCACATTATAGGGGTACCAGAAGAAGAGCAAGGAATTGAAAACCTGTTTGAAGAAATAATGACAGAAAACTTCCCTAACCTGGTGAAGTAAACAGACATACAAACCCAGGAAATGCAGAGTCCCAAACAAGATAAAGCCAAAGAGGCCCACACCAAGACATATCATAATAAAAATGTCAAAGGTTAAAGACAAAAAGAGAATCTTAAAAGAAGCAAGAGAAAAGCAGTTAGTTACCTACAAGGGAACCCCCATAAAACTGTCATCTGATTTCTCAACAGAAACTTTGCAGGGAAGAAGGGAGTGGCAGGAAATATTTCAAGTGATAAAAAGCAAAGACATACAACCAAGATTGCTCTACCCAGCAAGGCTGTCATTTAGAATTGAAGGACAGATAAGGAGCTTCCCAGACAAGAAAAAGCTGAAGTAGTTCATCACCGCCAAACAATTACTACAAGGAATTTTAGAGGGACCTTTTTAAGGGGGAAGAGGGGTTGAGGATAGGTGAAAGAGGAATGTATTAAGAAATACAGATTAGTTGTTACACACTAGTCACAGGGATGTAGGTTATAGCATAAGGAATATAGTCAATAACACTGCAATAACTAGGTATGGTGCCAGATAGGTACTAGATCTATCGGGATGATAGATGGGAATGGGGTTGGGGGCAGGGTGAAAAAGGTGAAGGCATTAAGAAATACAAATTGGTAATTAATACAGTATGGGGAATATAATCAACAATGTAAAGATCATGTAAGGTGCCAGATGGACACTGCACTTGTCGGGGGATCACGTCATAGACTGTGTCCAAAGCTGAAATAGAATAATATTGAATGTCAACTGTAACTAAATCTATAGGTCTATATAGTCACGGGATGTGGAGTACAACATAGGGAAGATAGTCGATGGTATTGTAACAGCTATATTAGATGTCAGAGGGGTAAGGTAGTAGCTTGGCGGGGTGGGTTATCCCTTTATGAGGGGTTTAAATGTCTATTGTGTTGCTTTATACACCTGAAACTAATAAAAACAATAAAAACAAAATAATGAAAAATAAAATTAAATTTTAAAAAAGAGTGATTAGGTGTGTTCATTCTAATTTTTATAGACGTTTTCTTCAAAAAGATAAAATTTGTTATCTTAAATTAAAACAACTTAAAGCAGAAAAACTGTCTAAATAAATAGGCCTTAAAAATCACAAGGTAAAGGTTCTGTGAGGTCCAACTTACACACAGAATTTTACTCATGAAACTGTATGCTGCTGAATTTTAGGATTAATAACTAGTTTTATGATAATCTTGAGAAAAAAATGTACAAAAATTATGTTGAACATAACTGAGTTTAAATTACCAAGACAAGTGAAATTTCCTGACCTCTAGTCAAACCTATCTCGTTAGTTACGAGTCCCTCAGAGAAATAATTAACACATTAATTTTTCACTCACGTAGCCCTTTCTTCTAAGTGCTAAGTGAACACCAGATCTTTCTTTTACCAAAGTGACAATCAGTAAAATAATTAATGAAAGCAACCTTGTGACTCAATAAGTCTAACCACACAGAATGTTTGTATCTAGGCAAATAATTCACTCAGCAAGTATAATGCTCACAGAGTATGTTAAATATGTCTTATTTCGACTTCCATTTTTGAAAGCTTCTTGTGTACAGTAACCATTTGAGGGACAATACTTACCATTCTATCACAATGGCGGCAAGTAGTATGGTGGCCTACCCTCTTGCTATTCCCAACCTTCATCCTTTCTAACAGAATTGTGACTGTTCATATAAGGAAGCACTTGTGTTCTGACGTGCCCTCCAGAGTCCCAGAGATGCCCGTGTTAACTAATCTAAGTAGTCCTCAAGGTGAGGGCCTGGCCCAGCAGAAGCAGGATGACCTACAGACATGCTGGAAATTACATTCTTGGGCCCCACTCCCAGCCCACTGAGTCAGAAACTCAGGGGTGGGACCAGCAATCTGAGTTTTATCAAACTCCCCAGATGACTCTGATGTGTGCTGAAGTTTGAGAGCCCCTGGTCTAAACCAATCATGGCATTTCTGTTCCCTCTGCCAACTCCTGGATGAGGCTAAGTAACTGTCTATGTGACCAATAAGCCTGACAGGGAGTCTCCTGGGAAGCTTCCAGAATGCTTTACTTGCGCACATACAGAGAAGAATGAGAGGAAATATACCCACCTCTCCTATTTTTAATTCAGACATTGTCATATCTCCATGCGATACCTGGAACTGTAGCAGCAATCTTATAACCAGTAGGATAAACCCAAACGCCAAGCCAGTAGCCAAGGGTCACAGCAGGGAAAGACCGAAAGAACCTGGGTCCCGACAAGCTTCTGAATTAACCCTAGAAACAGCCTATCTCCAGATTCCTTGTTAAATACTGTTTTTAAACTCTATTACGTGTAAGCTATTTTTAGTTGGCCTTCTATTGCAATCCCGACTATAACATGTTTCTTTTCAAGGCATGCCCCAAATAGCATCAACGTTATATCACTTTCATAATATTACATAATTACATATATATGTAATTATCTATTATAATATTCCACATTTTATTCTATTCTGTATTTTAATTTGAAGCATTGTGAAAAGGAGGAATTTATAACTTTATTCACTGAAAACACAGAGAACATTTAGAATGATGCTACTGAAATTATATTCTAGTTTTGTTTCTACTAACTAGCTTGTGGGAACAAATTACTGAACAGATTTAGGCCTCAATTTTCTAACCGACAGAAGGAAAGAGTCAGGCTAGGTCGTTAATATAATCCTGTCCAACGTAAAGAATTATACTCTTAATTTAATCTTTAAGGGATCCCGAAAGGCCTCTGTGACAAAAGTCCACCTTCCATGAAAGGTCCTAGGAATAAGGATTTTTATGTAGCAATAAGACTTGTTAACTGTTATGCAACTGAATACTGACAAACATTTCCATAAAAGGGTGGCATAATAGTGCTGCCCGGCTAAAAACTCAGTGCTTGGCATCAGCTCCTGCCAATTCCCAATTATTTATATGAGAAGGATAGTACTCTGTGGGTAAACACTCCTATTCCAAGGCCTGAAATCCACTTGCTGATTTAACTTCATGCAAAAGTCAAAAATTACAAAATGCAAAAAAAAACTACCTTCCACTGGAATTGTGGTTAAACTCATGTACGATAAAAGGAGAGAGGGGCTAAGAGAGACAGCAGATCACTAAATTGCAAAGACAATTTAGAAAACCATCAGCCACAGAGAATCAAAAGTGATTTATAATTATTTTGGGGGGTAAAAGATGGCCTCATATTCATTGCAACTAACATTAAAGGTACATAAAAATCCGTATCGGATGAATTAACAGGTAAATAGTACTTTGTATGTAATATAGTTCAAGGCCTCTTCACTCTTTAAAGCATTAGATGCCAGGCGGCTTTATAATGAAAGAAAAGATAGTCACAACTTCCTCTAATCAGAGGGTATCTCCTGGAATGAAAATGCCACTGCATTATTACTAAAACAAGGGCTACCAACCACCTAATAACACCTGTGTCAACACAACCGTAAAAGGTTGACAACTAAATGTCAGAACAATATGGAGTTTTTTTTCTATAAATGAACAAGAAATGCCAATACAGGTAAAATCCTTTTATAATAAACTTGCAATACAGCCACACTCTTTTATTATTACTTAATTTCATTTTCTTTAATTAGTATAATAATAAAACCACATGCCCAAGCTGTAGAACTCTAATGCAAAAGAGTTGATGCACGACCCACATGGAGTGAATTTATCTTCTTCTGCCAGGCCCCTCTTCAAAAACAGATCTGAGGCTGAAATGGGTGAATGGGCAGGGCAAATTCAACTGGATGGACAGGGAAGAAGTGGCATAAATACACAGTATTTTCATCCCTGCTCACCTGCTTAGTTTCTAGATTTTGTGAGATGCTTTATTTTAGAGGTCAGTTCAAAGATTGGTTTAACTAACCAAAATGTCCTTATATAGATGAATGGATAAAGAAGTTGTGGTATATATACACAATGGAATACTATTCGGCGGTAAGAAAAGATGATATAGAAACATTTGTAACAACGTGTATGGATCTTGAGAGTATAATGCTAAGCGAAATAAGTCAGACAGAAAAAGCAGAGAACCCTATGATTTCACTGATATGTGGTATATAAACCAAAAACAACAAAAGAAGAAGACAAACAAATGAGAAAGAAAAACTCATAGACACAGACAATAATTTAGTGGTTACCAGAGGGTAAGGAGGTGGGGGGTGGGTGATGAGGGTAAGGGGGATCAAATATATGGTGATGGAAGGAGAACTGACTCTGGGTGGTGAACACACAATGGGATTTATAGATGATGTAATACAGAATTGTACACCTGAAATCTATGTAAATTTACTAACAATTGTCACCCAAATAAATTTAATTTAAAAAAAAAAAGATTGGTTTAACTGTGATACTGGTTTGTTTAAGATGGGAAAGGACGAGAAATCTAGAAGAACAACTGCTATTTGATGACAGAAGGAAAGAGGCATAAAGACATCCCCACAGCTCACCAGTGCAGGTGTGCTCTCTGCCTGCGACGAGGACAACAGAGTTGGGGCCTTTAGCGGTAGAGTAACTGGCTAAGGAAGAAAACAGCAATTCCCCTTCTAGAAATTTGTCCTAAAGAAAGATTAGGAAAGTGCACAGAGATTTAACTCAAGGATATCCACTGCAGAACTGTACGTAAGAATAGAGGGCCATATATAAGACCTGAAACAACAAACTGCATAGAAGAAAGCATAGGTATTAAACTTGTGGGACTGGGTCGTCAAGAAGATTTTATGAATTTTTATGAAGATTTTATGACCTCAAAGGCAAGGGAAGTAAAAGCAAAAATAAATAATGGCACTATATCAAACTCAAAAGCTTCTGCACAGCAAAAGAAACCAATCTAAGAAGAGAAGATATTTGTAAACAACGTCTCCAATAAGGGGCTAATATCCAAAATATATAAGGAATTCACACAACTCAACAACCAAAAACCAAACAATCCAATTAAAAATGGGCAAGGGACCTGAACAGACATACAAATAACCAACAGATATATGAAAAAAATGTTCAACTTCACTAGCTATTTGGGAAATGCAAATCAAAACCACAGTGAAATATTACCTCACCCCAGTCAGAATGGCTTTCATCAACAAGACAAATAGGAACAAGTGTTGGAGAAGCTGTGGAGAAAAAGGAACCCTCATACACTGTTGGTGGGAATGCAGACTGGTGCAGCCGCTATGGAAGGCAGTGTGGAGGTTCCTCAAAAAATTACGAATAGAATTACCATATGACCCAGCAATCCCTCTCCTGGGTATCTACCAAAAAAAATCTGAAAACATTTATCTGTAAAGATATATGTACTCCTTTGTTCATTGCAGCTTTATTCACGGTGGCCAAGATATAAAAACAATCAAAGTGTCTTTCGATAGATGATTGGACAAAGAAGATGTGGTAGATACATACAATGGAATATTAGTTGGCCTTAAGAAAAGATGAAATAGTGCCATTTGCGACAACACGGATGGATCTTCAGATTATCATGCTAATTGAAGTAAGTCAGACAGAAAAAGTGGAAAACCATGTGATTTCACTCAAATGTAGGACATAAAACTGAAAGCCACAAACAAACAAACACTCAAACACAGACAACAGTTCAGTGGTTACTAGAGGGTAAGGAGGAAGGGGAGAGGCAGGAGAGCGTAAAGAGGATTAAATATATAGTAACAGAAGGAGATCTGACTTTGAGTTGTGAACACACAATGCAATATAGATGATATATTATAGAATTGTACACTTGAAATCTATATAATTTTATTAACCAGTCACCCCAGTAAATTTAATTTTTAAAAAAGAATAGAGGACTAGTCAAACAAATTATGCTGTAACTATCCAGTGGTATACTATTAAGGTGATTTAAAATAATGATGCATTTAAGCATTTAATAACACATAAAGATGTTTGCTATAAAGGCAGAAATAGCCTACTAGGCCATATTTACTATACGATCCTGTTTTTGTTTTAAAAAAATTGGAATATCGTCAAAGACATATTCTATGCATAGATAAAATTCTCCAAGTACATAAAACCAACTCTGGTGAGATCATGGGTGCTTTTACATCTCCTGTTTTTATTTAGCTATAGTTCCTAATTTTGTTTTTCTCTGATAAGCACATACTGGTTTTATAAGAAGCAGAAAATTACCAAAATATTTAATGGGCAGATATGCAGAAAGACCTTGATATTTAGAGAAACTCATTGTGTATCATTCACTGTAAAAAGAAAAGGTTTGCTTTAATATTTAATAGGTCATTTGAGAATATGAAATAGACTTGTTATAGGGAACAGTTGTTTACAATAGTTCTAGAACTAATGGAATTTCATCTGTAGAAAAACTCTCACAAGTACAGAAACTTCTGACGTGGGAGAACAAGAGACACACTTACGGCTGGGTGAAGTCACGGGTGATGAAATCAGAACTCTTGAAAAGTAGAAAGATGTCGCTGAGGGTTTTACATTTCAGAGAACTATTCATTGCTATCCAGTACGCATCCTAAATAATAAAACACATGCTACTTATTATATAGTCCAAGTTAGTTGCCATGAATGATGCTCAGGCCTATACACAAAATCGATAATGCATATTACTTCAAGGGTTTAAAGAAACAAATCAGGTAAGAATTTCAGCTATACTGTCAAATGTCTAATTATACTTGGAAACAATGACTAGCATCACCATTACATGCTGACACTCAGTTACGAACATTGACATGTTAAGGTCTTCACCTTTCAGCTCAGGCCCAAGAACTGCCCTGTGTTTTGCTTACTGATGATGAAAGCAGGGGATCAAGAGGCATCAGACACGCTGATGCTTCAGCTAGAAGATGAAGGTGTAAAGAAATAGCCTGATCAGCTATTCTCTAAGAAAAAGGAGGTCCTTGCCTTTCTTCCTGTTTCTGGGGAGTGATGGCTGGGCCACCTGACTGTTGTGACTGGAGCAATAAGGACTCATGTCTAATCAAATTTGGGACAGGAGCTGAAATATTCTGAACCACCACAATTTTAAATGGTAAATGTTTCATACATATGAACCAAAAAAATAAAAAATAAGAATGGCAGGCACAGCAGGCACAAAGCTCAGTGGAACATGCCTAAAAGTGATAAAATAGATACTCCTCCCATAGATAGATCAGACACAGAACAGTAATATAATTTTGAAAAAATTATGATTGTAAAAAAAAAATATCCAACTATCCACGCTACGTGAAAGCAAGCACTGGCACATAGTAGGCACTCAATAAATAAAAAAATGAATGAATAACTTAAAACCACAAATAATCTCCCCATCTTAAGTGGAAAGCCTCAACCCAATTCAGTAGTAAGGACCGATTCAAATTACTTCTCACATATAAACTAAAAACAAGCTTCGACAGCTTCTTTAGAGTAACTCTTTTATAATTTCTCCCAATGACAAAGATGATGAACTTCTGGTTAAAGATGGCATATTGGGAAAAAAAAAAAAGATGGCATATTGAACACACAGATTTAACTCTAGTGAAACAACAGTATACACACAGAAAACCATGCAACTGAATAAATGAGACAATTACTAACTTCAGGGAAAACAAAATGTTGAACAGGAAAATGTAAGTAACCATAGTATCGTAGTACATATGTGTACACAATGTGTACACAATGTGATGTGTACACAATGTTTGCATAATCCTAAATGTTAGAAACACTGACTACTAACAGAATCAAAAGTCTGAGATTACTATAATGAGGACAGAATAAATAGTAGTGAGGACAGGAGATGAAAGAGAGCTGAATCTTTCTGTTCTAGAGTAAGAGGTCAATAATAAATACCTCAAACTGAAGAATAACAAGATAATATACTAAAATACTTGAACACCTCTGAAGAGTGGGAAATGATGAAGCAAAACGTGTCAGGACCCGCTGATTTTTGTAGCAAGCTTCCAGATCTTTTGAAAATTTAAACTATGTATACGTGTAACTAATTTCAATAAGTAAAAACAAAAATTAGATTAAGTACAATTTGTCATTCATTTTAGAACAAGAGATAAGCAAATGAGATGATTTTTGAAAATGCAATTAAGTCTGATTCTTTCAATGAGCTTTGCTGACATAAAATTTGTTTTCCATTGGATTAAAAAAAAGGAATTTTTTCATATCGTAACTTTAAAAAAATCTTGCCAATGCAACATTAAAATAATAAAACACAATTTGAAAAAGCATCAGTTGATTTCTCAAACTGCTCTATTTCTGGATCCTACAATATTTTAAGTTATTACTTTACAAAAGAAAAATTTCTGTTAAACTAAACACCTGAAGAATAGAAAAGGACAAAGTATGGATTTCCTTAGCTTTCTAGCACGATCAGCACCACAAGAGGTTGAACTGACTTTTGGCAAAATTGATGGTACTTTACAGAGCCAGGAAAGTGTACTGAAAAATCAGAAAATAAAATAACGGGGAGAAAATAAAAATAAATGTCCCAGCATTTTCCCTAGAATGAGGAATATAATTAGACCCTCTATGGGAATATAAAATGTAAGGAATAGCAAAGCAATTAATATGCAAACAATGAGATTCAGTAATGTGTCCTACCCGTGGGGCACTCCAGTTAAGCTTAGGAAATACACTGCCCCCCAGGGAATTGATAGCTTCTTGGACTTTAGTGGTGAACTCAGGAAATTCCGGTGCCTACAGAGAGAAAGAAGAAAATATTTGGGCAAGTTAATATCATCACAATAAATACAGAAACCAAAATCAAAATCTCAAGGTTAAACTATTTAGGGTATTAAAGGGGAAAAGTGCCCAAATGTCCCTTTCCAAAACAATTAAAACCCACAAAGCTAAAGAGACAGATGTCACGAGGCATCTGGGGACGTGAGGAAGGAATGAGTATTTATTTATTAAGTGAAAAGAGACAGATGGAATGTCACCAACTCTCAGAAATAACATCTCACGTTGAAAGGCCCAGAAGCCTTTGCATTTGCAGGAAAAAATTCTCGGACATATCCCAAATCTTCATGAGAATGAGAAATAAATTATGTGGTTAACTGTATTTACACACTGCTATTTCCAGACAAGTTTTAATCTAAACAAAATTCAAAAATAGGACCTTGGTGAAGTTAAACCGTTCCTTTTTGGTTGATTTTAAAATGCATATTTCATATAAGCAAGGAACCAAAACATTCTAAGTATCGTTTCAATCAGGAAGGAAATAGAAATACAGCTGTGAAGGAACTTAAAAGTGTTCAGTATTATGCTCTGCCTCGAGCCTGTCACTATGACTGTAGCAAACAGAGAAAAGCAGAGAAAAAGTAGAGAAAAAAGTAGAGAAAAGGGGAGTAAGAGGCGTGAAGAGGAGAGACAACACACAAGTATTCTCTACTGTCACATTATCCCTTTGTATTTGCTGCCCCCTGCTGAGCAGCTGCAAATTCTGAAAAAGTCCTGTAATGACAAGTTCTTCCATGGGGGGGGGGGACGGGGGAGTCAGAATAGGTCTAGATTAGCTACACTACACACTGCAAAGATAAATAAATCAAATGGTGCATGCTAATCCCAAACATCTAAACCAATTATGACAGCGGCAAAACTGTGACAAGAATCTGAGAAACAGACCAAAAACCGTTACGTATAAAAAAATGGTAAATATATCCCACAAACCAGACAGCAGTTTTAAACAACAAGGCTAGTGAGTAATGATGAGAGATCATGGCAGGCCTGACACCCTTTCCTTTTTCTATGGATGTACAAAATCTCTAGACTGCTTAACAGCATCTTTCAGTTGTCTGACAGCAAAACAACTGTACCTATCCGCTGTATCTATCTTCTGTCTGACTTCCGCAGCTTAAACATACGAAATTAAATGCCAACAATTTAGAGTAACAGCCTTGAGTCCTTCATTTTCTATTCGCCTCTCCCCATCAAAAGGAATTATGATTTATGCTAAGCCAACATTTCTTTACAATCCCCCAAAGTTGCTGATTTAGCTCCTCCAGAGCTCTATCCACAAAAACACTTATCTAAGATCTGCATTAGCAGTAATTTCAATTAAATGGCACTTACACAAATTTTACAACATGTAGGGATTCAATCTTCAAAGATAAAACAATTTGATTTTGCTATCCCATAAAACTTCACATATAAGGACTGCTTTAAATTTATGTATTACGTTTTAAAAGAGGTGAATGTTTCCCTAAACCCTCAAATTACTGAACTTGAAGAAATCCTCCAATAAGGACTCTAATTTAAATTACAAAAAGTTGACGCATTCTAAAGAAAAATCTGTGCTTCAGTGGAAGACTATCGTCTACATACAGCCCTCCCTCCTGGGTTATCTGATTCTAGCTGGGTCTGTAGCTATTCTACAACTGGGTAAACTGCAGGTAAGCATAACAATGAAAAGTTATTTATATGGCCGTGAAAATTCAAATTCAGTTGTCTTCCCACTGTTGAGGGAGGAAAAACCAGTTTTGTCTCATTTGCATATACATTTCAATATTCCTAATCTATAAATGTCTTTCTTTGTTCTTTGATTCTCTTTGAACCAGGTGTAACATTTGCCTGGTTCCCTCATGAATTAAATAAAACCTTCAAAATGCGTTAGTTTTATATCTATACGGGAGTCACGATTCTACCTCCTGTCTGAAAATTATCTTTTAACAGATTTAACTAATAGGAATCTTTTAAGCTCCTGGCTCAACTAGTGGATTTTAAATTTACATAACACCTCAGTTGTTTGGGAAAAGGTTCCATTCTAAGTGGGATAAAATCCACACTTTAATCACATATACAGACTTTCGATGACCTAGACTCACCTGTCTTTTGAAATTACCCACCACCGCACCCCTGCACCACACCCATTCAGAAAGGGTGTCTTTTAAACACTTTTTAAAATCATAATCCAAGCATTCAACAATTTGGCATATTTGACCTAGCCTTTACATTTCTTAAGGGAAGAAACTGAACGAAGCTCTTTGCCTCCTTGCTCTCGTCCCTATTCCTTCTCCCCAACCGCAGGCAACACCAGTACAAAATGGGGTGACCCTTCTGTAATCACACATATCAATTACGATACGTGTGCCTGTCATTAAATACATTTTAAAATGTTAGCGTAACTGCTGCTTCTGTTGTTATGTACCTTTCATGACCCTGACAGTTCTGAAGCATACAGGGCAGGTATTCTGCACAACTTCCCAAGCACAGAGTTCGCTGGGTGATTCCTCCTTCAGGGTCCCCGTGCAGGGGATGTGTCCGAGGTGCATTCTATCAGGAAGCAGGCAATGTAGGTCTGCCATCCTGACAAGGTTAGCTGTGATCACGTGGCTGCCAGGTCTTTCCACTGGGAAGTTACTATTCTTCCCTTTGTAATTAATAAGTAATTTTGGTGGAGATACTTTGAGAATACTCAAGTGTCCTCTTTTTTATCAGATATTCACCCATGAGTTTTAACATCTATTCCATCAATTACTACTGTGATAGCTGCCAAATGGTGATTTCTAATTCTATCATTTCTTCTACATTTATTAGTTGGTTCCTTTTTTACTATAAAGAAGGGCTTTCGCCTCTGCTCCACTGATTTAATTGAATCATTTAATGCCGTCAGTATGGCTTCATGGATTCTAAGTTTAGTCAGTGATCAAACTCCATTCCTTTTGCTCTTTGTTGTGATGCTGCAATCACTTGGCCAGCCGAGCCAAGCTGGCTCCAGGTACCTGTCTGTCATGTGCCCATCATTCTTAGGTTACTTCCTCACTTCCGAAACAAGCTGTTTCAGGCTCATCTTTGCTTTCCTGCCCCCAGTCTTGAGTTTCTCCATGGGGCTTCCATTCTTTTATATGGAGAATGGCATTTAGAAACCAAGGTCAGGACACTAGGGATGCTCGCTGCTAACATGACATCCTCTGTCACCGTCTAGACCTTGGCAGACTTTGGTAAACAGACATACACACACATACGCATATATACTCATTTCTGTATCTACCTACCTATGTTTAAAAACACGAGTTGATACTGATGATTCTTACCACTTTGAAGGTCCAGGTCAAATGTCCCTTTTCCCTTTCAGTATGTCGAGAGCCCCTCCGTTGTAACTGTTCTCTGTTCTGACACACTTTATCATCTCCCCCAAAATGGGGCATCTTTCCCCACTGGTTCATAAACTCCCTGATCAGTAACAGACAGGAATCAATCAGTCACCCTTGTCTACTTCCCAGAACCCACCGCAGTACCCTGGGCACGGTGGGTAACTACAGGCACGCTGGACAGAACAGAGTGCTCATAAAAGGGGACTGACTGACCTGTATGACATCCAGAGTAAAATAAAATATGCAAACTTCGCCTTTCTGAGTATGTTGGCATGTTCTTTATACCTAAGGGAATGTATCAGCTTAGGCATCTCCACTTTTTTTTCTTGTACCCTGGAAACCACATCTCTTTCATTAAAATAAACAGAAGTATCTTCTTATTAGGAATTGTATTAGAATATACCTTCCCCTAAAACTAGTTTCCTTTACTGTGCCTTTACATTTTATAAAAACCTTTCTCTATTATCTCAAGTAAGGTATGACGAGTTTCACTTACCTACTCTATTTCTAGAAATACATTTGTACTTCATTCATTCCTTTAAGAATGCTTTTATAAGTTAAATTTCACAACAGCACTCTTATCCTGAAAGACTATAATACACTCGATCAACTTTTACATTTTTATACAAGCTACTGATTAATGTCATAAATTCTATTCTCACTTGAAAGAAACTAATTTTTATGCGATTTAAATATACTTGAATAAGTAAATACAGATTTTCCCTTTAACTTAGGTTCCACAGATCTGGGAACCTCAGAGTTTAATATTAGACTCGATCTCTTCTTTCAGGGCTTAAGAGAAACAAGTCAAATCATCAATTATGCAATTATTTCCTTTGTAATCCCACGGGGGGAAAGGGCAGCCATGTTTGCCTGTATGATTCAAGTTGTTTTTCCAAATAATACATACATAACAGGCAACACAGAAAACAATATTTGAAATGGTGAGTAAGTGAGAATTTAGAGATACACGCACTAAAACCCTAAGGCACCCTGTGTGACAGAGTGAGGCTGTCCCCACGTGGGCACTCCGCTCTTACCGTAAGTGTGGCCGTGTTCTCGTCATCCGACCACTGCATGGAGAAAAGGATAGAAACAAAACGTTAAATGTGGACAGTGCACTGGAGCTCCAGAAAGTAGCGCTACAATCTAGAAATGATGCAAAATATCTTTTCCTGAACACAAAGTATATATAAATAAAAGTGTAAGTCAAAGTGAGATTTTCGTGTAATTTCTCACTTTATTGAATATATGCTAAATGTCAGAACCATGTCTGAGATCATTTAAATTAGAACAGTCTATAGAACAGAGTACTTCATTCTGAACCAACCTGTATTTCTTCTGCCTCATCATCACTGTCTGGCTGAGAACGTGCTGGGGGATCCTCTCTAGAAGACCATAAAGCAAAAATTAACCAAGAAAAGGGCTTTCGTACCATGCCGTCATAATTTCAGGTGTACTGAGATATTAAAAAACAGCCTTAGATTGGAGGGTGATATTAGGAAAAGTTCACTTTTTGAGACAAACTATTAAAAACCAACATGAAATTAATGAGTCCACTGTCAAGAAGAGATGACAAAATAAAAACTTCTCTGCTCTGAAATCACTAGAAACAAGGTAAGGAAAACTCAGACTCCTCCTGTGATGACACTAAGAGTCACCCACCAGTCTGAATGCAGTGAATGAGAAAGTATCGCCAAAGACAGGAGCACTGGCGGGAAGACACCACCACCACAGGAAACCTGACGAGCTGTTGTGCACCACTCGTGTGACAAAGCGAGAATCGTTGTTTATACAGTGAAAAGAGCGAGTGGGCTGGCGTCTGGACCGGAACCACACAGCTGTGGGGGATAGAGGGCAAGAGAAATACTCAGACACACTCTCTTTGAAGAAGCCACTGCCTGAAGCAGGTGTTGGAAGGGGCCTTGGAGCAGCCCATCTGCATTGCCTGAGGGAAGCAAAAGCTGAAAGAACTGGGGGGGAGGGGTGGGGAATAACATGTCCTGGCCCCTTCTTAACAGTCAACTACAAACTACTGCCCTAAGAAGAACTCACTCACTAACTGAAACAGGTAATAATCAGAATAAGAGCCAGCACAGGATCCATACAAAGAAACTACAAGAAAAAGGAAAATGGAGACTCTGGTTGACCATTGGTATTTGAAACTCCACTAAAATGACAGGAAAGATCCCAAGTGAAAAAGGACCCAAAAGGAGACAACTGTAGAAGAAAGATGACAACAAAAGCTTGGAAACCAGAACGCCAGTGTGGGGGTAACTCATGGAGCAGCACCCAGGACGAGGAGTCAAGGTGAGTGATGGGACGGTAGCCCTGGGCTACGAACAGGGTGACTGGTTTCCAGTCCCTACAGAGGCAGGACAACTCACTCAGCCTTCCTCAACTTGTACACCCAAGCAGCTAACCTCCGGCACCCCTGGGGGTAAGCAAGTTTATTCTCGGAAAAAAATGAAGTACAGAGGCTCAGACCTCAGGTCCATAATGTGCAAGTCCTGCGAACAGTAAGACCTCCGGTCCCCTTGCGCCCACCCTGCTCCCCGAATGCGGACAGATTCAATGATTCCCCTCTGTGGAGCCTGAACCCCGGAGGAAACACCTACAGGTACTGCAGCTGGAATCTTCCATCAATCTTAGTCAAGGAGCCCCCCCCCCCCCCCCCCCCGTAAGGGCTACACTGTAGTTTTTATTTTCAAGATTCAACACTATAGTTTGGTTCGGTTTGCCAATGTAATCTAGTTTAAAGCTTTTTAAAACTTTCTTTTCTTTGCTTCCTTCCCCTCCTATGACTTTAATGGCTGTTTACTCAAGGCCATATTCATCCTTCGCTAATTTGCAGAACAACTGGATTTAGTGTTTTCTCAAGGCTGCAGGCTTACCTGTTGTTAATCTCCTAAACCCCACCCACCCACCCCCCCACCCACCCGCGGCAAAATTACTGACTGGAAAGAAGCTATGACAGCCTCTTGCTGGGATCCACTCCAACGAGACTGAGATAACTATCTGTGAAACAAACCAGAGTCCTTCTTCACATTCAACACCCAGAAAACTCCCTCTTCCTTTGTTCTGCCTCATCTTAAGAGCCTATAAAACCTTTTGGGCGTGCTGGGAACAGGAGAAGCATCTGCCATCCTCCTGGAATGCTGGCATTTTGAACAAACCTGCTTTTCTTTCCACCAACCTTTTCTCTCAGTTATTGGCTCACAGGCAACAAGCAGCCACACCTGAGGTTGGTAACACACCCAGGTACAGTTTCCAAATGTGTATGTGTGTCCCTCACTCTTAAATATAAATAAAGGCCTAAGATCATTAGAAAACTACAGAAAGGCTCCAAGATAAAAAAGTTTCTAGAAAATGAAGAAGAAAAAGGTACATGGAAGAAATAAGACAATAAAGGCAGCAAATAAAAAATACTTTTAAAAATCATTAATATCCTTAAAGATACAGGAAAATATTGCATCCATGAAATAACAAGAGGCCAGAAGAGAGGAACAGAGGACAGGATTGAACTTGTAGAATCTATAAACCAGACAGCGGAATTTTAAAAATTCAAAGGAATGAATGGCAAAATCAAAGAAATTACCTAGAAAGTAGAACTACGATGACCAAGAAATAGACAATAAAGAAGAAATTATACAGTTCAGAGAATTAATCCATCAGATCCAACATCTAAATAATAGGAGTTCTAGAAGGAAAAGCAAGGAAATCATCAATGATATAATATTTTTAAATGTCCCCAAACTGAAAAATGTTAAGTCTCTAGAACGAAAGGGACCACGAAGTATATAGCACAATGAATGGAGGGAAAACCTCAGATGATGTGCAAAGATGGCTATAGTAATTCTTGTACTGCGTTAGGCATGCCCTTTTCCAGGGTGACTTCGCCACTCTTCTCATGAAGAAATAGCATTTATTTCCACATCCCTTTAATTTAGACTGGTTAAATTCAGGACTCACTGCGGACAACAGGACAACAGAACGTAGCACAAGTGACCCCACAATTCTGAGCCTAGGTGTCAAGTCTTCACAGCTTACTCACATTTTGTGGAACACAGCCACCACTATGTGAAGAAGCTAAGGTTAGTCTTTCGGAGGATGAGAGACCACATGGAAAGAGAGGCCCAGCTAAGAGTCAGCATCAACTGCCAAACATGTGAGTGAGGCCATCTTAAAACTGTCCAATTCGGTCAAGCCCCCATATGACTACAGCTGCAGGCGTGACCTCTGCAAGACCACCAGAAGACCCACGCGGTGCCATAAATAACGGAAGCTCTGAGATTTTACCTAACAAGTGAGCCTGCCTGTCCTATAACAGTGTCTCGTTCTTTGCTTTGCGGATCTGGAAGCTCAATTCTTTAGGATTACAAAGACTTGATTCAAATTTGGGAAACTGGTATACATTAACCAAAACCACAACAGACTGATTGATTGATTGATTAACCAGTGTGTCAATTCCTTGATTTACAGAGGAGGATATGCCTTTGCAATGACTGCTACCATAACACTTACCATAAAATATACACTCAATAAATCTGAACAGAACCACTCCTGGTAGCTTCGTATTTATTTCTTAACAAGATACTTATACTATCATTTTTTAATATTATCTCTACCTTAGGTATTATTTCTTGACAGAGTTGTGATTCAAAACATGAACATATCTAACATTTGTTTTATAATTGGCATCTAGTATTATTCTGCCTTAAGAAAGAACTCAGGACCAGAAAGGGACGGTGAGGCTTAGTACTTGGACACACTGTGAGCCCCATTTTGTGGGCCAAGTTCTAGTTATCACCTGTACGATAAAAACTTCCTGGATCATCCCCACTCGCAGTGATTGCTTAAGCTCCAAAAATATTGCTTATCAGAATAGTGGATGCTTTTATTCAAAAAACCCCAGACATCTATTTATTTACATCTTTGACTTGACTACTAAGCCTGGATTCCCAAGGTAGGATGTCCCACCCAACCATCTTGTTAGTCCAGTAGCGGGCTCAGCACCCATCTCATAGAAGGCACCCAATGAAAATGAATCAGTCTCCACCAGAAATGCATATTACCAGCCTTTCCAATACCCACTCTAGGCAATGATAATCAAGCGAGACGTTCTCTTTGCCTGAACCCTGGCTGCAGCTTCAGAATTCTTCTCAACACGTCACAACAGGAAACCATTGCCAGTAGATCTGAGTTGGCAACAAGATACACCCAGGTACCTTGGTCTGTACTATTCATCCGACTCAGTACAGGCCACCACGAAAAGGAGTGACGTAACTATGTTCATTCATTCACTCATTCAACAAATATTTATTGGCTCCAGACTCCATGCTAGGTTATAAATAAGACACCATGAAGAACTTACAGCCTGGAGTGAAAGGAATGTATTGTACGTGGAAGTCACAGGAGATGAGACATGAAGAATCAGGACTACGGCAGACCCGATTAGCTATTTCCCCACTTCTCTGCTAATAAAAACTCCAACTTGTTCAGATGCTAAGTGCCCTGTGTGTTATGAACAAGATCCAAGACGTGTCAAATTCATCCACTTCTTCCCCGTGCAGTGTCAGCATTTTAGTGCAAGCCGCCATCCATTCTCACCTGGTCCAGTGTAATATCCTAACTGGTGTTCGGTTTTCATACAGTCACTGTTCACAGCGGAAATCTGCTCAGAGCCCTTCAACGCCTTCCTGCTGACCTCAGAATAAATTCTAGAATCTTCAACATGACTCCCCCACACCCACCCCAACCTGAACCCTAACTACTTCTCCCATGTCCCCAGCTGAGTCTCACACCACTTGCCCCTACCATGCTCCAAACATGTAACCCTTACTTTCATGCATGGCAAGCTCTTCCATGCCTCAGAACCCCCCTTTGCTCTGTTCCCTCAGCCTGGAAGATTCTTCCTTCCGCCCTTCAACTGACTGACACCCTAACTTCGTATCTCAGAGGTTCCTCGGTTATTTCTTCAGGCTGTTCCAACCCTCCCTGCAATCCTCAGCCCCACTGCCCCTAACCCCAGTAATTTAATATGTGAGTGACCTCCCCATTTCCTTCATAGCACTTACCACAATTTTCACTTGTACATTGACTGATGTGTTTAATGTTCAGACTGCGATTAATGATGATGAGAGCAGTATCTCTTAAGAACATACAATAGACTAGGCATTGGGCTAAACATTTTATAGACGATCTCTTTTTATCCATGCCCCAATCCTATGAGGTTAGTTCTATGATATCAGTCACCCGACTTACAGACAAGAAAACTGAGGCACAGAGAGCTATCAGTTTCACAGGATGAAAAAAATTCTGGAGATGAATGGTGATGAACATTATAAATGGACTTAAAACCAATGAAGTGTACACTTTAAAATGGTTAACATGGTAAATTTTATGTTATGTGTATTTTATCACGATAAAACAAATTGTTCAATAATCCTAAGGGAAAATTACTTCCAACCTATAATTCTACAAAAAAGAGTGGGGTCCCAGCAAGGGTTTCTCCCAGGCTGTTGTAGGAAGGATGCTGAAGCACTACAATAACAGGACTTCTGAGCAGAGAGCTGGATGAATAAATAGGAACGTCCTTAAATTCCATGATTCTTAAACTTTCACGTTTGCACTAAAAAGACTAAAGCAAGGTAACTTCTTCTATTACAGAGGAACTACATGGACAGAGAAAGTGGAGGTGGGGCCATGGTGGGTTAACTGTGGGGAACAAAATGCTAACACATTAAATGATATGCCCTAGTAAAGCTCTGTCTGCAATGGACAATGAATTTTTTATCTTAAAAACTGAAGGACCTCAAAGGGTCATAACAGGCCCTCTCACCCCACCAACCCCAACCCATCTCCAGAAGGCATCGTTATCAACGTATCCATTTTCTAACAGCAGAGATGAACGGAGCCATTCAATCTCATATCTAGCAATAATTAGAGGAAGTACTCCATTCTGAAAATCTTATTAATTGAGCATTAATAAGATTACAAGGAATACAGGCGAAAGATCACATGATTTTAGCTAGGAAAAAAAGGGGAAAGAATGGTGTCAAAGCTAATGTATTTATTTCACACGGCAACAGTTGAGATTTCATCAGCACAATATTTCTCTATGATAAAGTTAAAAATACTTTCTGATGTACTTTACCTTCCTGAAACCACCAGAGTTCCATCATCGAGTAAATAATCCTTCACATTCTGAGGAAGTGGAAGAATGACACTAAAAAAAAAAATAAAAATAAAAGGGCAAGCATATATCAAAAAATGGCATCATGTAAAAAGACCATGCATAAGCAAAGAGAAAAAACTCCAAACTCAATTAATTTTTTAATTACTTGTCCCCTTTATTTGAATAGGAAGTGGGAAATGTTAATGATGTACATTTGGTGGCAACAGACTAGAAATTAGAATAACATGAATAAAATTTGTAGTAAACTGAATTAGATTCATAAAATTGCCAGTTGTCTTTGTGGTACAGAAACAAAAGCCAACCAAATCCAAAGAACCGGGCTGAAATCACAGTGTGAAAGAGACCAACTCAAAAGAATTCTGCTTGAGTACAGTTGTTATGTAACGCCTCTAAGAAATTAGAGACCAGCAGGTATTTGCAACAGCACGGGAAATGTAGCAAACCAATCAGAAGCTGAACAGCATCTGACCACCTTCGAAGACAGAGGGCAGAAGTAGACTAAGACTCTGGAAACCATTCTTTGGTGAGCAAGGAACACATACCCTGAAGGATTCATGCTCTCTGTGGATGTTTCGGTGGCATTTGACTTAACTGATGACCAGAGCAATAAAGCTCCTTCACGGGCCATGCTTTAGTGTAATTTGTTTCGATCATCATAACCAAGGAATGGCAAAGCCATTTAAGAAGTCACTTTAAAAACTCATGGGACAATTTGTTTTTTACCCTGTAGTAATAAACCATTTAAAAATCCTGCCACAGATACCTAAAGGTAATATTATTATTTTGATAGTGAGACGTGTACTTTTTTTAAGTGAAAAACATTATGGCCTGCTTTCAGAGGGTCAACAGAACATCAACTTATAAATATACTTCATTTATTGATTGATAAGTTTTTTGGGCACATCACAATGGTTTTTGTGCACAGAATAGATTATTCATGGGCTACTTCAATTTTTAAAATAATACCTGATTTATCAGTTCTAATTTCAAATTTAAAAGCCTAGTTCTTCATGTTTTTAAAAAAGGTCAACTACCAAACCTTACTCTCTTTGTAAATCTGCTAAATTTTAACCAATTTCAAGTGAGCCTTTGAAACTTAAAAGTTGCTTTTGAAGTTTTAACTCTTTTACAAAAATAATCCATTCAATTTTCTTTTTAATTGTCAACTGTCTAATTACAAATAAGCCTTCCCTGATATTTCACTCATATGAAGCCAGCAAATTAACCTGTTAGTGAATCTAAGGTTCTTGCAAACAATCTGATACTATTTAAAAACTTGAAAGTTTTTCTTATACATTTTAATGTATCACAATTCTAAACCAATTACACAATTTAAATCGGAACTGCAAGGCTAATCTGTTTTTCATATATGCCTATTATCCTCAAAGTGGCAAATTCTTAAAGTTATTAAATAAATAGAAAAGAAGATAAAAATCTTAAGTATGAATTATCATCACCTCTATATTTAATTTTAGTTCTTCCTGGGGTTAAATAAAGATACCCATGAAAGTAACAATATCATCCCAAGAGAATCAGAGATAACCTTTCCAAGAGAACAGCAAGTTTGTTTACCTTCTTTTCCAGGGCCTGAGACTGAGAAATGTTGATAGAATACCAGCTCCTAGGCATCTAGGGTGATTTTGCTGACCACAGGGAGAGCACACAGAGAATCTCTTATATCAACAATGTCTCTAAGTCCCCAAATCAATGACTTCAGAGTCCACGTTCACTGTTTTTGAGTTACACTAATTCTCAAGTCTGATTTGAATCTGGACTTTTCCTCCAGGTATCAATCCTTGATTGGATTCAAAACATCTACTTACTGTTTGATTCTATTCTGAATTCTTTGCACACACATTCTTCCTATTTGGAGGGTCTACACTTCTTACAGATATTACTAGCTGACACCACGCTGGATTTTGCATAGTTCTCATGAGTCACTGCACTCTTCAGTCACAGCTCCCTCAGGAAGCTACCCTGCACTGTTATGTAAGTCAAGGAGGATACCAAGGTGATTCTAATAGAAAAATAAAAAATCACAGTACGATATGGTAAGTGCTGTACCAAGATGTACCAAGTGCTACCAAAACTTGGAGGAAAAAGGAACCATGCCCGAAAGACTGCAGCCATACACAAGTCACTTGCCAGGCACTTTACAGAAAGCCAATACAGCTGTCAGAGAAGAGCTTAAATCCATCACTGAAATCCACTATTAGGCGAGAATCCAATAAGGATTAACTGACAGATGTAAAAGAGTTGAATGACAAAGTACCCACACCATCAAGCTGACACAGCTCTGTATATACAGATAAGTGACTCGAAAGGAGTTTTAGAGGTAGAAAGGGACTTTACAGATGAACGTAACTTTCATGTTTGAGGAAAAAAACACACTTAGAAAGGTAAATGGCCCAAAGTCTTCTAATTTTTCTTAAGTCTGAGTCAAAGTTCTAGAACTTGTCAGAACATGTCCTTCTATTCTTACCTGCGTAATCATCTCTGAACCCTGTTTAATAAACACTGAATAGTAATGCTGAGTCCAAAACCAGAATATGGTCTCTCAGCATTAAGGCTGACGATGACAATGACAAAGCTGTCACAACACCACCAGACTGGCCTGGGCGCGGAGGGGTAGCCTGCCACATGGTAGGTTCCAGCAATGTCACCACAGAACTCACTAGACTGAAGAGTTTAAACACAGAGTAAAAGAATGTGCTCTGGGCCGGCCGCTGGCTCAGGCGGTTAGAGCTCCATGCTCCTAACTCCGAAGGCTGCCGGTTCGATTCCCATATGGGCCAGTGGGCTCTCCATCACAAGGTTGTCAGTCCAATTCCTCGAGTCCCGCAAGGGATGGTGGGCAGCGCCCCCTGCAACCAAGATTGAACACGGCACCATGAGCTGAGCTGCCTCTCAGATGGCTCAGTTGGTTGGAGGGCATCCTCTCCACCACAAGGTTGCCGGTTTGACTCCCGCAAGGGATGGTGGGCTGCGCCCCTGCTACTGGACCTGGAGCTGAGCTGCGCCCTCCACAGCTAAGACTGAAAGGACAACAACTTGAAGCTGAACAGCACCCTCCACAACTAAGATTGAAAGGACAACAACTTGACTTGGAAAAAAAATATGTGCTGGAAGTACACACTGTTCACCAATAAAGTCCTGTTCCCCCTCCCCAATAAAATCTTAAAAAAAAAAAAAGAAAAAAAGAATGTGTTCTGACAACACAGCTTGGTGGTGGACTGTTCAAAAAATCCCACCTCTTCATTTATTTTTCACTCTCAGCTTTATATGAACGGTATACATTTTAAGTGAACTAAAATGATTTTGCTCCAATGGAGCTTTGATTAAATCCACAAGCACCATAAAACAACAAGCACCATATGTGTATCTGTGTGTTTACTACATGCCAGACAGAGTAGCAAGCATTTTAAATGCTTTATCTCATTCAATTCCCATGACAATCCTAGTATTTTCTCAATTTTCCAGATGGGGCTTAGAAAAATTAAGCAACTTGCTAAAAGGCTGGTGGAACCCAAATTCAGAGCCAGGCAGATGGCTCTGACGGCAGAGTCCAATTCTTCACCATCACAGCATGTTGCTGAAGGTAGAGAAACTAAGCCAGTGCTTACGAAATCTACCGGCACCAAAAGCAAAGGACAGGTTGAAAGGAAGTCAGTGTGAAAATGTCTGACAAGTTCACAAGCATACCTTATATCATACCAACCCGAAATAAAGAAGTCTAGCATCATCTCAGACGCAAAGCCTATTTCAATTATGCCACGTAGTGAAGAACTGGCATGGAAAGTGGGAAGATAACTTCTATATTAGGACATGTCCACTGCTTCTGTTGAAGCTCTTCCTTGTTTTGGTGTGACTCTGAGCATCTTCAAATGCAGACATTACCTTCCTTGGGGCTGCTCTAACCTCCATTCCACCACGGATGACTGGAAGCAGATTCTATGTAGGCATAAGAGGATGGCAAAGAATTGTCTTGTGAATAATCTCATTGTGCTATGCCAACCTCTCAGGACTTCAGAGAAGCTTCTCTCCCTCTCTGCATTCACACTCTCTGCACCAAGAGGACAGAAGGAGAAGGGAGGGACACTTCCTGTCTAAGTAAGTGGAAATTGAGGCTGACAGAGGGAGCGGGCTAAGTACAGAAACCCACACGCACAGGTCTGTAGTTCTTGTTATCGATCTGTCCCCTCACAGGGAGGGAAAGCCTACCCGTGCATCTTGCTCCAGGTGCTATGATTCCTTTGGAACCTTTGGGACTCCTCTGCCAGCTGCCTTGCCTACACTCCTTGAATGGCTGGGTGCAGGACGAAACAATTACTCCTCCGCTGGCCCTGCCAGCTGCGGGCCAGAGAAGGAGAAAACAAACGCCGCTCCGCAGCTCTCCCAGATGCCTCCCGCTCGCAGTACACCGCCACCCGCAGCAACACGTAGCCACACTGCACCAGCGCTTACCGTGCACACTGTGTGCTGGAGCCTCACCAGATCCGAGCCGGGGTCGGCATCGCTGTCCTAAGTCCCGCGGGGGGCTCCCCAGGGGCGAGCCCGGCCTGCGCAGCGCCCCGGGCCACCTCCCGTCACGCGCAATGCCAAAGGCAGGGACGGTGAACGCCCCAGCCCGCGCCGCCGCCCCCGCTCCCCCCTGCCCCGCTCCGAACCGCGACCTCCCCACCTCGGCTTCCCCTGGCACACTCCCTGACACGCAACAGGACGCGCGGCGGAGATGGACGGACTCCATTAATCTCCCCACCTGAAATACCCCTGGGAAGTGGAAACCCCGGTCCTGGAGCTCCCGGCGCTCCCTTCCAGTCGTTACAAGGCCTGCATGTTCTGACGGAGATAGGATTCGCCCCAAACGTCGCAGTTCCCTTTTGCCTATCGCACCGACGTAGCCCCTCCCGTCTCACCTCTTGATGGTAAGGCTCCGGAACAGCGGGTACCACGCAGAGAACTGACAGTGCAGCACATGCTCCTTCTTCATCCTCCAGCTGCCGCCGCTGTCCCGCGCCCTCCTTCCAGCAGCCTCCCGGAACCCTCTTCTCCCGTCCCGGAAGTGCCCGACGAGCTAGTTTGACTCTAGGACGCTTCCGGTCCATAAAGCAAGGAGGAAGTGCCAGAAAGGGGAGCAGAGGAGGAAAATCGCGGGCCGTACTTTTAGTGCACACTCATACACGTAAGAACACACACAGACACAGAGTTCTGGTCCCGGAAAAGGAATCACGGAAGCGTTAAGAAGGGGACCGTAAGAAGGGCACGGCTCCGCCTTCCCGCCTAGGCGCGCACTGCCCCGGAAGGTAATCATCTCAGGCCGGGTCACCCGCAGGCGGGGGCTCTACGGGTGCCGGGAGGGAGCAAGTGCGCGTCTGCTTATAACCGCTAGGCGCGGCTCTCAAGCAGTAAGTAGCACCGGCTTCTCTGGAGACTGCTGCTTCGGATTCGTGCTTTCTTCTTTCGTCCCCCTTCCCAAAGGAGTACCCTTCCCTCCACCCCACACCTTGGAGTAGGTAATTGGGCGCGGGCCAGTCACGTACAAGGTCTCTGGGGAAGAGGGAGGGAGCACATCTGGAGCGTGCGGGCACTCACACGCGCGTGTCTCCGGCGCGGACGGCGCTCGCGTCCCGGGCAGCGAGGGGCGACCGCCGCGACGGCGCGGAAAGCAGAGCGAGTGCAGAGGCAAAGCAGGGGCTGGGGTACAAGAGCCCGGGCTCCTCGGAGTAGGGAAGCAGGCAGCGCCACAGTTCAGTCTTCATGCGAGTGCAGTGGTTGAGGCATCTGCGAAGGGGGGAGGGTGATGAGAGGGCAGGGGCCTCTGGGTGTGAGGGCGACTCTGGAGGAACGAGAGGAGAGGCACGTTCAGGAGAGTAGGCGGAAGGGGGAGGGCTCCCCTTGGGGCATCGAGTTAATGTAGTCTAGCCCCGCGAGGAGCAGCCTGGAAAAGCCAGGCTGTACCAGTGTCCACGCCGTGCTGGACTCAAGACGGAAGGAATCCAGTTGAACTTCTAATATTCATTTTTCCTCCTCTTCCCTCCCCATTACACTGTCATCTATTTTCTATACTCCTTCCCAAATGATGTATCTGAGGGCGACTAGAGAGGAGAATATCGAGGCAGCTCACGTTTGCTTTTTCTCTTTAAGAGAGAAGCGACTAGCTGCTGAGAAGCACCTTTTGAATGTAGCCGTTAGATGTCTCCTTAAAGTTGCACACTTACGGGTCCACCTAAGCAGTTTTCAGTTGTAAAGGTAAGAACCTTTCCAGGCCTCTTGAGAAAGATATTCATTCGAATAATTACTAGATCCTCTGCCTATTTGGAGTTAGAAATTCTTCCCCCCCTGGAATACGCATTGTTTCATGGTTTGTTTTTCTCCAAAATGCTAACTGGCTAAGTGGTTTAGTTGGGAGCATTGCTTTTAAAGATATGTTTTCAAAGCAGAGGTAAATAGAACACAGTGTTGCAGTGTGTGTGTTGGGGGTGAGGTGGGGTTATCAGTACCTCTGAGAGCCACGATTATGCAATCCTTTCTGGAGAGGGAGAGGAAGAAGCAATATTCTCTATATGTTAGGAGAAATGGTGCCAGACTGCCAGATTTAAGAGTGACCTCATGCCAAATGGAGCGGTCTCTCAATCGACCTAGAAATAAAGGAGTTACAGCGAAGGAAATGTTAGCACTGATGGGGTGAATTTGGGTAAGGTGTTTTCTCTTGAAGATAGGAATCAATAGATGGAGGAGAAAGTAGAAACTGGAAATATAGTCGTTATGGGAGGACGAACACGTTAACCACCCAGGAAACTTGAGTGTGTGTGGAGGATAGGTTGTTCAGTGACGTTTTAGCATGAATTCACAGTGGATTTTACATAACTTGGTACACATTTAACCAGCATCAAATCTACATTACAAACATGCTCCAGTATTGTGAATGGATACAGCGAAGTTCAATTTCACTATTTTTTTTAGCCACCATGTTTGTCTTTTCTTCACTTAGCCATGAAGTGTTCATATTCCTCAAGTTTCTTCAATAAAACCTTTACAACAATGGAAATACTTGCTTTTTCTCGTGCATGCCAAAAAAATATTGGTAGCCAAATGAGTGGGGGGAGGGTTATTGTGCAATTACAAATTAAATAATGAAAAACATTTCCTTCTCTGAATCAATTAACATGACTAATACTTGTAGGTTAGTATTTCCAACTGCCTACTGGTTTTCTCCATTTGGAAATCTTGCCAACATCTCAAACTCGAGATGAACAACAGAGCACCACCCCTTTCTCCTTTTGATGTCCCAATGTCCTAAAAGATCATCTCCTTGGAATTAGCTCGGGAAACCCCTTCCCTAGATGCTGTTTTAGGAAAAGTAGTAAGTCTCACCTGCAAGGAATTAAATATTTTCTTGCCTCTGCTACCACCCTAGGCCAAACCTACCATGTCTCTTGCCTGGGCTATTACAAGTGTTACCAGAACCCCACTGTTTTGTCTTGAGTCCATCTGCCAGTGTGCACTGGCCCAAAGAAATGCACGAGCAGGAGTTTGCAGTATAGAAAGGAAAAATAGTTGAATACTGAATTGGCCAATTCAGAGGAGAGCTTATATTCTAAATAAACCGACTCACCCAATGCATATTCTATAGGGCAAAATCATAAGACATCGTGGGTTAGTGGTTCCCGGTCATGCTAGGAACTGATTGGTCAGAGGTGAGGTGAGGGTCCAGTGTAGATCTGTCTGATCTCATGGGAAAGTAACCAGGGGTTCCTTCCACCTTCTGTTGGAGGCGCTAAAACATAACTTAGGCCGAAATTTTACATTTAGCCGGCCAGCAGTCCCAACATGTGACCCTGAGTCAGGTTTGGGCTACTGTCTTCTGCTGCTTGGGGGAGATGGGGGGAGGGGTCAGCGGGGAGGGGATAGGAATTGGTGATGATCAGGGGAAAGGCTAGGTGTCTGAGGGATAGATGATTTCTAGAGCTAGCATTTAAAACTAGATTTAATCAAAGTCATAAGGACCCTTGGTTTCACAAGAGGTTCTTTACTGGTCTCATTACTATGTTGCTGTAACCCATTAAATTTAAGGGTAATTACAGTCAGTTCACTCTTGCTCAACCAGAACTAAATGTGATTATAAATCACCAAGTAGCATCATTTCATAAAATGTTAGTTCCCTTCCTGCCTACCCAACCTCCACACCTGACAGAAAAGAAGAAAAATTTTCAGTGTCTTCCCATCATTAACAAATCAAGTACAGGAAGTCTTCTTTATCTGAGGATAATGGTTGTCAGCAAAGAAAAGCTCACTTCAAGTGAACCCTTGTGATGTGGATAACAATTTTACCATAAATGGTACAAAAGGACCGATAAAAATACCATCTTTAAAAACAATTTAAATCTTATGATTATAATTAAGATTATTAAATAGAACTATACTAATTTGATTCTTTGTTCATTACAAGTCAAGTGGCTTTTCTGTGGAATTCTGAAAGAATTGTAGAATGGAATCTTAAATATGCCTAAGCATTTGATGTTTGACTTTAACAACACATTCATAAATTATTTTTGCAAACAGATCCTCTCCCACTTAATTTCTTTTGGAGTGCTTTGTTGATTTCTCTATCCAATTAAACTCGTCCAACTGCCTGACCTTCATTTGTCAATCACAAGCCTTGCTTATAATTTGAGCTCCGACATCTTCTATTTGGTTTAGAATAGATGGTGTTTACAGTATTCTACTTTGATATGGGAGCGACTAGCCAACGTAAAATTTCCTGTGATTTTTTGCTTCACTTTGCAACCTCAGGAAACCAGCGATTCAAGTATCGTAATTTGAATAATGAGTGCTTTTGAGATTCTCAGTTTAATTTGAATCTTAACTCCCACTTCCCGCTAATCCAGCTGTTATTACTAATATTGAAATATCCAAGTTTGTGAAAAAGTAATCACTTATCTTCCTCCCTTCAGTGGAGAATTGTAAGTGCTAACTCCAAAGAGCTTACGGAGCAACGAGAGTTTGTGGCATGTCAGGGTTTGACAAGAAAAAAATTCTGAGATATTGTAAATTAGAATTACAGCGCTTGGAGAGTAAAAGAGACAACAGGCTGTTAATACCTGTGGACCAGCTCTAACAGAGTGCTCCCATTCCTGTACATCTGTTGAAATTTAGGATTGATTTCCAGGTGGCTATTGCTGGGATTATCCAAAAGAGACAATAGCCAGGGGCCATGGAAGCCCCCCAGGGCTTCCGCTTATTTACATGTGAACTTCCCGATCTGCTGCCCACAGCTATCCACAGGAGCCACAGGACATGTCCTTGCAGACTCTGCTGCCTGTCCCAGAACTAGCCCCTTTTCACCTTCTCCCATCCCCTTTGTCTACAGCTAATGTAAAGCCTTTCTGAACAGCTTACATCTTTCTCTTCCCCGCCTCCCATTTGTAGAAAACACTTGTGGGACTTTGGGGGACGACCAACCTGTTGTCTTTCCTAACTAGCCATGCTGCAGGTGGATTAGATTCCATACCCCAAAACCAGTCTTTTTCTGCTAGCAATGGCCTAATAAATCCTTTCTTTTAAAAAGACTGGGCTATGGAAGTTAATTTTTTTTGTTGTTTAACAGGTTGTTGGGTGCTTCATTTGCCTGCAGATTTAGGGGAAGGAGGCAGGCATCCAGTGGAACCCAGCCCTTGGAGATGTGTTTGCAAATGTTAAATCCATTGTAAGGGGTTTTTTGGAGAGGGTGGGGAGGAAAAGCTTGAGAACCACAGGGCTTGCAAACTGCCCTGTAATTCCTCAACCCTTCCCCCAGATAATGCCTATGCTTTTGTTCCTGTGATTCCTTCTATTTGGAATGCTTTCCTCACCTTCTTAGTCTGTAAATCTGTTGTTAATATCAAACTGCCGTTTAAAAATCTTCACAATTTTCCCTGCCTCCCACGTGGATGTGATTTGCCCCTCCTTTAAAGCACCCTGCTATTACATTATCTCTACAGCAGGCATTTGCCCCTCTGGTTAATTGCTAAAGTGTAAGGTCCCCAAGGGGAGGAATAGTTGTCCGTTTGCACTTAGTATGTGCTCAAACATTTCAACTGTTCGTGCTTACAAAGCTAGTTAGAGACTCCTGCCTGCCACTGTACAGGAATTCTAAATCCCTCACATACTCCCTCACTAGGGTCTTCTGTGCCCTGGAAAAATCATACATCTGACACACCTTAGACCGTCAGTGTTCAATCCAAACAGTTAAAATGGCTTATGAGATTGAAACAGTAGAGCACTAAGCACTATGTACATGGGTTGTTTTCTTAAAAAACAAAACAAAGCATTACTACTACCTTAGCAGCCACATGTAGATAACCTTAGACAACCTTAAATTCTGGCTAATGAAGTGGAAAACATGCAAATTAAACTTTGGAAATCTCAAAACAACACTGAATCAGCTTGGGAAAGCTCTGGCACAAGAGCTTTCGGAGAAGGCTGTGCGGCATGGAGTAGAAACCTCGTTTGCTCATTCTTCAGCGCATTACTTGTAGTGACTGGCCCCCACACTACACCATTTCGCTACTGAAATGGTGCTGAAAATGATATTCTAATGTTTCAGGAGTATTTTGGAGGTGCTTTTATAGTCCTGAGCATTTGGGGACTACACAGTACAGAACATACTTTTGAAATCACTCTTGAATCACATTTTCTTTATTCGCACTGTCAGTAGATTGCTCCAGTGTTCCCCCTTGGGGCTGACTGCATTACAGGAAACCCTAGAGAGGCCCAGCCCTGTCTGCCACTTTCTCTTTTGTCCTTTATGCCTTTTGACTCTCTAACATTCTAATCCGTATGGAACTGTTTATACCTTCACATTTGCCTACCCAGGTCCATCTTTTGATTAAAGACTGTTTCGTAATTTGAGTTTAACTAACTTGGTTAAATGAAGAGCAGATGAAGAACAATACTTTTTCATCTTTTTGGTCATCCACAATCCCTTTGAAAAGCTGAGGGACGATATAAAGATAGAAAGCTGGCGGGGGCAGGGGGCAGGTGTCTAGCAGATAACTTAAACGCTTTAAAGTTTCTGTAAATCTGAAGAAACTAGTTTGCTCCTTAGCCCCTGAAGATGCCCCCACGGGAGTGGGGCGAGGACTTGTGTGCCCTAACACGTGTGACTGACCCTTTGGAGGCTCTGTGGGAATCCAGACCAAGAACCCTTGTCATAGAGAATATTAGTGACTGCCTAGCTCTGCCTTCAGTGTTAACCGGTGGGTCTTAACGCCTCTGAGGACTGCGGGTCTTTTCTTTTCAGCAGTTTGGGTATGTACAGAAAGGTACTTGGGGTCAGAGTGTTCCTTTTTAAAAGGGGAGGTGAAAATCCACTTAATGTAAGCGTCCTGTACCAGTCTGGACACATGGTATGTTGTGTCCCCTCAGTGGGGTGGCTTGGTTGCCGATGGTATTTTCTCATAAGTTAGAATTATAAGGGGAGGCAATTTTCCTTCTCTGATGTTATTAATAGAAAGGAATGGGCATCGAGAAGGTAGAAGTCTAGATAAAAGTTCTTTTATGTGGGTATAGAACACACAGGTAGAGACAAATAGCCAACCTCTGGTAAGTTTTCATCTGGCTCGGCATTCTGCTTTGATGATAGTCATGTAAACTATTTGTCTAATGGAAACCAATGCCAGTTAATAGTTTACTTAGTAAACTATTATCTGGGATACTTTCAAAGGAGTCACTGCCTGCTTTCTTATGCTTTATGCATGTACTCGTCGTCAATATGCTAAATGTCTGTCTCTACATACGGAAATATCCACGTAGCTTCTTTATTACTTTCAAGCCTCTGTTCATATATCACTAAATTAAAGGGGGCCTTTTCTGATCACTGTAGATTAGCAAGCCCCCACCCCCATCATCTTCACTTTTCTTTTCCTTCTTAATCCGTCTCCATAATTTAGTAACTTTGCATAAATCGTCTGTCGTTCCTTACTTTTTCTCCCTTTCTCCCCACCAGAAAGTCAGCTCCGGGAAGGCAGGGCTTTTCTTGCGCCAACTGCTGTCTTTCTAATACCTAGGATGTCCTGTCATGTACAGTGGCTCTGCCACCGGCTGCTTTAGCCTGGTTACCTAAGATACTTGATTGGTATTTGGTTTTTACAACTATTGATACACTTTGTGCGTACTTCATGGTTTAAATGAGCGTGAAGATGTACGGACATCTCTTTCTTCCTCATTAAGTGGTTTTTCTTTCTTTAGCATATAGTCATCTTTTCTTACCTAAGGCCTCAAATTTTGCTTCTTTGCCAAAGTCCTTATTGGAAATTGACTTCCTAGGTTTTCCCATAATCTGCAAGCAACAATGTTGGTAACATTTGAATAAAACATAAATACATTAACTTTACAACAGAAATACATGTTGAGCTCAGGCAGAATATATGTGATGTGACAATTAAGTTCACAAACTTATAACTATGTTGCTAACCTTTTTTAATGTCAGAGTGATTCTTCATTATGACTTTGTACCAACTGGACAAACAGTTAACCAAGTTGACTGTTTGGAAGTGCTGAAAAGGCTGCATAAAAAAGTTAGACGACCTGAACTTTTCACCAACAATTCATGGCTCTTGCATCACGACAATGCACCAGCTCACATGGCAGTAGGGTTTCCAGGCGGGAATTCCCACCCATTCTCAGGAATTTTTTTCCCTTTCCCATTCCTGAATCCTGAGATATAAACTGTTTTCTGTTCTCCACGATGAAACGTTTCCACAAAGTGACGGCCGATACTACTAACCACCTGGGTTCAAAGAGCTGATTTTTCCGATTTCCTGACCAACCTTTCTTGGGATTCAGGAACGGGAAAGTGAAAAAAATTCCTGAGAATGGACAGGGATTCCTGCCTGGAAACCCTACACAGCACTGGCTGTGAAGGAGTTTTTAGCCAGTACACAAATATCTATTGGAACACCCTCCCTACTCACCTGATCTGGCCCCCAGTGACTTCTTTCTTTACCTGAAGATACAGGAAATATTGAAAGGAAGACATTTTGATTACCTTCAGGACATCAAGGGTAATACGACGACAGCTCTGATGGCCATTCCAGAAAAAGAGTTCCAACATTGCTTTGCAGGGTGGACTAGGCGCTGGCGTCAGTGCAGGGTTTCCCAAGGGGAGGACTTCGAAGGTGACCGTATTGACATTCAGGAATGAGATATGTCGCACTTTTTCTAGGATGACTTCGCGAACCTAATCGTCCAACCTCGTACCCCCAGAGGACAGCAGAGTGGTCGCTTGGCTCAGCAGTGCTGGGCATCCCTAGCCCGCCGCGGCCAGGACAGAACTCCTTGCCTAGTCTCCTGGCTTTGTCAATCTTTTCAAACCAAAGTGACCTTTAGCTACCCACTATCCTGAACATTTGCCTGTTGGGGATTTTAAGACTACAAATGTGGTGGTTGTTGAGATGTAATTCACATACCATAACTCACCTTAAACTGTAAAATTCAGTGGTATTTAGTATTTTCATGAGATTGTGCCATGATCACCACTGCTTGACTCCAGAACATTTTCATCAAAGAGAAACCCCATACATACCCTTAAACAGTCCTCCGCACAGCCCCTTGGCAACCACTAGTCTGCTTTCTGTATCTGGATTTGCCTACTCTGGACATTTCATGTAAATGCAACTTTGTAATGTTTGGCCTTTTGTGTCCGACTTCTTTCTTTCCAGGTTCATTCATGTTGTGGCATGAATCAAAATTTGATTTCTGCTTATGGCTGAATAATATTTCATTGTATGGAATACCACATTTTATTTATCCATTCATTAACTGATAGACGTTTAGATTATTTCCACTTTGGGATTATTAGGAATAATACTTCCATTAACATTTCTGTACAAGTTTTTGTGTGAGCGTATGTTTCATGTCTCTTGGTTATATACCTAGGAGTGAAATTACTGGGACCTGTGGGAAGTCTCTGGTTAACCTTTTGAGGAGCTACCAGACTGTTTTCAAACTGGCTGCACCCTTTTTACATTCCCACCAGCCGTGTTTGAGGGTCTCAGCTTCTCTGCATCCTCACAAACACTTGTGTCTTTTATTATTATAACCATCTTAGTGGGAGTGAAGTGGTGTATCACCGTGCTTTTGATTTGCTGTTCTCTGATGGCCAGTGACGTTGAGCATATTTTCATGTGCTTATTGGCCATTTGTAGACCTTTGGAGAAACATCTATTCAGATCCTCTGGCTATTTTCATTTAGGTTATTTGTCTTTTATTATTGTGTTACAAATGTTTTACATATTTCAGATACAAGTCTATCAGATTTGCAAACTTTCGGTTCTGTGGATTGTCTTTTGACTATCTTGATGGTATCTTTTGAAGAACAAAAGATTTTAATTTTGATGAAGTCTTAATTTACCTTTTTTTTGGTTGCTTGTGCTTTATCTGTGACATCTAAGAAACCACTGCCTAACCAAGATCATGAAGATTTATGCTTACGTTTTCTTTTGAGAATTTTATAGGTTTAGCTCTTATATTTAGATCTTGGATCCATTTTGACTTTTTATATATGGTATAGGTAGAGGTTCGTTTTCATTATTATGTGTGTATCTAGTCCCAGAACAATTTGTTGAAAAGACTATTCTTTCCCCCACTGAATTGTCTTGGCACCCTTATTGAAAATCAATTGACCATAATCTATGGGTCTAATTCTGGACTCTGAATTCTGTTCTATCAACGTAGATGTCTATCCTTATGCCAGTCCCACACCATCTGATTACTGTGGCTTTTACAGTAAGTTTTGAAATCAGGTGGTGTGATTCTTTTAACTTGTGCCAAGATAATTTTGAAATTGAATGTAACTAACTTAGTCCAACACAGACAAGTAGATGAGGAGCTATTACTCTTCAGAACAAGTATAAGCAGGCCCCACACTAACTTAATTCTTAGGAACAGAATGACTATCTAAACTTGGCCAGCCAGATTCACTTTATTCCTTCCTTCATGTCTTCAGCAGTGATTTTTAGGGAATTTTTATAGCAACATAACTGAGTAGTGTTGAAAGTTGGACAATGTAAAGAAAGATCTAGTGTCTAGGCGATAGTTTTGGAAATCATTTCATCCCAAATGGGAGCAGGGATGGTAGGGATAGGACTCTTTCAAAAAATGTTTGAGGTAGCTTTTTAGAACTTGTAATGTCGAGGTTATGGTTGGTAAAGAATAAGGGATTGGAGATACTTATATTTCTAGCTTGGGGATGATGGATAGATGTAGTTAGGAGAGTAGAATGCAATGGGCGGAGGAAAGATACACAGTAGTATCGTCTGTTTCAAGAAGTCCAGCAACTTTGGAGGAGAGAACAGGGTTATGAGGTGGTTGTTTGTTTTGTTGGTTGTGTTTTAGGATGGGGGAAACTTGATGTTTGAGGTGAAAATTGGAGATGTGATGGGTAGTTTACTTGTCACTGTAGGTTCCGAAAGAACAGAGCAAAGCCTGTACGACAGTTGTTGGTAAGAGAAGTGATGATGCTTGATGCTGTATTTTCCCAGGAGCTAAAGTTGGGAGTTAGGGTGGGTTAGGCAATGGTGGAACTTAAGAGGAGTGAATAAGGAACTTAAGAGGTTGGAATAGCCACTGAGAGATGTAGGTAAAATAACAAGGAAATGGAAAATAGGAATGAAAAAGATAAAACAGATAATCAGTCTAGGAAATCCAACAGCTAAATATCAGTCCCTGAAAGAAAGAACAGAGAAAGTGGAGGGAAGGGAATTATCAGTGAAATAATTTCCCTGTGAAGAAGCATAGTCTGAAGTTTCCAGAAGGAAAGGACCCACTTGACGACCCACTATAGTAAAATCAACAGGAAGATGTGAATAACTATAATAAGAGTCCAGAGAAAGAAAACAAGGCACAGAGGAAAAAGGGTCAAGAATCAGGATGGCTTCAGATTTCTCAACAGCAATACCAGAGGCAAGACAACCGAGCATCGTCCCCTAATTTGTGATAGAAAAATATTTTCAGCCCTTAATTTTATATGCAGCCAGATTAGCAATCAACTTTGAGGATAGAAAAAAGATGTTCAGATATTCCGGGTACAGAATAAGGGGATTTAGCCAAAACAGAAGAAACAGTAGTAACGAAGGACAAGTGGGCCGGGGCCAGGGCCGCTCTTCCACGCCAGATCCTGTGCATAACTTATTATGCACAGCTGTGGCTTTGATAGGTTACCTTTGACATGAATGAGCCACAATAATGTGAATGTATTTACTTGCTACTGAACTGTACATTTTCAAATTATTAAAATGGTATATCAATTTGCAAGTTAAATAAAAAGATAGATGGGAGATAGAAACAGCCAGCCCACACACTCAGAGTTGTAAAGGGTTGATGAGGGGCAGTAGTGGCGGGGGTGGGGGAGGTCAGGGGAGTGGTGTACAATCTTTGTACTGTTTCTCCTTGGAAAGTTTTTTAAATTCAGAATCAGAAAATCTAAGCTTGTATCTGGAGTCCTAATTCGCGCGCGTGCGTAGTAGGAATGTGCTGCCCTGGGCTGGACCTGATTGGGATGGCTTTCCGTTCTTCCCTGGATGTTTCTAGGGCCTTTTGTATACTCTTCTACCTGGGGCACTTCTCCCAGATCCTCACATGAGAAAAGCAGCTTTGATGACAGATTAGTTTTTTACCATTAAAGTGTTGTAACTAGTGGCCTATGAACAACTGTTTCATTCAGAAAAATAAATGTAGCCTAAATAAATCTCATTCTCTTACAGCGTGAACTTCTTCCCTGAGGACTGTATAAAGACTAGTTTGAAAATGGATAACCAAGAACCAACGGATTCTTCTCAAAATACCAAACAGTTTATTATTTCAGAGGAGGTATAAATTGTTTTTCACTTCCCTTCTCCCTCCCCACATAAAACTAAGTTTCAAAGAAATGTATAGACTGTGCTTTCAAATGAATGTTTTTAATTCTTTTTTTATTAGTTTCAGGTGTACAAAGCAACATACTAGTTAAGACATTTAAACCCCTCATAAAGGGATAACCCACCCCGCCAAGCTACTACCTTACCCCTCTGACATCTATAGCTGTTACAATACCATCGACTATCTTCCCTATGTTGTACTCCACATCCCGTGACTATATAGACCTATAGATTTAGTTACAGTTGACATTCAATATTATTCTATTTCAGCTTTGGACACAGTCTATGACGTGATCCCCCTGACAAGTCCAGTGCCCATCTGGCACCTTACATGATCTTTACATTGTTGATTATATTCCCCATACTGTATTAATTACCAATTTGTATTTCTTAATGCCTTCACCTTTTTCACCCTGCCCCCAACCCCATTCCCATCTATCACCCCGATAGATCTAGTCTGGCACCGTACCTAGTTATTGCAGTGTTATTGACTATATTCCTTATGCTATAACCTACATCCCCATGACTACTGTATAACAACCAATTGGTACTTCTTAATCCCTTCCCCTTTCACCCACCCTTATCCCCTTCCCATGTTAAAGAAGTCCCTCTAAGAGTCCTTGTAATACTGGTTTGGTGGCAATGAACTCCTTCAGCTTTTTCTTGTCTGGGGAGCTCCTTATCGGTCCTTCAATTGTAAATGACAGCCTTGCTGGGTAATCTTGGTTGTATGTCTTTGCTTTTCATCACTTGGAATGTTTCCTGCCACGCCCTTCTTCCCTGCAAAGTTTCTGTTGAGAAATCAGCTGACAGTCTGATGGGGGCTCCCTTGTAGGTAACTCGCTGCTTTTCTCTTGCTGCTTTTAAGATTCTCTCTTTGTCTTTAACCTTTGACATTTTTATTATGATATGTCTTGGTGTGGGCCTCTTTGGCTTTATCTTGTTTGGGACTCTGCATTTCCTGGGTTTGTATGTCTGTTTACTTCACCAGGTTAGGGAAGTGTTCCACCATTATTTCTTCAAACAGGTTTTCAATTCCTTGCTCTTCTTCTGGTACCCCTATAATGTGAATGTTGGTACTCTTGATATTGTCCCAGAGGCTCCCTAAACTCGCCTCAATTTTTTTGGATTCTTTTTTCTTTTGCTGTTCTGGTTGGGTGTTTTCTGCTACCTTCTCGCTGGTTGGATCCTCTGCTTCATCTAATCTACTGTTGATTCCCTGTAATATTTTGTTCGTTTCAATTATTGTATCCTTTATTTCTGAGTGGTTTTTTTCATGGTTTCCATCTCCATTTTTATGAGATCATTGAGCATTCTTATAACCAGTGTTTGGCACTCTGCGTCTGATAGATTGTTTATCTCTGTTTTGCTTAGTTCTTTTTCTGGAGCTTTGTTCTGTTCTTTCATTTGGGACATGTTTCTTTGTCTCCCCATTTTGGCTGCCTCCCTGTGTTTGTTTCTATGCATTAGGTAGGGCTGCTATGTCTTCCAGTCTTAGTAGAGTGGCCTTCTGTAGTAGGTGTGCTGTGGGGCTCCATGGCACAGTCTTTCTGGTCACCTGAGCCGCTCACTCCAGGTGTGTCCCTTAGTGGGCTGTGTGTGCCCTCCTCTTGTAGTTGAGCCTTGGTTGATAATTGCACATCAGTGGGAGGGACTGACCGTTGGGCTCTCTGGTTGTGAGGACTGGCCTGACTGCAGTGGAAGAGTTGTGGTGCAGGGGCTGACCCTATGGAGCAGGATCTGCCTCAGCAGGGCCCTGCTGCCTGCCCAATCTACCCCCTGGGTGCGTCGTACTTGGAGGTGGCTGGGTGATGCTCCAGCTCGTTTTGAAACTGGCTACGGGGGGTGCCAGCCCCAGGACCACCTTGGAAGGGATCTGCTGTAGGTCTACTTCAGCCACAGCCCATGTCTCACCCAGAGCCACCTAGTGGGAGCCACAAAAGAATCCGCAGATGGCTGTGGCCCGTGCTGCGCTTAGAAGCGCCTTGAGAGGCCAAACCATGAACCAAGGTCAGCTGCCACTAGTGCCAGCTTAGGGCTGCTCAGCCAGACATACCGGACACACTCAAGCCAGACGCTGCTTGTGTGGGTTCCAGGAACCTTTGAGAGACCCTAGGAAAGTCTGCAGCTGGAGCCAAGGCAGGCATCTGGAAGCCTGAAAGTTGGGTGGGGTCAGGTCTCAAATCACCAGCATGGGGCGAACAAACAGCAGAGACAGCTTCCTGTGTTCGTAACCGGGAAGAGGAAGGGCTCAAGAAAGAAACAGTGGTCTCCCCCACCTCCCCCGTCCAGAAGAAAGCCGCCTCTCCAGCCCCTGTCCCAAGCCAGACAACTCCGTTCCCCACCATTTGTCCCTGCCGCTTTTCCAGCTGTTGCCCCAGCGCTGGAGCTCAGAACAAGTGATTCCATTGGTGGGAAAGTCCGCATGCGGTCCCTTTAAGAGGGACGCCTGTGAGTGCAGCCGCACTGTCTCACTCAGTCACAATCTGCACTGGTTTTTCACAACCAGAAATTACGGGGCTTCTCTCCCCAGCACTGGAACCCTGGACTGGGATGGGGCTGGGATCTCTCACTCCTTTAGGGGATTGAGGGGACCCCCACATCCGAAATAGCCCTCCCTGATTGTTAAGGGTCATACGCGGGGTGTGGGACCAGCCCATTCCCTGTCTCTGACCTTCCTACCAGTCTGGAGGTGGCTGCTTCTGCGGATCCTTAGTTGAAAGGCTTCAGTTCAGTTTGATTTTAGGCGATTCTCAATAGTGGTTGTTTTGTTGATTCGTTGTAATTTTGATGTGGTTGTGAGAGAAGGTAAACGCAGCATTTACTGCGCCATCTTGGTTGTCCCATCTCTAATTCTTAGGAAACGGTTTTTAAACATTGTTCCTGCTCCCTTTTTAGGACTCAGGGACATTTTGCTCTTGTGTGGGAGCCATAGTGTTTCCCTCTCCATTACATGTATTAGTGAAATCGAGACTGTTTTTAAAGTGGATTTTAGCTGCTGATATCAAAATTCTCAATTTTTGTTAGAAGCTTCCCTGAGTAGAAGAATAAATCATATGTGAGTTTTAAGGCTTAGACATTTCATACTTAGGTATCGCATCTTAATTAGCTGTTTATGGCCTCACTATGTATGAGAACAATAAAAACCTAAGTTCTTAGTTGTAGTCTACATTCCAGAATTAATGTATGTCTTGTATGTTACTCAGTTTAGCTTTTTTAGAGGCTCTTTGTAGGAACCACTGCAATGGATACATTTTAAATCCTTCATCTTGGAACTCTGATCTTGACACTTTTCTGCAATTCTTTTTTATTTAAAAATCTTTCCATGTTACCTGTGAATAGGTCTGCTGGTAATCATTAGGTTGCTGCTGGTAAGAAGTAAAAGGTCCGATAGTCAGAAGCATCTACTGCTTCAGAGCCACAGTGACACCTTCCTGTTAGTGCAGCAGGCATGGGCGAGTTAGTCCTGGTAACCTAAACTCCTCACTGTCTAGGCAGAACGATGCTGGCGTGCCTCTCAGATTGGGTGGGAAACCCAGGTGTCATTATGGGAAGTCTAGTCACTCAACATGGTTTCCCCATAGGCTGCTTTCTTGTGTAGTCGCTGACTGTAAAATGCCACTGATGAGCATACACACACACCTATGCGGCCAGACCATGAGGCGCCTCCCAGAGGACCCCTCACTCCTTGTACTCCCTAATACGTACCCCTAGTCTTCCTCCCTGCCCCACCCCAACAGGTTTCTGCTCTCATTTCTTCTCCCCTCTCAGTACTACCTCCAAAACTCCAAACAGAAGCAGAACCACCCTTCAGTAAAACACGTTTTAATACGCTCAACTGAAAACTTGGACGTGAATTACCAGAAAATAAACATGATAATTGGGAGGGCCACGTAGAGAAAATGTGTGTGTGTGTTGGGGTGGGGGGGATCTAAATAAAAAACAACTCAGTTTGAAAATTTCCCAGTTTATCATCCATCTAATCTCCTTTTAGTTAACTGCAGAAGGAAAATGGGTCAAGCTTGAGAAAACAACTTACATGGATCCTACTGGTAAAACAAGGTAACCTATTTTTTTCTTTTGTAAAATGCTCAGTATTTGGGTTCTCAGGGTCTCTGTTACTGTTTGGCATAATTTTGATATTTTCCTCATTGTAAACTCCTATCTTAAATTTAAAAAGTCTAATTTAGCTGTTTTCAAATTGTTAGAATGTTTGAGTCACTTATAATCTCTGAAAAAATTACATTGTAAATTTGTTACCGTAATTAGTCAGAAATCTATTTCAACACCATTCTGCCCAAGTAGATTAGTGTGAACCTAAAACTTTGGGGACAAGCCTAATTTAAGCTAATAAAGCAGCAAAATGATTAACAGTACAGGTTGCTTCCTTCTAGGTAAACCAATTCTAATCTATAAATTAGAAAAATTAAAGAGGAAACATTTCTGGGTTTGAGGTAAAAGTTATATGCTTATATCTTGCATGTGGAAATGTAAATTGGAAAAGAAAACTTTTTGTAAAGCATTTCACAATATGTATTATATGCCATAAAGATGTTGTGTGAGGGGAGAGTTTGGGACCAGGTCACCGTGGGGCCTGAGACTCTGCTAAGAAAACTATTTGGAATCAGATTTAGGCCTGAAAAAGGTTCATCAAAACTTAAAAAAACGAAAATAAATTGAACGCAACCTGAACATAAAAAAAAAAAAAGAGAGAGAGAAATAATTGTTATAGTGTATGCATTTGGTAAAATCTATGCAACCACCTACAAAGCAGATTATGAAGACAGCCTAGCAATATAAGAAAAGTTAATGTTTGATAACAAAATTCAAAATTGTATGTATGCTTTTAAAACTCTGCCAAATAATGTGTAAGAAAAGGCTAGAAGGAAAACTGTAGAAAAATGTTAATGGCAGCTGTATGATTAACCTTTTTTCTTTTATTTTACAGATTTTCTGTTCAGTAATTTTTTATATTAAATATCAGGAAAAATGTGTTAAAATAGATTAAGCATTTACTTAGTGAAATATAAAAAATAAAATGGAATGAGAAAATATGAAAATGCAACTAAATGTATCTTAATTATATGATATAAATTAATATAAAAATTCCATTTACTAAGTGATCAAATAAGAATAGAGTTTCCTTGTGAGGAAATACTTCTATCATCAAAGTTAAAGTACGTGAACTTGCCAGTAATTTAAACTTTTGATTATATCTACTAAACCAGCAAAAATATTGGTAAGGCCCAATGTTGGCGAGCTATGGGAAACATTAAGATATATAACACCATTAAATTAAAACCCCAAAGTGAGAAAGCCAAGCACACCACGATCATCACCACAGTAAAGAGTATAGCTATTATTTATAGTGAGATTGATGTACAAAATTAAATATGAACTAAGTAGGGATTCGGAAATGCGGCAAGGCCCACACCTTAGGGAGCACAACATGTTCAAATGTACTTCTTTTTGTGAAAATATAGACAGATTAGAACCCAAGCTGTAGTGATATCATTTGGTTCTCTTCCTTATAATGTTTACGTTTATAACACCAAATAAAACCCTCAACACTAGTCTAAGGAGGATGTGTTGGTTCGCAGCACCTTGTCTCGTCACCTGACTCCTTCTTCCCTTCCTTCCTGCGTTAGGGATGTGCAGCAGAATCATTAGGGGATTATTTTCAAAACACCCACTAGGTGTTACCTGCAGAGAGTCTGCTCCAGTAGTTTGGGAGCAGGTTCTAGAGTCTACCCAACTGCCCTGCTCATATGGCCTCCGTATGTTCACCTCCAGCTCCTCACATAGGTCTTTCTCGCAGCTCCAAAGGGGTCTTACATGCAGCATTAACATGTCACACAGAATGTCAAGCTTGGAAGGATGAAGCTCTGTACTTTAGGCTGTGATTTATAAATTTATAAAATGTTTCATCTATTTCATATAAAAGCATGTAAGGATAAGGATACAATAGCAGCTAGAGAATCCTTTGTTCCACTGTCATATTCCTGAAAGAGGGTACAGAATTAATTTTACAAGTGTGAAAATAGGCTGGCAGTACATCCCTTTATTGACATTCAGGACAGAAGTGAAGTCATCATCTTGTGGCCCTTCCTACCTCCTGTGTTGGTTGACTAGAGGGAAGAAAGCAAAACAGATCTTCCCATAACAAAGACTAAAAAATAGAGTAACTTAACTAGAATCAGAATTCTAAAGCTACAAGAGACTTGTGAGATAACGTACTCTTAACTCCCTAGTTTTACAAATGAGAAAAGTCTCAAGGTTGTGGCTATGGGGTCAGCTAGTAGGCAAGTGGAGACTAAGATTTTCTGACTCAGTCCAGTGTACGTCGCTCTCTGAGTCCCGCTAAGGTGACTGGAGCTCTCACAGGGCATTCTTATTCTAGTATCTCTTATAAATGCATTTGTATTTTATTGCTCATAATTGCTGGCTCGTTACTGCTTATTTACCTCATTATAACCACTATATTGATGCTACTCTTTCTGTCTCCCTTATTCCTAGTGTATTTGGGATGGGACCTTCAGTGCTTTGCCCAGCACTGTCTTCTTCAGTCTTTAGGACTAACCTTAAGAGGCAGCAGAGAGAGCTATATCAAAGGTGTTTTGTCTCTTGCAGTTTGTATTACTGACTTATCAGAAGTGCTTGTTGGTTGGCTTCTTGCTACTAACAGGAATGTCGGCAGCTGTGAGTTGTCAAAGTCTGTTTGGTTTCCACAGGTTCATTTTGACATATTTGCCCTGTAAAATTTGGGTACAATACTGAAGTATCTAGTTTACAGAAAGTTATTTTAAAACTAGATTACATTATCTGAAATTTTGGTTTTTAATAGAAATGTGGCAAGATCCAAACCCTTAAGGATAAGCAGATAAAAAGTAGGAGGGTTCCTCCAAGTAGTACACCTTATACTCAGCGTTACTGTAGGGAGACAGACGTTGACGCCTTTCTTATCCCAATACCCAGAGCCACTCAAATGTCTCCCTTGGATGCAAAATTATTTGCTTCTTCACTCCCATCTCTTAGCACTGCTTTCTCCTAGTTGAGGAATGAGAGGGTGAAGGGGGAGTTGTCCCTCATGCCCTCCCCCTAGAAACACAAGAACTGGACTTTCCTTGCAGTGCTCCCCCAGAACAAATAGCTAATCAGCATGATGCCATAAAAGGGATCAGGGACGGGCTATCACTCATCTCACTCTTTCCTCCAGGGACATTTTCTCCTTTGATAAGATGTCACACACGCAAAGAAGAGCACTCTCCTAAATTTCAGAATTCCTCAATAAATGGGAAGGTCCTGCTTTCTTAAATTGTGTATTTTAGGTCACAGACCTTAACATCTGAATTGTATAACTATCTATCTCACCAGCTCTCATTATGCAGAATCCCCTCTGGAATTTTCGCAGGGGCATATTGTACGTCCACTGCTGAACAGCCTGGAAAGCTGTGATCACCAGTTGTGCTGTTCCCTGTAGATTTGTGGTCCAAACTGAAGAATTTCTCCAGTTACTGATTTGAAAGGCAGCTCAAGTGACAGCACCCAGAGGGCTAGATGTCGGGTGGCAGCTTTTCTCTGGTAATTTTCAGAAGCTGTAGGACAGCACAGTGGGTTGTGTTGACCATTGTCATTAGTATCTTTGCATGCTTTGCATTTGTAGAGTTCTGGCTGTACACTCAAAACCTAAGAACATTCTCCTCTTCAGCACTAATGATTTTGTTTTTTCTTCTGACTGAACAGAACTTGGGAAACGGTGAAACGTACAACCAGGAAAGGACAGTCGGCTGATGGTATGGGTGCAAACCTATTATAACCTCGTGAGGGAAGTTAGCCCACATCACTCTCTGTAAGGCTAGGTGCAGGGTTTTTCCTTCTACTGTAACCAAGACGTCAGAGCATTTACCTCCAATTATGATTTTTTATCTTTAAATCTAGTATTCTTTTCTGCAGTGCTCTGTAACTAAATCAGCTTTCTTTATAAATAACTTCTGGAGCCTGTTATCTAGACTCCAAACAGTGTTTTTGAGGAGAAGACATATTCATAGCCAGACACAAATCAATAATTTGAAGCCACATACTGTGTCTTGCTATGCTATGACTTTAGAAATCCTTTGTGTTCTGTTCAAAGGATCTAGGAGAGCCCTAGTTTGGAAAACTTATTTGCACTGAAAAATGCTCTTGACCACTTGCTTTAGATGTTGATGAGGAAATGGAATTAGGAAACAACTGTTCATTCAGTTCACTTTCCGTTCCAGCTGTAAATGCTTTGACTGCAAAGGTCCCAGAAACAATTCTGAAATTCACCTCTGGTCTAGGAGAAGTTGGGCGACAGGTCTTTTCTTGTTTTTCCCTTTCATTTTTTTTCCATTCTGTTCTGGTTTTTACTGGAAGCAAACAGAGTATCTGCCACAGCTGCTGCTTTTCTCTGCTGGGAAAGTTGAGGGGATGATGTGAATACCTTTCCTGGGAAGTTTGCTTTTCCCTAGAACTGAGTGGGATTTTGTTTTAGGGCCAAGTAACATATCACTTATTTATAAACATGGAAGTGTGATTATTTTTTCTTTAATTAATTTTTTAAGTGAGAATGACTTCCACGTTAACTAACAATATTGTGGCTTTCACCTTCCTATTGGGAATGGCAAACATAAGGTAGAGTTCGAATGCCACATTTCTTAAAATACGGGGTTTTAGTGAGATTGCTGTAAGCAGATTGCCGGCGTGACTGAGCTTTCATTAGGACTCTCCTGCATCTTATTTCCTGGCAACAGGTGTGACAATTATCCCGGTACTGCAAAGAACTCTGCATTATGAATGTATCGTTCTGGTGAAACAGTTCCGGCCACCCCTAGGGGGCTACTGCCTGGAGTTCCCCGCAGGTGAGTCACCCAGCTTGGAACTGGACTGTTTCTTGGGACTTGTCATTCAACGCCGTTTTATCTGTCCATGGGGTTCCAAGCTCAGCAGAACCCTTTCTGCAGTGAGGCGCCTCCAACCACCTCAGGGATCGTCACCCATGGAGGCAATCCAAGGCGTGTCACAGTTCACCTTTCCACGCCACCTGTCCTCCTCTTTGTGACATTCTTTCTAACCTCTCTGAGGAATTGCTTTTCCCTCATCTGTCAACTTATTTCATCTATCACTAGCGATCTCCCTCTGCCAAGAAATTTGCAGTAATAACTAGGCCAGACTCTTAACTCCAAAAACTATCAATGGAATAGAAAATTTTTTTTCAGCTGTACAGTAAGTTAAGCTCTCTAGAATTTATGCAGTGTGTTGTTATAGGACTGAATTGGGTTGTTACCATCAGGAGAGATTAGATCTCATCTATCATTAGTGGTTTAAGTTTTGTATTTTTAAGGTCCATCCCATATTAATATATAATTAACTTTATTTCCTTTCTTATTTACTCGCTATTTAACTTTAAAAGTAACTGAAGTGGCGGACGGATGGTTGGTTAGAGCACGTGCTCTCAACAACAAGGTTGCCGGTGCGACTCCCTCATGGGATGGTGGGCTGCGCCCCCCTGCAACTAGATTGAAAATGGCAACTGGACTTGGAGCTGATGGGTCCTGGGAAAAACACACTGTTCCCCCAATAAAGTCCCAGAAATACACACTGTTCCCCAATAAAATCCTGTTCCAATTCCCCAATAAAATCTTTTTTTTAAAAAGTAACTGAATAGCCTGTATTTCACCTTTTCTTGGTAATTTTTTATTCCTTTCAGGAAAGACTCAGAGTTGCTACTGTCCCTCTCCCACTTGGACTCTCTTCCTCATCACAGTATCATAGTGGTTCCCTAAAGCCCACCAGCCTTCAGTTCTGTCTTTTCTGTTCTCCCTCAGAGGTGATCTTCATCCTGGCATCTCACTACAGGGCCTGTGAGGGAGGAAGGCAAGATAGGTAACACTGACCCCATCTTAGGAGGAAACGGGAAGTAATAGGCTTCCGGTGCTGTCGTCACACAGCTAGGTCCAAAACCTGGGCCACTCAGCCATCACCGAGCCACTTGTCCTCCCAGGAAATCTGTTACCCGGGCTGTAGAAATCATTAGTGCTAAGATGCTCGTGAAAACCAATCTAGGTCTAAGTACGATGAACAGACGAAAGCTATCTGGACCTACTTAATCTGCCTAGGGTTTTATGCATTTACCTTTTTTTTCTATAAAAGTGCCAAACCTCGGTTTTACCAGTAAGACCACTTCTCACTATCCTCTGATTCTTCTCACATAGCTCAGCAGCAGCTATGTTAGAAGGAGAGATTCAAAGAAACGTGGGTTTCCCTCTCCTACCTCACTTGAACTTGAACTCCCAGGTCTCATAGATGATAACGAAAGCCCAGAGGCAGCTGCTTTGCGGGAGCTGGAGGAAGAAACCGGCTATAAAGGTGACGTTGCTGAATGGTCCCCAGGTTTGTATTGCTTTCCAGGGGTGGTGCATTTGGGGGCAAACCTAGGAAAATTAGCCAAGCAGTGGATTCTTCTGTTGTAAAAGCATTGCTTCTTGGGGTGTTCTTTATAGTCAGAATTCAGATGGCTTTTATTTTGGCTAATTCACTGAAGAAAAATGATAATTAGATTTGGTCACCCTCTACATGTGAACTTACCCTCCCCTCCCCATGACAGCAAGTTTGAGCAAGAAAGACCTGAAGTCGGAGAAGAATTATGAAATCATGTTGCCTTCCAGAGGTCCCCACACCCTGAGCTTTATTACGTACTCACCTCTGGCTCACCCATCAAACTCACGTCATGCGCCTAAGACTTTTTTTTTCTTCATGTGAAAGAATTTTACATCATGTCAGTACCATCTCCGCTCAGACTTACCGAAGTTTGCGCAGGAACTTTGGGGAAGATAGGGATGCTAGCTACATATGTTCTACAGTCCTCCAGCCCGTACTAAGTGGCGGGTAAACTGGTGTTCCTGCGTCAGTTCTGTTACACAGGACTTAGGAGCTGTCTTCTTCCGAAGGCATTTAAGTCATGAGACAAATGACCTCTGACTGGTGCCTGTAAAGATGACCTGTTGCTTCTCTCCATAGCTGTAAGTATGGATCCGGGTTTGTCAAACTGTACCACACACATTGTGACAGTAACTATTAATGGAGATGACGCTGAAAACGTGCGACCTAAGCCAAAGCCCGGTGAGTGCACTGGCTGTTTAAGGGCTGAACAGCATTGAATATTGTTTACCTTTGCTTTGCTAGTAGTTTCCTTTCTGACTGGTTAAAAAGTAACAGTCTTTTGCAGATGCTTCCTCAGTATTCTTGTCTATTTTCGTAATCTTGTGTATTTTTAGCATTTTTTACCACTTCATTGATTTTTATGCTTTCTTTATATAAAATGTTAAATTACATATTTCCATATTTTCTGTATTGAGTTTATTCTTACTTAGTAATATGAGCTACAGGCCTACATCCAAAATAGTAAACAATGAAAATCTTCAAAGTCATTCTGATTTCTGTCTTCATATATGTAAAGAATGGCTAAGTAACTGTTACAGGACAGCAGCTGATTAACTACTCTTATTGAGTTCCATACTTAGAGAAGCTTTTTGGAAATTCTTTGCTCTGTAATATATTTTAGCAAGTTTGGATTCAGAAGCTTTAATGCATGGCCGTTCCATGTCCTCACCTGCCCTTAAAGGTGTTGATATATACACCACAGAAAACCATGTGTGCAAGTGAGTCTTCCAGTTCTCATCTTCCTTAGTTGTTCCTAAATGTTTTGTACATTGCAGCTGATTTTAAACGCTCAATTTTCAAGCTAGCAAACAGACATGTAAACGGCAGTTCCTCCGAGTTACACAGAATCATCAGAAGATCCGGTAATTCCCTCCTGGGTACATACCCGGTGTACTTCTAGGAACTGAAAGCAGGGGCTCAGATACTTGTCCACCCACGTTCATACAGTGTGGCTCACAGTCCCCACCAGGGGGAATGGAAGACAAAATGCAGCATTCATACAATGAATATTCAGCCATAAAAGAACGAAATGTCTGATACACGCTGTAACTTGAATAAACCTTAAAAACATCGTGCTAAGTGAAATAAGCCAGACGGGCAAACACTGTGTGATTCTACTAACATGAGACACCTCAGGTCAGTACATTCCCAGAGGCAGAAAGTAGAAGAGGCGCCGGGGACGGGGAAGGGAGCGGTAGCGGGCTCCACGTTCCTACTGGGATGATGAAAACATTCTGGATCGTGCTGATGGTCACACAGTGTGAATGTATTTAATGCCAATGAATCACACCTTGAAAAATGGTGAAAATGGTAAATTTTGTGTCGTGTATATTTTCATACAATTTAAAAATACATAGATACGTATGACAGAATATGCTTTAAATTTTGCTATCAAACATTTGATTGGGAGAACGATAACTTTGTACTATGGAATTTTTTACTGTGTATACAAATCAAATTAGTAGAGACCCAGGTTTCTGTTAAGTTCTTAGAGTCTTTCTGAAAGGTCCTGCACAAAAGACGCATGTCTTGGCATTCCAGGCCCTGCTAAAATGTCCTCCTTCTGTTTCTTTGCAGGAGATGGAGGTATGTTACTCAGCTTCCAGTGTCTGTCCACCTCTATGGTTTGGTGGAGTGGTGAGGGCTATGGGCCTTTTGTGTTCTTCTGGTAGGCTCTCCTATTCTTCAGCTTTGTTTTCACTTGCATTTTGTCTATTTAGAATTTATGGAAGTAATTTCCTTACCAAAGAATGACTTGCTGAAGAGACTTGAAGGTAAGCATTCTTAACATTATTATCCAACTCTCTCTTTTCCCCACCCATTCACAGAAAAGGGGTACTAAATATAATTGTTTCTTTATATTCTTTATCATTCAAGTCAAATACATAGCAACTACTTTAAAACTGCATTTGACCAAGAAAAAATAATTGTCCTTTCCAGGTGGCATAGAGTCTGAAAATATGAGTAAGACATTGTATCAAGTGAAAGCTTTCAGCGGAGGCTCTTTCCCTATATAAATCCAGCTTATATTCCCTCTTATTAGCCAGAACTATTTATACCTTAAATCTTTAACCGTGGAGATACGGAGGTTTAAGGAGCTCTCTGTTAGCTATGCTGGGGTGTTAGATGGTTCTTTGTGCAAAGTGTATGTTAGAGGAGAATTGAACAGTATTCCTTCTATAAATACAAATACTGAGGTATCTACTCTACGCCAAGAGCCATGTGCTGACACAATGAACTACACTAACCAGCAGTGTGGCCCTTAGTAACGTACAGGTCACGTGGTTAGTGTGTCATCCCTGGCCAGGGATTCTGTAGTAGATTATGTGGACAGATGTCCCTGAAAGAACTACTAGGATGGAGTGTACTGAAGACAGGACCGGGCCCGTCACGGAACTCCTCATGCCGCTCGGTAGGTCCACATTCACTCACTTAATTTTTACTGCAAAAATTGAAGCATTGTTGGACCTGGAGCTTTGAGAGCAACCTCTCTCTCCCATAAGTACCAGTGGCTTCCAGTTCTTTTTTTTTTTTTTTTAAGTTTACTGGGCTGACAATTGTTAGTAAAGTTACATAGATTTCAGGTGTACAATTCTGTATTACATTATCTATAAATCACGTTGTGTGTTCACCACTCAGAGTCAGTTCTCCTTCCATCACCATATATTTGATCCCCCTTACCCTCATCTCCCACCCCCCCGCCCCTCTTACCCTCTGGTAACCACTAAACTATCTGTGTCTATGAGTTTTTGTTTCTCATTTGTTTCTTGTTCTTTTGTTGTTTTTGGTTTATATACCACATATCAGTGAAATCATATGGTTCTCTGCTTTTTCTGTCTGACTTATTTCACTTAGCATTATACTCTCAAGATCCATCCATGTTGTCACAAATGGTCCTATTTTCATCTTTTCTTACCACTGAATAGTATTCTATTGTGTATATATACCACAACTTCGTAATCCATTCATCTATTAAAGGACATTTTGGTTGTTTCCATGTCTTGGCCACTGTAAATAAAGCTGCAATGAACATTGAAGCACACGTGTCTTTATGGATAAATGCTTTCAGATTTTTGGGGTAGATACCCAGGAGAGGGATTGCTGGGTCATATGGTAATTCTGTTCGTAATTTTTTGAGTAAGCTGCACACTGCCTTCCATAACGGCTGCACCAGTCTGCATTCCACCAACAGTGTATGAGGGTTCCTTTTTCTCCACAGCCTCTCCTACACTTGTTACTATTTGCAGTTCTATTTTTTAATGTCTATGTTGTTTGTGTGAAAAGTAAAGTGGATCTTTCAATCAGTGATTTCAGGTTCCCAGAAAGCTGCCATTCCTACTGTACTTTTTAAAAAACTGGATCTGAGGTAAAAACCACCTCCAGATTCAAAGTCAGAGTTAGAAATACTCATACTGAAGACTCAGTCATTTATTAGGCATTTACTCAGAGAAGCATGGCTCTCAGTAACAGACACCGTAAGTTAGTCTGATGTGTTTGCCCGGATTTGAGCTCAGCGGACCGTGTATTAGGTCCAGCTGAACAAGTTCCACGGCCTCTAAGCTTTTCTCATGTAACAGGAACAACAGACAGCCCCTATCTCTGAGGAGACATAAGTAAAAGAAAATGGGAGAATGTTGGCACATAGTGCTTAAATGTTATATGCTGTATCTTTTATCATTTTTTATATTCGGAAAGTATTCTTTAATAAAAAAACAACCTTTCCTTCTCCCTTCCACCTAATTAAACTTCCATTCTGGCCTTAGAAGAGGGGAAAATATAGAGAAAGAGGGGGAGGCAGATAGAGAAAGAGGGGGAGGCAGATAGAGAAGGCTATATGGGGGGGAGGTGTAAAAGCCAGTTTTCCTAGCTTTACTAGACTCAAAATATAGTAATCAAATCATTTCCTCAACAAGCAACATTTGAGAAGTTGCAAAAGGTATTTGGAGTTCAGTTTGCTACAAGAAATAGCTTTCAGCACTTACCAAGCCCGTCATTCAGGTGAGTAGGACATAACCCTGCCTTCAAGGATCAAAGTGTCTCTGAGCTTGTTCTAAATGAGTAGCTTGAAAAATAAGAGACAGATTTGAAGTCTGATAACTTCCATCTGAGCGAAACCGAAATTGTCATTAAAGCCCTTTGTAAGAAGGTTCTGAGATGTCATCCTTTATAGAATTCTAGACCTATCATGCATAGTAGTTAACTTGAATGGGGAAAGTATGTATTCCCTAGCGGTGAGAAAGACACGTGAGTCTCTAAGTCAGGTACTGAATAACCATGCACAGTTTCAGAGTAGCAAAGCCCGATAGTGAGCTACAAATGAAGTACCAATCGGATCTACAAAGCTTTCCTGTTTTAACAGAAAATCATCATCTGTTATATGTGCTCTTGTCTTTCTTCTTCCTGTTTGCTTGTCTCATGCTGGAAACGTATGTAATCCTTTATTCTTCCACTAGAGTAAGAGCTGTGAAGGCACAAAATGCCTCCTTCACAGTATCACCAGCATGCAGCACAGCACTGGCACATGGGAGCTGCACAGTAAACACTGATGGAGTAAGAGCTACTACCCTTTCGTGGCATCACTGTCTGACATGTCTCCTTTGCTTCCTCTAGCTCTGGTAGCTGAAGAAAATCTGATAGTGGACGCCAGGGTCTATGCCTACGCTCTGGCACTGAAACATGCAAATACAAAGCCCTTCGAAGTGCCCTTCCTGAAATTCTAAGGCCAGAGGACAACAGCCATGTTTTTGTAAATGAGGCCCCCAGCCCTCCTCCTCTAAGACTTTGTATTCAGCTTCGTTTAATGTAGATTTGAAATGAGCTTTTTCATAAAATAAAGGCAACAAAAAATGCACGTGGTGGTATGGAATTATAATTACAGGTAGGCTGTAGCTAAACAAATATTATAAAAAAGCACATAAATGCAGATGTTTATACAGTTTGGGGTTTTGTTTTTTTTTTAAAAAACTTCAGCTATTACTTTTCTAATCCAGTCCAGGAGATAGGGGTATTTCTATAGGAAAAGAGACCTGAATTCCAGAGTAGGTAAGCTATGACAGCCCTCAACCCACAACATAAAATTCTGTGTGCAAATAACTATTTACTATATTAGTGTTTAAACAGTTTTAAAACAAACATAAGGACTTTCTTAGCCCCTGCTAACTGAATTTATCTACTATATGGAATTAATCTGCATAGCAGAGGATATAACATCAAGAGAATAACTTTCATAATAAGCAAATGTTTACATTTAGCTACTGTCATCATATCCACCTATTACTGAGGTAGTAAACCATCTCTTATGTAAAGAGAAACAGTTGATTCCACTCATTGTATCAAGAGGCTAATGAAAATACAGGGCCCTTCCCTTAAATGTGTGCACGTACTTTAGAATCTCGTTTCCTATCCTTATCTAAACTAAAAAGTACTTGAAGTTTCTAAAAGGCAAATGCATAGTAATAAGATTTACATGGTTTGGGTCATCCCTGTCTTGGTGTTAAAAACCATGAGTGTAGCCAGCAAGGTTAGCAAGTACCAGAAACACAATAAAAACTATTTAAAGGAAAAAATGGGATTGTTTCTGGCCCACGCATGCCTGAAGTCCGTCATCCAAAAGGTCTACCAGGGTTAGTGGGCCGCCATCTTACCTCTTTACTGACCTTGGCTCTTGGGTCGCCTTTTATGGCCTCCAGTAGCTCCAGGATCAGAGCCTTTTCAGCTTAGCCCCTGACAGAAGTCTCAGGATGATTCTCATTAGCCAGCCCTAAATCATGATTCCATCCCTGAAACCACGGGTCAGACCAGGCCCCACAGAACCACGTAATGATTGGCGTAATAATGCTAAAATGCTGCAGTATAGCTCATTTGTCCACAGGGTCGCTGTCTTTTCTAGAGATATTTTTATAAGCAAAAATATAAAATCTTTATACTTCTTAAACAAGTATGGAAAGAATTACGGAGAGATCTGCAGAGATCAAGTGTACTCTCCCCATAAATATTATGAAATTAAGCCTCAACTACTTGCTCTAATAGTAGCCTTCCCCTGTGCCTCTAACCCCTTTTATAAAATCCTTATTTTTAAACATGGGAGTCATAGTCATAATTCTCCAGAGCTCTTAATCCTTTTCCCTGAGCACTTAAGAACCAAGTACTATAATTTCCCTTGTTACTACCCTCCTTCAAAATCAGAAGAGACAAGGCATATGTAAAATACAGACTCCAGCAGTCTCTCCAGCTCTTCCAAAGCCACTCCCTATGGGAACTGAGAGACCTATTCATAACTGTTAATGGAGATTTGTAACCCCTACCTGTCCCTGCTGCTTTTTTTCTCTTCCTAAGAGTGCAATTTAGAAGTGATACCTAAATCCTAGAATATACCCTATGTATTTATGTTATCTATAAATATACCAAAGGCTATGCTTTGGAAATTAGTTTGAGAACTGGCTGTCTGGACATTTTCATCGGCTGGCACTGTTAATGTCGGCATTTAAAAGTTGAAGCTTTCCTATAAAAGCATATTTTTACCTCCTTTTGGGGGGAAAATCAGCTCTACACCTGGGCCCCTATTTCTATGGGAACAATGGTCTGCAGTCCTTAGAGGTGTTCTCGGGTGACAGTCCTTACAGTCCTGCCTGCCTGCACTTTATCTGCCTTGCCCGTCGTTATTTGGCTGTGATCCTATGTGAAACAGGATACGCTTCCTGCACTTACAAAGAAGGTAAATAATGGTGGAAAACCATACTTCTGAAAAGGATGTCTTTCAAAAATTAAGTTTTTTCTCTTTTTGGACAGTAATGCACATACTTATTCATTTTTTAAAGTACGTGGATTATTGTTTATTGACAAAGAACTGCTATTTCAAATGGAGACTGGGATATTGTCTGAGACCACTTTTTTCCTGTTATTTGCAAATGTTAGTCACATAACTGAGTAACCTTACATTGGTCACTATCCCTCAGTATTTTAGGATGAAACACTAAACTAATTACATGTGACCACTTGCAATAAGCATCTCAGGATGGATTTTATATGAGTAATAAACCACAAAAAACTTGTACAATGCATTTAATACCAGATTTTTTATTTTTCCAACACAACTGAAACAGTTGTAAATAAAAGTTTATTGTCTACTGTTTACACTCATGTTGCTGCTATAAAGTACAATAACGTACACAGATTCCTAGCATGAATTACTCATTGTTCACCCCCACTGAGCTACAGACATTGCTTGAGAATTAGATCTTCGCTTTAGGGATTTAAGAGAAAAAAAACAAAACTGGGGCATAGTATCTTAAAAGCATTCTCAAGTGACTTGGAATTCGAAGGCATAGCCAATACGTAAAAACAGCAGCGACTGTGCTGTCACTGGGAAGAAAGGGATGGAAATCAGGAAGAGTAATTCTAAGTTGTTTCTAGTGACAGAAGGAATTCGGAAGTTTGATGTGCCCATCGGGCTAAGTGGCTGCTTTGAGAAGGTACAAATAAAGGGAGGGACGTGGAAGGAGGGTGGGAATATGGATACTATGATTTTAAAAAGTATAAAAAGTAATTATATCTAAAATATAGATTAGATATAAATGTTCCAGAACTCATTAAATAAGCCCAAAAATACTGGAAAGTGGCGATCTGAACTACATTTATTTTTAAACAAGTGGGGGGAATACTGAGTGTTTTGAATGTTGTGTGCAAAAGTGAGCCACGTCACCATCTCACCGTCACAACTGAACACGGCAAGGCGGGTACACTGGTTTCCAGCATCACAGGCGACACTACATGTACGTTTTCTAACGAATAATGTAAACTTGAGTTTTAAGGCAGCTGGTACTAAATGCTGCACACAGGCGTAGCTCGGTGCCCATCTCAGAAATGGGGCAGTTAGCACTTGAAAACAAAGTGGGGAGAAAAGGGGAACCAGCATTTGACAAGAACGTCGAAATGTTTTCCCTTGCACACACACAAAAGTATGGGAACATTCAGAAAAACAAAGCACCCATCCCGCCTACTTCAGCCTGTTCCTTAACAAATATTTCAAAATACTGATAAATAATAGTGACTGCGAGCAGAATTCCGGTGCCAGAGCCAATGGCCCCGAGGAAGTCGGCCAACACGGACAGGGCGCCGATGCACAGCCCTCCGAACGCCGCCGCGGTGGGGATATACCTAGAAGACAAAGCCGAGTCAGGACGCATAGGGGACGGAAGCAGCCAGGTGCCCAGTGTAACAATCTAACCCCACAGGGCACGGGCAGTACCCAGCGAGGGCTGTCCACAGCACTTACATGTTGATGAAAAGTGATGAAAAGAATGAGTTGACTCCCTGATTTTGAGAGACCAGGAAATAGCCACAGCAGTACATGATTTTGATGGAAAATTAGAATCCTCAAGTGAGATTTGGTGTGAAAATGTTGTATTTTTTAAATCGATAACCTTTAGCTCCCTCTTCTAGGTGAGTAAATTTCAAAATGATTCCTAAGTATTAAATTTATGTGAAAGATTTGGATGGTTCTCTTCCAACAGTAACTCAACCTTGGCTGCACATTAGACTCACCTGGAGAACTGTTAAAAATAATGGGATTGTATTTAAAATATTCTAGAAAGAAAGGGAAAAACAAGATTGGGGGAGATGGTAAATGAAACAAGAATGAAAGAATGATAGCTACTGAAGCTGGATATACTTGGGTGCGTGGAGACTCATTATACTATTCTCTGAAATCTGTGTTCCCAATAAAGAAAATTTAAATAAATACTAATGCCTTTGGAACAAACGATTATGGGACAATTCAATATCCACATGCGAAAGAAGGCATCTGAACCCCTATCTCACACCAAACACAAAATTTATCTCAGGATGAAAGACTTAAACGTAAGAGTTGATTCTCCTAAGGGAAAACGAGTCTTTGTGATCTTGGGTTAGGAAATGGTTTCTTTGATACAACACCAAAAACAGCACAAACCATCCAAAGATGAAACAGATACACTGAAATTCACTTAAAAATTTGTGCATCAAAGGATACCATCAAGAAAGTGAACAGACAACTCAGAATGACACAAAAGACTTGCAAAGGATGTACGTGACAAGAGACATATCCAAAATACTTTTTAAAAACATTACAACTCAGTAACAAGAAACAACCCAATTAAAATTGAATACATTTCTCCAAACAACATACAATATACAAATGGCTGATGAACATGAAAAATCTTCAACATCATTACTCATCAGGGAAAAGCAAAGCAAATCAAAACCACAATGAGATAACACTTTATCCCCTCTAGGTGGCTTTATGCTAATCTAAAAGCAAAAACTAGTGCTGGGCAGGATGTGCACCAGTTGGACCTCAGCGTGCTGGTGGGGATGCAGAACGGTACAGCCACTCTGGAAGACAGTGTGGTGGTTTCTCAACATGTTAAACAGTGACTACATGCCAACAACTCCACTCCTAGAGAAATGAAAACATGTCCACACAAACCTTAGACAAGCATGCTCATAACAGCATTATTCATGATGGACAAAAAGTGGAAACAACCCAAATTTCCATCAACTGACGAATGGATAAAAAATTGGGTATATCCGTACAATGGAATATTCACAGATTATGAATGAAATCGGAAAACACTATGCTAAGCAAAACAAGCTACTTACAAAAGATCACATATTATGATTCCACATATATGAAATGTCCAGAACAGGCAAATCTATAGATAGAAGGTAAAAACGTGTTGCCTGGGGCTGAGGGGATGGGAGAGTGGGGTAGGAATGGGGAATAACTAATGGGTACAAGGTTTATTTCTGGGTATGAAAATGTTTTTAAAATTAGAGTGTAATGATTACACACTCTGAATATACTGAAAAAAACCACTAAACCATATACTTCAAATGAGTGAATTACATGGTATGTGGATTACACCTCAATAAAACTGTTATCAAAAAACAACTGATGGGTGGCCTGATAGCTCAGTTGATTAGAGTGCAAGCTCTTAAGAACAAGGTTGCTGGTTCAGTTCCCACATGGGATGGTGGGCTGTGCCCCCTGCAGCTAAAGACTGAAAATGGCGACTGGACTTGGAGCTGAGCTGCGCTCTCTACAACTAGACTGAAGGACAACAACTTGTCTTGGAACTTATGGGCCCTGGAGAAACACACTGTTCCCCAATATTCCCCAATAAAAAAATAAACAAAACTGATGCCTAGGACCCACTCCAGACCAAATAAATCACAATTTCTGGAGGTGGGACATCAGTGTTTCTAAGCTCCCAGGTGATTTTATGTACAGCCAGCCAACAATGAGAATCTCCTATGTACATGTTAACACTTGGCAAAGCAGTGAAGAGAACACAGTTTCAATTAAAATAATTTAGGTATCATTTTGATGTGGAAAACAAAGTTTTGTGTTAAATTTTGGTCTTTTTTGTGTGAAGTAGAAGAGAAATGCTTCACATCTGAATGTAAACAAAGAATAATATCTGCCAATAAATGAAAGACAGATTGAAATACTGAGTACATGCGTGCATGTGTCCCCCCATCAAGGATTAAATCTAATGACCTTACCTATTAAGCTCATGAACCATAGAGGTATCTCGGTGGCCCCTCATTACCATTTGCTGTTCCTTAAGCTGTTTAGCGACCTGCCAGGAGAAAAACAAGTTTTAAAATCAAACTCTAACTTCTCACTGTTCACTCTACCAGGTTATGTGTAAAGTGCTTTGCACACACTAACAAGTAAGATAAAGAAACCTGAAGCAGGTACTGTCACATTCTCATTAAACCTGAGGCCACTGAGGCCACAATACTGCACAGCTCCATTACCCATACACTAAACCAGCTTTTCCCGGTCCTTTTTATCACAACCCTCAAGAAAATTAAATACGTACTAAGGAAAAAGATTTTGTCGGTTAGGGTTGAGCTTTGCAGGGTCACAAGCCATTGTAAAATCTATAAATGTTTCACCTCCAGGAACCAATTTTTAACCCCCTGGGGTAACATAACTCATTAAGAATCTTTGAATTAAAGTTTAAATTACAAAAGTAATTAACAGTGTATCAATTACCACTTTGACATCTAAAAATTATAAATTTTCATTTTTCAAATAAACCAAATACTTACATCTTTGGCTGAGGAACCAGACACTTCTATCCACGTCTTAGAAAAGAAAGCACAAGACCCCAGCATAAAGATGATATACACAACCACGTGGACAGGATCCTCAAATATAGCACCCATGGACTCGGGAGGAGACAGGTAGTAACAAAGACCTCCCACTGGGTACGAGCGGGCAGGGCCTCCACCGCTGACATCCTACACAACAAGAATGAAAAGGACAAATGGCCAAACGAATTGGTCAAGCACACATTTTTTAACTTTTCAAACTCCTAAAAAATTATGACAATGTTTTAAGCTCAAAGCACCTACAACTAATGTCTCTATATAACTTAAGGATTTGCTTTGGTATCTAATATCTTCACTCCTTCAAAATGATATAGTGAGCACGTCTTACATAAAGATGTGAATATATTATTAACAGAAGAGAGATTTTAAAATACATCTATAAGAAGACTCTTCCTTCTCTTACTGAATATAGGGACATGATTACATTTATAGTCGATCTCTGATTACTTTTAGAATACGAAATTTTCTGAAATATATTAGGGTATGCAACATATTAAGACCTTTACACATGATTCTTTCATTTCAAAGTATTCAATTAAGAATGCAATCAACTGAAACAGTGACAGAAGTCTAACAACTCACTGCCTAAACTTTATTTTTTTTAATATTAAAAGGAAGAGTCTTTAATAAATATTTATAACGGGATTTTTATCCACACAAATATTTAAGAATTTTTATAGTAACAAAAATGGAAACAGCATGTATTTGGTCATATTAAATAAAAATTTGGAGAGAAAGACAAGTACCATATGATCTCACTTATATATGGAATCTAAAGAAAAGACTATGTGAATGAACTAATCAGAGACAGTTTTGGGGACGCAGAGAAAAAACCGAGAGTGGTTAGATGGGTGTGTGGGAGGGGGTTGGGGATAAGGGGAAAGGTGAAGGGATTTGGAAGCAGCTGGTAACCACAAGATGGCCTCAGGGTTTTTTTTGAAAATTAATTTGGGGAAGCTATTCTATAATGTTGTAAAGATTTTGTTGGGTATCCAATGGACATGCATCCTATTTGGGAGACCACCTCAGGGATACAGTGGATACCTGGATCATGGCATTGTACACCAGAAGCTAAACATTAATGAATGCCAACAATAATTTTATATATATAATGTGATGGTTCAGTATGAGGTCGGAGGGATAGTGGATGGGGGGAGGGGGGTTCACAGTATGAGGGATATAAATGATGAACGTCTAAGTATTACCTTGTTTTGTACACCTGAAACTAATAAGTAAATAAATTAATTAAAAAAAATAAAAATAAAAGAAATAAAAAAAATAAAAACAAAACCTACAAAAATGCCCAAAAAAATAAATAAATAAAAATAAAAATTTGGGATACAGGCTATGGAAAAGCAATTACACGTTGCAATGATTAAAATATCTGATTCCTGAATTTACAATTTCCAAATGATTCCTTTACTGGGCCCCTAGAATTACTATTTGCAAATCAAAAGCACTCTTTATAGACAAATTCAATTTCCCAATAATTCTCTCATTAAAAAGAATCTCAGACAAGATCACAACATACTCCATACAACAATTCAATGCATTTATTACTTTGAAATTATTATAGTGATAATTACTGGACTATTAGCTCATGAGGGAAGAGAAAGCTTCCTCCCCTCATCACCAGTAATCAAATTTCTGTTTACATGAATGGAAAAGGAGGCAGATATACCTAATATATAGAAATGAACATAGGTAGGCAGCCAAAACGAGAAGACAAAGAAACATGTCCCAGAGGAAAGAACAGGACAAAACTTGAGGAAAAAAAACTAAACAAAATGAAGGCAAGCAACCTATTAGATGCAGAGTTGCAAACACTGGTTATAAGGATGCTCAATGAACTTAGGGGAAGACTACATGATCTCAGTGAGAACTTCAGAAGAGATAGGAAACACAAAAAAAGGAGATAAAAAACATAAAAAAAAACCAATCAGAAATGAAGAATAACTTAAATGAAGACTACATAAGATAAAATCAACAGATTAGATGAAGCAGACGACTGAATCAGCAATTTGGAAGATAAGCTAGCAGAATACACCCAATCAGAACACCAAAAAGAAAAACAGAAAAATAAATGAGGACAGTTTAAGAGAACATCAAGTGTAACAACATTTGCATCCTAGGGGTACCAGAAGGAGAAGACAGGGAGCAAGGGATTGAGAACCTATTTGAGAAATAATGACCAAAAACTTCCCTAACTTGGCAAAGGAAAATAGACATAAAAGCCCAGGACGTGCAGACAGTCCCAAATAAGATGCCAAGAGGACCATGACAACATGTACCATAATTAACATGCTAAAGGTTAAAGACAAAGAGAGAATATTAAAGGCAGCAAGAGAAAAGCAGTTGGTTACCTACAAGGGAGCTCCCATAAGACTGTCAGCTGATTTCTCAACAGAAACTTTGCAGGCCAGAGGGATTCACATGAAGTGTTCAAAGTGATGAAAATCAAAGACCTGCATCCAAGAGTACTCTACCCAGCAAGGCTATCATTTAGAATCGAAGGACAGATTGTTTCCCAGACCAAGAAAAGCTAAAGGAGCTCATCACCACCAAACCACTATTACAAGAAATGTTAAAGGGAGAAGGAGAAGGAGAAGGAGAAGGAGAAGGAGGAGAAGAAACATGTATGTGTGTGTGTGTGTGTGTGTGTGTGTAAGAAAACATCTCAAAGAAAAAAATTCTCACTGACAAAGGCAAACTCATAATAAAAGTCGTGGATCAACCAACACTATATATAGTACAAAGGTTAAAAGGCAAAAGTAGGAAGATCGTGTGTAATTACAACAGTAAATTAAGGAACACACGCAAGCACACATGCACAGAAGTAAAAAATAACAACAAAAAACATAAACATGGAAAGGTTGAGTAAAAACGGTAGTGATTTTAGAATGTATTTGAACTTAAGCAAAAATCAACTTAAAATAAACTACTATAAACATACCTTGGTATATATGAAACACATATTAACCACATACCAAAAATCTACAACACATACAAGAAATAAAGAGAAAGGACTCCAAATCCAACACTATAGAAAGTCATCAACCTATAAAAGCGCTAGAAAGGAACAGAGAACTACAAAAACAGAAGACAATGAATAAAATGGCAGTAACTATATATCTATCAAAAATTGCTTTAACTGTAAGTGGATTAAATGCTCAAATCATATGATAAATGGATGAAGATATGGTACATATATACAATGAGCTATTACTCTGCCATAAAAAAAGAATGAAATCTTGCCATCTGAAACATGGATGGACCTAGAGGGTATTATGCTAAGTGAAATAAGCCAGACAGAGAAAGACAAATACCATATGATTTCACTTATATGTGGAACAAAAACAAAATAAATGAACAAACAAAACAGAAACGGACTCATAGATACAGAGAACTAATGGTTGCCAGATGGGAAGCTGTTTGGAGGTCAGGGTGAAAAGTGGGAAGGGATTAAGAAGTACAAATTGGTAGTTACAAAACAGTCACAGGGAAGTAAAGTACACCAAACAGAATATAGTCAATAATGTTGTGATAACTATCTGTGGTGCCAGGTAGGAACTAGACTCATTGGGGGAGGAGGTCACTTCATAAGTTATATAAATGTCTAATCACTATGCTGTATACTTGAGACTAATGTAACATTGTATGTCAACTGTAATTGAAAAAAATTGTTTTACTATAAAAGGAAAAGAGCAGAAAGAAGTATTACAAAGGGAATTCTATTTCCTCCAACTAACATTCAAGAGTCACTGTCTTATCCTGTTAAATTTTAAATTAAAAAAAAAACCATCTTCAGTAAAAGCAGAAAGATATCAGTCACTATAACTTATAATGCAAAACACATCATATTAAGATAAAAGCACAGAATAGGCACCATATTGTAGGCACAATAACTGTAAAAACATAATATTCTTTAGTGGAATACAAATTCTAGAATAACATACTCTGCAAAGGAATAAAGAATCTTAATCTTTTTTAATTCTATACTTTTAAGGGGGAAAAATACTCTCTATAGTATCGGGGGAAGGGGCGGAATTTAGATGACAGAATTTAAACTGATCAAAATCCAATCCTACAATAACACTTCAATAACAATGTGGCCGGATCGCTATAGAAGCTCTGAGGAAGAGAATCTGTAAGTGGCAGTCAGACTTTACTGGATTCTATTTCTAGCAACTCTGTTCTCTCTTCAGACTAGTAATTACATGCCTATCTCCAGCCCAGTTAATCACAAACCATTTTATTGCCATTTAGGCCATGAAAAATGGGGGAAAACAGGAAAGGATGATTTTAGTATCCTATATATTATCAGCAAATAGCTGCTTTTTAAAAAACATTCTAGACAATAGTGGAGTGAGATTACAAAAGACGGGATCACTTTCACGAGTGCAACAGTGATTTAAGCCTGAAGGATCATTCCAATGAGATGTGAAAATGTTTCCTAGACTGGAAAATAATAAGAAAAAGTACCTGGTCAATCTTAGTTTTACAACACATCAATTCTTCCAAATAATTTATAAACTCTGTAAATGAACCTGAAAATATTACAGCAACTGCTGCAATTATGGCTCATCTTTCAGTTAAAAATGTAACCTTGAAATGCAAATTACAATAAATTTAAACAGAATAAAATACTCACCGCCCACTGTCCTAGTAAATTAACTAAAAAGTTGCCACTAAATCGAACAGACAGCATCTGGGAAATAACATACAAGTTTGACACTAAGGCCGACTGAAGAATGATAGGAATGTTCGAGGTGTAGAAGAGCTTGATGGGATAGCTACTGTACTGTCCTCGGTATCGGGCCGACTTAATGGGCAAGTCAACACGAAATCCCTAAAAAGTGAAAATTAAGAGTAAGAGGAACTGTACATATCACATAAAGAATACAAAGAACCAAAACAGTAACAGTAGGATTAAGAAAATATAATGCTAATGAAACTCTTCTACACAGAGACACAAATAGGAAACCTTTTCTATTTCATTTTCATCCTATTTTTTTAATTTGCACCTCGGTCTAAAGAATGGAATTTTTTTTTAAGTGTGTTTTTCCAGGACCCATCAGCTCCAAGTCAAATAGTTGTTTCAGTCTAGTTGTGGAGGGCGCAGCTCACAGTGGCCCATGTAAGGATCGAACCGGCAACCTTGTTGTTAAGAGCACCACACTAACCAACTGAGCTAACCGGCCGCCCCCAAGAATGGAATTATTTTTAAGAAAATAAAGAATGGAATTATTTGCTTGACTAGATTTTTAAACACTGACTTAGCAGATACTAACATTTCAAATGTCATTTCTTCTTAAGAGCAAAATAAAAGCCCACATCCCACTTACCTAAGCAAAGAGAGCACTTACCTGAAAATATATAACAACAGCAAACACAAACACAGTAGCGATAAGGTTCATGAGATTGGGCAAGTTCTGACGATAGAATGCCTCCCTTAAGGCTCGGACTTTGTCTGTCCTGGTGGCCAGTAAATGAAAGAGAGCTATAACTGCACCCTCAAACTCGGTACCTGAGAAACCAAGAGAGAAATTAACTACAGACGCATCATCCAAAGTTGTCCCAAAGGTCAAAACAAATAACTTTGAAACCCCAGTGAACAGCAGAAAATGAGTCAAAATAATTCATCAATGTTTACTTTATGATATAGCCATGTGTGGAGCTTCTAATAATATTTAGATCATTGAGGAAAAGTGTATCTTTTTGCATAAATTTGAAGTTTTCTCAAGAGACTATTCTTGATGAAAACAGCCAAAGTAGAATAAACCAAAGCAAATATTTAGTTCATAATGCTTTGCCTCTCCTTTACTTTAGAGAAGGGAGGAAAATATGGGGGGCAGGGGAGGGGTACCAGCAGCAAAGCAGAATAAAGAGGTCAGATTTAAAAGATACATGTTCCTCTATCAAGCTTGCCTTCAAATTTATTTAACCAAGAGCATTAATAAACCATTGTTGCTATTTTCTTAAGGCTGGGATCAGATTAGATGTTAACCATTACAAATCTAGGATGCCATTTGAGAGAAGTGGAGATGAGTAAGGGCAAAGACAGAATAAAATATTTCAAAATTTAGGTGCTATTACCAAGGTAAGTAAAATAGCAGCAAAAGCATTAGTGCTCCCTAATGATACAAAAAAATAAGTTTTTTCATCTGAAAAATCTTAATCCACTACCTTTTGATCCCCCTAGGAATGCTGTAATCGGTCAAATCAATGACTTCTGCAGCAATGACGTCAGCACATAAAATTTTAAAAATCTGTTTGCAACCACTGATATTTTGAATGAGCAGAGGCTAACATTTAGATATCATTCTAAGTAATATTTCAGACTCCACAAATTTCTGCTTATTAATTTTTGAACAGCATCAGTTGCGCTAGGACCACCAGAAAGGATGTCTACAGGCACAAACTGCTGTTACGTGTTAGGAACAGTCGCACACACCCAGCAACACTCGTGCAGTCACAGTCACTGTGCCATGTACCTCTGCCAGTGTTAATGGTAGTGGGACTAAAGGCCTTCCAGACAATGGTTTCACAGATGTTGGTGGCAATAAAGAGGGAAATACCAGAACCCAGGCCGTAACCCTTCTGTAGCAGCTCATCTAACAGCAGCACAATCAAACCAGCAACAAACAACTGTGGGGAAAGAAATGCAAGTAAGCGGAAGCAAGAAAAAACTCAAGAAGGGGGCAGACGAGCACCACTAGCTACTTTCAAAGTATGGGCATTTCTGACATTCAAACCTAACTGGTGAAATATCACTACTATGACTGCATCTTTTAACCCGCTTTAGTTTAGTCAGCAGCCAATTCTGAAAATCAGACGATTGGAAATATTGCTATGTTATAGAGCAGACATTTCAACTTTTAAAATAGACTTATACACCACCGAACAATTTCCCTTACAATGTTAAATAAGGCTTATTGGAAAGAACACTAAAACAAAAATATTCACAGTTGTAGAATTTATGACAGCAAGAAACTGAACATATCCCAGATACCTGCAAGTAAATGAAAGGCCAAATAAATTATGGTATAATAACAAAATGCGAATGCATACTGCCATGAAAGGAAAAGTATGCAAACTATGTTGATACATTTTTAAAGTATTATATATAATATTGTACATATTTTATGTGTATATTATATATAATAGCTGTAGAATAAAGAAGTAGAGCACAAATTAAAATGTACACAGATTATAACAATGTAAAAATGCATTCTATACATACAGTGACAAGATTGAATGTAAATTTGAAGATAGTGAAGAGTTCACCAGGTTCTTAAGCTCCTAATTTTTAAAAAAAATGAAAATATACTAACTTGAATTTACATGAAATTGAAAATTCTTAATTTTCCTCTTAGAGATGACATTTCTCTGTAAAAGCATGCATCAATTAAAAACAAGCCCTAGCTGGAGTTCCGGTCAAGATGGTGCAGTAGGTAAACGCTGTGCTTACCTTCACTCACGACCACATCAAGATTACAACTAAACTACAAAACAACCATCATTGAGAATCTCCTAAAATCTTGCTGAATTGAAGCCCTACAACTAAAGACATGCAGAAGAAGCCACCTCAAGGCTGGTAGGTGGGGCAGAGACATGGAAAGGACTGCTCCCACACCCACACGTGTGACCATGAAAAATTAGGAGGGCTATCTCTGCTGCAGAGGTCCCTTCCCACCCCCTGAAGGAGCGAGGGAGGGGTCCCAGTCCCTCCCTCACCCAGGGCTCCAGTACTGGGGAGAGAAGTCCCCATAATTTCCGGCCGTGAAAACCAGCAGAGCATTGTGGCTGAAGGAGATAGTGGACAGTGGAAGTCCCAGGCACTCCTCTTAAAGGGACTGCGCATGGACTTACCCACCAATGGAATCACTCGCTATGAGCTCCAGCACTGGGGCAGCAGCTGGAGAAGCGCCAGGGACATACAGCGGGGAACTGAATTGTCTGGCTTCAGGACAGGGACTGAAGGGTCAGCTTTCTCCTGGACAGGGGAGCTGGTGGAAGCCAGATTCTTTGTTGAGCCCCCCCCTTCCAGTATACAGATACAGGTGGCCGCCATATGTGAGTCTCCATCAAGCTAGCTAACACTGTTCACTCAATTTTCGGGCACACCCAAGCCGCTTCCAGTGGCTTTTTCTGACAAACCACCTGCCTTGGCTCATGCTGCAGACTTTACTAAGGTCTCTCAAAGTTTCGTAGAAACCAAACAAACAGCATCATGGCTTGAGCATGTCCTATACCATTTACTGAGCAGCCTTAAGCCTGACACTAGCGGTAGCTGGCCTTGGTTGGAGGCTTGGCCTCTCAAAGCATTTACAAGCATGGCACAGGTGGCAGCCATCTGCAGATTGCTTTGTGGCTCCTGCCAGATGGCCCGAGGTGGGGCACAGGCTGTGTCTGAACTTGACCTGCAGTGGGTCCCCTCCCAGGTGGCCCTGGGGCTGGCCCCCCCAGCGGAGAGCTTCCAAATGAGCTGCAGCGTCACCCAGCAGCCTTCAAGGACGACACACCCAAGGGGCAGATTGCACAGGCACCAGAGCCCTGCTGAGGCAGATCCTGCTCTGTAAAATCAGCCCCTGCACCACAACTCCTCCACTGTACTCATGGCCAGTCCTCACAACCAAACAGTCAGAGTGTCAATCCCTCCCACTGAAGTACAAACAACAACCAAGGCTCAATTACAACAGGAGGGCACACACAACCGACACAAGGGACACACCTGGATTACCAGGCTCAGCTGACCAGAGAGACCGCACCAGTGAGCCCCACAGCACGCCTCCTACATAAGGCCACTCTACTAAGACCAGGAGGAATAGCAGCCCTACCTTATACATAGAAACAAACACAGGTAGGCAGCCAAAATGGGAAGACAAAAAAACATGTCCACATAACAAAGCTCCAGAAAAAAAACTAAACAAAGTGGAGACAAGTAATCTACCAGATGCAGAGTTCCAAACAGTGGTTATAAGGATGCTCAATGATCTGAGGGAGAACTTCAACAAAGAGATAGGAAACATAAAAATGGAGACAGAAAATATAAAAAAGAACCAGTCAGAAATAAAGAATACAATAACAGAAATGAAGACTACATAACAGGGCTTCAACAGTAGGTTAAACAGAGGACTGAATCAGCAATTTAAAAGATAAAGTATCAGAAAACACCCAATCAGAACAGCAAAATGAAAAAAAGAATCCAAAAACAATGAGGAGAGCTTAAGGAGCCTCTGGGACATCAAGTTACAGGGGTACCGGAAGGAGAAGAAAGCTAGGAATTGAAAACCTATTTAAAGAAAACTTCCCTAATCTTGTGAAGGAAATAGATATAAAAGCCCAGGAAGTGCAGAGGCTCCCAAACAAGATGATTCCAAAGAGGCCCACACCAAGACACATCATAATTAAAATGACAAAGGTTAAAGACGAGAGAATCTTAAAAGCAGCGAGAGAAAAGCAGTTACCTACAAGGCTGCTCCCATAAGACTATCAGCTGATTTCTCAACAGAATCGTTGCAGTCCAGAAGGGACTGGCATGAAATATTCAAAGTGAATATTGATGGAAAGCAAGGACCTACAACCAAGATTACTCTACCCAGCAAAGCTATCACTTAGAATTGAAGGACAAAGAAAGAGCTCCCAGACAAGAAAAAGCTAAAGGAGTTCATCACCACCAAACCAGTATTACAAGGAAACTTAGAGGGACTTCTTAAAGATAAAAAAAAAGAGTCAAGAATATGAATAAAATGGCAATAGCTACATACTTATCAACAACTATTTTCAATGTAAATTGATTAAATAATCCAATCAAAAGATGTGGGGAGGGACCTGAATGGATAAGAAAACAAGACCCTTACATATGTTCCCTACAAGAGACTCACTTCAGATTAAAAGACACCCACAGACTGAAAGTAAAGGGATGGAAAATGATATTTCATAAAAATGGAAACAAGCTGTGGTAGCAATACTTATACCAGACAAAACAGACTTTAAAACAAAGACTAACAATAGACAAAGAAGGACCTAGTAATATAAATACCAGATAAATACCACTTCTGGGTATTTATCTGAAGAAACCCATAATGCTACTTCGAGGGGATGTGCTCATCATATGTTCACTGCAGCATTATTTACAATAGCCAAGATATGAAGGCAACCTGGGTGTCCCTGAATGGATGAATGGATAAAGGGTACATGTATACAGTGGAATATTACTCAGCCGTAAGAAAAGAATGAAATCTTGCCATCTGCAACAATATGGATGGACCCAGATGCTATTGTGCTGAGTGGAGTAAATCAAACAGCAAAAGACACGTCATATGATTCCACTTTAAACAAACAAATGAAACAAAAACAAACTCACAGATACAGAGAACATTTTGATGGTTGCCAGATGGGAGGGGGTTAGGGGTGGGTGAGAAAGGGGAAGGGATTAAGAAGTACAAATTGGTTGTTATAAAGTAGTCACAGAAATACAGGATATACCATAAGGAATACAGTCAATAATATTTTAATAACCAGGTAGGGCATCAGATGAGTACTAAATTTATTGGGGTGCTAGATGGAAGGGGGGATTGGGGGCTAGGTGACAAAGGTGAAGGGATTAAGAAATACAAATTGGTAGTTACAACATAGTCATGGAGATGTAAAGTAAAGCATAGGGAACACAGTCAATAATATGGTAATAACTATGTATAGTGCCAAGTGGGTACTGTGAGGGACACCTGAAACTAATATAATACTGTATGTTAGCTATGTTTTAATAAAAATCTTTTTTTTTTAATTAATTTTATTGGGGTGACAATTGTTAGTAAATTTACATAGATTTCAGGTGTACAATTCTGTATTACATCGTCTATAAATCCCATTGCGTGTTCACCACCCAGAGTCAGTTCTCCTTCCATCACCATATATTTGATCCCCTTTACCCTCATCACCCACCCCCCACCCCCAATAAAAATCTTTTTAAAAACTCCCTAACCATGCAAGTGACCTCTGTGGTCATGACTCCACCCCCACATTTCAGTAGCCTAATCAAGAGGGATAGAAAATATGCTTCTGTGCCCTCAAACTCATACCTGTCTCCACTTTAAAGACACCCTCCTCCAGAAGCTAGGAAATGCCCCTTCCAATCCTCCCTGTTTTTTAACACTCCCCATTACTGACTCAGTTTCCCCAATATCCCTTTAGAAGAGAGAGCAAACAAGCTACAAGACACCATTTTAAGCATGCTTAGCTTACACAGGGTTTTTGGCTGTCATTCCAGCAGTTGTACAGAGCCTAACTTTATTAATCTTGTAAATTGACGTTCAATGGACTGGAAAAAGGGTACAAGTCTCAAAACTTCTAAGACAGCTCTCACAAATCCATTACTGTTTGAAAACTTAGTCTGACATTTTGACAAGATAAGAGAAGTTAGGACTTACTACTGAGATTTTATTTTGACCACAGTTATATAATAAATAAATAAATAAATAAATACTCCTAATCATGCAGAAACCCAAGCCCGTGCAGGGAATAATAGCTATCCACAAACTATCAGCTAACCAAAAACTACTGTGTTTCCCCGAAAATAAGACTTAGTGGGACCATCAGCTCTAATGCGTCTTTTGGAGCAGAAATTAATACAAGACCTGGTCTTATTTTAATATAATATATAAGATTGGGTATTATATTATATAATATAATAGTGTAATGTAATATAATATAACATAACATAATATAATATAACATAATATAATGTAATATAATGTAATGTAATACCGGTTCTTATATTAATTTTTGCTCCAAGACGCATTAGAGTTGATGGTCCAGCTAGGTCTTATTTTCGTGGAAACACGGTGTTATCGTGGGCTTCTGACTGAATGACTTATGACCTGTCCAGAGTCACCTGAGCAACTCTTAATCAACTGTGATTCTCCAAACTGTGATTCTCCATCAGACTACAGAGTGATTTGTGTATATCCTATGACAATCAAACTCATATTTTTCTAATTGAAGAAAGGAATTATAGAGAAACCTAAATGAGAAATGGTTTCTATAGTTAAAGGAATACAATAATAGGTAGTAAAAAGCATGCTTGCCTATGAGAAGAATTGGACACCAGGAAATTACAGCATCTCACTGCCTAGAACAGTGATAAAAACTAAATACTAACTGCATGCTCTTGTAGAATGTATGAATCTCTAAGGTAGGTATAAAAATAACACTGTACATTTCAATCCTGCACGTGCATGTGAGCATGGACACCCAACTTAGTTTTTCAAAACAATACTTACCTTTACTACGTGCCATGCACACTGATAGTTTCAATTCTTTTGTATTTTAATCAAGACCCACTATTTGGATTTCAAAACTCACTAGTTGAAAGACACTGACCATGTGAATGAAACAAGAATAATTAAGGTGAGATACCTTATGTAATAACATGCAAACCATTTTTAAAACCTGTTTCTAGGTAAAAACACACTTACTGATTCAATCACATCTTTATGGTGTACCCACACATTTTCAATGTTAGCAATGCCTTAAAAAGACACAAATGAGTCACTCCCCACCCATGATGAAACATGACAAATTTCTCTGTACATTAACACTGGTAGAATTCACCACAACACAAATATTTGTACACTAGAATTCATGTAAACAAATTAATATATATCTACTTTACTTGTTTCCTTCCTAGAATATAACTATTCCTGGATTTGTGATATTGAAAAAGAAATTAAAATAGCTTAAATTTCATTTTGTATCAATTCAAATTCATAACTAATTCTGTAAGAAGTCAATACTTTATTCTACTAACCCAGAACTGCTCAGCTGAGGTTCCTTAAGAGTCTAATTATATCCTTAGGGAAATACTAGAAATATTTTACTGAAGCACAATGTTCTACCGTGTTTCTCCAAAAATAAGACCGGGTCTTATATTAATTTTTGCTCCAAAAGATGCATTAGGATGTATTTTCAGGGGATGTCTCATTTTTTCATGTACGACCATCTACATTTATTCAAATACAATCATGTCATCTTCTTCTGGAACACCGTCATAACGTACTAAATGCGTCCGTCTGGCTGACGATCTTAACTGGGTCTTATTTTGGGGGTAGGTCTTATTTTTGGGAAAACATGGTAAGAGCTAGATGCAAATTCTGAGTATCTCTTAAAAATCAGGCCTATTCTAAATTATGGGTTGCATATAAAGAAAAAAACATAAGGCAACAATTGGTATATTAGTAACTTCAACAATGCCAAAAGTATATGAAGAGATCCTAATCACTGGAAGATATTAAAATTAGTTTTCAGAGGCTCTTCTCTCATCCATTCCAATTCTTCTTCCTCTAATTCCCAAGGGTTATAAATTTGACAGTCAAGTTTTTTTTTTTAAATGGAGAAATGACGACAATATTATTCTTTAAAGAAATGTGCTTTATATCAAATGAGAACACACAGGGACAGAGAACTACCAAAGACTCTGATATTCATTAAAATTCCTCCCTTGGTCAAAAGACAAAAAATTTCCATCTCATTGGAAAAGCTTTCCCTATTGTTAATAATGCCAATAAATACCTGGACAATCTAACTCTCCTTGTTCTGAGTCATACTCACTAAATGATCTGATTATGATCTGCTTTCTATATAAGGTTTCTTATAAAAACAGAATGGTTGACCATGCCAGTCTGAGATGGTCATACATTTTAATATATAATTTTGATCTTATTTCAAACCACATTCCTGACCTTGATCTTTTTGACCATTAGAAAAATTTCCTAAATTAATCGTAATTTCATAGAGTGAGCAAGAAGAGGCATTTCCAAGATAACCAGATGCCCTGTATTTAACTTAAGCAAATTTCTTGTGAAATTTCAATAAATAACTATTACATAACTTAAGTACAATCCATTCTTGGCAACTTCTCTAAATAATTTTTAAGGATTATACATTATAGAAATATCTACCAAACTTTACACACTTTAAGATACTTAGTAGAGGGAGAATTATGTCAGCCTTTAAAACTTCCATTCCAACGCATCCATTTTAAAAATCCATAGACTACACGTACGGGGTGTTTATATGGTATTTCATTGACTCAAAGATATTATTTCTAAAGCCATCATTTTGTGTACCACTAAGAAAGAAAAATATACTGTCGATTAAACTCTCACATAACTTCTTACAAAGAAATTTTATGTTCTACTTATAAAAGAAGTTCTTTTTGACTTAGACACAGATGTTTATCATGCTTTTTCTGTGCCTTTGCGTATACGCAATAACTTTTCATTTCAATAACAAATCACAGCAGATTTTGGGAAGACATCTTAAACAGCAATTGAAGTCAAACACATGTTATATCAACACTGCATATAACCATCTGATGGAACGATGACATGGACAGCTATGACCATGGTGACACACATATGCAAGCAATGACAACTATCATGATTGTCACCTGCCTGACGGCAACTGTAAGACACTGTCAACTGTAAGAAAACATCCTGATTGCAGAGACATCAAAATGTAAAATACATGCTCCTTAGAACTGATGAAATATAATTCTTTATAGCACACCGCTGTATGGCTATAGAATTTAAAATTTTCACATCAACACAATTTACATGTCACTTCAATACTCAAAATATTATAATGAAATAATTCAAAAGTAAGACAATGAGTATATCAATCACCTAAAGAATTGTTAGAAAAAGGCATCAAAATGCTTTGTTATCTGCAAATGAAGAATAGGATTTCTTACCTGAATAATGATAAGGAGACAGATTCCAGCACCCATTTCAGCAGGATCCCCATACATGCCCGTCATGACATACACAATGGCTTGCCCAATGGTAATGATCATACCAAATACTGACAAAAATTGGAGGAAAAGGAGTACATGCTTATAACCAAAGTCATAAAAGAATGCAGAAAAGCATCTCTGCCACAAAATCCCCAAATCTAGAAAAGGCTCTTTAATTGTAATATGCTCACGTTTCTGGGCTCCATTGAATAGAGCTCTATCTTTGGGTGTGTCACCAACTTCAATGATTTTGGCTCCAGCTAACAACTGCATAATCAAACCAGATGTTACAATCGGGGAGATACCCAATTCCATTAAAGTTCCTGTAAAGAAAGAAGAAAGAAAGAAAGAATCTTTACTATACACAATGCAGATGACTTTAGAAGTGTCCCAATCCTTAATTAGGTCTACTGAAACACATGCTTAAATGTCAACAAGCAGATTTTCATTCCTTTAATATTAATTGCTTAAAAAAAAAAGTCCTCTCATTTATTAACAAAACCTTGCAACAATGCATTGAATAAAAATTATTATAAATACGGGGTTGGCCGGTTAGCTCAGTTGGTTAGAGTGTGGTGCCAATAACACCAAGTTTGCTGGTTCGATCCCCCTGCATGGCCCACTGGGAGCTGTGCCCTCCTCAAAAAAATTAATTAAGTAAGTAATTAAATTTAATTTAATTTTTAAAAATTACTATAAATACCATAAAGATGTAAATTTCTATAAATTCTACACTTAAAATGTTAAAGAAGTCCTTTGAGGGCAATCTTCCAAGATTTCAGTTCTAAACATTTTTAAAACTTACACTAAACATTTTATTTTAATGCAAAATTTAAAATTGTATACAAAGCTCAAACATTATATATCAAGCTAATAAAAAAGAATGATACTTAAGAATATTTGTCACTCTTCCAATGCAAAAATCTAAAATTAAATAGAAAGTCATCTAAAATAATGTTGTAGAATATATAATGACATGAAAAATGTTCTTGACATAGTAACGTAGGAAAAAAATGAGAAAATAGAAAAATATGGAAAAAATAGAAAATCCATAAAAGGGTTGAGAACCAAAGCTCTAGACACTGCTAATCACTTCATTCTCTGTTGTACCTCTATTGTCTGCATAAATTTCTATTATTACAATAAACACATGGTCTTGTAATTATTTACATGTTGGCCTCTTCTCTCAGACAATAGGTTTCTTTTATCAAATCTTCCCCCTCCCTGTAGACATCAAAAAATAGTTGTTGCCATATTTTCAGATCTATCTGATGTCTAGTACTAGTATAGAGGCAAAATAAAAAAGTACATACCTCTGTTGGAGGCCAGAATAACTCTCATCCAGTAGAACGGATCTGCAGAATCAGATGACATGATTCCAAATAGGGGTATCTACAGTACATAAAATATTTTATAAAAATGCATTATACAAATTAAGTTTGAACTTATTTTGTAATGCATTCACTTAATGTGTGAAATACTTAAAAAAAAAAATCCTGAAAGAATAAAGTGAAGACAATTAAAAAAACAGTAAAGTGAAAGGAAAAAAGCACACTTCTCAGGTTCTTTAATAAAAGAAGCATACCTTAAAAGTAAAGTTCTTTAACGAAAATAAAAACACCAGCAGTAATTACTTACAGCATTTCACTAGTAAACACTCCTGTGCAATACGAGCAGACTTAACACTGCCGAACTGCACTTAAAAACGATTAAGATGGCAAGTTTTATGTTTTACCACACTTTAAAAAATACTATCAGTAAATTATAGGATATACCTACCTAGTCACAGAATAATTCTGCAAAGCTATGGCTACTAATGATAGCCATGGGCATGCTCCAAATGTAAGACTAAAGAGGATGAATACAGGAGAATATCATGCAGCCAATAAAAATTACACTTATGAAGCTTATTAAGCATGAGGAAGTACTTATGTTGTAATATTAAGTACAAAACAGTGGTTCTCAATCTGGGGCAATTCCGCGCCCCCAGGAACATCTGGCAATACTGCAGACATTTTTGGTTGTCACAACTTGAGGGAAGATGGTACAGTCATGTAATAGGTAGAGGTCAGAGACGCCGCTGAACACATACAGTGCAAGGGACAGCACTCCACAACAAAGACTTACTGGGCCTAAAACTTACTGCCATTGTTGAGAAATGCTAGTATATAAAAAGAAAGTATGTAAAAAGTAAAAGTATTACAATATTCCCTCAATCAGTCAAATGACTTTCCTTAACTGCATCTGATAGAGATTGGCATTACCTCCATGGTTAGATGCTACGTGGGACACTGAACAAGAAAACGTCAGCCAGCCTCCCCTAAGCAGTGGTATTCCCTCCCTCCCGTAGTCAACAGGATTATCAAACTCAGTCTCTAATTTTGTCCTTCTCAGTAAATTCCATACTACAGAACCATGCACAGCAGCTGGATGGCATAGGACTTTGCACTATGTGACTGTCACAACTGCAGAGTTTCAGGCTTTGTACTATCTGACATATAATAATCGGTTTCAATTTGACAAATTTGGTACAGCACTTCACAAAAACAATAATTTCATGCTTTAATGGAAACCCTGAACCAAAGATGGACAAACAAAAAATTAGCATGAGGGATTTCCAAAGGAAGTAGGAACCGAAAACCAAGCAAGATATTTCTGGGTTAAGATGGCAAGTTGCAATTAATTCACATAATTTCCCTCCCTGATATACAAGAAAACATTTTTAACAACATGTAACAAGAGTAAAAGCCAACAAGAATTTATAAAAGCTAAGGAAAACAAAACAAAATCCATAGGCAGCCAAACAAGAAAAGGGATGATGAACTTGAAGTACTGGGTGGTCACAGGGTGAAGAACAGCAGACAATGGAAGAGCAGAGACTCCACACAAAGCTGCCCCAACCACCGCAAAGGGAAGGCAGCAGAGGCTTCAGAATTGCCTCTACATTCCAAACCCAGCTGGAAGAGAGCAGGCTGCACAGAGAGCCTTATCATTCCACCTCGTTTGGCTAGCGGAGGAGCACAGACAGCAGGTGAGAAGCAACGATGAGAGAAGTGGGCCCTGGGGCTCTCTCTGATGGGACTGACGACTAGTCTTACTCTGACGTCGGGAATGAAACAGAGCCCTCCTCAGTCAGGTGGGGAGAGTCCTCACAAGGCACTGAACAAAAATCGAAGAAACACAGAGCAGAGCCAGGCATTTACTGCACTGATCTCAGCTTATCTCACCTGCTACCATCCCCTGGAACTGAAGAAAACACGGTACAAACAGGAGACACCAAACCCTTAACTGCAACTGGAAGGGGGAAATAAACTTGCTTGAGGTTCAGTGGAAAAAGAATCAATGAATCACCTGCACTGGGCTATACTGCCTAAGCAGGAGAAAGACAAAAGACACAGCTTGGCAACTATGTAAACAGATGATGAGAAAATAAAATGAAGTAACATAAAATGCATAAATTTACTGCATGAAATAGTCATGAGAAACGTCATACTTAAAATATTTACTATCTAACCCTTATAGAAAAACCTTTGCTCACCCCTGAATTAGAAAATTCACTACTGCCAAGATGATAATTCTCTTGAAATTGATCTATAAATTCAAGTACAAATCATAATCGCAGTTTTTCTTATAGAAAGTGACAAGCTGATTCTAACATTTATATGCAAATATGAAGACCCTAGAATTTTGAAAAAGAAGAACAAAGTTGGAGGACTATTACAACGTGATTACAGGACTCAGTAGTAGTATAAAACTGCAGTAGTATAAAACTACAGTAAGCAAAGCAATGTGATCTCCACATCCATAACAATGGATGTAGAGATCAAAACAGCAGAGAGTACAGAAATAGATCCATCCTTATACGGTTAACTAATTTCAACAAAGATGCCAAGGTAATTCGACAGAAAAAGGATAGCCTTTTCAACAACTGGCTTATCCATATAGAAAAAAAAGTGAACCCCAACTTTACCTCATGCCAGACACAAAAATTAACTTGGAATAGATCAGAGACCAAAACATACAAACTATAACTATAAAATTTTTACAAGAACACAGGAGAAAATCTTCACGACCTTAGAATAGGCAAAAACTTCTTAGATAGGAAACAGAAACCATGAGCCATCAAAGAAAACAATCATCTAAATCTCATCAAAATTAAAAACTTCTCTTCAAAACATATTAATAAAATGAAAAGGCAAGCCATAGCTAGGAGGCAATACTCATTGTACATATATCTGACAAAGGACTGTATACAGAAAATATTAAAAATGTATGTAATTCCATAACAGACAATAATCCAATTTTTTCCAAATGGGCAAAAGACTTGAAAAGACACTTTACAAAAGATTACCAAGTAGCCAATAGGTACATAAAAAAGTTCCTCAATATCATTTACCGGGAAAATGCAAGCTAAAACTTCCATATCATTTATTAGGGCAATGCAAATCAAAACCACACCCTTCGGAATGTCTAATATTAAAATGCTCAACAACACCCAGAGCAGGCAGGATGCAGAGCAACTGGAACTCCTACACGTGGCTGCGGGAACATAAAATGGGTGACCATGTGGAAAAGAGTTTGACAGTTTCTTACAAAGCTGAACAGATATTTACCATACCACCCAGCAATTCACCCAAGACAAATGAAAACAAATGTCTACAAAAAGTCTTGTTCTTGAATATTAACAGCAACTTATGTGTTATGGCCAAAATCTGGAAACAACCCAAATGTACAAGTGACAGGATGAACAAACTGTGATACAGTTACACAGTAGAACATTACTCAGAAATGAAAAAGGATAAATGACTGCTGTACCCACCACATGGATGAATCTCAAAAAGCAGATGAGGTTAGATACTAAGGAGTAATACGCTATGGTGCCATTTATATCAAACTCTAGAAAAAATGAATCAAATTACAGAAACAGAAAGCAGGTCAGTGGTTGCCTGGGGTTGGAGGTGAGGTGAGGATTCACTGAGACAAGTTACAGGAACTTTCTGGAGTGACAGAAATGTTTTATATACAGTGAGGTTGTAGGTACGTGGGTGTATACGTTCGTCAAAACTTTTCAAAATGTACACTTAAAAAATGGGTAGATACTTTACCATACATAAATTATACCTTCATAAGCTGATTTTTTTCTAAATAGAAGGGAGGGGAATTTCCAAGATGTTAAAAGTAGATGGTAGGATGAGGGTGATTATGCTTTTTTTCTTTGTACACTTCTGTACTTTCAAAAAATTCTCTCTGCCTGGCCACCCATATCAATTTTAAATTAAGTACAATAAATAATAAGATACTTTAATGATCAAATGGTTTCACTCTTTAAAAAAATATATTTGGCTTTTCTCCAAATTATGAACCTAATCTGCTTTACTACTTAATATAATTTTTAAAACTTCTGTGTATGTATTTTAATAGATTTTCAAAATCCTCAAAAAACTTTCACCCAAACTATCTAATTTAATCCTTACAACAATCCTCTGACAAGAACTCACATTTTATGAACTTAATCTCTGCAGCAATTTTTTTAAGGCATCATCACTGGAATGTATTAATTTATACGAGCTCAGACAATTAAGTTCGCAAATTTGTTGCAATGATGTTGCTAAACTTTTTTGATATCAGATTATTTATTATTTGATATCGGATTATTCATTATGAATTTGTACCAACTGGACAATTAACCAAGTGACTATTTGTAAGTGCTGAAAAGGCTGCGTTGAAAAAGTTAGACGACGTGAACTTTTTGCCAGCGATTCATGGCTCTTGCATCACGACAATGCAGCAGCTCACACGGCACTGTCTGTGAGGGAGTTTTTGGCCAGTAAACAAATAACTGTATTGGAACACCCTCCCTACTCACCTGATCTGGACTTCTTTCTTTACCCGAAGATACAAGAAATATTAAAAGGAAGCCATTTTGATGACATTCAGGACATTTAAAGGTAATACGAAGACAGCTCTGATGGCCATTCCAGAAAAAGAGTTCCAAAATTGCTTTGAAGGGTGGACTAGGTGCTGGCGTCGGTGCATAGCTTCCCAAGGGAAGTACTTCGAAGGTGACAGTAGTGATATTAAGCAATGAGGTATGTTGTACTTTTTCTAAGATGAGTTTGCGAACTTAATTGTTAGACTTCGTAAACACAGTATATATCCCTAGGATTCTAGAATTTGGCTTTTGGGGACTTTTAAATTAATACATGCTATTTATAACATGATAAAAAGCAAACAAAATGGAAAGAATATTTCCAGTATTTAGAACAAAGGTTTAACACTTTTATATAGAAAAACTGTCGTAAGTCTATAAGAAAAAAAAAAATCTCACGGAAACAGTGGGTAAATATCATTAACTAAAAACTAAGAGAAGAAAGAATGTTCAAAATCACTACTAAAAAGAAATACAGAGTAGGACAAGATAACCATTTTCACAATCAACTCCTTAAGAAGAATAATAATACTCAAAACCATTCAGTAGATTTATTATTTTAATTAAAATAAGTTTATCAAATTTCAACCAACCAAAACTTTAGAATAAGAGTACAGACATTTAATATTATGGTTACATACCTGACAACATACTAAGAAAATGAATAGAGTTATAGCAGTCCATAGTACCTTCTCCCTAAACTGGATCTTACAACAAAATATAAAGAATGGTCAATCAAAACCAAGAAAAAGCAAATATGAAACAAAAATCCATATTAAAGCATAGCCAACTAACATTCCCCATCAAGAAGTGCTCCTATTATTTACTCTTTAAACACTCTCACCCTCCTTAGCAGCAGTTAAAGCAAACAGCTGCATTTCTCAAACATAACCTTCTTACCTTTTTCCAAGAATAATTTAAAAACAGGTAGTCCCCATCACACTATACTATGTTAACTGAAACTGAAAAGGAGGCAAAGCAAGACACAGATCCAATATGCCCACATTTCAGGTAACACAGTATCGTGCAAAGCTAGGATTGTGTGTAGTATTATATAAATATGTCATTCATGTGGAAAGCTAGAGTTTCTTGGGATACCTTACATGTAACTGTAACATCTATTTATAATCTAAAAGCAATATAAAAAACAAATACACTTCTAAATAAAACAGTAAGTTTTACAAAACTTTTACTTATCTATGTCCCTATGCCTGTTAGTTTCATGAGAAACTGAAATAGCAGAAGAGGAATGTCTGGGAACTGGCCAGTCTGGAATTAACAATATATCTGAAATTTAAGTATCTTAGCTCCAAAAGCGCACAATGATGGAAGAACAATTTGATGCAGACACAATATGCATTTCTGTGATTTTTCTGTGCACTGAATTGTATATTATATTGTATTATATTGTATGTGTGTGTATATATATATATACCTCCGAGGTATATATACCTCTCAGTTTTGTAAAACGGTTGTACTCATCCAAACCAACCCAGCAGACAGGGTCGATCCTAGTGCAGTGGATCACATCATTAGCAAGCACAGCGCATACCCCAACCAGAGGAATTATAAAGATCACTGCAGATAGGAAAACACCGTATCTTATCTAACACCCAGGCTAAAGAAAACTTGGCTTGGAAAGGTCAGAACGTAAAGAACAGTTATTTATTTATTTTCAATGCAAATAATATTTTTATTTATTTTATTTTTTTTTAGTTTCAGGTGTACAAAACAATGTAACAGACATTTATCACTTATATCCCTCACAAAGTGATAACACCCCCTACCCCAATCTACTACCCCTCTGACATCGCATATAGCCATTACATTTCCACTGTCTCTATTCCTAATGCTAAGAAGAGTTATTTTTGAAATCATAAGATACCCTACCAAGATTTAAATGGGTGTATACTGATTTTATTCACTCTGTGCCTCCTGCAAGGAGGAGCAGCAGGCAATATTTTTCCAATTACAACCACAACAGGGTTGGGGAAAGTAAATCAATCTTGGTGGTTTAGTAAAGTTCTTTGGGTACCATCTGTATTACTAAAATATTATACTTACCTTCCTTTCAGGTTTCTGAATTTCTGGTAATACTGCACAGAAAGGTTTGATAACTTCTAAAAATTTGACTGTTAAAAAAAAGAAGAAGAAGAAATGTCCCTATTACAAAGTTTTTAAAAAACATACATTTTTTTTACAGCATCAAATACAAATGTTCTCCAACTTTTAATGGCAATCCACCCCTTCCCCACTCGCAAATTTTATCATAATGCTCTCCATTTCAAATATACAGAGGAAGAGAAGTAATTCAAAGGACAAAAGAATCCAAAAGGTTTAAGGGCTTTGTCAGTAAAAGACAAGTAATACAACCGTGTTTCCCGGAAAATACGACCTAGCCCAGACAATTAGCTCTAATGCATCTTTTGGAGCAAAAATTAATATAAGACCTGGTCTATATAAGACCCAGTTTTATGTAATATAAGACCAGGTATAACATAATACAATATAATATAACATAATATAAAATATGATATCAATATAACACAAGGTCTTACATTAATTTTTGCTCCAAAAGATGCATTACAGCTGATTATCCAGCTAGGTCGTATTTTCGGGGAAATAGGGAAGTATCCTTTACCATGATTTTGCTTCCTCACACTTGTATCCAATCCTTTTATACACAAAGGAATAGTTCAATGAGAACCACTACATCAACATAGAGCAAATGCAGCCTATGATGGTACCCACAACACAATGCATTCAAGAAGAAAACAGGAGATATCAGAGGAAAGTACAAAAGGAAATAGGCTGAGACAGCAGAAATGACTTAAAACTGAAAGACGCTGCATGCTATGAATAAGTGTGGGGGATCAATGAATCGCCTTTACTGATAACTTCTACTTCATTTCATTAGTCACTATTCACTGCTTGCTTTCCCACATAGTGATCTCAAAGTACTTGGTTGTGTATAATAATCAGCCGCAAGAATGACAATTTCATTAGAGAGTAATGTTTTCCTAGACTACTCTTCTAATATATAAAAATAAGATAAACCAAGGTTCATTAAGGATAAACACCATCTTCTGGCATGGCTGAAATCAAATTCAGCCAAAGAACTAGAGGATAAAGACAATCTCTCTAACTTCAGTCTCGCTAGTATCTGCCATGTGCAGAAACACAAGAGGCCACAACCAGCTATTAGCTATGATCATTTACCCCTCCAAACACTGGATTCTGTATACTAATACCACGAAATTGTTTTAGAACTGACAAGTAATTAAACTTCCAGAGGTGGCCAAAAGTCAACTTTTTAGATAACCTCTCAAAATAATGGCATTCACGGATGAATTCACAGAAGAATTCACAAATTCTTATGGGCAGATGTTTGTAACCCAAGGACTATTTTGGACCATTTGGAAAGTAAATTTGAATTTCAAAAGCATTCATCTCTAATGCAAAACAAATAGCAATCATATCAGGAAACTTCCTATAGTCCCTTTATTCCTTTTCCTTCCCATCTCAATCCAAGCCACCCTCCCAGATTTCTTGACATTTCACAGATCACCTCTGCTGGAAAGTATCCATGCTCAAACAATGCTTTTGTCTGCTACATATCTACTGTTGTGTTGCAGAAGTTTACCCTTTAAATTGTAAATTCAAGGCCAGGTCTCCTCCACCTCTTTCTAGTTTCCCCCAAAAGTCCACTAGTTGGCCAATGGTTGAGGGGCTTGGGTGTGCAGTCACCCATTCATCCTACAATCATCCAAACAGCTCTGTAAGCACATACGTGAACATACCTCGTATTGAGTGTTTAGGAGAGGGCCCTCAAAGGAACCCATAACACACGGTCTTATCCTTAAGGCATACATAACCTTACACAGCGAATTTTCTTTAAACGCTACAGAATGACTGAAATGAAATTTTTAAGGAAAACACTATTCTACTAATCGCTCTCTTTCCTCCCCTAAAATACATGCCATGCATCACTTTCCTAAAAATTAAACAAGTTGGGAGCTTTATTCATCACAACATGCCAAGGAAGAGTGATTTGGGGAATAAAAACACGAGTTTCCTAAGCATTTGAAAAATTCAGTGGCTAGGTTTCTCCCGGTTCCCTAACTCTCCCCCCCCCCCCAAACCAATGGCCTCCCCGCGCCGTCCTCCGCGCCTGGCCACCCGGCGTGCAAACTGCGGACCTCCAGGTCCCGGTCCCCGCGGCCGGCCCGGGCAAGGCCTCGCACCGCTGGAGGAGCCCGGGCGGAGGCCTCCAACCCGCACCCTGGGCAGCGGCCCGCGCCTCCCCAGGCCGCCGGCGGAGCGACCCCATGCGGGCCCCCACCCCACCGCCTGCACCCCGCCGGGCCCGGCCAGAGTCCGGCTCCAGCGACCCGGCCGCACGACTCACTGCCCATGGCGGCGGCTGTTGCGGCTCGGCCGGGCACAGCGGTCCCGCGCTGTCTCTGCTTCGGTCCCGCGACTCGGGCCTCTGTGCCCGCTCCCGACGCGCTCCAGCCGCCGCGCGCAGGCTCCGCCTAGGATCACGTGGACCGCGTGTCCGGCCGGCGTGGCCCCGCCCCCTGACGAGACACTGGCGGTTGGCTGGCAGCGCAGCCGACATCCTGCGCGTTGCCATGGCCACCGCCGGCGCTCAGACCGGCGTGCTCAAGCCGGTTAGGGCTTTCCGCACAGGCTGAGAGGCCTAGGCGGTCGGGACCCTTACTCGCTGAGCACGTCTCCGAGCTCAGTGCCTAGCAGTGGCCATTTCCTACACAGCCACGTTCGACCCGGGACCCTGGGCGAAGGAGCAGCGGCCCAGGGTTCCGTTCCCGAGGCATGAGACCGCGTCGCCCCAAGAGCCAGCGTGAACCACAGGGCCTTTTTATTTTGCTTCCATCTTATCGCAACGTCTTGAAAGTTTTAAAAATTTTATGACACGTTCTTTATAGTTAGTAGCTTATGAACTCTCCACTATCTAGCTTCTCCAAAATTCAGAGATCAGAATTTTGTCCCCTGGGCTAGTCTCTTTTTAGCCCTTCTTCGACGGTGTGGTGTAAAGGAAAACACACAAGTCTTAGAAATCAGCCAGCCCTCCATTTTAATTCTTCTTCTACTTTTTTTTTTAATTAAAAATATTTTTTCAGTTGCAGTGGACCCTTTTCTACTTCTTAATAGCTTTGTGCAATTAGCCTTTCTGAGCTACACCATAAAATAAGGATAATAATACCACTTCCTATAGGTGTAAAAATTAAGGGATGGACACATAGATGGCCCTCAAATTTATTTTCCTTATTCAAATTTTAAACCCGATATCACCTCACCCCAGTCAGAATGGTTTTCGTCAACAAAACAAATAGTAACAAGTGTTGGAGAGGCTGTGGAGAAAAATGAACCCTGATACACTGTTGGTGGGAATGCAGACTGGTGCAGCCGCTATGGAAGGCAGTGTGGAGGTTCCTCAAGAAATTACGAATAGAATTACCATATGACCCAGCAATCGCTCTCCTGGGTATCTACCCCAAAAATATAAAAGCATTTCTCTATAGAGACACGTGTACTCCAATGTTCATTGCAGCTTTGTTTACGGTGGCCAAGACATGGAAACAACCAAAATGTCCTTCAACAGATGAATGGATAAAGAAGTTGTGGTACATATACACAATGGAATACTATTCGGCGTTAAGGAAAGATGATATAGGAGCATTTGTGACAACATGGATGGATCTCGAGAGAATAATGCTAAGTGAAATAAGTCAGACAGAAAAAGCAGAGAACCCTATGATTTCACTGATATGTGGTATATAAACCAAAAAGAACAAGACAAACAAATGAGAAACAAAAACTCATAGACACAGACAATAATTTAGTGGTTACCAGAGGGTAAGGGGGTGGGGGGTGGGTGATGAGGATAAAGGGGATCAAATATATGGTGATGGAAGGAGAACTGACTCTGGGTGGTGAACACACAATGGGATTTATAGACAATGTAATACAGAATTGTACACCTGAAATCTATGTAAATTTACTAACAATTGTCACCCCAATAAAATTAATTAAAAAAAAATTTTTAAACCCATGCAATATAACTTATGCTCTAACATCTGCTGAAATAAGCTATTTACAACATCACTAATGACCTATAATCACCAAATCCAATGATTTATTCTAATGCTTAGGTCTATGTCCAAGAAGGAAATAAAATACGTGTATGCTTCTCTCCTGGAGCAAACTCCAGCCAGACTCCTGGAAGCCCTTTCTCCACTAGGCCTTCCCTTGGCCTATAAACACTTCAACAAACACTAACAGAGTTTCTAACAGCTCCATCCCTAGGATGGCTCTGCCTGGGAAAGCTCACGGCTGCCAAAGAACTTACCTTTTGTTCCATCCAACACCTATGGTCTCTGTCTCCGTAGGTCGTGGGAGGGTTGGAGTCTAACTTCCATAAGCTTCAGTTAACAATCCACATGGGTTTCATTTGACCCAACCCCCCCTTCCTGTTTTTTGTAATTTTCTACTTCCCTGAATCTATGAGCCCCCACTTACCCTCCTCTCTGTTCCCTCATTCTCCTTTAAACTGCCCAGTCACCAAATCAATAGTCAACAAATCAAAGTTGAGTTTAGTTCATGCTGGCCTGTTGTAACTCTTGCAACAGTATATTACTCTCCTGTGGCGCGGCCTGCAGGGTCTCTGGTCCCGTTCCCCACATTAGAACTCACTATATGGCTAGGCCAAAAAGGAACACCCACGGAGCCATAGATAGGGGAGTCATACCACTATAGTCTCACTGGAGGCTGGAGTCACACGACCTGCAACCTGCTGTCTGCTTCTCTGCCTGCCAACCAACCAACTTGCTAACTGCAATCCGTGCTTGCCAGCCACCATCTTCTTACTAGCCCCCATTTTCTGCTAGCGTAGCCACAGCAATTATATTAGTGGCCAATGGCTCACTGGTTACAGCTGACGGCCAAATAGCCACAGCTGATGGCCATCCAATCACAGTTGATGGCCATTTACTACCTGAACCAGCACCTTTCCACGTGAGGTTGAGAGCCTGGCTCTGTTCCCACAATTACTGATTAAAATCTGTCCAGACCACCTTCATTAGTGTCTGGCTTTATCTTTGAACACACACACACAGCTTGCATGGGTCTCTGTTCCACTTGAAGTCATCTGAGACAACTCGAAGGCTGGGACTTAGCTTATCAGAAGGCTTTCTCACTCACAAGTTTATCATTTGATGCTGGCTGTCAGCTAAGACTTCAGGTGAAGCTGTCAGCTCCAACATCTCCATGAGACTTTTCCATGTGGCCTGAGCTTCCTCACAACATGGCAGCTGGGTACCAAGCCATGTCCTTGGAAGTGAGGCAGTATCACTTTCAGTGCATTTTATTTATAGAGGCAGCCACTCAAAGGCCTACTCAATTTCAAGAGGGAAGGGAAAAGAGTCCACCTCTAGGTGGGGGTGTGGCAAGGTTCTGGAACAGCATGTGGGATGCAAAATAGTACTCTGGCCACTTTTGAAAATGCAATCTACCATAGTCACAATCTCACATCCCATGACTTCATTTTTACCTCATTCTACTTTGTATCAGTCATTTTCATACTTGTTTAATCTCCATTACTACACCATAAACTTCTAAATGGCAGGGAGGGTCTTAATTAAGTTTTGTATCATCTATAGTAACCTGCAAATGGTTGACTTAAATATAGTTTGACACTAGATTGTGAGCCAATTTCCTGAATATAGTATTCTGTCAATGAAGATGCACTAAACTGAAAATCTAATTGACAGAAGAAGAGTAGCCCGCACCTCTCATTACTGCCTATTTCTGGGACAGCTCCATGTTTCAAGTAAGAGCCTGGAAATAAGCTTTGACACTTTAGATAACTTTTCTTAACTACCCTTCTAACATTCTTCAGTCTTTCTAGCATGTACTTTCTACCAGTACATGCTACTGATGACTTTTCCTTATATAACCAAAATATGCTACCTAATGTACATTAAGAATATCCCTCTTCCTTGACCTCCCACACTATTTTAGTACATCCAACAAAACATTTCTCTCTCTACAAGTAAAATGGTTTGTCTTGTCAAATAGATTGTTAGTCCACTGAAGATAGAGAACACTTTTTATCTTTTATGTCTAAATAATTCTACAAGGTGTGATCACAAAATACTGTAAACGTTTAAATTAAAAAAAGTTATAGTAAAAGACACATTGCCATTAATCTCCCTCAAACTATTCCTCCTTGCTTAGAACGCACTTATCCCATCGTTCTTGCTATTTTCTGAAGCAGTTCTGGAAGTCCTCTTTCGTGTCTTTAGTTCTGCTGTTGTGGCTGCCTCGATATCCTGAATGGATCCAAACGTTTATCTTTCATGGTCATTTTGACTTTGGGGAAGAGCCAGAAGTCACACGGTGCCAGATCCAGTGAATAAGTTAGATGAGGACACATCATAATGTTTTTATTTGACAGAAATTGGCATACCACAAGCAATATGTGACACAGAGGCCTTCTGCTGTGATCACAAAATACAGTGAATGCTGCTACCGAGTGCCATCCCACGGAAAGGCAGGGATCTTCAATACGGGAAGTGGTGCGTCAAACCTTAGTAACAGTGTGTGACAAGTTTCAACTTGTCCAGTGCAGTCAGTTGAGTGTGAGCTACGGTTGAGAGCAGGTGTGTTTTAAAGTGTGCCATAAATCAGCCTCCATCATGACAAAACTTCGTGTCACACATCACTTCTGGTATACGGCAATTTCTGTCAAATAAAAACATTACGGTGTGTCCGCAGCCACCTTGTTCACCAGATCTGGCACCTTGCGACTTCTGGCTCTTACCCAAAGTCAAAATGATTTGGGTCATTGAGACAGCCACGACAGTGCAACTAAAGAGGCTCACGAAAGAGGACTTCCAGAACTGCTTTCGAAAGTGGCAAGAATGATGGGATAAGTGTTTTCAAAGCAAGGGGGGTATTTTGAGGGGGATTAATGGCATTGCTTCTTTTATTGGGATAAATTTTTTTATTTAAACATTCACTATATTCTTTAATCACACCTAGTAATGTCCAGTTCAATGCCATAATGCCATATATGCAACAGGTGTCTAACAAACTATTTATTGAGGAAATACTTTCATTTCTTATTTTTGTTCAATTATAGCTGGTTCTCCATATAAGTCAGAGAAGACACAGGGAAACACTAAAGTAATATACTTTCATTAAAAGTTTTAAAAAGTTAACTGATTTTGCAATCGGCAATGGGGAAATAACAGTCTGCTTTACATTGCTAAATATAAAAAAGACAATGAATTACTATTCCACAGAGTAATTTAGGAGTTGTTTGTGTAATAGTGTCTTATAAATGTTGAGGAGGATTTAAAGATTTTGTCCAAATTTCCCAAAAATATAATAGTTTTAGCCCGAACCCTGTGAGAGCTGAAGACCAAATATCCAAGTACATCCAAGAAAAATGTAGGCACAGCATTTGGAACCTGAAAACCCCAAAGTCGTCATTCTTAATCTATGACTTCCTGTGTAACCCCTAATTTCTTTAAACCACAAATCCTCAATTTCATAAAAGGGACATTGTTTTTAAAGTCAGTCAAGGAATTTTTAAAAAAAATAAAACTTCAAAGGTAATACAGTCAGCCTAAAAAAAGTTATGCTTTAGAACATAGTATGATTCCTTAGAGTATATGTGTAGAAAACATAGGAAAACTGACATAAATGGTTCTCATAAGGAAGAAAATTTTATTTTACTAAGAACGTGTCATTTTAAACAACATTAAAATTTCTTCCTGGTTGTTAATATTTCTATTCACTGAATACCCAATTTGAGCTCTATATTTCTTTGAATATGTAATTTAGCACAGATAACTATAAATGGGATACAAATATCACATTGTCAAATTTTCAAGAGGAATAAAGTAAAATATTTTTATTTTAACTTATTATATTTGTATCCCATATTTTATCATGGGAGTATTTAATTTGGAATTCTTCAAATGGTCTCTTCCTCTTACCCATGTTACTGTAGTGATTAAGAATAAGGTTAAGTTACAAAAGGCACATTTCATGGCTCAAGTTGGAGAAGATATAACAAGAAACCATAAAAGGACTGATGAGGTATAAAGTAAGAAATTTGGAGAGATCTAAACTAAACTTGAAAAAAAAAATCTAGTATTCCATCTCTTATATTAGGCTTAGATTTTTAAAATTTTTTTAACTCAGGAAACCAAGAGATCTGAAAAAAAAAAAAGGCTCTGCTTTTATTTTTTTTCTAGTTCGGTATACAACATTGATAACTATTCTTATTAAACAGTCCTTTGTAATTTTACTTTGTAATTTTACATGAGTGGCACCAAGTTACATGATTTATAAGGCTTGACACAGAAAGGAATAAAAGGGATGTGAATATTACAGAAATGTTAAATCAGTACATTAATGAATACATTTAAGATGTGAATCGCGAGTCTACTGCTGTAACCAGAACAACTCATACATTGATCCTGAAGGACATTACCAGTTATTTACCAGTAAAAGTGGACAGGGCATTCCAGTGTCCTCGTACTTCCTCATCATTTCTGAGTAAAACAGTGGCACAGCACAAGAATGGTCGATGGCCTCTGCAGCAACAAGCCACGGAAAGATGCACAGTTTCTGCTGTTTAGTTATGCTTCCAGCACTAAGTTTCATTTCAGAGTAAGGGAGTGGGTTGGTGAATCCCCAAGTCCCTGGCTTTGGGACATTCCCACTGTCAAAGTCACAGAGCTCCTTAAACACCACAAATAAACATCATACTGCAGCAGGGACTTTTAGAGGCAAGACTGGTTAATCAACCAGTATCAGACACCGTATCAGACACCGAACGTCAATTTAAAATATGACAATATCACTGCAAGAACAATTTAGGAAAGATAGATATTATGGTGAAACAGACCACAAATCAATTTTGTTGTATAACTTAATACTATGCTGAAAGATCATACCTACAGATTGGAATTTAATTTATTTAAGGATAATGGGTACAACGATCTAGAAGAAAACAAATTAGGGCTAACATAGTTTTGCTACAATGTTTGGGGAAACATTTTTCAGCAGCAGGAAAACAGCACCAAAAATGACACAAATTAAAATATTAGACTTTGAATAAAGAAGGGGAAAATTAATGACAGTGATATGCATCAAACCAATTGAAAGGTAATGTTGAGACAATCTATATGTATCTATGAAATCAACCTTAAGAACTTTTTCTGGGCACATACAGTTAATGAGAAAGAGTGGCATCTGAAAACTGGATAATGACCTACCTGTGTAACGCACTCAGATCTAAGCAAAATATAACACTATGGTACTTTTAAGGATAAAAGTTCCTAGTACTGATTTCCTTGGCTAGTCCACATATTCCAGATTAAACGGTCTTCATCAATCCCAGATCTTAGCTTTCCATATTACCTAACGGCAAGAGGAGAGAGTAGAGGAAGCAGGCCTTTCTTTTTACGGCAGTTTTCTTAACAGGAAGTCGTCTTTCTTCAAAGGACATCATCAAGCAAAGGTCTTGGTGAGGACATCTTCATGCTGCTGCAGGTGAACGGTGCCGATTCCTACAGCGGGTGTTGGCAAAGGGGGGCGGCTCACAAGGCGGAGCTGTCATTGGAGCCGGGGAAAAAAAAATAAAGTGACATTTTCACCCAATCAGAGCTCTGCTTAGTTCACACAAGGAGGTACATGTATTTCTCTTAGCTTGGTTAATATAAGTCATCTTTTTAGAAAAATAATGAGTTACGGATTAGAGGAGATATACAAGTATGTCACAACTAAAAATTAACTAAATTCCAGGCATGATAAGGTAAGATAAACACTTGAATTTGTCCTATTCTTCAATAACTATTTGTTGGTTTTAGTTGTAGAGTTTTCTAATTTAGAACTATTTACATGTGAAAATGATTTGGGCCCAGCAAACTAGTATCACATGAGCAAATTCCTTCTAATCAAAGCAAAATAGAAAGATAAAACAGAAGCACAACTGCCCTTCTCGTTGTTTTTCCCTTCCTATAGCACGATCAGGAGGAATTGGGCCTTTGATGATCCCAGTTGTGTGGATGGGCCTGGAACAAGCATCACTGTGTAGCTCTGCTCCCAGACTGTAAAACAAGCCTGTTCATCTCGCTGTTCCCCAGGCTGGGATGTTGACCTTAGGACGAGAATACTGAGTAGGCTACTGGGAAAGTAGCCCACAGGTAAAGGCTTTTACTTTTGTAAGTATAGTCACTTTTTTTTTTTACATTATACTAGCACGTACACATAGATAGCTCGATAAACACTCAGCATCTTATTCTGAAAAAATAGCTTAAAACTAGATTTTATACTTTAGCTTATCTTTAAAAGAATTGGACTCAAAACAGGAAATAAACCCAACTTGTTGGCGCTCCAGGAGAAACAAGACACACGCATAAAACACTACATGAGAGACAAAGCTATTACCTTGCAGGCCAGTTGCTTTTCAAATCTTGGAGAAACAAAACACCACGGACCCATGTTCTGAGGTTCCTCCTGACTCCAAATAAAATCTATAAAAGAAAGTTCATCTCAGTGCCTTAAGTAAACACACACACTGTTGAGAGGGAGACTCTGCTTGCTGCGCCATTTGTCATGCGGGGCGGCCTACGGAGTCTCTGGTCCTGCTCCCCACAATAACGCAGGACATGGTGAAGACAAAAAGGAACACCCACAGAGCCATACATGGGGGAGTGTCATGCAGGGTGACAGGTGGGGCCTCTGGTCCCCACACAAAAACACAGGATATGCTGAGGCCAAAAAGGAACCCCCACGGAGCCATAGGTAGGGCAGTCATACCACTATAGTCTCACTGGAGGCTGGGTTCATACGACATGGCTGGGTTCACACAACGTGTGACCTGCTGTCCACTTTGCTGCCAACTGACCGACTCTCCTCGACTCTACTCGCTAACTGTAATCCGCCATGCTAACTGTAATCCGCGTTTACCAGCCACCATCTTCTTGCTAGCCCCCATTTTTCTGCTAGCGTAGCCACGGCAGTTATATTAGTGGCCAGTGGCTCACTGGGTACAGCTGACGGGCCAACTAGCCACAGCCGATGGCCATCCAATCACAGTTGATGGCCATTTACTACCTGAGCCAGCACTTTTCCATGTGAGGCTGAGAGCCTGGAAACTGCACTCCTGGCTCTGTCCCCACAGGGAGTCATACCACTATATTCTCGCTGGCGGCATCCGCCTCTCTGCAATCTGCTCTTGCTAGCTCAGCCACCATCTTCTTGTTAGCCCCCATTTTCTGCTAGCGTAGCCACAGCAGTTATGTTAGTGGCCAATGGCTCACTGGTTACACCTGACGGCCAACTAGCCACAGCTGACGGCCATCCAATCACAGTTGATGGCCATTTACTACCTGAGCCAGCACCTTTCTATGTCAGGCCGAGAGCCTGGAAACTGCACTCCTGGCTCTGTCCATCCCACCCCACCACACACACACATGCATGCATCTTTCCAATATGGTGTAGTGTTGCTTGTCCTTTTTTTTTTAATAAATGCGTCGTCACGTATCTACCACTATAATCATGATACTGAGCACCTCTATCAACACACAAAAAATTCCCTTATCCTGTCCCTTTGTACTCACTCCTCCTCCCACCTCCAACCTCCAGCATCCACTGACCTTTCCTCTGCCCTACTTTTGCCTTTTACAGAATGTCACATGAATGGAATCATACAGTACATAGACTTTTGGGTCTCGCTTCACTGAATTAGCAGATCCATTTGTGATTTTGCCTACAGCAATCGTTCACTCTCTTTTATTGTTGAGTCATATGATATTGTAGAGATGTACCACAGATTGTTTATTCACTCACTAGTGGAAGGACGTTGTGGTCATTTCCAGTTTGGGACAATTATAAATAAAGCTGCTATAAACATTCACATGCAGATTTTTCTGTGAACGTGTTTTTCATTCTCTTGGATAAACACCCACGAGTGGGACTGTTGGGTGGTATAGTAGCTCTATGTGTAACTGCATAACAAACTGACAGACTGTTCCAGAGTGTAGGTACCAGTTTGTGCTCCCACCAGCAGTGAAGGAGGGTTACAGTTGGCTCCCCATCCTCATCAGCACTTGATAGTGTCAATTTGTTGTTCTGTTTTCATTTTAGCCAATCAAATAAGTGTGCAGCCATATCTCAGTTTGGCTTAATTTGCATTTCCCTTATCACTAATTATGTTGTACATCTCTTCATATGGTTATTTGCCACCTGGTTCTTTGGTAAACTGCCCATTCAGTTCTTTAAAAATTTGGATTATATAAATGAACAAACAAAACAGAAATAGACTCATAGATACAGAGAACAAACATAGTTGCTAGAAGGGAAGGGGTTTGGGGGATGGGTGAGAAAGGTGAAGGGATTAAGAGCTACAACTTGGTAGTCATAATATAGGCACAGGGATGTGAAGTACAGTATGGAGAATATAGTCAATAATGTAAAAACTATGTATGGTATCAGACGGGTACTAGACTTACCACACTTCATAAATTATATAAATGCCTAACCACTGTGCTATACATCTGAAACTAATATAAAATAAAATTGAATGTCAACTATAATTTAAAAAATTTATAGCCACGGAGTGTGAAGTACAGCATAGGGAACATAGCCAATGATATTGTAATAGCTATGTACAGTGTCAGAGGGGTAGTACACTTGTTGGGGTTATCACTTTGTGAGGGGTTGTAAATGTCTAATCATTATGTCATTTTTGTACACCTGAAACTAATAAAAAAAATTGGGTTATATATGTGCTTATTGATGAATTTTAAGAACTCTTTAAACACTGTGGATAGTCCTTTGTCAGATATCTATTTGCAAATATTTTCTCCCTATTTGTGGCTTGTCTTTTTATTTTCTTTGCAGTACCCTTCACAGTGCAAAAGTTTTTCATTTTGATAAAGTCTAATTTTTCTTTTATGGAACATGCTTCTGGCGTTATATCTAAGAACTGTTTGCCAAACCCAAGGTCACAAAAATTTTCTTCTAGAAGTTTTATGGCTTTACATTTTACATTTAGGTCTATGATCAATTTTGAGTTAAGGTTAAGGTACATAAGTTAAGGTACATAAAGACATCCAATTATTCTAGCCCCAGTTGCTGAAAAGGCTTGTCTTTCACAATTATAGTTGATTTATCATAACTGGTAGTATAGCATCGATTCCCTCCAAACGCCCAAGAAATTAGAAGTCTTGAATGGGAGAAGGGGAGACTGAAAGAAAGACCAAAAAAGACAGGGATACTGGCTCTAGCAGTATTATTTTCCTATCTCCAGATTCCATGAGATGAAATTTTCTAATAACTCTCCCTGCCCCCGTAACCTCCTTTCCTTTGAGAGAGTTCAAATAGGTTTCAGGTGTGTGAAGAGCGAAGCAACCTAACGACCTTTACCTTTAACATGCTGGTATTTGCTCATCTCCTGTTGTAAGGAGTCCAGTGGGAAAGGGCACAGTTCCTCTATTCGGATGATGGCAAACTCACGCTTCTTAGCCTCCAAAGATTCTCTCTGCTTCAGCAGGGCATAGAAGTGTTTGCCGCAGCAGAACACTAGACTCTTAACGCTGTTGTGTAGAAAACGGACAGTGGAGTGGGGGAGAAATACCTTAAAGAATTGTACCAGGCGAAAAGGAGACCACACAGATTTCAATGCTTCACTAATGAAGGGCGGGGGACTCTGTCGTTGGGTTTAGTCATTTGCGACACCCTGGCAAGTCTTCCTGAGCAACACACGCCTCCAAATTTCATTCTCCATGCACATTCTAACTCCTACCCCCACACCCCACCCCCCGATTTAACGGACTTTATGTCAGGACAGTGGAGATTTGGGTCACTTTGGGTTCCTTAACAGGAGCTCGTTTTAAAATTCTATTGCCGAGTATGAAAACAGAGATACATATCAAATTACTTTTTTGGATCCACAGATGAATCACCAATGACGGGTTTGAATGTCGTTCCTGGTGCCATTTCTTGAAGAGTTGACACAGCTGCCTAAGGAGGGAGGAAAAAGCCACAAATCTACCGACCAGTGGGAAGGAGTTGAAGATGCTTTTACTTATAAGGGATCTTTACCAAGAAATAGTATCGAAACTCTTGCCTAGGACTGTAAGTAAATATATGCACTAATAAATACAATAGCTTTCTAAAAAGTATCAGTTCTGAATACTTCAGAATGAAATTATTTTCCTGCGGTAACATAAGATAGCCTTCTGTCTGGCGCCATAATAAAGTTTTAAGAATCAAAATTTCATTTGATCATACACCTTTATTACCAATAAAAAGCACATTTTAATACTTTGGCATTACAAACAACATTTTATACAATGTATATTATGAATCAAAAAAGCTAAGCTAGGGCAATCATTTCTGTCTTTAAGTGTTTGATTATAATTTATGAGTGAAACCTATTCAGTCAGAACAAGTAGGAACAATATGGGAATATTTCTGTGATGAAAAGAAATTTTAGTGATGAGCTCAATTTAAATAAACACTTGTTGCAAAGAACTTAGAGCACCAAACTGATGAAACCGAGGTTGGGGATTTGACCCCCTTTGCCATCATCTAGTTAGTTTCCCTGCAGTCTAGTCCCAAATGGGGCTGTGGCACGTTGAGTAGGCCATGTGGGCAGCACATTAATGCTGTGTGACATTGTGATATAACCTAAAAAATTAATATTAACTACCCAGCCATTCTTACGACTAAATAACATGTCATCTTTCTCCATTTGAAATAGAGCCTTTGTCAGTCCCCACTTCCTAGGGCAGTTCAGAGTTGGGTGGGAAGTTGGGGTGGGATTTCAATAAACTTCCCATAGCCCCGAGTCATGTTTGCCACACGGGAAGTCATCTCCCAATAGGCCATCAAAAAAAAGAGTTGACTTATATTCTGATAGATCACTTATACCAATAATCAAATTTTAGGAGGAAATCAGAATTCAATAATGTTTATAGTCATTTCAGTTAATAAAAGGACATATGTTTAATGAAAATATTTGACTACTTAACAAGAGTAGTTTTTCACTTGCAAATCTATAGGATAGTTGTTGATATTTTTTTAAGGCTCCCTAATAAGGCCTCTTTTATTTGATAAGTTATATATCAGACTTGGGGTCAGGGATGGAATATTATGTCCAGAATATGAACTCTTATTCTGTTTCAAACAGCAAAAGAGATTCTCAGTAAAATTTCTAATAGGTGACTTAATACTTGATAACATACATACATTATACTTAATTTCATGACATTCATAATTGATTCGCAGAGTCAGAACTAGGGTGAGGCCGGTGAGGTACCTGGGGTACAAAGTGTAAGGAGGTGCTCACTCCAAGGTCACACAAGTGCCGACCGTGACAGTCTCCGTACCCCCTCCAAATGCTAGGCGGGGCTTAAACACACATGCAGTGACAGCAGATCAATCACAATTTTCCTTGACACCCTCGATTTTTCAAGTCTACGCTCTCACACCTTTGTGAGGAGCACAAGATTGTCTTGACCAGCCAAATCCTAAGTGACATTTCACTGCAGTAGTAGTGTCCAAGTAAATGCAAGTTTTCCGAATGTGAATCCTAATTAAGACTCTCATATAAAACTGAAAATAACTTATAGAAGATGGGACAAGTAAATGCTGACGAGTATTTATTACCTTGAACTCTGCCATTTGAAAATTAGTATATTTGTGTGATTTAAAAAGCATGTTGTGCACTTAATACTTAGTTCAGGTAAATCAAGAGAAAATGTACACTTTTTAAAAAGTGGACTTTGAAAACTGTGGCAATAGTTACATGGTTATAATATGCATATTGAAACAGGAATCTACCTGTGATAAATCATTTAAGAGAAAAAATCTAAATAAAAGTCAATGAAGAAGACCACTCATTTACATAAAAATAGTCCAAATTCCCAACTTGCTATTAGTAACATAGTAGTGCCTAGATCATTTGGACTTTTCAACTCTTTCTAAAAAATTATTTCTGCTGAGATCAGGATCCCAGTGTGACTGTATCTACTTCATTACAGTGAAACTGAGAGCTATCTATATTTATAGTTATTCTTAAAAGGTTGGGGAGGGAGGGAGAAGGAAGAGAGAGAGAGAGAAAGCCAACTAAAACTAAAACGACGTTTCTGTACCTTAGAAGTATAATGAGATACAGAAAACAGGAAAATGTGGTAATGATGAGAGGACAAAGGCTTCCAACCAGCTTTTTCTACTTACAGGGAATCTGAGTAACATCTTCGGAGAAGCAACGATGAGGGGTTTTCTGAAGTTCCGGACCATCTGTCTCCTGAGCAAATGGAAATACTGTGCAGGAGTAGTGGGGTGTACCACAAACATGTTCACTGTGTCTCCATCCACCCCCTCCTCTGTGCTGTCACACATCTGGGGGAGAAAGGAGAACGTTCAGATCATCGCATTCAATCATAATGACATATGCTTGCCAAAGGTCTCAATAAGGAGAAAAGACTTTCCCGCCATTATAGAACATACTAGAAGGTAAATTTACAGCCTATGAAGAATTAACAGAGGAGAGGTATGATGACTCCTCCATCTGCCTGAGTCCACATATTTGAACACGATTATTCCCAAACACAACTGATTGCAAGAAGCCCCTGGAGGTGATCTTTTAAAAAATACAGATTCTGATCACTGTTGGGAGTAAGATGGTGGAAGGAAACCCTTGTCAGAATCCCACTCTCCTAATAAAATAAGCACAATTATAGTTTGGTTTGTTTTTGTTTGTTTGTTTAAAAGACAAAAACAAAATCCACAGCAGCTAACAAGGTTGAAAAGTTAAGAGCAAGGAATTAAATCTCAGAAGATCCTGGTGGGATAGAAAGCTGAGGCATAGCTCCTAACCCCACCCCACAAGCAGTGAAGAGAAAAGCTAGAAGAAAGGGTGTGAGTAGGCAACCCAGGGGGATAAATAAAGGCAAAATCAAGAGCAGAAGCCCCTACAGAGCTCGGTGGAGGCGGTGGGGCTGCCAGGTTGCCACTTCCAAGGCATTGAATGTGTTTCTTTCAAATACTACAATGTCTTGACAGTATAGGGTGCACATAAAGTATCCACAAGAGGCAGTCCTAGTTCAAAGCACCAGGGAAACAGGAAAACAGTACTGGGAATCCAGGAGCCATTGAACCTACCTGCAGGAAACGCTCTATGCGACAAGATGAGTGGTCAGGTCCAGCCCCATCATACCCGTGCGGAAGGAGGATGACAATGCCACTCTGGAGGAGCCACTTGGCCTCTCCTGGAAAAGCAGAGGGAGGGAGTGAGGCTTCTATGAGGCAGGAACAAACAGTCTGACGTGACTTGGGGAGCAGAACAAATGTGAGTTTGCTGCCTGAGCCCCTAACACTGTTTTCATTACAGGGACTCTCTAGCATTGCCACCCCATACTTGGGAGAAAAATGTCCATCCTACCAGCCAAAACCCCAGAGTCACACGTGCTCTGGGCTTTAGCAAATAGAAGACAAACTCAATGGTGAACATCTGGCTTCCAGCAACAGTGTGGCCACTCTGACTCCATCTCGGGCATAATTTTTGCCAGGACTGGGCAACCCCTATCGTTCCTCATAGCACCACTGACAACACCTGCTTCTGTCCTCAAGCTGAGGAACAGTTGCTGGACATGTCACCGTCTAGTCTGCCTAAGGCACTTCTCTTTCTCACACTACAAAGTTACAGAGAAACAACCATGGGAAGGAGGTGCAGTGCACACTCAAAATCCAAGAGCGGTTGCCCCCCAAAATGGGGTGAGAGCCTGGGGGACACTCAGACTTCTACTTTATATAGTTTCAATTGTTACAGGAAGCAGGTACTATATTTTATAAATGGTGATTATATATAATAAAGATGTACAGCTCCCAACGTTCAGATACATGAGTGTCCCTGGATCGAGGGAAGCAGATTTTCAAGGCTGCCATTCACTCTGATCACAAATCCTCACTATGTCATCTTCGCCTACTGGGGATTCATTCCATAGCCACTCAACAAACCCCAAGAGCAGACCTGCAAGTCAAACCACCAAGGAGCTGGCAGGTCCATGTCCTGCTCCCCACAACCAGGCACATTGCCCCGCAGACGGGAAGGTGCTCTCTGCATAGCCGCTGAGTGGCACCCACTCTCCAGCCACTTATTTAATGAGCTGAAAGCAGCCATGTCCCAGTGGGTTAAGGGCAACCCCCAACTCTCCCAAGGGGCTGTGGTACAAGGGGTGTCGTAAGCAGCTATGGCCCCTTTTCATGTATTTGTCCCCATGAGGCCGGTACCATGTGGCCCCTGCACACCCATGTGACAACACCAACCTCCGGAGATGAATGTGTCGAAGATGATCTGGGCGCCATTGAAGAAATCCCCAAACTGAGCCTCCCAGAGGGGCAGTAACTTAGGGCTCTCGATGCTCATGCCGTACTCGAATCCCAGGACGGCCTCTTCTGACAGTGGGCTGTTGCTGACCTAGTGCACAGGAAGGGGACAGAGACACTGTGCAGCAAGGGAAGCTGCCACAGGAGTCAGTAAAGGTAGAAGCCTCCCATTTACAGCAATCTCTCAAGAGGGCGGAAGGGTGTAGAGAGGGGCTCTGTTTAATCTTCTCCGTGCCTTTGAGAAAGGAGCTCGATGCCCTCTATGAGGGATGTGTATAGGGAAGTCGGGACAAAGAGAGGAAGAGATGAAAGAGGCTGGAATATGGGCATTGAAGGTTTTCCTCATGGGTAAGCAAAATTCACTTCTTAGATGACCCGCCTTTGGACCTGAGAGTAAAACTGTGACATATGAGCTTTTTAAAACATGCCCCAAAACAAAGGGGGAAAATGATCCCCCAAAGGCTGACCTTTGGTTAGAATCCATCATTCGAATACCCTCCTTGCATAAGAGACCACAGTACCATCATGATACATTAAGGTACAAAAGGCAGAATACACAATTACATCTCCGAGGGCGCTCAAGAGGCATGACAATTAAATGCAACATGATTCTGAGTTGGGTGTGAGGACCAGGTGGCAGCCATGCCACAGTGTGCATTTCCTGACTTGAATGGTGATATCATGGTAATGTAGGAGAATGTCCTATTTTGTAGGAAATAGACGGTGAGGGCCTGATGCTTCCAACATGATGTCTCACATGTTTCAGAATGAGAAAAAGTTCCTTTTGCATTCTACATCCAACTTTTTTGTAATTTTGTGCTTGTTTCAAAATTTTTCTAAAAGATATTTTTTGAAAGTTACGTATCTGTAGAATATTATTTGGCAAGAAAAAGGAATGAAATGCTGACATGCTACAACATGGATGGACCTTGAAAACGTGATGCTAAATGAAAGAAGCCAGCCACAAAAGGCCACATGTCGTATGATTCTGTTTTTATAAAAAGTCCACACTAGGCATATCAATAGAAACAGAAAGTGAGTTAGTGGTTGCCAGGGACTGAGGTAGCACGAAGAAGGAATAGTGAGTGGCTGCTAATGAATACGGAATTTCTTTTTGGGGTGATAAAAATGTTCTGAAATTAAATAGTGGTAACGGTTACACAACTTTTTGTGAATACTCTAAAAACCATTTCATTGTACACATTGAAAGGCTGAATTCTATAAGTTATATCTCAATAAAGCTTTTATTTTTTAAAGAAACTCTATAGAAAAATTACAACTCTGTGATGATTACAACTATAAAAATTTATGGTTTATATGTATAAGCACTCAATGACAACAGAAAATGAAAATAGATGATTTGTTAGCATGGCAGGATTATGCTTAATTTGTCTTTTCTGATTTCTATTTTGATTTCAGTTATATCGATATAATACATTAATTTTAAAAGGACTATTACGGCTTCCTCTTCCCGTAAGAAACCTGAGGTGAACTCTGAAAATGGTTCACTATTCACCTGACCCAGAGAACCCCACAAATCATGTCAATCGAGAGGTCCAGATCTTTGTGTTCACTTCAAGAACACTCGTAAAACTGCCAAGGCCATCAAGGATATGCATATCTGAAAAGCCACCAAGTATCTGAAGGATGTCACATTACAGAAGCAACGTGTACCATTCCTTTGTCACAACGGTGGAGTTAGGAGGTGTGCCCAGGCCAAACAGTGGGGTTGGACGCAGGGTCAGTGATCAAAAAAAATTACAAAATTTTTGCTGCACATGCCTGAAAATGCAGCGAGTAATGCTGAATGTAAGGGTTTACATGTAGACTGTCTGGTCACTGAGCACATTCAGTGAACAAAGCTCCCAAGATGCAGTGCGGAACTTACCAGAGCTCGTGGGCAGGTTAACCCACACACGAGCTCTCCCTGTCACATTGAGGTGATGCTCACCGAGAAAGAGCAGATGGTCCCTAAACCAGAAGAGGAGGCTGCAGAAGAAAAAGATCTCCCAGAAGAAACTGAAGAAACAAAATTTTACGGCCTGGGAGTAAATTCAGCAACAAATAAATGCTAATAGAAGTGGGGGAAAAAGACTGTTATGTTTCTCAGAGCGTTTTGTAAATGGGGTTTGGACTGGCCACTTCCCTTGCACCTCTGCCGGTCATCGGCCTCCCTCCTCATCTCTTTTCCTTCCCAACGCTGACAAACCCACTCATATTCTAAATCCATCCCTCTTCCACTTCTCCTGGCTTCGTCACCGAACTCTCTTTTCTGAACCTCTCCTCATTGGCTTTCTCCTCTCAGCAGATGGACAATCAAAAGCTTAAAACCTAAACTAGTAATATTCCGTTGACCAGTCTTCTCCAGTTATTGCTTCCTTTCACAGTCAAGCTTCTAGAAAGAATGATCTAATCCACTGTCTCCACCTCCTTTACTCCTGTCTACCTTTCAACTAGTATAATCTAGTTTCTGCTTTCACCACTCCACTAAAATAGTTCTACATAAAAATAAAGGGATAGCCAAAGGGGAAAAAAAAAAACAGCTTTCCATGCGGTCAACCCTTGACCCTCCAGTTGCCAAATCCAATGACCGGGGTGTTCTTCCTCTTATCTGACTCATCCTTCCTTGAGTTCAGTAACACAGGGACTCCAATTCTCCTCCTTTTCCAGGATGCTCTTTTGGCAAATACTTTTCCTTCACCAGCCCCTTAAATGTTGTTTTTCCCAGGACCCCATCCCTTGGCCCTCTTCTCATTCTGCTCTCTCTCTGGGGGATTCTCCCACCCTTGTGGTTTCATACACTCCTATACTCTAACACTTCCAAATCTGTATCTCAAGACAGATTTGCTCCTTAACTTCAGATACACATACCTAATTGCCCGATAGAAACTTCTATGTCATTCTGCTGTCTTTAAGTCAAATGTCCAAAACTAAATCCATCATCTTTCCTTACCAAACCTGTTTTCTCTCCTTTACTCTCTGGGTGAGTGCCATCAGGTGAGAGTGTCTGAGTCAGGAAGCTAGGAGATAGCCAAGCCTAGTTTTTCTTCTTCACACCCCACATGCCACTAAGTCCCATAAGCTGTGGTTTCCTGAATAGTTCTCATATCTGGCCCCATCTTCCATCTGCACTGCTATTGCCCTACTTCAGGTCCCTGTGATTTTCTGCCTAGATGATTGAGAAGCCTCCTTAGAAATTGTCCTGAGTTCTCATCTTTTTTCATCTTAGGCTTCCAAAGTATTGTCAGGAGTGATCTAACATGCAAATCAGCTCATCTGTTCAAAATTCCACCATGTTTCTCCTTTCGATAATACTCAAAGTCTTTCACAATGTTGGTAGTTCTGTCTGGCCTGTCTCCTTTTTTTCACTCCTGTATCCACTTTGCAGTTTAACCTCTGGTCATATGAAGCTATTTGTAGTTCCCTGGGCACATCAGATCCTCTTACTTCAGTTTTCTTCGGTGCTATTGTGTCCACCTCAAATGTTCTCCCTAAATGTATTAAAATAGGTAACTCCTAATGTCCTTCAAATGCCAGCTGAAATCTGGCTTCCCCCAAGCTTTTCCTGACTTCCCCCAGTAGATTAACTGTTCCTTCTATTGTACTTTGTACACTTGCATATCTTATTTACTTGAATCTGTTAATGTTTTTATTTATTCCAAAAAGTATTTAAGATGACTTGTACGTATACATAATATATAACTTGATGGTATAAACCTAAGTAGTGGGAAAGAAGAGAAATTAAGATTGAGAAATAGAACAGAGTTGGGGAAAGACATAACCCAGTCACCTACTCACTTTTACTAAGGCTACAATGGTCTCTAACCCTTTCCTAGAAGCCATTATATACATTTTTTGAAAAGTGCATATATTCATTATTTTATTTTCTGATTTTACTATTGTCATTATTGATAAGGAAATGCTCTTCAGTCACACAATTCATAGTATGCACACAAGAAAGACAAACCAAGATCAAGCAGGAGTTCCTCCCAGGTATTAAAAAACATGGTATTATAATAGATAATATCACGTATTATCTATTAAATGTATTAGATAATACCTTGCCTCCTGATAATAGAGACAAAGCATTTAATTGGGGCTTTTCAAAGAGTACTATTTAAAGGTAACTGATACCATATATCAAATCGCAATTCAATAAGAGACATTGGTGGGATGGGGAAATACTAAACATTTTAGTATCTACATCACCAATCTGACTTAATCCAGGTGTGGACTTTAAACTAACTTTAAGAAAAGATGAGCTGTATGTCCTTTAAGTAATCTTCCTGTAGTTTTACTTTAGATACGTGAATTTTTAAATAAATATTGAGTATCAGTGAACTCCAGATTTTACTCTCAAACAAAAGGCTGTCAAAGGAAGATGACATGCCACTAATCATACCTTAAAGGATAATTTATTATAATAAACATCATGTGCCAGGCACATGCTGACTGTTGGAGAGATAAAAATGAAAAGACTCAGCCTGTACCTTTGACTCTAACAAGTATATCTCAGTGACTGGCACACGAACATACATAATACATATGTTTATCAAGCCTACTAAACCTTAGGGAATAAAGTAACCTGAGGAAATGGCTTTTATTTTTAACAGGGAAGAAATATTGGCTACTTACTTACATCTTTGGCTTATTTAATGAATCCAGCCACATATAGATTATAATGTCAATTTTTGAGTGACAAAGGAAACATCCATTTGACATTTACAGGATTATAGCTAAGTAGCCAGAGAAAAATAACTGAATCCGCTTGCTAGTATATTATTGGATTCCAACACTTCAAAAAGCATTGAACCCAAAGTTGCCAACATCTGTTTCTATTTGCTTCCAGAATCCTGTCACTATAATCATCAGCATCTGGATTTTATAGTAGATAATAAAACATCCTACCTCTAGAAATCCCTTCTGATTAGGGTCCATATGGTTCAGGGGGATGTAGGTGTCATCAGTCTCCTGGCAAACCACCATTGCATGCCGTTGACTAAAAGTTCCACGGCCAACATCTTGGCCACTCAGACGCACATTAAAACCTTAAGCAAGCAAGAAGGAAAAGAAAATCCAGATTGCCATAAATAATGTAGTAATGGTAAGACATGGTGACCCTGACTTTTTATACATCAGCTCATCCTGAGAATTTCCCTTCGGATAATAGATTATCTTTATTAAAATATCCCTGCCCAAAAGTCTGTAGTCAAGGTGAGATTGTACAAGAATGAAGAGTCATCATTTGCCCTACAATTTTTAGAGGAGAATATCTTTCTAATGCATCCGGCCCTGAGCTCTTTGTTTTCCAAGCATAATTGCTCTATTCTCTAATGAAGGCTGTCAACATGAGTCACACTAAGATTAAACAACATTGTCAAGTAAGAAAAGATAACATGTTTTGGAATCTCTCTAGTCAAACAATAGGAGGCAGTTGTAACTCAAAAATCTGCAGAGATCACAGATTTTTGTGATTTACAGAGTAACAAACGTCATATAAACCATTCCCTGCCAGCTGTGCAGCTAAACAGAAATGTTTTACCTTGAGCAAGTAATGAGCCCAAGGCGAGAGCTTCTGCTGTGGCCCAGTCTAACTTGGTTCCATCCATCACCTTCTCCAGTCTGGACTGTGAAAGTGAAGGGGAGGAAAAAGAAAACTTTTAAGAGTCCATATTCTTTTCCCCAGAATTCAAAAAAATGCAGTGCAACATGATAAGTAATGTTAAATAAAACATTAAGTGAAGAAGGATACATGCGAGTCTGGTAGCAATTCTATGACATTTTATAACAGGCAAACACTCAGGTGCTCAACTTAGTGGTTAAACCTGCGGATGAATGAGAGGAGACGGAACTGTATTTATACTATTCTGTTTCTTCAGCTGGACAGTGAGTACATCGTTTGTTTTAATAGTCTCTCTACCTATAATAAAAACCCATAAATGAAGCCAGTGTTTTAAAAATAACTCACAGTAGAGTTTCTTTATTCAGGTTTAAGAAAGATGAAGACCTTGAACTCTTTGTTCTCCTGCTTTTAGCACTAAAACCTAAGTCCCAGGCAAATCGGGACGGTCTGTCACATCCATATTTAACATGAGACAATGTGTAAAATCTCAACTGGTTTAAGGGTCTAGATAGTCGACTTCAGGTGTATGTGTGTTGATTTGTATTTATTTTATTTAAGCCACCCAAAAGAATGAAAGTGTTTTCTAACCACTAGTCAGAAAAATCAAAACACGCATTCCTGTATTGCTGTATTTTTGATAATGTGCATGAAGTATATGTAATGTATCAAACATGTATGAAGGAAGGAAAAAAGGAAAGAAGTAGACAAATTCTGAGTTAATTTACTGTACTGAAGCAGTCCTAGGAGGTTCCTAGAACCTAATGACACACAATAAACAAGTGAATTGTCAAGTGAGATAGGCAACCCCGCGCCCAGAGCGACACCAAGCCCTTTGCTGCACAGGACTAAGACGTCACACCCGGAGATGTCAGCGCCCCTACCTGAACATACATCTTCAGAAGGTGACTGTGCATCTGGAGTTCCTCGGGCACCTCCACAGACTTCCCGCCAATAAACCTCAGCAGGTCCAGGGGCACACCTGTGTTCCAGGTGGAAATGTGAGCTTCCGGCTGAAGCAGACCCTGCCAGTGGGCCTGCAGGTGAGTGGCAGGGGGGCTATAATGGGCCATGTTCGTTAAATGGTCATTTAACTTTGCGTAGTAGGAGGCTTTGATTTCTGACACCTCGTCCTGGGTCATCAATCCAATGGCAATAAGGTGCTCTGCATATGTGTCTGGAATGCTCTTTCGGGCTCTGTCGAGAAAAGAGGGGGGAAAAGAATCTGCTTTGTAAAACCAAAGAGACACACACGGTCATTGTCGAAGGTGCTGTAGAGTGCCATCGCTGTAAAAAGGCACGTAGGAAACATTTTAGAATTGCACGGAGGACGTGGCCGCACAGCGCTGTACTAAGTGCCACTGAATTATTCACTTGAAAATGGTCCATGTATGTTATGGGATTTTCATTCCAACAGATTCTCGCCCCCCCCCCAAAAAAAAAGCAGTGGTGAGTAAAAACCTTGTCCAGGCAAGCACGAGAAAACAAATTTATTTTTATAAATTTTTGTCTACATTCAGGTAGAAATAATTCATGGTAGTTTTTCTACAAATTGTAAACTCTGGATGGTGATTTACAGGCCTGACCTACATTGTCTACCTATTTGGCACCCCATTATTTAAAAAAGGGTTAAATCCAAAGTTGCCGACATCTGTTTCAGGTGGCTGCAAGAATCCTGTACATTCTCAGCACCTGGTTTTTATAATAATGATAACATTTGTATGAAACTTTTAAACTATAAAGTCTGTTCAGATATATTCTCATATTTAATCCTGACAAAAGTAAGAGGTAGGCAGGATAGATTTATTTTTTAAATGGGGCCCGGAGGTACATCAAGTAATTCAGCTGCTAAGCTCAGAGATAGAGAATCCAGATTTGTTCTTCCAAGAGCCATCTGCTACCTATGACCAGAAAGGCCCATAAAATATCACCAAGTTTATTTCTCTGCTTTAATTTAAGTCTATGAGGAAACAAGGTACAGAAGAGGGATCTATTTTACTTTCTAGCATGTAAAAAGGAAATTCCAAAGTGACATATTCCTCTGTCACATTAACCTTCAGACTCACTGCTCTCCAACAGAAATATAATGCAAGCCAGTGTGGAATTTAACATTTCCTAGTGGTCACACTAGAAAAGGTAAAAAGAAACAGGTGGAATTAATTTTAATCACATATTTAACTCAATCTATCCAAAATATTGTCACTTTTATATCTAATGATATATAAAAATTACTTTTTAGATAGTTTACATCTTTCCTTCGTACTACCGTGTTTCCCCGAAAATAAGACCTAGCCAGACCATCAATTCTAATGTGTGTTATGGTAAAATAAGACCCGGTCTTATCTAATGTAAGACCGGGTCTTATATAAATTTTTGCTCCAAAAGACGCATTAGAGCTGATGGTCCAGCTAGGTCTTATTTTCGGGAAACAGGGTTAAGTCTTTGAAATTTGGTGTGTGGATTACACTCACACACATCACCATCAGGACTTGCCACCTTTCAAGTGTTCAGTAGCCACTTATAGCTTGTTTCTTCCATATTGGATAACAGTTCTGGACAGTCATTAAAATCTATTATATAACCTCTTACCAAGACATAAAGTTAGGTCCCCATCTATAGTTTGCAGAATTGGATCGTGGAGGTCCTGTTTCTGATCCTGTCACTGATCCTGTCACTGCCATATTAAGTGACTTCAGGCAAGGCTCTGCCTAAGCCCTCCTATTCCCATCTGCTACGTAGGATGGTTAAGTTGCCCCTTTGTCTATTCATCGAGGAAATATATAGAGTTTGAAGAATACGGGGACCATCCCAGTCTGCCTAGGGTTGTCTCGGTTCTAGCATTGAAAGTTTCACGTCCCGGGCAAACGAGGAAAGTTGGTCACCCTACCTCAGAGTGTCTAATAAAAACCATAATGTGAACACTGCAGGAAAGAGGGCATATTCATGAAGGTGTATCCTTGTACCTGATGATCTTGTACATGACCGGGTTGGTGAAGAAGGGCTCATCCAGCTCGTTGTGGCCCCACTGCCTGTAGCATAACAAATCAATAATCACGTCCTTCCGGAACTGGCGCTGGTATTCAAAAGCCAGTCGTGTGGCACGGAGCACTTCCTCCGGGCTGTCTCCATTGACGTGGATGACGGCACAGCCCACAAGCTTCCCTGAGGCAGAGAAGACCGAGATGACGTGGGCCAGTTTACCCAGCTGACACAAGCCCAGCGCCAAGTCCTGTTGTATGCGTGGGGTGGGGGTGGGGGGTGGCCTACATCCTCACAGGGAGTTGGGGTTGCTTGTTAAGAACCCACACGTTGGAGTCCAGCTGACAAGAAGGAGTTCAAGTCCTAGCTCTGTGATTTACTGTGTGACCTTGGTTAAGTTATGAATCTCAGTCTCCCTACATGTAACACTGGGATAATAGCCCCTACCTCTTAGTCAGGTTGTAAAGGTTAAACGAGTTGATGCATATAAAGTTCTTAAAAGTGCATGGTATATAACAATATTTATTTTATTATTGTCATTATTACTATTATCATTCCTCCTGAGATAAAAGGGTCATGAAAGAATGCATCCTAGAAAAAAAAAGGATTTTCTCTAAAGAGAAAGAATGATTTTTCAGTAACTTGTGGTTTCAGTAACCACAAAAAATTCACACAGACAGCCCCAAAGGCATCCAGGCCAGTCTCTGGGTATAAAAACAGAATAGTTACTACCCTCTAACAGTCCTGAGAACTGTGTGAAATAGGAACTTGGTAATAAAAGCCCTGTATTTCTCTTAATACTGCCAATTTCCACAGGTTGAAACAAGTCAACTTTGCTTCTTCACATCTGATTTCTAACCAGACCACTTGGCCAAATTTAGTGGCTGAACATATCCTTTTATATATATATATATGTTGACATGTTACAATGTATAAATTTAAGGTATATCGTGTGTTACTTTGGTACGTTTATATATTGTGCTATGATTGCCATTGAAGCAATATTTATCACATTATGTCATGAAAGTGCAGTATTATTGACTATATTCATTATACTGTGCATTTGATCTCTATGGCTTATTTACTACTTGTTACAAGTTTGTACCCTTAAATACCATCAATCTTATCCTCCCCCTCCCATCCCCTGGTAACCACCATTTTACTCTGTTTTTTTTTTGTTTTTAAATAGCTTTGACATTCTATTTTAGATTCCACATATAAGTGATATCATACAGCACTTGTCTTTTTCTGTATGATTTATCTCACTTAGCATAATGTGCTTAAGGTCCATCCATGTTGTAGCAAATAGGATTTCCTCCTTTCTCATGGCTGAGGAACATTCCATTGTATATATATGCCACATCTTTTTTTCTTTTTAATTCTTTTTGTTTGTTTGTTTTAAAGAAAAATATTTTTTTAATTGGGGAAGGGGAACAGGACTTTATTGGGGAACAGTGTGTACTTCCAGGCCTTTTTTTTTTTTCCAAGTCAAGTTGTCCTTTCAATCTTAGTTGTGGGGGGTGCCATTCAGCTTCAAGTTGTTGTCCTTTCAGTTTTAATTGTGGAGCGTGCCGTTCACCTCCAGGTCCAGTTGCCGTTGCTACTTGCAGGGGGCACAGCCCATCATCCCTTGCGAGAGTCGAACAGGCAGCCTTGTGGTTGAGAGGACGCGCTCCACCCAACTGAGCCATCCGGGAGCTCAGTGGCAGCTCAGCTAAAGGTGCCGTGTTCAATCTTAGTTGCAGGGAGCGGAGCCCACCATCCCTTGCGGGACTCGAGGTATTGAACCGGCAACCTTGTGGTTGAGAGCCCACTGGCCCATGCGGGAATCGAACTGGCAGCCTTCGGAGTTAGGAGCGTGGAGCTCTAACCGCCTGAGCCACTGGGCCGGCCCATTTGGCACATCTTTTTTATCCATTCATCCATTGATGGACATTTGGGTTGTTTTCATATCTTGCTTATTGTGAGTAATACTGTGCTAAACATAGGTGTGCATATATCTTGTTAAAATCCTGTTTTCATTTCCTTTGGGTATTCAGAAATGGAATTTCTGGATCCGATGGTAGACCTATTTTTAATATTTTGAGGAACCTCCATATTGTTTTCCATAGTGGTTGGACACTTTACACTCCCACCAACAGTGTATAAGGGTCCCGTTTCACCACATCCTTGCCAGCATCTGTTATCTCTTATCTTTTTGATGATAGCCATTACAAGAGGTGTGAGGTGATATCGCATTGTGGTTTTGTTTTGCATTTCCCTGATGATTAGTGACGTTGAACACCTTTTCATGTGCCTGTTGGCCATCTATATGTCTACTTTGGAAAAACATCTATTTAGTTCTTCTGCCCATTTTTTAATTGGGTTGTTTTTGTTAATAAGTTGTATTTGCTCTATATATTTTGAATAGCAACCCCTTATTAAATGGAACATATCCTTTTTGACTAAGATTTGGGTACTCCAAGTCTGAATATCCTAAAGACAATTATTCTAGTGTTGTACTAATTGTGTTGATCTCTGATTTCCATCAGAGCATTCAACTGGTTACTTAAACAATTCGAGATGGCATCCTCTAAGTTGCATTCTAGTAATATTTCCTTGGATTTAAAGATTACACTCAGAGTTTAAAATAATTATTAATTTAAAAACTGTTGGTGGCTACTGACTGTATCTGATCCAAAATTTAAAATGGGATAACCAGTGAGGCTCATTGTTCTGATTGAACAAGAAGTTTCTCCAGGAATTCCTTGTCTGACCCCGCAACATGAACGCCTGCTGTATTACATACCGATATCACTACAGTATAAGGAAGATCTTCCTCTTTCTGCCGGAGTGGTATAACCCAGCTGGTTATTGACAATCAAATGGATACTCCCACCAATTCTGAAATGTGGGAGATTAGAGAGTGTAAATGTTTCAGGAACAATCCCTTGACCACAGAAAGAAGCATCACCATGAACCTAAATCACAGGGGAGAAAAAAAAGAAAAAGAACATAAGGGATGGAGAAATTTAAGTTTTCAGACTAGAATAAATTGTTTTCAAATAATAGCAGGAATGAAACAACCACCCTCTCACTATTTTCCTGCCCTCCTGAAAATCTGCTGGTTGTAGATCGGTTATGCTGATCTCAAACAGCCTTCAAAGATGCTAAATCAGGCCTTTTCCCCTTGTAGCCAACACCAGGTGAGCCACTGCTTCCAGCCCACATCATCACCTAAACCCATCACTTAGTATACTCATCGACAGTCTACTGTATGCGTACGGCAGCATCACAGAAGGAAAGGCTGTTGGAGGTGCAGAAGGAAATCAGCTCTAGAAAAGCTTTCATGAAAACAGCCTGCAAGATACAAGGAACAGTGCACAGCTTTGAACTCTCCCCTAATCATTTTGTCCCTGAAAAGAGACTGCATGCAGCTCACCTCAGCTAATGGTGTGTTGACCACTGCTGTGAACATAAAGGAGAGTGACGTGACAGCAGAGACAGCAGGCATGGGGGGAATGTACACGATACATTGGTGAAAGGTGTTTGGAGGAAAACACAAAATGCTACCATGAGAGAAAGTCTAAAATGTGCTACTCTAGTCTGTTAGATCATAATGTCATCAAAAAACATGGTGCATGGAAGGTGACAGAATGGGGGGAAATGTTTTTTAGAAAAGTTGAAAGCAAATAATGAGGGAATTGTAGATTTTAGAAGAAAATGTGAGCTCTACAGACATCATGCTAAACGACAATTATTGTAAATAGACAAGATGCTGAACTAAATCACAAAATGATCTGATATGCTCTGACTTAAGGCAACTGTTGTGGTCTAATAGAAACAGAATCAAAAGACTTAAATATTAATGAAGAAAGAATACTTAGTAGATTTTTAAATGGCATGGATAATGTCCGGTAGAGTCATTTTTATATAAGTAGAATATTTCGGCTAAGAAAGGAAGCACTGCTTTGCATAAATGAAATTTCCACAGCTAGGATCTACAGGAATGAGTGACAGTTTGGAGCATCTTTACCTAGTAATAACATACTCTTACATTATCTCCACAGCACTATTCATTATTAATCCATTCAACAACCGGGGGGTGAGGCAGGTAAGTAAGTCACTACTGTCCTTTTAACAGATGAGAAAACCAAGGTTCAGAAAGAATATATATTTCACATGGCTTGCACTAAACTGTAGAGCTTCTGTGATGTCTCCATTTTTTTCTACTTATTTCCCCATCCCTCCAAGCCATTCTCCTGGATCAAGAAACTTATTTTGTATATGTTCTCACTTAATCCTCAGAACACGATGAGGAATGTAATAGACTCCCACGTAAACTATGAGATTCAGAAGACCCAAGTACAGAAGCAGGCAGGCCAAGCTAGAAGGCAGCACAGCCAGGATGTGAATTCAGGTCTTCTTGGTACCAGAGTTCTTGTCGTTTCTATACCGTGCTACATGGTAAAGTCCAACCTGCAGCCACACCATGGCCCACACAAGGTCAAGGGGTTTCTCGCCCTAAGGCCTCCTTGCTGATGGGAGTTCTTGTGGGTAAAGATGGAAAACGAGGTCAGTAAAGCAAGGAAGAGAGATGTGTGCCTTTTCTGCTCCTTTTACAAAAATGCTACAGTAGAAGCATTGATAAGAACATAACATATGTTTGTAACTTACATTGTTTTATCCTGGTCTTAGGATGCTTGGCACTAAAGCACAACTGTGTCATTTGCTAATTTTATTTTCCTTCTTAAATAAAAACGAAAACCACTCCACTATGCTCCATAAAGCTTTGTAGGATTAAGCGTTCATAAGCACAAATGTTGGGTGAGGTGCAAGCTGCTCAGCCAAACACAACAGGGTGGAGGCAAGGGGTTGAAGACACAAGATCACAAATTAAAATCCACTTTCACCAGGTCCGGGACTAAGACAAACAGAAGACAGGCAGGAAAAGTAGCATGGGGAATCTTACCCACTGTGATACGCTGTTTCCCCGAAAATAAGACCTAGCCAATCAGCTCTAATATGTCTCTTGGAGCAAAAATAGAAGACCTGGTTATATTATATATGATATGATATGATATGATATAATATGATATGATATGATATGATATTAGTAAAATAAGACCGGGTCTTATATTAATTTTTGCTTCAAAAGACGCATTAGAGCTGATGGTCCAGCTACGTCTTATTTTCGGGGAAACACGGTATTACAGGCTCCAAACTTAGAGTTCCCACAAGAAACTAGAATTGGGTACTTGAGCAAGGCAAGATATGTGCTGACGGAGCAGGGCCAAATATTTTGGGAACATAAAGTAGATAAGAGGGTAGTCAGTTTCTTATTTCTTTAAAGAAAATACCATTTTCACCTCTTCAGAAATCAACTTTAAGAGCTGCTTAATGTAGTGGGTAAAAGTGAGTGACTAAAATATATCAGAGTATCATGAGTTAAGTCAAGTGAATGGTAAAGAGAATGTCTGCCTAATGATTTGGAGGTTTATATTTAGAAATATCATATCATAATCCAATCCAATTCTGCCTACCCCCAATTTATTTTCTATAAGTTTCTGGCCCATGAAAAATTAATGTGAATAAGATAGTGTGGTTATTTGTATACATAGCTAAATATTCTACTGCCTTATGAATATAGAGATTTCTGTTGGGTTTGAAGACCCGGTTACCGATATCCAGGATTAATTGTCTCCCAGTAGTTAAAGTTCCATATTTAAATCAAAACTTGTAGAAAAAAAATGTGACCTATGGTTCAAACCTCTAAAATATACATTTTGGGTTATGAAAAATTGGGGGTTAGAAGAAGGAAGAGCCACACTAATAATTCATATTGGTTGCCTTAATGCCAAAGGCCTTCATTTTAAAACAAACAAACAACATTGTGATGGTTGCCAGATGGGAGGAGGGTGAAGGGTAAGTGAAAAATGAGACAGGATTAAGAAGTACAAATTGGTTGTTACAAGGTAGATGTGGAGATCTGGTGCATAGCATAAGGAATATAGTTAATAATACTATAATAACAACGCATGGCGTCAGATGGGTACTAGATTTATCAGTGTGATAGATGGAAGGAGAGTTGGGAGCAGGGTGAAAAAGGTGAAGGGATTAAGAAGTACAAATTGGTAGTTACAAAATAGTCACAGGGATGTAAAGTAAAGCATAGGGAATACAGTCATTGTACGGTAATAACTATGGATAGTGCCAGGTGGATACTAGACTAGTTAGGGGAATCAGTTCATTATATAAATGTCTAACCACTATGCTGAATACCTGAAATTAATATAAAATAATATAAATAAATAAATAAAGTGTAAACAAAAAAGTAATAAATGACTAAATCCAGACTCTTTTAGCCTTGTTAGAGATATGGGTACATATAGTTTACTAGAAGACCATACTTTTAGAGAAGCCATGACATCTGTCCTCTTAGCAGTAGCAGGTATGCCTTTCAATGCTCCCTTAATTAATTCATAACTCAAGAAAAAAAAACACATAGTGGAAACCTCAATCTAAAGTCAGATGCCTTGAGACTAGACTTCATATCTACTGTTGATTTTTAAAATGACCCCAGAATCTTCTTTTCCCAAAAGTTCATCTCAGGTCCATCTTGAGTATCTTCCAGCTCCTTTCAGACCTAGCAACCCAGACATTCTTTTTCCCTAGTCAGTCTTCCCAACCTCTGGCCTCATTGCCTGAAATTACAAGTACCTGTAAACATATGACTTTGTCCCCAGGCTGAGCCGAACTGTCTGGGGAGTAGTCCCCATCCTGCCTGGACTGCTGCCTTCCCCGAGTCTTCCCGACGGCTACGGGGTTAACGGCCTCTAGATGCGAGGGGTTAGGCAACATTGTCACATGCAAGGGATGGTGTGCACCAAAGTCCAGGTCAACCGAGGAGGTCAGGTGAGACAGCACATCTCCAGTGGCTGGGACATTCTCCGGAAATTCACTTAAGCCTCGCATTTTACGGAACATCAGCTATCATGTATACACAGACAAGGAAAAAAATAGCTTTTATCACAATGGAAACTAGGAAAGAGGTGGTAAGTTTAAATTATACAATACAAAAAATCTTTATGCACATGTTTTTATCATTATTATTATCATGCATTGTTTAAAAATAGGCACAAACTTCTAACTGCTCCATTGCACAGAGGTGTATTCTATTTGGAAATTTCCACAATCTAATGTAGTCCCAACACTATACGAACAGTTTAACATGACACAGACAGAAAGGTACCTCTGCCTTGCAACAAGCAAAATAAAATTTTTAAATACATCTGTCAGAATAGATTTTCAGAAGAACTCTGTCAAATTAATATTCAGAAATCAGTTGTATTTGTATACACCAATAATAAACTATCAGAAGGAGAAATCAAGAAATCAATCCCATTTACAATTGCTTCAAAAACAATAAAATACCTAGGAATAAATTTAACCAAAGAAGTAAAAGACCTGTACTCAGAAAATTATAAGACACTGAAGAGAGAAATCAAAGAAGATACAAATAAATGGAAATACATACCATGTTCTTGGACAGGAAGAATTAATATAGTTAAAGGCAATATACAGATTCAACACAATTCCTATCAAACTACCAATGACATTTTTCTCAGAAATAGAACATATAATCCTAAAATTTATATGAAACTATAAAAGACCCCAAATAGCCACGGCAATCTTGAGAAATAAGAACAAAGCGGGAGGCATCATGCTACCCAACATCAAATCATATTACAAGGCTATAATAATCAAAACAGTATGGAATTGGCATAAAAACAGACACATAGATCAATAAAACAGAATAGAGAGCACAAAAATAAATCCATTCATATGTGGTCATTTAATCTACGACAAGGGAAGCAAGAATTTACGTTGCGGTAAAGACAGTTTATTTAATAAATGATGCTGGGGAAACTGGACTGACACATGCAAAAAAATGAAACTGGACCACCTCCTTACACAATATATGAGAACAAATTCAAAATGGATTGAAGACTTAAATGTAAGACCTGAAACCATAAAACTCCTAGAAGAAAATATAGGGAGTAAATTTGCAGACATTACTCTGAGTAATATTTTTACTGATATATCTCCTAGGGCAAGGGAAGTAAGAGAAAAAAGAAACTTTGGATTACATCAAACTTAAAAAGTTTTTTCACAACAAAGGAAACCATCAATAAAACAAAAAGGCAGCCTACTGAATGGGAAAAGATAATTCTCAAAGATACATCTGATAAGGAGTTAATATCCAAATTTTATAAAACGTTCATTCAGCTCAACACCAAAAAAACAAGCAACCCAATTAAAAAATGGGCAGAGGACATGAAGAGACATTTCTCTAAAGAAGAAATTCAGATGGCCAACAGGCATATGAAAAAATGCTCAACCTCACTAATCATTAGAGAAATGCAAATAAAACCCACAATGAGATACCACCTCACTCCAGTCAGAATGGCTGTCATCAATAAATCAACAAACAAGTGCTGGCGAGGTTGTAGAGAAAAGGGAACCCTGGTGCACTGTTGGTGGGATTGCAGATCGGTGTACCCACTATGGAAAGCAGTATGGCAGTATCTCAAAAAAACGCAAATTGAACTACCTTATGACCCAGCAATTCCACTCCTAGGTATCTATCCAGAGAAATCCAAGACACTAATTCAAAAAGTATATGCACCCCTATGTTTATTGCAGTGCTATTTACAATAGTCAAAACTTGGAAACGACCAAAATGCCCATCGGTAGACAACTGGATTAAGAAACGGTGGTACATTTATACAATGGAATATTACTTGGCTATAAAGAAGAATGCAATCTTACCATTTGCAACAATATGGATGGACCTAGAGAACTTTATGCTAAGTGAAATAAGTCAGTCGGAGAAAGACAAATACCATATGATCTCACTTGTATGTGGAATCTAAAGATCTGAATAAATGAGCAAAGTGAACAGAAATAGTCTCAAAGATATAGAGGAAAAACTGATGGTTGCTAGAAGGGAGGGGGGATGAGGAAGAAGAGGAAGGAATTAGACAGCATAAATTGGTAACTACAATATTTCCACAGGGATATGAAAGACAGTTTGGGGAAGATAATCAATAATGTTGTAAAGATTTTGTGGGGTGTCAGATGGGCACTTGTCTCACTAGGGAGACCACTTCATGGATGGTGTAGATTCCTGACCACTGCACTGTACACCTGAAGCTGAAGTTGAATGATATTGTATGTCAACTATAATGTAATATATTTGCAGACATGGGATATGGAGTACAGCACAGGGAATAGAGTCAAAGAAAATGTAATAGATAGATACGATGTCAGAGGGGCAATAGATTGGAGAGAAGGATTATCACTTTATGAGGGGTGTAAATGTCCAACTATTGCGTTGTTTTGTACGCCTGAAACTGAAAAAAAAAAGAACTTTGTATTAATTTTGTTAAACATAGAGAGGAAAATAATAGAACTTAATCCCTTTCAGACAGGGGATGATACAGCTTAGCTCACATCTAAAAAGCTATACCATCCAGTTCTCAAAGCACTTGTCTGCATACATTCTCTGACTTCATTTTTAGTCTTCTAGGAGATAGATGTTACTCCCCATTTTCAAAATGAACAAGCAAGAGAAATTAACTAAATTGTTAAAGTTCCTTGGCTAGTAAGCAAGAAAGGTGGATCTCAAACCAAGGTATTTACCAAAAGAGCATGTGGATTATTAAAAAAGCTTCTTACTGACCCATCTACAAATAGATACATACATACTCACACAGTGCAGATAAGATGTGTTTCTCAAAAAGATGATCCTTTGTAATCATCTCTGCATCTTTGAGTAATTTCTTTGTCTAAGCTATTTTGGGAATGCAATTTTTGGTTTAAGAATTTCTGCATGGATCGAAACACATGCCTCCATCTGTCAATCACTTTATCCTGTCGTATAAGTACTGTACCTTTTCTAAGGTATTTGTCTTATAAAAGCTGATTATCAGCCTTTTAGCATCAGAAACACTGAGGTATGACGAATAGTGGTAAAACTTGGCCCCTAGACATGACACCATATAGATTTTCTAATATTCTTAAGGATCACACATCCTTCCAAGGGCTCTATTCACTCCACCTAACTTTGATAGTGCCTTTAACACTTATAATTATTTTTAATCTCCAGGACAAGAACAGTAGTGAGGCTTATTCATGCATAGTGGCCACAATCTTATTACATATCAAATCTCTCGGATGTTCCCCGACACCAAATTTTCAGTTCTGGCTGTCAAGTCTTTTGAGAGACTTACAGGGCAGCTCAGTTGGACTGAACAGAAATACCAAAACTCAATTACCCATAAAACCACTCACTTAGGTGGTTTCTTCAGATAACAATGTGTTATTAGTTTTATACAATCTATTAATTATAAATTCTGCAAATAAGTAGGAGGTAAATTTGCATATAATGGCACAGATCTCTGTGTTCATTTGAACAATGTTTATTAAGTAAGAAAAGAGTGCTTCCCAGAACAGAATGTATCTATTCATAAAATCCTTGAGGAAACAAAGTAATCTTTAATCTCCCTGAGAGAAGAAAGGATCCATAGGTGATTATACAGAAACTCAACCTAAATACCAGTTCTATCCAGCAGCATTGCATTCCATCAATTAAGTCAGCTATGTCACATGTCAATGGCGCATACGCTTTGTCAGTTTTCTAAAAGGAATTATTACCATTAGTTTTATTCTGTTACAGTCGATTGTCATAAAAAGTATCTTACCTCTGGAGGGAACTGCAGAAGGCCTGTCAATAAATTAAGTCTCCCTCTATGGGGCATCCCAATGATGACATCGGTGATCCCACTGTAAGCTGACATTTTCAGCAATTCATGGAAAAAACCCATCATGCTTTCAGCTCCTTCGCCTCCATATCGCTTCACTGTGGCAAACTTGGTGGCCAAAAAGTGGTCAAACTCCTATGGACATCATATCAGACACAGTTACAGGAAGATAGCTGACTCCTCAAGTCAAAGTCAAACTCACCGACGTGTCATTGAACAGATCCCCACACTTCCCATGGCTTCAGCCGTGCCCCCTCACTACATGTCCCAGAGACTGACATAGTCCCCCTAGCCCGGCAGGAAAGCCTTGCCAAGGACACCAGAGAGCAGTGGGGGATGCAGAGAAAATGACCTGAGAGGTAGAATGTCTTACTCCAAGAGGAACCCCCTTACAATGTGTGTTCTTCTAGTGTAGGGCCGGGCCTTAGGTTTCTGCTGTTCTCCCACTACCCGAGTTCTAGTTTCAGGCTCTACAGTACTATTTTCATCAAGGCTGCAAACTAGCCAACTGTCTGAATGATTGGGAATAGTTTCTTGTCATCTTGATATGCCTGAGTCCTGATTATAGCCCTGCCAGAGATTCAATTCCATTATTTGTATTAATTTGTCTTTCATGCACAGGTTTTTTTAATTTTTCAATCACTCCAGATAATAAAAAGAGAAGCAAGATCTCAAGGATTTTTCAATCTTTTATAGAGTGAGGAGACAAATATATAAAAAGCATTTTGACTCTGAGAAGAACCAAAAGGTCCATTGTTCGGCGTTCTACTTTTTCCTGCTCAGAATAAAGTGGTTGGTGATATATTGTCAGTCGTGTTGAGGCAATGGGGGGCAAGTGGAGGTACGTTCAGAGAATTAATGTCTAATTCCCTCTCTTCAATATTTATATGTCTCTGTAGAAAATGAGCTGACCTAGTTCCCTGATATTAGCTACTGCTTTTATACCTGCGATTCTAGCATTAGTTTGGACAGATGTTTTCTCTCTTCTGTGGTAAATGTCTCCTTTTTTAGTTCCTCAAACCGCTTGGCAAACCAGTCTTTCTCCTCTTGGCTCTGAAGTTGGGAGGTTTCAATAGAAATCTGCCCACAGTAGATTTGGTTGAGATAGGCTAATACTTCCTCCAGCGAGGCCTCGTCCTTCCCCATGTTCAATAATCCTATGAAATGGAATCAAAGGGATCATTTTAAAGAAGAATCAACCACGTAACTAATTATACAACATACCAAAATAATTATTTCAGTTCAGAGCATTTCATTCTGAATAACTTGGGTCAATATTAATACTTCTCTATATTTTTCTAGAAGCAAAACTAAAAATATGGTCAAAAGCCATAAGGTAGTAAAATGAGAAAAGAAAAAAAAAAATCTTTCTTCCCAAGGACAGAGCCATGCTGCTTTATACCAAATTTTGATTCTATAGTCATTTCAAACTAAAATTTGAAACCTTTTTATCTGCTTTATAGCTACAAATCATACGTCGTACCTTTATCTCAAATATCTGTCTACCAAAATGTTCAAGTCTTAATAATATCTATAAAGCAGCATCTATTATTAAAAAGTTGGTCTTAATGTGAATTTGTATTGATAGTAAAGCAATATTTTAAGGTAAAAGGAAATATCCTTGAACCTCAGTCAAAGGAAGGTTTTGTAATATGTTATCAGCTCAGCACCAACTCAGTTATCAGCCATTTGCCTAAACCTACAACATGAGTTAAACCAACATTTACTTTATATTGCTTATGGTTTCTTATGATACACTTTGGATCATTGGTATCTACTGACCAATGCTGCACTGAACATGGAAGTTCACGTATTTCCTCACCATCCTGATTTTAATTCCTTTGAGTAAATACCCAGAAGTGGGATTGCTGGATCTCATGGTGGTTTTATTTTTCATTTTCTGAGGAACCTCCATATTGTCATCCATAGTGGCTGTACCAACTTACAATCCCACCAACAGTGCACAAGGGTTCCCTTTTCTCCGCATCCTCACCAACACTTGTCTCTTTGGGGTTTTTAACAATACCCATTTTAACAGGTGTGAGGTGATGGCTCGTTGTGGTTTTGATTCGCATTTCCCTAATGATTAGTGACAGTGAGTACCTTTTCATGCACCTGTTGGCCATTTGTCTCCAGGTGTTTGAACGTAGAGGAAATGGACCCTATTGGAAGACCATTCTAGAACCTCAGGACTGCTCCTCCATGGCAGTGCCTGAATGTGGCCCTCACTGCCTCCTCACACTCCGTGGAAGCTTCAGCTCCAGGGCGCACGTGGGTTCTTCAAGAACAGAGAAAGGAGCCCCATATCTGTCGGCAGGTAACTCACACGGAAGGTCTCTTGCAAATGGACTTTACCTGTGGTATTAAAGGGTCCCTGCAGGGTCTGCACAAGGGCTTGGATTTCGGGCACATTCTCCTGCAGGGCTTGTCCAGTGAAGAGAGGGTTGATTTTGGCAGCTTTGTGACCATGCTCACAATATACTGTCACCAACCTGGCAAGTCCATGGTCCACTAATTCAGGTGAAAAAGAAACCAACACAAACAGTTTAGGAAATGCCCACAAACCACAAAAATCTGTTTTTCAAAGAAGCCCTTGTGGCTTCAGATATTTTTAACATATTGCTCCTACTCACCATATCTACCCGTGGTTTTCAGGATGAAAGACTATCAGAATTCAGGAAAACACACATATTCCCTTAAATTTATCTCACGGTAACTAAAAAACACTTTAAAAAACCCAAAAAGTAAATAGAACTATGAGTGAACGTTTATAAAAATAACTATGCGCACAGGTAAACATTAAAAGGGAATACTCCAAATTGAAAATAACTTAAAATGCTGAGATTATGGATAATGAGTCCTCTCAATTGTTTCAGATATTCTTCTATACCTTACATAAAAAATAGAGATAGACAGAACTACAAAATCAGTGTTACATTTTTTCCCTTATTTCTTAAAGACCCCAGGTACATCATTATCTCATAGACTCAGGAAATCTTTTATGAGGAAAAGACTCGTGTCACGCACATAATGTTAAAAAAAAAAAAAATCCCCTTTGTAAAAGCCCTAAATGTGTGATTCCCCAGTCTCCATGTAATGAATCCAATTCTATTTGAGATGATTTTATATTCAGCCCCAAACTGTTTTTCTTTCCTTTTCCACCTGAAAGTCCTTCTAAAATTTGAGGGGGAAAATCCCTCATCCCACAGTCAGTTAACCTTCAGTTCATGACGGTAGTCTCACACAGACTGAGCACAAATCCCTGAAGGTGAACAGATCTGATATTGAGGGCACACATTTTTCTGAACATTTTTAAAATTTGCATTTTTATTGTCAGAAACCAAAGAAAACTGTTCGCGTATTTTGAAAATCTTAATGACCTCTTTTTGAACATGTACTGCTGTGTGATGATTTCAGAATTACATATGCACCTGGGTTTATATTCAGAGTACTGCAAAATGTACCTGTGGGCCCTGGCGCAGAGGAAAGAACAGACATATGCTGAATAGGGAAAGAGTGTGTTTGCACTAATACGGCAGTAGGAGGATCTGTACTATGTCTGATTAACCAATCAAACAATCCTGGTAAATGAACTGATTTCAGGCTAGAAACATTGCCATAGAGTTCTGTTATGAACCATACCGAAGTTCTCAACTGCCATTTTACAGAGTAGGAAACCTGCATATTTGTGGCTAAAATCCAGAAAGACTGTGTCCAAACCACTGTGTTTTGGGGCCAATTCCCATGTCAGTGTTGTAGAGTATCATTAAAAGCATGGCTGGTGAGCGATTTGAACATTTGAAATTGAAGCAGTGATCTCTGTGAGCTGATGTTTATTCACTAAGACAATGTTTTCCAAAAGGCTACTAGATTGCTCTGAGAATGGTCATGATAACCCTGTATATTTACTATTGGACTTATCGCACTAATGATGGAGTTTTGTAGATGATACTGGAAGCCATGGAAAGTGGAGGAGATCACCCAGAGAGAAAGTAGACTGAGAAAGTAGTCCTGGGCAGACCCACAGAGCACCAATATTTTAGAGATGGGAGAAAAGAGCAAAACCAGGACCTTGCAATGCCAGAGAGCCAACGAAAGAATGTTTTTAAGAAGGAGTGGCCTTTATAAGACAACCATGATTAAAAGTTTTTTTTTATACATATGTTAAAAAAAAAAAAAGGAATGGGCAACAGGGACCACAAAGAGTATGTGACATCTACTATTCGGGAAGAACCAGAGAGAGAGGAATATTCCCCTCCCACCTCTGAGCACATCTTACAAGCCTCCTGACGATCTCTTTTCTCGGAGACCCTTATTTCATTGCTCAGGTTTCTTCTACTGGATACAATCCCATATCCTTCCCTGTCTTCCCCCCAGGTCCTTCCACATAACCTCTGGAATTCTGCTGCATGATTTACAAACCTCCCAACATTCTTAACCTCTTCCCCGAACACTCCTTATAGTCCTGTCCTAACTGGAATCTGTTTTCCCCAGAGGACATCAGTAGTAGGTGAAGCTATTCATTGCCCACACCCACACCTTTCCAATACTGAAGGTGGCGTTAATGCCTCCTGGTTCCTCGCTGACATTTCCTTATCATGGTCCTGTAACTCTTCGTAAACCTCCAGTCCTCTGAGGGACATGTGGCAGTGTTGTTAACTAATCTCCACTTGCCAACAGTCCTCACAAAAGCATGTTGTAGGAGAACGCTCAGTGGAAAAGTGTTTGTTTACTTAGATGAGAAAAGACCGTAATACAGTATACATAGCATGAGTCTGGTTTCTGTTAAAGTGTGTGTATGTATACGTAGCATATAATATATATTTCATTCTATAGTTTATACCGTATCATATTAGTATATATGCTTTATATATGCATATATATCTATATACATATTTCATTTATAGAAAGGAAACAGACCAGAAGCTTAGTGATTATCCTGTATCAAAATTCCTGATTTTTGTTTGTTTGTTTGTGTTTTTTTTGCTTATCATATTTTCTAAGTTTTCCACAATGGACATGTACAATAGAGCTCTTCAAACTGCATCCATTGAACCGCCTTGCTGCCTGCTGCATTCTGAAAGCCTTTGATTAGTGGGTTCTCTTCAGTGCTCTGGGCATGTCTGTCCTTACTAGGTTACTGTCTGCTGGTAAGAATCAGTTAGATTTGTTCCTAAGACTGCTGCTGTGGGAAAAAGTACAATATTATGGGGAAAATTATAAAACTCTAGAGAGATTTTACAATCAGATTGCTTTCACAAGCTTTCTTTAAATACTTGCAGAGATGCAAAGAAAAATAAATATTTAGGTCAAAACACTTGAGGCATCTCTCACGTCTTTGGTACAAGGGTTTCTGCTGTTTTTCTTCTGTAGCAAATAATAGAGGTATTCATTACAAAAGGTATATTTAAAACAATGAAATATTTAATGAAAAATTAGTTAGAAGATTGAAAGAATATAAAATAAACAAGAGATAAAAATATTTAAAAGGATGGGAGAACAACAATAGAATGCATATATTTTTCATTTTAAAACTTCCTATTACTGTATATATCAAAGAGTTATTGTAACAGAAAAATGAATGCCATTATGTTAGGCATAATATTGCCCAAATAGCTTAGAACTCATGATATCTCCAAAAGTTCAGAAGCATTTAAGTTAAATCCCTAAGAAGCCAGAAGGAAGAGGGAAAACAAGAACAGGACACACACACACACACTCTTCTTCGAAACAAAATGGAAAATATTGGAGGCATGCTTCCAGCTCAGGAAACTAGCACAGAGCAGATGCTCAAGAAATGTGTGTTATTACTTGAATGAAAGAAGTTCTGAGACTCAGCATATTGTAACAGAGTCACAGAAGCCTCATGATGAGTTTTCCAGAGCCCTCGAGGGCTGTGGTAGATCTCTCTTGCTCACTCGGAGCCCCCCCTTTCTGAGAGCTGCACCCTCCCATTCCAGGGGGTGGGTTCCGGCAGCTATGTCTACACCACTCCATTTTGCTTGTCTCCAGCTTCATGGATTCCAGAGACACCTGAGTCAAGGTGGGTCAGATTCAACCCTTCCAGATTTTACAATTTAGAACGGAGAGCTAAGTGGTAAGAAAAGAGCCTGAGAGTGCGGTCTTTAGAAAAGCCTGCTTGCAAGGTTGGCCCTTGGCTGGTCTCTGGGCACTTGGGTTTCAGGAGCGTCCTCCTCTAAAGCTAACTGATAAGGGTGGTTCTTGTGCCTGGACTGTTTGTGTAAACAGTGTGGCTTATGCTGAACACCTGCTCTCCTTCTGGGAGTCTGGGATTTTGGCACGTGCAGAGGGTGTTTACATGAACATCCCCCAGTAAAAGTCTTGCGTACCTACTGTCTAATAGGCTTCCCTGGGCAAAAACATTGCATATATGTTGCAGTGCTTTTGTAGCTTGAAGAGGTGTGCATTCTGTGTCACCACTCATGGGACAGGGAGCAGAAGGAAGCCTACACAATGGTACCTCCAGATTCTAGCTGGGCCTTTTTCCATTCTGATCCAGCTGTGTATGCCTATTACGCCACTGTAATAAATCTTGGCCTTGAGCACAACTATATGCTGAGTGCCATGAGTCTTTCTGGCAAATCTCCGATTGTGGCATGATCTGGAGGACACCCAACACTCGTGATGGCTGATACAGGAGCTGAGTACATTCACAGCTATGCCCTCTGAGCTCAGACTCAGCTTCTGCCAATATTCCCAGAGTTAGCTCTGGTTTACTCCGCACATCCTTCCGTTCTAGAAGACACCTGTATCTTTCAAATAAAGTCTCCTCTTTGCTTAAGATAGCCAGAGTAGGTTTCTGTGACCAAAAGAATCTTAGCTAATACAAGAAGTAAAAAAAAGAAATTATGATAGGGTTATCTACATCAATTACTTTACTCTCTGCTGTAAGCAAACATGGTGCAGGCACTGAATAGTGTTTTATTTTCAGGAAGAAAAGTTTTCATATTAACCAGCATAAGTGCACTGACAGACAAACTCAACTAAACTTAGTGCTTAAAGCAAAAGTCAATAGAGTTCCTTTTTATTATCTGGTCATAAACAGCCTCCCCTACAAAATACCTAGATCACACCAATCTATTTCCATTTAAGGCAGCATATGCTTAAAGTAATGTTATGTAGCTATAAAAACACTGAAGACTCCAAGAAAGGGAATTTTTAATTGGGGTCCCTTAGGACCCTATAAAAATGAGATGGCTGCCTCCAGCTTTAACTTAGGAACTTCATAGATAACCACATTAAAAGCTAAGACTTTGTACTAGAATACTATATTCTGTAGAACGAACTCAGATAGACCTAGCCTGTGCAACAGAATTCATTTCACATCATATCTATATATACATATATATATATATACACATACACACACACATATATGCACTTTAAATGGAAACCCTATTCTGGACCTTTCAATTTTTTCCTAATCCTTTCTGAAATCATTGCCAAGGTAGATGCATAATTGCCAAGGTAGATGGATAATAAATGACAGTAACCATTTATTAAGTACTAACTTTTGCTGCACATTGTGTTGGATTTTTCACATATCCTCTTAACTAATCCTTGCAACAGCTCTGAAATAGGTGTCCTTATCTGCAGAAGAGCAAACTGAGGCTCAAAGAGGTTAAGTGACTTGCAAAAGGCAACACAGGTAATGAAGCTGGAATTTGAACTCAAAAATATTTGACTTTGGGGTGGCCAGTTAGTTCAGTTGGTTAGAGCGTGTGCTCTTAACAACAAGGTTGCCAGTTCAATTCCCACATGGGCCAGTGAGTTGTGCCCTCCACAACTAGATTTACCGCTGAGCTGCCGGTAGATATGGTAGATATCCGGATGGCTCAGTTGGTTAGAGTGCGAGCTCTTAACAACAAGGTTGCCGGTTAGATTTCCCCTCATGGGATGGTGGGCTGTGCCCCCTGCAGCTAGATTGAAAACGGCGACTGGACTTGGAGCTGAGCTGCGCCCATACTGTTACCCAATAAAATTAAATATATACATAATCTGAAAATGAGTTAGAAATTAAAAAAAAACATATTTGACTTCAATCCAGTGTTTTATCCATTATACTATAACAAAAATTGAAAAGGAAAGTCCAGAGCCTATAGAAAAAAGGGATGAGAAAACTAGAAGTCATTGAGACTTTTTTTTTTAAAGAACAACAGCTAATGTCATTAGACTTTTTGGTCTTCATTTGTGCTCCAGAATTATCTAGATTTTTAAAAAGTCTCTAATGCCAAATATATGGTGATGGAAGGAGAACTGACTCTGGGTGGTGAACACACAATGGGATTTATAGACGATGTAATACAGAATTGTACACCTGAAATCTATGTAAATTTACTAACAATTGTCACCCCAATAAAATTAATTAAAAAAAAAAAAAGTCTCTAATGCAGTAGGATTTTCTTCAATCATTTGACTTCAGTAAAGAAAGGCTCCTATTATTTCTAATACACAACATACCTACAACCTCTCACTTCAACTATTAAAGCTCAGTGCCAAGGTCAGTGATCACTAAATGCTGTTTGGAATCCTATGTCTCTCTCTCCTGATAATCTCTAAATTCTGCCATTTGTTTTATAACTGAAATCCTCTATAATGAAATTTATACCTGTGAATCACCACTCCTAAACCCACCTCCATTTTAAATTGGGATTGTTGAGAAACAGATTCAAGTTTACTTGGAAATTGAGATTTCCAGAGGTTAAAGTACACACTTGTTACTAACAGCCATCACAGGTCAAATTTTAACTAGTGAAACTACTGCCATCCAAAAGGTGACTAGAAACAAATTCAATATCTCTTTAAAGCCTAAGACAATGGAAGTCTTAGTAAATGATAGAGTCATCCTGTGAAGGTAATGATTTTTAGCCTATATACATATATATATGTATATGAAGAAAGAAGGCTGATGGAAGGGCAAAGAGAAGGGAGACACTGTAACTCTGACCATAACTCCTCCCACTTCATTAGGTCACCTTTCATGTGGGAAGATGTCATGAGTCCATTTTTCAGTAGGGTTTATCCTTTGATTTACTTTGCCAGTACTGAAGTTACGTACATGACTCATCACACGAACTCAGTTATTCCTCTCAGCCAAGATGGCACCTCTTAGGACAACGGACAGGCAACATGAAAAAGACCAGAGCCATCAAACCACGTCCTGGGCCTCATCAGCCTCCTGTCCTGATTAACGGAACTGACCGTAAGCTGTCAGACCAGCTCAGACTTTTACTTATCTTACTTAAGTCACTGTGATTCCAGATTTCCGGCCCATCCCCTGAACTCATCCTGTCTAATACAGAATTTGGTACCCAAGGTGGTTTGCTGCCATAACAGAACCTAAAATGCATGACTGGCTTAGCAGTCAGGCCGTGGGTACCAAGGACCCAGAAAGTTCAGACTAGAAAGCTGATGAGCAGTGTGATGCTATCTGACAAAACATTTGGTACAACTGTCACCTATGAAATCCAGAAAGGCAGACTACATGCTACGGAGCCTATAGCCCAGGCTATGTGTTCACTGTTTCCTGTCACTTTCAGGAAAGCCTGGGAGAAAGATGAGGTCAGAGTGGAGCTAGCTAACCAGCAAGAAGAGATGGCAGGAAATTCACTCTTCAGAGAAGGACTCTCTGTCTGTGGCCTCAGTACCCAGGAGGCAGACCCTGGCAAGTTTGGAGAATGAGAAGTAGTTACAAAAAGTGGTTCTGAAGAGCCTGTCTTAGCAGGAGATAACAGACAAAATCCTTCTTCAAGTACCTTCTATAAGCATTCTCTGCTAGACAAGGGGAGCCAACTGAGACTTCAAGATTCGATAAAGAGTATTGCCCTCCCACTCGAGACTATATTTTGGTTGCTTTCGAGGTAAGCACCATTAAATTTAGGGAGGTGAATGGGTAGAACACAGAAGCAGTAAGTGAAAAACCAGAGTTTTCAGGCATAAAAACTAGGTTTGGATGAGATTTTTGACTGGGCAATTTGCTCATTGAATGACCAGAAGCAAAAAGACTGCAGACTTATGAATTTTATAAGAAAAATTATACTGCCAAAGAAATCCCAACTCTAGCCAGGAAAAAAACAAATGAAAAAAGAAAACCCTGTAATTGCTGACCCTCTAAAGTAACTCTCGGGCGCTTGACCTTATCAAAATAAAGTAGGTTACAGAACTGATGTAGTCCCCAAGGAGGGCATACTGCCCAATGCCCACATCCGAGATGGCCACAGAAGATAATGGGTGAAGAAGAACCCATAAGCCAAAGCCTGGGGAATGGGCAGAGGGCAGAGTTGATGGACCAAATAAACTCGTAAATTTACTACATAGACACATCGAGAGGCTTTTATCACTCCTTCCCAATAGGATTTGATAACTCGTTTGAATTAGTGGCTGCTGTAGATTTCTTCATTCTTTCCTTTTATGGATGGGAGTTTTCTTTGTATACGGAATGTATAAATGGGTGGCATTTCATAAAATTACAGACCATGAGGAGCCACCATCAGATGTGATGGAGAGGACGATACATTCTCCAGAGATAATGGACTTTGAGCTGGATTCAGGAATTGAGTGGAGGATGAATACATTCTATGTATGGAAAGAAAAGCTTAGAATATTTGCCCCAAAAGGTCAAGTGTCATGATTACCAGTTTTTCCATTATCTATTTTCCTCTTCTCTCTCAAGATAATTTTCAGCTGGTGCATGGCCACCCTGAATAAAGACTATGCTTTCTAGTCTCTCTTGCAGGTACATAAAGACAGATGACCAATGAGATACTATTGGAAGTGATAGATGCCACTCTCCTTCCCTCTTCTCCCACACAGCCAAGTAGGAGATTAATGGTTTACAAAAAGACTTATTACAATTTAATGTTATAAGTTCTGAAACAGAAAGAAGAATAACTGTCACAGATCTACACGCAATAGTAATTTTGAAGAAAGTTACAAAATGGCCCACTTGCCTTTAAGTTATATTCAAAGTATTAAAAAAATAAGAAAAATGAAAATAAAATTATTACCCTTAGCAACAAAATGCCATAAGCCAGATCCCATAACTGTGCAACAAACAATTTGTTTCCCAGTATTGCTTTCACTCTTCCCTTCCAGTACACACAAGACCATATCTTTGGCCTGCAGTTCTAACCTAATACTAAACTTTCAAATTTCACCAAGCAAGTTCATTACTAGTGGGAGAAGCATGTACAATTTGGTGATGAGGGAAGAGGATGGTTATATATAAAATCAACTCTGGAGGTATTTTTCAAACCACACAGGCCTAAAGCTCCCAAGATTATTTAGATACAGTCTTCCAGTTAAGAACCACCCACCCAAGTTTTTCCAAGTCAAGGCCAAATCTCAGTTGCCAGGATGTTAACAGGAATCAAATAGAGACCCAATTGCAAGGGAAAACCTCAATAACTGTGCACTGAGCAGACACTAATATGATCTTAAATGAACAAGAGAATGTCAAACACATCTTGCACATACATTCCTTATGACTGTAACAGTATTTGGCCACGGGTGGCCATCGACCTCCAGTTGGAGAATTACCTGGGGTATTTCATAAAAATACATATTCCTGAACTTACCTCATCTCAGACCACTGAATTAGAACCTGAGGGGGGAGAGGGAGAGAAAGAGGCCTGGGAACTGGCATTTTAAATATCATTCAAAGTGATTTGAAAGCACACAAACTTGAGAATAACTGACGTATAAAATTATTGACGCTCAATTTGCAAAGTTGAATAAGACATCTATAGTCTTATCCTCTAGGATTAACAATCTAGTTGGCCAAAATGCCTTCCTAAAGAAACCCCATTGCATTCAAGAGAGAGAAATCAGGTTGATTTAAAACGTTCCCAGAGGTCAAGAAAAACTATTGAGGTTCCAATGTGTGATGTTAAGATCCAAAGGTCAAGTGCTTAGATCATGAAAGGCATTTTCATTGTTAATCTAATAAACAAAGGTGGCCCAATGATTTTCTTCTAATAATTCATCTGTATTCATCTTCTACTCTGTGAGGATGAACAAAGATACAATAACCGTGCAGCACAAATCAAATAATCAAAATTATCCCCTTGCATATGAGCATGCAACAGAGAGAGAGGTTCCAAAAACTGATATTCGTGTCTTCCAATCCCTTAAAACTCCAGTAACATGGTTCTAAATTCAGCAAAGAGTTTTAAACCCTGAAATTCAAGAGGCTAGCTAGAGGACATAAACGGATAATGAACACCGTGCTGTGCTCCAAGCCCACCCACTAAACGCCGTGCTCACGCAATCCGCACAGTCAGCGGAAACCGCCACATTCCCGCTCACAAAAGCCTTGCAGACAGCCCTGAAAATGCATCCTTGGGTAAACTTCAGGAGCCGGGAGATCTTAGAACTTTCCTTTTCCTGCAGTCCCGCCTCTGCAAAGCGCTAAGTTCCCACAAGTTTAAGGACTAGAACCCACAGAACAAGTCCGAACTCGGAAGGTGAGAAGTTCCCCTGAGCGTGGAACCGACGCTGAGACCCTGACCTCAAGGTTCCTCGGGCACCGAGGCTGCCCCGGGGCGCCCCCAACGCGGACAACGCCCGCGCGGGCTCGCGTGCCCCTCGGCTCCCCTTGCTCCCCACCTGCCTGCGCTCACACGCACCCCCCCGAAGCCCGATCTCCCCCACAGCAGCAGCCCAGCGCAGGCCCGGCCGGGGGCTCGGCTTCCCCAGTCCGCAGGCCCACGCCTGGCCCCATCCCGGACCTGGGGGGCGCGCCAGGCCGCCGCGGGGTTCCCGGCTCTCGGGCTTCCTAGGCCGATAGCCATAGACACCCCTTTCCGTCTGGTAGCCACGCCCGAGGAGGAGCGCAGGGGTTCGGCCGAGGGTCCGTCTCGCTGCTGCCACAGTGGCCGAGGCCATGCTCCGCTTGTTCTCCTGGTCGGCGGAACGTGGGGCAGCCGACGCCGCGAGCAGGGAGGGTCGCTTCAGGGACGCCTCCAGCCGGGAGCGCACACCCGGAGGCGGGGGCTTCGCCCCTGGACAACGCCCCCGTGCCTGATTGGCCGGGGGCCGGCCCCTCGGAGCCAATCCGGAGCAGGGGTCGACGCGGCGAAGCCACGCCCCGGGACCCGGCGGGGCTCGCGCTGTCCTAGGGGCTGGGGGTGGCCTTGGGTTTGGGAAGTGTGAAGTGTCGAGCAGAGCGTTACCTGCTTTCCGGTACAAACCGTGATGCCTCCGTATCTCCTGCAGCCTCCGGCCAGGAGTAGTCACCCACCATCCTTGGTTGGAAGCCACGGAACTTAACCACACACACACGATAGACGCTGTCATACAGAAAGGAAAATTTAGCGACTGGGTGCATAGAAAGTGGCTGGGACCGAGACCAAGGGACGCAAGGAGAAAAGATCGTATGAAGGAGCCAGAAAATCAATATCTCTCCCCCTTTGGCCCCCCCCTCAAGAAACATTGTGCGAGAAAGTACAAAATAGGGGAGGAGTAGCCTATAAGAAAGGTGTAGACTAGGAGGGAAAAGAAATTGGGCATGGAAGATTTCAGCAATGTAAGGATGTTTGAGATTCTCCATTGGTGTATCTCTGACAGTTTCCCCTATTATTTTATCCTGACTCACCTTTCACGTTGCTACTGTGGTGGGGGAGGAAGGAAATCTGAATCCCTCCCTCGTCTGTCATCCATCGTTTGTCAGCTGTGCCGCTTACTCCAAACTCCTAACAACGTCACGTATAGGAGCCCAGGATGTGAGCCCGACTCATGCAACCGCTATGCCCACAGCGAACTCCGCTAGGTTGAAAGATTAATAAAATACAGTGTCTTTAATGGGTTCCCAGTTCAGCTGCAGACTGAACTCGACACACGACGTGAGACATGCTGCGATACAGTCACGTGCAGGGGCCCTGCAAGCGCAGAGGAAAGGCGTCCAGCACAAGCAGGTGTGTCCGGGACCTCCACGGGGAAGGGACACCAGGGCAAGCTCTTCCGGGATAAAGTTTCCCGGTGGTGATTAAGGTTTTTCCTCTTCTTCACGATTTTAGCATGAGAGAGTCTGGAACATGGTTGAAACACGTCACAAAATATTAAATCAAAAACACAGGAGAGAAAGATAATTCAATGGATTGAGGTCCACGTAGAGGTGAGAGGGGACGGGATCCAAGCGCAGACAATGCTACAAAGAAGAAACACGCCCTCCATTGATTCAGCTAGCAAAAAGAGAAGATAGGTGCAAAAGCAGTCAGAGTTATAGATCCAGGGGTGGGATTCTGAGGGAGTTTCTTTTATGTGAAGTATGAGGCCATTTTCCCCAAAGAATCATCCAAGAAGGTGCTGGGGAGTGGGGAGGTGAGAAAGGTGAGGACAGTATGAATCTGTTATTGAGGAGAGTAATAAAATGTAGAAGACTGTCTTCAAGTTTTGAGGCCACCCAGTTGAGGTTGGTGACCATGAATCGAGAGATACTAATTTCTGTTCTTTTGTGATTTTCTCCATTAGTGCTCAGTTGCCTTGGTACAGAGGTCGGAAGGATGTTGATTAGATTCACTTAGGGCTGAGGTTTTTCCAGGCAAATGTGATAGAAAAGCCAAGAGGCAAAAACATCTAAGATATTAGAGAACAACTCAAATAATAACACATGAACTCTACAGTGGGAAATAAAAAAGGCTAGCAAATATAAGAATGGACTAATGAAAAAAGGGGAGGGACAAAAAGGGGAGGTTGGCAGTTCCAAAAGCAGTTGAAGAATAGGTAAACTGGAGGTGCTTGAGATTCTGAGCTAGAAACACAGAAGGTCATAGTCAGAAAATGGGATATTTGAAGTGACAATTGTAGAGGCGATGCAAATTTTAATAATGACCAGGAAGTTGGTTCACTAATGTGGTGGAGGGGAGAAGGTCATCAGAGGTGAAAAGGTCAAGAACCTGAGAGGCCAGGTTTGTCAATGAATTGCCTTAGGGACATTAATATCACCTTGGAATTGGCAGGAGTAGAAGTAGTGGAAGACTCTTACTCATGTGTTAAAGCCTTCAGTGACCGAAGAGGAGTGACTACGATAGGAAGTTAGCCTGCGATACTGAGAAGAAGGTGTGGCATGTCCTGTCCGTTATGCATGGATTCAAATCAGCAGGAAATTTTGCAAAAATGTAGGCAGTGACTGGGAATAAAGATGATACAGATCCCATCATTAGACCCAAAATACACCCCAAAATAATTCTCAAATCTGTCCACTCCACAGTGAACTGAGTATCACTCAGTTGAGGCCATCAACACCCCTTTCCAGGAGTAAAATGGTAGCTTCCTAAATGGTATTTTTGCCTTTGGTCTTTCCTTTCCTTGCCATACTTCTTCCACACTGAGTCAGAGTTATTTCTTAAAATTAATATCTAATTTACATCGCTATTGCCTGACACCTTTTCATGGTTCTCGGTTCTTCTTGGATAAAGTCTAAATGTTTTAACATAGCTTTAAAGTTCTTTAAAGATCACTGACCTTGGCTCATTTCTTAAAATTCCCATCTGCCCATTTTCCAACCAGAAACTTCAATGTACCATGCTTTCCCACACTTCCGAACTGCTTTCTTTTGCAATCGCATTCACACTCATGACTTTAATGAACAATAACATAAGAATGACACCAAGCACAAATCACCAACATAGTACATCTCTCTTCTGAACTCATGATCCACATATGCAGAATATGGTCTACCAACATCTTCACTTTTTAATATATCGCTATGAACCCACGATACGTTACAATATCATCATTTTGGAAATTGGTAGCCCACAGTTCCCAACCAAACTGCTGATGTGTGTTTTGTTTGCCATCATAATGTCTTAATCTTTAAAAATTGGATGCTAGGGGCCGGCCCGCTGGCTCAGGCGGTTAGAGCTCCATGCTTCTAACTCCAAAGGCTGCCAGTTCGATTCCCACATGGGCCAGTGGGCTCTCAACCACAAGGTTGTCAGTTCAACTCCTCGAGTCCCGCAAGGGATGGTGGGCAGTGCTCCCTGCAACTAGAAAACGGCAACTGGACCTGGAGCTGAGCTGCGCCCTCCACAACTAAGACTGAAAGGACAACAACTTGAAGCTGAACAGCACCCTCCACAACTAAGATTGAAAGGACAACAACTTGACTTGGAATAAAAAAATAAAGTCCTGGAAGTACACACTGTTCCTCAATAAAGTCCTGTTCCCCTTCCCCAATAATAAAAAAAATTTCAAATATATCATGGACATTGGCATTGCCAAGATGGCTGTTTAAAAGTAAATAAAAATAAAATAAAAATTGGATGTTAATATTAAAATGTGGAAGGTCATGTATTAAAGTCCAGATTTCTGTTTTTTTCTTAAAAAGTGAGATCTAGACACACTGAACACACAATGAAAGTCTTGGTGTGCAGGAGTCCAGACCCTGTGCCCAGCGTCTCTCAGCAGCCTGGTGAGAAAACATCACCCTGGGGGACCTGCACGTGGTGGGGGCGGGACTCTGCACTCAGTCAGCTCCACCCCCAGCCTTCTGCCGCCTTGGAGCTGGCCCCTATGCTCCCAGGCCCTGAGGTTTGGACCTCCTGGCCTTTTTAGGGCAGACACAGACGGCAGCTAGAAAATAAATGGAACCAAACAAGGCAGTAGTAGCACGTTGAGGAGAGAGTAAAATGCCCTGCTGCGCTCTCTAGATCTAACGAATGAAGCTGAGAGGGGCAGCCCCTACTAGCTGTCTGGTGTTAGGTTTCCTTGGGGCTGACAGGTGTCTTGCTCCCCTGCCCAGGCACCTCATCAGAAGGCCCGATGCCCGGAGGCAGAGGTGAGGATGCGGACGCAAAGGGGGCGGCTGAGCTCTCGAGGCCACAGCTAACCTTCCCCCACCATGTCCTTCTCCAGCCCCCATAGCCCAGGAGCCCGCAGCAGGTGGGACCCACACTTGTATTAGAGATGTTCAGAACAGTAGGGTAAAATGACCAATCATACAAACCTAGGAGGGTACAAAGAAAAAAGTGAAATTTATTCAAATGAATCCTTTCAGATGAAAAATAACATCTTTTCTTTATTGCTGTTACTTAATCTCATTTTGTAATGCAGGGTCTCAGCTCCCGCTCCCTGCACCAGAACACAGGACACGGTGAGGCCAAAAAGGAACACCCACGGAGCCATAGATAGGGGAGTCACACCACTATATTCTTGATGGCGGCTGGTCCAGACGCAAAAGCAAACATCTGCCAGTACCGCAACAGGGGGTCTTCTTGCATTCCAGTCTCTCTAGTGGCCGGTGAGATACAGGAATTAAACATCCGCCAGTTCCACTACATGGTGGTACTTCCCAAGGAAACAGTCAAGCGGTCCACCAAATCAGGGATTGAAGGCCATTCCTTATAGTCCACCGTCATTCGCCAGGGCTGTGCATTGGTCTCAAAATATGTGCCCTCCCCACAGGGTGAGGGCTCCGAGTCCTCCCCAACCTGGGGGTAAGGGACGACCTCAACTTCACCTGCATCTCCCACTGAGGACTCAGAAAGCATTTCCTCCTGGGACTACAAGTCCCGCATCTGGCCTGCCTCAGTAAGCACTTCCCACACGGCCACAATAACATTTGCTTTCTCTGGTCTATGCCGGTTGGAGAACCATCCATGTCTTCCCACCCCTCCGTGGGGGTCCAGCTCTCCAGCAGCTGCACGGCCCTTCCAATATGGTCGGAACCCTTCTTGGAGGACCAATTATCCGAGTGGGTGGTGGCCCCGGTGCAAGATGTCTGCAACCCTCAGAGCCTAAGGCCACAGCAGCCTACCAAAAAGCAGGAGACGCCTGCTATGGCCAACAGGGCAGGTGTGCCATCCCGAGGCTCGAGAGGACCACCAATTCACCAAGGGGTCACGTTTCTCCCAAGCAGATTGCTTTTCCTGTTCCTGGCGCCGCTCCTTACGGGCTTCCTTAGACTGAGTGTTCATACGCACAAACTGCTCCACCGCCCTTTGGAGAGCTTTGGTCGGCACCTTACCCTGTTCGCTATGCATGCAGGGTCTTAGCTCCTGCTCCCCGCACCAGAACGCAGGATATGGTGAGGTCAAAAAGGAACACCCACGGAGCCATAGATAGGGGAGTCATACCACTATATTCTCAATGGCGATGGTCTAGAGACAAAAGCAAACATCTGCCAGTATCCCAACGAGGCGTCTCCCTGCACCCCAGTCTCGCTGGTGGCTGTGGGAGACACAGGAAGTAGGATCCACACAATCCGCAATCCACTATCTGCCCTTGCTAACCCCACATGCTAGCTGCAATCCACCGTCCGCTTCTCTGCCAACCAACCAACCCTTGCTAACTGCAATCTGCCCTTGCTAGCTCAGCCATGGCAGTTATGTCAGTGGCTAACTGGTAAGAGCTGATGGCCACCCAGCCACAGCGGATGACCATCTGATTACAGTTGATGGCCATCTAATAACCGTGCCAGCTCTCTGGGATTCTGTCTCCACAATTTCTTCTCCATTTAATAGAAATATCTTTTAAAAATGACTGTTTCTTAATTTCTTTACTTTCCTCTAGCTAATACTAAGGGTTTTATCTTTGTTTTCATGATTTCTACACCCGCCACACCTCACACACACATATATCATTAAATGCAATATATCATTAAAAATATATATGTATATATAACATGTAATATTAAAATAATAATTATTATCACATTAGTTATTTATTGTAAGAAATTACTCCACAATGTAGTGGCTTGAAACAACAAACATGTTATCTTATAGATTTTGTAGGTCAGTAATATAGACACAGCTTAGTTCAATGCCTTTGGCTCAAGGGCTCTCAGAACGTTTCAGTCAGCCTGTCATTGAGATTGTGATCATCTGACCGCTCAACTGAGGGGAGACTCAACTTCCCCTCTCTTCACAGGATTGGGCGGGATTGAGTTCCTCATGGGCTATTGGCCAAAAGCCTCCCTCGGTTCTTTGCTGTGCTGACCTCTCCAAAAGGTAGTTCACAACATGGCAGCTGGCTACCCTGTGTGTGTGTGTGTGTGTGTGTGTGTGTGTGTGTGTGTGTAGGGGGGGTGCCACAGAGACCCCTAAAGGAATCCACAACATTCTGTAAACGAACAGTGGTACTAACATCTCATTACTCCTGCTGCATATATTCACCCGAAGTCAAATCCAGCCGGCATTTGAGGAGAGGATTACACAAAGACAGGAACACCAGGAGGCAGGGATCCTTGAGGGCCATCTTAAAGGCCACCTACCATACCCACATGATCATTTTCAGAAATATTTCAGTGAAGGGTGAAGAGCATTCATCCTTTTGACCTATCAGTCATGTACTTCGTTAAGTAACTCTTCCACTGGCTGCTATGACACCTTGCCCCCCAAATGATAATTGTTATTAGCTTATCATTATTATTAAATTGATATTGAATGTTGGGTGTGAAATTAGTACAAAGTGGCATTTTGTTCTAAGACTTTAGATCAGTCTTTCATTACATTGAAAGAAAGGGGGTAAAACACAATGGAATGGCAATTTCTACAGCTTCCATAGGGAAAACTTAGGGAAGTATAATGTATATATTATGTCTGCCGTGCAGGACATTTTGGAAGAAAAATAAGCTAGAAATGACACCTATTCCTTTATCTTACCCTTAGCAACTGATACAAGAAGTAAAGTGAAGCCAGAAGACTCCCTGGGTAATAACTTTTATTTTCCAGCTATTTCTCAATGTGCCATTATCGTCCTGGGTTATGAAGGAAACCATTTTTCACTTGGATTCTTAAACACTTGGAAGTGATAAGGTGTGTGGCCAAAATTAAATTAAAATAATGAAGTTGGAAATCATAAAGTGTAATCTACTTTTTAAAATGATGCATCTGAGTCACAGACAGATTATAAATGACTTGCCCTCGTTTTACTGCATTTCATGTGCAGTAGCCATACTCTATGACGGGACATAGATTTGATTTCCAGTCCAGTCCTCTTTCCTTTGTGCTGTCGTAGGCAGTCTTAGCCACACACTGGTCTGACCCAAGCAGACATTTTTGTTTCATTATATATACTGGTCTATCTTGTTAGAACTAGATTATAAAAATCATGTCTTTTCTTGTTCTACATTCTAATTTCCTGTAAGAGGACATCTGTTATCGGTGTGTGGTATTCAGTTATGTAAGGTAGGGAAAACATTTTAGAATGGGAGGAAATATCATATAAAAGTGTGAACTTTGGAATCAGGCAGTCCTGACTAGAGATTGTATTTAGTAGCTGTCATTCTGGGTACGTTATTTAACTATGCTAAGTCGTAGTTTCTCCTAAAAAAAGGAAAATAGAACCATTGTCAGGTGGACTAATGCCTGGCACACACTAAGAGATGTCTGTTCATTTCTCTCCATTCGCCCATTCAACCACTCAGTTTGAAAAACTTGAATTACCTTTAATGGAAATGACAAAAAGGGGTACAGTATTTGGACTGTTAAGCATTGGTATATCGCGTAGTAAATAAAAATGAAACTCCAGTCTGTTTCCTCTACAATATAGTTTTCACTCTTGTTTAACCCCACACATGCCTACATCAGTACACAGGTTTTTGTCCCTCTTCTAAGAAAACGTGTAGGGGAGGAAAAATTTTTCCTCTTCTCTCTTAGGTTCTTTCAGTGGGAGTGTGCTAATGAATGAAACAAACAAAAGACAGATCAACAGGAGAAAAGGCATACAATTTTTATTACAACTTATGTGCACAGGCATAGGAATTCACAGAAGTGAAACACAAAGAAGCAGTTAGCCTCGGTGTTTACATACTGTTTTAACAAAGGAAAGGGGGCTTGAGTTTTAAGGGTCCACAAATCATGGGGAAGTGACTAGGAAATACATGGGGAAACGAATGGAAGACAGGGGTTATTTTAGTTAAGACCTGTTTATGAAAACCCATCTGGGTGTTGAGACTTCATCTCCAGTGATATGAGTCACTCTCCTCTTTCCATACGGGGGTGGGGGTGCAGCGTGGACACTTTCACAAAGGGAAATTCATGCCCTGCTTTTAGGCAGATACAGCACCGTTCTGGAGAACGCTTCCTGCCTTCTTGTTGATTCTCAATTGCCTTTAGCTCAAAATAATCCTTACGATGAAGTGGCATATCCTGATTCCCTTTAGCACCACTAACTAAAAGAATAAACATAGAAAAAGGAGTAGATGGGGTTCAAAACCAATATTAAGTTGATTTGGGCTCTTCAGTTTTGAAGTATATGTGGAATATTTCATTACAGCTGTCCCACAGCAAAGATTTAGCTATATAGGTCAGGAATTAAAGAATTAAGACCAGTTAGATGACATAGTGTTAGCTTTCTCACCACTTATCCATTAGTTCCCAAAGAATATTGAGAATGATTCGTCTGCTGGACAAACTGAAATGAAATGAGAATTAGAGATATTTACAAACCTTTGTCATCATTGGTTACAATAGCTGAGGATATGCTTCCTTTTTTCTCTTTTTCTTTTCAGCTTGAGATATAATTGACAACTAATGTTGCAAGATATTTCATTGACAAATAAAACTGCAAGTGGTGATTTAACTTTTCTTTTTAATCTTCATTTTAAAATTCATTGTCCTAGCAGGATTCATACTGCTGGAGTAAAACGTTTCAGGTGTACTGGTTTTACACCAGTGTTAAGGCAAAGAAAGAGCTGTGAAAGCACCATCAATTCAAACTGTGAAGCCATTTAGATTGTGTTTATTTTTTCCAAAATGGTTTAGTACTAACTAACACAGAGCATATACTCTGAACTCTGTGCTAAGTGCTTTCATTTTAATGACCTCCTTTACTTTTCAAAAACCCTATGAAAACCACAGTATTATTAGTGCCATTTTTAAGAATAAAAAGCTGTGATCTAAACTGATGAAAGAATTAGCCCAAGTTCAAACAGCTGGAAAATGTTGAATTTGAACTCATGTAGTGTGACTTCAGAGATGCATGTTCCTTGCTTTCCATTATGGCTTCTAAACCCATCCTCTTTCAAAAGCCTTGGCTCCTCTGGACCCGTTCGTTCTATCTATACCCCCAGCTACTGCAGCAATTCAGAACCACCTTCTGAGGTCCTCATCTGTCTCCTTTAACTCACAGAAGTTTTTGGCTGTTTTGTCACTGGTTAGTTTTCTTTGCACCCTCTACTGTCAATCTGTTAACCCCACCCACACCTCAAGCCCTTTAACTTCCCTTCTACCCTGCTTAGAGTCCATGATCCTTCATTATAATCATTTTCTTGCAAACACCCCCAACTTCTTTACTCTTATCTTTCTGTGTCAATACCTTCATGGGGTAAAAAGCCACAACCCTGATTAAACTTAACTGTCCATCTCTTCTGGAGAAAGTGGCATGGGTCGGCCAGATGGTTTGACTTTAAATTTATGACCACAAACCTCAAGTAGCTTCCAGCATGACCTGGCAATCCTTACTATGCATTCCATTGCTTTTACCCTTCAAGGTGTTTCATATTTTCTCCTCTTTTTTCAAACCTCCCACAATCTCTCCATCACCTCTTAGCTGCTGACCTTGCCTCCAGTTTCACTGAGGAAATAGGACAGACCAAGGAGGAAGTCCTGCATATCCCCCCTCCAAATCTACAAGCCTGTTTGTGCATTCATCCATCTTCTCTGTCTTCTCTTAACATCCTGTAGAAATGCCCGTTTCTCTCAAAGGCACTCTTTCTACTTGTACTTCAGATTCCATTCTCTCACTCTCAAGGATTTTGTTCCTACATTATCTTTTCTTCTCTCTTCTGCATCAATAACTCTTTTGGATCATTCCCATTAGCATACATTCTCTATATCTCTCAGAAAAAAAAGAAAAAGATACAAAAACAAAATCCTCCCTGACCTCACATTCTCCTTGTTATATTTTTCTGCTGCTCTTCACGATAAAATTTCTCAAATACCCGGCTGACTCCACTATGTCACTAAACTGCCTCCTACAGTCAATATGGATCCTCGTGGTGTCAGTCACACAAGCCCGTCTGTCTTCACGTTGTTTCTTCTCTCAGTAACATTTGAGACAGCTAACCACTTTTTCTTTCCTGAAGCACCTTCTTCTTGGCTTTCATGACACTACGCTGTCCAGGTTTTTCCCTTTCCTCATTCTTTTAGAGACCTAACCTCAGTATTTTGAAGTTTCTCAGGGCTTAGTCCTGGGCCCTCTTCTCCTATTACATTTCCTTTGGTGATCTCATTTGTTCTTAAGGCTTTAAATATTAGCTATATTGATGACGCTCAAATTGTCATCTTGAAGCCAGAACTCTCCTTTGAGTCTCAACTGCCCATTTGATATCTATAGTTGGATAACTGGGACCTTCTAATTCTTCAGGTGTTAGCTCAAATTTTGTATCATTAAAGAAGGTCACACACTCTACAGTAGCCACTCTCCCCTCTCTCTCCATTTCCTCTCCATTATATTTACGTTTATTTCCTTTGTAGCATTTATTCTAACCATTTACTATCTACCTGCCACATTAGACTATAATCTCATTTACTGAACTTTTAGTATCTGCTATACACTGTTCTAACCACTCTATAAGTTTTATGATCTAACTTGCTTTTTGACTAACCATATTTATTAAAAGCTAAAAAAAAAGTAACCTCACATTGCTTCACTTCTCTTTTGGTGAAATAGAAGCCAGTGTTAGTAAATTGATTTTCAATCTTACAGTTCTATGAGAAATTTCCATATGGTTGGGTAACTAGTACTATTATGTTTCATATACTTAATATTTACATTTGTTTAAATGCACCCTCAACACTTAGATTTCTTACTGAGTGGATACGTGTCAGCACATACAATTTAGAAACTGTGAAGTAGACAGAGATAAAGTTGTTGAAAAATTTCCACCAGAGATGTACCATGAAGAGGCGGCTGCTTGAAAAAATGGGTAGTTAATCTAGCTGTAATTAGACTGGGCACTGGCTTCTAAAAGACAGCTGGAATTATTCAAGGTTAAACACATACCCAGCAGAGCACCATGCACGCAGTCCATGAGACCTGCTTTTTTTCCCCTTAAAACTCAGGGTTTGTCCCGCCCTGTAATTATAATCTCTTTCCCAGGCCTTTGCTTTCTTCTGTGAAACAGCATTACAACTAGGTTTTAAGTAGAAAATAGTATCATGTCAATATGTATATAGCAGTTTTTTTCTTTTTTTCACATGGTATATACAGTTCTGTCAATTGAAGCAGGCAAAAAGAATGGACATTTTTAAAGAAGTTTCTCAAATAATGAAATATCTAGACAAACATTTCAATGTAGTTTCAGAAAATAGTGAAATTTGAATTAGTATCAGAATACAAAAATGATAGCTTTTTCAGAGCAGTGTTTCTTCTAGTTACAGATTGCAATGATATCAGCATATCAGAAGGTTTTTGGTGGCTAGTTTGACATCTTTGGGAAAAAAAAATTGGCAGCATTTTCCTTTAATGTAAAAGTGTACATAAAGGTAGTGGTATATAGCAGAAAGAGCTTGGGTTTTGGACTTAGACTTGGGTATAACACTAGATGATATACTTACTAGTTTTGTGGTCTTGAGTAAATTAATTAGTCTTTCCGTGACTCTTCCTATAAGATGGGAATCATAATGCTTACAGTATTATTGTGATTATTAATTAAGATAAACATAAAATAGCAAATGCTCAATAAAAATGCCCTTCTCTCTTTTGGTCCCTATATTCCTTTTGACACCTGATGAAAAGTCAAAGATTGACTTAATTTAGGATAAGAAAGGATCAGTAGCTTAGGTAAATCTTCTTAAGGTATTCAGAGAAAAATGAGAAAAAGAACACTTTGAAATACGGGTGGCTATCACCAGTATGGTGTCTTGGGGACAGTTCTCTCATAATTATCAATGGTACAAAATAGCAGCGTTTGTCTTTCTCTTTTACTACCTTAAATGGTTCACCTGTTGGTAGTTTGGGGGCGGGGGGAACAACCCTTAAATACAGGAAGCATCAACACTCAGTTTGGGAGGGCAATTTGCATGCTAAGAATAAATGGGAAGTAAAACACTACATAGAGAGAGGCAATGTGCAAAAGCTGAATAAAACGGAAACTTACACCTGTCTCAAATAGCTGAGGTTGGTAGCAGCTCCTTTTGTGGGCTTGGAAACCGGGTGGGGCGCCGCATGCCAAGCGAGAATCAAGACCAGTTTTGCACCTTTGTTTCTTTGGCGCTTGACCAGCCAAAGCCGTCCGTCCCACCACCCAGTCAGGTCCTGTTGGCAGATCCGTGTCCTGTTTCGATAAAAGTCGGAGGCCAGATGCACAAATTTAGCAGTTTAACAGGGAGTCAGTTGTGTGGATAAGCTGATGCCTATTTAAGACCGGTTCGCATTCGGAAGTAATGACAAGACTAGCTAATTTTTTTTTAAACGAGTTATTTCATTCCATTAACTCAGGAAATCATTCCATTGTAATTTTACATTTTGATTTGCTATAACTGGGTACTAAGATCTGCATGGGAAAAGCCTTGATTCTTCTTCACTCTGAAATATTTTCATGTTGAACACGTAAAACTGCTCTTGGAAATTCCCCCACGGGACTTTTGTAGTCTTTCCAGGGCACTCTTAAATCTAGACCCATTCCTAACCAACTCCTACCTTCCCCACCAGCCATATTCTTTAGTTTCTCCAGTTTCCAATCTCCAAAATCTTCAACCTCAACCCTCGAATTAGTCCAATCAAACTTTCGCTTCTTAGACCTCTTCCTCACATTCGCTCCAGGAAACTCCCATGAGAATCACGTGGCCACACTTGTCCTCAACAGCGCTCCGTAATTCTCCTACTGTTCCACCGCCCTTCCTCACCTCCTGTTGGCTCCGCCCCGCCCATTCTCGCTCCCCCCACCCCCATAGTATCTGCGCCTGCGCATCTCCAATTCAGGCGCTTTCCCATTCCTGGCGACCAATCCACTTCCTGCCTTCGGCCCTCGGAACACTCCTCCCCTCGCTGGGGCCCTGGCTCGAGGTGCTAGTTGTGGCTGTCCTATTAATTGCCTGTCTGAAAAATTCCCTCCTCTCACCGAGTGGGCAATTTGAACCAGCCGCTAAGTGTGTGGCACCTCTCTGAGCCTTTGCTCGCGATTCGCCACCCCGGAGCTAAGCTAAGGACATCGGTATATCGAGAGGTGGGAGACCCGGATTGTTTTCGATTTGGCGATCGCGCGGACAGCTTCTTCCTTTCCACCTCCCTCCGCCCCGCCCCCACTCGCAGACCAGCCGCGCTGGTGAGTGGCGGGCGGGCGGGCCGGAGGGCGGAGGGAGGAGGGGGAGCTGGAGGAAGGCGGGCCCTCGGCTGCGAGATAGGTGGGGGGAGGGGAGGGGAGAACCCGAGCGCTGGAGTTGGTGCTGGGAAACCCGGGGCTAATGTTGACAACAGGCTCGAGGTGAGTACCGGGTAGCCTCCTTCCCCTCCGCTCCAACGACGGGGAGGAAGCGGGGCTGCGGGGCACCGGCCTGGACTCCTAGTCCCTGGGGGACCTAAGAGACGACTCCTCACCCCGGCGCTCCGGGGGCGGCCAGCAGTAGACGGACCGCGGGCTCAGCGTCGTCCTCCTCAGACCCCTTTCTGGGAGGCTCCCACCGACGCGGGCGCCTCCGGCCAGGGGCAGGCATGAGGGGCGGTGGAGGGGCCGCCTGCCCCACATGCCCCGGCTGGGCCTCGGGGCTGGAGGCGGGGAGGCTGCCGTGCGGGGCGAAGGGGTTTGGGGGTGTGGAGAAGAGCGAGGGGAGGCTGGGGGAAGCTTTCGGGAGCCGAGAGGGAAGCGAGGGCGAGGAAGTGGGGAGGGTGCGTGTGTGGGAGGATGTGGAGCGGGGAGACCAGCCCGAGCGTCGGGGTGCGGCGCAGGGCAGCCCCTCGCCCCCGTGGGCTGAGAAGTGAGGGTTGGGGCAGGGGTGGCTGGCGAAGGTGACCGCGGGGACCCGCAGGAAGGGGAGCGTGTTGGCTGCAGGAATGTGGGGCCGGGAGCAGGGGTTTGTGGGAGATGTGGAGGGGAAGGGTCTGCGCGTCTGTGGGAACCGTGGGCACAGACGACCCGCTTTACTTCTTTCTAATCTCGTAGGCTGGTGATGCTTCTCTCCGCCGTCATCCCAAGGTTCCTAGTGCCCTCCTGTTAGTATTGCTCAGCTAAGGAGACGACCGCGGGATATTTGGTGTCCAGGTCGGCCACGCAGACCCCGCTCACAGGCTTGGGGTTCACGCTGGACCGCACTCTTTCTGTGTTTTAGGGCTTAGGCGTAGGGAAGCGTCAGACTAAAGTAAGGTGTTTATAAATGCTGTACAACGCATCCAGAAAACCGTTTTTGAATGAGTCTTTTAAACCATGGACGTTTTTTAAAGTCGAATTCTGGAAAATAATGCCCCGAAGTGGTTCTGCCCTTAGAACATTTTGAATAATACAGAATTGAAAGGTAAACAGCATTCTCTTACTCTGGTGTGTTTTCAGAGCAGTGTGATTGTGATTTCATACAGAGCCCATATGGTACTTTGCAAAGACATACCTTTAAAGGGGAAACACCCTTATCTCTGTGCTCTGTCCTCCATCCAGTCCACTCCGTGGGTACCTGTTTTCCTAGTAAAGTCGTTTTACTTTTCTTTCGGAAGTTCAGAGTATATTTAGAAAACCAAATAAAACATAAAGCCCAAGGGCCAGGACACTATTTTGGGAGCTAGGAAGATGGTTTTAAAGCATGGCTTCCTTTTAAGGACTCTGTATATAATTGTAGTCAGTAAAGTAATTTGTAAGAGCTAATCATATTCCAATTAAAAGATCACTAATTTTTATCTGTATTATTTTGAGATAGAATCTATTTAAAGTTCTAGTTTTTACTTAAACAACTTTTGGAAACACTTTAGATAAAATAGTTGATTATTGAAGCAAGGATTTATTAAAATAATTAAAAGGATTTCAGCATTTCATTAAATATAATTTAATGCTCGGCTTAAGTTTTTTTGTTGACGTAATACAAATTCATACTGATATGAGTCTTGTTTTTATATTTCCTTTGGCTTTTTAAATCTTAGGGTCAGAGTATGTAGTGAAAAAGAGCACTGGACAAGTGAGTCTTGACCCAGTCACTAAACTAGTTGTATAATTTTGGAAGGTCACTCTTCTGTTGCACCTCAGTTGAGAATTGGAAATAAAAATCTAGTGGTCTTCTCTCTAAAAATCTTTTCCGTATTCTGTATGAATGAATAAACATTTATTGAATGCCTCCCTCATGCTAGCTTCTATGCTAGAAGTTTAAGAACTCTGTAAGAGAAGTAGCAATGTCTCCATTTTGTTAACGAATAGACTCAGAGAAGTTGTCTAGTTTGCACAGCTAGCGGGTTGCAGAGTTGGGATGCAAACTTAAAGTCTGTCTGACTTGAAAACCCATTTTATTTTCACGTTGGCATGGTTACTTTTACATGAACCCTTAGATTTTCATCCTATTTTTTGTTCACTGAAATTTGGTTCCAAGTATACTTTGGGTATATGTTTGTGATACAAGGATGAAATGATTCAAAGAAGATACCAAGACTTAAGGGTGTTATTGAGAATCTGTTTTATGCTGTAGAGCAGGATCAAATTCATGAGTATCTACTACAGTTTGATATAGTAGGCACTCAAAATTTATTTCATAAATGAAGACTAGAGAGTCACTGGGAGACTCTGTCGGGTAATGATGATCCTTTATAAATTTGTCAGATTTCAAGTGAATTAATGTTTTAACAGAACTTTATATCTAATTCTATCTTCATAAATGAAATAGGAAGATTTACATTGATTGTAAATTTTGATGCCATTTTTTAAATTGTTAGAGAACTGTAGACATTCCTTGTATCGCTGAAATGTTTGTTGGTGCTTAATATCAGAAAATACAAATTCTATATAAACATTCGTTTTGCACATGACAAATATGCCTAAATAAGATTGTATCGGTACCTTAGGAGTTATCTTGTCCCCATACATTTTAGCTAGAATCTGCCAACAATAAAAACATAACGTAAAACTCTTTCTACTCTGAGATACGTAATTCTGTGATTTTTCTTAGTATCTATGAAGAAGTCTTCCAGTTTACCATTTGGTACTCTCAAGGTTCTTAATAACTTTGGTTAAGGGTATGGGTTCAGATTCCATCTCTGTCACCAGCTGTGGAGGCCTTGGTCAGGTTACTTGGTCAAGTCTCTGTTTACACATTTATAACATAGGGAAAATAATACCTACCTCATAAAGATTTTAGTATTAAATGAGATAAAGTATATAAGATGTTCACTATGGACCAGCGAATGGTAGCTATTAGTATCCTCTCTTTTGAAAGTTTGCTTGCTCTTTAGGGCATGATATTTTCACATTCAAGGTGGGTATTTAATTGAAAGTGTATAAGACCTGATAACTACACTTCACAGATAATATAAATGTTAATACTGTCTTGCCATTTAAATAAACAGTTATACTCTTTTATATTTCAATGATTCCTTACACAGAATGAACAGCCTTTTTTTGGAGGGGGTTCTGTATTCCACCGCCCGGGTTAACTAGAGACTGGGTGTTACTGTTAAAATAAAGGCATAGAACGTACAAGGGAGAGTAAGAGAGTAGAAGATAAAAGGGGGAGAGAAGAAGTGACAGAGAAGGTACAGACTGGCATGTGCCTCCAAAAATTAAAGTGCCTCTACTGGCCTAGGTTGTCGTTCTGTGATAAGATTTTATTCGTGTGAAGAAATAAAAGCTTTGTGTGTTAATAAATAATACAATATTTATTATTGCAAATGTTTTGTTTGTTGACCTAGTTTTTATTGCTGTAATTCAAAACTTATATTTAAAAATATTTAAGAATAGTGTGTGTGTAGTTTTTAATAAAAAACTAGGAAGTTTAAGTAATCTGTATTTTTTCAATAGAAAGTATTTCGATTTTCTTATACAACTTTCAGATGATTTAGGAGTTAAAACATGGAGTACTGTCCATAAAAGAAATTACATCAGAAACCTAATTCTAAGTAGAGAAATTTAATTTTAGAAATGAAAAATCCTGAATTTTGCTGGGAAATACAATTTTTGTTCTCGAGTTTGTGTCCAGCGGACTGTATAAAATAAAGCCTGTGTGATATAGGCCAGTGCTATCCTATAGACTTGTCTATGGTGATATCTGCGTGTCTGACTTGGTAGCCATTGGGCACGTGTGGGTTGAGCACTCAAACGTGGACAGTGACCGAAATACTGCATTTCAGCTTCTGTTTAATTAATTTACATGTAAGTAGCCACATGTGGTCAGTGCAGTGATTTTTGACTGGTGGCTCTGTTGTCCCCAGGGGACATTTGGCAATGTCTTCAGTCATTTTTGGTTGTCAAAACTGGGGAGATATTACTGGCATCTACTGGATAGAACTGCTAACCTTGGTATAGTGCATATAATAGTGTTACCCACCCTATCACACCTCCCAGCCCAAACCCAAAAAACAATTATCTTGCCCAAAATGTCAGTAGTGCGCTAAGTCTGAGAAACCCTGGGCCGGGGCTGCTATATTGGCAGATATACAACAGGATACACAGATTTTATAATTAGCGTATTTACTTATACATTATTTTGACTAACACTAATGAAAAGATTAAATCTAGTCTAATTGGAGATAGTTGACAGCTTTTTGTTTGAAAATTTGGTAAGGTTAGAAGAATGAGTCTTCTGTTGTGAGTCTTCTGTTGTCAGTTTTTGTCAGTTGGTTTCTAGGAGCCAAGAACTTACTTATGCTCTAACTTAAATACTTCTGCTGAATATTGTCTGAAATAGTGTTACCAGCATCTCTTAACTGATGTGAAGTGTTGGGGTTAAAACTGTTACATGCTGACTATGATACATGTTCTCTGATACATGCTGAAGTATTCGTGATTAAATGGCAGGGTGTTGTGGAGTTGATAATGGTTGAATTTGGGTGATGAATATATGCAGTTTCCTTATATTGTACTCTATACTTTTGTTTGTGTTTGAGTTTTTCCTTAATAAAAAATTACTTAGATATAGTCATAACTAATCATGATAGAATGTGGAAAGTGACCAATAAGTTATCACAGAAATAGTATTCATTTTGCATGCATTTATTTAATCTCATAGTTGTCAAGTTGCATTAATATGTTCTGTTTAAAAAAAAAAGTGTCACATCACTAAAAAAAAAAGTCACTGCATCTACAATACTGACATTCTTTTATTCTTACAGATTGTCCTGGGTAACATAATGCCAGCTGAGCGTAAAAAGCCAGCAAGTATGGAAGAAAAAGAATCTTTGCTAAACAACAAGGAAAAAGACTGCAGTGAAAGGCGGCCAATGAACAGCAGGGAGAAACCAAAAGATGAGATCAAGCTCACTGCCAAGAAGGAGGTTATTAAGGTCCCTGAAGATAAAAAGAAGAAACTGGAAGAAGATAAGAGAAAAAAAGAAGATAAGGAACGTAAGAAAAAAGAAGAAGAAAAGGTGAAGGTAGAGGAGGAATTAAAGAAAAAAGAGGAAGAAGAAAAAAAGAAACATGACGAAGAAGAGAGAAAGAAGCAGGAAGAGCAGGCAAAAAGACAGCAAGAGGAAGAAGCTGCCCAGTTGAAGTAAGAATGTTTATTTTAATGATTGATGTGAAGGTGGAAATGTTTTGTTTTGGAAAAACAGTGTTTGAAATAAAATTTTTGGGATGCAATTCCTTAAGAGTTGGGAGTATCTTAAATTTACGTATTCTCTTAACTTCACTGGTTAGAGGCATGCTTACCGTGCTTTAATTCTTTGAATTAAATAATTGTAATTTTTAATAAATATTTTTTGACGTATAGGATAATCTGTATTGTTTTTTAAAACTTTTTTTCATGGAATAATATTCTCTCTCTCTTTTAAGTTGAAAATCTTAGTCGTTAATGGTTGCTATTTGTAGAGTCCTTACTATGTCCCAGGCACTAGGAATGATATCAGTACATGTCCTTAAGGAAGTCCTAATGAAGTAAGTTTTATGATCCTCATTTTAGAGATTAATAAAACTATTGTGCCTGAGGTCACAGTAAACAGTGGAGCGCTGGGATTGGAAGCTAGGTTGGGCTGCCTTTAAAACCTTTGCCTTAAGTACAATTCCATGATGCCTTTCATTCTTTATCTAAATTGATTTTTAACCTTGTAAATCTAAGCAAGTAATATAAAGTGGTGGTAAACAAGATAGTCAGGAAGACTGCTAGGATGGAGCTTAAATGAGTTACTGAATAGCATGAGCTCTTTACGTACATAGGTTAAAAAGCTGTTTGCAAACATGAATTGCCATGGATCTCTACAACAGCTCGGCCACCTACTTTCTTACCAAAGTTTTCCTTTAGTACGGTACCTCTATTTTTAATGAGGAACTGGACCCTGAAGTCTGGAAGGCAATAGAGGTGTATTCCAGTTTTGGAATATTCAGAAACATGATTTTTGAGAGTTTCTTGCTTTTTTTATATTTCACCTTTTTTTTTAACTCACAAGGATACCCGATTTCACTTTTTAACTTTTGCCTTCCCTCCCCTACAGTACAGAGAGCTTAAAAAAAGAAAACAAACAAACAAACCAAAACCCCACCTTTTTATTGGGAAAAATTCAAACATGCAAAAAACAATGGAATAATGAACCAATCCGCCCGTGCTCTCCCCCGCCCCCCCTTTTACTCAGCATCAACAATTAGCCACTTTTTTCTGCCTGGAGTATTTTAAATCATCACGTTATTTCGTCTGTAAACATCATATATCTTAAAAGTATTTTTAATACAGGTGAGAATTGAGTTAATGCATATGTATGTACACACACACACACACACACACACACACAACACACACACACACACACAATGCACTCTTACCTGAGTTATAGTTTCTTCAAGTATACACTGAGTGTTACTCCTGTGTTTGTGTGTGGCTGGGAGACTTCTGAGATACACTCACGTGTCCATGTTCCCAGTGATGGGTGCACCTCTCTGTTAATATATTGTGGCTTTTAGTGGGGGAAAACCCATGGAATTATAGGGTAGCTCAAGGATGGTTATCTCAGAAAGATGAACATCTACTTTTAGAAATATATATTTGAAAGTACATATTTCGGTATCTTAGAAACGTCAAAGTCAGATTGTACATCCTCCTGCCCCACTCCTGCCCAAGTTATTTTACTACTTCTGCAATTTAAAGTGTTCTTTGTGGACAATTTTTTTTTGTTTTCCCAGTGCTTTTATCTGTTTTAGGTTTTAATGAGGTGTGATCACAAAATACAGTGAATGTTTAAATAAAAAAAATGTATTACGGGCCGGCCCGGTGGCGCAGGCGGTTGGAGCTCCATGCTCCTAACTCCGAAGGCTGCCGGTTCGATTCCCACATGGGCCAGTGGGCTCAAAAAAAAAAAAAAAAAAAAAAAATTAAAAAAAATGTATTACAGTGAAAGACACATTGCCATTAATCCCCCTCAAAATACTTTCCCGCCCTTTGAACACATTCCATCATTCTTGTCACTTTCTGAAGCAGTTCTGGAAGTCCTCTTCTGTGAGTGCCTTTAGTTGTGCTGTCCTGGCTGCCTTGATGTCCTGAATCATTTTGACTTTAAGGAAGAGCCAGAAGTCGCATGGTACCTGATCCAGTGAATAACGTGGCTGAGGATACAGCGTAATGTTTTTTATTTGACAGAAGTTGCTGTACCAGAAGTGATGTGTGACACGGAGGCTTTCCTCTGTGATCAAACAATATGGTGACTGCTGCTGCTGAGTGCCATCCAACAGAAAGGCAGGGATCTTCAGTACGGGAAGCGGTGGTGCATTGAACTTTAGTAACAATCTGTGACAAGTTTCAACTTGTTCGGTGTAGTCAAGTGTGAGCAACGGTTGAGAGAAGGTGTGTTTTAAAGTGTGCCGTAAATCATCATCATGACAATGCTCGGTGTCATACTTCGGGTATATGGCAATTTCTGTCAAATAAAAACATTTGGCCCCACCCATCTTATTCACCACACTGGCACTGTGCGACTTCTGGCCCCTCCCCAAAGTCAAAATGACCATGAAAGGAAAATGTATTGAATCAATTCAGGACACCGAGGTAGCCATGACAGTGCAACTAAAGACACTCATGAAAGAGGACTTCCAGAACTGCTTCCGAAAGTGGCAAGAATGATGGGTAAGTGTGTTCAACGCGAGAGAGAGTATTTTGAGGGGGATTAATGACAGTGTGTCTTTTACTGTAATAATTTTTTTTATTTAAACATTCACTGTATTGTTTGATCACATCTTGTATGTCCTTCACAAGCATATTTGGTATTTTTTATATTAAGCATTTATTTTTTTGAGCCTTATTGAGGTATAAATGATAAAAGTTTCATCCATTTAGCTTGCCGGCCGGCAGAATGATTTTTAATGTAGTCATTCAGAATCCTGTGCTTTACCACATGTGTCATTAGCAGTGTACTGGGTTCTTATTAAGTCATTAATAAAATGTCTTTAAAAGTGGTGAAAGGTTCTTTTGCATCTTTCATTTCTCTTGGATTCTGATGTTTATGTGATTACTTTTTCATTGGCTTTCTCTTACGGGATTTGGCAATGATGCTTCAAAATATACCGGGTATTTTACTTATTTACTTACTTTTTTTAATTTAATATATATAGAGAGAAGGAGGAATCCCTTCAGCTTCATCAGGAGGCTTGGGAACGACATCAGTTAAGGAAGGAACTTCGTAGCAAAAACCAAAATGCTCCAGACAATCGACCAGAGGAAAATTTCTTTAGCCGACTAGACTCAAGTTTGAAGAAAAATACCGCTTTTGTCAAGAAACTAAAAACTATTACGGAACAACAGAGAGACTCCTTGTCCCATGATTTTAATGGCCTAAATTTAAGCAAATACATTGCAGAAGCTGTAGCTTCTATTGTGGAAGCAAAGCTAAAAATATCTGATGTGAATTGTGCTGTGCACTTATGCTCTCTCTTTCACCAGCGCTATGCCGACTTTGCCCCGTCACTTCTTCAGGTTTGGAAAAAACATTTTGAAGCAAGGAAAGAAGAGAAAACACCTAACATTACCAAATTAAGAACTGATTTGCGTTTCATTGCAGAATTGACAATAGTTGGGATTTTCACTGACAAGGAAGGTCTATCTTTAATCTATGAACAGCTGAAAAATATTATTAATGCTGATCGGGAATCCCATACTCATGTTTCTGTGGTGATTAGTTTTTGTCGACATTGTGGAGATGATATTGCTGGACTTCTACCAAGGAAAGTAAAGAGTGCTGCGGAGAAGTTTCATTTGACTTTTCCTCCTAGTGAGATAATCAGTCCAGAGAAGCAACTACCTTTCCAGAATCTTTTAAAAGAATACTTTACGTCTTTGACCAAACACCTGAAAAGGGACCACAGGGAGCTACAGAATACTGAGAGACAAAACAGGTGATTTTCAAATGTTTCTCAGAATTGAGAATTTATTTTGGAGCTCATACTTAAAAATGTTTACAGTCTTCATGCCACTGAAAGAACTTGTGGAAAAGGGCTCATTGCAGGTGATTTCTTAACATTCCAGGAAAATTTCAAAGTGTTAACAATCTAAGTACTCATGTTTAAATGTGAGTCTACCATAGATGTTGTTTCTGATTTTAAAAGAAATCTGGCAAGTATATGGTGATTTTTTACTTTGTGAATTTGTTTCCTTCCTGTGATTTAAAAACTCCGTAATGTGGAGGGATAAATTTTCTTTTTCTGTTACTTATCTGCTATTTTTCTGTGTGTTTTGCTATTTCCTCTCTATAACAGGTTTGCTTTCATTGTTTTGTATTTCAATTTATTGATGTCACTTGACACTTGCTCTTTTTCAAAAAGATGGGTCATTCATTATCAGGGATATTTTAGATCAGAAATTTGGAAAAGAGTGCATCAAATTAGCTGTGAACAAATGTCTTAAATGCAAATATGTAAAGTGCATTTACAGGAGGCTTTCTCCTGGGGTCAGCAATTTAAAATTCTAAAGAAATAATGTGTGTGCCCATGATAATTAGTGAAGACACCTGATTCAGGGGCCACCTTTGATTGTTTCAGAATACTATAGACTACTGTGTAGCATCTGTGCCTAGGAGGCTTCAACAAACTAGAAGCTGATGTAGTAGTTGGTGGCTGTTAGGTCAACTTTTATGGAGGGTGGACGTGGAGGAGGGCTGAGGGTACAGAAAGGAGGCGGCAGCAGTAGCCTTTGGCTGAGTGCTTTGCAACCATTTAAAGTACATGGTTGAAAGTTTGAAATTGCTATTGATCAGGAATTAATATGGGGAGTACACTTTTCTATTCTCATAAGTCTGCACTGGAAGAGACTGATTTAAGTAGTTACCAGTAGAAGGTGATTAACTTAACCAGAAGAGAAGACTGATAGTGTATGCCAGTACAGTCAGTGCGAGATAGGTGCAGAGACTGTATGGCTAAACCCTGGCGTCTGAGGGCCACTCAGAGGTAAGCGTTTAAGATGGCGATGGTCTTCCTCAGTGTTTCTGAAAAGAAAAAAAGAATCCTTGTTTTGTGCTTTTGAGTAGTGAGGACTGTTTTAAATCCATTACATAATTAATAATGAGTTAAAAAGGAAAACAGCGGTCCTCTTAATATTTCTCACATATTTAAGGTTTTTAAAATTAAGATTTACATAGTGTTTCATCATTTTCCTTGTCTTTTCCCTTTCCCCCTATGTTCTACCTAATACATCACAACTGATTTTATAAGTCTGCTTTGATTACGTTTTAATAGCTGCTTTAAGGGTTTTGTGTGTGTGTTTGCTTTTGTTTGGCCACATAGAAGCTCAGAGGGTAGAGATTAAATCGTTGTAGAATGATTTGAAAACCTCCAAAGGAGTTGAGTGCTCTGTACCATCCCAATGTTGGACACACGTATTTCCTAGGAATTCAAGTGGAAATTTAAATCCCCATAAATGGTTCCCTTTGATTTACTTCTTTTTTTCTGCTGCAGATGGAATAAAGCTACTGAAAGTGGGGGTCCATGACCTGTTTACCTGTTCACAGTGAATTAAGTATAGAAACTGAGACTAAACCTTTAGACATGTTTATGTCAATTATCCGTTGTCATGATATTGTTACTGTATTTTATGAAAGTGTCTACAATGACTGGAAAAAATTATTCCTTAATCACAGGTAGTTTGAGAAGCACTGGGTTCCCTTTCAGATATTACCTATGGTAATATCGCAGATACTTGCAGAGTGCCAAGTTGTTTCACTTTCATATTATGTTCTTCAGGATAAAGGCCTGCCTTTCTGTTTGCTCCATAATTCCAGACACTTCACTGTCCTTGGGACATTTGTGTTGGATATTTCTTTTCTGCTTAGGACCTAAAATTCCATTAATTATTATACCTGCCCTGTCATTCTTTTGACTTTTTGTTAGGCGTGTATATACTGAAAGCCAAATTTCTCAAATGAAGTGCTGCCAAGCCAGTTCTTCACCTTGAACTAGTGAAATAATTTTTTAAACCTAATTACAGACTTTCTTACCTCTTTTAAACTTTAGGTGCTTTTGGCATATCATTTTGACCTAGTGAGAATTTTGAACATTGATTACATGTATACTGTTAATTGTATTTATCTATTGGTCACTTTCGGCTTCATAAGCAGAAGTTCTATTCTTTCATTATTCAAGTCACTGATGAAAATTTTGAACAGAATATAGTGTTAAAAGCTAGGCTTTGTGGCCTTTCTCTAGAATCTTTTACTCATTTTAATACAAAACTATTAACCCGTGGTTATTAGAGCAGGGTATTTACCTAGTGTGAATTGACCTTAGAATTGTAGCAGTCATTTTGACATGGGAGACTTCACTTAGATGTAATAATTTGAGGGATGTGAGAATCTTAATCACAGTGTGGAAAATAATTGGCATTTGGCTTAATAAATGACTCATGCTTTAGGATGGCTTCAATTTGAGCAGCTTCTATATTGAAGTGATTTAATACCTGACTGAAGAAAAAGAAATGAGAAATTGATTAGTTGCAGAGACCCTACTTGGCCTGTTAGTTTCTTTACTTATAAGAAAGCACAGTACTGTTAAAATGACCAATTTCTAACATTTTCTCCCAATCATTATCCAGTAGGTGTTGAGGTTTTTGCTGCATGATAGGAATAAAATCATGGGGAGTAGTTTTTCCCAGTAAGATTTCTCAGGCATGATAATGCTAATATGTAAGTGCCAAGCTAGTGGATATTTAAGACTCACATGTAGTTGGATTACTTTGAGCCTTTATACAATATCTTGGTAATGATGATTTAAAGAAAAATCAAGTACACTGTATGTTCAGTCTGTAAATATCAAATGCTCTTGGTCACTTTAATTAGCTTGGGAGGTGGCACTATTTGTTCTTAGAGGTTGTGAAGTTAGTCTATACTCAAAAAGTCTATACTTACAAATCTATTCAACCAATTTAAAAAAAGAGTAATAAAATCTCTGGTATTTTCTTAAAGACACTGTAATGAATGAGTGAAGACAGAGACTGAGACGAACGAAGTCTTACCTGTTCTTTTCCAACGCTATCTGGGCTGATACCATAGGTATTAATGATGGCTAGTTCTGTTTCTAAGCCCCTGAGGGGGTTAGTTATAACTAACCCTGAGGGGGTTAGTTATAAGCAAGCAGTACAATACTCTAGTTGGGGGAATTCTCATAAATTTGAATTTATAAGCTTTTTATACTTAAAAGAATTTTTAAAATACATTTTGGTTAAGTGATCAGGGCAGTTAATTAATATTTACACATTTTAAAACATCATCTAGTAATATTTACCAATTTAGAGTTTAGAGCTTTACTTCTTGGTAGGTTTTGCTTTGTATTACATTTAGTGCTCTTTGTACTTGAAATGCTTTGTACTTTGAGATATTATTCTTATAGAGGTAATACTATCTAGTGTTTTTTTGGCATTTAATAAAAATTTGTTGCAGAAATGATTTAATTTTTATTAGATATAACTTAATCTTAATTGTGTAACAGAATTTGTTTCTCGGAGCATAGTAGAATCATGAATTCAGCTGTTAAGTCAGAATTTTTGCTTGAATAATTCTGAAGTATCTTAATTCCTTTTTTTCCCCTCTAATTGGTGGGAGTGGTGGCAAGTTTCTCTATTCAGTATTGGTAAATTACAACCTTCATGATTGCATACTCAGTCCAGCAGCAGTAAGTGATTTGCTCTAAAGTTTAGTTTAAAAAAAAAAAAAAAAAAGGTAGAATGTAGGCTTCCTTCTCACTGTTAATAAAATTAGGGTTTTTTTTTTTAATTAATGCAAATTTATGAGACATTACTTTACCAATGTTGAATCTTAAAAATGCATTAACCTAAAATTAATGTCTCTTTTACCTTTCACTTTCCTTCCAGGTAAGTGTACTTTGCCTTTACAGGTAAATTTGATAAATTGTGTAGTATTTAAGCACTATTAAGATGTTATATGGTTGTGCTTTAGAATTAGGTTCTAACAATTTTATAAGTGCTCTAAAATTATTACCTTCTTCCAGATATTCTCCAATTTTGTTTCAATGACTTAGATATAGTTGTTTAATAAATATTTGATTGAGTACAGTTGTGCTTAACTATACTCTAGTGTCTTTTCACACAAGATTAAAAGACAATTCATAACCAAATTCTAAAATGAAACTAAAAGAAAATGTAAGATAATTCTCAGGAAATTTAAGTAATTCTTGGAAAATTTGACAACATTTTGACAAAGGACATTTGACAAAGGAGATGAAAAGTAAAACCTAGTAGTTTTTCATGGGTCTGCTTCATGTTTACTTTTTCAAGATTTAGCCACATGTTCTGTGTTATTTTGCATGACTGCATAAGGTTAAAGCTAAAATGGATTTTCTCTTTTCTTGCCAAGATTTTTTTTCTTTTCTAATTTGGCTAATAGTAGATCAGAATAATCCTTGGCATTGAAGTTGTTGCCTTTTCAACAGTGGGCCCTGCTTTTTTTTTTGTCATGAAAATACTGTTTTACACTGATATGGTACATTGCATGTATGATCTTAATTGATTTTCACAGTTCCCTTGAAAGAAATACCTCTGTTTTGAAGGTGATAGATCAGATTTAGGGATTAAAGAGCTTGCCCAATGTGACTTAGATAGCAAGTGACAGAATCAGGTTCTTTCCTACCTCCATACTATATATTTTCACGTCTGCCATAGTACTCATCCTCATCTGCATTTAGTATTTGTTTTGTAAGTGTCTAGTAAAAACATTAACCACTCAGTACTTACCAAGTCATAGCCAAACAAAAAGAGAATATAAAACTAGCATCTCAGTGTGGGAAGACTTGTCTTTGGTAGTAAATGCATTGGAGAGACATTCTAATTTCAATATAAAGTACCAAATAGATAGTTTTACTCTAATTTGGGAGGCAGTACAGTCTAATAGTTATGAGCATGAACTCTGAGGCCAGACTTGCTTGGGCTCAAGCCTTAGATCTGTCACTTACACATTCTGTAATTTTGGGCAAATTACCTTACATCTCTGCTTCTGTTTTCTCTTCTGTAAAATGGGATAACAATAGCACTGCACTTCTGAGGTAAAGGTAAACGATGTGGTGAATGAATTCATGTGTGAAAGCACTTAATAAAAGTATCTGGCACATTGTAAGTATACAATAAATGTTGGTTCACTCTTAATATATTGCCTTATTCTTTTTTAGCAAGACTTTTAAATGAAAATTTCTCTTTATGCCTTTTCATGATTTTGAAAATTTGTATGCTAAACTTGTCCATAGCTTATTTCAAAAGTTCATTTTTTAAAACAATACAGAACAATAAATTAGAAATAAAAGAAATAGCAAGAAAGTCAAGCAATAATAAAATGGAAACAAGAAAAACAAAACAAAAATGTTTCTTAATACTAGAGTTTTTTGAGGCATTTATGACTTTATGAGATAATAATGCTTGATTCAAGAATGGACAATGATGTTTTCTGTCCGCTTTACAATATTAAATTAGTAATATTAAAACACTCCAGAAATCAAGGATTGATGTACCTTAGGGGTGCTTCCTGACAGTGATGTCACTTATATTGGGTGAAGGAGGTCTGCTTTCTTGTATTTTTATTATAGTGAATATGACTTTGGAATTAATATTGTTCTCTTGCTTTTCATATCTTCAAAATGGTGCCAGTACCTCCCTATTGTATAGTGATATCACAAAAGGGAATGAACTCTTTTATAGTACATTTAATAGTGATACTAACTTGTTTAACTCCAGTTGTGATGGGAATTGACAGACTGTGGCCCATAGGCCAGATTATGCTCACCACTAGTTTTTGTACAGCCAGTGAGCTAAGAATGGTGTTTACCTTTTTAAATGGTTGAAAAAAATCAAAAGAATATTTTGTGAAATACTAAAATTATATGAAGTTAAAATTTCATTGTCCATATATAAGGTTTTATTGGAACATATTCACACTTACTTGTTTAAGAATTGTGCTTTTGTGTTATAACAGTAGAATTGAGTAGTTACAACAGACCATGTGGTCTGCAAAGCCTAAAATATTTATCTGGCCCTCTGCAGGAAAAGTGTGCTGACCTCTAATATATGTTTCAAAAGTGTGGCTTCAGTTCAACTTTCTATAATAGGTGTGCTTCTGAACAGATTGTAATTAAAATATGTGATGAATCATATCTTCGGCTTGAGTTTGCATAGTGATATATTCCCATGGAGTTCACATAAGACATTTTGGTGAGATTTATGCTGATGTACAGAAGAGGTACTCTGGTCAAATGTGCCACGTAATGTTTAGTCCCCTCATGCAAGCCTTCTGAAAAAATTTAATCAGACTTTTCCTATGGGCTTCATAAAGTTAGAAAAAACTGACATACATAGCACACATTCACTAAAAAATGTTTCATTTTAATTTCATTAGAACCTCGAAATGATTTCTAGGGATTTTGAATGTTTGGGCACCTAGGATGTTATTACTCTGCTTGAAGTTTGTAGTCTTAACTACATGCTGTGGTTTAGTCAGGTGTTTAGTAAATGTATATTAAATAAATGGCCAAGGAAAATCGATGTGACTGTATAAGTTTTTTGTGTAACAGAACTCTTCTAATGCCATTTCATTGGTATTCTGTACTTCTTACCAAGTGCTTAGTGTAAGATACAGTTAGAAAAACCAAAATCTCGGCTTTTTTCTTGGGAACTATTCTCACTAGATAGTAACCTAAACGTGTATAAATTAAGTAGTTAGGTAAATGAGTACTGTTAAAAAATTTGATGAGGGAGTTTAGGTTTGGGGGAAGACAGTATCTCTGAAGCTTCCAAGTTTTATATTTATTCCAGGAGTACTGGAAAGGAACTGGAATGCATACAAAGGGAACTATCATAGAATTAAATCACTTTTAATTGAGCCAGTGCAAAGTTTCAGGCAAATGTTTGAAAGTGAGGTTAATATTGGAAAAGGAGTGTTCATTTTCTTTTCTAATAAAATAGTCGTTACCTTGCTATTGCTTATATACTATAAGTCCTTAATGAATATTGTAAAACCTAAAACTGGATGTACGTTCTTCAGATGACCAGAATGTTAGAAATTGTTAGATAAATATGTTCCAGGCTACATTATTTTGAGATATTTTTCAGTTTCTTTCCAAGCAGTGAAATAATTTTGCATCTTAATTGTCAGAAGTTTTTAAATCCATTAGAACTATTACTATCCCTTTTAACGTAATTTGCTTCAGAGTAGACTCCTAAGTTTTTATTAACATTTTTCCTAATAATGCATTGTAGAACATTTTAGAGTAGTCTACTTTTGAGTAGTATTTGTTCAAATCATGTAGTCATTTAATTTTAATGTCTTTTTTTAACTTCAAAAATGACATTCTAATTGAAAATTCTAACAGGCTCATTCAAAGTATGTTAGTCGTTTCTTTCATGGATTGAAATTTTTAAATGCTTTGGGTTTTTTATTTAATTTTTAAAATTAACTGATAAAACTTAACCAAAAGAAACCTTGTTTTTGCCTGTGAAAGTAGTCTGAAATAAATGTGTGCAGAGAGAAAGACACTGCTCTTTAATGACAGTGTTTTTAGAGAAATACTTTTTTTCTACATTATTATGGTTACGCTAGTTTGACATTTTACTGATCTGTTCGTAAAATGATGTGGTCTATATTTAAATCATAAGAAAACGAGTGATAGTTTCTCATTTTAGATCTTAATGGACTAGATTTGGTGGGGGGAAAGATTGAGTTAATGAACATTAACTGATCTATACATTGATTCATTTTGTGCGTATTATAATGGGAACTGATATTCCTAAAATAAAAAATGTAATTTGGAATGTTAATAGCATTTAAACAAAAGTTTATGTGGGTAGTAATGGAGTAAGATGGGAAAGTTTGGAAATTGTTCCAAATAAGCAGGGACAAGTAAGTGTAGGCATGTTTTTTGTATTTTATTTTCTGTAACTTAAAAAGGTATCTCACACACACACACACACCCTCTAATTCATTTTCTTCCCTATTTCTAAGAAAACTCAAATGACACGGGATAAAAAAAACTTAATGTTTTGAAAATGACTTAATTTACAATCTATAATAGATTTTTTGAAACCTATGTTGTATTTGAGTTAGGGTTTGTAAATGTTAAATGTTATACTACTATATAAATATTTAGTTGTAGAAAAAAATTGGATCCAGCTATAGACATCACACCTATCTATACAAATATAGTAAGACTTTTACTTGAATTTATACATTTTGAAAAGCTAAAATAGTTTTACATTTCTAATTGTGGGTGGCTTACTAGTGAACGGTTTGCAGAGTGGAAGAGAAGTTGTGTCCTCTGCTCCGAGAGATGGCCTGGCCTTGATTACGTGGGTCGCACAGTTCATATCTGTTAAATGGGTAAATAACCAGTGCTGGCCAATTGAGAATTAGCTGTATGGAAGATACGGGCGTTTCCAAAAGATAATCTCGATTCAAATCATTGTGAAAGTTTAAAGATACTGATTCTTTCTATAACCTGTTATTTTTTGAAAACTAATGTCTAGGTATGTTAACAACTCTTTCCCCGAAAATAAGATCTAGTCGGACCATCAGCTCTAATGTGTCTTTTGGAGCAAATATTAATATAAGAGTGGCTCTATAATATAATATAATACCAGCTCTTATATAATTCAAGACCAGCTCTTATATAAGACCGGGTCTTGTATTAATTTTTGCTCCAAAAGACGCATTAGAGCTGATGGTCCAGCTAGGTCTAATTTTTGGGGAAGCACTGTATTTTTGGTTAACTATGTCTGAGGGGATTATGGTTGTAACAAAAGACTAAATGATTTTTATATTGTGGCATATTGTTAAATTTTATATTTCTGCAGGCATAATTGTTAATCATGCTCATAGTCTTCGAAGTACCAACGTTAAAAGGTAATTGCATAGGTGAATTTGATTATACAAATTTAATTTTCAGATACATCTTGAAAGTGTTAAAAATACGTTGAAGAAGATTATGCTAATAATAATCTTGTGTGATAAACTCAAATTTTATGGAACATTCCTAGTGTGATAATATATGATCATATCTGTTTTGATAAGATTATCAGATTATTTCATCATTTGTTTATAGGCGTATTCTACATTCTAAAGGGGAGCTAAGTGAAGATAGACATAAACAGTATGAAGAATTTGCTATGTCTTATCAGAAGTTGCTGGCAAATTCTCAGTCCTTAGCAGACCTTTTGGATGAAAATATGCCAGATCTTCCTCAGGACAAACCAACACCAGAAGGTAAGATATCCTTAAAAAAAAAAAAAAAAACACTGATTTTTTTAGTAAGTAACTATCACTTATCTTTAGTCCTGTCAGATGTGTACTGAAAAAAGATTTTTAATGCCTTTAAATCTTAAATGCAGTAGTACGAAGACCTGAAAGAACTTTGAAAAACTACTTGAAATGTTCTTCTGAATGGAAAAGGCTTTGAGCTTAGAGAATAATAATTAACTTAGATATTATGATGGGTTCCTTTGGTTTTTTGTTTTTGTTGTTTGTTTGTTTTTGTAACAGATATCCTTGCACTATATCTAAGAAGGGCCTGTCTTAAGCCATACTTAATAGTTTATAGAAAGTTTCACTTTATTTCTCAGGTAGGTGATAAAGTAGATTAGACGTTTCGGATTCTAGTATTTCTATATTTATCCTAATTTTTATTCTATTTGTTTTGAATGATGTATTAAGTTTTTATTTAGGACTAAAGCTTACCTTGCAGTTTTGTGAGATAAATTATTTATCATTTTGTGAGATGAGTTGTTTTCCATATTATCTCAAAGGTGTTTTAAACTTTCTTTTTGATTGTCCTTAAGTTGGTAAGATTCCTAATATATTTCTGTAACCTGTCATACCAACTACTTGGTAAAATAATTATATGTATGTTATGTAGATAAGTGTTAATAAATTATTAATCTTAAAACTATCTGGCAATCCTATGTACTTAAAAGTCTTAACAGTGAAGTATTTGTAAGTGTGTGTTCTGTGCTGTTGAGCCGGCTCTGACTTTTGACCCTGTGAATGAGTGAGTGACGTGCACAGTGTCCTGTCCTCACAGCCCTGCTCAGCTCCTGTGGACACTGAGCTGTGGACATGTCTGCGGCTGCTTTTATGGACACGATCCATCTCGTATTTGTTTTTCCCCTTGTCCTGCTGCCTTCTGTTTTTCCCTGCGCTCTTCTTGTCTTTTCCAGAGCACCCTGCCTTCTCATGCGGTACCCCAAAGTAGGGCAGCTTCAGCTTTGTCATTTTTGCCTCCAGCTATATGTTTCAGGCTTAATGTGCCATAGGATCCACGAGTTCTTTCTGGTGGTTCAGGGCGATTGTAGAGCCCTCCTCCAATACCATATTTCAAATGAATCAATGTTTTCCTGTTGGCCTTCTTCACTGTACAACTTTCTCATTTGTACATCATCGTTGGGAACACGAGGGTGTGGATGACCTTAGCCTTGGCCTGTAATGACACATTTTTGCTCTTGGTGATCTTTCCTGATTCTTCCATTCCTGTCCTTCCGAGTCTCAGCCTTCTCTTGATTTCTTGGCTGCACTCTCCATTTGAATTGATGACTGAATTAAGGTAAGCAAAATCTTTAACAGTTTAAATCGTCTGCATTAAAGTAGTGTATTTCTTCTGTTGTCATGATTTTTTGTCTTGATGTTCACATGTAACCCTGCTTTGGCACTTTCTTCTTCCACTTTCATCAAAGTTGTTTGAGATAATTGCTACTTTCTGCCAGTAAGATGGTGTCATCTGCATATTTTAATTTTCCACCAATTTTCACTCCTTCCTCTGAATCTAGTCCAGTTTTTATTCTACCAATTTTTAATCCTCTTTCCTCTGGATCTAGCCCAGTTTTTCATATGATATGTTCTACGTACAGATTAAACAAATAGGAAGAAAAAATGCACCCTTGTCTGACATCTTTGCCTATAGGAAACCATTTTATCTCCATACTCTGTCCTGAAAGTGCCCACAATGCAAGTTACACATCAGGACCATCAAGTGCACGGCCATTTCTTTCAGAGCAGCCCGTAGCTTTTCATGATCCACGTAGTCAAAGGCTTTACTGGAGTTGATGAAACAGACGAACCTGCTCTGAAATTCTTTGGAGCGTTTGAATCCAGCTTGAACATCCAGCATTTCTTGCTCCATGTAGGGTGGCAGCCTTTGTTGTATCGCCTTGCGCATCACTTTCCTTACATGGGAAATTAGAGCAATGCTCCTATCGTTACTGCAGTTTTGGGCATCTTCCTTCTTGGCAGTTGGAATGTATGTTGAATGTTTTCAGTCTGTAGGCCGTCGTTTGTTTTCCATGTGTTGACATGTTAGGATTTTCACAGATTCAGTCTGTGTGGTTGGAATTAATTGCATCATTATTGCATCTACCTCTGGTAATGTATTTTCAATCCTTTCAGAGCAACTTGCACTCGTTTTCTATAATGACAGGTTCTCCCTCATAGGAATCCTCTTCAAAAGTATCCCATCCTTTTGTTTCTGTTGTCTAGATTTTCAGTATACTCTTTCCACCCTCCCTTTTCTTTTCTCCTGGCCAGGTAATGTGCTTCCTCGTTGGTCATTGGCGTTCCTGACCTAGCTTTGAATTTCTCTTTTATTTTTTGAATCTTCTGGTAGAGATCTCTTGTTTTTCCTTTATTGTTATTCTCTTCTATCTTCTTACATTGACTATTATAATAGTTCTCTTTATCTGATAATTGTTGAAAAACTGCATTCAGGACTAACTGAGCTTTTGTCACCTTTTGCTTTTGCCTCTTGCCTGTCTAACAATTTTTAGTGCTTTTGTCATCCATCTTGATCTTTGTTTCCTTTTCACTTTTAACATTGTCTTTTCATATTCTTTGCTAATATTTCTAGTTTTAGTCCACAGTTGCTCTAGTTCTCAGTTAGGTTTAACAGTGAAAATCTGTTTTTTACATGGACTTTAAATCCATCAGGAATGTTATGTACATTATATTTCCTTTAGAGCTCTTCTTCAGCTTTACTTTGTTGTTTGTTTTTCACAGTTTGTGGTCAGTACCACAGTCTGCTCCTGGTCTTGTTTTGGCAGAGAGAATACAGCTTCTCCATCTTCTGCTTTCAGTGACATAGTCTGTCGGACTTCTGCATTGGCCAGCTGACAGTGTGCATGTACACAGTCATCTCTTTGGGTCTTGGAAGTATGTGTTCGTGATGGACAAGTTGTGGGCTTTGCGGACATCTACAAGCCGATCTGCTTCATTTCTGACCCCCAGTACAAATTTTCCAATGACAGTTGATTCTACTTTATTTCCTACTTTTGCGTTCCAGTCACCTCTAATTTTTATCAGCATGTCTTGTTTTGGTGTGTGATCAATTTCTTCTTGGATATTTGGGTAAAAGCTTTCAATTTCAGCTTCTTCAGCCGCTGTAATTGAACATAGACTTGAATGATGGTTATCGGTTTTCCTGGAAGTCTGATTAACAATATTTGCTCAGATCTTAGGTTGTAGCCCATAACTTCTCATGCTACAATTTGCCTCAATGTTAAACCCACTATGTTTCTTCTGAGTTTGTATCTTCAGAGTAGAACACTATGGCTGCCTGACTGGAAATGTCCCATTCCAGTCCATTTTAGCTCGCTAAAACCAGGTACTACAGTGTTTAGACGTTACATTCCTTGCTTTACAATTTCCAGTTCACCTTGATTCATGCTTCTTAGGTTCCATGTATCTGTGGTGCCGCATCTCACTTTCCTTTTGCCTGTGAGTGCAGTAGCTGCTAGATGTCCTTTCAGCTTTGATCGAGTTGCACCATTAGCGACAGTTCTATTCGTACTTGTTCTCTGCTCTTCCCTAGTAACTGAGTGGTTTCCAACCTGGGAGTCTCATCTTTCAGCATTATCTCATTTCATTTTGGACTGTGTCATTAGAGCGTTTTCAAGGTAAAAGGAAAGATTGACAAAAAAGAAAAAAGAAAGTGCAGCAGTGGTTTACTACTGCCTTCTGCTGCTGCGCAGAGTGTGGGTCCAAACCACGTGTGCCAGGTCTGTGGTGTCTCAGTCACCAAACACAGAGATGTAAGGGCCCCTGTGGGTGTTTGTAAAGCATCCTTTCCTAATATAAGAAGGTGCTTTGTATTTTACATCTTCAGTTAGAAATGCCTATTGTATGCTGTGAATGTTTTCTTCTACTTATATGTAATCATGTACATAATTTCTAATTTTTGTATCTCCTGATTAATGAGCCTCAAACATTTTGATTATTTTAATTGAAGTTTATTGAGGTGACAATAAACTTTTTAATTTTTTAAAAGAAGTTTCGTCATAGAATTTAGAATTTGTGTTTTGGTTGAATCTGTCTGGATTCTCAGAATTTTCTCAGTCTATTTATTATATTTTAGAACCAAAGTCTTATCATAGTGTTCAGCATTTTTTGATATTGATTCACTTTGTTTATTTCTACTAAAATTTAAGCTAGTTTTTTAAAACTGTTAAATGACTTTTCGAGTATTTTTAGGCATTTCCCAGAGATAATAGATCTTGACAAAATTCTGTCAACATTTTAAAAATATTTTCACCAGGTGTAGAATTTTAGGGTAAGATTTTTTTTTTCTTTCAGTACTTTAAATGTGTTGCTCTGGTGTCTTCTAGCTTGTATTGCTTCTAGTGAGAATGCTGTTTTTGTTATCTTTGTCCTTTTTTTTAATTTTTTTTGGAATTTTATTGGGGAATGTTGGGGAACAGTGTGTTTCTCCAGGGTCCATCAGCTCCAAGTCGTTGTCCTTCAATCTAGTTGTGGAGGGCGCAGCTCAGCTCCAAGTCCAGTTGCCGTTTTCAATCTTTAGTTGCAGGGGGCATAGCCCACCATTCCATGCAGAAAGTTGTACTCGCAACCTTGTTGTTGAAGTTGTGCTCTAACCAACTGAGCCATCCAGTCGCCCCTCAGGAAGCTCAGCGGCAGCTCCTTGCCTTCAATCTACTTGTAGAGGGCACAGCTCGCTGTCCCATGTGGGAATCGAACCAGCAACCCTGTTGTTCAGAGCTCACGCTCTAACCAGCTGAACCATCCAGCTGCCCTATCTTTGTTCTTTACGTAATATTTATGTAAGTTTTCTCTGGTTGTTTTAAGATTTTTTCATATCACTGATTTTAAGCAATTTCATTATGATGTGGCTTGGTATAGTTGTCTTTATAGTTTCTTGTGCTTGGGATTCGCTGGAGTTCCTGTATTTGTGGGTTTATAATTTTTATCAGATTTGGAAATTTGACTCTTATTTCTCCAAATATATTTTCTATTCCTCTCCCTGCTCCTGTGGGGATTCAATTACAACTACATTAGGTGGTTTGAGGTTGCCCTTTTTATTCTTTGACTGTGTTTTATATTGGATAGTTTCCATTGCTGTGTCTTCAAATTCACTAATTTTCCCTTTTACAGTGTCTAATGTACTGTTAATTTCATGGAGAGATGTTGTTTTTATCTCTAGAAGCTGGTTATATTTTCCATGGTCTTAAACATGCTCAGTATGTTGCCTACTTATTTTATAATTTATATCATGTCTGCATTGCTTTTAATTGATTGATAGATTGATCTCCTGTACATCTCTGGTAATTTTTCTACTTCTTTCTGTGCCTGATTATGTCTCACTGGATGTGTGCTGGATAGTTTTGTATTCTTAGAAATATCATTGAGCTTATTCTGGGGCAGAGTTAAGTGAGTTGGAAACAGTTCCAGTCTAGTCTCTCCAGGCTTGTTTGTTAGGTGGGATCACAGCATCCTTGATTCAAGAACTGATTTTCCCTAATACTGAACCAATATCCTTTTGGATTCTTCCTTGATTTCCCATGAATTAGAAGATTCGTGAGTAATTATTTTCCCGGTTCACCTAGTTCCCTCACACATAGGGGCTAATCAGTATTCACCTGAACATTCCAGGGGGACTTTCTGCAGATTTTGTGCTGCTTTTTCTGCTCTGGTACTCTGTGTTACAGAATCTAGCCACGTGGGCAAGAGTCTTGCCAGACTGTCAGCCCCATTGTCCTCAACTCATGGAGACTGTTGAGGTCTGCCTGGCTTCTCCCTTTCTTGGCCATGGTCTGGAAAATCTTACCATGCAGTCAGTCAGGGCAGTTAATTCTCTCAGGAATCACTTTCCTGTGCCTGTGCTACCTCATGTCTAGTGTTTGAAAACCGTTACGTTCTGTTATTTGCCTCCTTGGTTGTTTTAGGTCACTGGTACTGCATCTTCGCCTGAAGAGGCCTAAATTTTTCAGTGATCGGAATATCCTTTTTTACTTCACAGAAATGAGATTGTATCATACGTACTGTTTTGCAACAACTCTTTTTAGTTAACCATGTATCTTATATGTCTTTTCATATCAATTCATATTGAGCCATCTAATTCTTTTAAAATTGCTGCATAGTAATATTCTGTTGCATAATTGTGCTGTATTTACTTTGTTCTCTGTTGACTGACATTTCAGTTATTTCTAGTTTTTAGCTATCACAGCCAATGCTATGATAAAATCTCTGTAGTTACGATTTTTTGTATGCATGCTAGTATTTCAGGAATAAATTCCTAAGTAGAATTCCTGGGTTAAAAGGTTATATGCATTTTAAGTTTCAACATGTAATGCCAGATTTTCTTCCAAAGAAATTTACATGACACTGAGTATATGAAAATGAGTGTTTCATTACACATAATGCAGTTCTTGACTTTTTACATTCTCATTGAGGTTGAGCATCTTTTAAGTTTATTGGCTGTTTTACACACACACACACACTCACACACACACACACACACATGCACACACGCATGCACCCTGTAACATACTGGCTTAAATCTGTTACCCCTTTTATTAAAATGAAATGTTTGTCTACTACTTTTTAAATTGAATTGTAAAAGTGCTTTGCATAGTAAGGAAATTACTCTTTTTTTTATATGCATTGCAAATATTTTCCCCAAATTTTTGATTGCTTTTTGACTTGGTAGCATTTTTTGCTTATCAGAAGTTGAATTTTTTTTTTTTTACAATTTAAAATATTATGTACGTTATTTTTTAGATTTGCAAAATATTCGTGCATATTATAGAGTAGAAAGTCTCCTGTCATATCCATTCTATTCTCCAAGATAATCATGGTTAACAGTTTGATATGAATCTGTCTAGACTTTTTTAACACAATTCGTATATGCAAAATATATAATCAGACATCTCTTTGTAGCTTTACTGTTAATTTATGTAGGATGTTATGTTGCATGACTTTTTTCTTTCAATAATATATTTTTGAGAGTCTTCTGCAGTCAGTTCAGGTAGATTTACCTCAGTTCTCTTAACATCTGATTAATAATATTGCATAGTATATACTATATATATGCAATTTGTCAGCTCTTCTCTTAATAGATATTTAGATTCTTTCCAGTGTTGCTCTGTTAAAACAGTGCTACAGTGAACACCTTGTAAATATTAGTTTACATTTTCTGCTGTTTCTGAGGGAAGATTGTTTATTTTAAAATTGGTAAACTCTGACAAATTACACTCTCCCAGTGCTTTATCAGTTTGTGCTCTAGTTAAGATATGAGAGTGCTTACTTCCTTACTGTCAACATCTGTTGATATCAGTCTTTTAAACATAATCTAATGGGGCAAACTTATAAAAGTTTGTTTTATTTAACATTGTCCTTACTAGTACTGAGGTTAAGGATCTTTTCATGTGCTCTTTTACTCATCTGTTCAGAGGCTCTATCTATCTTTCTATTGGGACTTTGGTCTTTATTTGCAGGAGCACTTTATATTATGGATATTAATTCCTTTGTATAAATATTGCCAGTATTTGTCTTCTAGTTTGTTTATGTTTTTCATTAAATAGAAGCTGTAAGTTTATCAATCTTTTCCTTTATAGTGTATGGGTTTAGTGTCCGATGTTTAAATATATTTGTTCCAAGGCATATAATTAATGAGTTAGGGATCCAGCATTTTGTTGTCTTTGCTGTTATTCTTTTTTTTCCCTGAATGACTTTTAATGAATAATCTAATTATTTTTAGGATTATTTTTAATCTGCATGATCATTTGTAATTCTGGTTTGGAGAGAAGCACAGTTAAAATAGATAAATTCATGAATGGTCTCATGATCATGAAGTAGGAAATGAATTACTTTCAATGTTCTGAGTTAAGAATCTATAGTTGTATGTAAAGGTAGACGTGTGTGTGTGTGTGTGTGTGTGTGTGTTTGTGTGTGTGTCTGTGTGTAAATTTGTACATGTTTTTCCATCTTCTACTGAAATATCTATGTATTGTTTTAATCTTTTTCACTTCCGGGTAAGTTTATCAATTGACCATTTATGGCAATCTACTTTTTACCAAGGACTATACCAAAAGGAAGAATGCTTCTTAATTAAGGGTTTATGGTCTACGTGTGATATAAGTGATACAGAGGGTTGAGACATCAAAAAGAAAAAGAAAGGCTTAATGCGGGAGGTGGGATGTGAAGCGGGGTGTTTTAAGAAAGGCCGGGCTTATATATTTCATATTTTGGTTTCACATTTCATGAAGATAGGTCTAATACATCAAATGGCTACCTAATCTCATATTAATCGCTTAAAATATTAAAGAGAAAAACATCTTTATTCTTTGCTGTCCTCTCGTCTGTCCTGGATTGGAGCTTTACTTAAAACATTTTATGATTTGATGATATGATTGTTATGTGAACAGTCCAGAGTGCTTGTTGATTGAAGAAGCTTCTATTAATTGAAACACTCAAGATTCATTAGTTATAAAATTGAAACTATAAAATATCTTGTCATATTTAGCATGCTAAACCAGAAATTGTTTTGATTCCCTGTGGTTTATTTTGTTGTAGAGCATGGGCCTGGAATTGATATATTTACACCTGGTAAACCTGGAGAATATGACTTGGAAGGTGGTATCTGGGAAGACGAAGATGCTCGGAATTTTTATGAAAACCTCATTGATTTGAAGGCTTTTGTTCCCGCCATCCTGTTTAAAGATAATGAAAAAAATTGTCAGAATAAAGAGTCCAGCAAAGATGATTCCAAAGGTAAATACTCAAGGACAAATTTTTACGTTAAGTGCTATAAAAATTAGTTTCAAAATAGTATTTGGAAAACAAATTTCTTTAGTTACTAGTTTTGTAATATGAACATTGAGTCATTAGATTAAATGAATGACAGGATAATATGGAATGCAACATGAAAAGCTGATAATTGACTTTCTTTAAACAGTGCCATACATTTAAGTTAATGTGAAATAATTTGAAAATGTTTATTTATAATACAATGAATTTGTGTGAGATCTCAATTGGGATTGTTGGGGAAGTGTTAGCTCTATAGTGTATACCTATAATGCTCTATTTCTAGGCTAGATATCCCTAACTCTTTGTGAGGAGGAGTTACTTTAGAGAAATCAGAAGCTTGGAGATCATTAATAGGGTGGAAGGTCCTGAATGCCAGTCACATCATGTTTCCTACAGGGAGTTCTGCCAAACTGTCGTGATGGAGAAAAGGAGATGGAAGGGCATGGTGGCAGGGGTTTGGAGAGAGAGGAGATAATTTTTTTTAAAGTTACTTTTGCATTCTGATGTGTTTATTAGGGAGCCCATTTAAGAAAATAATAGCTAATAATTTTTATGTAACAATCACTTTGTGCTAAACATCATTTTAGCACTTATAATATACATAAAAATTCATTTAATCATGACAACCCTGTGAGATACCCACTGTTGTTATCCCTGTTTTTCAGATGAGGAAACTGGCACAAAGAGGTTAAATACCTACCCAGGGTTAAAAAACATACACAGCTAGTGAGTGGTAGATCCACAATGTAAGCCCTGTTAGCTAATGACTGTGCTCTTAATTACTGTGTAATATTGCTGTTCAAGTTAAGATTAGTAATTTTTGTGACTTATACTAAAATTAGGACATAATATACTTTGCTTTTGATATATAAATATTCTAATACATACTTCCAAAACATTCTATCACTCCAGGACCCGTTGAACAGTTTCTCCCCAATCCTTCCTTCCCCCAGCTTGCGTTCTGTGTCTATAGATTTATCTGTTTTGAGTATTTCATATAACTGGAATAACACACTGTGTGATCTTTTGTATATGTTTTCAGTTAGCATCATGTTTTGAAGGTACATCCACTTTGTACATTTATAAGTACTCCATTCCTTTTAATGGCTGAATTATATTTCATTGTGTGTGCATACCAGTTTGTTTATCAGTCATCCATTAGTGGACTTTTGACTGTTTCCACAGTTTGTGGAAACATTCTGAAGAGTGCTGCTATGAATATGTACTGGAGTCCCTGTTTTCAATTAGTTGAGTATATGCCTAGGAGTAGAATTGTGGGGTCTTATGTTTAACTTTTTGAGAAATTGCCAGATTGTTTTCTACAGTGGTTGAACCGTTTTACATTCTCTCCAGCAGTGTACAAGGATTCCAGTTTCTCCACATCTTCTCCAGCACTTGCTATTGGCCAATTTTCTTTTTGATTATAGCTATCCTGTACTCATTTTCCTAATGACTAGTGCTGTTGAACATCTTTTCATCTTCTTTGTGGAAATGTCTATTTGTGTCCTTTACCCATTTTTTAATTGGGTTGTCTTTTTATTATAAAAATTTTGTATCTAGTCTGGATACCAAACCCTAATCAAATATATGATTTGCAAATATTTTCTCCCATTCTAAAAATTGTCTTTTTACTTTCTTGATAATGTCCTTTGATATACAAAAGTGGTTTTTCTTTTAGTGTAGACTTTATTTTTTAGAGCAGTTTTAGCTTCACAGCAAGGTTAAGTGGAAAGTACAGAATTCCCGTCTATGCACTGCCCCACACAGGCACAGCCTTCCCCACTGTCACCGCCCCCACCACGGGGTGCATTCGTTACAGGCCATGAACCCTCACTGACAGACACATCATTCTCAACCAAACACAAAGGTTTTTGTTTTGTTTTGTTTTGTTTTACATCTGCATCTCTGGGGTCTTGGACTAGGAATGTGCATTTTAATAAGCTTCTCATGAGATTTTAATCATAGTCGATAATGAGAATAACTGAATTATGTTTATAAATTTACATAAATATGTGGAGAAATTATTTCCATCAAAAGCTATCTGTCTCCCTCTCATGTTAAAATATACCATATTAATAGTGTAATATAATATATAGTAAATGGATATTACTTTTGAGTTAGTCCTTTCAAATACATTACTTCATTTACCCTCATAGTAATTTTGATATTTAGATACTGATATTATCAAGGAGAAAACTGAGACTTAGGAAAGATGTGCAGTTTGTACAGAATCACAGAGATAACATAGTGCAGTTTTGTTACCAGAGAAGGATGCCCTTCTCGGGGAGATGTCTGGGCTTGGCTCTCACACCAGGGGTCGAACCCGGGCCTTGGGGAGGAAAACTGGGAATCCTAGCTGCTACATTCTCGGGGGTTGGGCCATCCTTGGTGCAGTGACCAGGTTCTAGGCATCTTGAGCAAAGAATTCAACGAGTCACAGAGGTGAAGTGGTGAAAAAGTTTATTAGAAGAGATAGTATACTCCAAAGAATTAGGAGCGGGCCGAGCACAAAGAGAAGCAGCTCAAGGCTCAGGGTTCAAGGTGGCCTCATGAGGAGAAAAAGTACACTATAAAGAATTTGGAGCAGGCCGAGCAAAAACAAGGTTCGAGAGGCTCAAAGTTCATTATTAGAAGGGAAAGTACACTCCAAAGAGTTTGGAGTGGGCCCCAACCAAAAGCAAGGCTCAAGAGGCTCAAAGGCTCAAGGGCTCAAAGCTCAAGGTAGCATTATTATTAAGAGAGAAAGTACACTCCTAAGGGTATGGAGCGGGCTGAGCAAAAGAAGCTGCTCAAAAGGCTCAAGGCTCAGTGGCCCGCAAAGGTTTTTAACTTAATTTCTTTTTTATTAAATTTACTGGGGTGACAGTGGTTAGTAAAATTACATAGGTTTCAGGTGTACAATTCTGTATTACATCATCTATATCTCACAGTATGTGTTCACCACCCAGTCAGTTCTCCTTCCATCACCATATATTTGACCCCCTTTACCCTCTTCTACTACCCCCTGCCCCCTTACCCTGTGATAACCACTAAACTGTTGTCTGTGTCTATGAGTTTTTCTTTATTTGCTTGTCTTGTTCCTTTGTCACCTTCAGTTTTATATCCCACATATCAGTGAAATCATATGGTTCTCAACTCATTCTGTCTGATTTATTTTGTTTAGTATAATAATCTAACTTAATTTTTTTTTTTTTTAAAAAAGAATGTTTTGTGCTATATATATTGAAACGAGTGGGGTGGTACTTGTTAGGATACTAGTTAGAAGAATAGTAAAACAATTTCTTACTTTGTATAACATTCTTTTTCAAAACCTAAGTTGAAATACACTGAACCTTAAAAGTTTGCTGTTTTTGTGAAAAACGTAGTAGAGTCATCCTATGGGGAGAGCCTTATAAGGCCCTTGTGTGCTCTGAAAATGGTAAAACCTCTTGGTTGATCGCAAAGATATTTTCACCTTAAGGTAAATTAATATTTTATGAAGAGTAGTAGTGAGATATTTCAGGTATTTCAAAAGTATAGGGAGTAGTACATATAAAACAGTTATTTTAGATATCTGCTAACATTTTAGTTAAAATGTTAAAAAGGGCATTTCCTCATAGATGCTGTTGAAGCCCCCGTGAGGACTAGCTCCTAAAACATTAGTCACCCCCGTATTTTTTACACTTTTAAGGATTTGAAAAAGTTATATGATTTCTGCCATGTCTAGGTTTTTCCGTATTGTCATCATACAAGATTGATTTACTTGAAGGGTCCTAATACTTGTTTCTCTTTCAGGAAGTGGGTCTACATTATCTTGTGAGATAATGTGCTTAGTACCACGGGAGAGGCATAGGAGCATAGGATCTGTGCACTTACAGTCACATTAGTGAGGGGCAGCCAGGGCCACACAGTAAAGCAGGAGTGAGCTATAAATATAAAACACAGTACAAAGCACTGTGGCAGTTAAGACAGTGGACGCAGTGCACATGGCTGGTGAGCAGATAAAACCCTAGAGAAGAAATGAATGGACCTTCGTGACAGACTTTGAAGCTTGGTATGGATTTTGACAGGAGCCATGGGGGTGGGCCATCCTCTTCTAGATTGCTTTCTGGTATAGTACGTCTTTAGTATCTCTCTTGTACATTCTTTGCCCTCTGTCCTTCATTCACATCTGCTTGTCAAGTTTAACCGTGGATGAACTCAGCCACCCACCTTATTGATTTCTGTATCCAAACTGTTGCGCTTTCCTAGAGATGATCAGTTATAGGCTGATAACTTTATAATTTCATGATCATCAACCTTAATCAGGCCCTTAACACTGCTTGGAAACCTGACAGCATTTCTGTTCTCAACTCATTCTCCCACATTCCACAACATATTTTCATTCTTTCTCCAGTTTTTATTTTGCTTCCCTCCTGTGGGGACAGAGCCAGGAGTGCAGTTTCCAGGCTCTTGGCCTCACGTGGAAAGGTGCTGGCTCAGGTAGTAAATGGCCATCAACTGTGATTGGATGGCCGTCAGCTGTAACCAGTGAGCCACTGGCCACTAATATAACTGCTGTGGCTACGCTAGCAGCAAATGGGGGCTAGCAAGAAGGTGGTGGCTGAGCTAGCAAGAGCGGATGGCAGCTAGCACGGCGGATTGCAGCTAGCAAGTGCAGTCGGTTGTTTGGCAGAGACAAATGGATGGCAGGTTGTGGATAGTATGGCTTCTGCTTCCTGTGTCTCCAACCCAGCCGCCAGCGAGACTATGGTGGCATGACTCCCCTACCTATGGCTCCGTGGGTGTTCCTTTTGGGCCTCACCATGTCCTGCGTTCTTATGTGGGGAGTGGGACCAGAGACCCCGCATGACTCCCTGCATGACACCTCCTTAGCAGAAGATGCCAGATACTTAATAGAGAATATAGAAGCCATCAGGCAGAACTCCCTCAACCTTGTGCCCCTTCTTTATAAACCCACCTGCCTTAGTGCTTGTAGAATGTTTCTTCCCTGGGTGTTATGGTCAACTTGTATGCTTTCTAATAAAGGCCAGTCTGTCTTACTCTGAATCTTGACTCACTGTTTCTCCTGAATGCTGTGTAATCCATTATCCTTTTTGTATATCTTTAGTATCAGTTTCTCCCCTCCCCCCCATCTCTACTGGATCCTGACCTCAGCGTACAAACATTTTCCTATCTTGAGAAAACAAACTGAATACTTTGAGCCCCCCTGGGCCTCCCATCCCTTTCTAGCTACTGTCTGCTCTCTTTTAAAAAGCGTGTCTTGAAAGAATTGGCTGTAGTGGGAGTCTTCAGTTTCTTGCTTCCTCGTTCTTCAATCCATTCCAGTCTGGCTCCAATCCCACCTCTGCCCTGAAACTCTTTTTGCCCAACTTGCCAATTACTTTCATGTTGCTGTACTGTCCAGGGCAGTTCCAGTCTTTGTCTCATTTGCTTTTTCCAGCCATTTAACACAGTTTACTGCTTGGGGCATTTTCTTCCCAGGGCTTCTGTGGTACTAAACCCTCCTGATTTTTCTTTCTACTTGTCTTGGGCTTCCAGTTTCATTTGCTCTTTTAAATGCCAGTGTTTCCCAAGGTCCAGTGGAAGAGGAGCAGTCGTCAGTTTAGTAATCAAATCTAGTTAATCTATGTATCTCTTCAATGTATCTCAGGTTTGCTTTATCTGTACTGCTACCATTCTAATCTAAGCTACAGGCATCTCTTAACCTGGGCTAGGGTACCTCCTACCTGGCTGCTCTGCATTTGCTCTTGCTTCCTCTATGCATTCTAAAAAATTAACTTTACTCTCCTATCTAATATCTTAATGGCTTTACCTTTCTTTCAAATATAATGTAAACTTCTTCACGTTGTCTCAAAGACCTTGCATAGTTTGGTTCAGGTCTTCCTGTCCAACTATGTTTGTTACCACATTACCCTTACCTTTTTCTCCTTTTCAGTTTCTGTAATAGCCAGCCATCTTGCCTCCTAGGCTTCATCCATTGCTCTATTTTCTGCTTGTAGCGCTCTCCTCACCATACCCCACTTCACTCCCAAGTACATATTAGTTTATTTTCCTCAGATATATTGTACATTTCTTAAGAACATAGGTTACATTTTAAACTTTTTTTGTATGTTCAGCATAGTTCTGAATACATAGTAGCTAATCAGTAAATGTTGGTTTTTGAACCAGACATCAGGGAACACTGGACAGTGAGTGTATAGACTATACAGGCAAGGTTTTGTCTGGTGCAAAGTTGTACCGTGTTTCTCCGAAAGTAAGACCTAGCTGGACAATCAGCTCTAATGTGTCTTTTGGAGCAAAAATTAATATAAGACCTGGTATTATATTATTATATTATATTACATTATATTTATTATGTTATATTATACCCAGTCTTATAGTAAAATAAGACTGGTTCTTATATTAACTTTTGCTCCAAAAGATGCATTAGAGCTGATTGTCTGGCTAGGTTTTATTTTCGGGGAAATGCAATATCCTTGGTGCTTAGAATAGTATTTAGCATGTGTTACAGTAACAATTTCAATGATAGTTAAATGAAAGAAAGAATGAATGAGAAAATACTAATCTGTCTCCATGTAGAAGCCGCAAAACCAATCCATAGTAGTTAGTTTTGATTCTCCCAAGTGTGGTATGGTATCATGTATCAGTAAAACAATTCTGCTTTCTGGGATGGCTGGTGCCGGTGGCTCAGTTGGTTAGAGCATGAGCTCTTAACAACAAGGTTGCCGGGAATCCCGCATGGGATGGTGGGCTGCGCCCCCTGCAACTAAAAATTGAAAACAGTAACTGGAGCTGAGCTGCACCCTCTATTAAATTGAAGGACAATGACTTGACTTGGAGCTGATGCGTCCTGGAAAAACACACTGACTGTTCCCCAACATTCCCCAATAAAAAACAAACAAACAAAAAAACATTTCTACTTTCAGTGCAGAAATTATGAGATTTAGAAGACTGAGAGAAGGTGAGGCTGAAAAATGTAAGTTTCAGTCACTTATACTGTGATTTCACCACTCTTTGAAGCATAAGTTCGGAACTGAGGAGTTTTGTTTTTTACTTACAATAATTTTCAAATATAAAAGTAAGGCTAGTATAGTGAACTGGCAATTACCTATCACCCAGCAATAATTATCAACATTATCCCAATCTTTTTAAATCAAGTTCAGTTCCTCTTTTTTTTATCTTTCCCATTTAACCTTTACCAATTCCCAGCTGTTTTGTTTTGGTGAATTTTTTTGTTTCCTCTAATCTAGGATGTTTTCTTAATTGGTCTTTCTACATCTAGTCTTTCCTATCTTTCTGATTTATCTTATATATTGTTGGTAAGTTAATCTTCATGTCGTGTCACATTTAAATGTTCTCATGACCCAGCAAAGGTGATACTGTGTAAAAGGAAAAAGTCTGAACTCATCATCTTGGAGTTTGAGACCCTCCTTAATCTGAGTCCACTTTACCTAATCAACTTTATTTCCCCTTCACTTTATGACAAATCCTCATGCTGTGTTTGTCTCTGTCCATCCTTTGCATCCATCCATTTATTCATTTGGAGAACAGATAACATACCTAATCAAAGGGTCTTGGTCCTCAGTGAGCATAATGTTATTTTATAAAATCTGAATACGAGTGTACATTAAATTTATACTCAAATGTTGCCAGATAAATATATAGATTCTAAGACAAATGATGCACATTTTGTGAATCCTTATCAATTTTTTTGTAGCAAGATTTCAGTATGACTTTTAATTCCGAGATACTGATTCTTTGTTTTCAAGCAGAGGCAAAAGAACCTAAGGATACCAAGGAGGTATCAAATCCTGATGATTTGGAACTTGAGTTGGAGAACCTAGAAATTAATGATGACACCTTGGAGCTAGAGAGTACGGATGAAGCTGAAGATCTTACAAAGAAACTTCTTGATGAGCAAGGTACTCACTCTTTTGCCAGTTTTAATTTTGGTTAGTTTTTGTACATAAAGCTCTAGGGATCTTTCTCTTTAATTCCTATTTTTCTTTTGTTTCCATGCCATCACTTTTTTTGAATTTGCTTTAGAACAGAAACATTGTATGCCCCATGTTATGTGACTATAAATTTCATAAATATTTATAAATATCTTAATAAATATTTCTTATACTTTTCTACTTCCTAGCATTATTCTGAATTTATTTTAATTCTATGATATAATCTTTACAATCTTAACATAATTGGAGTTGAAAGTTATTCTAAAATGGTTGCAAGATAAAAGACAACTACTAGTATGAGTTCAGCTGTGATATTATAATTGAGTAATGTTTTGTATTTAATAATAAAAATACTATTTAAAAAAACAAAAATAAAATAAAAAATATATTTAATAAAAAAAATACATTGTTAGTTTCATTAGTTAGGATTCTTTATTTAGAAGGATATCTCCTGTCAGTATTGCTTTTCTTTCTGTTGGCTTCATTGTTTCCTACTGCAGATTCTCTTTCTCTATGTCATGAAGGGAGGGTGGTCAGGGCTAGAGGCTGCCCCAGGCTCAAATCATACCAGCTAGTGACATCAAAGAAAGGAGAGATTCTCTCCCACTGTCTGCCTATAAGTGTCATGGAAGCGCTTGGCTGGTCCGGCATGCTTTACCTATGGCTGAGGGGAGTGTGGTGTGCTGTGACCTGCCAGCACCCTTCCCCATCAAAACCCCAGGGATTGCCTTCAAAGAAGAGCAGTGAGGTGCTGTTAATTGAATCCTTGTGGGAAGGGATGCGCGGCAGATGAAAATAACAGCTGTACTATAAAAACTACATGTAGTGTATGATTCAGATTTTTGTGTCCAGTGCAAAAGTTTGCCTTTTTAGAGTTGATATCTGAAAGACTGGAGTAACCCGAGGTTGTGATTCTAGAGATACCCAAACTTTCTAGGGTAATATTCTTTAAAAATGCTTCATTTTTTCATGGGTAGGAAAAGTACTGTAGATTATCTATTTCCCAAATAACTAGTAATTGGCTGTTTTTAACTTTATATTGTCTCTATATTTTTAACCTACTTAAAAACTAATTTTATGTTAGAACAAGAGGATGAAGAAGCCAGCACCGGATCTCATCTCAAGCTCATAGTAGATGCTTTCCTCCAGCAATTGCCCAACTGTGTCAACAGAGATCTGATAGACAAGGTATGATTGTCTCTGTGTAACTTTGCTCAAGCATATAGACCATGTAGGATAGCTCTAATTAGGAATGTCTCTGATTTTCGGACTATTTTAGCCATAGAATGAACCATTTCTTCAAATGGGATCTTATATGGGAATCCAAAATAAACATAAAATTAGAGCCAATTTATAGGGTTTTTTGGGGGGGGAAGTGGAACTGTCTCTAGAATCCTGTTGGCGTGACACCTCTCCTCTTTACAGAGGGACCCCACAGTTTAGAAAATAGATCAGAAATTCTTTAAAGTATGCTCTGTAGATTCCTGGTGTCTTCCAAGGCACCTTTAGGGGGTCTGTAAGGTCAAAACTCTTTTTATACTAATTTTAAGGATTTTTTTTTCCCTTTTTCACTGTTTTTGACAGGACTTTGCACAAATCAAAACGCAATGGTAGCAAACGTACTAACAGCCCTGTTATCTTCACTGCCATGCATTTGCAGTGAAAAGAACAATGCTGCTTTGACTTAAGAATCTCTTTGATGAATCCATAAAAATGAGTGATATTATTTCATTTCAACCTTTGAGTGCACATCCTTTTAACCTGATGAAAAGGGAAGGACATATAAAGCATTTCTGCTGTCTCACTGCTGTCCTGAGAAAAACCACTTGTGTTTGAGTTGCAAGCTGAACTAGTTGCTTTTTTCATAAAATACCAGTTTTACTTGAAAGAACTGGTGGACAAACTGTGGTTATTCAAACTTGGGTATTTAGCAGATTTTTCTAACATGAACAAGGTGAACCTCTCACTTTAAGAAAAACAACGAAGTATTTAATTGCTGGTGAACACATTTGAATTTTCAATCAAAGATTAAAATTTTGGAAAATTTACATCCATCACCATAAACTTGACAGCTCCCTGTTCTTTTCTGACGAGACTTTATTGATGAGACTTCTCTGATGGGATTGGTGGTGATATTCAATAATGTAATTTTGAATTGTTATGTATGTTTTTGGAGGATCTGCTTAGTTCAGTGAACCATTGTTCTAAATGGCCAGTACACAGTGTTAACAAAATCTTGCTTGGGTGTTACAGAGCCAAAGTGCAAGATGGATTTTATACTAACAGCATGAGAAGTTGATTGATGTGGCTTCAGATTCCACATTTCACCTAACCCTTAAGAAACTACCACTTGTCGAGTTTTTGTGTAGTATCAGAAAATACCTATAAATCCTGAGAAGGATATTAAAATGCATTTCCTTTTTCCAGTTGTATGTATGTGTGAAGCTGGATTTTCTTCACATATCTCATCCAATACAACATATCATAGCAGACTGAATACATAAATAGATACGAGAATCCAGCTATCTTCTAAAAGAGTGCCACTCTTCTGTCACTAATTTTTTGTTCATTTAGAAAAATAGTTATTTCCAAAAAATATTAACATGTTTATTGGTATTTTTATTGAATTAGTAAAGGTTTATTGTTTAAAGGTTCTCAGTTTTATTTCTAATATAGTAAATACCAATAAATGTAATCCACATAAATGAAGTTCTTTCTGATCCTTGATAATTAAGAGCATGAAAGGCTCTTGAAATCCAAAGTTCGAAAATTGTTGCTTTAGGCCATATTTTTGTCAAAGTATAATGTAATCTTTTATCTTTTTTCCCCATAATGCTTTGAGGGTCTCCTGTAGAGAACTATAGAAGTTAGCTTATTTTCGACTTTAAGCTTGTTTAGCTCTGCTTTAAATAACTTAGATGTATTTTAGTAACTATTCATATAATCAGACAGGCTTCAAACTCTAATTCCAAATTGGCTTACTTCTAGCAGTGATTAGATCTATGTGTTGTTTTCAGAAACAGTAATTACAGATTTATTTGTTTATTTAAGAGATAGTCTCTCCTTTTCTTCTGTAAAATATAGCAGAAACCACCTCTTAAGCAATTGCTTATTTTTGTAAGTTTACGATATGATTGAACCTCTTTCCTGCTAAATTTTCATGCATTCATTGGATATAAACAGGATGAAAGAGAGATAACCTGAGCAATGCTGCCCCACCCCCACTCATTTTGAGATGCTGAAGGTGGGAAGGATCCTGTCGGTTTTGAATATTAGTAACAATGTTGTTGTGAATCTTTATTGAAAAGTATCCGTTTGTGCCCAGCTCAGTATTAAGAACGGTTGTCACTGATGACCACATATCAAATTCTGAATTAGCTTTCTGAGGGCCAGGTGAAAAACAGGGGGCCACTCTTCCCTGTTGGATTCCAGTGGGTTCCTCTGAGAGTCAGCTTTCTCATCAAAGAAATTTCTTCCATTTATGTTGGCAAAGGTCCAGATGGTTTAAAAGGGAAAAGTATTTGGGAAATAGGTAGAAAAATCTAAGAATTCTTTGAATTCATTAATTATATAACAATGTATAAACCCAGTGTCATTTACGGTAATGCGTGTTTCTGCATGCATTTGATGATCAGAAGAATTTTATTTAATAAAATAAAAAATGGTTGTTGAACTGTCTTTCATTACCTAAAATGTTTTGAAACAAGTTTTAAAAAAACTGCTGATTGAGTTGTCAAGCAGCAGTTGTAACCCAGGCAAACAGACAACACCATGGCGACTCCTTTGCTTCCTATTCTACTCACAGGGCAGGACTGGTTAAATCTAAGAATTAATATTCATGTGAGACGTGTTTTTCTTTTTTAATTTCCTCAGATTTATTAATTCTGGCAGTTTTCCCACTCATGTAGTCTTTTATTCATTTATTCTACATATTTATTGAACCCCTACCGTGTGTACCAGGCGTTGATATGCTTTACAAACTCCTAATCTGTGGAGAGTTTTAAACATTAGTTTTTGTTTTTTTTTTCCATCTAACTGACCTTTTATTATGGTAGGGAAGGTGTTTATTGATTTGTCTATTTTTATAACATTTACTTAGATTATGCAAAATACATATGTATTTTAAAGGATAATGTTATAAAATAGTTATTGAAGTACTTTTTATGTTTCCTAATTATGTTGAAACATAGGCCATTTATTAGCCATTTAAAATTTTTCTTAATATTCTATCTTTCAAAAATGTTGATATTAGAGCTATTTTTTGTTGTTTTTTTTTTGGGGGGGGGGTGTATGTGTGTAAGAGAAAAGTTTTCTAGTTTTTGCCGATTTTCTTTTCTGACTACATGACCTTTGGGATTGTTATTATTAGGTTCAGAATTTTTCAATGTTTCATTATGAGTGAATTGCTTGAAGGAGCTTGAGTGTATTTTCAGTTTTTGTTATTCTAATTAGCTATAATAAGCTTTACTGTTATAAATTGTAAACTTCAATAACATTTATTGTATTCCCTTTATAAGTAGAAAAGAATTGATTTTATTCTCTTGATAAATATATATTTTTTAAAGCCAGTTGTATTTAGTGGTGGGGGGTTTGCATATCAACTTCAGTGACACTAACTAACGTTAATCTCTGGACTAATGGTGTGAAGTCTAATCTTGGTGAACACTTTCAGTGTGAGCTCGTCAACATCTATTGTGGCATTTATTTCATCAACAGTTTTACTCAAATGGGAGGTAAGAAGTAGAAATCCTTCATAGTTCAGGAAAATCTGAGAGGCTTTTATTTACATCTGACCCACAAATCTACCTAAAGATTGAGATTGACGATAAAATAATCCTATGAACCTGTAGAAGGAAAATATTTGAGAAACTCAAAAGGATATTTGATAATAGTTTATTCCTTAAAGTATAACTTAAACTTGTTATTTTCTTAAACCAAGTATGTTGAAACTCTTTTTTAACATTAAAAAATATACACACCTGTATTTAAAAAATATCAGTTACTTACATTTTTGTTTTCCAATTGTCTCCCAGAACATACAACCTCTCCTAGCTTTTCTTTTACACTTATATTTGATGTTAGACATATTGATGAAATATTGAACATATTTTTGTTATTAAAATATAGAACGGTGGATTGCTATATTTAATGACAATTGTGTATATTTATTATAGTCCTGTGATGTGGTTTCTTGAAAGTTATCAAACATCATTGTCAACACTGAACCTTTAAAGTCAGTGTCGATGCAGTCAACTCTTCCACATTCCTGGGAAGAATCTGTGCCTGTCTCTCATACCTAGTTCATCTTTATTCCTTTTTAATTGTCCTTATTAGCCTTGGTAGTTTTCTTGGCTCCTGGTAACTGTTCTTGCCGCTTTCTAATTCTGTCAGAAAACTTCCTTGATATTAACATTGATTTACTTGACTTTAAAGAGGTCAAAGGCATTGATTGTACATTTCATATAATCATTTGCCAAACATCTCATATTCTTCACTTTACCCTCTCAAAGTTCTGTTTCTAACACTAGGTTGCAATTAAGTTTGTAAAACATGTATTTTGAGATATATAAGTAGAGAAGAATTTCAGTTTAGTGATCTTTTTGAAATGTTGAGGAACAAGTAGAAACCCATTGTAAAATCCAGCATTTCTGCTTTCAGTGGCTAAATCAAAATTTTTGTTAAGAAAAAAGTTTGCTTTTTCTCCTATAGGCAGCAATGGATTTTTGCATGAACATGAACACAAAAGCAAATAGGAAGAAGTTGGTCCGGGCCCTCTTTATAGTTCCCAGACAAAGGTAGGTATTAAAAAAAGAGTAATTTGTTAGTGTTTTTACTCTGCAGTGATGATTATAATTGTAAGATCAAAGCTTTTATTTAATTACCTCTTTAAAAATATCTCTTGTCAACAGACATTATTATTAGCATATTTTCTAAAGCTTGTTTCTCGTTGATTTTTGTTCTTTTTTTCATTAGCTCTAAGTGGAAATATTTCTTTTGTTGCTTTTCTGTTATTTTAAGAGAAAATGTTTTAAGATTAATAGTGACTTAATAAAAATAATGACTTAATCATTGCTAGAAGCAATTGGTTTACACTTTTGCCTCTGAAGAGAAAAAATAATATATGGTATATAAGTTTTTTGGAGAGTTTTTATTTTGTGTAAGTGTCAGAGTAATTGAGTGTATCTAATATTTGCAGTTGAGATTAAATGAAAATTGTCAAGTTTTTTTGGTAGTTATTCTGGTTTAGAATTGGAAGTCCCATTAGTGATTGTGTTGCTAGTAATTCAAGAAGCATATTCAGTTAGTTACATAATGCTTTAGAGAATTCCAATGCTCTAATTAGGATTCTAATGCTAAATTGTACTGAATTAAAATTCCTACTTCGCCTGCATATTTCAGGACCACTCATAGACTATTCGCCTTAGGAACCTGAAGAAGATTCATTTCTGTGTATTCAACAATAAATAATTAAAGAATTTAGTTAACTATTATATTGATTACATACAGCATAGCTAAGATACTTTCCCCAAAAGATACGGATTCTGAGGGATTTCACTAAAGGTTTCTTAAAGCTAGGTTTTAATTTGGTCCATTGATTGTTAGAGGTCCAGTGTCTCTTAATGGTAAAATTTCTCAGTGAAACCAAATCACTACTTTATTTTTTTCATATTGGTGTTTATCTCCTGTCAGCATCATTAATGTGAGTATTTGATTTTTCATTTTAGTGAGGCAAAACAGATGGAATGTGCTAATATCATGAGTAGATAATTAAGAATCATCTAGTTGAGAAAGTAAAAAAGACGAATATTTTTACATAAAATTATATACTGCATGTCATTAAACGTAAGGTGCCGTCAATTATGAGATGTTTCGTTATGTTATGTACAACTAAGAAAGAAAAAACTTGCAAATTTTAAGGTTTTGATTGTGAGACACATTCCACTTTCATATAATTTATAAATGGGAAAAGATGTTAACCTTGAATTGATGAAAACTGAAATTTTTTCTCCTCATTAGTTGGATCGATTTTTTTCAAGTGATGCTTTTCTTTACCTTATACAATGGAATGGTTGCTTTCACTTTTTTTTCCAACTGTTTATTTGAATGAAGAAAGGTGTGTAACAATTATCTGGAATTGTATAACAGAGAGTAAACTACAGTTAGCAAAAAGAAAAAAAAAGGCTTTGTTAACAAAGGAAATCATACAATGATATTTAAGTAGTTTACTTATAAAAGAGCATCTTGTCTCTCTGTATTCCCATTCCATTCCACTCCACCACGATCTGCTCCCTGTCCAAAAAAAAAAAAAAAAAAAGTCCTCGAAACCCATGTGCTATTATTGGTTTTATGCCAATATTTATAGTCTTTATAACTGAATTTATCTGCTTTTAGCTCAGCATATAATGGCACATTAGAAGTAGCTGGAATCTGCTAGAAAAAGTGGACTTAAAAATAGTAGAAAGTAACAATTTATGGTTTGAGAGGAGAGAAGAAAAATATACATGTACTTAAATAAATGTATAACATTTTGGAGACATGAGGAAGAGACCAGATAGTCTTCTATATCTGAAATATAATAATTTAAGTTTCTTATAATCAACCTGAGAGATCAGGAAAGATAATGTTCTACAATTGTTTCATTCATTGACTAATTCCTGAAGGGTTTACTTTGTACTCGTGATTGGTGCTGGAGAGAGTGTTGAGCAAGACAGATGTGGCTCTTGTATTCAGACAGATTACAGCTTGGAGAGGAAGATAAGGAATTAGAAGTGCAGTTACCAAGACCAGTTACAGCATTTGAAGTATATAGCAAGTGGAACTGATTGATTTAGTCTTGGGAAAGAAAAGGCTGCCTGGAACAAGGGGCATTTAATCTGGGTCCTGAGAAAGGAATTAGCTAGATTCGGGATGGGTGAGGAATGTAGAGAGAGCATTTCTGATACAGGCAACAGTATGTGCAAAGAGCCAGAAACAGGAAAGGTCACGGCATCAAACTACTGCAAAACTTCTTTGTTGGTTTCCCTGGACATTGACCTATACCGTAGAAGAAGCTTCAGGAAGGAGGCCACGTTTATTTTTTTATCCCCAGCACTTTGTGCAGTGCCTGACAGATAGAAGGTGATAACATGACATCCTTTCTTATCTAGCCCCTTTCAACTTATTCAGTATTAATTCTAGCCACTCTTCCTCTTGCAAAATCCTAATTTGTAATGATTGCTTGACTACCCTTTGCTCTCTACTTCCAGGCCTTTGTTTTCTGCTGTATCTGGGATATCCTTTCTTTTTCTGAAAATCTCTGGCTCTTAGTATCAGAGGTAGCTTCTCTGAACAACCATCCTTATTTCCTTTATGTAAATATAGGTACTTTTTTAGAGCACTTTCAATATATATTCATATGAAGAATGACACACATTGTATAACATCATAAAAAATGTTGATTTGTGGCCTGTATCCCTACTAAACTGTAAAAACTATACACTCTTTAAAAGAGAGGACTAGATCTTTTCATGTTGTACATCTCCAACGCCGAGTGTAGTGTTTGGTACACACTTAAGTGCTGGAAAATATTTGATGAGTTGATGGTCATATGCAAATTTAAAATTTTATTTTGAAAAATAAGTAATATATTCACAGGGCTCAAAACCCAAAAGTATAAAAGATTATGTGCTGGAAAGTATCCTTCCTATACTTGTCTTCCCTGTCTACCTAGTTCCCATTCCTCCCAGTGGGAAACCACTGTCTTGATTCTTGTGTATCCTTCCAAAGTTTCTTTTGCATGTGGTATAAGAAAATGCCATTGTAGATTTGTTATATAACGTTTTTTTTAACAAGGGCAACTTACTGTATCTATTCTTAACTTTACTGTTTTTACTTAACAGTATATCTTGGAGAGCTTTTCACATCAATACATAAAGATTTCCCTTGTTCTTTTAATGAATGTACTATATTTAACCATTTTGGACATTTCAGTCTTTGCCATTACAAACAATGCTATATTTGTATTTCCCCTTTTCTCCTCTTGATATTTTAACTAGTGGTTTATCCATTTTAGTTTTTTTTTAACCAAAAAATCTCTAGACTTATTTATGTACTTATTCTACTATTTTACTGTTTTCTTACTCATTGTTTTTGGCTTTCATCTTTGTTAAATTTCTCCTTTTTCGGTTTCTTTCATTCATTTTGTTCCTTTTTTGGCATTTAATAATTGTCCTCTGAGCATGGTTTTCGCTGTATCTCTTTGTTTTGACATGTGGTGATTTCTATTTTTATGTTTTCAAGAAATTCTCCAATTTTAGTTTCTATTTTCTTTTGTTACCTAAGGAGATATTTGAGAGAGATTTCAAATTTCTGGGTAGTGGGGTGTTTGTTTTCTGACATGGTTAATAATTTACAATTTTTATTGCACTGTAATTAGAGAATAATACTATCTACTGTTTTTACTTTTTGGAATTTTTTTTGAAATTTACTTTGTGGTCTATTATATAGTCAATTTTTATGAAGGTTTCATGAGTATATTTTAACAAGGTTACATTCTTTGTTTTTATGGTGCAGAGTTAAATGTATTATCAGACAGGTTTACATTATTACCTATTTTATTAAGGTCTTCCGTTTTCTTGACCTCTTTTGCCTGCTTGATTAGGAGTCCTTGGTTGAGAGGTGAATTGAAGACTGCTACTGTTGATGTGTGTTGTTTTTCCTGATAACGACTACGATCTCAGCTTTCTGACCATTACTGTTGTACTATTTGGTGTGAAGATAAGACATATCTCATTGTGAATTGCACCTTTTATCATTATAAAGTGTTCTTCTTTGTCTTATTTAATGCTTTTTTGGTCTTAATACTACCTTACCTGGTATTACGATTATGATTTCTGCTATCTTTTTATTTGTATATATATTTTTTGGTATACTTTTGCCCTTTTATATTCAGTCTTTTAGAATCACTTTATTTTACTTGAGTCTCTTTGTATATCATTGAATTGAATTTTACTTTGAGACCCATTATGAAAATATTTTTATTATAAGTAAGTTAGGCTTTTACATTTTTGCTAAGGCAGATAAGGTTAGTCTGAGTTCTGTTATATTATTTGTCTTTTTGGTTTTAATTTTTTAAGTCTTTCATTATGTGTTCTGTTTGTATTGTCTTACTTAGTATACATGTGTGGGTATACGTGTTTTCTGACTTTAGGAAGGATTGTGTATTTGTTTTAGTAGTTGCTTTTATGATTATAGGTTTGCTTAATGATCATTTGTTTAGACAATCTTGTTTCCTATCATGAGTAATGATAAAATAGCCCATGTCCCCTTCTTCCTCTCTTCTCACCCCACTCTGCACCCATCTGATATTAGTCAGTAATCTTATCTTAATGTTTTCCATTTCTGCTCTTAAATGTGCTTATATTTGTATTGTTTGATTTGTCAGCCTTGAATGATATTTAACTTCTAGCATTATACATAGGCAAGCAGCAGAGTTGACTTTCCTTCTTCTTTTCCATTCACCCTCCTTTTGTTTTATTTTTATGTTGATAACATAGCCTAATAGGGAATGTAACATTGACATTCTGATTTGCCACTCTAACCCCTCATTTGTTTTTATCTTAGTTCTACAGTTTAAAATATTCCATGTTCCCTGCTAGTCCTGTTTGGTTTCCCTGGTTACCTGTTGGTTTGCTGAAGTTCATCGTCTAATAATTTTCTCAAGAACAATTCTTGAGAAAAAATATCCCTTGAGTTCTTGTATGTTCAGAATAATATGTCTGGACTTTTTACTTGAAGGACAGCTTAGCTGGTTATTGGATCCATGGCTCATACCTTTTCCCCTTAAATGTCTTTTGGGTATTACCCCAGGATCATCTGGCATTTGGTATTACTGTGGAGAAAGCTGAGGCCAGCCTGCTTTTTATTCTTTTTCCTCTCTGTAATTGATTTGTTTATTTATGTGGCTGCCCAAATAATTCATTGTCTAATAAATTCAGTAATGTGGCTAGGATAGATAGCGTTTGTGTTGATCATTACCGTGATTGTCCATGCCCTTTCAGTGTTCCTGTGAAATACTTCGGGGAAGTTTTCCTGATTTTCTTTAAATATCTTTAAATGTTTGTTCCATTGTTTTGTTTTGGTTTTCCTTTTTAGATACTCCAATTATGCATATGTTGACTGACTTACTTATTTTCTAGCTATCATACTCTCTCGAATCACTTTCTCAATGTCTTCTTTTTCCATCCTCTGCCTCTTGTTCAGCATTCTGCAGTCTGTTCTCCCTGGGTCTCCCTTCCTCATTTCTTCTTTCAGGATTCATTTAGTATTTTTATAATCGTGGCAAAATATTTGGCCAGAATTTTCATATATTTCATTTTTCTGGTGAACTTTGGTAGGTTTTAAGGGAATTTTTTCCTTTCCTTTTTTGCTTCTTTTTATTTTAAAAATAATTGTGGTTAACAATAATAAATATAGTACATTTTGAAGATCTGCCCTGTTAGTTCCCTTGTGGCTTTTCACATGTGGCTTCTGCTATCATTTACCTCACTTAATGCACCGAATCTGGACTGATGTGGCAGCTTCAGTCTAACCTTCTGCGACATTTGTGTTTAAAAACTATATATCTCTTAATTCCTCTGAAAATGAAGTTTACAATGTCATCTCACATAGCTACCACAACTTCCAGGGTTGTCATAGCCTGGGAAGACAGTGTGTGAAGCCAGCTCATTCCTAGGGACCTTGGACAAGAGGTGACACCTCATTTTTACTCTTAGCCCATTGGCCAGGATAAGAACATTTGAAAATGTGAAGAAGCACATGGAGCATTGGGTTAGCACTACTGCCTTAGCTTCAGAAATACTCACAGAGCGTTGTTTATTTCTTTAGTAAGTTACCTTACTGAAAACAATAAATACTCGTTATGGTTTGACTGACAGAGGACAGTCTGTTTGAGGCTACAATTTATAAGTAACATTGACTGTTTCTCTTTACTGACATTTCTGTGTTTTATATACACTTCAAATTAGCTGAATTATATAAAAACTAATATGTATAAAAGCAGATATCTAATTTGCATACTTTTCTATTGTAAAAAGTGCTCTCTAGTCTTTTCTAGAGATATCAGTGTTTAGAAAATCCAAGGCCTGTGTTTACACATCTGTAAAATGGCATATTTGGGAGAGTCTTAGACTAAGTTGATGTTTCCTAGTTGGTTGTACATTTTCATGGATCAGAAAAGCCTTTAATTTTGGAAGTCTTTTGTCCTTAACCCTAAGGTATCATTCTACCATACCTGCAAGATTTGGTTTGTCCCTGAGGATTATAGCTCGGTCCTTAGGGAGACTGGAGTAGAAAGATAGTAGTCATGTACTGCAGTCCTCTCCTTTTATTTCTCATTTCCTTTCTGCATGTCCCCATATACTCACAAACCTTTCTCCACCCTTTGAATCCAAGAGAAGACTGATAGCCTTCAAGGGGAGAGGTAAGAAGGGAAAAAAGAGATTGCATCTAGAGTGAGCAGCAGGCTAGAATATTCTCCTAGGTAGCCAGTTAGGTAGTGTTAGCGGTAGGCAGGTTACTCTGTGAGCCCTCTGGATTCAGGAGCCTCCTGCTTTCTCCTAGCTTCACTGTTGCTCAGGCCCTCCTAGACCCTGTAGGACTTGTTAGTCCTCCCTCTGTGTATGGCTTTTTTCTCACCCACCCAACCTCCCCAAAGGACACGAATCCTATCGTGTTTCCCCGAAAATAAGACCTAGCCGGACAGTCAGCTCTAGTGTATCTTTTGGGGCAAAAATTAATATAAGACCTGGTTTTGTTTTACTGTAGTATAAGACCAGGTATAATATAATATAATACAATACATACAATACAATACAATATAATTAATATATAAAATATAAACTATAATGTACAATATAATATATAATACCAGGTCTTATATTAATTTTTGCTCCAAAAGACTCATTAGAGCTGATTGTCCGGGTAGGTCTTATTTTCGGGGAAACACGGTATTTAGTGTCTTTATTCTGTGGCCAGGATTTCCTTCTCCATCTGTCCAGCTCATTCAGCTTGAGCTGACCAAAAAAATGTGCTAACAAAGCCAGAATGAATTATTTGATAGTTACTCGAATGCCTATGAGGAACCAAAAGTTTTATACTTGTATGTAAATACTCTGTGATAGAGAATTTAGCTATCTTACCTAGTCTGTATAGTTTGGCTTAGGAAGCACTAAACTAGATACCTCTTAAGGTTCTTTACAGTTCTTTTTTTAAAAAAACCCCAGCTTTACTGAATTATAATTCATGTACCATACAATTCACTCATTTGAAGTATATAGTTCAGTGTTATAAATATGTGCAACCGTCACTACAATCAAATTTGAAAACATTTTTGTCCCCCGAAAGAAACCTCATATCTCATTTCCTCTCTACCTACCCTCCCCCTGCCCTAAGAAACGACTAATCTACTTTCAGTCTCTGGATTTGCCTATTCTGAATATTTTGTGTAAATGAAATCATACAATAATGTGGCCTTTTGTGCCTGGCTTCTTTCACTTAGTATAATGTTTTCAAGATTCACTCATGTTGTAGCCTGTATTCGAATTCTTTTTTAAGGCTGAATAATATTCCATTGTGTAAATATACCACATTTTACCCACTTAACAGTTGATGGACATTTGGGTTGCTTCTGTTTTTTTAGCTGTTATGAATAATGCTGCTATGACTTTGTGTACACGTTTTTGTATAGGTATGTTTTCAGTTTTCTTGAGTATATATCTAGGAGTGGAATTGCTATGTCTTATGGTAACTGTTTAACATTTTTGTAACTGCCAAACTGTTTTTCACAGTGACTGTACCATTTTGCATTCCCAACAGTTCTCATTGAGGGTTCTGATTTCTCCACATCCTTGCCAGCACCTTTTATTACTTGTCTCTTTTTGCTTTTAGCCATTCTAGTGGGTATGAAGTGGTTATCTCATTGTGGTTTTGATTTGCATTTCCCTTATGGCTGATGATTTTGAGCATCTTTTCATGTGCTTATTGGCCGTTTCTGTATCTTCTGTGGAGAAACGTCTGTTTAAATCCTTTGCCTCCTTTTTAATTGTGTTCTTTTATTAAGTTGTAAGAGTTCTTTATATATTCTTTAAGCATGTACCTTAGATACAGTTTGCAGATATTTTCTCTCAGTTTATGAAGCTATCTTTTTACTTTCTTGGTATCGTTTGCAGTACAAGTTTTAAAATTTGATTTAGTCCATCTTTACTATTATTAAAGATCTGATCTAAAGCAGTGTTTTAACATTCAATTGTTTTCTTCCTTTACTAAATAAATAGTGGTTAAAATAATCTCAACAGGCTGGAATTATATTTCTCAGCTTATTAATTTGAGGGACTCCACAGAAATGAAATGTAGAATTTCCCTTAATTAGATATTTACATATCATTTCCTAGTTAATTTGTAGTATAACAATACACACATAATTGAAATTTCACATAAAGTTTTTACATCTTAAATATACATATGTATCTAGATTAGAACACTCCTAACACCTTAATAGGCTCCCTCAGCTATGCAAACTTCTGAGTGCAGTGAGTCAGGCCAGGGAGCATACCGAAGAATCTCTTCCTTCCTTGTTTTAAATACGGACAAACCTGGTGTTGGTTTAGTGACTTTGAAGCCTATGTACATAGCCACATTTTAGCAGATGGATATTCACAGTCTCTTCAGATTAATATCAACACGATCCTCTTCAGAGGTGAAAGGCTTCACTTAATTCTTGAACAGCTTGTCCCAATCCAGCTTGTAGACAAGTTTGCTGGAGTTTTTGTGAGTCTTTCTGATTGGACTTCGTCCCACTTGCTAAATCCGGAACTATGAAAAAAGTGAGGTTGTTGGAAATGTGTTAGTGGTTGTACCACTTGGTGGCACTGTTGTACTGGGAACGTCAACATTGTGAAAAAAGTCCTCCGAGCATTTGGATGTTATGACCCCAGTCTTTTTGTTTATTATATTTCGTCTTTTTTGAATCATCATCTGGTTTAGTGTTTCCTATGAAGAAAATCCTTTGTATTCTTTAATTGAGTAGTAAGAGTGTTCTCTTGCATTCACTTTTTCCTAGGCATTTTTGAACACATAAAATTAATAACTTTCAAGTTAAATTCTTTAGATTTTAAAGAGAGAAGAAAACTGGACATTTCTTTTAGAAAGCTGATTGATTATGAGAGGAAAAACCTTTAAGAATTCCTTTTTCCAGAAGGGAGGCAGGGTGGTAGAGGAAGGTAAAGGGGGTCAAATATATGGTGATGGAAGGAGAACTGACTCTGGGTGGTGAGCACACAATGCAATATATAGATGATGTATTTATTATAGAAATGTACAATTGAAACCTATGTAATTTTACTAACCAGTGTCACCCCAATAGTCAATAAAAATTATTTTTAAAAAAGAATTCCTCCCCGCCACCCCCAACCCCACCCCATAACAAATGTGTTCCTTTCTACATTCTTGCTATTACTTATTATTAGTGGCTGGATGTTTACCAAATTGATGATCGTTAACTGCTAGAGGGATATTTAAATGTGTGGTTCAGGAGACCTTGAAAATATAAGCAAGGCTTTATTGTGTAAGGAAAAAACATTTTTTTAAATGGTTCACTCATATACTATTGGTAAAATAATTCTCACTCTTAGAAGATTGTAAAGTTCAGTAGTCAAAGGGAGGATATAAGTTTATTTTCTAGTTGACTTTCAGAAAAGTCAAATAAAATTGTATATCTAGCTTAAATTTTAACAAATTTCTTTTTTGTGTTGCTTAAAATATTTTATGTTTTAATAACTTTAATGTGCTCAATATAGCATTTAGCATTTCATTCCATTTCAGACTTGCATTTCTAGGAAGGTAGAAAAAACAAATGCACACTTACACAGGGCTACATTGGAAAAAAATTACTACATCATTTACAACAAGGGATTTTATTTTGTGAAGTAATGAATGAAGAGTCACAGAACTTGAAGATTTAAATGGGGCAGGATAACATTTAGTATAAACTATATTTGACTGTAAAAGTATAATGGAAAAGAGGAATTCTAGGAACTTGTTAGCTAAAGAAAGATTTGTTGAGTTTAATGGGTAGAAGATTATGAGAAAATGGAATATCTAACTTCTCTATGGCCAGTTCCAAAAGAAACAAAAACCAGAATTTCTAACTATCTGAAAAGGCTTTAAAAAAATCACATCTTCCAAGGAATCCTTAAACTATTTTTAAAATTCCTATTGAAGTTGAAAACACCTGTGTTGTTAGTTCACTGATGGGAGCCTGAATGGATGGCACACACTGTTTTACTTTAAAATAAATAGGTGTATATGTTATACCTTTCTTTTGGGGCTGACAAAAAACCTTGAAGTAGATTGGGTTAATTGGAAAAAGAAAAAATGGAGCATAGTATAAGTGTCCTGCTCAGGAAAAGAAGAAAGAGGAAATGATATGATTTGGTTAAAATTTTTTAATGCTAAATTACAATCTCAAATTTTATTGAAAAAGGTAACCAAGATTGAAGTTAAATAACTCAAGAGTTCGTTCTTTAAAAATAATCCTAATTAAGAAGCATTTAGAAAAAAGGAAAAGAACATTAAAAAGTGAAAAATAATTTGGAAAAAATATACATATCCAAAATTAACTCAAGACAAAATAGACCAGTAATCATGGAAGTAAATGTAAAAAAAAAAAATCAGTTAATTTTGTCTTAAGAAGACTAAGACTAGATAACTTTATTGAATTCTTGCAGTCGTTTATGGAAAAAGTAATTTTGCTGTTGTATTGTTCATTCCAGAGCATAAAAAAGGAAATTTGCCATTTCATAGTGTGAAGAGAATAGGCAAAATTCTAACAAAAAACAAAAAAGTGAGAAGTATTGACCAGTCCTACTTTTGAATGTCGATATAAAAATTCTCAGCAAACCACTAACATATCATTTTATAGTACATTTAAAATAAAAATCCAGCATGATCAAAGAGGATTGACTTTAGGAATGAAAATACTTAAAATAGGAAACCTATTAATATATATAACATCAGTAGCGAAAATAATGAGGATCCCATTAATTTCATGTAAGATATTTGATAAACTTTTTGTTTGATAAAATATAAAACTTGATCAAGTTTAACATTACTCTTATAAAAATAAGATGGTGCTTCCTTAATATGGTGAACAATAGACTAAAAGCTCACATAGTATACTTAACCAGAGACATTCATTTATCTAACAAATATCTATTGAGCACCTACTATGATCTAGGCACCGTTTTGAGTGCTGGTATACTGTCTCCCATGGAGCTTCCATTCTAATGGGGAAGGGTGCCAAACGGAACAATAAACATAACAAGTAAGTAAATTATATGTTAGAAGGTGATAAGTTCTATTTTTAAAAAGTAGTGTAGGGTAAAGGGATTGGGAGTTGGGCTGAGGTAGAGTTGCAGTTTCAGTGGAGCTTTCAGAATGGGTCTCAATGAGGGCCAGTCCTTGGGACTAAGATTTGACCTCCGGGAGGGAGGGAGCAGTGTGAATGGATGTTTAGGGCAAGTGTATTCCAGCTACCTGAGAACAGCCAGTGGGGGGAGAGGGCTCTGAGGTGAGGGCTTGCCGGCGTGTTGCCTGCGTGTTGAGGATTCATGAGGGCCAGGCTGGTGAGACTGAGCAGTGACCGGGAGACACTGGTGGGAGACGAGGCCCGACCAGGTCGTGAGGTCACAGAAGTACTGTCTGAGAGATTTAGAACCTGAGCCTCCTGCCTCCTAGTGCACTAGTCTTCCTTATCCTGTGATCTTAGCTCATATCTTACTTTTTCTGACCTATAGTTGTGGCAGTTGAAAGTAGTGAACCTAGGCATGGGTTTAAAGCCCGATATTTGTATTTGGCAATTGATTATGAACTGAAAAAAAAGTATTTGTTGCTAAAGTAGATATGAAAAACAAATGAAAAACCTAATATTCTAACTTAAATATACATATAACATATTAAAATATATTCTAACTAAAGTTTTAAAATTTAGAAAGTAAATTTGATATTAGTAAGAATCCTTCCTTCTATTATGCAAGAAAATTGAATGTTTGTTTGCCCCAGGCTTTTTTAACACTAGCAGATACTCAGAAAATTATTACATTTTTATGAGAGTATCTTATAGGAATGTCTCATTTTTGTAATATCATCTAGGAGTAATGTGACCCACATGCCACATGTGTGCATTTTCTGTGTGACAGGAGCTTAACCTTCAGTTGATAAAACTTTTTAAATAATTTAAACATTTAAAATAAAGTTTACCAGTAAATGTTTTGATTCAGATCTTTACATAATGGACTGTCCTTTTCACTGTTTCTTTAAAGGAAGGATATGATGCATTTAAAAATTATTGAGGTACTGTTACAAAGCCACCATGTTCTTGACTTCTCTCAACATCTGACCCCTTCTTTCTGAAATGGTGATTATAAGATCTACCTCATAGGGTCAACATGTTACGTAATGCCAGATGCCTTGGTGCCAGATGCCTTGGACAGGGCCTGGCACATTAGTAAGAACTAAATGATCATTTTTTAAAAGAAAGTATAATGGTCAAAGAGAAATATAAAGCCTTTGAGGCTCTTCAGCATGAGTTGGAGCACTTTCCTTCCTTTGACTCCACCTTTCAAATTTCATCTCAGTTTTCCTTCACTATGTCCCTTCCAGCTGAGGCTTAATCTGTCTGTACTGGGAGTTTCAAGCTCTAATTCTAAGCCTTTCATGGTATGCAGACTTTTCTCTAATGATCAAACCACTTTTGTGTATTATTCTATAGTGATAGTATTCAGGGATAATTAAGACGCGTAGGATTATGTTAGTGTTGTAAATGGCTTCAGGCTGTTGTAATTTTTGAGCTCCTGTGTTGAACGTGTAGTGTGGAACTTCCTTCCTCACTGTAAGCTCCCTCACTGTGACTTACTTGTCAGTGCAGCTGCTTTTATTAGTTCCTCACTGCTTCTCATCTTCAGTGTCTGATCTGCTGGCTGTTGAATCATTGGATAATCAAGTTGTATAAAATAATGTCTGGCAGAAATGAAAAGTAAATTTTAGCGTGTGTTGCTTCTGATTGGTGCTGGCTGCCTGGAATGCTGTGTTGAGCATGATTCTGGAGCTGCATCCAAGTTTGAAGAGAAAGTGCTCTGATAATGAAAGGGGGTGGCGGCATGAGTAACCAGACTTGCCATTCATTTCCTGAAGTAAGAATAGGCACTGTACTAGAATCTGAGTGGGTTCTGTAGTAAGTGAAATACGGAAGTTAGTATGTGGGTCTGTGATGGAATTTTGACCCTTGAATGACTTTTTGGTTATTGGTTACCCTTTTACTTTAGACATTGAGGTTTCCAAAAACTTACCCAGGGATAAGAGACGGAGGTGGTTTAAAAGGATTCTGTTTTGTACTATTTAAGTTACCTTTTGGTTTATTTACTCATTGTGTGATTAAAATTTTGTGTCAAACCTTAGTGTTTTCTTTGTTTTATCTAGTGTTTTATCAAAATTGCATACTCAGTAAATTTGCATATGTGTGGTAATGCACACAATGGAAAATACCAGATTATTAGTAAGCTTTCACGAGGCAAATTGAATTTCCACATACTGCACTATGATGTCAATAAATAGGCATATCTGCATGATTCCTAGTTTTTATAATTGTTTAATGTGTGAATGTGTCTGAGAGAGTTTAAATTTTAAAATGAATTATTTCTGGTATGTCTTCCCTTTTACACATATCACATATAACTTTTGCAGGTTGGATTTGCTACCATTTTATGCAAGATTGGTTGCTACATTGCATCCCTGCATGTCTGATGTAGCAGAGGACCTTTGTTCCATGCTGAGGGGGGATTTCAGATTCCATGTATGTATTTACGCATTTATTTTGTTATATCTATATACACTTATAAGTTGAGTGAGGATTTTTATTTTATTGGTAAGAATATTTTTGAAATTTTGTAATGGTCTAACAGTTCAGAATGAAGGACTTCTAAATTTTTAAAATGTAAATTTACTCAACAAAGCTTGAAATTGTTAAATGATATCCCCGTTTGGAGATAAGCTACTGCTACTACCATGTTTCCCCATTATAGGTACTGCATTTTTTGCTTTTGTAAAGTAAAAACCATCTCCAAGGTCAAGAGAGCCAGCAAGCCTCATTGGTGTTCCCAGAAGAAACATAGGATTGGCCCTGACAAATCAAGGCACAGAGCCTATTTAGGTGGACAGGGTCCAAATGAGTGAGGGCATATGAGGCTCGTAAATGCTCTCATCTCAGCGAATTCTGCCATAGCTCATATTTTTATGGGTTCTTGCCTTAAGAATCTTTACCTTGGATAGTGGTGAATTCTTTAAAGAGCATCCTGGTAAGTACCAGGGACCTGCTGCCAGGCAACTTACTTCCCTTTCCGGTCCCAGGAGTCTTAACGGACTGCCCGTTGGTGGTTCTCCCAAACCCATGTTACCCAGTCATCTTGAGATGATGAAGTTTCAAATACAGACTTGAAAGGAGTAAAGTTATACCTTGAGGTGACTGAGAGCAAACATTGGTAGACTTTGAAAAGACACGAATTTCAAGTGTTGATGTTGTTAGTCAATGGAACAGTTGTGTTCACAAAATTTAGCTTTATAGCAAGTTGTTTGGAATGCACATAAATGTTTGCTGTGTTCAACAGGTGCTTTATTGCATTCGCTATACACAAAACAGTATTGCTGAATGCTCAGAAAACAATTCCTGAGGTCAGGAATCCATGATATTGTTGGGGAGATAAGGCATAAATACTCACAAAAGCAAAGGGAAATAAAAACTTAAACCCTAAATATATTGGATAGCATAACGAATTGCATGCTTAATTGTCAAATGACTTGTTCGTGAGTGAGTGCCTTTTCAGAGGAAGGAGGAAGTCTCAGCGATGGGTGGGATGAGCTGTAAAGGCTTCTTGCTACAGGTAGGGTTACTACAGGTAGGTTGTTACTAAGAGATTTGTGGTTCAGGTTTTTTTTTGGGCCAGCTTTTGCTGAAGTATGTTTTCTATTTTATTGATAGTATTCAAACAAGAACAGATTTCTGTGTTTAAAGAAGTTTGGAAACTGAGATCAAGAAGGTTAAGCTTTTGATTTTGTTTTATTATAAGAATTCTCAAAGCTTTGATAGGGTAATGTGCACTGTGAACCTTCTGAAGGGGGTTGAATATGTAGTCACTCAAAGAACACAGTTGAGAAATATTGCTAGTTCAAGGACAGATGCATCAGAAGTCATGATATTCTTGTTGATATATTACGTCTCATCATATGAACAAGAAACTGCCTTATTAGTGGACAGTATGACTGTATTACGTGAGACAAATGCATACACCTTCTACCAAATCCAAAATTAAAACACATGTTTCTGGACCAAACATAATCAGTGCTTTTGGTGAAAAAGTTAAAATCAAGAAAATTTCTATTCGTGTATACTTCCCCTCCCACCTTTGAAAATTGAGGTGGGAGTCGGGGGAATTCTAGGAGTATACTTTGGAAACCACTGCTTTCAGGAGAGAAGAAAGGGCACTTGTGGTCATTGGTCACCTCCACTTCCTCCTGGATCTGTCCTTTCCCACCCCCAAATCTGCATACTTTGGCAGTGACTTTTTATTAGGCCATAAATATGCTTAAGACTCACATCCTTAAAGGAAAATACAGTAATAGCAACAAGAAAACTTCCCTCAATTGACCTCCTACCCCCTATTCTCTTTCATTCCCTTCTTGTTTGAGTTTTTAGAGTACGCTTGTCTCTTCTTCTGATGATACATTTACCCTTTGTTTTGCTATCATAGCACTATGGCGGAGACCATCAGCGTCTTCCCTATGGCTTTCTGTTCATTGATGTGTCTGCAGATTCTATACTGCTGGACTCTTCTGCTTTTTACAATCTATCATTCTGGCTCCACTACATGCTAAGCACTGTAACTTTGGCCAAGTTACTTAAGTGCTCCTAAACCTCAGTTTCCTTGCCAAAAATGGGGACAGTACTTGTATCTTTTAAAATAGGATTGTTCTTAACAGATTAAACGAGGTAATGCATATAGAGTTGATCACACAGTGCCCAGATGTAGATATTGTAGTAATAATCCTTCTCTACCACCACTCTCTCCTAGTTCTTACTTATGACTACCATTCTCAATATCTTTTGCTCTTTTTCCCAGCTGAGTTTATATGTTGGTGTTCCCCAGACTTTCTTCCTTCACGCTCCTTTTTGATGGAACACATTTTACCTGGGGTTCACTTAACATCTGTTTCCAACCTCTAGTACATTTCTCTTGCCAGAACTTCTCTCCTGATGTGTAGTAAGTTCTCATGTACTTATAGCTAAATTTGTTCATTAAACAAATTCATTTTTTTCTTCTTTAAAATGTCTTTATCCTTCTCTTCCTCAAATCAACTTCTCTATTCTCCCTGTAAATTTGCAATATATTTTATCTGATCACTAAGAGAAATATCTCTACTTTTGCCCCTCTGACATTCAGGAGCCACTGGTCACCAAGTTCTGTTGAACCTGTCATCTAAAACAGCTCCTGAAATCAGCATGTTCGCTTCATACCCAGCGCCACTGCCTTTCACTCCGTAGTCTGAATTATGAGAATAGCGTTTAACCAGGCTTCCCCATCTCTGCCTTCTAGCTCCAACATATTGTCACAATCTGATCTTATTTGTCCCCTGCTTATGAGTCTGCCCTGAGAAATCAAGCTGGTTAGCAAAGCTATGTGAAATCTCATCTAGCAGTTAAAACAATGTATTTTCTAATTTGACTGACAGATTAGTAAGGCTAATAGAAATAGGAAGTCATTCACATGTACTGTGGTTGAAATTTGGAGAAGGAATTTGGCAATATGTTTCAAGATCCTTAGAAGCATTCATACGTTGGACAACTCTGAAAATCTGTCCTAACAATCCTATATGCCCCCAGAAAACTTTATATCATGAATTGTAATAGGAAAACGGTAGAAAATCATCTAAAAGCTCAACAATGGATTAAGAAAATGGTCATGTAATTATAGTGCTGAAAGTGATATAGAGCCATTGAAAATGATATTTACCAAAAAGTTTTCATGTCATAGTGAAGGTGCTTTTTTTATTGGAAGAAACCAAGTTATAAAATCTTACATATATATAAAGTAATACACTTACAGTTGTGTTAAAATGCTTGAAATGTAAAGAAATGAATTTTATATCACTGTGTTAGCAATGGCTATCTTTGAATAGTGGGGGCTAACAAGAAGTAGGTATATATTTTTAATTTTCTTTGTTCTCTAAGTTTTCAGCAGAGCCTACTTCTTTAATATCAGAGGGGACAACTTTTATTTAAATACAAGCATATCACCCTCACTGATTGACATTTTTAAAATTAGTTCTATTTTAACTTTTTGATCAAGCTCCTCTTAGTAAAATAAGTTGACCATGTATCTCAACATAGACATATTTATTTATAAATTATGTTCATTTGCAATTGTACCAAATATGTACATTATAAAAACATACAAAGGTAAATTGAAAAGTATGATATAAAAAAACAAAAACATAAATAGAAGTTCCAGGACTTCTTTTCCATACCCCAGTAGATCAAGAGTCTTGTCCCTACACTACTGTGGAGATCACTGGGCCATAGAATAAAATAAATAAATTTCTTTGGAGGCAGATTTACTTATTTATAGACTTAGTGCCTACTTAGTGTTTAGCATATGGTAGATTTTCTGAAAAATAAGTTGAATGATTAAACAAATAAAGTTTATGTAAAACAAAATGAACAGATTATGGAGGACAGAAAGTATAATATCTATTTCAGTGCAGTTATAGAGGGTGGAGGATTCTTCCTATAGCGGAATGATGAATGATAGAACTTGGAAATCCTTACTTTTTATATGTTGACATAGCTGAAGAGTTTTTTTTAATGCATATGAATTTATTCAGTTAACCTCAGTTTCACCTGTGATTGATAAATGAGTTGTAGTCACCATATTTGCTAAAGATGATTGATCATATTAGTAAAATCTGGTGAGACATTATTGAACTAAAAATAAATAGAAAATTTTACGTCGTTAATTCATCTGTATTTACTTTTGCAGAAGTGTCTTGACATACTTTTTGATCATAAGGAGTCAGCTAATGAGACTGGAAAATACTGAATGAAGAGTCAGAATAAGTTAGTCTTTTTTATAAGTTCCAGCCTTTCGAAAAGCCTTCAGTTTTTTCATCTTAAAATGAGGGAGTGAGATAATTGATTTCTAATACTTCATTTAAAATTTTTATAATTTTAAAATTATAAATTATAAAATTATAAATTAGTCAGTTAGATTGTACTTCCTTAACCTCAATCGTGTTTAAGAATAATTGTGGCTAACACACTGTGTTGCGTGTTTGTAATCTCAGTACCACTGAAAATTGTATGATACTCCACAGCGGTTCAGAGCTTGTGCATCCAGACTCGCCCAAGGAGATTTAAAGAAACGTGTGTATGCGTTTCTCAGCCCTACTCCCCCTAAAGATTCAGCTCCGTATATCATTTTTTTTTTCTCGGTATGTCATTTTTGACATGCTTTCTTACACGTTTTTTGTTTCTACATCGCTTTAACTCTAAAGTAAACATGTGCTCTGTGGGTCATTTAGAAATATAAAATATATAAAGTAGAACAAAAGCGTGAAAACCCCGTAATTTCATCACTTCAAAGCCTATCCTGTTAATATTTTAGTACATTTTCTTTACCTTTTTCTCCTCTAGTTTTCATAGATGAATTTATATTGTATGTACAATTTTCCATTCTTTATTTCTCACTTAGAAGCTTTTTACAATGCTATTTGAAACGCTTCTTAAATATCATTTTAAAAGTTGTATAATCTTTTGTCCTGTACATTAATTGCTTAGTATTAAGTGAAGTGTAGTTATCACCCCCCCCCCATCATCATCATTATCCTTATTTTTGTCTTTATTTTACCAAGTAAGCCAACAAGTTCAGGGAGTTTATGTGAATTGTCCAAGATCGTACACCTCCCCAAAATGACATAACATGGCCTTATGGTGTTCGGACCGTAGATCTGTTGTTCTTTCACATCACTGCAATACATATGTAAACATTAATCATTTACATTTATTTGTTTAGTCAGCCAATATTTATTCAGTGTCCACGTATTAGTGATGCAAATGTACAAAGATGGATAAAATTAATAACAGCTAATGTTTACTGGACTCTTCCTGGTCCCCGTAGGCACTATTGTATGTGCTTTCTTGTGTTGATTCACTTCAGACTCAGAACAGCCCTATGAGGCAGGGTGCTTTTATTTGTTCCATTTTAAAGATGAGGACATTGAGGCACAGAGTTAAGTCACAGCCAGTAAGTGAGAGAGCTGGGATTTAATCTGGTCCAGAGTCCACACTCTTAATCTATCCTAGGAGTTCACAAAATGAAATAAATTAATATGAGGAGCTTTCCATTTGCAGTGCTTATCAAACATATTTGTGAAAGGGTCTTTATAAAGGCTCTGCTCTTCTCTAAATTACAAGGCTAAAACAGCCAAGTTTATTCAATATAATTTTGTTTGTATTGCAAACTAGAATCTAATTAGTTCTGTTTTTTCTGTTTGTCTCTAATCCCAAAGCTATTTTGTATGTTTAAATGACATGATTAAATAAAGTTCTGTAAGTTGAGTTTTTGTGATTTTATTTTTAATTGATGCAGTTTGATTGAAGCTTTAGATTAAATACAGTTATAGTGAGCTTCCCATTTTTTTCTGATTTTTAAAAAATGAGTAAACATAGTTTTGTTTAAAAATTAGCTCTAGAGTCTAAATGCCTATCTCTGAATGCTGTAGAGAGTAGATCCTTAACAACGAAGATGATAAAGTCCATTTAAGTGTTAGGTGTCTGAGTGTGTAGGAGGTTAGTATTTATGTAAATGATTATCATTAGTTGTCCAGCTTTGGTGAGGTTAGGTCTTATCTCGAATCCCAGCACATGCTGGTGTAGTAGAATTCTCAAGTAGCAGAGTAGACCTTGGTCAGGTCATTTGACAGCTTGGGTTCTTTTGTTGTTATTTTTGTCTTAATTATTAAACCAGAATTGCAACAGCTGTTGTACCTTTCTCAGAATGTTGTTATGTAGAACAAATAATATAGGATAATATTTTGAAAAAGCAAAAATCAAACCACTTCTAGGCACCACCGTATTGCCATTGCTGTTCAGATCAAAGTGTGAGGACTGTAGCTTTGGTTTTCTGATGAAAATATATTTCCGAGGTTTAATCCAATTACATTTTATCTTGAGGTGTATGTTCACATGGTAGTGTTGTAATAGGATTTTGTCATGTTCAAAATTTCTTTAAATGTGTGCCTAATTAGGGGGTTATATTTGCAAAGGATTTGAACTTTGATATGACTGTGATTGGTAATAGAAAAGAATAGTGATTATATTGGAAATTTCATTGTAATGAATTTATAATAAAAAGTGCAGTATATACCATGTTTCCTCGAAAATAAGACCTAGCCAGACAATCAGCTCTAATGTGTCTTTTGGAGCAAAAATTAATATAAGACTCGATATTATATATTATATTAGACCCGGTCTTATATTATGGTAAAATAAGACCTGGTCTTATTTTAATTTTTGCTCTAAAAGATGCATTAGAGCTGATTGTCCGGCTGGGTCTTATTTTTGGGAAAACATGGTAGTTCGTAACTATAACACACTAACGGAGCCTTAATAATATTTTTGCTTAAGTAAGCTCTTGGCATTCATTATTTTCGAAGTAGCATTTCCTAAAGTGGGTTCCTTATAATCTTAATTTAATGGGATATTGACTAGTAGTTGTTAATGTTTAAAAAGGGGGACTTATTTTGCCAAATAAATTTAAGAAGCATTGAATTAAATTAAACAGATTTCTTAATTTGAAAGCCTCTTTATTTGAAATTATTTCCCCAGATTATTTGACCCCGGAACTGTTTTGCAAAGCACATCCTGGCACTGGTGTTCCACAGAGCTTATTTTGCCTTAATTTAAAATAATTTGACTGTAGCAAAAAATTATACCCAAATTTATTTAAAATATTTGGAGTGAATTCAGTCTTATTACACTAACAGTTCTTACCACAGAGATTTTAAAATGTTAATTATCTAAGCAATGTCTCTTAATTTGTAGGTACGAAAAAAGGACCAGATCAATATTGAAACAAAGAACAAAACTGTTCGTTTTATTGGAGAGCTGACTAAGTTTAAGATGTTCACAAAAAATGATACATTACATTGTTTAAAGGTCAGTGCTGAATTATTTTTTAATAGAAAAATTTAAAGTTTTAGTTACAAATGCTGGAGAAAATGAGATAATTAAGAAATATTTGATTAATCCAAAGAAAGGCAAAAAGGGAATAAAAAGGAACACTAAACAGATGAACAAACTAGAAAACAAGTAATAGGATGGCAGACATAAATACAGCTGTAACAATAATTTTATGAATGTTAATATAAGAAATTAACATCTCTTATAATTAAACAGGACAAAATACATCACATACAAGCCTTAAGAATATAAGACTTAATTAAAATCAACAACATCACTATATGCTGCGTACAAGAGAGATACCCGTAAATATAAAGACCGGAAAGGCTAAAGTAAAAAAATGGGGGCGATATACCACGGGAGCACTGATCAAAAGACATCTGGTTTCATTATGATTAGACTAAGTAGACTTTAAGGCGCGAAGCAGTGTTAGAAGGATATGTCATAATGATGAAGAGGTCATTTTAACAGCGGACTGTTACCTTCCTGAATCAGTATGCATCCAGTAAGGTAGCTTGAAAATATATAAAGCAAAAATCGACAGGAAAAGGAGAAATAAATAATCCACAATCATAGTGAGAGACTTGAAAACACTTTTCAATAACTGAAAAAAGAGGCAGACAAAATCAGTAAGTACTGTATAGAACTGAACAACACAATTAACAACCTTGATCTAATTGACACCATACCCAACAGCATCAAAATTTTGTCTCTTCAAATGCACATGGACCATTTACCAAAATCAACTGTAAAGAAAGACTCAGCAAATTAGAGAAGACTGAAATTATTCAGATGATGTTTTCTTTCCACAATGGAATTAAACTAGAAATCAGTTAGTAACTAATTCTATGTGGTAAAGCTGATGTAACATGAATGGAATAGTTATACATCTGGAATTGATCATTCATTACTAACAATAATGAATTCTTTATCAGATTGATATCCTTGGGATATTACTAGGCGTATCACAAAATGAGTTTCAGGAATTCAAGTACATTTGGAAAACCTTGAATAAACATTAAACAAGAGCCTTTACTGCATGATTTATTAAGAATATTTAAAATAATATTCAAGGGGTCAGGTTTCCTAAATCTACTTGGAGCACCTCAGGAGACTACAAAGTACATTTGGGGAAACTCTGGACAGCATTTTAAGAGAGATTGTGAAAGTTCTCTTGGTGTTGTAATCGAAAGGAATTATGCCATGAACAATTTAAACATATTTGTGTATTTCTTTGTACTGAATGTTAAAATTGTATAGGAAGAACATACATTTCTTTGACACAGATTCCATTTCTATAAATTGGTTTTAAGGAAATAATCATAAATGTGTACACAGATTTGTCTATAGGGATATTTGTCACCACTGTTTACAATAGCAAGAAACTGTAAGCAACGTGAATGTCTAATAAATGAGAATCAATTAAGAGTTAGCATAGTTCATGTTATACAGTACTATGTACTTTTCAAGTCATGCCATAGAAGGATAAATAAGGACATGGAAAAACGCTCATGTTAGCCAAAAAAACTAAGTTATTAAATGATGTGATATGTCTGAATCTGTTTTAGTTTAGAAAATATGCATAGAAAAGATTGACAGAATAAATACTAAAATGTTATGGTAATGTGTTGTGTTTGTAAATTTTATACAGTAAGCCTTTTGTAATCAGAATTTTAAAAGTAAATGTTATATAAACCAAAAGCAAAAAACCATTTAGAAAATGTTAGTTATATATGTGACATATGTTTATATACATAGCATTAAAGAAATTCAGAGAGCTTTGATGTTAGTTTCCATATATCTATCTAAAAGGAAAGACATTAAATATATTGACGTTTTAGGTAAAAGTTTTATGGCTGAACACAAAAGATGTTCAGCAGTGAAGATTGTTAAACTAAAATAGACTAGCTTTTGTTTTTTATAGTTATGTTTTTAAGTTGTTATACATATTAGATGTATAACACTTTCTCTGATAGGATTGCAGTGTTGTCTTTGTCGTTTTTCATCATCATTATTATTATTACAGATGCTTCTATCAGACTTTTCCCATCACCATATTGAAATGGCATGTACCCTCCTGGAAACATGTGGAAGATTTCTTTTCAGATCTCCAGAATCTCACTTGAGGACCAGTGTACTTTTGGTAAGTGCTTGAGAATCCTAGCAAGAGCTTGAGCTTCTTTATGTACTTCAAGGGTTAAAACTATTGACCAGCACCTTTTATCTTGCTCTGCCATATAAATGTAAACATTTCTACCTCAGCTGGAATAGAACATCCCTTCATATCAGTTGCCATTCCTGGAGAGCCAGTGGAATTTTTCTCACTTGGCTCCAGTGAGTTAACAATATTGTGAAGGGGGATTAAGTTTAACGGAAAATAACTTGCACAGATGATGCAAATAAGCAGGTACTCTTAATACTACGTTGTGTCAGTGCCGTCTATATGGGTGTTCTTGGCACATTTCAAAGAAGCCGTTGTTAATGTGCCATAAGCATGTAAGTTGTAAGTTTAAAATATAAAATTAACTTGAAAATTAAAAAACATAAAATGTAAGCCTAAAAAATTAACCTGAGAGAGAAGTTACTTAAGTCAATTTAGAGGCTACATGGCCATGAAGTTTGTTAAGCAATGAAGTTCTCATGCTTATTGATGATATGCATACATTTGCTTGCAGCCTTGGCTGGGCAGGCGGTGTAGTGGGGTGGGGGTGGTGTTCAGGAGAGCTCTGCTTTAGGAACCCCTGGGCGTAGGCGTAGTACATCGGCGGCGCTGTTACAGAAGTCTGAACTGGAAGTCTGAACATCTTCTCTAGATGTTATTTTCTTATAATCTAGTTGTGAGCCTGAATACTCAGCTGATGATATTTAAAATGAAGAAACATGAAAATGTATTTCTAATTAAACAAAAATCTTAGTGTGAAGGCCATCAGATGGAATTGATTTCCAAATTCTCTCTGGGCTTCTATCACATGAATCCTACAATAGTCATTCCAAGTACAAACATTTGTTGTAACAAGGAGAAAACTCTTCCTCCTCTTTGGCTCAGGCTGGTACGGTTAAGTGACGAGATACTGTATATAAAAATGTAATAGAGATGCCAGGAAAGCTTAGCTTTTAATGTCTATATGTTACTTATAACATTGAATCCTCTATATTTATTTTTTGCTGGGGAAAAAAATGTACTCATTGCGGTAGTATGGGTGAACATTGCATTGCTGGAAACCAGGGTCCTTTCCTGCCTGACTGGTTTTCTTGACTAGGTGAATCTTTCCCCTCTTATAGGAACAGCAGCTAGCCTTTATAGTTGATTCTCTTGCTTTCTGGAGAGAAGCTTTGTTTATTTATGTGTAGCATTTCTGTGGTTCCTCCAGTATGTCCGGCAGTTTGGGGCTGGTTAGGAAGGTGCTACAAAGAATGGAATGTGGTTGCCACCCTCACAGCAGCCCACATCTAGTGCTAACTCTTAACACAGTGTTGTACGTACCTTAATAGAGGGATGCAGAGAATATGACAGGCTCGTGGAGGGCGTGCTGAAGCCAGACTGAAGGAGTCAGGGAAGATCTTCCCTAACAGCTTCATAGCGTTCACTGAGTGCCAACTCTTACGTCAGACCCTTGGGATATAAAGAAAGGGTAATCCCTGCTCGCATGGAGATTACAGTCTAATAAGTCAGAGGAGTAAATAGGCAATTGGAATACATGGTGGTAAATGCAATATAATGATGGGGGTAAGCGTAGGGCATTATGGGTGTAGTTAGAAGAGGCTAAATCTAGTCTTGTTATGTCAGGAAAGGTTTCCTGGGAAAAGTATTTATTTTAGAGTCTGATCTGAGTCTTAAAGGCAGAGAAGAGAGGTGCATCATGTCAAGCAGTTGCAGATAAGACTAGAAAGGTGGGCACAAAGTAAATTATACAGAGCCCAGCAGTTTCCCTCTACACGCTTAAATCCCAGAGTTTTGACCATGTCTGCAGTGTCTGGTATTAACTTGCCCTTCGAACCTCTTAAATCTCACCTCACGCCATTCCCTGCTGGCCACTCGCTGGCCTTTTAGTTCCTATAATGTATCACTCTTTCTCCTCCGAGCTTCTGTTCTGGCTGTTGCTTCTGCCACAAATGCTCTCCCCATGACTCTTCTCAACCTTTTGTCATCTTTCAGATAATAGCTTACATGTGGCTTTCTCAGAGAGGTGGTCCCTAGCCCACCCCACCTAAAGTAGGCTCCCTTTGACTCTCTTTCTTAGTGCCTTGTTTTCCTTCATACCACTGATCACAGTTATTACTGAAAAGATTTTGCTGACTTGTTTATCTTCCTGCACTAGAATGTTGGGATTCATGCAGGTAGGAACCACGTCGGTCTTGTTCACTGGCAAGTCCTAGCACCTAGCGTAGTGCCTAGCAGCACATAGTAAGTGCCAGGAAAAATGCTTGTTGACTGAGTAAATTCAATAACCTTAACGCTTTGTTAGTATGATGCTGTTTTAAGAATTAGGAGTACTATTTGAAGATCTTCAACTAGTTGGTAGTTCTCCACTGGCATCTAGTGAATTAGAGGTCAGGGTTGTGCAAAACATCCTGCAATGTATGGACAGCCCCCTCCTCCCACCCGATTAGCCAATCCAAAATGTCAAATTGAGAAAGCCTGAAGTAGATGATGATTGACTAGATCTCTGTTTTTAATCACCCCTCTGAGTTGATGCTGAGGGCTGTGGACAAGTTACAAGACCTTGGGAGCCTTTAGTATTCTTATCTGTAGAGATATGTTGGATTTCTGTGGTGCAACATTAGATGGCACAAGCCCTGAGAATAAGTTTATTCTCAGCTCTGTGTGGTACAGCCAGAGCCAGAGCTATCTCTGTATTTAATTCTTGGTCCTTAATTTCAGCCACTCATATACATGAGCCTGTTTTACTTAGAATTCAGGTAGTTGGGTAGAGTTATAAGTCACATTTGTAGCAAAGTTCTCTGGAGTATTGGACACTGCCTAAGTCCAAGTAGTTGTATATTGATTTGTTCTAAAAAAATTGATTAGTAGTATAGCAATTAGTGTGCCTGTACAGGCTTAGAAATACCTGGTGATTGTTTTTTTCCTTTTCTAGGCCTTTATCCTAAAATCTTATCACTGAGCATAGAAGTTTTGTAGGAATGAAGAAACCTTAGAATGAAAGTATTTTGACTAATGCAGACTTTTAATTTTAGGAACAAATGATGAGAAAGAAACAAGCAATGCATCTCGATGCAAGATATGTCACAATGGTAGAGAATGCATATTACTACTGCAACCCACCTCCAGCTGAAAAAACAGTGAAAAAGAAACGTCCTCCTCTCCAGGAATATGTCCGGAAACTTTTGTACAAGGATCTCTCCAAGGTTACCACTGAGAAGGTAAATCTCAGTGCAATCATAGAGTGATAGTCAACTTGAGATTTCTGGTAGTGCTAAGCTTATATAATATTCAACTGGATTTTTTATCATCCTAATAACGATAGTATTATGAGCAGTGCACTTTCCTTCTAGCCTATGCACTAAATTATTTTAGGTAAGGAACGTATACTCAGTTTCTCTAGATCAGTTTGTTTATAAATTGCTTCAGTGCCCCACAAAGTATAGATAAGAAATGTAAGTAACTTGCATTATTCACATTTTGTAAATGGAGAAATTGAAGCAGAGCAATTAATTAAAGACCCATCAGGGAAGTTTAGGGGAGGTGGGATTAGATCCCAGGTTCCATTATGATTGACTGTACAAGTCTTCCTAAGAAGGAATTCATATGATGATACACAATATATGAGACAGGGTTTGTTTTCCTTTTATGATAATAACTTCTTACTCAAATTAAAATGGTAATTCTAACTTGAATTTTGATGCCCTATATATACAGAGGGTGCCAAAAAAATGTGTACACATTTTAAGAAAGGAAAACTGTATTAAAATTATATAATACTCAATATATACCGATAACGAAAAATGAACACAAGTCACGTTTGACGTCTGCAATTACAAGAGGTGCTCAAAGTGGTTACAATCAGTGTCCAGACACTTCTGATTATGGTGAACTGCTGCTTGAGCAACACTGAAAGTGTCTACTTGTATACATTTTTTTGGCACCCCTGGTATATTTGGAACCATGACTTTGTCTCTGATGTTCTGTAATGAATTTGCCTTTAAATATTTTGCTTCAGAACAAGGGATCTTAACCTTGAATGGGCTTTAGGAGGCCCATGACCCTCTGAAATTTCATAATTTTGAACCTCTGGGTCTTTTTCTGGAGAAATGGTCAGTAGCTTTCCTTAGATTTTTCAGCAGGGGTCAATTTCCAGAAAAGGTTAAGAACCCTTGATGTATTATCTTAATAATTATAGTTATCTTGATAGAAACTTCACTTTTTAGTAAGATATAGTGAACAAAAACATATTTTGGTTAACTCTAGTTGTAATAGTACAATGTAGAACTTCTTTCTTTTTAGGAAGAAAGAATAAAGCAAATTAACTTCTGGACAGAGGAAACCTATAAGGAGGAATTAATTCATGTATTATATATGGGGCAGGGTAGAAGGTGATAAGGAATGATAGTGCAGCTTTGAAAATTGAAACCAACTTTCAGAGAATCAAAGACAGTAGTTGTTTTAAAAACCAATAAGGATTTTCAAAGCTGCTTTACAAGGGGCTAAAAGTTTGAAAAATCTGAAATACTCATGAGTTGAGACGACTTTAACATTTGCAGTGAAGCTGATGAGGACATATTTAGCGTTTGAAAGATGGACTGTGGATATAGAGATGAAAGCAACACTTGGTAATCTGCCGATTGTATCCATTGGCTTTCAGAATAAGAATGGAAAGAACTTGATTATAGGTAGAGCTCTGCTGATTATGCCATTACCAGTAGGGTTTCTGAAATAGTAATAGTTAACTTTTGTGGGGGAGGGTACTTATAATGTGCCACACACTTCCTATGTATTTCACGTGTTTCAACTTGTCTAATTATTACAACAAACTATGAAACAAATGCTTTTCGTATCCCTCTTTTACACATGAGGAAATAGGATGCTGTGTAATGTCAGTCTTGATGTTGTGTTCTCCATTTTAAGTGATCTTTCAACCAGTGGAAGTTTTTTATTTATAAAAAGAAGTGTCTGAGATTATTTGCATCAAACAATGCACAGAAGAAAACATTATTTTTGATAAACCTTGGGTATTTCTTTCAGTGACCTTAGTACATGAGTGTATATTGTTAGCTTGATTGAAGACCTGGAAACTGTAGGAAATGTGAGGTCATCGTGGAAAGATGTAGGGAAAATGTGAATAAATTTTGCCAATAATTAGAAAATTTTCATATTTTTATCTCTAAAGTGAAAAAGCTGATAGAGGATCTATAAAGTATTTTGCATTTCAAAAGTTCTTTATCTACATGATCATAATAAAATATGTTATTGGGTGCATTGGACTATGTCCTTATCTTAGTAATTTAAGTAACAAAGTTCTCTTCGTTTAGGTTTTGAGACAGATGCGAAAGTTACCCTGGCAGGACCAAGAAGTGAAAGACTATGTAATTTGTTGTATGATAAACATCTGGAATGTGAAATATAATAGTATTCATTGTGTAGCCAACCTCTTAGCAGGCCTGGTGCTCTACCAAGAGGATGTCGGGATCCATGTTGTGGATGGCGTTTTAGAAGATATTCGGTTAGGAATGGAGGTAACAAGACTTTTCTTTAAATCACCAAATTGGTGTTTGTGGAAAATTTAACTTTTAAATCCTATTGTTGAAATAATAATTTGAAAACTTTCCTTTCCCATGTGGTATCGTTTGCTATTACTTTATTGGAACTAGCGGTTTCTAAATAAACCTTGTTGTGTTAGATTTCCTAGTCTTCTCTCAGGCTAATGCTGGGACATTTTTTTGTCTCTTTTTCTTAAGTCCAATTAAGCTTGTTTTGGAAAAGTATAATAAATTTTTATTTCTGGGTCACTATTGGGACTCAAGTTGTAGGAATCTATAAATTTATTAGAAGAGTTGATAATCATTTGATAAGAATTTCTATAAGCAGATTCCTCTTTTCTGTAGGCGTATTGTTTCCTTAATTTATGAATTACAGAGAAAATAAGTTATGTGGGGCTGATAGGGACAATTACATCTTAATTGTTTTATAAACTATCAATTCATTTAATAATAGCTTAATACTAAACTTAATATTTAATGTGTTCTTTTTATGTAATTTGTTGTATGATAAACATTTGGCATGTGAAATACAATAGTATTCATTGTGTAGCCAACCTCTTAGCAGGTTTACATTTTAAAGACAGCCATTTCCTAGTGAGAGAAAAAGGACACCCAAAAGTGACTGCCTTATTAGAAAAGAAGGAAAGAACCCATTATTTTTTCTCTGTTCAGTGTTCTTTAAGTAGTTGATACTGTCAAGTGACAAAAGGGAATTTTACCTCTTTTCAAACACATTACTATTTCTTAATGGAAATCTATTTCTTTTTTCTTTAGGTAAATCAACCTAAATTTAATCAGAGACGGATCAGCAGTGCCAAGTTCTTGGGGGAACTTTATAATTACCGAATGGTGGAATCGGCTGTTATTTTTAGAACTCTTTATTCTTTTACTTCATTTGGTGTTAACCCTGATGGCTCTCCAAGTTCACTGGACCCTCCTGAGCACCTTTTCAGAATTAGACTAGTGTGCACGATTTTGGATACCTGTGGCCAGTACTTTGACAGAGGTTCCAGTAAACGAAAACTCGATTGCTTCCTTGTGTATTTTCAGGTATATAAACTGAAATATGCAGCTTTTGCTTCATTTAATGCATTGCTTGTGTTGCAAAAATATTAGATAAGAAACCCTGTAGCATTCCTATACATGTTCATAATTAAGTTGCATCCTGCAAGGATGCTTTAGAGATTTAAAAGTAAAATTCAATGAATTCTATCATATAAACATTCTAATTGCATTTAACTTTTAGGATTGATAATGATTGACCATTAATTTTTTGAATTCTTTTGGTGCAGTTTATAAATTTGGTGAAGTAATTTATGAATTATGATATTTGTTACAGTAACTTATGGATTGAATTACCTGTGATTTTTATACATTTGATAACATTCCTCTCACTCATTTATGTTGTGGTTTTACCCCTAAAATAGTTGTTTCTAAATGATTTAATATTTTTAAAGGAAAAAACTCACTTTGGGGGAAATATATTATTTTTAACACAGAAAAATATTTGTTCATTCACTGGTAAAGTCTTGGGTTGTGCTTTTCATATCTTAATTTCAGATAATTATCTAAACTTATGATTTAGAACAAGTACAGTATAAATTAAATTCAGATACAAATACCGAGACATTAACCGATTCTATAACTTCTGTAAAGTTGGTGTTCCAAAAGTTAATATAGGTTGGTTGTTTGGAACCCAATCACTATTTTCCATAAAATATAATGTTATAAGTACTGATTTGGGTGAATAGAGCTAACTATCAAATTCTCCAGATGTTAGTGAAATAAAGTACTATTAGTACCATTCAGTTCTGTATGATCACTGTTGTTAGTATTATTTTCACTCACCCACTGATAAAGAAAATAAGTTTAAAACTACAGCTTGAGTTATCAAAAATACATCCACATAGTGGCTGGTGTTAAGTCGGGTAAATACCCTTGAGGAAGAGCAGTTTGTTAACGTTCTCTTAACACTGTACTGTTGCAAGAAAGGACAATTTGTTACTCTCTTATTTTCTGAATTAATGAGAAAAAATGGGGAAGGGGCTGCAGATTTGAGAGTCAGATTCCCTGTTGTCTGTAAGGACTGCCTTAGGTTGGAGACTGCCTATATTGAAAACCAGAGTTTTGTTGCAAAATTGTTAGCATCCAAAGTGGAATCTCTTTCAGAAGAGAATCCTTACATGCATTCATTTGGACATCCCAGGCTGAGAGAAAAGAGCCACTCAGAAATAACCAGGAGCAGGAAGAGACAAAAATAGTTTTCCACATTGATTAACAGACAGATATGTGGAGCAGGGATAAACCTGGGGAATGGGAGTAAGAAGCGAGTGAGGCCTGGGAGATGAGGTGGTCAGTGCGTTCTGCCGAGAACATAGAGTGAACAGTTATGTGCTGGAAGACCAGGTAGAAAGGATCACCAGCAGTAGTGCTTCTAATCTTTAATGTACAAATATGTCACCTGGGGATATTGTTAAAATGCAAATTATGATTCAGTTGATCTAAGGGGGGGGCCTAGGCGTGCATTTCTAACAAGCCCTCAGTGAGGTCCTCACTTCGGAGTAGCAAGGACTTAGGGCAAACTGGACAGGAAGAGTAAAGCACTCAGATGAATACCTGTGTATAGACAAGTAAGTTCTGGGGTTGTGCTCTTTAATGTTAACTTATGAATTGTAAGTACAAAATAGAATGAGGGAACCAGGAGAGGAGAAGACAGGGAAAATATCTAAATAGTGCCATATACACAGTAGGTGTTCAATAAATGATTGTTGATTAATTACTTTTATATATTAAAAACCTATCTTTTGACATACTTGAACTGACCTTTGTAAAAATCAAACCAGGTGGCATAGGGGAAATAATGAAAATTTATAAAAACTATGGCTTTGAATCTAGTTGTGCTCGTAAAATTAAATATTTAAACCCTGTTTGGGGTTTGGGAGTGGGGTTTCTGCCTTGTTTCAGTACCTGAATATTTATTTGGTATTTAATCTATAATTTTTCCTTGCCTTTAAAAAAAGATTATGACAGTTGTAATAAAACAATATTTAAATTCAAGTCACCAAATGACTTAGAAACTGTGTAGATAGAGGGAAATAATTGGAATAGGATCATTGCTGTTGACCATTAATAAAAATGGCAGGTGTCTTGTACAGCTTTTTAGCTTAGTTATTATAACTAGGTAACATCACAATACAGATTATTTTAAAATATTTTTGTTATTAATTTCTTATAGCTAAATTTATTTTTCATTTGTTATCAGCGTTATGTTTGGTGGAAGAAAAGTTTGGAGGTTTGGACAAAAGACCATCCTTTTCCTATTGACATAGATTACATGATCAGTGATACACTAGAACTGCTAAGACCAAAGATCAAACTCTGTAATTCTCTGGAAGAATCCATCAGGCAGGTACAAGACTTGGAACGAGAATTCTTAATAAAACTAGGTAAGCAATTAATTACAGAGAGAAAATGAAGGTGGTATTTGGCAGATTGTTTCTAGAATTTGCTTTATAATGTCATCAATTAGAATTTACTTTTGTATACTTTTTATTTTCGATGTTGGGTGTTACGTAATAGTGTTAGATAAGACCTGGGTAATATACCTTTTTATTTCATTAAATCCCAGATTGGAGGTTAATAGTCATGTAAGACTTGAAGCAAATGATAGTGGAAAAAACACAATGTTGTTGGCCTCTGTTGATTCTAGAATTTTCGGTTGCTCATACAAAAATCTATTTTTGATTAAAGCATCTCTTATAACACAATACATAGTTTCAACAAGCATTATTTCCTTAGACAGTATAGGCTAGAAACTATAGGAGGGGAGTACCTGTTAGAAGTTTGAAACTATCCTACAGAATTTCAGACTCCCTAGGAGAGTTGTTTTTGTTTGTAAGGACTAGAGAAAATGCATCAGACGTGCTACAGGAGGATTGATCTTTTTACTTTCTCCGTATCCTTCTGAGATTGTTCTGGAAGACGAGTTAGCTCTTGATTAGCTCCCACCTGGAACTGTCGGATCCCACTATCTTTGTCAGTGGAAACAATAGGAATGAAGTGTAGCCATATTGGTTTATTTGCCAGTACTTCTTAGCATGTTTCATTTTAGTCATTTCAAAGTGACGACATGTTTTCAGGCTTTTAAGTTAGTATTTGTTTTCCTGCTGGGACTTGGTACCCATAAGTCCGTCAATAGGTCTTATCTTCACCAATTATACCAATTGTGTAAACTTACTACGTTGCATATCTGAAGAACCACTTTTCGTGGTGAAGGCAGTTGTGACTTTTGTTGTCCAGAACTTTTATATTACATCCAGCATATTAATAGGATTTCTTTCTCCAAAGGTAAATCCTCTTTTGGAGAATATGATTGCTGTCATCCAGTTAAGCATTATTTTTAAAGGATCTCCTGATTGTGCAACTACTAACTTTTCCTGCTACTCAATCCATAAAGACATATGTGATTCTTTTTGCTCTTTGAACTTTGTCTCCAATTATCTGTTTTCCTTTTCAGATTTCTAATTGTATAAAATGATCTTTTCAAGCAAAGTGCTTATTTTTCTACATATTGATTTCATTTACTTTATATGCTTTCGAATAGTTGAGTCTTAGCCTTATTTCCCGAAAACCTTCAGGAATGGTACTCTCTGTGTAGAGGGCTTGAGGGAATACTAGATTGACACTCTGGTTGGGAGCTGTAAAAAGAGCCAGTGTGCTTTGTCCTTCGTAGACCAAAAGGTTAAAGGACTTCAGGCTTCTTTTGAAGAGTCTTTCTTTGTTTAGAATATGGGAAGGGAAAAATGTGTCACCATTTGCTAATGAAACTCTAAAGATGGTGGCAGCTATCATTATGCTACCATGTTGTCCCATTTTCCTCCTGTTTTAGAATCTAAATATCAGGAAGAAGATCTACATGAATAAATATGTATTAAATCTATTTCCTGTTGACAAACCCATAAGATAATATAATATCATGCCTTTGATAGTTTTTTGTGTTCAAGCACTTAGCAAATTTAGTATCTCATTTTAGTTTTATAGCAACGCAGTGCTAACATAATACTTAATGGGAAAACGCTAAAAACATTCCCTTATAATTACTTGAAATCTTTTTAAGATTATTAAAAGTAGTAAATGTCTATGGTAGAAATTTGAAAAACACCAGGGAAACAAAAATGACTGATATTCCATATACAAGGATAATTATGTATTAACATTTTGATGTATTTTTCTTCTATTAAAATTATTTCATGTTTACAGTTTCATAACTGGATTTTTTCCCCACTAATACATTATGGAATTTCTTCCATAAAATATTTTTCTGAATCTTTATGTTTTTTAAAACTGTCTATATATATTTCTTTGTATGAATGTGCCATAATTTATTGAATTCTGTTGACACTTGATATTTCCAATTTTGCACCACTATAAATAACATTCTTTTGTTATTTTTGTGTGTATCTTGGTTTTCTCAGAATAGGTAGAATTACTGGTTAAGACATTCTTTTTAAGAACAAAATTGAAATGGTAATAAGCAATATTATTTAATTCTGGTTTGGAAGTTTTAGGTAGTATTATAATAAAAGGAACAGAAATGAGGGAAATAAAAGTGAAAAAGAAATGAAGCCATAAGAATAAATTACATTATAAAGCAAAAGAGTGCATTTCATAAATTAGAAATAAAATCAGTAGGATTGAATAAAAGACCCAGAAGTAGCACCAGTTAAATACAGAACAATGTATTACATACATGGTGAACGAGCAATGTTAAGGATAGGATAAGGGCAACAGGTGAGCATTTGGGAGGAAACTTGATAGAAAGCCACATCTTGTATCATCAAACTACAGATGGATTAATTAAATATTTTTAAAAGTTAAAAATAGATCTGATTATCAAATATTTGAGGAGGTGTTAATTTTCCCAAACTTTAAAATGATAGACGAAAGTACATGTGTAGACAGATTTAGGTGTTTAAACTGTTATACAATAAAAAATTAAAATTAAATGAAAATGGAAATAATTTTCTTGCCAGGTTATTAGCACTTACATAAAGAGCACAGGCAAATTGATAATAGAATTGAATACCCCAATATATAAATGAACATGACATAATCAAATAAAGGAGGGCAGGGAGGAATTTGGTGTCTTTATTGAGTACTACCTGTTAAGAGGAAGGTAATGTTACTCATATTTGACAGATGGGTTAAGTAAAGCCTAAATCAAAACACTAGGTTAAGCTGTCACTCCAGAATTCAAGGACTCTGCTCTTTTTGGTGTGTTAGTCTGTAGGGGAAATGCTCAACATGTCTAGTAAACAGAGAAATGTACATGAAAACAATCTGAAAGGAAGTAGTACAATTATTACCATCTCTGTTATAAACAGGAAAGCTGAGGCACCAAGCACCTCAAATTCAAGACAATGGTATTTGATTTTGATCCCCAAGTACACTTAATTCTGACACATACATATCTTAATATTTTGCTGTTTGGATTTGGCATTTTGTCATCCCTGTGTTCTTTAATATGTATTTTAATCTACATTATTTTATTTTATTTTTTTAATTATTTTTTTAGAGGAGCAAAGATTTTTTTATTAAAGTGAAAGTACAGCTCTCTTACGAGAGGGGGTACCCAAAACTGGGATACCCCTAATTTACATATTTTAGATTGACAGTGACCTAGGGGTCAGCAGCTAAGTAGTTTTTAGCAAATGCTAAAATGCTGTATAGTTTAGCAAATGCAAAATGTTGTATTTATAAATTGTTTTTGAAACTAACTTGCAAGGCAAATGAAAACATGTTAGAAATAGTGCGTATTTTCCTTACGAATTAGAAGTATGGCTTTCAAACCAAAGCTACTTATTATATATTACAGTTCTTTCCATGACACGTATTTTAAGTGGGTATAACAAGGAAGGGTGTGATGATATCTCAGGCCACGTGAGTTTATCACCACTGTGATGTTTTTACTGAGAATGCTTAGATTTACGCAGTCCTGACTTTCAGTCTTTTGCCTTTGATAACTGAAAACATTTTGCTTCTTAAAGTCCCTATAAATAAGTAAAATTTACATGTATAAAATTTATATCTGTATCCTTGAAAACTAATAAGTAATAGGTAGAAAATATTTAAGTTCGTGGAATCTCAATCTGAGACACCAACTTTTTTTCTCAGTACTGTTTTCCTTTTAAAATAGATCTCTGAATTCCATCCGTCTTCTCAGTTTTTTTTAAATTTACAAACTTGAACGTACCTGCTTTAATCACTCTGTACTTCCATATTTTTGTCAGTTTTTAATTGCTTAGACTTAAAGACACTGGAGTAATTTTTGACTTTCATTGGTTGGGTTATTCAAACTCTCTGGGCTTCAGTATTCTTCATAAAATGAAAAGGTGAAATCATAAATCACACCATTTTTGTAAAATTTCTTTCTGTTCTAATTGCCCAAGATTCTGTGAATAAACAAGTATTTACTAAACACCTACTGTGTATTTATCAATATATGGCCTCTGATAAGTTTTGAATATATAAAACAAATTCTTTGCCTTTAAGGGTCTTATAATCTAACGTAACATGAAATCATTTTTAAAAAATCACATGGCATATCCTTAAATGTAAAGTGCTATGATAAATTCTCCAAGTGCTGTAGGAGCAAAAAGTAATGGATCAAGTACTCAGTTTACGCAGGAAGTAAAACTTAGACTGTACTTGAAGAATGCGCAGGATTTGAAAATGCATATTGAAGGCTATTCTATATTGAGAAGAGTATTTATGAGCCAGATCACAAGGTGGTGTGCATTAATGACAGAGAAGAGGCTGACACCATAGCAGAAGGCTTGGGAGAAAGCAGGGGAGAGTCAGATCCCATGAGGCCATGTTAGGTGCATGTGGAAAGTAGAGATAGTAGTTTGGGATTCAAATGATAATGAAGAAGAATTAAGCAGGCAGTAAAACGTGGATGAACACGGGGAGGTGGAAGCAAATTCAAGCCAGGGAGTTTCCTTAGGAGGAGAGAGAGTGCTGTTGCTGAAGGGAAAACTATGCTCTATGGTGACACAGCTGCTAGGCGTGTCACCATGTGGCTTTGCCGCTTTCCCTCAGTCTTAATTTGCAGACATTCAAATTGATAGCCAAATGTGATTTCTCTACTCAAGCGACAAAATTTTATATTTTTGAGTTTTTAGAGATTGTTGAAATATTGTTTGATTAAAAAGTGTGACCATAGTGCATCTTATGTGGCTGCAGTGGCACCTTAATATGCTGCTACTTTTTGCCCTTTTTTTTTTGAGACTGAGATAAACTGTTGGAAGCTCTAAGACAAGGAAAAATACATGCTTTTTTTTTTTTCCTTTTTGCTAATGGTTAAAAATATATCAGTGCTCCATGTTAAAATGAAGGTCTGTTTAGTTTTTTTAAAAATGTTTCTCAAAATAATTTTAAATTCTATTCTTATTTTACTATTCTGAGAAAATGACTGTGAATTTTCATAATGCATACTTTTAAATGCAGTGGTATAATGAAAACTTGCCTTTGTTTTTAATGTGTTTTTCTACTTTCTCCTCATTTCAAGGCCTAGTAAATGACAAAGATTCAAAAGATTCTATGACAGAAGGAGAAAATCTTGAAGAGGATGATGAAGAAGAAGAAGGAGGAGCAGAAACAGAAGAACAATCTGGAAATGAAAGTGAAGTAAATGAGCCAGAAGAAGAGGTGATAACTTTTATTTATAGCAAATAGGTACATTTGTACAAGAGTATTTTGATTATATGAGCCAAGATTTTCTTAATGTGTAAAGTAAGGTCAACTCCTTAGTTTTATTACAGTAAATGTAACTAATACTGTGTTTCCCTGAAAATAAGACCTAACCGGCAAATAAGCCCTGGCATGATTTTTTCAGGATGACATCCCTTTAATATAAGCTCTAATGCATCTTTTGGAGGAAAATTTAATATAAGATCTGTGTTTCGGGGAAACATGGTAGTATATGTCTGTTATAAAACTGTTGGATTAATTAAGAGTTGTGTTTTTTTAAGTAAATACTAATCCTAGGGTTGTTTTTATTATTAAGACTATTTTTTAGAGCAATTTTAGGTTTATAGCAAAATTGAGGGGTAGGTGTAGACATTTCCCAGGTACTCTCTATCCCCCAGAAAAGCACAACCTCTCCCATTATCACCATCCCCCAGGAGAGTGGGACATTTGTTACATTGATGAACCTTCACTGACACTTCATAATCACCCATAGTCCATAGTTTAATTACAGTTCACTCTTGGTTTTGTACGTTCTGTGGGTTTGGACAAATGTATAATGACATGTATCCATCATTATTGTTAGCATTTTTACTTAATAAGCAATTTGAAGAAAAAAAATTGATCTCCTGTGTATCTTAGTCTCACTTTTGAATATGAACTTTTAACCTGTGGGCGTCAAAAAAACAGCAACAACAATAACAAAAAACACACACCACTGACTAGATATTAATGAACTTCGCTTTGTATTTCCCAGATATAATGGTTTATGAAATCTGAAATTCATCATGCACCACAATTATTGACATGCCCTTTTGTTTTTATGACTGTTAGGCTAAACCATATGAAATTGCTGTTCTACCATTTTGGACCTTCCAAAATGTCATTTTCATACAATTCAACCTAATAGTTTTAATTCTTTCCTTTTTTCTAAACCTGTTTAAGTTTTAAAAGTTCCAACTAAAATAATAGAATGTCTGGGATTTGGTTCATAATCTGGAGGTACACTGGGGGTGTGGGTGTAAGTTAGGGATATAGAAGAAAGTATAAACTGATCATTAGCTAATAATTTTTCAATTGTGAAATGAGTAAGTGAGGGTTCATTATGCTATTCTTTCTCTATATATATTTAAATTAGAAAGTTAAAAAAATAAAAAGCAGGATGAATAAGGTTAATAATAAAACACTAATGAAAATAGAATTTCAGTCATAGAATTAGCACTTTTTCATAGTTTTAGTGTAAGCATAAGGTTATGCTTTGTATTATTAGATCAGTGGACAATAGTGAATGGGGTTTTAGCTACTGGTATTTAGCTATTGGTAGATAGTTTTAGCTGACTTTGCTCTGACATTGAGAATAATAAACAATTACGTAGAAGTTTCACCTTTGTAAAATGTAGTAACCCTTTTCAAAATGTTTTAATCTTCTACCATTACACAATTTCAGGAGGGTTCTGATAATGATGAGGATGAAGGAGAGGAAGAAGAGGAAGAGAATACAGATTACCTTACAGATTCAAACAAGGAAAATGAAACTGATGAAGAAAATACTGTATGTATGGCTGAAAATGTGCTTTTTGAAATTGTGCAACATTTTCATAATATTGCAATTTTAGCCACTGAAGTTTTGTTTTTTGTGATTATTGAAAAGTATTTCTCTGGAAATTTATTTTCAATTTGTTTTCCTAAGTAAGTTTCTTTATTAACAAGTTTTTTTTTGCATTTAATGTTACATATTTTACTCACATTCTTTGAGTTACGTTAAACAAGTTATTAATACAAAAGGCTCTGCCATCCAAAACATTACAGTTAAAATTTCTGGTCTGATTTCTTGTTTTTGTTTTGTTTTCATAAGGAGGTAATGATCAAAGGAGGTGGACTGAAGCATGTACCGTGTGTAGAAGATGAGGACTTCATTCAAGCTCTGGATAAAATGATGCTAGAAAATCTTCAGGTATACGTTGCTCTTTTCCGAAGTATCTTCTCAATACAAACGATTGCAGCATATTTAATTCCAGTTAATATGAGTGTCTCTACTATCTAAACACTTGCCTCTGCAGCAGTTTTTTTGCTAGTTTGTATGGTTTGCAGCTGCCAATGCTTGCATCCCACATCCTGATTTGCACTTTTCTTTGAGATAGAGTGGGGGAAATTTAGTAAATATAAGACTTGAAACAGAGTAATTTCATTGCACCACGCTCCGCCTTTTCTTTCTGAATCACATCTCTATTTCTAAGACCCTTTACTTGTGGTTTGTTTAGCAGTCACACTTTGTAGAAGATAAATATTTGGGGAAATTTAATTTAGTAAATTCTTAAGTTTGATTTATAATTTGAATAACTGGTATGTAAATACTTCAAGGAATATTAGTTATTTGATCTTTTAAAGAAATGTTGTTTAATGTTTAAATCTTATATGGTGGCATTAATACACTGGATGTCATGAAAAGTTCTATCGTGTCAGTAATTTAGAGAATTGTCTTTTTCTGTAGTTAGAGGTAAAACCCATAGACAGTTTACTTTAGCCCTGTACGTAGTAGCTGTTGTGAAACACTTGGGTGACTTGAGAAGGGTGCTGTTTTTAGAATGGTGGGATGAACACCCCATAGTGTGGGAGCAGTGGCAAATGGGAAGGGAGGAGGTGAAGGTACTGCATACAAATATTGCCAGCTCTTGAGGAGTTTTACTAGAAAGGGAAGAGAAATGGGAGGTAGCTAAAAAAGATCAGAGCTAAAAGAGGAGGGTTATTATTAAGATAGAAGGAATTAGAGAGTCTTTATGTGGGGGTGGGGAGTAATCCTTTAGAGAAGAAATAGTGGGTTTTACTTTCATTGATGCTACTAAGGCCAAAAACTATGATAATGTGTGCACAAGTTAGCATTAGACCAATCTGCTTCCTGCATATATTAAAATTTCTTCATATATATGGTGTATATATACATATAGGTATATTTATATATGTATATGTATATATATACATGTACATATAGAAAGTTCTTTTAATTTATGAAGTAAATCATATATTCATGTCATTTAGGAGCAGAAGTCATCAAATAAAATATAATCCTTTGAAGAGATAATAAACAGTTTACTTTGTGAAGAAACTTTTCCTATCTTATGTAGTCAGTAGCCACTCACTTATTCATTTGTCTGGCAACTATTTATTGAGCACCTACTATGTGCCTAACACTGCAACAGGCTTACCATAAAGTAGTAAATAAAAATAGACCTGCTTCCTGCTCTCCGAATGTAGTTTTTAGGGGGAAGGTAGATGTTTAACAACTAAACAAATACATAATTTCACATTGCAATAAATGCTGAAGTACTAAAAGAACAGTGCTTTGGTTGAGAGTAAGGGAAGGGCCTTCTTTGATACAAGAATCTGGAAAGGCATCTCTGAGATCATAATTTGCAGACAGGACAGGTAAAAGGAGCCATCTAGGTGAAAAATTGTGAGAATATGGGAACCATTTGTCAAAGGTGCTGAGCCAAACAAGAACTTACAATATTTGAAAAACTAAAAGAAGGCCCGTGTTAATAGAACAAAGTCAGTCTGTGGAGGCTGGCACAGCATGAGAACGGGTGATTGGGGTGGGACACCTGTGGAGTGGCATGGTCCTATGTGGAGGTGAGTCAGACTGGGACAAGTCAGGGAGACAGTCAGAAGGCTGTTTGGTAACTGGCGTGAGACATGATTGGTCATCTGTCTAGGATAGTGCCAGGACACCTGCAGAGAAGTGTGGACTTGAAAGCTTTTAGGGGGAAGAAAGGATTGGATTGATTTGGTGTTTGATTGGACAGTGGGGTGTGGAGGACGAGTCAAGGATGACACTCGATGTTTTAGCTTGGCCCACTGGTCAGTCTCCGTGATGGGAAACAAGGGCAGAGTGAGTGGGCATTCCATTGACCACGGTAAGTTTGAAAAGCCTGTGAGGTATCAAAATGGAAATATCTGGCGATCAGAAGAGAAACACAAATAGAGTGGTTATTAGAGCATATTTATAGCCATGGCAACAAATGAATCGCTCAGGTGTAAAGTGTGGAGAGAGGGGGCAAACAGGTTCAGGCTTGAACCCTCAGGAACCCCAACATGTAATTTACAGATAATTTACAAATCAAGATTCATCTAACATGATCCATTCAAATTTTAAGTAAAAAGCTTTATAAATCTTATGAACCTGGGAGAACTTCAAGCAAATTCTAACAAATTGGAACTTAGAAATCAAAAACAATAAAACTTTACTTTTTTTTACCATTTTGTGTGACTTGCAAGTCTCTTGCACAATGAGCCTATATCAAAAGACTGTTTAAATTGTAGTAATTTTAAAACTTTTATGGCCTTTTAGCATTACCTGCTTATCTTTGAAGAATCATATTTAGCTTTTTCTTCACTTGTGCTCCATTCATCAAACATAGAAAATTAGGTGCAGTTCCCTAAATGCTGTTTCATGTCCTTGCTTTTGTACCTCTTCTTCCCCTGCGTAAGTTCCCCCCATATCACAAAACTGCTCTGACCCTTTGCTTGAAAGAAGTCATATGAAGTCTTGAACATTCCAATGTCCCATTTTTATTGAACCTTTCATGCAATCTGAGCACCCGCCATTCCCAACCAGGTCTAGCTAGTCATTCCATCCCCAACACAGGCTGTACATAACTCGGATGAATTGTAAGTAATTAATCTATTTCTCTCTCGCACTTAACAAGTTTATCAGTTCTTTGAGAGTAGAGACTGTCTTTTTAATATTAATATCTCCAACCCTAACACAGTAAGTCTTCAGTGAGGGTTTATTTAAATAAATTGGTTGATAAATCTAGTGTAAATGTTAAAAATAATTGATACTAACAACCAGGAAGTTAACCTGAACATTAATAGATTCCATTTATTCGTAAATATTGAGAACGTGCTGTGATTAAAGCATTGCTAGAGAATACCAGGGAAAGGATATATGGTGATAAACCCCACCAGTCTGGTGGGGAATTCTGATATAAGCAGGCAATTATGTCACATCATTATGAAGGAAGATGTGTGCTATGCGCATGAATGAAACAGCACATTTCGAGGAACGGGAATTTAGCAGAACCTACAACATTGTGTGTTTGGGCTTCGAGATGCTAGAGGGATAACTAGAGGCAAAATCACAGTCCTTTCAGAGCAGGGAAGACTCTGGTTTCATCTGCATTTCAGAAAGATTGCTCGGGCTCTAATGATTGTGTCTTAAGAAATACAGCACTGAATAAATTGTTTGAAATTGATATTTACATAGATCCTTGTGTACCTCAGAGTATTTATGTCCTTTCGTTTTTGTCTTTAAGCAACGAAGTGGCGAATCTGTTAAAGTACACCAACTTGATGTTGCTATTCCCTTGCATCTCAAAAGCCAGCTGAGAAAAGGGCCCCCACTTGGTGGTGGGGAAGGAGAGGCCGAGGCCGCAGACACCATGCCGTTCGTCATGTTAACGAGAAAAGGCAATAAACAGCAGGTATGAAACTGCCCACTGCCCACTGTGTGTTCACAATGGACTGTTAGTTATCAAGTGTAAGGTGAGAGTTTGTTCTAAATTCTCTGTTGCCTACAAGGGGAAAGAGTTGGAAACAGTTAAAGTATTTAGTGGGAGAAATAATTGGATCCAGTATATAGAAGATACATCTGACTTACCAATGGATAGTTCCATTGAAAATTTATGCATATATATTAGAATATATAGATAACTTTGACTTTCAGCAGCAAGGTTTCCTGAGTGCATTCAGGGTGGGAAAGGAAAGGAGGATGACAGGTACAACTCAAGTTACCAAGACTTCTGTTGAAAGTCATTGTTTTGGATCCCTAATCCTCCTCTGTTCTCCTTAGACTGCTTCCCCTTTCTTTTCCTTGTCTCACAGACAGCCCTCAGAATCATTTCCCCGACTACTAAGCTGTTACTTTAGGAATTCGTCCATTGACAGCTCACATCCTGCTCAGAGAGATAGACAAACATCATATATTTGCAGATGGTGAAAAGTGCTATGAGGAAAATAAGGCCTGATTCTCAGACACAACTCTAGGAGGTATCATATATTACCAGTGGTGTAAAAACATTTCTGAAATCAAGCTGCCTTTTAGAGTTGATGAATCTTGTGAAAATTGGCAACATTTTTCTGTGTTAGTGGTGTGTAAAATCTTATGCTTCATAGAATGTTAGATTCTATGAAATAAGGTATCTCCCACAGCTTCTCATAGACAAGTTCAATACACTTGGCTCCCACCCTCATTCTAATAGTCACCTAACAGATATTTATTGTTTACTTTCTGTGCGCCAGACACTGTTCTGTGTGCAGAATATACAGGCAGGCAACCAAAGTCCCTCCTTTCTTGGGAGCCTTAATTCTAGGGTTGGGAGGCAGACAATAAAGAAATACGTAATGTCAGGTTGGGAAAATGCTATGAAGGAAAATAAAGCAAAATCAGAGGCTAGAAAGCAACGGGGCTGGGGAGGCCATGAGAGGGAGGCCGCTGCTCGAGACGGATGATCAGGAAACACCTCTAGGACGTGTGTCATCTACTGTGGAAGGGATACACTGTCCTCAGAGACGATGCCTGATTTCATCTCTGCTTTCGTCACGTCGTTTCTTGTTACACAAAGGCTCAGAGTTGCACAGTATACCATTATTTTGCTATAGGGAGAGTAAATCTTGAGATATGAAAAGTATGTACCAAATAGAATGTGGACTGGAGGGCTGGAAAGGCTTTACATAGTGACTCATGTTAATAGTTAACTTGACTTAGGTTCAGAGCACTGCTGTATCTTTCAGACACTTCCTCATAATTCCTTTCCGGTCATCAGGCGATTCCTCCGTCCCAGGCTCTTGGGTTATGATGCTTTCAGGAAAGTTTCGCTCTGTCCCACCCTCAGGCCAAGGTGAAGCGCTGCCATTTCCCTGATCTCCCATCCTCCACTCAGTCCCTAGAAAAATTGGGGATTTTTTTTTTAATTAAGACCGTAAACTTGGTATTAGACTGAGATCTCTGCAAAACTGCTCTCCTCTGAGCACCCGGAATTGCTAGATCACCACAGTTACCAGGATTCTTGAGGTTCAGAGATTTTGCTTTTCTTGGGACTAAGTTCTCTGAGCTAGACTTCTCAATTTCTGTTATCACATTTTAGGTCTGCTTCATCCTCTTTTTCTTTAAAAGCCCTCAATCCTTAACATAGATTTTTTTGGCATCAAAAAAAATGTTTTTAATTGTGAAGGGCATACATGGCAACTTCAGTTAGATAAACCTCAGTTCCCTTTCCCCTGCAGGCACTGGACATTTGTATTACATGGACGCACTTGTTGAGCCTTGAATATTCTTACCTACAAGCGGGCTAGAAATGTATTTCTGCGAAGATCAAATTACACAAGAGTGAATAATCAGTTTTTTCATTTGTCCCTCCCTTTTGTGAGGCACAGTGAAAATTCATTATACCTTAGTCAACTCGTACACTCCATTGGACCTTTTCAGAATGAGTAGGCATAAATTATATTCAAACCTACCTTAAGTTTTTCAGCTTTGAAAAATAAATTCATTTTAGCAGTCCCAAATTCTAAATTGTATGGTTCAAAATAAGACTATGTGTTTATTTCTTGGGAGGAATATTTTTAGTTTAAAGTGGATAGATTTTATACTGTGTAACCCATGTAACTATACAAAAGGAGTGGAAGTCCTCATTTCTTAAAATGTGAGATTTTGTTTAATTTTTAAGGAAACATTTAAAAAATACTAGCAAACATGAAATGAGAGTTCAGAATACTTGGCTATTAAGTTTCAACTCATAAATTTTATTTGGAATTTTGGAAAATGTTCAATTTTAGGAACATTATTTGAAGCAACATCACTGGTATTTTGTGGTCTGCAAAAGAAAGTATAGTTTGTTCTGATTTTTATTTCTTTATTTGACTTTTGGGTGTTGGTCCTTCTGGTGCAACATTTTTTCTAGAAAAGTGAGATGTGTTGCCTTTATAGGAATCTTTAGTTCTCAAGTGAAAGATCTCTTTGTACCAAATTTATGCTCAGAAAAAACTTTCTCCTCTAATCATTAGGAAAATACTGATGAAGTAAGTAGCTGAAAGAAAGATAATGCCATGAATAATTTATTTCTAAATTTAAATATTTGTGAATTAGGATAGTGAATTGAAATACAATGTTTTAAACAAAAGCACAATATATTTATTGCAGTTGAGTACTTGTAAACACCCATTTTTTGCAGTTAACATTTATAAGGAGTCTTGATTTGTTTTACATGTCCTTTGGAGTAATCGATACTTGTTTATCATATTAATGGGATTATATATATGTATTTGGATACATACGTGTATATATATTTTTCCAGTTTCAGCTATAAGTATGCGGTAGCTTCATATATATATATATATATTGCTTTATTGGCATTGTAATGCCCCAGGAAATCTACTTTGAGTGGCTTTAATCTTTTTATCATCTATTTTGCTATAAAGTAGTATCTCTCTTAAAAGTGTCTTAGCAGCTTTATAGTAAGAGCACTTGGTGAGCGTGGTGTCGGGACATTTCTTTTGTGCTCTCTACTTACTACTGTCTCTTCTCTGTCCCTATAAAGTTTTACAAAAGGAAAAATTCCTTTTGTAAAACTTGCCTCAGGTCATAAAATGTGTTTTTGTTTCTTTCATTTATAATGATTTCTCTTGAGAAGTTATGGCTAAAATTAAAAAGATTGAGTATTCCCACGAATGTGAAGGAACCGGAACTCTCAGACACTGCTACTACAATGTAAAATGGTGTAGCCACTTTGGAAAACATTTTCTCATAAAACACATCAGATATTCCCAGCTCTTCTATTCCTAGCATTTTTCTATTCTTTTTTTAATTTAAAGAAATGAAAACATGTCCACACAAATATTTGTACATGAATGTACAACTGCATTTGTAGTAACCCCAAACTGGAAATAGCCCAAATGCTATCAACAAGCAAACTGATAAAGAAGTTGTGGTATATTCATAAGGGGGTAATGCTCTACTATAGAAAGGAATGAACCGTTGACACATACGACTACCTGGATGCATCTCAGAATCTGTGTGTAAAAAGAAGCTGGACAAAATAGGGTACATGTTGAACGATTCAATTTATATACGATTTTAGAAAGTGCAGACTAATCAATAGTGACAAAAAGCAGTCAGCATTGTCTAAATAAAGGAATAGCTGGGTAACAAAGGAACAAGAGGGACCTTTGGAGGTGATGGATGTACTCACTATTTCTATTATCTATTACAGTGAGGTTTTCTTATGTGTATGCACCTGTCAACACTCATCAAGTTGTACATTTAAAATATGTGTAGTTTACTGTACTCATGTTAAATATAACTCACTAAATTTTTTGTTTGTTTGTTTGTTTTTTTAAAGATGGTTTTGAACTTGTATAATAGAAAGTGATAGTTGCAAAGAGTCCATACTAGACCACTAAGTTCATTGAGGAGAAGGGGTGAGGTCTGCTAGGCCGGTAGCTAAATGGACTGCCTTAGATAGATTTGTATTTTTATATGTGAGATAATTATCTGCTGTGATATAAATGAAATGTAGTTATTTGGCTTTGTAGATAGTTTCACACCCACATTTAATATTTTCCACTTTAGTGTGCATCTAGCCTTTTGCATTTAGTATTCTGGGTATTACATTTTAAGAGGAACATATTACATGCATCATAAAAGAATAAATACCAAGAGAGGACATCTGAAATAATACAAAGAATCAAATTGTCAAATCAAACGCAAATGAATCAGAGATCTTATGCAGGGTTAAGCTTTACTAATAACTTCAAGGGTGCATGCATTCAGAAGGCACAGACCAAGCCGAGAGAGTTGTGGGATCCTGAGAATAATAGCTCCTTAAGTCCTTCCTTTCTGCCTCAGTCAACATGTCTTTGGTCCAAAGTATTAGAGGAGGGTAAGTGAGAAGTGCAGGTTATACACAGCAGAGAGAATTTAGGTTATGAAACATTTCCATTTATTACTCAGTTGCAAAGCTTACTCAATAATTTTCTGGGAGCCATGGCCCGTAAATTCATAGATTCTGTCTAGGTTCACTTACTTTGCACAATCCTAAACCGGGACATCCTGCTAAAAACAAAAACATTCCGTAGGTAAGGACTCTCCACATAACAGAGAAATAGATCTTGTAGATCTGCTGTTTAATTTGTCTTCCTTTCCCACATCACAGCTGTCTTCAGCAGTAAGAAGGTCTGTTTGTACTGAAGGTGGGCTAGATTTGTTCTGGGTAGTTCAGGAGAGCAGAACTGGTTCCAGAGGACAGAAATGAAAAGAATGCCAATTACAGCTTGCTATAGAAAGCCTTTTTGACAATTACTCATGCATAATAGGGGCTATAGGATGGAAAAATGATCCCCTTGGTGCTAGATGCGTGCTCCCAACAGTGCAGAAAGATGAGCGTCTGCTTCTCAGGAGCTTGAACTTGATGGCCTCCACTTCCCATCCAACCCGAGTGAGCCTCTAGTAGGGTAATACCATTATCTCTTTCTGTTGTTGGAGTTTACTGTCTTTATTGATTTATAGGAAAGGAAAGCCACTGTTGTTGTTTTCAACGCTTTTAATTCTACTTACTATTTTATTTGAAATCATTTTTTTCTCTTGAGTTTCTCAAGCCATTTGTGATTTTTTTCCCCCCTCAGTTTAAGATCCTTAATGTGCCCATGTCTTCCCAACTTGCTGCAAATCACTGGAACCAGCAGCAGGCAGAACAAGAAGAGAGGATGAGAATGAAAAAGCTCACACTAGATATCAATGAACGGCAAGAACAAGAAGATTATCAAGGTATAAAACCACTTAGAGGACAGACGTGGTAAATTTTGATGCTTTTTAGGCTTTTTAAATGTAGTGTCAAAGTTGTTCTCGACCTTTCTATGCCATGTTTGTATATATTTAGTCTGAGTAGCTGATTATTATTTATATTCTTTTCCATGTTCATTTTTCTCTCACTTATTTGGCAATAACAGTAATGTAATTTTCATCATAATTTGCTCATAATTTTAAATTTCATTATAATCTTATCATAACTCCTTAATTCAGTCTCCATACTGTTAGAGCTATTTTTGTAGGAGAGATAATGGTCAGGTTTTAATCATCTCATGTTGTCAACTGTGAGCAAATTGACTCAACAAATATTAGCTTGTTTTGTCTATTTGGGAGTCCCAATCTCGAGGACCCTATATGTTCCTTCAGATTCCAGGGTATGCTCAAATTAGGATTCTAGTTTCATGCAGACATACTCAGCACTCTTGGATTAACTGGAACCTTCTGTATAGAATTCATTCACACTTCATAAGCCAGCCTTTTTTTTAATTATTAATTTTATTGGGGAATATTGGGGAACAGTGTATTTCTCCAGGGCCCACCAGCTCCAAGTCATTGTCCTTCAGTCTAGTTGTGGAGGGCGCAGCTCAGCTCCAAATCCAGTTGCCGTTTTCAACTTTAGTTGCAGGGGGCGCAGCCCACCATCCCATGCGGGAATTGAACTGGCAACCTTGTTGTTGAGAGCTCGTGCTCTAAACAACTGAGCCATCCGGCCACCCCTCCAGAAGCTCAGTGGCAGCTCGTCTTCAGTCTAGTTGTGGAGGGCACAGCTCACTGGCCTGTGTGGGAATCGAACCGGCCACCCTGTAGTTCAGAGCTCACTCTCTAACCAACTGAGCCATCTGGCCGAGCCATCAAAACAGCCTTTTGATGTTTCTGTGGCACCAGATTTTAGAGCTGTTCTGAGAACTACTTTTTGTGCGAGAGATTGTTGTGTAAAGAAATTCTTGGTTTTCTATCTTTAAGTCCCATTTCTAGAATCTCCTCTTCCAGTTGATACCCGGCATTCTTAATAATAGCTAACACTCAGTATAAGTGATTGCTTTGGGCTGGACCCAGTTTTATGTGCTTTTTCAAAGCATTTAATCCTCACAACAGTTCTGTGAGATAAATGCTTATTATTATCTTCATTTTACATTTAGGGAAACTGAATCGAAATTCTCATCGCTAGTAAGTAGCAGAGCTGGATTTGAACCAGTATTGTCTGGCTCCAAACACTCTGCTTGTAGTTATTGTACCATACTGCTTCTAGTACTGTTGTACTGCCTTACAAGACCCTTATGTGTGGCCACACTGGCAATAAGGGGAGCCATAGGCCGTGGAAGAGCACGTCTCATCTCCATATGTAATGGTCGTTTTTCTTTAGTCAGCCACCTGACAGAACTAATACACTTGCTAGCTCCCTCGGGTTTTATTTGCTTTCCTGGGGCAGAACATTTACCAGAGTTCACCACCTTTTCTCTTTTGCTGCTCATTCCAGAAATGCTGCAGTCTCTTGCCCAGCGCCCAGCTCCAGCAAACACCAATCGGGAGCGGCGGCCACGATACCAGCACCCAAAGGGAGCGCCTAATGCGGATCTAATCTTTAAGACTGGTGGGAGGTAGGACAATCTTTCTCATTTCTCCAGAGCTCCTTGTTTTGCATGATGTCCATGTGGACAAATCAGATAGTTCTGGATTATACTTATTCGTAAAGGCCGAATTACCACCGAAATAGAAAAATCTTTGAGTAGTAGGTATTTGAGAAAAGAAAACCTGTTTATAAAATAGTTACAGTTTTGTTTTGTGTTTTAAATCTTGATTTCAGCCACCGATTCTGGCTTTCACTCTCTCCGAGTGGACTTCTCTGGGTTTTTTAATTTTCTCTTTTGCATTTACAGAGAAGACAAGCTACAGATTTAGTTTGAGAGAAATCACAGGCTTTGTGTCAGGATCTGTCAGGGTCAACATTACGTCATCTTAATGTTTACAGAAATGCAAGACGTAATTACTAGACTTTCAAATATGCAGGCTGAGTTTGTTTTGAGGTATTTTGTTTGTTTTTTAAATTATAAAATGTCCTGCTGGGATTTATGCCAACTCTACTTGAACCTGAGTTGCTTAATGTGAAATAATTAAAACTCCATAAGGAATTTCACATAGACGATGTTCCCTAATAAGACCTAATTCATCTTTTTTTAAGGATTTAAAAATTATTTAAAGTTTTTCTGGGACCTGATCTAAAGACCCATACCATTAACTCAATTTTCTGTTTTGTGATTGGGTTATGATCAAAGTGACATTGGCTTTGCTGCTCTTACTGGTCTCGCTCAGGGTGTTAGTGTTTAGAGGAGGATATACAACAGCCCCGAGAATCACCTTGTTGTTGGGGGTGGCGAGCAGGTATAGAAGGGAGTATGCTGGGAGCAGTAGGAGCGCTTTGTTTTTGGGGAGAGTAGCCTTGGGGAAAATGCAGACGTGAGATCCTACGTCTTTTATTCACTAAGTGTCTTTGTGTGTTTCTGGTAACATTTTTCTTTGAACTGTATGCTTAGACAACTCTAATCAAATTGCGGTCTAGAAAATTGGTTTGTCAAGGCGGTTTAGGGATCTGTTTTTTAACATCTGTTGAGTGCAATGTTTTTAGAAATCTAAGTTATAAATGCTGTACAAACCTATCTAATTAGGCATAATGATATATTAGGTTAATTTTAATTATCCAAACTTCATTAAAGTTCCCTAATAAATGTAAATACATATAAATATTGCTACTAAACCTAGGTAGGTTAACTGGCCATGAAAATATTAGTTTCTTGCTTTCACATTTTCTCAGAGTGGCTTTGAATATATACCATAGTGTTCTGTTTCCTGTTCTTGTCTCGTGATTAGAGGAGGTTAGAACTATTAGAATATTTTTATCTGGATGTTTCCATCAACTTCACCTTCCTGTGTTGCACCTTGACATCTCTGAACACCATTATTTTATTCTTGCCAAACCCCTTCTCGAGTCAGATATTGCGAATGTAGCATCTTTTCCTAACTTCTAAGTGTTTGACTTTGTAGAATCAGTATAGTGTTTGATACATAATTGATATCTGTAGTAGGATTTGCTCCTCTCCACTTACACGTATCTAGCACCTACCATGGCGTCAGTCCTGTACTATGGAAAATTAAAAAGTAGAAAAGACAAAGTTTTAACCCTCAGTGTTATAGTTCAATGGGAAAACCAAGTACAGGTACTTGAAAGAGCTAATTCTAGTCATATATTTCTTTAAAAACTCATTGGTAGAAAGTGTTAAGTACTAAGCATTTCTTAGGCCAATAGGGAACAAACGTGGGAAGACAGATGTGTAAATATATATGCTATAATGGGTGTGTATATGAACACAAAGGTATGCCTCTCTTTGTTTGGTACCAGTTTTTCAGTCGTTTTTCAAAATTCCCTCTCTCCAGTCCCCCAGTTTAGCGAGACTTCGAGGAACTGGTGGCCACGTTTGTTCTTATTTTCTCTTCATGCACTTGTGTGGCTGACTGTAGTCTCCTGCCTCCCCTGCCTTTTCGCTGAAACGGCCTCCTCCAGCCACCAGCTGCCTCCTGGTCTTCATTCAGGAGTCTCTCAGGCTCTCAGAGCACGTAGCATGCAGGCCTCCTGTTCTTCTTGGCTTACTCTCTTCCCTGGACCTGGCTCAGCTGTCTTCTGGTCTTGCTCTTCCCTCCCTGTCTCCCGTCTCCTGCCTCCTTTCTGGGCTTGCCTCTGTCTGGAGGTGCTGTGTCTCTAGTTTCTGACTGTATATCCAGCTGTCTTCTAAATAGGCACCTAGATGTCTCACAGGAACTTAAACGTCAGTGCGCCCCTGCCTCCCGCCACTCTCCTCCTGTGTTCTCTGTGAATGGAAACACTGCCCACCCAGTTGTCCAAACTAGAAAAGGAGCTTTTAGTTTAAACTCCTCTCTCCCTCAATTTCCATATCTAGTTAATTAACAAATCCCTGATTCTTCTGCTGAATGGTTCTCACACTTGCCCATTTTATTCCACCTCCACGGGGAAATCCTAGATCCCGCTACCATCACCTCCCATTGGATTACTGCCAGCAGCCTGCTATCGACTTCTCAGTCTCCAGCTCCAACCCCTTCTGTTTCATTCTCTGTGTTCTTTCCACAGTGCAGATCTGCTGTCTGATTATGTGAGCTCTTCAGTGGGTCCTCATGGCTGGTGGGATAACGTCCAAGGCCCTGAACTTGGTTAAACAGCCCTGCATGATGGGGGTGTGCTTGCTTTATTAGCTTTCTCTTGCTATTTTTAACCCTTATTCCCAAGAAAGCTGGCCTTTTAGTTCTTCTTAGGGTCTTTTGGCCACCCCCTGTTTGGAACCCTCTCATGCTTTCCCTGGGAGAGCTCGTGTTCCTTCGTCAGATCTCACCTTGGTACTCTGAAGCCTAACAGGTCAGTGTGTGTGCCGCCCTGGCTCACGTCTCTCCACAGCCCGAGCTAACCACCTTGCTCACTTGTTGCTTCCCCCATGAGACTGAAGCCTGGGGCAGAGGCGGAGCCATTGTAAGTCCTGCGTACTTCCTGCTGCCTGGCCCATACTACCATTTGCCAAAAATAAGACCTAGCTGGACAATCGGCTTTAATGCGTCTTTTGGAGCAAAAATTAATATAAGGCCCGGTCTTATTTTACTATATATAAGACCGGGTCTTATATAACATATAATAAATATAATATAACATACGGGGTCTTATATTAATTTTTGCTCCAAAAGATGCATTAGAGCCGATTGTCCCGCTAGGTCTTATTTTCGGAGAAACATGGTAGATGCTCAGTAAATATTTGTTAAGTGGACAAAGGGCCTTTTACAAATTTATGTGTAGTCATTTCACAATCTTTCTCCTTGTGTTTTCCTCCCTAACTTTCTTCTCTGTCGTTTCTGGATTTTGTGAGAGTCCCAACTCTTAAGCAAACCCTCTACCTGTTTTAAATCTCTTCTTAAAATCATAACTTGAAAAAAAAAATCCTAACTTGTCCATCATTCTTGAAAAGCCCTCTATATAAAGTATCATGATATTTTCAAAGCCAGTGCTGTTACAGAGTGGGTGTGGATGACCAGTATAGAGGAGCAAGCAGACGTTTAAACTTGAGTTTTTGAGCCTTTTGAGCACCAAATGTTCTTTGCCATTTTTTATACTTAAGTTTTAAGCAGAGAAATGTAGTAATTTGAAAGAACGTAACTGATGGGGTAGAGTCTCTCTTGGTGCTTTGTCTCCTCTTTATTTTCTATTTTCAATGCTGGGCCCAGACTTGGCAGAAAGATGTTTATGTGGCACAGTGGTTTATCAGCTCTCTTACGGAGAACGTGCTGAGCGGGGAATTCTTGTACAAAAGAGCAAAACGAAAAATCTGAGTGAGATCTGAGAAACTGTTTTAAGTTGGATCCTTGGCAAGTGCTTTTTTAAAAATAAATTGTTACAAATATTGTTGAAATTACATAGCAGATACAGGGAAATTTATTTGAAAACTCATTAGTAAAGCATTTCAATGTTTTTCTTACCTGTGGATTTTGATTAGGCTCCGAGACGTTAATTATGATTTTTACCCTTTCTAATCAGAATCAAAATAGGGCTGTAAATTAAAACTTCTGCCCTTCTCCCTGGGCAGTAATGCTGTAACAAAGTATAGGCATTTGCTTCTAATGAGTTAAAATAGCAATATCACTCTAAGTAAACCAAGAGCCAGGGACCCCTTAGGACAGGACTCAGTTGTTTTCTGCTTGTTCATGTCGAGAACACTGAAGCTTGACATCTTTGCAAAGTGTTAGTACTAAGATAATTTATATGCTACAAATTCACATGGATTACACCAGTGCTCCTCAAACTTTAAAATACGTATTGGAATCACCTTGACTTTTATTACTGCTGGTGCTGATTCATCTCTAACCAGCCCCCAGGTGACGGCAAAGCTGCTGCAGTGGGGACCACACTCTTGAGTAGCAAGTGCTATACGAACAGGCTTTTCTTTAAAACCCATCTTAAGGAGAATGTGCATTTTTTATTACATACTCTCTGTATGTCCTTATTTGTAAGGTTAAATAAGTGGTAGTTTTGTTATAAAACACAGTCCCTCCTACAATAGTATTTAATCCAAAGTGTAGATTGTAAGTACTTTTTGGGCTGTTTGATTTTTAAATCTCTCAGATTCATTGTTTGCTTATAAACCAGTCAAGTGACACCGCCTACACTATACCTAGTGACAGAAGTGTGTCTTCTTATCAAAGACTATGAACAGTTTTTTCCTGTCATTCATTGCGTTTATTTAAAGTATTTTTATTTTAGACCGTTGCTTTGTCTTGATTTCAGGAGAGAGACTTTTCTCTTTCTCTCAGGGAATTCTTGTGTTATTGACCTTTTTTTCATTTAGTTCAGTCTGCACATGTTATCCAGGCGAAGATACACTTTTTCCTATTTGCACTTTATTCTTTGGAAGTTTCTTGCTAATGTAGCTGGCCTTGTGAAAAACAAACTATTAGTTTGCTAGAGCTTCCATAAGAAAGTACCACACACTGGGTGACTTAAATAACAGAACTGTTTGTCACAGTTCTGGAGGCAAGTCCACGAGCCAGGTGTCGGCAGGGTTGGTTCCTTCTGAGGGCCGTGAGGGAGAATGTGTTCCAGGCCTCTTGCCTGGCTTCTGATGGTTTGCCAGCAACGTCTGGCATTCCTTGGCTTCTGCACCACCACCTGATCTCTGCCTTCATCTTCACAGGGCATTCTTCCTGTGTGTGTGTCTGTCTGAATCTCCCAATGTTCTAAGGGCAAGGTCAACTGCTTTGCTGGCCCATCCTGCTCCTCGTAACTAATTACATCTGCAGTGACCCTAATTCCAAATAAGGTCATCTGAGGTACTAGGGGTTAGACTTCTACGTATGAATTTGGGGGGTACACAATTCAACCATCACACAAACCATGGATTTCAGCATCTAAGAAAGCCGTTGCAGGAAAGATACCCGTATCACTGTCCGAATTGCTCTCTTTAGTGCCCTGTTAGTTCCTGTTGCTTCTTAGTCAGTAGGAGTTTGCGTGCTCTTTGCAAAGCATTGATTTGCGTGGAGACATTAGTAACAGTGGCTGGTGGTGTTTCAGGGCTCTTCTCTTGCTGGAGCTTTGTCCTCAGTTTGGTTCTTTAATGTTGCCCCGTTTGTGCCCCCAGGAGACGTTGATCCAGCAGCACGTGTCATTTCATTAGGTCCTGTATCTGATGTTGTGGATAGTGGAGTCCTCCAGCAATTGAATGAGAGCAGTGGACACATCTCAGCATGTCGGTCTAAAGAGTTGCGAATCCAAACCTGGGACAGGCTGGGGCCATGAGGCGGGGACAGCAGCCTCTGCCAACACCGGAACAAGCCGAGCTTCCAGATGAGGCACACACGGCCTTTTGTCATGGAAATCATGGGAGGGTTCATCTTCTCCTGAGAATAGCAGTCAAGAAGTGAGATGGTTACCTTGACTACTGAGCAGTTACACCCAGAAGAGCGGCAGTGAGATGACTGAGCCGGAGAAGAAAGGGCTGTAATGGTAATGGTATGGGGGAAATGAACTTGAGTTTTAAAATTGATTTGAGTTACAGTGTCTCTGAATTGAACATCCCATGTTGGAAGAAGATACATTTGGGGGCTCCAGGACTACAGTAGAAAAGTATAGAGCAAGCAGTAAAATCTTCTAGTAAAAACTTACATGCAGGACAACAAAATGATGAAAGATAACTAAATACCAGGTAATCTACCAGGAAGGCTTTTGTTTAGGAATTTGCTTCAAGAGGAACAAGGGATGAGGGAGAAAAATCAGTTTTATCCATCAGAGTCAGTGATACAAAATTGCCTGTTAGGGTGAAAGAAAAATGTGAAGACTGTTAGTATACAAAGAACATGGATTCAGAGGGCTTAGGGAAGTCTGCCACCAGGCTGAGAAGAGGGGTACTGAGCCCATTGTAAGTATCATTGGAAACAGCGTGCCAGTCAGCATGTCACAGGAAATGGACGAAGGACAACAAGAAGTGGATGGGAAGATTTTGTTGACCTTCATGGGTTTACAGCCTCTGTCTCTAAACAAAGTATGGAAACAGTAGAGCTTTTATTTTGCTTTTGGTTTTGTTTTGTCCCCCCCCCCACCCCCCCGCACCTTCTCCCCCCTCCCCCACTAAATAGAAATGAGGGTTCTTAGTCTGTTTCTGGCAATCTGTTAATTTATTAGGATAGTTGTCTTTCGTTTGCTTTCCAGTAGGCGTAGTAAATTTAGTTAAAGAGTACATCTGTATGCTACAACTTGATTACATCTTTTTTCCTAGCTATTTTGCATTTTTTCTTTTACCATGTTTCAGTTTCTGCATGTAGAATTAAATAAGAAACAAAATTGTAAAGTTGTAACATTTCACATGGAAATGCTGCCCCAACTTCACCAGCTTCAAAAATCTGACCTTTGCCGATGCTGCAATAAAGTGTTGTAATTTATATCTGGTGTGGTTGCATTTTCTTTGGTTTGGGTTTTGGAAATCTACTAAATGGGTAAGTCATAGCTGCTTCTATAAAGGTCATCTTCATCTTTTATAAAGTGGCCTCAGAGACGATTTCTTCAGCATGTCACTTCAGCATGTCAGCATGAGTGTTGCTCTCAGTGTTGCTTCAGCTTTCTGTATTTTGCTTTGTTTTCCAGGGTGTCTGAGTTAGCTTCCTTTTGGGTCGGTACCAGAAGGGGCCTGTGGAGATCAGAGAAATGAACATTTTTAGAACAGGCCGAATGTTGGTTAAGGTGGAAACTGTCGGCACAGCACCGGAGCAGGAATGTTTACAGCTCACCCACATGCAGAAGGGTGATGAGAGCTTGTGGGAGGGAGGCAGGAGACGCAGAGACCACTGCTTTCCCTTTCGGAAGCCGCCTTACAGTCCAAAGGAATGACTGTAATCACTACTGCAAACACATCTGAAATTCAGCTGAGTCATTAGAATTTGAAAAGAAATTGAATTTTAATTAGAAAAAAGTTTCAAAACTCCATTTGATTATCCCTATTTTCCAACCTTCCTCACCAACTTCATCGCTGACCTGTGTGCTATTACTGTTCTGTGTTGGGGAGAATGGTTGCAAGTTTTGTCATTTTTATACTATTTCTAAGTTTTAAATTGTTGGGGAGCCAGGGATAATTGTAGTGTGTAGTATGCCTGCAAGTCAGCTGTGGTAATTGCCCTTCATTCACCTTTCGTCTGTCATCTAGAAAGAACACGGTCACTAGCGGTGTAACATGTTTTGGGAACCATAAAGAGAGTGGATCACATAAGGTGGTCTGTAACATTGGTACTTTATTCAGTCAGATTATTGTAACAGTAATAGGTTATTGGGGACCAAAAGATTAGTGATATGTAAGATAGGTTCTGTGTTAACCACCAAGAAGCTTGCTTCCATTTTTTAAAAAATGAGGGGGAAAGCCTCCAGAATTTTGAAAAATACTGTGATTCTCCTAAGCTTGTCAGTCTTTTGGGCCTCTCTTCCTCTTGTAATCCACCAGAGGAATCAGCTCTCAGTCTTCATCCTTTGATCCTTTGATTCCTTTTTGGGGACTAACAAGCCAAAAGGGCTTCTGGGGACCTGAGAGTCTGTCCGGTGAGTCCCTGCACTGCCTGTGAGAGCCGCCCAGGCCCTTGCATGCTCTTAGTCTCCAGGCAGTGTTGGACCCTGGCGGCCAGACAAGAAAGGACACAGATCGCACACGGTAGCTGGACCTGAACAGGGAGCAAGATGAGGACAGCAAACACCGCCTAAGTCACAGCAGCACGGGAGGGCGAGGTGCCGAGCCCTGGAGGCCCCCGGTGGTGATCCTGGAACGCGGGGAATGTCAGCTTTGGAAGAAACACTCAGTTCTCGGATGGGAACCGTTCTGAGATGTGCGGTAAGCTGTCATTGGTGGTGTCAGAGTTTTTGTGATGAGCAGAAGTAGCTTCATTATAGGAGAAACAGGCCCAGAGTCGTGAGGCTAACAGCAAAGAGAGGCGGCCCTCTGATTTCTTAGTAACTCCAGCCGTATCATAAAATATCCGTAATGCTCATAATGGAAAACCTGAGGTAATGGGTTTAAAAAAAAAAAAAACACATTTTCTTACAAAAGGCAGAGATGAAAGCTATCTCAGGTTCCATTCAAAAATGGCTTTAAAGTTTTTTGCATTCAGAGATCAACTTCCCACTATCCAGAAGCCCAGTCAGTGCATTCTTTAGTTGCGAATGAAAGATACGCAATTTGAAAGATACGCAATAAACTCACAGGAGATTATTGTAAGGATCCTAAAGTTTGAAACCAGCACAAGAATGTCGTTGGGCTTTAGAAATAACTAAATGGGTCAGAACTCGTGTGTGCTTTCTGCTCCTCAGCATTATTCTTCCTCACTGTCTTAGTCTGCTTAGGCTGCCATATCAATCCCACCGACTGGGCAGCTTAAACAGCAGGCATTTCTTTCTCGCAGTTCTGGAGGCTGGAAGCCTAAGAACACGGTGCCAGCGTTGTGTGTTTCTGGTGAGGCCTCTCCTTGGCTTGCAGCTGGCCGCCTTCTCACTATGTCCTCACGTGGCCTTTCCTCTGTGCGTCCATCCCTGCTGTCTCTTCCTCTCCTAAGCACACCGGTCCCATTGGGTTAGGGACCCGCCCTGTGACCTCATGTAACCGTAAAGGTCTCATCTCCAAATCACAGTCACACTGGCAGGGTGGGACTGCAACCTATGAATTTCGGGGGACACAATTCAGTCTATGACACTCGTAAACTTGCCTGCCAAAAGTTCCCGAGTTTTGTTTTGCAGCTACAAAGCCAGCCTGGACCAGTGATCTGTGGTCAGTGGGCGGGAGTCCTGTGAAATCACGGCCACTCTTTAGGAGCCTTAAGAATTAACTGGGAGAGGGTCACGTCCTTAACTCGGTTATCCAACATTGGGGTTCTCAAATTTTAAATGTGAGGTTTACCACATAGCTATAAATTTATTTCTAAAGTTTGTTTTTTACTCATAGACACAGACAATAGTTTAGAGGTTACCAGAGGGTAAGGGGGGTGGGGGGAGGGAGATGAGGATCAAATATATGGTGATGGAAGGAGAACTGACTCTGGGTGGTGAACACACAATGGGATTTATAGATGATGTAATACAGAATTGTACACCTGAAATCTATGTAATTTCACTAACAATTGTCACCCCAATAAATTAAAAAAAAAAAAGAAGTTTGTTTTTTAAAGAATTCCGAATGTGTTATCTATACAAGCTTTCGTTAAACCATCCCTTTTACTCTGCATGGCTGGCCCTTGGGGGCAGCTGTCCCAGCTCTCAGGCTGGTGTTCCTGCTAGACTTGTTCTGAATGAAAACAAGTGGAGGTGGAAGTAATTTGAAATAAATTTTAAAATACTTAGCATGCTATAAGTAACATCACGGTTTTTGGCATTCTTATCTAAATCTTATTTAAATGTGATTTTTTTTTTTAACCTTTGCAAGTCAAAGGACATTTAGCCATCTTCTGTTATCTCGATGGATATGCTTCTTTCTGGATGAGTAACTTTGAAAATTGTTGGGTTATTACTCAAATGTTTGTTTCTTTAGAAGCGGATCCGATTTTATAGTTATTGGGAAAAGCATTTCAAATTCTGTTGAGTACGTGTATGTATTTGTACCGGTACTCATGTTTGTACCCTTTCTTTGGCTTTCAACATGGTACTGTGTAGTCAGTTTTATTTTGGATTCATGGATTTAAACATTTGTATGAATACTTGGCAACTATGGGAAGAGAAAGACAAGAAAACTTTATTAACCCCATTCTATATACCAGGCGCTGCCCTAAGCACTGGGGGTTCAGAGAAGGTGAGAAAAAAATCCTTCCCTCATGGAACTGGCACGGTAGCAGGGGAAACAGACAAGAAGTGAAAAAGTCGGTGACGGTGTCTGCGAGTGCTTATTGCGTTGCGAGGCACACAGGAAGGGTTCTCTTGTTGGCAGCTACTGTTTACTACACCTTTGCCTATGTCGTTCCCTCTGCCAGGGATGCTGTTCTGTCCTTTATTACCTGGCTTGTGCCATTTGCCTTTCAAGGTTGAGTTCAAGCTTCGCCACCTCTAGGAAACCTTGCTGTCCTCTCCACCCCTTCAATTTAGGTGCTTTTCTGGAGCTTTATTAAGATGCCTCTTTGCCTTCCTGCCTGCCCACCCTTGGTGAAAGATGAGTTTTAAAGGAGAGTGGTTACTCTGCTGCCGTTTTTTGCAAAAAGGACAAGTGGAGCCCCTTGTATAGGAGTACAAGGCTAGGAATGAGGGACCCCTATGAAATGCTCAACAAATGCTTCCCCCAGACTCTGAGGGAATCTGCTCAACCCCAGGACATGCACGTGACCGTGTTCTGAACCACCTGCCCCTGCCACATGCGGAACAGAACTTCTGCACTTGACCCACATGCTGCCCAACCTTAGCTCTCACTTGTCTGGCTTGACCAGTTGAGCTCAGGAATTTGGAAAATGGAAACAGGTCCCACCACTCTGCCATTTGCCCGGTTCACACTGTGGATGATGGCATGGCGACTTTCAGGGTCAACGCTGGCAGGAAATTTCTTGCCTGCACTGATGGGCAGAGAACGTTATTCTTGTTCCATGAACTGTTTGCTTTGTAATCTAAGAGGAACAGGTGGGCTTCATGTATTCCGAGAGCTGTGTGCACCTGTAGGTGCACGCCATTGGGGGTGCTCAGGTCTGGAAGTTTTTCAGTAGACGCCCAGAGAAAAGAGATGCCTATTATATTCCGAAGGGCAGTGAAGGTGCCAGGCTGACCACTGGTCACTCACTCACTCATTAGATGTTTATTGAGCACCAGCTCCGATACCTCCTACCTGTGTGGCCTTGGGTAGTTATTAACCTCTAGGCCTCAGTTTTCCCTCCTGTAGAACGGGGATAACTTGTTAGGGCTGTCTGAGGAATTAATAGGATAATGGACATGAGAGTCCTAACACAGTGGCTGTCACATAGTGAGTGCTCAATAGAGGTTACGTGGTAGAAGTACTTACAACACCACAGCCTCTGTGTGCCAGCTAGTGTGGGATACAAAGTTGACCAAGCAGGCTGTCTGCCCTTGAAGAACTCAGAAACCCTTCAAGTGTGCAGAGGGAATATCAAGTTCCAACCTGGGTGGCTAAGATCACACATGTAATTTCTAATGAACTATGCCTTACTGCCCACAGAAAAATGTGCCTGAACGGCAGTGGGAATGCCACCCTGCAGGTGACTGGCCTGGACCAAGTCCTGTGTCCTTGCCGAACAGAGAAGTAATGTCCCCACTTCCCAGAGATCATTGGACACTTCGATTTAGGCGTAAACCTTTTCTCATGAAGTTTATTGTGTACGTCTCTTCCTTCCCCAACAACGGGGTTGGTGGTCGGCTTGCATATTAAGGAGAAACACATGGTGACCCTAGTTCATATGACTCCAGAAAGATGGCAGCTTCTGAGTCCTCCAACGTCCCCACACAAGAGTGGGCTATTGGGTCAGACCTCCTTGAGTGTGTTCCTGAGATACATATCATGGGTGGGGGACAGACCGACAAAATTCCAGGATGTCCTTTGGAACAAGGGATCCTTCAAACCACACAGGCTGGTGAGTTGTGTCTCAGTGGAGTGGGCCCGGCAAATGTTCCAAAGTTATCCTGAGACCGAGGTGGGTTCCTGCCGGGCTCCTTGAGAGGGCACTGGCAGAGAATAGGAAGTGCAGGGAGCCAAAAGGAAGCAGTTTTGAAATGAGAAAGCGGAGTGTTTCCTCAGCTCAATCAGTTTGACCACCTGCTGTGTGTGTAGCACCAGGGCCCATGGGGGTTGGACTTCTGTGTGCACTTCTGTGTGCACCGGGGCTACTGATGAGGAGCGGTAGGGAATGACCCAAAGCCTTCCATCATCTATAATCTTGTTCCAAGCCGCACGCGGCACATGCACCCTCCCTGTCAGCACACACCAGCGGCGGCACTGCCGCGTCCTGTGATTGCAGGGTGGTGGAGGGGTGCTGGCTGGGAGCAGACAGCCGCTGGGAGTCCTGGCTGCCACTGGCTGGCTAGTTCCTTCACCTAAGCCTTGTTTAACTCTTTTATACCATGAGAATCAAGTTATGAATGTTCCAGGGTGATTGTGAAAATTGAATGGAAAGCATTCACTCAACACCTATGTGCTGGGTCGAGTTCACCGTGATACACAAGGCAGAATTGTGCTTCTGTGGGGCTCACATTCTAGGGAAGAGAGAGACATAATAAAGAGAAATGAAGGAAAAGACCAAATCGAGATAAGCTGTGACGGATACCGTGATGGGCCACCCAGGCTGCGTTCACTGAACGCCTTGTTCTGGGAGCGCTGTTGGCAGGTGGCCTTCAGCTGTCAGCTCCTTGGGGGTGGCTCAGCCACAGATGCCGCCCAGGTGGCCCGCGGAGGCCCACATGCAGGGCTACGAAGGCCTGGCCATCCTGACCTAGGTCACGACAACTGAAGGGCCGTTCAGCTGCAGAGCCCCATGTGGAAGCTGCTGCTGAGCCTGCGTCATGGCCCACTGGCCCCCTGCCGTCCTTCCTGCCCCCCTTCCACAGTTGCTGATCCCAGGAGTGCTGCCTGATAAACATTCCGTGCTCGAAACTCCTGCTGGGGTCTGCTTTTCCGAGACCCAGACTGCAACCCGAGTGCTCTGCCAGGGGGTGCTGTGCCGTGACTGATTGGCTCCTTGAGGTTGGGCATGTGGAGGAGCGCCCCAGCCCCCTCCATCTGGAGACAGGAAGCGCAGCCAAGACCTGGTGACAAGGAGCAGCCCCTTGAAGATGGGGGAGGACATCCCAGACAGGAGACCAGGGAAAGGGAGGAGCGTGGCCCGTTTGAGGGACTGAAAAACCAGTAAGAGGTGGAGGAAAGAGGAAGAAGTCGCAGAGAGGCAGGGCCCCTACCCGAGAAGACTGGTTAAGCCACGGATTTTCGTCCAGGTGTGATATGATTTGATATGATTTTAAAGGATCAATCTGGCTGCTGAGAGGAGAGCAAGACAAAGGGGGCTAAAGGAGAATTGGGGAGACCTATGAGGAGGGTATGGCAAGAGCGTGGGCAACAGACGCTGCTGGTGACGGTGGAGACAAAGACAGATTCAAGACTCGTATCCCAAGTAGGACTGAGCGGACGTGATGGGGTCACTGTAGGAGAGGGTGGGATGAAGGGGCGGTTGGGAGCCTGGCCTGGCAGTGAGGCGGGTGGGTACTGAGAGGGCACACATGCACACAGCCCGTGTGGTGGCATGCATTGAGAGGGAGAACTGCCAGGCGCTGCGCAGTCCTCCATCCGAGAGGTGCATAGCCTGGCTCCACACCAAACGTTTCCACAAGCTGCCGGTGTAAATGCCACTGCCAAATGGACCTGGTTTCTAGAGACTACCTAGTGTGCAGATGGACTGCATGGGCCTTGGCCAGAGACCTACAATTCCATTGTCCTGGGAAAGACAAAGGAGGCCGATGGGAAGAGGGTATTCTTCACCAGAACTAAACTTCCTGGCCTCTAAGGAACCTCAGCCCTGGGCCCCAGGACATGAGGTGAGAGGGGATGCTCTGCGCTGGGCCTGCGTCTGAGTGTGAGGGATGGTCCCCCCTGGCCTGCACCTGAGGAGTGAGGGATGGTCCCCCTGGGCCTGCCCCTGAGGAGTGAGGGATGGTCCCCCTGGGCCTGCACCTGAGGAGTGAGGGATGGTCCCGCTGGGCCTGCACATGAGGAGTGAAGGATGGTCCCCCTGGGCCTGCATCTGAGGAGTGAGGATGGTACCCCCTGGGCCTGCACCTGAGGAGTGAGGGATGGTCCCCCTGGGCCTGCACCTGAGGAGTGACGGATGGTCCCCCTGGGCCTGCACCTGAGGAGTGAGGATGGTACCCCCTGGGCCTGCACCTGAGGAGTGAGGGATGGTCCCCCTGGGCCTCCACCTGAGGAGTGAGGGATGATCCCCCTGGGCCTTCTCCTGAGGAGTGAGGGATGGTCCCCCTGGGCCTGCGCCTGAGGAGTGAGGGATGGTCCCCCTGGCCTGCACATGAGGAGTGAGGGATGGTCCCCCTGGGCCTGCATCTGAGGAGTGAGGATGGTACCCCCTGGGCCTGCATCTGAGGAGTGAGGATGGTACCCCCTGGGCCTGCACCTGAGGAGTGAGGGATGGTCCCCCTGGTCTGCACCTGAGGAGTGAGGGATGGTACCCCCTGGGCCTTCTCCTGAGGAGTGAGGGATGGTCCCCCTGGGCCTGCACCTGAGGAGTGAGGGATGGTACCCCCTGGGCCTCCACCTGAGGAGTGAGGGATGATCCCCCTGGGCCTTCTCCTGAGGAGTGAGGGATGGTCCCCCTGGGCCTGCGCCTGAGGAGTGAGGGATGGTCCCCCTGGCCTGCACATGAGGAGTGAGGGATGGTCCCCCTGGGCCTTCTCCTGAGGAGTGAGGGATGGTCCCCCTGGGCCTGCACCTGAGGAGTGAGGGATGGTCCCCCTGGGGCTGCACCTGAGGAGTGAGGGATGGTCCCCCTGGGCCTGCACATGAGGAGTGAAGGATGGTCCCCCTGGGCCTGCACCTGAGGAGTGAGGGATGGTCCACCTGGGCCTTCTCCTGAGGAGTGAGGGATGGTCCACCTGGGCCTTCTCCTGAGGAGTGAGGGAAGGTATCCCCTGGGCCTGCACCTGAGGAGTGAGGGATGGTCCCCCTGGGCCTGCCCCTGAGGGGTGAGGGATGGTCCCCCTGGGCCTGCACCTGAGGAGTGAGGGATGGTCCCCCTGGGCCTGCATCTGAGTGTGAAGGATGGTCCCCCCTGGGCCTGCCCCTGAGGAGTGAAGGATGGTCCCTCTGGGCCTGCGCCTGAGGAATGAAGGATGGTGCCCCTGGGCCTGCGCCTGAGGAGAGAGGGATGGTCCTCCTGGGCCTGCACCTGAGGAGTGAGGGGTGTTCCCCCTGGGCCTGCCCCTGAGGAGTGAGGGATGGTCCCCCTGGGCCTGCCCCTGAGGAGTGAGGGATGGTCCTCCTGGGCCTGCACCTGAGGAGTGAGGGGTGGTCCCCCTGGGCCTGCACCTGAGGAGTGAGGGATGGTCCCCCTGGGCCTGCACATGAGGAGTGAGGGATGATCCCCCTGGGCCTTCTCCTGAGGAGTGAGGGATGGTCCTCCTGGGCCTGCACCTGAGGAGTGAGGGATGGTCCCCCTGGGCCTGCCCCTGAGGAGTGAGGGATGGTCCCCTTGGGCCTGCCCCTGAGGAGTGAGGGATGGTCCCCCTGGGCCTGCACATGAGGAGTGAGGGATGATCCCCCTGGGCCTTCTCCTGAGGAGTGAGGGATGGTCCCCCTGGCCTGCACATGAGGAGTGAGGGATGGTCCCCCTGGGCCTGCGCCTGAGGAGTGAGGGATGGTCCCCCTGGGCCTGCATCTGAGGAGTGAGGGATGGTACCCCCTGGGCCTGCACCTGAGGAGTGAGGGATGGTCCCCCTGGGCCTGCACCCGAGGAGTGAGGGATGGTCCCCCTGTGTCTTCGCCTGAGTAGTGAGGGATGGTCCCCCCTGGGCCTGCCCCTGAGGAGTGAGGGATGGTCCCCCCTGGGCCTGCACCTGAGGAGTAAGGGATGGTCCCCTTGGGCCTGCATCTGAGGAGTGAGGGATGGTCCCCCCTGGGCCTGCACCTGAGGAGTAAGGGATGGTCCCCCTGGGCCTGCACCTGAGGAGTGAGGGATGGTCCCCCCTGGGCCTGCACCTGAGGAGTAAGGGATGGTCCCCTTGGGCCTGCATCTGAGGAGTGAGGGATGGTCCCCCTGTGTCTTCGCCTGAGTAGTGAGGGATGGTCCCCCCTGGGCCTGCACCTGAGGAGTAAGGGATGGTCCCCCTGGGCCTGCACCCGAGGAGTGAGGGATGGTCCCCCTGTGTCTTCGCCTGAGTAGTGAGGGATGGTCCCCCCTGGGCCTGCCCCTGAGGATTGAGGGATGGTCTCCCCTGGGCCTGCCCCTGAGGAGTGAGGGATGGTCACCCTGGGCCTGCCCCTGAGGAGTGAGGGATGATCCCCCTGGGCCTGCACATGAGGAGTGAGGGATGGTCCCCCTGGGCCTCCACCTGAGGAGTGAGGGATGATCCCCCTGGGCCTGCACCTGAGGAGTGAGGGATGGTCCCCCTGGCCTGCACATGAGGAGTGAGGGATGGTCCCCCTGGGCCTGCACCTGAGGAGTGAGGGATGGTCCCCTTGGCCTGCACAAGAGGAGTGAGGGATGGTCCCCCTGGGCCTCCACCTGAGGAGTGAGGGATGGTCCTCCTGGGCCTGCACCTGAGGAGTGAGGGATGGTCCCCCTGGCCTGCACATGAGGAGTGAGGGATGGTCCCCCTGGGCCTGCACCTGAGGAGTGAGGGATGGTCCCCCTGGGCCTGCACCTGAGGAGTGAGGGATGGTACCCCCTGGGCCTCCACCTGAGGAGTGAGGGATGATCCCCCTGGGCCTTCTCCTGAGGAGTGAGGGATGGTCCCCCTGGGCCTGCGCCTGAGGAGTGAGGGATGGTCCCCCTGGCCTGCACATGAGGAGTGAGGGATGGTCCCCCTGGGCCTCCACCTGAGGAGTGAGGGGTGGTCCCCCTGGGCCTGCACATGAGGAGTGAGGGATGGTCCCCCTGGGCCTTCTCCTGAGGAGTGAGGGATGGTCCCCCTGGGCCTTCTCCTGAGGAGTGAGGGATGGTCCCCCTGGGCCTGCACCTGAGGAGTGAGGGATGGTCCCCCTGGGCCTGCACATGAGGAGTGAAGGATGGTCCCCCTGGGCCTGCATCTGAGGAGTGAGGATGGTACCCCTGGGCCTGCCCATGAGGAGTGAGGGATGGTCCCCCTGGGCCTGCACCTGAGGAGTGAGGGATGGTCCCCCTGGGCCTGCCCCTGAGGAGTGAGGGATGATCCTCCTGGGCCTGCCCCTGAGGAGTGAGGGATGGTCCCCCTGGCCTGCACATGAGGAGTGAGGGATGGTCCCCCTGGGCCTGCACCTGAGGAGTGAGGGATGGTACCCCTGGGCCTGCACCTGAGGAGTGAGGGATGGTACCCCCTGGGCCTCCACCTGAGGAGTGAGGGATGATCCCCCTGGGCCTTCTCCTGAGGAGTGAGGGATGGTCCCCCTGGGCCTGCCCCTGAGGAGTGAGGGATGATCCTCCTGGGCCTGCCCCTGAGGAGTGAGGGATGGTCCCCCTGGCCTGCACATGAGGAGTGAGGGATGGTCCCCCTGGGCCTGCACCTGAGGAGTGAGGGATGGTCCCCCTGGCCTGCGCCTGAGGAGTGAGGGATGGTCCACCTGGGCCTGCCCCTGAGGAGTGAGGGATGGTCCCCCTGGGCCTGCCCCTGAGGAGTGAGGGATGATCCCCCTGGGCCTTCTCCTGAGGAGTGAGGGATGGTCCCCCTGGGCCTGCACCTGAGGAGTGAGGGATGGTCCCCCTGGCCTGCACATGAGGAGTGAGGGGTGGTCCCCCTAGGCCTGAACCTGAGGAGTGAGGGATGGTCCCCCTGGGCCTGCGTCTGAGTGTGAGGGATGGTCCCCCTGGCCTGCACATGAGGAGTGAGGGATGGTCCCCCTGGGCCTCCACCTGAGGAGTGAGGGATGGTCCCCCTGGGCCTTCTCCTGAGGAGTGAGGGATGGTCCCCCTGGGCCTGCCCCTGAAAAGTGAGGGATGGTCCACCTGGGCCTGCACCTGAGGAGTGAGGGATGGTCCCCCTGGGCCTGCACATGAGGAGTGAGGGATGGTCCCCCTGGGCCTGCACCTGAGGAGTGAGGGATGGTCCCCCTGGCCTGCACATGAGGAGTGAGGGATGGTCCCCCTGGGCCTGCACCTGAGGAGTGAGAGATGGTCCCCCTGGGCCTGCACATGAGGAGTGAGGGATGGTCCCCCTGGGTCTGCACCTGAGGAGTGAGGGATGGTCCCCCTGGGCCTGCGCCTGAGGAGTGAGGGATGGTCCTCCTGGGCCTGCACCTGAGGAGTGAGGGATGGTCCCCCTGGCCTGCACATGAGGAGTTAGGGATGGTCCCCCTGGGCCTGCACCTGAGGAGTGAGGGATGGTCCCCCTGGCCTGCACATGAGGAGTGAGGGATGGTCCCCCTGGGCCTTCTCCTGAGGAGTGAGGGATGGTCCCCCTGGGCCTTCTCCTGAGGAGTGAGGGATGGTCCCCCTGGCCTGCACCCGAGGAGTGAGGGATGGTCCTCCTGGCCTTCTCCTGAGGAGTGAGGGATGGTGTCCCCTGGGCCTGCCCCTGAGGAGTGAGGGATGGTCCCCCTGGCCTGCGCCTGAGGAGTGAGGTATGGTCCCCCTGGGCCTGCACCTGAGGAGTGAGGGATGGTCCCCCTGGCCTGCACATGAGGAGTGAGGGATGGTCCCCTGGGCCTGCACCTGAGGAGTGAGGGATGGTCCCCCTGGGCCTGCCCCTGAGGAGTGAGGTATGATCCCCCTGGGCCTTCTCCTGAGGAGTGAGGGATGGTCCCCCTGGGCCTGCACCTGAGGAGTGAGGGATGGTCCCCCTGGCCTGCACATGAGGAGTGAGGGATGGTCCCCCTGGGCCTCCACCTGAGGAGTGAGGGATGGTCCTCCTGGGCCTGCACCTGAGGAGTGAGGGATGGTCCCCCTGGCCTGCACATGAGGAGTGAGGGATGGTCCCCCTGGGCCTGCACCTGAGGAGTGAGGGATGGTCCCCCTGGGCCTGCACCCGAGGAGTGAGGGATGGTCCCCCTGTGTCTTCGCCTGAGTAGTGAGGGATGGTCCCTCCTGGGCCTGCCCCTGAGGAGTGAGGGATGGTCCCCCCTGGGCCTGCACCTGAGGAGTAAGGGATGGTCCCCTTGGGCCTGCATCTGAGGAGTGAGGGATGGTCCCCCCTGGGCCTGCACCTGAGGAGTAAGGGATGGTCCCCCTGGGCCTGCACCTGAGGAGTGAGGGATGGTCCCCCCTGGGCCTGCACCTGAGGAGTAAGGGATGGTCCCCTTGGGCCTGCATCTGAGGAGTGAGGGATGGTCCCCCTGTGTCTTCGCCTGAGTAGTGAGGGATGGTCCCCCCTGGGCCTGCACCTGAGGAGTAAGGGATGGTCCCCCTGGGCCTGCACCCGAGGAGTGAGGGATGGTCCCCCTGTGTCTTCGCCTGAGTAGTGAGGGATGGTCCCCCCTGGGCCTGCCCCTGAGGATTGAGGGATGGTCTCCCCTGGGCCTGCCCCTGAGGAGTGAGGGATGGTCACCCTGGGCCTGCCCCTGAGGAGTGAGGGATGATCCCCCTGGGCCTGCACATGAGGAGTGAGGGATGGTCCCCCTGGGCCTCCACCTGAGGAGTGAGGGATGATCCCCCTGGGCCTGCACCTGAGGAGTGAGGGATGGTCCCCCTGGCCTGCACATGAGGAGTGAGGGATGGTCCCCCTGGGCCTGCACCTGAGGAGTGAGGGATGGTCCCCTTGGCCTGCACATGAGGAGTGAGGGATGGTCCCCCTGGGCCTCCACCTGAGGAGTGAGGGATGGTCCTCCTGGGCCTGCACCTGAGGAGTGAGGGATGGTCCCCCTGGCCTGCACATGAGGAGTGAGGGATGGTCCCCCTGGGCCTGCACCTGAGGAGTGAGGGATGGTCCCCCTGGGCCTGCACCTGAGGAGTGAGGGATGGTACCCCCTGGGCCTGCCCCTGAGGAGTGAGGGATGGTCCCCCTGGGCCTTCTCCTGAGGAGTGAGGGATGGTCCCCCTGGGCCTGTACCTGAGGAGTGAGGGATGGTCCCCCTGGGCCTGCGCCTGAGGAGTGAGGGATGGTCCCCCTGGGCCTGCCCCTGAGGAGTGAGGGATGGTCCCCCTGGGCCTGCACATGAGGAGTGAGGGATGGTCCCCCTGGGCCTGCCCCTGAGGAGTGAGGGATGGTCCCCCTGGGCCTGCCCCTGAGGAGTGAGGGATGGTCCCCCTGGGCCTGCACCTGAGGAGTGAGGGATGATCCCCCTGGGCCTTCTCCTGAGGAGTGAGGGATGGTCCCCCTGGGCCTTCTCCTGAGGAGTGATGGATGGTCCCCCTGGGTCTGCACCTGAGGAGTGAGGGATGGTCCCCCTGGCCCTGCGCCTGAGGAGTGAGGGATGGTCCCCCTGGGCCTGCACCTGAGGAGTGAGGGATGGTCCCCCTGGGCCTGCACATGAGGAGTGAGGGATGGTCCCCCTGGGCCTGCACCTGAGGAGTGAGGGATGGTCCCCCTGGGCCTGCACATGAGGAGTGAGGGATGGTCCCCCTGGGCCTGCACCTGAGGAGTGAGGGATGGTCCCCCTGGGCCTGCACATGAGGAGTGAGGGATGGTACCCCCTGTGCCTGCACCTGAGGAGTGAGGGATGGTCCCCCTGGGCCTGCACATGAGGAGTGAGGGATGGTCCCCCTGGGCCTGCACCTGAGGAGTGAGGGATGGTCCACCTGGGCCTGCAAATGAGGAGTGAGGGATGGTCTCCCTGGGCCTGCGCCTGAGGAGTGAGGGATGGTCCCCCTGGGCCTGCCCCTGAGGAGTGAGGGATGGTCCCCCTGGGCCTGCACCTGAGGAGTGAGGGATGGTCTCCCCTGGGCCTGCACCTGAGGAGTGAGGGATGGTCCCCCTGGGCCTGCACCTGAGGAGTGAGGGATGGTCCCCCTGGGCCTGCCCCTGAGGAGTGAGGCATGGTCCCCCTGGGCCTGCACCTGAGGAGTGAGGGATGGTCCCCCTGGGCCTGCACCTGAGGAGTGAGGGATGGTCCCCCTGGGTCTTCTCCTGAGGAGTGAGGGATGGTCCCCCTGGGCCTGCCCCTGAGGAGTGAGGGATGGTCCCCCTGGGCCTGCACCTGAGGAGTGAGGGATGGTCCCCCTGGGCCTGCACCTGAGGAGTGAGGGATGGTCCCCCTGGCCTGCACATGAGGAGTGAGGGATGATCCCCCTGGGCCTTCTCCTGAGGAGTGAGGGATGGTCCCCCTGGGCCTTCTCCTGAGGAGTGAGGGATGGTCCCCCTGGGCCTGCACCTGAGGAGTGAGGGATGGTCCCCCTGGGCCTGCGCCTGAGGAGTGAGGGATGGTCCCCCTGGGCCTGCCCCTGAGGAGTGAGGGATGGTCCCCCTGGGCCTGCACCTGAGGTGAGGGATGGTCCCCCTGGCCTGCACATGAGGAGTGAGGGATGATCCCCCTGGGCCTTCTCCTGAGGAGTGAGGGATGGTCCCCCTGGGCCTGCACCTGAGGAGTGAGGGATGGTCCCCCTGGGCCTGCGCCTGAGGAGTGAGGGATGGTCCCCCTGGGCCTGCACCTGAGGAGTGAGGGATGGTCCCCCTGGGCCTGCACCTGAGGAGTGAGGGATGGTCCCCCTGGGCCTGCACATGAGGAGTGAGGGATGGTCCCCCTGGGCCTGCACCTGAGGAGTGAGGGATGGTCCCCCTGGGCCTGCACATGAGGAGTGAGGGATGGTCCCCCTGGGCCTGCACCTGAGGAGTGAGGGATGGTCCCCCTGGGCCTGCACATGAGGAGTGAGGGATGGTCCCCCTGGGCCTGCCCCTGAGGAGTGAGGGATGGTCCCCCTGGGCCTGCACCTGAGGAGTGAGGGATGGTCCCCCTGGGCCTGCACCTGAGGTGAGGGATGGTCCCCCTGGCCTGCACATGAGGAGTGAGGGATGATCCCCCTGGGCCTTCTCCTGAGGAGTGAGGGATGGTCCCCCTGGGCCTGCACCTGAGGAGTGAGGGATGGTCCCCCTGGGCCTGCGCCTGAGGAGTGAGGGATGGTCCCCCTGGGCCTGCACCTGAGGAGTGAGGGATGGTCCCCCTGGGCCTGCACCTGAGGAGTGAGGGATGGTCCCCCTGGGCCTGCACATGAGGAGTGAGGGATGGTCCCCCTGGGCCTGCACCTGAGGAGTGAGGGATGGTCCCCCTGGGCCTGCACATGAGGAGTGAGGGATGGTCCCCCTGGGCCTGCACCTGAGGAGTGAGGGATGGTCCCCCTGGGCCTGCACATGAGGAGTGAGGGATGGTACCCCCTGTGCCTGCACCTGAGGAGTGAGGGATGGTCCACCTGGGCCTGCACATGAGGAGTGAGAGATGGTCCCCCTGGGCCTGCGCCTGAGGAGTGAGGGATGGTCCCCCTGGGCCTGCCCCTGAGGAGTGAGGGATGGTCCCCCTGGGCCTGCACCTGAGGAGTGAGGGATGGTCTCCCCTGGGCCTGCACCTGAGGAGTGAGGGATGGTCCCCCTGGGCCTGCACCTGAGGAGTGAGGGATGGTCCCCCTGGGCCTGCCCCTGAGGAGTGAGGGATGGTCCTCCTGGGCCTGCCCCTGAGGAGTGAGGGATGGTCCCCCTGGGCCTGCCCCTGAGGAGTGAGGGATGTTCCCCCTGGGCCTGCCCCTGAGGAGTGAGGGATGGTCCCCCTGGGCCTGCACCTGAGGAGTGAGGGATGGTCCCCCTGGGTCTTCTCCTGAGGAGTGAGGGATGGTCCCCCTGGGCCTGCACCTGAGGAGTGAGGGATGGTCCCCCTGGGCCTGCACCTGTGGAATGAGGGATGGTCCCCCTGGGCCTGCACCTGAGGAGTGAGGGATTGTCCCCCTGGGCCTTCTCCTGAGGAGTGAGGGATGGTCCCCCTGGGCCTGCACCTGAGGAGTGAGGGATGGTCCCCCTGGGCCTGCACCTGAGGAGTGAGGGATGGTCCCCCTGGTCCTGTACCTGAGGAATGAGGGATGGTACCCCCTGGGCCTGCACCTGAGGAGTGAGGGATGGTCCCCCTGGGCCTGCCCCTGAGGAGTGAGGGATGGACCCCCTGGGCCTGCACCTGACGAGTGAGGGATGGTCCCCCTGGGCCTGCACCTGAGGAGTGAGGGATGGTCCCCCTGGGCCTGCCCCTGAGGAGTGAGGGATGGTCCTCCTGGGCCTGCACCTGAGGAGTGAGGGATGGTCCCCCTGGGCCTGCCCCTGAGGAGTGAGGGATGGTCCCCCTGGGCCTGCACCTGAGGAGTGAGGGATGGTCCCCCTGGGCCTGCACCTGAGGAGTGAGGGATGGTCCCCCTGGGCCTTCTCCTGAGGAGTGAGGGATGGTCCCCCTGGGCCTGCACCTGAGGAGTGCGGGATGCTCCCCGCTGGGTGTGCCTTGACTGGTGAGAAATGGGTGAGTGTAAACTGATCTCTGTCCCTGGTCTGCCTGACCTGGATTTTCCTTTTTTTTCACTCTGACTTCTGTTTGTGTACTTTGCATTGTTTCTGAGAGTTGTGCACATAACAGAGGCAGCCCAGGTTGGAGTTGTCTGATCATTGCTCACCTTAGCAGGCTGGGGGCCGCGCAGTCCACACCTGCTGCTGTCCCTCCAGAGGTCTGGCCATCTTCCAGCACCCCTCGGCTTCCCAAAGGCCCAGTACCCAGCAAACCTCACCCGCGTCATGTCTTGGTCTACTCTTTCCCCGCACCCGGTGAAGGTGGCATCAGCCGACATAGCCCCCACAGGTGAGCGGCTTCTGGTCACTCCTCAGAGCCTTCGGAAGAGAGTCAGAAGGAGTCCACGAGCTGTGGCTGACGGAACAGTGTGTAGGTCCCCAGTGCCAGCCTGTGTGACTCGTGTCCTTTACCCTTCCCTTCCATAGTCGTCCTGTGTTTCCACCTGAGCTCCCAGCTCCTGCTTGCCTCCAACCTGAAAGCAAATATGGAGGTCAAAAGAATGAAAGTTGGGCAGCGCCCTTGTATAACTGGGGGAGGAACTCTAAAATGAGTACAGAATCCCTAACTTCACTTTGTTTATTAAAACCTTTTTATCTGGAAATTATTATGGACTCACCAGAGATTGCAAAATTAGTATAGAGACGTACAAACCCTTCACCCTTCTTCCGCCAGTGATGACATCTTACATGAGTGTAGGACAGTATCCAAACCAGGGTCTGACATTGATTCAGTGCTGATAACTAGACTACAGACGTTATTCAGTTTCCACCTGTTTTTACACACGCGTTCGTGTGTGTGTGTGTGTGTGTGTGTGTGTGTACACAGTGTTATCCTATGTACAGATTTGCGTGGCCCCACCACAATCAAGATACAGAATGACTCATCACCACAGAGGAGTTACCCTTTGTCTTCTGGTTCTCCAGAGAAACAGAACCAGTAGAGAGGGAGATATGAGGAGATTTACCACAGGAATTGGTTTATGCGATTCTGGAGGCCGAAAGGTCCTCCAGTCTGCCTTCTGCATACTGGAGATGCAGGAAAGCAAGTGGTGTGATTCTGTCTGAGTCTGAAGGCTCAAGAACTAGGAGCACCATGTCTGAGGGTAGGAGACAGTGCATGTGTCAGGTCAAGTAAAGAGAATAAAATCGCCTTCCTCCTATTTTTGTTCTGTTCAGGCCCTCAGTGGATTGGTGAGGCCCACATTTGTGAGGGAGGATCTTCTTTACTCAGGCTACTGATTCAAGCGCTGATCTCTTTCAGGAACACCCTCAGAGACACCCCAAAATGCGTACCAGTGATCTGGGCATCCCTTAGCCCAGTCCAGTTCACACATAACACTAACATACCTAGAAATTGCTAATTTGGTTTTAGCTCTACAGTTTTGTCATTTTGAGAATGTCGTATAAATGGGATCATGCAGAATGGATTTGTGATGTCCCGGACACCCATCCAAGTTGGTGCATGTGCCTTATCTTTTTCTTATATGTTGCTGAGTAGTGTCTCATGGTATGGGTATATCGGAATTTGTTTAACTATTCACCCACCGCAGGACATTTAGGTTGTTCCCTGTTTGGGGCTATTCTAAACAAGACTGCTAGGAATACTTGTGTACCAATTTTTTTGTTTCTTTTTTTAAAATAATTTTGGTAAAATATACATAAAATTCACCATTTTAACCATTTTTAAATGTACAATTGACTGTATGTGCAGGTTTTTGTGTCAATGTAAGTTTTCATTTTTCTGAGACAAATACCCAAGAGTGCAACTGCTGAACTGTATGGTAAGTGCCTGTTTGCTTTCATAAGAAACAACTGAGCCTTTTTACATTCTCCCCAGCAATGTATGAGTGATCCCATTTCTCCACATCGTTGCCAGCATTTGGTCTTATCACTGTTTTTTATTTTTGCTACTATAATAAGGGTATAGTGGTATCTCCTTGTAGTTTTAATTTGCATTTCCTTAGTGGCTAATGATGTAACACATATCTTTTCATATGTTTATTTACCGTCATATCTGCTCTTTGGTGAAATGTCTGTTCATGTTTTTTTGCCTTTCTAATTTGATTATAAGAGGGCTTGTGTTTGTGTTTTGGAATTGTGAAGGTTTTTTAAATAAATTCTAGATACACGTTAGAGGTGTGGTTTTCAAATATTATTTTCCCGATCTGTAGCTTGTCTTCCATCCTCTTGACAGTGTCTTTTGCTCAGCAAATGTTTTTAATTTTGATGAAGTGCAACTTATCTTTTCCCCCCATAAATTATCCTTTTGATATCATGTCCAAGAACTGTATTCTCCCCTAGCCTTAGATCTCAAAACTTTCCTGCCATCCTTCTTTCCTGAAAGTTGTGTAGTTTAACATTTAAGTCTATGATCCATTTTGAGTTAATTTTGGTGTAAGGCGTGAGATTTAGGTCGAGGATTTTTCATCTGTGTTCAGTTGTTCCAATGGCATTTGTTGAGTCATTTCTCCATTGGATTGCTGTGGCACCTTTGTCAAAACAACCACAGAACATACTTTGTGGGTCTATTTCTGGGCTGTCTTCTGTTCCGCTGATTTGTGTCCACTGCTCCCCCAGGACCACCCTGTCTGGACCATTGAAGCTCTGGAAGCCTTGATACTGCGTAGAATGATTCCTCCCACTTTATATTTCTTTGTCAAGACTGTTAGCTAATCTAGTTCCTTTGCCTTTCACATGAATTTTAGAATAAGCTTGTCTATGTCTGCAAAATATCTTGCTGGGATTTTGATAGGAATTAAGTTATTTTTGAGCTATTATGAATGGAATTATTTAAAAAAAAATTTTTTAAATTAAATTTATTGGGGTGACAATTGTTAGTAAATTTACATAGATTTCAGGTGTACAATTCTGTATTACATCATCTATAAATCCCATTGTGTGTTCACCACCCAGAGTCAATTTTCCTTCCATCACCATATATTTGATCCCCCTTACTCTCATCACCCACCCCCCACCCTCTTACCCTCTGGTAACCACTAAATTATTGTCTGTGTCTATGAGTTTTTCTTTCTCATTTGTTTGTCTTGTTCCTTTGTTGTTTTTGGTTTATATACCACATATCAGTGAAATCATAGGGTTCTCTGCTTTTTCTGTCTGACTTATTTCACTTAGCATTATACTCTCAAGATCCATCCATGTTGTCACAAATGCTCCTATATCATCTTTCCTTAATGCTGAATAGTATTCCATTGTGTATATATACCACAACTTCTTTATCCATTCATCTATCGAAGGACATTTTGGTTATTTTTTAAATTTCATTCTCAGATTGTTCATTGTTAATATTTAGAAATGCTGTTAATTTATTTACATCGACATTACTCAACCCTTTAATTAGTTCAAGTAGTTATTTTGTGAATTCCTTAGGATTTTCATCATACAGGTGTCATCTGCAAACAGAATTTACTCCCTGCTTTCTAATCTGAATGTCTTATATTTCTTTCTCTTACCTGATTACACTGGCTAGAATCTCCAGTACAAAAATCAGTAAAAGTGGTAAGAGGGGACATCCTTGCCTTGCTTCTGATCTTAGGAGAAAGCATTCTGTTTTCCATCATGCAATATAATACAGAAAAAAAAATGTATGCTGACCAAGTACCAGAGCCCTGAGAAAGAGGTGCTTGAGCGAGGGCATCCAGAAAGGCTTCCCAAGGAGATGAGTTGGGAGGAGGATCAGCTCTCTGAGATCAGGAAGACTGAGTTTGTCCTGACATCCAGTACTGGAACTGACAGCTGAAGAGGTTGGACGCAGGACTGCTGATATATTACAGGCTTTGCTGTGCTTCCCCAATAATTAAAATCTCCGCTCCTTCCCCACCATACCCACGAATGACAGCCAGGCAACCTCCAAAGCGTCCTTTGTTACCATAGGCTGTCTTATTCCCCATCACTCCAGGATGCTGAGTGGGCTGGGGTGGGGGACAGGAAAACTCCCCACTGATCCAGGGAAGAAACCAGGAACAAGCACATGAAACTGTTTTCCTGGGGTGCCTGTCTCCTGTACTAAGAATCTGACTTCATATGTTCCTTCCTCCAGGAATCTGTTCACTTACTTAGTGGATTTGTCCAGCACCAGCTAGGTGCAAAGGCGTCTTTTGAGACATGGCATGGAATGAGATAGACTAACGCAGTCCTTATTCACCAGACATTTGTAATTTACAACAGAGGGTTGAATCTCAAATACCTAAACCTTGGGAACAGTGTGAACTCCGGCATACACCAAGTGCAGTGGTCCTTCTGGGAAAGCAAACAGCTGTCTCAGTGTGTGGAAGGAGGGTAGGTGTGGGGTGTGGTTAAGGCAGATGGGGTGGGGGGTTATACCTGTAGGGTGGCACAGGTAAGGCTCTGGGTCAGGGGCCCTTTGTCAGTAGGAGATGAGGGTGGTGTGTGTGGGCTAGTGAAGGACAACAATTGATCTATACATGAAAGAACTCTGTGGAAGCAGAAACTCACTGCCAGAGACAGTTGCTTAGAATCTCTAGAGGGACTTGGGGTTGCTGATTTTCCCACCAGAGTTCAAGCCACCTTAATAACATCAGCTAAGGCCCCGTCCGGCTGGGCTTCCATAACCAAGTCTCACAGATGTTTAGTTCTCATAGTTCTGGCTGCTGAAAGTCTAGGTAGGATCTAGCTGTGTGTGTGCCTGGGGGGTGAGGGGGCTAAGCCTGGGGGCGGGGCTAAGCCTGGGGGCGGGGCTAAGCCTGGGGCGGGGCTAAGGCCTGGGTGGGCCTCTCTCCTGGGTTTTGCAGGTGTTGCCTCACCTGTGGCTTCACATGGCCACGCCTCTGTATGTCTGTGGGTGAGACAGATCTGTAGCTTTCTCTTATAAAGATCCCAGACTTCGGATCAGGGCCCCACCCTAACAACCTCATTTAACCTTACTACCTGCTTACAGGCCATTTCTCCAAATACAGTCACATGGAGGGGTTATTTAGGGCTTCAACATGTGAATTTGGGGGGACACAATTCAGTTCATAGCAGGGCCTAAGAGACCCTCTAGCCCAACCCCTTCATTTTACCAAGGAGGAAACTGAGGCTCAGAGAGGTTAAGTGGTTTGCTCAAGGTCACACAGCTGGCTAGCAGCACAACTAGAACTGGAAGTCAGACCTGGCATTTGCCAGATACGAGCAGAAAAGGACAATATCTTCTTGCTACCAGGGCTGTCTGTGGCAAGGCCTGTCACGGGCTTGCCCTTTACAGCTCTGTTTATGTGGGAGATGAGCAGAGTGGAACGGGCCCACCCTGAAACCTGAAGGATTTAGCTTGGACCTCAGGAAGACTTCCTGTTTGAAAATGTTGTGAGTCACTGCCAAGGTGGCCAGTGGCAGTTATGGGGTTTCTTCCTCCAAAAATGGCAGAAAGTTTGGCAAAGGTGCAGGGGATGGACTTCATAACTGCTTCAAGAGCCATCTAGACTCAGGTTTCTATGATGACATTAGGAAACTACTCGACTGAAACCATCTGAATCCAGAAGTCTTGCCAGGAGGAAATAGTCACCAAAAAATGTCTCCACGCAGACTTTTTGCCAGCAGCCTGACCTTGGGGGTGAGGGCAGGCACCGGGCATGTGCAGGACTGTTTACCTTGGTTAGGCAATGCAGATAAGCCCTCCGGTCCTGTTTGTATTTGCAGACAAGGGCCAACATATGGTTGGGCAAGGTCAGGCCAGAGCAGGTGGAGGAGCTGTGGGAAGCTGGCACGGAGGTCAGGGTCTGCCCTTGGGGCTGGGGGTGAGGAGGGACGAGCCTCCACCACAGGCGTCCTTTTGCGATCTGCTCTGTGCTCTCCTGGACTTCTGTTTGTGTGTCATCCCTTAGCTCTTTCTCTAATGCCCCCTCTCTCCCCTCCTTCTTTCCCCCTCCCTCCCGTTTTCCTCCCCTCGCCTTTCTTCCCTCCCTCCCTACTTCCCCATAACACACCCCTGACAGCAAAGTTCTGTACTGACCCAGGCCCAAAACACTTTTTGAGAAAATGATGTTTTCATTGAAAAATGAATTTGGGCAATCCCTTTCAGACCCACAAATGCCATTTTTAGGAATATGGGAAATGTGAGACCTGCTTTGTCAGGTAATAAGAGCGATTGCTGTGTGAGCACTGTCACTCCTGATTTGCAAGGGGAGAACATGGTCTCTGCAGAGGTCACTACAAGGTGTGAGAGTCAATCAGTCTGTTCTTAGGACCTGGGCTCAGTATGTGCTGACTCTGTAACAAAGCCATCGCCCTCCTTCCGAAGGAGAGAAAGGAAAAGTCAGGAAGGGCATCTCCGGTCAGCTGCCTGCTGCCCCGGTCCCCACTTGCCCCAAGCCTGTGAGGGCACAGCTAATGTAGATCGCACCCTGTCTTTATAAAGAGATTCCCAAAGGTGTTTTGGGGAACACAAATCAGTTCTCTAGGAACCTGCTTATTGGGTTGAGAGAATCACGTTCTGCGGGCTCCAGGCTCAACCCCACGCCACACCCGTGACGGAAGCGTGGCCTTTCACCCTGTGGCTGATGGAGGAACTGCCACCCAGAGAGAAGGAGCGAGGTGAGGCACATGTCCAGTGACCACAGGACGCAGGTTTTGGCTTTCAAACACAGCCCCACTGTTCTCAGACACAGCTCCAAGTGGAGACTGTTGATTTGGGAAGTGTGGTCAAGGGTGCGTGGTGTTCATTCCCCCGTTTGGTTTCCTAAAGAAGTGAGGGCGTCAGCGAGCCAAGCCAGGCTCCGCAGAGGAAGGCCTGAAGTGGCAGAATCTGCTTCCATTCGCAGGGCTGCCTTGTTCACCGGTCCATGTGCTCCTGCAAGCACGGCCATGACTCTGCCTCGCCCCCAGGTCCTGTCCCATGTGTGACTTAGACCCTGGGGCTACTGGCTCCAGCATAACCTCTTTGAATGAGCTCTTGTTGCCCTTGACCACCATGCTGCCTAGGGCACAGGGCATCTGCTGGTGCCCTCACCCCAACCTGTGACCTCAGGTGGGAGGGTCCCCCCGGGGTGTCCACATCCCACTGCAGGGCTCTGGGTGCAGTGGGGCAGCTGGTGTGCCGGCAGGCTTTGCACCCAGTTCTGCTCCGTCACTTGCTGGCTCTGTGACAGACCTTGGCTGCTCTAAACTTCAGCTTCCTCAGCCTTCAGCAGAGACAAGAGTGGAACCCACGTCTCACGTTTGTCACGAGAAGGATGAAGGGGATCCGTTGGAAGGCTTGTATGGTGCCTGGCACAGAGGGGCTTGTCCCTGGTGCTCCTGCGATCATCGGTCAGGAGCATAGCCCGTCTGCCGTGGACTCAGGACCAAGTCTGAGAGGTCCGCTGTGTGGCTTGAAAATGACAACACCGCGTCTACATCTGGACGTAGGGGCACCCAGAGGGCCTTGTCACATTGAGTCTCAGGGGCTCGGCTTTGGCGGTCTTACCTCAGAGGGGGCTGGGCCGGCCCTGAGCAATACACTCGGCTGGGTAAGTGGACTCCTTGCCGGCCTGCTCCGCAGACTGGGGCCCAGGGGCCTTGTTAATAAGACCCTATCACACCCCAACAGGCCCAAAGATAGCCTGAGTGGAAAGGGTTACTGGGGTCCTGGAGACACCCTGGACAGGCTGCTCTAATCTCAAAAGATCCAGCTGGATCCCCTTTGCAGACACCACCACCCACCCCACCCCAGAGAAATGGATATGCAGCCAGCAGCCAGAAGTGAAGACAGAGCAGGGAACAGGAGAGGGACAAGGGACATCCTGGCAACTGCCCTCTGGGTCCTGGGACAAACTCACAAGGCCAGGAACAAGGGGTCACTTCTGGCCTAGCCTGTAAGTTACCTTCTGGGTGGGCCTGGTCACCCTGTCCCAGGGCTGGGACCCAGGCCGCCCAGGAGCCCAGGAGCTGAGACTTCATGAAGAGTGAGAGGTGCCCAGAGCCAAAGGGATGTCCTGGGGAAGCTCCCAGGCTCATACTTACTGGGGCCTGAACTCCCAGCCAGGTCCCACCTGGGTCGTCCATGTAGCCTGCTCCTGGCAGGAGGCCTAGAATGGAATGTTCTGGGACCAGCAGGTGTGTAACAAATGCTCCAAATGCCTGTTCAGTGATGTCAGAGGATCAAGGGCTGGCCTGGGGCCAGACGGGAGGTGAAGGCTGACTGTGCTGGTCCAGCTTCCCTCCCTCCTTTGTCCCTTCTGCTGCCCTCACCCGTCCCGGTCCTCTTCCTTCTCCTCTCTCCTGACCTTAACACGTTTCCTGTGGAAAGGGAAGTGCGCCTAGACTGTGGTGTAAATGACTGACAGCACATCGCTGCCCTGCCATCCCCCTTTCTCTCTTTTACAAACCCGACATGGCCTTAGTTTTGGGGCTTCTGACACGGGACCATGAGTCCCTGGGGATACCTGGTGATGAGCCTGGGTATAAGCAAGGCCATAGGGTAACCAACGTCAGCTTCATTAGATGATGAGAAAACAAAGATCTAATAACAATGACCAGTTAATGTATTCCCTCAAATCTCAGAGGAGCCTAGGTCCCACATGACCTAGACGTGTACTGTAGACACATCCCGTGATGACAAGACAACCCCGTGGGTCATTTATAATCTTGTTGACAAATGATAGGCTTGTAGCAACTACTGTGTGCAAGACTTACATGCCTTTCTGAACTCTTAACATAACATTTTTAAAGTTAAGGTTAGACTTCCTGTAAGTGTAAACCCGTATCACCCATTCTGAACCTCCCTCGGAGGTTCGAGGGCGTTCCCACGGATGCTCAGCATCTCTGAGCATGTGTTTACTTAAAGGCTTAAAAGTTTTCAGAAGTGCAAACATGACTGAATGGGTGTAAAACTCAGAAATCGTAGGGAAAAGCTGTTAATGAAATCTGAGTGAAGAGCGCAGGCTACAAGGAAAACAATAACACTCCAAGGACCACAGAGATGGACTGAGACTATTGAAGAGAAGGAAGCATGCTTGGAGCAGAAGAGAGGGCCAGCACCCGACGGGGCGAGCAGACGAGCGGGACGTGAAGAATCGGGAAGCTGTAAGCACGGCTGGCAAGGGCCAGGTGTGACAGGAGCCCCACACCTGCGTCTGCTGCGGACAAACACGCCCTCATCTCTGAAAGGAGGAAAGTTCCCTCGTGTCCAGCTGTCTCAAACTCCAAGCCACAACGACTGACTTTGGACAGAATCTGCTTTTGTTTTCCAAGGCGGCTTCTGTTTGCTCTCAGATGACTGTGCATTGCTCTCAAGATTTCCAGTATTATGATTAGTCAGTGCATGTTGGAACAATGGCATTAATGGCATTTAGGGTGAGATATGGGAATAAGTAAATAAAACGCATTCATGTTTTGTGAAGGCCTCCCTCCTACCTCATTTCTCCTGGGGCCCCCGTTCCTGGAACTGGGACAAGTCACCCTGCAGGGTAACGGGCACCACTCTTTGGAAGTGCTCGTCTTTCCTCCTGAGATCCCCTGGCGTCCAGCGTACCTTCGTGCAGGGCTCCAGGTCTGATGGGGACCACGTGCCTCATGACGCCTGAAAGGCTCCCAGCCATGGGCCACCAGAAGCCTCTGGTTCTCATATGCACACAGCGCTCTGCCTGCCTCCTCCGTCCTCTGCAGCTGGCTGCACTGTTCGTCACGTGGTCACACGTTGGCCAGGACACAGGACGACGGGCAAGGCCAGCCAGGTACTCGCAGGACCCCTCCCTGGCCCGAGTGCTGGTGTGAACGCTGGAGGACACGCAAGGATGATCACTTGTTTCCCTCCTGTTTGTAGGGAAGGCAGACCCAGGAAAGCAGAGAAGAAAAAAGAAAGACAATGTGCATACACACAAAGAACCTTCTCTAGATGCAAGACACGTTCACATTTCATGCCCCGTGCTGAGTGCCAAAATGGTTTCCTCATTTATATCACAAGGAAACTGAGGCTCGGAGAGATGAGGGAACAGGAGTGGCTAACGTCCATCCAGGCCTTACGATGGGCCACTCACTGACATGTGCTCACCTGTTTGTTACTCATCAATCCCATCACAGAGGCACGGTGACCTCGGTTTTACAGCCGGGGACCAAGGCTGGAGACAGCAGGGGGCTCACGCATAGTCCTTGGCTGGTCAGCGCTGAAGCCAGGACTGGCTCCAGAGATTCTGACCCCAAAGCACATATATCTCAGCACTCTGCTGAACTGCACGCCAGGTCACAGAGTTACTAAACGCAGGACTCTAAGGTCCTGTGTCTGTTCTCTGCGGATGGGGTCCTGAGGCCAAATGTGCCTCCGTCAGTCAGGGCCATGCTGCAACCTGGTTGCATTGCCAAAGAAATGCAAGGATGCAGCTGCCAGCCACGTGTGCGGCCAGCCGCTGGGCCTGGCCTCTGAGGACCGGCGTCCCTGCTGTGCTTGGGCATCTGCCACTGACACTGAATCCACACATGGGCAGGGGTGATTTTTACCTTGCTCTGCCTGCCACCAGGGCTGGCTCAGGCTCTTGCCAGTCCAGGCTGCCCTGAGGGCTGGTCAGTGAGCTTGAGAAGCCTCCCTTTACCCCGCCCTCTGTTGTCACCCCTCCTTGGCCACAGGGAGGCAGTCAGAGTCTCCGTGTGCAGAAGGAGGTGCCCGGCAGCTTTTATCCCAGAGGGCAGAGCAGGAGGCCTGGGGAGGCCAAGCCCAAAGCAGAAAAAATGTGAATCAGACAACAGGGAGAGTGTGGAATGTTTGGACCGATTCCGAGGAGAGACTGGGGACGGACACTGGTCCAGCGTGGCTCAGGTCCACTGTGCACTTCTGAGCAGAGAACGTTGGGTCCAGTTGAAAACTAAAAGTGCTAGGGCTTGAGAAAGACTTTCCTGTTAATTCTGAGCACTATGGGTATGGCAGAATTGCTAGACGACCCCCACTATGCATTCTCTTTCTTTATGTAGTACTGGAGTTGCTAGTTTCTTAACCTCGTTTTTAGCTGGCTGTGACCATGTGACAAAGTTCTGGCTAATGAAATGTTCATGAAAGTGAGTTGTGTGCAAATTCTGGGTCATGTCCTTAAAAGGAAGTGGTGTGCCCTTACCTTTCGCCATGCTGCCTTCCTCGTGACTGGAATGCAAATGTGATGGCAGGGGCTAGAGCGGCCATTCTGGGCCTTAAGATATTGAGGATGGCAGAGCAAACAGTTGAAGGATCCAGGATCCCGGATGGTTGTGGAGGTGCCGTGCTGGCTCTGTCCACCCATTGGAACTTTTACACGACATAGGCACAGGTTTCTGTTGCTTAACCACATACTATTTGCATCTCTTTGTTTCAGCAGGCCAGGTGATTTCCTATGTAATGCAGTCCAAAGCTCAGATGGACAGACTCCCCATGTACCCCTTGGGTGCGATGGTTGTAATTCCTCGTGTGTAGGAAACTCCATGCTGTAAGGCCTCAGCATATGCCACACCTCATCTGCCCGGGGTCACAGGAAGGAGTACATTTTGGGATGAGTTACAGGAAAACAGAAGGAAAGCTCAATCCACGTAGCCTCCTTCCCTGAAAGTTGGCTGACAGGTCAGTTCTTCTAGAAAATTGGGGCCAGCCCTGGTTCTGTTTCACTCACACTTATGTTTTTTTGGTACTGACATTTGGTGGGGGAGGAAAAGCCCTGAAGGCAGGGGAGAGATTGTGTTCTGGTTCTGACCCCCGTTACCAGGTCTCGCAGTGGCCCTGGACCAGTGTTGCCATATGAAAAAACAGAAACGACAACGGCTGCTCTCTACAGAGCCTTGTCACCATGATCTGTCCTCAGGAGCCCAGCAGAGCTCTTTCTGTTTGTGTCTGTGGCAGACTGTATTTTCCCAAGGTGACAGCCATGTTTGATTTGATGTCTCAAGTAGTTTGACTTAAGGGGAAAAAGCACCCGTGCTGGTGTTGACCTAAGAATTTCAAGCCTGGTGTCACTTCTGTGTCCCTGGAGCATGTCTGGGCTTGTTTGGTGCTGTCCCATATTAGCCATGGGACTTCAGCAGCTTTATTTCTCATTTTATTTCTCATTTTATTTATTTTCTCATTTTATTTCTCTGATATCCAGCTCTGTCTGGGCCGTGCCGTGTGAGGGGAAGTTGGTCTCGTGGGGCCTGACCCCTCCAGGCACAGACAAGGGCCAGAGCAGTGCAGACAAGGGCCTCAGCAGCTGTCTCCTCCTGCTGCCCACAGAACCCAGGCCTTGCCCTCTCTCTTCATGTTAACGTCTCTGAGAGACCCCTCCCCTAAAATAAATGTCTGTGCCATTGTCCTCTAGTAAGTAATGCCTACCTGTCTCCAGGAGAAGGCTTTTCCTGATGAATTCCTTTACAGAACACCCCCTTACCTCATGGGCTACTGGAGCCTAAATGGGCTGCACAGGGTGTGTGTGTGGGGGGCGCCTTTTCTTGCCAAGAAAACCTGAAAAACAGGTGGAAGGTTCGCAGTCATCAGGATTTATCCCCGACCATCAAGTCCACGCCTAAATCCTATATTTCTGCTTTTAATGTGGAATTTCCTGATCAGAAAGGGACTAAGGGAGGCGTAAGGAGGGGGGTCTCAGTGGAAGGAGCTCCCTGACTTCTCCTCCTCTGTCCCTTTATGAAAGGAGTGAGCGAAGGCCCATCACACCTTCTGCTCGGTCTCAGCCCTCTCTTCTGTGAAATGGGGACAGTAAAACCCTTCCAGGCTGTTTGATCTCTCGAGCTCCCTGGTATCTGACCACGGCAGTTCTGTGGAAGACTAGCTGATTCACTGAGAAACGGCCTCAAACTTCTACAGAAAAGCTGCAAGTACTTGTCAGAGTCATTTGGGAATAAATTGTTGACATGATGCCCCATGAGCCCTGAATATTTTCGCGTGTATTTTTCTACACACGAGGGCATTTTCCTACGTGACCACAATGCAAGAGTCAAATCCAGAAGCTTGTGCTGCTCCCTTCCTACCATGCAGTCATCATCTCCCACTCTGTTTCCCGTCTTCCCAGTCATGTCCTTTTCAGTAAAAGGATGCGGTGCAGAGTCATGTGTCGTACTTGTCACATCTCTTTAGTCTCCTTCAGTATGGGATGTGTTCCTTCATCTCTTATTGACTTTCATGATCTTAACACTTTTGAGCATGGCGGACTCAGTTGTTCATAGAATTTGAGTTTTCTGCCATTGTGCTTGGATTCAGATTGTGAATCTTCAGTAGGAATAGCACGGACATGGTGCTGTGTTCTCGTTGGGTCCTATCAGGTGGTGTGAGGTTTCCATTGGTCCCATCACTGATGTGACTGATCCCTTCATGAAGGTCTGTCTGCCCGGTTCTCATATGAAGCGAATTTTCATCTGTAATTATTTTATATTTTGTGGGGAGGTACTTTGAAACTCTGTGAATATCCAGTTATTCATCAAATAATTACAGTTAATAATTAGTTCTAAATATAATCATAAATACAACTAATCAATATAATTAATCAGTTAACATATATGTGGACTCTATTTCATCCCATTGGGTATGACTCATGATTATCATTGTTTATCTTGATGCTCAAATTGTCCCAGATTTGGTCGGTGGGAACCCATTTAAACTGGCTTCTGTGTCCTTTTGACATGTCCCTATCATTCTTTGAGCATTTCCTGACTTTCTGGCACAAACATATATTCTAGGCTCATCTGTAGTCTCCCTGCCCAAGCTCTGGAACCGGCCGTCTTTCAGGAGACCTGGTTCTCTTCAGTGGAGAATGAGTGGTGACAAAGACTCTCTCCTTGGTCTGACTTTAATCAGGCTGCTCCCCAGGGCTCTTGCCTGGCTTGAACTGTCCCCTCTGTCCTTGTAGAATGCAGTTTGAGCAAGAATCCTGCTAAGTCAGTTTATCAAAAACCCGCCGCTGGAATCTGACCACCCTCACTATCTGATCAGACCCCCCCACCCCCACCTCCGTATCTTATCTCCTGGTCTGCCTTCAGCAAGTGTCCAGCACGCATGCCCTTCTCCCCTGGTATTTCCAGCAGTAATTTTCCATCCTCTGACGCCCCGCCCCCACTCTGGGTTCTAACCCCCACTTGTCCTTGCTGGAATTGAAGCTGGGTCTGCTCGCTCGGCCTACTACAAATCCCCATTGCAAGAGCCCTCCTCCAGTGGTCTGCTTAGCGTCTCTAACAAGTGTCGCCAATCATTTATTGTCTCACAGTGGTCTTCATTCAGAAGCCAACAACTGGGCGTCATGTGTGCTCGAGGATATTGCAGTGTCAGTGGACTGAGCTTGGGAAGATGCGTGTGTATATTCACACGTAGATCTTCACACAGTTACATCCACGTTTACTTCTCCATCTGTCGATGCAGACTGAAAAGCTCCAGTGCACATCATCTACATTTCCAACTCGACACCAAAGGGCTCATTCTGGTTTTCTCCTTGCTGTGTTGTAGCCCCTTCTCACGTAGGGAGAAAGCTGGCTCCAACGTCCTTAATCCAGCGACACACTCGGTCACTCCTGCCATATGCGACTGACCTATGACCGCTCATCAAGCTGTCCGCTCCTCTGTGAGGCTGCTCTGAGACCTGTGCTGGGCCAGCTGCCCCACAGCAGCCCTCCTGGTCCCCCCGCCCCCAGGGCATTACACCCCCAGCCCCACTAACCTCACTTGGCCCCATCTCATGGCTTTTGGACGACATTGTGAGGGAAGGAGAGGGAGACCACTCATTCTCCACTGAAGAGAACTAGGTCTCCTGAGAGACAGCTGGTTCCAGAGCTTGGGCAGGGAGACTACAGATGAGCCTAGAATATATGTTTGTGCCAGAAAGTCAGGAAATGCTCAAAGAATGATAGGGAGACTTTGACAACACAGAATATTCTAGCCAGGGTGACGGTTTCTGAAACTTAGAAACTGTGACTACCCCTCTCATGGCAGTTCTCTTGGGACTGAGGCTTTCTTTCTGGCTTAGCTCATCTGTGACCTTGTCTGTACCTCTTAAAAAGAGGAGTGGGATACAGCATTCAGGATGGGAACGGGTCTTTTCCTCCTTCAGTGCTCCCACTTTCGCTTCAGGCCTCATGTGTGACCCTGGGTGGGTTACATTTTAATGATCCCGCCAGCTTCAGGGCTGGTCAGAAAATTTTCCACATCTTCCCCTGGTAATCCATGCTTTCTGAAAGCTGGCCTGGTGCCAGCAGCTTCCTGTCTGAATCATCCAAGCTTTGCTTAGCAGCACCCAGGCCCCTCCCCGCCCTCCGGAATCCCTATTACAGCACTCGTCTCCACAGTGGGCTTAGAGGGGCCAGGATCTTTTAGGGTTTTCCTCAGGCCCCCTGGCAGTTTCTGATTCTGAGATATCATTTCTCTTTCCCAGAGGAGAGAGATAAACCAGGTGCCAGAGGACAGAAAAGAGCCCAGGAAGACCTTGCAGATCTAATCGGAGACTCACAGCCCTACAGGTCACTAGGGCAAGCGCCTATTTACCATGAGGCCAATGAAACAGAAAATTCAGGGCTCCTTATTGGCACAGGCGCTTCCAAAGCTTGTGCAATAGGTAGTCAAAGTTTTATGGTCTTTGTCTTAAAGAAGGAGCCCCTCAAATTGTCAAAGCTGCGGGCCCCACAAGCTGGGCCTGCCCCGGATGTAATGCCATGTGCCGCAGCGTGACTCCTCCTCCTGGGAAGCCCAGATGGAAAGGACCCACAACAGGACCCCGTGTGCGGGAAGGCAGCTCAGTGTTAGGTTAAAGGCAAGAGTGTGGCGTTCAAATCTCAGCTCTGACACTGACCAGCTGCAGGCCTCTGGAAGTCACCTAAGCTCTCTGTGCCCCAGTTTCCAACTCACAGGGCTGATGTGAGGATTCAATACCTTCATCTACATGTCTGAACTTTATCTATCATCTGTCTGTATTTTTCTATGTACCTCCCTCCCTCCCTAATACACAGAGAGGCACAGAGCGAGCCACAGAAAGCATCCCTAGAACAGCACTTAGACATATTATCTACCCACTTTGCTCTCTTTATAAAATACTGCCATGAAAGTCGCATGTCTTTCTCTGAGCCTGCAGAGCCCTCAATCTTCCCCTCATCCCTCAAGGCCAACGATTGTTTCCTGAGTGCTTTGCCTTACTTAGGGAAGGTCTGAAGGACTCGTGAAGGTCTCACTCAGAACATTTTGCTTTTGGGATCATCAGTCCTGGGCTGCTCTGCTGGGGCTGTTTGGTCTCGCCAGACCACACATGCTTGTGTGCGCACACACGCCCATGGCTGGGGCCTCCTGGCTCCCTCCTGCAGGGGCCAGCTGTCCCTTGTCTCCACAGGGAGAAAATGAGAGCATGGGAGTGCTTGGCAGGAATTAGGGTTTTGATCGTTCGGGAGGGTTGCTGGCTGGAAAAGTGAGGTGGATGTGAACCAGCTTGTGGAAAAAACCACCAACACCAGCCTCAGAGGACACTCACCTGGGAGGTGGCCTGGCTCTGGCCTGGGAATTCCAAGCCTTCTACAGGAGATCAACCATGTGAGGAATTTTGACCCTTCTCGCCACCCATTCTGCCCCCCTTTACCTTGTTGTCACAAAGCTGGGTGCTAAAACACTTGAATTGCATGTGCATTTCTGTCTTCCCTAGCCAGCTTTGTGACACCAAGAGAGCAAAGCAGACAACAGCTGGCACTTGTCCTGGAGGAGGCTGGCCTGTCCTGCCCCGGCAGGGCCTGCAAGCTCAGCTCCTCCTCTAAAGAAACCCTCTCTGGAGACTGCCTGTGTCCCCAGAATCTTCCCTTTTCATTCTAGCTTTCCCACCACTGTCCTCCCCTCCTGCGGCCCCTCCCCCTATCCAGGCTGGCTTCTGTGCCCACCAACCAGCCTCTCCTCCCCCACTCCCACTTCAAACTGAGGGTCTGGGGATCCAGGAGGACTGCGGTTCTTCAACTAGTAGGTGAAGCCCCCTAATTTTCAAAATGGGATACTTTTGAAAATAAAAGGGACTGTGGGGACACCCAGCACAGATGGGACTTCTGGACAAATGGAGCTGTGTGGTCACCCTGTGCCAGTACCGGTCATTCCATGCCTCTGCGGCTTGGTAATGTGCTCACTGGCCCACACTGGCCTTCCTTTTACTTCTGGAATAACTGCAGTGCTTGCTTCCACTCAGCTCAGGCAAAGCTCCTGTCGTCTCTGATCCGCCCCGGTCCCTGAGCCGGCTTGTCCTGGCTGGCCAGACCCACTGTTAAGTTTTTAGGACTTTTATAGGCCAACTGTTAAACACACCACCATCTCAAAATTAAATGAGAGGAACTTCATAATTAAATAAGGTAATAATAAATACTTTAAATTCATCCCTTCCTAATCACGTTGCCATTTTCTATGTTCCTGACGTTTCTGTTTGGTGGAAATACCACAGACAGGTTGGCTACTGCGCTTCTCACCCCAACTCTGTGCTCAGTGACGTTGGGTTGGTAGCTGCAGATTGGCCACAGTGAGAATATTTACACCACTGAAATTGGCAAATGCTATCCCAGGGCTTGATTTCTTGTTATGATGACTGCCTATAATTCGGAAAGCGATGTAGGGAAGAACATGTTAATAATGCAGATTGAATTTAAAAGTGTATTGTTAGATATATGAAAAAATGCTCAACATCACTAATCATCAGAGAAAGGCAAATAAAAACCACAATGAGATATCACCTTACCCCAGTCAGAATGGCTATCATTAACAAGACAAATAGTAACAAGTGTTGGAGAGGCTGTGGAGAAAAAGGAACCCTCATCCACTGTTGGTGGGAATGCAGACTGGTGCAGCCGTTATGGAAGGCAGTGTGGAGGTTCCTCAAGAAATTATGAATAGAATTACCATGTGACCCAGCAATCCCTCTCCTGGGTATCTACCCAAAAAATCTGAAAACATTTATCCAGAAAGACACGTGTGCTCCAATGTTCATTGCAGCTTTGTTTATGGTGGCCAAGACATGGAAATAACCAAAATGTCCTTCGATAGATGAATGGATAAAGAAGTTGTGGTATATATACACAATGGAATACTATTCGGCAGTAAGAAAAGATGATATAGGAACATTTGTGACAACATGGATGGATCTTGAGAGTATAATGCTAAGCGAAATAAGTCAGACAGAAAAAGCAGAGAACCCTATGATTTCACTGATATGTGGTATATAAACCAAAAACAACAAAAGAAGAAGACAAACAAATGAGAAACAAAACTCATAGACACAGACAATAGTTTAGTGGTTACCAGAGGGTAAGGGGGGTGGAGGGTGGGAGATGAGGGTAAGGGGATCAAATATATGGTGATGGAAGGAGAACTGACTCTGGGTGGTGAATACACAATGGGATTTATAGATGATGTAATACAGAATTCTACACCTGAAATCTGTGTAACTTTACTAAGAATTTTCACCCCAATAAACTTTAATTGAAAAGAAAAAAATAGGGGAAAAAAGTGTATTGTGTCTGTAGCCATTACACTGTGACTAACAGGAAAAATGGAGGGAAGATTTCCCAGCTTTTGAAACTTTTTTCCCTGATTCAGCAAAGAAGTTTCTTGTGTTCTTGACAAATGTGTGACCTTCTGAAATGCGTGCATACTGCTGAAGCCAAAAGGGTTTCAGTTTAATAAAGATAATTAGGGTGAAAGTGAGAAATAGTTTACTAGCAGATCGCATATCAGATCTCAGGACAATACATTTATTGAGAAAAAGGCTCATTCTGATGCAATTCGTTTGTCAAACCGGGGTTGAATACTGGGTTTGGCAAAAGCCACTGAATACATTCTGTGAGAGTCAGTGGCTAGATGGTTTACAGTGCTGAGTATTGTATATTTTAGCATTATTTGTGAATTCTGAGTTACACGTGTTTTACGTCAGGAAAGTTTATAGTAAACACCTGTATGTATGAGTACGCGGACATGGTTTTCCAAAGTCACCTGTTAAACACTTACCTGCACCCTGCTGCCCACGCCCTTACCCAGGCTGGGTCAGGTTCCTCTTTTGCTGCTCCCACAATAACCTGCAGTACTGCAGCCCTCGGTCCTTGTCACCTACTGAACTTCTTGAGCACAGGCAACCTTTGTAGCTCTGCACTTACCACGATGCCTGGCACAGATTACGTGCCCCTCCCAAAACGTGATTAATGAATTCATGGATTTAACACCTGAGCAGGTGAAGGCAACACATTCTCCCTGCATTTCCTCTTCCTGGGCAGGGACGTACTCCTGGTCCTGTCACGGTGGGGTGTGGCGTGGGATGAGTTCAGTCGGGGAGGAGTGATGTCAGCCACTTTCAGACAAGACCCTCCAGATGCCTCTTCCTTCCCTGGTGCAGGGACCCTGGAGGCCATACCATCCTGGTGGTGTAGCCACATGGTGGACAAGGGGTGCGTGACCCACACAGTGACTTAAAGTAAAATAGACTTTTATTTTGTTAAGCCACTAAGATCATGGCGTTTACTTGTTACCACAACAGAGCCTCATCTACCCTACATCAATGAGGAAACAGGTGGGAAGTGATGAGCCAGGTTGCATTGCTCGGTGGTGGCAGGGCCAGACCAAGAGCTCGTTCTCATTGTCCCTATACCTACTGCCTTCCCCAAGGCACTTCTTCCCTCCCGATCACTTTTTCAGCTCTTCAGAGCCCCATTTCAGAGGCTAACTGGTTGGGGCCCATTTGTGGTGAGGCCACCAGAGGCACCAGCCTGGCAGGCACACCCACCAAACATCCTCTCTCATTAGAAGATCAGCAGGTATGGCTGGTGTCGGGGATTCAGTCTCCCATTAGCTGTCATTAGCCTGGCTGTGGTTTCACCCATACGCACCCCTGCCCAGCCCTGTCATTCATACCACTGTCCTCTGAACTTCTCTGGACAGTTCTGCTTCTTTGGGAGAGGCACGCTCAGAACACAGCGCTCGCCTCCCTCTCCAGCACGGCCACACTCACAACGCTGCTGACCCCAATGTGCGGGGCTTTCCCCACGCCAGGTATTCTGCGACACCAGCTGGGCGTCCTACAATTTAACTCCGTGCTGACACGACCTGTCTGGAGACGCGGCAGATCCCACGAGTTGAGGGCTCAGTGCCGTGAAACTGCCCGCTCCCCACTCAGATGTCAATGGCAACCCCAAGTAGTGGGTCCCCAGGTTACTCACAACTCCTGACCCACTTGGAGGTTCCCACGACCCCATCCGTGGGTTAATTTGCTGGAGCAGCTCCTCGAACTCGGGAGCACTTCCGTCACCAGTCTGTTAAAGGACGTGGTAAAGGCTGCAGATGAGCAGCCAGATGAAGAGAGACCGGGCGAGGTCTGGGAGGGCCCCGTGTGCGGGAGCCTCTGTCCCGTGGAATTTGGGGTGCGTCCCCCTCCCGGCACGTGGATGTGTTCACCAACCCGGAAGCTGCCTGAACCCCCTCCAGGGATTTCTATGGAGGCTTCCTCACGTAGGCACGCTCAATTATTAACACAGTATCTAGCTTCCTCACTAAGCATGATCGATTATTAACTTCCCCCTCTCTGGAGCAGTGGGAGGGGGCTGAAATACCAAGCTTCTAACCATGGCTAGGTTGCTCTGGTGACCAGCCCCCACCCGGGAGCCAGCCTGGAGCCACCCAGACTCGTCTCTTTACAACGAACGGTGCTCCTCGTGTTCTTATTACGTAAGCGTTTACAAGGGTTTAGGAGTCCCCCATCAGGACGGGGCCAGAGCAAACTTTAGCACAGGAGGTGCTCCTGGGGCTCTGTTTTGAGAACTCTGTGCCAGGAACCTGGGGCAGAGACCAATATATATATTTCCTCTCATCTCGCAGGCCCCAAAGGCCAAGCAGAAGAGGGAGGGCCCCCATTCTCAGCTGGAGATGCCTCATCTCACTTCCACAAACATTTAATAGGTATGGACTGTGTGTCAGGCATAGGCTGTTTAATATAGTATAGCGTGTATGGTGTCATATGTATAGCATAGCATAGTATATATAATATGTATAGTATAGCATGTATGGTGTCATATGTATAGCATAGTATAGTATATATAATACGTATAGTATAGTATGTATACTATAACATGTATAGCATAGTATAGTATGTAGAGTATAATATGTAGCATAGGACAGTATTAATATAGTATAGTATGTCTGGTATATGTATAGCATCATACAGTATTAATATAGTATGCATAGTATAGTATGTGTAGCATAGTACAGTATTAGAACAGTATACTATGTATATCATGGTACAAAACTATAATATGTACAGCATAGTATAGTATGTATAGTATGATATATAACATAGTACAGTATTACTAGTGTAGTGTAATATGTCTAGTATATGTGTAGCATAGTATAGTATCAGTATAGTATGCATAATATACAACGTGTAGCATAGTATTCGTAGAGTATAGATAATATATGTAATAATATATAATATAATACAGTATTAGCATAGTATGTCTAGTATATGCGTAGCACGGCGTGGTACCTATGGTATATGGGTAGCACGGCGTGGTACCTATGGTATATGGGTAGCACGGCGTGGTACCTATGGTATATGCGTAGCACGGCGTGGTACCTATGGTATATGCGTAGCACGGCGTGGTACCTATGGTATATGTGTAGCACGGCGTGGTACCTATGGTATATGCGTAGCACGGTGTGGTACCTATGGTAAATGTGTAGCACGGTGTGGTACCTATGGTATATGTGTAGCATAGTATGGTACCTGTGGTATATGTGTAGCATGGTACATATAGTATGTGTAGCATAGTACAGCATTAGTACAGTATAGTATATATGGTATCCTATGTATAGCATAGCATAGCATAGCATAGCACTCCTTTTGTCTTGTTCCTGCCTCCCCTGAAAGCTGGGTGGTTTTCCCTTTCGTGGATTGCAAACAGGATGCTAGAACCATCTGGCTGCAGGCGCAGAGCACTGAGGCTGAGCAACGTGAGGGCTGAGTCGGCAAGCTCCTGACTTGTATCTGCCTGGTGATGACAGCGCCCTCTCCTTCCTTGGCCCACCCACCCTCCCCTGTGAGGAATCCCGTCAGTACGCACTCCCTTCCCAAGCACCGTCCTTGGCTTTGCTGCTTGTTTATTTCTGTCTTCACCACTAGGATGTAAGCGCCTCAAGAGTAGGTCTGTGTAGTGCTTTGTTTCTGGTCTGCTATAGGCCTACGTCTGGAAAGGTGCCCGAGAGTTTGTTGAGTGACAGCTGGATTGCAGCCCGTGTGGGCAGGGACTGTACCGCTCACTCGTGGCCCTACATCACACGAGGTTTATTCCAGTGTGCACCCCCCAGGTGCAGCCCAGCCTGCCTGCCTTTTAGTCCCTACTTGCCTCTGGGTCTTTGCACAGGCCGTGGCCTCTTTCCGGAACACTCACCTCACGTTTCAGTTCCATTAACTCCTGTGTACCCTTCAAAGCAGTGTGGCCACTTTCTCTCACTGGAAGCCTTTCCTAACAACTGCTCCCCACTCTTCTGCCCCTGACCTCCATATTTCCCCTTCACTGTCATGCTTTCTTGCAATTACTTTTTTTGTCTTTTCGCTGGACTGCTAGCTTGGGAGGATGGGACCCTGTATGCCTCAGCCCCTGGGACACACGTAGTAGGTGCCCAAATACTTGCAGGATGAATCAGTGCATGGCGATCACTGCTAGCATGTGCCCTCTTGACCCTCTCAGGGAGACCCAGAGCTGCCATGGCGGGTGCAGGCCCCTGGCCTAGCCGAGGCTCCCACCGATCAGCTCACCCACAGCCATCAAGGCAGGATCCAGAAAGTGGCCCAGGTCTATTTTTGGCTCTCTCCCCATGCCCTTCCTCAAATAAGATTATCTGTTTTCTAAATTATAAATGTAACATATACTCATTGTAGGACTTCTGAGCTACTTTTGTCTTCGAGTGTTCACATACCTATTCAATGGAAGAGCTGTTAACTGAACACCTACTATGTACCAGATACCACACTGGGCACTAGGGGTATAAAGATAAGTAGGATGTGGTCCCTACCCTCCAGGATATTACAGTCTGGCACCTATTCTGCATCTTAGGTTACTTGACCCGGCTGTGCACCTTAGAAGAAGGGGGCTGTTTTCTGTTTATGAGCCCAGTGCATCAGAATCACATGGAGGGTCTGTTAAAACTGGATTCCTGTACATCTGGGGTGAGGCTGCTAATTTGCATTTCTAACAAATTTCCTGATGATGTTTACTCTGCCAGCCAGAGGTCCACACTGTGAGAACCACTGCCCTAAACCTGACTTCTCTTCCAGTCTTCAGAAGTTTTGTACACCCATCGTCTCATTTAGTCTTTCCAATTCTCTCACCTGAGCACCTTAAGTGCACATGAGTGGTGAGAGCTAAAGTTGAATCTTAAGCCCAGGGCTTCCCCTGGAATGCTGCCCTCTCTTGGTGGTACCAGGTGGCCTCTGAACCCCCTGCCGTGTGGGTGCTGGGAAAGCCAGGATGGGTCCAGTTGGAAGAAGGGGAGGTCACGTTGCACAGGAAGGCTCCAGGAGGACGGTTCTGGGAGGCAGGGACAGAGGGAGGCACAGTGTGTCACTGCACTCTAGAAGAACTGGCTCCGCACAACATGGGCTGCGAGGCAGACACTTGGAGAAAGAGCTACAGGCCCCTGTACCTAGAATGCAGAGGAGAGGAAGGTGGAGGTGATGCTGTATTATGTGTAGCATAGCATAGTATTAGTATGCATGTATAATATGTGTACCATAGTACAGTATTAGTAGTATGCATAATATAATATGTGTAGCATAGTACAGTATTAGTATGCATGTATATGTGTACCATAGTACAGTATTAGTAGTATGCATAGTATAATATGTGTAGCATAGTACAGTATTAGTAGTATGCATGTATAATGTGTAGCATAGTACAGTATTAGTAGTATGCATGGTATAACGTGTAGCATAGTACAGTATTAGTATGCATGGTCTATAATATGTGTAGCATAGTACAGTATTAGTAATATGCATGGTATAACGTGTAGCATAGTACAGTATTAGTAGTATGCATGGTGTATAACATGTGTAGCATAGTACAGTATTAGTAGTATGCATGGTATAACGTGTAGCATAGTACAGTATTAGTAGTATGCATGGTGTATAACATGTGTAGCATAGTACAGTATTAGTAGTATGCATGGTATAACGTGTAGCATAGTACAGTATTAGTAGTATGCATGGTATAACGTGTAGCATAGTACAGTATTAGTAGTATGCATGGTGTATAACATGTGTAGCATAGTACAGTATTAGTAGTATGCATGGTATAACGTGTAGCATAGTACAGTATTAGTAGTATGTATGGTGTATAACATGTGTAGCATAGTACAGTATTAGTGGTATGCATGGTATAATATGTGTAGTATAGTACAGTATTAGTAGTATGCATGGTGTATAACGTGTAGCATAGCACAGTATTAGTATGCATGTATAATATGTGTAGCATAGCACAGTATTAGTAGTATGCATGGTATAATATGTGTAGTATAGTACAGTATTAGTAGTATGCATGGTGTATAACGTGTAGCATAGCACAGTATTAGTATGCATGTATAATATGTGTACCATAGTACAGTATTAGTAGTATGCATGGTATAATATGTGTAGCATAGTACAGTATTAGTGGTATGCATGGTATAATATATGTAGCATAGTACAGTATTAGTGGTATGCATGGTATAATATATGTAGCATAGTACAGTATTAGTAGTATGCATGGTGCATAATATGTGTAGCATAGTACATAGGAACAGGGCATTCCGGGGGACCTCCTGACCCCACGCAGGTTTAACTGGTGTCTGGATTATCCCACCTGCTTCTCAGAGGCTTCTCTGGGAGCTCTGGCTGATGAGGCCACCCCCTGCTCGAGGTTCTGCCCCAGCACCTCCCTGGCGGGGCCTGGTTGGCAGTGTGCTGTGTGGGGTGGAAAGTCTGAGGGCTGCAGCCCGGCCAGCCCAGTAACTCAAAATAAGCATTTCCTCCTCCGCAGCCCAAGGCGGCCAAGGGGCTCTGGCTGGACAATCCCCCAGTGTTCCCTGGAGCCTTAGGGGCGCGGGGCTGGGCTGGGCACTTCCTCCTCTGGGAGGAGGCCTCAGGAGGGAGGACCCAGCTCTGAGAGTAGAGAGGAAAGGAGACATGGAAAAGTGTGAACGTGGATGGGGGAGTCTTCTGATGTTGTGTATATAAGCAGGAAGCCAGACCTGCCCAGTCTCAGGGAAGGAAAATAAGCTCTGGAGACCTATTTTTAGAAAGTGGCAAAACCCTGCTCCTCAGTAGGCAGTGGAATTTAAATCTAAAACTTACTTCTTTGTTGAAGTAACTGAAGTAACTAACCCCTGGACTGCATGTAGGGCTGGGGCGTGGTGATCGCTTGTGTCTAAAGGAGGCTTGTTGGCCTGACGCCTTCTTACCCTCCATGCCGCTGGGCTCGCTCAGGGCCATTCCAGAAGGATCTATAGGAATTATGGTGTGGCCTTCCTGGTGATGAAGATGATGGTGATGGTGATAATGATGGTGATGACGAGATGATGACAGTGAAGATGTGTGCCAGGCGTACTTGACCTATGTGGTCTCATTCAGTCCTTACAACAACCTTATGAGGCGAGTGTAGTTTGCTCCCATTTTTTCTGATGAATGAAGTGCGGTTCAGAGAGGTTAAGTCACCCAGCAAACAATCGTAGGGCTGGGATTCAAAGTCAGGTCGGCATAACGACAAAGTTTGCTCTATATGAACTCATGACACTCTCAGAGTTGGACAGAGTGACTCCGAACACAATTCCTGCTGCTTTCCCCTCCCATAGCGTTTGCCAGTCTCTGCTCGAGCCTCTGTGGGAGGAGATGGAGCTCAGGCCAGACAGCTCTTCCTTTCAGCCTGCGCTAAAGGCTGTAAAATTTCTCGTATTGAGCTGAGACCTCTCCATGTCACCTCTGTGGCCACACAGAACCATCTGTTATGACAGCCCTTCAAGCCTCTGGACACGGCTCCCACTGTCTCTCATGGCTTTTTATTCGCAGGTTTGACAAGTGCAGTCCTTTCGGCTGTCTCTGCTTACAAAGTATTGCAGGTTTCAGTGTGGAGTCTGGATGGAGAAGAGTGCACTTAGAGCAAAGTATACCTTTGAAAGTGTATCTGATTTCTAGAAGTAGCAAATGGCTATTGGGAATCAAGAGTGTCTGAGGTGGACTGTGCTGAGAAAAAACTTGTTTTAAAAGATTAAATTGAGTCATTTAAAAATCTTGCCCAAACTGGTACCGAAAGTAGTTATTCCTTGAAGAAATTTACAAGACCATAATTTAAACAATAGCAACATTACTAGATGAGGTGTGGAGTCTCCCAAGGCAAGGAGAGGCTCAGTTCTCTGGAAGTAGGAGCATCCCAGGAAAACGCAGACAAAAATTTCAACAGCGCCTCTCACAAACATCGACAGAATTGTAATAATTTATGACCTGATTGGAGAGGGACCACCAGTGTGCACCGCAATTGTGTTGTGACTGAAATGTGGCTCGAGATTTAAAATGGTGAAGTCAAGTGGAGCCCCGCTCCCCCCTGAGGTGTTCCCACCTGGAGCCGGTGGCCTCAGGAGGCTGGGCTGGGGCTGGTGTTGGCAGTGGCCCTCGGCCTTGCCCTGCTTGGAGCATTCCGCTCAGTGCAGCCAGGTCCTGGACTTGCCACAAAGCCTGGTTGCCCTTCCAGTAACATTCATGGCTTCAAAGAACTGCCAAGGAGCAGACTGGGCAATCTCCCCCATGAACTCACTGAGCTGCGTGCGTGCTAGAGTCTTGCACAGGGGACTACTGGAAACCGTAACTGGCAATTCCAGATTCCAGAACTAAGTCCTGAGGGCAGGAGAGGGATGGAGCCAAAGGAACTGCTTTGAACTGGACCCGACAAGGCAGAAGTCACACGTAGCAGATTCATGGAACTCCCTCCCGGCTGGCAGGGCCCTTAGGCTACGGGACAAAACTTGTTTCCTTTCCACTCATTGGAACACTCTTCCCACCAAGCCTGACTTTTGCGATGACACAATCTTCACTGTCTTTCCTTCTTATCTCTAAAGACAAGAGCCGGTCCCTCTTGGCTGAACTGTAATCACAAATCGGGGATGAGCCACAGGGATTGGGGACAGTAGAGGACCACGTGGGTGACAAGGAAAGCTCTGCGGAAGAGAGACCAGGTGGCAGTTTGGGCGGCACTGTGGAGAGGTAGCCCCCCACAAACTTAGAAGGAACAGTTGGAAGGCGTCAGCCTGGCACGCCTCACAGAAGGTATGGGAAGTAGGATTTTGCTGCACGTGCAACCAGGGTGTGGACCCAGTAGCCCCCAAGAGGTCCTTGTGAAGAGGAGAGAAGGTACATTTTCTCATCTGTACATGGGCATCACAGCCCCAGCTGGTAGGGAGTCATGAGGAACAAGTGGTAACAGTCAGCACCACTCACAGTGTCTGGCAGGTGGAAAGGACACACGATTTGCTGAATGAATGAATGAATGAATGTTGTCATATTCAGGTCCACTCAGTTCGCCTAAACTTCACAAAGGAAGACAACTTTCAAACAACTGTTTTACATTATGAACATTTTAATTCAGTTCCTTTGGCCTTTAAGATTGGACTGAAAAATAAAGAGCTTTACTAAGTTTCACAAACACGTGGATTGTGAGTTCGGAAGACCATGGCCAAGTGTGGCCCAAGCTCCGAGCTGGGAAAGCAAGAGCTGGGAAAGCAAGCCCCGAGCTGGGAAAGCAAGCCCCAGGAAGGGCATGGCAGTCACAGCACGCCCTGCCCAGGGGTGCCCCTCCAGAACCTTCTTGCTCTTTGAAATGGTTTTCACACGACAGGTTACTTCCCTCAAATTCAAAATGCTGAGACACCAAACAAATGGTCAAGTAAAAGGATAAATTTGACCCTATTTCATGGACCAGGAACCCACTGGGCAAGAGCAGAGCTGGTTGGAAGCTGAAGAGAAACTTGTAGCAGTGACATCCCAATAACTTGTCAGGGATGTGGGTTCGACGAGGGTTTAATTCTGTAAAGGCCCCTGAGACCTGCAGCAGGACCGGCCTCCGGCTGCAGGTCCCCATGTTCAGGGGGAGTCTGCCACCCGGAAGGAATGAGGAAGCAAGGATGGAAACCAACAATCACCTAAGGAACAGGTGCGCAGGCACGTGCCGGTATGCACGCACGTGCATGGGACTCCTTGTTCTCTGGAGCCCTTCACGCTGCCACATGGAGCCCTTGTTCATGCAGCCCCACCCCTGAGAAGTAGTTCCAGAACTTAGGTTACTCCCCTTGGCAGCTCTGCTTCACACACAAATACTCAGTTTATGAAGTGTGACCTGTTTATCAATGACTGAGTTTCATTAACCCCAGCTTCCACCCGGCTGGACTGTCACAGCTGCCACCTTTACTGCGGGCAGGGGGGTGATCACGGAATCTGAACCTAAGCCACCAAGCTAGCAGCTCCAGCACCCACAAAGGAGACGCTGAGGCTTCCTCACACCTGGGGTGGGTTTCCCTTTTGAAATGCTCCCTGAACCTCACAAGCCACGTCTAGCTGGGGAAATAGCTGGCCTCAAGGGTCTTAAAGCAGCAGCAGGAATCAGGAAATCCTGGCCTGAACTCGAGGCTGGGAGGTTTCCTCCTGCCTCGGCCTTGCTCGGATCCCAGTGCGCCCAGAGCGGAAGGGCTGTGTGGGGCCATGTGCCCTGCTCCCACCCCCTGCTCCTCAGGGTCACCTATGGTTTGCCCCAGGGCAGGCAACACCGCAGCAGCTGCCCTTTCGGCTTTCAAGGTCATTTCTGGAAACCACCACGTTCCCCTTTTGAGCTCACCGTTGAGTGGAAAATTCATACAGTTTAGATAAGAAGCGAGCCTGAAGTCACTTCACCGAACCAGGTGGACAGGCTGAAGTGATGGTTCCGGGCGTGCAGGCTCTGCCCAGCACCTGGGGCCTCGGTGGGCCCCCCAGCAGAACCCCAACTGGGAGGGAGTGATGGGCATTTCTTAATTCTCGTGAATCTGGAATGTGTAGAAAAGTTTTGTTACCTTTTTTTGAATAAAGCGTATTTTAGAAGGACTGAAACGGTCACACGTAAAGGCTGACGGGTTTTATGCTACAGAGTGTGCTCACATCCCCAGCCTGTGGCCTGGCCTTTTCACACAAAGGGGTACTTCCCCCCGGCAGGGCCCTTACTCTTAGAGAAAAGGGGACTCCCATGGGGGAGGGAAAGCGGGTGCCTGAGGGGACCAGGCCAGGTGCGCAGAGGTCCTGTATTTCAAATGCAGTCAGAGTCCTGGTTTTCCCAGGACACAGCAGCACAGCTCTGCCTTCTCGTTTCTCAGATAGCTGACAGCAGGACTTGTCCAGCGAGTAGATTAGAAAAGGATATGGAACTTGTTCCCCATACTTTAAAGCAGGGAAAAAGCCTTGTTGTGATGAGAAGAAACAAAACCTGTTTGGTGACTTGTCATTTCAATGAAAACATGAGCGCTGCCCACACGCCTCCCCTTCCTCCTGCCACCCAGGAGTGCGGGGTCACAGGCCACAGGTGGGGGCGGTAAGAAAAACAGAAAACAAGCCAACACAGGGATTTGGCACACACATTTAAGAACCCACGGGAACCATTTAGGGGGGATCTTGCCTTGTGAAGGTGATCAAATACACTCGGAGAAACAGTACCTCATTCTGCCACCTCCATTAGGAAAACAGCAAGCAGTTACGAGCTTCTTGGTAACAGTAAATTGTTTTCATGTTTATCTTAGTTCTCTTTCTTCATTCCTCTTGAATAAACATAAAGAACTGATTTCTTAGATCCCCTGTACAAAAACCCCCACCACCAAATCCTCTGAAAGGTCCAATTCCATGTAGCCAGAGCTGTGGGAATGTAATGAAGAGACTACATTTGTGATTCAGTGCTAAGGGGTTCGTCAGGCTTCACTGACCACCTCTATGAAGCTCTTCATAAAAGCTGTTTTAAATGGGGAGCCTGTCGGAGGGGGAGCCCTCCGTCAGGGATGCTGAGGGAAGACTCCTGCTGTCTGTCAAAGCCAGGACAAGGAGCTGGGCCCTGTGCTGTGGGTGCCCCGAGAGGCTCAGAGGCTTCATCCCGGCGACTGACCTGCGCCTCTCTCAACAAGCCTCACAATGGGACATGTGAGCTGGGAGAGAAGAGCAAGACCGACATGTCTGCTCGCTGGGAGCCAAGTACGGGGAGGCGGGGGAGGAAATACGAACAGACCCCGTGCCCCTGGTAACTGTGGACAACTACCATCTGCACATGAGACTCCAGCTGGACCATTTGTCCACACCTTCCTAAAGGCAAAGGTCAATTTCTCCCCTGATTTTAAGTATGAAGATAGAGTTTCATAAAAATGGAGGCTGATTTACTAGTATCACTTGAAAAGGAAAAAAAACTGGGCCCTTAAAATTCACCTTTGCTTCTCATTACAATTTTGCTTTGAAATATGGTCTGTAAAATTCCGTTGAAGGTGAGTGACCCTTTAAGAATGTCCTATCACGTAGTTATGGCAGGAAACTAATGCCCCTCGGCAAACTAGATGTTTCTGTTAACGTGCTATGTACACAGACAGGTAATTTGAACCTTGTACAAAATGTATGGCTTTAAGTACTAGGGTTTTGGGCACAAGAAATGACGAGAGTAATACTCTATACTTAAGATAGATCTCAATTTATTTTTCAAAAATGTCATTATGAGAACAGATATACTATATGTAGTCAAGTTCACCTTAATCACCATGAAGTCACAGATAAAAAGAAATAATCCTCAGATATAAAGGATATTGAAAATGTCAGCCATATCAAGACCCTCTATTTTTAAACACTATATATGGCATCTCACTTTGTAAAAAGGTAATACAGCCCTCAGAAATCCGTTAACCAAATTCAGTATAAACAGGAGTAAAATAAAAACTACTTTTAAAACTTAGAAAGTCAAGCACCTATTTAAATGGAGACCACCAAGCATCTATGAGATTATTTCAGGAGGACAAAGGCCGCACAAGACACTAAGTACTGTAGGACTAAGGAAAACATTACAATCATTTTATGTAACTTACAAGGCAAATGGATTACTATGAAAAATGTCCTTCACAGCACATTTAAAAGTTTGAATTTAAATAATACTCAACAGGAAAGAAAACAGATTCTGTGACAGTGGCTGAGGCATAACAAAAGGACGTGACATCGAAGCGTGGCCCTTTCCAGTCTATTTTTAGAGGTTTAAGACGCCAGCCTTAAATAATTTTGATAATAATGTTTGTGCCCACAACTCAGCGTGTAGTCTGGGAGAAAACCAGTTCTTTTCATGCTGTGTCACCTAGTTCGCTGTTTTTTTCCCTTTTAAATTAATCCTGAGAGCTTGCTCCTGGAACCCAGCGGGTCTGCAGGATCTTTTGTTTCCTCCTGTTTAGGAGCTACCTGGGAACTTGCAAAACTAAAATTAGGTCATAAATTAAAATTAGGTTAAAAGTAGGCAATGCATTAAAATCAGGTTAAAATTAGGTGATAAATTCAATCTTTAAAAGTGCTGTTCACTAAAAAAGAAACTATCTTGCTTACTTGGAATAGCACTTTAACTGGGAACAGGACACACATTTCAGAGGAAAAAAGCACTTGGGTTCACCTGAATATTATGGAGATGTGTCCTTCAAAGACTTCCATATTAGGAAGTAACAATTTCTGTGTCATCTGTCACAAAGCTGAGACAGCTGTGTCTGTTAAGAGTAGAGGGTTTTCAGAAGTTTATATAGATGTAATAACGGGTGCACGCACACAATACCTATATATGTATATGTTAGCACGTTTCTAATAATACTATGTACACGTATATATAATACACGCTCATATACATATGTCCCAGTAACAGACCCTGCAGTCTGATGAGAGTTGCTTTTTTAAAATTACCACCGTTTCCAAACTCAACCTTTCAATTCTACTCCCATAACTCAAAATTATAGTAAATCATACTCTAAAGGTTTCATTTCAATTTTCAAGAAAAAAGAACTGGGCAAACCAAATTACATCAAGATACAAAGGCATATCTAGGGCTGACATAACATCTTCAAAAACAAACAAAAAACCCAAAGAAGTATTTTAAGACACTATGAAAATGTAACATGCATTTCTTTTTTATTTTCTTAGAAAAGGAGGGGAAATCCCTTTTTTAAAGAAATGAGCAGAAGAGACCTAACCTGGCTCTGACGTCATGTGCTTGGGATGAAAGGCTGGATTAGAGGCTCAGGGATAACAAACCAGACCCAGTCCCCCTCCTCCTAAATCCAAACTATAGATCGCAGTTACATATCATAGAAACCTATAGGTCTTCAAGGTTATTCTCTGAGTTCTTGGAAAACGGAAGCCAAACATGGGGCTGGGCCCTGTTTTACCGGACACCCCAGCACAGTGGTGGGCTGGCAGTGGGGCAGGCAGCACGCACGGAGCCCGGACTGCTGAGTCCTGGCACCCTCATCGCTAGTCCTCACCAGGGCACAGCCGTCGGGGCTGTCACACTGCTCGTCACGTGCGCACCGCCACTTGGGGCCAGGCAGACCTGGCGGCCCCTCGTCAGCTCCCGCCATCTGCATCACAAGGTCTCCTTCAGCAGGCCGAGCTTCCGCAGGGCCTCCCGGCGGGCTTCCTCGGTGGAGCCCCGGCCCGCAAACTGCACGGTGATGCCCTGCGGCCGGAAGCCCACAGCCCTGGGCAGCGAGCCCGACCGCCTGCGGGCGTACTGGCTGCAGTCCGCCTGCCAGTGCTCGTACAGGCTCTTGCTGGCGTCCTGCCGCGCAAGTTTACTGCTGAGAGCAGGGTCCACGCGGAAGGTGACAGTCTTCCCCGTGGACACGAAGGCACCGGGCTCACTCTTGAGGACGTCGTGGAGGCTCTGGAAGCCGTTGGCCAGCGGCGGGCACAGCTCCGTCTGCACGCCCCGGGACCGCTGGGCGCCCGCCGGGCCTCCCGCGCGCGCGGACACGGCTTCCGGGGCGGGGCCGGGCCGGCCCGGGGCGCGCGCCCCCTGCTCCGGGGAGGCGCTTCTCCGCGGCTCCCCCGGGACGTCGCCCCTCGCGGCCCGCTCCTCCAGCTCCCCCACCGAGAGGAAGGAGACGCCGTTAATGTTGGCCAGCACCCGGGCTTTGCGCTCCTGCACGTTGACCGCCGCCTTGGAGATGGTCTTGTTGAACTCGCGGCCCGCGCTGTTGGTCACGCTGATGTTGCTGGGGAAGCGGTGCGTCTTGGGCGCGGGCTGCGCGGGTCGGGGCCACGGCGGGTGCTCTCCATGCCCGGGCGCCGCGGCGCTCAGGGTCCTCCATTCCCCAGGCCGGCCCTCCTTCGCGGGCGACGTGGGCGACAGCGCTTCGTTCCCGGCCAACTTCTCAGAAATTTTCTGGGCGATAACAAGCGGGGTAGGAACCGAGCGGGGCAGTTTCGGGTGCTCGGCTGGAGGAGGGGAGAGCAGCTCTTTCCTGGGGTGGGCTGGCGCGGCCGCGGCGGGCGGGGCGGGCGGCGCAGGGAGGGCCTCCGGCACCGGCACCGGCACCGGCACCGGCACCGGGCCGTCTGCAGGGGGACAAGCCTCCGCGTCTCGTGTCGCGCACGCAAGGGCAGGAGTGTCTTCCTTCCCAACAGGTCCGGCCCCTGAGAGGTAGGGAGAAGCCCCATAAGCGACCCACCTTATGGAAAAACAAAGGCACGCCATTGCCTTCCATTGAATTGAGGAGGGCCTCAAAGGCACAGAATGCCACTTCCACAGTACTTCCCGTCTCCTAACCCCCTCTAGCCCTGTCCCCGGGACTAGTGACAGAGAACCTTGGTAGGACATGGTTCTCATAACCGGGGATGAGAACGGATGAACTGGTCATGGTGAGAACCGGCATGTCAGACATGGCCAGGACCTGGGAAGCAAATGGTAAAAACAAGCTTCTAAGGCCCCATCCTGCCCAGGCATAAATAGGAGGAAATAGTAACTTAGTTATCAGGGGATTTACAAAAGGGAGATGGAGGCTGGAAGGCTGTGGCACAGGCCAACAACTCCCTCAGGCCTTCCTAGATGAAGGACAGTGGGACAGGCGCTTCCTGACAGCCCCAGCTGGAATGGAATCCGCCAGCCTTGGAGCCTCTATAGATCCTGAATATACATCGATCGCAGATCACCTAGCACTTGTCTGCACTTATGTTTATACATCTGTCTCCTGCTGCAAAACTGTAGGCTGTTTATTATCTTATGTATCGTGGTATTCACAGAATCTCACACGACACCTGCCACAGAATAGGCATTTAAAACTGTCATGAAAATGCCATGTTAGAAAATTCATGGGCAAGAAATTCATAGTAAGGCTCTTCTTTGAAGAGATGGCTGTAAACTAAGCTCCATTTTGGAATCTATAACCATAGTACGTGAAATGCAGTGTAATACACAGCCTTGCTTACAAATAAGAAAGAAAATATTTCTGGAGCTCATGACAAATGGCAATACTTTGTAATTATCAGGGCAAAAATATTTTCTCTTTTGTTTTTTCCTCATCGTTTCCAATCCTTATCCCTTTGACCACATTTATTTCCAATTAGGAAAACAAATTGGAAGACAATTCTCCTTATCCGTGTCCTCCGGTTCCATCACAGGACTTGCTGGGCAGAGCATACCTCTCCTCTCATGCCGCCCGCAGTCAAGCAAAGGTCCCAAGCAGATACCAAGCTGAAGCTTTGTTCTGATCTTTTCCTGAACCAGTTCACTTCGGTTCAAATGTTCCCACCTTGGAAAGTCATCCTAAGAGTATAATCTTGCACAAAAATTGAAATTAAACTTCAAGGGCTAAAATATAAGTAACGTATGTTTTCTTAACAGAATGAATTGTTACCTGAAAGCCATTTCCAATTTTCTTTTATCTATCTATCTATCTATCTATCTATCTATCTATCTATCTATCTATCGATCGAATCTATCTCTAGGCTCAATTAGTCTCATTCTAATTCTAGCCCTAGCCCTTTGGGAATTGTCCTTCATGTGTTGTCACCCTAATGTGCTAAGAAAGCATCTCCTTGGTTGGACAAACTACAGAGGAGGCTCCCACCCTGTGCTGACTTCATCAGCCCCACGGGGCAGTGCCAGTGTCTCATAAAACAGCACCAGCCGAGGCCATGGGCTGGGACCCGTGCGTCCCTCCTCACCTGCTGCCTCAGGCGCCTCTGGAAGGCACTCGGGCTCTCCGGCCACAGGTCTGGGCTGCACTAGGTCAATCACGTCCTCTGGCTCCGAGTGACTGGAAGTGCTCCCTTCCACAGAGCGTGGTGAATGGCAGCGGACCCCGCTGTCACACAGGACTTGCTCCTCTAGGTCGTCCTCCAGGGAATCAATAGTCTCTTCAAAAAAGAGGATGACATCCTTTTCCTCATGTGTGAGGTACTTCAGGCTCTCATCATCCTATACAGCAGGTTTGGGAGAGGGGATGGAAGAGATAAAACATACAGTAGTTTTGCTGAAGAGAAAGAGCCACGGCCACGTCAGGATCAATACAGAGCCCAGGGTAGGGTTCACGCATGCTAAGATTTTCCACGTGGGGAGGTCCGCCATTCAGGTTACCTCACTGACAAACCTGTGCCTGTGTGTCCCTCATCCCTTTACCTGCAATGCTAGCCTCACGGTTCCCGGGTTGACGACGAGAAAGCAATGCCCCTTCAGGGCCTCCCCGGGAAGGCTGTTTGTGACTTACTGCTCTCAGACACACTTGCTTTTCCCAAAAGAGCATCATGGGAAATCTCTGGTTAAAGATGATTAACCAGAGATCACATATTTATCTCTTCCTCCAGAAACCTTACTAAAGCAATAATGGATTTATTTATTTTTTTTTAAGGCACAAATCACAAAGACAACAATAATAGGAAAAGAGATGACAGCAACGAAAATAGGGAAGTCAGACAGCAGGACAGGTGCAACTGACCCAGACGAGCCAAAACAGGTGAGTTTTAGTCAGCGGTGGGGAAAGCCAATAATCAACCTGTTGAGTACTGGAGGACTCCCGAGTACTGGAGGGCTCCCCTGAGTACTGGAGGGCTCCCCTGAGTACTGGAGGACTCCCGAGTACTGGAGGGCTCCCCTGAGTACTGGAGGGCTCCCCTGAGTACTGGAGGGCTCCCGAGTACTGGAGGGCTCCCCTGAGTACTGGAGGATTCCGAGTACTGGAGGGCTCCCCTGAGTACTGGAGGGCTCCCCTGAGTACTGGAGGACTCCCGAGTACTGGAGGGCTCCCCTGAGTACTGGAGGACTCCCGAGTACTGGAGGGCTCCCCTGAGTACTGGAGGGCTCCCCTGAGTACTGGAGGGCTCCCGAGTACTGGAGGGCTCCCCTGAGTACTGGAGGACTCCCGAGTACTGGAGGGCTCCCCTGAGTACTGGAGGGCTCCCCTGAGTACTGGAGGGCTCCCGAGTACTGGAGGGCTCCCCTGAGTACTGGAGGATTCCGAGTACTGGAGGGCTCCCCTGAGTACTGGAGGGCTCCCCTGAGTACTGGAGGGCTCCCGAGTACTGGAGGGCTCCCCTGAGTACTGGAGGGCTCCCGAGTACTGGAGGGCTCCCCTGAGTACTGGAGGGCTCCCCTGAGTACTGGAGGGCTCCCCTGAGTACTGGAGGGCTCCCCTGAGTACTGGAGGGCTCCCCTGAGTACTGGAGGGCTCCCGAGTACTGGAGGGCTCCCCTGAGTACTGGAGGGCTCCTGAGTACTGGAGGGCTCCCCTGAGTACTGGAGGGCTCCCCTGAGTACTGGAGGACTCCCGAGTACTGGAGGGCTCCCCTGAGTACTGGAGGACTCCCGAGTACTGGAGGGCTCCCCTGAGTACTGGAGGACTCCCGAGTACTGGAGGGCTCCCCTGAGTACTGGAGGGCTCCCCTGAGTACTGGAGGGCTCCCGAGTACTGGAGGGCTCCCCTGAGTACTGGAGGACTCCCGAGTACTGGAGGGCTCCCCTGAGTACTGGAGGGCTCCCCTGAGTACTGGAGGACTCCCGAGTACTGGAGGGCTCCCCTGAGTACTGGAGGACTCCCGAGTACTGGAGGGCTCCCCTGAGTACTGGAGGGCTCCCCTGAGTACTGGAGGGCTCCCGAGTACTGGAGGGCTCCCCTGAGTACTGGAGGACTCCCGAGTACTGGAGGGCTCCCCTGAGTACTGGAGGGCTCCCCTGAGTACTGGAGGGCTCCCGAGTACTGGAGGGCTCCCCTGAGTACTGGAGGATTCCGAGTACTGGAGGGCTCCCCTGAGTACTGGAGGGCTCCCCTGAGTACTGGAGGGCTCCCGAGTACTGGAGGGCTCCCCTGAGTACTGGAGGGCTCCCGAGTACTGGAGGGCTCCCCTGAGTACTGGAGGGCTCCCCTGAGTACTGGAGGGCTCCCCTGAGTACTGGAGGGCTCCCCTGAGTACTGGAGGGCTCCCCTGAGTACTGGAGGATTCCCGAGTACTGGAGGGCTCCCCTAAGTACTGAAGGGCTCTCTTAAGTACTGGAGGGCTCCCCTGAAGCCCAGGCACTGGGGATGCTGAGCAGTTCTGAAGTGTGGCAAAGATGGCGTTGACAAGAACAGAACAGGTTAAAAGGCTCTTTCAGGAACAATTAGGTCACCCTGGCAGAAAACTACATGTTTTTTTCTTTTTGGAGGAGGGCATAGCTCACAGTGGCCCATGTGGGGATTGAACCGGCAACCTTGGTGTTATTAGCACCACGTCTAAACAACTGAGCTAACTGGCCGCCCCACAGATGTTTCTTTTCTTAAGGTAAAAAAGAGATTTGAAGTAGGTGACATCAAGCAGAGTTGACGGTGAAGGACCAAATTGAAAATGGGCATAAATGAAGCCAAATTGCTACTTTCTGCCCAGAAGATTGGAAGAGTGTTGTTCTCTAGGGATCTGAATGGTCCAAGGACCCAAAGCGGCTGACACCATGGTTCCCCAAAGAAACTGCTCAGCAAAATCGCTCTACAGTGCAGATCAGTCAATAAACCCCAGCAGAGAACTTTTAATCAGGGTCCTAACACTCTACTCTTTTTTTTTTAATGAAATTTATTGGGGTGACAATTGTTAGTAAATTTACATAGATTTCAGGTGTATAATTCTGTATTACATCATCTATAAATCCCATTGTGTGTTCACCACCCAGTCAGTTCTCTTTCCATCACCATATATTTGACTCTACTCTTGAATACGAGGTGTGATAAATACAATGAATGTTTAAATTTTAAAAAATGAATTACAATAAAAGACACATTGCCATTAATCCTGCTCAAAATACTCCCCTTCACTTCAAACACACTTATCCCATCGTTCTTGCCACTTTCTGAAGCAGTTCTGGAAGTCCATGAGTGTCTTTAGTTGCACTGTTGTGGCTGCTTCAGATGTCCTGAATTGACTAAAAATGTTTACCTTTCATGGTCATTTTGACTTCGGGAAAGACGCAGAAGTTACACAGTGCCAGATCCCGTGAATAAGGTGAATGAGGCCACACTGTAATGTTCTTATTTGACAGAAGTTGCTATAGCAGAAGTGATGTGTGACACAGAGCCTTTCCGTTGTGATCACAAAATACAGTGAATGGTGCTGCCGAGTGCCATCCAATGGAAAGGCAGGGATCTTCAATACGGGAAACAGCGCATCGAACCTTAGTAACAGTGTGTGACAAAGTTTCAACTTGTTTGGTGCAGTCAGTTGGGTGTGAGCTATACTTGAGAGACAGTGTGTATTAAAGTGTGTGTTAAATCATCCTCCATTATGACAATGCTATGTGTCACACATCGCTTCTGAAATACGGCAATTTCTGTCAAATAAAAACATTACGGTGTATCTTCATCCACATTATTCACCAGATCTGGCACTGTGCGACTCCTGGCTCTTCCCCAAAGTCAAAATGATTCGCGACACTCACGAAAGAGGACTTCCAGAACTGCTTCAGATGTGGCAAGAACGATGGGATAAGTGTGTTTGAAGCAAGGGGGAGTATTTTGATAGGGATTAATGGCAATGTGTCTTTTACTGTAGTAAAAATTTTAAATGTAAACATTCACTATGTTTTGGTCACATCTTGTATGTACAGATGACTTATGATCACCAAGCAGCTGAGAAAAACCTTTAACATGAAATACACATCAAAACAAAAAGAAAGCAAGTTATAAGAAACAAACTATGCAGAATGATGAAAATTTCAAAGATCATTAATATCCTTAGAGAGATAAGAGGAGATATTGAATCCGTAAACAAGAATGTGATGCTATTAAAAAAACTAGAAGACAAAAAAGAGCTCTTAGAAATTAAAACTAGGACAGCAGAAATGAAAAACTAAATAAAAGCCTAAAAGATAAAGTAGAGACACAAAGTAAAAAGAAATGATTTTAAAAGTAAAGATAAGAGAACTAGAGGATAACTGTGGGAGGACCAACATCTGAACAATGAGACTTCCAGAAAAAGAAAGAAAAGATAAAGGGAAAGAAATTATCAAAATGAATAAGTAAAATAATACAAGAAAGTGTCCCTAAAATGGAAGGATCGAAAGGGGCCATCAGAATAACCTAATCAACGAGAGTAACATAGACTTATGCCAAGGCATGTCATTGTGACATTTCAGGACACTGAAGACCAAAGAATGATCCTGAAAGCTTCTCAGAGTGAAGAGGCCACAAAACAAGAGATCAGGAATCAGAACACCAACAGGCTTCTCAGCAGCAATATTGGAAGCCAAAGATGGTGTTGTGATCCCTTCAAAATTCTGAATGCGTTCAGAACTAGAATTCTATACCTAACCAAATGTAGGTCAGAGTAGAATAAAGGTGTTTTTTAAGACATGCTAGGTCTAAACAGCAGTCCCCCACATCTATCTTTCTCAGGAAGCCACTGCGGGGGAGTGGGGGGTTGTTCCCCAGACAAGGAAGGCAACCAAAAAAAGACACAGAAGCCAGGAAATGGAGAATGAGGGGGAATCCCAGGGTAATGGTGACATCCCCAGGGTGTCAGGTGTGCAGTGAACAATAAATCTAGTTCACAACAGGCCAGAGGGCTACACAGAACATGAAGCAAGCAAATAAAATCAAAACAATGATTAATAACAGAAAAACTAAAGCTATAAGAGAAAGCATGTATCTGTGAGAAAATTTAACTATGGCAATCACACACATATACACCTACACACACAGATATATTAATTATATTACTATTTATAGCAGCAAGAAAACAAGCAAAACAAGAAACAACCCAAAGTATCCAATAATAGGGTATTAGAATTAAACAAATCATGGCACATTCAGATGGAATATTATACAGCCATTTTAAATGGTGTTTTCAAAAGAATACAATGGTTTTCTTCCCTCCAAAAGCAATTTTCATGTTTCATTGTTTCCTTCAAATTCTTGTCCACATGCATACATATTTTACATAGATAACATGTACGAGTTATTATATATTTTGCTTTTTACCTATATAATTATTATAATTGTTTTATATATAGTCTTCCCTCAATAACTACTGACTGGTGATAGTTATTATGTTTATTAACTGGCTTTACAAATTCAAGGAATACAATGTTAAGTGAAAGAAATGCAGATAGGAAAATAGAGTTGGTTTGATTTAAATGTATGCATACTTAATATGTACATATACAAAAAATTCTGAAAAAAAAATATACATATACACACATTTTATATATATATATGTGTGTATATATATGTATACATATACATATATATAGTCAAATTCAACAGCGGGGGGAAATAAAGGCAAATAGCAAAGAAACAGGTATGAAGTAAAAGTTGTTGCCTCTGGTGAGTGGGAAATGGGACAGGGATACTTGGGAGACAGATGCTTTTCATAAACCTTATAAAACGATCTGACTCTATACTGTGCTCATCAACTTCGATAAAAATAAAATATGGTGGAAGCAACAGGGACAAAGCTGCTCTGTGTGGTGCAGAGGGAGCTTTTCACAGTGGGATCTATATGTGCTCAAATGCCTGCCCAGAGCATCTAACTCCCGGGCCCATCACAAAGTCTGCAGTCTCCACAATTTGAGGGACTTTTCTTTTGTTTAAGGCATAGCATACATTTGTTTTGGGAATGATGAACACGAGAATACATGCACATTCCACAAACTAGCCTGGACATACTAGCTGAAGGAATGATGACTCAGAAGGCCCTACAGCATGGTAGGTCAGCAGATAGCACAGAAGACTGCTCGGAGGATAAGCAACACATACCCACTGGATATAAACGTCTATATAATCGCTGGGTCATAAGATGCGCGTCTGCTTTGGGAGATACAGTCAAACTGAGTGGCTGTACTGATTTACACTCCCACCAGCACACCCTGCTCTGCAACCTTGTGACACGTGTGTGCCAGTATTTTGTTCTGATTTTCAGTCCATTCCCAAGAAGACTGTGTTGAGCAGTTTTCCCCCATAATATTTAACTGGCCATTTGGAGATCCCGTTATGAAGTACCTTTTCAAGTCTTTTGCCTATTTTTCTATCAAGTTGGCTTTAAAAACTAATTTGTAGAGTTATATATCCTAGATACGAATCTTTTGTTGGATATATTTATTGCAAATATCTTCTACTCACTGGCTTGCCTTTCTTCTGTCAATGGGGGTCTTTTGATGACTAGTCCTAATTTTAATGTACTACAATGTATCAATCTTTTCTTTCATGGTTAGAACTTATGGTGTCCTATTTTAGGAACCATTGCATGGTCATGAAGATATGCACCAATTTTATTCTAGAAGCATTTTTGTATGTAACCTTCCATATTTAATGCTACAATCCATCTGGAATGAACTTTTGTGTACGGTGTGAGGTCAAGGTTTATTGTTTTCTAAATGGGTACCCAACTGTCCCAGCATCACTCCGTGAAAGACCATCATTTCTCCACTACAGGTCTCCTTGGTTGTAAACCAGGTGACAGTACCTATGTCGGTCTGTTTCTGGATTCCCTTTTCTGTTCATTTGTCTACTTTTCTATTCATACACCCATAAAACACTGTTTCAATTATTATAACTTTATAGTAAGTCTCAATGTCTGGTAGTTTAAGGCCCTCCAGTTTTGCTGATCTTTGAATTTCTGCTAGCTTTTTTTGGCCCTTTTAGTTTCTATGTAAATTTTAGTATCAGCTTGTCAGTTTCCATGAGGTCCGACAATTAAGTTCACAAACTCATACTAGAAAAAATACTACTACATATCTCATTGTTGAATATCAATGTGGTTACCTTGGAAGTACTCCCCTTGGGAAGCTATGCACCGATGCCAGAGCCTAGTCCACCCTTCAAAGCAATTTTGGAACTCTTTTCTGGAATGGCCATTGGAGCTGTAAGTCATATTACCTTTGATGTCCTGAATGTCATCAAAATGTCTTCCTTTCAAGATTTCCTTTATCTTCGGGTAAATAAAAAAGTCATTGGGGGCCAGATCAGGTGAATAGAGAGGGTGTTCCAATACAGTTATTTGTTCACTGGCTAAAAACTCCCTCATACACAGTGCCGTGTGAGCTGGTACATTGTCTTGATGCAAGAGCCATGAATTGTTGGCCTAAAGTTCAGGTCGTCTAACTTTTTCATGCAGCCTTTTCAGCACTTCCAAATAGTCAACTTGGTTAACTGTTTGTCCAGTTGGTACAAATTCATAATGAATAATCCCTCTGAGATCAAAAAAGGTTAGCAACATTGTTGCAACAAGTTCGAGAACTTAATTGTCCCACCTCATACACATAAATACACACACACTCCTCTCCCTGCTGGGACTTTGGGACTGCACAGAAATTCCTCAAATTGAAGAGAAATGATGTTTTACAATATTTTTTGAATCCACAAATAAGGTATATTCCTTCATTTATTGGGATTAGTGGCTCTCAAACTGTGGTCCTTCAACCATCAGCAGCACCTGGAAACTTGTTAGAAATACCAACTCTTGGGCTGCGTCTCAGAATTACTGAATCAGAAACATTAAGGGGCCGGACCTTCACTTGGTGTTTTAACATACCCTCTGGTAATACTGACGCACTAAAGTTTGACGTGCACTGTTGGTTCTTTAATTTCTCTTAATAATATTTTGTCTTTTCCAGTGTGAGATTTTACAATTTTCGTCATTTGTCCTCTTCGGTATTTGAGATTTTTTTGATGCTATTATAAGTGGTATCACTTTAATTTTTTTCTATTTTTTGCTGGTATGTAGAAATGTAAAGTATTCTGACCTTGTAATAAGTAAATTTAACAAATTTACTGTGTAATTATAACAGCTTATCTGTAGATTCTTTTCAGTCTTCTACATATACAATGGTGTCTACAAATGATAGAATTTTACTTCTTCCTTTCCATTCCTTATGCATTTATTCATTTTTCATTCTGCCTCACTGTGCCGGCGGGGTTCCCCAGTCAGCTAAATAGAAGTGGTATCTTCATCTTGTTCCCAACAAGATGAAAGCTTTCAATATTTCACTATTAAGTATAATGTTTGCTCTGGTTTATTAAAAAATGATCTTTATTAGATTAAGAAAAAGTTTTCTATTCCTAGTTTGCTTAGTGTTTGTTCTTAAAATAATGAATGGGTTTTGAATTTTGTCAAATGCTTTTTCTTCATTTACTGCAGTGGTTCTCAGTTGGGGGTGATTTTCCCGCCATGTGCATTTGGTAATGTCTGGAGACATTTTTGGTTGTCACACATGGGCAGGTGTTACTGGCACCTTGCGGACAGAGGCCAGGAGTGGACAGTGCATGCTACAGTGCACAGGACAACACCCCACATAAAGAATAATCTGGCTCAAAATGTCAGTAGTTCCTCACCTGAGGTGACATGATCATATACTTTTTATCCTTTATTCTTTTAATGAACTGAATTACAATGACTGATTTTCAAAAATTAAACCAATCTTGTATTCTGGAATAAATCCACCTTGGTTGTGATGCTTTATCTTTGTTATAAATCCCTGAATTTGATTTGCTCATATTTTGTTTAAAACTTCTGCATCTCTAAGACAGACTGGCCTGTACTTTTCCTTCCACTGTGAGCAGGTGTTGTATGCCTTTTCTTTCTGAAAAGTCAACTTTTGAAACAATCTGCTGTAAGAGTTTGGTTCATAGCACATCTTCTTGCTCCACCTTTTCTGAGCTTTGGTGGGAGGAGAGGAAGGAACAGACTGATATTAAGAATACTTCTTTCCAGCTGAAATGGAAGTGTCATATTAACTATATCTGTAATTTTTATCAATTTACGTGTTTGGCAGTTTTATACTCCCTGAGAACTTCAATATTCCCTCTAATAACAGGGTCAGTATAAGCGGACATTAGAAGAATGGCAAGATTCTATAAGGGAAAATGGGCACAAAATATTCCTTATTTATTGAGCACTGCCCCGAGGAAAAGAGGAATAGATTAACCTTCCCTACGAGAAAAGCACAGTATTGTAATCTTAGCAGTCCTCCACGTCTATAGAACATATGACTAAGGAATTTATACTTTATTCTGAGATTTCCAAAATCTGGCCCTACCTACCTTTCAAATTTCACCTTCTAATACTCTCCCTTTATACTCTACTGCAGCAGTGGTAAACTTTTTCTGTAAAGGGCCAGATAGTAAATATTTTGGGCTTTGCAAGCTTTATGATAGCAATGATTCAACTCTGTCAACGTAGTGGGGAAGTTATAGGTAATATGTTAATGAATGAGCTGAGCTTTGTTACAATACAACTTTATTTACAAAAACAGGTGGGGAGGCAGCTTTGGTCCACAGGCTGTAGTTTGCCAACTCTTGCTCTGTAATCAAATCAAATCACTTGCTATTTCCTACACCTGTTCCAGCACTGCCCGTCTCTGCACAGCCACATCTTACCTGTCCTGTTCATGGTCCAACTTAAATGTCACCACATCTCCAGCCTACTCCCATAGCATCTACTGAATCATACATTCAAATATCTGTGCACCTACTAAGCATCGTGCAATGTACATACAACTGTGTAAATAATGTTCTTGCTGTCTAGTTGACCATCAAATGAAGGCTACAGATAAGAAAACATGCCGTTCCTTTAGACTGTGGAAAGGCTGTGACAAGGTGACTCTGGGTATTATGTACACACACAGCATGGGTATTAATTCAAATCTTTAGGGAAGCAGGTCTGAGCTAGAAAAGCTCTGGAGATGAAATGATTCATGTCAATAATCTGAAAGAAGTGCGTGAGAGTCAAACAAAAAGGGGCAAGGGATAGTTAGATATGTATTTTGGAGAGATCACATTGGCTAGTGTGGAAAATACTGCACACGGGAAACAACTTAGACACGAGCTAACGGTCACCTAAACTAGACAGTGGTAATGAGAACAGAGAGGAGGAGATGGATTTGAGAGATATTTAAAAAGTTAAATCAGCTGCTTTATATAAAATTCTATTTCCTACTGTAGTTGTTCATCACCCATGCTTTCACCTCTGCTGGACTTAACACTTAAAGGAAAATTCATGTCTGACGCACCTGTGAGCTAGCCACAGAGTTTAGGGGCCTCTTGCCTCCCGCAGCCAGTCTCTATAAACCAACGCCAGCTGCCTCCTCACCGCGTCTGTGTGTTCTGGCCCTCTGGCAACCAGAGCACGAAACTTTCATAAGAAATCAGTGGCACTATCCATTTTGTGATTTTTCTAGATTTTTTTGCAGATTGGTGGGATCCTATAGGGTCACAGTACATGACGCGGAGCATTCCTGCGTCATCTTTTTTCTGCATACCTGCTTCTTGCTTGATTATCCTGTCCCCCATCCTCCAGCACACATTGCTTCTAACTCTGCTGCTCTCTCCCACATTCACCCCAAGACATTTCACGTTTCCTTCTAGCCACGCAAAGTAGTTCAGCTCAGTGAGTCAACAACAACAAAAAACTGTGAAAGTCTAAAATCATTAGGCCTCTTAGCATAACACAGAGCTCTCTCGTTAGTAATTACAACCATGATGGAGGTTGTAGGATGACGTGATAATAGTAACAACCATAACCAAAAAAGAAAAAAAAATCTGTAACCACAACTATTTGTCTAATAAAACGTCTAGGGAAATAAATTAATGCTCTCTATCCTTCCCTCCTACTTTGACCTTCTCAATTCAGGGTTTCAATAGGGTTACTCGCGAGTTTTTTTAGATAATCTACTTTGATTAGGTGTAATTTCCCTTTGATTGTACAGACAGTAGAAGTAAATGGGGAACTGGCCTGTAACAGACCTGCAGCTTAAGACCCACGCCAACTCCCCACATTTAGGGAGGGACAAAAATAAGAATGGGGTATATAAACCCCATGCGTCTAATTCGATGTCACAGTAAGAAGTCCCAACATAAAATTTTGTTTGGAAAATAAGAAGGGGAAGTTCCTACACAATTGTTTTACGTTCTGTGACAAAGTATAGGACTTTCAGGCTGAGAGATGCAACAAACAGATTCCTAACTCCCTTATTTGAAGATGTGAAAACTGGGTTTGGAGGCGGTGAAATGACTTTCCAAGGATCATACAACTATTTCGTAGAGGAGCCAAGACTAGAACTCGTTCTATGCTTGCTTTTTGTTTTGTTCTACTTATTTCCCTTTCCAATCAGATCTTAATCCAGGACTCAGTCTTGGACACCTGCTCAGGTCTCATATACCTTACCCCGGAGTTCGTGCTTTTACCTCAGTGTTCTTGCGCATTATGGGACACAAACCCACTTTAACCGGCTTGCCAGGGATCGGCGTCCCAGGTCCTGGAAGGCAGATTCCTGCATCCTCAGCCTATCCAAGGTCTCCCTCTCTAGGGTTAGTGGCTGGAAATTGCGCTGGGGGACTGGAATAAATCCCTAAGTGCCTTCTTTGTGATCAGCCTGGCCTTGAGCCCTGACCTAAAGGGCAGTGCCAAAAATGCTGTGGGCTCAGTCTGTTGCCTAATTCCCCAAACATGAAGCTGCCCTCCAAATGAACCTGGACTCTGCGTGCACCTGGGAGAGGTAAGAAGGTAGCCACAGAAACAGCCTGGTGCCAAGGGCAGGGGAGCAGGGTACTCAAGGTCAGAAAAGGGGCACGTGGCCTTTTTCCAAGAGAGCTCTTGTCTATTCCCGTTCCCAGGACATGTTCCCAGGAGACGCTGCCTTGCCTCTCGGGGTGTGAAGTGGAAGACACAGCTTCAGGGGAAGAGGGAGAACATGAAAAGAAAGGCCAAGGATGGGCAAACAGAGCCAGAGAGCTGGAGGAAAATGGGGAGCAACTGCTAACAGGCACGAGGTTTCTTCTGGGGGGATGGAAATGTTCTAAATTTGATTGTGATGATGGTTGCACAACTCTGAATTGCTAAAGACCATTGAATGGCATATTTTAAATGGGTAAACTGTCTGGTATGTGTATTATATCTCAACAAAGCTGTGATGTATTAAAAAAAACAAAGCCAGGCACTGGCTTACGTGAGGCCCACATGGAGGACGTCAGAAAGCTGGAGCCCTGGCAGTGGTGGCCCCGCTTGACTGGCGGTGCTGCCAGAAGTGGCCATGGCTAACTTAGTTCCCAAAGAACTAAGTATGTAGGAAATGAGGAGAAACAGAAACAGCAGCTTCCTTCGGAAAGGATAAGCTGAAGACAACCCAAGTTTGTCCCTATTATTTGGGAGGTAGCAGGCCGACAGCAGAAACAGTTTTTCAATTCCCGTTCTATAGATGGTGTTTTTAACGCACCAATTTGGGCTGTGGAGGACAACAAAGCTCGTTAAGGCTACAAATCTCCAGATGCTAAAGGAACCATCTAGAAAGCCACACTTTGCCCATTGTGCCACCCAGCTGACTTCAGGTAATGGCTACAGGGGAAAGAGGACATACATTGTGAAAAAATATTTTCTACCATGTTCAAACCAGAAACTTCAAAATGCTAAACACACTGACAGGATTGTAATACGTGCTGTGCACATCTCGCTCGTGCCTCCAGCCCTGCACAGATGACGGGAGAATGTCCCTTAAGTCCCACTGGAGCTCTGGGAGCAACAGCCAGGTCAGGTGGATGACAAATTTTACAGTGAATGCTACCAACACTTAACAAAAGTCCCCAATCCTGGATATACCTGTGGGAGTACAGATTTGGGACAAGAGTCTTCATTTTGGGGAAAATAGTAGAGTGGAAAAAAAATCTTTGTTTGGTTTAGCAAAAAAGTTGAGATGCCTTAAACTACTCATACTCAACTAACCACTAAATTAAACTACTAAATTAATTAAGTTCTTAGGCTTCTTTTGTTTTTCTCCTAAACAAAGAAATTTGATTTAACTGCAGACTAAAGGCAACTGTGGCAGTTCCTTGTGAGGGAGAAAGAAAAAGAACCGGTAGAACTCATCTGTATTCTAGACCAAAAAAAAAAAAAAATCGTAAAAAAGATTATGATAGCTGAAAATATTTCTTGAGATGAACCCAGATCTCCTAACCAGCCTTCTCCTAGGCGGGCAGCCTCGGGTGTTTGCTTTGGCAGAGTGTGACTCGATGTTCACATTTTCTTTTTCCAGACACCAAAATGACTCCCTGACACTTGAGCAAGGCTTCACTGATGAAATAATCAGTTGATGAGAGAACCCCCTGCAGCTGAAACAGAATAGGGGGGGAGAGAAGAAAACCCAAGCCGGCCTCTTTGGAGTCCCTCGCATAGGTAGCTCTAAATGCTCTGGCAGTCTCCTAAGAAAGACTGAGTGCCTGTGGTGTTTCCCACAGTTCAGTTTAGGGTTTAATTATGGTTATTTCTAACTAGTCACTGTTGTAATTTTTCATGATGGCCAACTTAAACCTGTACTTCTGGCCGGAAAGAGACACAAACAAACCAGCGAGGAATGAGATGTGTACGGCTTTGATTACAGATCTAAGAATAATGGCTTCGAAGGATTACAGCCTGGCTCCATGGCTGCCTTGAACTTTAACTGGCAACAGTACAGACAGACCTGGATTGAGGTAGAGCTGCCCTGCTCGGGTGGCATTGGACGTGTACCCAGACCCCTCACCAGCCTACAGCCTCACATGGCTATCTTGCTACTAAATTGTGAGTTCCTAGAAAGATTTAAACCGGATTTTATTTGATCATTGATCAGTTCTTTGTATATAGTAAGCATTTACTAAATGTTTATTGAATTTTTATAAAAGCTATTTAAGCTTTGTCTTAAAATGGCTGTTGTGACCAGCAAGTTTTTGGTTCAGTTGGGGTTAAGAGCCAGAACTGAAAGGAAGACGGGGTTACTACTGACCAGTCTGCTTCTCCTTTCCACGCCTCTGTCCTGTTTCCTTTCCTTGAATCATCTAGCAATCAGTGTGTCAGCTTTCTAGTGTACTACTCAGATGCCAGTGCAAGCTGGCCCCAAAGCCGCATTCACCACTGCGGGCTGTCCCTCCTTATTCCAGAACCAGTGGGTGAGGCCAAAAGCATCAGAGGTTTTGGAGGAGGAGGGAGTAATCAGGAGCAGACAACTGCTGTCTCATCACCGACGCTTTATGTGACTTTCGGGCAACAATTGTCAGCTGAGGGAGACTGAGGGAGAAGGAAGGGTTCAAGACAGTTCACTGAATATTAAATCCCCCAAAACTCAGTAATGAATTAGGATTATTGTTTTTGCTCAAGTTAGAGATAAAAATGAATAGGAAGCCTGCTGGGGGATTTGGGATGTTTCAATCCACCTTTAAAGAAGCATACTCATCTATATTACTAAATTAAAGAACTGTGGGCAATAAGAGCCTCCCTCCCCCGCCCCTTTTCAATTAGCCAAATCGTATTCTTTTCTAGACAAAGCTCCAGAATGCCTGCAGAGCAGACCTACGACCACTTAGAATACGAACCTAAGAACACTGGCAGGAGGCAGCGTTCTGTCCCTGCAGTGATACCCAGGGTGTTTTCTGAGCCACCTGAATGTGGGAGATACTGTCCTTAGAGGTGAAGAACATAGCTTCCTTGTTGCCTTAAAGAGCTATCATTTAGGAAGGTCTCTCAATCCTTCTTGAACCTTTTATTTTAATCGCATCACCTCTCAAGGTAGCAGGTTCCAGAACCACACTACCAACTTCATAAAGATAGGCTGCCTTGTATTGTATGAAAGCTTCTCAGGTTTCAAAGGAAAAAACACATTCAAAAGATACTCCCTTAATGAAGTAATTCAGGATTTGGCTGATTTGTTCTCGTCCTAGCTATACCTTTCATCAGAAAATGTTCAGAGGAAGAATTTCTTACAAGAAAGACAAAATATACATACAAACACAACTAGCCTCTTGAGTGATAAAGATGTCACACGCTTCCCCACACGGATACCATGACAATCCTATTTAAGCAGCTATTTTAATTTTTAACTTGCACTGGCTCAGAAGAGAAGTTCATAAAGAACAGATCTTCAACTTTATGATACTCTTGTGTAACATCAGGCATTAGTCTTTTATCTTCTTTTAAAAATAACCTTTGCTTAAAAGAAACACTGCTATAAATTAGAACTCGGTTATCTTTTACTTAAAGAGCCCTCCAAGAGGTGCATGCAATACCATACAATTTGGAGGCCTAAAAACACTGTTACTGACTAATCTTTTATGAGGTCAGGGATTAAAGGACAGCCAAGTGGAGAAACTACTATGGTTGAATCTCATTCTAAAGAGACAGTTATAAAAAGACCTGATGATTTAGAATAAAAACATACAGCTCCTCTCCAAATATAGACTTCCAAAAAGTAGAGTATGAGGATAAAAAAAATTTTTTTTAAAGTTTACAAATTTTGTACCGGTGTAGATAGTTCACTGGTCCAGGGGGACCTGACTGCTGAGACAATGCTTTGTAAAGGTCAAGGGTTCCACGGTTGTTTGGAAAACTTTAGTTGCCATTTAAAATGAAATGTCAAATATTCTCAGTGTACCAGTTCTAAGGGAAACACACAACTGTAAAATAAAAACAGATGACAACTAAAGTTGGCTCAATGATTTTCCAGAAAGGAAAATGCTTGAAAACAGTCAACAGGTCTAAGTAGAAGATACTGGAACAGGATTGCAACATGTCCTCCATAGAGAGTGAAACATCATAGGTAGTCAACTGGGGTAGAAAGCAGAATTATGCAAACACGTATCATAAGACTGTAATCTAATTATGTTTCATAAAAGTAGAATCTGCAATGCTGTTTCCACTTTTGGCCTACACAATGATGAATATAGAGATAAATCAAAATCAAACAAATCACAGTAGTAGTTTAAGATTTTACTGGATAGAAAAGAACTGTAGGGGATAGGCATTCTTCTTCTTTTTTTTTTTTTTTTTTTTGGTTGAGAGCCCACTGGCCCATGTGGGAATCGAACTGGCAGCCTTCAGAGTTAGGAGCACGGAGCTCTAACTGCCTGCGCCACCCGGCCGGCCCGGATAGGCATTCTTTAATTTAAATTCTGTCATAAGTAAGAATGACAGAATTAAGAAATTTGTGAGATATTGGGGGTGGGGGAGGAGCATTTTCCTTTTAATCATCTCATCTTTAATGGTCAAAGGAAAAAATTCCTAAGATTGCTGATAAGAGAGAGATAGAACAAAGAGAGAGAGATAGATCCAAACAAGATGGTGGCAGGATGAAGTGGAATTAGGCTCAACCTGAAGCTACAGGGGCCTCACAAAAGAGAAGCTGGTATTATAAGCACTGATTAGATGCTAGACATTTAATCTTTACCATATATAACCCTTGAGAAAGAATTAGTATCCCACTTACCCCCTTTTCTAACTAATGAAGAAAATAACTAATGAAGAGAGCGATTAAATAACTCTTCTCAGGTTACAAAAGGAGGCAAATTTAAGTCTGAACCCACGCATGTTTCCATTACCCTTGATGTTTACTACTATTCTGAGCAGATTTTTAGGATGCTGATTGGTTAGTAAAGAAGAAAGCAACTTTAAAAATGTATAAGGATATTTTTCAGGTTAAAAAAATATGTAAATGTCATCCTAACCCCTACTTAGCTCCACTGTGAAACCTACCCAGGTCAACACTCAGGCTCTAAAACTCTCACAGTCAGCTAAGAGGCAGCAGGCAGTTGTCATTCACCCACCTCGACCTCCTGGTATCTATAAGTGTAAGAGATTTATAATTTTTCCCATCTTTGAACCTAATGGTATTTCTAATATCTTATATTACCCAAAATATATCCATGATGAAAGATTTTATAATAAGCCATTTCTCTTTGTGAGTTTGTAGCTGAAACTTAATAGAGCTTTTATCCATGGAGATGTATTCCTGTGTGTGACATATTGACAATCAGCAGGACGCATATTCTTCAAATCTGCGGGATGACAGACCTTAAGATCCCATCTGCCTACTTGTACATTCTATGAAGAGTTGTGTTTCGTGCGGCAGTGTCGTGTAAGCGCCCTGGACTCATTTTCCAGATTTGCTTCTTCTAGGTAAGATATCTTGCAGGCACTCTGGTGGCTTTGATCCCTTTAAGAGGCCTTTTCATTTTCTCCTAAACCTTCGTGGTAGTCAGTGTGACATTCCACCAGATCTCCCCTTGGGAATAAAAGAACTATTCCCCCATTTGATGGGAGTGCTTTTGGAAGGTGGCCCTCAGCTGTCAGTCCTCCTTAGGGACTGTCTTGAGCTGAAAGAAACTGTCTTATCAAGGTCCTGCCTCCTCCCAAGGGGTCCTGCATCCGGTGGCTGATCGCTGAGTGGGTATAAATGCTCTACTCTCGACCCAACGGGGACAACCGAAGGCTATTCCAGCCCCAGCGCTTCCTGAGCAGCAGCTAAGGTAGGGTCTACCCCACAACCCAGCTTCTCTCTCCGCTCAGTCCTGCTTCTCTTCTTATCAGACGTGGATCCCAGGAATAATCCTAATAAGCCTCCTGTACTCTAACTTCCATCTAGGAATCTGTGGCTGGGAAGGCAGCCTGTGCTGTCATAATGGATCGCTGTCACCAGAATGTAGGCTCCACTGTCGCGTCCTTAACTCCTAGAACAGTGCTTCAGCATTTGAGCAGATGTATGAATCACACACACAAAAGACACGGAAGGTCGTATGCAACAGTCAGTTAATGCCACTCTCAAGGGACACCTTGGTAGAAGTCAGTCCCGTCCTGGGGAGCATGCACATTTGAGCTACCACATAAGGAAAAGTAGGCATTAATCAGTTAATGTGAGGACAGTCCCTGTACGACTAGAATGGAGATACAGAAGTAGCAACTTTCCCTCCCTAAATTCAAAGCACTGGACATACTTGGGATCACGTTCTCTCCCAGGAGGGGACGAAGAGCAAGTATTACTTCAGTTCTCTGTCAAAAGAGGCCAGGGTACAAAGGATGATGTTAAGAGATTTGTGTCAAGTTCAACATGAAAATAAATGTGAAAGGCAAGAAACTAACTCAAATACCCTGACTCCCAATGCACTGTGCCCATTTCCTCATATACCAAGGTCATCAGACGACCATCCTCAGTTTTATTCCACCAGCACATGCACGAAATAGTCTCTTAGACTGTTGTACCCAAGGCAGACACATCAAGTTTGGAAGCACCTTTCTTTCTGTCTCAGAGCAGAACTGCTTCCTAAGTGTGCTCCACTAATTACTAGGGCACTAATCTGTGCGTCTTTCCCACATATTCTGTTAATATGTCCTTTAATCTATTTTTTAATTTAAAAAATTAGTACCAAATTCTCCATCATAAGGATTTGTAGGTTCTCTAATTTGCAGAGTTATTTTTCTTGGTGAATGGATCAAATAATATTTATCACATACTACCATGATGATTTACAAAAAAGAAAATGTGCAAGTAGGAGTCTTTAAAATCATTACTATTAACTGCCATCTATACTGTGTATGTCTTTCTTCTATTCAGCATAATTGGGGTTCATTTTAGGGCTCAGAGTAACTGAAGGAAATTCATGCTCTCCCTAGATGGACTGAGATGAACAATAGACCATTATCAGTAAGGTCCAAGGTGAACTGTCTCCGTCCTTCCCTCTATAAATGTAAAGGTCTCAGTCCTGAAAGATGAATACCCTGAGGGGTGGGGAGTGCAAAAGGTCCTCTCTTAACTTTAAAACTAAAGACTGTACAAGTTCCCAAAGCTGTGGATGCTGTGTAAAGGTCTGCATTCTGAGAAGGGGACACAAAAGCATTTCTATTTGTAAAGGAGTGAAAAATGTGTTTTCAAGTGAATTTGTTTCTCCCGTGAGGTGTTTCTCCTCCTGGGGTTGTTGGGACTGACAGGCAGCAGGCCTTGCCGGGGTCTGTGACTACTGCAGGCCTGGGCCTCCCAGGTCTGAGCCGTCAGCTCTCAGCCACACTGAGCTTCCCTTCACTGCTGTGGGGAACGCGCTGTGTTTGTCAGAATTTAAGATGATTAAAAATTAAACGCCACTTCACAAAGCAAGTATTCCAAAACATCAAGCTAGTTAACCCAAAAGAATTTGATAAGATCTTCCTGAAAGGGGAGGGAATTGGGGCAAAGCCAGCCAACCCAAGCACATCAAAGCATTAAAGAAAGCCGTCACTCACCAAAGTGAGGCTTCTGGAGCGAGAACTGCTGCTTCGACTCTCCAAACTGCCCCCTCGGCTCAGGTCGCTGAGCCTGCAGCTGAGTGACAACTCAGAGTCCATCTCTGAAGAGTCTGATTTCTGGTGGTTTATAGGCATCCCCACAGAAACGTCGGCCAATGGCTTGATCACAGGAAGTGAGGAAGGGGCCAGTGTCCCATTCTGAAGTCGTGGTATGATCTCTAGAGAAACCAAGCACAAGTGACGAGGGTTAGTGAGCCCAGAGAGTAAATGCCTCAGCCACCCAAACGAAAGACTTGGCATGAGTTAGAGTCTAGTCTTGACCATGACAAACGACAAAGAGAATTCAGAATCCCTAAGTCAACTTGTTTGGTGATGCTCATTTGCATTTCTCCTCTATATCCTTCTCTGTTATCAAGGTGTAAGAATTATTTTTAAGGAAGGATGGATGTGCTACAAATTACTTTGGTGCAGATGATTTTTAGACTAATGTTCTGGAATCTTCCTTTGCACTTGGGTCTGTTCTTTCATGCTCTTTCATGTTCACTTAGGCCTGTGAGGTTCATTAATTCTAGTCTTTTCTGCTTCCACAAAATTGTGGTTCCTTTTCCAGCTTCATGACAGTTCGGAGTTGAGGTAAAGTGACCTGAGCTAATAAACTACTAATGCAAGTTTGGTTGACATCTCCGAAATTCAAGACTCTTTGGAAGCCGTGATGCTATTGTAATTTCTACACAGAATCCTAAGGTCCCATCAGTTAATCCTATCAGGAAGTTCGTGTTTTCACATTCAGGAACAAGGACATCGAAACTGTTCCCCATAAAGCCTCTCAGTTTCTTGCAGTCCTCTGACTCTTTTAGCAACAAATTCAGCTTGGGCCCTAATTAAGAGACATTTGAACTCATGAAAACCTTCTAGAAGACCAAAGAAAAGTAATAGGAAATATGAGAATAAGCCTCCGGTTGATTACATATGACCTAATGTTTTGGCAGGTGAAGCAACAGACGCTCACGTGCTTCCCGACCTGAAAATGCCACCAGGTTGCCTTCCCAGACCCTTTAAGAAGCAATGCTGAGGCCATCGCTACAATTTGGCGTGTGTGTGTGTGTGTGTGTGTGTGTGTGTGTGCAAGCACGTGTGCACTCATTTATATGTTAATTTATAGAAATGTGACCATTTATCAAGAAAGTCCAATCAGTATTGAACACCTTTAGGGGGACCTTGTCTTATAAGGCTTCGAAAATTACTGTGAAATGTTTTCAGAGAAATTCTGAAGACATCAGAACAGATTAAAAAAGAAACTCTTCCCTACTCCATTTCTCGTTATTTTTTAGGCGAATCAACACAAGTCATAATGGCAATTTAAGAGCAAGTATAGGGAACGGGTGATTGTGAGTACAGACACTTTCTGTAAGTCGCTGTTATTCCAAATGGTAAAAAAAACACTTAAGCAAATATTAAAAGATTAAAATTTATTTAATAATAAGAAAGCCTAAGCAATATACACACTTCATAGAAACAGTCTACATTGCAATATGCGACTCAGAAGTTCAGAAGTTTCCTGGGCCCTGTGAGCTGGGCCCAGGAAAGGCGGGACAGGAAATGCAGAGAGGACAGGCTAATGCTTGGATTCTTTCTGTTTGGCAGATTCCAGCCCACTGACTCAGCATGAGTTCATTCCTGAACTAAGTAAATCACTGCTCCAAGGAAAGAAGGGGACTGCAGGGCGGTGGTCTTCCCCCCACACAACGGTGAGAAGGAAAGGCAGGGAAGTGAATACCGATTCACCTCCACAATGAAGGAACCCAGTGGAACCGCCTCGTGGGTGGACTTGGAGGGCGGCTACGATTGTCCGCAGTCCCAGCCGCACTCTCAGGCCCTCAGTGGGTCAGAGGGCGGTAATTTACCACACCACTCGACAGGACACCTTTTGCTTGAGTTGCTGTAATTTTAATGGCTATTCGGACACTATAGAACTATAATAGTTAGACTTCTATAAACTATTCTCTTGAAAGATGAGGAAGCTAATCAGAATTCTCCAGAAGGCAGAGGTTATAGGGGAGACAGTGAAAACCTTGGTTCAATATCCTCCACAGTCTCAAGATGTCTACCTTCTTTGATCTCTTAAGGAATCAAGAACTAGGTGTGTCCGAGTCTTAGTTCCCAGGAACTGAAAATGTAGAATTCCATGGGAGGTCCACTGTGGAGACAGTAGTTTTCTGAGGAAGGGCAAGGACACAGCTTCTCCTCTGGTCTGCCCTGCAAAGGGAATACGATGCAATAAAGAGCACGAGACGCAGATCACGAGACAATGAGCAGATGGGTCTGACAGCAGTGCCCACAGCTGTGAGTCTATGAAGGTCATCACTACTTTCCATTTAGTCTCCTTGTCCAATCAAGGGATAAATTTTTTGGTCTGCAAACAGTGTATTTTATAAAACGTGACACCGGGGTCAGACCAAGATAGCCCCAATTGATGAAGAAACTGACTTCTACAGGAGAGCAGAAAAGGCATCACAAAGAAGTCACAGCAAGACTGACATTACAGGAGCAGAAATCTGAGCCCTGCGTGCTCATTTTCTGTTTATTCTCTTATACTTCCTGTGTTTATTTCTCGTTATTTACTAGTAACATCCTTTTTTTTTGGTAAAGTCTAGTTTATCCGTTGAGCAAAGAGAACAAGAAGGTCACAAATGAATTACAGTCTTATTAAAGTACATCTTCCAGGCACGGCCAGTCAGGAGGCAGCAGCTGTCAGAGCTGACCGTGCTGGGGGGATCTGGGGGGATCTGGTGGGGCTGTGGTTCGGTAGGCAAGGGAACTCCCTGAAGTGAGTGCCCTGGAGCCCACAGAGGAAGGCAGCTCCTCTTCTCCTCCTGCTCCTCTTTCTTCCCCTGCACATTCCAGAAAGACCTGGAATGACCCAGATGGTACATGTAAAGCCCTCCTTCCACCATCACCCCACTCCATCTCAGTTCCAAACAGCCACTGTCAGGCGTCCAGAGCAGTGCAGATAACTAGGTCTTTCCACGATTCACCTGAAAACTCTGGTTTCTCCAAACCCCAAGTCTGAACTATGCCAGTCAAAGACCATACAGGCACCCCGTCCACGGGTACCCGCTCCACGGGCACGCCGTCCACGGGCACCCGGTCCACGGGCACCCCGTCCACGGGCACAGGGGCTGTCAGCTTCGTGGCTCGCAGCTTTGGAGGCATCGCTGACGCCTCCCTCTGCCCGTGCTCACGCTGAACCCGCTGCTGAGCCTGGTGATTCTTCCTGCATCGTGCCCGCCGGCCCCACTTCCTTTCTCGTCCCTCTCGTTCAGGACCATGGTACCACATGCCGGTGGTACTGCAACAGCCACCTACCTGTCCTGCTTTTCCGCTCTTCCCTCGGCTTCTCCTGTATTCTTCTGGGGGGTTAACCTTGAAACACCGCTTGGATGACACCACTCTCCTAAAAGCAGTCAACTTGAACCCAGTCCCCACAGGCTGAGAATCAAAGCTGCATCCCATCAGTCGACACTTGCTTCAACTTCACTCCTGCTTCCTTTCTAGATTAAGCACGTTTTTCATTGACGCTTAGTTTTCCTGCTTCACACTGAGTAGATTCTAGGTAAGTAATCTGCCATGTGGCACCGACTCTAACGGAGGGCAGACGCATAAACCACAGTCACTGACATCCCGGGGCTACGGGAGCAGAGGAAAGTGTGCCGTGCAACCTGGCAGGGGTCAGGGACTTTGCACAAAGGCGACAGCTAGGCCCAGCCCCACAACATGTGTCAGATTTAAGGCGGCTGCTAATTAAACAAGTGTGATGGGCACGCCAAGCGGAGAAAAGGCAGCAGGAGAGGCGGGGCTCCCTAGTCCTAGCTCCTAGGAATTCAAAATAGAGAATTCCAAGGGAAGTCTACTGTGCAGAGCATTTTTATGGCCTTACTTTTCATACTTAAATATATGCTCCAACTTGAATTTATATTAGTATGGGGACCTACTTTCCCACCCCCAAGAAGGCTACCTAATTACTCAAATGCCAAGTATTGAAAAATTCATCTTTTCCACTGTCTTGAAATACTAAATGCTGTATTATACCAAATGTTTGTATGTCTTAGATTGTATTTCTGAATTTCCTATTCTCCATTAATCTTTCTATACACTAGGACTCAAAAAATACAAATCATAAGGTAAAAATTTCACTGAATCTAGCTCCATAAAAATTAAGGACACCATAAACAATGTTAACAGAAAAATGTTAACAGATGTTTACAATGTCGAAGAAAAAGAATTGATAGCAAGGATACATGAAAAACTCTTGTAAATCAACAAGAAGCACAGGAACAAGACAGAAAACTCAGGAGGAAAAAAGAACAAGGGGGATGATTAGGGGTTCATGTGAGAGGAAACCCAAGTGACCAAGAAGTAAACGAGGGATGGTCAACCTTATTTGTAAACAAAAGAAGCACAAGTTAAAACCAACATTTACTTTGTACCTACTGGATTGGCAAAAATTAGACACTTAAAAAAATAACAAATATCAGCAAGGGTGTGGGGAAAATGGAACCTCCCGTACCACTCACTGTTGGGAGTGTTACACTACTACAACCATTCTGTAGACTCTCTGGCAGTACTTAGTGAAACTAAGTATGTCCTGTGAGCCCCCAATCCCACTGCCCCGTCTGTTCCAGAGGAATTCTCTCCCAGGAATAGAGGGGGACACGTTCGAGGACGGTTATCGGTGTTGCCTGCAGTAGTACTGGCGGCAATCTCGGTCCGTCACCCGCTAAGAACTCCAAGAACAAGGAAAACCCTGGTAAGTGCTTTTCCTGGAAGCTACTGTGCATCTGTCAGGACTTATCAACTGGACAGGGGCACGGACAGATCTGAAATGTGGTGAGTGAAAAGCTATAATTCGATTCTTAGCACGATTCCATTTATTTCAATTTAAAACAGACACAACACTATTTTACATCCATATCCAGAAACACACATGGGTGGGGGGTGGGGCACAACTCGGTTGTCCTACAGCGTTACCTGGTCTGTCATTCACTGAAAGGTACCTGCTTGTCACGCACCTGTCTGCTACCGCTGCAAACACAGAAAAGGAAGATTTCCTGGAGGTTTGCAGAACTATGACTTAGATCATTTTATCACCTAGGAACCTTCGAAAGGCCCAGTATCTAAGGAAAGGATATGGGACAGGAGACTTCTAATTTAATGAGGGAAGACAAGAAGACACGCATAATCTAGAAATCTAAGTCAATTTAGGAGGGAAAAGCTGCAGACGGCATGGCTTTTACAGGAACAGAAAGAAACCCTGAAGATGAACTTGTCTTAGATCACAATTTAGCTCGAAATGAACCAGGGAAAGGTTGACCTGATCCAATTTACGGAAGAATCTAAGCTGGAAGTATAAATATATTAAGTTCCCTCACATTCAACTGCTAGGCTTGGGACCTAGTAGGTGGAGGGCAGGGAGTCATATCCTGTAAGACTCAGGTTCCCAACAGGCAAGCCAAACAAAATCACAAGGGTAATTACTGTCTTTGCTAGTTCTGAACGTGAATGGAAAACTTACCCACCTTAACCAGGTGATGCGGAACTAATTTTGCCCATCATGTCTGTATTACACTTTGATAGAGAACTGCTCCAACTCATTGCCGAGGTAAACTCTTCGCGAAAGAGAAGATCCAGGTGAGGTCTTAGGACTCTGAACCCCGTGGACCTATGACCCTCATCCACTGTCTAGTCACCCACTATTAACTAAATGTGCTACGATACAGTTAGCAGAAGCATAGCTTAGCTGGGAACGGGGTAGAAATAAGCTTCTTAAAAATACCCCCCCACATCCGCCTCTACACTAGGGCAGGACCGCAGCTCCTCTACACCGACTCTTTGATCATCCCATTCTCGCCTACTTCCATTCACAGGAATTTGGGGAAGATTTGTTCCCAAATCTAGAAAAACAATCTTAGGACAGAACATATCTTTAAAGCCATACTCTGAGAAATCCCAACATGATGATTTAACAGCCAAGCCATTTTCCAAAAGGTAAGTTTTCCTTGACCTTCAAGAACATTCAAAGTGAAGGAGTTTTACAATGGGAACAGTTTCTGAGTCACCACAGATCATCATCATGAATAGGCTTTTTCATATGGTTAAGCCATTGGTGAAAATAAAAAGGATGGCCGTTTTTAGTGGAATGTACACACTCTTAGATGAAATAATCAGTAAACACAGAGTAGTCATTGTGGCATTAAATCGAGTAGCTCAGGACACGTGCTCCTCTCAACATGTATTCACGCGCTGGGCACTTAGCTCTGATTTCCTTGAACAAAGAAGATGGGAGTCCGATTTTTATAGTTTCTACCTGGTTCTGTGCTAATTCTATAATGTGTGGTAACAAAAATGAGTCTTATAATGACAAATTAACTAGAAGATGAAGCTATGAATGATGTCAAGACTCTTGTTTTATTAACCAATTCATAAGATAAAAGGAAACTGAGTACTGAAATTCTTTCTTTTCTATTATTCAACTTATTAGGGCTTTAACGAAATTCTTAGGCTAAATTAACCATTTCAATTCTCCCCTAAAAATAATTTACAGACTAAGTCCATGAAAATGTTTTTACTCTAGTTATCACAGCACATCCACTAATTCTGGGCACAACTCTGCCTTAGGTCCGATGTACACACAAGTGCAATCTGTCACCTCCCGCCCCTCATCGTACAAAGACGCACATCCACACATAGAGTCTACTAGCTGTCTTCACAGAGAGATAAAAGTAGTTGTTGGTCCTGTTGTTCCAAGTTTTCTACTCCTCCAAAGTGTGCTAAAAATAAAACAAATACTCCAACATTCACTAGCGACCTGCAAATAGTATTTAAATAGCATTTCTAAAATCCTGAATTACTTCTGGTACCATGGCCTGTTAGAGTTGGTACACTTTTCATTTTCCTAAACTATACTGCCAAGGAACCTATCTGTAAGAACAGAGAGCTTTAAGTGTCTCTCTAGAATCTGGCCTAACCTTATCTCTTCGACCTTATTTTCCACAATGTGAACCCTTTATCCAGCCTTGTCTCCTAAATGTTCTGCTCAGTTTTGAGCCACATTTTCACCGCCTCCCGTCGCTCTCCTCCCAGTCTTCAAAGCCTGGCTCAAAAAAAAAAACGACACTGGCCTTTCTCAGACCTTCCTTCACGGTGCTACTCAACAGGGGCCTCTACACCTGCCTCCTTCCCTTCCTATTGTTTATATGCCACCACGTGTTAACTACATAATGCCATTTTTTGTCACTCAGTTGCAACTGATCACATCAGGTTTCTTATGCATGTAATTCTTTTTTCCTCAGTTAGACTAGAAACTCCTTGTAAGTCTCTCTGTCTTTTACTATAGCCACAGGATTTTGGAAAATATTTGTCACAAAATATAGACTTAATATTTATTACTTAAAATTTATATTTTAAAACTCTAAAATCATCTTATTTTGTGAGAAAAGAAAAAATAAGATGGTGTCCTTAAAAGAGACCTTTGCTCTAAAAGAAAAGCTTAAACTCTTAGGAGTGTTTCAAATATGTTCACATTGTTGTCGTAACGATCCTTTATCCCTCTATTGTGTATATAGACCAAATCCTTCACATTTAGGAGAAATTACTCTCATTCAACCTATAGGTGTCAATCATGGGCAAATGGAAGCATGGGGCGGGGGAGGGGGGGTAACTTAAACACAGCCACAGAGGAGATGCTTCCCTTAGCTTTACAACTAATACGTGAAAAAGAAAAAATTGGCACCAATAAATACATCAGACACACTAGCCAGTAACGCTTCCCAATACTGACATGCAATAAACATCAACATGAACGCACGCATACGTACACCTACACATGTAACCCACGACCAAAGTGAACTTCAAACACGGGCCTCTACACAACAGGCTGAAGGAAAATTAATATGTAGTAACTTTTCTTTAGTTTCGGCTTTTTCTCAATGTCAAGAATACAAAACCCTTGGAAAAAAAGGAATGCTTCCAAAAATAAATTCACTAGGCAAACTAACAAGCTCGGTCTGTCTCCTTGCAGATCAAAGGCAAATCCACCTCAGGGTGAGGCTGGTCGGTGCTGGGAGGGCGGGAGTGGAGAGTTAGTTTTGTTCCGGAGTTTTCACATGTTGATGTGCTCAATGGTTTAGCATCCGGTTCATAAGTGTCTTTTCTCTGACTTGGTTTTCTCCTTTCTTCTGAAATGCCTTCCGTAAGGACTTTAAGCTCTAACTGGCACTCAGGGGTATTAAACACAATTTAACATTTTAAAGGCTACTAATTTTACTTCTGGAGAACAATTACCATGCTTTCATTTAGATTTTTTTTTTTTTGGAAAGCTCTTTTTTGCACAGTGTAGAAAAACAAGGTTGATTTCAGACTGTGTGGATTGTGAATAGTTTCAAATATTACCAGAAGGCAGTGTTTCCTCAGGGCCATACAGGACACAAGAGTAACTGATTCGCCTACACTAGGCAAACAAGTTCACGGTACTCGCCTCGGAAGGCTGGCTGCTTTGTGGGCCCTGAGGGAAGAAATCTCCTATTAGCAGTCTGCTATCTATCATTGATGTGGATACTAGATTTTCCTAAAGTAAAACCTCACCTGAAAACAACCTGGCTGGATTTCAGATTAGTTCCTAGTAACAAAACATTATGACCCAGGCCGAAGCAAACGGACAAACATCAACAAGGGTGAAAACCTAATTCTAGTTCATGAAATGTTTGCAAAGATAGACACTTCAAATTTTTATGCTTAGCTCATTTTTAAAGAAATTGACATTCTATATGCCTACTGCATTTCTGGATTCTTTAGCAAATTAAAAGAAAATCCAGTTTATGTTGTTCTTTTGTTAAGGAGGTTTGTGTGCTTTCTCTTTATTTATTCAGCAGATATTACCAGAGCACCCACTACGTGCTACTCTGGTGAGATAAAATGTAGTACTTCCTACTTGGAAGTAATAATTGTACCTTATTGTTTTTAAATTTTTTTTTCCTGAGAAGCACCAAATTCTTAGTAGAATTTTTCATTCATCCTTATAATAAAAACAAACCCCACTTGGAACATGTTCATTTCGCATGGTATTTATAACCAACCCCTGGTTAGATTGGAAGCAGACATTTGACTGACACATTTTATCTCAAATTGAACAGATTTCAATCCAAGCCAGGGGAGGGGGGCACAGCTCACAAAAGACCTGCAGGGTCCATCAATCCACTGCAGGAAGGGTGGCTCTATTCTCCCCAGGTTCTTCTTAGATACCCTCTGGGAACCTAGTAATAAAGTGCTCAAATCACTCATTTCAAACCCAGGCCTTTAGGCACAAACTCATATCCCAATTGACAGAGCAGAAGAGATAAGGGGTTTTCAGCACTTTTTCAAGAAATGGGGACTCCAACTGACAGTTAAGATACTAAATTCAAGGAGTGTCCTCAGTGCCCCACATTGGGGACTCCTGAGGACACCTCCCCCCAACGTTTATTCCCCACAGGGCCCTTCTTGGTGACCGGCACACTTGGCTCCCAAGCCCCTTCCTGCTGTCTTTAGAGACCCTGGGGCTGGGGGAAGAATGCGGGGCTGCCTGTGAGTCTGCAATCACCAGCTCACTGCTGACTCAGTTGATTGGGACTTCTGTTTTAATTTAATTTTTAATACTTAGGTGTTTTTTTCTGGCAACAAAGGTTGGTGTTTTCACTACTTTTGTTTCTTGTTGGCTAGTGGTAAGGACCGGGTGCCTGGCTCTTGGCTTGGCTGGGGTGGGGGTCAGAGAGGACAGCTGGCACTGCCCCCAGGGAGAGGGCCAAGAGGCTTGGCTGGAGACAAAGGCATCTCAAGAATCTTGCCTGGTTTTCTGCCTTCTCCCAGTATGCCCTGCTCTGCAGCAGGGGCTTCTGGGCTCTTGGTGGGCTTCCTGTCTCTGTCTCCCCCAAGTCCTGAGCAGGGGTGTGGGGATGGTGGCTCCTGTCCATAGGCTCTGGGTCTCCAGGAGTGTTCGGAGCTGCCCCGAGCCCACGTCCTCGCCAGACCCCACTGGTGGGGAAAGTGTTGGCCCCAGTCCTGGTGCACGTTTACAAGCTCTAGAGGTACAATGCCCTGGTCTCCCTGGAGGCAGGTGGGAACTGCACCTCCTAGCACCCCCCTCTCCATCCCCAAAAGCTCAAGATGGGGTCAGTGTGCCTCCAGAACTGGGTCGGGGGAGAGTTGTCAGGCAGCCTGGGAGGGGGAATATAAAGGCTAAGATAAAACAAACAAAAGTTTGTCAAGTAAAACCGAAAAGAAATTCAAAGACTGTCTATCAACCTCTCTGGGAGAAAACTCAGCACCTTTAAGTAGTTTGACAGTGGAGTCTGACAATTAAGTAATGACGAAGGTCTCTCAGTAAACCTCACTGCCTTGGAAAACCAAAACGAAATTATTAATAACATCCTGATGAAATACCTTATTAAACACGTTGTATTTTTATGTGAATTTTCAAGTACACTGACTATTCTTTTCAAAAATTTTTTATTTTTAAATTATAGGTGGCATAGCATATTATATTAGTTTCAGGTATATAGTATAGTGATTAAACATTTATATATGTTATTAAGTGATCACTACAATAAGTCTAGAACCCATCGGACACCATACATAGTTATTATATATTGACTATATTCCCTATGCTGTACTTCACATCCTTGTGACTACTTTGTAACTGGCAATTTGTACTTTCTATAGCCTTCACCTTTTTCAGCCAACCCCCCAATCCCCTCCCATCTGGCAACCATCAGTTTGTTCTTTGTATTATGAGCTTGTTTCTGTTTCATTTTGTTTGTTCAGGTTCCACATGTAAATGAAATCATACCATATTTGTTTTGGTCTGACTCACTTCACTTAGCATACTATACCCTTTAGGCTCATCCATGTTGTTGCAAATCCAAAGATTTTGTTCTTCTGCACGGCTGAGTAATACCCCATTGTATTATGTACAACAATTTCTTTATCCAGTCATCTATTGATGGGCATTTCAATTGTTTCCATATCTTGGCTATTGTAAATAATGCTGCAATGAACATAGGGGTGCAGATATCTTTTCGAATTAGTGTTTTGGATTCTTTGGATAAATACCCAGAAGTGGAATTGCTGGGTCATAAGGTAGTTATATTTTTAATTTTTTGAGGAACCTCCATACTGTTTGCAATCCCACCAGCAGTGCATGAGGGTTCCCTTTTCTACACATCCTTACAAACACTTCTTCTTTGTTTACTTTTTGATAATAGCCATTCTGATAGGTGGGAGGTGGTATCTCATTGATTTTGATTTGCATTTTCTGGATGATTAGTGATGTTAAGTATCTTTTTATGTACCTGTTGGCCATCTGTATGTCCTCTTTGGAGAAATGTCTACTCAGATCCTCTGCCCATTTTTTTATACTTGGATTGTTTGGGTTTTTTTTTTTTTTTTGATGTTGAGTTGTATGAGTTCTTTAAATATTTGGGATATTAAGTTCTTATCAGATGTGTCATTTGCTAATATCTTCTCCCAGTCAGCAGGTTATCTTTTTGTTTTGTTAATGGTTTCCTTCATAGTACAAAAGCTTAAGGGTCTAACATCTGGCCTGCAATTATTAAGAGTGAATTATCTGAATTAGTTGGAATTAGTTGGATATCAGTAATTAGAATTAGTTAGAATAGTTGAATTAGTTGGATATCAGTAATTTCATATGGTCAACCTAATGTTTTTGTAATTGAATTGGTAATTAACATTGTAAAAAAGTGAAGTGTTTCTTGAAGTGAAATTTTGGTTTAAGTATAGTTTTATTACATGTTGATACTAAAATATTTTTCTCCAGAAGCTACCTCTAAAATCACAATAGGGTACAACAGGAAAAAATGTCTAATACACAACATATTTACTCACACACATTTTAAAGACATCTGATTCATAAAGTGAAGTTGCTGCATTAACAGGAGCTCAATCAAAAATTAATTAGTTATCTAGTGTGTGTGGAGGACAAGTTAGCATACGAGGAAACTGAGGTCCAAAGCCTGCAAGTCCATTTGGCAAGTCAGAAAGAGCTGGGTCAAGGTCTTTAGCTTGCTACTCTAGATTAATGCTTTTTAAAACTTTTTTGTACCCAAACTTCTATTCTACGTTTGCCATTTTCGTTGCCAACCCCTTGTTTGTATCATCTTAGCTGTATCTCCACCTTTCTATCCTCCCTGCTCAACCCTGAACATCTCACTCAAGTTACTCCCACCAAGTTATTCCCACCATGTATGAATGTCTACTGCACAGTCAAGTCAGAACACAGACCTGCTGTCATAACTCTGTTCATAAACCTTTAGTGGTTAATGCCCCCAAATGAACGTTAAACTCTTCAGCATGATAATCAAAGCCACAATTCTGCAATTCTAATTTTCCAGTGTCCTCCCATGGAAGCCCAGCTCCAATGTTACAATCTCCAACAGTTATTCTGACGCCCATAAAGGGAAGAATCTCTCTGTCCTCATTCCCAAAGACTTGTGGTCCTCTGTTATGAACTCATATTCGTCAGTTACATTCTCGCCTTTACTGGGTCACAGTTTCTCCAGGGCTGGGACCACACCTTATTCACCTCTGCCGTGCCAGTTGTGCCTTGCATGGTAGGACCTTAAATGTTCATGTAAGTTCTTCAAACCCTCTCAATCTACCAAAAATACCAGATGCACCATTTTAGAAGGCAGCAATCAACCAAAGTTACCAGTTTAGTTTAGCATAAAAGAGCACAGGCATTTTTTTCCCCCATACAAGATAATTCCTTTAAGTAGGTTGTGCAAAATAAACTTTTAAATACACTCACAGAATTAGGTTTGTAAAGGAAAGCTGTGGTGAATCATTAATTCATAATCTCCAGTTTCAAGGCCTGAGACGGTCTGAGATGTCTTTTAGTCCTGCCCCAAATGTTATAGACCAGGAAACCAAGTTCCGAAAAGGTAAAGTGGTAAATCCTAGGGTCACACAGCTATTTGGTGATGACACCTGAGGCGGATCCCCTCACTTCCAATTTAGTGCTGCTCTTTTTCCCTAAGCCAGGCTCTATTAATCTGTTAATTAAAAAAAATAAAACGTAAGCTGTGGACATCAAAAACAGAAGCATATGAGGACTGATACAGTTGTATGTCCAATGACTAGCTCAGTACTCAGAACTTTGTTGTGGCCAAGAGCCCACAAATATCGTTGAATGAATAGACGCATACCCCACGCCTTAGGATCAGTAGGTAAAAAGGCAGAATATTAAATATTTCACAGCACTAGTCAGACAACTAGTGTCCTAGAAGGAGCAGCAGAAGCCTGAAAGAAAAACAGAAAAAAAATACCCAAAAATAAAAACCATGAAACAACAGAAGGAAGATTTGAGAAAGAACATAATATACAAACCACACCCTGTGAAAATAACTACATTTACTCATATGCAAGATTTTAGTGATATAAAAGCTAACACAAAAGAGAATCAAGTCCCTGAATAGATATTTCTCCAAAGATCTATAAATAGCCAACAAGCACATGAAAAGATATTCCATATTATTAGTCATCAGGGAAATGCAGATCAAAACGACAATGAGACCACTTCACAGCCACTAGGATGGCAATTAAAAAAAACCCTGGAGTAGATGTGGAGAAAGAGGACCCTCCTACATTGCTAGTGAGAATATAAAATGGTGCAGTCACCGTGGAAAAGTTTGGTGATTCTTCAATGGGTTAAATATAGAATTACTGTATTACTATATTATGCAGGAATTCCACTTTTAGGTCTAGACCCACAGGGCTGAAGACAAAAACTCGTACACAAATGTTCATAGCAGAATTATTCACAGTAGCCAAAGGGGTAAACAATCCACATGTCCATGAAATGATGAATGGATAAACAAGTTGTGATCTATCCATACAACGAAATATTATTCAGCCATAAAAAGGACACACTACAGTATGGATGAATCTTGAAAACACTACTAAATGAAAATCAAGCCAGCCACAAAAGGCCACATGTTATATGATTTCATTTATATGAAATTTCCAAAACAGGCAAAGCCATAGAGACAGAAAGTAGATGAGCGGCTGCCAGGGGCTGGAGTAGGGGGGAAATGGGGAGTGAAAGCTTTACGCGTGTGGAGTTTCCTTTTGGGTGATGAAAAAGTTCTGGAAATAGATAGTGGTGATGATTGCACAACATTGTGAATGTACTTTTTTTACACTTTAAATATGTGCAGTTTATTGAATGCCAATTATACCTCAGTAAAGATACTTAAGGGGTTATCGCTCTGTGAGGGGTATAAATGATAAATGTCTATCACAGTGTTTTGTACACATGAAACTAATACAAAATATATATATATATTTTATGTGACTATTGTTTACTAAATAACCCTAAAGTTATCGTAATAAAATTAAAATTAAAAAAAGAAGATATTTAAAAGAAAATTAAAAGGATTGGAAAAGATACATCAAGCAAATATTACAACAGTAACAATGAAAAGATTATTTCTGGCTATATTACATCAGGCAAAATAGCCTTTAAGGCAAAAATCTTCATTAGTAATGAAGGTAACTATGTAATGATAAAAGTTCAATTCCCATTAGACTTTGTATGTCTAACAATATAAACTTAAAAATGCATGTTGTTAGATATTAAAATATAAAGTTGTATGCACAGATAGTCTCAGAGTACCAGTAGATATTGACAAATCCCCCATTAGTGAGGTCTTTCAATATATTTCAGTTATTGATATGTTAAGTAGACAAAGTTAGTAAGGAATAATGCAATTAATAGGTGCATATTTAATGGATATCTCTACAGAAAAAAAAGAAAACCCATTCTTCTCAAACATATACAAAGTGAAAGCACTTAATAATACCACTGATTTATATACTTTAAAATACGTACTTTACAATTTAAAAAAAAGCGAGAGAATCAAGTCTTCACGTGGTTGGGTCTTTGCAAATATCCTGCCTGAAGATAATGCATTCATAGAGCTATCACATTCTGATCCAATAAGGCGGAATGTTCTGCCCCACACTTTCCTTTACCACCAATCCTGGCTGCATGGATTAGAAATCCAGTACCCACCACGTTCTTAAAATAGGATTCAAGATTAATGCTGTGAGTCCTGGACCAGATGGATAAGGGTGTTATGGAGAGGGGCAGCTTCACGGTGGTTCTCTACAGAAGTTATCAGTATTCCCACTGTATTGACCCCACTGTGTCAGTGAACAGAGACTTTCAGTACAAAGCCCTGGACTCAGTCAAAGGTCTAAGAAGAGAATGCCTGCCGCAGGATATCACAGGGAGAGCTGCAGAGCACAGCGGGGAAGCCACCACTGCCACCAGAAAGGGCAATGGAAACTGAAACGAAATGCTGCCCTTCAGCAGCAAAGGAAAGAGCTCAAGTTCTGGGATGCTCCTAGGATTCTCTGGCACCTTCCCCTGAATGGCCTCCGTGCCACTGGCGGCTGTCCCACAACCATGTAGATAAGATGCACTTGAACTTTTTGTTCCAGAGGATCCCCTGTTCTCTGCTCCACCCAAGCCTTTCACCTCTCTGGATTCAGGCTTCAAAGCTCCACTCCACCTCTTGTAGTTACTTGAGATGATCTTTAGAATCAACACAGGGTGACAACTATAGGCTCCTTAGGTGTCTGAGAACTTTGGAACCAGGGCCAGGTATATCTTCAGCTCCTGAAGAAGGCTTACTTGATCTGGTTTTAATCAGTTTGGGCCATATGGCTGTTATCTGGGTATGTTTGTATGCGCAGTGACTAGCTCAGTGCTCAGCTCATTGTGGGTGTTCAACAGGCTACAAATATCACTGAATGAATTCATGAACACCCGGGGCCAGCCCGAAAACAGGCACATCCCCTCCGCCACAAAGGGGGCCACCACAGAGTCAGACACACTCAGATTTTCTGAAAAGCATCTCTCCTCTTTCCAACCTTTCCTACATTAGCATTGGAACTATGGCTTTCTGATCTCTAGTAATGGAGAAAATATGTTACTTTACATTATCAGCATCCAAAAATTTCAAAGGAAAGCTCATTTGAAGATGGCTATTACTGGTCTGGACAAGAAAATACACAAGATTCCATACATACACTGTCAAGTTTGGCAAGAGAGATTTTAGACAACTTCCACCCTTCCCACCCAATCCCAAGTAAATAGGGCATTTGTTTGTATTTCCACATTGGCCTCATGAAGGAAAATACCTCCCCCATCTAGAAAAACAATCTGTAACATTTAGACATGGAACTATGAGGGCAAACTTTGTAGTGAGCGGGAAGTATGCAGTGCTTTTAAAAACATAAAGCAGAAAAGTATCTTTAATAAAGGTTACTCCGCGAGCATTATCCTGAAGTTTACACTTATACCTGGTTTAGTGTTTTTCTACCTTTCAGAAATACGGGTTAAAAAGAAATTGTTCTCCATTAAAATTGGAGCTAGAAGGAGCCTTCTTCCCACAGTCTCCGGCAACAGACCTGAACGTTTTACTCTGTTTTTGGGGGGTAGGGGTGGGGAAGAGACACAAAAAAATCATTTTCCTTAACTCACTTTAAGTTTTCAGCTCTGCATCAACTAGGTCCTGGCAGAGAGTTAAGTTTTCTGAGGTTAGTTCCTGCGGTTTAAAAAAAAAAAAAAAAAAAAAAAAAAAGCTAGACGCTTAAATTTAGACTCTGTAAAACAATACTGGGAAAGTTTCAAAGCCTTGGAGAAATACTGGAGTTTATTTTATTGCCTTTTGTTAAATTGCATCACATGGACCCCATTTTCTTCTTTTGAAAAGCCCTCCCGCCCGGCTCAGCAGCAGATCCTACACGTGTCTGCTCGAGGCGGTCACCCGCTGGGTCGGGGGTTAGGGGACCGAGGTGGGGATGAGCCTGGACTGGTCACTGTGCACAGCGCCAGCCTCACAGGTGGCTCTGACCACCTCCTTCCCGCCGCGGAAGGGACATTCAGCCCCGGAGAGTTCGGGGGCCGCTGCGGCAAGTGGGGCGACGACTCCGTCGCCCATCCCCGGGCCGGAAACGGGAGGGGCGTTAGGGACACCGGGACTGCCCTGCGCACCAGGCGAAGCGTGCGCCGCGGACCCCGACAGGACCACCTGGGAGCGGGAAGACGCCGCGTCCTCCTACCGCCCGCGACCGCGGCGCACGCGAACCCTGCAGTCCCACCGGAGGGAGCGGGCTTCCCGGGAGGGAGGTCACCGGGTTGACCGCGGTCCTTCCGACTGCGCCAGTCTTTCCTAACTTCCAGGGGCCGGGGACAAGCGACGTGGAGGAGAGGGGAGCTCGCAGAGACCCACGCAAGGAGGGCGCCGCAGAAAAGCGTGGGAAGCGCAGGCAGCAGGTCACAAAAAAACGGGAACACCTTTCTCCCCCCGAAACCCACCCGACTTAGCCTCCCCCGGCGGACTCCAAACGCCGCCCAGCTCACCGACGTGCCAGGCGAGGGGACCGGCTGCCAGGACTTACCCCGCCCTTCTAACCCTGCCCTCCATCGGAAAGTCCGCACTCACCTGGCAGGAGCCCCCTTCCCAGGGACCGCAGGTGCCCACCCGGACCGCCGCCCGGAGCCCTCGCGCCTCGCGTGGGGCAGCCGACCAGCCCGAGCGCTCCTGGCCAACAGTCCCGGGCCGGCCCACCGCGCGCTCACACGCCCGCCGCGCGCTCCCCTGCCGTGCGCGCTCTTCTGCGCGCTCCCGGACCGCCGCGCGCCTCTCCGGCACGCCGCGCGCTCGCTCATGCGCGCTGCACCTCCCTGCCGCGCGCCCACCAGCCAGGGCTCGGCCCCCGAAACGCACAAAGCGCGCGCCTGGCGCATTTAAAGGGACAGGCCCCCGCGCCCGAGCTGCCCGTGGTTGCCTCTCGCAGGGCTCCTCGGTCTCCTTGTGATGTTTGAATTGGGCACCATCTGAGTGAAACCCCACCCGCCACCTCTTGGGTTACACACGCGGAGAAAAGTAATAGGGATTTGCGTTTGAAGCTCTGAAGAAACGGGACATCCTCCCCCAACATTCCCCCTCCCCCGCCCCGTCCGCTTTGAGAGGTTATTTTATATTTACTGGCAATAGCTACTATATATAGAATTCTTAATAGCTTTGGACAGGGCATTTAACATACACATTATTTCATTTAACCCTCAGAACTGTCCCCTGGCTTCTTGCTCCCATCTTACAGAGGAGGAATCTGAGGAAAACGGGAGCAGAGAGGCCCTGAAACTCGCGCCGGAGTTTTCAGCCCGTTGCCTGTTGCTGTTTTCTCCTTGCCTCTGTCACTGGGAACGTCGACTGAGGTAATAGCTGGTGGGGACAGCTTTGTCAGTTGGTGGAAGTTAATGTTACTAGTGTCTCCGTGGGAAGGAACAACTCTGGGAAGGGAGAAAGCAAGAGTTACGGCTTTTATTAATTGTAGGCTTTGCTACACACGCAAATGGCAGACGTTATAACCACCTGTGTTCCCAAATGCGGCCCGTGCTTATCCCCATTCTCCAGAACACTCGGGAAGGAAGCGGTTGGCTGCGCAGAAGGGCTGACTCACTGGAGCACCCGCGGCTGGGCCGATTCCTCAGTCCTGAGACCATTCTCTGCCGTCCCCCGGAGGAGACACCTGATTACAGGGGAGGAAACTTTTTCTCTAATAACACATTGGCCTCCTCTAACTCCCTGCATCTTTAATTAATGTTTGCAAAGCACTTTAATCTACCCAATGTGCTAGTTAATTAGGCAAGTGTGATTATCCCCCTCTTTCTGAACCAAATCCAGGAGAGAATCAATTCTGTCAATCCTTAATCCTTGATGAACAAAGGGCCTACACTTTCTGTTTACGTTCTTTTTCCCCCTCTAAATTTTGTTCCATATTGTGTTACATACGAATGCATTTATCATTAATTGGCTTAGTAAAGGTTACATAATCAACACCCGCAGGTGAGAGGTAATATAGGCAACCCCTGTCTTTAAAGGAACGCAGATAAACAAAAAGACATTTTGACAAAAAATTCCCAGTTTTTTTCTTTTTATTGTACCTTTTGCTTTGTTAACTTTTTAGACATATAAACATATTTTAACTTCATTTCTTTAGTTTACTTAAAAATTTTTAATTTACACATTATCTTTTGTGTAAAAATTTAATTTTACACGGTATCTTTTCTTACAGTTGAAGAAGAAATAAGACATGGAAGGATGATCAGATTAGGAAGGAAGAAGGGGAAAAGAAAAAGGCAAACAAGGGGGGCGGGAAATGAACAGGGAAGACACTGGGGGTTTCAACGAGGAGGCAGCAGAGGCGATGAGCCCAGTCCCCCGCTAGCACAGCTCAGACCTTTGTGGGGACTACAAACAGGTGGCTCTGCCTCGGGACGGATACAGACCCAGTTAGGGCCCAGCGTGACCACCTGAGCCCAGGCTGGCTTCCAGTCCCCTCTGCACCCCTGTCTAGGCACCTTTGTGCTAATCGAACGTACACAAAGGGACTAAAAGACCGTAAGGGCATGAGGTGAGGTAAGAAAGGACATGAAGTGCGACTTAGAGGGGGAATTGAAAAATAGTAATTCATGAAAGTACTTGACATTAGAGAATGTCAACGGGAAAAAAGGAGCAAAGAAACGTCTGGAGGGTCTTTGTATATGCTGTTGTTACTTCTTTAAAACCAATGAAATTTATAAAATTTTACTCTATAGTCACTCAACTTTTAAACAAATCTCTTTTGAGGGCTGGGTTTTGCTAAAAAAATGCTGGTGATGCATGACCTCCATATATATATTAGATAATTGTTCTTATGAGCTTTGTGTAAGATTAAAATTTTAGAGTAAACTAAAAGAGTTAAACTAAACATGTTTTTATTTTATACAATTTATTACAGTACTGTGTATAAGTGATTTGAGAAAGTGCAATATCTGTCATGGCCACTAGAGGGAGGCAGACAGGAAAGGAGAAAGAATGGTTAGTAAATTTCATGAGTTTTCTTTACTAAAAAATTATAGCATTTTAAAGCTGAAAGGGAAAGTGTTAAGACTTGATTTTGCTTTATGCCTCTTTCACGGTGGAGATGTATAAACATGAGCTATTTATCCTTTTTGAGACTCCGTTCCTCATTTGTAAAACGAGGCTGTTAACACCTACCCTATGAGGCTAAAACAGTTATTTTAACATTTACCTGAACAAAAAGCAGATGAGGAGAGTTAATAAAATTATGAAAATGAAGAAAAATCTGGTAAATTGCTCTGTTTATTATTGAAATTTGGCTATAATAATTTAAAGGATAATAGAAGAACAATAGATATTGAATGATGTAGATAATAGAATGAAATAGATAACCCAGAAAGAGATAATGTTGATACAGTGTAGACTTTAATATGTGATAAAAGAGTCATCTAAAATAAATGAAAAAGGGATGGATTCTCAGTAAATGGGCTTGAGTAAACTAGTAATTTGAAAAAAATCAAGTTGAGGTCTTACCTTTCATGTGCTAAAGGAAATTTCAGCTGTATTAAAGAATTTTATAACTGGGAGAAAATTTAGGCAAATATGTGACCTCAAGATGGGGGAAGAAACGAAATGGGAAGATCATACAGGAAATGACCGTTAGACTAGATTACATAAAAAATTTGAAATTCTGACAACTAGAAATATTATGAACAAAATTTGAAAAGGAAAAAAAAATCCACGAACTATGCATAACAAATCTGACAGTTAATTTTATCCTCAATACAAGAGTACACACAAATTAATAAGAAAACTAATAACTCAATGGAAAAATTTCCTCAAAAAGAAAATAAAAATGGTTAGTAGTTAGCTCTGTGTGTGTGTGTGTGTGTTTGGACTACCAAATAATTTTAAAAATGAAAATTTAAAATAAAATACAATATTTGCACCTATTAAATTAGAAAATATTTTCTTAAATTGTAATATTCAATACTGGCAGAAATGCAGTGAAATGGGCGATTTTATATATTATTAGTAGGAACATAAGTTGATATAGCTATTGGAAAGCAATTTTATGAAATATTTTAAGAGCCTTAAAAATGTTTATATAGGGCCGGCCGGTGGCTCAGGCAGTTAGAGCTCCGTGCTCCTAACTCCGAATGCTGCCGGTTCGATTCCCACATAGGCCAGTGGGCTCTCAACCACAAGGTTTCCGGTTCGAATACCACAAGGGATGGTGGGCAGCACCCCCTGCAACTAGCAACGGCAACTGGACCTGGAGCTGAGCTGCGCCCTCCACAGCTAAGACTGAAAAGGACAACAACTTGAAGGCACCCTCCACAACTAAGATTGAAAGGACAACAACTTGACTTGGAAAAAGTCCTGGAAGTACAAACTGTTCCCCAATAAAGTCCTATAAAAAATAAAGTTTACATATTTTGATCCTTATAATTCCATCTAGGGATTCTATAGAAATCATCAGAAATGAACACAAAGATTTGTACATAAAGATATGCACTGTCTCCTTTTCTATAATGTCAGAAAATTAGAAATAGTGAAAACATCCAAAATTAGGGGAAGTTTAAATGAACTCTTATGCAGCTATTAAAACTGAGGAATTTTTCATGAACACAAGCAAATACCTAAATTATTGGTAAGCGGGGAAAAGAACATTGCAAAATTGTGTGTAAATTATAATTTCAGCTATGAAAAATGCATGTACATATGGACAAACTAGAAGGAAATATAGCTAAAGGATGACAATTACTGTTTCTGGCTCTGATTATGTGATTCTTATTTATAGTATTGTATATGTTCCAAATTTTCCGTTGTGACTCTATGTTACTTTTATAAATCAATGCAGACTAATAAATACTATTTTTTATATGAGACAGTAAATACCAATGTACATAGCATAGAATCTGGTTTATATTCAACATTCAATAGATATTTGATAGATGATGAAAGGAAGGAAGAAGAGAATGATACACATCAAGGATGATTTATTAGTGAAATTTCTTGATTTTTAGAAAAGGAAATAATTATTCTACTTCTACAGATGAGGAAATTATGACCTGGAGGTTTTTTGGTGACGGGTTTAGAGAAAAACTAAAAAACGATAATAATGAAATGTTCCATGCTTCCTGAAAGCAAGTAGATGATGTGTTACCGTGTCCGTATTCCAGGTCAGTATTTGAAGGAGAAACATGTGGAATAAACAATTATGGAAGAAAGCATAAATAAGTTATTCCTAAAATTTAATGATAAGAGTTCTGAAAAAGAAGCAAGACTCCAAAAGGTCTCTGGTGAACAGGTGCTGCTCCTGCAAGCTTTAGGACCTGCCAAGTGACTGAGGTCCAAACAGAAAAAGAGGATGCATGGCGTCCATTTATTCTTTTTTTCTTTTAATTATTATTAGTTTCAGGTGTACAAAACAATGTAATAGTTAGACATTTACACCCCTCACAAAGTTATATCCCCCTCCCCCAATCCACTGCCCCTCTGACATCATGTATAGCTGTTACAGTTCCACTGACTCTATCCCTATGCTGTACTCCATATCCCGTGACTATATATATATAAAATTATAGCTGACATTCATTATTATTCAGCTTCAGCCTCAGGTGTATAGTGCAGTGATCAGGCATCTACACCATCCCTGCAGTGGTCTCCCTAATAAGACAAGTGTCCATCGGATACCCTGCAAAATCTTTATAACATTATTGATTATATTCCCCAAATTGTCTTTCATATCCCCGTGCCATTCATTCTTCATTCAGAAATTATCTGTGGTCTCTTATGTGCCAGGTGTTCCCATGGGTAAGATGTAGAAGATACAACTGTGAATGGCATAGATAATCTCCCTGTCTACATGGAATTTATAGTCCAGGAGGGGCCGAGGAGATACAGACAAGAATCAGATGATAAACTGGTTAATCACTAACAATCTGTGAATCCCCAGATAGAATACTTGTATAAGTGATTCTGTAAATGAAAATAGTAAAATGGACTACATTCCCCCAGAGATAAGCCTCAGGAGTAATTGGTAGTTTAAATTTGGCTGAGGACAACTTGTTTTGCTTCTGTTGACCTTTGACTAGTTTTCGGTTTGCAGATGAAATATGCACCGCTGAGGGTGTTTTGGAAATGGTTTGTGGGACCCCTGGTGTCTGGGGTGACTGGGGATAAGGCATCTCGCTGCTGCCGCCGAGGGAGAGAGACTTTAAGAGCAGCCTCAGGCAGTTTTCTATGCAAGTATCTTAACTCTGTCTTCCCATCAGAACTTCACTAACACCTGCATTCTTCCCGAGTGCTTTTGGAGTGAACTTTGTTTTCAGAAGATTTGAATATGGGCTGAAACTGGCTTCAGGTGAGTGTCAGGTCAGAGCTGGATACAGTGAGGCCCAGTCCTGTTTGTATTACAGACATAGCAGGTAACACATTTGGAAGCAAAGGTGAGTATAGTCAGTGGAGAACCTAACATTTGTAGCTTGTGTTACCTTTCTGCTAAGCTGAAATCTTGTAAACCCATTTCAGTTAAAAGATTGTATGAGGGGGCCGGCTCAGGCGGTTGGAGCTCCGTGCTCCTAAGTCCGTAAGGCTGCCAGTTCGATTCCCACATGGGCCAATGGACTCTCAACCACAAGGTTGCCGGTTTCACTCCTCAACTCCTGCAAGGGATGGTGGGCAGTGCCCTTGCAACTAAGATTGAACACGGCATCTTGAGCTGAGCTGCCGCTGAGGTCCCGGATGGCTCAGTTGGTTGGAGCCCATCCTCTCAACCACAAGGTTGCTGGTTCAACTCCCGCAAGGGATGGTGGGCTATGCCCCCTGCAACTGGACCTGGAGCTGAGCTGCGCCCTCCACAACTAAGACTGAAAGGACAACAACTTGAAGCTGAACGGCACCCTCCACAACTAAGATTGAAAGGACACAACTTGACTTGGAAAAAAAGTCCTGGAAGTACACACTGTTCCCCAATAAAGTCTTGTTAGGAAGGAAGGAAGGAAGAAAGAAAGAAGAAAGAAAAGATTTCATGATACCAGATTTCTGAGTTTGAGGGCTGACATTTTTCTATACAGTTCTGTTGGGATCCACAACATAACTTCCTGTTTGATGTGACCCTGAAGTTGAGGATTCCCTGAGTTTTGAATGAGCACTTTACCTAGCGCTGCCGTCAGGAGTAAGGACAAAGAAATCTCCAGGAAGCACAGCTGACTGCTTCATGGGGCTGCAAACTCCAGTCTGCCCTCTAGCTTTAAGGACCCAAAAATTCGATTCCCATCAATCAGGGCCACCTGGATGTCACCAGGCCCTCAGTCACGCGGCCTCACTTGTATTTCCAAGTTGCAACTGGGGGAGGGGAGAGTGGGGAACCTTACTGGCAATTCTTTGATAAGCTGAAAATATTTTATTTCAGTTTCTGGATTGTTAAATAGGTTTTATAAAAGAGAGTCACAACAGGAAAAGAAAAGGGAAATCACACCAGATGCTACCATCTACTGTGAGGGATTTTTCTCCCTCTTTGTCCTAAAACTGCAACTGAGAAACAAACATACTTATCATTTCTTACATTCCAAATTCAAAAAGTCACCAAGAGCTACCTCCTCAGGACTTGCTGGCAGTTAACGCCTCTGAACTGGCCCTGCCACTGACTGCACCCCCAACCTCACTCCCATCCCCTTTTCCAAACTAAGAAAAGGCTTGAGGGTCCTAAGCTCTGTGGAGGTGCAGTTAGTACTCATGGGGGTGCGGGGGAGAGGTATTTCTTTTGCATCCACCCAGGGTCATCTCCCTTCTAATTATCTCCAAGTCAGCTGATCAGGGTCTTTACATCTACAAAATCCCTTTTGCTACATAATGTGACATAATCACAGAGAAGACATCCCATCATATTTACAGGTTCCATTCAAATTTAAGGGGGGGCTGAAATCTTGAGGGCCAGCTTGGAATTCTGCCTACACAAAGGAGAAGAGGTTCCTTTAATCCCACAGCCAGGAAAGGGGGAAAGTCCTAACACAATCACTCACAAAGATTGGGGATATCGGACTCTTGCTAAGGTGCAGACCCCACAGTTTCACTCAGGCCACAGGCTGCTGAGTGAGACGTGAGGGTCATAGCAAACATTCTGGGAGCCAAGGAACAAAATCTTCCCACTGAGGTTTGGAGACAGACTTGAAAGACGCATGCCCACTCCCAGGCTGGAGATTTCACAGGAGTATCTGCTTCATCGGGGTTTGAAGGGCTGCAAGCACAGTAAACCTGGAAAGAAGATGGGGCAGCTCCAACCACTCCCAATCCCCAAGTGCTTCCAAGCATATAGAAGGGGACCTATTGGTTCTGGGGCTCAGGAACACAGAAGCTATTTGAGGGGCAGAGCCAGCAAGCTGCTGGGGGGTCGATGGGCTGGGCAAGTGAGTTTGAGATGGAAGTTTTCAAATACCTAGCACTGAATCATTTTTTTAAAATTTTAATGTAGCAAAATAAACATAACATAAAATTCAGCATTTTAATGATTTTTTTAGTGTACAATTCAGTGGCAATAAGTACATTCACAATGTTGTGCTACCATCATCACCATCCATCTCCAGGACTTTTTCATGATCCGAAACAGAAATTCTACCCATTAAACACCATTGTCCCATTTCCCCCTCTGACCAACACTTAGTAGCCACCATTCTACTTTCTGTCTCTATGGATTTGCCTATTCTAGAGATTTAATATAAACTGAATCATATAATACTTGTCCTTTTGTGTTCTGTCTTCTTTCACTTAGCATAATGTTTTCAAGGATCATCCATGTGGTCAACATGTATTAGAATTTCCTCCCCTTTTAAGACTGAGTAGTAGTATTCCAATCATTGTAGGTATTGGTAACATTTTGTTTATCCATTTTCTGACATTGAACACTTAGGTTGCTTCCGTCTTTTGGCTGTTGTGAATACTGCTGCAGTGAACGTGAGTGCACAACTGTCTGAGTCCCTGCTATCAGTGATTTTGAGTATTTGCCCAGAAGTGGAGTTGCTGAATCATATAGTGATTCTATGTTTAACTTTTTGAGGAACCACCATACTGTTTTCCGCAGAGTCTGTACCATTCTACATTCCCACCAGCAGTGCATGAGGTTTTCCATCTCTCCACATCCTTACCAACGTTTGTTATTTTCTTTTTTGTTGTTGCTTTTTAATAATTAGAACTAAATCTTAAATATAAAAATGAGACTGGTCTAATAACCAAAAATGTTAGGGAAATTATTACATCTGACCAATCTGATCACTGATATACTGCTACTCTGTGGGAAATGAGAATTCAATAGAAACAACTGGGGGCAGATGCTGACAGCCATTTCACGCTGAGAATCCTGAATAAACCAGTTACAGGAATAAAGTTCTTTTTCTTAAAATGTTTACTAACTTTGAAAATGATTCACATTAGAATGTAGTAGGCTAACTATATTTATTGCCTTCTGCAGTTCACTTCCCATTCATTTCCCAGACTCTTGCTGTTGTGGGGGAAGAAGAAACTTTGCTCTACCCTCAAGGTTGTTTCTACTGGTCTAATAATTAAATAGACGTGAGACAGATTAGCAAGGGAAAATGACCGAATTTAATTACACACATATATGTGGGAACTCCGCATATGTGAGAGAGTCAGAGAACCCACATAGATGAGAGATTCAGAGACAGAAAGGGAAATTGGGGTGTATATGACACTCTGAGCTAGGGAGGAGGTCACCTTGGGGCTTCGGAGGTAATTGCGGGGACGGCACATGTTCAGGAATTAGTAGTTTGCCCTGCCATATGTAAAGAGGCATTTCTGGTGATAGCTCTTATTGTGGACCAGGCTCCTAATTTAAATCTTCCAAGTAGTTAAAGGGCGGGGAGCAGAAGTTTCTCTTGAACCCACAGGGTCTTGGTTGCCTTTAGCTCAAAATATTCTGTATATCACTGAGACACATCATAGGTGATTCATTCTGAACCCCTAAAGGGTCCATTTCTACATCATTCTGAAGCTATATTCTCTTAGTTCGCATCCTAGCTTTCAGTTTGGACCATTCATATAAGTATTTTCCCAAAGTTGAGTCTTCAGCAGAGTTCACACTGCTTTCCTTGGGCAAAGGCATTCATCACTCTGGCTTCATATATTACTTGTCTGATGATGACCTGAAAAATCTCCTCCTCTGGGCATTATTTGTTTCATTTAACAAGCTGTGGTTCTGGCCGGGAACCTTGTTAGACTGTCTGTTGGGCATCTCATTCATTAAATTCATTCATCCATCCATCATCCCTATTTGGTTGTGAAAGGCCAGCGTCTCTCAGAAGGCTTGAGATGGGAGAAGTATAGACTTTAAAAAAAAGAAAGTGAAATCATTCTGCACGATCCAGAAACAGGAGTAGTCCATTGGCATCTCAAGAAGGGGATTGGGATCCTGAAGAAGGAAGTGGAAGGGTCTAGAGGGGTTAGGGCGGGGAGGGCTAGCTAGAAATGTGATAACAGGCCAGGCCCTACTGAGAGACATAGATATAAACCATTCTTTGTGTGGGAATTGATGGGACTTTAAGGGAGCAATGATGTCTGACGTTAAATTTGAAGTGTTTGCAAATTGTGTGGTAATGCCCTCTGGGACTCCCCAACCTTGTAACACCAGCAGCTCTTTTGGGTCATGTCCCATGATTTCAAAAAAACAAGGAGAGCTAAAGTTGAGTTGGAAGTGATGGTTGGGAGTTGAGCTGGAAGTGATGGTTAGGAGTCAGAGGACAGCAGAGAAATCGGTTGTAGAGTGGATAAGAAAGAAAACCCCCGTGTTCTTGAATATGCCAGAGAAATAGGGGAGAGTGTTCTGGATTCTGCTATTATGACTACTTAACTCATTACTTTAAATTTTTAAATTACAGTTGACATGCAATATTATATTAGTTTCAGGTGTACAGTATAGTGATTAGACTTATATATAACTTGCAAAGGGATAACCCTGATAAATCTAGTACCCATCTGACACCATACATAGTTATTCGCCATGCTGTACTTTACATCCCTGGGACTATTTTTGTAACCGCTTATTTGTACTTCTTAGTCCCTTCTCCTTTGTCACCCGTCTCCCTACCTCCCTCCCATCTGGCAGCCATCAGTTTGTTCTCTGTATCTATGAGTTTGTTTCTGTTTTGTTTGTTCATTTATTTTATTTTTAGATTCTACATATAAGTGAAATCATATGGTGTTTGTCTTTGTCTGACTTATTTGACTTAGCTTAGTACCCTCTAGGTCCATCCATGTTGTTGCAAGTGGTAAGATTTCATTCTTTTTTTTCCTTTTAAATGTCTGAGTAATATTCTATTGGTTGTATATGTACCACATCTTTTCTATCCAGTCGTCTATGGATGGACACCTATGTGGCTTCCATATCTTGACTATTGTAAATAACACTGCAGTGAACATAGGGGTGAATATATCTTTTCGAATTTGTGTTTTGGATTCTTTGGATAAATACCCAGAAGTGGAACTCCTGGGTCATATGGTAGTTCCATTTTTAATTTTTTGAGGAAACTCCATACTGTTTTCCATAGTGGCTGCACCAATTTATAATCCCACCAATAGTGCATGAGAGTTCCCTTTTCTCCACATCCTCACCAACACTCATTTGTTGATTTATCAATGATAGCCATTCTGACTGGGGTGCAGTGATATCTCAGTGTGGTTTTTATTTGCATTTCCATGATTATTAGTGATGTTGAGCATCTTTCCATATGTCTATTTGCCATCTGTATGTCCTCTTTGGAGAAATGTCAATTCAGGTCCTCTACCCATTTTTTAATTGGGTTTTTTTTTGGTGTTAAATTGTATGAGTTCCTTATATTTTTTAGATATTAAGCCCTTATCGAATGTATCATTGGCAAATATCTCCTCCCATTCATTGAGTTGTTTTTCATTTTGTTGATGGTTTCCTTCACTGTGCAAAAACTCTTTAGTTTGATGTAGTCCCATTTGTTTATTTTTTCTTTTGTTTCCCTTACCCGAGGAGACAGATCCAAATAAATATTGCTAAGAGCGATGTCAAAGATCAATTCATTCATTTTGATATTAAGTAAAACAATTGTTCACAAACAAGACATCGACCTGTGGCATCAGGTGCCTGTTCTTCATATATGTTAGTGTACTCATGGGTACCAGCTATATGTGTTCACCACATTAAGTGTTTGGCCCTCACTTTTGACTTTTTTTATGTTTCTAATCTTCTGTCAGACCCTCGACCTTCTTTCTTAAGCCCTTTATTGGGGAACACTGTGTACTTCCAGGACTTTTCCAAGTCAAGTTGTTGTCCTTTCAGTCTTAGTTGTGGAGGGCGCAGCTCAGCTCCAGGTCCAGTTGCCGTTGATAGTTGCAGGGGGCACAGCCCACCATCCCTTGCGGGAGTCGAACCCGCAACCTTGTGGTTGAGAGGACACGCTCCAACCAACTGAGCCATCCGGGAGCTCAGCTTTCTTAAGCCCTTTAAAAGACCTGGAGACCTTTTTGTCATTTCAGGAGTATAAATTATGGTAATAATGCCTTATATCTTTACACCATTTCATAGTTTACAAAACTCATTCACACACATTTAATTCTCAGAAAAGTCTTAGAAGGGATTGTTCCCATTGTACAGACGAGGAAACTGAGGCTCAAAGAGTTCATTGCCTTGCTCATTCTCACTCATGTAGTTAAGTGACAGAATGATAATGAAGTCTACTGCTCTCTGCTTTTTCACTGGAGTTGCCTTTCACGAGTTTGTGTGTATCAGGTATAGCAATACTTTTTCATGCATTTTCTCTACATAAAGTCAATTAAGGGATTTGTGCTCTTACTGTTGACTGTTTTTGAGGTTATGAAATTAGTATTGGTGAAAAACACGATGTTTATGAACATTTGAAGAATAGTAATAAACGTTAGAAATTTGGAAATCTCATTAGAAATGTGGAAATCTCATCTTATTAAATATTCTTCTGAGTAGAGTCCGCTGAGGAGATGCTAAAAGGGAGGGCTGTGCGGATGACAGAAAATAGAAACTGCGTTTCCCAATTAAAGGTTAGGAACATAGAAATCCATTAAGAATTTGGTGGAAAGCATCAAAACGTTTTCCTAAAGTGTTCCATAAAGAATCACTAAAAAGATATTGTAGGGTGTCAGATGGGTACTTGTCTTATTAGGGAGACCACATCATGGATGGTGTAGATGCCTGACCACTGCGTTATACACCTGAAGTTGAAGCTGAATAATAGTGAATGTCAACAATAATTTAATATATATATATATATAGTCACGGGATGTGGAGTCCAGCATAGGGAATAGAGTCAATGAAACTGTAACAGCTATATACAATGTCAGAGGGATAATAGATTGGGGAAGAGGGTTATCACTTTGTGAGGGGTGAAATGTCTAACTATTACATTGTTTTGTACAACTGAAACTAAAATGTTTTTAAAAATCAATGACAAAAAAAAGAATTACTAAATGCCCAATACAAAGTACTGTTATATACTTGTGAAAAGATTCTGTGCTTCCATATGTCAAATAAATATAAAACAGAATCATTCCATGAGTAAAGGTAACCTACGTAAAGCATCATCTCCTCTCAGAAAGATGAAAGTCCTACATTCCAGCAAAACCACAGAAGCTACAAGGAGATCATAATGCTACAGGATTCACGCCCCACAGCTTCGTCGTTTTGCACATCTTCACGTCTTCCTTTGGTTGTTTTTGGAAGCCCTTAGCCAGACTGACACAAGTGACACAGAGGGAGTCGAGGCAATGCCAGGAGGGGCAGAGCTGACCAGAGAACACTGTCTGCTTGTCTCTGGATCCCCCAGGCAGATCAGACGGACCACCTTGTGATTATCCTGAGAGAATCATTGTTCTCAACAGGTATTTAAATATGCCCATTTTCCAGCAACTATTTGAAGATTGCAGGGATAATTGAAATACAAATAGCTCCATAATAAGTTTGAACTTGGTCTTTCATCAGCCCATTTCCCAAGTTTATTAAAAAAAATAGCAAAATTAACTCATTTAATTTTCATTGACTTTCCCTTCCCTTTCCTCTTCTGGGAAGAAGTGCTTATGAGCTCCAAAGAGGAACAGGCCTATTTCGATTCATAAATTGAATACTTTAAGCAATTAAGATCTGGTTCTAGAGCTAAATATGATACATGGGTAAGAAGTCATCTAATTTAATAAGTGGGATGACATGATAAAGAACAAGCCATTCTGACTTCCATTGCGTTAAAAAAAAAATTGTGTTAAGAAATTCCAAATGTTTGCAACATATCTAAGAAGGCCAAATAATTTTTCATCTCATAAATGCATTCACTAAAAGGTACCTTTAAATTGTGAGTTTTTTGGCTGCATTAAGAGTGTTCAGGTTACACACGAGAGTACTTCTGTTGCTTAAGATGAACTATACCTGTAGCTCTGGACTTACAGTAGTTTTCATGTCTCGGTCTCAAAATATTTTTCAGACACTGATTCATTAACTAGATGACATTGTCTATTCTATTTTCAGAAGGAGAAACTGAGGCTACAAGAGAACCTGGGGAAGAACCTGTTGCCATTCCCCAGTCTGTGGCTTTTTTCAATCAAAGACCTTCGCAAATTCAGGGGCACTGCCTGACAGGTACAGTTGCTATAAACGCAGTTTATTTTTTGAAAAATTAAAATATAATTGACAAAATGTTATTTTAGTTTAAGGTGTATAACATAGTGATTCAATTTTTATATTTATTGTGAAATTATTACCACAATAACTGTAGTTAATATCCATCACCATACATAGTTAAAAAATTTTTTTCTTGTGATGAGAACTTTTATGAGCTATTCTCTTAGCAACTTTCAAATATGCAGTACAGTATTATTAACTCTAGTCATTGTGCTGTACATTCCATCACTGGACTTACCTTATCACTGGAAGTGTGTACCTTTTGACCACCTTCACCTATTCTGCAGAGTCCTAACCTACAGCAGTCTATTATTAAAGCAAGATGGTAATAAAACAACACACTATGATTTGGGACAAAATAGTTTTCAGACAGTTAATTGACAAAGCCATAAACATGGGACCAGGGCTGGGGAAGGCGATTTGAACATATATTTTTAAACACACAGACTTCGTCCTCTTGCCCAGCAAAGAAATAGCTGTAGGGCGGCTTTGGCAGGATATCTTTAAATAAGTGAAAAGTATCTAGTAACTGAAACAGGAGGGTGCACGTGTGCCAAGGCAGTGTGACATTTCAGCACCAGCCTGTGGCTGCCCACCCTCCTGGGCTCTGATCGCTATCCCCGTGGCCCTGTTTGCTATCTTGAAGGCCTTCCATTTCACCAGGGTTTGCCTTCCAGGAGCAGCCAATACTGCCCTGGGGAAAGAGCCTTCTTGGCAGCGGGTTCCAGATTGTGAAGTGATGACCCAGTTCTCTTTTAAGTCACCTGGGAGGGAACCAGTGATGAGGGGTTGAGGTGGGAGGGCCCAGATCCCTCCTCAAATCCTGCTGGAGCAGCCCCAAATTTCAGAGGTGGTGGGGGCAGGGCGGTGGTGGTGGTGGTGGGGGGGGGACAGGCAAATGACCTGTCCTCCTTTCAAAGTTTGTTTACTGAGCACAGGCTCAGATGTTTTTTGCAGGAGACTCAGAATGACAACTTCTGACCCTGCTCATATTAAGATTCTGAAGTCAATTACTCATTGTGAGGCCATTGAATTGTCTCTATTTATTTTCGTGAGTGGAACAGAATCAAGAGGCTTGGCATAAAAGACCTTGGGGATCTTTTGCATGTGTAATAATGACTCAATTCCCTTGTTACTAGTAAGCAGACGAGCTGGAATGAAGCCTCGGTTTGTGAGGTGTTACTGCTGCCTGATAAGTACTCCTCACCATCAGTCCTGCTCAGACACACTTAACACTCAGTGGCTCACCAAATTCAAGTGCAGCTAAGCCTCTTGAGCGCTGCGTTCCTCTGTGTGGCCCCCAAAGTCCCTCTTCACTCCGATCTCTGCTTCTTCTGTGACCTGAAAACTTCCTGGGCTGTCCCCACTCCCCACTTTGCCAGGGCCCCTCCCATCCTGGCCTGTTAAGATCTCACTGGTCCTTGAAGCTCAGCTTAAATGCACCTCCTTCGGGCGATTTCCTGAATGTCCCCCAAACATCTCTACCTTCTGTCTGTCTCTCTCTCTCTTTAGTGTTTGATTGTTCTGTCTGGTGCTGTGGGTGTGCCTGTCTTACCGAGCTCCCCCAGTGGCTCAGAAGAGCTTTGATCTCTTTGGAGCTAGGTTCATTCCTTAGCACCTAGTATATGGAATACATTCATCATTTAAAAAAATTCAGCTTATTTGGTGTAGATGGGAACCAAATCAAAGGGAGCAAGAAAGAGACTAGAGGGTCAGAAAATAGAGCAGAAGGTTGGTGGGGAAAGGAAAGGGAGCAACACAGTGTTTGTTCGAAGGGGCAGTGGGGTGGAATGCAGACAGACTTTCAGCAAGTTGGATGGAATGGGGGGGGGGAAGGACACTGTGGTAGATTCTCAGTCATTGACATGTTGTCCCCTAAAAGGGTCCACGCGTCAGTGGGCCAGAGCATTCGCATCTCAGAATAGGACCTCCTCAGAGGGCGCAGTGTGACAAATGGGTGACTGCAAACAAAGCTTGTGGTCCATATTCTCGAAACAGCTAAGTTGTGACCTCGAGGGTGCTGAGGAGGGGAGTGGTCACAGCATCTGGGGTAATCAGACTAACAGATATGGACCATGTTCGTTCCGGGGGATCCCTGTTGAGATGACCAGTGCTGCTCAGACCACTCAGTGGGGTTTCAGATCAGAGGATAGCACGGCCCCAGGACACATTGCGCCTCCGAGCCACATGGGCTCAAACTCAAACAGAGTAGTCTCTTTCCAACTTTTGAGGATTTCCAGAAGAAAGGATTTTATTCCTTTATTTCGTGGGGAAGGGAAGGAGCTTGGGAAGGTTTCTTCCTTGGGTTAGTTAGGGGTGTGCCTGTGGACTACTGGAGCCTGTCTGGAAAGTGTTGTGTGAGTGCTGAGCCAAGGATGGTGGATAGCACTGCCATCCAGTCCTGAGTTCTCCGGGCCTTCGACGGTGGAAGGGACACTCCTGTTTGCTGGAGCCACCGAATGGATGTGACCCTGTTCAGAATTTACCTTCTACTTCCTGGACTTGGAAACAAGGTAGGTGAGGTGTGGGGTGGGGTGTGGGAGGATGAGGGGCTTTTTCCAGAATCGGGATGAAGTCACATAGCCGAGGAAAGAAGCGCTGAAAGACCTGGAGCTCCCCTCACAGTGGGCCTCAGAGTGAGGCCCTTCCATGAATACCTCCAGTCTCAGGGAGAAAAGAGCCCTGGACAACTCGGGGCAAACCCTGACTGAAGGCTATTCTTTCAGAAAGGTGTGCAGCCCGGGTGATGAAAGCCGAAATGGAGCCTGAGGCTTGCCTCCCTCCAAGGCCCTGGCTGCTGATGCTCCCGTGCTGGATTTCTGTAATTCTTGGGATTCGACCAGCAGAGGAAACAAAGCCTTTTGTTCTTATTTCCATGGTGCTGCAGTTCTCCTAATTCTGAAACGCTTAATTTATAGTAAGCGGCGCTGTTGGCAGCTGTTGGTGGGAGGCAGCTCTTTGCCGGGGCCTATTTCGGGAATCACAGGGTGCCCATCACCAGAGGCCCAGGCCAGACTAAGTCATCCTGTGAGCAATTCGGGGCACCACACACAGAACCCAGTTCTAATTTTCACAAAACAAACAGACAAGTCCACGACTTGCCTAAGGGGCGATTTAAATCCCCTGTGTCCTGCCTAATGTTTTCCACCAGGAGAGCTTCAGACTAGAAAATCCTGCCTTGAAGACACCTGTTAAGGTAAAGTCGAAGCGATTTAGGAGCAATGTTTCAGAAAAGGAGTCAAGGGCCTTCAAGGAGACCCTTTAAAGCCAGGTGTCACTGTGGGCTGAGTTGTGTCCCCACAAATCATACGTTGAAGCCCTAACCCCGGTACCTTAGAATAGGACTGTATTTGGAGATAGGGCCTTGAAAGATGTAATTGAAGTTACATGAGGTCAGTAGGATGGGCTCTAATCCAACCTGACTGGTGTCTTTATGAGAAGAGAAGGTCAGGACACACACAGAGAGAAGACCCTGTGATGACCCAGGGAGAAGACGGCCAAGGAGAGTGGCCTCAGGAGAAACCCACCCTGCCCGCACCTTGATCTCGGATTTCCAGCCTCCAGAACAGTGAGAAAATACATTTCTGTGGTTTGAACCCCCGAGTCTATGGTAAAAATAGGTGTGCTGAGGTATACCTGTAAGGGGATTAGGAACAAGGCCCGGGAGACGGAGGCAAGGATTGGAGACTGAAGGAATGCTTTGAAATGACAAGATCGTGTTTGTGTGTATATGTATAAATATATATATATATATGTGTATATATATATATGTGTGTGTGTGTGTGTGTGTGTGTGTGTGTATATATATATATATATATATATATATATAGTTTCAGGTGTACAGAACAACATAATGATTAGACAGTTCACCTCTCACAAGGTGATAACACCCCCCAAGTCTACTACCCCTCTGACACCGTACATAGCTATTACAATACCACTGACTATATTCCCTATGTTGTACTTTATATCCTGTGACCATATATATATATGTACAATAATTTACATTCAGTGTTATTCCATATGAGCTTCGGGTGTAGAGTGCAGTGGTCAGGCATCTACACAGTCTATGACGTGACCCCCCAATAAGGCCAGTGCCCATCTGGCACCTTACATAATCTCTACAACATGATTGATTATATTCCCCATACTGTGTGAAATGACAAGATTATAAATGGACTGTTCCAGGTTAGGGAGAAGGACTCAGAGGGTGGAGAATTAAGGACAATTGTAAGTAAGGCTGGATTAAAATAAAGTATTAATAATAAGCCAGTCTAACTCTCCTCTCTTATTTCAGTTCCCCTATCCCACCCACCCTTCCTTTTTTTTTTCTCATCAGTCAGGGCCTTGCTTGCCCAGGGTCTTATTATGTCTCTCAGGAGTGTATGCAGTTTATTAGAGGACCCTGGAGATAGGAAAATACCTTGTTCCTCCCCCAGGAATCTCAATTAGTGGAATTTCAAGATTTTGGCAGAGAAAGAATTTAGAGTAAAGGCCTTTCCTGAGTAGCCCTCAAGTTATATCACTTTGGGGACTGCCTGCTGTTTCTACTCTTGAACCTGCCCTGACTGATGAAGGAAAAGATTTAAAAGAAAAAAAGTTATGGACTGTGGGACGTAAAAATGAGTTTAAAATTGAATAAAATCCCCAATATGGAGTCCTGTCTCTGAGTCTCAGATCTTGATTCCTCTCTTTTTTGTATTTGGTATCTTAAAATAAAATCAACAGCCCAACATAATTTATAGAAAGTCCAATATTGGAAGTTCTACTGCTCAGTGGACTCAGAGCCCCTCAGACATGAGTTATTTCACTAATTTGTGTCTTGATTTCTCCATGTGCAATATTATGGGTCATGCTATCCACTGCTTCCTTGCTTAAAATGCTGTTTTCAGGAACATTCAAGCTAAAAAAAAACATTCAGATCCCCAATAAGTATTGGGTGTGTCTAGTACCAACATACTTCCTACTGGAAGTGGGAAATACAGTGTTCCCCTTTTGAACTTCGAACTTTTGAGATTGGAAGGGACATTCATTTTGCTCATTAAATTGTTATAATTTTCTTTTTAATAATAGATCTGGAATAGGTAGAAATTCCCTGAAACTGTGGAAAGGATGGCTTCTCATCTCACTATAATTTTGATAATTATAGCTAACAGTAGCTCATTTAGTTGGCATCATTTGGGAGAACTAAAACTTATCTCTGAATATCATTGTTGTAATGATTCATGTTTTGATAGACTCTTCAAAATCCATTAAATATCCCTTTTTCTTCCTAAACATGACCTACAGGATATAGCTTAGGCGTTTTATTCCTCAGGATCATCGCAACATTCCTGTTATACTGAGGAGAAACTTGGTGATGTCCTCAGTGAGCCACCGTGCATTGTGGCTAAATGATCATGTTTTTTGGAATCTTGTATCTGCTTGGTGTCATTGCCTGTTTTTGTCAACCTGTCTGCTTTCAGTGCTCTCCCACTTACTGTGGGCTGGGAGAGCACTTGTTAGAATATGTCTACAGCTACGTAAAATCGGCTCTGAACGACAGCTGTCAGCAGCTCTTTGGTGAATAGGAGTGCAGTGGACAGTAGTGAATGCAATCCCAGTTTGCATTGCTACCTTTCCAAAAGTCCCTGATTTCTGTTCAGGCATCCACATGTTTCTACTTGGGATTACAAGGTTGGAGCACTTGGTTTAGCTAAGCCAATCAGCACATTGCTGTCCCCTAGGCATGTGATTGGTCCAAAGGTGAGCAGTGGCCCCAAGCAGGTCCAATCAGAGTGCTCTCAGCTTCTGTAGCTCATAATGCTCTCTGTCTGGACATGAAGACAAAGCCTATAGCCTGGGTCTGTCGGCAGTCATCTGGCCTCCACTAGAGACTCAGCCTCAGGATGGGACTGGTATCAAGGAAGGCAGAATGGAGACAAGGATCCAAACAGCCTCTATCCACTGGATCAACCCATTGCTTAAAGATCCCCTGACCTCGGGATTACTTTTATGAAACTTTACATGACAAATTTCCTTGTTTTTTAAGCCAGTTTGAGTTAGCTATTCCACTACTTACATAAAAGAAAGTCCTAACTGACTTATAATGTGAAAGAATTTAGAACTTGGGCTTGGTATAAATCTATTTTGGTACCTTGGAAGATATTGTTGGCATACTTCCTGGGAATACATGGATATCCACTTATTTTTAAATTGTACATATGCATTATATGCATTTTGTATGTGTGATATTTTAGTATAAAAAAGAAAATAGTTAATACCATTATACACCCATCTAGGCAGAAACTAGTAACATTCACTCAAAAATATTTATTGAATGTCTATTATATACCAGACACATTCTATGTTCTAGGGATATAGTGGAGGAATAAGACAAAAATCCCCACTCAAAAAGATAAATTTTTAAAAGACAAAAAACATATAGTAATATCAGGTAATGATATGTGCTCTGAATAAAAGTAAAGATAAAGGGAGAGACAAAAATGTGCTGTTGTTTTAGGCAGCATGGCCCGGAGTGCATCTCTGATGAGATGACAGTTGAGCAGAGACCTGAAGGAAGTGAGGGGGTGAGACTTGTAGATATCAGGCAATTCGAGAAGAACTCTCCAGGCAGGGGGAACCGCGCGTGCAAAGGTCCTGAGGTGGGAGTGAGCGTGGTTGGAGTGCCCTGGAAACAGCCTGGAGGCCGGTGGCCAGAGTGCAGGGAATGAGGCAAAGGGGTCAGAAAGGCAGCCGGAACACAGCCTCATATACTATGGCAAGGACTGGATAAATTCAGAGGCAGAGGGGATATGTTCAGAGAATTTTGAACAGGGAATGTTAGGATCTGACGCAGAAGTCAAAGTGCCACTGTGCCGTGTGGAGAATAGTGTGTAGAGAGTAGGGGTGGCTGCGGGGAGACCAGTTAGGAGGCTCTTGCATTATTCCACGTGAGAGAAACGGTGGCCTGGACTCTGGTGGAGCGGTGGGGATAGTGACAGGTGGGCAGAGCCTGAAGGTGGAGCTCAGAACTTGTCAGGGAACATGGACTGGATGTGGCAAGGAGATAACGAGAGGAATCCAGGGTACCCAGGAACCCTTGGAGGAGGGGCAGGTTTGGGGAGACAATCAAGGGTTCTGTTTTGGACATGTTAAATATGTGCCTGGTTAGACACTCAGGTTAGAGTGGTTAGACACTCAGGTGGGGCTCTGCTGGGCAGATGGATATACCAATGCAGAATTGGGAGAACACAGGGCAGTGTTTAGAGAAACTTTATTTATCCTTCCCATTGATACCCTGTCAGTGATGGGTGGAGAACTAAAGACAAATGAAGTGGAAACTTTACGAACACTGGTGGTCTTTCCTTCACCGTCCAAAATGTAGTTACTTGAAAACTTCAGAGGGAGATGCTTAAGGTTGACCGATTCCCTGTATTTGATCGGGAATCATGTTATGAAAGGAAACAATATGGATGACACAAAAACCCTCCGAGAAGCGCTCCCTATGTGACACGATCCATCACTCCCAGGCAATGCAAACCACACGTCGATGCCGCTAGCGTCAGCAACCTTCTAAATAACAAAAAGCACAGACCTGCAAGAGGACAGCATACAGGTTGTCGCATTTCATCCCTCATCGCCAGTCCTTGAGCACGGTGGATTCTGTCCCGCTGCACCTGATGCCATCCTTCCTGCCAAGTGACTTGGGAGCCTGGACGTGCAACAGCAGCACTGGGAGCAGGTAGTGGTAGTGTCTTCTGTGACTGGAATGTGGGAGTCCCTGCCCTGGTGCTTGGTAACCTCTGACCTTCTGCCACTCCTCTCTGTGCAGCCTCAGCAGCGATAACATGAAACAGAAGCCATGCTGGTCCCCTGGGCTCTGCCTCTTCTGTCTGTCAGACACATCTGTGCTTTAGCCCTCAGGCTGGTTCTCTGTAAAATGGTTTAATCTGGATTTCAAAATAAACACCAAACATATATGTTCTGGGAGTTCAAATAAAAAATGCTCACTTAACCCAGCTGAATTCCTTCCCCATTTTCCCAAAGGCAGAGGGCGCAAAGAAGGGGCACGCCAGAGCATTAGTGAATCTCCAGATGGTCTCCAGTGCCTTTGTGTAGAAGGATTAAAGGTTCCCTTGAGGCACCCAACAGAAATCCCCCCCTGGAGTTTTGCATTCAAATTAACTAATGAGATGAGCCTTCTCTCTCAGTTTCCTGTCTTTGGTTATAATTGCTATTGCAGACTTATTAATCATTTCCTGCAGTCTTTCCTTCTTTGCTTATGATAAATGTTAATGCCCTTAATTTTTCATTCTTCCTTTGGGCCTGGGTTTCTGCTAAGTAAGGTTTTCTTTTTCTCTATTCCGCCTTTCTCAGTAATGAACAATTTTCATTTTCTGTAACAGATTTTTTTCTAGGTTAGTGGTTTTTTTTATGTATCATACATAAATTAATTTTTTTACTTCTGAGTCGATTTTATGTCACTTTTTAAAAAATTTATTGGGGTGACAATTGTTAGTGAAATTACATAGATTTCAGGTGTACAATTCTGTATTACATCATCTGTAAATCCCATTGTGTGTTCACCACCCAGAGTCAGTTCTCCTTCCATCACTATATATTTGATCCCCCTTACCCTCATCTCCCTCCCCCCACCCCCGTTACCCTCTGGTAACCAGTAAACTATTGTCTGTGTCTCTGAGTTTTTGAATCTCATTTGTTTGTCTTCTTCTTTTGTTGTGTTTGGTTTATATACCACATATCAGTGAAATCATAGGGTTCTCTGCTTTTTCTGTCTAACTTATTTCACTTAGCATTATACTCTCAAGATCCATCCGTGTTGTCACAAATGGTCCTATATTATCTTTACTTACCGCCGAACAGTATTCCATTGTGTATATATACCACAACTTCTTTATCCATTCATCTGTTGAAGGACATTTTGGTTGTTTCCATGTCTTGGCCACCGTAAACAAAGCTGCAATGAACATTGGAGCACACGTGTCTTTATGTATAAATGTTTTCAGATTTTTTGGGTAAATACCCAGGAGAGGGGTTGCTGGGTCATATGGTAATTCTATTCGTAATTTTTTGAGGAACCTCCACACTGCCTTCCAAAACGGCTGCACCAGTCTGCATTCCCACCAACAGTGTATGAGGATTCCTTTTTCTCCACAGCTTCTCCAACACTTGTTACTATTTGTCTTGTTGATGATAGCCATTCTGACTGGGGTGAGGTGATATCTCATTGTGGTTTTTATTTGCATTTCTCTGATGATTAGTGATGTTGAGCATTTTTTCATATGTCTATTTGCCATTTGTATATCCTCTTTGGAGAAATGTCTCTTCAGGTCCTCTGCCCATTTTTCAATTGGGTTGTTTGTTTTTTAGTTGTTGAGCTTCATTGTATATTTCGGATATTAGCCCCTTATCAGAGGCACTGTTTGCAAAAATCTTCCCCCATTCAGTTGGTTGCCTCTTTATTTTGTCGATGGTTTCTTTTGCTGTGTAGAATCTTTTAAGTTTCATATAGTCCCATTCGTTTATTTTAGATTTTACTTCCATTGCCTTTGGAGTCAAATTCATAAAATACTCTTTGAACCCAAGGTCCATAAGTTTAGTACCTTTGTTTTCTTCTATGTGGTTTATTGTGTCAGGTCTTATGCTTAAGTCTTTGATCCATTTTGAATCAATTTTGGTACATGGTGACAGATAGCAGTCCAGTTTCAGTCTTTTGCACGTGGCTATCCAATTCTCCCAGTACCCTTTATTGAAGAGGCTGTCTTTCCTCCATTGTATGTTTTTAGCTTCTTTGTCAAAAATTATCTGTCCATATTTATCTGGTTATATTTCTGGCTTCTCAATTCTATTCCATTGATCTATGTGTCGGTTTTTTTGCCAATACCGTGCTGTTTTGATTATTGTAGACCTGTAGTACAAGCTATAGTCAGGGAGTGTGATACCTCCAGTATTGTTCTTTTTTCCTAAGATTGCTTTGCTATTCGGGGTCTTTTGTGGTTCCAAACAAATCTGATGATTTTTTGTTCTATTTCTTTAAAAAATGCCATTGGGATTTTGATGGGGATTGCATTAAATATGTATATTGCTTTGGGTAATAAAGCCATTTTAACTATGTTGATTCTTCCAATCCATGAGCACAGAATGTCTTTCCATTTCTTTGTGTCTTCTTCAATTTCTTTCAAAAATGTCTTATAGTTTTCAGCATATAGGTCCTTCACATCCTTGGTTAAGTTTATTCCTAGGTATTTTATTCTTTTTGCTGCAATTGCAAAGGAAATTGTGTTTTGTATTTCTTTTTCTGAGATTTCATTGTTAGTATATAGGAATGCAATGGACTTTTGTACATTGATTTTGTAGCCAGCAACTTGACTGTATTCGTTGATTGTTTCTAACAACTTTTTGGTGGAGTCTTTAGGGTTTTCTATATACAGCATCATGTTATCTGCAAAGAGTGACAATTTAACTTCTCCATTCCCAATTTGGATGCCTTTTATTTCTTTCTCTTGCCTGATTGCTCTGGCAAGGACTTCCAACACTATGTTAAAAAGCAGAGGTGATAGGGGACAGCCCTGTTGTGTTCCTGAACTTAGAGCAAAGGGCTTCAGTTTTTCACCATTAATTATGAGATTAGCTGAGGGCTTGTCATATATGGCCTTTATTATGTTATTTTCCTTTTATACCTATTTTATTAAGTGTTTTAATCATAAATGGATGTTGTATCTTGTCAAATGTTTTTTCTGAATCAATTGATATAATCATATGATTTTTGTCCTTTATTTTGTTTATGTGATGTATCACATAGATGGATTTGCGGATGTTGAACCATCCTTGTGCCCCGAGTATGAACCCCACTTGGTCAAGATGAATAATCTTTTTAATGCATTGTTGTATTCAATTTGCTAGAATTTTGTTTAGGATTTTTGCATCAGTATTCATCAGGGATATAAGTCTGTAGTTTTACTTTTGTGTTGTTTTTACCAGGTTTTGTTATCAGGGTAATGTTGGCCTCATAAAATGAGTTAGGGAGTACTGACTCTTCTTCAATTTTTTGGGAGATTGAGCAGGATTGGTATTAGATCCCCTTTGAAGATTTGGTAGAATTCACTACTGAAGCCATCTGGTCCAGGACTTTTGCTTTTGGGAAGGTTTTGGATGACTGATTCAATTTCGTTACTGGTGATTGGTCTGTTTAGGTTTTCCAGTTCTTCATGGTTCAGCCTAGGAAGGCTATATGTTTCTAAGAACTTGTCCATTTCTTCTAGGTTATTGAATTTGGTGGCATATAGTCCTTCGTAGTATTCTTGGATGATCCTTTGTATTTCTGTGGTGTCCGTGATAACTTCCCCTTTTTCATTTCTAATTTTGTTAATTATTGTCTTCTCTCTTCTTATCTTAGTGAGTCTAGCCAAGGGTTTGTGAATTTTGTTAATATTTTCAAAGAACCAGCTCTTTGTCACATTAATTTTTTCTATTGTCTTTTTGTTCTCTATTTCATTTAGTTCTGCTCTGATTTTTGTTATTTCCTTTCTTCTGCTGACCTTGGGTTTCACTGGTTCTTCTTTTTCTAGTTCTTTCAGGTGTAACATGAGGTTATTTATTTGAGATTTTTCTTGTTTCTTGAGATAGGCCTATAGTGATATAAATTTTCCTCTTAAAACTGCTTTCGCTGCATTCCAAAAATTTTGGTAGGATGTATTTTCATTGTCATTTGTTTCTATGTATCTTTTGATCTCTCCTCTAATTTCTTCTTTGACCCAGTTGTTCTTTAAATGTATGTTGTTTAATCTCCATGTATTTGTGTTTTTTCCTGCTTTCTTTTCGCAGTTGATATCCAATTTCAAAGCCTTGTGATCAGAGAATATGCTTGGTATAATTTCAATCTTCTTAAATTTGCTGAGGCTGATTTTATGTCCCAATATATGGTCTATCCTTGAGAATGTTCCACGTACACTAGAAAAGAATAAATAGTCTGATGTTTTAGTATGAAGTGCTCTACATATGTCAATTATGTTCATTTCATCTAATGTGTCATCTAGGGCTGCTATTTTGTTATTTATTTTCTGTTTGGATGATCTATCCATAGCTGTCAATGATGTATTTAAGTCCCCTAGTATAATTGTGTTTTGGTCAATTTCTCCCTTTAGTTCTGTCACTAGTCGCTTGGTATATTTTGGTGTTCCCTGATCGGGGGCATAAATATTGATGACTGTTATGTCTTCTTGTTGTATAGTCCCCTTTACCATTATGAAATGTCCATCTTTGTCTCTTGTTATCTTTTTCACCCTAACATCTGTTTCATCTGATATCATTATGGCTACACCTGATTTTCTCTGGGTACCATTTGCTTGGAGTGTCAATTTCCACCCTTTCCCTTTGAGTCTATGCTTGTTCTTGTAGCTGAGATGTGTCTCTTGGAGACAGCATATGGTTGGGTTTAGTTTTTTGATCCTATCTGCTACTCTGTGCCTTTTTATTGATGAGTTCAGTCCATTTACATTTAGGGTGATTATTGATACGTGAGGATTTCCTGTCATTCTATCTTCAGTTTTCTGGTAAGACTGTGTCTCCATTGTTTCTTTGTCTTTTTGTTGTTGTCCATTATTTCTGTGTGGTGGTATTCTATGATGTTTTCCTCTGTTTCTTCTTTTATTACAGTATATATTTCAGTTCTGGATTTTTTTTGCATGGTAACCCTTAAGTTTATGTAAAAGAAAATTTGATATTTATAGTATTCCATTTTCTTCAGCATGCTTACTTTCTCCATTCCCATATTCCGGTTCAGGCCTCTACTCTCCCCCTTTTTATGTTGCCACAAATTGTCCCTGTTGGTGGTGGTCAAATAGCCTCCTTTAGTGTTTCTTGTAGTACAGGTTGTGTATTAGAAAATTCCCTCAGCCTTTGTATGTCTGGAAAGGTCTTTATTTGTCCTTCATATCTAAAGGATATCTTTGCTGGATATATTATTCTTGGCTCATAATTTCTCTCTTTCAATAGTTTGAATATTTGGTTCCACTCCCCCTTGGCTTGTAGAGTTTCTGCTGAAAATCTGATGATAATCCAATGGGCTTTCCTTTGTAGGTTACCGTCTTCTTTTCCCTGGCTGCCTTGAGGATTCTTTCTTTGTCGTTGATTTTAGACAGCTTCAATACAATGTGCCTTGGAGAAGGTCTGTGGGATTGAGGTAATTAGGTGTTCTATTTGCTTCTTGGATTCAAGGATCCAGCTCTGTCCACAAGTTTGGGAAGTTCTCATCAACAATTTGTTTGAATATATTCTCTGTTCCCTTCTCTCTTTCTTCTCCTTGTGGAATGCCCATTATTCTTATATTGCTCTTTCTGATAAGAATCAGAAAGTTCTTGTAGAGTTCTTTCATTTCAAGTCTCAAGTCCCTTTCTTCTTCCATCTAAGTAATTTCCAGGTTTCTATCTTCAATGTCAGTGATTCTTTCCTCCATCTGGTCAACTCTACTACCTAAGCTGGTTATTTCATTCTTAATGTCTTCTATTGAGTTCTTAATCTCCAGAAATTCCATTTGGTTCTTTTTTAAAATTTCAATCTCTTTCGGGAAATGCTCATGTTGTTCTTTGATTGCCTTTCTGAGTTCATTATATTGCCTTTCTGTGTTTTCTTGCATCTTGTTCAGTTTTTCAGGACTGCAATCTTGAATTCTCTGTCATTTAAGTCACATATTTCCATATCTTTAAGTTCCTTTTCTGGAGACTTTTCACTTTCTTTCTGAGCTGTCTTGTTGCCTTGGTTATTCATGGCAATTACTGATTTATTATTTCTCTTCCTAGACATCTACAGGAGTGGCTTCTGCAACAAGTTGATAGGAAGAGTTCTTTCTTTTGTTTTCCAAAACTTGTTGGTAGAATGTTTTATTTTCTCTCCGACTGCAGCCTTTGTTTTCCTCTCTCACATAGTAGAGCTATGCTTTCTCTGTACTGTTCCACCTTCTCAGACAATGGGGGGATTCCCTGGGAAATGGGCTTCTCCTCTATTAACAGTTCACCTGGGTCATAAGGCGCCACGTCCCTGGGGGATGCGGAGAGCTTTTGAAGTTCCAAAGCTCTTCCTGCACCAGATTCAGAGCTCGTATGTTTCAGCAGTTTTGTTTACTCCTGCAGGGATCCGCCCAGATAGGTGGGGCCAGGGGCGGGGTGAGTTGTGAGAGATGACCCAGAGCAATGGCGGTGACCACCACCACAGCCAGTCCTGCTTCCACAGCTCCCTCCCCTTTGCTGGAACTAGTTGGGCTGCGAATCTGTGTCTGCGGTCCACAGTTCTCAGAACAGCAAATATTCTGTTCTTTTGATTTGACACTGCTACTGTTCTGCTTCCAGCACTGGGCAGGTGGGGGCGGGGCAAGCTCTAAAAGGGTAGGGAGGGGGCGGCCAGTCTCAGTGCCTAAGGCTTCTATTCTCTGCTCGGCAGTGAGGGCTCAAACCACCGTTTTCAGCCTTCTTCCCTCAGTCTTTCCTCCGAGGTCTCTGCCATGGGCGTTGGGTTCAGCCGTGTTATATGCTACCCCCTCAGCCCTGTGGGCCATACGCGGAGCCCTAGCAGTCTGAGTTCTTCCCTCTCCCGCAGCTGCGGTGGTTCTGGGATGCAGCGAGCTCGGAGCACTGAGCCAGGTCCTGTGCCTGCTGGGCTCCGTCTCCGCACTTCTCCCTTCCCTCCTCCACCGCTCGCGTGATTCTCCCACCTTTAGGTGAATTCAGGAGTGGGCCTCTTCGTCTTGACTGTCTGCTGTGCAGGGAGTCCTTTGTGGAGTTATAGTTGTTCGATTAGTTGTAAATTCCAGGAGAGCTTTACAGAGACTCACCTCACGCCACCATTTTGATCTAGGTTAGTTTTTAAGCTTCACTTTTGTTTTTCTTTGACTATTCTAAGAAGAGTGAGAATCCTACAACAGCTGGAGCAGAATCCAAGAATTTGAAGCTTGTCATGGCCTCTTCTTTTTTATTTTGTTTCGAGAGTCTCTAACCTGGCTTCCAGGGGTGGGCAGTTCTCTGAGATATGCAACATTTTGTGTGTCTGGAAGCATGTGTCCCCTCCCCCAGAAAAAGACATCATAACTGCTATCAGGTTTTCAAATATACAGAGGGTGCCAAAAAAATATACACATTTTAAGAAAAGAAAACTATTAAAATTGTAATACTCAATATATACCAATAACAAAAGATGAATACAAGTCAGTTAGACTTCTGCAATTACAAGAGGTGCTCAAAGTGGTTACCATCAGCGTCCAGACACTTCTGATTACAGTAAACTACTGCTTGAGCAATGCTGACCAAATTGTCCTTTTGTATACATTTTTTTGGCACCCCCGGTACATTTACTAAAATAAATTCAAAATTGTTCAGAAACCCCTGCTTAATAATTCTGGGGATTATTTTTTTGGGCAAATCTTCTGACTAATTCTCACCATACACGGGAGCAAACATTATCATATTTTCTAGAGGCTGTAGGAAAAAGGCTACCTCCTTCTCCCTAGGACCACAGAACATTTGAGCCAAAAACGTTTCTTCGTTCTACAGATGTGGGAACACATTTTTCAAAATGGTAGGTGATCTCACAGCTAGGTAGTTGCAGAGCTGGAACTAGAACCTGAATTTTTTGGTTCTTCATTCCGTATTCTGTTTACTATGCACATTCCACAACCTGCTAGATGACATGCTGCACTACATAATATTCAGCATCCCGAATTCTCTCTTTATTGAAGTGCACCAGTTTATTCTCTCCAGCTGAAGTAATTTCATTCCAAATACCTAAGTAATCTTTAGTAATTGAAAAGAAAGCTTCCACACCATATAAAGGGTCTGTATGTCATAAACTTAAGTTGTTTCTTGTCCTTCCCATCCTACAGAGAACATTCTTATGCTTATCGTAGACTCTAGCCATTGCTTTATTACTTATCTCTTTGTATCCATGCTTCTCATTTTCCCTAGGATTTTAGGAGCCTTGAAGATAAAAGACCTTCTCTTGAATGCATTTCTATCTGAGAGAATCTAGCACAGAGGCCTTTTAATAAGGCAGATATCTGTACAATGATTAGCACTATTTACACATTCCATTAAACTTAGGACATTATCTAGATGTCACCCCGGTGGACCATAATTCATAAGCTCAAATGCCTTCAAGGATCAGGCAACTAATTTAAATTAATGAAGCAAAACAAGTACAGGACCATAGGGGCAGTGGAAACAGCAGAAAACTGGGAAATTCATGCCCCATCACATTTAAAATTTAAAAAAGCATTTCAGAGGCCAGACTTCCAGCTATGGTGGCATAAAAATGTCAGCAACCCCTCTCCCCCACAAAAACAAATATGAAACTGGACACAATTGTCAAAACCAACCATTTCTGGGTCCTGAAAATTGGCCAAAGGCAGATAACAAATTGAGAAGCATTTGCTCATGAAAAATAGCTAGAGCTTCAGGCGAGAACAGCAGGGGTCTGTGGCATTGTTGTCTGTCTGCCTCTTCCCCAGTTCTGTCTGCAGTTTTATCAGCAAGCGGTTGACCAGGAAAAATATCAAGTTTGCTGCCAAAGGTGGCAAATCAATTTTGAGCAAAGGGTGAAAACCTGCAGTGTTGACAGTAACGGAGAACTTGGCAGGAAACAAATGGGAAAAACTCACAGCTCTGCAGGTCTGAGAATGTGCTCCTGGTTGGGGTAAATGGTGAACCAGCCATAAGTTTAACAGAAAATCTTGGGATGAGAGAGCCAAAGAAGGGCTAAGCTGGGCTCTCCATACACCCCGGCTGAGTGGGAAACTGCATACGTGCAGGAGAGACCCAAAAAAGCCCAATAGAATGTGAAAACTAAAGCAGACTTAGTGCTGGCTGAACTTCAAATGCCCTTCCTAACCCTCGTTCACAGGAAGTGGAGGCTTTGCAAGCTTGTGATATTTGAAAAAAAACCTTTGCCCAGATTTATTCATTGGCTGACCACTAAGCCATGGCAGGAAAGGGGCAATTCCTAGGAATTCAGGCTAAAAAATAACAATAGGCATAAAAAACCCAAGCAGAGACATCAGCAGCTACACACTGTGGGGAAGAGAGATTCTACAGTTAAATGCAGGCAAGTTTAAAATTAAACCCTCAAGAAAAGAAGTCAAAATCCAGAGTTTGTAAAATATTACCTAAAATAAATATTATCCGAGACATTCATTTTTCACAAACAAAAAAAATTACATGACATGCAAATGAATAGTAAAGTGTGACCCATACTCAGAAAAAAAAAAAAAAAACAAACAATGAAAAAATTGATTTGAGTGGGCCCAGATGTTGAATTTAGCAGATGAGACCTTCAAAATGGATATTAAAAACAAGTTCAAAGAACTGAAAGAAACCATATTTTTTAAATTAAAGAAAAACATGATGACAATGACTCAATAAATATAGAATCTCAATAGAGAAATAAAAACTATAAAAGAAACCAAATGGAAAGACTGGAGTTGAAAAGCACAATAATCAAAATGAAAAATTTACTAGTAGTCTCAAGAGCAAATGTGAGATGGCAGAAGAATCAGTGAACATGATGATAAACAGTAAAAATTATATATTCTGAACAACAGAGAGAAAAAAGATGGAAGAAAAAACAGAGCTTTAGAGACGTGAAAATATTAAGCATATCAAAATACATGTAATGGGATTCTCTGAAGGAGATGAAAAAAAGAAAAGAGTGGAAAATGTCTGAGTAAATAATTATAGTGTATAAGTAAATAAATAAAATGATATTATTAAATAATACATCTTGGGAGAGTGTTCAGGAATGTATCTGAGAATCTAGGTACATAGGTGCATATCCAGAGAAAAGCGATTGACAGGGTAATGACAAAGCATTGGATCACCTGCAAAAGCTCTTTCCCTGACACCCTAAACACAGGCCTGACACTCAGTACTTTTCTCAATGCAGGCTTGTTCCTTTGTGTTGTTGAAATCTTGCTTGAGAGAAAAAAAGTATGTGATGTGCTTAACAGTGTTGGCGATGAGAAAACTTAGGGAAGTGTGGTTAGAAATGGTATAATAAGGTCTTCTGGTCCTTCCTACCTTGATCCCAATTTCATGGCACCTCATAATTCTGCCAGAAATTAGAAATAGCCAGATGGTAAGACCCATTGCCCATTTCCAACTCTTGGCCTGCACCTTTCTTAGGGGACACAAGTCAAGCCCATTAGACCAAAAATTTACTCAGAATTTGGGTGCTGGACCTTGGGCAGAAGACTGACTCGGTGTGTGCTCTGCTGCTCAGTGTTTGTATTAGGGCCAAGACAAGTCTTTTGAGGTTGGGACAGGGCTCAGAAGTATGTGAATAACTCAGTACTTTGGGCTGGCAGGAGTGACTGATGAACCCCAAATGTATACCCTCCTTCCTTCCTCAGCGTGCAATGGCTTCTGTTTACAAGGAGACAGTGAACCCCCAGGAGAAGAAACGTTTGGCCAAATAACCATGGAAAACATTTCGTCACCAGATTCCTAAGAACAGTGCCACTCTCTTCAAGGTATTGTCTGATAAAAGATTTTTCACTATTTTGGTAGCAAAGGCTCACCCCTATCCAAGAACCATAATTCTGATGATGCTAGATGTAGTGGCCTGCTCGGGCAGCCATAACCCAGCACCACAGACTGGTGGTGTAAACCGCACACATGTATTTTCTCACAGTTTTAGAGGCTGCAAGTCCTGGATCAAGGTGTGCTTTCTCCTGAGGCCACTCTCCTTGGCTTGTAGACGGCCGTCTTCTCCCTGTGTCCTCACATGGTATTCCTTCTATGTGTCTGTGTCCTAATCTCCTCTTCGTATAAAGATACCAGTCACACTGGATTAGGATCCACCTACATGACCTCATTTTATCTGAATTACCTCTTTAAAGGTCCCATCTCTAAACAGTCCCACTCTTATGTACTGCAGGGTAGGCCTTCCACATATAAATTCTGAGAGGAGACAGACCGTTCAGCCTGTAACACTTGTTAACAGAAGGGCAGGTGCAGCTTAAGGCAGTAACTTACTTGGCAAGCTTGTGGGGAAAAAAGTGTACAAAGAGGGTTTTTGGAGAGAAGAAGGAAACTCACATTCATTTATTTAGCTGCTTCTATACATAGGCAATGTCCTAGATGCTCTGTTTAATGAACTCTCACTTAAACTCACCACCACTTTGTAAGGAAATCGTTCTTAGCTTTCTTTGTAGTGCTGTCTTCCTTCTCTCTCTCTTTTAAATCTTATTCTGATGGTGCTGGTTGAGTCTGTTAAAGAACTTAAATTCCAAATGTTCAAACTCATTTTGAAGTGCAGCTCTCCTGAACCATGGTAGAAATGTATATGAGCCTCTCAGCTGAGTACTAAATCATTTCCCTGAAATGCGATGACATACCCTCTAGCACCTCTAAATGATGGCCTGGTCCAACCTGGACGTCATGGAACTGCAGTGTGGCGTGGTCAGTTGTGCAAGGGGGAAGGCTGGGCTTGGACGTGTGTGTCTGTGTACATGGGGGTGTGGGGTGGGACAGAAATCTCTGCTGAGTTCTGTCTGACTGAATGGATAGATTAGATATCTACCTGACAAGGTGAGACCCCGAGCATTTTATTGTCTCCTTAAACTTTAGTCCTACAGTCACATGTATGATATACCTATAGGCCCAGCTACATGATTTATGGGGCCCAGTGCAAAGTGAAAACAAGGAGTGTCTTGTTCAAAAATGATGAATTTCAAGACACTGACAGCAGAGCATTCAACCAAACGTGAGATACTTCTGAGCGTGGGCCCTCAAGGACGAACCAGGTCACACGCCCATGAAGCCAACCCTCTGAACCTGCCAGTTTCTTTCCTGAGATTGGACTGAAGAGGACGTCTCTCAGTTAATAGTATCCCTCTCCTAGATTAGAAGAAGATAATTTGTCTTCATTTCGAGACGACATCATTCATCTGTAGTTACCATTAACCCTTTCTGAGCTGGATTTCCCAGGAGATTCTCTCCACGCTATCAGAAAAATCTGGCCTCTGGCTCCAAGTTACTCCTGTTAGTTTACTCAGCTCTGGGGAAGCAGGGGTGAGGTTTGGTTCCCGGATCATAGTTAACACTCTCTATCACCCTTCTCCCGCCTGGCTCCTCCTCTCTAACCCTGCTTGTTGTAGCAGAAAAGTGGATCGTACCACCTTTGGAATTTTATCATTTGGACAGTGGGAGGGAGCAGGGCCTCGGCAAGCTCACTAAGGCTCACAGGATTCCGGGTGTGTTTTCTGATCCGAGTCCCCTGCGGTTTCTTCTCCAGTCAATGCTTCTTGGCTTAAGGGCTCTGAGTTGCGGGTTGTGGTGATTCAGCCGATGGGCAGTGCCCGTGCCAGCCTGTCATTGCTCCGTGAGCTCTGCCTCCTTTGTCCTGGCTGCACACGGACCTGCCAATGCCAGCAGCTCAGCCTGCATCCCTCTTCCCTGCTCTTGTCATCCTGATTTCCTTGTTTGCTGGTTTCTGATCAACATGGGCATTGGGCATGTGTGCCAGCCCTTGGGTTGCTCTCAGGGCCTTTTAAATATTGGGGTGCTTCATCCACAACACTCAGGTTCCCAAGAGGAACACAGAAGGCCAGCAGTGCTATTTTCATTCCTGGTGAATAGCCTATCCCCTAACTCTCTTTAGTGAACCACCAAGATCCATCCTGAGCCTAAGGGATCCAGCCTTTCCTTCTGAGGAGGTAGGTAATATGGAGGGCTGTGGAGTATCACGGGCATATGGCGTGTGCACAATGGTGTACGACCACTTCAAGAGGAAATCATCTGCTGTTGTGCAGCCCAGCTCTACCTCTGAGGCCTCAGAGAGGACCTTGGATTCTGAGGAGCCCAGAAGGTGGATGGGGCAATGAGAACCTGGGGTCTGCAGGGACACCGGGCTGGGAGTCAACAAACCTGGGTTCTGGTCCTATGTACGTAGTAGCAACACAACGGTCCCTCAAAGGTGTCCATGGCCTAATTCTCGAAACCTGTGAACATGTTACCTTACATGGCAAAAGGGACTTCGTGACTAAGGATTGTGAGATGGGAAGATATTCCTGGATTATCCAGGGGGGCCCAATGTAATCACAAATATCTTTATAAGAGGGAGGAAGAGGGTTAGAGCCAGAGAAGGAGCTATGACGAAGGAAGCAGAGGTTGGAGTGGTTCAATTGCTGGCTGGAGTCATAAGTCGAAGAATGTGGGTAGCCTCTGAAAGCTGGAAAAGGCAAGGAAATAATTCTCCCCTTGAGCTTCCAGGAGGAATGCAATCCTTCTAACACCTTGATTGTAATCCACTGAAGCCCCTGTTGGGCTTCTGACCTTCAGAACTGTGAGCTAATACATCTGAGTTGTTTCAAGCCACTAAGTTTGTGGTTACTTGTTACAGCAGCAGTAAGAAACGAATATATCCTACATCTGCCATTAGTGTGCAATTTGACTCTTGGGCCGGTAACTCCTGTTTCTTGGCCTTTCTTGGACTTTAGGGAGCATTATACACAACGGTTTTTAAACATTTAATAGAAAATTTAAAGGAGCAGGATACTTTTATCAGTTGAAACCACATGTGGAAGCCCAATGTAAGACAGATGAGAGTGGAGTTTCTTCGGTAAAGTTTGGGACCCACTGGGTTAAGCAGGCAGAATGGCACTGGGGCTGGGCCTTGGGCTGTCTACTGCTCCTGACTTCCCTGGGCATGAGGATGGGGGTGGGCATGCTGCATACTTCATTGATTGACAACCTCTGGCACACTAAAACATCTATTGGAACGCAGTAGAATTTAAACTACTATGGTTACCAATGAGGCTTTATACACATATCTTGTTTTGGATGCTCTATACAACTCCTTAGACCTCATCTTCAAGGCATTTCCATTTTTTCCAAGATCTGCATTTCAACTCCCTCCGGCACTTAAACGGGAACGTACAGGCCATCCCTCTCAAATGAGTAGTGTTAATACAACACCTTTCTTATATGAACAGTCATTAATACAACACAGGTGGCAAGACCCACAACTAGCTTTTCATTGTTACTGAAATAGACTTCTGTGGCTTCCTATTGTCTTCAAAGTACCCTTGGGGAAGGTCTCTTCCCCTAGAGGTTTCCTTTTGATTTTCTTCTGTTGTTCTTGAAGGCTGGTCAGGGTCTCCTGCATCTCTATGCAAATCTGAGTCTCAGATGTCAAAAATTGGGGACATCTTAGGACATCATGCCCAAAAACTGGGAAAGATAAGCAGACACAGTTTCTTATCGGCATTAAACTTCTGTGGGAGGACACCAAAGGTGATATAAACACAGCCCAACTATGGGATCAAAGCTTCATTTAAAAAACAAACAAATAAGCTCCATGGGCTAGGATTACTACTCCCTTAGTAAAAGCAACTTTAGGACTAGACAAAACAAACACGAAATTGGAGGAGGGTTATTAAATGTGAACTTTTTTGTGCTGTACAGGAAAATTTTCTTGGTCACTTCGTGAAGAAATATACACAATAAGATGAAAGGGGATATATATGTATATGTTTGGCACTGGGGGTGCCAAAAATATGTATATACATAACTTCTATTCATCTTTTGTTATCAGTGTATATTGAGTATTACAATTTTAATACAGTTTTTTCCTTTCTTAAAATATGTATACATTTGGGGGCACCCTCTGTGTATGTACGAGTATATGAGGTTTGGAAAGTTCTGGAATACAACTGAATTTATTCACTAGTCTTTTGAATATTATAGGGCATCTTCTCTCATTGGTCCATTCTACCCCCAACTCTCCACCTTATTGAGACCTCAACCCACCAGGGCAGCCCTACCATCTTCCAGGGCAGCCAGACAAGACTTGGCCACTCGGGGGACCAACATGACTTAGGCCAAATGTGGAATTTGCAGCAGTCCTCTCACATCCGGGAAATAAGCTCTGGTCACTGCAGGGAGAGCAGACCAGCTCACCCCTCTGACTGTATTTCCTGTTGTACCTGGTCTGGCATCTCTTTTTCCTTTGCACCTTCTCCCTCTGGTTCCTTGTCCTGATGATCTTGTAGAGAAGGAAAAATAATTTTCCCTCTACCTTTCTGAGTCCTTGGCTGAGACTCCGTAATAAAAGAAAGACTAAGAAGAGAAAAACAAACAGAAGTTTATTAACATGTAGACCCCATGTGTACGTGGGAGACACCTAGGCAAGGATGACTGGCTGAGGTGGCTTAGACTTCATGCCTGAATGCCACCCTAATAGGGAAAAGGGAGGGGACACAGGCGTCTTAGGGGAGAGGAAATGACTTTCAGGAAGGATGAGGGCCCTTAGAAGAACAGATGGGAGGTATGACAGTTTGTGACAAAGTCTGTCTGGGTGTGATGTCACCTTCTAGTCTCCTTTCCTGTGACAAGAGTCAATTTTCCTTGGTTGATGAAACTCCAGCAGGGGATTTATGACAATTGAGCTTTTTTTGGAGGGTCTGTCTGTAGGCAGATAAGGGGGAGTTCAGGAAAAGCCTCTCCCTGCATTTGCTGCTTTTCAAGGGCCTATGGCTCAAAATAATCAGTATACCAAAGTGGCATATTTTGGGGTGGCACGTGCTGAACTCCTATTAGTATTTTGGGTGACCTATTCTGGTACTCTTCAGCCTCCCGTCTGCAGGACCTGTGCTGGCCTATATAGGCGGGAGCACTGGGTGCTACAGAACAGACTGCCTCTGTGCAGACTCCCTGGCACTTGATGGTCATCCTTCGGAGCAGACGCAGCTCTGCGCCTGGACGCGAGACTCAGCGAGACGAGCAGGCTGGATCTCTCTCTCACGCACACACAGCACACATTGCACAGCCCCAGCCTCGCCTGTCTCCCAGCCCATTCCTACCTCCCTCGGCAGCCTCTCCTACACACTCATCCTAGTTCTAGGCTCCCCCATCTTCCTCGTGGGAAAGAAACTCCGTTCTTCCCTGAGGATAATGCTTGCTGTACAGCCCTCTCTTTCCCACCTTGGGGTCCAGGAGAGAGAACTGGGTTGTGTTCTCCCATCTTCTTCACTATCACTTCCAGATCATTACTTATTTTTTTTTTCTTTAGTACTTTTCTTTGTAACATCTAGTTTGAGTATGCGATAGATAAAGCACAGGACATCTCAAGAAATGGAATGGTTCATTCAGGAATTGTAAATATCACCTTTATCAGTGTCTGTTGCAAACACATCAACTCAGCAAATGTGCTTTGCAAACCTCCTGCAGAATGGCTTTTCTACCCATGTGTATAATCTCACGCTCTTCTGAGGTGCCTTCCATCTTGTCGTGTCCCTCTTTCCTCCTCTTTCTCCTCCTGACCACCTGCCTAGTTGTCCTCTCATGGGGCCTGACTTATAGTCTTTCTTTCACTTCTACTGCAAAGCCCTAGGGGCCTGCGATACCTGTAGAGACACCCTGGCCAACACGCCGGCCCCGTCATACTGACCTTCCTGCCTCCAGTGACCTTCATATTCATATCACTTCTAGTCACACAGGATCGTCTTATCTGCTGCACCTTCTCCACCTGAGAAACTCACACCAGCAGTACCCGATCCTGTGGTCCCATGTGTCCATAATTCTGGCTCCCTGGCCTCATGCTCTTGGTCTTGGACCTCACAGAAGGCGCCACTGCCCAAATTGTTCGTTTCTTGTGACATGCTAACTTTTATCTGGACTTTCTGCTTTCCAGGCTCCATTTGAACCCCTCATTGATCACTGCACTTAGTGTCTTGCGAGAGCCTCCGTTGGCCTCGCACCTGTCCTCAGGAAGCCCCACCCATTCAAACCCCAGCCCGGGACTAAGGCGGCAGTGGATTTCACCTGCCATCGAGTGGCTGAGTGTGCTGGAGAAAACAGATTGGTAAAATATGTCTGTACATTCTAAAATTTTGTTACACACCCAATCGAACAAGGCATGTAAATATGTATGAGATAAAAAATATTTGCCACCAACAGATGAACTGGCTACTGGAGGAGGGTGATTTTTTTTTTTTTTGAATTTTTGTTAATGAGAATTCTTGAATTTCCATGCTTCGTCCTTGCTTCTCTTTTATTCTCTTTCTCTCATTGTTAAGAATTCTTTCTCATTGGCCCTGATTCCTTTTGCAGTCCTCTCATTTATTGTAAAGAGCTCTCAGTGCAAAGATGGAAATGTGGACCAAGACACAATCCTTCTCCTCCTTGGAGAGAACTTATTCATTCATTACTTCATTTGCTCACTCATCGGTTTATTCCATAAATAGTTGAGTGCCTACTTTATGGCAGCCATGTCCTTGTAATGAGGGATACAGAGATGAACAAGACAGACAAAGTCTTTGCTTCATGCAGCTTCTATTTTAGTGCAGGAAAACAGCCAAGGGAGAGAGAGGGGGGGAAAGTAAAGAAAGAAGACAGTAAAGAAAGAAAATCAGAGTTGTAGGTGCTAAGAAGAGAATGAGACTAAGATGATGGATGGTGTGAACAGAAGACTCTAGATTGGGTGGTTAGAGAAGGGCTGTCTCAGATTAAACATCTGATCTCTGAATGTCAAGAAATCATTAATGCTAACATCAGGCAAGAATGCCCCTCCTTCTGTCATCAGCATTAACTGTGTGCTTAGGGAATATAACTTTAAGATCAGACCAACGAAAATATAATCAACAGTATAATTCTGTGCTCCCACTAAATACATTTTAGAAAACAAACTTATTTCCCTTATTCATGTCTCCATGTATTCAATCAGAGTCAACTGAGGAGAAATACAGCTGAGCAGCAAACATGGAGACAACCGAAAAATGTTAGCTGCTGAATGTAATAGTCAATTCTGATAGAATTTCTTTCCTTGGCAATTAATTTGCCACACTTCCTAGGCAGGAATCCTACCTTTTCTTGTTCTCAGAGTAAGAAAGAAGAAGAAAAAAACCAAACCAAATTAATCAGACCCAAACAAGAAACCAAATCCAACCCAAAACATCTCACCTCACCCCAAACAGAAATAAGCCCTATTAATCAGCAACTCCAGCAATGAGAGAAGAGATTACTATCAGGGTATGACGTCATTATATTCTGCATTAACTGCAGCAAAAGAGCAGAGAAGAGGTGAGGCTTTGGAAAGAATGCTCAAAGAACGACACCCTTCCTCCTTGATTGTTTAGACATGACTTGCAATCAAATACTAAAAACAGACCAGCTATAAATTGTTTGACCAACTCACTTGCTATGGACTAAACGTGTTGCACCCAAATCCGTATGCTGAAGCCCCAGTCCCCTCATGTGACTATGTTGGAGATGGGGCCTTTTAAGGAGGTAGCTGGGGTTAAATGAGGTCATGCGGTGGGGCCTTGATCCAATAGAACTGGTGCCCTTATAAGAATAGGAAGAGACCCCAGAGCTGAGCTCTCTCTCTGCCACATGAGGACATAATGAGAAGGTGGCCTTCTGTAAGCCAGGGAGAGAGTCCTCACTGGAACCAGACCGAGCTGGCACCTTGATCTTGGTCTTTTCAGCCTCCAGAACTGTGAGAAAATAACTGTCTGTTCTTTAAGCCACTCAGTCCATGGTAATTTGTTATGGCAGCCCGAGCAGACCAGGATGTCACCTTACCTTTAGTTGGCACAGAGATGGTGCAGCACAATGAGTTGAAGGAGCATGACACTGCCCCCCCGCCCAGATTCAGTGTTGGAAAAGTAGCTAATGAGATCGTGGTGACTCAAGGATTTAGTGTAGAATAAAAAAATACTCTATTTTGTATAACTTGGAATTAATGTATTGTTTAAACCAAAAGTTTAGTAGTATTTTAAAGTATTATTATTATTTTCATTTATAGCAGGCCATTTGAAATGTTTGTTGAGTGAATAAATGAATATATGAAAATGATACTACCAAGCCCATAATAGGTAAGGCCTGTTCTTTTACGTTTCCCCCGTATTGAGGTTAGCTTTATATTTGATCAAGGCCAGATCCATGTCAAGGGGTTGTGTGTCAGCTACACTCTCACCAAAAACACAATTGTCACAGTTATCAGAGCTGCAGGATGACTTTAGGGGGCTCTAGGCCTATTTGCCTTCGTGGACTGCTTCCTTCATTAAAAAATTTGTATTTTAGAATATAATTCTTTTGAGTATATAACCAATGAACATAAAGACATTTTCATGAACTCATAAAAGTATCATGCACCCTCAACACTGCACCTCTGTGCCCTGACAGAGGTTCATTCTGAGTTTCCGGGCTCTGAGTCCTGCTTCTATCACTTATTAGCTGTGAGATTTGGGGACAGTCACTCAGCATCCTTATCTATAAAAATGAAATGGAGAAAAATCTTCCTCGTTAGCAAGAAGCTTGTTTGGTTGGGGAAGACTCTGACAAGCGTCTTAGGATGGGGTGTGCTGGAGAAATAACACATTGACTGCGGGTCAGAGGGCGAGCTGGAGCTGAAGATAATAGAGTTTGCCCCTCCACCCAGAGGCCTGGTAAAAAAAATTGGGGTGTCAAGAACAGAAATGTCGAAGGGAGTGTCAGGAAGAGGCTTCTCTTCTTTGTCTCCTCAATACATGTTCAGTAATATTTCAGTCTCTCTTTAAAGCTTTACGAGGATTGAATCCAGCTGGGGAAGTTGAAGGTGCTGAATCTGCTCAGAGGTGGGCTTGGGTCTAGAACACAAGCAGGCTGCCCCTGAGGTAGGGGGAAGCTCTTAGCCCAGTGCCTGGAAGCGCTCAGTAAATGTTAGTTTTTATTTTTTCCCTTTCATTCACTAATGCTTTTTAAAAAATATTATTAGTTTCAGGTGTACAAAACAATACAATAGTTAGACGTTTACACCTGTCACAAAGTGACAGCCCCCGCCCCCAATCTACCACTCTTCCGACATCGTTCAGTCGCCTCAGTTCCACTGACCCCATTCCCTGTGCTGCACTCCACACCTGGTGACTATACTGTGTTTCCCCCAAAATAAGACCGAACCAGAAAATAAGCCCTAGTGTGATTTTTCAGGATGACACCCCCTGTCATAAGCCCTAATGTGTCTTTTGGAGCAAAAACTAATATAAGACCCAGTCTTATTTTTGGGCAAAGACGGTATTAAACCACAGTCGACACCCATCACTATTCAGCTTCAGCTTCAGGTGCACACCGCACCTACACCGTCCCTGAAGTGGTCTCCCCAATAAGACAAGTGTCCATCTGACACCCCACAAAATCTCTACATTACTGATTATACTCCCCAAACTGTCCTTCGTATCCCCATGGCAATCTTGTGGTTACTGATGTGCCTTCTAATCCCCTCACCCTCTCCGTCATCCCCACCCTGCTACCATCTCGCAACCCCCAGTTTTTTGTCTATGTCTCTGAGACTATTTCTGATTAGCCTGTTCATTTGCGAATAGAAATTCATAAATGCTGCCTTTTAATATTAACAGCCCAGCACAGGATTAAAATTTCATTTCTGCCTCATTTTTGACTGATACACTAACTAGGCCAGATAATTATCTCTGGCAGTGGTTCTCAGCTGGTGGTGGCTTTGTCCCTCCTCTTCTAGGGGACGTTTGTCAATGTCTGGAGACATTTGTGGTTGTCACAACTTGGTGGGAGTGTGCCAGTGGCATCTGGTGGGTAGGGGCGGTGGAGGCTTCTAAACCTCCTGCACAGGACAGCCCCCACAGCAAGGTGTTGTCTGGCCCAAAACGCCCATAGTGCCCAGCGTGAGAAACCCTGATGTAAAGCCTTTCCTGTCATGACCGCCCCCAGAATAGACAATCAAGGAGCAATCTTTCTATTAATAGCATACTATGAGGTCAGCTGACTCTACAATTTAATAAAATTAAAATAAAAAGTAAACAACTATATTTATGAGCTTCTTCCTCTCCGCTGCCTCAGATGAACTGGCATCTAGCTAACTTTACTATATAACCTGCTAAATAAGTTACTTTTTTCTCAGGACTAACAAGCAAATGTAACTTTCCAGTGGCAGTAAGCTGGCAACAAGTTAATGAAGCAGCCAAGATTTCTATCCAGAGCTAAACTACCATTGCCCTCTGCTGGAGAGATTTATGAGTGCTGCTTTAAGTGTTCAGAACACGAAATAATTGACCCAGATCATTCTTATTTAGCAAGTATCTGGGACCACTGACATTTTTCTTTGAACTTGTGATTGCCTGAAAGGGCAGGGTTCATATTGCTTTATAGGATCAATTTCATTTTTTATATAGTACCCAAAGTTTAGACATTATTTGATAATTACATCCTCTGTAAGCACAAATTAATTCATGAAACAGTATCAAAGTATAATGATAGAAACAACAGAAGCAGATCCTAGGATGTTCTTTTCAAATTTTTGATTACTTAAAAACTATAGAAAGTTTGGAAAAAGTATAAAAAAGTAAAAGGAAGGAAGAAGAAAAATTATGTGTTGTCCTACTTCTAGAAAAAAAAAAAAGACTATTTACATTTTGGAATATTTTCTTCCAGTCCTTTTTCTAGGAACAAAGATGTTTTAAAATTGTTTTGTTGTTTGTTTTGCCCAGTTGTTACATACTATAGATAAAACTTTGTGTCCTTTTTTTTTTCTCTAAACACTTCATAATCGTTTTTCCATGTTATTATGGGCATTTTTTGTGCTGTGAGAAACATGCGGGTGTGTGATCCAGATTCCCTGTCCAGGGGAGGAGTTGGTGCTCTAGCTGCTGCCTTTGGCTGCCACCCCTCAGGGATCCCTCAGCTGCAGGGGGCCACCTAGACCAGGCTCTCACCCTTCCAGCACAGCCCACATCCGAGGACTGGCAGAGGCAGGTGTGAAGGCCCCGCCCTTTGACGCTGGAGCTCCCCAGGGGGTCGGCTGCAGCTGGACGTCTGCCTCTGCCCAGCTCTTCTTCCCTTCTTGTCTTCCACAGCTGTTTGCCGAGGGCACTTCCTAAATACATCCTGAATACACACGAAATTCCCTGTCAGCGTCTGCCTCCTAGAGAGCATTCCCTGTGTGACTGTAACTTCTAATTGTTTGAATGTAATACTCTGTGTATATGTTTTAAAACGTTGAACACGATTCCTCGAGTCCCGCAAGGGATGGTGGGCAGTATTCCCTGCAACTAAGATTGAACACAGCACCTTGAGTTGAGCTGCTGCTGAGCTCCCGGATGGCTCAGTTGGTTGGAGCGCAAGCTCTCAACCACAAGGTTGTCAGTTCGATGCCCCGAGTCCCGCAAGGGATGGTGGGCTGCCCCCCCTGCAACTAGGGCAACTGGACCTGGAGCTGAGCTACGCCCTCCACAACTTAAATGGCACCTTCCACAACTAAGATCGGAAGGACAACAACCTGACTTGGAAAAAAAAGTCCTGGAAATACACACTGTTCCTCAAGGGAACACTGTTCCTGTTCCCCTTTCCCAATAAAATCTTAAAGAAAAAAAAAAACCACTTGAACAGTACAGAAGGGTATTTGGTGCAAAAGTAAGTCTCCTCCCCACCCTCTTCCCCCTCCCCAGTTGTCCTTCCCAGAGACAAACACTACGATCCATTCGGAGTGTATCTTTCCAGGACTGGACTGTACACATACAAACATGGGTGTTGTGATGGTTCATTTTATGTATCCACTTGCCTGGTGACAGGATGCCCCTATGACTGGTGAAGCATTGCTTCTGGGGAGTGTGTCTGATGGCATTTGACTCGGTGAGCTGAGTAAAGAGGCTCGCCCTCCCCAGTAAGGGTGGGCCTCATCCAATCAGTGGAGGATCTGACTAGAACAAGAGCTGGAGGAAGGGAGGCCTCCCGTCTGACTGTGTGGAACACTGAGCGGCCTCAGGCTCCGGTTCCCAGGCCTTTGCCCCTGGACTGGAGCTGACACCATGGCCCTCTGGCTCTCAGCCTTTGAACGACAGCACTGACTTCCTGCATCTCCAGCTTGCCGACTGCAGACTGAGGACTTCTCAGCCTCCATAATTGTGTGAGCCAATTCCCTATAATAAAGCTCTTTTTAGAGACATCCATCCATCCAACTACCCTATTTGTTCTGGTTCTTTGGAGAACCCTAATACAAATACATATCACCTAAAAAGCTTTTCACTTTGAAATAATTCTAGATTTACAGAAGAGTTGCAGAGTTAATAGCTCCTTCACGTAGCTTCCTCTAATATTGCCATCTTACACCACTGTATTCACCACAATAAGAAATTAACAGTGGCCGTACTGTTAACCAAACTACAGATTTAATGCAGATCTCACAAGTTTTCCACGACTGTCCTTTTTGGGCAGTGTGGGATCTCGCGTTGCATTAAAGCATATCACTTTTAGTGGCTTCATAATATTCCTTCCAACAGAAGTCCTAGAATTACACACTTGTGTTGGACCCAAAGTAATTCTGTTTTTTGTTTGTTTAATACTAGGTAATATAAGTAACACGCCGGTTCACAGTTTCTTCATAAAGTTTGTTCTTAATTTCTGATTCTTTTTAGAGGGTATGACCATTTTTAAGGGTGCCGACTCAGGTTACCAAATGTCCTTCCTGCAGAATTGCACGTTCAGCCAGGAGCACAGCATTGCACCCTTTCCACCACCGTTTTGTCAGCAGGGATGACCTTTGATTCAACCTAAATAGGTATGTGCCGTTCCAATTCCCTCCTTCTAGCCTCTCGGGACAATTTTCCACAGGATCAGTCATGTCCAATGTCAAGTCTATGTTTATTGAATTTCAACTGATCTCTGGGACACGGCCCTCTGGAGGCCTCCATTCTCTTTCTGTCTGGGTTGCGTACTCTCCAGCCTCCTGCTCAGCTGTCACCCTGGGACTTCCCTTTGCTCTGTTTTGGAACTGACTTTGTGACTCTCCAGGGCTGGCATCTTAGCCTGGGTTCCTCCAGAAAGCAGAGCCTGAGCCCCAGGCTTGCATGCAGGTAGTTTATTTTGGGAAGTGACCTCGGGGAGCAGGAATAGGAGAGAGAAACAGGAAGGAAAGGCATACAAGGTGACAAAGTGAGTTGTGAAATAAGAGAAAATATAGATACTGGCCTCTGCCCCCCACTCCTGGCTCAGGTCTCCTGAGACCCTGTAATTTCCTCAGTGGTAAGAGCACCAGCTGCATCTCAGCAGTGCCTTTTGTTCTAATGAGGTGACTCTGGGATTCACTTCAAAATAGTTTGGGGGATGGGGAGGAGGGTAGGGCAGGTGATACGTGATTGGCCAGGACAACTGATGAATTATCCACTGATGATTATCAAAGCTGGGTACTGTGAACATGATACTTTATTACACATTCTCACAACTTTTCCATATATTTGAAGTTGTTTGTAATAAAAACTCCTTAAAAAACTATGCCATTCCAGGTTAGACTCAGTATCTGGTGTAGGGAAGGTGGGAGAGGGCGTATGAAGGTTGACATTGAAGCTGACGAATGACAGGAGCTCCAGACGTCTCCAGGGGCTTTCGTGGGTTAAGACAGTGCACTCTAGGGGCAAAGAAAACAGTCCGTTAAGAAAACTGGCACTTTCTTCCAACACCAGCTAGTTCAAGACTTTCCAAGGCTGACTTGTCATTCACGGTGAGAACCTGTCGTCTCTAAAAAGTCAGTCCCAGTGATGATTTCACAAAGTTCTCCATAATTTATTTTAAAAAGAAACAGAGAGAATCAAGCTTGAAATGCATCTTTAAAGGAAAGGAGAGGCATGATGCCAAAAGATGAGCTGTTCATTAGAGGCTGGCCATTTGTCTAAATTCTCTGTGCATGCCCAGGGCGGCTGTCAGCGCAGCAGCATTTAAGTGGGATTATCAGAGCTTTTCGCTGCTGCAATGATGGATAGTTTCCGAGTGGAACCTCTTCTCCTCACAATGACCAGGCATGATATTGAGTAAAATAATGGTCGGCAAGAACATCAGCAAACCCCTAATGAGAGGCTGTTGACAGAAAAATTGCTCTAACATTCATCAAAAAGCCAATAAATGTCAAGGAAGGGACTGGAGATACAGCAGCTCATAAATTCCTTCTCAAAGGGCCTCCAGAGGGGAATTTGGGACAACACCAGCTCTACCTTCATTCTGAACGTTGCTAATCAAATTCCAGGTAGCTCAGAACAGTTACGGGCGGTGGGCTTATCCAGGTGGCGTATGGAGGGTGTGTCAGGGGGGAGGCTGCTCCAGCTGTTGGCGGGAGGGTCCTGTTTGGACCAGGACTGGCGATGTCCCTATCTTTTGAGTCATGTAGACCTCGTCACAGTTTGTGGTCAACTCGGAGTCAAGACCCCTCCCAGCTGAAAAAACCAAAGCTTTATATAGATGATCCCATTGGCTCAGCAGGGAGTCACAACTGGTTTTCCCTCGAGTTCTGTAACATGTATTGCCTATGACATTCATTTAGGAACCAGTGCTTTTGCTGCCTAGGAACAGATCTTCTGTTGGGAAATCCTGTTGGCACGTTTTTGTTAGAGGAGGGATGTCCACTGAGTGGCTAGGGTGACCTGTCTCTTCATTGAGTTAGGGTTCCTGCAAAGGCAGACCCCAAATCAAGGACTGGACGAAGGTGGTTTATTTGGAAAGCGATCCCAGGAAGCACAGAGAGGACGTGGGCCCAGGTCAGGTAGCAAAGGAGAAAAGCCAGGAAACTCTGCAGTTGACCCATTTGACCTCATATAACCTTATACCTCTTTAGGGGCCCTGTCTCCAAATATAGTCACAGTGGGGCTAGGGCTCCAACATAGGAATTTGGGGGGAACACAATTCATTCCATAACACGGGGAAGCTCTTACCCGTGTCACCTGCCCACCACAGCTGCAGGTGAGATGGAAGTGAGTCATGGGGAAGGGTTGGGGGGTGGGTCATCAGCAACGTGACTCCACATGTGTAATTTAATCCTTTCAGTCACTCAGGAGCTATGTGTTGTCATCATCCCTATTATAACCATGAAGAAACTGAGACCCAGAGGTGAAACAACTGGCCCCATGTCACACAGCTGTCTCAGGGGTAGGCTCGGAGGCAGCCCAACTATCTGATTCTTGTCTCCTGATAACTATTTTGTATTTGAATTTTAATATGGTCATGACTTACCTCGTCTCCTAGATTAATTTCCTGGAGGGTCAGAATTGTCTTGTACTTTAAAAAACACCCATCCCCTAGTGCTTAGCACAGTAACAAATGAGACAATTTTGGTTTAAGCTTCAAAGAAGCGTATTAACCACTTCAGTGATGCCTTGAAGAGCATATCTATTGATATTTTCATCCCTTGCCAACCAACCATGTATGTCATATATCATTCTATGTGAAGATCGTTTTATCTCCAGCAGTGTATGCATTTGGAGACCAGAACATGCTTCAGCTATGCTTTAAAGAAAGCAAACAGGCTTCACAGAACACCGGGTCTGATTTCATCCCAAATCTTGACTTCCATTTACAAAGAGATGCTTACAGCTTCCCTGGACCTACAATGAAAACACTGAGGTAATTCATGTTCTGCTCAGCTATTTAACTTTCCAGAACTGGTTTAGAAAATATGGCCTAAGAATTTTTAAAAACCTGTCTGTATTGCATCCTGCACGGGGAAGTGTGCCGTGGCCACATGGAACTGGGCCTAACAAGTCTGCTCTGCTGGTCAGGGTCGAGACTCTGAGAGTTAGAAAACAAAACGCCACAGAAGTGGATGAGGGTGGGTGTGGCCCTGCCGGGATGCACACGTTTTTGGGGGCAGCCAGCATGCCACACAAGACTGTGCATTAAGAACAGTAATTTAATGGGCTTCTGCACAATAGCGGTATCTGCAAAGCGACGCACTGTGGCCGTCACTCACCTCCGAGCAGCGCAGAGGGTGCAGGACGCCTCGGCAGGCATCACACGCCCTGCCCCAGAGCGGGGCCACCGGGCCTTCTGAGCCGCTCTCCAAACAGGCTGCATGATACCCAGGGGTCTTTGCAATTCTCAGACCACGTTTCCTAACTCAGCTTTAGGAAGTTTCATAACTGACCAAAATGTGCTCCTTACTAGCTGTGTGATGACGGGCAAGTCATTTAATATCTTGCGTTTTCATTTCTCATCCGTGCAAGGGGGTTAACAAAGCCTTTCTCTTAGAGCTCTTGTGAAGAGTAAAGTATTACTACGTGCAAGATGCTTAAGATGGTGCCTGGCAGGAGCAGTCACCACACAGATCGAAGCACTGATAAGCTCTAGATCACACTCCTTGTTGACCAATACTTTGTATTCTTTTGCTAAATTCCTAGAAATGCCACCTCAGTTACAGAATTTGGGAAGGTAAATATTGAAAACATACAACATAAAATGGAAAGTTTTCTTAAATGTGTGAAAACATACTTGCCAATTGTTTTGAGGGTTTGTGCTTGAACATTCCTGCGAGGCAGAGGGAGATCCGAAGGAAATAACAATATAAGATCACTAAGGTGATGGAACGCTGGGTATGCACACCTCCTAACGCCTGAGTTACCCTCTTCCCTATTTCCCTGTGGGACAGCCACCTCCCCTACCTGGGGGCCACCGTGGGCTAGACCGGCCATCCTGGGGACACTGTAGGCACAGCATGGGTGGCCTGCTGCTTTTCCTGGGCCTCTGTGTAGGGCCTGAAAAAGAAGCTCTGAGCTCCAAAGTATGAAAGAAAAACCTTGCAAGACTGAAATTTAATATTTTATTAACTGTAACGCATCAACTTCAGTGATGTTGAATTTAACTCTTGCCTACTTGACAATTGCCAAGAAACAATCATTGTTAATTAATCAAATATTTATAGACAATTTTAAAAAGCAAATCATTCAACTCCCTTCCCTAAAGAGAAGAATTATATTTCGTGTGGAATATGGGAATATTCTGATGTTTAATGTGATATAAGGTGGGGCTTCCAAAGGCATGAGCACCGAGGACTGATGAAGCCCCCAACCCTGCCCAAGTGGCAGATTTTAAGAGGTTTCTGAAGGTGCTCGGGTCTCCTCACGTTCTTCTCCAAGCCAACAGTGATTGCCCACAATTTCATCACAGAGGCCGTATTGCCTCAATGTTTAAATACAGCTACTGCTGGAGACAAATCTGTCACTGCCACCCTCACGTAGGAGCTCACATATTTTAGCATGCAGCAGAATTACTTGGAAATCTTCTTTAAAATGCATATTTTTGCACCCCCGACTCAGAATTGGAGATTCAGCAGGTTTGGTGAGGCAGCCGGGAATCTGCATTGGGAAAGTCCATGGCCCGTCATCCAGGGGCCACACTTTGGAAATGCTGCTCTTAGTCCAGTGGGTTTTCAGAGGAAGGAGAGAGGAAAGGGGTAATGCACCTTGACAAAAGGAAGGGTAACTGCCAATTCTGACAGAGACCTGTCTGGTGTGGGGTCTCAGCCATGCCGTCTTCACAGGGTCCTGGTGTGGCCTGAAAAGCCCTGTGATGGGTTTCTCATTCTTAGCTGTAATCAGATGTTTTCAATGTACTGTTTACCACTTCTCAGGGTAAATACCCATTTTGTCCAATTGTAAAAGAGCATTTTCTGTGAACAAAAGCTTCCTGTTTCAAGTTTCACAGCATGTTTCCCGATCCCAGCATTGTAGGCTCACGAATGTTAGAGGACAGAGTGTCCAGTGGCATCATTTTGATGACTTGGAAACAGCACCGACAGAGTTACGTCACCTGCACACGTGACACAGACAGGTGATGGCAAACCTGGGACCGGAACTCCATATTCTTCGTGTTCAAACACGTGTGTTTCTTGAATCCTCTTTGGTAAGCAAAACCATGATGCCCTGGCTATGCCATTTCTGATTGTCGTCTGTCTGTCCAGACTGGAACGCCATCTTGTCGGTATGTTGGGAGGTGTACAGTATGGTAGCCAGGAGCACAGGCTTCAGAATCATACAGGTCCAAACCCGCGTGGCAAATGCCTTAGCTTCTCTAAGCCTCCTAGATACGGGGGGCAGGGAGAGCACTGCATAGGGCTGCCTGGCAGGAGCTAGGCTCATTAAATCACCATGTGCTCGCCTTGCAACCCCCCCAAATTCACTGGTGTAAAGTTAATCAGGCATTCACTCCATTTGCCATCAGAATGGGTCTTTCACCCAGGTGAGCAGGAGTGAGCACCCTTTTCACTGAGTTTCTAGCCCCTGCACTGCTGGGCTGAGCTCGGCAAAGCTCCCCGAGAAGTAAATGGTAGAGAGGGAAAGACAAACACAGCAGACTTTCCAGAGGCACTCATCACATGTGGTTATTAGAAAATGTTCATTCAATGTCCCAGTGGAAGAAAGCAGAGATACAAATTAACCCCAAATTTATATTTGCCTTGGGATGAATTATGTGACATCGGAGGGTGGGTAGCAGACTTTCCTTCTGGGTTATTTTCTGCACAGGCCACTATGAAGATTTATAGCTAATCCCTGAGGGCACGTCAGCTCACAGGCTGGGAAGGCAGCCCAGAGGCCTGAGGAGGTGGTGTCGTGCCGCTCACACAGACACTGCAGAGTTAACTTTTGCTTTTTATTTGCCAAACTGTGAGATGCTTTTGTTACTTTCTCCAAGGCCCAGAGAGTTTATAACACCCTCTCTGCACTGTGTGCCCTGACAACTGCCAAACAGTGGCTGCCACCGCGGGCCACCTGGACAGAAGGTGCAGTGGGGGCCCCACGGACAGCACTGTTTTGCTCAGACCACGACAGCCCATCTTTCATGATCTAGGTTGGAGCTGCAGCCAGCTCCGTATTAGCTTCCATTAGCAGTCTGCTGGTCATCAAATCCAGAGTCCCCTGCACACTGGCAACGCTCGTCTCGGTAGCAAGGAGTACCTGGCCCATTATTTTGTGTGGAATGCGAACATGGAGCGGAAAAGTCATTTCTTCAAGCTGGCCCCACACCAGCCCAGGCTCTCCTCACGGTGCTGTGGCCAGGAGAAAGAGCGTCTGTGGCTTTACCAGGCAGATGGCGTTTGGAACCCCACTCGCCCCACTCCCTGCTGTTTGGAGCAAGTGGAAGGTGGACATCGCTATAGGACCTGCTCCACTGGCTTCGCTGAGGACGAAGGAGGTGCACAGCACATGCCAGGCGCCAGTCGACAGGAGCTCTAATGACCTTTGAGCCCAGAAGGAGCACTCTTAGAACAAGCTCCTCCTTTCCAGGAAAACACGCTTTTTCAACTTTCTAAACTGGCAAGGAAAAGCTGCCAGTCAGGCACCTACCATACGTCTATCAGCACAGGCAAAGAAAGAAAAAGTTAGCTGAGTTTTCTTTTCCAGACAGCTGGTTGGGAAGATAAAATTACCAGTATCTTTAAACATTTAATCTTTTAAAATGACAAAAGATGATTCTAAAGCCGTAGGCATGGTTATTTCTCAGCAGAACCAAGAAGATATTCAGTGTGGAGAATATCTTGTGGAGATTTGAAATGCTCTTCGTGTCTTGGGGAAACAGCACGACCTCCACCTTGGGGGCCATTTCTGAGAACAGAGGCAGGCGGCATCCTTCTTTCACACCTCAGTTTATCGTCACCTTCTCCCATGTCAGGGTGATCCTTCACTGAAGGTCCCGTGAAAGAGTATATCAAATGCCAGGCTTTCTATCGTAGCTGGCCCCGCGAAGGTGCTCACGACCTTCAAATTAGTATTTCCTGTGAGTCTCCGTTTCATCCTTTCCCCACGGACTCATGGCCGTTAATACAGACCCCAGACAGTGAAACCAATCCTAATGTTACAGAAGCAGACTGTCTCCTGTTATCATCACAAGGCAGCAGTGGTGGTTGGGGGTCAGACAGCAGGGAGTGGGGGGCGGTCCTGAGAGCTACCCACTGGGCTCACTCGCCCTCCATCCCTCTGAGAAGGCCGGCTCAGTGTGACCAGATGGGTTTTCTCTTTTGAATGAAGGCCTTGATTCCCTCCTGCCCATCCCGCAAAGCCACGTTGTCCACCATGGTCTGGCAGGTGAGGTGGTAGGCTGTTCTAAGGTCCTGGGGCAGTTGCTTGTAGAAGGCAGCTTTGCCCAGAGACACCACAGGCCGGCTCAAGGAGGAGATCTTTGTTGCGATTCTCATGGTCTCTTCCTCCAGCTGCTCCTCCGGTACTACTCTGCTGAGCAGCCCGTGGAGCAAGGCCTTCTGCGCAGTGATGGGCTCCCCAGTAAAAAGCATTTCTAAGGCGACCTGGGGGCGGAAACATGGGCGATTGTTAAGGCACTCCCCTTCTGAGCCACTGCCTCTGAAGTCCCACCCTCTCCTTTCACTCTGCTCAGACAGTCGGCATCCCCACTTCTCTACAACCCCGGCCCAGTTATCTGCTTCCTCAAATAACGCGTCATCCATCACCTCTACCGTCTCCAATACCCGTACTCCTGCCAGGAACAGATGGGATCTCTCCAGGAGCAAGGGGGGGGGGACTGTTCGTGTCCTCACGCTCCTTCTCCAGAGCTGAGCTCCCAGCCCTGCCGAGACAGGAGATTCGAGCTGCCTCTTTCAAGGGCCAAGCACAGGACAGCGGCCACATCTGATGGGAGGAAACCGAAAACGCCCAGCGCCTCCCACAAACCAAAGCAGTGGCTGCTTCCCAGAGGAGGGAAGTGTTCAGAGAAGCCACCAGCTGGGTCTGATGTGAGAGAGCAGGCTCCGTGTCCCAGAGAGAGGGGGTGGGAGGGGCAGTGAAAGAGAATGCCTTCTAGGAACAGACAGGGCCTGGTGGATTGTAACCTACAAGAAGCGGACGGATGCCCTCTTTCCCTCTGCAGCCCTCTCCCCCAATTTCGGAGGCCTGCAGAAAGGGGGAGCACCCCATCCTCACTCTACAGTCTCTTCTATTCTATGGCCTGCACGTATTGTGCCTCGACTCTGTAAGTCTACACAGCCCAGCTTCTGAAACGCAAATGTACGATTAAGAAGAGGGTGTCCAGATGCACAGGAAACAGCGGGCAGACATACCTCTCCTCTCCCTGCCCCCTGGTTTCCTCTCCTGCAGCCCCGCTGGCATCTTTGCTGCTCTGAACATGCCACCACGCTGTCACCTCAGTCCTTGTACTTGGCTGTTCCCTCGGCCTGCAATGCTCTGTCCCCACGTGTCCTCAGGGCTCTGCTCACATGTCACCTCCTCAGCGAGGCCCTCCATGACCACCCTATTCCAATCACACATCAACCCTCAGCACTCTCCCCCTTTCTGGCTGTATTTTTATCCTTTGCCCTTTCATCATTTAACAGGCTATGTTTTACACATTTGCTTGTTTATTGTGTTATCGCCTTTGCTGGCATGTAAGCTCGACTTTATTTGTTATCGTTCTGTTCATGTCTCTCTCCAGCACCAGAAGAGTACCTTGCACATAGCAGGTGCCTACTAAATACTTATCGATGAGCGATTTAGTGAATAACTGGATGAAGGCAGACAGTAGAGCAGAAGCGACACTATAGTTCTTTGGAGGCTCGGTCAGAGGCGACACTGCTTCCATCTGGCTCTGTCCCTTGGAGCTCAGCCTGACAAGCCCAAGCCACACGGAGGGGCTGTGCTGTGTCCCAGCTGAGGTCCCCCCTGAGAGGCAGGCTCAGCAGCCAGACACGTGAGTGCAGAGCCCTCAGGTGACAGCCCCTAGCTGTCACCCCCCATCTTCAAGTCTTCCCAGCTGAGGCCACAGACATGTGGAGCACAATAAGCTTTCCAACCAGAGCCCTGACCAAATCGCAGACTCGTGAGCTAAAAAAATCGCTGTTGTTGTCTTGAGCCCCTAAGTTGTGGGTGGTTTGTTGTGCAGTGGGAGACGAGCTGAAGATGTAAATTTGCAGTCCTTACCATTTAGAGCATAGCTGCTCAGTCTCGGGGCCACTGACTGGACCAGCTCACGTGTTGTGTGATTTGCCCTGTGCACGGCATGGTCAGCAGCCTCCCTGGCCTCTGTCCACGGGGTGGTAGTGGTGCCCCCTCCAACTTGTGACCATCCCAAGTGGCTGCAGTCGTTGCCAAATGTCTCTGGGGGCCAGTATTGCTCCCGGGTAGAACCACCGATTTAGGTGGTGGTTTAAGTCAGGAGAGTAGGTGGTGCTTCCTCCAGCCTGGCGCCTCTCCCGCGAGTCCCGACGACCAAGAAGGTCTCAGTGCGATTAAAGCTGCTCACGAAAGAAGTCTGACTGGCGCAGGGTCGGGGCTGGAGCTCCCTAAGTCACCGCGCCTCGTCTACGCCCCTCTCTGGGCCTGTTTCCCCGCCTGCCTAGTGGGCACTGCTGTTTAGCACCACGTTGAGTTTCGGGGACTCACCCAGACAGACTGGGTAACAGAGTGGCGTCCCTGAGGAGAAAGGCTGCGTGTACAATGCATCGTCAGCACCTTCTTCACTTCCTGTTTCCGTTTCTATGTAGTGGGTCCCCAAACTTCAGATGAGAGAGAAGAAAATGCCTGCTTTTTCCTTAACAACCCTTGTCCCCTTTTAGGGGACACTTCTTGGGTCCCCCTAACAAGTTGGTGATTGGACACTTCCTTCTCCCGGGATATTTGCATTAAAAGCAACAACAAGGACTGGGGGCCAAGGCTCACTGCGGAAGCAGTTGGACGTGGGTGTGGAGTGGAGAATGCCCCTGAGCTCACTTCCTCTAACTACAAGACGACTTAACCCTCTGAGTGTGTTTCTCATCGGAAGGCCGGGAACAGGCCCAGCATCGTCCTGCACGGCTGTGAAGAGGAGCAGCTCCTCCTGCAGAGCTGGGCTCAGCGAGCACCTAGTAAGCGCTGTGACCGTCCTTCACATGCCTGTCCTGCTGGGAATTTGGATGAATCTCTAATGCTGTGTTTTAGGAACCATGGCCCCTGAAGGGGGTGACCATTTAAAGCAGAGGGGTCGTCCGGGTCTGCTGCAGTCACACTTAGGACGAGCGCCAGCTGGCGGTGGCGGTGTCATCAGGGGCTGTGTGCGGCGGGGCTCACCAGCTGCGGATCCCAGGGCCGACAGAATTGACTGGGAGACCTGAGGTAAGTCCCGCACCTCCAGGCCCTCCTGAAAGTCGGGGTGTTGAGCTACGTGTCCTCAAAGGCGCCAGGGCCGCGGGTCTCCCGTCTGACGGCCACGGAAGCCACTGATAGAGCGCAGGCCCTGATGCCGCCGCCTGGGGCGCCGCGCCCCGCGTGGGTGCAGGCTCTGCGGGGGCCTGCGCGCCAACCAGCAGCAATGCGGTAGCACGCTTTCCAGCGTCACTTCCAGCTCTAATGAGCCGGTGAGGAAATCAGGTTCTACAGATACAGGTACCCTGGGTAAGGAGGTGGAAGCGAGCGTTCCGACCGCAGAGAAACGACTGCTTTGGGACAAGGAGTTGGGACCCTTCCTGCGCGCTCTCGCGTGCCAACCACCTGAGGCACTGGCTCCACGTCTGAGCAAGGCCAGCTCTGGTGGGGACGGGAGCAGCTGCACCAGGCAGGTCGCTTATATGGAGCAGTGAAGATGCACTAGTTAACTCATGCCAGAGGCGAGACACATTTACAAACCTGGGAAATTATTCATGCCCAGGCCCACTCTGGCTTGAACACAAGGGCTGCACGCTATCGTTTTGCTCCCAAGCAGACAACAGCTGAGCAGTTCCTGTGGTGACCAGCAGAGGGCACTGGTGACCCTCACATGGGGCCTTAGCCCACGGGAAAGGGCTGCGCTTCCCCACACCGCCAGTGTGCAAAGCACCTGCTTGCTTCCCTGTGGTTGTGCACGGGGACGTGTGCCCACCACCCACACAGGCGGCGGGCCTGTGTTTGAGTGTGTCGTGTGGCTGCAGTCAAGCAATGACCACAGGCAGGTTTATTTTCTTCCAGTTTATATTGTGAATGCCTAGTTTTCCTCCTAAAGGGGGCCACCCAGGTGAGATACGTAGTCCAGAAATCAGGCAAAGGCCTTAAGGTCCGACAGACTTTCCCTCCCACTAAAATCCCGTTACCAGTACTGCGATTCCAGCTCATTAGTATCGACCTCAAATCATACTTCTGCTTCACGCTTCCAAGTAGCCCAAGTTAATGAGCCCCGTGCACAAGAACATCTGTTACACCTCGGGACCACTTTCTCCGCTGACTAGGGAAAAACTCTGAAGACTTCAAAACAAGAAAGCTACAACTTGAGCGATTCAGGACAGGAGCACAGATTGGGGACCTGAGTGGGACAACAGCGGAGGCTCTCCACCAGTCTCCAGAGTGGGCCTGGCCATTGCACAACTGTCTGTGGGCGGAAAGAGTTACTTTGGTTCTTACGATGTCCTTGGCCCTCAATCTCTCACACTAGAAAATTACACAACTGGTTCTGAGAATTGGGCTTCTTAGGCAGTAATGTTCTTGCACATTGCCCCCCCCCTTTTTTCCCAAAAACAAATTCAAAAATTGACAAATATGATGTTTAAGTTTCTAGCATTCAATTATAGGCCTTGATTTTAAGTTTGTATGTTTTAAGAAAGAATGGATTCTTATCTGGACAATACAGCAATCATGATTAAGGTTTCAAATGCCTTAACGTGGAACCTTCTAGAATGTCAGAGGTTAAAGATAAGCAGTGGCAGGTAGGCTAACCAGACAACCACCTTTCACTAAGCAAAAGGCCTCATGATTTGATTTGCACAATCATAAGGCAGTTTATTAATAAGCTCTGGCAATGTTCATAATGCATTTTAATTTAATGTACTGGTACAAAGTAGGGGCTTAAGAAATATTTATTGAATTAATATATATACATATTTAAAGGAAATGTGTATCCTGACAGGATCAACACATCGGGTCTGAGGACATTGTAGCAAGCTGAGTGTTTTGACAGGTTACCTTTTGCAGTGTGGAGCCCACGTTCAGACAGTTTTCCTACATGTGTGTTTGCAGGTATCTGTCTTCAGAATGTCCTCAAAAACACACACCTCTGTAAAAACTAATGAGGAAGCACCATGAAAGAAAGGAGTGCTTCCCCAAATACCTTGGTCCTGGGGCTCGATTTCCCTTGGGTCTCATTTCTTTGGTGCCTCGGGCACATGAGCAACTGCTAATTTTCATAGTTGATGCTAAAATGTCTATGGTATTCTAGAAAGCAGTTTAGTTCCCTGCTTGCCATGGTGGCATATGACTCCGCCAGCCCCCCACATTTTTTTAAAGCAGATTTCCAAGTGGGAATGAGGAAGTATTTTGTCTAAAACAAGGAAACCACTGATTTTTACTTAAGAGATGTGCAGTAAATATTATTTTATGACATTAGGAAAGAAGACAGCTCTGTGAAGAAAATGACTTCACTGTGGTTAGTAATGACAAAACCGCGTTTATAATGTGGCTCCTTGTGGGCAGACAACACACCAGGCACAGGATGTTCATGCTCCTGAAATACAACCGTCACACAGCTGACGTACTCAGTCGATCAGCTGAAAGTACTTTCAGTCCTTTCTGGAACAAGACAGACTGTTGGCAAATGATAAGCCAGTGACACTCGTATCCTAGCCTTTTCATACTGGCATGTGTCACCGTGCTACTGTATCTCATGGGCAAGCGTTCAGTGCAACAAAACTGAGTCTCAACAGCATTTCAAGTAAGATTACAAAAAAAGAGTGTGCCTTTATGAAAACAAAGCAAACAAATCCAAAACCCTAACTGGCCACCACTGAGAGGCAGGCAAGAGGGAAACGCGTGATGACAACGTGAAGTGCACTGTGGGAAGCTGCCTGTTCCCTCCCCAGCATGAGACTTTAGGACTCTGCGGCCTGTCAGCCAGCCATGCTTTGGGCAGAATGTCCTGGTTCACACGGCACTTTAACAAGCGAATTCTGGAACGGACCTCACAAGCAATGGAGGGTTACAACCAGACGGGGGCCGAGGGGGGTAATTACCTTTCTGGGTACCGCTCTCCCCAAGGCCACCCCAGGGGTAGAGCAGAAGAGCCCGATGTTCACGCCCGGAGTGGCAAACGAGGACTTGTCACTGGCCACAGCAATGTCACAGCTGGCAACCAGCTGACACCCGGCCGCGGTAGCCAGGCCATTCACCATGGCAATCACGGGGACGGGGTGGCTCTGGATCTGCATCATGACCTGAAGGAGCAAACACCCAGTTCACGTCCATCCTAGAGTGCGGTCTGCACCACTGCTTACCGTGTCATGTGCTTTTGCCGTTTCAGGGGGCTTCGCAATATGCATCCTGTGCCAAATATTATGAAAAAGGGTAAACAAAGGCACAAAGAGAACTTGCATTAAATATCGACTGTGAACCAGACTGTGCCATGTGGTCTTCCTGAGAACCCCAGGAGGAAGGAATCCTATTTTACACCAAGACATGAAGGCTTAGAGAGGAAGGAACTGGCTGAAGGCCACGAGATCCATAGATTGGGGCTGTGGGTCTGAACCCCCACCCATCCAACTCCCAGGCCCTCGGCTGTCCACCCAGCACGATGCCTCAGGGAGGTTACAGTCCCCTCCTTCTGTTTCCCTAGCAGCACCACTGTACAGAGCTGATTTGATCTCTGGAGAACACACAGTTCTGTTCTCAGCGAGCCTATGCGGGGCTCTTGTGTTAAAAGTCTGAAACTGGTATTTGGAACTTCCTTGAAAAATGAAGGTGGAAAAGGGACTGGAAGGCAATTTCCATAGTAATTACTTCTCAAATTACCACCATGAATACTGTTTCAATTCTGTTCAAATAATGGGGAACAGTCTGCTGCCATCAAAGCAAACAAAATTCCTAGAACAGTGCCATGGCACAGGGAGGGGAGCTGGACACTTGTCTCTGCGACACCCCCCTTCCCCGTGTCAGTCTCCAGAACTGTAACTTATTTTTCAGCTTATGAAATAACTTGGTTTATTTCTCCATTTTTTCATGACACCCTGCACAGATTGTGTTGCTATGGTAACTTCAATTTATAAATGGTTGCTCTTTGAACCCTGGCAGGGAGGGAGGCGAGGAGGACAGGAGCTGCATCTGGGCTTGTTTCCCATGATGACAACTCAAGGAAAAACGACCTTCATTGATTTGGCCCAAGGAACTTACATTTTGTATTCGTAAACATTTGGTATTTGTCAGCTGTTATAAAATATCCAATTATACATTTAAGGATATGATATCATCTTTTATGGTAGTGATCTTGGCTTTTTTGGGGGGGTCACCTTTTGAGAATCTGACAAATCCTAATGACCTCTCCCCAGAAGAATGCACATAGATAAACCTATACCCCAAACTGTTCATGGATTGAGGGGGTTCATACACTCTAGGTGATGATGGGATGGCTAGTGACAGAGCTCATTCACAGTGAACTGCGGAAACAAGGAGAAGAGCACACAAGAATTTCAGAAGTCTTACTGCACAGAAAGAAAATTTTTTTTAAATTTTTTTGTTTTAGAAATTTTTTGTTTTAGAAATTTTTTGTTTTAGCTTTGAGTGTCACCTGTCACCTAATGAAGTGCAGTTACTTAAGAAAAGTCAACTGACGGTAATTAGAGTTAAACAGTGTCCTGTCTGCCACCTACAAAGGGCTAGGATTCCATACAACCTGGTGTGAAAATACTGAGGCCAGTATATGTATCCAGTATATGTATATACAACATTAAAAAGAGTCCTGCCTTTGATCTAGGAATTGTACTAATAAGAAATAATCTGAAACAGGGTAAAAAGCTTTCTGGGTAAATATGTTCATCAAATCATCACTATAATAATACAAAATATATAGATAATATAAATATGTAGAAATAAGTAAATGGCTCTATAAAACTAAACCATATCCATTTAATGGGATGCTGTGTTCTCAATTAAAATGAAATTTATACAATGACAGTATAATCGTACCTACATATGATTATTCAAACAAATAGGTATATGTGGAAAAATGATTAAAAAGAAAATATAATGAATGTTTTTATTAATTATAGCTCTCTCTGGGTAGTTTGATCATAGTACAGGTATGAGTAATTTATTTTTTTCCTTTTGTTTTTCTAGATTTTCAAAACTTTCTGTAATAAGTATTATTTTATAATTAGAAAATATTTTAAAGTAAAGTTAGAGAATAATTCAGAAAGGGAACCTAGAGAATAAAGCAGCTGGATAATCAATCCCTTGATAGTCAATAATTGATTATATTTCTCTCATTTTTTTTTTTTTTTAAATTTTTTTTTTTTGGTTGTTTGAGAGCCCACTGGCCCATGTGGGAATCGAACCGGCAGCCTTCGGAGTTAGGAGCACGGAGCTCTAAACCCTGAGCCACCGGGCCGGCCCCTCTCTCATTTTGCCTCCTGAATTAAGTACTTATTTTGGTCCGGCCTACTCCAGAATGTGACATAGATTTAACTCTGCCCTAACCCCATTGAACAGCACTGCTGGGCGTTCCACATGATGCCCCAAAGTGAGGGCCCTGTCCCACTGCCATTTCAGTGGTGGGTGTGAGGAGAAGGAGAAGAATGTCCTCCTGCACCTTCAAACTTCCAGGGGCAAAGGAAGGAGACAGGGATGGGTGTGTGAAAGCCACCGCATCAGCTAACAGAGGCGACCGTCACTC